>NC_139461.1:85757500-88257500 GCF_057233095.1 Heloderma suspectum
CCAACATTAACCAAATAATTTTGCTGCTGCAAAAGCTGGCAACATTTACAGGACTGAGCAAGCTGGTACTGAGTAAACAGGTAAATAATATATACAATGCACTTCAGCCAACCCATTCCCCCCCCCCTCCCCGTAGTCAGTCACTGATAGTGAAAATTTGGAAAACCTGTCTCCTGAGCAGTGATACATTTATGGATCAGATATCACAACACATTTCACAAGAAATGTTAGGAAATGCTACAAACTCAAATGGTGCATTGGCCCTCTTCCTTCCTTCCGCCACCAACTGTAATATTGTGTCCTTTAAAATGATCATTTTAATCACTTCCTTTAAAATGATTTATCTGTGACTGGGTAGGGATGTTCCAGAATACTAAGAGAGAAGAGCAAGGAAGAGGTTTGGCTTCCATAGTGTCCTCCTCATCTGAACCAGACATCTTGTGAAGCCCTTTTCCTTTGTGTGCAGATAAGTACGCTATTCCTAGCTCAGCACAGATGCTAGCACATCTCCTACCATCATGTGCAATGGAAGCAGTGACAGATTTTACTTTCTTGGGCTCCAAGATCAGCGCAGATGGTGACTGTAGCCCTGAAATTAAAAGATGCTTGCTCCTAGGGAGGAGAGCTATGGCAAACCTAGACAGCATAGTAAGAAGTAGAGACATCACCTTGCCGACAAAGGTTCGTATTGATCGTATAATCAAAGCTATGGTTTTCCCAGTAGCAACATATGGCTGTGAGAGCTGGACTCTAAGGAAGGTTGAGCGCCGAAGAATCGGAAGAATCGATGCGTTCGAACTGTGGTGCTGGAGAAGACTCTTACGCGTCCCCTGGACTGCAAGGAGGTCAAATCAGTCAATCCTAAAGGAAATCAACCCTGACTGCTCACTGGAAGGACAGATACTGAAGCTGAAGCTCAAATATTTTGGCCACCTAATTCGAAGAGAAAACTCCCTGGAAAAGACCCTGATGCTGGGAAAGACTGAAGGCAAAAGGAGAAGGGGACGGCAGAGGATGAGATGGCTAGATAGCATCACCGATGCAATGAATAAAAACTTGAGCATGCTCCGGGAGAGAGCGGAGGACAGGAAGGCCTGGCGTGCTATGGTCCATGGGGTCACGAAGAGTCGGGCACGACTTAATGACTGAACAACAACAACAACAATGTTGCCTGAGTGTTTCGAGTGCTTATATTTTCATCCCCCCCCCCCCCGTCCTAGTCTTCAATTCATGCATCTATCCCCTATGTAGAAAGCTCCTGGCCTGATCAACATCTAGTGCAAGTGACCTGTGATTCAACTCTGAGATTCCTATAAGCTAAGGAGTTCTGGCTTTCTCTGAGTGAATTGCCTTTTGCCTAAGCATGTCATACTGACTGCCTAGAGTTACATTCCAAAGAGTCTGACATCCAACCAAGCAAATCTCAATTGTGTTCTGCCATTATGCTCAGTAGCAGCATTCTTTTCAGCCCATTAAACCAGCCAATATCTCCCTAGGTCTCTTTTTTAGCAAGGTAAGTAGAAACGGACTTTTTCTACTGATACTTTTGGTGTTTTGTTCTTGAAGTTTCCATAGGTTCATGACAGTAAACTGCTGGGACATGCTCCAAGAAATTTGAACAGTTTCTTAGAGCAGCTGTATAGTTGTTCTGCTGTAGCAATTCAGGTTTCCATATGCAGCACCGCACCAGGTGACCTTCAGAAGCCTCTTCTGTAGGATAACAAAAAATCAAGGAAGATCAAAGGGTTGTATATATTTCTTGATTTGATAACCAAGCAATAGCGACTGCAGGAACTTCCACATGAACTGCTTAGTCATTTAATCAGTATCCAATGGTCCCTCTGCTGATGGAAGGGTTTTTGATCCATTGGAGACTCCCACACCACCTGTTCTGAAGCATTCCACAACCCTTTGGAGCAGATTTGTGGGGGGCATGGGGGGGGAATCAGGAAAAATGCCTCCTTCCCTCTCTTTCTGCTCATAGAACCCTCTGCTGGATCAAAGAGCCTTCTGTCAGCGAAGGGACACCATTGGATAGAACCTGTTTTAGAATGGCCATCCTTAGGACCCTTCAAGGGAGAAGAACACCCGACACTGCAACCACGTGGTAATACTTCCCAGATTTACTCCTGAGTTCATACTGAAGTGTTTTCTAAAACAGTTTCTAATTTTCGACACCCACCACCACAACCACTGAGTCGTCCTTATATCAGCCTTCCAATGAACCTGCATATTCCAAGTCAGCATCTCTTCTGGCTGTGTTTTCAAGGGTGGCCATGGAACCTCTTCAACAGAGGACAGCCTGCTATTTGAAAGACTGCCAGAGGATTGTGCTGTCTTTCAAAGGTGTCTTCTGTTTGAAGGGCTGTCCTGTCCAAGTCCAGTGTAAACATAAAGACCCACAAGAAGGGAGAGCAGAACAGGCCTTGGAGTTGCCCATCAACATCACCCGGACAGCAGACTGAGCAACGCGGGTCACCTGGTCACAGTCTTCCACACCTTGGTGAGATGTACTGTATTTCAATTTAAGTTATAATAAGTATTTCTATATGTGGATCTATACATACAAATAAGTATATGCAAATTGTATGCAGATTGGTATCTTCTTTTGTCCTCTGTTTTGGTGATGCATGTCCTCTTTTTTGGTGATTCACCAGTGGCCACCTGGTCTTTCATGTGTTCAGGGGAAACATTCTAAATGGCTGCTTTGTCCCAGACTAGTGGCTCTTCCAGGTTTGAGGGGACAGGTGCCTTCCAGATGGCCTCCCTGCTCTGCATGCTGCCCTGCCTGTTCTACAACTGCCACCCTGCTTTCTCCTTCCTTCAGTGCTCCATCACTGCTGCCCTACTTTCTCCCCGTGTGCTCCATCACTCACAACCCCAACACTTTGCTTACTCTCTTCACCTTATCAGGTAGCAGCAATAGGAAGTTCTCCCTTTCCCCCACAAACATTTAGTCAGGGGTATGTGCTGTGCAGTGAAGTAGCTGCTGCCGTGGCTGTGGGACTCAGAGGAACTCTGGGAAAATGAAGATGGCTGGTGTGGCTAGAGTCTTAGCACCAGATACTTCACTGCACAGCAGGCTTGCTTGACTAAATGATTAAAAAGAAAAATGGATGTGTGGTGACAGGTGCCAACTGTGGTATGCGGTAGCACAATGCTGTTTGCCCAAAATGCTGCTGCTGTCTCCACCGGCAGTTGTTTGGGTGGGCTGCAGGGCCCCCGGACTTGTGCCTCAAAGTTCAGCCCTTGCAGAGCTACTGGTCCAGAAAGACGGTTGCGTAACTTGGAACGATAGCTCATGGGGTAGCCATAGGTTAGTCATGTCTGCAATGTTGCCTCCCATCCTTACCCTAGAAGAATCTGCAGTAATCCACAAGGCATAGCATTTTGATAAGCTCAAAGCACCTTTTAAAAACAGTTTCTAAATGATCTAGCTGAAGGAAACACTTTGTGGAGCTCAAAAATTTGCACACCCAAGTTGTGATCAGGCCTATAGAAATATATGTATATTGGTATCAATAATACATTACATATGACTTTATTCAAGAACAGAGAACTTGAATTGATACATTGGTTATTCTTGCTCCATCATTTGATAGCGTAGGGGAAGGATGGTTTTAATTTTAGTTAGGCATATTTATGTTTGCTTCAGTGGTTGCTTGATGCAGATAAAGCTTGAGGTGGTATGTACCTTGTTGTTCGTGTGGGGATTTTTATTTTTGTGCTATAAGCAGATAAAGACTGATGAAGGGTGTGTTTTTAACATGAAGTATGCACGTGCACTTTAAGCACTGCTTGAGCCAAATAAGACAGGGGAAGCAACCTTTCTGGGCCCTGCGGAATATTTGGAAATTTGGGAAACTGTTGTGGGCACTATCAGAAAATGGCTGCCATGGGAGGCATGGCTAATCCCAAAGGCTAGTCACCATGTAGCCCAGATGCATTCATGGGAAATGAAGATGGCAGCAGCTGGAGGCCCTCACATTGCTTTGAAGCGATCCCAGCTGCCAGTAAGAAAAGTGGGAGGGGTTGGGCATCTTGGTAGGGGCCAAGAAAAGTGCCCAGGGGTGCATTGGGGCCTGCAGGCACCATGTTGCCTACCCTTCTAATAAGAGACATTACTTCACTGCCTCTGCGGTTCCAAGAGCCCAAGCACTGAGGTATATCATGCTGTGTTTGACCCTGGACAAAAACATTTGCTCTTGACAAAAGATTAGATAAGAGTACCTTAAAAAATATATGAATCACATGAATGTTGATACTATATTACCTGCTAATTCAAGTTGTGGAGTTGTGCCGGGTGTGGTATTACAGGCTTTATCCCCCCCTTTCCCCCCCTATTCCAAGATGTAAAGGTGCAATGAAAGAAGTTGTGGGTATAGGAAGAATGGATTTAGAGAAATGGACAAGACATGTTTGGTAGTGTCATATGGAAGCCATTAACAGAGGCTCCTTTCCAAAAGACAGAGCTGGAGGAAAAACCAAAATACATTTTGTACTTAGCTCCAGAATAAAACAAAGCAAATGTTTTTGAGGTTCATATGTTGGCATTTTTATGTCAAACTATACATCTGTAATCTATCTCCATATGCAATTTGTTGTGCTTCTGAGCTTTGATGAGCTCAATTGTCATGCATTGCTTATGTATGAGACACAGAAACAGAATTAGTTGCTCAGCTTAAAACTAGTCCGAACCTAGTTTTACGGGTACCATCTGCTAACCTACTAAGGAACTGTAGAGCAGTGTGTGTGTGTGTGTGTGTGTGTGTGTGTGGTACAGGGTGGTCTGAGAAGAATCCATTTTCAGGGAATACATTGCATTTTGGGGGTCAAATTTAGGAGGGGGACTTCTGGGACCACAACACAGAGACACTTGTGCTGGGACTTGTGCTCAGTACAATGTCAGAAGACCCTGTCCCCTCCCCTCTGGAGACTGTGTGAAAACATATTTTGGCTCATGACCAAGGCAAGCCAAGATTTGTCAGCCCCTGGCAATATCATTCAAAAGACGATACACCTATAGACTAGGAAAAATAAAATGTTAAGTCACAGCTGTGTATGTGTGTGTGTGTGTGTGTGTGTGTGTGCGAGAGAGAGAGAGAGAATGATTCTAGGATCATTTAAGCCCTGCTACTACCATGACAGGAGAATAACTTGTAAGATACAGTGGATGTAAAGCCTCAGTCTGTTGGGCAGGTGTGAAAGAAGATAACCTTACCATGGAGGGGAAAACAGCACACATCCTGAAAAGCAGGGGTGGGATTCCAGATGTTGCAGTCTTCCAGATGTTGTTGGCCTGCAACTCCCATCATCCCTCACCACTGGCTATACTGGTTACAGCTGGTGGGAGTTGTAGTCTGACAGCATCTGGAGGGCCACAAGTTGCCCACCCCTGCTGTAAAGAAAAACATTTAACAAAAATGGTCGCAGGGCACTGCTTGGAGGGTACGGGAAGGAGGACAGGTTGCTTACCTGTAACTGTGGTTCTGCTGGTGGTCATCTGTGAACTCATACCCATGGGTCCCGCACACAGCAGTCATTCAGAACATTCTAGAAGTGAACAGAGGTTTAGGTGGGAGTCCTGCCCACCCTCACCACATATGCTCTGGGTGTGGCCCCTGCCTCCCACTTAGTTCCAAGTTGCTGCAGCAGAGAAACAAATTAAGAGTGGGACATCTACATGGGGAGGAGGGTGACAACTCGGGAGATGACAACTCAAAGGTCTACAGTTACAGGTCAGCAACCTGTCTGTCTTCTTCATGGTCTCTGAGCCTAACGCATGGGGGACAGAGAAGCAAGCTCACGGGAGGAAGGAGATGTCATGGCAAAACCGTAGAGAGGACTGCTTGGCCAAAGGCTACATCCGGACATGCTCTGGCATCGAAGTGGTAGGTTTAATGAAAAATGAAGGCCTGAGCCCAGGTTGTTGCACTTGTAGATCTGTTGAAACGCGGCACCCTGGAAAAAGGCAATAGATGATGTCACAGCCCTAGTTGAGTAGCTGCATATATGGGGGGGAGGGGGTTAGAAAATGAGAGAGTTGGCATGTCAGGTGTATCATCAACATGACTCATTTAGCCAAGTTCTGTGGAGAGACAGGGTGATCTTTCTTTAGTCCAGAGAAACAAGAACAAACGCAGGGAGCCCTGGGAAGAGGCCATGTGTAGCAAAGAAAAGGAGAGGACCCTCCAAACATCAAGGTAGAGGAGCTTAACCTCCAATGGGGAGTAGGGTGAGAAAGAAATGTTGGTATAGTAATGTCCTGAGGCAAATGAAATTGTGAGACCACCTTTGGGAGAAAGAAAAAGTCTGGTCGCAGGACCACTTTATCCCCATGGAAGATCAGATATGGCTGGTCATACCAGAGTGTATAGAACTCACCTGCTCTGCATGCCAAGGTGATGGTGGTGAGGAAAACCACCTTCATAGTGACTAGGCAAAGGTCAGCTTTAGCCATTGGCTCAAAGGGCTTGGCTGTGAATTGCATAAGGACTACTAACAGGCTCCATGCTGGAACAGGAGGAGCAGCTGGCAAGTATTTTTATTTATCTATTTATTTACAATATCTATATATCGCTCCTCATCAGAAGATTTCGGAGCAGTGAACAACATAAGAATAAAACAATGGTTAAAAGAGTTTAAAAAGTTAAAACATTTTTAAAAAGACAAATCCCAACGAATTCAACAACCCACGGCTGGTCATGCAAGGAAGGCCTCTTGAAAGAACAACGTCTTCAGGAGGCATCGGAAAGAACACAATGTTGGCACCTGCCTGACCTCTAAAGGCAGGGAATTCCACAGGAAGGGGGCTACCACACTGAAAGCTCTTCTCCTGGTGGACTCCAACCGGGCCATAGGTCCATGCGGAACCACCAGGAGCATGCCCTCTGATGACCTCAGTGACCAGGCAGGTTGGTAGGGAAGGAGGCGCTCTCTCAGGTATCCTGGTCCCAAGTTGTTTAGGGCTTTGTACACTAGTACTAATACTTTAAACCTGGCCCGGTAGCGAATAGGCAGCCAGTGCAGTTCCCTCAGCAAAGGAGTTACACACTGAAAAGGGGCAGCTCCCGACAACAGCCGAGCTGCTGCATTCTGCACTAGCTCCAGCTTCCGGGCCAGCCTTAAGGGCAGCCCCACATAGAGCACATTGCAGTAATCCAGTCTTGAGGTTACTAATGCCTGTACCACCGTGGTCAAGCTATCCCTGTCCAGGAGAGGCTGTAGCTGGCGAACCAGCCAAAGCTGGTAAAAGGCACTCCGAGCTGCCACGACCACTTGGGCCTCTAGTGACAATTATGGATCTAGGAGTACCCCTAGACTACAGGCCTGATCTTTCAGAGGGAGTGCAACCCCATCCAGAACAGGCAATGAGCCTCTCCCAGACCCAGGAACCACTCACCCACAGGGCTTCCGTCTTGCCAGGATTCAGCTTTAGTTTATTGGCCCTCATCCAGCCCATCACTGAGTCTAGGCACTGATTCAGGACTTGCATAGCCTCTCCTGATTCAGATGTCACAGGGAGATAGAACTGCGTGTCATCAGCATACTGATGGCATTTAGCTCCAAATCCCCTAATGACCGCTCCCAGTGGCTTCATATAGATGTTAAACAACATTGGGGACAGGATGGTACCCTGCAGCACCCCATAGCTCAATTGCCAAGGGGCTGAGGAATAGTCACCCAATGTTACTCTCTGAAATCAGCCCCATAGGTAGGACCAGAACCACTGTAGCACAGTGCCTCCAATACCCATCCCACGGAGTGGATCCAGGAGGATATCCTGGTCAATGGTATCAAAAGCCGATGAGAGATCAAGCAGAATTAACAGGGTTGCACTCCCCCTGTCCCTCTCTCAATGAAGGTCATCCATCAGGGCGACCAAGGCTGATTCAGTCCCATAACCAGAATGAAACCCAGACTGAAATGGGTCTAGGTAATCAGTATCCTCCAAGAGTGCCTGCAATTGGTTCACCACAACCCTCTCAAGTACCTTCCCTAGAAAAGGGGTATTTGCGACTGGGCGGTAGTTGTCTAATACCATTGGGTCCAGGGTGGGCTTCTTCAGGAGTGGCTGCACTACTGCCTCCTTAACGACAGCAGGGACCACCCCTTTCCGAAGGGAAGCATTTATCACTCCCTGGACCCACCCAGTCATACCCCTTCGGCTAGCTTTTATTAGCCAGGAGGGACAGGGATCAAGAGGGCACGTGGTCGGTCGGATTATTGCAAGTATCTTGTCCACATCATCAGGCCGTAACAACTGGAACTGATCCCACAAAATCGGGCAGATGGTGGCATCAGACACCTCGACTGGTACTGCACTAACAACAGCATCAAGGTCGCTGTGGAGACAAGCAATTTTGTCCTCAAAGTGCGATGCAAAAAGGTCACAGCGGGTCCTCGACGGGGCCAGGGCCCCATTTACTGGGGAAGATGTTAACAACCACCGGACCACCCAGAAGAGCTTCACTGGATGGCTACTTGAGGATGCAATGGAGGCAGCAAAATAAACCTTCTTTGCTGCCTGCACTGCCACACAATAGGCACGATTATGCACTCTAGAGTGTGCTCGGTCGTCTTCACTTCGAGTCTTGCGCCATTTGTGCTCTAGCTGACATCCAGCCTGTTTCATTGACTGCAGCTCCCCTGTATACCAGGGAGCAAAACGGGCTCCACAGTGCCGGAGAGGGCACTCAGGTGCAATCATGTCGATGGCCCTCTGCATCTCACTGTTCCGCAGTGAGGCTAGGGCCTCGGCTGGATCACCAGCTCTCTCCACTGGAAAATCCCCAAGAGCATTCAGAAATCCATTGGATTCCATCAGTCTCCTAGATGCTGTAGATGCTGGCTAGTCCTCTGAGGAAACAGTTTACATTCAGGTGTGAGCAGAGGGAGGAGCCTTCCATCTTGGCGTGATTAGCTGAGATTGCCGCTAGGTATACACAGAGCAAGGAGTGCGCCGACCCTCTGGTCATGACGATAGGAAGTCAAGCACTAAAGAGAGGTTGCAGGTCTCATTCTGTTGCCCCTTGCTGTTTACAAATGTCAAAAATATGCTTTCCATTTAGCATTGTAGGATGTCTGCGTAGAAAGCGAGACAGTTATGACTTCTAAGCCCTCGTTAGAAAACTGGCAGGGCCCTGTATCTACCATTCTGTGAGGTGAAGAGTCTTGAGGTTGGGGTGTCTGACTCATCCCCAGTCCATGGTGAGGAGGTCTGGGGGCTGTGAAAGACAGAGAATTATGTGATTGGAGAGGAGGAGGAGAGTCGTGAACCACAGTTGGTGCAGCCACCATGGAGCTATTACAAGGCATGATGCAATCCTCTTCTGTTCATGACACATGTGATGAGTGGAAAAGGAGGAAAGGCATAATTCAGGGTGCCCCCTCCCCCAGTCTAGTGGAGAGGCATTGCCCAGAGAGTCCAGGCCATAGCTTGCCCTTCTGCAAAACATCCAGCATTTCAAGTTTGCCCTTGGACTGAAATGGTTCACCATAGGAGTGCCCCACATGTTGGTTTCAGGTAATGGCTGCAGGTAGCTCCCTTTCATGGGGTTGGGGGTGGTTTGGGACCAACTGAGTGAGTCTACAACAATGTTCATGGTGCCGGTGAGATGAATGGTGATGGGAATGATGTGACGGGTTATGCACCGTCCCAGAAGTTAAATGCAAGAAGCAGAAGTGAGAGGAACTTTGTTCCCCCTTTCTTGTTGACATAACCCCCCCCCCCGACAATAGTGGTGTCTGTAGCGATTTGAACCATGCATCCTGTGAACGTTTGCTGGAACATTCAGAAAGCCTTTGCCACAGCAAGGAGTCCGAAGTGGTTAGTGTGTAAATTTCACTCCTGGTGGGACCAGAAGGCGTGTACACTACGTGAGCTTGAGGCATCTGTAGTGACGGTCATGGACAGGTGTGAAGACTGGACCTATAGCCCTGCCAAGAGATTCAACTGAATTGTCCACCTGTCTGTCTATGGACCATCAGATTTGATGGGGAAAGTCCAAGTGGTGTGATGGGGGGGACTGTTTTGAGGTTGAAGACCTGGAGGAAGCAGGAGTGAAGTGGCATCATGTGGAGGTGAGACAGAGGCGTCACTGCTGTGGTTGTGGCCTGAAACATGGAGAACATTCCAAACCATGCTATCGCTGTGGCAGACAAAAAGGAACTGAGTGGGAGGCAGAAGCCACACCCAGATAGGGATGGGGGAGAATTCCGCCACGGACCCCAATGAGGCCGGATTCCAAGAATCCGGCCCCATTGGGGCCCGTGGCGGAATGGAGCACTCATCTCTGCTTCCCCCTGGAATCCGTGCGGGTCGGCTCCCTCATCGTGTTGATCCATTTACGGCTGCATTTAGGCTAATCTACCAGCTTTATATTTGCAATAATCTATCAGCTAAATATTTGCGTAGCCTATGGCGTGAACAGGGACGCAAATGACGTGGTGGATGCCATTTGCGGCCATAAAGCTGGTAGATTAGCCTAAATGCAGCCGTAAATGGCAGAATTTAGGCTAATCTACCAGCTTTACGGCCGCAAATGGCATCTCACTTACCCTACCCCAGCGATACAGCACGGCAATGGCGGCCGGCCGTTATCGCCAGCGGAGCGGAGCTGGTGGCCGCCTCCGCAGGATTGCCGCAGAGCAGAGCCAGCCCAGACAGATTCCGGGGGGAGGGACCGATTGCCTCCCCACCCCCTCTGGACCCAGAGGTAAGGTATTCGTCCACCCCTACACCCAGAGCATGTGTGGGGTGGGCGGGCAGGACTCCCGCCTAGAGCTGTTCAGCTCTCGAATGTTCTGAATGACTGCTCTGCACAGGCACAGCACCCATGTGTGTGAGTCAGACACCACGTAGAAGAATGGGTATTCTTCCTTGTGCTCAGCACTTTCCCCCCTTAACTTTTAAAATGGCTTTCAAATACCAAAATGAGCACTCATGTAGTGCAGTGAGAGGTGATTATACCCTGGAAAGCCCTTTTAATACCCCCCCCCCACTGCATGTTCAAGGTGAGCAAGGACAGTGTCACCTGTCAGTAGCAACGTCACACGCACGATATAGTAAAAAGCAGAAACTGCAACAAAACGTTGCAGCCTGCATCGCTCCCGTTCACTATTTCAGTCAGTCAGATATGCCCTCCTCCACTACCCTTCCCACCTGTTTTTCCGTTTCCTCCCTTGAACAGTCAGCATTCTGTGGCCACTGGGCAAGCTCAGTTCTCATTGGGTTGTTTTGAGGGTGTCCCCCACCCAAGTGTGTCTTTTCTCCGCTATTCTTTGCGCTTCTGCAAGCCTCGAGGCTTCCCCAAGCATGCTGATACTTCTGTCTTGGACATGGGCTGTGCCGCTTTGACTACATGAGGAGACACACTCACCTATGATCTTCAGAAACAGAGGAAATGATAGATGCCTATGACAGTCACACAGTAACTTACACCAAATGGCAGAGCAAGGGATGCTGTAGGTGGTAGGGAGGTGGCACTTTCGCTCTCCTGAAGTACAATTTGGCTCCCTGATGCCAAGGCACAATTTGGCAGGAAGACCACGATGTTCTCTGCAATGAGGCAGTTAACACCACATTATTTAAAGACCACAGCACAACCACAAACCCTCTGAATAGATCCAGGGTAGTCCATCCATCCCAAAGCGATTGGGATGTATCAGAAAGCCACATATTTGAACTGACAAAGCAGACGTCTGCTTTCCTCAACTGGGCAGAGTTGGACCTAGTAGCTGTCATAAAGCGCAGACGGCGACACCGTATTCGTTGTTTTCTTTGAGGCATGCTCTTAAAAGGGCAGCAGCAGCAGCAGGACTAAAAATCCATTCTCTAGAGTGCTGGCACCCACTGTTGCTGCGCTGATGTTGTCTGTGGTTGAAGAATAGCTACAGAGAAGCCTTGTTGTTAAAAGAAACTTTAATCAAGAAAAAGACCTTTTCATATCATAATGGCATTATACAAAGGATATGAGTACCTTAACATTTTTGTTTTTTGCTAGTCACATTGCCACTGTTTTGTCACACTACTGTTTCAGGTAACAAAATCGACCATTAAACCCTAACTTGGCTTAAGTAATGCATTTGTAGTTTTTATATATATTTACAGTTTTATCTACATGGAAAGAAACCGAAATCGGGATGGGTCAGTAACAAACAGAAGTGAAATGCCACATTTTTACCTCTTTCACAAAAAGCCTGTTCTGTGTGCAACATCCTCTCATACAATTAGACCCACTAGGTGCGTCTGCACAGATCAAGTACACAGTCTGTGTACATGAACTAGAAGAATGCTAGAGGTATATCGGACTGATAGCCCAAGGTTCATGGTATCCGACTGACAGAAAGAAATCAAATCCCATCACCTTTTCTAATTGACTCCCAGTCATCCTCACTGATGTGCATGGAGTTTAATTTTATCACGGAGAGGAGCTAGGGCTGGTCATTCTCGGAGCCATCTTTCTACAAGTTCCTGCTTGACACAAACATGACACGTGCACTCTTGCGTAGGACTTAATTTCTAAAAACAGCCACCAGGGCTCAGACTTGACTGGATGCTGTGTCCCCAGCCTTGCACTCATGCTCCTTAATCCTAAGTATGATGGGACAGACTGTAGTTACTCAGTGGCAAGAGAAAAGCATTCTGCACGCAATTTATTACTTCACATGTTCCAGGACATGCTCCTGGCACAAATCAAAGCCCATCCCTAGGCAAATTGCATCACAATGCTGTTCTAAAAAAGAAGATACATACAATTAATTCTTTTGGGGGAAGTATGATGTACAAATCACATGCATGTACAACAGGGATAATCAGAAGCACAATTTTCCTTCAATGAGGATTTAAATGTGATGTAACGCAAGACGTCAGTCTGACTTGGTGGCTGTGTGTAGTTCAACCATGCTAGCTGGAGCCCTCTGTAGGTTTGCCAGGAAAAGGCAGCATGAATTGGGATGATCCAAAAATGTATGGAATCCACAGTTCCAATACCCTTGTCATGTATTGTGTAGCACTCTGAAGACATGGGACATGTACAGAGTTTTTATTTGCTAGCAGATTACATTTGATGAGCAGATTACATCTGAAGTCCTGATCTCTTATTGTCCGCTCCGTGGAAAGCATTTCTTTAAAGTGATGATTACTGGCCCAAAAAATGACAAGTGCATCTTAAGAATGGATGAATAAAAAATCAGTGGTCAAGACAGCCATACTGAATTTGTCACTCACTTTGCGAACTGTAGATTGCCATGCTAGTGAACTAGCGTAGCACAAATAAAAAAATCACCCCAAATGATCTAGGGATTGGAACCCCTTCTGTAAGGGTCTGAAGTGTTTGGAGCATTTTCATTTAGAAAAAAATGATGGCTAAGGCTGGGGAGAATTTGAGAGGTTTATAAAGTTATGCATCATGTACAGAAAAAGTTTTTTTTTCCCTTCCATCTCTCATGTTACTAGAACTGGAAGTGAAATTGGATTGCAGTAGATTCAGGACAAACCCCCCCCCCCCATAATTAGCTAATGGAATTCACTGCCTAAAGATGGGCAAGATGGCCACTTTAAGGGTTGTATCCAGTCTTAGTCTAACTTAAGTCTCATTCATTTCAATGGATTAATGTTAGATACAACCTTAAAGGGAGATTTAGATGAATTAATGGCAGATAGGACTATAATCATCAGCAATAACCATAACAGCTAAAAGGAATTTCCACATTCAGAGTCAGTATGCCTCTGAGTACTGTTGCTGGTGGGCCAACAGCAGGAGAGAGCTGTTACTTCATGCCCTCATTGTGGGCTTCCTGGAAACACCTGGTTGGCCACAATGGGGAAACTGGATGCTGGACGCAGGGCTCCTCCATTTCCTCTACTGGTTCTGTCTTACTAAATTTATTCAAATTCCATAGTGAGAGCAAAACCAGAAGGTCCTATGGCACCTTGCAGTTGAACAATTTGATTGTTGGCTTATTGGCATAAGCTTTCATGGACCACAGTCTACTTTGTCAGATGCATCCAAAGTTATCCTCCGGTGGCAGGTACATTTATCTACATGGGCAGAAGAGGAGGTGGCGGCGAGTCTGTGAACAGTGGGGCAAAAAGGCCCTGAAATGGAAAGGGGTAGTAGCAGGTCTGTCAGATTTCTGTTTGGAGCTCAAGTTTTCATCTTGTATATATTTTGGATCCATATAGATAAGTGAACACTCCATACCGCAATATATTGGTTAGTCTTTAAGGTACCATAGGACTCTTGGCTGTTTGTATTGATTCAGTCAGTGATACCTTTAGAAAAGCTAGATTTTTAGTAATACTAAAATTAGTATGACTGATTTTTATAGTAGAAAAATGCTGTGGTTTTATAATGGTTTGTTAGGAAATTAGAATATCGCTGAATGCGTTCCAGTCACAATGTGCTTTATTAGTACAAGGTACTGAAGTGGTTTATTTTGGTGTGCACTTCCTCATGTCAAAATGTGCTAATTTTCACAGTATAGAAAGGTACCAGCAATGTTTTTATGGAAGCAGATCAACTGTGTGGGTATGTCACAACCTTATTACATTGTGTGTGTGTTTTTAATTTAACAGACAACTAGATGGAAACACGCAAGTAATTTTCCTGTTACTTTTCCTGTTCAGTTGCTATGTGTCATCTACCTTCTAGTGACTTACTACATTATCATATACAATAAATAGCTAAGATGTTTTTTCAGTGATTACTGACAATTTTCACAACTGAGACATATTTAATTTATACAAAGAATTTTCCATTCAGTGTAAACAAGCATAGGAAAAAATATTTCTAAAATGACTTTGCAACATGTGCTTTATTTGAAGCCATTATGGAACCAAAACTACACAGTATAACCCCTTAGCATACCTTACTCATTCAATGACGTTGCTGAGAAACTGACTTTTCTAAGTCATGGAATGAAAACTACATTGCAAAATTAAATGTTCATGCTGCAGTGTCCTCTGCCGAATAGCCTGTGTCACCAATAGCAATAATTTAAGAAAAGCCCATTTCCCAAGCTCATTATATATACTTTTCTCATGACTGGGAACTTTAAAAACCCATCTTGGACATAAAAATGTTATGTAAACATTATTGTATACCTGAAACACTGGAAGGATATTAGATACAAGTCAGATCATTTCATTAAAATGTCAAAATAGGGGAAAGCATGTTGTAGGGATCAGAGAAAAAGATTGCCCTCAAAGGCTTCTCATAAAGTTCTACAGTCTCTCTCTCTCTCTCTCTTTTTAAATACCCGGAGAGCAATAATTTGGAGAAAATGACCCTGCAAAACATCACAATATTTCACCATAATTATTATCCATTAGTTGAGCTTTGACAGTTTTTATTTTCCTGAGTAAAGTCATTGATGTTTTCAATGTCTCCTGCAATTGTTCAAATAAAATAAGGCAGTTAATGATAATGTCACTGATTTTTTCCCTTCCAGAAGTACATCTGTAGAGTCTCCAATAGATTTGATTTTCTAGAAATGTACATAATAAAGTTGCCTTCAGCACCCACTGTGACCCATTGCCTTGGACTTCCTAGAAGGGCAACTCTGGCCACCTTTGAAAGTCAGTGATATAAAGCAGCATATATTGCACAATCCAAGACATATCACTCCAGAAAAAGTGAGGGTCTGGTTAATTCAGCTGTGATATCCTTCTTTTCCCCATGAGAGTGAGAGTAAAAGCCCAAGTGTTAACTTAGTCAGACACAAATGCAGAATATTTTGTTCACTAAACTGAAAAACAAATTTCTCTGATGTTGGATAACTTGAATTTGAAAACAAAGGCGAACTTTCTTCATATTTGATTTGATAGGCAGCATAGATTTCTAAGGAGCCAAGTGGATTCCATGAACACGAAGGTCACTGCTACCCAATTATAAAAGGCTTCACTCTTCAGAGAATGTTGTGCTTCTTAAAAAACAACCACCAGATAAAGTCATCTTGATTTGCAATGTGAATCCTAAAGAGATCAATTTGTTTTTTCTCTAGTCCATTTGATCATAGTTTCTGGTGAGCGGTACAGGAATATTAATTTGGCATACAAGTCTTCCTCCAGTTCCAGTTCACCAGTCTCCCGCACTAAGAAGATATCGGTACACAATTTTAGGATGCGATCCACATTAGGAAGCTCTTCAAACATTATGGAGTGGGAGATTCCACTGAAGAACTCACGGACAAATTTTCCTATTACCAGGACAACTGAAGCATATAATCCCATGATGCTGCAAAATGAGAAAGAAAATGTACTACCATTTAAAAATGTGCAATTATTTCAGATGTAATATAGATACTGAGAAAAAAGTAAAAATTAAAATTTAATGTGAATGATAAATCAGGTCTACAAAGTCAGGGGAAGAAAACAGATGGCAGGGAGGGAAAGGAGGAAAGATACGAGGCATGGGTGATAGGGGGAAAATGTGCAACTGCAGTCACGTGTACGGAGTTAGATCCAGATTTACATCGGATCAACTGTGCTGATGGAAGTGGACTTCTCTTCCCCCTCCTTCCCACGGCAGTCCCTTCAGACCCCTGAAAATGCCACACAGAGAGTCAGGAGACCCTGCTGGGTAGGGTGAGCTGTGGTGTGTGTGGAGGAGGGGGGATCCCTCCCAAAGGGTGGCAGGACCTTCCATGAACAGAGCCCTTTCTCTCACATAAGGTCCTTTCCTCTTGCAGGAAGCAGATTCAGAACCTTAATGTGGATAGATCCTTAGGTTCTGTAGGGGTGAGGACAAACAAGTTTTGCTAAAGTTTAGTTCATGACTAACTTAGTCAGGATCTAACCTGATGTCTGTTTCCTCTTTAAATGTGTTAACAGCTATTGATTTCTGACCATACTAAAGAGTCCCCTGTTGGGCAGTAGGGTTGAAAGAAAGATCTGTGGAAGGATTTTATGAAGCATGACAGTCAAGTTGCCACCAAAGTTGGGAGGAAAAAAGAGATTTCAGGAACTTGAGTTTTCGGATCCATTTTGAACCGGATTTAGGACTCATCAGATTAAGAGCTGTTGTTCCTACTATAGGTCCAACAGTGGCTCCAGTGCTAGGCTTGCCTAGAGGCCTCAAGACCCTACTGTGGTGATAATATCTAGAGGCTTTCCCCCAAGCCTTTTAGATGAGGGGTGGACAGAAAGTAGATCTCCAGATCTTTCGGACTTCAACTTCCAGCATTCCTGACCATTGGCCATACTGGCCAAGAGTTCTGGGAGTTGAAGTCCAAAACATCTGGAGATCTACCTTCTGCCCACCCCTGCTCTATATGACCAGCTGAACTTACTGGCAGCAGCATGGATTGCACAGAGGACCTGCTTTACATCCTTCAGGCCCTCTACCAATGCCCTATATCTCCCTGCACATGCACATTATATGCAGTGCAGCTGGTCCTAATAAGAAATACAGTCACCATTATACCAAACTACCTTGGATGCACTGTATCATCTTGGGCCTTCATCTAACGTGTAGCTTCAAGACCTGAATTAGTCTCCCTCCACCATCCACAGAAGCTCTAGTAATCTAGACAGGAAAATCTGGAGGGTGGTGTGGCAGGGAATCCAGTGCCAGCTCAGGTTTTTGAGGGCCCTTGAGAAATGGGCCCCTTCCCCAGTGAGTCCACCTTCTCACCACCATTGTCACCAGCTGCCTTTGCTCCTCAGCCTCCAACTCCAAGGGGTTCTTGTCAGTGGGTGCCTTCTGGGGTGTGGGCCCTCAGCAAGTGCCCAACCATGCCCACTCTTGATGCCACCCCTGGCAATACCTCTCTGAGATGTCTCAGGTTTGGGGAGAGGGTATGTTTTATGTAGTATCGTATTATAAATAGAAATAGTTCTGTTCCAGAGAATAACAAAGGTATTAATTCAGTTACATTTGCCACATGACACACTGACATTAGGATGAGATGCTTGCTTACCCATAGCCTGCCAAGAATCCAAGGCTAGGGGGACTAACTTTGTCACTGAACACAATAAGTTCCAGACTCGTCTTGTTTGTTTCCAAAGTTCTGTTAAGCTGGTTTAGAACCCACCATTCGCTACGCTCACCAGATTGGTAATTACTGGACAGTGAAACAATGATGTCTTCATAGTTCCCGTCTACCCAAAAAAGAAAGGAATAAATCACTTTGTCAGTACCTCTTGTTAAGGTGCCTTACCTGCAGATTACCTTATTTCAGGGGAGTGTGAAACCAAAGGATGGCTAAGTGGCTATCTGTGGGCTTGATCCTACCCAGAACATTTTCATCTGGCCCCCAAGCAGGCCTACTAAATTCTTTTTTAAGATGTGGTAAAACAAAATGGTTCAGTTTTACTTGAAAGGAAAATAAAATTGTTCTCCAAAGTTGCGCTATTTCACATTTTAATATTATCTGCCTTATTGTGTTTGGTGTGTAAAATGCTCAGTTTAATCAGAAAAGCACTGAGGCACCATGTGTATTTTATATAAATGGTATTGCTCTATCGTGTTGCCTCATCAATGATTTGATACTGCTCAAGCATGTGTATTCCATAACTCTAAAGCCTGTAGTGCAAGGGAACTCCATTTTGTTGTATCATTAATTAATTAATTAATTATATTTATTAATCGCCCATCTGGCTGGTCACCCAGCCACTCCAGGCAATGTACAAAGTATGTAATAGAACAGTTTAAAACAATACAATTGTACATTAAAAACATTTTCTAAAAATACCGTAACCCACCCCAAATGCCTGCCTGAACAACCACGTTTTTAATGTGCGGCGGAAGCTCATTAAAGAGGGGGCATGGCAGAGTTCCCTAGGGAGGGAGTTCCACAAAGTGGGGGCCACCACAGAGAAGGCCCTCTCCCTCGTCCCCACCAGTCTAGCTGTCCTGGCCGATGGGACAGAGAGAAGGCCATCCAAGGCTGATCTTGTTAAGCGGCCTGTCTGGTGTTGCTGGAGGCGCTCCTTGAGATATCATAGCATCTGACCGTCAGCACAAGGATTTGGTTGGGTGGTAAAACACAGTAGTAGTAGTAGTAGAGTAGTTCCTAAGAACTCAGAATTCAGCCATCCATGATGAAACCATTGAGGGCAAGACGATGCAAGTGAGATGGAGCAACCTTTGCCTGGTCAGACTACAGCAGAAACCGAGGGTGACAATGCTCCCATCCCTCACTGCACCCACTGCAGCAGCAGGAGTGCTATAGCTGATGGAGAACTAACATCCCCTTTCCTTCCTCACCCCACAATAATAAAGGGGAGTGTCATGGTGCTGGCTGTGACAGAAATGAAGTGCGGTGGGGAGAAAGGCCCCTTCCTCTCAGGCAAGGGGAAAGTCACATACTCTCAGTGTGGCACAGCCCAGACCTTTGATCTTCCCTGAGGGCAGCCTATGAGGTTTGTAGGGTAGGGCAGGAAGCTGCTTCAACCCCCTTTCCCATCAGCCTTTCATTAAGGCCTCATGCAGTGCTGCATAACAGGGATATTTGCAGGCCTAGAAAAACTATTTAAACAGCTTTTCCCCATCAATAAAACACCAGGGGAAGGTGGTGCTATAATGCAGCCTTCCCCATCCTGGTGCCATCCTGTTTGTCGGACAAAAAAAGCAGATGGGGATGATGGGAATTGTAGTCCAACACAGCTGGACAGCACCAGGTTGGGGAAGGCTGCTTTAATGTTTCTAGGAGACTGAGCTGCAAAGGACCCAAAAGCCAGCTAGCCTGATCCGTTGTTACCATCTATGCAGGACTACCCACCCACTCAGTAAGGGCATATGCAATCTAGGCCACAAAGTGTCAGAATCGGAGAGCATATAAAAATCTTTTTTCCAGTTGAAAATAGCAAGCAGCTCACTGATGAAAGTCCATACCTGTCAAGAGTTGCTTAATGGGTTTTGCAAGAGAATCACTAGGTGCCTTGATATAATGTGGGTATACATCAGTTAGTGTCCTGCAAAAGAAAAAAAATGATTTAAGGGCTATATCAATACAAGTTAATTTACAATTTGCTTTGGATATGATCATTATGTGTAAAAATCCCTTAACTATAATTCCCACGCCTGATTCTGGTATCATTCTTTTGTCACTCTTCAATGCACTGAAAACTTAATGGCATTTGAATTTTCATGCAGATTTTTTTATGTCAGCAACTAACCTACCAAATAAATATTCTCCACTTTGGGTATCTGGCGAATACTTATATTTCCCCATTTATAAAAACAAACTATAGACAAATTAATCACCCATCCTATTCTTTTTTAAACTTTGTTTTATTTAATTATTCTGAATCATACAATGAGCTTATAGTCAACAAATACAATAAAGGTCAACTATTCGAACAACAATAAAAAGAAACTGAGTTTCCATTCTTGTCTGAGTTACATTAACAGTAGAATGTTCTTAGAGCACCCTTCATTTAATCAGATCCCTGTAAAACAATGTTTGGGGTATCAGAAGGTTATAGAGCACCATCCCTTTGTTGACAAAAACGATGAAGGGAAAACAGATTTCCATGAACTGTTCCCGTGTTCAGCCATCCCTCTCAGAAATCTGCCATGGTGGGTTAATCTCTCTGAAAGTGCAATTTTCCAGATACTGGTGAACCATCCTATTCTTTAAAGCATTTACAAGAGCAGGTACAGGTTTCTGTGTGCACATAGCCATTCTGGATCAGGCCCTACATATGCTCCATGGTGCTGTACAATGAAAAAATCAAATCTGCATCTGAAGTATGCATGTGTGTACCACTGAACACATAGCTGATGTTATCAGTTCGACAGCACCGATCAAGCGTGAGCAGGCAAGAAGACGAAATACAGCCATTGCCATCAGTCCTTCCCCAATAGCTCATTAACACTGCCAAGGCTGATAATGTCGACATCTCTGCTTGGCAATACATGCACCCTTCCCCACCCCTAATTCCACAGTAGCTAGATAGTTTTCATTACAAGAGAGTGCAACAAGAAAGTGCAGAATCCAATCCAAGCATAAATACAGTTCAGTAAACAGTTAAACGTGATGATCCTAATGTACAACCCTTTAATATTATTTTGAGGATGGAAAGAAATAATAAACTCTTTTTTTAAACTAGCAGAACGATCCTACTGAAAACAGGATGAGCAAAAAACCCATTAGCCAAAACCAATATTATTTTATTGTAGCCTTCCCCAATGTGAGGCCCCCCAGATATTTTGGGTCAACTTTGAACAGCCCCAGCCAGCATGGCCAGTAGTCAGGAATTCTGGGAGTTGTAGTTCCAAACAACTAGAGGGCACCAGGATGTGGAAGGCTGGTCTATAGCAGTAGAATAATAATAAAAAAAACCTTTACAAGATTGTAATACTGTTATTGTCTTTCCCAAAGTCTGTAAGTTTGAGCTTTATTTAGAAGAAAAAAAACCCGCAGATGTATTGGTAAGCACAGAAATAACTTACACAAAGTGACTTGCATTTGGATTTGGATTTTCCATCATTTTAGCAATTTCTTTTCTTGTTTCAATTGGGAGGTTGTGAGACACTTTATCCGATGCTATTTCTGCTTTTGCTCCAAGGGACAGGTTTCTTTGACAAAAAAATGAATAGGAGTCACACTGTTCAATTGTCCATCAACATATAATCACAAAGTACTGTGCAATTCCTCTGACTGTTGGATTCAAAATGCTGTTCTCCCTGGGTGATAGACTTTGCCCTGTTACATTTCAAGGACAGCTCTATCCTATGAATCTTCTTTAACTGCAGTGGTGCAAACAGTGGCTTGGACAGCCACAGCTATAGCAATACTTTACGCATGGGATCTGCTCCCTGCTGCTGCAGCAGCTCCTACCTGTGGGTTCTTGCTATCAGGAAATCTAACTGATTTTGGATTGATTCTTTCAAGAGCTAGGATGCTATGCTGAAAGGCTGTGGCCTCACATCCTTACATTCTCTGTGAGATGTAATTCAAGTGCTCTTGCATTGCATAACAGGACCACAATGGTGCCCGTGAACATCTCTACACCAGCCTAAAATCCCACATTTAAAACGGGGCTTTCTGCTTCCATTTTAAATGCAGGATGACAACGGACTCCCTTTACAAGCGCTTCCTTCCCCCGCTTTCCTCCTCCTTTTCCCTCTTATCTGAGTTTTCCATATGTTTCATTATACAGCTGCTAGATGGCACTGTGGTCTAGCTCCTCTTACTGAGGCTTTTCCTCTTTTCACGGAGGGAACTCAAGCAGAACTCAAGTGCTGTAATTTGATAGCTCATTATCTTCCATCTTTTAAAAAATGGAATAAAGGTCATTTAGTGCAGGAGACACCCTGGAGGTTGACGACGATGTCAGGGTGGAAACTGAGCCCAGAGAGCCTCAGAGCAGTTCGGATTCTGAGGAGAAACAGCTATCCGTGGGAGAGGGGCCAGCTCATCCCTCACAGGCTCAGCACTTGGCAGAGATTGCTCCTGCCAGCATTCCAGAGATAGATAGCGACCTGGGTAGTGAGGGAGTGCGGGAGGGGGGCTTCTTAGACGCTCGACGCAGACGCAAAGAGTGGCGAGCGATGGAGGGTGCGGAAAGGAGGCGTAGTGCCCGTTTGGCGCGCAAGCAACGGCCACCTCACATGGACCCAAGGGAAAGAGGGAGGATCTCTCCCTAGCCCATAAGTTCTGGGTCTTCAAGTGACTCTCTTTCAAACGGGGATCAACCGACTACTTGAAGCTTAGGCTACCCTGCTGTTCCTTGCTTTAGTCGCTGGTGATTAGCATCTGAAAGAGTCATTAAGTTGTAAAAGAAATCCTTTTGTCTGTGTCTTGAGTTGGCTATTGGAATCTACTTGGAGAAGCCGCCAGAGCGCTCCTGACAGCCACCATCTAAAGGACCCGCAAACTTCCATGAGTAACCCATCTCAACAGCAGGATAAAAGCTCTGTGTGAAGAAGCCCTGTGTGTGTGTGTGTGTGCGTGCACGCGTGTGTGTTCGGGGGGGGGGGGCTACTCATGGGGTTGACAAGGCAACTATCAATAGATCCTAATGCCAGTGAGCATTAGACAAAGTGATCCTAAAACAAGGATATGGAATTATACCCCCCCCCCCCAATAATCTAATGGTCAGTTCATAGGATAAAGCAGCTGCTTGTGGTTGCTCTAATCTGACCACAGCTTCAGGTGAGAAGCCAGTCATCTAGAAGACTTTATCAGGTAGAGCATTTGAATTCCACTGTTGGCACCACAAATACCAGTTTAGGGCTGCTTCCACTGTGACCAAGGTTCTTCTTGGTAAGCAGCTCTATATTAACTGTTGGCCATATGGAACAGATCCTGCTCCAGGTTTAAAGTACGTAGCACCAGATTAAAGTATCATATGAACTACTGTCATGTATATAGAACATAGGAGTGCCCTCCAGAATCACTGTAAAGACTTGGTTTTGGCTGACTTTCATGAACAGGGCACAAGATCATTTACTCATGTAATACGTTTACATACCACTTACCATATTTAAAAAATAACTCTAAGCAGTTTTAAGATTATTTTCAACTAACGAATGGACCTGGTTTTGTACATGTTGGAATAGCCCTTAGTTTGATACAGCAATGCCTGCAGGCAAACTTACACCTGTCAGAGTTGGACATACTGGGCCTGTCCCATCTGAGTAAAGCCATGCCTGCTGACACCCCTAGTCATGGCTCCTGCTATCATGCAGCCCATAGGCCCCCGAGGGAGGAGTCTGTCCACTCCATTCCCCTAAAGGGGACTGGCCCACAGCAGCAAGGAAGGGGCAGGTGTATAACTCTGTCCCTCAGCCTACTAATCTCCCCTGGCCTCAAACTGTATGGGCTGCAAAGCTATGTGTTGGTTAGGGAAGTCTGCCTGAGGCACGTAAAGAGATTATTGCAGGCTACAGCCACACGGACACATTAAAATTAATGTGTTGTAAAAACAAAATGACCCCTAGGTGCACACCCCTTGGGTCTCCTCAGTATGTATGCCAAGTTTCAGGTGTCTAGGTTTTATGGTGTTGGCACTATGGTGCTGATAGACAGACAGAAAGACACACATCCTATTTCATTAGTATAACTATATTACAGATTGCATTTTATTCTATGGGACAATAATTCTATCCTACAGAACAAGATTGTTAGAAGAATTACTGTGACTTAAGACACTCTGGGTTGGATCCAGATCTGCTCTTTCACAAATGGAAGGGCTCCTTCCATTCACGGCAACAACTCAGATCCAGCAGAGATCCCTGGGGATCATTTTTGTCTATTTCTCCTTCCACCTTCAGACTCCAACCCCAATTCCCATGCTGTTCCAGATGACCCACCAAGCCTTCAAAATTTAAATGCACAAATTAAAAACAAAAAGGCAGCAAAATCCTATACAGCATAGCAAGGAAGCATAGGAATATATGAAAAGCAGCAACACAGACTACTGTTACTAGACAAATAAAGGTAATCCTAGATGCTACCTGTGAAGCCATACCTTTGAATACTCCATGAAACAACTAGAGAAAAATCAGGATTGTCTGCTGTGAGCTCCTTAATCATATTTTTTCTGCTGGGAGGGCTGATAGTCCATAAAGAATTTGAATTGCCTTCTAGCTGTGCAACTGTTATATCTTCCATACCATAGTTCTCTAGAAACTGTAAAGCACCCTAAAATGAATAAAAAATAAAGGAGGAAGATAAAGCTTCTATCCCTCTACATTTCTGATTGGTAGGAGCACCCATTGCCAAATGTTTTTTTAGTGACCCCTGAAACGGGGAGGGAGAGGCAGCTTGGAGAAGATAGCATGACCATGGCAAGGGCAATAAACGAATGCAGGAGAAGTAGCATTCCTCCTACAGAAAGGACAAAAAATGGCAACATTTTTCCTAGTGAAGTCATTCAACGCAGCACCCCAAAGCACGACACTTTTAATGCCAAGACAGGGACCCAGGTACTACAGAGGCACTGGGGTTAGAAGAATGTCCTTTTTAGAATTCTGTTATTATAAAGTGTGAACATGCTATTCATCATAAAATCAAGGCAAATAGCCTATTAACTGGCCATTTGGCATACAGACCTTACTTTGCGAGGACAAAATGAATTTCAGGACGTTCCCATGAAGAATGGCCTAGTTACAGCAGTTTTCAAAGTTTGCTTTGAACTTCTGGCCCTCACACTGTTTGCAGCTGCTTTTGTGCTCACCCAAACTGTATCTTAATTTCCTCCTTGAGGCAGTTTAGATTATGTCTAAAATTCAAGAGTACTACAAGGTTTAGTTCGTTTGCTATTTATTTTTAAATTTATGAGATTTTCAATGTTTCCATTATAAATAAGTCATTTAGCTAAGGGCAACTCCTGTCTGTTTAGTATATTGAAGGTTGAACCTGTTTTCCAAAACGAACAATGGCTATTGCTGAAGTGAGAAGGCTGCAGGTGTGTGTGTGTGATGTTGCTGCATTTTATGTACGCCTGCATGTGGAATGATGCCGCCTATGTTTTCAGATACACACAGCAGTGTGTCACCTGCAGATACACACAGCCATGTATTCAGTCCTTCCTCTTTGTGCGTTACGGAGTACTGAGTCCAGTCGGGTGCTGAGCCCATGCTTGGATTGAGTCCGAGGGGTCATCAGTTTGGTCATGCTAGTAATGTTGAATGATGTCACAATCACCTATAATTAATATTACTATTTATATAATGGCTAAAAGTGAACTAAACTCTTATAAGAAAAAAAGGTTACTTACAGTATTCCTCTTAAAACTGTTGCGGAATTTAGTGTATTCATCTCCTGTCATATTTTTTAGTTGACTTTGCTGAGCACTCATTGTAAAAATAGGCTGAAAAACCAAGAAGACAAAGCTGATGTATTCATGGTAAAAGTTCTGATTTTTTTTTAAAAAAGCAAATACAACATTCATTTTTACCAAAATTCAAGGAGCACATTAATGTAAGGAAAAATTAGCATATAAAAGAAAGATATAAAGGAAAATATGTGACATTTTATTTTGTTAGTTTATACCTGATAACCTCCTAAAGTTATTGTGATGGATACATCAAGGGGCTTATTTGTGACGCCTGCAACAGATTTGATGAGAGACATAAAGAGCAGTGGGAACCACACTATACAGATCAGCAAGACGATAATCATGCCACCCATTCCATACTTCACAACCTTCTTCTTCTTCTGGCCCCTTGGCTGGGGATATCTCTGCAATAAGCAGAATCAGACATTAGCAAAAATAATTGAGTTTTTCTTCCTCTTAAAAAACAAACAAACCAAACTCCTGATATCAATGGAGGTTTGTTTTTGTTTTTCAATTTTACTTCCCCTCCCCCGCCCCGGGAGGTTTAAGCAAAGTGGTTCTGATCTGTATTGTGGCCACACAGGCTTACTTCTGAGTAATTAAAAAACAGAGGAGCAGCTGCACGCTGTGTCTTTAACCTAGTGTGTAATTTGGCCTGAAGGTTCATCTAATGTAGCATTCTATTTCCAACAGGGGCCAAACAAAATGCTAAGATACTCTTGCAATATTGAACCAAAAGTATCCTCTGCCCATCTCTTCTGTTGTTGGCTGCTAATGCCAATATAAGTCATATTTCTACATGTAGGGAATTTTATATTCTCCATGCCCTCAAAAACTATATGCTTAGCTAGCAGGGTGGCTTGGCAAACCCTTGCTTCCTAGTCTAGTATGACGTAAACGGCGGGGTATAATTAAAACTAAGGGTGCAATCCTATGCATGTTTAGACAGAGAAAAGGCCTACAACTCCCAGCTGGCTGGGCAATGCTGGGAGTTGTAGGCATTTTCTCTGTCTAAACATGCACAGGATTGTGCCCTAAGTAACATAACTGATGCTTAAAAATAAATCTGGGGCATTTCTGGGGGGGAGATCAGCTCTTGCTTACAACCAAAAGGCATTTTGCAATGCTTGTCTTTTTTCTGGAAAGAAAAAAGACAGAAGTAGCAGTGGGAAAAGGTAGGTGGGCTACAAATTGAAGATGACATCTGGACCTCTCCTCACCTGAAAATTCAGTGAATGAGACAGGGAGATTGAACCACAAAAACCTCATCTGGAAGCACCCTTCTGGAAACACATTTAAAACATATATCCTACTATAGCACTTAACTTACAGAACTGCAAGAGCTTTTGTCACATAGTGTATTTTGTATTTGCTGCATTCAGATATCACAATAAACCACAGTTTATTATGATACCTGAATGCAGCAAATGCAAAACAAGCCCCCTAGCTCACACTCTCCATTGCCCCTCCTACAGCATGACCACAAGGAGGAGTTTGGAAGCTTTTGCTTCAGTTTTTGGTTATAACTGCAGCTTGCTGTGTCATCTGAACCCGGCAAACTGTGGTTTGTTTGAAACAAGCCACTTTCAGACTATAGTTTCTGAAACTGGCTTATTTCAACAGTCCACAGTTAGGATTAACCAGTTTAGGTTTGGATGTAATGCTAAACTGTGGTGAATTTAAAATGAAAGAGAAACTGATCTTTCCCACATGGCTGCAGTGGAAGAGGAGCGGGGAGCATGTGAGCCCTGGGGAAGGCTAGAGTTGTTTCCATCATTATAAACTACAAATGCAGCCATTGTTTTCTTAACAGCACTCGCTACTACAATTGAGAAAGTTCCCTTTTTATAAGGTTCCTCAGAAGTAAAAGGAAAGCCTTAAAAACATCTAATTGAAAATTATGCATCTAACCCAGGCCAGGGTATTGCAAAGGGATTTTGCCACCAGTGCAACCTATTTCCTATAATCTGAAAAACAACTTCTGGTTTGTGGTGAACTCATGTTCACTGTATGGGTACTTGGTTCAGGATGTTGCCAATTCACTGTCCTCTCCCCCTCCATCTTTTTCCCTTTACAGTCTGTGGATGCGTGAAAGCTGGTGGGCTTGAATCAGTGACAGGGCTCAGTCAGTAAGTAGCATTATGGGTATAGAGTATAGCTCTGGGAGTCTCTTGTTTTTGGATTGATTCTTATGCTTTGTAGTGACAACAGCACACTGTTGGAATGGGAGTCACTGGTCCTGTCAATGTAAATAGGATTGTGCTTCGTGTCACCACTTCTCCATCGTGCTAAATTCCCTCTCCACTCACATTGTGCCTTCATGAATTGCTATGCCAGTTCAATGTTCTGGGTGATTTGTTGAACCTGCACAACTTTCAATGCTACATTAGTGCAAAGCCCTTTAATTTGACCATATCCATCTGTTACTTTGCACAGGGAGCCATGGGTTGTAGCAGCAAGATTCCAGGATTAAAAACAAAAAGTGGGATTAAGATTTTTCTGCCAGTCTTCTGGCATTTTGTGGCCTGGTTGATGTTATTTCAGAAGATGGAACAACCAACTCTGACTGCATTTTAGAGAGGAATGTTAAAAGGCATACAAGACATCACCTCCATAAGGATAAACTTAAGGCCTCAAATACAAGACAGTGGCATTTTCTATGGAAATTAACAAAAAACACAGATGTCTGAATTAGAAGCCAGAAACTCACTGGTTTCCCAAAAGGGGGGCTTTTTTTCCTCTGGGCTCATTAGGAACTGGGAGTAGCTCACTCACTACAGAAAGATGTTGATGTCTACAGTTTTCATCTTGTTTTGCCAATTCATTGCCAGTTGTGATTGGGTCACCTACAATCGGTTTGCATCGTTTACACTTTTGACTGGATTTTGCTTTTTTTTCTGCTCTGAATAATATTAATCCCTTCTACTGCTTGGCCTTTTGGCCTCATATGGTGAAAATATCTGCTCCTTCTACACATCTCTGTTTGTTTATTTATTTAAAATATTTTTAGGCTGCCTTTAAGAGAAAAAGCCTTCTCATAGCACCTTACATAGTAAAATGCCATAGACTAACAAAACAGCAAAAATTAATACAATCAATAAACACCAGCAATAATAATAATAATAATAATAATAATAATAATAATAATAATTCCACTCAGCCCAGAGAGTCTTGAAGACTAACACACAATTTCAGCTAGAAACTCAAAACTGTCCAATAAAATACATTTTAAAAAGGTCAACGAAAACAGATAGCATTCAGAAATTTGTAGACTGGTGTACAAAAGTATGCATGGTGTGGAGAAAGTGGATAGGGAGACATTTCTCTTGCTCTTTGTCAAAATACTAGAACTGGGGTCATCTCTCAATAGTGGGAGATTCAGGATGGATAAAGAAGTACTTCTTCACATAGCACATAGTTAATTCGCTACCACAAGATGCAGTGATGGCCATCAATTTGGATGGCTTTAAAAGGGGATTAGACTTATTCATGGAGGATAAGGCTATCAATGGCTACTAGTCATGATGGCTATGCATAACCTCCAGTTAGAGGTAGTGAGCCTATGTACACCAGTTGCTGGGGAATATGGACAGGAGGGTGCTGCTGCACTCATGTCATACTTGAGAGGTGGCCCACAGGCAACTGGCCACTGTGTGAACAGAATGCAGGACTAGGCAGGCCTTTGGTTTGATCCAGCAGGGCTCTTATGTTCTTAAAAGCCCGTAATGATGGGGCGTGATGGACCACTAATGGCAACCCCTTCCAGAGGCATGGGACCACTGCAGAAAAGGCCTCTTCTCTTGCACTTGCCAACTTAACTGACCTCTCAGGCTGGCAAGTGAGAAGGGCCTCCTGTACTCATCTTAAAGTGCAGGCAGGATGATAGAGGTGAAAGTGGTCCTTCAAGTAACTTGGTCCCAAACTGTTTAAAGCATTAAGGTTGCAATCCTATCTAGATAGGCGGCCGCCTCCGACCTCAGAGGTGACCACCTATCCAAAGCAAGGCAGGAGAAGCACGGGGGGGGGGGAACATTCCCTCCACGCCTGTCCTGCTTTTTCTGCTAGACAGCTGTTTTCGGATGTCTAGCCGCCGGGGGCTGGCTGAGCGGGAGAGGAGGATGCATAGGATGTGTTGTACAGGCAGATCTGCTCTCCCCAGCCCGGAACGCCCCCAGCCCTGCCCCTTTTCAGCTGCTCTGCGCTCCTCTTCTGAGCACGGAGGATGAGGCTTCTCTGCTCTGCCTCCGAGGCAGTGCGGATATGGGGGGAGATCGGTTTTCCGGGAACCGACCTTGGAGAGTGGACTCCAATGTCAGTTCCCGGAAAACAGCATATCCTATGGCTGTCTAGCCGCTGTCTAGTGGCGATAGGATTGCTCTCTAAATGTTAAAACCAGCACTTTAAATTTGGCTCAGAAATGCACCGGTAGCCTGTGTAGCTGGTGCAGAATAGGTGTCAAAGGATCTGACCTTCTCACCCTCATCAGCACTTGGGCAGCTGTATTCTGCACTATCTGAAGTTTCTGAATCATGTTTAGAAGCAGGCCCCTGTAGAGCACATTACGGTAGTCAGGCTTGGATGTCAGTCATGCATGGATAACCGAGGCAAGGACTGGCCTCTTTAGATAAGGCCACAGCTGGCGTGTCAACCTAAGCTTGTTTAAAAAACAAAACAAAAACAGTCTTGGCTAGTACAGCCACCTCAGCTTCCCCAGTCAGTGCAAGGTCCAGGATGACTCACAAACTGTACACTTGGTCGGGGGGGGGGGGGAGTGCACTCCATTCAGTTGTAAATCTCCATTCTGAGTAATCAGTTTCCCTACCCACAATATCTCCATCTTGTCTGGATTAAGTCTCAGCTTGTTCGCCCTTATCCATTCCTAAACCACTTCCAGACATTGGTTCAAGAGTTCCACAGCCTCCCTGGGATTCAAGGAAATGAAAGGTAGAGCTGAGTATCAGCCATATCTGGAAAACACTTCAGCCCAAACCTCCAGATGGAGGCTAATGGATCTGGATGGATTCCAGGGGGCTCTGGGTTTTTTTCTGGCTGATATGGCTGACTCTTCTGTCGAAACCCTGGTTTGTGAAATGCAGAAATCTCCTGGTATGCAGTCAGCATCTGAGGCCCTCCTCTAAGGGAGGCTCTGAGGGTGGCAACAAGGGAGAGGGCCTTCTCAGTGGTAGCCCCCTGACTGAGGAATGATCTCTCCAATTGGTGCCAACATTGCCAGCTTTTCTGCCCCAGGTTAAGACAATCTTCTACTCCCAGGCATTTGATGGCATATGATGGGATTTTAATGTCAGTTGTTTAATCAGGTCCTGGTATCTCATTGTAATTGTTTTTAGATGTTTTAAATTGTTTATCAATTTTGCATGTTAAAGTTTATATTATATTTTGTAATTTTTGTGAGCCACCCAGAGAGCTTTGGCTATTGGGTGGTAAATAAAGGAAATGAAGGAAATGACCCAGGTAGTTAACATGATTATTCCTGAGCGCCCTCTCTGGAGTAGAGCTCATATAGCTCCATGGTATAGAATGAATACCATGGAGCAATGAAACAAAATAGGAGACAGCTTGAATGTAGTTGGAGGAAAACTCCTAATGGGTGCAATCGTACACTGGTGTGTGCCTATACTCAAGTATATGCAGGGGCAGTAAGGGCGGCAAAAACCTCACAGTCTCTCCACCTCTACTGAATCTTCTGTATGCCATCCAGCAGAGCTTTTTAGTGTTGTTCAGGACTTATCATATGTTGGCTCTAAGGAGGTTGTGGATCCATCAGTGGCCCACTGTGGCATTTTGCAAGGCACATCCAAGATAAAAAAAACCCTTGCATCCACTGGGACTCCGGTGTTTTAGCAGGTGAATCAGGTGAGATCCAGAACACAGTCTTGTCCAGTTCAGGGACATTGACAAAGTGTCTGGATGGGTTAATTCAACCACTTCTGTATCGGATCCTTGCCCGCCTTGGTTCATAAAAACCAGGAGAGAGGGAATAGCCGGCTGGGCCAGGGAGGTGATTAATGCCTCCTTGCAAGAGGGAGTGGTCCCTGGCTGCCTGAAAGAGGTGGTAGTGAGATCACTCCTGAAGAAATCCTTCCTGGACCCAGAAGATCTTGACACCTTTAGGCTGGTGGCAAATGTTCACTTCCTAGGCAAGGTCTTTGAGTGGGTGGTTGCTGGCCAGATCTAGATCCATTTCAGTTGGGGTTCAGGCCGGGTTTTGGCATGGAAATAGCCTTGGCTGCCCTGTATGAAGGCCTATGAAAGGAAAGAGGCAGGGGGAGTGTGACCCACTTTATTCTCCTTGATCTCTTGGCAGCTTTCGATACAACTGACTATGGTATGCTTCTCGGGCAACTGTCTGAGTTGGAAGTGGGGGGTACCGTGTTGCAGTGGTTTCACTCCTACTTTAGTGGTCAGCTCCAGAAAGTGGACGATATTGCTTGGCCCTGTGGATTCTCCAGTGTGATGTTCTACAGGGGTGCAATTTAGTTCCTCATGCTATTCAACATCTACATGAAACTGCTACGTGGGGTCATCAGATGTTTTAGGCTACAACTCTCAGCATTCTTGACATATAGAAAGATGACGACATTATTGTGACTCCAAAAAGAGGAAAGAGTAAGAGATAAGGAAAGAAACTGGACAAAGAGGCATTAACAAAATTTGTTTTCAATGAATCAAAAGAGCTATCAATGCATGCAAAATGCTGACTGTGGGCCAAAAAGAATACATAAATTAGGGTTGCAACCAAATTTCACTGAAATCGGTGGCAACATTTTAACTGTTTTTAATCTGGAGTGCATCCCCAGTTGAAATGTTTCAGTGGTCCATTTAGAAACCATTTCCTGACGTTTACCTTTAGGTTGAGCAGTCCTGCTTTTGGTTAAGAGTTCCTGTTTGAGGTAAGTAAATAAGGATTTTTGGACCATTAAGTTTGTACCAAGTTCAGCTGTTATTTATAACTTTTCCAGCCCAGATCCTAAATTCTTCAGTGTTTTTTTTTTTTTTAGAATTACCATTGCATTTCAGCTTTTCCTTTAGAAGTCTTAAATTAAAAATTTTATGGGGACTCTGTTTTAATTTTTACCAGGAAATTTATCAGTTTCTGGAGTCTGTGTAAATAATTACATATATACATTTTCATACACAATAGACTGTCTATGAATGTATCTGGAAAAATCAGTCAAGGAAAATACTGTTTGAAATACCATCAACTTAATACATGTGTGGGTAAGCAAATTCCTTCATGTTCCTTTTTAGGAATATAATTTTCAGATATGTATTTTGCATTTCATCAAGAATTTGCAATATAATCTATTCCCTCACCATAAAGGCTGCAAAGAAAAATGTATAAAGGAATAGTTTGCTTACTTTTTCAGATTCTCGCCAGCACTTTAGGATGAATATATGAGCATAAATATCTTCAACACAAATCCAGCTAGAAAGACTTAATGTGGTATCTGTCCAAACCCAGTCCATTACTGCCCTCAACTCAGTCAAGAATGGTACCAGACGGAATCTAAACAGAGGGGAATCAGCACAGATGAAGAATTAGTTTTAGCTTGAAGTATAATGCTGCATCTAACACATGATTTCAAGTGATTTATTTGTATATTTTGAATAGATTTTAAGTGTCCTACATTAGCTATGTTCTCCAAATTGCTCTCCTTGTACATGGGGATATTTAAAATTTCCTCTTCTAGCATCAGCTTTCTGAGGCCCCCCGCCAAGCTCCTTCCTGATGGTGGGAGGGCTCTCTGGAGCAGCATCCCAGAAGAAATGTTGCCCCTCCCTCTGCGTGAGTGAAAGTATTCATCTACGCTGCTTAGATTTATTTTATGATAAGTTACCACTTTTAACACAATGTGTTTGCACTGATGATTATCAGATCATCATACTGAATAACACAGCATCCCAAATAAAAGGAAACCTTACAGTGCCAAATATAAAACGAAGTTCATATGACACCCCTTGAGGACCCTGTTTGGGTGGAAAGGCAGCCTATACATTTTAATATAAATAAATAGCTGACAGAGGATAGAAATGCAGAACAAGAAATTCAGTGTTTATAGTATATACACACCCTTGAAATAAGAAGAGGTTTACATAATTATAACTTTTTGTGAGGAAATTGCCAAGTACACGGGTTGGGTAGCCACAACGTATCTGATATGCCGATAATCCAAAATAAACACATTTCACAAAATACCAGAGTTGTGCAACTGTATTTTGGCTAAATTTCCTGCAATACAAAACAGAGTGGGGGAAAATGAATATATACACACACACTTTCTTGAATCAGTCTTTAATCCCAAGAGCACCTTTCAGGGTAAGCACTGGGGCTTCTAATTCTCTCTCCCTTAACAGCAGCTTTCCATAATGCATTGGAGAGCACTTTTCAATCCCCGCCCCTCCAAATTTAAGTAGACTCTTGGCAGCTGCTTTTAGAAAGAGGGCAGACAATTGTGCAGCTGTCTGGATGAGTCTCAAATGATACAGCCATGTAGAAAACGACGTTTCATTTCCAGGTTCTTCAAACCATTGCTAGGAACAATGCACTAGAAAGCACAGGCAGTTGGAAAGACTGAATATAAATCTATTTAAACAGTTAACATTAAGCTGCCAGAGAATGGGATAAATTGCACATTAAATGAATTCCCTGAACTTTCCCAAGTTTTAAAAACAGATAACTCAGTCTCCTTAAGGAAGTATTCGGCACCTTTTTCCATTGTTGCAAATTTAGGTTCCTATTTGTGTTGTGGGATACTGCAGCCTCCATCCTTTCTGAATCATAGGTATAGTGATATAGGCATTATTGCCTGTTCACTCTCTGCATCTGAATAATTTAGTTAGGGTGCAATCCTATGGGATTGATCCTACTAGACAGTGGGCTTCAATCTTGGAGCCCTGCGTTTACCCTAAATCCTGCTGGCAAGAGGCTGAGGCTTTAGCAGCCTGTCCATCTTCTGTGTTTGCATCTGGAGCTAGATGGTTCTCTGTCTAGCTCATCTACCTGCCCTTGGGAGTAGATGGGAACTGAGAGGCTTGAGGATCAGGCAGATCTAGGTCCTATTTCCTCCCCATCCACAGTCCCGACTCCCCATTTCCTCCCTTCCAGAGCTCCAACCTCAGGAGAGAGAGCCACCACAGAGCTTCTTGCAGCAACTGGGTGGGGTGGGAAATCCAAGTGGCCGTTAACACTCTACAGGGCTGTTCACACTCAGTGGTTGAGTGTGGGTTGTTGTTGAACTGTGGGTTAGCATGTTGTCTCAACACAGGACATTTTCTGCAGGATGGCTTGTTAGCCATGCAATGTGGCTTGTTAACCACCCTGAACAACCCAACAACAAACCATGGGTTCTCAAGGTGGCTTGTTTGAGAAAAATAAGCCACAGTGCATGGTGAACAAGCTACCCTGAAGAAAATGTCCTAGGTTCAACACTGAGTATGGGTTAGTGTTCTGTGTGATTCTGTGTGTAATTTAACCCTCTAAGTCTATGGCTTTGGAGGGGTAAATTACCAGTGAACTATGGTCCCTCAGAAAATGTCTAGTGGGCCAGAGGATTACTCTCTTAAAGCAACTGTGTGTCCTTCAAATTTCAGGCAAACTCTGCCTCTACAAAATGGTTTCCATAAACTTAAATTCTACACAGCTCTTGTTGAGAAACAAGCATCCCTTTAAAAAGTATAGTTTATATTACCACTTCAAACCAGTTCTAAGTAGTCCTACCCCAGCAGAGCCATGAAAAAGTTAGGCTGGTTTACATTTTTTATTTTAGACATTATTTATTTCTGATATTTATATTCTGCCTTTGAGGGCAAAGCCCCCCCAAGGCCACTCACATACATAATTAAAAACATCAAACACAACTAAAATAATATATTAAGGTTACAAAACTAAAACAGATTAGAGTAAAATCTGTTTAGTTCAAAGATTGCTTACTTCTTAATCTTTTGACTGAAAAAGTAAACTAGAGGTCTTCTACTGAGGGAGTTAGTGGCTATTTGCATTCATCTGAATATCTATCTATACAGTATGCTGGAACAGCTGTAAGTAAATATTAAGTTGAGAGCAGGTCCTGTACCAGATATAATTAGACCCTGGGCAAAGAACTCCAAATCTTTCCTTTTTTCTTACTTTCAGCAGATAAGGAAGTACAACCTAAATAGGACATGTTTGTAGCACTTCTTATATCTTCTCCTCAGAGAGACCTTCTGGGTAGTCTTATTTGTTGAGGGAGATGATACATGCTACAAGCAGCTGTCACTACTCATGGTACCATCTCTACATCACCACGTCCCAGGTGCTACCTGCTGACATGTGGCTTTTGGAATGGAGAGCCTCAGAGACAACATGAAATTTGTTGTAGAATGGAGAGCCTCAGAGACAACATGAAAAAGGAATTCAGCAGGTCACATAGGCGGGTGCCTGGCCATATACCATTTAGTCATCTGTACTCGATTATGGTCACATTTCCATTACACCATCCTCTCTCTTCTATTTTAAAAATTGCCTTCCTATCTGCTACTGATTTTGCATTCCTATTTTTGCACTTATCTCCCCCCCGCAATCCATATGGAGAAGCTTCCTATTCTATGTGAGCAAATGTCAACTCTTATGTCAATATGATGTAGCTCATCTCTATCAGCTTACTCTATAATTTCCATAATATCCTTTATTTCCTGTTTCATAACCCCATCCACTGTGAGTGCAAACAAGATTAGTGACATCACACAACCTAGACACAAATCACATTATTAATAGTGCATTTGGGTCCATATCAAATCTTACTGCTGCCTTTATAGAAGCTTCATAATTCCATAAGCTTATTGCTCCTTTTATAGAAGCTTCATCTATTAGCTTAGGGTATACCACAGAATCTTAATTATATCCACAAATGCTCTTGATAGATAATTCTTTCTTGAAGTATATGTCAGGTTTGGACAGAAGGGAGACTTCGGTCCATTGCAGTGATCTATTGGACAACTAGCCAATGCCCAGTAAACCCCCTATCACCTGCTTTGTTTTTTGCCAAGAATCCTGAACTGGATAGACCTTGATATGTGGTAGCAAAGTCATTTCATATGTTCTTAAAGCAAGAACGGAAGCTCAAGAACACTTCACATTATGCCTTAATTGTTACATGGTAAATTTAACATACATTGGTGGACCACAAAGCTTCTAACAAAAAAAAAGTGGACTACGCAAGCATGACATCAGCCTACCTCTGGTCTACGCAATTAGTTAAAACAAGTTTGTAACCTACTTTCAGAGAATGAATACATCATGCATGATCCAAATGTGTCCACAAGCAAGATCAGCCCACTCCTGTTGTTACATATCATTTACTGATCTCATTTCTCAGTTCAATATAACCACAGCAGATTCTTCGCTTGGGAGCACAAGTGTATTTTTCCTTTGCATACATGGATTGAACACCTTCTAAAAGCAATAGAGGTAACGCTGCTAAATTAAGATTTTTTTTTTTTTTTACCTTTCTGTCACGCTGGGCAAGATAAAGAACATCCAAAAGTGTATACCAAAAACAAGGATGACCTGGAAGATGACTTTTCCCATGACAGTCTTCCTCAGATATAGTGCTCGATCTACTACCATAGTTCCAAACTGAATTAGCACCATCACTAAGAATGCTTCTGGCACTTGATCCTCTGATAACGAAGAGGTAATATCTGCTGCTGCAGAGTGTTTCTGGAAAGAAAAATAGGGACAATAAGGGACAGGGAGCAACATCTCTTGAGAGCCAGCGTGGTGTAGTGGCTAGAGTGTTGGACTGGGAGCCGGGAGATCCGGGTTCTAGTCCTCGCTCGGCCATGGAAGCTCACTGGGTGACTTTGGGCCAGTCACACACTCTCAGCCCAACCTACCTCACACGGTTGTTGCTGTGAGGCTAAAATAAAAGAGGAGGAGGATTATGTATGCCGCCTTGGGTTCCTTAAAGAGGAAAAAAAGGTGGGATATAAATGTAATAAGTAAAAATAAGTAAATTATCTGTCATAGTGGATAGTCTTTTATCGCAGATTCATTCAAACACATCAAACATACCCCAAAGGCCCAGAATCCAAACACAATGATAATGAAGTCCACAGTATCAGCAAGGAACATCAGGACATACACATCTGTCACAGCACTGTAATCTGGGTGGATAAGATTGTAGAAAAACTGTTTGATGGGCACATATATTTGAATTGTCCTGAAATAACAGAAAATACAGTCTTACTTACAAAATAACTTTATGTAAAAGAACATGCACTTTCTGGAGGTCTCTCTGTCTGGCATGAGTCAATGTCCTTTCCGCTCCCAGGTTATACAGAATGCTTTAGGTCTTACAGCCCAGGACATTTAATCTAAGGCAAGCAAAGAAGTCTGCAAGACTCAACTTGGAAGAAGAGTAGCATAGAAAAAGACTAAGAGAGAAGTACACTTCCCCACCAGTCCCACTGACTCTACACATTCATTACACACAGTTCAAAATATCATTTCTAGTGCATGATGAGAGGGATTTTAAACTGCAACAGAAATATCAAAATATAGCATGTCTACTAAGTAAGTATGTACATTCTTCATATATTTCAACTATACTTTACACAACTATGTTTCTGGTTATCAACACGACCATCCCTTCTTTTACCAAACTTGGTGGTCCTGTGGCTATCAACTGAGCAGTGAAATGGGGCCATCCACAGGTCCCAACGCAGTAGTTTCTGCATGCTTGGGGAACTCTCCATATATGCAAAAAAAATATTGATTTGCAAAAACAATTTAAAAATTCAATAATACCCTCCAATCAAGCTTGATGAGCATTGAGCTTGCTCATTGCCATCCAGGACCCAGCAACACTGAGGGTAAAAGGGGAAAAAATAAAGAAAATGAGCAGTGGAGAAATTGGCTTGATCAAGCCCCTAGCAGCTTATCCTGGTGGGGGAATTAGGATCAGGGAGTTGTGCACCATGAGGTTAAAAACCTCTCCTTCCCATGCTGAATGGGAAAGTTTCAGGAGGGGATGAAAGGGAAAAAAGACATATTTTCCCTTGCCCATTCTCAAGAAACCTCCCTCCTGCTTTATAGCAATAAAGTGCTCAGGTTTGGGTTTGGTAGACATATATAGTGCAGCAGGGAAAGGTTTCACGAGGGTGTGAAGGGAAGAAGATATTCTTTCTTTTCCTGCTCCTGAAATCCCCACAGCCTGTCCAATCCCTGGACCATGCTACAAGGCACCTGTTGGACTATGGCTGTCTGTTCTGCATTCACAGTTTCTTCTTCTATTAAATCTGATAAAATATCTAATTACGCACTTTTTAATTGTAAATGCCTTAGCTATGATAAATTGTTCTCGTAGCTTTTCCATAAGAAGTTCTTTCCTTGATTTTTGTTTTATGCTCAACACACTGCTTCCTTTTTGACTGCTGTTTCTTGTGCTGGTACTTCCTGAAAATATAGTTGGGGAAAGAATCATTACTAAGTGAAACATCAGTGTTCCAACCTTGGTGGAATAAAGTTCCCAGGCAGCATCTTATGAAGGAGAAGAAATTCTTAAGACATAAAATATTTTAAATACATTTCAGACTTTTCTTTAATAATATGGCAGGGGTCCCACATTTAATTTCAAACAATGACCCTTCCCAAGTGAAATGACTGCTGCTGTCTCATAGAAATATAATTAAAATTTCATTTATTGGATAATCACAAATTAATATCTAGGAAAGTACAAGGATAACAAACACCCCATTCAGTTTTAGAGTCTTGATGGTGACGACACACATACCTCTCTTGGAACGGTGAGAGGAGAAGCTGGATCTGTGTGACAGCTGTGAGCCACTGCTTGAACTTTTCCTACGGATGGCAGTCTGCTGCTCTGGGAAATGGACATGTATGGATTCAACAGATGCTGCCAAATTGACTGATGTCAAAGAGCCAGCAGAACCTCTCCTGTCTGATTCGGCCAACTCGTCATCAGAGTCGTCTTTACTACTACAGTTGTCTCCTCCATCTTCTTCATCCCACAGTCCATGACACTAAAGAGACACAGTTTTAAGGAATCTTTACCTTTAAAGTTATATTTACAATTCTTTAAAACAGGCTATTCTTGAGATTCCTTCTCTTGATAGAAAGCAGTCACTACTGATATATATACTCTTGTCTTCAAGTCACCTAACCTCTTGTGGACCATATTCCAAAAATATGGCTAATGGCATACTCCATTTTAACAATGTGCTGGCATCTGTACTTAATTTCTACATTGGCCTTCTTAGATATCACAGCCCTAATCCAAATATGTGGGGCTGGTTATGGTTGAAAGGGCACGCAATGGCATAGAAAATGGGTTTTAGGGCCATGCCTTAAGCAGCCCAAACTAACATGAAAGTTTGGGCTGATTTCAAGGAGTTTTAAGGACACAAACAGGTGCCCAAGTGGAGCAACCTACTCATAAAAGGCTGAAAGAACATCAAAATGCATGCATATAGCCTTGAGTCTGGACTTGTCACTTAACCAAGCATAACATAGAAATGGTAATTCAGATATGATGGAAGTTCTGCATGCTGTCAACCATACAGTACAAAAAAACTGTATTAAAAACAATAGAATACATACTTAATTCCAAAATACCTTTAAAATGGATCGATGGAAAAACAAAGCAAGTAACTGAACAAGGTCATAGTGAACATAACCCTCTTTCTTCTCAACACCAATAATATTGGGAGGATAATAAGGTTTATCTTTTGTTAATTCTAATTGTTTATTCCAAGGGAAGAATCCAAACTGGAAAAAATACTTTATAACTATGGTCACCTGTGCAAAAACAAAAACAAAAAACCAGGCACCAATCAATGGCTAGAGGTGAAAAGTGCCCTTATAGTACTCACAGAAAATGTCATACAATTTCAGAGGTTTCATAAAAATACTAAAACATTATTAGAATAAGAGCCATGGTGAGATTATTCTAGCCTAGCATGTTGTTTCTCACAGTAGCAAGAAGATGGTGCTGGGAAATCCACAAGCAGAGCATAAAAGCCTTTATTTTTTGCACCCCAGCCAGTGCTGGCTCCAGGTTTTGGAGGGCCCTTGGGCAAGACACCTTCAATGGGTCCTCTCCCTCCACAAGTCTACATTCTGTTTCCCGCCTCCCAGCTGAGCAGAGCAGAGCAGAACAGAGCAGAGCAGAGCAAGCTGCTCCAGCTGGTCCAGGGACTACAGAAGCAAGCAAGCTCCCAGAGAGCGAGCGACCAGAGTGAGTGAACAGGGGGAGCAAACAGGAGTTGGCCAGGGGAGTTCGGCAGGGGAACTCAAGGGGGAGGCCCCTAACTTTTTTTTTTCATTTCATTTTATTTTATTTTTTAACTAACTTTTTTCCATTTATTTGTCTTGTAACACACACTTTCACACAAGTGGGACTCTGCTTTTAACCTCAACTGAGTAGAGGAACAGGCACAGGCTAGTCTAGAACAATCACAAAGCTAGACACAAAAAGGGAAAAGAGGCTATGGAAGGACAAGACTCTCCAGTGGTGGTGACCTGCAAGGTGTGTGCAATGTTTGTTTTCTTGCCTGAGAACAACATGGCCTACATCTGCAACAAGTGCAAGTTGATCACACTGCTGGAAGAAAAAGTAAGTGGACTGGAGCGGCGACTGTCGACCCTCTGGGGAATAAGAGAACATGAAGAGTTCTTGGACAGAATGGGGGAGCTACAGCAGCAAAGGGCAGACCAGAAGCTTGAACAGCAACAGCAAGATGAGGCAGTGGGAAATGCTGAGGTGAAGAAAAATGGAGTAGAGGATACTCCTTGGAAAAGGGTGACAGTTAGGAGAAGAAGAACTAGAAGACACTCAGCACCAGTGGAAGCAGTGGAGCTGTGGAACCGATTCCAGGTACTTGCGGATGAGACTGGAGGACAGCCTGCAGAGGAAGAATCACAGGGGAACCTACATGAGAGTGAGCAAGAGGCTGAAGGTCAGTCAAGCAGGGGCGATGAGACCAAGGCCTACAACCAGAAGAAGAGAAGAGTGGTAGTAGTGGGAGACTCTTTGCTGCGTGGGATCGAGAGCCAAGTATGTCGCGAAGACCCGTGGACTCGCCAGGTATGTTGTCTCCCGGGAGGACGAATTAGAGATGTGACTGAAAGGTTGCCTGCACTCATAAAGCCCACTGACAGGTATCCCTTTCTTCTCATCCATATGGGAACAAATGATACCGCCAAGCGGAGCTACGAAGAAATCATGTCAGACTTTGAAGCTCTGGGAAGGAAACTCAAGAACTTTGGGGCCCAGATAGTTTTCTCATCCATCCTTCCAGTAGTTAGAAGAGGGATAGAAAGGGAATGAAAAATACTCCGGGTGAATGACTGGCTATGAAGGTGGTGCCGACAAGAGAGATTTGGATTCTGGGACCACGGGCTATACTTCCTGGAAGATGGGCTGTTGGCAAGGGACGGGTTGCACCTCACAAAGGATGGGAAGAATGTGTTTGGCCACAGGATGAAGAACTTCATCAGGAGGGCTTTAAACTGAATCCTACGGGGAAAGGAGATGTAATGTTGGGGGTAACAATGGACGTAGGCGCATGCACTGCAATGGAGAAAACAGCTCTGATAGCGCCCAATAATAGTCTTCAGACACATGTAGGAAGAAAGCCAGACTATGAAGCACATGGTCTTCGATGTCTATATACTAATGCCCAGAGTATGGGAAACAAACAGAACGAACTTGAACTCTTAATACAGGAAGGAAATTATGACCTGATAGGTATAACTGAGACTTGGTGGGATGACTGGAATACAGCAATTGAAGGATATAACTTGTTCAAAAAGAACAGGAGGAACAGAAAGGGAAGTGGGGTTGCACTGTATGTGAAAAATACATATCTCTGCACAGAAATACAGGAGGATGAGCTTGGTAGCCCCATCGAGAGCATCTGGATCAAAATAAATGGAGCAAAGAATAAAAGGAACCTGGTGGTCGGAGTCTACTACCGGCCACCCAATCAAGGAGAAGACAAGGATGAAACTTTTGAAAAGCAAATAGCCAATGTTTTAAGGAAGCATGATGTAGTAGTAATGGGGGACTTCAATTTCCCCGATATTTGTTGGGAGACAACTTCTGCAAAACATGGCCCCTCCAGGAAATTCCTGACTTGTGTGGCAGATAACTTCCTCCTACAGAAAGTAGAGGAAGGAACTAGAGGATTGGCTATCCTTGACTTGATCCTAACAAACAGAGATGACTTAGTGGATACAGGAACTCTGGGGGAAAGTGACCATGTTGCACTTGAGTTCTTGGTTCTAAGGGAAGCAAAAGCCGAGTGTAGTCAAACGCGTACCCTGGATTTTAGGAAAGCTGATTTAATAAACTCAGAACAATGATCAGTAAGGTCCCATGGCAAGTGATGCTAATGAGAAAAGGAGTCCAAGATGGCTGGGAGCTTTTAAAAAAGGAAATTCTCAAGGCACAATCACAATTCCAACAAGAAGAAAAGGTGGAAGACAACAGAAGAAGCCCATGTGGCTTCACAAAAAGCTTAGGGATGACCTGAAAACAAAAAAGGACACATATAGGAAGTGGAAAGAAGGCCAAGTAACAAAGGAAGAGTACAGGCAGGTAGCACAGAATTGCAGGGATGGCGTCAGGAAGGCTAAAGCTGAGAACGAGCTGAGGTTAGCGAGGGATGCTAAAAACAACAAAAAGTCTTTCTTCAGCTACGTGCATAGTAAAAGGCAGAGGAAAGAAATGGTTGTTCAGCTATTAAATAAGGATGGCAAAACGATAACAGATGACAAAGAAAAGGCAGAGGTGCTCAATTCCTACTTTGGCTCAGTCTTCTCCCCAAAGAGGGTCTATGAGCCCCTTGGCAAAGGCGAAGTACAGGCTGAAGGGGCAGGACTGCGGCTTGAGATCGATAGGCATATGGTCAAGGAACACCTAATGACTTTGAATGAGTTCAAATGTCCAGGGCCAGATGAACTGCATCCTAGAGTAATAAAGGAACTGGCAGAAGAACTCTTAGAACTGCTGTCTATTCTCTTTGAGAAATCATGGAGGACGGGGGAAGTGCCAGATGACTGGAGGAGGGCTAATGTTGTCCCTATCTTCAAAAAGGGTAAAAAGGAGGAACCTGGGAACTACAGACCAGTCAGTCTGACATCAATCCCTGGGAAAATCCTAGAGGAGATGATAAAGCAATCCATCTGGAAGCACCTTGAAAACAATGCCGTGATTATTCGAAGCCAACATGGATTTGTCAAAAACAAGTCCTGCCAGAGAAAACTGATCTCATTTTTTGATCAAGTAACCTCCCTTGTAGACCGTGGGAATGCTGTAGACATCATATACCTCGACTTCAGCAAAGCTTTCGACAAAGTGCCCCATGATATCCTGATGAGCAAACTAGCTCAAAGTGGGCTAGATGAAACAACGATCCGGTGGATCCACAGTTGGCTACAGAATCGGACTCAAAGAGTGCTTATCAGTGGGACCTTCTCAAACTGGGGAGAGGTAACGAGTGGGGTACCGCAGGGCTCAGTCCTGGGCCCAGTGTTCTTCAACATTTGTATGAATGACTTGGAGGATGAGGTGCAGGGAATGCTGATCAAATTTGCAGATGACACAAAATTGGGCAGGATAGCTAATACTTTGGAAGACAGAAACAAAATTCAAAGTGATCTGGATAGACTGGAGTGCTGGGCAGAAAACAACAGAATGACATTGAATAGGGATAAATGCCAAGTTCTGAACCTAGGAAAAAGAAACCAAATGCACAGTTACAAGATGGGGGACACGTGGCTCAACAACACTACAAGCGAGAAGGATCTTGGAATTGTTCTCGATCACAAGCTGAATATGAGCCAACAATGTGATGTGTCTGCAAAAAAGGCAAATGCTCTTTTGGGCTGCATTAATAGAAGCATAGCTTCCAAATCCTGGGAAGTACTAGTTCCCCTCTACTCAGCACTGCTTAGACCTCATCTGGAGTACTGTGTCCAGTTCCGGGCACCACACTTTCAGAAGGATGCAGACAAACTGGAGAGGGTTCAGAGGAGGGCAACAAAGATGATCAGGGGACTGGAAACAAAGCCCTATGAAGAGAGACTGAAAGAACTGGGCATGTTTAGCCTTGAGAAGAGAAGACTGAGGGGAGATGTGATAGCGCTCTTCAAGTACTTGAAAGGTTGTCACAGAGAAGAAGGCCAGGATCTCTTCTCGATCATCCCAGAGTGCAGGACACGGAATAATGGGCTCAAGTTACAGGAAGCCAGATTCCGGCTGAACATCAGGAAAAACTTCCTGACTGTTAGAGCAATACGACAATGGAACCAATTCCCTAGGGAGGTGGTGGGCTCTCCCACACTGGAGGCCTTCAAGACGAGGCTGGGCAGCCATCTGTCTGGGATGCTCTGACTTGGATTCCTGCATTGAGCAGGGGGTTGAACTTGATGGCCTCGTAGGCTCCTTCCAACCCTACTATTCTATGATTCTATGATTCTCACTGGCATTGTCACCAGCTGCTGTTGTTCCTCACCCTCCTTCTCATCGGTGCTACCACTTGCTTGCTTGACAGGCACAGAGTCAGGGAGCAAGTAGGCAGTGACAACTCCTCCTCCTCCTCTTCCCCATCACCACCACCACCACTGTTGTCTGGGCCAGAGCGAGAGGAAGTTGAACAATCAGGCTGCTAAGGTGGAGAGGAGCAGCCACTCCAGGGGGCTCTTGTCAGTGGGCCTTGCCTAATTAAGCCTACCCTTGATGCCAGCCCTGGCCCCAGCAACTGGTAATAAGGAGAAAACTGGAGGTTCTATTTAGCTAGTATGGCTGAATTTATTTAATCCCTCATTAAAGCTATCCCAAGATCATGCGGCAGCAAATTCCTACATTAATTAACTACTGTTTGAAGTAATACTTTCTTTCATCTGTTCTGAACCTTTTGCCAATCATTTCATTGCGGGATCCCAATTTGTAGTATTGTGAAAGGGAGAAAAATGTCCCCAAGTGAAAACAGTCTGTTTCAAACTATACTACCTCCAACTGCTGTCCAAAAACTAATTATGCATTCTAGCTTCCTACACATTTATGCAGGTGTAATAACTGGAATGTGTTGTGACTGATGCTGTAAACTGCTGATTATTTCCCAAGATGAGACATATCATTATTGTATCATATATTGTCATTCCCTCTATTCCTGAACTTGGATAGTCCCTTGCCTATTAGCTTGGAAGTGAAGTAGGGCCACCACAAAATAAATTAATAGCTTCTACGTACTGAGGGGACATCCTAGGTATACCGTTTATTAGGTATGCAAGAGTATATTAGTTTGTAAATCAAAATAAAATGATTAAAAAACACCCAAGAAAGGCTCAGCAAGGACTGTGGAGTCTTGAGAATGACGCTGAAGGAAGGAAGGAAGGAAGGAAGCAAGCAAGCAAGCAAGCAAGCAAGCAAGCAAGGAAGGGGGAATGGCTGGTGGGAGAAGAGATAGAATTGGCTTGCTTAACCCTTTAAAAGTTTAGAGGATCCTGGGAGAGAAGAACTAGCAGTTACTAGGGCCAAACTAAAATGTCTGTCTTATCCATCATTCCGATTTGAAGGCAGTGAATTGGGGCTGCCATTTCAGGGTGTGTGTGTGTGTGTGTGTGTGTGTGTAGGGAAGGCATGAAACTGAATCCCTGAAAGGGTTTCGGGGGTGGGGGGCATTTATCGTGTTGGTTTCCTGTCAGTTTTTGTTTAACTGGTTTAAAAGCCTCTGGCTCTGCTGGTTGGATTGGCAGCAGCAACAGGAGCATTTGCAGGAGAGAATTGGAAGGAGGAAGCCTCCTGCCCTACAAATGCCCCTTCATTAAACTGTGTATAATATGTAGCTCCACCATTATTCTAAACAAAATTATCACACTATTTCACATTGTTTATTTTTATGTCCATTACTTTTATCTTATCATAGAATACCACTGACATTAATGAACCTGAAGTTCAACTGCATTTTCATGCTAGAGACTTTGCTCGCTAAACTGCTGGAAATGGGTTCTATATACTGAGTTCTGTGTTCAGTTACACATCTTTAAGCCCATTAACAGTATTGGGTGTAGGAAGCAAGCCATTCCTCTGAACAGGAATGACTGCAACCTACATACTTTACCATACATTCATAGATGCCATCATTGATGATATAGATTATTCTGGTACAGATGTACCGCTAAACCATAGTTTATTGCAGCCTTCCCAAAACTACACTGCACTACTACTCCCAGCATTCCTGACCACTGGCCATGTTGGCTGGGGCTGATGGGAATTGGAACAGAACATGTTGAAGGCACCAGGTTGGGAAAGCTGGTTCAGTGTTACAGGAACGAGTCTGCTTGAGTCTTCTCCTCTCCTTCAACATGGCCACAAGCAGGAGCCTGGAAGCATCTGCTTCCTAGGTTAAACTAATTATAGTTTGTACACCCAAATGAAGAACTGCAATTAGTTTAAGCTACGGTTTATTGAAATGAGCCAGGATCAGTCCATGGTTTGAACTTTGCTCATTTCAATAAATTGTAGTTGAAACAAATCACAGATTGGTCTGACTTGGACTTAACAACAAAGTGTGGTTAATTTAAAACAGGAAGTAGACACTTCCAATCCCAAGGCTCAATTGAATAACACTAGAAGTCTGAACCAGGCCATCAAGTGGCTGTGCAAAAGAGATTCGGATATTCAACATCTATTGAATGACAACATACCTCAGTGTAGACTATAGCTGTCATCCAAAAACGTTTGCTAGGCCTTGGGACGGAGAGCATGGCCCAAAGGAAGATAAGGATAGGAAGCACAAGAGTAATCATGGAGGCCGAGATCATGTGATTAAGAATAATTACAAAGTAACACACCATTTCTGAACGGGCTACAAGTGTATTATATAAAGCATAAATAAGCAGCAAAAATCGAGGTTGATCAGAGTAGAATTTTTCTGAGTTATCCAGTTCCTCATCTTGAAACATTCTGTGGGAACAAAGTTAGATCGCATGATTTGATGTGTAAACAACTTAAATACTGCAGAATAGTCTGTAAGAATCAATGAATTAGATCTGTAATAGTCTATAAGTATCAACGAACAAGCTCCTTCTCACCTAGTTTTGGGGCTTTGAATGTGTTTCTTAAAACGGTAGCCCCATGCCATATTGCAAGCCACTTAAAACCAGGAGTATCAGTTGAGTATCATAATATACATATTTATTTTAAAAGGAGTTGTGTTGCCTCATGGGGACCTGCTGCTGAAAGAAAAGCCCTTGGACACCCTTAAAGTAGGTTTTAGAATCCCACCTAAAGAATTTGAGAGACCAGGTTCAACCTATGGGCCATTTCACATGTTACAACAATTGTATATAGAAGAGTTTAAAGACAATTACTATTTTTTAAAAATGTGCTAAGATCATTAAGTGCTTTGTAATGCATGCATTTGATCTGGAAAGGTGCAATTAGCTGTGATTTTCCATCATGTGTACACCACACGTACATGCAGCGTAAAACCCATGTGGAAGATAGTGATTAGGTTTGCACAACATGACAACCCATAGTCATTTGTCATTTGAAACAATCTACGGTGGGTTGTTGTGTTGTCTGAACCTGGACCATTTCCTGCAGGAAATTATTATTTTTCATGACTAAGCCACCCTGACAACTGACGGTTTGTTCTTGGGGTTGTTTAACCCATGATGGGTTGGCATGTTATCCGAGCTTCACAGAGCCAAACCATCATGGGTTCTAGTGACTGGGTACAGAACTGTTGGCAAGAGCAGCAAAACCCCCTGCTGCTCTTTCTGAGTGATCTTACCTGTGCCACCATGACAGTCCTTCCACCGATGACCAAATGGCACTTTGGAGTGGCTGGCCCTCATTCACCAACCTCCCCTTTTTTGGCCCCCAAGATTTGCACAAATAGGTCCATAATACATATTTTTAAAAATTCGGCCTTTGTGCAAATGTCTTCGTAATTTTTTAAATTATTTTTGTCAGTTTTTCGCAGGAATGTGTGCAAACGTCTTCGTAATTTTTTATTATTATTTTTTGTCAGTTTTTCGCAGGAATGTGTGCAAACGTCTTCGTAATTTTTTTATTATTTTTGTCAGTTTTTCGCAGTCGCGCAAGTGTGCACTTGCACCTGTCAAATATATGTAGCCTTGCCTTGTCAATGCCCTTGAATGTTTCAGCTGTCAAAGGGAACAAAGTGCAGTTTGAAGCATACAAGGAAATTGACAAGATGAGACTGCACGTAGGCTAATTTGACAGTCCCCTCTCTTTTCACAGCTCCCATTCAGACCAGTTACTGCCCCGGTTACTGCAAATGGGAGCCGTGAAAAGGGGGTGGGCCCTAAATCTCTGTTAAAAGGACTAGCTGGAGACTTGGGGAAGTGTGGAATGGAAGCAGGGCACCCATAAGTATAAGTTTTGACGTTGGACTTCTCGGTTCCACAACCCCTACGCAGGGGTGGAGGACCCATTAAAATGGTCCACCCCAGGCGTTTTATGGATCCAAATGGATTCCTGAACGCGCTTGGGGATTCTCTGGGGCACGCCAACGGCCACTCGGTCGAGACCCTGGTGGGTGGCTGGAATGCTGCAATCACTGGGGCATTAGATCAGGTGGCTCCGAAACACCCTCTCCCCCTGAACAGGGCTCGGACTGCACCATGGTTTAATCTGCAGTTACGAGCTCTGAAACAGGAGGTGAGACGGCTAGAGCGCCGGTGGCGGAAGTCTTGCTCCAAAGACGATCAGACACGGGCTAGAGCTGTATCTTCACCCTATCACGTAGCGGTAAAGGCAGCAAAAAAGGAATATTATGCTGCCTCTATCGCATCTGCAGAGTGCTGTCCCAGGAGGCTGTTTCAAGTGGTCCGGAGCCGGGTCAGTCCAGTGGCTCCTGAACCACTGGAGCATTCTAAGGCCTCCTGTGAGGCCTTGGCAAGGCACTTTGCAGATAAAAATGATCAGATTAGTGTGTTACTCTGCACGCTGTGGATACAGTTTGTGAGCAAGAGGCGGCCTGTGGCAAACCAGTTTTGTGGGATCGGTTCCAGCTTCTTCCTCCTGATGAAGTGGACAAGGTGCTTTCATCTGTAAGGCCGACCACCTGCTTACTTGATCCTTGCCCATCTTGGCTCATTATGGGCTGCAGAGAGAGACTAGGTGAGGGGTCAGGGCGGTGGTGAACGCCTCCCTTGAGGAGGGAGTGATGCCATCAGCCCTCAAGGAGGCAGTGATAAGACCGCTCTTAAAGAAGCCCTCCTTGGATCCTCAAGTTCTGAACAACTTTCGCCCAGTCTCAAATCTGCCATTTTTGGGCAAGGTGATTGAGCGGGTGGTGGCGATGCAGTTGAAGGCACACTTGGAAGAAACTGATTATCTAGACCCATTTCAGTCGGGCTTCAGGCTTGGGCATGGGACAGAAACAGCCTTGGTTGCCTTGGTAGATGATATGAGGAGGGCTCTGGATAGGGGTGAATGCTCCTTCCTTGTTCTCCTCGACCTCTCAGCAGCTTTTGATACCGTTGACCACGGTATCCTCCTGGACCGCCTGGAGGGGTTGGGCATTGGAGACACCGTATTGTGGTAGTTCCGGTCCTTCCTCTCCGGCAGGTACCAGAGGGCAGCACTGGGAGAGGAGGTTTTGGACCTGTGGCCACTCACTTGTGAGGTGCCACAGGGTTCCATCCTCTCCCCGATGCTATTTAATATCTATGTGAAGCCGCTGGGGGCTGTCATCAGGAGGTTTGGGGTGCGGTGTCATCAATATGCGGATGACACGCAGCTCTACCTCTCATTCAAATCTTCACCAAGGTTGGCCGTAGAATCCCTGTCCAAATGTCTGGAGACGGTGAGTGGCTGGATGGGGAGGAATAAGCTGAAGCTGAACCCTGACAAGACTGAGGTACTTTTGGTGGGAGACAAGAGGAGGCTGGGGGATGTTGACCTGGTGTTGAATGGGGTACGGCTACCCTTGAAAGACCAGGTCCACAGCCTGGGGGTCATTTTGGACTCCCAGCTGTCCATGGAGGCTCAGGTGTCAGCTGTGAGCCGGACAGCGCTGTATCAACTCCATCTGATATGGCGGCTGCGCCCCTTCCTTCCCAACCATCTGCTCCCATCTGTAGTACATGCCCTGGTCTCCTCTCGTTTAGACTACTGTAATGCACTCTACGTGGGGTTACCCTCGAAGATGGTTTGGAAGCTGCAGCTGGTACAGAATGCAGCGGCTCACCTGATTAAAGGCAGCCGCTGGCGAGATCACATCACTCCAGTGCTGAAGGAGCTGCACTGGTTACCAGTTGTTTTCCGGGCCAAATTCACGGTGTTGGTTTTGACCTTTAAAACCCTGTATGGTTCCGGCCCAGCCTATCTTAAGGAGTGCCTCCAGCAGCACCAGACAGGCTGCTTAACAAGATCAGCCTCGGATGGCCTTCTCTCTGTCCCATCAGCCAGGACAGCTAGACTGGTGGGGATGAGGGAGAGGGTCTTCCACTCTGTGGAACTGCCTCCCTAGGGAACTCCGCCATGCCCCCTCTTTAATGAGCTTCCGTCGTGCATTAAAAACGTGGTTGTTCAGGCAGGCATTTGGGGTGGGTTAGGGTATTTTAGAAAATGTTTTTATGGTAGAATTTTATTGTTTTAAACTGTTTTATTGTACGTTGTACATCGCCCAATTTAAATTTAATAATAAACAAATAATAATAATAAATAAATAATAAAATAAGTTCAACACATAAAACCTTGAGGATCACCTTGCTAAGAGGGTGATCTTGTCCCCTTTTCCCAGCCTGTCACTGCCAAATGGCAGTTAAGTTAGCCTATATGCAGTCTTGTAAAGGCAAGGCTATATATATTTTACAGTCACCAGTGTGCACTTGTGCAACTGTGAAAAACTGACAACAATTATAATAATAATTTTAAAACTGCAAAGACATTTGCACACATTCCTGGGGCTAAAAAAAAATAACTACAAGAAAGTATTAAGGCCCCATTTGTGCAAATCTTGGAGGCCAAAAAAACCAAAACAAAACAAAAGCCAGGGAACAAAAACGAGTTACGATCAGAGCAGGGAGGGGGACAGGATGGGCAGACATGACGGGTTCTGCCATGCAGGACCCTGGGATACTGGATGGAGAACTGAAAGGGAAGGAGTGGGAGAACAACCTATGGTGTGCCAATAGTGCAAAATATACACAATCATTGCAGCTCATTACAAACTGGTCTGGTTTTGTCCTACATTGGTGAAGAGGAATGGAAACTTATCATAAGACTGTTTGGATATTGGTTTGTTCTTATTGAAGTTTAATATAATTCAGTTTGTCAGTTCCCCAGCCCGAGAATCTTGCGATAGTTCGCGATCACAAGCGTGAGTGCTACATGCCTAGCTATCGCCCCAAAATGGTGGCCAGAGCGATGTTGGTCCTTCCCCAAGACCTCCCCCATCGGCCCTGGGATACTGAGTCCACAACTATTGAGAAGATATGAAGCTACAAAACTGTGCAAAAGTGTGATTAAATAGATGAAAACACCCCTCTGTGCCTCTGTAACTGCGCAGCTGCAAAGAGATGGGGGGAGTAAAGGGGCATCACAGAGTGATGCAGGCACTATGCACACCTGCAAAACACCCACTGTAAAATGCAAAGTCAGTTTGGGGAAGGAACAGACAGCCCGCACCCACAGGGGAACCTGCAGCAAACCCAAAAAATCACAGTAAAATGACTCCTTGGAACTCCTCATTTTCTGGGCAAAAACCATGGATGGCTGTGAAGTCGCGACTGCATCATCTATCATGAGGGACCTCGACTCACACCCACCCTGGAGTAAAAGCTCAGTGTAGATGGGCCCCAATAAAACATTTCATTTACATTATAGGTATGCCTGTAGGAAAATCAGTCTGTGATCCTTACTTGTTAAGAAGTAGTTCACTTGCAGTCAGCTCATGTGTCAAAGGGGGGAGTATCGAATCCTCTGGTTTCTCAGATTGATTTTCATCTGGGCTCACCATCATTTGGTTTTTGTCAGAGGAGCCATCTTGGGAAACATCTAAGGGAAAAAGCTCCAAGCTCACAGCTTTGCTATATGAAGGAGGGGGTTCAGCAATGCCATCCAAAGCAGAATACGATGGCATATCTGTATCAGATATGTATGCAGCTCCTTCAGAATCCATGCAATAATCTTCTATGTCATGCTCCTGTCCTGATGCAGTATTTGCCCCTTCTTCTTCGTGCTCCTCCCCTTCAACCTCTTCAATGGTTTCTGCTGTCCCCTGACGGGAATACAGCATGGTGATTTGGGTGGCTTCGCTGTCAAGAATAGGGGGAAAAACATTGTTGTCAAATGACATGCTGATTTGTTCTGTTCTATTACTGGACTTTAATATCAAGCCAGTGCAGATATCCTCAATTACAGTCAAGAATCTGGGCATAGGCCATGGGGTGGCATGTTTTTCCCTCCCCACTCTTTCGGCTCTCTGGAATAAATTGCCAATGCAGTAATTAACCAATGGTTAAGCGTCTTCTTTTTGTCAGAAGTGAGATTAGCTGCAGCTAAAGCTAACTAGGATTCTGTCTTGACCAGAATCTGAATGCAGCATTCCAAGCTCTCGATGAGGAAGAGAAATAGGCAATTTAGGAACCTGAGACCAAAAGTATCAGGATTAAACAAGAACTACTAAAATGGCATAAAGTCCCAAACAAATGTAGAAATTTTGGTATGAGTCTAGACAAGAGAGAGAGAGAGATGCTTCTACTGAGTACGCAAGTAACTTCACTCACACACACCAGCATACAAACACTCCCCCCCACTTGCAGCCTTTCACATTGCCAACATTCACAGTGGTCAGGGTAAATGACTGAACAAAAGCATGCATGGGTTAAGCACCTTGACACTATACTGCCACTGTCAGCAGATGAGGAGGACATATCCATGCTGTACATTTTACGAAGCCTAGGTCGCGCACGCTCACTTGTTTTAGGAATGGGGTCTGGTCCATCTAAATCATCAAGGGTTGACTGCCTTGACAACAACAGTGTGGTTGCTTCAGTGCAGCAGCTAGCAGTGCAAACAGTTACAAAGACAGTGTTAAATACCAACAGCATACTGACATGGTTCAATAGTAAACGTGCAGGCTGGCCATGCACAATACAAAGACGCAGAAACAAATGGTTCGGAGAGGAGATGATGAGCTCTTTGGTGCCAGCATACACTGGTTCTTCAGGACAAAGTTCTGAAGGTTCTGATAACCACATTAGTAATGGTAGATTAGTACTGGGTAAATCAGAAACCATGGAAACGCAGATTGTAATCTTATTAAGGAGTAAGTCTCACAGAACTCAGATGAACTTGCTCCTGAGTAAACCTGCTTTAGGACAGTTCCATTTTGTTAACAATTGCGTTTTTAAAAAAATCTTTAATGTAAATATGGGGGCTGATTTCTTCCCTACTATTTATATTCTGATATGCTTTCAGCAGAAATTCAAGTGGTGTATGTTACTTGGTACACATTTATTTTATTCATTAAAAATGCACAGAACATTTTACTTTTAGCCATGGTAATATTATCTTTAAAAAATGTCTGTTACTTTTTTGGTAAGTTTTTCTTATTTTCAAAAGGTATGTCAATCAAAGTACAGTAAAAGCCCATATCTCCTTTCATTTATCAATAAAATAAGACACTGGAGGCACGTGCCAGGTTCCTGATACTTAAAACAATTATGGTTATGGAGCCAACACTTGATGAAATGCACACAGACAATTACCAGGTAAAGGCGAGGGGAAAAAAAACAAGGTTCAAGCATTACACTGCTGGAATGAAAGTTTCTGAGAGTGTAATACATTGTAAAATAAACTTTGGTAAAAATAAAAATTTGAGATGAAGGAAAGTCGTGTCCTAACATTTACAATTAACTGCTTCTGATAGAATGCTTTTGAGACGGGTATATACAAAGAGGACTTGTAAATCTAATCCAGTGATCAGGCTAGCAATTGCTGCTTTACTCTACTTTTACCAGAGGGGTAGGATGTTTAGGGTAAACACAGAGAAAAGAAGACTGGGATCTCATGGATATTTATGGAAACTTATTTCTTCACATAGGTAAAGGTTAAGAAGGGCTGCCTGGAAAGTAGCATGAGCTGTACTAGGATTACTTGATTACTTTTAATGTCTCTGATCTGTCAATGAAGCTATAAATGTTGTAGTGGGGGGAGTACAGAAACACTAAAGAGGCACTGTAACTCAATTTTAAACAACCCTCTCCTCAAAATATGTAGTCAAGTACATTTGAAGTTATTTTTTAATAAACTAAACTCAAATTGTATTAGATTAAAAATAAATGCCAAGTATCCATTACTTTCTCCATCATCCTTATCCCAGTGTGTAGCCTTTAAGTATGACTAAGTCTGGATCCAACCCAATGAAATTATTCAGGTATAAATAGCACATGAGGGGCAGTATTATGGAATAGAATAAAGAGAGGCATTATAACTGACCTTTTTCTATGACACCAGTTATAAGATCATTTGAAGGTGATAAATACCTTCCCCCTGAATTGATAGAAGGAAGGTTAACCTGACACACACCCCTCATGATGAAAGAGCATGAGGGGATTGTGGGGCCATGTGGGCTAGCCCTGCCTCCCACCACAGCCACAGCCAGTGAAAATGGTTCCTGCTCTCCATGCTTTCAGCCATCATGAGAAAGGGCTCTGTGCACATACTGACATATGCATGTAGAGCTCTTTTATATGATGGACTCTGTTGGGGCCAAAGACCCTTCTTATGTGGAAGATCTCTCTGTGTGAACATCAGTATGTAGAGAGACAATTCCCGTGCTGCCAAATGTGCAGAAGGTGGTGAAGCATTTCCGATCCAGGCAACAGCACTTGTGGCTGTGGGGATGGAGCCAGTCTGTGCAGCCCAATGGCCCCTTCCTGTGTTCTTTCAATGGCTGGGATGGTGGGAGTTGTGTGAACCCCTGAAGCTGTACTTACAGAAAGAAAATTAGAACACAAATAATAGTTGACAAGATGGAAATATTTTGTTACTGTCATACATTTCTAACACAAGGAAAACAAATGGGTTGAATGCAAGGGCTGAATGGCCTATCTGAGGGAGAAATCCTGTGTGCCCTAGACAGTGTCTAGAGGTGTTGAATATTTTGGTTTCCTGGATTCAAGCTCAGAGCCAGGAAACTGCACTCCCTGCCCCCTCGCAGCCAGCACAGAGAACTGTCCTGGCTGCTGTTACGAGCTTGCAAATGTGAGTCTGTAGGAGGAGAAAGGGGGCGTTCCTGGGGGCAGGGCGGGGAGGCGACTGGGGGCATGGGAATATGAGGCAGAAGACTCCTCCCACTCTGCATAGGATACTAGTAAGCCTCCAAATTTGGAAGCTTACGAGTAGCCAGGCGCATCCCATAGAACTGCACCCCTAGTCACAAGTGAGATAATGGAAGTTTCAGTACCAGGTATGACATCCAACATTTATCAGCTACTTTAAGCTACACTTTATTACTGGATTTTTCTACATTTATGAAGATCATCTTCTATATGTATAGAAGAACTGTGTTTGATTTAACAAGATACCTGGATTCACTGTCACGAGAAGGTGCTGATTCTAGACTTGCCGTCCTCTCAGCCTGTCCAGGTTCATAAATTTCATCCAATCCTGATTCCCTAGACAGGTTCATGATATGGTTCTGGTAATACATATGGATACTCTCTCGAGTTGGAACATTCCCCTAAGAAAGAAGGGGTAGAATTTAGAAGACCAAACAGGCCATTTTTATTCTGTGAGGTCTGTCAATTGTCTAGTCTGAACATTTTTTTTTAGGAATCTAGAGAAGAACAAGATGGCAAAAGGTGAAAGCTGTAAAGCCAATTAAAAACACAAGACTCTCAGAACAGTACCACAGAAGCATTGTACTCTCTATGTCTTTCCTAAGGGTTTCCCTCCATCCTCAATCATAAAGTAAAATGCCAAAAATGCCATTGTTAATATATTTCATGTTTCCAAAGCAGGTTTTTTTTTTAATAAGAAAGTACAATGTGGTTGCTAAAAATGTGGTTGCTATAGTGGTCTCTACAACTAACTATTTAGCAACAACAGGGTAGGCCAAGGTGGGACAGAAATCACAAACATGTTTATTGCTATCATGTAAATGATATAAGCATGTCATACTACCTTTTTTATTTCTCTTGTAAGCATACACCTCTCGATTCTTAGCACAGTGGAAATATCAATGTGCTCTCTTGAAATTGAATTGAGCCAAGCTGTAAAACTGTCTATTGTTGCCAGAAAAAGAACCCAGGTAAACTTCAAAATATTATATATTCTTTTGATAATGTTATCTAGAGAAAAAGAAGAAAAAACAAGTTTTAGTAAGTCAATCATCACAGCTGCAAATATTGGTGAATAATTTAAGAAAGTCTAGCCCATAAGAACTATTTTTAGTACTGTCTGACTCCAATCCTCTGCCCAGTTATCTGGGAGTAAACTCCACTGAACGCAATAGAACTTACTTTTGAGTAGACATGTATAGGATTGCATTGTTTATCTAACATTTCTGGCTTCAAGGGTCAGATATTAGCCAAACATTTGAGCCACAGTTATTCACTTCATTACTAGTCATTGTAATAATTAGGTGACCTTAGAATCTTTGCCCTGTTTATACATAAATACTCATTTAATAAGATAACAGTCTTTTTAAATTTTGCACTTGCTTAAATTTTCCTTTATGAGATTCCATTATCATTCTGTAGTTACTATTTCAAAAGCTACATATTGTGGTTCTTCTTCCCCATATACTGCAGCTCTCTCCAAACAGCTGCCTTCTGCTTTCAAGATGCAAAAGCAGCTGGTATTAAACACTTTATTCTTTTTAACTTTAAAAATGTAGCTGGCCGACAGGAAAAGTGTTTAAGAAGTGCAGCATCTCTATGAAAGAATACCTAGTGAATTTATCTAGCTGCACAATTCTGCAGACTCAAGCGGATTTATGCTTTCTGGCTTGAATATTATTGCTTGTGCTAGTAAACTATGACTGTTGATATGCAATGGTCAGGAAATTCTACAGCACATATACTTTTTCAGCTTGCCTTTATTTAACACATGGCTATACTGTCTTATCAGTTACTACTAGTGTAAAAGAATACATTTCTTGCTTCTTTGCTTACCAGGTCCATCTGAAGATTTTTTTTTGACAGGTTCCTCTATTTCTTCACACTCCACATCTATACCAACTGATGAATCAATATTAAAACAGTGAGAAAAGCTTCTGGCAATTCATAATATTCAATAAAAAAGATTAGATTTATCCTGTTAAGTATTTATTTATTTATTTATTTATTTATTGCATTTATACCCCGCCTTTCTCCCTCTCGCAAGGAACTCAAGGCGGCTTACATTATCCTCCTCCTCTCCATTTTATCCTCACAACAACAACCCTGTGAGGTGGGTTGGGCTGAGAGTCTGTGACTGGCCCAAAGTCACCCAGTGAGCTTCCATGGCCAAGTGGGGACTAGAACCCGGATCTCCCGGCTCCCAGTCCGTCACTCTCGCCACTACACTACACTGGCTCTCATACAGCTCAGTCACCTTCCTGTTAGGACACATCATTATCAGACTCCCTGCCTGAGCTGACGGAGGTGTTCTCGGACTTGGTGTTGAGTACCCCTAGGATGATGGTCCTGGGGGATCTCAACTTCCATGCTGAGGCCGCTGTATCCGGGGCGGCTCAGGACTTCATGGCCGCCATGACAACCATGGGGCTGTCCCAACATGTCATCGGCCCAACGCATATAAAAGGACACACACTTGATCTGGTTTTCTCGACTGGGCAGGAGGATGGTGATCTGAAAGTGGAGGAATTAACATCTGTCCCTTTGTCATGGTCAGATCACTTCCTGCTGAGGTTTAGACTCCTGGCGGCCTTTCCCCTCTGCAAGGGTGGGGGACCTATTAAAATGGTCCGCCCCCGGAGATTAATGGATTCCGATGGATTCCAGAGGGCTCTGGGGGATTTTCCTGCTGGTATGGCTGGTGCTCCTGTCGAAGCCCAGGTCGCTCTGTGGAATGCAGAGATGACTCGGGCAGTTGACACGATCGCGCCCAAGCGCCCTCTCCCTCTGAGCAGAGCCCGGCCAGCTCCTTGGTATACACCTGAGCTGAGGGCAATGAAGCAAGAGGAGAGACGGCTAGAACACAGGTGGAGGAAAACTCGTGCTGAGTCTGACCGAACACAGGTAAGAGCCCACTATCGAGCCTACTCTGTGGCAGTGAGGGTGGCAAAGAGACAGTTCTTTTCCACCAGCATTGCATCTTCTCAGTGTCGTCCAGCGGAGATTTTCTGAGTGGTTCACGGCCTGTTATATTCTGGGCCAGGGAGAGAGACGATGGAACCCTCGGTAGCACTCTGTGACAAGTTTGCACAGCACTTTGAGGATAAAGTCTCTCAGATTCGTCATGAATTGGACACCACCATTAATGCAGTTCCATTGGTAGAGGCGTTCAGAGCACCATCTGGTCCAGTTTTATTGGATGAGTTCAGTTACTGAGGCCTGAGGATGTGGACAAGGTGCTTGGCCAAGTCCGATCGACCACTTGTGTGCTTGACCCTTGCCCTTCATGGCTTATTAAATCAAACAAGGAGGGGTTGTCTGGCTGGGTCCAGGAGGTTGTAAATTCCTCCTTGAGAGAGGGAGTGGTGCCTGCCGCTTTAAAAGAGGCAGTAATTAGACCACTCCTGAAAAAGCCTAACCTGGACCCAGAGGATGTTAACAATTATAGGCTAGTGGCCAACATCCCCTTCCTGGGCAAGGTGCTTGAGCGGGTGGTTGTAGGACAGCTCCAGGCACTCTTGAATGAAACGGATTATCTAGATCCATTTCAATCGGGCTTCAGGCCTGGTTTTGGAACGGAAACTGCCTTGGTCGCCCTGTGGGATGACCTCTGCCGGGAGAGGGACAGGGGGAGTGTGACCCTGTTGATTCTCCTGGACCTCTCAGCAGCTTTTGATACCATCGACCATGGTATCCTTCTGGATAGGTTGTCTGGGTTAGGAGTTGGAGGCACTGCACTACAGTGGTTCTGCTCCTACTTGGATGGCCGATTCCAGAAGGTGGTGCTGGGGGATTACTGCTCTGTGCCATGGCAATTGTGCCATGGGGTTCCACAGGGCTCTATTTTATCCCCCATGCTGTTTAACATCTACATGAAACCGCTGGGGGAGGTTATCCCGAGGTGTGGGCTGAGGTGCCATCAATATGCAGATGACACCCTGCTCTACCTCTCTTTCTCATCAAACCCAGGTGAGGCAGTGGCTGTTCTGAATCAGTGCCTGGGCACGGTAATGGACTGGATGAGGGCTAATAAACTGAAACTCAATCCAGACAAGACGGAGGTACTGTTAGTGGGTGGTTCGTCTGCCCAGCTAGGTGATATTCAATCTGTTCTGGAGGGGGTTGCACTCCCCCTAAAGGATCAGGTTCGTAGTTTGGGGGTGCTCTTGGATCCAGAACTGTCACTTGAGGCACAGGTGAACTCAGTGGCATGGAGCACTTTTTATCAGCTTAAGCTGGTATACCAACTACGCCCTTATCTGGACAGAGATAGCCTAGCTACAGTTATCCATGCTCTGATAACTTCTCGTCTGGATTACTGCAATGCGTTATACGTGGGGCTGCCTTTGAAAACAGTCCGGAAACTTCAGCTGGTCCAAAATAGGGCAGCAAGATTGTTAACAGGGACTGACCTGCGAGCTCATATTATGCCCGTACTTTTCCAGCTGCACTGGCTACCAGTCCATTTCCGGGCCCGATTCAAAGTGCTGGTGTTAACATTCAAAGCCCTTAACGGCTTGGGGCCAGATTACCTGAAGGATCGCCTCCTCCCATATGTGCCTGCCCAGACCTTAAGATCATCATCAGTGGCCCTTCTCCATGAGCCCCTGCCAAAGGAAGTGAGGCGGGTGGCTACTAGGAGGAGGGCTTTTTCTGCTGTGGCACCCCGGCTCTGGAATGAGCTCCCTAGTGAGGTTCTCCTGGCGCCTATATTGTATTCCTTTCGGCACCAGGTGAAGACCTTTTTATTTTCCCAGGCATTTTGGCATTTTAGCTTTCTAAATTTTTATCTTTGCTGTTTTAAATCTGTATTTTAAACTCCTGCACTGCTGCTAGGTTTTATTGTGGTTGTATTGTTATATTGTGGTTTTAATGTTCTATATATTTTAAATTGTTTTATTGTGTGTTGTTTGGTTTTAATTTTTGTGAACCGCCCGGAGAGCTTCGGCTATTGGGCGGTATAGAAATGAAATGAATGAATGAATAAATAGATTATCCTATATTATTTGGAGGCAGCCTATGATTGATTTTAATAATTTGCTTTGTTTAATGCAGCGATGCTGAGTTCAGCATGTGAATATATTGCTTGACTAACTAGCATGTGATTGGGTTGTTTTCTTTCTCCCTCCTTCCCAAAATAAAACCAACCCCTGCACCTCTCATCCTCCACTATCTCTATCCCTCTAGCAGTAGTTGCTTGTGTTATATATCTGTCCACTGTATAATGCACAATAGCCTGGTACATAATGGTTCAGGTTGAGCCTTGTTCCTGCAGACTGCCCACTCCCCCTTCCCTTCTCTCTTGTGTTTTGGTTCCTGGTTTGTTGAACTACAGTTTCCCATGATGGCCAAACCAGGCAACTGCAGACTGAATGATCCCTACTATGGTTTGGTCTCCTACTTTGTATAAATCACTGCAACCACAGTTTCCCGGTGTGGAACAAACAGTAGTTTAACAAATCAAGAAGTACCAAATTAAGATACAAGAGGGAAGAGAGGAGAACAGAGCGAAGGAAAAGTGGAGGAGGGAGTGCATGGGCACACAGCTCTTTCCTGGTCCAACAAACCTGGCTTGTTGGAACAGGATTAAGTTTGAACTTCCCCTTTATATGCCCCTATATCAGCCTTCTCCAACCTGGTATCCTCCAGATATTTTGGACTACACCTGCCAGTATTTCTGATCATAGGCCAGGCTGGCTGGGGCTGATGGGAACTGAAGTCCAAAATATCTGGAGGGCTATACATAGGTGTAGTTAGGGATGTATGGACTGTGTAAAATCCATTCTGTCTGTGTTTCGCGGATTGTCAGGCGCCTTTCGTTTCGTCATCCACCCACAGACAGATGCGAATTTCTTTTGTCATGCGGAAAAATACGGAAACAATTACGGAAACAATTATGTAAGTAGTTACATAATTACTTACATAATTTACCCCAGTATGTAACATTTAGTGTATTGTCCCCCATTCCATTCAACATTTTCTTAGCAGAAACTTATGTATTTTTCTACGCCACTTGACAGACCCTGCCAGCAGCCTGACCTGTTTGCCATGTGCGGCAAGATGTCAGGTGGTTTGTGGGCACCTAACGAGTGGTGTGCATCATCCTGCTGCTCCTTTGAGCCACCATCTTGCGGAAAATGGCAGTTCATCCTTTTGCGTAAAGGTCCATATTGTGAAAACGGTGGCTGTAAATAGGCCCATTTACAAAAAATTACAGGCACAAATGTTCTATTTACACCACTTACTACTGTAATTTTATGTAAATGGGCCTATTTACAGCTGCCAATAGGGCCCTTTACATAAAAGGACAAGCCGCCATTTTCTGCAAAATGGTGGCTTGGCGGAGAAGTGGGGACCGCTGCTCTTGCCCTACTTGGCACGTGCCGAGTTGGGTAAGTGCAGGGGTCTGCAGACTGGTGTCCAGAGGGCCAAACTGGGAGAAACTGCTGAGCCTTGAGCTCCAACCGGATGTCCGTGACTTCCCTAGGGAAGCTGCTTTTTACCAGGTAAGACAATTTGTCCATCTAGCATACTACTTTGACTGGCAGCAACTCTTCAGGGTCTCAGGCAGAGGTCTTTTACTTCACCTGCTATCCGATCCTTTTTCAACCAAAGATGCCACAGATTTTACCTAGAAACTTCTACATGCAAGGAATATGCTCTCCCACTGAGCTATGATCCTTCCTCAAAGGAGGGGAAAGGCTGTTTGGACAATTTACAAGATGTAACTGAGAACACTACAGGAGCAAACATACCATCCCCAGATCCTTTCCACCTTTGTCTCCCTTCTTGTGCAAATGTTTTCTTCTCTTTTCGCCTCTGTCGGAGGGCAGTTTTAGGATCAGTAATCCAGGCCTGATAAACAAACTAGAGGGAATAAACCAATTTATTCGAGTTCTTGAGTAAGTAAATGTTAAAGCAAATTACAGAAAGATTTTAGATTTGAATAAATATGTTTACATCTGGAAGATTAAGCAAACATTATCAGTTCCAAACTTTATCTCAAATAAAGTTTGTGATTTTTTAGTGATGTTGTTGTTTGCTCAACAAACCAAAACATTTGAATAGAGTTGTGGAGTCTTATGAGTTTCATAAGAATCCACAAGGCTATGATCTGAACTCTGGGAATGAAAACACTGTTTACGCATTAACCGTTTCCTGAAAGTAGCTTCAACTGATAATCAGTATTCCAAATACAATATGATGTTTATGTTTAATCTAATGTTTGTAAGATGTTCAACCATCTCTAAAAGCTTTGGCTGACTATATTTTTTTAACACAGAAATACAACAGAAGTTCATAATGCCATAACCACATATTATGCATTTCTTTCTCCAGCACACGTTATGAATAAAAAGAAAAAAAATGTAAGTATTGTGTGATAGCAGTTTGAGACAAAATATGTTTGCTTTTGTCTGCATGATTTTCATTATACAATGAAAAATCATCTTCAGCTAGCATTGCATCACCCATGAAAGACATTAGCTACAGCCAAGGAACAAACAAACATATACATGCAAAGGGAAGAGGATGAGAAAAACAGAATAGTTAGCACTCCCAACACAAGCATGTACAAACTGTCTCAGGGAAGCTGGAACAGGCCATGTAATTGGAGATAAAACTGTAAATGCTGCTTTAATGTGATTTATTTATTGCAGTTCTGATGTACAGAAATCACTTGGTGCACTATGAAGACATGTGTCTTAAAAATGTTGAGGGGCATAAAAATAAACCACCTGCTTTTGATCTGTGAACATGGAAAATTACTAATGACGAGGGAAGCAGGGAGTGGCTACCTCTTCCCTGTTTTTCTGTAGGTCACTAACTTGGTTTATGGTAATAATGTAGAATGCAGTGCTACATTGAGAAGTCTTAATAGCTTGGATCCAGTGGCATCTTTCCCAAGCAGAAAGGCACTTCTGCTCATGGAAGTAGGGCTCCCAATTTCCAATAACTCCCTCCTCCGCTTGCAGTCCCCATGCTATATCCCACACCATTCCTGAGGATCCCTTAACCCTCAAAATAAGCTTTTGGAGGCTGGGGGATGTTGCAGTGAGGAGAAATGGGCAGGAAAACCCAATTCCAGGACAGGAGCACTGTCCGTGGTGCTTAGGATCCATGCTCACAAATAAAGCTGGAGATCTTTAATATTTTACTGAACATTCCTCTAAGGAAACTGATATGGAAAAATATAACTTTGAATAGCAATATTTACTCAAGCTAGTGTAGCTCAACTGCTGTTATCAAGTCAGCATTTGTTAACAAGTTTCTGAGCATTTGTTATTCTGAGATTTTGTTATTGTGGATAGTTTTACGGAAGAATCATTTCAACTAGAAATGAAACTATTGAAAAAAATCTGCTAGTCTGTCACTGGTTAGGTTTAAAAGTTTAGGTATATTGACTTCTTCCAGGAGCAATACCTACATGCTTTGCATTTCAGCACTAACATGTAAACAGCTCATAGGATGTGAACTGTTATACTCAATCTAAAATGTTTTAGTACTTCTTCCACATTAGTGGCATATTGCATACATTATTGCAAGTACTGCTAAAAGATGCCTCAAGACAGGCTGATGGATTATTGATACCTTAATGATGATGCACGGGAAAATGAAGCCTGAAGAGAAAGTATGCTTAGCTACAATATTTAAAGGTTTTACCAGCTTTCTGAGAAAGATTACCATGCAGGGTGAAATCCTCCTTATTGAAGCAATTTAAATAGGGTCAGGATTTTATCCACTATCTAAAAACGCGTGCAACCTGATGGAACCCTCTTAACACAGCTTAGGCAGAAATACCAGTATTATACCAAGATATGTTTCTGCATTTTCTCTCTCAGATCACAGTTAAAATGAGTTAATTCTTCTTATGATTCTGTTTATTAAATGCTATGCAAACCAAATCCTTGACTGTCATAAGCCCTCACAAAGTTCATATTAAGAGGGAAAATGCAGAAAAGGGATACCCTAGGCCAGAACAGTATGGGATAAGATCACATTCTACACATTATGGAACATCAAATACCTTTGCAGCTCTGATTAAATACTGAAGAATAGTTTTGGGCAGTTTAATAACAGACTTTGGCAAGGCTAAAATGGCTGAAGCAAATTTCGCAATAGCTCTCTACAAAGAAGGACAAAGCAAGAAAAATTAGTGAAAGAATAACTGCTACTGTTATAAGAAATATATTGCATGACATATTAATTTCAAACAGGCTAAAATGTGAACTGTGAATATTCTGTTTAGGAGTGCAGTTCAGTTAGTGACAGAATGCTTGGATAAAGGTTATTTAATTATACATGTAACATTCATAAATTAGTATGTTGATTAGAAGAATGCATTCTAAGTGAAAGTTAATCTTTAGTATATGACAGTTACTAGTAGTTGCAGATTCCCTCCCTGTCCCAATTGCAACTATGAATGGAAGCCGATTTATGCTCTCTCTCTCTCTGTCTCTGTCTCTCTCTGTCTCTCTCTCTCTCTCACACACACACACACACACACACACACTTACAATGATTTCTCAGCTTTGTTGATTAAAAAAAATTACCTAATGTCTTTCACCCACAAATATATGTGCTGCAAAACATTGAAGGTCATAAAAAGGCTAAAAATATAGACTTTACTACTGAAGATTTCAGGGTGGAAACTGAGGAGATTTTGCAGATTTTTAAAAATCCAAAATATAGGTTATTTTCAACTCATGAACTGACACCTATGGCAGAACAAGAAATATTGGCTAGACTCAGAAGTTCATAAGGAAACCTGTTTTTGAACATAGATTTCATTTGCTTTTAGCATTGAACATGTATACCACTCCATGTTGATATAAATAAATGAATGTGTTTGAATGAAAAAAGTGAATGGGAACTGCTGGAAGTGTGGTGCTTTAGAAAATAATGTTTCTGCTAATTTATGTGCATGCCCTGTAAAGAATGAAGTTGCAATCTTGAATTACAACCCCATGCATGTAAACAATACATTGGGTTGGTTCCAGACTTAGTCATAGTTAGAGCAGACCTACTGTAATAAATGGGACATAAGTTAACAATGATGGACATGTCCCATTGATTTCAATCAGTGTACTCTAACTATGACTAAGTCTGGATCCAACCCATTATCAGATATTGCAGAGGAACCTACTGTATAAATGCAGGGAGCTCCATCTGTCATTGGGTGTAGATCAAAACAGAAATCTTCAGTCTTAAACCTATCTTCTTACCATTAACCTTACTGATAGACAGCTGCATCATTATGAAAGATTCTGTGTGGATCCCACATGTGATTATGCATGGATCATCCATTGTGACCCAAATTTCCATGTCTGTAGGCTTATGGGGAACTATGGGAACACAAGGATGCTGTAGTCTGAATGGGGGATATGCATGTATTAATTAGGTTGCTTGATGCTATATAATAATGGCTTAACTTTCTTCAACCTATGACATAAATAAGTTTTAATTATACTGTCTTCCCTCCCTGATTTCTGCCCTGAAACCTATACAAAACCCAGTTTTTATTACTATTATCTTTGAAGAATTCAGCAGGGCTTTTTTTAAGAAACAGAAAACATCTAAGCAATATCAAGCAATGCCCATGGAAAGATGTTTTATTCACTTGTTTCCAATGCAACATCAGAAAAATAGAGTTCAGGATATGAAACTTTATTTTTTTAAAATGCTACATGTGCAAGTGAATTAAAATCCATCTCCAGTATTGTTCTTGCATTGCAGAAATGTGGCAACAATATAAGCAAGCAATAATTAAGTTCAAATTAGCACAGGTTCTCATACTTTTCAGTACAGATTCAGACAATTCAAGCCTTTTTAGTAGGAACAACATGTAAATAAAGACAGTACCTGGAATGCAGATCTTCGTGGAGGTTCTTCCTCTTCCCTTTTTTCCTCATCTTCCTCTTCTTCACTGTCCGTCTCAAACAAATAATAATCTCCACTTCTGACCACTAAGCAAAATAAAATATTTTTTATTTCTTGTAGGGGGAAAAAAAATCACTCATAAATTCTATCCTGAGCCACCACAAAGTCACCAAAAAAAATCCTATGATTGTGGGACTCAATGGCAGGTCAGGTGGAAGTGGAGAAAAAGCAAGAGATGAATAGAATCAGTGGCAGATAAACCATTTGGTTGTGATGTTTGCAGGCACAAAGAAGTAAGTGTCTATTACAGGAAATATCTAGGATTATCAGAACAAAATATCATTATCAGAACAAAATGAGCTGATAAGATGCAAATCGACTTGAAAAGGTATTAAAAACCCTGCAACATTCCTAATTTAATTTGTTTTAATGTTGCTTTCATTTTGTCAGTGATTGAGGAGTCTCCAACTCCACTGGGTATCCAGGGGGTAAACTAAACTTAAAATTGTGTTCTGGAAGTGGAGGGAAGGAAAATGTAATTCTGCTAGAAGTGCGCAGGCATCTGGTAGCATTTTACTTTTATTTTACTGTATTCTTCAAGCTTAAAACTGAGAAAATGGGAAGCAATTTCTTGCTTAAAATTACTTTATTTAAAAGTAGTTCATATGATCATGGCTAAAAATTAATTCTTGCCTCTGTATTTAAAAAAGTTCGGAGACCTCCGTATGTTCAAGATGTGATGTGAATGAACTGGACCTTATATCCTTGAACAGAAGCACATTTTTTAAAAAACGTCAAATAAGCTAATAGGCCTAATATGATCAAACAAGGAAAACAAAGGAAAAGTAAAATAATAAGCAAGAGTCAAAATTAAAGTCACAGCATTACATCTGTCTTAACGTAGTAATAATAATAATAATAAATTTACAGAGCCATAAATAGAATGACATTCAAGGCCCTCATTTGACCCTCATTATACAGCTTTCTAAACCATCAAAATAACTGAAATTCTTATTCAATTCCTCTATTTTATCTTAATCATATTCTGAAGCCATCTGCATATTAGCACCTTATCCTAAGCCAGGGATAAACTTATTCAATGACCTCTCACCTATGCTATTGAAACGATACATGATGAAAAGTAGTGTAACCTGCCACTATTTAAAAGGGAAGCTTGCTGCAGTTTTGTACTAGATATACCACATAAATCAATGCTTGTAAGTTGACAGCCACTCTTGCTCTGGTATAAGCGGTAATGCCAATAAAACTTAAGGACCCATGTTAAAATATTAATCCTGGGGATATTATTTGGGATGAAAATAAAAGCTTTTGAATTTCAAGCAGCAAAAGATCAGAGAAATGTGGATGTTGTGTTGTATTAATTCTTTCACTCTCAGGTTGCAAGCATGGCCATTCTCAGTCTCTGCTGAGAACATCTCTAGTACTGGGGCGGGGCAGGACTGTAGCTCAGTGGGTAGAGCACGTGCTTTGCATGCAGAAGGTTCCAGATTCAGTCTCTGACATCCCCAGGTGAGGCTGGAAAAACTCCTGCCTGAAACCCTGGAGAGCTGCTGCCAGTTCATGTTGGCAAGACTGGGCTATATGGACTCTCTATAAAGCAGCTTCCTATGTTCCTGTGTGATGCTTGTTTTTTACTTTTTAGATATAAGCAGCTGGATCCCTGGACACTTAAAAAATCTTCTTGCTGTACATGAAGCTCTGGGGAGTGCAAAGATCCAACAGAATAGACAGAATTTCATACTACTATTTTCTATTGAAGGAATTTTACCATATATCAATCAAGGAGTTTTCACTGTTAAAGAATTGGTAATATCAGACTGTCTCCTGAGGTGTAGGCTCTGCATGTGACAAGGTGTTAAGAGTGAGACTTGGGCTTGTGCAATCTGACCCGATACACGCACACAGACATTGTGAATGTGTAACGTGGGATGCCCGCACAATCTGTACACCATAAAATGTGACTGGATGGTTGCACGTGTGGCATATATGCATGCAGATGGACATGTGAACATGTGGGGTGATGCTTGCACAAGGTGAAGATTCATTCATTCTTCACCATATACACCACAGGTGGGGAACCTTTTTCAGCCCAAGGGCCAAATTCAATTTTAGAGAAGCTCTCAGGGGGCTGCATTCCAGTGGTGGATGGGAGGCAACTGGTTGGGGTCAAAGGGGAAAGGGGCAGGACCAAAATTTCTCTCTCTCTATCTCACACACACACACACACACACACACACAGCATATTTAAGTTAAAGCCCTTACTGTCAGTAACACAGCCTTGGGAGGGGTATTTCAACCTTTGAGAATGAGAAAAACCTGCACAAAAGCTGGGAAACCACGAAATGATTGGTGGTTGCAGGGGGGTGGGGAGGGGACAGGGCATGGCCATCTGGGAAAGCCAGAGGGCCAGACTGGAACCCCAGGAGGACCAAATTTATCCCATGGGCCTAAAGTTCCCCACCCCGATATATATCATACCTACACTGTGGAGCCTACACTCGGAGGACAGTATGAACCTGCTCAGTACATTCTAACACTAGAAAATATTTGAGCATATGAATAATCCCTTTGAGCTATACTGCTGTTCATAATCAGATCAAATTATGAAATGCTATTCTACCAAGCAGCCATTAACTCAACTCTAGCGGCCATCTTATGTTCTTTTATGTCTAGCAGTATTAAAATGGCTCACATATTCATCACTAAGAATGGCATTCAAACAAAGTTGATAATTAAAACATTACAGTCATCTTACATTATTCAAACTCTGTTATTATTTATTTATTTACTTTTGCAGGCAATCTTATTGGCAGGCTGAGGTTTGCTACAGAATAGTGGCTTAGAGGACGGAGTTACTACTCTATATTAGAAGGAAGATAATACAGACCAGTGCTTTTTCCTGGTGTTGTCAATGTACCAAGAACTGTATAAACCCTGTACAGCCATACTAGGCACTATGCAGGGTTTACATCCAATTATTCTGCAGGGTTTACACCCAATACTGTATTTCACATTATATATATATTTATATCTAAAAGGAGGGTATGATTAAACTGCAATAATGCACTCTTGCAGGCATACACTACTGTGGTGGTGAAGTATGATCAACTGAAAACTGTGGCCCATTTTTCAATTGGATCATACCCCTCTACCTACAGAACACCCTTGCTCCAGGAGAAAGTTCTTCACACATCAATTTTAGTTGTTTCATCAGAATGGAAAAAGAACAATGGGGTAAAACCACAGTATTATTGATGCTTGCAGTTGTTTTGGTGACTATCAGGCAGCGACAGCTGATGAAAGGATCTTTTTCATGACATACTTCCTCCAGCCCTGATAATTCCATGTCAACACAGAAATCAACAATATTTTATGTATGGTGCAGATAGTAGGCACTCTCTATTCAGATGTGACAGTATAGGACACTCTAAATATTTTAATACGATGTTTGAAAATAGCTGGAAATAAAGCACTTTGCCCATTCAAATATAAAAAACATACTGTCCTGAACTTATGAGCAATTATTTTAGAATGACATGCAGAGCTGGTGAGTAGTAATTATTTTCAGAGCTTGGCCATACATTGCTGTTCACAAGAATATGCATTATTGCAATAATATGTGCTGTGCATTGGTTTCCTAAAACATATAATGAGGGTGAAATGAATTAGAAATACTGAATTGAATTGAAACAATTTAACAAAAGTTGCATGGATGCAAGTCTGTCTCACACAGTGGACTATAGCAGAAAGCAGCAGAATGGTAGCATTCTCTCAGCTTTCGGCTGAGAAACTACAGTCCACTGCAAAAGATAACCTGGGATCCTGACAGCCTTTGTGTCATTCTCATCCCTTGAACGTCAACAATTCTGCAGGCACAAAACTAATGAGGATTAACAGAGACCATACCCAGGTCCATTCCGAACAGCTACAGTCTCAAAACACGTTACTTGCAGTGATTTCTTTTGAAAACAAAAACAATTTGTCCTCAGTATCCATTTGAAAAAAGGATAGGTCTCTATAAATTTTCATCATGCCCTTATAGATAGGCACAGTTTACTTGTGACTTGACAGAAACGGATATTCAAAATGCTGGGTTCAACTGTTGATAACCCTGCTACAGACACATGGCAGCATAAATGTGGATGTACAGAAAATAGGTGTGCAACTGGAATAGCAAATGTTATATTTTATTTTATACATATACATATATATAGTGAACCGCTGAGAGATTTCAGGATATTAAGCGGTATAAAAGTAGTATATATAAATACATAAATACATAAATTCATAAATAAATAAGAGCAAAGTATTTAAAAATGGGCCCAAAGGCTGAAAACCATGTATGTTTCAGACATTTTAACTCCGCACTTCAGTTAGTGTAACCAATTCCACTAAAATATGTAATAGCAATTAAATTATTTATCTTGTATGCCATGGCCTTATCTCCTTTATACTCTTATGCAACACTAATAATTTAGGCAAGTGTAAATTAGGATAGGACCAAACCATTAATTGTGAAAGTATTTACAAGTATTTTAAGTCAGAGAAGTTTTAAAGCATAAAATCATATGGTCCCTAGACAGCCTCCCAGAAGCCATAGGATTTGGGGGCAGGGGGGATGACTTTGAGCCTGTAGATAGAGCAAAAACAACAACAACCTGGAGTCCTCTTTTCAGCTTCTCCCAGCCACCGCAGAGACCTGAATGAGGTCTGAAACTGGGCGTTCTTGGGGCATACCAGTCAGTGGGGAGGGAGAGGCTGAGGATTTGAGGAGTATTTTTTCAGCTGTTTAAGTATACTGCCCATGCACTTAGGAGCAAAATCTGAATAGCTCTTCCATGAAATGAAACTAGGACAGTTACCCATATTGTAAATTGGTAAGTATAAGGACATATTAATGATTCATGTTGACAAAGTAGCCACACTCAGATCTCTTTTGGAGGGATATCCTGTGTACTGTTTTTCTTTCACATGGTAAATATTTGGTTCAGCCTACTAATACTGGGAATTGCCATAAAGGTATCTTGCTGACAAATGGCCAAAATGACGAACTCTTTCACGGTACCCCTTGAAATCACTGAATTTGCATCCATATAACTATCAAGTCACAACTATAAAACCATGCATAAAAACAAACAGGTCTTGGGGATGCCTCCATTCTGGTCAAGGATATAAGGGTTAAAGGTGTATTTTAAAGATGATTGAGAAACCTACTGGACGCATGATCAACCCAAGGCCGCCACCACTGCTTTTTTTTGCCCTTGGCTTTCTCTTTGTCTGCTTCTCCTAAAATGAAATATGTCCAAAAATTAATTTTACAAAGTGAAAAACATGTTACTACTTATATTTTCTTGTTCTAATAGCTCCAAACTGTGCAAGGATAGATCCAATTCTAATATACTCCAAGAAGAACCCCCCCCACACACAAAATACATTTGTTTATTGTTATTTGTTGATTAGTCTATTAGTTGAAAATGATCAATTTGATGTATAATTCAAACAGAATTTAACTTCAAAGATATATATATATATATATATATATATATATATATGGGAATACTAACTTTTTACATGGGCTCATGCAGAAACATGGCTGCCCTTTTATCTTTTCAGAATAAGACATATTTTGATGTGCATTACAACCCCTATCCCCATACTGATATAATAAACTTGAATGGACAAAACAAAACAGAAAGTTTTAGTGACATAGTGTGCAATATCATTTGTTACAGTGTGAAAAATGGGCAAAAAGAAAAGGCATATATCGACAAATGGTATAACGTATTATTGGGGGGAAATTATTTCACCAGTGATGGTGAAATAAAATTTTGAAAAATGCTTGATATAAATTATAAATATAAATCTGCAACAAAATAAAACCTATCACACATAAACTGAAATTAAGAATGATTGGAAACAGCGATCCAAACGTATTTTATCTGAGATCCTTAAATATAACGTTAATTCATTTTTTGCATCAAGTAAATGTTACAGGTTAAAAACATCTCTGCTGTTCTGAATTGCCTTTAAATACAAGCAACCTTTCAACAATCCTGTTAACTCAGCATAACATGCAAAACTAATTCAATCCCAAATGTGAACTGTTGGCCTCAAAGTTAATCTTTTTCAAAGGTTCCTGCAATACAAAATCTGGATGTTTATTTTATTATATATCAAGCTATAAAGCTGTAGCCTGTCACATGCAATATCCTGCCATTCTAGACTGTACTTGGCACCCTGATCTAAAGTGCTGGATCGTTCTCCATTTACTTTAGCAAAGGGGTCAACCATCTCTCTGCAAAGGGCTAAATATTCAGACTGTTCTTCTACTGCAGTGAAAGGGAAGGGTAGGAGAGCTCTGTCTGTGCACTGAGACCACAATCCTATGCACACATTTGGGAGTAAATCCCATAGAACACAGAGGGGTTTATTTCTGAGTAAATAAGCATAGGATCAGGCTGTGAAGACCTGATAGCACATGGTTGGATGGGGTGTATAGTACTTCCCTACATGTTTTCATGTTAATATTACCAAGGTCCAAGCAATAAATACCAACGCTGGATATATTGAAGGAATAGTACCATCATCATCATCATCCTCAGCAGCCTTTTGAATTTCTTGCCCATCTGAAGCTTCTTGGTTCATGCTCATCACCCTTTCTTTACCCTTTTTATATTTTTGTTGCCTGGCTTTGATACGATCCATTCTGTCAAAGGAGATGTTACACTGTCAGAATCACACCATCATCTTTGTGGATCCGAAATGCACATGAGTTTAAAGTCATTAATGTATTATCAAAGGACTATAAAGAGAAGGTACATACTGTGTACACACTGGGATTGTGTATGCCAGACTTTTTTGTCTAAATAATGCCATCCCATCAGGGATGCAACATTCCTCTTTGACAAACCATAGTTTAGCAAGCTGGGAATGAGTGTTGGTCCCAGACAGTTCCCCACCCACCCCCTCCTTCCTTTGTCAACCCACCAATCCTTTTTGATTCCTCAAAGTGGACAACTGAGAGTTAACATCAGTGCACTAACCAGGACCTTAAACCATTTTCTAAACAATGGTTTAAGCAAGCTGGGAATATTACATCTGAACTGGACCACTATGCGCAGACATCTATTGTGTTTAGCCTTACTTTTGGTAAGGCTAAAAAAGTGCTGTTGCACTCCAAGCTGCAAGAGGTCAAATACCTAAGCCCTTACAAAAGTAATCATTAATCCCTCATAGAAGAGAAATGTTCAGGGAAAGGAAGAAAGAAAGGCATACTGTCTCTTTAGTTGATCCATTGATTTTTTCTCTTCCTCAATTCTTGCTTTTACAGCCTTTACAATCGTGGCCTGGAAAAGTTCAGCACCCCTGTAAAATAAAAGAGACCCCTCAGAAAACTTGTATTTTGCTGTTTTTTTAATTATTTATGTATTTAAAAAAATATTTATAGCTTGTCTTTCTGCCTGACACTAAGGGAGAATCAATAAACAACAACACATAAGAAGATTATGTAATATGTAGTGGTGAACTGGTGGGCCAATAATGAAAATGTCTACTCTCCAGGCATTAAATCAAGGGTGGGGAATTAGTTTTGGATGTGGGCCTGGATGACCACTCACCCTGCCTCTGTGGGCCAAATGATGCCAGGCTGTGTGGCCACACTATTCTGAGCAGGTATAAGAATTTTGCCCATACAGTATATATACCATTGGATCCAGGCTTGATTAACTTATGTTCCATTGATTTCACTGAGGGAGCTTCCAGATGGGAGGGCTCCTAATGCTACCATTCAAAAATTATTGTGCAGCTATTCTATTTCTCCCCCCTTAATGAATCTTTTGTGGAAAGAAAAAAGGAAGAAGCAATGGGAAAACAGACACCATCATCCCCCACAAAAATCCGTGACTGAGGCAGGGTAACAGCACAATAAGAGCCTCATCTGGAAGTATAAGTCTGTATCCAACCCATAGTTTCCTTCATAATCCTTTGCCGAAGCAGGGATAATTTTTGGGAACACATTAAAACCGTAATAGAATCTATTTCAAAAGGCTAATAACCTTCCTGATCAATATACGGGTTTTCTAAGTCTGTGATTAATGCTTCAGTTGATTAATCACACTAATTGTATACATCTTATCTCATTTTAGAGTTTTCATACTAACTGGCCATACAACATGTCACAGAATGCAACTGCAGTTGTTATACTGCATGGATCTATATAACTGCTTAAATAAAACACCCCAGTTTACCTGGATGCCAAAATCTGTGAAGCTTTAATATCCGCAACCACATGGAGGAAGTAGTAACTCATAAAAACTCTTCTTTGCAGCAACAAGAAGGCAAAGCAAATACTGTCCCAGATGATTCCTGCTTCCCCGCTAGGTAATTTGCATTCTGCATCTTTGTCCAAAGCTGACAAAAGTAAACAAAATCACACCCACCCCAGGATAAGTATTTTTGTATTTATAAACTGTAACACTTTGTCTGCAATGGCAAAAGTGGGCAAACAAATTAGAATCCATCTCTGTCCGATGTGAACTTCAAAGAGGGCTGCAGAAAGAAGATAATTCTCTTCTTTGTGTGCCTCTATGTTCCTCTATGTTGTAGTTTGGAAACAGGAAAAGATAGAGACAGAGTCCGGGTTCAGACAATCAGTGGGGGAAACAACGCAGCGTCGATTGTTTCCCCCACCCCTGTGCATGCCAGTTATGTGACCGGGATTACCCTAATTACCCAAGCTGTGGGTTGTTGTGTCATCCGAACTCAGAGCCGGGCGCAGGCATAACACATTTTCATCCACCCTACAACCCATGGCTTGCAGTATCAGTTATAGGGTGGGTGAAAACTCACTGTGCCTGTGCCGTGTGCCAGGTTCGGATGACACAGCGACCCGTGATGCAGAGCAGATAACGTCATGCAACCGGCGCATGCAGGGGTGGGGAAGGCAACTGATGCTGGGTTGTTTTCCACACTGATCGTCTGAAGAACCACTCCATAGAATTGGGAAATGCCACAGGGAGACTGAAGATGAGACAACAGGAGGGTTTCTCTTTCTCTTGATCATGTTTACATTTCTCTCAGTGCCCTGGCTAAATGTGCCAGTGGGGCACAAATTGGACTGAACTGATCAGGATTTTTTGATGAAAAACATGCACAAACAAAAAACCATTAAGACAAGATAGAATAGATGTCAATAGAATGACATCTATGCTAGTTAATTCCAAAGTGCCACAGGAATAATGAGGAATAAAGATTACAGGTATAAACAAACTGGGGATCATAAGAAATTGACCCTAGCAGACATAATCTCTGCATTTGGGCACTGTGTGAAGCCTTCTGCTTCATGTGCACTACTACAAAACAGGATTCCTGATGCTGTGAACATTGACTTATTGTGAATGGACAGGGTGACTATTGTGAAATACATGATAGCTGAGCTATCTTTTCAGACAGAAGACATTTTCCACCAAATGTTTACCATTATTAACAATGGGCAGTATCCAGTGTGACACTACTGCTAATGTAAATTACACTGTGCTAGCATAAATGAATTCTAGGGCAACTCCAATAGTACTTGCTGCTACAGGGTTTTCCAGGAAAACCTGTCATGCCAGCAAGAGCTATGGGCGTTGCACTAGAATTCAAACAGCAAACTGTAGAGCTTTCTACATGAGGCATTCCTTGTGAGCTCATGATTCCTTACTCACGATTGTTTACAGGTTCTTTAAAGAATGTCATGATCCTCAGTTTCACTTGTTTTTTCAGAACACTTTCCTGGTTTTGTTTAGAACCGGGAAAACGGGATATTATTTCTCAAAGTGCTGTTTCTACTGGTGTATTTGCACTATTCCACTATAACACAGTGACACCTAGAGGTCACGTAGCAGAAAAGCGCTTTGTGTAGAGCTTGAATCTCAATTCTGCAATGAAACTGAAAGTAGATACAGGATTAACAGCCTCGTGTAAAAAACCTCATAATTTATGTTAGCTGTAGTGTCGCACTGGATACTCCCCAATATATTTTTTAAAGATATTCAATTCTATCCATTCAAGTTTATTTAAGAAGTTGAATTGTGTCCAAACTTAATTAAGGTGTTAAGAGATTTATTTCTCAACATCAAAGCAGCAAAGAAAAAGCAAATGGCTGTAGTTTTTCAAACGATGGATATTTAAAGGCCTTCCGTGGAAATTTGCAAAGGAATTTACAAGTCTATACTTACGGATTTTATAACCCTTAACCGTACAGGCCAGGCTAAATGCCTGAATCACCCAACAACTGTTCTGAATTAACGAATTGATGTAGCCACATGCTCCTATCTGAAATAAAAGAGAAAATAAGGGCACAATGACATTTTCCCCAAGTGTTGGTTCCTCTTGAGAAATGTTGCACAATGCAATAATTTCTGCTATAACTATTTTAATAGAGCTACCTGCTGTAGCAGTCTTCTGCTGCTTTTTCTATGATATAAACATAAGCTGAAACAACGGGCTTTTTTATTTAATCCAAACCCACTCCAATGTACATGCTGCAAGCTTTCCCACCCCACCCGCTTTTTGAACCAGGCAGTGCTGATATGAAGTCAGTGGATAGCTCCTTTAGAGTTCTGACTGGTTTTGACTGAAACCTGGAGCGGATTCACCGCCCCACTCACATTGAAGCCACCAGCCACCACTGTATGAAGTACAATGCACACCAGATCTCCACTGTCTGCATGGTAAATATCTAGGTACAACCAGTGACCTGTGATCAAATGCTGCAGTGAATCAAAGTCCAGCCAGTCTGGAACAGGGAGTGCTACTTGGGACTGGGGTGGTGGTGGGGAGGGCAGGTTGAGCTTCAAAAGCAGGGAAAGAAGAAGGAGCCCCTTTTGTTTCTTTTCCACCTTCCTGCAACCTTCCCCCACTGTGCTATACACAGCTACAGGCCTTGAGGCCAGGAGCTGGCTGCCAAATCTGAAACTCAGCGCTCCAGGTTTCTGGAAAATGGGAAAGAAAAATGGTAGTGTGGGGAAGACCCTCCAGAATACCATGATCCTGAAAACAAAAATGTGTAAAAATATCAGGTATCAAATAAGTTTCTATAATCCTTCTATGATTTTTTTTTTCCTGTAATCCCTAACGGCTGGGGACACAGCACCTCCAATCTAGACGTAAATATTTAAGACTCGAGAACGAGACACTTACTGACAATATATTTTTCATTGTAATCACAAAGACATTATAAGCTATCAGCCAGTCCCAATAGCGAAGAATGCTTCTGATAGGTTTAAGCAACAGATCTCCTCCAAAGAGCAGGAAGTAGAAACAGGCTACTAAGTAGCCCATACAAAATATACTGATCCGAGTGGTTCCCGTTATAAAGATGATGGTGAGAACAAACCAGAAGAGGTAACTGAATGTTATCACTTTACCCATATCTAGATAAGATCTGGAACAAAAGAAAATAGGAGTGAAATATGTCAAACCACCATTAGTTCAATTTTTTGAACACAGATTTTTTTGTGTGTGTACTAAGTTTTCATGACAAATATTTAGTATATTATTCATGTTGACAAAATGACTTGGATGAAAAGATTAGATTAAAAAATTAGTCAACATACTATGTTGGCAAATCTAGAATTATTGGTTTGGATCCTAACTTCCCACGAGCAAACCCCCACTCATGGAATACTCCTGCTGGAGGAGGTGGGATGGGAGGCGATTTTCACAGGTTCTCCCTTCCCCCTGTGGCCCCCCCCCCAATCTGCACAGGAGGACTGGGATCCTTCCAGAACAGCACAGGAGATGGTGTGGGATGCTGCAGAGGGGAGGTGGTGGAATTGGCAATTCTACCCACCCGCCTTTTGCCAATGGGAGCCTCCTCCATTTTATCATATAAGGAAGCCTCCCTTATATGAATAGAAGGAGGCCTTCTGTTTGTGGAAGGAAAACCTAGGATCCAAGTCATTGTCTTCTGCACCTTTCAATGGATAACTCAACTCTTTTGCTTGTATAGCCTATTAAGTAACATTAGCCAAAAATGGCAAGTCCATCTGTGAATCAGTGATAATCAATGTGTTGTCCCACTGATTTCAGTTGGGAGCTAAGCAGTAAGTCAACAAACATATGCATTATATTGCTTTCCCAGCAGCATAGTATATTTTCTTGAGAAACTGATGCCTCAGAGATCCTTCTGTAGGAACTCTACCTTTTGGCATTTCCTCCAAGATGATCATGTATACTATAGACTATATGCTTTTATTTATCAATTAAGAAAGTCAAAATGCAGACAACACTGGTTTGCATTCTCAAAAAAGATCTATATTTAAAAGTGACTGTTTGTTCCAGCTATGCAGAGCTTGGTTCATCTTAATATATTTATTTCTCCTTCAAGATGTCATGAAACACTGTGTGGTCTGCTCCCATAATTTATAGCTCCATTGCTACAAATCACTAATTAATATATGGAGCAAATTCTTCACAGATATTCTGTAAATAAAGCTTTTGCTGTATTAAATAACTGTAATATTGTCTGGGACAATATAAACTGAGTTTTTATCTTAGGTTACAGCCTTCTCTGATCTGGTGCCCTCCAAATGTCTTTAACCACAGCTCCCATCATCCCCAGCCAGCATGGCCAATGGCCATGCTGGCTGGGGATAATAGGAGTTATAGTCCAGCACATCTGGAAGACACCAGGTTGGAAAAGGATAACTTTGGCAATAATGATGTGAAATGATGTTATCTCCTATAGGTGAAAGGCTGGCCATTGGTCCTGGGACTGAGGAGCTCACCCAAAGTCTGGGACAGTAGGAGAAAAGTTCCTGCTTCACAGTCTGATAGGGAACCCGCACTGGAGAGACGAAGTTATTAAGTTAGGCTATTTGCCCACTGCAAATCCCTTAACTGAAATGAGTTTAATAAAGTTGTTGCTCTTTTAACCCAACAAATGTGTGTCTTATCTCTTCACTTTGGGGATATGGGTGCAAGCCATGTGTCTGAGCCCTCCACTACTGGTGTGCAATTTTGTTCCCCACTGAATTCAGAGGCCTCAAAGAGCATGATGCTGATGCTGTGAAGAGGTCATGAGGACTGGGAATAAATGAAGCAGATCTTTAGAAAGGTGTGTGACCTTTACACCTATCCAAGATCCAGCCCTTACCGGCAATGGATGAAGTCAGGGACAGGATTATGTTGGCTAAATGATGCTGCATCAAGGTTCATGCAGATCTCCACATTGTCTCCAGCCATGATACGTACAGCAGCCTTGTTCTCATCTTCAAATGTTTGCCTTTGTAGGGATGCACATAGCAGCAACATGAAATCATCTGGCAGGAGGGAGATGTTTAAATGAAAACATAAGTCAGTGTCTTTGCTTAGATGTATGTAAGACTACATTTTGTTGGTGGTACAACTCATTTATTCATTCATTCATTCATTCACTCACTCACTCACTTTTATAATATGAGACAACTTTCTTCAAATGTCATCAAGGTGATGCATATGAAAGCATAACATTAATATAAAATCTAAAACTAAGAAAACAAATATAAGGAATGCGAACAACTTATTTAATAGCAGTGCAACAGCAGCACACAGAGGCAGACAGAGCTAGCAAAAGCATTAAAGAAATATGTGCCATCTAAACTAATAATAAATAATAAATCATATAAATAATAAAAGTATATAACAATAAAAATAACAAAACTGTAACAACAACAACAACAACAACAACTATATAGGGTGGGTGTTGTCTGTTCAGTCTTGACTACTGAATTCAGGGTCCACACACGTGTGGGTAATTCAACTGATGATGATGATGATTGCAAGCTTCCTGGCAGGGTTCCCAACACAGGCTATGCAGGGTTTCTCCTAGTCGAAGGGAGTTTGGGGGAGGCTGGAAGCTGAGGTGTATTTAATGCGACTGTGCCTGAATACTAGAAGCAGGCAAACACTCCAGCTGAACTGGCTTGGAAAAAAGCAGGTGCATTTCTCAAAGAACAGCAAATAAACTGGCTCATTTCCTGAGCCAATATAAGGGATACGGGAAATTAAAAACACTTCATGAGTTCTCTAGCTGGGGTGGAGACTTGGCACCCAGGCAGGTAGGTATTTGCATGTCTCAGGAGTTCCCTGGAGGCAACTCCTGTTAACTTAATCAGTAGAGGACACACCTCAGTAATTAGGTGCTAGCTTCACAACTACTATCTCTCCTTCCTGTCATGCTTCAGGCACCTCGCACTTTTTGCTTTTCTCAGCCCCCACCTCCCGCCTCAAAACAGAAACTTCAAACAAGGTGCCACAGTGATGCTAATAAAAATATAAAACACACAAAAAAAGCATGCATACATAAACCCCATTAGGGCTAAGCTTCTCTGTAACAGTATATATAGTGGTATTGAGATTTTTTGAGTAGTGTTTTACTAAGGTGCGGAAGCATGTGTGTACATCAGTAAAAAAAACAAATTGTAGGAATCTTGATGCAGCTGTATGCACAATAGGAACAAGTCTGCTTTTTTGCAGTGTTTTCTCAATGCATAGTTTTGCACCAGTAATGTAGAAAGGAAAAAAAAAAAGGTGCTAGAAGGCGCAGGAAACTGTGCACACTCCAATCCCAGAATTACTTTTAGAAATGTATTTATTTATTTACAAGTACAGGGTATCTCCTCCATGGTCTGCCCAGGCTAACCCTACATTTTCTTTTTTGCTTATCTTCATGCAGACTCACCAAGTTTAACAATAAGATACTGATGCACCTCTACAAATGCCAATGTGTTTTAAAACATTACTTTAAAATGTGTTGCAAAGAAGGAGACAAGGGAATAAGCATCCATAATACTTATTATGGATGCATTAAAATACTTACAGACAAGAAAGACTGCATTTGGTGAAACAATAAAATCTGGGAAGTATAACCATTTGATGATATTAGAGTTGAAGTTGGCATTAGGACTTCTCCATGGATAATCTATGAAGGGAAAAGCAAGAACAATTACAGCTAGTCATTCACATCTCTTTTCTGTTGGTTTTTCAGCGGTTACTATAAAAGCAAAAGGCAATCTTACCTTTACAAGGAGCAGGTGGAATGCCAATACAAATAAAGTACTGGAATGTCATGATGCATGACAGAAAACAGCAGTACTTCGGCCAGATCTCTGCAATGGCTTTTCTTCTCCGTCGATACAACACAACAATTAAGGCAAAGGCATGAATCATGGCATAGAAATCCATTCGTTGACCAATTACATTTATGGACAAGAGGAAACAGCTCTGTGATAACAAGACAAATATACAGAATTTACATCCCCCTAGATGGCCCACGATAGAGATATTATTCCGCTTCATTCTTGAAAACTCTATGAGTTTGATTGTAACACTTTGTTTACCAGTATGTAACATTTCTCAGGTTCTCTCTCAACAAATATGCCATGCTTTATTTATCTTTCTATCAGCAATGACTTATTCAACATGTAAAAGTTCTTCTTTTTGCAAAGTGAAGAGATAATAAAGCCACTGCTAAAAGATCTGAGTAATATCTTGGTATATCATGGCAACAACGTTTGCAAATGTAATGAAAAATTCAGGAGGAAAAAACAGAGGATGGTAGCTATCCTAAGTATTGCATGAGAACAGGGCTCTTAATGTAGGATTAATACAGCTCATTGTACACACAAGGAGCTTATCCTATAATCAACTATGGCAGGAACTATGGCATGATAGAGATTCTTCCTTGGATTTTAGCCGTCTTTAGAAGATCCGAGAGAGAGACACCAGCTAAAAAGATGGGCTTCCTACCAAAACCAAACTGAAGCTCTTTGAGTTACAAATTAAATGCAAGCATTGGAGGAGGGGGAAATCTAAAACAATTTAAAGTAAATAAATAAATAAAACCAATAGGGTAGAAATTACAGCGCTGCTGTGCTCTTGTGACAATACTGCACTCTATGACCAACCCCCCCCCCAGCTCGCTGCCATACATTTAGAGCAGTAACTTAGGGCACAGTCCTAGGCATATTTAGACAGAAAAAAGTCCTACAACTCCCAGCATCCCTGAGCCAATATAGCGGGCTGAGGAATGCTGGGAGTTGTAGGACTTTTTTTGCTGCCTGAATGGCAGCAGATACTAACTGTGAGCCAGTGTTATGCTCATATCAAACTGGTTATGTCACCTGGTTCCCAGTCAACTGGCTTCTGGTATGTTTCTGGGCTCAATGAAAAGTGCTGGTTTGACCTTGAAAGCCCTTCTTGGCTTGGGACCAGTGTACCTGAAGGATCACCTACTGTATCTCCACATATGCCTACCCATACGTAAAGGTCTTTATCAGAGCCTCTTCCCCATGTTTGTTTGTTTATTTATTATATTTCTAAACAGCCCAATAGCCAAAGCTCTCTGGGCAGTTTACAATCCAACAATTAAAACAATGATTTACGACATAACATATAAAAATGTAATAGTTTAAAATTACAGTATAAAATAAAAATAAAAACCAAAATAAACCCTAGCAGCAGCACAAAGATTTAAAGTACAGTAACAGATTTAAAACCACAGAAACTGAAAGACTAAAATGACTGGGAAAATAAGGTCTTCACCTGGCACCAAAAACAGCACAACGCAGGCTCCAGGCAAGCCTCTCTGGGAAGCTCATTCCATAACCGGAGTGCCACAGCAGAAAAGGCCCCCTTTTTAGTAGCCACCCACCTCACGTCATTTGGCAGGGGCTCCCAGAGAAGGATCGCTGAAGACAATTTTAGGGTCTGGGCAAGTATATATGGGAGGAGACGATCCTTTAAGTGACCTGGCCCCAAACCAGTTAGGGCTTTGAATATTAATACAAGCACTTTGAATTGGGCCCAGAAATGGACTGGCAGCCAGTCCAGATGGAAAGGTATTGGCATAATATGATCACATTGGCCAGTCCCTGTTAAAAAATTCGCTGCCCCTTTTTTGGACCAGCTGAAGTTTCAAAGTCATTTTCAAAGGCAGCCCCATGTATAATGCATTTCAGTAATCCAAATGAGAGGTTATCAGAACATGGATAACTTTAGCTAGGCTACCTCTGTCCAGACAAGAACATAGATGGTATATCAACCTAAGCTGGTAAATGGTGCTCCATGCCACAGAGTCCACCTTGCCTCTAGTGACAATGCTGGATCCAAGAGCACCCCCAAACTATGAACCTGATCCTTCAGGGAGAGTGCAACCCCCTCCAGAAGAAATTGAACATCCCCTGACATCTGAGTGCCTTCTCAGGTTTGGTGCTCAGATTGCAGAATGGTCTCCCCAGAAGGTTTTGGTTTGGTGCTAGATTGCGGAATGATCTCCCCAAAAAGTTTTGTCCAGCACCTAATCTGATGTCATTTGGACAAAGATCTTTTTATTCTGTCAAGACTTGAAGTTAAATTTGATCCATTTCACCTTGGCTGAGTTTGTTCTTTTTATGCTTTTCCTACTGATTGATTTGTATGTTTTAAATTTGTTTTATTGTATTTTTAAATTCTATAAGCTGCCCTGGGAATTTTACTGAAGGGCAGGGCATAAATCCAAATCTAAATGCATAATAGATATGCTCAAGATGGAGTCACTGTAAAAATTACTATTTAAACAATGCTCACACTGAATTTACCTCCAAACCAAATTTGTAGAAGAAATAGTTTATGAAGTATTTAAGACAGCTAATTACTCCATCATCCAAATGTAATCTGGTAATATCATGAAAAATTGTTCTGGTCTCAGGTGCAGTGAGATTGTTTCGACATCTGTAGTATTCCTGGTGCCGGTAAATAGTAACTTCAAAGGCCAAGATTGCCAGCATCAACAGGTTATTCTGCAAGAGAAGGAAGGAAGCCATAAGAGCTGCAGACAATCAATTCATATTCTATTGAAAACAAGCACCCTGCAACTTGCAACATACCCCCTAAAAATATTTACATAAAATCTTCTGTATCATATGATAAAAAATAGCTAAGGAATTTTCTTACCCTATCTGTGACCACATTGGTCATGTTCAGATGTAATAGGAAGGAACCCAGATTTTTTTTTTAATTCTGGGCTACCACGAATGAGCCAACATGCTAGCACATGTGGTTCCATCATTCTCTCTTGCCTGCCCCTGTCAGCAGGTATGGCTACACAAGCCAGGGACTCTCTCCCCTGGGAAGCCAGAGTTGTAACCCAGGGTTTGTTCTTGGGTTACAACTCTGGCTTGTCAGGGGAGAGACAAGCCAAAATTCCTGGTTCAGATGTAATGCTAACCAAGCCAAAGTCCCTGCTTATGTAACTGCTACCGCTGTCAGGGGAACCAAACAGAAGCAGGCTTGTGAGCATTAGGAACTCTAGCTGTTTTCACCATTATTCTCACTTCAGGTCAGTCTGTAGACAAAACCGAAGTTAGTGAAGCTATATGGAACCAGTCTCCCAGCTGTTTTTTATATAACATAGACTACAAAGATTCATGCATATCTATAGGCCTATTCAGGTGTTATTGAAACTGGTAAAAATCATCCAGTGAGCAGGAACAGGACCGTGCCAAGTAGCCCCTCCTTCTGACATTGCATCACCATATAGCTCCACCCAAAGGCATCCATGAGTACAGCACAAACACCTGCAGGGGGGAGGCCTACACATGTATGAGTGTAGGCTTCCATGCAATTTGAAATCCCGTACAATTGGCTGTACACATGGACGCCTTTGGGAGGAGCTGCATGCTGACATGACATTGGGAGGTGAGGCTCTTGGTGCAGACTCCTACAGCAAATTTTACCCAAACAATGCCTAAATAAGACCATAAGAAGAGCCATGCTGGATCAGACCAGGGGTCCATCTACTCCCAGCATTCTGTTCACACAGTGGCCAACCAGCTGTTGACGGGAAACCCACAAGCAGGACACAAGTGCAACAGCACCCTCCTGCCCAAGTTCCCCAGCAAGTGGTGTACAATAAGGCTTGCATTTTAGTAACAACTAGAAAGGCACATGAATTATTCAGATGAAATCATTCTCCAAAATGTTTGAATATCTATGGTCGTTTTGTAACAATGCCTCTGGGATGACACTATGATGCAGGATCATTCAGTGTGAAGCATTATGGAGAAACATAATGGTTGTCTGATGAGAGGAGAGCCACCACTGCAACAGAAATTGACCAGGTTGCATGATCACCACAGCCCACCATGGCTTATTTAAGCCACGGTGGGTTATGGCACATGCTCGACAACCTTTGAACATTTTAGGGTTGAGGGTGATTCGTTAACCATGCCAAGAACCCATCCTTGTTGGGTTTCGGATGGCACGACAAGCCACAGTTGCAGCTTGAATATTCAAAATGGCTGCTGCCCACATTGCAGCCCATTGTGGCTTAAATAACCCATGGAGGGCTGCTTGATCGTGTGAACCATCCCATTGTTAAAAAGGAATAAATGCAGAATTTCTTCATGCCCCCCGAAAAAAGAATTTGAACAGAGAATATATAATAATTACCCTCAAGTATACAAGCAGAGGATAAGACTTCCTTAATCCAACCCACTCAGCTGGATCAATGGGTTTTCTGTAGAGAATTGATTCATTCATGCCTTCTTGCTTTTCAGTTGCATTAGGCTAAAATGAAAAAAGAGAAATTAATGTTAGTTCTGACATCTTCACGGGGGATGCATTGATTGAGCAGAGCTAGGACTGCATCTGTAACTAAAGAACCCAGGCGCCTGCACAGGGCTTCCTCACTAACAAAGGGTTTATGAAGTCCATTTAAGGCTCACACCACTAACAGTTAGGATTAAAAGTCCTACCTGGCTACAAAAAGTAGAAGGCAATTGTGCCTTCAACATCATACTCCCTAAGTTGGACATGGTTTTCCCCATACATGGAGCTCCAAAAGCTTAGTATCAAGCCTAAAGAGAGGCAAATCCCATGACAGATGTTGATAAATCGGAAGGGATTCACAGTGGAGAACTGAACTAAATTGGAAGGCAATAATATGAGGGGAGACTGAAGAAACTGCATACGTTTAAGAAAAGGAAGTTGGGTTTACTGAAAGGTTTACAGGTAGGACGGCAGGCAGCAGACTTAGCTCCTCTTCTGATAGAAGGCAGAACCAAAAATAAAACGGATGGCCCTTCTGGAGAGAAGCACCCTCTCGTCTGCAGGGCTAGACTTCCATGTGAAAAAGGACACTATCAGATTACACTACTCACTTTTTAAAAAGATATTAACTAGCTAGTACTTACCATTGTGCAGTTGAAAGAAAATGCTGCAGGATTGATAGTTTCAAGCTGGTACAACATCTTGCAAATGATAATCACACAAGTCCAAACAGTGCAGATACTGGATGCCAACGGGCGGAACTGAGAATATGGCAATGCAAAAGCCCAGGCAATCAGAAACACAGAGTTCAGGAGAGAAACCTGAGAGGACAAAGTGGGAAAATATAATATACTTATTAGATTACAACTTTGGGGGAGGTTTTATTATGGTACCTCATGGTAAACTGTATTTATTTACAACTGAAGAAATAAAGAAGATTGATGGATAAATCCCCCCCACACACTTGATTTGGAATTTCTAACAACAACAACAACAACAACAACAGGAAAATAGTTCATTTTAAGCCCAATTCCCTAGGAACATAATTAGAACCAAAATAGGGTCCTGCACCTCCCACTTTTGTGAGTCCTGGTAGCCCTCTTTTCCATTTTCCCAGCCTGCCTAGCAGCCAGTGACATCATCAACCATGATGCTGAAACAGTAATTTTCCCTAGTGCCAGAGTACTTTGTGTGGCTATAGCAGTATTCTAGCATGTTCAAAAGAGAGAGGAAGGTTGAAGTGAGGAAATGGAATAAAAGAGCCCTTTTCCATCTTAGGACTAAACATCTTTTAATCAAATAATAATAATAATAATGATAATAATATTGATGATGATGACTGTAGAAGACTATAGAAGCAAGCAAGCTCCCAGAGAGCGAGCAATCAGAGCGAGCGAACAGGAAGAGAAAACAGGAGTTGGCCAGGGGAGTTCGGCAGGGGAAGAGGAGAAAGGCAAAGAGGTAAGTGGGCTGGAGTAAGCCCAGGGGGCTGTCCTTTTCCTTCTGAGTGGCTGTGAGCTCACCAAGTGCTCCTGAGAGCTCCAACTGAATTGAGGGGGTGTGGCTTGAGTACTCCCAGCATCTGTGTGCGCAAGAAGTTTCAGTCTGTTTCCCGCCTCCTAGCTGAGCAGAGTAGAGCAGAGGAAGCTGCTCCAGCTGGTCTAGGGACTATTGAAGCGAGCAAGCTCCCAGAGTGTGAGTGATCAGAATGAGCAGACAGGGAGAGCAAACAGGAGTTGGCCAGGGGAGTTTGGCAGGGGAGGCCCCTAACATTAAAAAAACACAAAACTTACTTTAACTTTATTTTTCTTGTAACACACACTTCCATACCAGCGGGACTTTGTTTTTAACCTCCAGTGAGTAGAGGACCAGGCACAGGCTACTCTAGAACAATCAGAAAGCTAGACACAAAAAGGAAAAAGAGACTATGGAAGGACAAGTGGTGGTGACCTGCAAGGTGTGTGCAATGTTTGTTTTCTTCCCTGAGAACAACATGGCCTACACCTGCAACAAGTGCAAGTTGATCACACTGCTGGAAGAAAAAGTAAGAGGACTGGAGCAGTGACTGTTGACCCTCCAGGGAATAAGAGAACATGAAGAGTTTGGACAGAATGGTGGAACTACAGCAGCAAAGGGAAGAACAGAAGCTTGAAGAGCAACAGCAAGCTGAGGCAGAAGAGGGAGATGCTGAGGTGAGGAAAAATGAAGTAGAGGATACTCCTTGGAAAAGGGTGACAGGAGCAGAAGAACTAGAAGCCATTCTACACCAGTGGAAGCATTGGAACTATGGAACCATTTTCAGGTACTTGAGGATGACACTGGAGAACAGCCCACAGAGGAAGAATTACAGGGGAACCTGCATGAGAGCGAGCAAGAGGCTGAAGGTCAGTCAAGCAGAGGCGATGAAACCCAGGCCTACAACAAGAAGAAGAGAAGAATAGTAGTAGTGGGAGACTCCTTGCTGCGTGGGATTGAAAACCAAGTATGTCGTGAAGACCTGTGGACTTGCCAGGTATGCTGACTCCTGGGAGGATGAATTAGAGACGTGACTGAAGGGTTGCCTGCACTCATAAAGCCCACTGACAGGTACCCCTTTCTTCTCATCCATGTGGGAACAAATGATACCGCCAAGCAGAGCTATGAAGAAATCATGTCGGACTTTGAAGATTTGCGCGGGAAACTCAAGAACTTTGGGGCCCAGATAGTTTTCTCATCCATCCTTCCAGTAGTTAGAAGAGGGACAGAAAGGGAAAGAAAAAGACTCCGGGTAAATGACTGGCTACGAAGGTGATGCCGACGAGACAGATTTGGATTCTGGGACCACAGGCTATACTTCCTGGATGATGGACTGTTGGCAAGGGATGGGTTGCACCTCACAAAGGCTGGGAAGAATGTGTTTGGCCACAGCATGAAGAATATTATCAGGAGGGCTTTAAACTGAATCCTACAGGGAAGGGAGACATAAAGTTGGGGGTAACAATGGACGAAGGCTCATGCAGCGCAACGGAGAAAACAGCTCTAATAGTGCCCAATAATAGTCTTCAGAAACATGTAGGAAGAAAGCCAGACTATGAAGCACATGGTCTTCGATGTCTATATACTAATGCCCAGAGTATGGGAAACAAACAGAACGAACTTGAACTCTTAATACAGTAGGGATATTATGACTTGATAGGTGTAACTGAGACTTGGTGGGATGACTATTATGACTGGAATACAGCAATTGAAGGATATAACTTGTTCAAAAAGAAAAAGAGGAACAGAATGGGAGGTGGGGTTGTACTATACATTAAAAATACATATTTCTGCACATAAATACAGGAGGATGAGCTTGGTAGCCCCATCGAGAGCATCTGGGTTAAAATAAATGGAACAAAGAATAAAAGGAACATGGTGGTTGGGGTCTACCACTGGCCACCCAATCAAGGAGAAGACGAGGATGAAACTTTTGAAAAGCAAATAGCCAAGGTTCCAAGGAAGCATGATGTAGTAGTAATGGGGGACTTCAATTTCCCTGATATTTGTTGGGAGACAAATTCTGCAAAAGATGGCCTCTCCAGGAAATTCCTGACTTGTTTGGTGAATAACTTCCTCCTACAGAAAGTAGAGGAAGGAACTAGAGGATCGGCTATCCTTGACTTGATCCTAACAAACAGGGATGACTTAGTGGATAAAGTAGCAGTTACAGGAACTCTGGGGGAAAGCGACCATGTTATACTTGAGTTCCTGGTTCTAAAGGACGCAAAAGCTGAGTGTAGCCAAATGCGTACCCTGGATTTTAGGAAAGTTGATTTTAATAAACTCAGAACAATGATAAGTCAGGTCCCACGGCAAGCAACTCTAACAAGAAAAGGAGTCCAAGATGGGTGGGAGTTTAAAAAAAAGGAAATTCTAAAGGCACAATTACAAACAACTCCAACAAGAAGAAAAGGTGGAAGACAACAGAAGAAGACAATGTGGCTTCACAAAAAGCTTAGAGATGGCCTGAAAACAAAAAAGGACACATATAGGAAGTGGAAGGAAGGCCACGCTACAAAGGAAGAGTACAGGCAGGTAGCACAGAATTGCAGGGATGGTGTCAGGAAGACTAAAGCTGAGAACGAGCTGAGGTTAGCGAGGGATGCTAAAAGCAACAAAAAGGCTTTCTTCAGATACATGCATAGTAAAAGACAAAGGAAAGAAATGGTGGTTCAACTATTAAATAAGGATGGCAAAATGATAACAGATGACAAAGAAAAGGCAGAGGTGCTCAATCCCTACTTTGGCTCAGTCTTCTCCCAAAAGAGGGTCTATGAGCCCCTTGGCAAAGGCGAAGTACAGGCTGAAGGGACAGGATTGCAGCTTGAGATCGATAGGCATATGGTCAAGGAACACCTCATTACTTTGAATGAGCTCAAAACTCCAGGGCCAGATGAACTGCATCCTAGAGTAATAAAAGAACTGGCAGAAGAGCAATCAGAACCACTGTCTATTCTCTTTGAGAAATCATGGAGGACGGGGGAAGTGCCAGATGACTGGAGGAGGGCTAATGTTGTCCCTATCTTCAAAAAGGGTAAAAAGGAGGAACCTGGTAATTACAGACCAGTCAGTCTGACATCAATCCCTGGGAAAATTCTGGAGCAGATGATAAAGCAATCAGTCTGTAAGCACCTTGACAACAATGCAGTGATTACTCGAAGCCAACATGGATTTGTCAAGAACAAATCCTGCCAGACGAATCTGATCTCATTTTTGATCAAGAAACCTCCCTTGTGGACTGCGGGAATGCTATGGACATAATATACCTCGACTTCAGGAAAGCTTTTGACAAAGTGCCCATGATATCCTGATGAGCAAACTAGCTCAAAGTGGGCTAGATGAAACACTGATCAGGTGGATCCACAGTTGGCTACTGAACTGGACTCAAAGAGTGCTTATCAGTGGGATCTTCTCAAACTGGTGAGAGGTAACGAGCAGGGTATGGCAGGGCTCAGTCCTGGGCCCAGTGCTCTTCAACATTATTATTAATGACTTGGAGGAGGAGGTGCAGGGAATTCTGATCAGATTTGCAGATGACACAAAATTGGGCAGGATAGCTAACACTTTGGAAGACAGAAACAAAATTCAAAGGGATCTTGATAGACTGGAGCACTGGGCAGAAAACAACAGAATGACATCTAGTAGGGATAAATGCCAAGTTCTGTACCTAGGAAAAAGAAACCAAATGCACAGTTACAAGGTGGGGGATACTTGGCTCAACAACACTACAAGCGAGAAGGATCTTGGAATTGTTGTCGATCACAAGCTGAATATGAGCCAACAATGTGATGTGGCTGCAAAAGGCAAATGCTATTTTGCATTAATAGAAGCATAGCTTCCAAATCCTGGGAAGCACAAGTTCCCTCTGCTCAGCACTGGCTAGGCCTCATCTGGAGTACTGTGTCCAGTTCGAGGCACCACACTTTAAGAAGGATGTGGACAAACTGGAGAGGGTTCAGAGGAGGGCAACAAAGATGATCAGGGGACTGGAAACAAAGCCCTATGAAGAGAGACTGAAAGAACTGGGTATGTTTAGCCTTGAGAAGAGAAGACAGAGGGGAGATATGATAGCGCTCTTCAAGTACTTGAAAGGTTGTCCCAGAGAGGAAGGCCAGGATTTCTTCTCCATCATCCCAGAATGCAGGACATGGAATAATGAGCTCAAGTTACAGGAAGCCAGATTCCGGCTGAACATCAGGAAAAACTTCCTGACTGTTAGAGCAATACGACAATGGAACCAATTACCTAGGGAGGTAGTGGGCTCTCCCACACTGGAGGCATTCAAGATGGGGCTGGACAGCCATCTGCCGGGGATGCTCTGACTTGGATTCCTGCATTGAGCAGGGGGTTGGACTCAACAGTCTTATAGGTCCCTTCCAACCCTACTGTTCTATGATCCTATGATTCTATGATGATGATAAAATAATAATAATAATAATAATAATAATAATATGCTCTCACTGTACAGTATATGGCAATTTGCAGAACAAAAGCAAAAAGCTCCTGCCCCAATGCGCTTACAGCAAAATGTCAGTGGTGGAAGAGACAAGAGAAGGGAAGTGAAGGGAGGAAAAAGAAAAAAGGCGAATACAAGAAAGAATGAATGGGAATGCTCCAGCTTAATTTGAATTAGGGATAAATTAGGGAAATAATGCAAAGTTAATAAAAATGTGTTTGGGGGAAGGATTTGAAGGAAGAGATGTGATACCTCATAGATATTCTGGGGATCAGCAAAGGAGAATGGGTGGAACTGTTTAGGGGAGCAGGAAAGTTGAGTAGCTGAGAGCGGTAGACATAGGGGAGTGACGATTATATGTAGGGATACAATGGAAAATAGTAACAGAAATGCAAGGGTGTGGAGAGTTTTAAAAGTACAGACAAACAAGTAGTGCTGGATGCTAAAGGGGAAGGTCTGAGTCAGCCATCCCCAACCTGGTGCTCTCCAGATGTGTTGGACTACAATTCCAATCATCCCCAGCCAGAACAACCTATGCTGGCTTGGGGTGATAGGAATTGTAGGCCAACACATCTGGAGAGCACCAGGTTAGAGAAGGGTGGTCTAAATGATGCAAGAGGTGAATATTTTAGCAGTGGAGTTTTAGATAAGGGTGAAAATGCTAAGGTGTAAGAAAAAGCAAGGGAAAAGAAAGTTGCAGGAGTCAAAATGGAACAAGACAAGAACATGAGCTAGAGTTTATCTAAGAAGATGGGGAGAGGGGGTGAAATTTTACAACAGTGTACTAAAGCAATGATTTGCATAGTTTGGTTCAGAATATGGGAAATCAGTGAATCTTGCAATGCTAAAACAAACTTTGCATTGTAATATGCATGCAAAACTCCAAAGTATCAGTATTTACTTCTGAAAATTTGCAATGCAAAATTCTTATTGTGAAATGCACATTTTGAGGTCTGAATGAATTTTCAAGAGCTCCTTTTAGGGACAAGCATTTCACACCATTTGGTGGAAAGGTGGGATACAAATTTAACAAATAAATACAAATATAATAACATATATTTTACAAACTCAAACATAACTTTTTCAAATCCAAAAGACCAGATTTTTAAACCGTGCAAGATTTAATTTTATGCGTAAATATATTTCAATTCAGATTTTAAAAGGATTCCACTTCACATTGACAGCTTTATTTAAAAAGAAGGGACAGGAAACTTCATATCCCAAATGGATCATCCAACTCTTTAGATTCATATATTTCATGAGATAAACTAGTTTACATTCTACTGTAACATTGACACTGGAAGAGAAACTGAATGGAACATCCATTATTTACTTGCCTCTTTTACTGTGACCCAAATAATATATGAAGAAACAATTTTGATAATGTGTAGCTCCAAAAGCCACCACACAAAAACTTGCAGCTTATGAAAGCTTTCCAGGAATTTCAAGAAAAGGACAGTAAGGCGGTCGATTACCAAATGCCATTTGTTCCTTAAATCTGGGAAGATAAGAACAATGTAATTATGAAACATTTCCCCATCTTTGTGAACAGGGCCACTTTTATGTTCAGTTGGAAAGATGAACAGTGGTAACAGTTTTTTTTTTAAATACAGCTTTTCACCCTCAAAATAATAATAAAAAGATGGTAAAATCAGTTAAGTATCTTTATTTTTTAGTTAAAGCCAAATGTGATTATTAAGATTCAATTAAAGTCATTCATAGATGCCCAAGGTATCGTTTCTCATGCTAAATACATTTATTCCAGATTGTATTACAGCATGTATGGCTGACGTTGAGCAAAGGAACGTTCAAAGTAACAACTATTAGCTCCTCCACCTCTGCCCCCAGATTTCGTGAACCATCAACATTTATCAGACACAAGTTGCTCAAAATCTGACAAATAAAATAGTCTTTATGATTAGCTAGTAAAATGCCCTTCACTGATGAGTGAACACGAGTCTCTCTGTCTCTGGGTGTATTTATTTTATTTATTTACAATATTTATATACTGCTCCACATGAAAAGATTTCAGAGTGGTGAACAGCAAGATAAAAGAATAAAACACCAGATTAAAACAGTTAAAACATTTTAAAAAGACAAATTCATACACATTCACACAGCGAGAACTCTCATTGCAAGGAGCCTTGGAAGCTCAGTGCATCTGTATGTGTTGAGACAAAGCAGAAGACCCCTTTCAGTGAGGACTAAATTACATGCTACATTAAGTATCGACATGAAGCTGAGCCTCACTTTCTCTTTTACCTCCAAGTAAGTGAGTGGGGCTCTGTAAGAAATCCAACCTCCCCTTCCCCCGCCCCCCGCCACTCTTTCTGGAAAGGCTGCTTATCGGATAACATGGCCAGGCAGCAGAGACGCCAACATTTACATCTCTATGCATTCCAGGCTCACTCTCCTGCTTCACTTCCCTCTGCCCCATCACTCAGCTTATGTTAAAGAGGTAGTGTAGAAATCACCTGGAGGATGCATGATGAGGTCCTCCTGGACTACTGATTAGTCACTTTGAATTTCCCTCCCTGGGAACTTCCCAGACACACAGAATTACTTTTGGTCTTTGAGATTTTCCTTGGTGTCTGAATGGCTGGTAAAGAGTGAAGCCCAGATGAAGAGGAAGCCGAAGCCGGGCTTGGAGCCCAGATGGGCGTAATCCCTTCCCCCCACCTGTAAGCTACTTTGATGAGTTACTCTTAGGATCTGGATAAGGAAGGTTTAGTGAGCTAGTTTGATGTTTCATTTTACTTTAAAAGCAACTGGCTATTTTTGAACTTCTGGTCTTGTAGGCCCCTTTCAACCCTACTATTCTATGATTCTCTCTGCTAGGTTCTTTAATAAACATATTGGATTGGGTACTGGAGTTGATTTGATTCCCCTGCCTAGTCTGAAGGGTGCTCTTACCCATGTGCTGGACTGCTTGGCAAAGACACTAATCTGGTTGTTCAGGAGTTTAAAGGAGGCTCTGAAAATGGGCCCCACTCTTCTCTGCATATAAAGGCCTTAAGCCTGTCTTCTTCTCACATGGGCAGGATGAGGGATATAAAAATACACATGAGTGGTGGTGAATATAGTGAGGAATATAGACAAAAGGGTGTCTTGCTGCTTGTGCTACCTTGCATGGTTGGCGGTACAATCACACAGCCCCCAATCCAGATCAGGACCCCCATGCACAGGTACGGGAGGTTTAAACCTTCCCATCCAACTGCTTTCCCCCTAAATTCCCAGCCTAAAAAGAGAGAAAGTCCACCGGCACCAATTCCCCCTGCTCTTTTATAGCCACTGCATGCAGGGGCAGGGGAAAATTATGGGGGGAAAGCAGTTTGGCAGGAATATGAAATGCTATCATTATAGATTTGCACTTATCCTGGATGAATCACCTTCAATCAACAATACAATACAATCAAATAGACACAAAGGTAAGAATCTCTCCATAGTGTACCTGATATTTCTTCTGTCTCTGATTCATCCTCATCTTCATCCACTTCCTCCTCCTCCTCCTCCTCCTCCTCCTCTTTTTCATTACCCTCTTCATCTTCTTGGTGTCCCCTTTCTATTACACTTTCTTCCTGCTGTTGCAACATTTGTTGGTCTTGCAACATTTCCCCCTGCTCTTGCAACAGTTTTTCCTGCTCATGCAACATCTTTTCCTCTTCCTTGTCAATGTTGGCATTTAAATTCATCATTGTGATATCAGGCAGGCTTCCATCTTGATGCACCAGCCTATTGGTAGACAAAGCAGTTGTAGTTTGTCAACAAACTAAACAGTTGTAATACTACAAACAACTATCTTCTAATTTTGTATAGTACAACAGGTTAGGAAGAGCATGAATACATGGGTCAAGCACTGTTAGAGAATGGAAACTCTACATGGGATCACACCATAGTAGCAATTATTTGTCACTTTGATGCTAGTTATTTGCATTAGAAATCAGTGATACTGCCACCTAAACTTGACATTTCCCCCACAGAGGGAAAAATGGTCAGAGTTTAAGATGTAGAAGCATGAAATGACATGTTGAAACAGCAAGCATTTCATGACTTCACATGGGGACTTACTCATTTTGGCGGATTGGTAATTTTTTCTTGATGCTGCTCAAAGTAATTGAAATAGAAAGAAAAAAAGGGAAATGAGAATAGAGGAATTATAAAAGAAGGTCATAGATAAAGACATCATGCTATATAACTCACTAACATTCCCTCAATCCATCAGTGCAGCCTTCAGATGACAGCAGCATGCCAACCTGGCATTAACAGGAGGCTTCTATTAAGATGGAAAGTGTATGCTACAGTTTCAAAGAAACTTTTAGTTAATCACTCTGCAAGTGTGAATTCTGTCAAATAATGTACACAATTCATACTCTGAATATATTTTCATCTTTTTAGAAAGCAAATGCTGATGTGTTAGATTCATAGGCATATTTTCCCAATTGCAAATAGATAAGCACAGGCAAGCAAAACTTCTGTGAATACTGCTGAAAAGGGTAGCATCACATTTTGAAACAGCTCTCCACATTATCTCAGTTATGTTTTAAAGAATTCCATAGCAAAGGTCAATATAGTGAGTTGAAGACAGGATGTAAGCTGTTTATTTTAATGAAGAAAATAGGAGTGTGATAAAAGTCTTTTAGTGGTGCATTCTAGAAAATACTTTTTAGCACGTTGTCAAATTTACCTTCTCCCCACAGGAAAAAAATGGATTGTTTGTCCAGTATGAGGGTTACATGAAATATTTTACTTTTACTTACCTTCAACACAATGATGAGTAAAATTATCATCTAGACAACAACATATCAATCTTTGATCCAAACCTCAGTTTGAAAATATTCCAGTCAGGTATGGACATTACACTATTAGTTTCTCTGTCTAAAAGAAAGTTTAGACCGGAACATGAGAGCTTCAAGTTCAGCTCTAATATAGATTCCTCTAGCATTAAATATGTTTGATATTTTATTCCACTGCTCAATACTGTATACAAGACTTAGTAAACAGCTGACTGCCACAAATACTTTAAAGGATTAGAATTGCTCACACTGGGTAGTAGCGCATGCAGAATCAGGCAAATAATTAGGTAATGCATTAAAAATATTCAGGGATTAAATAATTTATTAATCTTTGCTTTTTTTCTTGTCTTTTTTTAAAGGGCAATCTGTCTTTCATTTATATTTGATGCATTACCATGTAGTTGCTTTTTTTTTTAATTTGCTCAATATTTTATGAGACTCCTAGTTTCAACTTTTGCAAGACACTGTTACATAAACAAGACAAAATTTATCTCTAATGCAGCAATGATTAACTTCATGCAAGTAGTCAAAGCACTAAATATCATACAACGTATGCATAATTTTACTAACCAGCCTAAAAAAAAAAAGTAACTTTACATGGTAAATATTTTGATAATGATTTCCAAGAGGGAAAAAAGTCTGCTAAATACTTCTCAGTGTGATTATGATTACTACTCTAATCTAGAAGTAATTATGGTTGGCCTGGGCTTCAGTTTTTCCAACCTCTCTCAGAAAAGAATAACTTCCTCTGCCCTGAGATTTTTCCTAGTATCTTTGGGGGTACTTTGGTCACCCCAACTTCCCAAAATGTCCCTTTGCAAAGGGAGCAGTGGTAGCCTTTAGCAATGTGGCAAAGATGCTTGTGCACAGTATACCTTGCCCCCCAGAGAGGTTGGGAAAGTCAGTTCTGAAAAGCCCCGGCTCACATGACTGAGCAGAGCCGCACTGGAAGCCAATTCTTCCCCCTCTCTTCCCTTTGTTGTACAGCAAGATGCTCTCTGGAGAGTGCCTTAATGGTTCATGGCTGGAAAGCTGTTGTAGGAAAATACCATGATATCTCTCTCCGCATTACTGAATCATTGCTTGTGAATTCGTAATGAATAATGTACATTGCAAGGGATGTCAGATTCTCTGGCTGGGACAATCACTGCAGCTTCCGAGAAGTCACTAAAGCGTATGTACATATTGCCAAAACTCTATGAACCTTCATATGAGTGTTAATTCCAGGTACTTTACTGGAACTTCTTTTTATTTATATTGTACTGTTTTGAGAGGAATAATGGCCCACAGAAACAAGGTTCTGTTCTTGGGGTCAGATGAAATGCCTCATTCTGATTTAAATGCCAGCTAACCCTTTCTTCTTCTTTTTACATCACTGACTATATGCATAGCTGCAAGACAAGCAAATTCACTGAAATGCAAATACGTCGAGGGACTTATCTATGTAGCTTGCTTCTTGCCTATAGGAGGGATAGGCAGTCTGGTGCCCTCTAGGTGCTTTGGACAACAATTCCAACAATCCCTGACCATTGCCATGATGGCTGGGGCTGATGAGAGTTGTAGTCCAAAACATCTGAGGGGTACCAGGATGCCTACCCCTAGCCTGAGATAGAAATAGATAAAATACACCCAACTCACTCCACGCCTTTCTGGACGATTCCCATACAAATCTTAGGCTACTTTGAAAGTTCAAAATCTAGGAAGATCTAGCTGGGGGAGCTCCTTCACCACCATTCGCCTCTGCTAGTTTTCGTCATGCCCCCACCCCTGTCCAAACTTAAAAGTTGTGTGGGTTGTGGTGGAAAGAGGAGAGAAAACAACGGCTGAGAGAGCTTGCAAAAGCCAAGTTCTGACTTCTCTACAATGAAGGCATCTGAGTAAGCTTGAATCCTCCATTGCCCACAGAAACTCTGGGAATTGCAGTTTCTTATTCCTCCTACAAAATGAGTCAGGCAGAATTATAATCCCAGAGTCAGCACTGCAGCTCCATGCATGCTCAGAAGTATTCAGTACGGAGTGAAGAACCACCTAGAAGAAATAGCTCTTGGCTTAACTTGGAACATGTTGTTGTTGTTGTTGTTATTAGGTCAATCAGTACAGAGAAACAGCAACAAAACACACACCTCATACATCCAATAAATTACATCTAAAGGAACAGTTTATAAATTTAACTCTCAGCATTTGACAACTAGGTAACTTTGTGAAAGAGTAGTAGGAAATGAGGGAAGGGAGAATCAGGCAGATGAGAGAACTGGTGCCAACCTTTACAAGCCAAACTGAAATTCAAAGGGGGCTAAATTCAGCTGGTAATAGTTAGATTTCCAAACAGGAGATTTATTGAAACACATATCCCTCCACAATTTTTCTCCCTTCAGAGTGTAAGTTTATCATAATGTTGCAGCTTTGGTATTCTTACAGCCAAGATATACCATAGTTTTGTTTTGAATGCAACCTATAAAACGTTTGAAGACTAGTCAAGATAGTTTAAGAAAACAATTATTTAAAGAATGCTCTTCTCTATGCTTTTCTATTGTTCTGTTCTACCATGTTGATAAAAATGAGATGTAACCCAAGTCTGAGGTGCTAATTTAATAATAATTAATAATTAGATTAATTTCCCTTAAACTTAAAATATTCTCTTTCTTCTGTCCCTGAATTATGGTCATAATAAGGAATATTAAACATATAACTGTGACCCAAAGAGGCTCATGTGAGCAGAAAATGCTTTCACTTACAAGGGCAGGGGTTGGCAATTTTCCTTTCCACCTGTACCCTTGGCTGTCATATTGAATCCCACTCTGGAAAGTCCCTGAACATGAGAAGCAGAGTGGGTTGGGTGTGTGTCTGAGGAGCTGCAATGGGAAGCAGGGGTGGAACAGCTCTATTGGGTGTGCAACTCTTTGGATCATGCCCATTATGTCACTTATAAACAAAACATTAGGCTTACTACCATCTCCTTCCAAGTTTGTAATTACTGACTGCAATTACAAAAATGCAAAATAGTCAAAGCATGTGACAAGGCAAAATGAATTAATGTTTGACTATATCATGATGCACTATGGATACACTGAATACAACAGAGCCAGTTATACGAATGAAGTCATACAAATGCCTAAACTCTACTGTCTAATATGAATGCAGATATTTTCCTAAGAGAAACATTTTCAACTAATATGTGCTGATTTTTCCTTAAAAGCTAATCAACAAGCCTCTTGAGAGAAGTTTTGGGCCCTGGGCAAGCCAATTGCTATGAGACGCCCTTTCTCATTTCCCTCCCCTTTGATCCCAATAACTTTATCTCCCTTGTTAAGAAGGGGAAGAGGAAGCTTCTGCACATCTGCTAGGTTTCCTGAATCCCTCCCTGTCTTTTCAAGTAAACTGACATGAATATTTCTGCCAGATATCTGGAGAACAGACTGCTAGCTACTTGGGAAACACATGCAGCTATGCTACTTGGAAAACATACAGATTCCAATATAGGGTTGATGTAAATATGGCAGCCTTTTTATTGTTTATTGTATTATATTTTACATTTGGATATGAAAAATGCATATGGTGTTCTTTCTGTGTACTTTTGATGTTGGAATATCAATTTGTGAGCATTAAAATAATATTTATCATGTCTCATCTTCATGTTTCCTTTTCTGTTGTGCCGCTTTATTTATTTAAAAATGTTACAATCCACCTTTCCATTAGACTGATGTTCACGGTGATTTACATACATTTTAAAAAGTACAAAAGCAAAAATCGAACTAACACATGAACAATCCAAAGTCAATTTAAAAAAAGAGAACATCATCAAAGCTGAAAAAACTAGAACCATCAATACCATAAATTAAACCCACCAAAGGTTTTGGTAAATAAAATGGTTTTCACCTGATACCTAAAAGGTGTTGAAGAAGTTGGCAAGTGAACATGTGTCGTTGACATTAGAGCACTCCAAAAAGAAAAAAAAAATATGCCAAAGACACCAAAACATTTTAACTGCTCAGGGAGTCCACTCTGGGGGATGACAGTGAGAAACAATCTACATCTATAGACTGGTCATTGTGCATTGAGCTGACTTCTGCTCATGTAATGGGGACTTCCATTGCTCTCCTCCCCCCTTCCCGCAGCCCCCTGCTCAACTTCCAAATCTGCTCTGAAAGGTCATCCAACCTTCCAGAGCAGATATGAGGACCACACAGGGGGCTGGGGCGGGGGGAGAAAACTGTCTCACCAGCAATTTCTGTTCCAGTCAGGACTGGATACAGCCGAATGTTCAGTGCTCTGTGCTGCCATGGATACAACACCAAAGGGGCATCATGTAATGCAGGTTATGTTACCTTGGACACAACTTTTAAGACAAAGTGGATTGGCACAAAAGTGGCACAAAACCTTGCATTGCATTACAACTTTGCTAAGCTGGAAAGAGTAAGAACAAAAATGGACAGAAGAAAAACTTAACAAACATCAACTTGGACAAACTTTTATAAGTCAGTCAAATCCACACATAATAAAAAGATGTGCTTTGATGTTAATGTTCAGCTTCACTTCTCAATCCATTATTTAATATTATAACTTCCAAGGCAACAATATCTAACAGTAAGGGATTGAACAACAAAAGGTCAACTTATTTCCACATTAAGTTATTGCGACTGATAGCGCTGCAGGCAAAATATCATTTAAAAAGTTTGACTGGGCAAGTCCAGAGCAAGTGATTCAGTAAGGAAGGCCAGCACAATCAAGCTATGTGAGGGAGTAGTTTTTACTGAGTCAAATAAATTATATGAAAGATACTATAAAAATGATAAAACATCTGTTCCCTCAGAAAAAATTACTCTCTGTATTATGATAGTCTGAATGAGATAATACTATGTCTTTTCTCTGTGACCATCATAACTATCCACATTGGTATCAGTTCCTCTAAAGAACACAGAGGAAATAGAGACCTGCGTTCCAGATATCTGTAAGTGCATTCAGTTCCAGCTAATAAACAAATAATCTCTTTTTAGCAATACATTTAGATCAAGCATATGAGCAAAAAAAAATGCCATAGTCAAAGGTGATGAGGGGATGACAAACAATCTTTCAAGATCAAGATTCTGGATGACTGGTGGTAAAGAGATATGCTTACTACTACTTCACTAGCTTGATAGTGACATTAAATCTGTAACAGGTACATTTTTTCATCATCAGTATGAACAATATAAGTCATTCCAAGTTAAGGTCATCCAGAATGTACAGTATGTGCACTGAGGAATAGTCTTGATGTTTGGCAACCCATCCAAAGAAACTGGATGAGACCTTGCACATTGTTGATGGTAAAAATCTGTACAATTCTTTGTTGAAGAATTACTTGTTAACAAGAACTGTATTTTATTTGAACCACAGGGAGAGAGGGAGAGAAAGAAATACTTGCAACTCTTCTGTATGCGAGCCAAAGATTAGCAGTAAAAAATGCTACCCTAAAATACCTGTACACAGATGTTCAACTATTTTCAAGGATTTTCACTGCATGTCTGATCATGATATGAATACTAAAACCAGTTCTTCAATATGAGTATCAGCCCTTTCATCCTGTGCTCTTCAGTGATATACATGTGGGCAACGTTAAGAGTTGATACCAGTTAAAGAGGAGACTTTAGAGAGTCCAGAATCAGCATAATTTTTCAGGTTCCTGTGATGTAGCAGTATATCCTAATATTTTGAGACAATGCTCATCAAAGACATTCAAGGATGTTTCCAGCCTTATACCTGCAAAGACATAATGGAAATGTCTCCTCTACAAAATGACTTTGTGGGATAGATACATCATTCTGCATATTAATGGGCATGCAAGGGACCAAACAGGTGTTGGAACCAGGAGACAAGTACTTCCTGACTGTGCTATTCCAAAATACTGATGAGTTCTTATGAGGAATTCCCATAATTTTAGCTGCTTTGGGCCTTTGTTCTAGATTACTTTATGCAAGTTTGCATGGTAACCAACATGGAATAATGTATTCAAGTTTGCAATAATTAACAGATTTAACTAATTGCAACAACTTATATGGGACAAAAAGCAAATAGAATATTCTTTACCTGAGGGACATGGTTAAAAACCATTTCAAAAATATCAGTGTAGTTATCCAGTAGCCTACCACTTTTATGTTAGAAATTGGTCTACATAAATTTGGATAATGTGTAGAGTGGGTAAAATAAAACCCCACAGTTCAATATGCAGTGACATCATATTAATTCTTGAGTCGTTTATCATCACCTGTACAGCCACACAAGTGACCTTAGCAGTGTGGGTGAGGCCCGACAGGAACTATTTATATTTTAAAGAATTGTCATCTCCAAACTCCACCACCCACAGATATGGGATTAAAAATGAACTGCATACCAAAGTGGCCATATTTGGTAGAGGAGATAAGTGTAATCCAGGTATCCCCTCTCCCATTGAATAGGGATGGTATTTGGATAGGCAAGTTATTGCAACCGATGTGGTCACAAATTCCAGTAATATTGCATGTATACTACAAGCTGCTAAAATGTGCCTTACAAACCTGTGGTAGCAATCAATAAATGTTACCTTGTACTGTGGCATGTGTTGAATTTGATTTGTGAATCTATTTGGGGGATAAAACATTAACCTATGTTTATGATAACAATATTCAGGAAACACAGTTCTGTTGATTTGAAGTCTTCAATACACGTATTTTAAAAATCTAGCATACTACTGCTAGGGGTGTAGGGACTGTGTAAAATCCACTCCGCCTGTGTTTCACAGATTCTCGGGTGCCTTTTGTTCCATCATCTGCTCACAGATGGATGCGACTATTTTTTTTCGTCATGCAGAAAAATATGAAAATAATTACATAAGTATTTACATAATTTACCTAAGTACATAACATTTAGCGTATTGTCCCCCATTCCATTCAACATTCCTCAGCAGAAACTTGCATATTTTCCTACAAATTTATATGCGTAAATTTTGGGAAAGTAAAAAAAAATCATCTGAAAGTCCACGGATTCTGCACAGCCTGAGGGGGTCGTTCCGCAGCAGATTCTGCAGATTTCTTAGAAATTTGAGCTCATTTTAGTCTGTCTTGAATTTCTCCAGCATCCCTAACTACAACACATTCAGTATTAATAGGAAGTTGGATTTGACATGTACCTTTACTTGCAAAGCCTTTACTTGCAAAACGTTCTTATACAGCCAGAATAATTTCCCATTATTTTATATATTGGAAGTTAACCTATATTGTGTAACTTATTTGTATATTTTACCAAGTGTTTAGAAATGTAACATATATTAAAATAATAATGTAAAATAAACAAGTCAATTTTTTTTTATTGAGAACACATTTTTTACTGAGAACATATTTTAAGGTTCACCAAATGGATCCCTAGCATCGTAAACCACAGAAATGATACCATACACATTCTTATACATAATTTTGAAAACTTTAAGTTAAAACAATGAAAAGACTGCCATTTGTATGGGATGTCTTATTAAAATCTGTACATTTTCCAAGACGATGCCACATATGTAGTCAAATGTATAACATACCTAGAACATGCTTATTAAAAAAGGTGCATTTTTCATACCAGTTATTTCAGTTGCTTTTGGATATTTTTCCCTAAAAATAAAACTGATTTTTATCCTACAAAAATATCTAATTTATGAAAATTTTCTGGACCCCCCCCCCCCAAGACAGGACTAATTTTCTCAATGCATAAAGGTATACAATTTTAGTTCAGATGTTCAAACATGCATAATAGACATCATTACACTGATAGAACTCTATTTTGCTGAAATGAAAGAAAGAAAAAGTGGTATTATGTAGATCTATTGCATGCTCCTTCATAAAATATATCATGCTTTTAATAAACATTCATCTTGCCCTCAGTCCCCACATATCCCCCTATGACATGTTCATGTTCATGCAACTCCTTGTGCACATACCCTCAACTGAACTGAATGGAGAAGCCCATTCAGGTGGGAGATCTCTGTGTGCACACACTGAAGCTCTTATGTGTGAAGTTGAACATTGTCACTTAGGGTTTTGCTAACTCAAATTATGCCAAATGCCAAGTAACTGAGATAAGCAAAGTATGTACATATACAAGAACGTCTCTCGAAACTGGTTTCCTGAGACAATCCTGTTTGTCATACCTAACTGCAAATAAAACTGGCTAAACATTTATTCAATTTGGATAACATTTAAAGTGAATCACTATACTAATAGCTTTTCAAAGGAGTGAACTCTCAAATGAAAGATCCCATTAAATTCACCAATATGCCTTCAGAACACTGGAAAATTTCGTACTTGGATGGCATTATTTTCTCTGAGTTTAGTACATAGCCCGAGTTATTTTACGGAGGGAAAATGTAGCAAACAAGTAGAAGATACATTTTGATAGAAAAGGAAATATTAAAATACCCACCTATTTATTATTAGATAAACACGGCCATTGACTTTGGCATGGCTTTGGTGAGAGAGATGAAAGTGCAAGAATGTATAGGATGGCAGCAGGGAAATTAGTAAGAGAAAAAGAGAGAGAGAAAAGAGTAGTGTTAAACAGGAATGAATATACATAGCTATCTTACCACGGGAAGCACACATAATGAAATAGTAAGATTATTGGAAGGCTACTACAAGTCATGCAGTACGAATCACTTGGAAGCATACAGGTGCCCACTGCATTGCCAGATTGCCCGCAACTTGTATTCAAAGAGCTGCAGATAACCCTAAGCAAAATACAGCATAAATACAAGAACAATCTACACTGTTTCATTAACACTAGTGTGACTTACTTCCAAGTAAAATGTTTATAGGATAGGGATTTAAGTTGCTTTAACTGATCCAGATTCTGCAGATGTAGTATTCTGGAGCTGCCTGGTAATAGCAAATGTAAATTTTGCTTGAGCGACTGATTTATAGTGAAGATGCCGGTTAAACACAGAGTTCAACTTATCTGGATAGACGAATTTGAGTTAAATACAGGCCCAATATATGACGCTCTGGAATATTTCACTACATATGTAGTCACAGAATGAGAATGAAAACTAAAGCTGGTCATTGTGAATTTAATAATCTGGCACGCAGGCATTCTTAAAATGAACAGTTTAAGAAAAAGTAGCATTGTATTACAGAGTGATAAATGGAACACCAAAGGCTAAAGTAGGAGTAGCAGCATACAAATAAATGACATCATTAATATGGTGATACAGTAATAGTAATTCGGATATTTAAAGAGACTGCACAACAGCGAAAGGCTGTTAAGAGTGGTCCACAAATGGCCTGAGGGAACATGATGAACTACTATTGCAGAAAAGCAGATTTTGGCTTTTAGGCTGTTGGGATAGAAACTGGGAACCGTACAAAAGCAACTCTGATATCATTGGAGAAACATGGGCTGTAAGTGTACTACATAAACAAACAGCATATACAATACTATAGGGATAGAAGATCCATTAGTTTTGCACGATATTCATTCACCAAAAGTTTTATCTTCTGACTGTAATATCCTTCCAACTTTACTAGATTTTATTGCTCTCTTTTTCCTCATTATCCACTTTCTGAAGTTGCTTTTCTTCTTTCTTCAGATAAACCCACCACTTGACCTCTTGATCCAGTTCCCTTGAGCTTTCTTAGTAGCTATTGCTCCTTTTGTTCTTTCCCCCTCTTACAAATAGTTTAGTTGCTCTCTCTCTCTTTCTTGAGTTGTCCCTTCTTGCTTTAAACATGCTATTCCCAATTCTTAAAAATCCTTCTTTGGATCCCCAACTCCTTTCCAACTATTACTGTATTTTTCTTCTTTCTTTTTTTTTTCTTTCTTTCAAGACCTCAATTTTCTTTCTTCTAATTCTTCTTTTGATCCTTTCCCATTTAGGTTTCAACCCAAAGATCAAAAGGTCTTGTATATGCTATATTTCAAGGGCTCTCCTATGCTTCTTCTCAATCTTTCATCTATTTTTAATGCAGCTGATCATTTTCTTATTCTTAGTTCTCGTTTTTTGAGATTTGCTGATATTATGCTCTTTTTGTTTCACACCTATTTTCACAAATCATTTTTTTAAAGTCTCTGTCAATGGCTGTTTTTCTGAGTTTCCTCTTTCCCTTTACAGAGCCATACTAAGTGGAGTGATATGAAGGGATTTCCTACTGCATCCCCAAACTAGGACAAAATATGTTGGGGGGGCAGTTTTGCTGGCCTTTTCAGCCCAGTGGATCTGTGCATTCATAACCACCCCCCCATCCACTGACAACAATTGGGACAAATTAGCAACATCAGCTACAGGTTCAGGTCTGTCTAATAGAATGGAGTGGCTTTGGATCCAGTAGCTCCCAAGCTGGCTCTTTCTCACCCACAAAAGCTTTTCTCCTGCCTGGGCACAACATCCAGTCCTAACCACATCCAGCCATTGATATCTGGAGGTGGGATTGCTCTGCCCTCTCCTTTTGTCTCATGTTTTTTTAGCTTATGAACCTGCGGTCAGGAACTTCGCTTAATTTTTTTTTATGTAAAGTGCCTAGCTCATATTAGACACTTCAAAAATACATAATTCTTACTCTAGGTCAGTCTGACAGCTGAATATAATTCTTCATAACTCATTAACTCCATCCAATTCATATTAATTTATTCATTGCTTCTATTACATTCCTATGAATCAATTTGTTTTTTCTATTAAAATATTGGAAGAATTTATCTAAGCAGCTTATTTTTTTCTCCATATTTATTTCTCCCTTCTCTGACTTTGTTGATTTGATGCATTAATTAATATACAATATAGGATGTAGATAAAAGAGGATGGCTTTTAGGAACCTGGTGTGTGTGTGTGTGTGTGTATATCATTGTTTTACAATGTAACTACTAAGGATTTTGTGTTTTGTAAGGATATTAGTATTTGTTTAGGAATGTATCGTATTTATTTGTCATTCCACTGCATTATATGTATTTGTAATTTATATATGTATTTGTGAGCGACTGCAAGTCACAGTAGATCAGAGGTCCCCAACCTTTTTGGACCCATAGGCACATTTGGGAATTTAAGGAACTGCTGTGTGGACCACCACATGTCACCTAATTAGTGATTCGCTGCTTTGGCATCTACCTGTTGCATGGATCTTAGACTGTGCCCTATTCAGCAAAATCTGTTGTTTCATGTCTATTGGACACTGCAGCATCTCTTTAATAAGTTACTGTCTAATTTGGCTAATTGCTGGCAGTGCAAACCAGCAAATGCTTCTTTTAAGCATATGTTTTGGTAATGTCCAATAGCTGATTCTTTTGGGGAGGAGGTTATTACACAGTTAAATTTTGTACTGGAACAGTCTTTAATACTCACTTTTAAATTATTTACCTGCTTCATGGAAATTAACAAATTGTCAGCGTAAATGGATTCTCCACACCCCTTTGATAGCTAAAAGACTGATATTACAACATTGGAAGGATAAACACTCACCTCCTATAATGCAATGGATTGAGGCCCTTACAACGCTTTCAATATTTGAACGGGTGGCATATATACACCACATTCAAATGTATACATATTTGGATACTTGGTCCACTGTTGTTGAAGCTTAGGTATAATTGCTAGAATGTTTATGCATTTCATATATATTCATTGCTGTGGCTATATACAAATCCATGTATTTATGTGTATTAAATACACATGGGGGGAGAAGTTTTGTGGGTGCCCACGAGCACCACTTTGGGGACCTTTCAGGGGTGCCATGTGGAGGCACCGTGGGCACCGCATTGGGGACCCCTGCAGTAGAGAATACTGGGCTAGACGGACAAGTGATCTAACTTACTATAAGGAAACTTCGTGTTTTCATAGAGTGGTACAAGAGATATAAAATTCAGCCAATGAGCTTTAAAGTGAAGTCAAAAGATTGAGTAATTATGAAATAGGTTTCTGTTAGTAGGCCCATTTCCAGGACAGTTAAAACAAAGTTTCAGGATACATTCATTGACTATAAATTCGCATTCACATAACATAAATGTTGTTTAATTTAAGTGTATTCTCCAAGTTCAATTTTTCTGTTTATATCAAGTTATGACAGCCCCCACCCCCCACAACTGCCTCAGTCTATCAGGGACAGTACTTATTTTCTGATACATATCTCTGATAAAACGGTGTCCCTGTTGTGCCCCCATTTTGCCTTTGGGGGTGATGTTGGGGATATCTGTAACACTGCTGGTGTGTATACAAATGCACTTGAGTTCTTCCCTTTTTGAGCAGTCTGGTGGCGAAGGCACATCAAGATCTCATTGATCCATTGATTCTATCAGAGATACGGCAGCTAGAAATAGGCTTTAACTCAAAAGTTTGATAAGAAAGACTCTCCAAGTTACAACACTGGTAGTCTTCAAACAGAACATAACACAATTGGGAAATCACGCATTCATTAGGAGAATTCTCTCTACTTTCATCTATGGCATAGACTGACACTGGGCAGGTAAATAATCCCCCCATATTCATATCTGCCATTTGTCTCTGCCAAATACACTAGAAGAAACAGTGCCCCAGTTGCTAAATCTTCCTTTGCTGTTTTCTCCCAGTACCTTCCTTGAGAAAATGCCGACTCCTCCAGTCTTGAGCAGTTAGGTTAGCTGAAGCCTTTTTGGAGCTTACTCTTAAAGGAGTAATACAGTAAGAGGAGTAGGTTTCTTCTCTTGCCAATAAGTTAAGTGGCTCCTAACAGGCATATAGAGGAGCAAAGGTTGGTGTTTCCCATGTAAAAAGTCATTCTCCTTTCCAGTCTTGTTTCTCTCACTCTAGCAGTCTTGCTTCCTGTTTGTCTCCCAGCCTCTTCTCCACCTCCTCCTCTCCTACCTCTGTTCCCCGTTTTTATCCAGTACTGGCCAGCCTTTCCTCCTCTTCACCCCCCTCCCTCTTCCAGGTGAATCCCATCACAGTGATTAACACATGCCTCCAGCGTGTGCCGGCTGATGCTGCTATTCATTTGCACCGCCACTGCTTGCAGCTACCGTGGCATAGCCAAACTCCTTGAGCCCAGCATTTGGAAGGGTGCAGGGCACCCTGGCAACACTGAGATGGGTCTGATGGATGCTGGGTAAGAGATAGCGATCCCCACCAATCCGTCACAGAGTCCCTTTCCAGGTTAGAAGTTCAGGCTGCAATCCTGTAATATTTATCTGGGAGTATAATTGAACATGATTAGAGATATAGGATTGTGTTGTGAATCACTCGATGAGGGGTGGATGCATCTCGACTCTAGCGCACATGCACGGAAATGCATGTGGCATGCACACAAAATGGCAGTCCACTACACTGCTTTTTTCTTTCATCTATTCACAGCTGTCTAACTAGATAAACAGATTACCTGCTTCAGAGGCCAGTCCAGGACTGGCCATTGCTGAGTAAATGATCAGCAGGGAGAAGAGCCATAATTTCATCCTGTTTCTGCATCATTTTGTAACTTTTTTAGAAGTCATTTGGACAAATGTGAATATCCAAAAATAACTGTGCTTCAGTTCATGTATTGGTTCAAGAACTGTGGATTAGGTAGGTCTGCATTACAATTAAAATGAAAAACTAACGAATTTTCCCACATCCTTAGTTACAAGTGCACAAGTGTCCCTATTGAAAGTTGGAGATGATGCTGTTACCTGCAGCCTTGTGCACCCTTACCTCTACGCCTTGTTTAAGAGTTGGGATCACTTTGTGCTGAGGCAAGTGAAACTCCCATGATAATATTTGAAGATCTAATTCATTGTCCTATACCTCCGTCTAAATGGGAATGAACTTTATAGAACATAAAAGCTGTTATTTTAATAGGAAGAAAATATTGTGTCAGAGGACTGGTTTCATAATGCATAGTTGCTGACAACACTGGTTCAGCCCATTTTTTGAAAAACACCCACAAAATATCAATCATTCAATAAAAGCTGTCTGCTCTGATGTACCCCAAAATACTGCTGGCATTGCAGATGTATTTGGAGCACAAAATTAGTTAAAGAAAGTGATCAAGAAAGTCTGATATAAAAACTCTGAACACTAGTATAGACTTGTAACACAATTGCATTTGGACACTGTATATTTCTATATGTTTTGATAAATGTTTGTACACCCATGACTATAATGTCACTCCCCCCTTTTCAGTTTTTCATGCCATTAAATGAACTACAGAAGAGATAAAAAGGAGGAAAGAGTAGTCAAATTAATTGCACAAGAAAGGAGCTTCAGCTATCCGGTGGTATAGAAACATAATAAATAATTACAAAGCTACCAAACTTTGACAAAATATGCATTGTGTAAACTAATATATATCTATATAGCATATTAATATTTTAAAACACAGATTGACCAACAATTAGATGGTCTGTATCACTGCCATATTGCATTTAAAGGATCTCTGCTCAAGATGGTCACATAAAACCAGTCATATATTGTACTGGAAAATCTAATCAAATTACAGCAGCACTGACCTATTATTCAGCCTCCCCTTCCCCCACTCAAACATACTTTATTTCAATCCACAAACCATCAAAATCTGTATTACTTGGAATTAAAGCTGGGGAGGTGGCTCTTAATTGGGGATAGAAGAACCAGCAATTTTTGAGCTTGCCTAAATTCTCCAAAAATCACTTTGAAGCTAGTTTCAGCTCATGCCTGTTTTCATTTTGACCTGTTTTTCAGCTTGTTCAAACAGTAAAAGTGAGCATTTTGAACAGGAAAAGTCCACATTTCTGTCTGTATTGGCTGAAGCATGAAAATGTACTTTAAAAAAATGAATAATGCAATGTGTGCATTTCTGAAAAACACACATTTTTCAAAAGCTATAGCAAATTTGGAAATTTGCAAACATTTCTCAAAGAAAGTGCTCCTGCTCTCATTTGGGATTGTGAATGGGACACATTTGCATGATTTGCAAACAGAAACAAAATTCTTGTACATCTGTAGTCTCAGTGAAAGCAACTATGCTTGCATAACTGAATCTGAATTGGATTGCCTAAGAGTGATGTACAATTGTTACAATAATTTTTGTTACAGAAAATATGCAATATAAATTAACACACTGATTTGGTTTGCACGTTGCGACAACCCACCATTGCTGATCACCCACGGTGGGTTGTCATGTTGTGCAGGGTAGCTTGTTTTTCACAAACAAGCCACCCTGAGAACCCATGGCTTTTTTTTAGGGACGTTGATGCCCGTGGTGGCTTTGTGGTCATCCAAACCTGGCAGTGTGAATTCATCGTGGGTTGTTGGAAATGGCTACAGAGCCACCTGGCAAGAGTAGCAAACCCCCCTGCTGCTCCTTGCCATCTTGCTAGTGCTGCCACCATCTTCCCTCATTCCTTCTCAGTGTCCTCCGCCCCGTGCTCCTAAAAGTAGCAATGTAAGGATACCAGAGAGTGTCCCAAACATGTTTGCAACTTTAATTTTTTTTCCAGTTCTGCTCAAATGTGCAGGAGCAAATGACCAATTCTAGAAAATTTACATAAATTTTCACCTTCCTTTTACTGCTCTTTCTTGAAATTTGTACTCCATTTTACTCTGTGTGATGTTGTACTCCATTTTACTCCTCTGCCATGAGATTTGTGCAATTTCTGGCTTTGGTTTATTGTTCTATCATGAGATTTGTGCAATTTGATACCCTGTTTTACTTCTTTGCCATGACATTTGCATATGTTTAGTTATCCTGCTCACTGCTCTGTAACCCATATGTATATGTGACAGCTAGCAATTGAGGGAAGTGAAAAGCAAGAAGGGCAGAGGAACTGGTGTTCTTACTTCAGTGTAACCTGAAGCTGACTTTTTTTTTTTAAGGTGTTCTCTAGCAAGGGAAGCGCCAAAGTGGAGGACATTGACAAGAGGGTTATGCTTGGCTAAATATTGTAGAGGTAGTCTTGTGCTCTTAAGCAAGAGCGCAAGCCCCTGGGAGGAAAAAAGCTGGCCAATGCATTCCCGTGTTCAAAAGGGCTTGAAAAATTATTTTCTTTTTGCGAACTCATGCAGCGAGGCAAAAGCGGTTGGTGTCTATAGCAGAGAAGGGCAACTTCATTGTGGGTGAAGGGGGGAGGTGAAAGCGGCTGGAGAGAAGGTGCTTTGTGGTAGGTTTCTTAGTTTAGTGTAATGTGAAAGTGTTCACAAGCAAGGCAAGCGTGAACTGGTGGATGAAATTGACAAGGGGATTGACAAGACGGGGATATTGGTATGCTAGGCTAAATATCATACAGGCAATCTTGCACTCCTGTGCAGGAGCACAATTCCACAAAAAAAGAGTTTTGGAATGTGTTACCATGCTCATGAGGGCTCAGGAAATTAATTGCATTTGGCGATCTGATGCAGGGGTGGGGGTGTTTGCCTCAGGAGCTGGCAACCCCAGCAGACCAATTGCAGAAAGAGTGCTGATGCAGGGACTGAGGAAACGAGGAGTTCTGCTGAAAAGCCGCCTGGGATACATGCTGGAGTTGGTGGGAGGCCTGAGGGGGAAAACAAGCCACAGCAAGCCCGACAGTCTGTCAGGTTAGGGAGTAAACAAGCAACCCATTTTGGCTTATTTGCAGGGTGGCTGAGTGTGTGACATGCAAACCCACCCATTCAGAATAGTCATATATGCATTTACTTTCATTCAAAATGTGTTAATTTCTTTTTTGTTTCTCCTAATAGCAGTGGATAGGTCAGTTTGAGTCATAGGGAGAGCAGGGTAAATTAAACTGAAATGCATTTTAGGAAAAGTCTCGAACAATCTGATAGGTCTTCCCACTAGAACCCTCCTATCATAGTGGTAAGAGGAAAGATGGAGATAAATATATCAGCCAACAAGGCTATTATTCACCTATGTTAATGCTTTGTTCTGTGGAGGCAGTGCTTGCCTTTGTGCAGAAAACAAATCCAAGTATTTTCAGTTCTTACAGTTCTAAGCCTTTTCAACTGATTCAGTTGTGTTTTTCTCTATTTATCTAAAAAAAAAAACCCCAATCACCTTACCCATTCTGTTGTGGTTATATAGTCTGAGCATTTTTTGAATGAGTGAATGAGATTATACACACATATGCTTGTATGTATCCTGTCACCATTTCTCTTTTGGCAGCTCTCTGTTGGCACTGGTGGTATTGAAATGGGTGGAGAGCAAAGTGAAGTACGCCTCAATGTCTGAAGGTGGCAGCATCAGTGCAAAAAATTGCCAACCATTTTGCCAAATTAATGTCTGCCACAGTTCTCCCTCTCTCTCTCTCTCTGGTTAGTAGAGGCACATAAGTGGCGAAGTTTGCCTTTTCCTTCTGGAGAGGAGTCTGAGCCTCAGAATCATGTATTCAGACAAAATAGCTGCCAGCTGCACCCATTTTCCTGAGCTCATGTATTATGTATATTTATGTATTAATTATTCCACATATTTTCATTCTGCAATTTGTCTTGACTTTTCATTTTCCATTAAAAATGTCCTTGGTATTCATTTTTACTCTAGAGTAGGCACAGGACCCCTGATCTGAGGATAGGAAGGCTTTAAAATTTGGATGAGGCCCCCTGAACATACTCTAGAGTAAAAATTAATAAAGTTACAGCTGCTAGACATACATTTAAAATAACGTTTGTTTTGGCCCTGAAACAATACCTAAGCAGAGTAGACAAAGAGAAAGGATTTTGTAGAAAAATAATATTTTAGTAGTGGCAGTGAAAATCTATAGAACGTAAGATTTTAAAGTGGTCTCTTATCCAATTACCAGCTAAGCATGGGCAGTCTTAACTTTAAATGTGCTGTTGTTGTTCAGATTCCAGAATTACACGACAATAAGTGGGTAAGGGAAGAAGAAAACTCAGGCCAAGAACCTGAGGATTACTGAAGTAAGAACATTTTTCTGCTTTCTTTACCTGTAAATGGCACTGTCCTGTTTGCTGATTATGGCTTTTAAATCCGTGAGTTGGAGGAAACGGTCATGGAAGTAATGCAGGTGTAATATGCACACTAACAAAAAGGAGGTAGGAATAAAGATGCGGGTAAACAAATCTGCGATAGAAAACTGTTCTAAGCCAAGATCCTTTAGTCTGAAATATAAAATAGTATAAAACACAGCTACGTTAGCTGATCAAAATGCATTTGGCAATGTTTCAGACTTTTAAAAAAGCACATTATCTTCTGGTTGTAAAACAGATAGTGCAACTTTACTTTTAGAGAATATTGGTGCAGCTTGGGAAACACACTCATTTCTTAAACATCCATAAAACTGCAGACTAGTAATACAGGTGTCTATTACAGCCACAAAAATCTTGCAAGAAAAATGTTTCTTAAAATGCACACTGTAACATCTTGTGTTTTGAATCTGTGTGTTTAGTTTTGTTTTAAAAGTGGAATTGTAAAAGTTCTAACATTCATATAATTTATGCAGAGAACAATCTTAGTTTTCTAGAGCAGCCAGATAGTATTTATTTATTTATATTATTTATTTATATTATTTATTTATTTATATTATTTATTTATTTATTAAAATTATTTACAGGCTGCCCAATAACAGATGTTCTCCAAGCAGCTTAAAATGTACAACAAAAAATTAACATTATAGTATAAAATATAATAAAAAAACCTAATAGACAACAATAAATCAAAATGAATCACTTACAAACAAAGAGCAGAGGAATAAAATCCTCAGAACTAAAACAATATAAGGCCCACAACAGTTTAAATGGCCTGGGAAAATAAGAAGGACTTTTGCCTGACACTGAAAGGACATTAAATTAGGCACCAAGCAGGCCTCTGTAGGGCAGCCTCCCCGCACCTGGTGCCCTCAGGATATTTTGGACTATAACTCCCAGGATGCCTGACTATTGGCCATTCTGGCTGGAACTGATGGGAGTTAAAGTTCTAAACATCTGGAGGGCATCCCACATTTGGGGGGAGGGCAGTTTGTGTTTGCCCAACTGTCCGACTGAGTATAAAGACAGATTACTTACCTGCAATTGGCATTTTCTGAAAGCAGACACACACGTTCTGAGCAGGTATACCTATCAGATCTATGCACAGAACAAGATTTTGAAAACTTCTAGAGCTTCAGGGCAGAAAAACTGGTGAGCAAACTGTCCTTTTTCTTGATTGTCTTTCTTAGTGCAGCCATACATATATGGGTGATTGACAAGCTAACTTACCTGGACATGAGTGCAGACTGATCAAGAAAAATGCTTTGCAGAACAGGTTGGCCAAAATACCTGTGATTTCTGCCCCTGATATCCAAGGCAAAATAGTTCACAAATATTATGGAACCTTTTAGCTCCAATGCTGGGTCAGGGGGAGCACACACATCCCAGCAATCTATATGAGAATCTCTGGGGGAGGGAGTAAAGAACGTTCTCTCCACACCTTTCCCCAGCTAGCAGGGAGGAAAGTGCGATCTGCATCAGGATCACTGAGGGAGGAGTGGACCGTACACATGGCAGGTAATTTGATGGAGGTGGTAGGGTCAGGGCACTCTTGGGGCAGCACAATAAAGGCCTTGAGGTGCCACAGGTTGTACACCTCTGGTATAGACTATGTTACTGCTTTGCATAGATCTGGTAGTGACACTCCCTTGAGGTTGGCTTCAGAGGATGCTACTTCTCTTGTAGAGTAACAGTTCCTTGTCTTTTTGGTATGCCAAAATAATCATCTCTGTGACCTAATGAACTGGATGTTGGGTGAACATTCAATAACCTTTATGAGGGCCTTGGTAGCAAGCCAAGAACATTGTATCCGTCCCTCAAAGTACTGTCCTATCTAGATAAAAGGCCAAAACCCTTTTAATGTCCAGAGGGTATGGCAGAAAGCGAACAGGATCTAAAGAGCCTCTTGTTGAGGGTGAAAGTGGAGAGTGCAAAAGCTGGTTTGAAACTCAACATTAAAAAAACGAAGATCATGGCATCTGGCCCCATCACTTCCTGGCATATAGAAGGGGAAGAAATGGAAGCAGTGACAGATTTTACTTTCTTGGGCTCCAAGATCACCGCAGACGGTGACTGTAGCCATGAAATTAAAAGACGCTTGCTCCTTGGGAGGAAAGCTATGGCAAACCTAGACAGCATAGTCAGAAGCAGAGACATCACCTTGCCGACAAAGGTCCGTCTAATCAAAGCTATGGTTTTCCCAGTAGTAATGTATGGCTGTGACAGCTGGACTATAAGGAAGGCTGAGCGCCGAAGAATTGATGCTTTCAAACTGTGGTGCTGAAGAAGACTCTTACGAGTCCCCTGGACTGCAAGGAGGTCAAATCAGTCAATCCTAAAGGAAATCAATTGCTCATTGGAAGGACAGATACTGAAGCTGAAGCTCCAATATTTTGGCCACCTAATGCGAAGAGAAAACTCTCTGGAAAAGACCCTGATGCTGGGAAAGACTGAAGGCAAAAGGAGAAGGGGACGGCAGAGGATGAGATGGCTAGATAGCATCACCGATGCAATGAATATGAACTTGAGCATGCTCTGGGAGAGAGCGCAGGACAGGAAGGCCTGGCGTGCTATGGTCCATGGGGTCACAAAGAGTCGGACACGACTGAACAACTGAACAACAAAGGATGTGGGTGGGAAAAAGACAATGGTAGAGTAGTCAGCATTGCTGGAACAGTAGTGAGCAGTATCAATGGTGATGAAGCAGTGGCTGCTGACAGCAGCGTAAATAAAAACATGGACAAGACAATGTAAGAAATCCTAGTATCAAGGATGTCAGAACAAAAGAATGCAATATGATTACAGGTATAGCAGCAGTTATCCAAAGAATGTTGTACTGCTGAAGAAATAGACATGACAGAAACTCACCGATCAGATACTGAGAGTTCTACAGGAGGAACAGACACTGTATCTACTGGTAAGCCATAAAATTGATGTTACATGCATATTGGTCAGTCATGTATGATTAATCATGGTGGTACCAATCTTGAAGATGGGAAGACCTCCAATATCTTGGCACTCTTTCATAATCAGAATTGTAACTGTTTGTAGCATCCCAGTGAGAGCAAAAGCTGGAAATACATCATCTTGATGTATCCCCTTCCCTGTAATTACAAGAATTAGTTTCCCCACTCTCATTATAGGGACGATGTCTCCAAGTCATGATGTCGACTGTTGCAGCATGGACTTCGATAGATCCATTCACATGGACTTCTTTCATGGACATCTGCAGAAGGATTACCCTCTATAACTTTGGCGGAAAATGGCCTACAAATGTTGGGGAGAAGGCATCTGAGGCATCTCCAGATGAAAGAAATTATTTCCATAATCTGTCCTTCTAAGCAGAAGTAGATAATTTGCATGTTGAAAGCTTCACCCATTTGAGGGGATGGTGTGAAGGGAATGTTTAGTGCTGCATAATATTTACCCAGGAGTGACTCTACCAGATATAAAGCATAGAGGTTGGAATGAAGACTGATTATAGTGGTAGAATAGGCACTTTACCCATCATCTGGCATTCTGGCTCAGACTCAGTAACTTCTCTTGCTTTTGATATAGAAGTAGTAGTCTCAATCTTCTTCTTCTTCTTAGGTTGGTATCTGCTCAATGTTTAGACCTCAAGTCTGATGACACCTAAGGAGCTGTGTGTCCTGAAGGCCTTGAGACCAAGGCCTTACGTCCAAGAACAGTTGTCAGTATGAAGGACTCTCTCGAAACCAGATTCAAGGTTGGTGAGACTGTCATGGTTGCATGGGCTTTCAAACCAATGCCTTTGGAAACTCTACTGGCATCTGAATCAGCCTGGGCAGTAGAGGCAATGTTGTCCTCAGAGCAGTTTTCCAAAGAGAAGTGTGCAATAGTAAGGCTCTTTTGCACTACACTGCAGTTTTGCACTGCAAGCAATGCAGAATGGATTTGACTGTGCACTTATTTCAACCAAAACAGCCACTAGTTGTGCCCCTCCAGCCAGCACTTCAGACAGGCACCCAGCTTTGATACTGGCAAGGGCTGTGTGCAACAAAGCTACCCTGGTCAAGGCAACAGCTAGAGGATCCACCTGGTGCCTTGGCCAGGGTGTCTTTGCCTGCCCCATGCCTGCCCCACTGGGGAAGATGCGGTGCAGGCAAAGCCGAGTCAGCTCAGTCCCCTTTGCTCCTCCATCAGATCCCTTCACTCCTTAGACCGCACGCACTGAAGTCTCCCTAGCTAAAATGCTGGGTGAAGGATTGCTCCTCAACCTGTTGCCTCCACCAGGGAAGCACTTTGCATGCCACTCTTTCCCTGGCTGGGAAAGCACTGAGCACAAACTCCAACCTGTTATCTCCAACCTGCCATCAGAGATAACAGTAGGGATTCCTATCCTTGCCTCCTCCCCAAGTCCATGGTAGCCTCCAGGGGGTGGGAACTGGGGTAGGTGGCAAGGCCCAGAGGTAGCCCAAACCTCCATCAGCCAGATGGGGAACCTCTGCAGGACAGATGAGGTCCACGGGCTGGAGGGTCCCCACCCAGTTTTAAAAAATGGCCAAATGAGCCACACACAATTAGATAATGAAGGGTATTGGGAGGGGGGGGTTGTAATGAAACAGTAAGATGAAGAAAATAGTAAACAATGGAAGGTGGGGGGGGAAATTAGAACAGGAAGATGAAAAACAGTAAAAAATGGGGGGGGGAACCATGAGTGAGGGAGAAACAAGTAATGAAGTTAACAAGCAAAATTCCTTCCTAGCTTGCTGCTAAGGTGGTGGTTGAAAAGGAATAGAGAGAAAGAGCTATTATTCCCACCCTTGAGTCATATGCTTAGCACAGAGGCTTCTTGCTTGAGGGCAAGGGCTAGAATGAGATCAGAGGGCCAAACTAAACACTCTGTCTAGCACACACAGTGGAGCTGTGTGTGCTAGTTTTCTTTACCTTTGTGTAAGCATGCACAAAGGTTTTCTTTACCTTTGTGTAAACCCCGATTCGGATTTGGGTCAATGGCGCATTTCCCCCTCCTTTTTTACACCCCCCTGATGGGTGTGTGTGCGGAATATCAAAAAAAGAATGGGTGGAGGGGGAAAGCACCATGAATGATCCTGATCAAAATCAGGGCTGTGCACATTAGAAAACTAATAATAATAGAAAACTAGTAAAGAAAACTAGCACACACGGCTCCACCATGCATGCTAGACAGAATGTTTAGTTTGGCCCCGAAGCTCTAGAAGTTTCTAAAATGTTGGTCTGCACCAACATTTGTATGGCTGAACAGAGACTGTGAAGAAGGGGAAGAAGGGGGAGAAGGAGAAGGAGAGGATTACCACTCGGCAACCTCCACTCTCTTCCAGTGGGACTTCGACAGACGAGTAGCACCCAAATCCGCCATCCTTTTGCTCATGCAAAAGAAGACTCAATTAACAGAAAATACTCACTGTTCATCAGTCATCCCTGTCATGTTTTTCCACAATGTAGGAAACGATTTAAACTGATATGTATAGATGAAAACAAGCACTAGCATAGTGTAAACCACCACAGACATCCAAAAATACTTGAGAATTCGCCGCCACCATTCATAGTGCACCTGGGAAGCACAAATCAAAACATTAACACTTTGTAAGCTTTTTGTAGATACAACTGCTTGCATTCAATCCAACTTGGACATGACTATTGTAACAGCTCTTCTAATGAAGTCTGATGTAGCTACTTGTCAGCTTGCACTGAACTGGTTTCAGCTATTGTTTTCCAAGGTTGTCGATAAGATCATTGAAGAGCTGTGGTTTGTCTTTTGCCAACCTCGGATAGGCCCCTTTCAACCCTACTATTCTATGATTCTACTAGTCTATGACCTGCCTGATAAAGGCCAGCTGAAAGAAACTGGGGTGACTATTAACTGCAGTAGTAAATATGGTGCCAGTACAACATGCCTGAGACAAGCTGCACTTTGCCTGGCCTTTAAAACAGCTTAGTTAGATGCTGCAAATCTGGTTAATTTGAAGGCACATTTAGAAGTTTCTGTTCTTGAGCAAGGTGGCTCAGCAACTGAACCTCCAGAGATTTTTTTTAATGATGCTAAATTTTGGGACGCAAGCTTATTATGTTGGTATTTGAATCTGAAGCAGCTTTCACGGACCTCGTTGATGAGCCGTGTATAAATGTCAAATGTCAGTTCTTTCTAGCAACACCAGCTGACTTTTCAGGCTCCGGTTCAGAAAGGAGAGGTAGACTTAACAAACAATTACCCAAACTGTGCTGGGCTTGAGTAAAATCTGAGCCCCAGGAGAGTGCCTAGCTTACATCTAATAAGGATGTAAGAACTCACACTAGCTCGCCAAAGTGGCGCCCCCGCTTGCACCCCCCTGGACCCACGCTCAGGCTGCCCATGAGCTCAGTGAGTTCCTGTCAGGGTGGAAACTGAGCCCAGAGATCCTCAGAGCAGTTCTGATTCTGAGGAGGAACAGCAATCTGTGGGAGAGGGGCCAGCTCATCCCTCACAGGCTCAGCACCTGGCAGAGATTCCTCCTGCTGGCATTCCAGAGATAGTGAGGGAGTAGTGGGAGGGGGGCTTCTTAGACGCTCGACACAGACGCAAAGAGCGACGAGCGATGGAGCGCGCGGAAAGGAGGCGTAGTGCCCGTTTGCCGCGCAAGCAACGGCCGCCTCCCATGGACCCAAGGGAAACAGGGAGGATCTCTCCCTAGCCCTTAAGTTCTGGGTCTTCAAGTGACTCTCTTTCAAACGGGGATCAACTGCCAGCCTGAAGCTTAGGCCACGCTGCTGTTCCTTGCTTTAGCTGCTGGTGATTAGTATCTGAAAGAGTCATTAAGTTGTAATGGGATTAAAGCTTTGAAAAGAATTCCCTTTCGTCTGTGTCTTGAGTTGGCTATTGGAATCTACTGAGAGAGGCCACCAAGGCATTCCTGACAGTTCCCCAGGCTCACTGCGATCCCGTTCAGTGACTGCCTGCCATTTTCGCGCCTTTGATTGCTACTTAAAACAGGAAGTTAAAAAAAAAATGTGCATATTTAAATATGCGCAGTTTGGACCTGGGGAAGCTAAATAAGTGCAATATTAGAGGTACAATCCCTCTAATATTGCGGTTATTTAGCTTTCCCAGCTCCAAACTGCACATATTTAAATATGCACATTTTCTTAACTTCCTATTTTACATAGCAATCAAAGGTGCGAAAATGGCAGGCGTTCACTGAACAGGATCCAAGTGAGTCCTGGAGAGCGCAAGCGGGCACGAGCGAGGGCAAGTGGGAGGCGCGCAAGGACAGCATCTCGGTGGGCACAGTTTGGGGGCCGCGAGCAGGTGGATTCCAATGAATTCCCAGATCCAGTTGGGTGCCTGCAACATCCCTATCATCTGCCCATTTCCTGCCTGACTCTGTCAAAAAAAGAGGTGGCAAGCCTAATTCAGCACCAAAAGCATTGGTGAATATATAGGGAATCAAACCCAGACTTTTGAGTGCTTTTAAGAGCTTTTACTCCTGACAAGGAGGTGTATTAACAATAAACAAACCATAATACTACAATAATACAAACATAAAATTATCACTTTAAATTTAAACACAAACACTGCTAAAACGAATTGCACTAAAACCCAACAAGACAGCAATTAATAAAATGTGGACTGAAATCTTAAAAGCCTTCATAGTTTTTCTTTTAAACCAGTAACAATGGAGCTGCACAAGCTTTTTTTTTGGGGGGGGGGAATTCCACAACAGTGTGTGTGTGTGGGGGGGCACCACTGAGGATGCCTTCCTCCTGGTATGCACTAATCCAATATCTCTTAAAGATGAGCCTGAGAGCAGGGCTAAAGATACTGATCTCAGTGTTGGGGCAAACTCATATGGGTGCAGGCAGTCCTTCAGGGAGCCATATCCCAACCTGTTTAGGGCTTTAAAGGCTAAACCTAGTGCTTCAAAGAGGGTCTGGAAACAAATAGGCAGCTAATGTAATTGATACAGAATAGGAGTAATGCGTTCCATTTGCCGAGCTCCTACAAGCAACCTTGCTGCCGCATTCTGGGCCAACTGAAGTTTCCAAACCATCTTTAAAGGCAGTGCCATGTATGTGTGTAACACACACACAATTTCCCCATATTATTTCCTGACGACGTTAGCCCCATAGATATAGGCAAGAAGAGGGTCCCTAGAGCACAGTCCCTAGAGCAAATCTGGCTTGAGATGTTGCCCAAGACCTAAATAGACTGCTTGCAAATGTCGCTGAACCTTTATGAACCCACACTGGATACACATATTGTTCTGCTGAATTCACTATATTGTTATGGTGATACCACCATATTGTATATTGCTGTCATTGCTACAGTATTAAACAGCATACAGAGGGTCGTATCTGAGCAGGGGAAGCTATCAGAAGAAGAGTCTTCTTACCACTCTGTGACCACAAGAACACACGGGCACTACACCCACAAGGCAGCATTCAGCTTAGAGCAGCCTTCTCCAACCTGGTACCCTTCAGACTACAACTTCTATCAGCCCCAGCCAGCATGACCAATTATCAAGAATGGTGGTAGTCCAAAACATCTGGAGGGTACTAGGTTACAGAAGGCTGCCCTATGGTGACCAGCAAATACTAGGCCTTGCTTCCACACCAAAGAAGAGGCTTGTCTGGACACTGACATTTGGGAAGTGTGTGCTTGCTGAGCCAACAGGTTTGGTGAGACATTGGACTTTTATTGTACTAAAAGAACTGTGTTGTACCCCTTCACTCAGTGTGTGTTACAATATTTGTGGTCCTGGCATCACAACTCTATACTATAGGGCTCGTTTTATTTCTAACCCAATCTTATTCCTTAGAATGACAACAGCCATTTAAAAACTATAGTAAAGGTAAACTATGTATAGGTAAAACCCATATGATACATAAACACACACATATCCTGGTTATACCAACTCAAAATTAACAAAGCTGTAGGAAATTTGATTTTGTATTACTTACCTGATATAGGACTACACAGAACAAGAAGAGCATCATATAGATGATTTTGTACATGACAATTTTCCCCTCAAAGCTGACAAAGAAGAACATTCCTCCACAGACATAAATCCAGTACTTAACGAACATAGCCATCACCAGATTTCCTAGGACCTTCATTACATCTTCCTCTTCTTCCTCAGAGTCTTCTTCCTCCTCTTTTTGGGATTCTTCTTCATCTTTTTGTGATTCTTCCTCTGTAAATGCAAAATTCAATTAAGTGTAACTTTGCCCAGCCTATATTACATGGCTTTACATTGTTGGTAAAAAAAAAAAAAAAGAACTAGAGTATGCAGACTGCAACCTCACTGGACAGGCTGGCTGACATACAACACTGTCATATTTGTTTGTATGCTGATATCTCTGTGCCGTGTTTCCTTCTGTATGTCCCCTGTTGGGCTTGCCATTTAAAAACCTCATCATGTTTAAGAATCGGGAGTATAATCTTTATGCTTAATCTGAATGGGGAGTATAATCTGTATTAAGGCATTCAGATATCATATAATCATAGCTGGAAGGTCTAGTCCATCTCCTGGGGATGCAGGAAATCCAGTAGCGGCCCCTCTCCGTGAGCCCCTGCCAAAGGAAGTGAGGCAGGTGGCTACTAGGAGGAGGGCTTTTTCTGCTGTGGCACCCCGGCTCTGGAATGAGCTCCCTAGTGAGGTTCACCTGGCACCTACATTGTATTCCTTTCAGCGCCAGGTGAAGACCTTTTTATTTTCCCAGGCATTTTAGCATTTTAGCTTTCTAAACTTTTAGCTTTGCTGTTTTAAATCTGTATTTTAAACTCCTGCACTGCTGCTAGGTTTTATTGTGGTTGTGGCTTAGTGGTTAAGACGCTGAACTGCAGACTGGAAGGTCGGCAGGTCAGCAGTTCGAGACCCGAGTGCTGCGTGACGGAGTGAGCTCCCGTCTTCAGTCCCAGCTCCTGCCAACCTAGCAGTTCGAAAGCAAGAAATTGCAAGTAGATAAATAGGTACTGCCTCGGCGGGAAAGGTAACAGCGTTCCGTGCACCTCGGTGTTCAGTCATGCCGGCCACATGACCACGGAAGCGTCTTCGGACAGCGCTGGCTCTTCGGCTTAGAAACGGGGATGAGCACCGCACCCTAGAGTCGGACACGACTGGTTGGGGACACCTTTACCTTTTTTATTGTTATATTGTGGTTTTAATGTTCTATATATTTTAAATTGTTTTCTTGTGTGCTGTTTGGTTTTAATTTTTGTGAACCGCCCAGACAGCTTCGGCCATTGGGCGGTACAGAAATGAAATAAATAAATAAATAAATAAAGTAGTGCCACCTCTGCTTAAAAACCTCTAACCTCAAGGACAGTCCACCACCTTCTAAGTCAGTCTGTTCCACTGCTGAAGAGTTTCTACTGTCATGGTATTCTTCCTAATGTTTAATTCAAATCTTCTTTCTTCGAATTTCAACCTGCTGGTTTGGGTCCTATCCTCCAGAGCAACAGAAAACAAATTTGCTCCATCATTTATGTGACAGCCCTTCAAATATTTGAAAATAATTATCATAGCATCTCTTCTCTGGCATAACCACTCCCAGCTCCTTCAACCTTTCTTCATAGGATCTGGTCTCCAGGAGGCTCACTATCTTTGTCATTCTCCTCTAGACATGTTCCAGTTTGTCAATATCCTTCTTAAACTGCAGTGCCCAGAACTGCACACAGTATTCCAGGTGAGGTCTGACCAAAGCAGAATTGAGTGGTACCATTACTTCGGGACTATACTTCTGCTGATGCAGCCTAGAATCACTTTAGTCTCTTTAGGCATCATAGTGCACTGCAGACTCATGCTGTGATCTACTGAAACCTTCCTTTTTACATATACTGCTGTCACACTAGATGTCATCCATTGTGTGTCGGTGCATCTGATTCTCCTACCTGAATGCAGATCTTAACATTTATCATTGCTGAAATTTATTTTGTTAGTTTTGGCCCAGTTCTCCATCGTGTTAAGAGCATCCTGAATCTGGTTTCAGTCTTTTAGGGTGCAATCCTATGCATATTTAGACAGAAAAAAGGCCTGCAACTCCCAGCATGCCCCAGCCAGCCATGCTGGCTGGGGCATGCTGGGAATTGTAGTGCTTTTTTTTTCTTTCTAAATAGGAACAGGAGTGATCCCTTATGGTATTAGCTACCCCTCCCAGTTGGTGTCATCTGCAAATTTGGTAAACATCCCATTTACTTGTTCATCCAAGTCTCTGTTAGGAACACTAAGCCCAGGACAGAACCATGAGGCATCCCACTTGTCACTCCAGGATGATGATGAGCCATTGATGAACAGTCCTTGCGTGCAATCCATCAACCAGCAACAAATGCACCTAACAGCAGCAGCATCTAGAAGCAAGAATATCACGGGGGACCTTTCTGAATTAAATTCAGATGTGTATTTACCTTTTTCTTCACCCTCTTCCTCTCCAACTTTGACCTCTGATAAAACAGCTTCCTTTAATTGTAATGCTTTTCGCTCAGTGAGGTGCTGTCTAAGCAGTAGCCAGAAAGTAATTGCAAAGAGAATCTGCAAACAGAAATTGAAATAAAACAGGAGAAAGTTAGAATATCTCATACATGCTATTTAATGTTCATGATTCAATGGAACTACCTACTGTCTTTAGTGATGAGCATAACCTGGTGCTCGCTGGAAATAATTCACAGGAACTAGATTATGTTGCTGAACATCTTCCAAACATTTGCCAGCCTAATCTTGAAGCCTTGAAGTGGGCTATGTATGGATCAGGTCCCTAGAACCCTCCCACTGCTAGGAGCGTGCATTCATCTTGGAACGAATGGGCAAATGGGACAAATATGCACCCTTCATTGCATTTGTCACAATACCAAATGCCACAGATATATGTAGATGACTCCTAAATGAACAGATATGCATTCAGTGGTGCTGCCAAGCTTGAAGAAGCTTTGGCCAAGATGTCTTCCACATACACCCCACTCCACCCTGGCTGCTAAACCTTGTCTCCACCCACTTGCCCTGCCCTGCTTGCTTGCTCCCTGCGCTCCCCTCCACCACTTCCCAAGTGCAAAAGGGAATGAACAGGCCCCCCTTTCTTTTTCTGTGCGGGAGTTTTGCTGCCCAACATGCTGGACAACCTCTGTAAAATGTTGAAAAGAAAGAAAGAAAGAAAGAAAGAAAGAAAGAAAGGAGCTGTTTGTTCTCTTCCTGACTCAACAATCTGGTTGTTCACTTTCCCTTGTGACTAACCAGCTGTGAGAAATGGCGAGAAGGGAACTAAAAGGTCCCTTTTCCTTTTTTCTAAACTTTTACAGAGGTTGTTGGGCACACTGGAGCTTAGCTGCCAGACACTCCTGGCAACCTCTATAAAAATTAGGAAGAAAGAAAGAAAAAAAAGAAAGAGCTATTGGTTCTCTTCTTCCTTCTTTCTGGCTGGTCCTTCTCCTCCTCACCAGGTGATGAATCCTCTTTCCTCTCCTTTTTTTTAAAAAAACAAACTTTTGCAGAGGCAAGGTTGAGCCAAAGCTGCAGCCACATTCACCAACCCAGTCTGCATGATCAGCGGCACCCGCCGTGGCTTAAATAAGCCATGGTGGGTTGCGGCACATACTGGCCACCACTGTGAATATTCAAGCTGCAGCGGGCAGTCACCAAGGCTTATTGTGATGTGCAAACCCAAGCAGGGTGACTTGTTGCCATGGGTAACATGCCACCCAGAACCCAATAACCTTGGCAAAGAGAGTACCCATGAATCCCAATGCATAATTCTGGCAGTGTTTAAGGTCTAACAGTGGCTTTTCTGTGGCATCTCCAGGAAAAGTGGGGCAGTCCAAAAGGGGTGGATAGTCTCTGAAGAAGCCTGTGCCCAATCCTAAATGGATTGTGAGGGCAGATGTATGAAACCTGGTGTCCAGATACCCACAATTCTGGGTCCTGCCACATGACTAATTGTACTTGCCAAGCTATGTTCTGCTGCTTAGGTAGGGTTGTGCATTACACTAAGGCTATTTTAAGAAATTTGGTATAAAAAACGTGAATGGCATATGTAATACGCAACATTCATACATGCATCTATTTCACTGTACTGTACACATAGTGGAAACCATGGAATGGCCATGGTTTTTCATCACATATATGCAATGATGGAGTTATGCATAATAATCAAGAAGGTGTAGACAACCTATGCATTTCTTTTTTACTACATGGAAAGGCTTTATTTGTAAGAATTATACAATCCATGAAGCAATGGATTGCTGCAAAGTGCAAAGTGATGCAGGTTGGGGCAAAAAATCTCAACTTCAAGTATAACCTGATGGAATCTCAGCTAGCAGTGACTGACCAGGAAAGGGATCTTGGGGTTGTGATGGACAGCTCAATGAAAATGTCAACCCAGTGTGTGGCCACCATAAAAAAGGCAAACTTCATGTTAGGTACAATTAGAAAAGGAATTGAGAATAAAACTGCCAATATCATACTTTCCCTATACAAATCTATGGTGCGACCATACTTGGAATACTGTGTCCCGTTCTGGTCACCGCACCTAAAAAAAGTTATTGCAGAGCTGGAAAAAGTGCAGAAAAGGGCAACTAAAATGATGAAGGGGTGGAGCAGATCCCCTATGAGAGAAGTTTACAACAGCTGGGATTGTTTAGCTTGGAAAAAAGGAGGGTAGGGGGAGACATGATAGAGATGTACAGAATTATGCATGGTGTGGAAAATGTGAATAGGGAGGCATTTTTCTCCCTCTCTCAAATACTAGAACCTGGGGTCATCCTATGAAGCTCATTGGTGGGAGATTCAGGACAGATCAAAGGAAGTACTTCTTCACACAGTGCATCATTAAACTATGAAATTTGCTACCACAGGATGTAGTGATGGCCACCAATTTGGATAGCTTTAAAAGGGGATTGGACAAATTCCTGGAGGAAAAGGCTATCAATGGCTATAGTCCTGATGGCTATGTGCTACCTCCAGTACTAGAGGCAGTGAGCCTATGTACACCAGTTGCTGGGGTACATGGTGTCAGGGTGGAAACTGAGCCAATAGAGCCCCAGAGCAGTTCTGATTCTGAGGAGGAACAGCAATCCGTGGGAGAGGAGCTCGCTCATCTCTCACAAGCACAGCAGCTGGCAGAGATTCCTCCTGCCAGCATTCCTGGGATAGATAGTGACCCTGGCACTGAGAGAGCGCTGGAGGGGGGCTTGCTGGACGCTTGGCGCAGACGCAGGGAGAGACAACAGATGGAGGGCGCCGAAAGGAGGCGTAGCGCTTGCTTGGCATGCAAACAACGGTCGCGTCCCGAGGACCCAAGAGAAAGAGGGAGGATCTCTCCCTAGCCCATAAGTTCAGGGTCTTCCCATGGTTCTCCTTCAAACGGGGACCAACTGCCTTACCTGGAGCTTAGGCTACTCTGCTATCTTTCCCCAGTGCTGTTCCTTGCTTTGTCGCTAGTGATTAGTATCTGAAAGAGTCATAAAGTAATAAAGTCTCGGAAAGAATTCCTCTTCGTCTGTGTCCTGAGTTGGCTATTGGTGGGGCCTACAAGAGTCAGCTAGGGCGCTCCTGACACATGGGTGGGAGGGTGCTGTTGTGCTCATGCCCTGCTTGTGGGTTCCCGGTCGACAGCTGGTTGGCCACTGCGTGAACAGAATGCTGGACTAGATGGACTCTTGGTCTGATCCAGCACGGCTCTCCTTATGTACTTATGTTTAGTAACTGAAACACAATTTTATTGATCCTTCTTAAATCTTTAGACAGGACAATGTTGGCTTATTCTATAGCCCTTGTTTAAGGTTTCTATTCTGGCTATATCTATTTATATAACTTACAGTTTTGGTCAGCCCATCTCAAAAAGGATATTGTACAGCTGGAAAAGGTGTAAGAAAGGCCAACCAAAATGATCAGGGGGACCTCCATAGCAGTAAATGAGCCACATTGTTTGACACTTTATAGGTTAGAAAAGGGAAGAACATGACAGAGTCTCATAAAATTATGCATGGTGTGGAGAAAGTGGATAGAGACGTTTTTCCTCCCTCTCTTATATTACTAAAACTCATTCAATACAAATGATGGGCAGTAGATTCAGAACAGACAAGGATATTGTCACACAACACATAACTTATGAAATTCAGTGCCACAAGACGTAGTGATAACCGCTAGCTAAGATGGCCTTAAGATGGGACTAGATAAATAAAACTATCAATGGCTGCTAGTCATGATGGCTATATAAAATGTTTGGATTCAGAGACAGCATACACCTAGATTCCAGATGTGGGGGATCCCAGAGGTATCTGGTTCATCCTGCTGCCAACAGTGAGTATCCAATGTATAGCATTATTTTTTATTAACAATTCTTACTTCCCATCACTTTAGCTAAAGAAGAAAAACAGAGTTGCACTCTTAGTTTTTAGAAAGAGTGTGTAATTTGGCATGCCATGTCTGAGCCCAAAACTCTCTCCTCAAGCCTAGAGGGTGAAGTCCCTTTCCCTCTGAAATTATTTTGTAGCATGGGTGTATTCTCGGTGGTGGCTCCCCATTTATGGAATAATCTCACTGAGGCCTGCCTGGCAGCACCATCTAATCATGTTATGGATTCCTTTCAGCTTGTGCAACCTGAGGATGTGGACAAACTGCTTGGAGGACTGAGGCCTACTACTTGCCCTTTAGATCCTTGCCATCCTGGCTTGTGAAATCTGGATCCTGGATATCTGGATTTCTGAGGTGGTAAATACCACCTTGAAGGACAGCAAGGTCCCTACAGCTTTGAAAGAAGCTGTGGTGAGGCCCTTGCTGAAGAAATCAAATTTAGATCCCCATGGTTCCAGATAATTACCGCCCTGTGTCAAATTTGCCATTCTTGGGCAAGGTGCTGGAGCACGTGGTGGCCTCACAACTCCAAGTAGTTTGGGATGAAATGGATTATTTTGATCCATTCCAATCAGGTTTCAGGCCTGGTTATGGGATGGAAACAGCCTTGGTCACCCTGGTTGATGACTTACACCAGGGAATGGACAGGGGGAGTGCAACCCTGTTGGTTCTTCTGGACCTCTCAGCGGCTTTCGATACCATCGACCATGGTATCCTTCTGGATCATTTATCTGGACTGGGCTTGGGAGGCACAGTTTTAAAGTGGTTCCAGTCCTTTCTGGAGGAGCGGTCTCAGAAGGTGGTGCTGGGGGACTTCGGTTCCACCCCATGGCCATTAGCCTGTGGGGTGCCGCAAGGTTCTATCTTATCCCCCATGCTTTTTAACATCTACATGAAACCTCTGGGGGAAGTCATCAGGAGGTATGGGCTGAAATGTCATCAGTCTGAGGATGATACTAAGCTCTACCTCTCTTTTCCATCTGCACATCCCAGGGAGGCTGTGGAACTCTTGAACCAGTGTCTGGAGGCTGTTTTGGGATGGATGAGGGTGAACAAGCTGAAACTTAATCCAGACAAGATGGAGGTACTGTGGGTTGGGAAACCAACTACTTCAGATGGAGGTTTACAACTGGTCTTAGATGGGGTTGCACTCCCCCTGGAAGACCAAATGCACAGTTTGGGAGCCCTCCTGGACTCTGAGCTAACTGGGGAAGCCCAGGTGGCTGCAGTGTCCAGGAGTGCTTTTTGCCAGCTTAGGCTGATATGCCAACTGCAGCCCTATCTGGAGAGGACGGACCTTGCCTCAGTTATCCACGCATTAGTCATGTCCAGCCTGGACTACGGTATTGTGCAATACATGGTGCTACCTTTGAAGATGGTTTGGAAACTCCAGCTTGTGCAGCATGCAGTTGTCAGAGTATTGGTGGGGGCTAGGCAATTGGATTACATAACGCCTCTACTGTGCCAGCTGCACTGGTTACCCATGCATTTCCGAGCCCAATTCAAAGTGCTGGTTTTTTTACCTTTAAAGCCTTAAACAGTTTGGGACCAAGTTACTTGAAGGACTGCCTACACCCATATCAGTCTGCCCGCACTTTAAGATCAGAAAGAGAGGCCCTTCTCACTTCCTCCCCTGTGAGAGCAGTCAGGTGGGTGACCACACATGAGATGGCCTTCTCTTCAGTGGCCCTACACCTTTGGAACAAGCTGCCATCAGAGGTCCGCCATGCTCCATCACTGCAGACCTTTAAGAAGGCCTTGAAAACATATTAATTTACCTTAGCCTTCTGTTGATATGACTGCTATTGTTGCTGTTGCTGCTGTTAACATCACTGTTGGTTTTATTGTTGGCTTTTACTGTTTTTATATTTTATCACTTTTAATATTTTAATTGTTTTTATGTATTTTATTGTTGTAAGCTGCCTTGGGAGGGCTTCTGCCCTGAAAGACAGCCAAGAAATATTTTAAATAAACAAACAAACAAACAAACAAATAAATGTCATCTTTTCGGCACCAGATTAAAACTGCCCTCTTCTCTCAGGCATTTGGCAGCATATAATGAGTCTCTTGATTGTCTCTGGCTGATCGATTTAAATTTTTAGATATATGTTGTTGTGTGTGTTGTTTGTTCCGTGCCATTACATGAATGGTTTTATATTTTATATAATGTATTTTAATGGTTTTAAATTTTTGTGATCTGCCCAGAGGGCTTCGGCTACGGGGCAGTACAGAAATATAATAAATGAAAGCAAATGAATATTTGCTTTGTATTAGGATCAGGACACAAATGTATTAGGTCTGCATTTTAATATGGACTGATAGAATTCACACTTCCCAAACTAATACATGAACCAGAACACAATTATCATTTGGTTTTCACCCTCCTCCAAATTTTACGATACAGTTCCCCAATAAAAAGCGCATACATCAGGGGAAATCGTGTACAAATCTTTATACATTTTGGAAAACAGCAAACAAAAAGGCACCTATTGGGGAAAATTGCTTGCAAAAATGTAACTATTATTAGGAGAAATGGACACAAAATGCATACACATTTTCACACAGACTTTAAAGAAACACAGCCTGATGGAGAAACGGGATGGAACAAAATCATGTTTGAAAAAATGCAAATGTTATAGAAAGTGAAACAGAGATTCATGCATCTCTACTTTGTATATAAAGTAGTATGTCAATATACTTGCTTTTAAAAAAACATTCAGGATCATGTACTTTTAATCAAAAGTCAATGGCAGGGGTGCTAACCGAAGTCCTCATGGAACCTCATCTTCAGAGGGTCACCTGGTCCTTCATGGATAGGGCTATTCTCCTTTCTCAAAGGGAAAGATAAGCACACTTACCCTATGACTAACTGACCAGGCCCCATTTCTCATTTTTATACCTTTTTCTCTTTTACATATTATAACTCCTACACAGGATGCTTCTATTTTCAAACTCTCTCAGGAGGGCAGCGTCTTCAACAAAGCAACACATTTTCTATTTAATTCAACATACATTTTGAAAAACTCAGTAAAGAGAATTATGGTCAATTTATCTGTCTGTTTCTATTGAAGGCAAACTTAAATTATGTTTAAGTCCATAGAGCATCTTTTACCTAGTCAAATATACAAATGTATCCTATGGTGTGTACATATATCTTTTTTGTTCATGCTATAATTTAATTTTCTTGATAGCCACTAATGTTAGATAAGACATTTTACAAAGCACCTTGGTTTATGGCAAAGTTGCTGGCAATATACAAAAGCAATTAAATCCCTTGAGAGATATTTATAACATCAATGAGAGAAAGTGTACAACATATCCAACAGAACCTCTGGACCATTTAATCTGTTTTAAGAGCACTAATGCTACCTTTGAGAGAAGATAATATAGTGTTTGCTCATTTTCACATTCATTATAAATTAAGGAGTAGCCAGCAGGGATTAAGAAGTAGAGAATTCACTTTAAGAGAGAATCTAGTGCATCATAATGCATGGGCCAGTGAAACAAAAGAAAAATGCAATTCACATTTCTTTTATGGGATTCATGAAGCCAGTTCAATAACTTTGTGCCAAGTCTCCTGCAGAAAAAAGTCTGCTAAGTGTAATTAATAGGACAAAATAATGTTCCTTGTGTTCCCCAAACGTTGGTCCTTAAGGGTGCCATTTGCAGTGACATCGAATGCAATATAAAAGGTTGCGGTCAGAAGTGAAAATTATCAAAGCATCAGATACACCCGTGCCAAAATTATTTGGGCGTATGCACATGCATGCACACACATGGCCTTTTAAGATCCCAGTCACAGCTTGCGTCTTTTCTTTTTTTAAAATTATTATTCCCCTGCTCATTAGAGGTATTTCTGTTTGAATCTGTATGAACTGAGGATCTCTTGGCAGAATATTGCTTAGTTTTTTAAAAACACTTACTTTTGATGCTAATTCTGTAGGAGCTTTCCGTTCTAGAAATCCCGAAACCTGAGGAAGTTCGTCTTCATTCAGCTCAATACTCCATATATATTGTAATGTTAATAACAAGTTTCCATAGATCACCATAAAAGGTGAACTGATCATAGCATATCTCCTTCGGTCACGTAGCATCCAAAGTATGCATGACCATATCAGCAGCACAAATGTTAACCAGCTGTGGTAAGTAATACTCCAGGCCTTAAAGATAACGAAAAGACAAGAGTGACAATCATTATAACAATAATGCTTAGTTGATGGTTCAGAACTGCATATGGACTTTTAGCCATTCTACACCCATTGCAGTTAGTGAGAGCTGGGCAGGACCTGCCATAACAAATTTAGACAACAACATTTTAACCCCTTGACCACAAATTGTCCTAGTTTTAAGATGGACCTATTGCAAACAGATTATTTAACTTACCATCATGGCTATCAAAGCACAAACATAACTTTGCTTCATAATAAAATGGAAAACTGTGACCATTGCATGGACTTTGGAATTTTTTTCTTCCTCAATATTTTCTTCTTCCTCCTCCTCCTCTTCCTCCTCTTCCTCCTCCTCTTTCTTTTCTAAGAAGATAAAAGAATTGTATGAATGGCAAAAGCCTACAAATATTGGGTTGGATCCAACGGTTCCCTGTTCATGTTAGAAATCTTTTGTTAATGGAAGCTCCTTCTGTTCATGGAAAAGAACCTCTGGATCCAACCCATGGTTTGTCCATAAAGATCCCAAATAGGATAGATGGATCATTCTATTTCTGGTCCATACGTATTTACTCATAAGCCCATTCCATCCCATTTCTGCATTAATCTGTAAATGTTTTAAAAATCTGCATGAAAATTCATATTTAATTATATATATTTAATGTATTTTCTCTCGAAGTACACATTTCCAAATATATTTTATCTTAAAATATCCATTTTTATATGCATTTTGGTATGTTTTTTGAGCCAAGAATTGCATCAGAAAATTTGAAGAAGTGCAAAATCCAAAGAATAACCATGTTCTTATCCACATATTAGTCTGGGGTGTGTGAATCAGGTCAGTTCACTTTGAAATGTACCAAATGAAAATTAATTCCTTGACCATTCCTACACCAAACCCTTATTTTCTCATCAGGATAAGAGCAGAAATTGATATTGTAGTATAGACTACTCAAATGTTTTTCTATCAAGCATATTTATGTACATGTATGTACTGTGTTGGTTTTTTCCAGACCTATATTAACAATTTTGATTATACTACATTGGGTTTCACTTGCAGTCTTATGCTGCTTTAGATAAAAAATAGGTATAACATTTTATCTGTAAATATATTGCTACCTTCAATCCAAAGAGATACAAATGAGTACCTGAGGTACTGGGCTAGTAGATGTATCACTACCTTCTGTATTGCAGGATATAAAACACTCATGTAGCTTAACCATATGTGAATTCATCGGACTGGAAATGGGCAATAACTTCAAAATATTGTTAAAGTAGTAATATACTGCAGGAATCATGAAAATGTTGTTAGCAAGCTGTTTGCTACGGTTTCAACTACATACAGCTGCACTTGCCTTCGTAGGCATTTCCATGTTTTGCTCTTCCTTGACTGGAAGAGCTGAAATGAACAATGAGGTCGTTGGAGCCTGTGTGTCAAACATTTGCAGCTTGTGATAAAACTTTTCAAACTTTCACAATACCCTCATATGCAAAAAATAAAAATAAAAAAATCTTTTTTTAAAATCTTTTTTTATTATAAGTTTCAACAAAGGAAGCTTAAGAAAACAACACAAAAGGCCAGTGGGCTAGGCCCTGCTTAAGACCCTCTCAATGGGGAAAGTTAGAAGAGTTATGGGGAGGAGCAAGGCATTTTCAGTCACAGTCTCAAGGCTGAGTTGCCAGAGCACATACTTTATTAGAATGTATAAAAAGAGCTTAGGCTGGCATCTACAGCCTGGTTTTGTGCTCCATTTTTAAGCAGCATGTGGCTAGTTTAGCTGTTTTCCATGGTACTTTTTGCTGGCTTTTTGAAATTTTAACTCAATACAACTTTGTATTTAGTCATATTTGTGCAATCAGTATATATATATATATATATAGAGAGAGAGAGAGAGAGAGATCACAGAAGCTGCATCAGACTTTTAGAAAAAGACAGGATATTGGATGGATACATAAAAAGAATCCCCAAGCAATTCTTGCTACTACCTGAGCCATCAGCTGATGGGTCCCATTTGTAACGTGGACTTGAGTACATATCTGCCTTGGCAGGCCCATTCTCTATGGGACGCAATGTCTGTATGCTCGGATAATCAACAGGTGTGCCATTCACCGTCACCAACAGGACCTGTTGAGTGAGGATTAGAGAAAAGAAATCCTTTTAAAACAAACATTGTGCTAGAGCAATCACTTATATTACTTTTCTTGTTAAAAAAAAATACCAATGATGCTTCAGGTACCATAGAATTTCCATATGGACTGAAAATAAGTCACAAGCTCGGGATGGAAGGAGTTTGACCACAAGAAATCAACTATCTTAGCAGACCAAGAGTGACAGATATGACCATGTCTAGCACCCGCAATGACAGCTTTTTGTTTTGAAGATTGTGCTATGCTCTCTGTATAGCAAGGTAGATTAAAAAATAATCAAGAAGAAAGGAACGTCCTTGTTATTTCTATTCAGTGACCAGAACCAAACTTGTTTTAACCCATCCTGAGCCCAACCACTGAGCCACTGAGCTCATTGTTCTGCCTTAGAGTTTAGGCAGTAAGTGTTCATTCTTTCTACTTGGGCAATTCTCACTTTGGTGCATCTCAGCACTGAGAATAAACCTGGAGCCAGACTCACTTTTAATATCATTCCTTGTGGCTTACCCAGAACAATTATTGCTCTACTCCAGAAACCCCCATTCTCCTGCTCCATTTGGCCAAGATAAATCGGTTTACTTCATACACCCAGAGAGAGAGAGAGAGAGAGAGAGAGAGAGAACGAGAGAGAGCTTTATCCCGGGTAAAGCATCCTACTGCATCTAGAGCCGGGTTCCACACATAACACAGCCTGCTAGCCTTATGGTGCCTAGTAAGGGGACTGCGACCTATGCATGAGTTGGTGGTAGTGAGTCTCAAAGTGTGAAATCAGTTCCACAGGAAGTCTAGAGCATCAAGAAGCAGCTAATGAAAAGTCTGTTTCCAACCAAAATTGTGGTGGCTCCGGCGACTCTAATAACAGTTTAGCCTTCATTCGGTCCCCATCCTTACTTACCAGACACCTTTCTTTTGGCTGTCTATGGACTATGTGGTGCAGCCCATTGTCAACAAATCTAGAGCAGCTTGAGGCTATTGCCCCATTTTTGTAATCTGGAACTAAGGTGAGAAACCCGAGGGTAGTCTCTGCCCCCCAGTATTTTTAAATGTTTTGGCAGCCAACCAGGAAGCGAAGTCCTTTGAGTTCCCATTCCTCTGACATCTGGTAATTATAGCTGCTCCTGCTCTTACTTCTTTTCCTTTCCATTTCTATCCATTTCTACCCTCTGTGGCTCACCATTTTCTCCAGCACCTGAGCTACTCTGGTCGTATATCCTTCTAGCCCCTTGCTCTGCCATTTCCATAGCGCCACCTTCCCCTCCGTATTTGGTTAATATTCATTTCCCCAATCTTCATTCTTTAATATCTTTTCTAGGTGGGACTACTAGAATTGGTATACTGACTCATGCGGTAAGGGGTGGGTATACTAACCAAGCCAACATTCTCTCTGTAACGAATGCACATGTATGTGTTTTTTGAGGGGAAAAAACCTGTAAAAAATAAAGTTCATGTTTTTGGACTTTTAAGTAGCATTTTATCCAATTTCCCTGTGTTAGAGAAGTAGCTATTCCCCATTTTAGTAAGAGCATAGTGAATAAGTCTGTGGTGAGTGCACCATACTTGTGGTTAGAGGCCCCCTTAGATTCACACTGGTCGTTACACGAGAATACACGGCAGTCATGTGTCTGCGTGAATGACGACACACAGCAACCCATAACATATAACGTCCAAACTGATCTGCTATTCTAAGCACGTTTAAATGGGAATACATTCCTCTGAAATCAATGGAATCTAATCTCCCAAGGAATTCTGTACGAACTAAACGAGGAAGAAGAGTTATTTGCTCGAAGTGTCAGTAGCAGTCAAGAAAAGAGCAAACACAGAACATGTTTTCTTCAGAATTCCCCTCTAGGTATGCCTAGATAGCCATATATTCCAGGATCAGAGGCACCATGACCCTGAATACCACTTGTCGGGGAGCATCAGTGAAAGAGAGGGCCATTGTCCTCATGTCCTGCTTGTGGGCTTCCCATAGGCATATGCTTGGCCACTGTGAGAGAAAGGATGCTGGACTACATAGGCCCTTGACTACATCCAGCAGGGCTTGTGAACCACCCAGAGAGCTTCAGCTATTGGGCGGTATAGAAATGAAATGAAGAAAGAAAGAAAGAAATTGTCTTATGTTCTTATGAGAATAACACAACAGAGTAATTATTAAAGTACAGTAATAGCCAATCTTGGATTATGGAGACACGATCAGTAAATAATAGACAGAGTGGCAGTACGCAGTCAGCTATTCCTGAATATCTTGAGGAGGCACAACAGCAAGCTAGGTACTGGCTACTGCTTCTAGGTTATATAAAGGCAGATAACTCTGAAGACTGAGATCTTCTATTGAGCCAAATGGTCCTGTCCCCTAAAAAATATTATTTGGAGTTAGAAAACTCTTGATACAACAAAAAACTGCAGATCAAATTAATTGCAAGAATGAGACCATGTACTAACATCAGATGACTTGTGTTCATCCCCAGTCACTGTCAGATGCTGCAAAGCAAGGCAAGAATAATTTATTAGTTGAGACGTATAGCTGAAGCATAAAATATTCTTAAGTGTTACATTTTAGCCTCAAAACTGACCATTTGCTATGAGGAACATGTTAATTACTGCATGCATATATACTACTAATACTCTGGAAACCTATAAAGAATACACTGTAGAATTATATTATTGATGGACATTGTACAATAACTATATACTTCTAAATGACAAATAAAGGTACCGATAAAGTTACTGTTGGTAACAACAGTTCTAGTTGAGGATTTTAAGAAGGGAGCTCCAGCCAAAAGAAATGTCACCATGGGCAGTATCCAACTGTGTCATTCTGTGAACTTAAGCAGTGCTAGTGGAGCTCCACCGAAACTTTCCATGGTGCAAGCACTTGCAGAAGCTGTTGCACAACTGGCTGCACAGTGGCTTGTGCAACTGCACTTGCACAAACATAACTTTCATTGGATTCTCCTCTTGTGCATAGTTTGGAACTTATTTTCCAGTAGTGCAACACCATTTACACTAATGGAATTACACAGATACTGCCCCATGACACTAATTACTTCTATGAAATTCAAGGGAATTTCAGAAGCAGCCTGCAGTGCTAGATAGGGATCTTCTGTTCAAACAAAAGAAGGCAAAAGTCCCACTGGATGCACACAAGCCCACCCATATTGCAGTGTTTATGTTTAGAGCAATGAGTGTGAAAATCCAGCTTCATGAGTCCAGTTAAAATGATAAAATGATGAGTAGCACATTTGTACTGAAGGAAAAGTCACAAAACAATCTTTAACTTTTCCAGTACTCGTAGCAACATTTGGTCTTTTGTTGTGCTTAAACCTGTACAGCAGAACTATCTCATATCATACATATAGTTATGAACATGGAACACAACACTCCCAATCATTAGTTGGCTAAATTATAAGACTACCATTTCATAACTGACATTATAACATAGATGAATTTATTTCTCTACAGCTTACTGTTCTTTCATCGGTTGTGTAGTGGGCATACCACACGCTGTGACTCTTTGCAGTCATTTGGACTTCTCTGCAGTCTGTTTCTTCTTCCCTGTTACCAAATTTGTCATCATCAGGCATGTTCTAAAGAAAAAAAACAGGGCTAAGTTAACTCCAGAATAAGTATGACAAAGATGTTATCTAGCTGCTATTTTATCTCTAAAAATTGAAATAACTTTTCAAGGTAAATAAGATAACCAGGTCATGAGCCATTACACTGTCTCGAAAGTCTAGGCAGTTTTAAGTTTATATTTATTATGCTTATTTTGCCTGTTCAATTTCTCTCCCACTCTAGTCCATAGTAAGTTTTCAGACTTGAAAAACAATCTCAACACTTCTCACTAGACAAGTTTAAGTAACACTGCAAACATAAATGGATCCATACCTTTAAAATAAAAGCCATATCCATTTCTGCGAGTGTAATGAAATAATAGAAGTGCATGTAATTAGCTCAGACAGAAAACCTGTAAAGCAGTCAGCAGTTTCACAGATCTTCTTTCAGCCTAATTGTGTGAATTGCTGTTCTCATGTTACTTATTTGCCTATCTTCAGAAGGGGCTGGGACCAAGTATGTTTTAAAACTGCAATGCACGAGGCACTTTTTATATGCCTTCTACCACTTCAGTCAAGTTATTTGAACTCATAACAAGACCAAGCCCAATGAAACATTAGTGACCATTTTGTTTTCTCCTCATGTATAAATGTATGTTAGAGTGTATACAGCAGGGGTTGGCAACTTTTTAGGCTTGTGGGCACATCTGCGCACTGTTGTGGGCACTAGCACAAAACAGCCACCATATCCCTCTCAAAGAAGCAAGGCTGAAAGTAATTTCAAGTTCACAGAATTCTTTCATGTAGAATTAAATAAAGTGTTAGCAGAACATGATGGCAGGTAAAGATAATAATAAAATATAATAGTAATACTATCTTGTACGTTCACTAACACAACCAAGGTATGCTAGAGTTTTGCTCAATATACCACGTGGGCCACCAACATCCTTGGAAACCTGGTGCATAGCTAGATAATCTATTGGTAAGCAAATCCCACAAATGATGTTTCTACAATTATGTCATAAACTAGTTCCCGGAATGATATAAATGGGCAAAGAAACCATTTTGGAGGATCTATTTGTGTGGGGGCATGCTTCTCAGCAATACTGAGTGTCAATTTAGTCACCTTGAATGTAATGGTCAAACTTCATTCATTGCTCTTCTCGTTTCAGTCTGATGTGCACCAGACATAATGAGAACATAGGTCTGGTTAGATGTTGATGTTCTACTAAAAGTCTACATGCACTGAGGCTTGGTGCCCACAAACAGTAGCATACTCATTTTTCATGGTGCGTAGGACGCAATATCAGAGCTGAATAAAGGAGCTTGAAAATAAACACACAATATACCAATCTACTTCCCTCCCACTCCTTTGAAGGGCAGGGGCGGCTGGGTTGCTTAAGAGGATTACATAGGTCAGGAAAATTGTACATACATTTATAAGCGTATTTATCCAGATCTCACCTCACCATTATGCAAAAGTAGAGCAGCTGCCACCAGCTTGGTGCCCTCCAGATGATTTGGGTTTCAGCTCCCATCAGCCCTAGCCAGCATGGCCAATGGTCAGGAATGCTGGGAATTGTAATAAAAAACATCTGGAGGGCACCAGATTGGGGAAGGCTGAAATAGAGCACAATCTCATGACATGGTTGTGTTGTACCATATATAGGACATAACTGGGCCAGTGAACATCTGATCCAGCCTTTACCACCTGCCTCTCCATAGTGCAAAGACGGAATAAACACCCACTCAAGCCTGCTGATTCTTTCATACAAGTACCCCCCCCATTTACATTAAAACAAACTCAATGAGTTAAAAGTCCTATGTTTTCCTTGTACCATGTGGTTCTGCCCTGAATTACTTATAACAGCAAGAGATCACTTATTAGTAATTCATAGTGCACAATTATTCGCTTCTTATTTGTAAATGTCACAGGCAGCCTGAAGAGGTTTATAATATGCTCTTTCCTAGAGGTTTTTCGTAATGGGAGGAAGAGAGTTGTTTCACCTGCACAATAGGTTTGTGTAGCCAAAGTCGAATGAGAGTTGCTAGGGTATAGTACAATAGCAGCAGTAAGATAGGACTGGTATGGTGGTACCATCTCAGATTTTGGTTGGTTATGATTTTCCAAGTGCTTGAGCAGTTGGTCTGAATGACTGAAGTGACACCAAACAATCTGTTGAAATAATTAAAAGGAGGTATTACAGAAGCAATACAGCAGAAGAATATCATCATCTAAACCTCAGTTAACAAAACATCTTGATAGTTTGAATTCATGGCACCTTCCCCAGTCAGGATAAAAATGACACTCCCTTGCATTAACGATTTTGTTTAGCATAACTATGCCCTTAGGTAAACTGATGCCTCATTCAACTTCTTCATAAATATTTACAACCATACTTATGCGTGAAGTTCCTACTTGCTTTTGCCATGTTTTCTTGTGAAACTTTCTTGTTGTTTTGATCTTTAATTTGCTGTTTGGGAAAAAAAAGTTGGAGCTCACAGTCCTTTAAATGCCTATGAGGAAATGTACCAGTTTTAACCCCAATATAACCCACTCCAGTATTCTTGCCAAGAAAACCCCATGGAACGTATCACAAGGCTAAAAGATATGACGCTGGAAGATGAGCCCCTCAGGTCAGAAGCTGTCCAATATACTACTGGGGAAGAGCAGAGGGAATTTCCAAGTAGCGCCAGAAAGAGTGAAGCGGCTGGGCCAAAGCCGAAAGGACACTCAGCTGTGGTTGTGTCTGGTGGTGAAAGAAAGTCCGATACTGTAAAGAACAATATTGTTTAGGAACCTGGAATGTAAGAGCAATGAATCAAGGTAAGCTGGAGGTGGTCAAACATGAGATGGCAAAATTGAACATCGACATCTTGGGAATCAGCGAACTAAAATGGACAGGCATGGGCAAATTTAATTCAGGTGACCATTATATTTACTACTGTGGGCAAGAATCCCTTAGAAGAAATGGAGTAGCTCTTATAGTCAATAAAAGGGTGGGAAAGGCAGTACTGGGGTACAATCTCAAAAATGACAGAATGATCTCAGTACGAATCCAAGGCAAACCATTCAACATCACAGTAATTCAAGTCTATGCCCCAATCACTGAGGCCAAAGAAACTGAGGTTGATCGCTTCTATGAAGACCTACAACACCTTCTAGAACTAACACCAAAAAAAGATGTCCTCTTCATCATAGGGGATTGGAATGCTAAAGCAGGAAGTCAAGAAATCACCGGGATAACAGGCAGGCATGGCCTTGGTGTACAAAATGAAGCAGGACAGAAGCTGATAGAGTTTTGCCAAGAGAACACGCTGATCATAGCAAACACTCTTTTCCAACAGCACAAGAGGCAACTCTACACATGGACATCACCAGATGGTCAATATCGAAATCAGACTGATTATGTACTTTGCAGTCAAAGATGAAGAAGCTCTATACAGTCAGTAAAAACAAGACCTGGAGCTGACTGTGGCTCAGATCATGAGCTGCTTCTTGAAACATTTTGGCTTAAATTGAAGAACGTAGGGAAAACCACTAAACCATTCAGGTATGACCTAAATCATATCCCTTCTGAATATACAGTGGAGGTGAGGAATAGATTTAAGGGATTACACCTGACAGACAGAGCGCCTGAGGAACGATGGACAGAGGTCCGTAACATTGTTCAGGAGGCAGCAACTCAATCCATCCCAAAGAAAAAGAAATGCAAGAAAGCAAAGTGGCTGTCTGATGAGGCTTTACAAGAAGCTGAGGAAGGAAGGGAAGCGAAAAGCAAGGGAGAAAGGGGAGGATATATCCAACTGAATGCAGAGTTCCAGAGAACAGCAAAGAGAGACAAGAAGGCCTTCTTAAATGAACAACGCAAAGAAATCGAGGAAAACAATAGAATGGGAAAGACTAGAGATCTTTTCTAGAAAATCGGAGATATCAAGGGAACGTTTTGTGCAAAGACGGGCATGATAAAGGACCAAGAAGGCAGGGACCTAACAGAAGCAGATGAGATTAAGAAGAGGTGGAAAGAACGCACAGAAGAACTCTACAGGAAAGATCTATGTCCCTGATAGCCATGATAGTGCGGTCACTGAACTTGAGCCGGACAACTTAGAGAGTGACGTCAAGTGGGCCTTAGGAAGCACTACTAACAACAAAGCTAGTGGAGATGACAGTATTCCAGCTGAGCTATTTAAAATCCTAAAAGATGATGCTGTGAAAGTGCTGCACTCAATATGCCAACAAATTTGGAACACTCAACAGTGGCCACAAGACTGGAAAAGGTCAGTTTACATGCCAATTCCAAAGAAGGGCAATGCCAAAGAGTGTTCAGACTACTGTACAATTCCGCTCATTTCACATGCCAGCAAGGTTATGCTCAAAATCCTACAAGCTAGGCTTCAGCAGTATGTGAACCAAGAACTACCGGAAGTACAAGCAGGGTTTTGAAGAGGCAGAGGAATTAGAGATCAAATCGCCAACATTCGCTGGATCATGGAGAAAGCAAGAGAATTCCAGAAAAACGTCTATTTATTTATTTATTTATTTAATTTCTATACCGCCCAATAGCCGAAGCTCTCTGGGCGGTTCACAAAAATTAAATCCAAGCAACACACAATAAAACAATTTAAAATATACAGAACATTAAAACCACAATATAACAATACAACCACAATAAAACCTAGCAGCAGTGCAGGAGTTTAAAATACAGATTTAAAACAGCAAAGATAAAAATTTAGAAAGCTAAAATGCTAAAATGCCTGGGAAAATAAAAAGGTCTTCACCTGGCGCCAAAAGGAATACAATGTAGGCGCCAGGCGAACCTCACTAGGGAGCTCATTCCAGAGCCGGGGTGCCACAGCAGAAAAAGCCCTCCTCCTAGTAGCCACCCGCCTCACTTCCTTTGGCAGGGGCTCACGGAGAAGGGCCGCTGATGATGATCTTAAGGTCCGGTCAGGCACATATGGGAGGAGGTGATCCTTCAGGTAACCTGGCCCCAAGCCGTTAAGGGCTTTGAATGTTAACACCAGCACTTTGAATCGGGCCCGGAAATGGACTGGCAGCCAGTATATTTCTGCTTCATTGACTACGCTAAAGCCTTTGATTGTGTGGATCACAACAAACTGTGGCAAATTCTTAAAGAGACGGGAGTACCAGACCACCTTACCATCTCCTGAGAAACCTGTACGAGGGTCAAGAAGCAACAGTAAGAACCAGACATGGAACAACCGAGTGGTTCAAAATTGGGAAAGGAGTACGACAAGGCTGCATATTGTCGCCCTGCTTATTTAATTTATATGCAGAGTACATCATGAGAAACACCGGGTTGGATGAATCACAGGTCGGAATTAAGATTGCCAGGAGAATGATCAACAACCTCAGATAAGCAGACAATACCACCCTAATGGCAGAAAGCGAAGAGGATCTCAAGAGCCTCTTGTTGAGGGTGAAAGTGGAGAGTGCAAAAGCTGGTTTGAAACTCAACATTAAAAAACTAAGATCATGGCATCTGGCCCCATCACTTTCTGGCATATAGAAGGGGAAGAAATGGAAGCAGTGACAGATTTTACTTTCTTGGGCTCCAAGATCACCACAGACGGTGACTGTAGCCATGAAATTAAAAGATGCTTGCTCCTTGGGAGGAAAGCTATGGCACACCTAGACAGCATAGTAAGAAGCAGAGACATCACCTTGCCGACAAAGGTCCGTCTAATCAAAGCTATGGTTTTCCCAGTAGTAATGTATGGCTGTGAGAGCTGGACTATAAGGAAGGCTGAGCGCCGAAGAATTGATGCTTTCGAACTGTGGTGCTGGAGAAGACTCCTACGAGTCCCCTGGACTGCAAGGAGGTCCAATCAGTCCATCCCAAAGGAAATCAACCCTGAGTGCTCATTGGAAGGACAGATACTGAAGCTGAAGCTCAAATATTTTGGCCACTTAATGAGAAGAGAAAACTCCCTGGAAAAGACCCTGATGCTGGGAAAGATTGAAGGCAAAAGGAGAAGGGGACGGCAGAGGATGGGATGGCTAGATAGCATCACCGATGCAATGAATATAGACTTGAGCACACTCCGGGAGAGAGTGCAGGACAGGAAGGCCTGGCATGCTATGGTCCGTGGGATCACGAAGAGTCGGACACGACTTAATGACTGAACAACAACCACCACCACTGGTGCTGAGAAGCAAATTGTTTTGAAAGGCGATGTAATGTGGCTAAGGTGCTGCATAAAACAGCTCAAGTATACACAGAGCATGGATAAACTTCTCACCAGCTACACTCAAATCCAGCAGGTTCATGCCTATGAGAGATCCAACAAGCATGAGAAGCCACCACATACATACCAGTAAGCTTCCTTGTTCGCTTCCATTTCAGGGCCTGCCTTATGCATGCATCACACACACTCTGTTCATGGAGCTGCATTAAACACTTTACGAAAGGTGCGGGTCTCTGTATAAAATGGGCATTTGCAGGACCTGGTTAGGGGAGCTGACTACGCAATATATTGGTGTGTGCCACACACTTTGTGGAATGCCCTCCGCTAGGAAGTACATATAGCCTGTTTTAAGCTGTCTTAAGCTGTTTTAATTTCAATGCACATGTTATTAATTGTTTCACTATTATTATTAATTTTATTTGTATTCCCCTTTCTCCCAAAAAATGGCACTCAAGGCAGCTTACAGGCAAAATTAAAATGGATTAAAACAATGAAATAAATTAAATTACAATAAAACCATAACAATTACAGATTTTTTCCTAACCCAGCAGACCCACTTACAGACCAAAGGCCTTCTTGAATAAAGCAGTCTTCGCCTGCTGGCAGAAGGACAGCAGAGGGAGTGAACCTAGCCTCTTCCTACAGGGAGTTCCACAGCCTGGGAGCTGTCATCAAAATAGCCCTCTCTCAGGTCACCATCAAACACACCTCCGAAGCCAGCAGTCTGGAAAGAAGGGCCTCTCCAGAAGATCTTAAGAACCATGCAGGCTTGTATGTGAGAAGGCAGCCTTTCAGGTAGCCTGGTCCCAAGCCATATAGGGATTTATAGGTCATAACCAGCGCTTTGAATTTTGCCCCAAAACAGACTGGTAGCCAGTGAAGCGCTGTAACAAGGGATTCACATTCTCCCTGTAACCAGCCCTGGTCAACAGTCTGGCCACAGCATTCTGGACTAGCTGACAACAATTTTCAAAGGCAGCCAGACGTAGAATGCGTTACTGTAGTTCAAATGGGATGTAACTAAGGCATGCATGAATGTGGCCAGCTCAGAAATCTCTAGGAACAGGCACGGTCGGTGCACTAGCCTCAGCTGTGCAAACATACTCCTGGCCACTGCTGAGAGCAGGGCACCCAGGTTCAGGGGTGAGTCCAAGAGAACACCCAAACTGTGATCCTGAGTCTTCAAGGGGAGTGTAACCCCAATCCAGCATAGGCTGAATCCCTATTCCCTGATCTGCCTTTTGACTGACCAAAAGCAAGTCTGTCTTGTCTCAATTAAGCTTCGATTTGTTTGCCTTCATCCAGTAATTGTTGAGTCTTGATGAAGTTTCACTGCCCATTTTAAGTGGTGCAAAAGAGGATTTTTAGCTGATGATATTTATATTGTGACATTTGTCATAAAATTATTTTGCACTCCACCTTGTAAGAGAAATGTGCACTGAAAGGCGGTTTATACATGTTTTAATAAAATACAATTTCTATGTTCATGGAAAAAAAGTACAACTGTATATTTTAGGATCAATTAATATTCATTAAGCATATTTCATGAAAATAACCAATCTACATAGGGACAATAACATGAATAGTATTTCAAGTTATGCAAACCAGGAAGAATTGTACTACTGTTCTGAGGAACATTATATAAACAGCATGCTGGAAAACAAAACGCAGGGGTGGCTTTCACATTCTTGCTCTGCATGTTCATTTTCCCAGCAAAAACTTATTGAATTAATGCAATCATCTCTCTAGTGTTCATGCACTATGATCTGTTCTTCCTGACACATTCGCAACCTATGACCTTGATAAATGCAAGATACTGATGAGGCGTTAAAGCACATAATGATGTAAGAGTGGAAATATTGCTGCTTTCTGAATAACAGGAAAACTATTTTTCTTCTACTTCCACCTATGCAGTGCAGCCAACTGTGAAAATAACCATAATCACAAAAGATATTTACTACATACAACTCTTGCTTGAGTTCTCACTCAGACTAATATATTCCCATCTGACTATGAGAGAAAAGCACATCAGGCTTGTATGCACCTGTCCTCTCTCTCTCTAGGTAGAAAGTAATGTAAGAAATGTTGACCTATACATAGGGATCTCCCTCGAACCTCTATCCATATACCTGTGTTGAAAGATGCAAATAGATGGATGTGTTATTGTATCAGTTCATACATTATTTCCTATCAAGGCAGGGAAGAGGAAGTGGGAAAGTGGTGTGTGGGTATGCATGAGCCAAGGGATGCTCCATTCTCATACTAGGTAGAAAAACGTTGACTGAACAGGACCTTGGTCACTCTGAAATGTCAGCGCTAATGTCAGAGGTAACACCATTATATTATGCAGTACAATGGGAAATCTAAAGCAATATAATCTACAAGATTTTAAAAATAATTATTAAAGGCACCGCAAGCATAACAATTAGCCACATTTGATTTCAGTCATTGTACTGGTGAAGTCTGCATTTCAATCCAGTTCACAGAGCTAGATAAACATTTTTGCTTGGTATCACAACTTCAGTTATTTTAATTAGAGATAGGAAGATACGTGGAATGAAGGGACCTTGAAATGCAAACTCCCTCTGCTCAAAACATCGGGCCCCTTTATGAGCCCAGTCTACTTCAAGCTGGGGTCAACTCAAAATGAGGCTTGCAGCCCACCTTTACCACTGTTCAGGTCTCCCTGCAAGTCCCCCACCTGCTCCACAGCTTCCCCAAACAAAAAGATTCAAGCTGGGGAAAGAGGAGGGGGTAACAGGCCTGCAACACAGGAGAGGTCTTGTGGGGCCTCCTCCTTACTGGAAATGATGCTCAGAGTGTCATTCCTTGCCAGGAATAATACACATATAGTTTCCCAGGTAAAGCCGGTGGGTGTGCATGTGGAGCAGGCAGGGGAAGAACTTGGTTTGTAGAGAGAGCTTTAGGTAAATGAGCAAGTGAGCAGGTGGCAGCATTTGCTCCTCCTCACGACCGCTGTTGTTCATTCAGTTGTACCCCCACCCCAAAGCCAGAGGGAAAGGTGAGCAAGCAGCAGTGGCTAGGGGGCTCTTGGCAGTAGACCCCTGCAGCGACATGGACCAAAGCAGCTGCCCAATCATGCCAACCTAACAAAATGTTTTATTTGTTGTTTCTGCTGTTTTATTCTTATAATGTTTTAATATTTACAGGGTTTTTTATTTTATTCTATATCACCCTACGAGTTTTTAATTGAAGGGTGGCATAGAAATCTAATGCATTAGCAAATAAACTCCTGACATGAGACCTGACTGCAAACTATGGTGAATTAGGAATCAGCTTAGGGCTCACATGTCCATCCTCCCCACCTCACTGCAAATTCCTTCTCCTTTCTTCTGTTGGCTTAATCATAGCCTACCATAACATATGGGTCAATGCTAGGGGTTGAACTGGGTTTGCAAACTCAGTTAAAAGGGAACCAAGTTAGAACAGTCATAATTCTTCCTACCACAGATCTTCCACATCAAATGAACCAAAAGCTATCAACAGAAGCATTTTAGTGGCCATGTTCATTAAGAAATGATGAATGTAGCTTTTGATAGATTTTGTTTTTTCATATGGAAACAAGTTTGTTTCATGCAGCTACATTCTGAATGAAGAAATTCTTAATAGTTCTAACACATGAAAACCAGTGCAGATTTAATTCAAGAAATTATGTGCAATGCTCATTTTTCTAAATGCATGCAAGCACTTCTGACATTTGAGTTGCATGTTTAAAAATGGACATAGATATTTCTGGAAACCATACATATTCACTCAAAAATGGGAAATCTTCTGTATAGATTTGTCTCAGTGTATTTAAGCATGAGTTTACATCTATACCTACATAGATTATCAGTATGATCCTTACAAACATTCCTGTAAGGCAAGGTCAATATAATTCTTTTCTCCAAATATTACAAAGGTGGAGGCAGAGAGATAGTAGTCATCCAAAGAGGTTGTTGTTAACTTTTACACTCTAACAAACACCACTTTTCACTACCAAAAAGCCTCAGCACCCAAAATCCCCCATGTTGCCATTAAGACACTACAATACACATATATGTCAACTGAAAATGTTCCCTACTTGGATCTTGTCACCTGCAAAAAGTCTGTATTTAATTGTATCCTAGACAGTTTTGCTGTGGTGTAGCCATTGGTGCAGGATGGACCCTATGCCTTCCTCAGTCAAACCAAATTTTGCCACCACATGCCTCTGACCAAGAAGCATATGGAATGATTTCCTGCAGCTACCACATTGACTTCCAATCCGATTCTGGGTAGCTGGTAGTGGGGAGGTGTTCCCAGCATTTACTTTACCCAAAGGAACAGTAAGTACAAGGAAGAGTTTCCTGCTGTCTTCAGCTTCAGCCTTCTGAGGGGCTCTCAGATCAAAGCCATGGAGGTGTCTTAATGGCTGCCTTAAATGGCAATAAAAAGTTACTCTACTAGCATTTTATTATTGCCTGAATGTGCAAACACTACTAATGCAACACTTCTTTCATATCAAATCATGCAATAAAGGAGTGCGATCTTATGTTCCCTGCAGCTCATGGAGTGGGTTTCAATGTCCAGATTAATGCAAAATATTATATGTACCAAACTGTACCCAGTTTGCATGGTTCAGGAGTAAGAACAAACTATGCTTTGCTCAATCAGAAAAAGGAAGGAGGGAATTCAGTGTGAAAGCCTGTGGCACATTCTTGAACTACCAAACACTTCGGAGGATGGAAACCTTATATCTAAACTGATCTAATCCGTAGCACTAGATTTATCACATTATAAGTCTGGCCTGGTCAGATCCTGGTTTGAGATCTTGCGAATAAACTATGGTTTTCATAAAGCCACAGTGTATAATATTCGGATGAAATGGATACAGTGGTTTGTTATCAACTGCAATCAGAAGTGTCTGATCTCCTCCCCTTCCACATGAAGGAGGGATGAAGGAAGTGTACAAGCTTGAGGCTCATGCCAGTACATCCTTGAAGTGACATGTCTGAGTCAAACTCCCCATCCTCTCTCAAACACTCACTCACTCCATCAGTCATACGAATACAAATAATGAATGTACCTAAAATCGCTACACATTATACAAAATAAAAATAAAGCAGGCATTGCCTACAGATTTACAACCTAAAGTTCAGGACAATACGTATTTGGGAGGAAAGGAAAAAAATAAAAGAGGAGAATTAGTCAGGAAAAGCCAGGGTGAACAGATGCAGCTCAAAATGGCACTTGAATATAAAGAACAGAGAAAGAAAGTCAGATGTCAGGTGGAAGATATCAGGTCAGATGTCATAGGGAGCTACAAGAGGAAAGGGATACAGATGAGGAATACAGAGAGGGTAATCTCAGGTTTAAACAAGAAGTTTTGTACCTGTGGAGAAATGAATCTAAGCAGGAACAACGAGAAAAAAGATAGATACAGAAGAACATTACCATGAAGGAATTTTAAAGTAAATACAAGAAACTTAAAAATGAAGATGAGAAGAGGTAACCAACAAAGAGAATAGAGCAAATAATTAATATAATCTGAACCACGAGCTTAAAATGTCAGAGAGGAAGCATATAAAACGGAGTGGAGAGACTTGTGTTTTAGAATAGAACCAGGAAGACCAGCAATAAGGAAGTTACAATAATCAATGTGGGAAATAAGAAGATAATAAACTAATACTTGGGTAATGTCCATATAAAAAAAAGATCATGTATTATAAGCCACATAGATACATGTACACAACAGTTACTGGAAGTACTATGTTATGGTCACACTTACCAACTTCATACATAGGGAAGTTAAGCCCTGGGATTCCCTAGGCTTCTCAGCGAAGGCCACTTGCTTGGACATAGTTCTCAGGGAATCTCCTATCTTTTCATATCTGTGCCACAGGAAGTAGTACAGCTTCCACCTTCATATATTCTACTCTAAGATACGTCACTCCATTTCAAACTAGACCCATTCAAATGGTTCTGCTTGCTGTTGACTATGCATTCCAGTCACACCATGCTAATTTTCCCAGAAATGGCTGCCAATGGATTTTGAAAATTCATGTAATTGGTTTCTATGCACTGTGATTTTCACTTCGTTACAAATTCACAAGCTTGTGACCTTAATGACTGCTAGAAATTGATATAAAGATTAAAATAGTCAATGACATAGGAGCTGAGAAGTTTTAAAAATAGAAAAACAAATTTCCCCTCTGTTTTTACTATATGCAGTGTGGTCAGTTATTTCCTTCAATGTATTTACTACTTTCAGTTTACTGCTTTCGTCTTTTGAGTTCTAAGTATTCTTGGATCTTCTCTCCCTGGCACATTCTCAATATAGCTTATGACCTTGATAAATTGTGGGTAATGGTATAGGATAAGTGCTCTGTAAGCAGAAAATGTACATTTTTGGATAGAGGAAGTGTCTCAACTTCATAATAAAATTGTATGTCTGCCTTTAACAATGAAATCAAGACAAGATTTAGATAAGGTTATAGTGAAGATTAGGAGAAATTCTCACATGATAAACAGCCTCCCCTTCATGTATTAATTCATCAAAACGCTTGTTGCATCATGAAGCAAAAATTCCAGGCCAAGTTTGAAAGTCAAAGGAATATACTAAATAGCAAAGATGAACAGCCATTTCTGCTTTACGAAGGAAGACAATGAACATGGATATGCAGGGGAAAGGATTTATAGGGAGAAACATAGGGAACTGTTTAGAAGCTGTCAACATTGCCCAGAAGTAAAAAAAACAACAACTCTCCTTGCTTACGGATGACTTAACAATGACTCTTCTGGACCATCACTGCAGGAAGTCTAGTTTAACTTTACATTGATAGGCCAATTAGGACACACTTGGTTTCCTCTCTGAGCTGGCAGAGCGCAGTCAAGCACTGCACCTTAGGTGTCTTCTATGAGTCTCATGCCAGCCTCACATATGCTGATTGGTATTCATAGCAGGAAAGAACGACATTAGCCTGCTGACCTTTCCATCACTAGCAATGCAGGTGTCAGTGGTATTAAAAGTACGTTTGAGGAAGCCCATCCCCACTGCAACAGAAAACATTGTGCTGCCAAGTTTGTGGCCTATTGTGGGGGCTGGGGAGGGGATTGTTCCCCATGGCCACTGCTGCAGTCCTGATGAGACAGCAACACCTCAGGAGACTAGGAAGCAGGCTTTGCACACTGCTGTCACCCCAGTACCTCTAACAGCCATTTAGAGCAACAGAGGCAGCAGGGTTAGCAGCAGGAACATCTGGTAGACTAGAGAGAGGGCTCGGCCGAACTTCTGTTCCTGTGCTGCTGCCACCATACCACCTTTCAGGGGAGCAAAGCCGCAGCCACTGGATGCCACTGCTTGATACCCTCAACAGCTCCTGGCATTTCAGAATGGTTCTTGCGAGGGCAGTATCATCTGCCAATAAATCTGATTTAATTCTGAACTGCTTTGAGAACCATTCTTATGAAAAGAGGTATACAAATATTGTAAAACAAGAAAATCAATACAATACGCTTAGTATGTTGGTGTATTATTATGGCCACAACAGAAACTCTATGGGAAAATTAAAAATATGCACACACAATATTGAGTAGTAGAGTAGAAGCATAAACATGACAAACTCATCTCTGAGAAGGAACTGTGTCTCATCTAATTTCTTTGAAGCATCCAATTTACTCTAAACAATATGCCAGCTAATATTTCTTTGGGGCCCAGGAATCTATTTGTAAACCTCATGTTTAGCATAAACAAGCACATGGGGGGGGGGAGGAGAGAGTCTGGCCTAAGTCATTATGGATTCACCTATGCTAATGACCAAATTTCTGTAAAGAATTACTCTTCTTTCACAAATTCTGGAATACTCATCCATTTTACTTTCTGCCCTAGCAATAAACCCCTAGCAATAAACCTAGCATTTTTTCTACCTGTGGCATTATGAAAAATATTGGCTTGGATTCTATCGTCCCTTCTGTAAATGGACAGAAGGCTGCCAATTTTTTCCTTAACTTTTGGTGCTGTCTAAAAGGCTGTTTTGAGATGTGTGAGAAGCAGAAGTGTAACAATAGCAGTATTTTTACCCAACATTTCTGCTCCACCAAATGAAAGGTTGGTTCGTATAATTAACTTCAGCATGATAGAAAGCACGCTTGGAGTGTGCAGGGAAATAAAAGCATGCCCAGTGGGAGGTATTCTCTGGCATTAAGGGATACATCCTAGAACAATGAATCAAAATGATCTGAAGAACCCAATCAACTCAAAAGAACTGGTGCTAGAGGACATCAATTTTCAAGGCTGCATACCGCAACATGGCCAAGCAAACCAACTCTTCAGCTGCAGACATTAATCTCACTGGGTGAATGCTTTTCATACATTGCAAAGATAGATAATGTCCGTGATCTATGGCCAATTATTTCTAAAAGAAGAGATATACCAGTACATGGGATAAGGGAGAGTTTGTCTGTTTTGCTATTAACTTGTACATTAAAATACAAACAAGCCAGAGAGGTTCAAGCTCTGAAGCTCCTGTGAATGTGGGTGGTATTTTTCTTCTTTTCTTTTTTTTAGGGCTGGTGGCCAAATACCACAGAGCATTATTTTATTCTTTGTTTTAAACAGCCCTATTTCTGGTAGCATCTTGGGGAAGTGCATTTAAAAGTTTCTAGAACGTTAAGAAATGCAAGGTCAGTTCAGATATTTTATCACAAACAGAACAGCAACCACAATATGAAATCAGGGCTTTCTGTGGGGTCCATATTAGGCTGTATTTTATAAGAGCACTAGATCTAGTGACTGAACTGATCCTTCCTGCATTCGCATTCTGGTAGCAGTTGACAGAGCCAACTTCAGATGTTGCGTAAATGGGCTACGATGGTGTAGAATTATTCCAATCCTGAAATAGTCTTGGAGAATATGAACAACAGGACTTCAGCTATGAATTTTTAACTAAGAAGAGAAAGGGAAAATGTTCTCCAAATACTAGGTAATACTACCCAATTTGGTTTCTATTGATTCCATACCTAGTGCATCATTTAAAACTGGACTCCAGCTTTGCTCATATAAGGGCTACATGTATTTTCTTTTAATTTTGCTCTCTCTATTACAAGAAACCCATGAAACCCAATTATGCTAGACAAATTTGAATAACTGCCCAGGGGCCCTCGGAATGAGGTTACGAAATAGAGAACACCCCCCTCACATTCTTTCACTCAACTAAGGACTGCAAACAGTGTCAAGGCAAGACTTTTTGTACGTGCCTCTACAAAAAGTGACAGCAGATTGATAATGAAACAGGAAAGACACAGAGTACTTCAGTAACAGTAGCTGGAGGAAAAGAGCCCTAACCATCTTCCCACCTAAAAGATTTCAACCTTTTGACCTTAAGGTTCTGACAGGATATGTCGGGCTGACAGGGGACAGCAGAGCTATCAAAAAAGGCAGAAAAGCGAGTGAAAACCCAATTTAATAACTGCAGATTGAAAAACAGTGGCTGGTCTAGCTGAGTGATATAATCCTGCTAGCCAATGGGGCTGTTTTCGGTCTTATTCCAGGACTGCAGTTTCCAGGTAACTTTAAAATGTTTTAAAAGTAAAAACTAGAGTTCTGATTCTTTTTCCCCTGTAGCTACTGACTATTGACAACACAGTGAATTCTGAAATATGGGACAAATCTCCACTGCAGCCCCTCTGCAAGGCCCATATTTTATTACAAATGTTCAAGGTGATGATTCTTCATCACAAATAATGCCAAGAAACAAGTTAAGAAGGCACAGCTCCCAAAACTGTGGCTATGATTGCCAGGATCTGACACAGTATTATGGTACATTTGTATAAGTGTACAAGACAACAATCTTTCAATATCTGTTTTATAAAGAAATTTCACTCATTGTCCCAGCCAAGAACTGTTGCTCCTTGTACAAGACATCAAGGTGCACAGATAATTAAATGCATATTGTTTTTCTTTCTTTTCATTATAGTTTGACAACATAAAGAGGATTGGTTTCCATCAGTCAAGTCTAAATGTTTCAGCATCAGTTCCAAATTTCCGACAGCCCCTCTTCCTTTCATACTTTCCACTAGCTTCTCATTATGTTGACAGTGCTGCTTCTGTTCTATCAATAGTAAAAAAAACAAAAACAAAAAAACACACACCACAACACAGAAAGCCAAATTCTGCAAGTTCATCAGAGGTAGAATAAAGTACGCAAATGTAGTCTGATCTAATAACTTACAGGGAAATCCTAGACATACATCTTATCAGAATTAAGATCCATTGGGTTCAATTGAGCTTACTTTCAGGTAAGTATGTGTTGGATTATAGCCTTAAGCAATTCAGATTAAAGTCAAACTCCACTATTTAAAATAGAAGTCAGAACTGTTGACAATCCTGCAAATGTATAGGGAGGACACTACAATGGAAACCATATGATCGTATAGCTGTGTAGTAAAGTACTGGTGCTGTTACAACTGTTCGAAAACTGAGAGGGAAGGCGCTATGTGCAAAAAACACCAGGAAGGAAAAGATCCCAAAGCACCACTGAGTATGGTCTATAAGGACTGTTTATTCATTGTGCAAATCTTTGCACAATGAATAAACAATCATTATGGACCATATTCAGTGGCGCTGTCATAACTGTGCCAGCTGTTGCTAGTTTTAATGGCAGTAGACTTCATGCTTATGTTCACCCCTCTCCATTTACATTGGAATTATATCCCTGAACTAATTTGTAAGAAAAATCTTGCAAATCTGCCCAAAAGCCACTCATACTTAGGAGGAACTGAAAAGTAAAACTGATGAAGGGCATTTCTATACATAAGTTAATGGAGTGCCTGGGAGATTAGTAGCTGCTAAATTTTTGAAAACTGACTGGGTGAAAACAGTCGGAAATGTATGTTTAAGCTTTTGCTAACAAAAGATAGCATTTACCCTCACTATTACGTTAATCTCTTGCCTTTACTCTTTCTTTTTAAAATAAGACATATCCCAAGGCATGTGCCGTTCTGGACCATGGCATTTGTTCACGATGTTTTCTTATAAGTTCTTAACAGTCAAATCAATTAAGAACACAACGTACTTACTCCATACAGCAGACTAGAGATATAGTAAATATTTCTATAATCCTGGAGCACATTTCTAAAGAAATTGTTTCCAGCAACACCACAAAGCTGAAGAAATTTGTTATCTTACTTTTTCATTGTTGGTCTACATAAGGTTTTCAAACATAATTCAAATTATTCCAAACATAACTAAAAAACGCATGTCCTGAATGGACTTTGATTGACTGATAGTACTTGTTAAGTTGCCCCATTTATCTAAGTTCTCTAGGCTATATACAACTAAGTAATTTAAAACAATTTGAAAACATACGATCCCATACAATACAATCAGCTATGTCATAACACTAGAATGCAATAAAACAAACCTACCAGAACCAAAACAAAGAGTAAGCATAATACCGGCCATCAACATATGACCCAATCACACAGAGAGTGTGTCTGGGGGTGTATACGAGTGTGTGTGAGTAAACGGGGTCTGGACAATTACACCGGGGCTACTTGCCAGCACTGGAGAAGCCCCTAACATGCTTTCTGAGCAACAATTTGGTCCTTGGGCTGAAAAAGGTTTCCTACCCCTGATTTAGAGTAGTACAGTCATTTCTAATACTTATTCACAACAAATTGCTGATTTGTTTGACAGATTGCTGGCTGTGGAGCTCTTGGCATAAATATATACAGTAAACAATAGACAAATTATGTATATTTACAAATTCTATGTATTTACACAGCTTGTATAAAACTAGTCTAAATTCTAGATAAATGTCATGTTGGTGGACCAACCCCATTTCTTCATCTTGGCAGCCTGCTCTATTTCGTAATGTAAGAAACACTGGATAAACTAGGAGCACCTGAAAAAACATCGGGAAGTTTTCAGTTCCACTGCCAATAAGATTGCTCCATAGAATTTTTTTTATAGTGCCCAGAGTGCATACCCCCGCACAAAAATATCCCAGGCTTCCAACAGCAAGACAGTGAACTTGCAGCTCAGTCTCCAAGAACATCTCATCCCCCTTAAAAGAAACCGCACTGAAGGATTCCCCCCAAATGACCCCGAGTCCACTGTCATGAAACCACAAACCTGAAGCCAGTGGTGTGAAGTCCTAAATGCCATCATCACATCCTACAGCCTCCTAAGAAAACCGCTATGAGGTGCCACCAGTTTACAGGCAAAGTTTTAAGGGTCCTTAAGCAGTTCCAGCTCCGAGACACGAGACATCAAATCCTTTTTACCTCTCCACCGGAAGCCTATACATCCAACTAGGGATGTATGCAAATTTCATTTCAGTTCAATAAACATCAGAACTTGCCCCCTTTGCACACTTGAGTGCGACTGCATTCTTCAGGCAAAGCTCTCATATTTCCAAGACTGTGATCATGTTCGCAAACTTAAAAATGGGCATTTAGACAATGAGAGAAAAGCATGCCTTTGGATGTGCACTTTTTTTTTTAGTGCATTTTTTAAAAAGTGCATCAAATGAGCACTTTTTCATTTGAACAACAATAATAAAAGCTAGCACTGAGGAACAGGACTGAGGTGGACTGAGCTTCAAGGTGAAACTCTGAGGACTTTGAAAAGTTCAAGCCTCGCTGATTCCCAAGTCCAGTTCAGATTCACAAAATGTCAATGGTCCTCTGGCTTTTCAGGTGCCAATGGCGCACCCGTGTCTTTTGCAAGGGCTCCAAATTTTGTTTGGCACTGGCTCAGTTGCAAGCATTGAACGGTATGGAATGTGTTGCATGCTTTGGAACCAGCTTCTACTCGTCCTCCTGTGTCAGCTGCACAGTCCTGACCCATCTGAAGTGATGGTTATCCATCTTGGTGAGAATGGCTTGGGCACAAGAAAAGGCAAATCCACTTGCATGCAGGCTGAAGAGTTGGCACAGATTAAAACAGGTTTTTCTTGGGGTCAGCTGGTTTGGTCTGACATGTTACAATGCAGGATTTGATGTTTCAGTAATGGAAAGCAAATGGGTGGGGCCAAGAGAAAGATTAACAAGTATGTAAAGCAGAAGGTTCTTGCCCTTCCAGAGATTGTTTATTATTTGTCTCAGTTGCTTAGGAATGATGGTGTACACCTCTTAGATGTAGAGTATGACATTTTCCTGGGGAATCTGCAACAGGCTTGAGGGAACTATTTATTTTAGGTGATGTGCCTGTTGCAGATCCTTTATAGTTAAAGTTGTTGCTCTTACCCAGACACATACAAGACACATACCCAGAAGCATGTGTCTTTTCTCTGTATTCTGGGAATATGGGTGTATTTATGGGTATATAAATCATGTATTTATTGCTTTCGTTTATGGATTAATCATGGGAACTAGTTATTAAAGTAGCACTTAAGGACTCATCAGAAATTCTTTGGGGAAACACACACCAAGAGACCATATGTATTGTCTATATCAAATGAGAGAGATAGTCTCCTTTCCTGAATAAATTGCATTTTGATAGAAAATGGAGCCTAACTAAAAATGTGCAATTTTAAACATAATTTCTTGGTACTGTGAGAATCTTTTTAGGAAAAAATTATTTTTAGTGAATGCCTAGCCATAATTACCATACATTTTGCTGTTAGGGAATTGCTACCTCCCCACACACCCAAATTCCTAAATACATACAGTTGAACTATACACTACATCTAGAATTAATCACTCAGTCGTCTGAAGGAAAGGTAAAGGAGCATTACTGTTTTTTCCAAGACTGAGTGATTTATTCTCAATGTAGTGGATTGTTAAACAAACTGCACCATGATTTCTTATAAAAAAAACAATTAAATAGTTTTTAAAAATTCATTGAAAGAGTAGGAAATTAGGATAAATTTGTGGCTATCCTATGGCTATCCTACAGCCACCAGTGGCTATCCTATGCTTCCTGCAATCAATGGAAATTTTGCACGGAAAAAAAACCCTTCTATTTTTTGCTCTTTAAAATACAAGAAATAAAAATGACTTTAACAATGAACTGCTTAAAAATACTAGCTGTTCCCAGTATCTGCTCTCTGGCCTGTAGATGGCAGAAGACAACTTAAATCTTCAAACACCTTCTCTAATTCACAGAGGAACACATTGCTATTCAGAATACAATTAGCAACCCTCACGACACAGAAAGAGTACTTGACAGAAAAGTGTCAACAAATGTAGACATGTAAAAACAAAAGAAAGTAATAAATAATTTAAGAATAGTAGAACAAAATAGTGTGTGCCCACTGATACTTCCTCTGAGAGAGAGGGGGGGGGAGAGAGGACAGAGGAGTCTACTTCTAAATCTATCACCATTTGAGATATTTTCCTCTGTTGCCCCACACCCAAGTATACTTGGCTAACTTGATTATTGTTCTCTCTCCCATGAACGCAGGCAGTAATAGGCCATCCTTTCAAATATACTAACTTGGAGAACAACTACAGCGGGTTGAATATTTCAAGCCCACATTGGAAAGACTACCCATATAATTTTATTTATAACAGTAATAAATTTATAAGATTAGGTTGTTGATGTTTTTACAAAAAGTCAGCTAAGCCAACTATGTTAACAAAACAAAGTAAAAAACACACACAACCTCTATCAAGTTGTAACTAATTCCATTCCTGTCATTTTTTCTTCTTCTTTCCTGTGAGGCACAGATCTCACGCTCCTATTTGTTTAGGAAGCACCTTTCACCTCACTTTCCTAGGTCTTTCTTTATTTCTACAGACTTAAAACGTAACTGCTGATTATTTCAACTGTCCAATTGGCCCCCCGAACCCTACTGTCTAATCAGGCCTCTCATCTCTGGAATGAACCAATCTCACACCAGACCAGAAGTTACCAATCATATAGGAGTTGTACGGTTTCCATAGCGAATAGGAATGGTATGTTTCAAATACTTTCTTTTTCCCAGGCTTAATCTTCTATAATCTTTGTTCCTTTTTCCTAAATAATATTTATCTTTACCCTAATAATCGACATGTAGCTAATATGATTTATCTTATACAACTTCATATACTTTATATTTCTCCAAATATATTCTATTTTTGTCATCTATTGATCTGTTCTATATATAGCCCAACAATCCCATTTTTTTGTCACAGCCCCGAATACTGAAAAATGCAAAGAAAATTTCTTACCTGGCATAAAAGTCATCTGGTGGAATAATTTCCTGAAAAAACTGTAACTGGTACAGGTAAAGTCCAATTAAGTGGCCTGCGCTGAATATAGCCATTAATACACAGAGACAGCTGAATATCAGCGGATCAAATACTCGGCAACAGGACCACCATGTACACAAACCCAAAAATAAAAAGAAATACACAGCTGAAGTCAGTGATGGCAACATCATTCCTATAAAAAAAATTAATGGAGGGTGATTATTATGTCATGTACTCATGATATGTGGTACAGGAAAGCTAAACAAGATGTTTAAAAATTAACTATTCATATTCAACATCCTGAGGCTTAAAAAACCCCTGAGGGTATCCTTTATAAATGTACAGCTTCCTAAAATGTAGGGGTGCATCCAAGTCACACCTTTCAGTTTTTTCAAAGATTTCAGCTGAAAATGCTGATACACATAATACTGACTTTCTAAGTGTTTAGGTCAGCAGGGGTGGGCAACTTCTAGGGGTCCTGGGACCAATTCTCCCTCCCCAACCCACTGGGGACTGCACGCCCTTGCAGCCACTGATATTGTTGCCGTCACAGCACAAAACTGCAGCAGCAACCCCCCTGCATGTTTTCTTTAAAACTCAGTGTGCAGGAAGCACATAGCTTATTTTAAAGCAAAATCACACTCCCCAGGGCTTCTAAGAATGCAATTTTGCTTCAAAAGAAGGCATGCACTGCCTGCTCGCCTTCTTTTAAAGCAAAAAAAAAAAAAGAAGTGGCTTCTTTGTCACCATTGCAGTGCCGAATTTGGTGAGGTTGCAGGGGCTGGAAAAAAGGCCAGGAGTGTATGACTTTTCCTTATAGGAAAACACAAATCTGGCATGTTACCCACTAATTCTAAAAATGGGTGGGGTGAAAGCAGGAATGAAATGTATGTTTCAGGCAGGAATGCTTATGAAATTCAATTTTAGTGAATCCTGATACAAACTGACCCGATCAGTACCTCCCAGACGAAAGTGCAGATTGGAACTCAGTTATCCACCAGCTTTTGTACTTTGTGAATGTGCGGATACAATTCTCAGATCAAAAAAATGTTTCACAATATGTTTAGAAATGTGTATTTTGAGAGAAAATATGTTTTAAAATAAGTAGTTAGAAGCAAAATAGTGTGTGGATGTTTTAAAAAATGTAGATGAATGTGGAACAGGACAGCAGACTTACGGGTGAGCATATATGAAAGTGACACAGACCAGAAATAGTTCAATCTGTCTATCTTTAGCTTCATGTTCCTCACCCACAAATTATGGCTTCTTTGAGATAATTTGCATGACCAGTTTTAACAGGATTCAATACATATCAGGCATAATACAACTGCATATTTGTCTTATCAAGCAGTTATTAAGGACTGTTCCATCTCAACTAATAAGCTCCTTATCTAGGAAAAATAGGCTAGAATATAATAAAAAAACCCAAACCCAAGAAATATTATGAAACCTCAAAAACCCAAGCCTCAAAAAAAGGCTTAAGAAGGCTTAAAAAAATTAAAAAGCCTCAAAAACCCAAGAAATATTATGAAGGATGGATATGCTCCAACTGTCCCCATTTACCAGAGACATTTCCTATTTTCAGTTACCTGTCCCTGACGAATTGCTGTCCCTATGCTGTATTTCTGGAGAAATTTCAAGGAGAAATATGGGGAAAATTACATGCATGCACATCTGTATTAACTTCCTCGCTGCCTACCACTACCACCACCACAACTCTCATACAGAGCAAATTAGCAGAATTTGCTAATTTTGTTTGAATTAAAACAATCCGTTTTGAGATTAAGTATTCTATTAGTTTTAAAGACATACACCCCTATAGGCCTGAACAGTGGGTCATAAATCCTCTACTCCATTGCATATGATAAGGTTTTAATGGGTCCTGGGATATGTTATTGCTATTGTTGATTGTTTAAAATTGTTATATTTGTGTATGTAATAGGTTTTACATTATTTTATTATATTGTATTTTTAGGGTTTTAATCTTTGTAAATTGCCCAGTGAGCTTTGGCTATTGGGCAGTATAGGGTTTACTCCTCCCCGTTTACTTCTGACTTTTGCATGTTTAGCATGAATGTCTGAAGGGAGATTCTAAGTGTGTTGAGCTGAACTGCAGGGTTCCCAAACACAAGGAGGTTTCTAGGTATGTTGAGCTAAATGTGCTTAAAATCCTCTTTCACACTGAATGTGTGAAGGTTGGGACTGGAGGGGTGGCACCAGGGGAATATTGGGTCAGGGCTGGTGTACATGCCCTCGGCCCCGACACACTTTGCGCTATCACATATATTCATATTCATATTCACATATATTCATATTCACATATTCAGGCTTGAATAGGGCTAGTATCTATAAAATAATTCCAGGGATAATAGCCATACAACCATATCTAATATAAGAAGCAATGAAAATTAAAATTTCATGTAAATTAAGGCAGCAATATATTTACCTTAACCACAGAAGGGCCATTTCCCAAAGCTTCACTAGGGCTAAAGCCCAGTTTTGTTTTTAATCTACCAGACCTTTGAGGAACTGCTCAAAAGAAGAGAACCCACCTGTTGTACCAAGCAAAATTGTAACAACAACTTTTCCAGCTGTGGTTATAATGTTGCCAATAATCTCCTTCATTTTGGAAGCTATTGAGGCAATTCTACGCAGCAGTTTTAATTTTGTGGTTTCCTCAAATTCCTCTTCCCCACATTCTGCATCATCCAGGTCTTCACATATTAATGCATCTTCTGCCTCTATTCTCTCTGCTTCATTCTGAGAATGAGAGAAAAATTGTAATAAGGTATAGTGAATCTGTTTAACATAACAAATGATCACATGTAAAATATCCATATTAATCACATCAAGCATCCCCATGTTAATTCAAAGCAACTGCTCTCTTTGTCCTAGGCATAAACAGTCTTATTCTTGCTTTTCTTCTTTGTTCCCTAAACTGCTGCCACAACCTTGCTCATACAGTAATCTCTCATGCTGACAACAGCAAATGCATCATTTCTGGTTTTCTATCCATTAGAAAATATCCATAATCAATTCAATCCAGCATGTTTATGTTACAAAAGCCTCTGTTCTCTATTGCTATAATCATGCCACACCTCCTGCTTCTCTGAAATCTGCGCAGTGGCTTGCACCTTTGCTTTCTTTGTATTGTATCCACAATGCTACTGGGACATTATTATAACTACTGCCACCATGTCAGGGTAGGGTGGCTACTTACAGTGGGGAGAAAAAGCTTGTGAACCCCTTTAGAAATGCCACATATTTCCAAACTAAAATGCTGTTAGATCTTAATCTAACCCCATAATCCTAGATAAAGAACAACAGATAACCTGAGTGAACAAATGGCACATAAACATGACGTTTTTTTCAACATTTACTCATCCACAACGGATTCAACATTCAATATCCATGTGTGGAAAAGTATGTGAACCTTTAGATTCAGTACCTGGTGGTACCCCCTTGAGCAGCAATGACTTCAAGTAAGCATTTCCTGTAACTGTTGGTCAGTCTCTCACATCAGTTTTGAGGAATTCTGGCCCATTCCTCCTTACAGAACTGCTTCAACTCAGGGACATTTGAGGGTTTCCTTGCATAAACAGCACTCTTCAGGTCCTGCCACAACATTTCAACAAGGTTTAGGTCCGGACTTTGACTAGGCCATTCTAAAACACAGAATTTCTTCTTCCACAGCCATTCTTTTGTAGATCTGCTTGTATGTTTAGGATCATTGTCTTGCATGACCCACTTTCGGTTCAGCTTCAGCTCACAGATACGCGGCCTGACATTCTCTAGAATCTTTTGATACACTGCAGAATTCATGGTTGTGTCAATGATGGCAAGCCATCCAGGTCCTGAGGGATCAAAGCAGGCTCAAACCATCACATTCCCACCACCATGCTTGACAGTTGGGATGAGATTCTTTTGTTCAAACTTAGTGTTAGTTTCTCATCAAACATAATGTTTGTCATTGAGGCCAAAACGTTCTACTTTTGATTCATTGTTCAGAGAACATTGTTTCAGAAGTCTTAGGGATCATCTATGTGATTTTTTAGTGAACTGCAGATAGGCAGCAGGGTTCTTTTTAGATAGCAGTGGTTTCCTCATGGCTATACTCCCATGAACACCATTCTTGTACAGTCTTTTTCTGATAGTTGAGTCATGAACACTCACATTAGTGAAGCTGAGAGTGGCCTGCAAATCCTTGAATGTTACTCTGGGATTCTTTCTGACTTCCTGGATGATGCACCAGTTTGTTCTTAGAGGGATTTTGGTAGAACATGTGGTCTTGAACCTTCTCCATTTGTAGACTATCTCTCTGACAGTGAATTGATTAGTGGAGCCCCCAATCCTTAGAAATGGTGTCATAACCCTTTCTAGACTGATGAGCAGCAATAACTGTTTTTTTGAGCTCCTCAGAGTTGTCTTTTGATCATGGCATGATGTGTTTCCACACAATCATACAGAGAACACCAAACTCACAAAGTTTCTGATCCTTTTATAGGGTGGGGTCTCCCAAACCCGCCCCTGAAGAACTACCTAATTACTTAAGCACCTGATTCTAATTATGCCCCTTAACTGAGCTGATGCAACCAGGCGTTCACTTACTTTTGCACATACCCTGACTCTTAAGTACTTATTTTTATTTGTTTTATTTTGTTTTATTTCACAAGACATGGAATTGGTTAATATAAACCCTATTGGATATTTAGAAAAAGACTAGTTTTGATTCATGAAGGCTATCATGGTAAAACTATAGAATTTCCATAATTATCATTAGGGTTCACAAACATTTTCTTGCCACTGTACACATGACCAAAAAAGAGGACAAAAGAGGGCATAGATTTGCACAGAATTTGGATAAGTTAGTTTATATACATATAATTCCAGTTTATCTTCTCTTCTGAATTGTGGTTTGTTTACTATGTCAACACTTGATTGTCCTAATTCCTTTTAAAAGAATAGAGATTTAATTGATAAATCTGAAATACAAGCTTGTTCTGTTTTTAATTTTTCCTGCTGAAAAAACAGCATTACTGTAGCATCTAGCATTGTTATTTTATAGCATGTTCATAAAATGTTAGAATCTATCAATCTCTCCAGCAGCAAGGAAGTGATATCATCTCATTCCTCCCTGGTTGCTTAAAAAGTGTTTCTTCTACAACAACAAACAAGATTCTTTTACTCCTTCACTTAGTTCATGTTGTGCCATCTTTATCCTTTCCCACAGCGGATTGCTCACAAATATACAACAAATGTTCAACTTTGAAATAAGCACTGAATGAAAAGAGCTGGTCTGGAAAACCTTCCTCTCATGAGTACTTCCAATTGTTTCACTAAATATACCCATTGTAAGTGGAATTACCTGGTCTCATCACTAATGCAAACTTTTATTTTGTCATAATTACCACTGTTCCTTTACACAGATTTTAGTGATATGGGTTTTCTAGAAATTTTGAATTGGAAATTTTTCCAGAAAATTTGCATAGGGGCATTTGCACAGGGGAAAAAAAAATCAGTTTGTATTGGAAAATATTTTGATGCCAGAAGTTTTGGCCTATGGCTCCCATCATCCCTCACCATTGGTAGTGCTGGCTACTGCTGATTTATTTATTTATTTATTTTCATTTCTATACCGCCCAATAGCCGAAGCTCTCTGGGCGGTTCACAAAAATTAAAACCAAACAACACACAATAAAACAATTTAAAATATATAGAACATTAAAACCACAGTATAACAATACAACCACAATAAAACCTAGCAGCAGTGCAGGAGTTTAAAATACAGATTTAAAACAGCAACGATAAAAATTTAGAAAGCTAAAATGCTAAAATGCCTGGGAAAATAAAAAGGTCTTCACCTGGCGCCGAAAGGAATACAATGTAGATGCCAGGCGAACCTCTGATAGGATTCATAGGCCAAAACAACTGGAGGGCCACAAGGTGCCTACTCCTGCCCTAGAGAGATCGAATTTAGCATGTTTATTTTACTTGTATTTCGTAAACAAAGATTACCCCCCCATGTTAATTTTTGTCCCAGACACCACAAGTCTTTGACCTGAAATAGTCGAGGGGAAAAATTAAAGCACACTTGATGTGATTTACATGTTATGTTATGTAGAAATTTTTATTGGAATACCTATAAAAGATTAATAGCATGTACTTCCCTTACATTGTTTAAATTTAAGAGGAACACCCCCCCAAAGGTACTGAAAATTGTTGACACACTAATAAATTTTAGCAACCCAAAGAATTGCGCATGATATTCTTACAACCACTCATCTATTTCAACAAAGTTCAACTCTCTTCCTCTAAGATTGTTGGGGCATCTTCCATTTCTCTGTCATTACTTATTATTTCCATTTCACACTGAGACATAGATGACATTTATTTATTTCAGTGACAAATAGGTATTCTCTCACATGCTTGCTATGGATAATCAACTGAAAAACATTAATTACAACTTTGAAACTACTAAGCTTCCCTAATATTACAGAATGGAAAATTTTCTGGGAACAATAAAGCACTGAATAGATTCCAATAAGCAATCATAGCAGCTTTCAAAACTCAGCCAGCCTTTAGGAGTATGTGGGAGCATGTACCCACATACAAGTCAATGGGAAAAAGAACTAAGGCTATTTAGTCAACTACAATTGCTGAAAAACACCTCTACAGTAGGCTTCTCAACCTGGTGCCGTCCAGATGTGTTGGACTGCAATTCCCGTCGTTCCCAGCCACCATGGCCATTCTTTTTTTTACTCAAAAATAATTGTGAGGGATCCAATCTTGAGTGGGACCACAGCATGGAGGTAGAGAAGTTTTAAACCTTTGCCAACCACTGTGATCCTGGTTCAGGCCATTTCCCCATGCCTGCAATGGAGGCTTTTTTTTCACACCTGAAAAAAAACCCTATATTTGCTTCAGTGGGCACTCCCCCCACCCAAGAATGGATAAGGGCCACAGTGGGGGGGGAATAGTTAATGTCCCCCTCCTACATGGATCAGGTCCTAATGCTTATATTTGAATAAGAATGTTTATTATGGTTAGTCGATTCCGTGATCTCTGAAGTGTCAATTCAAGACCATCAGCTGCATACTAAGTATTAAATGTCTAGTTTTAGTCTGAAACATAATTTTTGGGATACCTCCAATTCTGGGCTTAACAGTTTGTTACTCAAGAAGACATATTATAATATATTATTTCCTCCGTCCCAAAGACGGAAGGCTTTTTGATCAAGGCGTCCATCAACAAAACGGGAAGGGAGGTCATTTTCAGTTAATTCCTCTCCAGCTGAAGCCTGCTCCAGATGGTTGGGAGACCTTTCAGAACAGGGAGGTGGTAGGGGAGTCCAGGGGAAATTGCTAAACATTTCCTCCCTCTCCATTCCACTGAAGAAATTGTCTACTGGATCAGAGAGCCTTCTAATAACAGAGGAACACCAGTTGGATACAAGCCATTGTACTTTTGTCTTTCCTTTCTATTTGAAAATATTGAACAAAATACATCAGCGTAATACAGTAATAAAGTAGAACTAATACCAGAAAAAGAAAAAAATAATTCAAACACCATCATCATTAACAACATTAAAATCCAGCATATAGTACGTTATTTCAACTCAAAGACTTATAATAGTCTTAGACAGGCACAATTACAACTAAACCCCAAATTTTAAACAGCAAATCTCCAGTATTATACCCATTGTATTTATCTGTAGTTTACAGAAACGTAATATCCAGTTATTTCATTCAAAGATTTCCTTAAATCTAATAATAATTGTGATCTGATCTCTACATAAAAAGGACAGTATAATAAGACATATGCAAGAGACTCAACCCCTCCAATCCCAAAAGGACATAAATGTGGAGCAAAAGGAATAAGCTGAAATCCTCCTTGTAGCAGTATAGAAGGTAAAACCTAGCTAATGTTCAGTTCCTCCAAATATATAATCAGTATAACAAATGCCTACATGAATAAATGCATTTTGACTTCTCATCACAAAGCAAACAGAGATATGGCCAGGCAGACCCTCCTCAGGAGGGTGGTCTGGGGACCATATCAGAGAAGACTCTCTCCCTCCAACCCCACCCACTTGCTGCAATTCTGATGGCAAGGGCATACACATCAGGGCCTCAGATATTGACTTGAAAGCCTGGGCCTGGTCTGTTTGGCATTCAGTTAAAATTCAGTTGAATACAGGAGGTCATACTCACCCATTTCTCTCTACACTTAGGGATCCAATATGGCCTCTTACACCATTCTCCCTCATTCTCATAACCTGCGGCTAGGGTCCCTTGCTACTCTCCTGGACTCATGTCTATAAAGAAGCCCCTAATTAACCCTCCATCTATGGTGTCTACATCTCCACTGTAGTACCTGCCTGCTGGTATATTCTGCCACTGAGACTCTCTGGTTGTTTAGTTTTTCTTTGCCTCTGGAAAGCACTAGCTTCCTCTCTTCATGCTTTGACTCCTGCAGCACCCACATTCATACACAGCGCTACGTGAAGTAGCTGCTCAGGGTTGCCTAGCAGTAAGGCACATCCTTAACCTTTCTCTGTATCACCCCTCACAACTGCACGTGGACAAAATATAAAAAGGGAAATATAAAATGACTTTTAAGCCTATGTGCATACTGTATGTATGCACATAGGCATAAAAGTCATCCATTTCCCACTTGCATTTCCTGCACATCCCAAAACTGTAAGACCTAACTTCGATGTACTTTCCCAAGTCCTTCAAAACTCCTTAGATTCTCCTCCTTAGTTTACCCTTGCACATATCAGATGCCCCACATTTTCATTTATAACTGAACAATCCTCTTAATTTCAGACCTATTACAGTGAGCTTCTACATAGTCCATGCCATCTAGATACTTCTACCTTTACCCATATCATCTATTCTAGAGCCACATACAAATAAAAGAGAGGGGCAAAAGAAAGGAAAGGGCAAGTACAGCTGGTTGAGAACAATATTGCAAAGAAGAATCTTTCTGGGTGGCTCTAAATTCTGTTGTGCAACAAAGTCCAAAGTCTTCCATGGAGGAGATCAGAAACATAAACAATAAAATCCTTCTCATATTTTATAGAATGAATTGCTTTAACATGGATTCATTTCACCCTCATGTAGAAGTATTTCCTCTTTTATTAAAATTGCCAGAACTTGACTTCCAAGTTGTCTGTTTCCACTGAAAGGCTTGGTATTGCTCCATCACTGACTGAAATGATTAATTTTTACGTGTGTGTGTGCACGCGCACGCGTATGTATATAACAGAACCCAACTTTTAATTTAATACATTCAAACAAATAGCAATATTCATTGCCTGGTGAGTCACCCCAGATCACTACCAGTCTCCAAGTTTGGATCCTGTATTACTGAAAATCAGCCTTTCCCGACTTGGTGCCCTCTGGATCTGTAATCATAATGTGTAAATTATGTTCACAGAACATTGTATCAGGCAACTGATTTCCAAAATCTCATATATCAGCCTTTTAGTAGTCAGGATCCAAAAGACTGTGGGAGTGATTTTGCAAGGCCAAAGTGATATTTGGTATTATGTTTCTCAAACAGCAGCAGCTTTCCAGCCCCCAGGCCAAATAACAAACTGTTTTTGAAAGTCAGGGGAGTTTAAAAAGTAGGTGGCATTGGGGACTCCTCAGAGAAATAAAAAATTTAAAATCCCATTGAGCTCTTTGAATCCTGGCCAGTGAACCAATGCATCAGGAACCATAGTTGGAAAAAATGTTTTTCACTCGTTACGAATTGCTTACTGTGTAATTGCAGAACTTTGTGAATGCTGATTAAAATCAAACAAACATCTCAGAGAACATATAGCATTTATTTAGCAATAACCATGCAGACTTGGGTACAGAACTGCAAGGTGATGAAAACAAAATTAAATGTGTTATTAGTTTTGTCAGTCATTTGGGGCAAGTCCGAAAACCCATCACTGAACACTGTTTTCTTAAAACTGTCAAATGCAGATAAGGCACAGACAGGAAGCATCACAGCTTCTGCAGCAGCTGTGACTGCTACTACTATGTTTAGAGCCAGAACATCCATTAGTTATGTTTGAAGCTGATTTATTAACATTCAGCTTTTAAACGTTTCCTCTGATATAGTCTAAACATTGATGTGCTGAAATAGGCTCTCAGATCTCATTGACACATCCACTAAAAAGCGGCCCTGGTCGGAATCAAAATCCATTGTTGCAAGAGAGCACCCTGTACTTTATTAAGTGTTATGGGTAGTACATCCATAAACATACTATAGAGTAATAATTGAACCCTTTAGAAGAAACAGAGATATCTTACTGTTATCATCATTAACATTTTAATTAGTCAACAAAGTTATTGATGGAATCAACTGGACTGCTACAGTTTGCATTGGATTAAAAGATCCAAACAATAAAGTCTAGAGTATTATACTAATTGTCTTAACATTTTGAGCTTTCACAGCTGGGTTGGTAAGCTTACACAACCAGGTCTCACAGGGATACAGGTGCTTCCTTAAGATATCTGTTCATGTTATACAAATTGCCTACTTTGAAGGATTTGTGCATTTCCTTCCAGTCAGAAATTTGGGAATTGAATCTTTAAAAAAAATTAGCCCTTACACATGATAATGGGTCCTAGGTTTCTTTTTTTGTGTATATTTATAACCTAAGAATAACACGATCACAGTTGGTGCTTACTGCCCATAGTTTACATAGTGTTCATAGCAAAACTGAGGATTTAACCAGCATTTTATAAATTTTATGTGAAATTGACTTTGGAAGAAAAGATAACTGTGCAAATGACCAAATTGTTTCAATCAAAAACATACCATTTCTCATTAAAAATTATATATGCAGGCTACAGAATTCGATGGAGAATTGTACTCCTTGAATAGAATTCTGTAGTGCAGTGATGACTAACATGCAACCATTTCAATATAAATGCTCCATGTCTTTAACAGCTGATGGTTTTCAACAGTATTACAACTCTGGGCATCATGATGAATAACTTGCATTTCCAGAGAAGGCAATAACTGAAAAGGTTTTGAAAAGCAGTATGTTATTTATTGTCACGAGTAAATCATTAATTTAAATCAAAGAAGAAGAAGATTATTCTCTGTCCTCAATAGTTCTTTTAAAAAATCTGAATTGTCAGAAATGTTCAGAATTAGATGCATGAGTACAGAGTAAGAGAAATGAAGAGTCACCTCACTCTTGAAAGAGGAAGAGTATGTAAAGAATCTTTGACTCTCTCCAAATATCTCCCAAAGGAGCTTTATACAAGCATTGCAGTGTTTCCCCTCACATCACTTTTTGTACTGAAATAATAAGGAATGAAAGTGAATATGATATTTCTAAAACAGCATAAAGGTCCTTTTATACTAGCTCCATGTACAGCTTTGCTTGCCGATTCCTGCCTCTCCTCACAAATTTAGCAGCAATGTAGTAAATCACAAATGAACAAACAGGATCCCAAACAGCACACTGCATTAGCAGCCTCTAATGCATGTTCATTTCAGAACCCAAATCAATTAAGGCCAACCATAGGATGCAGGGCATACATCAGTGCCAAACCTAAATGCAATATTTATCAGTTCCACATCCTTACTCAGTGGAACTGATTCTGAAGGGCAAACTAAAACAAAACAAAACCATCTTTTGTAACTCATTAATATGCTCTCTTTTTTTCTTTTTAGTAATGGAATATTCCAATATAGAAACATTTCAATATTTTACTTGGTGGTTTTTATTACAGCAAGGCTGTAATCTGTAATATTCAGATAGTTGTGTTTGACATATTAGTTATTATTAAATAACTAAGTCCTTGTCCTCAGGAAAGAACACTACAGACACTTCCTCACCATCTTCTCTTAGAATACAGCACAAGTATGCTGGTTAAACTATGATGGATCCATTCCCTTACATACTTTGGAATGTTACTTGAAGCTTTTTGATTGCTCGTTTACTTCATCACCTGGGGGATAATATTAAATCAATTTGTCATGGTTGCTTGTGAATGCTATTGCATTTACAGGAGAGCATAATTTGATTAAGTACTTACATCAAGCAGAAAGTAGCTAAATTCAGTGAGTTGTAGTGGTAGTAGTAGTTGTAATCATCATCAATGGCTGAAATTATTACAGGAGAACTGATCATGTAAAACTTCTGTCATATGTTGACTGTTTAGCTGGGTCAGCTTTTTTCCAGCATCAGCAAACAAAATCCAATCAATGGGTCCAGAAGATTACATATTACATCATGATATGAAACTGGAGCATTATCTAGCCCTGGGGCGATAGACCACAGTCTTTCTCAGGGGTAGTCTAGACATGACAACGGCACAACTGTGGGTCAGAATTGGGTCACTGCCAATTTCCTCTGCATGCAAGATTGGGGAGTGGGGAGATAATTAAAAGTGTGCCTTGAGTGAACAGAAAGGGGTGCTGAGTCCTTTCCCCTGCCCATGCTTTGCACATGAAATTGCTTCTCCCTAGCTATTTCTCCTTTGACAGGAAACTGAGACATGAAGTCACCCGCATCAGGACAAGAAGCAGTCAGGGAAGGAAACTCACTGGGGGGGGAAAGGGCTTGGCACTTCCTCCCACCTACCTATGCTGTGCTTTAAACTGTCCCCCCCCCATCCATCCACACACATTATAGGGAATCAGCACCATTCACATTCTGACATGCATTGTGCCGCTGTAATGTCTAGTTGGCCCCAAGCAAGGAATATGTTCAAGGAATACTTGAGAATTAAGGATAACTAATAGTGACCAGAATTGCAATACAATGCAAAAATGCATTTTACTGTTAAGAACAACATGTCTGGGGAAATTAAAGCCAAGGAGTCGTATCAGATAAATTTTCTTTACTTCAAGACATTTTAAAATTTAGACTATTTATCCATACAGCTTTAAGCTACTTCCATTCCAAGTCCTCTTCAACAGTTAATGCTACATCTGCATTCTGTCACATAAAAATGGCCATCTGCACCAAATCAGTATTTTAATTCTTGCTTGCAGCTGTGAAGTTAAATGTTCTCTCGCTTGCTTTTTTCACCTTTTACACCTTTTGAATTGCATTGTACTTCACAGATCCTGCAGTCTGGGCATTTCTCCAGCTGAATTCACCTGCTTCAAATTGTCTAAGCCCTAATAAAAAGGGTCTGCAGATGAGCTTGCTCCAAATGTGCAACCATTTAAGGGAGGTGATGAATTGGACAGCAGCCTAGGGTCATGCAGAATTTTTAAACTTTATGATTCAATATTAATTAAAAACACACCCTTGGCTCATTCCTGGACTGGATTTCTTCTGTCCACTAATTTCCCCACTCCCTCTGGTACAGCTCATATATATTTTCTTTTGCTCTGGATGGAGATATGCTTTACATATATATGAATGAAAACCTACATATTCCCATGGAGTAATATCACGGAAAATAGTGAGGGATTCTTAATAGCTGTCCCCAAACTTCAGGGATATTTTCTCCTGGAGCCTTGCTAAATATGGTGGCCCTCTGTCCTCTTTTACAGAGGAGAGTCCTCTATCTGAAGGGCTGCCAGAGGACTGTCCTCTATTTCATGGGGTGTCCTTTTGAATTCCAGTTTAAAGATGATGAACGATAAGAACTGTTGCCCATCAAGAGTTAGCACCTGGACAGCAGGCTAAACGGGTAGGCACACAGGTCACCTGGTCACAGTCTGCTGCACTATGGTGAGATTCACTGTATTTCTATTTTAATTATTTCTAAATTTAAATTATTTCTAAACTTGCATCTATACATATAAATTAGTATATGTAAATTGTGTACAAACCACCACCGTCCTCTTTTTTGGTCATGTGTTTCCTATTTTTTGGCAATTATAACTGGCCATCCTATTGCCAAAACGTGAATCCTTTTCTGAGGCATTTCAAGGACTCAGGGTTGGCTCCTTGTTTGCGTGGGCCCTTGGGCAACAGAGTGTCAGTGGGCCCTCCTTTGACACTGTCCCCTTCCTCCCCTTCTTCCCTTTTTAGCACTTCTTAAGCCTTCCCTTGGCCCCTGCCCTTTAAACTAAAACAGGCTCTATGTGGAATGATAAAGTGTGAATTCTAGGGATGTGCTATATATAGTGAGCTGGCACTTTTCTACAAAAAGACACATGATTTAAGACTTGCTGGTCCAGATCCTGAACCAAGGTGTAGACCAAAGTGTAAATTTGCACTGCTTCATTCATTACGCTACGTTTGTGTTAATGGTGTTCACATCCTTCAACCTGTGCCAGATTGCACTGAGGCTGCAATCCCAAACAAATTTACTAGGGAATAAGCCCCTTATTGAACACAGTAGGATCTACTTCTGAGTAAACATGTATATGGTTGCACTGCAGATCTTGGTATATGAAAGGTGACAATTTCATAGCTAAAATTGTATTTTAGGTGTTTTTTCCAAGCATTGCTTCATGCAAATATTTAATACTGTACTCGTAGGTTTTCATAAATATGAACTAAAAAACTTTGCTCTATAAGCTGTACTCCCACCCCTTTTTCTCCTCCGATTTCCTTCCCATATTCCTCCCACACCTCTCCTTTCCCCTCCCTTGTGTGCCTTTTCCTTTCTGCCCCCTCCTTCTATTCTGGTTCTTCTTCCTATCATCCCCCCCTTTTCCCCAGATATATAAGAAGTTCAGAGACATACATTTCTTAAAATTCCAGGTTCAACTGAACTTGAAAAAAGTCTCCCTGAGTGAAAGTGAGTCTTCTCTATATAAATGAAGGGAGAAATCCAAGAGTTTACTGCATCTGTGATTAGGCAGCATACCTTCCCCCACAAAACTTCCAAGGCTAGCAGCAAAGACAAGAGTCCCTGCTCTTTTAAATTTAGGTCTTACTTAGTATGTTCAGTTTATTTATATATGTTAAGGTTTCAAAACATGCGACCCATCTGCATGCAAGTCAATGGAGCTTCAGCATGTGACTGAGCAGTGGATTTGGCCTGGGAGGGTTTCTGAGGTGGCAATTTAAGTAGATTCACCTTTGCTGTAACCTGAAGTGAGTTTTGTCTGGGGTATTTTTTTGCTGGGGATACAAATAAGTCTCCACCCCACCTCTAAACTGTAATATTAACTTGCAATGTGGGCTGAGAGAGTAGTACTGAACAACACTGAAGGGTTGTTGTAAGCTAGTCCCCACCCAGCTGCTTATTTTCCTAAATTCACCCTGCCCCTTGCATGGGAGTTAAAGAAAAAAAAGCCTCTAGTGGTTCCAATGGAATCTTTTCTTTCCTTTCTTGAGCTGCTGTGCTAGGGGTGGGGGTGGGAATGGATATAGAAAATCAAGCAGCTAGAAAGGGAAAGTTTAAACATCTCCTACCTGTCCAATCTGGATCAGGGCCCCACATACTTACTTGTAAGTAAGAAAGAAAGAGAGGCTAAGGTACACACTATATATTTAATGTATATTTAGAAAGATATGTAATAAATACTTAGGAAGAGCAGAAACACCCCTCTTTTCTGCTGTATTTTGTTGAGGAGGGGGAGGAACACGCTGGTGCACTGTGCTATGTTAAAATCTTGGATTTCTCCATTTATTTCTATGTGCGAGTATTCTGCCTTGGGGCACATTTCAAAGTATTTTCCTAATGCTTATCAGAAAATTATCAATCCGGACAATGAGAGGGCGTCATTCTACCTTTTTTATATCTATGTGTTTCTTCTTCCTTCCCTTCCCTTTCTCAATGGAATTTAAAAAAGAAACAAATAGAAACAAATTGGCTTCCTAGACACTGTGTTGAGGCTGGCAGCCTGCAACTGTAACTCTAAACTCATTTAGTAGGTAGGGAGTATGTGTCACTGAATTGACCTGAGTCAGTCAGCCAGCTACACTCAGTATCCACCAGCTCCCAAAGGAGGCTTGTCCTGTGGGGAGGAGGAAGAAGAGGCACCAAGAAGACCCTGTGTCCCCCTTCGAGGGCTGCGGAGGGTTGAAGGACTGTTTTCACAGACACGTGCATGCTTTTGCCATATTCCCTCTGTCAAAAGCCTTGCAATCTCTGAGAGAAAGAGCTACAGCTGCTCCCCAGGATCAGCACCCCCATCTCATTCCCCTGCTCTCTTCACCTACCAGCTCTTCACCTACCAGTGCCATTTTGAAGGTGCCTGGGCTACCACAGCCATGCCCCCTCCTTGCCTGCAAACTCCTTCTGAGTCCCTGCCAGTACAAGGGAGCAGCCAGTGGCTTCCTGGTGCCCGTCAGCAGGGGCGCAAAGGGCCAAGGAAGCCCCACATCGCCCAAGACAGGCTGGAAAGGAGGGAGGCCTTCCCTACTGAGCTCTGATGCCTCCTCACAGGCTTAATGCTAGATGGCCATGGGAGCTGCAAGTGGGGTCTGCGGTGAACTCTCCTGAGCATGCAGGCCATGAAGAACTGCCCGACAATGCTGACCCATGATGCTGGCCTTTCTTACACAGGAATTTTATAATAAATCTTATGTGAAAGTCATCACTTGCACAAACAGATATTTTACTCTGTAACCACATAACATACATAAGCTGAGAAGCCTCAGCCCACTGCAGCTTCTCAGCAAGTGCACATGTGAAAAACCCACAAAAACCAAGGAAAAACCCTTGTGTGCAACCATTGCACATAATGATTTCTATACAAGTTCCACGCTCATGTTCTTTTCTACACAGAAGTGGCTTTCATGAAGAATTTAAAAAAACAACATGTGAAGTGGGCTGATAATTCCGGCCCTAATAATACACATAAAAAAAAGGAATTTTAATCTGAATTTGCATTGGATTCCTAGGCTGCTATCAGTTGGAATCATGGGTGTCTGCATGAGCAGTAGACTGGAGACAGCTACACAGAAACGTTTAATCTGGATAACAGGGCATCTGTATCTGGGTCTGCTTAGAAATATGTCCCCAAGTCAATGACATTTTTTCCTCATGTAGGTACGCAAAGGATTTCAGCCTTAATTTCTTTGGACTAGATAACAGAGACTCTATACTGCACACTTTTTACAGGCCAATTCTATGAACCGCTGCAATGAGAAGGGACTATAGCTCAGCGGCAGAGCCCCTGCTTTGCATGCAGAAGGCCCCAGGTTCAATTCCCTGGCATTTCCAGGTAGGGCAGGAAAAACGCCTGCCTGAAACCCTGCAGAATCACTGCACTCACTGTTGACAATGTTGGGCTAGAAGAACCAGTGGTGTGACTCAGTATAAGGCAGCTTTTATGTTCCTAATAGGATCAGGCATAAGGGTCCTTGCAACAGCATGCCATTGAAACAGCCCCTGCATCAGTCTCAACAGACGCAACTGCATCGAAGCTGTTCTGTTTCTCCTGTGAGCACGGTTGTAATACAAAAGAACAGGGGCAACTGACTGCCCCTTTAGCTCCAATTTATAGGCTAATTTGTTAGCCCATGAACCAGGAAAAAAGCTTATGTAATCCTCTTTATGAATACCTACAATGACACTTTTGTGGAAGCAGGTGAAGAACAGTTTTTATACAAATGGGGTTTTTTCCCCATTCAGTGAAACGGCTCCAGAAAAAAAAATTGTCCCACACTATAGTGGAACAGAGCATCATAAAGGGTAAGACTACATAAATTACAAATAAAACATATATATAAAACTTGATCATAGCACAAAACATTCTTTTAAAGGTAATACTTACTGTGCGTTATAGTGCAATGCCTTTTTAAAAAACAACGTCCTGATATTTTAATTTGCACGTCGCTTGAGGCATTCATATATGTACAATCCTATCTAAAACTACATGAATCCTGACATAGCTAATTGCACTGTAGATTGCCTTCAGTTGCTTCGGAAGTAAAAGATCTCATTTAAAGCCATAATCTCTTCTACTTCAATCAGCATTTTCCAATTAATTTTACTTTGCAATTAAGGCGCATTTCTGCATAACAACTTATGTTCTCTATACCCAATAACATCACTGCTGGTATTTACAAACTTTAGAGGTTCCCAATGTTTTGCCTGGGACTAGCCTCTTTATCCATCTCTCAAAAACCCTAGGGATGGAATTTGCTGCCCTCATCTGGTGTGGCCAGCTGGCATACTCTCGTGCGCTCCATATTCTGCATCACTCACTAATCCTCCTCCATCCTTGTACCCAAAGCCAGTTGTAAGACTGCCAGCCAGTTAGGAACATCAGAAGCTGCCTTATACTGATTCAGACCATTGGTCCATCTAGCTCAATGTTGTCTCTAAGTATGTATGAAAATTTCGTTTAGCTTCAAAGCCCCAAATGTGAGCACATGTCTGCCAAAACGTTCACGAATTGCCAGTCATGTGCTTGTGCTCAATTTGCACAACTTTCCCAGTTTGATTTTGTGCAAATTTCCAAATTTGTGCAAATTTCCCTGCAGGTGAATCAGCCCCACTTTTGTCTATGGAGGAAAGTTGTGCAAATTAGGAAATTTTCACAGATTTGGGAAAATCTGCACAAATCCCACTTCAATTGCTGCTCGATTTGCACAATTTCCACATTTGCGCAGAGCAAGTAGTGATCACAAATGGAAACAGGAATTGAGCATGAGATGGGCAATGAGACAATGTTTGGAGAATCCTAGCTATCTTAAACATGGCTCGTTCACCCATCCCTAGTTGTCTCCACTGACTGGCAACAGCTGCCCAGGATCTCAGACAAAGGTCGTTGCCATCACCTGCTACTTGATCTTTGGAGTTGCCAGGGATCAATCATGGGACCGTCTGCATGGAAAGCAGGTACTCTACCATTGAGCAATGGCCCTTAATTTTTGTCCCCTGGCTTCTCTTGGGTAAGCATCTTTCAAAAACCATTTGTTTACATGTCTGTAATGGTGATGTGCCTCACAATTCTATGGGCTGGAGAGCTGCCTCTTGCATTTGAACCCCCCCCCCCCAGTGGATTGTTTGAGTTTTGTGGCACCTTAAAGATCAACAAATTTATTCTAGCATAAACGATTTTAAGTGCCAGGCAGGTTTATGTGGATGGAAGAGGTCCTTACACTAGTTTCATCCCAAGACATTTCAGACTTTAAAGGTTAAAAGCAGAACCCTGAATTGTGGTTTGCAAACAGATCCCCCCTCCCCAAAACACACACACACTAGTGCATCTGTTGAAGGAAAATTATATTTCTCCAGCACTCAGATCACAATATCTCTCCCCCATTTTCAAGCACAGCTATCAAGTATGACTGCTGTATGCACAGCGATCCAACTATGGATGTGTACTAGCTGGTGTCTGTGACATCAATGGTGATAACCAACACCAAAAAGTTCTCCCATACCTGCAATATGTGTTTGAATTTTTATTTTACTATTAACATTCATTTTTAAAGTCTATATCAAAAATATAAATACAAAAAAACAACCACCACCCTCAGATTGGGGCCCTGTACAATGTCCACCCCACCCCTGCCAAAGAAGCTAATGAAGCTCTATTAGCTTCTATACAGGAGGGAAACAATTCCTGAAAAACACATCTCTAAATAAAAGCATGGCAGAAATGTCCCACTATTCGTGGAATATACTCCCGTTGGTAGTTGCTCTAGACTAGGAAGATGTTTACACCCAAAAAAGATGTAAAAGAGATAGCAAAAAGGAATGCCACTTGCACCAAGCCTTATTCACCAACCACATGAGGGGATGAGATCATGTACAATTGTAATGCTGTTGGGTTAGTATAAGGTTAACAGTAATTTTATTGAGAAAAGCCTTCTTTCCTCATCTGGAAATGTAATTTTTAATGCACATCCATGTCATACTGAGCTTTTATAATTCTGTATTTACCTGGTCTCCAAGAAAAAACAAATCTTAAAAGTTATAGGAATAAGCATACAGACATACCATGTCTTCACTTTCAAACTGTACATTGTACTGTCCTGAATCCTCTTGTGCCGGCTTTTGAACAATGTTTCTGCAGACGAGCCATATGGTCAGACTGGCAATGAACACACCGATATCAGGAACAAAAATTCGTATCCCATTGCCAGCGTCCGCCCCTTTGACACTGTATAGAAATGAAAGAGGGGAGGAAATATGTCAGTTCTCATTTAATTATTCAAACCTAGCTCAGTAGTAATGTTTTAATAGAAGAAAAAACTGGAGATGGTCATGCATTACTCTTAGGGATTTTGCAGCTGACTTTTGGTCTTTGCTTCTTCTACTAGAACATATAGCTGAGAAGGGCATAACTATAGCTAGCAATAAGAGACTATACTAGTCTTAAAGGGCTGATTCATATTTTACCTTACTCATTTACACAGGTGGTCCTGACAATTATTGAATGCATACTGAGAGGAACCGAAGAAGAAACCTGCTGGATCAGACCAAAGAACAATCTAGTCCAGCATTCTGTTCATAAAGTAGCCAACCAGAAGCCCTGGGACCAATGCATTGAGGAAACCAATATGGTGACCAGAAGTTGCCTTAATGAGAGCTCTGCTTTTGCTGCCACACAGCAGTAGCAAAAAGTTTTCCAAAGAACAAAAGACAACCAGAGGCAGCCTTGAAGTCTACAACCACAGCAGTGACTAAAATGTGAAAAAAGGTGACGTGAGGACAGGGCAGGGAAAAAGGGTGGACTTGGGCCCTATGCAGGAGGGGGAAACACCATCACAAGCCATAGTTTGTCCATTCAGATGACATTATGACAAACCTATTAATATTTGCAAATCATGGCTTGGCATGGCAACCAAACTGGGCCATTATATTTGCTCACATGAGGGCACAGGAAAATATGAAAGAAGGAAAGTTTGAAACATAACTTCCATCATGTCTACATTTTATAAAGAAAACATGGGGATATATAGACTAAAGTTATGCAGTGCACTGGCATTTTGATAAGATTATTCCACTATGAAATTGCTTTTCAAATGAAATATATAGAAAAGATATCCTCAAAATTTCATGTTTTACTAGAAGCTCATCTTCATAAACATTTTATTTGACTAGGCCACTGAACCACCATTTCTAGAATAACCCCAGTAGCAATTAAGCATTAAGTATTGACAAGATAGTATGTTCTGCTAGAATTCTACTGGATCTCATTACTCCCGCCAATAGAGTCATAAATGTATAAATATGCCAGATTGTGTACTCAAGTGGAAACAGTGGAACAAGATGCAAGACAATGAATAACCATAGCCATTTGTGTCAAGAGGAGTTTTTGTGTCAACTTCAGCATTTAAAGCCAGGTTGAGACAAATTCAGATAACTATTCCACCAATGCACTGGTTCAATCCGATAAAGAACAACTTTTAAAATCACATTTGAAATTAATGAGGAATTCACAGGAGCAGTTCTTGGTGGAAGTATAGTCCTAAACTTTCTTTCTTGAGAATGACTTGGGAATGGGATACTCCAAAAAAAGGAAGGAGAAAACTGATCATGATATGCAATTTCACTTTGAAAAACTGATGACTTGTGCCTTTCTCACAGGCATTAGTCTTGGAGGTTCATGAACATGCATTACATAACAATTACTTATTTTGAAATACTACAAGGTAGTACTTTTTACAAGTACAACACCTAATAAGACATCCTGCTAATCTTAACAACACCTTTATTGCTAGCTGCATTACACATCCCTAGTTTTCTAAATTGGCATTCCAGAGACTAGAGTATCACTTGAGAACATAAGTATGTTGTGGAGCATATGGTGAGTACATCCAATGGATATTAATAAGTACATTTCTTAGGGCAAAGGATTTTAATAGAGCACTGACAAATTAGCTGACAAACCTCTAAGACTGAAATCACTATCAGTATATCATTGTACAACTGATCCTAAATTATCTCAACAATATGTTAATAATTATGCTATACCTGCTCACCATATAGTATAATATAATATAATATAATAGTCAATATAAAAGCTGTACAGTGGTTATTAATTTGGGTCCGGTTAATACCAGTAACATATTCCAAAGATTAACACAGAGGCATTCAGGTCTACAAAAGAGCAGAGAAAAAAAAGGCTCTTCTGTCTTCAGCTCTAAATTACTCTTCTAATTCTTTTGTAATCCTGGTGTTTGCATGCATGCTGAAATTGTTTGTGCATACATGACCAGCCCTACCAAGCAAAGTGGAGGTGGTCACTTGAGCTAGCTGTTTGGGGTGTCATGAAATGGCAGCAAATTATTATTTAATTTATTATTGTTGCATTTTTACTACCTGGGAGGAAAAAAGATATTTGTGGGGTTTTCTGCCTCAAGTGCAAAAATAACTTGGCTTGCCTTGAGTCCTATGCACCTTGACTTCATTTGCTACTTTGTCTCAGACAGCAAAATGTCTAGAACCAGACCTGGCTGAAGAGGTCTATGAACTTTATGCTAGAGTCACTCCTAATGCCGAATGGGCAAGCCTTTCAATTTAAGGTTGGTGTGCACACTCAGTTATATGAATGATTTCAGCAGAGTCTTTAAAAATATCTCATGTTGTACTCAGGGTTTCATCTTGGTGTGTACATGTGCATATCCTGCTAGGATTAGATCTATCTGCAATCCTATACTTAAGTTACTCCACTGTGTAGGGATAGTATTCACTTTATTAATCCTCTGTGCTATCAACGCACAGTGCTATACCAGCAGAGTATAGACACTTTGGACAAGAGTGGATACTACTGCCAGGAGAAAACTTACACTGGCAGAAAACTGCCAATGCAATGAGCAAGAACTAGGTGGAGTGGGTAGGGGGGAGAGGGACAGACGTTGCAAGGAGTCCTATGTTTACTCGGGCATCAGTCCTGCCTTCTGCGATGGCACAGCATTCTGTCTATAAAAGAGGTTACTTAACACATTCTCACTGGACTCAGCCTAGACGACTAACCCCACTCCTCCCACTCTGCTGCCACAGTCACAATTCAGGAAAAAATTCTGACTAACCCTACGGCCAAATGAGGCACACATTCAGTGGTATGCAAGACCCATTCAGGGAACAGATATCCCATACTGTGATGTGCCACATCAGGCTACATTACTCTGCCCCCATGTCCATAAAAGTATGGACAGACAAGTGAAGACTGTGGTGACAGAGCACTTTTGAAGAAGAAAAGGGAGGGTCCTGTGCACAAACACCACACATCCATCAGCCACGAGAAAGCAAGCTAACACTAAAGGCAGATTAATAACAGTTCTCTTCTCACAGTGCCTATTGGTGCCCTGCTTCAGGATACTAGACAGATACTTGTCTGAATCCTGACAAATCCTGACAACGCAGTATAGTACTGGGATCATCATTCAAACCCTTCATTGCATCATAACAAGATGATAAATACTTCATATTAATTTGTGATACTGCATTGTAGAAAAAGTTTGGTCAGCTGAAGGGGAAAATCAGAGAAGTATAAAATGTATACTATAAAAAATATTTGGCACAGACTTTAGCAAGCATAAAAATTCCAAGTCTCCTGAAGTATATGCAAAGCCTTAATAATCATTCACATATTTTGAAATCAAATGCACATCTCACTTTTGCTGGACAGTTACATTGTGGGGGGAGAAAAAACTGTTTGGCAAACTGTTCACCCACATATCAACCCAACGTTTGCCAAATGTTTGCTTTCCAAACATCATTATGCAGAGCACTGCTATTTAACAACTTGAATGCATGTGCCAAGGTTGGCAGCCTCATTACTGACATAAAGCATGCAACGTTTATTGGTCTGTGCTGCATACAAAGACCAGACTTGTGCCAAATGTAAATCTGGACACTCCCCTCCATGCTATTTCTTATGCCTCATTTGTTTTCGATACAAGCCAAATTAGGTGTTCAGTGCACTGCCCAGAAATTAAAAAAAAATGTGGACCTCATGCTGGGCACTGATTGCCCTACCACCAAATCCTGGAGAACCTAATGTCAGTCCCATGTTCTGTGCAATATCTGTAGCTGTGCACATACTTCTCTGCTTATTTATTGTTGATGTGCCAGCGGTGTGCAGGTAGAGATACAGATGCAGAACTAAAAACAAACCCTGCACAAATGTTTCATGGGGAGGGCCCATCGTCTCAGGCAAAGTAGACAGGAGAAGTAGAACTGGCAGAGTCAGATGACAAAACACATTTATATTTATAGTAAAAGCTCCTGAATGGCTGGGTATTCTTGGGAGAAAAGGAGCAATGGGGTGGGCAGTGGGGAGAGAGACAGAGAGAGAAGCAATAGTTTAGTAAGAGATTTGAAAACAGATATTGTCAAGGCACTGATTACAGAAAGCAGTTTCAAGGAAAGAAGAAGGAAGGGGGCAAAAGTGACAAGAGCCAAAACCTGGCTGGAGCAGGCCACCATTGCCACATCCTAAGAAGAGGCCAGGCCTCAAATGAAAAGGGCAGAAGGTATGGTCAAGTCACAGGGGAGAACATTCAAATCTTGGTGAGTGCTATCAGTGTGAGGAGTGCATTTCTCCTGAGACTTACAGCCTAGTGTATGCCAGAGTTTACAAAGTTATGGCAGTTGCCAGCCAACATGAGAAGCAATTCTATACCAGATAAAGATCAAAAGCAATTTTATATCAGATGCAGTTACGGACTTGGACTTAGTTGAAAAGCCAGTTATTGTTCAGATTCTCCTGATGTGGAAGATAATCCTTTTGTCTGCTGATAAGCAGTATTTGTTCTTGCTAAGATATTGGAAGCACTTTTTGATCTAAGGATTCAAGGACCTTGGCTGGGCTAGGGGTGGGTGTGCTGAAGGTACCTAGCAGATCCAGAGGCAAAGCCTAGTCCAAAAGCTCTCTGTTAACCTAAATGGCACAGTCTTACAAATCCCCTGCCATCAACCAGTATATTCAGACTTAATATTAGGACCACACTGATCAACTTAATAAAATCCAGACTATGGATGCACAGCAGCCAATCTAAACGGAAATGCTTTGTGGAGTGATTTGGGCAAAATCTGCATCTTCACAGAATCGAATTAGCTCTTTCCATAGTACACGTGGTGCTGTATTCCTCCACTTTTGAAGTGCATACAGGAACTGAAGCTGTATCAGTTGGGGTGGGGTGGGCAAGTCCCGCCGCAAGTAGAGATGAACGTCAGCAATTGTGTAGGTGCGGGGCAGCCAATGAGCGGGGCAGCCAACTTGCTCCCCCTCCCTCACATGTTCAACCAAGAGCAATGCAGGACTTGCTTATGAGTAGATGATCATGGCAAACCCTGTATACCCCCCCCCCCACACACACACACATTTATGAGGCAGGCAGGCAGGCAAGCAGGCAGCTACTGCTGCCCAGAGACTGAGCAGAACGAGTGGGAGTGCAAGAGGCGCTGAAAGCAAAGAGCATTGAGCTGGCAAGGAGCGAAAGTGATTAGCACGTTGTCTTTGATGTATATTAACTGCCCAATCAACAGCACCCCCCCCCCAACACAGGCTCAATGAAGTGCTTCCAAATATATGTTCATGACAATCACCCACCCTGGCATCCACCCTTTCTTTGCTGCACAGCTTCGAATCAACAGGCATCCACCATTTATCAGCTGCTCTCCTTCATAGCTGCACAGTTTTAAAACAGCAGTGCTGGCTCCCATCTCCACTCCCAAGCTGAATGACTATTTAAAGTGAGAGGCAGCAATGTGGAACTGAAGGAAATGAGTTAGTTCCAGGTAGACATGTTTACCCCTCTGCTCTCCCCATGCCTCCGCCCCACGCTACTTTCCCTTCCGCCAATCAGCACTGCTTCCACCAGGCTATGCCGAAGCCAGCTGAGGTCACACAGACTCCTGAAAAGCAGTGAAGCCACTGTGATAGGAAAATCTGACACAAAATGAGCTTGGGGAAAAAACCAGATTTAGGGCAAGGAACGCCAGGCTAGCTATGGAGAGTAGTGTGTGTCAGGGTGGAAACTGAGCCCAGAGAGCTTCAGAGCAGTTTGGATTCTGAGGAACAGCTATCCATGGGAGAGGGGCCAGCTCATCCCTCACAGGCTCAGCACCTGGCAGAGATTCCTCCTGCCAGCATTCCAGAGATAGAGAGCGACCCGGGTAGTGAGGGAATGCGGAAGGGGGGCTTCTTAGATGCTCGACACAGACGCAAAGAGCGACGAGCGATGGAGGTCACGGAAAGGAGGCATAGCACCCGTTTGGCGCGCAAGCAATGGCCGCCTCCCATGGACCCAAGGGAAAGAGGGAGGATCTCTCCCTAGCCCATAAGTTCTGGGTCTTCAAGTGACTCTCTTTCAAACGGGGATCAACTGACTACTTGAAACTTAGGCTACCCTACTGTTCCTTGCTTTAGTCGCTGGTGATTAGCATCTGAAAGCGTCATTAAGTGTCTGTGTCTTGAGTTGGCTATTAGAATCTACTGGGAGAAGCTGCCAGAGCACTCCTGACAGTGTGCATCATCTGACACTATCAATTTGGGGATGAAGTAGAACCAGATAAAAGCCCCATGTAGATGGGGGCCTAGGACTATTTTATCAAACATTCTATGACACATCTCTGAAGTGTAGTAAAATTCCCCTTAGTGAGAGGATACAAATGACTAAGCTCATCTCATGGTAGTTTGGTTGTCTATATGCATTTCGAAGCTGTGCCATAAGCATAGAGCAGGAACTAATAAAATGCATACAGAGGAAATAATCCAAGATGAGCCTAGCCACAGAATGCTAATCACCACACATAATCACACTAACATATACAGTATATAAAGAAATTAAGCAGGAAGAATTGGTCTAGTAAACACTTGTCCAGTTCTACAAATAGGAAACACTGGAGCTGAGAAATGTCCGGTCTAAGTCCATGCAGAGAATCCATGGCAGAGAATTCTTAAGCCAAAAACATCACCACCAAGGTCACTGAGACTGAAAAATGTGTAGTCAGTCAATCTACAACAGGTAATTCTAAGCACAAATAAAGTACTCTGTCATATTGACATGGACTCTCACATGGGAAGAGAGGCAGAAAGCATAATGCAGGCTTAGTAACCCAAGTATAAAATAAAATAATAAACTAAATATCTCGCTGTGATTGCACTCTGTGTCAGCAGCACTTGAAGCAAAACACCAAAGGCTGGGGCCCAGTACAAGTGATCTTCTCCTTGTCAGGTTGAAACAGTCAGCTTGAAGGACCAGGCAAGCTGGCTTTTAACCACACATGCTTGCATGACACACATCCTATTGCAACAATTGTGCGTGTGTGTTTGCGTGCAATTTTCCTCCGTACAATCTTCCTCCTTATGTTTCTGACAACTAGCCATAAGGTGGAGAAAAAAGGGTGGAAGACATTTTTCTTCAGCCTATTAGAAACTCTAACTCCATATTTGATGCTGGATCTGATCAAGGATGAGAACAGGTTGAGCACAAAAATTATGTTGAAAATTCCCATTAGTAAAATGTTTGGAGACAATGGTTTTGAAGAGATCATGTCCGTCTACTTGCAGGGGCAGTGCTATAGTATAGGCAAAGGGGGCTGCCATGTTCACTGCCTGCCAGGTGGCCCTCTTAAAAGCTCCTGGCTTCCAGGACTTATACTGAGCATGCTTGCTCAGTATGTTTCCCCTATTACCTGACTCACCAGAGGAAACAGGCAAGGTCTCTGGGGCTGTTCACACAACACGCTAATCCACACTCAGTGGTTGAGCATGGGCTGTTGTTGAACTGTGGGGTGTTTGCTGAACTGTGGGTTAGCGTGTTCTCTGACCTCAGGACATTTTCTACAGTGTGGCTTGTTAACCACTCTGGTTAACAAACCATGGGTTCTCAAGGTGATTTGTTCAAGAAAAATAAGCCATACTGTATAGCTAACAAGCCACCTGGAGGAAAATGTCCTGCATTCAGACAACATGCTAACTCATGGTTCAACAAACAAGCCATGGTTCAGCAACAACCCACACTCAACCACTGAGTGTGAGTTAGCATACTGTGCGAACCCAGTCAGTGAGGAATGCTCTGCCTTCTGCCCCAAAAAGGGGAATAGTGGCTTCTCTGCATCTGCACAGGAACAATTGTTTATATTTGAAAAAAGGGTGTCCATGTAGGGATGCAATGGTTTCCAATAAATGATGATGATGATTTTATGTGGCTGTGTGGATCCCCCTTCATCCCATATTTTGGACTCATGATCTTAAAGTCTCTTGATTCTCTGTGCAATGGGAGTTGTTGCTAGAACAGGAGAATGTGGGTCAAATAACTGCCTTTGTATGGCTGTGTGGATTCCACTCCCACCCCAAAATTTACACTCATGACTTTAAGGTTCATGTACCTCAGTTCATGTGCTCCTGTCTGTGGTATGGACTGCTGGGAATTCAAAAGACTGATCCACCTCTGGTGACCCCTGGGCTCAGCTCCACCAGCCTCACTGGCCATCAGCTGCTACTGCCTAATTGAGGAATGGACAAATGTCCATAACATTTTCACATGTGTTTACTCAAATGTATTCCATTGTTTCCACAATAACTTGGGTGTGTTTTCTTTTTTTAAAAAAAAAATCTGCATGAAAATTCACTTTTAAATTGTATTTAAATACATATTTCCTCTCATATATGCATGTCTAAATATATACACATCTCAAATATGCATTTTAAAATGCAGTCTGAAATGTTTTTGAGCAGAAAGCTGCCTCGAGACATCTGGAGAGTGCAAAAGCCAGTAGATAAGCAAGTTCTCATCTGCATATTAGTCTGGGAAGTACATATCAGGTCAGTTCATATCAAAATTCCTCAAACATCCCTCTAGTTGACTTTGCTGGTTTCCCTCATCTCTGACTGGGACCTCACAATCACTAGAGAAATTAACAGCAGGCATGGATACACTATAAGCAATTCTATGCCATAGCAATCTTCTCTGGGAAGCAAGTGTCCAAGTCTGGAGGTGTACTGCTAATGTAAAGAGAGTGATCTGCTGGAGGGAACCAAGTGAGATTATATTGTTGATACATTAATGAAACATGAATTATTTGCAAGACTATATTATACCACACACATATATAAATGCACAGGGCGTTTCTGTTGTTGTTTCTCAGAAACCTTGGCCATGTTATGTAACCACAGTATACTAATAGGTATGATAATCAGTGTTTATTCTTTGTGCTCCAGTTGTTCTTTGAAGTCCCTTTATGATTTATTCATCAATAAAAGACAGAGAACAACAAAATTAAAAAGACAGAGACAAACTTTGAACGTATACAGGTTGCAGCACTTTGGATTAACTTGCAATGCTACATTGCTCTCTAGATTCAAACAAAGGCCAGTTCACGTGCTGCTGCTGGTAAGTGTACCACTATATGTTTCCCAGCTACTGGTGTCCACAGGAGGTTAAGATGTGCCAAGAAAAACACTGGCAACAGTCAAACAACACTGGCAATAAAATAGCATGTATCAGATATTTATTTCTGACCAAGACGCTGAATTAAATGGCATGAGAAAAAGCTGAAATTAATTTAGCTGAAAAGAAAATAAGCACACTGAGCAGCAGAACCAGCATCACTTAGAAATCCTATGGAAATATTTTGCCAAATGCTCTACTAGCGAATGAAGAAGGGCAACGTTCTGTAGCGGAGCCTCTTCCTATTACATAAGTGTGATGGAATTGCTGTACTGTATTTGATTAATGCTTCATCTAGTCTAGTGTGTGGTATCTGCCAGTAACAATCATCTAATTCTTCAAAGTTACATAGAAACTTGTAGCAAAGTTAACACATGGAGAAAGTTAATTCTATTTAGCTTTGCCACTTAATGGAATGGAAGCACTGAACTTTAAACTATTTTTGTCAGTAGCTGAAGTTTCATATTTGACTTCCACATTAACTTAAATCACATAAATATTTACATAAATATGTGTAAATAACTACAAAAATGGTAGATGACAAGCTCCATCTCCAGAATATGCATAACCTTTCTTGGTGCCATTTATTGCAGGATTCTGTGCATGCATGAGTGCAAGCATATGCATAAAAGGCTCAAAATAGAAGTTTAACATCAGGAAACATGGCAAAATATTGATAAATACCTGGCAGTAACTGAGAGGATCACATTTTCGCAAAGTGTCAGTATTTCAAGAGAACAAACATCTCCAAATATTACACACTACTGTAATAGATTTGGACAGTGGTATGTGTGGCTGAGTTGGTGCCAGAAAATAAAAGGAATCAAAAGGATATCAATGGTGGACATAAGCATTTTCTCAAAAAGAAAGAAAGAAAAAACAGACCAACAAATATTCACTTGATTTGCAATCAGTTCTTACAGTTCCATATGGTTAATCATATGGCTTAATCTTCAATTAATTACTTAAAGTTGCCAGTTGCATCTTAGGAGCTGTTGCAGTAAATCAGTATTTGTGAAGCTACTGTCACTTCATTAACTCTGGTCATATGACAGCCTTCCTATTTTATCAAGTCTGTCAAATTGGTGTAGCTGTGTAAGCTGGCTGATGGAAAACAAGTCACCTCTATCAGAACTAGTACAGCAAGGAGACAGGATATGATGGGGCAGGTTTTTGAATTACTTTTTAGTTGGCTCATATACATTTGCAGACCTACTTTATGGGTTTGTAACTGACACTCAGCATATAGCATTGAACCTCCTCCACTCCATGATACCGTAGCTACATTTTCTATGTAGCACTGACTGTGTTACAGTCAACTCTGCTACGGCGCCTCTACAAACACGAACGTCACACACAAACAATATCAAGTCAAAGGGATGCTCCTAGAAATGAAGGGCTGAATTTCCCCTGAGTAGATCAAAACTGCCTTCAGAGACCTGACTCCTTAAAACAGGGGTGTACAACTTGTGGCCTTCCGGATGTTTTGGCTTTCAGCTCCCATGATCCCTCACCAGTCACCACTGCCTATGCTGGCTAGGGCTGATGGAAGTTGTAGGTCAAAATTTCTGGAGGGGTACTAGTTGCCCACCCAGCTTTTAAAGAAGGGTACTGTAGTAAGAGCTCACTGACAGAGAACCAAGTTATGGGCTGTTTTGCAAACTCTACAAGTACAGCGAGATGCACAATGTAAGTGACACATATTGAGCGCCAAGGTTTTTGTCCTTAGACATGCTGTAGCTCTCTTCGCAAAAACATTTCTTTATGTCATCTAAAATGATGCATTATGAATCTGGGCTGTTAAGCTAGCATTTCTCAAGAGCTAATATTTCTGTTTCACTTGGCAACTTATGTACTATGTTTAAACTAGTAATGTCAAAAAAACATTAACTGACTTTAATACAAGAAATACAAGAACACAGAAATCCCACATCATTTAAATGGGTGAAAGACATTTCTAGAAAAGAAGTTTTAGAGGGGTTCTGATGACCTTCCTGTTTATATTCCTATAATCCCACTTGCTATAAACATTATATCCCATGCAGAAGTTCTTCCCAATGGCCTCTGGATTTTTTAAAACTGCATAGTCATTTTACACGTCCCTTTTAATTATCCTATGATTGTGCAGCATGTATAGTGCTGAGTGGTCTCATGACTCATCTGTGTATAAACTTGCCAGGATATCACTCAATCAGTTTAAAAACATCTTAATTTAAACAAGGGGAAGTCAGTGTACATGACATAGGCTATGATCCTAAACAAATTTAAATATGCAGTTTCCCTAAAGTCAGTGTAAAGGGAAGTAGAGAGAAAAGATCTTTCTTTCTATTACCCGTAGAACACTCAGAAGATGTGATGCCCTGCGTGTCTGCTGATGGCCTCGACTTCCTATGCAAAACCCAGTATTTTACCATGCTAACAGCCTTGGGTATTTTAGCTTAGGGATGGCAAGCTTTTTGCCCCCAAAGGTGGGCCGTGTGACAGGAGTCACATGCCAGCCTGTGGTGGGTGAAGCCTAGGATCCCCACATGTAGAAGCTGAAGGGCTGCCCCAGAAGGTGCTCCTGCAGCCCTTTTCTAACCTCCTCACGGGACCTAACGGAGTGGCTTCACTGCGGGAGAATATATCCCTCTCCATATATATGTTCTATGGGACAGGGGAGAAAGAGGCTGCAGGGGCAGATTCTGAGGGTGGGTGTGAGGAACATAGCCATCACTGCTCTTCCATGAGGGCTAGGGTCTCTTCCCCAAGTTTTTGCTTCCGCTGTGATCTCCCCAATGCAATCTAATAGAGCAGCTTTGCTGCATAAGATTGTTGCCGGGGGAAAGAATTGCTGCAGATTTCTTTTGGAAAAACTCTGGTAATTCCCAAGTTAATACAAAGTTTCCTAGACCTCACCCATCTCTACTTAATACTGAGTAGACAGTTCTAGTAGATCCCTCAATGCATGCAAAACGTTAGGCTCATCACTGCAGAGGGGAAGAGAAGAGAAGAGAAGAGAAGAGAAGAGAAGAGAAGAGAAGAGAAGGTCCATTCAACTCAGAAGCTTTATGTTGCCTCATCAGGAACTGGCTCATAATTTAGTGTGATTAATGTAGAAATACATTTAAATTTCATGACAACAGGAAATCTTAAGTGAAAAGATTTGAAAGATTACCCATTGGCGGATGTTTTGAAACTGTGGAACTTCCTTTTCCCTGAGATTCAGCAAAGTCCAAGCGTCTTCTGGATTCCATTAGATCTTTCATAATTCAAGCACTATTTCTGTAGTGCTTCAAGTATGGTGGACAAGGTATAGAGTGCTTAATAAAATCCCCTAATCTTAGTCAATGCACCCCTGGCCCCCACCTCCTAAAAACACAAACAGTAAAAACAAGGGGCCATCACAAAAGGTCAAGGGAACAGGGTTTCTCCCCCTATAATTTGAGGATTGATATATGGTCTGGATTTTTTCAACAAGTGGTGGGGTTTTAATAATTTCATAGCAGTACTTTTGTGAATGTAACATAGTCCAGTGCCTGCAGAGACTGCTCACTACTCATAGAAACAGGAAAAGAGCTACACTAATATAAGTACAACAGAGTTCTTTTAAATGATGTCACATCATATTATATAAATGTTGAATAGGTAACATGTTGGAGAAGGAGCATACAAGAGCAGCACCTTATTTGGGTTGAATTTTGATGGCCATGATTAGGTCTCTTAAGAGTTTGGGATCCATATTTAGTTTGTAGCCTGATTTAATCTGAATGTATATTTGTTTGTAACCTGTAATCCACCCTAATCCCAGTGGTTAGGGATGGAAATACATTTCACTGAAAGCCATCAGTTCCTATAAAAACAATTGCCTACAAATGAACGTGTGACAAGCAATTTTTTAAAACCCCTCAGTGGATACTGGTGATGCCGTCAGTACCAGCAAGCAACAAAGAACTTTTTTTAAAAAATGGGAGGATGGCAGCATGGGACTGTCGGCCCATACCTGTTTTTTCCAACAAATTTATTTTGAGACAGTTGGCTTGTTGGAATTGGGCCAAGTATTTCTCCCTTAATTAACTAACAGGTGGCCCCTTTCTCATTCCAGCCTAACCAGCAGCAGTTTGCTGTGTAGTTCGAGAGCCAGTGTGGCCTAGTGGTGAGAGTGTAGGACTGGGAGCCGGAAGATCCAGGTTCCAGTCCCCACTCGGCCATGGAAGCTCACTGGGTGACTTTGGGCCAGCCACAGACTCTCAGACCAACCTACCTCACAGGCTTGTTGTTGTGAGGCTAAAATGAAGAGGAGGAAGATAATGTAAGCTGCCTTGGGTACCTTGTGAGAGGAAAAAAGGCAGGATATAAATATAATAAATAAATAATATAATATATGTTTTCCACTTGACTGGCAAGTCACAAGCAGGATTTGTGTCTCCTTTGCCCTCCTCCTTTGGCTAGCCCTGATAAACGGTAGCTGGCTGGATATGTTATCGTTCCAGACCCTGGCTCCCCTCCTGACATCCGGGTAGAGGTATGTGAGGTATTCTCTGATGACAGTCACAGGAGAGTAAGTTTGGAGTCCGTGCAAGTTAGATAGTTTAAAGGCTTTGGGGTTTTTTCTGTTTTCTGTATCTCTGTTCTCCTTTTATCTCTGTAAAAGCTCTCTTGATAATAATTCCAAGTAATAATTCCCAGTTTGGATGGGAAGTGTGTGATGAGATTTCTGACCAAGACCCCCTCGGTTAGGTGTTTTCCTCTCCCCATGTGGCCTAACCACTCAAGAACATTACCAAGGCATTTGATCTGGGCCCTGAAAGGGGGGAGTTGCTGCATAAGGTGGCTCAATTAAGCTCCATCTCCATCAAGGGGGGGGGGGATTAAAACTCTACACTAATTTTTAAAACGTCCTACTTTCTGGATGCATTTTCATAAGAAATTTCAACTATTCTTTATTCAATTTATATAACCTAAGATAGTGTCCCTCTGGCTTTAGGAAATCATACTTCTCTTCTAAAAGGCAATGGTTGGAAGGCACAAAATCTGCCCGTTTGAAGCAGAAGGAACTGTGCAAACCACTGATCGGCTAGGTGCCTATATGACAACCCACCCCCTCCCCAGAGCAGAGTTTCTGCTTCAAACCAGTATTTTAAAAATAGAAATAAAAATACATTAATGTATGATTGAATGAATAATAATAGAAATAACATGTATAACATTAAACAGCAATTTAAAAATAAACAAAAAAGGTAGAGAGACCATCAGAAGCATGGGGAAGAGACCAAGCCAGTGAGAGAAAAAACATAAGCTCTGAAAGCATGAACCTGACTTAATTGGTCTTCAGAATATGAGGTAAGTTTCCCTAAGGAGGTTCTGACACATGTATATTTAATTTGAGGACACACTGCATCGTAGGCTTAGTAGTCTTAAAATATATCTGTCACCTAAGAAAAAACAGAAGCGAAATGTTCACAATTTTACATTCATACTTGGGCACTGCAAGCTAAACTGCAGCAACATTTATTCTGAACTGGATTGTTGCCACACTTCAAGACTGCACTCAGAGATAGATGTAAGAAAAATGGGACACTTATTGCATCCAAAGGAACCAGAAGCTATGTTAAATAATGCTGGAACTATTTGTAGTGTGTGATTTGTTATTATTATGCTTCTGATTTTTCTGTTTTTCTCCACAAATAGCTTTTTCTTTAAAATATTATCACTGGGAATGTGATTAAGGGTGATTAATTTGAGACAGGCTCTTAAATTCTCTGCTAATCAGTTACACTCTCTCAGTAATTTGGAATAAGTCCTGAAGGGAATTACAGCACACCTCCTCTAAAACTCTAAAAAGCTAGCAAACCTATGTACGTACCCCAGGTTCTAGTGACAGTAACAATTTGGCCTCACCACCATACCAAATATGAGTAAAGATTCACACCATAAATGCAAGTCATAATGAAATAACTCCAGATTATGATAATACAACAGTATCCCATCTCAACTGCCAACATTCTCTGAAACTGTGCATGTAAAAGATTGTCATAAGCATGATGACTTCAACATTGTGTTGCAGTTACCTTCCTTACACTTTCTCAGAAAACAATCAATACTTTTGCAAGCTTTATTTAAATCTATGAAAGCCAGATACATTCCATTTAACTGAGAAGTCTTTATGCAAGCCATTTCCTGGAGACTGAGCTGTTTTTCTCAAGCTCCCACATTTAAAAAATTCTAATGTGAAAAAAAAGCATGCTGAACTCCCCAAAAATTTTTACATAATGTAACTTAAAGTTTTGTAATTTATGTAACTTAAATTTTTGGTGTCACTATTAGCCAAGATTAGAAATTAAAACAATACTGCCCAGAACAACAATAAGCTGCAGAATGTTAGTATCTAATCACAACATGACTTGGGCCCCATCTACATGGCGCCCGACTTGTCCATCGCATTGTTGGAGCTGTGCAGCTCCTGTGCTGTGGATGCTCAACAAGCTAGATATACAGGGCGAGTTGCCACACAGTTTTGCTGCAGCGCAGGAGTCTGGCGAGTGCTGTCACTGCCGTGAGCAACTGCATCCCTCTCTGTCAAGTACCAGCAGAGGGATGCAGTCGCTCTCGGGCGGCGGCACAAAGCACCGCTTCCCTCTCCCATCGCAACTGTGCCCCTCTCAGCTGAGCACCGCACAGAGAGGGGCACAGTTGCTCTCAGCAGTGATTATTGCTATTCACACCACGCTGAATTGTGCTGGGCTTTTAAAAACAGTGTTCACTCTGAATCCACCACACATAGACAGACAGAGAAATACAGATTTTAAAGAACACAATCGGAAATAAACCCTGCACCATAGCTGCTACTTCTTGAAAACAGCTCCCTTTCTCCCACTTCCTCCCTGCACTGCTGCATCTTGCACAGCATGAAGCGCCACTTCCCTCTCCCATCGCAACTGTGCCCCTCTCAGCTGAGCACTGGCAGACGGGGGCGCAGTTCCTCTTGGCGGCAGGATGAGAAGTAAGAGGGAAGAGAAAGAGGGAAGAGAGGGGAGGAGGAAAAAGGCGTCACACTCGCTGCCCACCCTGCATCCACCACAAACTGCAATGTCACCCCGAGGGATGGTTAGACAGCGCACCCCGCTGTGGTGAAGCTGCAGCAGCCGAAAAATTCAGAGGAAAACTACGCCTTGGAAATCCGCATTTTCCAGCAGAAACCACGGAAGACTGCGAAGTGGCGAGTGCATCGTCTGTGCCGAGAGACATCGACTCACACCGATCCCGGAGTAAAAGCCGGGTGTGGATGAACCCTTGGAAAGCTTAGTTGTCATGAGCCACCCTGGAGTCCATCGGTAATTCAGACTCAGTGGCTGAGAGATCAGTTGTGCTGACGGAGGGTGCATTGGGCTCAAGCACTGGCACTGAACCCGAGACCCCCCAGGACTGAAATGCCAGACATCATAGCCTCAAGCCCAGTGCCTGCAAGGGGCCAAGATACTCACCTCCAATGGCTTACACTCCACAGTGTCATGCGCCAAGACAAGCAGCATGCCTGGCATGAGCTCATAGAGAGACAAGGGAGAGCCCGAGGCCTACCCCTTTAAGGCTGTCTACGTTTCAAGGAATGGAACTCCAGGGGGTTCTGGGTGTCAAGATATAAAAGCTGTCAGTCTGGTCCCACATGTGGTTAAAGCAAGTTGCTCCCTAGGCACTCTCCTTGGTACTGTAACGATCAGCATGCCTTGCTGCCCTTGCCCCATGGTGCCGTGTGAGCTCCCCCTCAGAACCAGAACAAGACACTAGTATTTTAATGGAGCTGCATTTACTGAATTGTGATCCCATGAATTAGAACTTCTGGGTTTTACCTTTCTTCCTGTCCATTTTAGCCACTTTGAAATGACTTTGTAAGATAGAATGCTCTTTTTCCTTAGGAGCTCAGTTCTTCAGGTTTCAAATAGGGATGCTGGCGCCAATTTCCTAGGAAAACTTACTTGATCTGCACTTCCCAGACTTATTTTTGAATGGGAATGTGGTTCACCTGAGGAATCTACAATGGATTGTCCAAAAACGTTTTAGAGCTGTGTTTTAAACCCCTTTCCCCCTTCTTTCTTTAAATGCCAAGTGCAGCTGTTGCTGAGCACACTGAAAATTGGGGCTGCAAAAACAGAACAAGAAGATGTCTTCTGCCATTTCCCCCTTTACTATGTCCGTGTACCAAAAACAAAAAGGATGTCTACTCACATGGGTCCATGGCGGCCGACATCTTTCTTCTCATACAATGCAAAGGCACATCATCACCCCCATGGTGACCCAGGGGCATGGAGGGGGGTTTCAATGTGTACAGCAGCAATCATACTTGCTCGCTGCTCCAAGCAGGTGTTAACTCTTTAAAGCAGGAGTGGGCAATCCTCCAGATGTTGTTGGACTGCAACTTGCCATAGCCCTAGCCAGCAGTCTAAAACATCTGGAGGGCCACAAGTTTCCCACCCTTGGTTCAAAGAAAGAAGAAAAAGAAGGTTAAAAGGCAGCACTCAGGCCACCTTGGAAAAACACCTTCAGTCATCTGGATGTATTAGGCAACAATCCATGAATCCATGAACTGTGAATGTGTCAGTTTAGCATTTACTAAACATCAACAGTATGCTAGCAAAGACACATAATTCTTTCTCACAATGATCTTATTTAGGTAAAAGAAGACTAACAGGAAGGAATTAAATTGCAGCTTTCCTCTTGTAGGAAGCTAGTTGTCATTTCAGACACACCATTTCAAACACCTTTAAAAGACTATGTCAAGACTTTTAAAATTCTGAGTGCCCAAGGGTACAATCCAATGCATGTTTAGACAGAGAAAAGTCCTACAACTTCCAGCATTCCCCAGACAGCCCTTTCTAACTTTTAAAATAGTATGCATTAAAAAAGGACAAATTCATGAAACTCTTTTTGCAGATGAAATAATCTAATACAGATTAATAATAATCACCATAATACAGGGGCTGAGCTGGTTTTTTGCTGCAATGTAGCACTGATACAGAAATGAGGAAGATTAAAGAGAGACTTCTTTCCCTAACCACTTGGTAATTATCTCCAGAGGACTGACCTTAAACCATTTTGAATGAGTTTATTTTCAAGAAGAAAATAAATGTTATCTTTTGAGAACTTCTTGGAGCAGAGAAAGCACGAATGAAACCATTAACTTTATTTCAAGATATGGTTTGTCTGCAAATTCCCCTAAATGTAAAAAAAATCTGCAACAGCAGCCCGGGAGACAATGCGTCATCAGCCATAGCTCAGTGGGAGAGCATATCTTTGCATGCAGAAAGTCCTAGATTCAATCCAGGATATCTCCAGGTTGTGCTGAAAGACTGCTATTTGAAACCCTGGTGAGCAGCTGCCAGTCAGTGTATACAATACAGCGCATGATGAACCAAAGGTCTGACTCAGTGTGACAGCTTCCTGCCTTCATATAACAGAAGCCAACCATACCAGATTTATATTCTTCTTCTTGTGACAATCAATTCTGATTAAGCTTAGAAGAATAAGTTATACCATCACTACAGCATTTTACAGAACATGTGGCTTCTCTTTTAGGTCTGATTAGGCGACCAAGATCTCTAGCCTATCATTTAATCACATATTAAAAAATGATTAGATCCAATTTCTATTCTCTTTGAAGATTAAATATACAATTTCCATGCTGAAAATTAAATATGCAATTAACGTATTTTACTTACATTTAAATTAAATCTGATAGCATTGTGGTCACTGTTGCCAACTGGTTCAACTACACTCTCACACTAAATCCTGGACACCACTCAGGATTAAGCCCAAGGACACCTCCCTCCCCTCTGGTCGGTTCCATAACCAACTGTTCTAGAGCACAGTTGTTTAGAGCATCTAGAAATGCTACCTGTTCATCATGACCAAAACATGCATTTACCCAGACTTTGTGAGGGTAATTGAAGTCACCCACTACTACAACACTTTCACCTTTGGATACCTCATTGATTTCATTCTCCATCTCAAGATCACCTTGAGCATTTTGGTCAGGTGGGGTGATAGGATTTCCCCACTACTAAATATTCCTGGGCGCCTGTTGTCGCCCACCATGATTCTGTGGAGGAACCTACCCCTTTAGAAATTTCTTGTTTCTTTGACACTATGCCATTTTTGACATACAGAGCAACAACCTCAGTACACCCTTCCCTGCCCTTCCTATAGATTTGGTATCCAGAGATGACCGGATTGCACTGGTTCTCTCCATTTCACCAGGTTTCCCCAACTCCTGACGGATTTCCCCCAGAGGTCAGTCTAAAAGCTCCTATGCCACCTTTTGTACATTAAGTCTAGTTCCTTTCTGGTTCAAGTGGAACCCATCCATTTTATACAGCCCCAGCATGTCCCAAAATGTTCCCTAGAACCTAACAAATCTAACCCCCTCCTAACTACACCACTGACTCATCCACACATTGAGACACCTCAGTGTTGCCTGTCTAGGTAGTTCTGCACATGGATGCAGTAAGATTTCAGAGAAAGCTACACTGGGGGGCCTGGCTTTCAACCTTTTACCTATCAACTTACATTTGGCTTCCAGGACCCCACAACATTTCCCTATGCCATTAGCACTGAAATGTATGCAGACTGGTTATCTACCAGGCTATCTAAATAACACATGACTTTCGCAGCCTTCACAGAAGGCAGACAAATTACCACGCTGTATGCACATCTATCACAAATCCAGATGTCTATGTCTCTAATGACTGAATCGTGCAATGCCGTTAGCTCCTCGCCCCCTAGAGACATATCCTGGGGCAAGAGGTTATCTGTTCATCCCCCAGAGAATGGGTCCCTTCTAAAGGAACACTTTGCTCTTCCTCAGAGCAATGCCCTCCTTCCCTGAGACTTTTATTCACCACGGCAGCAGAGACACTGTCACCTTGGCAGCCACTCTCATATCCCCAAAGGCCTCCTCCACCAACCTTTCTGCCTTTCTCCGTTTCTCCAGGTCAGCTACCTTGGCATCAAAAGAACAAGCTTGTTCCCTGAGAGCCAGGAGCTCACTGAACTGAGCACACACCCATAACTTCTGTCGAGCAGACAGGCAGTCATACACCTGACATTTTGTGCAATACACTACATAGCCCCCACAACCCTCCTGGCTTCCTACATTCATAGGTGCTTTTCTTTATTCATTTGTTTAACTGGATACCAAGTTATTTAATATCAGAAGCAGGGACGGGACAGCTACCCTGGTCTCCTCACCCAGTTACTAAACTCAGCATAGGTGCTTAGCTCACCTATCTGCTTCACTAACAATAATATTTTTATTGCCTTGATGTTCTGGCACTGGGGCCAAGATACTTTGTCAGCGGGGATTCCCTCTCATGCTTGCTTATTTGGCTAGCCAGCCTAAAAAGGCTAGCAAGTGCTGAGTTCTGCCTTTCTTTCACTGTTGAGTTCCTACTGACTCCTAGTAAGCTTCATGTTTTCTTTTTGGATTGCATCCTCATCTACTAGCTGCACTGATCCACGGATGCTTCATAATTCCCAATCAGATTTAGAGACAGATATTCCTGACTAATCAGGCCGAAGTCTCCTCAGGAGTGGAAGGAATACCAGCCTATTGGCCTAATTCCTGATAGCATATAAAACACTTTCATATATGTTACTTCATTCAATGTGTACCTTATTTCAGAAATGGACCTTATATACCATAAGTAAAAGATCAAACCAACAACCATATTTTAAAATTTAATACACTTGTATACACATCTAGTTGTAGAAATGGGTGCTGTATATAACCAAAATTGACAGTGAACACGTGTTTACTACTACTCAACATTAAAACCCCACATTTTGGAAAGTTAGCTACATACTTATTGGCATGTTTATACTGTAGGAATATATTCATGTTTAACAACTGGCATTACTTCTTACTTTCATTGTTAGTATTTTTCTCTTAAGGTGTTGAATTGAAATTTTACTGATTGGATGTTGTAGCATTTTTATTGTTAAATGATTCTTCATGTTGATTATTTTGTTTAAATATTATTGAATTTTCTTTGTCATGCTGTCGTTTGCCACTTTGGGCTTCCATATTAAAAGGAAAAGCAGAGAACAAATATTAAATTAAATATGTCAGTAAACAGAGAACAATGGCATTTATATGAACAGGTACACGTACAACTTGGCAGAGTGTGGCATTAGCAAAAGGGGACAGTTCCAGAGTGCCAATCCTGCTTCGGAAGCAAATTTGGAGTCTTGTCTAAACCTGTGCACACAGCCATGTCTTAACTTAAAAAATGTTATCGCCTCCATTTCCAATCAACATTTTGAGAGGGTCCTGAAATTATATCCAGAAAATTAAAACTATGTCATCAAATATTACTGATCAGTTTCATATACACCTCTTGCAGTAGTTTTCTGAAACACACCTATGAAGCATTCACAAATAAGTTTGTATTTCTAATGTTAAATCTATTCAAATTTCTGAAATCTGAATAGGAATGGAAGGACCAGGATGGAAAAGACAACATGAATCTAGCTGTATAAGCATGCAGGACTATTGTGCTGATCACTCGAGTTTGTTAAAATATGCAATCGCATAGTTAGTGTAACTTGTTTTTCACTGTCAACAGCCTTTTTGGAATATAAAATATAGGTTCAAAACAGAGCATCGCTGCATCAAAATATATCCTAGTATGGGAAGAGAGCCTATTGCACAGGCTCACCTACATTTGAGTATTCCTATTTTTGTCTAGGCTCTTCTTTGTTCCAGTGTATTCAATTTTTGCTTGGATTTTGAACTGCTAGCCTTGTTTTCATCTAGCCTTCAGCCATCTCAGTTCTTCCTTACCGTGTAGGATTATCTATCTCAAATATTATACTTTGGATCTGTATTGAGCCTGAAGGGATCAAAGAACAAATCCTGGCCATCCTCCCTTTTATGAGGTTTACAAACACAGTTTTCATGAGAAGTAGGGAACAAAATAGTTGAGTCATCTAAATGAAGTACACAAATATATAAATGCTCAGTGGGCGGTATGGTCATATGATCAGGCCACTTAGTCATATATACATAGCAGTTCAAGAAAAGCCAAAACAATCCCAATGATATAATGCCAATGAATGAATTCAAAGTGAACTTAAAGATTCATTAAGGCTAAAATCCTAAACACACTTATTTGGGAGCAAGCTCCATGGACAAAGTAGGACTTCTAAGTAAATGTACATTGGCTAGTTCACTATTTTATTTTCCTCAAATCCAACATTATTCCTGGACTTTAGCTATCCTTGGAACATGATTTAGATCTGCTTGTCACAAACAAGCACAACAGAAAGACACTGAATATAACATAAAAACAGGGGAGAAAACATTCTTGAAGTGCCTAAAAATATTAAACCAAATGCATTTCAGAAGGTTTATTCCAGGGGCTTCCATTTGTCTTTCTATGTGTATGCTTTGACAAGCCTTTCTCATCTTTTCTCTGTAAGATTTGCTTGTCACCAGCTCTTTCTGGTGATAAGGTTGCAATCTGTCATTTCACATCATGATCAAATAAATTCTGCAGTACACAGTACATAAGTTTGCCCTTCAAGATGGTTTGTAAAATAAATCTGGCATATAAAATTGCAACCTTCACATCACACTAGTGCTTCTTCATCTGTGCTAGCTTTTTAGAGGCTTCTGGACAGAATTCAAGATACTGCTTCTAACCTAACAGTGCTTAATAAGTTGGACCCTACATACGTTATAGGCTGGTGTGTGTTTTTCCTATATCCCATAATAATGCAACTTCTTGTGCCATTATATCAAGTAAAAGCAGGAAGGACACACAAAAAAGTATTTTTCAGTAAGTTCACATATGAAGCTTTGTGTGTGAAATTTAATTTAAGTGTGTGAAATAACCAGTGCTCAAATTAGAGGAAGGGCAGAAGAGGTCCAGCCCCTATTGGCCAAGTTTGGATATGACACTAAATCATGGTTTAGCATCAGCTGAACGAGCTTAGCCTCCTCCCAGGCTCATGCACTGTCCCCTCTCCTCCTTCCACATGGAAAAGGAGGAGTTTGCAAGATTTCACTTCCACTTCTAGTTAACCATGGATTACTGTGATGTCTCAATCAGGAACTGTGGTTAACACTAACCAGAGTTAGTTTCAGCAAGCCAGCTTCTGAAAGCAGCTTGAAGTTGGCTTTTTCAAAATTAACCATAGTGTTAACCTCAGTTTGTCACACCAAACAACATGAAAAATTACAGTTAACTAAAAGCAGAAGTGAAAGCTACTGAACTCCTTCTTCCAGTCACATGGGGAAAAGGGAGCGGGGAGAGGGTCACTTCACACTTAACTATGGTTTTGCTTGATGTCCAAATGCAGCAATTGTGACTGCCTGCATAGCTACTGTTTTTAGAAGCCTACATGAATTGTCTAAAATTAGGGGTAGGTAAGGACTGGAACTTCTAGATTTCATTAACCCCCTTCCTATCCTTTCCCAATAATTCAAGCACTGGCTAAAAATCCAACAAGTTTAATATCCACAGAGGTTCTCACATTTAGGTGTGAGCTATCAAAGACGAATGAATCAAGATGAACTGTGATTGAAGGACACATGTGAATTGGTCTTACAACTAATTTCCTACAACATCCTTTCTTAAGAGGTTCATTGAAGAGGTTCATACATTTAATAGCTAAGAATGAGAGTAATATATATTTTTGTTTCACATCTCCACTGAACTGCATTTTGTCCCAAAGCTTCAGAGTTAGGGTATGTTTAAAAATCTAAATTAATCTAACTTATATGTAAATTGAATATAATTTAATATATTATCAATAGAGTTGAAAGTAAATCTGAGTTGTGAGGAAAAATATTCGCTAACAGTTACATTTATTCTCTCTCAACTCGAAGATTCAGTTCAGTTCAGTTTCTATTCAGTATAGAAAGAGAACCATCACTCAGTGCTTACCTTTCAAATCCAATTTGCCGTAGTGTTTTTTCCCATGTCAAACCTGTAGAAAAAGGGAAGAACACTCATTAAAATCGTTTTCCACTGTCGGGCAGTTTTCATTTTTTCCATTCACTTATCAACCTTCAATTGGGAGCTGCTACTTCAGCCTGATACTCACAACGCTCTTGCATCATGGAAACTGCACCGTGCCAGTCCTTTGCATGCTATTCGGTCATGGGAGAAGCCTTGGGGTCATGCCGTGGTTCATTCCCCATGCCAGCGTTAGCCACAGTTAAGCAGAATCAACACTGCTATGTGGAAGAGCCACTTCTCCTGTGTTGTCCTGGGCTTCTCATGTGGCACAAGAAGGGAGCAGCACCCATAGTGCCAGGGCAACAGGAACACCAAGTTCTGTGGAGAACTATCCAAAATATCCTCCTCTTCAATGTGACAGTTTATATGAAGCTAACCTCATAGCAAAGTAGCAGGACACTACTCCATTTACCTGTAAACCCTCATGCATTCCGTTCAAAATCGTATGATTTTGGCATCACTACTGACTCTATGTAGGATTGTAGCCACAGTTCAGCAGGTATCATTTCCCTGACTTGGTTTACTGCCTCTCAGTTTGGAAATGAAATGGGGTCTCCCAAAAGTGATGATAGTTCCTACGTATTCAGGGGACTGCCTCGGTAAGTACGTTCAAAGAAAGAGAGTTAAAAACAAACACGCAGCCCAAGCACCAGTGAGCTTCCAGGATTTACAGACTTCCATGTTTAATTTAAATAACAGCTGGATTGTTGTTGTTTTGACTGAGAAATGCACGAGTCTGCACACAAAGACTGTGGTGAATAATTATACCACAGTGAAATGTTTGTGGTGAATAATTTTATTACCTATGGAGTAGTAAGAGCAGGATCAGGTAGCTGGTCATTCTCCCTACCACCCCCAGTTCCAACATTTTCAAGTAAAACGCTTTTGTAAGAACTACAATTGGAAATAATTTTATCATAAGGAAACTTGTGAAGCCTCAAGGCCAGACCTACCATTAGGCAAAGTGAGGCAACCACCTTAGGTAGTAGATGCTGGAAAGCAACTATGGCAGTCCCCTAGCTGTTCCTCCTAAACTACTCCCACCAGCCATTCCTCTCCCTTGGAGGACAGAGCTGGGTGTTCCACATAGACTATTCTGTACCCCTAAATTAGCCTGCTGCCCACAGGATAGACACTATCTCACCGGTAGTATTGAAGTAAGATTCAACTGCCACTTTTGGGGGGAGAAAATGCATTCAGATAAAATATTATGAGAAAGATGTTAGAATTATCATTTCACACTGCATTTGGTCCAAACTTTATAGTCCTATTAAAATAATATCCTCAATTTCTTATGGTATACAGGAAACTCAGTACAAAATGATGTACCACTGGTATGTGGCTGCAGCAAGGTTAAACAAAATATTTGGGAAAGATAAATTGGAGTTCTGGAAGTGCTCAGCAGAACGTGTTTTTTTGGGGGGTTGTCCCCACTTTTGGTGGTTGTGTAATCATTTTTAAATTTGCTGGTACCAAATTCTGACCACTGTTTCTCAAGGTACTGGGGTTACCTCTAGAATGGTTCCTCTGATTGTCTTACTAGACCAGGTGAAGAATAACTGGTAGACTAGGAATATTATCTATGCAAAGCATTGGATATCTGCAGTCCTGTTTAAAGTCAAATTATTTCCAATTTAAGTATTTCACATGGCCAAGATGGGATACAATACTGGAATACAAATTGCAATTTCATTATGAATGATACAGATATTCTTCTGTATTAATTACATATTAATAAGAAAGTATTTCAAATAAATGAACAGGAATCAAAAGCATGCAGCAAGGCTAAGCATATCAGATGTACATAAGGAGGTTTCAATTAAAGCTAGAAAATAAACATGCTTGGATAAAATGAAGTCAAGTATAATGGACGCTTTGGTAACTACAGACCAACACAGTTTAAGAGAATTCTACAGTATGTGCCATTAGAAATGGATGAAGAAAGATGAGAGGTCAAAGATGCACTGAAAATTATTTATTATCTCCATCTTAAAGATACTCTGACATTGTATAAAAGAATGCTTTAGTTATCCTTTGAATGAATTAAGCCAGTTGACCCTGAAGAATTGCAAGCCTTGAAATGTGTTGACCCTAGTAAATCATGTTCAGTGCACCGTCAAGATCTCCTCTCTTTTCATCCTTTCACTGGTGCCCTCTCTTTCCTCAGTTACAATGACCCCAGTCCAGACATTTATATGTGTATGTCTGTCTAACTGATGATTGATGCTGCTTTGTACATCACCAATCATCTATTTGTGGTGACAGGAAGCCTGGAGTCAGTCTCTCCATCCAAGCCAACTATCAACACAGACAGCTTCAATAATTTGTTTAGCGCTGTGTGCGCACACCCTGATCCAGCAGTGTCTATGCAGGGGACTGATGCACAGTGTTGCCTGTGTACGTAGGTCCTAACCCCGCCCTCATGCCACCAAAGTATCAGTTTGCAAAAATCTGCTTCCATATGCAGCCCACATTTGCTTGATGAAGCAAGCAGTATTCTTTAAAGGCATGTAGACAGCATCCCTGTCTCTTCCTCTTCTGATCCATTCCTAGCCCCAAAATGCACAGGAATAATCTTGGCAGACTACTACTAACAAGCTGCAGAACATTAACAAGAATAAAACAAAAACCCCAAGGAAAACTACATTAGTTAAACTCCATGTAAACTTCTCAAAGTAAAACTTAGTCATTCTTGCCATCAGTAGAGCCTTTAGGGCCTCCTCCCATCATCATATCTGCTTCAGTTCTTGCCATTTTCTCTAGACATTTGGATTCTAGATCTGAACAGCCATTGGTTTAACTTCTCTGAGTAGGGCCATACTGAACAGGCAGAGGGGGGAAAACCCAACCCCCTAAAAGGGATCCATTGAAGCACCATGCTTCTAGTAAAATAGTAATCCCTTCTGGTTGATACATTTATATATTGCCTCATCCTACACTTTCGGAAGCTTTAAACAATTGAGAGTTTAGCAGAGGGAGACTGAATCTCCAGGAATGAAGCTATTTTGAACCAAAGTGCTACCTGAAGACATTTGGAAGTGCTAGGGGGAAAACCCTCAGTGGTCAGTGGGGAAAGGTACTATGGGTAATAAGAATTGAGATTTTAAAGTATTAGGTGAAAGGTTCAAGTCCACATCTCAATGGAAGCGCAGGAAATACTTCCTATCCCACACACACAGTCTGCTGTACCAATAGACCTCTGCACAAAATGATGTAAGAAGATTATCAAATAGAAACTATAACATTAGCTTGAAATAAGTGAACCCTGTGTAAGAAATGTGGTCTCTTTCAAACTGGAATGGGAACTAAAACTACTAGCATGTAAACTGAGAAGGCCAAATAAGTAGTTTTAAAACAACTGACTTCTGGAATGGAAGAACGTAGACAGAAGTCAATGAAATTCTGAATACTGAGGAGAAACTGTGTTAGTGCTTAAAATCAAACTGCACTACCTCAGAAAGGAGCTGAAATTAATGAAGAGGCCAACTAAAATGATGAGAGAGATAGCAATTTTTCTGTAATTAAAATTAAACCAATGGCTTAATAAAATGTTACCTGATGCAGGACAAGTGAATAGTTAAAAAAGATTTCATTTTGAAATTTCAAACTCAGGGTTGATGTACTACTGACTATATGGCTGTGGGGAAAATACAGCAGGATGGCCATCTTACTCTTTTTATTTATTTATTTTAATTTATTACTGCATTTACATAGCTGCCCCATAACAGAAGTTCCCTGGATGGCTCACAAATGTCTGTGAGTCATCAGGATGGCTACTTTCAGAGTGGAGAGCTCTCTCGACCAGGGGCATAAACAACACGGGAATTGTCATGCTAACAATAAGATCAACAATGAATGCACTCAGTATTCAAGAACATGATTTATACGTTATTTACTGTTTATATGATTCAAGTTATCCTGGGAGCATTTGTGGTTGATTTCAAATTAGGAACAATGAACACACACACACACGCGCGCGCGCACACACACACACACAGAAGAAGAAAAGAGAATCCCAAATCCGTTTTAATAGGATCTGTGCAGAGGAAGTAATAGTAGTACATAGTAGACCTTATAAAAAGCAATTTGTACACCTAATCTTCACTCTTCATATTAGCAATTTTTAAAACACTGTTTACATTGTAATCTATGCCTGAATTTATTTATTTATGTTTTATAAATCTTGGTAATATTTTCTGAAATGCATATAATTTCACAGTTTATATGTAATGCCAACTGCAACCCATTAAAATGTATTTAATATGGTTTAAAATATAGACTAAATCTCTCAATAGGATAGTGCTCTATAGGATAATGCCCACTGGGAGAGAAGAGGCATAAAAATTCAAGATAATTTTTGTTTAAAGTTTATGAACTTCTACAAACAATGAGTTGCAAATTCATCAAGCCAAACCTATTCCTTGTCATAGCTGCTGCTGTAGAAGTGGAAACACGCACTAACATATATGGCAGCATGGCCCAATTAGGTAGGGCAGAACTGTCTTAGCTCTGCCGTACTCATAACTATGTATGTTAAAACCACCCGGAAACATCATTTGGTGGTGCAATCTTATGTCAGTACTTGAGGAAGGGGCCCACACTGATAGTCCTTACAAAATGACTTAGAATAGTCTGTACTGTCTGTATATTTGTGAGATATCCCTGAAATACTACAGAAAAGTAGTGCACTGCAGACATTAAGCCTTTTTCTGATTTGGGCTACACTTCCAAGATTTTCCAAGTGAAAATTAGTAGCTTAGGAGAGAAGGACTAACTTTCGTGTGATGTCCCTCAAGATATCTATAGAAATGTTTGTATTGCACAGGGGTGGGCAACTTTGGAGGGCTGCAGGGTGCATGGGACTCCCAGAACCCTCTGGGGGCCATACTCCACCCCCTAACTGGGAGTGGCCATGCTGCAACCAGAAGTAGCTGCACATTTGCATTCCCAGCAGAACCGCGCTCCCGTCCTCCTTGGAGGTGAGCAGGATTCTGCACATGCTCCCCACATCCCTTGTTTGCCAGCAGAATTCCTGGGAATCTGTTGTGGCAACAGTGCAGGCCACACTGCAGAGACAGGGGACCAGGTGAGGGCTGCAAAACTCCCCTTGGTGGGCCCGCATGTTGCCTGCCCCTGCTATAGCATTACTATCTCTGTGTATGTGAGGAGCCTCAAGTGCTGGCAGGAGGACTAACTCTTCATCTGATAGGTTGAGATCTCCCCTTTCTCACCAGTCCCAACCCCACGAATCCTGGGAATTGGAAAAGAGTAAAAGTAAGAGCTAAGTGTGTAGTGTGTAGCCATGTGTGCTTACAACACAGTACATAAAAAGATAACCCCAAGCTGCACGCTACGTTATTAGTGTACTGTGTAGTTTGGCTCTAAGTTCTCCAACGTTCTTTGCCTCTCCTTGGAATACTTTCTATGGAACATGGGGATGGCGCATGCTGGTTTGCATGTCAGATGAAGCTACCCTGTAAGTTACTTTGGGCACAATCTGATGCATGTTTAGGCAGAAAAAAGTCCAACAACTCCCAGTATGTTTACAGATCTTTCTGTGTAAAACATGCATAGGATTGCACCCTAAGTCTGTCTTAGGTATTATACAGATCAGTTAATGGATTTTATTTCTTTTAATGCAGCTTCATATTTCTTCCATTCTGTTATACTGATTAAATAAATCTGTTCTTTTAATTGGAGAGCTCTGGAGCTGATCAGTTGTTTTGCCTGGCTTCAAGATTTGCCTGCCTACCCACTTTTGCCTAGCAGCTATTTGCCCATGCTTCAAGTTAAGATCAGGCAAACAGGATGAAAAGGATTGAGTCTGACTGGTGGAGAAGGATTTTTTCCTTACACACAAGAAATCCTATAGCTTTGAAGTTCCTTTGGCTTCAAAGGTGGGGAATCTTGGAGGTAGTGGCAGCTACTGATCATAAAGAGGCACATCTCCCCTGAGAGCCTGTTCGTCACAGTGACAGTTATACATTATTGAAAAATAGGTAAGTCCCCCCACTTCCAAAGAAGCATTCAAGGGAGAGTGGCACTGCACTGCATGAACCTCAAAGTGACTGTTCCCTAGTAATTAAAATGCCATATATGAGAAAAGGTAAAACAATCCGCCAAGTGGGAGAGGGCCCTTTGTCTCTCGTGGCTAGAAGATTGGGAAATTACAGCTGCAGTATGTCAAAGAGATATATAACTAGCGACAGAATAAGTATCTGTTTGCCTCCACAAGCTTCCTTGTACTGAAACAAAACAAAGAAGAGCCTTCCTAATTCAGGCAAGGCAAAATAAATTAGTAAATATAACTATGGATATTTAAAGGTTCACTAGTCTGTAATCAAATCTCACATTTCTACATTAAATTGGGATTCATGTCAGAATTATCCATTTGACTTCTAGACGGAATGTTACCCTGTTTACTCAGAGATAAGCACTACTGTTAATGGGGGTTAGCATTACAAATACACAGACAAAAGTGTATGGTATGACAATCTGGCAGAATAATTTTGCACAAATGAAACTCAACCAAAGTTTACAATATCAAATGTATTATCATTATCAGAATTACATTTTTCTTCCCTGACACCACTGAAAAAGTAACCATGTTCTTGGTGACACTCCTATTGACATCTTCTACCTAAACAGTGCAGCAATCTTATGTATACTTACCTTGCAGTAAGCCCCATTGAACACAGTGGGACTTCTCCATACAGAAGCATAGGACCAGGCTGTTTATATGTTTAGGGCTGCTGCCTTAATTGGGGTCTATTTGATTAGGAAGGTTTCTTTTCTAAATGTATGGAAATGCTACAGAAATGTCTATGGTACTCCAAGTTTTAATCTGTGGGCCAAACCTGATGCAAAGTTAACTGTGAATGCAATTAATGTGCTTTTTTTGTTACGTAAATAGCAGCCTGACAAAAAATTCCCTGTCTGAGGCTGCTATTTAAATTTTAGAGGAAAATTTGACATCACTGGGGCCTTCTGTTGAAATGCTAGTAGCAGCTTAGGGAGGTAAATTTTGTCAAGGCTATGGCAGAGAGAGAAAGAATTAATCTCCTTCTCACCATGTCCCACAGTCACAAGGCGTATTAGTCTTCCCAAGATTGCAATTTACATTACAAAAAACAAGCATGTTAACTGCATTAAAATTAACAAGCATGTTAATCTGCAGATAATGAATTAGAATCCAATGTCAAATTCCTGGCATATGTACAGATTAAATATTGATAATTCAGTAACTATTAGGACCATGGTAGGAAGTGGGGTTGGGGGTAGGGGAGAGAAAAGAACACAGGCGACGCAACTTCCAAGGCAAGAGAAAAAGAGAACATTCAAATCACTGGACCATTTATTAAAACACTTGGGGAACTGCTATTTTAAACGCTGAAGTACTTCTGGCAGGTTTATGTCTTTACATGTAGATGGATTTTGCATCAGGAGTTGGAAATTGCAAGAGCCCCAGTTCCCATTTCATAATGCAAACTTTACAGCTCATAAACCATTGGTAGATTTATAACAGAGGAGCTCTCTTTGGAAAGTCTACTGCATCCTGTTCTCCTGGGATGATTTTAGTAATATTTTTTAATGGAAAGCAAAAGCCCAATGAACCTACAGAAGCCAGTCTCTCTCAGCAGAAAGACTGTACGTTTGAGACCCAGATACAGAAATTCTCAATCACAGATCTGCAAAAATCACAAGGGTGGCCCACTGCTTTCCAAAGAAAGGTTTACTAGGTGTGTGAAAAGCACAGTTGTGGGAGTAGAGACCAGAAAATGAGTCACGTTTCTGCTACAGACCCTTTGGCATTTTGTAAACTATCAGAGTATCACATGACAAAAAGAGAATCTTCACCACAGTGCAATAGCTGATTTCCAGATCATGAAAGCAAGTTGAGTAACTGGACAAATAAAAGACAATGATGAATATACAATCACTTCTACATAAGCCATCACTACAAAATACATAACAAATAGCTACATTGAAGGGGCCATTTCTCTCAGTTTCCATTGTTCTAAAATGTGTTATATTTAAATGCTGGCAAAACTACAAACAGAACTACAATAGCTTCATATCCTCCTTGGTCTCTGATCCAAAGGATGGATACTTGGAAATAAGCTCCATTGAAATAATTGGGATTTATTTCCAAGTAAATGCTCCATTGAAATAATTGGGATTTATTTCCAAGTAAATGTGTTTGTCAAGATGTCTGTTCTAGTCTTTCAATACAGCACAACAGTTCAACAGACCATTACTCAGGCACTGAAACTTGTATTTCCATCTATATTTGTTTTATTTCATTCTGTTCACACTCCAGTTTAACTGCTAAATATAATACAAAATATCAAATCAGTTTTGGTCACAGTGCAATATAAAGCTCACAGAAGCCCCTTGATTTCATCAAACACTAAACAATTCAGATGTATGACAAACCAAAGTTTGTAATTATGAGAGAGCACAGCGCTAAACCTCAGGGTAGTGTATTTCTTCTTCCCTCGTACGTGATAGGAAGGGATTAGAAGTTTCTACTTCTAGTATATGACAAACTAGGGTCCTAAACCACAGTTTGATCCTGGTTTGCGGGCAAATTATCATTTGCCACATTTGGATCAAAACAAAAAGAAAGTTTGCTTCTAGCTTCTAGGTGCACAGAGGAAGAGGAAAGTGAAGGACGAAGTTGAGCCCAAGCTCGCCACTACTTGTCACAACAAACCATGGTTTGTCATTATCTCTGAACTGAACCTCTGACTCAGTTTGGATGCAATACTAATCCATTGTTTGTTTACCTTAACTCTGGCTTTTATGTACATCTGAACCCAACCAGGGTCATAAACTATTATTTGTTCGGGGCCAAGAAACCAGGATTGTAAACCACAGTCTGAGGTGTGTGAATCTCCGTTTGTATTAACTGTGGTTTGTCATTACAGACATACTCAATATCCTGGTTTAATCCTAGCGTGTTCTGGCACTCTACCGCCACTGCCCACCTGACAAGAGGTCAGAAACACAACTGCAGGACAGCTCCACAGCAGCCTTGCAAGGGGAAACAGTTTTTAAAGGATCATGGGCACTTTCCCCCTTTTCTAACAAGGGGTTTGTTAAAGGTACATCTCTGCTCTTAGCAAGTTATACCAAGTTATACCAACAGATGCAACAACTCCGTTTAGTTAAGTTTAGCATTTAGATAACACACACCGTTTTAGGTTTAGAGTTTCTTCCATCATACTGGACAAATCAACTACTCTCTCTTTGTCCTATCTCTCTTGCTTGCATAATTGGAACAGCAACAATAATCTAACAGTGTAAAATGACAACAAATAAGAAATAACACATTACTCACCATAGCCCTAAAAGTATTCCAAACTCAAATTTCCAAAACATATGTCCACTGCATCTACAAAACAGCTGGTTAGCTAGAGCAAAAAAGTACCGCTTCAGACTGGTTAAAAAAATAAAATAGAAGTATTAAGTATAAGCATCTTTTCTGTTTAGTTTATTGACATCAATCCATTTTTAATTGCAGCAAAGTATACACACTACTGCAGTAACTATGCAATCTTACCAATCTGGAGGAAGAGAACTTAATTGAATTTAGGGAGTTTGCTTATAGTGACTATTTTCTCATTACCATTATCAATTTAGATCTGCTCCTCTCACATGTGCCTTAGTTACCTCTCATGCTGATACTGTAACACTCTCTACATGGGCTGCTTTTGAAGTGTTTGGAAATGTCAGGTGATTTAGAATGCTGCATCCAGACTATTGACTGGAGCCACTTACAGGGAGCATGTGATGTGACTGCCACATTACAACAGCTTCACTAGCTACTAATCCGTTTCTGGGCACAATTCAAAGTGCTGGTTGTGACTTACAAGGCATGGAACCAGGTTATCTGAAAGACCACATTATTTCATACCAACCTGGAGGGGTATTAAGATCCTTGGAGGAACCTCTTCTTTCTGTACCACCATCTAAAGCATATGTGGTGAGAACTAGAACTCCTTGCCAAGCAGCACCGGCACCAGCTCTCCCGCTGCCACTGCCCCGTGCCTCCCGCTATCACACCGCATCTTGTACCCCACCCTTTGGAGACTTGCATCAACTAGAGAAAGTGGCCAGTGCAGATCTTCCGAGAGTCAGCCAGGAGCAAATACATGGCCCTTCCTCAGAGCCAAACACTGCGGGAGGGGTGCCCCAGGAGATCACGCTCGGCTGCTCCGGACAGCCCCACTGGCCCTGCTCTCCCACTGCAGCAAATGCCACAGTGGGAGAGCAGGCAGCACAGCTTTCTGAAGCGCCTGCTGTAGTGTCGCCAGGTGGGCAGCATCTCAGGAGAGCCACACCAGCCCCGGTCTCCCACTATGGCAAATGCCACAGCACGAGAATGGCAGTGGGGCTGGTGCACCAGTGGTGGGCCCTCCTGGCAGAGGTGGGGGATTCACCCTGCCCCATGGGAGAGCTGGTCCTCTTGCCAAGAGAGACCCTAGCTAGCTCTAGCCCTGTCTTTGATTACCTTTCTGCAGTGGGCAGAGACATTTTTAGTTAGACAGAACTTTCATCCATAAACTGACTTGGGAATATGTTGCACTTGGTTTTTACTGGTTGTTTTGACTGATTTTATTGTTTTCCTGCCTTGGTTTTATTGGGGAAGGCGTCACTTTGTCTTTTATTGTGGTTTTATGGCATTTTATTACATGTTATTGTATTAGTTAACAACAATTATACAGTCTTGAGTACCATTTGGTGGAAAGGCAAGATACCACTTTAAAAAATACAGAAATAAATTGGCAAGCAGTTGCTCTTTTCAAAATATATAAATGAAGTACTATTTTTTTAAAATAAAAAATAAAAAAATCAAGCTAGCAATCCCAGTCTGGCTTTGCTTACTAAAATACTTCGATAACACACATATTGGGACAATTATTCTGCAGATATTAGTGGGCATTACCAGCTTAAGTACATTTAAAGCTGCAATCTTATGTATACTTATCATATCTGGGAGTAAGCCCCACTGCCACAGTGGTCCTGATTTCCAAGTAATTCCAGTGCACAGAATTGGATTGATTTCAGTGGAAATTACACGTGTGCTTTTCTCTGTGTCCTTGACATTACATGCTTAAGTTTAACTGCTTCATTCCCAGTATTTCCTGATAAATGATACCAGTATGTATTTTATTGCTAATAGTGAAAAATATCATTATATATATTAACTTAACTATAGAGGTAAATCAATTCAGCAAGGAAGGAAGGTGGTTTTGTATCAGGTTCAAATGATTCTGTTCTAGGAAATGTACTGCACACTTTAAAAGTTGGCTTCCAGTTGAGAAAAATAACCACCACCACCACCATCCCCCCAGTAAGATTTCTTTCAGTTCCTGCCAGATGTTAAAAAGTCTAAATTAATAATAAAGCAGGATATGAGCTCTATGTTTACCTTATGCTTGCCCTTTTAACAGAAACAAAGCAGAAATTTCTATCTTAATATTCATAGTCTAGCAAACAGTACCTTGAACTTTACTAAAAGGAAAAAATCTGACCCTCTAAAAACACTACTGACCTTCTAATAATATTTTCATAAACATGGAAAGTGACCTTTTTGGTTTAAGAACAATGACCATGTTCAAAAGACAAAAAAGGAAGAAGCTCCAAAACTAGTCATGCAAGTAGTTATCTTTCCAGATATGGATGATGTATTCATGGTAGCTATGCTATAGAACCGAGCCCCAATCAAGCTGGGAACCTCTTAATGTAAATTCCAGTTTTCTAGATCAAGAGTGCATCTTGTTACCACCAGTTTGTAAAATTCCCTGCAGTTCAGAACACAGCCGATGGTACAAATTCGTAAATATCACTCAGTGATTATTACTATACTGCATGGATATTTAAAGGGAATGTAAATCAATCATAAGAAACAAAAGGGAATTACCACCACCACCATCATTATGCCCTGCCTGTGAGTTCCTGAGATGCAGAGAGTTGGACTACAGAGGCTTTGGTCTAATGCACAACTTCATATCCGTATTGTAAGTTGTTGACATAGAAGACCTGGACATGTTCTCAGTTCCAAGAAAATTTAGACTATTCATACCTGGCCTATCAAGTTAGCCTTAGAAAAGGGCAAAAGTAAAATAAAAATGAAAGTGCATGCATGCAAATGAGAATGCCTAACTTGCAGGCTAGACCTGGGACTCTCAGGTAAGTTTCAGCACAGGATCTGCTATGTCCTTTAATGTGGCCAACTGACTTAGATCATAACATATTTAATACAGCAGCTTTCGTACCACTATATTCTTAAATCGTTTCTTCAAAATGCTTATGACAACATTCCACCCTTAAAGGCCTCCTAAAAAATAATTTAAAATAAAAGATAAATAAACAAATAACTAAATTCAAAGAAATTAGTGACATTTAAAGTAAAACAAAACTTTCAACACTACCACATCAAAGGCAACTTTAAAAAAGAAAAAGAAAAAAAGAGGATTACCTTAAAGCGTGTTTCACAGATGCAAGAATCTCCTGAAGACCAAGGGAATAATACACATTGCATTTCGAATGTGACCAGTGACTGAACTTCATTTCCAATGGCCAAATATTTCTGAAAAACTGCTACCAACAATATGTTTTTCAAAGTGAAAGCAATGAATGCTGGTGAGCAGCTGCATCATACTCCTAGGCAGTGGTTCAAACAGTGAATAGTCAAGATTTTGAATTAGCTGTTCAGGTTTTAATACTTAACATGCACAGCAATTCATTGGCTGTATCCCATTCCAACTTCTCAAAAAATGAGTAAGGGGAGCAGTTTCATGTGAACCAGAATCAAAAATATTACCTTGGGAATCCACATGTGCACCAATCCAGCATTTGGGAAAGGATTCAAGGTATTCATTTCAATGTGACAATGAGAACAAGAGACATTAAATATAACTATAGCTCTTCTTGACTGGCTTATTTGGACACTCCTACACATAAGGTGTTACAAGGAACCCTAATGGGGCATAAAAATGTAAAGCTTCCCCCCCCCCATCCTGCATCTTGTCCAACTTCATACTCCACATCTTCACTTGGATATTTCAAGCCACCAAGAGGTGGAGCACACATGCCGCACCACACATATTTAATGACAGGATTTCACTAAAAGGGCACTGAGGTTGGTTAAGCACCAATTGAAGTGAACACAAGGGGAAAGTATCACAAATAGCCAAGCTATTTGGGGTATAAATTAATCCAATCTAATGAAAACTCTTATTTAACCATACAGTAGCTACTTTATGTTGACACAATAGTGAACAGATGGAGGTGTTTAACAATCCACTACATATTTACACCCCTCAAAATGTTTTGAGTTGAAATAAAAGGTGCATGACTAAATTGAGAACCCACAGGAATTAACACTGGAAGTCATTACAGACTCCCCAATGTCATCCCTATACTATCAACAATAATCTTTTAAATGATTTCCTGTTCTTTTATTTTATTGTCAAATGCATCTTATTGACTTAGCTGGAGTCTATGGGTTACATCCAGATTTAGGCACATAGAACTGGGTTAGTGGACTTCCCTGCCCCCTCCTCTCCATGGCAGCCCCTTGAAAATGCTACACAGAGGCTCAAGGGACCCTGCTGATGGGGTGAGCTGTGGTGCGGGGGTGAGGGGGGATCTCTGGAAACCAGACAGAGGCCCCTTCTGTGAGCTGAGCCCTTCTATCCATGGAGACAGATCCTGGATCCAACCCTGTATGTCCCCAATATCAGATTAATACTTTTTACAAGTGTTAATCTGAATCATGAATTCAAGGATTAACTTGAATTATTCTTCCTATTATGTCATTAAACTACATAAACCCTGAACACAACCTTTTCTTTTCCTTTGCTCTATCCATCAATCACTCAAACATAGCAGAGTGGAAAATGCCTACTCAATTATGCAGCAAGTCACATATGGACATAAAATCATTATATATCACTTTGCATTCATATGGTCACATTACCATGGAATGCACATTCAGAGTTTGTTGGTCACAGCTACTCCTGGTTCAACATTTCTGCTTTTTAAGACCCCACAGGATGGTGCAGCAGTTTAAGACAAATCTAAAATGTCATAGCACACAAACTTGCCGCTTTAACCAGTGAGTAGACTCAAATTTCAACAGATTAAGTCAAAGAGTAAAGTGACTTGCCATTATTCTTTAAAACATAGACTTCAGCTAAGGAATCAAAACTAGTTTTAATGCCCCCTCAAATTCTTATTTCCACCTGTAGGGTGTGGTGGTCTAGTGTTTTAACTACACACAGCTGTGACATAAAACATATGTTTCCACAAGACCTACTATTATATATTTTATTTCCATGTCTGGGATTCTTTGCTTCAGTGTTTATATAAAGGAGTTAAAAATTATGCGTCAAAGTAGATTTTTATACAACTAGTTGTGGATGAAAAGTACTCTCCAATACTGCAATGGTATCCCCATGGGTGTACAAGCAAAAGAACAGAAGCAAATATTTATACTTAGAGGCACCATTTTTTTTTGTAATCCGCAGCATACTTATTTTAAGAAGAATAGCTTTAGTAATTTGTTGCACATTTAAGGCTGCAATCCTAAAACCTTCAATGGGGAGTGAGCTTCACTGAACACAGTGGGTGTTACATCTGAGTAAACAGGAATAGGATTTACTTTGTGAGTACTCCAACAGTTACATAAATCTTGAGTATCAAAGCATTTTGTGCTCATCAACATCTGAGATTATGACAGGATTTTAGTCACTGACTTCAAGGTGACATACTGAGAATGGCAAAGAATATCTTCTAAAACTCTATCAAGGTATATGCTCCTTTGCTCAACATTTGATGAATGGCCTCATTCATTACAGAATGAACTTTTTAATGTTATTGCACTACCACTTTGAATACCAGCCTGCCCATTTTCAAGTTTGAAGCTGATCAGGTTACTCCATTAGTACTGGTTATTAAGCTGTAGAACTTTCACTAGTAGCATCCAGCTGCAAAAATTTACCCTTAGGTTGCTAACTCTCAAATATTGGAACAAATTTGTCATTTTGTTAAAGTTAATGTGTTTAAAAATCAGATGCCAGTTTTTTAAAAAGTCACTACTGCAAACCAATATTAACAAGGGGTGGGGGGAATCAAACACAATGCATATGCTTTAACTTCAAATTAGTTCCAAATGAAAGAGGCATGTGCAGCTTCAGACGAAAGCATTCTTCATGACAGAGACCCTTTCAGAGAAAGGTACCTAAGAGGAATTCTTGCTGTTATTTATATTTTGATTGGGTTTTTTAAAATTTTGCTATATAACTGTATAAGCCTCCTTCCCCCACTAAGACAAGGATATCACACCCCATTTTCCTAGACTTGCCTCTCTTCTTTGCGGGTGTGAAATTTACATTTTAATGGCAAATTAAAATCCAGAAATATATAAGAGAATCATCAGGATTTTGTAACAGCAGGAAGAACAAAGCCCCCCCCCCTTCTCCCCTTCCATGATTTCTGCGGGCTACCCATAATGTGAATTTATCATTTGCAGTTGGTAGGGTTGCCCTCTTCCTCTCACAAGTGGCCCACTCTTGTGCCTTTAATAGCAGTTTGACACAAAGAAGATAAAGGGTGAAAACTTTTATCTTTTATTTAATAATAAAAGATTATTTTATCTTCATGCCAGAAAAATCACCACGTGTGAAGCTGCTGTTAAAGACCCAACAGTAGGAAGAAAGAAGCAGCAACCCTATATGGTTAGCAGCACAGGGAGAGGAAGGCGGGGTAGAGAGTCTCCACGTTTACTAAAGAATCCTGGGACCTGGTACAGAATGGCATCAGCGCTTGAATCTACTGCAAGAGCAATGCACACATAGGCCACCATACTTAGCATGATATGCATGAGCAGGAATGTTCACATGATCTATCAGGGTTGTGGCGCATGCCAGCAGCCATTTTGAATATTCAAACTGTGGCAGATGCCATGGCTTATTGTGTCATTTGAGCCCGGTGACGGTGGGTTGTTGGCTTGGTTAACAAACCACCCACAACCCTAAAACAGTCCATGGGTTGTGGGTGGTTTGTTAACCACACCAACAACCTACCCTTGCCAGGGTCAGATGACATGATAAGCCATGTCTTGAAAATTTAAACTGGCCACCAGGACACACTGCAACCCACTGTGGCTTAAGTAAGCCATGATGGGCTGCAGTGATTGTGTGAACCAGCCCATACTCAACCATGAGTGTGGGCTGTCGTGTTTTGTGAACCCAGTCAGTGTGGTTAACAATAACAAGCTGACTTCAAACTGTGGTTTCTGAAGCTGGCTTCTTGAAATTAACCATAGTTAATATTAACCTTAATTCCAGCTCTAGACCACACAGCAACCTGTGATTAACTAAGGCCACATCTACATGGAGACACCTTCCAATGTGATTCTGTTTACAACCGTGTTTTCATGAAATGGATTTGCTCCTCCCATGGCACACGCAGCCAATTAAAGAGGGATATCAAAAACAGACAAACCACTTTTGCATGGTAGACTGTGGGTGGAGTCTCGCAGCATCAACAAGCTTCCTAAAAACAAAAATACCATAGGCTCCCCCACCCCCATTCTCTCAGCCCCGCTCTTAAGTCCAGTGGAAGTCAATGCCTGAATTGAGGAGAAGAGAAAGTGTGTGTGTGTGCACCTGTGCGTACCTTCCTCTCTCCCAGCGGCCCCGAGCAGCATGCTCAGCAAAAGTAGCTGAGCCATGGGGGCAGAGAGGGCAGCACGATGGAGGATCCATGGCGCCCCTCTCCCCGCATCCCAGACTCCACAGAGGCCCTTCTCTGGAAAGAGGAGCATTCAGCAGTCCCCCAGGCCAGCCCCCCCCCCCCCAGTTCTTCTTGCATGTAAAAGGCAGTAAGCACAGGGTTTCTTTTGAGAAAACAAAGCACCATCATTTGCAGGTGTGCACCTCTAGAGAAGCAAGTGGGAGGGCTTCCCACCCCTCTCTCTGCTTCTTGATCTTAAGTGCAGTGGAAGTCAAAGGGAACTACATCAGGGGAGACATGTTTAATGGGCTGGTAAGGCTCATTTAGGGAAGACAAAGCACATTCATGTGCTGGTGCGCAGCTCCAGAAAAGCGCTTATGCCACAACTTTCCCTTCCTACCATCAGCACTGCTCCCCAAAGCCAGCCGAAGGCAGTATCACTAGTTGAAGTCACAGAGACTCCCAAACTGCACTGAAACCAGCACAATGGGAAAATCCGTCACAAAACGACATTGCAAAAATGCAGGTTTTCCAGCATGAAACCCACAGTTGCTGCAGAGAGGAGGGAACATCATATGCCACAAACGCCTGTGAGGCACAGCAGAACTGGAGTAAATCCCCCATGTAGATGGGGCCTAAAAGTAGAAGCAAAAGCTTCCAAACTCCTCCTCTTGCCTATGTAGGCTTGCTGCAGTTCATTCTTGCTCATGCACAGCACTGGGAAAGCTGGTCTTATCTCTGATGAGTGACAGGAGATAAGAGTGGGTTTTCCTCTTCTCACGATAGAGAAAGCCTGCCATTCTCTAGTGCTGGGAGAAGGGGCATGGTTAGGAACGGGGTGGCGCCTCGGAAAAGCTGTGGGAACTGGGAGGGATCCCCCACAGCACAGAGGTTTCCCATCCATGTGCTAAACCTGGTTTAGCAAGGCGTGCAAACATGGCCATGGAATCTTCCCCCGCTGATGGAGTTTAATTGGTATGAGGCCATCAGACACAAATTACAAACACTCCCCTTCCATTCACATGTTAAAGAAACTGCAGAACTGCTTCTCATTTTATATTTACCATGTGAAAGTAGAAAGAAGCTGTAGGTACCCATGTAGAATCAGTGTAGCTTATTTAGATCAACCCTCCACAAAACCAACCTTCAATAACCGTTGTAACATTTTTATCTTCAAGTGCCATTAAAGAGATAATTCAGCTGTATTTTACCACCACATATACTTGAACCTTTTGCTGTTTTGTATACTTTTGGAGAGTCACAACTCTGCAAGTGTCAGGGTTATATCTGAGCTCATAGAGTCCCAAAGCAGCTCTGATTCTGAGGAAGAGAGGCAACTCGTGGGGGAGGAACTCCCTCAGACTTCAGAGGCGCAGCTGGAGGGGGAGCCCCCCCCTATCCCTGGGAGTGACAGCAAACCAGGCGTGGAAAGGGAGGGACAACTTGAACTTTTAGACGCGAGGCACAGACGCAGGCACAAGCGAGAGATCGCAGGGGCCGAGCTTCAGCACCCAGCCCGATTGGCTCGACGTCAACAGCTGCACCCAGAAGCATCACGGGAGAGGGGGAGATCTTCTCCTCCCATCCCTTAAGTTCAGAGAATTGCTGCCCTTTTCCCAAACAGAGATCAACTGACATACTTTCCCTTTAAACCCCTAGATGGCTGTTCCTTTGTAGTTCTGAGTCTCTAGCAATTAGCATATGTAATTAGTGGAGGACAGGAAGGCCTGGCGTGCTATGGTCCATGGGGTCACGAAGAGTCGGACACGACTTAACGACTGAACAACAACAACGCCTCATTAGAGTAAATGGAATTAAAGCCTTGGAAAGCAGCCCTTTTGTCTGAGTGTTGATTTGGCTATTGGAGTATCCAGTAGGCAACAGGGGAACCTTGACAGCAAGCTAGCCAAGACGACAACTCCACACACGCCCAAAACACACGCGCGCGCGCGCACGCACGCACACACACTCATTTCCTTTTATAACAGTCAATTAAACAATTTTTTTTTCAAAACACTGTGTAGTGAACATGCATCTTAATTTTAGCTATCGTAGTAAACATATCTACTTTGTAGACTGGAGAATACAAGAAATCTGTCTCCATGCTACTATACTGCCAGGTGGCAAATCTTCCTCTTCCTCCCTCCTATGTCATCTTCCTGAAATGCATTGTAATTTCAAATATGTTTTTATTAGCCTTGGTGTGCTGTCTGAAATGTTGGCTAAAATCTCTAATCTGTGAAAGATACCAAAGCAAGGAAGTTAATCAGATATACATCTGCATTAAACAAAACTAGAATGTTGAATTAGTTCCTCCACCATCTGGCAAATGTCAAAGATGTATCTGCACATGTATTTTGTGTCATTCTAGATAACAATACAATGACATCATACATCCTTTTCACAACTTCCTTATGTTCCTGCTATACTAATGTCTGTACAATTTTCTGAAAGGAAAAGAAATGGTTTTCAAACAACAACAAAAATGCTAATAATTAATTAGTCATTGAAAGACAGAAACACATGTCCACTGTACAAACCTCAGTGTCAATGAAATACAGCTAGATGATAATTTCCACACATTGTATATAGTATAAACAAAATACAATTTAATGCTTGTGGTCTGATGCAATGATAAGCTAGGGTTCCATGCTCATGCATGCTGCCCAATCACTCCTGCTTGGTTCCTCTTGCAAGCAGGAGCCGCTAAAGAAACCACATACCCTCCATTCGTGGTTTGTTTATTGTGACAACCAAACCAGGAACTCTGGCTTGTCTCTCTCCAAACAAACCAGAGAGTCATAAGCCAACAACCAATACTGGCGTACGACTCTGGCTTGTTTGAGGACAGACAAACCAGAATTCCCAGTCACAATAAACAAACCACAGACAGAGGGTCCGTGGTTTGTTTAGTCGCTTGCAGGAGGAGTCAAGCAGGCGCAAACGGGCAGCATGTATGCATGAGCCTGCAGCTTGTTCCCAAAAAACAGGGTTCCCTGAAACCATGACTTATTGTGATATATGAACCAGGTATAGTTAAGTACGAGTGGGGATTTTTAGAAAGACAAGTAGGAATGAAATACTCGAATGTGGGTGATCAGTGCCATTCTTTCAAGGGAGAATACCATCACCAGTGTTTATTTGTGTGGTTTTCCACAAGACTATGCCCAACATAGCTCACAAGTTATCAAATGAACAGCAATATAATGATTCAAAAGATACAACAGGAACAATTACAATAACCATGGTATCAATAGCTAAATGCATAATAACAATACAAAGCTACTGACCTAATCAACAACATAGCACTAAACAAAGCAGAACACATAAATAAAAATACAATACATACAATTAGATTTCCACAATTAACCTACCAACTTTGGTTGGTAGCCCCACCTCTCAGTTGTGGCAGTCGTCCTTGCAGGTCTCACTTGAATCACCTCTGTCAGTCCCACCCCATCTCTCAGCTAAGGAGGTAAAGACTGCCATTCCTCCTTCAAGACCCACATACAGTCACTGTTTTGACATTATTCAGTCTCTCTCCACCAAGCCCCTTCTACCAATGGCTTCAAGCAGCAGGTTTTATCAGGCTCCGATATGGTCCCTGGCTACCATACTAGTCCAGTTGATATTCTGCCCATGTGGTTCAGCTTCCAGGCATATCATAGCTATGGATGTCCCAAAGGTCTAGGTGTTGCTGGTATGGTTTTCAAACAAACATGGAACCCAGCTATATGGGCAGAACTCTTTACCCACTGGAACCAGTGTGATAACAACCACAGCGGAAGTAGTACATGGGAAAGGTATGTATAAGGAGGTCTGAGGCAGTAATCCAATGAAGCTATAGGTGAACACAGATAAGACTTGCATGTGCAGTTAGAAATCAAAAGTTTTGAACCACTGAAGTTCCTCAGTGTTATCTTCAGAAGAGACAAACCACTGTTCAGTTTTTAAATACAGCTTTTTCTCCTTGGCTTGTCAGAGCTGACATGGGGGGAAAAAATGTCAAAGGAAGCACAGACTGCATATGCAGTTCTTCTGTGCAGGCTGTCTTATAAATGCTAGTGAAGAATTTATGGTTTTAATTAACCAGAGATGGTAGTTTTTAGATATAAGCAATGCACATTTTGCTAGTCTGCTCTAAACAACCACACTCTTTTCAGAAAATAATGAAGCAAGCCATGAGAAAAGAAAACTATCTTCTGTAAAAGAAATTTGAAATAGATCAGTGTGATAGATACTAGAAAAATGAAAACCTAAATATTACTGGGTAATCAACAGCTCATGAAAATACACCATCATTATTTCTCGAAACAGAAATACAATGAATATTCACTTTCTGAACTGTTATGAAGTAATAGTCAGCAGGAAATTAAACAAAATATATGATATATGCTTTAAAAACACTTTTAGAAGCTTCTGTTTCCTCGGTCATAAATTTATTTAAAGCTGAATATAGTGGGTGATGTAATATACAATAATAATGCATCCTTAATTTGAAACACAATATACTTCTATTTAGAGACAAAGGGAAATAAAATTATTTTCACTGCCAACACGAGCATAACTAACATTTAAACATCAAAATTAGGGAAGTTAAAACTACTGCCACAGGTTTCTAGAAAACATTGAACTTATACTTACACTTTGGTAGAGCAATCCTAACCCCCTCCAGAGGCCAGCTGAGAGAGGTTCATTTGAAGCGGAGGCACCTCTCTGCCAATGGAGGAGCTCTATTGGCAGACCAGCATATCCACCCTAGAGGCCACTGGGATACCTGTGGAAAGCTCTGCGTACATTTATCTACTGCAAGGGGTGATCCAAACTTCCCTTGCTCCCCCCAACAGTGCACCAGATCACGCCCTAAAACTACACTAGCTTCAGGTTGGCATAGTACATTTCCTTCCCATTGGTTTCAGTGGGAGGTAAAATGTTAGGAAAGGAAAAAAAAACTGCCAGGGTTGGCGGTGGTGGGGTGTTTAATCCCCCCCCCCCGCATGCTGTTTCTCCTATTAAACTTGACCCCAAGCTGCTATTTTCCACACTGAAGACACCTTGCAGCATAATATTTGCTTATTATTTATTTAGTGTATTTTTATCCTGCTTTTCAGATAATTATTGTATCTAAAAGCCACAACATCTATAAAGGGGGGGGGGGGGTCCTAAGACAACAGAGACCCAAAGAGGAAGGAAAGTGGAGGGGAAAGATGGAGGAGGTAGATCAGTTCTTGAAGGCCAGAACAAAATGGTGAACATAAAGAACATAAGAAAAGCCCTGCAAGATCAGACCAAGGGTCCATGTAGTCCAGCATTCTGTTCACACAGTGGCCCATGGGAAGCTGCCCATCAGAAACCCACAAGCAGGATATGAGTGCAACAGCACTTTCCCACCCATGTTCTCCGGCAACAGGTGTACAAAGGCATACTGCCTCTGTTACTGGAAGTAGTGTAGCAGCCATGTAAAAAAATCAGAAATGTCCTTGCTGAGCTGGCATAAGATAGCAAAAACAGCAATGTGGAAATTCCCCAAATTATTGACAGGACTGGGTCTCTCTGACACTGGCATATCATGTTCCAGTCCTCTGCTTGGCTTGCATATTGCTTAGATACATATCAAGGTCTCATTCTTTGCAAATCATGCCCTATTACCCATTTTCATAGACCTCGCAGTTAGAAACCGTGAGAGAAGGGGAAGGGGAAACTGCTTGCTGTCATATCTATAAAAGTCATGTATTACTGTGATTCGGGGCTTCTGGCTCTTTGGAAACGATTCCAGCCTCAAGCCCGCGCGTTAAATAAAGAAGAATCTCTTTTTCCTTCACTCCGTGGTCTCTCTGACTCTGATTTCTGCTACATAAATGGTGCCGTGACTCGGATGTGGCAGGCTCTGAGCCAGACAGGTGGCAGTTGCCTGCTCTTGATCGCCGCACCGGGGAGACGGGCTCAGCGCATGCCTCCCTTTCTTGGCGCCACCGACCTTTTTGTTGGATGAACGGGAGACAGCCTGAGCTGGGACCGCCCGAACGGTAGCGAGCGGCAAGAGAACCTTGGGAAGCGGTGGAAGGAATTTGAGCCCTGCCTGTGAATTCCACATTGGAAGCCTTCAGGAAAAAGGCAAGTATATGGGAAAAAGAGGGCCCCGCCTTTAGGGAGAAAGGCCACTGGGCAGAAAAAAAGAGGGCCCCGCCTTATGAAAAAGGTCAGTGTTGGTGGTATACGTATACAAAAGAACCTACTCCTTGTGGGTAGAAGGGGGGCCTGATCACACCCCCGAGTGGGCGCCAGTACCTAGCACGCCAGTACTCAGTAGGAAGCTGAGGAAGCTGGGGAAGCCGTTTTCCGCTCTGGTAAAAAAAGTGGGAAAAGTGGGTGGCAGGGACATATGGAAGCAGTGGAGAGAATGATGATTGTGTGAGTGGCTACTGTGGTTTCTGAAGCATACCGTTGACCGTCTGGGTGCCCAGGCCAGTAGCAAAGTGCGTGGTGTGTAAAATCCTCTTGTGTCGGCTAGTGAGACCCCTTACTCACTGACCAATCCCATTCCCTCATTGTGTCTGTCTTCAATTTAGGAGGGAGGCTATGGGTGGCGGGGGAAGCAAACCTTGCACCCCCTTGGGATGTATGTTAGCAAATTTTAAGAAAGGTTTTAGTGGAGATTATGGGGACCCCCCCATGAATCCTCAACGGTTGCGAACTTTATGTGAAATAGAGTGGCCATCTTTTGGTGTAGGATGGCCTACTGGAGGCTCTTTGGAGCCCAGCAAAATCAGTCATGTATATGCCATCATAGCTGGGAACCCTGGGCACCCTGATCAATTTCCCTACATAGACTCGTGGGATTCCATAGTCCGTGTTTCTCCTCCGTGGTTAAAGAAATGCCTTGAATCCCAAGCAAAAGTTTTGGTGCTCAGAAAAGAAAAATTAGCCAAGAAATTACAGCCAGTGTTAGGAGCCCCGGGTGAAGATCTGGCAGAGCTAACGGCATTTCCACCCGCTTATGCCCTGCTTCCACCCCGGGCCCATGTTACTGTAAGAACGCCTCGTTGAAATCCTGAGCCCCTGCCATCCTCCCCTTCCGGAGGCACTGCCCCGCGCCTCGACTTGGAATTGACGCCATCAGTTTCAAGCCCCACGGGCAGTAATTCGCCGATTTCAGCTACAGTCCTCAACTCTCAGATATTGCCTGCTGAGGCTTCCATCTCTGCAGGATCGGGAGAGTCCCCTCTTACACCTCAGTCAGCATTAATAAAAGAGGCTGCAGAATTGAGAAGTTGGATAGAAGAAGTAGTAAAATCAGCAACGGCCCTTACAGAGATGTGCTCACAAAAAGAAGAGGGGTTGAGCCCATCTACGGCTCAGCAGTCAGAGAGTGAAGCCCAGCCTCTGCTTCCTCTGAGGCAGATAACTCAGATGGTGCACAACCCAGATCCCGAGGCGGCAGAGCATTATATCCCCATCCAAGCCTACACTTATGCACCCTTTACAACTTCAGACTTGCTAAACTGGAAGACCCATTATGCTTCATATACCACAGAGCCTAATGAGCTAGTGGAACTATGCTCCAGCATTATGGCCTCGCATATGCCTAACTGGCAAGATTGCCAACAGTTGCTTTTGACGTTATTTACCACTGAGGAAAGGCGACGAATCCATCAGCAAATGGAACAAATCGCCTTAGAAAGAGCCCCAGAAAATTATGTAAATCCCCAAGGATGGATGAGAGAGAGAGTGCCCTTAGAAAATCCCCATTGGGATCCCAACCTACCAGCAGGGTTAGAACGCATCACACAGTACCAAACCTTGCTGTTGCAAGCTATGAGAGCAGGAATGAAAAAGTCTATTAATATGACAAAAGTCTCTGAAGTGTTGCAAGGAGCAACCGAAGCACCTGGAGAATATTTAGAACGTCTCCTGTATGCATATCGCCAGTACACCCCTCTCGACCCAGAAGCCCAAGAAAATATGAAAGTGATTAATATGGCTTTTGTAACTCAGAGTTATAAAGATATTCGAAGAAAGCTACAAAAGTTAAATGGTTTTGCTGGGAAAAATTTGACGGAATTATTAGAAGTCGCTCAGAAGGTGTATGTAAACAGGGACCAAGAAGAAAAGAAAGAAAAAGAGAAGAGAATGGTGAAAAAGGCGGAACTGCTTGCTGCAGCACTAGTAGGTCCGCAAGATGGAGGACTGGGCAGAGAGCAAAGAGGACGTGGACGAGGGAAGGGGAGAGCAGGAAGAAGAGAATTTTTGAGAAGGAATCAGTGCGCCCAATGTGGACAAGATGGGCATTGGTGGCGTGAGTGTCCAAATGGAACCAATCCGATGTACCAGGCGGAAAATCGAGGGGGCCACCACGGACGAGGGAGGGGACAGCCGCCATGCTGGCAACCAAATAACTGGCAAATGCAAAGAGAATCAACTGGGAATTACGAAGTGAATCCCTTTACGGGAATGGCCGCAACCGAAAGTCTTGAATAGGACAGACCGGGCCCCTTTAATCTTGGCCCCGGGGAGCCCATGGTCACTGCCACTGTGGGGGGCCAAAATATTGATTTTATGATTGACACTGGAGCAGCGTCATCAGTGGTGACCTACCCCGTTGCTCCCCTCACCCATCAAAAAGTGCGGGTGATTGGGGCAACTGGTGCAGTAGAAGAAAAGCATTTGTTGCAGCAACGGACTTGTTCTACTATGTGGCTTCCAAGCCGACATCAGTTTTTATATTTACCTGAATGCCCTATGCCATTGTTGGGACGTGATTTGTTGTCAAAGCTGAGGGCCCAAATATCCTTTGAAGAAGATGGAACAACGGCTGTCGCCTTCCGCAGGCCCCAAGAAGGTCAGCTCCTGTCACTCACATATCCACAGGAAGAAGAGTGGAGGCTACATTGGACCATGCCAGTACTTGATGAAGAGCCATGGCAGGCTTTCCATGTGCCTGGAGTGTGGGCTGAAGATAATCCACCAGGAATGGCAAGATGTGTGCCCCCTGTTGTAGTTGAATTAAAACCAGGAGCAATACCAGTGCACGTACGTCAGTATCCACTGCCGCGCCGAGCGGTGCTAGGAATTCAGAAGCACCTAAACCGTCTGTTACAATATGGTATCCTTCGAGAATGTCAGTCTCCATGGAATACCCCCCTTCTGCCAGTCAAGAAACCCGGCAGCACAGAAGATTACCGTCCAGTACAAGATCTCAGACTGGTCAACCAAGCAACCGTGACGATACATCCGGTGGTCCCGAACCCTTATGTCTTGTTGGGATTGATTCCATCTGAAGCAACTCACTTTACTACCTTAGACTTAAAAGATGCCTTTTTTTGTATCCGACTGGCACCTAAGAGCCAAGCTATTTTCGCCTTTCAATGAGAAGATCACATGACTGGGAGGAAGACCCAACTGACCTGGGGCCGTCTTCCCCAAGGTTTCAAAAACTCCCCCACATTATTTGGGACAGCCCTAAGTCAAGACCTCCAAAATTTTCATTCTGAACCCGGGAAAAGAGTTCTGTTGCAGTACGTTGATGATTTGCTCTTAGCAGCATCATCAAGACTCGAATGCTGGCAAAGCACCCAAGAACTGTTGCAACTTCTGTGGGAACGAGGATATAAAGTATCCCGGAAAAAGGCACAACTTTGTAAAACCCAGGTACGATATCTAGGGTTCATAGTATCTCAACATCAGCGAGAATTGGGTCCTGAACGGAAAGAGACTGTGTGTGCCCTGCCAGAGCCAACTACTAGGAAGCAGGTGCGGGAGTTCCTTGGGGCTGCAGGGTTTTGTAGAATCTGGATTCCCAACTTTGCTGTAATGAGTAAGCCTCTGTATGAAGCTACCAAAGGTTCAGAGGCAGATCCGTTTCAGTGGGGAGAGCCACAAAAACAAGCTTTCATAGATATTAAGAAAGCATTACTCCAAGCGCCTGCTCTAGGACTTCCTGATGTGGCTAAGCCTTTCCTGTTGTATGTCCATGAACGAGACAATGTAGCTGTAGGGGTGCTGACACAGCAACTTGGATCATGGCAGAGACCTGTTGCATATTTATCCAAGCAGTTGGATGTAGTTGCCAAAGGCTGGCCAGCTTGCCTGAGAGCCATTGCCGCAACCGCCCTCCTGGTTAAAGAGGCAGATAAGTTGTCAATGGGACAAGAACTAACCGTCCGGGTTCCACATGCAGTACTCACGCTAATGGAGTATAAAGGAAATTACTGGTTCACCAACGAGCGCATGACCAAGTACCAAGCTCTGCTCTGTGAAAATCCACGTATCAAGTTAGAGGTGTCATCCAACTTAAATCCGGCCACGCTGCTGCCAATAGAACCAGGAGGTCAGCCTGAGCACGACTGCATCAAAACTATGGATGAAGTTTATTCCAGTCGTCCAGACTTGTGTGATAGCCCCTGGCCTCACCCAGACGTCACCTACTTTACTGATGGAAGCAGTTTTGTCCGAGATGGGAAAAGATACGCCGGCTATGCAGTAGTAACTAAAGACAAGGTTATCGAGGCCAATCCTCTGTCTGTGGGAACTTCAGCCCAAAAGGCAGAATTAATTGCCCTAATTCGAGCCCTGACGTTGGCTGCTGGACTCACGGTCAATATTTATACGGACTCTAAGTATGCTTTCACCACCCTCCATGCCCATGGAGCATTGTACCGTGAGAAAGGATTAATAAACTCCACCGGACAAGGTATCAAAAATATAACAGAAATATCGGCTCTATTAGATGTCGTATGGCACCCCAAACGTGTGGCAGTAATACATTGCCGAGGGCATCAAAAGGGAACAAGTGAGGTGGCAGAAGGCAATCGATGGGCAGATCACGTAGCCAAGCAAGTTGCCCTCAGAGATGAGCACAATAGAGAAAAAATTGAGATGACCATCTCGGAAGCCCCGTTGTTCCAAGTTAACTTGACAGATGTGCGTCCAACCTACACTCCAGAAGAAGATCAAATGGCTGTTGAGACCCTGCAAGCTAAGAAAATAGCCCAGAAGTGGTGGGAACTGCCAGATGGACGAATCTATGTGCCACAACGGCTAGCTTGGAGCATTGTCCAGACTGCACATAAAGCTACCCATCTGGGAAAAAGTGCCCTGGCAGCACTACTACAAAAGCAGGTCTACATCAATGGACTACACAGTTATGCCAATTTAGCATCTATGCGATGCGTAGAATGCTCCAGAAATAACCCCAGACAAGGGAAGAAACCCCCTCCCGGCATTCAGCAACTTGGCACTCTTCCTTTTGAGGCCCTAGTTGTTGACTTTACTGAAATGCCTAGGGTAGGCCATTATCGTTATCTACTAGTTTTTGTGTGCACTTACACAGGATGGGTAGAAGCCTATCCTACCCGAACTGAGAAAGCACGTGAAGTTATAAAAGTCTTAATGAAAGACCTAATTCTGAGACACGGATTACCCCTATTTATTGGATCCGATAATGGCCCTGCATTTGTTGACCAGGTGTTGCAAGGAGTTAACCATTTATTAGGCATTCAGTGGAAGCTTCATTGTGCGTACCGTCCGCAAAGTTCTGGACAAGTGGAAAGGATGAATCGGACCCTCAAGACCCACTTAGCCAAGCTGTGTCAGGAAACTCGGCGAAAATGGATAGAGATGCTGCCCTTAGCTCTGTTCAGAATTCGATGCACTCCACACAAAACTACTGGTCTGTCTCCCTTTGAATTAATGTATGGCAGGCCTCCCCAAATTTTAGTAGGATTAAAGGGAGACCTGCAAGAATTGGCCAATGTTAGTTTAACCCAAGAGGTTCAGGCACTGGGCAAAGTTCTTCAAGCCCAGCGTCGGTATATTTTGGAAAATAGACCCCCAATTCCTATTACTGAAATCCATCCTTTCCAGCCGGGAGATGAAGTGTGGGTCAAAGATTGGAAAAATGACCCTTTAACTCCCAGATGGAAAGGACCAAATACTGTTATACTTTCCACCCCTACAGCTGTAAAAGTAGCTGGAGTTAAACCTTGGATACATTGGACGCGAGTCAAGAAAGCAAAAGGGGGGGAGTGGATTGCAAACAGAAATCCTGACAATCCTTTAAAAGTTGTACTGAAAAAGAAAAAGCAGTAAAAGAAGACTCAGGCTAGACCTTACTGGGGACAAACCAGGAAATTGTTCCCCCTGCGTACGGTCAGACCTGCAGCTGGAGAATTGAAGAGCGGGACTAGACCTTACTGCAGCTTGCCGGGTAAATGGCTGCCCTGCGTACGGTCAGATCCCAAAGAAGATTAAACATGTATGTTGCGATGTTAGTAGTGATAAGTTGCACCTCCTCAGTATTGTGCGCAAAAGGGGGGCCTGCTTTGGGAGAGGGGAGTATGCCCTTAAGGTTTGCTGTTAATTATTGGCTTCACTTAGCTAATATCACTGGAGTAAAGCATTTTTGTTTGCCAGAAGATATACCAGCCAATAGACTCATTAGTTCCTGTTTAATACCTGTTTGTAGGCATCCCGATGAGATTCAAAATGATACTATGTTAAGCCATTACCATATAAATTTGACTTATTCCCAAAATGCAAACTGGGGCGCAGTTACAAAAACTCTGCCTCCTACTGAATTTACTTTACGCACTCCCATTGTAGCTGGTATAAATGCCACTTGTGCTCGTATGATTAATTGTCAAAAATCTTCTGGAAAATGTAAAGCTATCCCTGGACCCCCCTTCCACTGTAATGAAATTCAAAACATATCCTTTAATTATGCACATATACTTCTGCCTCATGGATGGTTTTGGACCTGTGGTTCCCGTACCTGGTCTTTCATCCCTGCCAATTTGTCTGATAACCACCCATGTTGCCTTAGCCGTCTGGTACCAGTCCTTCCCCCATGGCCTGAGAAAATTTGCCAACGACAGCCCCGGGCACTCCAGCTGACTGAGAGCTGTACTAGTCATGTGAGTCTGTACTCTGATTCAGAGAAACTAGCATTAGCAGCATCTCTGGTTGGAGTGCCAGGCCTAGCCTTGGCCGATGGTCTGGAGATTAACAGGTTAGCCTGTAGCTTAGCCAAAAGCATAAATGCCACCTCACGAGCTCTGTCATTATTAAATAAAGAATTACATGACCTAAGAGGTGCCGTCTTAGAAAACAGAGCTGGTATAGATTATCTTTTCCTTCTCCATCATCTGGGATGTGAGTCACACCAGAAGCTTTGTTGTTTTAATTTAACTGATAACAGCAACGCTGTAAATATGCAGATCAATAATCTGCGTAATATAGTAGCAGATATAACAATAGGAAAACATGATTGGCTCGATTGGTTGACCTCTTGGCTTCCAGACCTCAGATGGCTAAAAGCATTGTTCGTTCTAATATTGCCAGTAATAGTGGTAGGAATGCTGTTGTGTTTCTGCATCCCCTGGTTCATGCGTTGCCTGAAACATCAGTTTACTGCCTCGGCCACCAAAACAGCTGCCCGCTATGCTTTAATAGCTCAGCAAGATATACAGTAAAAGTGCTATAGTAATCCTGTGTTATGCATTGCCAACTTCTTGTGTAATTTAATGCTATAATTGTAATAAAATTATGCATTAAAGGGGGGAATGTAGCAGCCATGTAAAAAAATCAGAAATGTCCTTGCTGAGCTGGCATAAGATAGCAAAAACAGCAATGTGGAAATTCCCCAAATTATTGACAGGACTGGGTCTCTCTGACACTGGCATATCATGTTCCAGTCCTCTGCTTGGCTTGCATATTGCTTAGATACATATCAAGGTCTCATTCTTTGCAAATCATGCCCTATTACCCATTTTCATAGACCTCGCAGTTAGAAACCGTGAGAGAAGGGGAAGGGGAAACTGCTTGCTGTCATATCTATAAAAGTCATGTATTACTGTGATTCGGGGCTTCTGGCTCTTTGGAAACGATTCCAGCCTCAAGCCCGCGCGTTAAATAAAGAAGAATCTCTTTTTCCTTCACTCCGTGGTCTCTCTGACTCTGATTTCTGCTACAGTAGTATAGATCCATCACGACTAGTAGCCATCGACTGTCTCCTCCTCCAGGAATTTGTCTACCCACTCTTAAAGCCATTCAGATTGGCGGCAATCACTACGTCTTGGGGTAGCAAAGCAAGCAAACGATAACCAAGCATTTACATTCAGTTTGGGCCAGGCTAGTGTTCTTGTCTGAATAGCAACCACAGGCTCTTGTTTCTTTGGCTGATGGATGGGACCAGAGTGTTCTTTCCCCTTGCTTCGGCAACAGGCACCTGGAGGAGCTGAGTGTTATACCTGGCAGAGAGTGGGGATGTGATCCCACTGCAACTGCTCCTTCAGTGCTGTGGTCCCAATCTAATTTCTCTCCTCCACCCCATTATTGTTAAAAAAACAAACACACACATTTTTAACCACAAGAAATTCTGGTCATGGAATCTATTTATCTTAAATCTACAATAACTAATATAACCATATCTTTTTAACAGATAAAACTTTTTCACATGAATGGTCGGGGAGCGGGAAGAATTCAAGTACAGAATTCCTGGATATTATAGCAGAGAGAGAAGAACTCGCCAAGAGTAGCTATCCCCACCCCGCAGAACACGCAGAGGTGAGGCAATTAAAAGCTGGGGTCCGTTAGGGATACCCATCGCGAATTAGGTTCACAGAGTGTCAACAGAGAGAGGTCTGAGCATCTTCTCTTGTGTTCACCAGACCCCTCTGCCACCTGCTACTCCACCATTTCCCTTTCTCAAGGTGGAGGAAAGCAGGCAATTAACCTCAGGAGGTTTTTCTATAGTTCAACAGAAATGCTTGGGAGGATAAACTGATTTTGGGGGCAAGAAACAGATACAACTAGAAGAATCAAAAGGGGATTATTATTAGTGAGGGGCAGTGATTTCTAGAGTGAAGTGGTGAGGGGCTTAAAGGTATAATTGGATCATGTAGGGCAAAATTGGAGCCCTCAAATGCTGTATTCTCTGTAAACGCTACTTTCTATCTAATATATTACCATCTGGGAAACGGGTATATTGCCATAAGTCAGTATTCACGCAACCAAATTCCTGGAACTTCCCACCCAGGCAGGTTCATTCTGCCCCCTAAATATCAGCTTTCCAGTGCCACAGCATTAAGGACTTTCTGTTTAAGAAGCTTTTGGGCCTTTCAGAGGCTGATCTCTCCTGCCTGGCCTTGTCATAACCAGCATGCAATCCTTCAATCTCTATTATATTTTTCCTGCTGCTGCTTTTTAAAAACTGCTTTATCTGCTGTGATGTTTTGATAGTTGTATATTCTATATATTTTTGTTGGGTTTTTTATCATATTTTATGGTTTTGGTTGCTGTTATTCACCCTGAACTCTACAAGAAAAGGCAGGATAGAAGTATTTTACATAATAAATTAAGACACCTGAAGAGATAATCATAAGTGTGCACTCACTGAAACTGCATTTCATAAGTATTGGTACCTTCATGTCTGTTACCCAGATATGAATTTTAAAGGTGAGGAGTAAGAGGCTCAGGAACATTTTACCTCAAATATCCTAAAAACATTCCAAATTAAATCCTGGCATAGAAATAGATTTCTGGACCTGCACAAATGAAGTCCGGGGATCCTAAGAGACAACTTCTCCCCTCCCCCCTCCCCGGCCCACCTGAATTTCCACAGGTCATTTCTTTTAATGCCTAGTAATTCTGGAGTTAATTTCACCTTAATGAAATCTCATTAAATATGGCAAAATGTACAAATGAAATCTCCCAAACAGCAATACCTGAAGTTCAAAGTATGAAATTTCAGTATTAACATTCCATTGTAAACTGGTATACCAAAAGGAAAAACTGTGGTTGTTTCTCAGTAGCAGGCATTTTCCCACTTTATAGAAGGCCTCTTTTCATTTCAGAAATTTGTTGATACATTAAAAAGGCAGGAGAAGCATGGGTTCTTTATCTTTAAAACAGGACGGGGAAAACCACAAGATATTGTGGAATGCAACTTTGATGAAATTGCTCACCACCAGCATCCATGGATCATGCAAACAAACACAGGAGCTAGAGTGGGTAAAACCACAGCCTTTTCTATTAACAATTGTAATAGAAACCCCTTATAAAAACAGTCTGCAGGAAAACCCCAGAAGACACATAGACACTTTATAAGCAGCTGAAGAGACCTATTGGTATCTTGTTACATTCAGTGACAACAGAAATAAACTAAGACAAGTTACTCCCTTCCATCCTTTTATCCAGTGAACATGGAAGCATCCATTGCGATCGGCAGGAAAGAGGTTATAATTTGGACACGACTTTATTAATATTTACAGCCACTGTACATATTTCAATCAGCAAATATGGTGAGTGGGGGTGAGGCCTACCATCTTTTGCCCTTGGGTGATTTGCTCTTGAGCTTTCTGCCTATGGTGAAGTCCTGTGTTGGGGCATATGGCTGGACTAAGCATAGGTCCCTCCTCCAGCAGTTTCCCAAAATCTGCTGGGCTGTCCCTACCCTGCCCATCATGCCCATTATTATAGGTGCTTTCCCAGCCATGGAAAGACAACCTGTGCCTGCACACAGGGCTTCTCTACACAAGGCTAAAATCCCGCACCCTTACTGGGGCTTCTGATTCCGGATTCATTGAGGGACTAAGATCGGCTCCTTTACACATGGTTTTTTCCAGGGCTATTCTTTCTGGGCAAGTTCTATATGTTTCATTATACAGCCACTAGATGGCATTGCAATATAGTGGGATTCTGGAAATTCACTGGAAATGTATCACGCTTCAAAGTGGGATAAAATCTCTTAACAGGTTTTTCTCATAGAAAATAACGCCGCTATAATGGCCAGAAAGCACAGGAGGGGCCCTGGAGGTTGACGACATCATGTAAAGGACACATGAAAAAACATGAGCGACCAATCACGAGTGTACAATAAAAGCCTCATGTAGAAATGCCCATAGTGCATGGGGGCAGGTGCCTAAACTTTACCTTCTATGAGCCATAATTCCCCTTTTACAGTTCTACCTGCCTGCCAAAGTTATGATGATTATGAACTGAGTAAGAATTATGGACAGTTTAGATAGGCGGAAAACATGCCCATCCTTGGCCAATGCAAATGCCATGGAAAAAAAAAACAACGCTTCCTGGCCCCTAATAAAAAGTATGGGTGGCACAGCTTGCTTGGCCCAACTGAAGCTGAGCCATATGGGGTGAGGCCTTTTATAGGCCTCTCCCAGATGTCATTTCTCAAATTTCATGAGACCTGGACATTTCAGGCTGGCCTCCTCTTGCGATGACAGGGGTAACTGCAATTGCTATGAGACTTTTTTACTTGCTCATGGTGCCCAGAAAGCTTACCTTTCTGGGCACCATGGCACCATGAGCCAGTCAGCCTAGCAGGAGGGGCTTGAGAAGATGATTGGTTGGGGTTGCCTCTTCATGCCCCATAACCTTCCCCCTCATGCTGGCATGGGTCAAAACTTTGCTCCTCGTTTTTATACAGCTGGCTAAGGCAGCTTTCTTTCAGAGACTTTTTGAAGCTCTCTAATTGTCGGTATTGAGAAAGATGTTGGGTCTGGGTCTTGGCTGCTTTTCACTGTTCATTTTGATGGGCTTCATTGCTTTATATGATTGTTTCAATTGTATCCTTAAAATTCTTGTTATCCACTGGGACAAAAATAATATTATTATCAATGTATTATTTATTACCCCTTCATGGATCACTGCCTTGTTGTGGCGAAGGGGCTTGCGTAACTCAGTGAAGCCATAAGCTATGCCGTGCAGGGCCACCCAAGACGGACAGGTCATGGCAGAGAGTTCTGACAAAATGTGGTCCACTGGAGAAGGAAATGGCAACCCACTCCAGTATTCTTGCCAAGAAAACTCCATGGAACGTATCACAAGGCTAAAAGATATGACGCCGGAGATGAGCCCCTCAGGTCGGAAGGTGTCCAATATGCTACTGGGGAAGAGCAGAGGGTATTTCCAAGTAGCTCCAGAAAGAGTGAAGCGGCTGGGCCAAACCCGAAAGGACACTCAGCTGTGGATGTGTCTGGTGGTGAAAAGAAAATCCGATGCTGTAAAGAACAATATTGTTTAGGAACCTGGAATGTCAGATCAATGAATCAAGGTAAGGTGGAGGTGGTCAAACAGGAGATGGCAAGATTGAACATCGACATCTTGGGAATCAGCGAACTAAAATGGACAGGCATGGGCGAATTTAATTCAGGTGACCATCATATCTACTATTGTGGGCAAGAATCCCTTAGAAGAAATGGAGTAGCACTCATAGTCAACAAAAGGGTGGGAAAAGCAGTACTGGGGTACAACCTTAAAAACGATAGAATGATCTCAGTACGAATCCAAGGCAAACCATTCAACATCACAGTAATTCAAGTCTATGCCCCAACCACTGAGGCCGAAGAAGCTGAGGTTGATCGGTTCTATGAAGACCTACAACACCTTCTAGAACTAACACCAAAAAAAGATGTCCTCTTCATCATAGGGGATTGGAATGCTAAAGTAGGAAGTCAAGAAATCACCGGGATAACAGGCAGGCATGGCCTTGGTGTACAAAATGAAGCAGGACAAAAGCTAATAGAGTTTTGCCAAGAGAACATGCTGATCATAGCAAACACTCTTTTCCAACAGCACAAGAGGCGACTCTACACATGGACGTCACCAGATGGTCAATATCGCAATCAGATTGATTATGTCCTTTGCAGCCAAAGATGGAGAACCTCCATACAGTCAGTAAAAACAAGACCTGGAGCTGACTGTGGCTCAGATCATGAGCTGCTTCTTGCAAAATTTCGGCTTAAATTGAAGAACGTCGGGAAAACCACTAAACCGTTCAGGTATGACCTAAATCATATCCCTTATGAATATACAGTGGAGGTGAGGAATAGATTTCAGGGATTAGACCTGATAGACAGAGTGCCTGAGGAACTATGGACAGAGGTCCGTAATATTGTTCAGGAGGCAGCAACTCAATCCATCCCAAAGAAAAAGAAATGCAAGAAAGCCAAGTGGCTGTCTGAGGAGGCTTTACAAGTAGCTCACGAAAGAAGGGAAGCGAAAAGCAAGGGAGAAAGGGGAAGATATAGCCAACTGAATGCAGAGTTCCAGAGAATAGCAAGGAGAGACAAGAAGGCCTTCTTAAATGAACAATGCAAAGAAATCGAGGAAAACAACAGAATGGGAAAGACTAGAGATCTCTTCAAGAAAATTGGAGATCTCAAGGGAACGTTTTGTGCAAAGACGGGCATGATAAAGGACAAAGAAGGCAGGGACCTAACAGAAGCAGATGAGATTAAGAAGAGGTGGAAAGAATACACAGAAGAACTATACAGGAAAGCTCTGAATGTCCCTGATAGCCATGATAGTGCGGTCACTGAACTTGAGCCGGACATCCTAGAGAGTGAAGTCAAGTGGGCCTTAGGAAGCATTAGTAACAACAAAGCTAGCGGAGATGACAGTATTCCAGCCGAGCTATTTAAAATCCTAAAAGATGATGCTGTTAAAGTGCTGCATTCAATATGCCAACAAATCTGGAACACTCAACAGTGGCCACAAGACTGGAAAAGGTCAGTTTACATTCCAATTCCAAAGAAGGGCAACGCCAAAGAGTGTTCAAACTACCGCACCATTGCGCTCATTTCACATGCCAGCAAGGTGATGCTCAAAATCCTACAAGCTAGGCTTCAGCAGTATGCGAACCGAGAACTACCAGAAGTACAAGCTGGGTTTAGAAGAGGCAGAGGAACTAGAGATCAAATCGCCAACATTCGCTGCATCATGGAGAAAGCAAGAGAATTCCAGAAAAACGTCTATTTCTGCTTCATTGACTACGCGAAAGCCTTTGATTGTGTGGATCACAACAAACTGTGGCAAATTCTTAAAGTGATGGGAGTACCAGACCACCTTACCCGTCTCCTGAGAAACCTGTACGACGGTCAAGAAGCAACAGTAAGAACCAGACATGGAACAACCGATTGGTTCAAAATTGGGAAAGGAGTACGACAAGGCTGCATATTGTCACCCTGCTTATTTAACTTATATGCAGAGTACATCATGAGAAATGCCGGGTTGGATGAATCAGAGGTCGGAATTAAGATTGCCGGGAGAATTATCAACAACCTCCGATATGCAGACGATACCACCCTAATGGCAGAAAGCGAAGAGGATCTCAAGAGCCTCTTGTTGAGGGTGAAAGAGGAGAGTGCAAAAGCTGGTTTGAAACTCAACATTAAAAAAACTAAGATCATGGCATCTGGCCCCATCACTTCCTGGCATATAGAAGGGGAAGAAATGGAAGCAGTGACAGATTTTACTTTCTTGGGCTCCAAGATCACCGCAGACGGTGACTGTAGCCATGAAATTAAAAGACGCTTGCTCCTTGGGAAGAAAGCTATGGCAAACCTAGACAGCATAGTAAGAAGCAGAGACATCACCTTGCCGACAAAGGTCCGTCTAATCAAAGCTATGGTTTTCCCAGTAGTAATGTATGGCTGTGAGAGCTGGACTATAAGGAAGGCTGAGCGCCGAAGAATTGATGCTTTCGAACTGTGGTGCTGGAGAAGACTCTTACGAGTCCCCTGGACTGCAAGGAGGTCAAATCAGTCCATCCTAAAGGAAATCAACCCTGAGTGCTCATTGGAAGGACAGATAATGAAGCTGAAGCTCCAATATTTTGGCCACCTAATGCGAAGAGAAAACTCCCTGGAAAAGACCCTGATGCTGGGAAAGACTGAAGGCAAAAGGAGAAGGGGACGGCAGAGGATGAGATGGCTAGATAGCATCACGGATGCAATGAATATGAACTTGAGCACGCTCCGGGAGAGAGCGCAGGACAGGAAGGCCTGGCGTGCTATGGTCCATGGGGTCACGAAGAGTCGGACACGACTGAACGACTGAACAACAACAACAACAACAACAATTATTTATTAACCATATTTATATGCTGCCTAATAACAAGGGTCATTGGGTGGCTTACAATATCAACACATATTTTTATATTAATAAAATAAGGGACAATTCAAATAAAGAAATCAGGAACCTCTACCATTTAAGCAGTAGTGGGGTTATTTTATATTTATTTATAATAAATATAAAATCAGCAATCATGCAACATCCGCAATTGCATTTAAAAGAATAATTCTATCCTAGTTTCTTTGCTTCTCCTAGTGAACACTTATAGTCACGTGATCAACAATTATAGGTAACAAATACAAAAAAAGAGGTGCGTATACAACTTTGGTGCCCAACGTTTTTGTGATGTCTACCCTGGGTGCCCGCATTAGCTGCCATAGGTATGTGAACTACAAAAAAGGAAGGAAGAATGTACCCAGTTTTTAGAATACAAGACACCAGGATTAGGGTTTTCAGTGGGACAGTACTCAGAAGAAGATGGCTTTTCCAGATTGAGATGGAACAGATCTGAATGCAGAACTGTGGCTTGTTCGAAGGTTTCACTCTTCTCTTGGGCACAAAGGAGGAGGAGAGGGTTGTGGAGGACAGCATATGAGCCTGATGCTCACCTGGCTCATTTGCAATCACCTATATCATTGTTTAGGACTTTAGGTGATTGCCTGGAACTGACACTATCATGCACAGTTCAGCATATGGTTGTTTTGACACATAAAAATGTGGTGCAGGAGATATTTGAAAAGAAAATTTGAAGTTCTCAGATACCATATTCTCTATTAATACTTATTGAGGCCACAAAACTTGAATTGTCGTTCACGTGCTTTCCTCTCTCTGAGAAAAACAGGAAGTCACCATTTTCAGATGGTTGTATGTGATTTCTTATCTGGGTACATTTGGTGTGTCCTAAACCCCCACAAACTAGGAGAAATTAAGCACTCAGAGCTTGCATTGACATACTCTTGGAGAGCAAAAGAATTCTTACCAGTATCTCTTTCTCTGGTGATTTATTTCTACAAAGCATTTGTTCACTGTTTCACCCTTTAACACACAGCCCTTCCATTTTCCTCAGCATTCAACCTCCTCCCCTTTTTGTGGGTCATATCTTCCCCCACTCTCTACTGTTAAAGAGTATACAGGGTGTTTCAAAAAGATGGACCCAATTTGAAATCGCTATATCTCTGCAACCACAAACCGCCCATGAATGAAACTCTTACCACTTGAAAGGGTGGGACATAGAGTTTCAAATGATCACCGCTAGATGCCTCTCTCAGCGCACAAACAGCCCCTAGCCTCAGTCATTCGCAAGATGGCAACCCCGCAACACAAGGCGTTTTGCATTCTGCAGTTCAGAAAGACTGAATCCGCAATTGCGGTGCAGCGTGCGTTTCAATGGCGTTTTGGCATTGATCCGCCAATGCCAAAGAGCATTCGTCGTTGGTACCGACAATTTGAGGAAACAGGCTGTTTATGTAAGGGGAAGAGCACAGGGCGACCACGCACTTCAGAGGAAAACGTGAGAAGAATCCAAGAGTTTTCAGCGTAGCCCGCGCAAGTGCACTCGTCATGCCAGCCGAGAACTTGCGATCTCTCATACGACTGTCTGCCGTGTGTTAAGGCGACGTTTAATCATGAGGCCATACTGGTTGCAACTGGTACAGGCTCTTTGTGCAGGTGATATACTGCTCTGAAATTGGGTCCATCATTTTGAAACACCCTGTATATTAACCAAGGAATCTAAGTGCCAGTTCACACATACAGTAACTGCAAATTGTGGGTTAATTAACCCACATAACCCACAATTTGCTGTACACAAGCAAGAGCAAGAGTGCTGTTTTTGGTGCACTCCTCACTTCCACTTTCTGTAAACAACCTATGATCAGCCCATTCATAGGTTAGCAGCGTGCAGTGCGAACGCAGAGTGCTGGGTTGTTTAGGAGCTAAAGAACCCAGAAGTTAACCCTACAACAAACCATGGGTTAACCACTGGATTATTTAGCCCCTAAACAATGCAGCACTCTGGGTTCACATATCACACTCACAACCTACGAACAGGCCAATCATAGGCTGTTTGCACAAAGTGGAGGTGAGAAGCATGCCGGAGGGTCTCATCATACCTTTTCCTGAGGGGCTCAGCATAGCTTTGCAAGACTGACATGCAAGTGAAATACATTAGTAAAATATCTATATTTAAGCTGGCTTTGACCTTATGCCAAATAAATTTGTCTTGACTGACATTTGTATTCAACCTCACTAAAATGAAAACCTAATATCCCAAATCATTTCTTACATTTGCACCCAAATTATTTCCTCACAATAGGAATAACTCACAGAAAGGAAAAACTAAGATCCTTCTTATTTGTTAGGTAAGCTATACATAGCTGCCATTTGCAAATATATGTGGAATTTAAGCAGCATGAGACATTATAGTGCCTTATACTGAACACATTCCATTTCTTTAGAAATTAACCAGTAGGGGAAATCCTTCATTCATGATAATGTCTTTCCACTGTTAATCACACAGACCAATATTTGTCCAACTCATCTGCTATTTTACTGTATACCAGAGTGCCAGTGGGGAACCTCCGGCCCATGGACCAAATCCAGCCCGCCTGGTGTCCCAATCTGGCCCTCCAGGATTCCCCAGATGGCCATGCTTCCTCTTCCTGGACACCGCCCCCTTCACCTGACCACTGAACATTTGGTGGTTTTCCAGCTTTTGCATGTTTCTCCCCAATCTAAAAAGTCGGAATGCCTCTCCGACTTAGCCTGGAATGCCAGGCTTAGTGACTGGCAGTAAGAGCTTTAAGGTAAAATATGGTGGTATTCTGGCCCACTCACTACTGGAATGCACCCTGAACAGCTTCTCTGAAATTGAATTTGGCCCTTTGAATGAAAGAGGTTCTCTACCCCTGGTATGCAAGCTAAAAAATGTTTAAATAAATAGATTTCTTTAGGACAGATCAAACAGTGCCTCCCTGCCTTTGCAGCTCCAGTCTCTCAGAGGTGGGATGGAGAAATTCAGAAGAATTTTGGGAGTGGGGGACTTACATTTCTGGTAGGCAGTAGCAGAGGGCTTCTCTTTCTTTTTTAACCTTTTGTCATTTTTTTCTCTTTTTAAAGGGATTTTTGCCAGTGTGGGAAAGTCTGTGGGTTCCCATACACTTCCGATTGGCCGCTGTGGAAAACAGGATGCTGGGCTAGATGGGCTTTTGGTCTGATCCAGCAGGGCTCTTATATTCTTATGACTGAGACAGTCAACAGTGTAAAGACAACTTGAGTGGATGTATGAACATTACTGGATTTCATTCACTGGCTTTGAAAAACACATCATGAAATGTATTAAGCAGTAAAACCTTTTTATTTAAAGCATGTGAAAATCCCAGGGCTGATTTTGGCACCTAAAGCAAAAAAATCTAAATACTTTCCAACCTATAGTAAAGGTATAATAATAAATTAATAAAATATTGTGTGGTTTTTCTTGCTGCTTCTTTTCCATCGCCAATTTTGACATAGTCTCCTTGCTTGTGTGAGGTTGTTAATCACAGTTCTTCCCTAATATTTTGTCCTCTGACTTTTGACTGCACATCTTTGAATGAGACAAAACCTGAGGAGTTTGGCAAACTTAATTTTGTTTATAAATTACATAACCATTATCCCCAAAATAGCACTTTTCCAGAAGCAAAATGAACACAAATCTTAGCAGCCACTACCTTCTGAGTACTGTCCCGCTGAAAACCCTAATCCTGGTGTCTTGTATTTTAAAAAGTGGGTACACTCCTCCTTCCTTTTTTGTAGTACACATATAACCAAACCACTATTGGTTGTATTCACAATAATGCTTCCTACATAAAGAGCTATGCAGAATGTCAGAAAATTAAACAGAAGGATACTTACAGTGATAACCAGGTTCAATAGTGTTAACAACTTCAAGGCTGTTTATTGTGATTTGAAAGATGATGTGGAGAAGCAGAAATGTTAGACTCATGAAACACAAGGATTTTAATAACCGTCCTGTGTGCCCTAAAAGACACAAAACAAAATTCACAGTTATTTCATGTGATGAAAACACTAGCATGGATAAAACTGCAAAAAGTATGAAAATATTAATGCATACAAAATTTATTAAAATGTTCATAGTCACAGATATTGAACTTCATGATCTCACAGTGCAGGAATGGGGAAAAACTCTTCCCCATCAAGTTAAAAAGAAAAAGGAACTGATGAAGTAACAAAATAAAAGAAATAAGGAAAGCAATACCTCCTTCAATATATAAATTAGTGCTGCCTTCAGAGTTCTAGCACTATGTTCCATCATAGTCAGATGATGGAACAAATTGGATTTGCATTTTTTTCTCCTTATATGTCTGGCAGAAATTTGGTAAATTGGGTGTCACGCCTGACCAAATTTAAATGGCATATTAGGAAAATATTTCTGTTGTTGATATACAAAGGAAACATTTGCTTCTACGTGTTGTTAAAAGTACAATTACATATAAACTGTATTTTCCTTACTACAGATAAGACTAGCATGGAAATAACAGATTTTAAGCCTGCCTTTCCCCTTTAATTATGATGTTGTAATGATTCCGGAAAGTAGAATTAATGTTTTTGTGAGCTTTACATTGACCTAATAAAGGTTTTTACACTATATGGATTTTGAATTTTTATCTTATGGCCAATATGACTGAATTTGTTGTTTGTTTTTAGAATTAATATGAAGCTGACAGATGATCTTTTTTTGACAGAGCATGCTTTGGTAAAAATTACAGTAAAATACATGATTTAAAGAAATCTGGATTTAGAAGCCAAAGAGAAAATTAGTTAAATAGGGGGGAAAATCCTACTCACTCTAAACCTTTTGCAAGACTTCCTGTTTTTTCTAGAACTTTTCGTGCCCAGAATAGTATTAGAAGCTGCATCCTCTGCATCAATAGACAATACCACCCTTCAAGCCAGTTATACTCTTTGACTGGCAAGTTTGCCTAAGCAAGGTACCCATTTTGTTAACAAAATATTTTGTCAGACAGGACTTGCAGCATTACCATTCTCATTATTTCCAGAGGAGTGTTTCCAAATTTCAAAACATAAAAACAACTATTTGCCATTTGCCTACTTGTTTTACTGGTACTGGCAAAGCACATAAATGACATTGGAGGTGATGATCACTGGATGTTATTGTAAGATGAACCCATGAGCATATAAACTGCAAAAGGTTTTATTATTCATGCAAACCATTCTAATGATAAATGCATAGCAAGGTAATTTTAAAATAAAGACGCATTTATATTAAATCCAGGATGCTATTCATTAAATCATTTCTCAGAGAAATCACAAGGATACCCAAATTCACTGCAACAATTCCACATCTAGCTTGAGAAAATGTGGACTAATTAATCAAAGCCATCTAGATTGATTAAGTGGGGAATTCTGTCTGAGCAGACAGAGGAGCAGAAGAAACTCTTGTCTCCATAGAGCTTGTCGGATCTTGAGGGCTCTGGTGTAAGCAAACTGGTGAGTCCCAGATGTTTTGTACTATAGCCTTAATAATTGCAGACCATTGGGGGGAAACTCTCATTCAAATGGAGATGTTTTTATCTTTGAGGGCCCTGATCCAATTCAGGACCACGGAGGCAACCCACATAAGTTAAGAATTCTGTCTGAGCAGAGAGAGAAACATGGGTTAAAGAGAAATGGGTTAAAAAAAAAAAACCCTTTAAGAACCACACTAGAATTCCAACCCAGATCCAGTACCCTGAGCTTTTTAAGTAAAACAAAACAAAACAAAACACTGAATGCTATATATTAATGACAATGTGTAGTTGAGCTCTCATTTTGAGAATGCTGTCCAGAAGAAGGAAGAGAAGAAACATTGTGTCTATACCATTTCTCATTTGCACAAATCCCGAAGCAGTTAACTAAAAAAGTATACAATAGACACAATACAATACATACAATAAATAGTACCATATTAGAGACTGAATTATATACATACAGAGAGAGAGAGAGAGAGAGATCATATCTCTAGCTATACAAAACTCTAACTCTGGGATTATTAAGGACGTAGGCATATCTGAGCCTAATGTCTTTCTTTACTCCACTGTAACTGTATGCGTTCTTAATTCAGTTCAAGACCTGTGCACTTTGGAATAATTACAATCCCCCCACACCAGATATCCCCCCAAAATTACACACACACACACACACACACACACACTGGGTGGAAGGGGGGATGTTAAAAAAATAAAAAAGTCTCAATTGTTTCCAATCAACATTACAGACATACAGACCTATAGGATAGTAACTTTGTCTCTCTTTTGTAGGCTAAACCAAGTACAGACAGACTCCAGAAATGTGTGGAAAGAGTTTAAAGTCAATATGGAAGTACATGACATTGCTACAAGTTACCACCAATGTTTTGAGTTTAAATATTAGTCAGCATTATAAACAGGAAGTAAAAGGTCAAAGGAAAGTGCCGTGTTCATTCACTGAAACTACACTTTAAAGCAGTAATCCAGAAAGCTGGAAAGATGCTCATAGGCATTCATAATATATGAGGCAAAATCATGAATAGACAGTCAACAAAGCTGATCTACTAAGGCTGCAATCCTATGCAAATATACCTGGGAGTAAGCCCCATTGATCAAATAAATGGATTTATTTCCAAGTAAACTCAGATAGGATCAGGTTGTAAGTGACCCACAGGAAGATAATTTATTATACAATATCTTGTGAAACAATCACCAATTAAAAAAAATGGGAAGGAGTAACAAACAATTGTTCTGAATTATGACAATGTATTACTTCCATTCTTTGCAGTGGGTCACACCTCCATTACGGTGGACAGGTCATAGCTCAGTGGCAAAGCACATGCTTTGCATTCAGAATGTCCCAGTTTCAATCCCCAGCATCTCTATGTAGGGCTGGATAAACTCCTGCCTGAAACCCTGGACAGCCACTGTCAGTCAGTGTCAACAATACTGGGCTAGAGAGACCAATGATCTGAGTCAGTATAAGACAGTTTCCTATGTTCCTGTACCCAGTGAAATGTGAGTTGCCTGCACACTTCCCATTTAAATTCTCTCTATCTTAAATTCTCTCTAAATGCTCACACATGTTCCCCCTTCTCCAGTGTAGCCACATGGAGAAGCCACATGGAGGTCAGAAGCTTCTATTTCCGTTTTGGATTAACTGCATTTTAGTGGGTTGACTGAACTCTAAACTGCTATCAATCTTAACTGTGCCTTGTCGAAACAAGCCAGGTTCATAAACTATGGCTTGAAGTTGGCTTGTTCCATGAATCCCTAGCTAACACTGACCATAGTTTGTCTGGGTTTGGAAGTCACAACAGGCAGCAATTTATCTGTGCTTTAGAGTAAATTGTTGTTGTTGTTGTTGTTCAGTCGTTCAGTCGTGTCCGACTCTTCATGACCCCATGGACCATAGCACGCCAGGCCTTCCTGTCTTGCGCTCTCTTTCGGAGCGTGCTCAAGTTCATATTCATTGCATCAGTGATGCTATCTAGCCATCTCATCCTCTGCCGTCCCCTTCTCCTTTTGCCTTCAGTCTTTCCCAGCATCAGGGTCTTTTCCAGGGAGTTTTCTCTTCGCATTAGGTGGCCAAAATATTGGAGCTTTCAGCTTCAGTATCTGTCCTTCCAATGAGCAGTCAGAGTTGATTTCCTTTAGGATGGACTGATCTGACCTCCTTGCAGTCCAGGGGACTCGTAAGAGTCTTCTCCAGCACCACAGTTCGAAAGCATCAATTCTTCGGCGCTCAGCCTTCCTTATAGTCCACCTCTCACAGCCATACATTACTACTGGGAAAACCATAGCTTTGATTGGATGGACCTTTGTCGGCAAGGTGATGTCTCTGCTTCTTACTATGCTGTCTAGGTTTGCCATAGCTTTCCTCCCAAGGAGCAAGCGTCTTTTAATTTCATGGCTACAGTCACCGTCTGCGGTGATCTTGGAGCCCAAGAAAGTAAAATCTGTCACTGCTTCCATTTCTTCTCCTTCTATATGCCAGGAAGTGATAGGGCCAGATGCCATGATCTTAGTTTTTTTAATGTTGAGTTTCAAACCAGCTTTTGCACTGTCCTCTTTCACCCTCAACAAGAGGCTCTTGAGATCCTCTTCGCTTTCTGCCATTAGGGTGGTATCGTCTGCATATCGGAGGTTGTTGATAATTCTCCCAGCAATCTTAATTCCGACCTCTGATTCATCCAACCCGGCATTTCTCATGATGTACTCTGCATATAAGTTAAATAAGCAGGGTGACAATATGCAGCCTTGTCGTACTCCTTTCCCAATTTTGAACCACTCGGTTGTTCCATGTCCGGTTCTTACTGTTGCTTCTTGACCCTCGTACAGGTTTCTCAGGAGACAGGTAAGGTGATCTGGTACTCCCATCACTTTAAGAATTTGCCACAGTTTGTTGTGATCCACACAATCAAAGGCTCTAGCGTAGTCAATGAAGCAGAAATAGACGTTTTTCTGGAATTCTCTTGCTTTCTCCATGATGCAGCGAATGTTGGCGATTTGATCTCTAGTTCCTCCGCCTCTTCGAAACCCCAATTGTACTTTCGGTAGTTCTCGGTTCGCACTGCTGAAGCCTAGCTTGTAGGATTTTGAGCATCACCTTGCTGGCATGTGAAATGAGCGCAATTGTGCGGTAGTTTGAACACTCTTTGGCGTTGCCCTTCTTTGGAATTGGAATGTAAACTGACCTTTTCCAGTCTTGCGGCCATTGCTGAGTGTTCCAAATTTGTTGGCATATTGAATGCAGCACTTTAACAGCCTCATCTTTTAGGATTTTAAATAGCTCAGCTGGAATACTGTCATCTCCGCTAGCTTTGTTGTTACTAATGCTTCCTAAGGCCCACTTGACTTCACTCTTGAGGATGTCCGGCTCCAGTTCAGTGACCGCACTATCATGGCTATCAAGGACATTACTATCATGGCTATAAAGGACATTAAGATCTTTCCTGTATAGTTCTTCTATGTATTCTTTCCACCTCTTCTTAATCTCATCTGCTTCTGTGAGGTCCCTGCCTTCTTTGTTCTTTATCATGCCCGTCTTTGCACAAAACGTTCCCTTGAGATCTCCAATTTTCTTGAAAAGATCTCTAGTCTTTCCCATTCTGTTGTTTTCCTCGATTTCCTTGCATTGTTCATTTAAGAAGGCCTTCTTGTCTCTCCTTGCTATTCTCTGGAACTCTGCATTCAGTTGGATATATCTTCCCCTTTCTCCCTTGCTTTTTGCTTCCCTTCTTTCCTCAGCTACTTGTAAAGCCTCATCAGACAGCCACTTGGCTTTCTTGCATTTCTTTTTCTTTGGGATGGATTTCGTTGCTTCCTCCTGAACAATGTTATGGACCTCCGTCCATAGTTCCTCAGGCATTCTGTCTATCAGGTCTAATCCCTGAAATCTATTCCTCACCTCCACTGTATATTCATCAGGGATATGATTTAGGTCATACCTGAATGGTTTAGTGGTTTTCCCTACATTCTTCAATTTAAGCCGAAATTTTGCAAGAACCAGCTCATGATCTGAGCCACAGTCAGCTCCAGGTCTTGTTTTTACTGACTGTATGGAGCTTCTCCATCTTTGGCTGCAAAGGACATAATCAATCTGATTTCGATATTGCTAAATTGCCTTAACTATTTAAGGTCCCTTCCTGCCTCTTTGGACTTGGGCACTGGGGCAATGGCCCAATTTGCACATAATGACAACACATGGGTTGTTTAAACCATAGGTTGTCAGGGCTGAGTGGCAGTGAGCGAATGCTCCCCGCTCACTCATCACTTCCACTTTCAATTAACAATCCAGGAATTGCTGTTACATGTGAATCAGGTCAATGTGTTTAAAATTATTTTCCAATTTAAAGGCTGTGCTTTTAATTTCACCCAAACAGATCCATCACTACCCCCCAAAGAATCACAGTTTTAAGGCCAGGCTAAATTTGATATTAATGGCATTAATGCAGTTAATGTGGGTGGGTTTTGTTATGTGAACAACAGCCAATGGGAAGCTGAGCATGCCCAGACCTATGGGGGTACAGAAGGAGAAATGTAACTCTCTCTCGCTCTGCCACAGTCCCAAATTAATTTTTTCTCAAATACTGCTATTTGCATTTTAAGCAAAGCTCCTATTACTGCCAATAGAGGCTTCATTTGAAATGCAAACAGCAGGTTTGGAGAGGTTATTTTTCTCAGGATCATAGCACGGGGAGTTAAAACTTCCTTTTTGCACATCCATAGCTCTAAGGCTGCTCAAATTTCCTCAGCTGCTATTTACATGACAAAAACTTGCACATTAATTGCATTCGCATAGTTAACTGCACATCTAGTTTGGCCATGAACTACCACAAACTTAAGGTCATTAAATATCACTAGCATCAACACACTGAATAGCATTACTCCCTCTAACACTAAACCTGGGTGAGAAATGCCAACACCATTCTAGCCAGAATGGCCCCCACCCCACCCCCCAAACAAGAGGGAGACGTCTGCATACTCAGAGGACCTCCAAGGTGTGCATAAGTACAACACTTTGATCATCACACCCCAAAACACAAGTGAATCAAATATAGTGAATGCATGTTCTCTCAAGCACAGGAGGAGCACATGCATGTGTAGCCCTCCAAACCTCCACGAAAATACCTGAGCCTTGGAGGGAGGGGAGAAACCAACAGCCCAGCCTCAGAGTGCTAGTTGCTCCCACTGTACAGATGCAGAACTGAGACTCAGCTGCTTCTCTTTCTTCTCCAAGCCCCAACGCCATTGCCAAGCAAGCACAACCGAGTGCTGCAACCTCCCAACCCATACCAAACCAGCCATCTCAACTCCCTGGCAACTCCAGCTTCCTGCACTTCCACAGGGTGGAGGAGAGGTAGCAGCTGCTGTGCTTGGGGAGAGAGGAAGATGTGGCTGCACATCTAGAGGAAGCAAGAAGGTATAATGTTTCTGGCATAGGGCTGCCCTGTCCTCCTTCAAAGAAATTGAGAGGAGCCATCAGGAGATGAGGGTGTTTGGGAGATAAGTAGACAGTGCAGTGGAAGTATGTACAGGAAGAAAGGCACATAGGAGTAGGACACATAGGGGGAAGAGTGTGGAGGGCTGATATAATCCTGTCCCCTTGTTCCCTCTAATAGCAAACCCAGATGGATGAGTGTCAACAAGATTGTTCTTAAGAACTCAAAAGGGAACCAACCATCTCTCTCTCTCTCTCTCTCTCACACACACACACACACACACACACACACACAAAACCATGAGGACCAAGCATGCTCAGTGACATCCTAGAGCCATGGTACGTTAAGGTTCAATTGGCAAAGAAAACGGAAAACTGGCAGCCGGGAGAAGAAGAGTGAATTGGCCTGCTTGAGCCCCTTACAGCTTATGGCTGCCTGGCTGGAACCCTGAAGAGGAATGCTCCTATTAGGGCTGAGGATGCACTGCAACATTTTGTTGCAAATCCCAGTTATGCATTTTAAATCAGTAAATTAAATTGACCTGTTCATAACAAGGGATTTGACCTGCAATCAGTGGATCTCCATAGTTCTGTGCTATCACACTCTGGGACATATTGGACTTAATGACCTTGTTGCATCTTACTGTGATTGTAAAAGGACCAGTTACCACATTATGGTCAGTTTATTGCTCAGCTTTCATCTTTGAACATAGACATTACATGACAAATTAAAAGCTAGCAATTAGGCAGCACAGAGGCTGGGGTGAGAAGAGCAAAGAAAGCTTGCATTATGTCTTCTGTCTCAAAGAAACAGATGAAGCAGAAGAACACAGTGTGGTACAAAGCACGATTAAGTATTCTCGCTGGTTGCCTCCACAGATACAAATGAATTGGCAAGGAAACTTCCATTGCTAATGAAAAGTATCCCATGGGCACTCTGGAAAATCCTGGCACTGCCAAAGCTTTATCTACACTATGGATTCCTTCAATTGGGTTTTACTACAGCGATTAAAGAATCAATGCCTTGTAGACAGCTTGCTTTCCAGCAGGCACAGGGCTGGGTGGTGCCACTTCCTGTCCTCACGGGTTCTTCAGATTCTAATGGATTAAAGAGTTAGTTGTGTAGCCAGCAGAATCACTAGATATAATACTTAATTTGAGAACATTGGTGATCAGGCACGTATACTACCGAAGAACAATAAAAGATGGATAGGATAGGATAGGATAGGATAGGATAGGACAGGACAGGACCAAGGTGGCACACAATTTAAAATTAGCCTAGAATAGTTGCAGTGACCAGACCACAGGCTGGATGAAATGCCATGAGGTTGCAGGACATTCAGTATCTCCTAGCTGAGTCTTCATTAGGACACAGGGGGCCTGAAAGCTATTAAGGTTCCCAAGCGAGCAGGAAACACCACTCCGTGAAATGCAAGGCCCTGTCAGAACAGCAGATGCAAAACATGCAAATACATTTCCCCAGTAATAAATAAGCATACATATTCAAGACCTCCACGTGGCCAGCACAGCATGGGGTTTTCCAGAAACAATGCACCATCTTTCCTACAACTACCACTGCAAGTGAAACCAAGGCCAGAAATTACTTTGAACAACAACTTGCCACCTGTGCATGATCAAGTCTCCCAACATGGCCACTATAGGGCCTCTTATCCCTTTTATACAGGCAGAAGCTTAAGTGTATTAAGTGTATTAACATACTGAGTTCAAACACAATGCATTGCACATCTGGCTAAAGCACCATACAATCACACAGGATGTTGGTAATATCCCCGAACCCATCCCTCATAATTCATGGCTGGATTATGCATTGGGGGGAGGGGGAGGGGGGAGGAAGAGGAATCACTTAAAATTTGCTTAGCAACCAACCATTTATTCATTCATTCATTCATTCATTCATTCCATTTCTATACCGCCCAACAGCGGTATACCGCCCAACAGCATTTCTATACCGCCCTCTTGCAAGCTGGGAAACTGCATCAGAATGTTTCAGTTTTGATATTGTAAAACGTTACACTCTGTACGCCCTTGGTTTGCATTTGAAAGAAAACTGAATATAAGCCTTATAAGAAATAAGTGTATTTAGTCTTGCCAGTCTCAGAACTGAAGAGTGATGCTGTGCCTTTAGTTGCTGTACACTGTACAGCCAAGGAAAGTATGCATTGGCGGGGCAGGGCAGGTGTCTTATTATTGTAGCCCTATAAGGTAAAATGGAAAAAGCCATACCTAATTAATTTCTCCCTACAACATGGCCTTGACAGGAATAGTAGTTTTCTTGTAGTTCATAAGTTTACAGCCCTATGCCAAACAAAGAAAGTGCTGGGAAGTCATCCAGTTGGTTGCTAGAAAATCACCAGGTGGTTTCTTCCTGTTTCCTCATAGTACCTTTCTGTCCTAGTCAACCATCCAGAGTAGTCTTCCCCAACCTGGTGCTCTTCAAATATGTTGGACAACAACTCCCATCACAATGGGGGTTTCAGTCCAACAGAGCTGGAAGGCACAAGGTTGGTAAAGGCTGATGTAGAGGAACTGACAGTCTGTTCACCTTTGATGGTGGCCTTCAACCTTCAGAAGACAGCTGAATTCTAATTTCTTGGACATTTTGTTTCAATGACATGTAGACAGAGCTCAGCTTTTTGGATCACCACAACATCTGATAATCCCCTAGCGTTTGTTAAATAGACTACAGTTTGCACTTTGCAGTTAGGAAATAATCTCTAGGAAAAGGTTAGAGACACTTGCACTGTTGTGACTGCAATCCTATTCACACTTACCCAGGACAGGAGTAAGTCCCCCACTGAAGCTTCTACAGCTGAGAAAAATATGAGATTTTTCTCCCCCTCCCTTCCCCCCGAAAAGGTCATTTTGCTGAATTTTCTCCAGATATTTTCCACCGGTATTTATGGCTGCTATCATTCCTCACACATGCATGAACATACACACACACACACACACACACACACACAATACCAGGAACAGGGCTAGGTCTGGGGCATTGTGGGTGCAAAATGGTGGTCAGGCTGCCAACGCAGTTGTGTTTTTTCCACCTTAGGGGGAAAAAGAAGCTGTGCTACTGTCACTGTGAATGATGAGTCCAACCACAAGAGGACAGAATTTCTCCTTCCTCTAGAGAAATTCAGTGAAATGGTCCCTGTCCCCCCCCCCCCCGTTTCTTGGCTCACAAATAGGATGGAGAATTTCAAAAGGCAATTTGCATACAGCTCCTGTTGAAGTCTGATTCTTTCATGTGTAGATGATAGCTCAGCAAATACTGTTACCTTACATAGTGTCCCTTATACTGCCACTCCAGCTGAGTAGTGCACTGAGTTTGCAAAACACTCAAGATAATCTCTCCAAATGGGCAAGAAAATGGGACATAGGTTCAATATAAGTAGGTTGAGACACAAAAATCCTAGTTTCATATATACACTGATGGGGTTTGAACTGGCAGTGATTAACAAGGAAAAAAATCTTGAGTCATGCTGGCTATTTCAATTAAAAAGTCAACTCAGTGTCCGATGGTGGTTGAAAAGGTAGATTCTGTGATGGCTATTGCATTAATTCCATACTTGTGGGCTTCCAGAAGATTGGTTAATGTGGTAATAGGATGTTAGACTAGACAGTATTCTCCAGCATAGTTATTATCTTCTAACATTGACATTTCCAAGATTCACCTCCAGCTGCCTTTGTAATGCCAATTCCAGTGGGGCTCTGTCTTGGAGTGACAGATTTGCATTTATATGGGAAGACGAAATGGTCCTTGGTTCAAAGGCTTCCCTGCCACAAAAGCTCCAGTATGGCATGGATATACCCCTGCCACAACATCTATCCTGATCCTGAATTCAAGATGGGCAATCTGTTTCACAAGATCATAAGCCACTTCTCATGTTGCTGTCAAATATGCACTTTGGAAGTCACACCAATGGGATGTCAAAAATATTGCCAATAACTCACATAGGCAGGGGGGAACCTTGAAAATTCCACTTTGTGCAGCTTCTCTTAGTAACATGACAAAAAGCAATCCTCCTAACTTAGCATCTAGATTAAATAACCAATATTTACATGTTTATAAACTCAATGTTGTCCAATAAAGCAATGGTGGAAATATTGTACTTACAGTGTCCTTACACAGATAATAATTGAGATTACTGTGGCGCTAAATGGTGGTCCCACATTAGGTTCTCTCACCCTGATCCACATTAGGTTCTCTCACGCACCCTGATCCACATTGACTCATGTCAGGATGTCTATGCAACAATGGAAGTATGCAGGAACAGAATTCACTCCTTGCAAGCCACAATGAACGAGGCAAGAGGTGATTTTGGATCTGATGGGCCAACTCTCCCCACTTCCAAATACTGTAGCAAGGTGCAGTAAAAACCCAAAGAAACTTTGTACTAGTGAAGTACAGAGTTTATCTGATTTGCATACAATAAAGAGGATGTTCTGCTGTTTGGGATCATGCAAAAGCACCACCATTTAATTTGGAGCTATAGAGCCACAAGCAATTGTGTGTGCGATGGGGAAGAGAGAAGGCAATTTTATTCCAGCTTAAAAATTTGAAAAGATAAGTGGATCACATTATTATACTGCTAACTGAATCATGGTCTTTCCTTCACATAAAAAAGAAGGATCCTGAAAAGGATGGGGCAATCCACAGGAGAGTGTCAGACCCCCAAGGAGGTTTTCAGGAGCTCTCTGCATTTTAATAAGAAAAATTATAGAAGGAAGAGTTGATGCGAAGCCAAGGAAGAGAGAGGGTTATACCCAGTCAGAAACCTGAAGTGAAAATATTGGCCTTGCAACAGGTCAAACATTAGATATATCTTGTGTGAGAAGAGGATTAACATGTAAAAGCATGGTGAGAAACCTTTTTCAGCTTGAGGGCCAGACTCCATTCTGAAGAAGCTTTTGGGGCCCCCTTCTAGTGGCGGGTGGGATCAAGGGAAAAGTCATCTGGGCTGAAAAATCCAACCCAACCCTCCACATTCAATTGTTAGCAATTTATAGTAGGAAGCATGTCTGCTCACAGATAAGCAGGACAAGCCTCTGCATGTCTACTCAGAAGTAAGCAGAACTGAATCACTCAGCAGTACTTTTGAATAGCATCCCAAATATCAACCCTATGCATGTCTACTCAGAAATCGGCATGAGCATCATGTCTACTCACAAGAAAGCAGGGCAAGCCTCTGCATGACTACTCACACGTAAGCAGGACTGAATCACTCAGCAGCTTCCTCCCCTGGCCATGCTCCTCTGCCTGCAGGGAAAAGCTCTTATCTCCAATCAGCAGCTGATCATAGATAAATGCTTGGCCCTGCTAAGCACTAAGAAAGGAGCCTTTTTCAGTGATAAGTTGGGAAAAGCACTTATCTCTGATCAGCTGCTGATTGAAGATAAAAGCTTTTCCCCCTCCCTGGAAAAGGGGGCAGAGCCAAGGAAGGAAGCTGCCCAGAGGATGGAGAACCTAACAAGACCAGAGGTCCCCCATCCCTATACAGAGTCAAATCTATATAGACTCTTTAAACCGTCTTGTTAAAAATGAAGGCATTTTTCTGTACTCTACCATTTGCCCTTGCTTTCTCCAACCATTTATTTTTCTATTCGGTATTTTAAATGTGTAACAGACTGCTTCTGCTAAAACATAATTATATCATATCAATCAGGAAAAAAACATTATCCCCTTGGATTCAGATTTCAAACAGCCAGTGAACAAAAAACATTTACCATAAGTATTTGGACAGAATTAATAATGCCTGCTAATTAAAATGTAATGACCAGCCTATTGAATCGTCTTCCCATGATCTCAGTCACTACAGCAGGGTGTACCCTTCTGCTGGGCAATGAATATTCTGTCTGAATGCTATAAACTGTAAGAGGTAATCTGCAAGACTATATATTTGCATGTGTAACCAAGCAGCTCACTGATAAAGCAAATGATGTGCTTACAGAAGCCCCCAGGTTCAATCCTTACCATTTCTAGGAAGGGCAGGGAAAAACTCCTGTCCAAAACCATAGTGAGCTCCTGCCAGTCAGTGTAAGCAATACTGAGCTAGATGGACCAATGATCTCATGCAGCTTCTTATCGTTGATAACTCCAATATATAACTCTAATTCTGATGGGTTACAATGATGCTTCATGCCTCCTCTTCACAAGAGTGGAAAGGCATGGATATGTTCATTGGTCTTGAACTGCACTGGTTACCCTGACAAGGAAAAAAACATGGTGATCCTGAGGGTGAACATATATGATAGTGTTGGCTTTCTCCTTCAAAATATATTGGGCCGTGGGAAGGATGGATTGAGATTCTCCAGGCGGCCTGGCTGTAATGGCTGTTGAAACTACAGGCCACTGCAAGTATATGTCCATGGAGTCCCCCATTAAGGGATAACACATAGACCAGCAAATATCATGAGATTTTATTTTATTACACTTCTATACCACCCAATATCCAAAGCTGTCTGGGCTGTTCACAAAAATTAAAATCATAAAATACAATATGACAAAACACAATATAAAACTTTTTAAAAGTTTAAAAATAAAACCAAAGTATAAACCTGGTGCCTTCCAATGAACAAGCTCTATATCTCAAAATTGCTCTCACAATTGAATATATTTTAAAGCAGTGTAAGAACCAGGTTCTTCTCATTCTCAACCAGTCAGCCATGAATGTTTCAGTATAACAGCTGTCAAGGCGCAAGTCTTTTGCTGAGGTAACAGACTTCACCAATTTCCAGCAAAAACAGTTGTACTTTGCTTAAAGTAAGCTAGCACGTCTAAACCATTTCCCTATGAACAAGGAACCCTAAGATTATAAGTTGATCTTGCTTGCAAGTTCTGAAAACAATCAGGATCTGTCATTATTTTGACCAAGTTAGACTTCAAGTCAAAAGAAGAGGGGAATGAAGAAAGTTAACAGTAGGTTTTGTTTGCTAAATTGCCATGTATGTATAATCAAAGGATGTCAAACTACATCGTATTTTCACAAATATATGTCAGTATGGTTCATTTTATTCATGCTTCTATACACTCCCCTAAAATCCATCTGGATGAAGGGAAATTTAGAAATATTTAAAATACATAATAAATACTAAAGATTTTCAGATAAAATTTTCATTTGTTCCCCTGGGAACTATAAGCAAAGTTTGTAACAATTGTTATTACACATTTTCAGGGAATTACCATCTGAACTTTGGTTGAAAGTACTGTAAGTCCAGAACTGGCTCTCCCATGAGGCAAGGTGAAGCTCATGACACAGGCAGTAGATTGGGGCCAGTGCAGGGGGGAGGCGCAGAATGAGCACCTGCCTTCCATTACGTCTGGTGACTTCTCTCGTCCACCCCCTGCCCAAGATGAAGGAAACCATCTTTGTTAGTATGATTCTAACATACACAAAAATTGATCATAAATAGGCTATCAGTTAAATCATTTGCACTTGTAATCTTGCATAAATGGTCATTTTACGACCACCATTTGCATAAAATTGACATTTATGAAAAAAGCCAAGCCATCATTTTGTGGCTCGGCGAGGGACTGGGGGTCCCTGCACTTGCCCGACTTGGCACACGACAAGTTGGGCAAGTGTGGGGATCCACAGACTGGCATCCAAGAGACAAAGCTGGCAGGGCCTCAAGCCCTGTGAAATACAAGAATACACAGAAGAACCTAACAGAAGCAGATGAGATTAAGAAGAGGTGGAAAGAATACACAGAAGAACTCTACAGGAAAGATCTTAATGTCCCTGATAGCCATGATAGTGTGGTCACTGAACTTGAGCCAGACATCCTAGAGAGTGAAGTCAAGTGGGCCTTAGGAAGCATTACTAACAACAAAGCTAGCGGAGATGACAGTATTCCAGCTGAGCTATTTGAGATCCTAAAAGATGATGCTGTTAAAGTGCTGCACTCAATATGCCAACAAATTTGGAACATTCAACAATGGCCACAAGACAGGAAAAGGTCAGTTTACATTCAAATTCCATAGAAGGGCAATGCCAAAGCGTGTTCGAACTACCATACAATTGCGCTCATTTCACATGCCAGCAAGGTGATGCTCAAAATCCTACAAGCTAGGCTTCAGCAGTGCGAACCGAGAACTACCGGAAGTACAAGCTGGGTTCCAAAGAGGCGGAGGAACTAGAGATCAAATCACCAACATTCACTGGATCATGGAGAAAGCAAGAGAATTCCAGAAAAACATCTATTTCTGCTTCATTGACTACACTAAAGCCTTTGATTGTGTAGATTACAACAAACTCTGGCAAATTCTTAAAAGATGGGAGTACCAGACCACCTTACCGTCTCCTGAGAAACCCGTACGAGGGTCAAGAAGCAACAGTAAGAACCAGACATGGAACAACCGATTGGTTCAAAATTGGGAAAGGAGTACGACAAGGCTGCATATTGTCGCCCTGCTTATTTAATTTATATGCAGAGTACATCATGAGAAACGCCGGGTTGGATGAATCACAGGTCGGAATTAAGATTGCTGGGAAAATTATCAACAACCTCAGATACGCAGATGATACCACCCTAATGGCAGAAAGCGAAGAGGATCTCAAGAGCCTCTTGTTGAGGGTGAAAGTGGAGAGTGCAAAAGCTGGTTTGAAACTCAGCATTAAAAAAAACGAAGATCATGGCATCTGGCCCCATCACTTCCTGGCATATAGAAGGGGAAGAAATGGAAGCAGTGACAGATTTTATTTTCTTGGGCTCCAAGATCACTGCAGACGGTGACTGTAGCCATGAAATTAAAAGACGCTTGCTTCTTGGGAGTAAAGCTATGGCAAACCTAGACAGCATAGTAAGAAGCAGAGACATCACCTTGCCAACAAAGGTCCGTATCATCAAAGCTATGGTTTTCCCAGTAGCAACGTATGGCTGTGAGAGCTGGACTATAAGGAAGGCTGAGCGCCGAAGAATTGATGCTTTCGAACTGTGGTGCTGGAGAAGACTCTTACGAGTCCCCTGGACTGCAAGGAGGTCAAATCAGTCAATCCTAAAGGAAATTACCTCTGACTGCTCATTGGAAGGACAGATACTGAAGCTGAAGCTCAAATATTTTGGCCACCTAATGTGAAGAGAAAACTCCCTGGAAAAGACCCTGATGCTGGGAAAGATTGAAGGCAAAAGGAGAAGGGGACGGCAGAGGATGAGATGGCTAGATACCATCACCGATGCAATCAATACAGATCTGAGCACACTCCGGGAGACAGCGGAGGACAGGAAGGCCTGGCGTGCTATGGTCCATGGGCTCACGAAGAGTCGGACACGACTGAACGACTGAACAAGTCTATGACACTAAGTTAAATACAACACAAATAAAGGAATGAAGCAGTGCATATATGATCTACTGATCCTTAAAAAAATTCCTGCAGCTCAGGAATGCATCCAGACAGCCACTGAAGGAAGACAAAAATATAAAGATTGGGTTGCACTCTGCTGAAAATATTTTGGAAAAAGTAAGCATGTCAAACTAACTTGGGAAGCCAAGCTAATATTCTGTGGCTTCCCTGCATTGTTCTTTATTCCACTATGAAGAATTACATTATCACCACTTCTACCATGCCAGCAGTACTTGTTTCAATCATTATTTATGTATTAGATTACATATCCGTTGCTGTGCCCATTTTTATTTTGGTCCTACTCTTATTATTATTCATAGTGGGTTGATTTAAAGTCCAGGTGATTTAAGTCACCAAGAAAAAAAAGGCAGATTACAGTTCAATCTAATACATATCTACTCTGAAGTAAATAGCATTGAGTTCAAGGTAACTGGGTATGGGATTGCAACCTTAAAACCATGGATTTAAATCAAGTTTCCCAATTTTAAATTCACGTGTTTCCTAAACAAGCATGCCTACTGCCTCTAACAATTAAAACATAATTTTCTGTGGAATTGACACCAACAGGCCAGGAGAAGTCTCCATTACCTACATTTTGGAGGATACCTAGCCAATGATAAAGATTTTTCCTGTCTATATATTCGGTGGGGGGGGATGCTTTTTCCCACACTATGCTTTTACCTGCCTGTGTCATGAAAGACTGGAATCCAACTCTGTAATCCAAGTAATAGCTCTCCTCAACTGCTATTTAGCTCATCAATCTGATTCCTAGACCTCTCAAAGCTCACATCCACTGTAACAATCCCAAATCTCGGTTAGAAAAGAAGTCTGATTACTGTACTTTACTATTATGATTAACAGTGCAATCCTACACATGTTAAACTCTTGTTCTGGCAACATTACTGGGCTTCTACCCTCCCAACACCTGCTTTTCTTTTAAAATACTATTTGTTTCTCTTTACTGATCTCCAGCAAAGGAGATCGTTGCCTTGTCGTGGTGCTGGAGCTTGAGCACCTCAATGACGTCATGAGCTAAACCGTGAAGGGATACCCAAGACAGGAAGGTCATGGCAGAGAGGTCAGACTAAATACGATCCCTGGGGAAGGAAACGCCAACCCACCCCAGTATTCTTGCCATGAAAACTAAATGGATCAGTACAACCAGAGATATGTCGGTATACCATCGGAGGATGGGACTCCCAGGTCGGAAGATGGTCAAAATGCTACTGGGGAGGAACAGAGGATAAGTTCAACTAGCCCCAGATGTGATGACGCAGCTAGCTCAAAGCCAAAAAGACGGCTAGCAGCCGATGGTGCTGGTGGTGAACGACGAATCCGATGTTCTAAAGATCAACATACCATAGGAACCTGGAATGTAAGATCTATGTGCCAGGGCAAATTGGATGTGGTTATTGGGGAGATGTCAAGATTAAATATAGACATTTTGGGTGTCAGTGAACTGAAATGGACTGGAATGGGCCACTTCACATCAAATGACCACCAGATCTACTACTGTGGACAAGAGGACCACAGAAGAAATGGAGTAGCCTTCATAATTAATAATAAAGTGGCTAAAGCAGTGCTTGGATACGATCCAAAAAATGACAGAATTATCTCAATTTGAATTCAGGGTAAGCCATTTAACATCACAGTGATCCAAATATACGCCCCAACCACTTCTTGGGAGGACAGCAATGATAAATCTTGATAAAATAGTTAAGAGCAGAGACATCACACTGACAACAAAGGTATGCATTGTTAAAGAAATGGTATTCCCCTAGGTAATCTATGGCTGCGAGAGCTGGACCATAAGGAAGGCTGAGCGAAGGAAGATAGATGCTTTTGAACTGTGCTGCTGGAGGAAAATTCTGAGAGTGCCTTGGACTGCAAGAAGACGGAACCAGTCCATCCTCCAGGAAATAAAGCCAGACTGCTCACTTGAGGGAATGATATTAAAGGCAAAACTGAAGTACTTTGGCCACATAATGAGAAGACACTCAAGACAGGAGACCCTGGAGAAGATGCTGATGCTAGGGAAAGTGGAAGGCAAAAGGAAGAGGGGCCGACCAAGGGCAAGATGGATGGATGATATTCTGGAGGTGACGGACTTGACCTTGGGGGAGCTGGGGGTGGCGGCGGCCAACAGGAGGCTCTGGCGTGGGCTGGTCCATGAAGTCACGAAGAGTCAGAAGCGACTGACCGAATAAACAACAACAACTGATCTTCTGTCATCGAAGCAGCACTTTTAGTGCTGCGCAACATATAACACAATAAAAGTCACAAAAAATTAAAACCATTTCTAAAATTAATAAAATACATATACTTGCAATCAGTCTTTAAAAATCAGCATCAAATTAATGTAAAGTAAAAACCTTCAGCCACAGAGCAAAATTTTGATGAGCAGCTGAAACACCCAAAAAGAAGAGGCTCTGATGGAGCTTTCCTGAACATGGGCAACACCACACAGGTGTAACTTCATGCTCTGACAGGCACATGCTTTGCATGAAAATGGTCCCAGGTTCAATTCCTGCTATCTCCAGGTAGGGCTGGGAAAGATTCCCATCTGAAACTCTGAAGAGCTGCTGCCAGGCATTTTAAACCAGGAGTGGGCAGAAAGTAGATATCCAGATGTTCTGGACCAACTCCCAGCATTTCTGACTATTGGCCATGCTGGCAAGGGCTTCTGAGAGCTAAAGTCCAAAACATCTGGAGATCTACCTTCTGCCCATCCCTGGTTTAGACAATACTGAGCTAGATGGGCCAATAATCCATGGATAAGACATCTGCGTATGTTCCTATCTTCCAGTGTTCCAGATCTCACTTTTGTGACAGCACGGAGATGTGATAATGGCTCTTCTGCAGAAGTAAGGGAGCAGGGACAAACATATAAAAGGAGGTACTATTATACAGAAACTCAGCAACGATGGCTACATGATGTGTAGTTTGTGTCATATAATTCTTGGCATTGCCCTAGCATGTTGCCTAAATTATTCATTTTGTTCTGGGAAAGGGTACAAAAGCAGGAGGCTTGAAAGCTGCCAGGAACGAGAATGTCCTCCTGGAAGATAGGAGGGGAGTGATCACCTAATGGACCTATGTATTTTCTATTGATTAAAATTACAAGGAGTTGCCTCCATGGAAACCCCGATAATGCAAAAGCCTTCCTAACTATCAAGTTACCATCCCAGCTAGACAAACCAGCAGGGTACCTTTAAATCAGCTAATCTAGAGTCTTCGTGGGAAACATGATCCAATCCTGAAATGTCCTCAGCCTGAAAAAGATCAGCAGGTTAAGGTACTACCTGGGCACCCCTCATTACTGCACCCTTCTACCTGTCTCTCAGAAGCATGGTTTTCGTAATACTTAGTCAGCTAGCTTTAATTCATTCAGGTAGCCAGGAACCTCCTCGAGGATCCCTTTCATTCCCCAGGGTCCAGCTAGTGAAACCCTTGTTTTACCCCATCTTGAGTCCACCTGAAGTCACAGTCCCTTTGTCTGAAGTCTATATCTGTCTTTGAGTTTGGCCACCCAGTATCATTCCTTGATCATGGGACTTAGCGCAGACAGACTCTCTGTTGCACAGCTCCACAAATCACCTGGGCTTCACTTGGCTCTTGGGCCCATTCCTCACTGTCCTTCCTAGCACCCTCCCTCTCCTACTGTAGTGCCTAGCCCACATTTCCAGGGCCTAGGTTCCTTTTTCTCTCCCTGCTTCTTGAAACCACTTTGCTGCCTTAAATGCCCAGAACGATTGGTTGCCTTGTATGCCCAGAGCTTCACACCTGTGGTGACTTTCAGCTGGCTTCCATTCAAGATGCAGCCCCAGTGGGAAGCCTGACTTGCAGGAGGCTGAGTCACTTCTTATGACCTGCTGACTCTAAACTTGGAGACTTATCCATTCGGTGGACAGGCTGGGAGCCTAGAGCATTGTGCTAAGGTTTTCTAGTGTCTTGAATCAAGCACAAGCATATACTCAGGCTCTTGGCTAGTTCTTCTCCCTTGCCTCCTTCCCTTGAGTTCCTTTGCCTCGTGCCATGTGATTTTCCTCAGAGTAGCAAGGGTACAAGAAAAGACCTTGTTTTTAGGCTCTCCCTTCCGAATTCAAATTTTGCAAGCACAATTATTTCACTCAAGGTCCCTAACAGTAGCTAGGCCAGCCTTTTCATCTCCCCCTCATGGCCTGTGATGGACTTTGTCCACTTGTGCACAAGGAGGTTTTTGAAATTGAGGCAGCTGGCCCATTGTGACCAAAATGCTGTAGATTCTAGAGTAGCCAGAGCCCTCTGTAAGCTTCCAGCTGTCTGTGACCAACCAGGAAGTGAGGTACTTTAGGTTCCCTTTACTCTAGTACAAGATAAATAGAACCACTTTGATTTTCTCTCTCTTTCTCTTGATATTCCTCTGGATCTATCCAGTTCTCCTCTTGTATGGCCCACCCTGTGTCACAGCCTCCCAAGCTCTGTCTCTAGAACCCTCCTTCCTCCATCTTTCTCAGTCTCTATTATTGTTATTAGAAAAAGTGTGTTGGTCCAAGTGCCGGGGGTGGTGGTGGGTGGTATACTAACCAAGCATTCTTCTCTTCTGTAAAATATTTGTGGAAAAATAAAACTTGCATGGTATACCCTTTGATCATTGTTCATGTAAATTTTCCCAGTTTTGTTGAAATACATTGCATGTTCTGCCATGTGCACACCACACTACTGTAAAAGATCTCTATAGTTCAAGGTTTCTCAGACACATGAGTTCATGCATATCTCAACAAGGACATGAAGTAATAGCGCTCTTAAAAGTATGCAGGACCCAGATTGGGAAGGTCTTTAAACATAATTATTAGCATGTTGAATTAGGAATTGTATAAAATCTGTTCCATCTCTGTGTTTTGAAGGTTGTCAGTGATCTTTCATTCCATCATCTGCCCATCGATGGAGTTGGAGATCTTTTCGTTTCGGAATTTGTGCAAATTTATATTTGCACAAATGTGAATCCGTGCAAATTTGCACACGCGAAACATCACAAATTCCCACAAAATGCACAAATGTCCCCGAAATGCATATTTTCACACTTTAGCATATGGCGGAAATGCGCATTTTCAGCCATTTTAAAAAAATGTTTGCATATTTTTCTATAATGAAATTTGTGCAAAATTCCCAAAGGTTAGAAAAATGGTCTGCAAGTCCACGGAATCTGCCCGATGATCCATAAAAATTCAAACTCATTGGTTCCATTGCAGATTTCTCCAACATCCCTACTTTGAACTGGCCGTAAGCCATTATAGAAGCCAAATGCATTTGAACCAGAAGAGAGCTACATATCCAGTGTGAACTGTGCACTGCCAAGAGTCAGGCTGTGGCATTCTGTGCTAGCAACAACTTCCAAATCATATTCAAAGTCAGCCCCACACAGAGCACATTGCAGGAGTCAACATGTGACATTGTCCAAGTCCCACCAAAAACTTGATATCATATTTTGAGTGATAGATGGCCCTGCCCCAAACACAAGATACTACAGAGACAGGATTTCAGGGAGACATCATGGGTGAAAAACCAGATAAATAAGAGTTGTGAGATGTGAAGCAGCAGCTCTGCTGCCTTAACAGCATTGGGCTATTAGTGCTGGTACTACTTGGATTAGCAATCCCAGGCAAACATGAGATAGACTGAGCTTTTAAAATTGAATAATGTGGAGCATAATTCAGGAGGTTAATTACTCAAGTATGCTACTCTGATACAAACAGAACAGGAGTACTGGTGTACACAAGATGTCAAAAGTGTTGCAATTCTTGCAGACACTTCACTGAATAGATGTTACCATATGTGGGGTTTTCCAATATTAGTTCATTTTGCAAAGTTGCAGGATATTTCCTTGTCAGCTTTCTGTCAGCATGTTTCCCCGCTACTTGGAAACCATGCTACTGCTATAGCTTACATGATATAGTAATGCTGGAGGCAGAAACATGTTGCTGTGGATTTGCCTTTTTATAGAAAGCTGACCTGAAAACCTGAAACTGATATTATAGCTTGGACATACCAATGACCATGTGCATATTAGCATGGGGAATGGTACCCTTTAGAGACCAGATGGGGCAATTATATTTTTCAAAGCTTTGGGACGTTTTACATCTAGAACAGGGGTAAGGAACACTGAAGCCACCCTGGATAAACCTGTCTATATGTCTATCCTTTATCTCACATTCTAACACAATGGAACAGAATAAAGTCTGGGGTCAACAGAAATCCCTCACTGTATTTCATGATAGGGAATACAGCATGATTATAAGCACATACACACTACAATAACAATGATACAATGTCACCTTTGACCAAGATCATCTCAGAAGTCTGGATAAAAAAGAAGAAAGCACTATGGGTTGTAGACTCAACAGAACAGTAATATCCAGCTCCAGAACGACATTCTCCCTTGTGTCCCTGGATGAAAGAGTTTTGCTCTTCTAAATTCTAACAGGGTGTCCATGTTGGTGTGTTACAACACACACACACCAGAGTTTTGTGACACCTTAGAACAGCTTCCCTCAAACTGCTGCCCTCCAGATGTTTTGGACTTCAACTTCCATCAGCCTAGCCAGCATGGCTAATGGTCAGGAATCCTGGGAGTTGTAGTCCAAAACATTTGGAGGGCACCAGGATGGGGAAGGCTGCCTTAGAGACTAACTGAAAAAAACATACTGCCACTTCAGCTTTGCTAGTTCCATTGCACCCATGGGACATTCCACTAGTGCAACAGGAACTAGCGCTTCTGAAAGCAACCCCAGAAACAAACAGAAATGCTTGTTTCTGGAATGGGACAGGTCAGTGGAGCTCCCTCCTGCGAGCTCTGCTCTCCTGCCCCATTCCAGAAATGAGTGCTTCTGCTTTATGAGTGCTTCTGCTTTTTCTGGTTGCCTTACGAAGTGCTAACTTCCTGTTGCATTAGCGGTGTGTCCCACTAGTGTGTGGGCAGCAATGGATAGTGACCTTAGTCTTCTAAGATACCCCTAAGACTCTCTTTTGTGTCTGCTCTGTAACTAGTAGATACAGCTCTATTTCTTTTTATCCAGAATTATATTTCCTTCATCAGATATCCAACCAAAGGTAGATTCTTCCTGTCTTTTCCCAATGCCAGACATCAAAGACAAAACCAGCTCTCTCAATCTGTCTCTCTCTCATCACCTGAACAGATAGTAGAAGTTAAGCACACCCAGTGATATGCTAGACAGCAGGATAAGCACAACACAATGCTGTCACATTGATTTATCTATCCACAATAGCGCTTAAAGCTTACTAACCTTTTAAAGAAGCAACTAGATATTCCCTTAAATTAGGCAATAGTCATATGATTGACAGCTTGTTTGCCTCAGCCCCTGTACAACATGAGTGGTTAGCACAACCTCACCTTTGAAACAACATCTATTTCCCATTTAACAGGATGTGATGGACAGATCATAAAATATGCAGCGTCTCACAGCTCTGCAGAAAAGGGCATTTTTTGATGCAGCAATTTCATTCCTGGTCCTAAAGTAAAATGCCATCCTAGTGGCTCGGACAATATTGTTAATAAAGAAAAACTTATTTTATCTACTACTCCAAATGCAAAAGTTCAACAGAAGAAAAAGACTGCAATGGCATAGCCTGGATTAATAAACAAATGAGATCAAGTGAGGATAAAATACAGTCAGGGCCAGAAATATTGGAACAAGGATAACTGTTTTAGCAGTTGGCCTCTGTACACCACCACATTGAAGTTGAAAGGAAACACACCCAGATGGGAGCAAAGTCAGGACTTTCCGCTGTAATTCAAGGGGTTTGACAAAAGTGGGGCGCTAACCATTCAGGAAGGACAGCCAGTGGCATACACACACCCCCATCGTCCGCTACGCCATTTGCGTCCCTGCTGTTTTCCATGGTAGGCTACGTAAATATTTACATAGCCAATCACGGCCAAGGGCAGGGACGCAAATGGTGTCTGCTACGTCGGATGCCATTTTGTTCCGCAGCCCGGCAGCAGATGGCTACGGAACGACGACGACCCGGACCAGCCACCGCCAGGTAGTGTCCATCCCAGGGAGATTTTGGGCAGTGGCGGGGGGTAGTCGTTCTGCCATGGACTTCAGGGGGCCAGATTCTAAAGAATCTTCTGCTGTAATTCAAGGGGTTTGACAGAAGTGGGGCACTTTTTCAGGAAGGACAGCCAGTGGCATACACACACCCCCATCATTGGTGGCTCATAAGTAATGGAACAAACCAAGCTCATTTCAAACTTAAGGGTCACCTTTAATACCTGCATGAAAATCCTTTGCAGTCAATGACTGCCTGAAGTCTGGAACCCATGGTCATGACCAAAGGCTGAGTTTCCTCCCTCAAGATGCTTTGCCAGGCCTTTACTGCAGCTGCCTTCAGCTGCTGCTTGTTTGTGGGTCTTTCTGCCTTTAGTCTTGTCTTCAGGAAGTGAAAAGCATGCTCTATTGGGTGGAGATCAGGTGACTGACTTGGCCATTTAAGACCATCCCACTTCTTTGCCTTGAGAAACTCTTGGGTAGCTTTTGCTGTATGTTTTGGGTCATTATGCATCTGCAATATGAAGTGGCGTCCTATCAGTTTGGCAGCATTCGGCTGAATCTGAGCAGAAAGTATAGCCCTATACTCTTCAGAATTCATCTGCTGCTTTTATCAGCAGTCAGGTCATCAATAAACACCAGTGACCCGGTTCCATTGGCAGCCATACATGCCCATGGCATAACACTGCCTCCACCATGCTTGACAGATGATGTGGTATGCTCTGGATCATCCCTTGCCAACAGTCCATCTTCCAGGAAGTATAGCCCATGGTCCCAGAATCCAAATTTATCTTGTCGGCACCACCTTCATAGTTAGTCATTCACCCCCGGAGTATCTTTCTTTCACTTTCTGTCCCTCTTCTAACTACTGGAAGGATGGATGAGAAAACTATCTGGGCCCCAAAGTTCTTGAGTTTCCTGCCCAATGCTTCAAAATCTGACGTGATTTCTTCATAGCTCCGCTTGGCGGTATCATTTGTTCCCACACAGATGAGAAGAAAGGAATACCTGTCAGTGGGCATTATGAGTGTAGGCAACCCTTCGCTCCATCATCCTGGGAGACAGCATACCTGGCGAGTCCATGGGTCTTCGCAAGATACTTGGGTTTTGATCCGACGCAGCAAGGCGTCTCCCACTACTACTACTCTTCTCTTCTTGTTGTTATAGGCCTTGGTTTCATTGCCTCTGCTTGACTGACCTTCAGCCTCTTGCTCGCTCTCATGCAGGTTCCCCTGTAATTCTCCCTTTGCAGGCTGTCCTCCAGTCTCATCCACAAGTACCTGGAAATGGTTCCATAGCTCCACTGCTTCCACTGGTGCAGAGTGGTTTCTAGTTCGTCTGCTCCTGTCACCCTTTTCCAAGGAGTATCCTCTACTGCATTTTTCCTCACCTCAGCATTTCCCACTTCTGCCTCAGCTTGCTGTTGCTCTTCAAACATCTGTTCTTCACTTTGCTGCTGTAGTTTCACCATTCTGTCCAAGAACTCTTCATGTTCTCTTATTCCCTGGAGGGTCAACACTTGCCACTCCAGTCCTCTTACTTTTTCTTCCAACAGCGTGATCAACTTGCACTTATTGCAAGTGTAGGCCATGTTGTTCTCAGGTAAGAAAACAAACATGGCACACACCTTGCAGGTCACCACCACTGGAGAGTCTTGTACTTCCATAGTCTCTTTCCTAGGGATGGGGAGAAACCCTCCACGGACCCCAGTGAGGCCGGATTCAAAAGAATCTGGCCCCCCGGAGTCTGTGGTGGATCAGAGGACTTACCTCTGCCTCCTGAAGGAATCCTCGCCGGCCGGATCCTCCCTGCCGGCTGGCTCCGAAGTGCCAGCAATACGGCCACCATTGCCGTATTGCTTGTGGGTCGGATTGACAAATATCTGCATAGCCTATCACGTGCTTTTACATGATAGGCTACGCAGATATCTGCGTAGCCTATCACGTTAATTAAAAAGCACGGATGCAAATGGCGTCCAGGATGCCATTTGCAGCTGTAACGGCCTTGGTTTAAGGTAAATGCAGCCATGGTGGCCATATTGCTGGCAATGGCGGCCGTATCACTGGCACTTTGGAGCCGGCTGGCAAGGATTCCGGGGGGGAGGCACGGATCGCCTCCCCCCCCCGTGGACCCCCGTGGAGTGTAGGTAAGGGGGTTTTGTACACCCCTACTCTTTCCCCTTTTTGTGTCGAGCTTCCTGGTTGTTCTAGAGTAGCCTGTGCCTGGTCCTCTACTCACTGGAGGTTAAAAACAGAGTCCCGCTGGTATGGAAGTGTGTGTTACAAGAAAAATATTTTTTAAAAATGAAAAAGATGTTTTAAAAAAATGTTAAGGGCCTCCCCCTTGACCTCCCCTGCTGAACTCTCCTGGCCAACTCCTGTTTGCTAACCCTGTCCGCTCACTCTGATAGCGCTCTCTGGGTGTTTGCTTGCTTCTATAGTCTCTAGACCAGCTGGAGCAGCTTCCTCTGCTCTGCTCTGCTCTGTTCAGCTGGGAGGCGGGAAACAGACTGAAACTTCCTGCCCGCATAGCTGCTGGATGGTAGCACCTTAAAATGTAATTACTTGTTCCTCTAGAGATGCCAGGATAGGACTGGTTGACATAATTTAACATTCACTGTTTCCTTTGTGGATCTATCAAATTATATTTAAGTAAATAATTGCTACTTTCTTATGACTTCTCTTTAGGAAAGAAACCAGAGGCAGCCTAGGAACAGGAAATGAGGAATTGGTGTTAGTTTTTAAAATGTCAGTGGCCACATATTGAAGCATTAGGGGCCATATCAAAGTGTAAAAATATTCCATTCCATACATGCTAGAGAAACTAATTTCAAGATAGCCATCCACACACAATTTGATGCCAAATGATGAGCTTGTATGCCACCCATTAGAAGCTTTGGTGAGATGCAATAGATGAAGCCACATTGTTTCCCCATCACCCTCCTGATAAGCCCAAGTTTGCTTAAGCCCTTTGGCCCTAACAGTATGTGTGCCCAGGCCATGTGTATCACAGCAACAGCTCTACCTCCTCCTGACAGTCCCATTCCCAAATGGAAGATGTAAGAGCACCAGCCATCAAGCAACCCAAAGAAATCTACTACAGCTTCTCTTTCTCTTGCACAAGGTCCACAAGTCATAAGGTTGCCCTGATGCAGGCATGTAAGATACCTTCTTTGTTCAAGATGTACTTGGCAGGTAAACAGTACAGTTTTGATGTCTGGAACAAACTGTTAATATTTTGAACAGATGCAAATTTACCAGTGGAAGTCTGCAAGAAACTGAGTCATAATCACTACCTTTGGTGTTTATATTACTTCACCTGTATCAAGCCAAATGTCAAAATAAACATAATTTAATGGAACAAAGCTTCCATTTTCAAATTATATACTAAAGAATGGAAGTAGGCAAATAGAATATTTGTAACAGACTATCATCACACATACCTACCTACTGGTGCAGGAATCAATGGCATTTATTCATAAGGTATTGAGAACTGAAAGCAGAGTGAGACAGGATAATGTTAAGGGAGTTCAAGGGTGTGGCATAGAGTGCATCCAAGTTATCAGGTCATATGCACTAGGTTGTGGGAAGCAATTCAGTTATAGTGCCATCTCATCTAGCTGACTGCCCAACACAGGCCTGCTGAAGTGTATATAAAGGTAAGACTTAAACCCAGTAGAAAAATGGTAAGGTAACATACTCTTCAAGCCTAGATCTACACTAATGTTTTTTTTTATCAGTATTGAAGTGCACTAATAACTGTTGGGACACATTATGCATTCTGTATGCTGCTTTTCTAGCATTATTTCTCTCTTTTCCTTATTATCCCAAATACCCCAAGAGATATCATTGTGTGCACTACGAGATATAAATGTGAAAGAGGGATACAGCATCACATGATGGGATTGTATCAATATGACACAAGGTGCAGATCTGGCCCATAAAGAAAGATTATGCCAGGTTGTGGTATTATTCACCCAGAAAGGCTTTGGACAGTTCAGGATCAAGTATATGAATGACTCACCAGTGCCTAGAGGGCACGCATTTTCAGAAAATGGTGTTACAGAGATGGAGGTGCAGAGGGTTACCATTATCTTTATTATTTGCCTGATGGGCTTGCAAATAGGAAAGGATGCAGCACTGTAGCTAGGCTTGCTGCTGAAATCAAGCAAGAAAAACTTTTTTAAAAGAATCTTTGAGCTACCGTTCCTATCATTTGATTCCTTCTGTCCAGCACAAGTGTGCTCAAGAATCACTAATTTAGGGTGCAATCCTAGGCATGTTTAGACAAAAAAAAAAGGGGGGGGGGAAGACCCGGCATGACTGGCTGGAGCATGCTGGGAGTTGTAGGCCTTTTTTGCACGTCTAAACATGCCTAGGATTGCACCTTTAATCTCCTTACTCATGCACATTTCCCTATTAAAAATTTAAAGTTTTAAATTGTTAGTTACATAAGTCATTCATTTACAAATCACCAGTCTAGTGATGTTTTCAAATGTTTGTTTTTTTTAAAGGAATGCTGCTGGTTAGAAATCACTGAGGGAATCTGGGTATTTTTCAGGACTCCCATCAGTTTACCTTTAAAACAGAAGCAAATTGTTTCAATGTCTTTCTTTTTTCTTTTTTTTAGATAAGTTAACGTTAAAAAGAGCCCATTTCTTTTCAAACTGAAGCATCTTATGAACCCAACACAAACATGCAGGCCTTGGTTTTTTACCAGCAAAAACAGTGGTTAAAAAGAAAGTCAATGGACTGAAACCATCAGCAAACTTTAGCTTCTGATCTAGTAAATTATTTTTACCAAGTTACAACTTCACTGCTGTTAAGATTTTTTTAGATAAAAATGGTAAGACTGGGGCAGGAAGATTAACAGTGCAAACCTATGTATATATCCTGAGAATACATCTACTCAGAAAAAAAAAATCCAAAATCTGCAGCTGGGCAATACTTTTATTAGGCCCAGCCAACATTCCACAAAATTGTGTAAGTTTTTGAGTTCCCCAGAACCCTTCATCAGGCTAGGTGGTACAACAAAAGTGATGGGGAAGGAACCAATTCCCAAAATTTGACTGGGTGTTATGTCTATGAGGTCTGCACTTTAGATAAACATTTAGATAAAATGGAGATTTTCAGTCTGAATGAATTAGCCAGTGGTAGGTGTTGCAGGTATCTATCTAAATTGCAGATCTCATGGTGTTTTTGAACCACCTAGCCTGATGAAGAGTTCTGAGAAACTCAAAAGCTTGCATACATTTGTGGAATTTAGGTTGGTCCTAATAAAGGTATTGCCCAACTGTACGTTTTGGATTTTTTTCTCATAAGCATGGCTATCTTTGTCATGTTCTTTTTAAAGCGGAATATACAATAAGCCAGCCTTCTCCAACCTGGTGCCGTCCATGTATTTTAGACTTCAACTCCCATCAGCCCCATCCAGCTTGGCCAAGTCAGGAATTATGGCAGTTGTAGTCCAAAACATCTGGAGGGCACCAGATAACCCTGATCTAAATCCTATAGTAAAAACCACAGTAAATTATATTAACCCATTCAAGATAATGCCCAACCCATCAGACACCCACTCAAAGCTGAGCCACAGCTACAGCCCATATGAGTCATCTTTTTTCCACCACCCAGGCAGTTAATAGATGAATACAAAAAACAATTATGTATATTTGGACGGACATTAGCAGGCACCATACAGGTAGCTAAAAAATTAGGCTTAAACTAAACTGAAGAACATCCAAAATGCCCAATGGAATAAAGAGACAAAGTTATCGGGATGGTTTTTTTAAAAAATTCTTTTTTATTCCAAGGAGTAGCCCTACGCATTTCAGCTCTGATTTTATATCTATCTATCTATCTATCTGTCTGTCTGTCTGTCTGTCTGTCTGTCTGTCTATCTATCTATCTATCTATCTATGCCTTCTTCAGGTGTCTGTATTTTTAAAAGTGCCTGCAGAGATCTCTGAAAAAGATAGTCTCCAAGATGAATCCTGCAATCTGCAGACACTTATAGAAATACAGACCCCTGAAGAAGCCCCATTTATAGTAGCCAGGGCTGTAACATGCAGAGCTACTCCTTGGAATAAAACTACATATATTTTTTTCAACATGCTGAGACTTCGTCTCTTTAGTCCATTGAACTAAAAAACTTAATCTTGAAATACTGGAAATCTAACCATAAAAGTTGTGGATCTTCTAGGATCCAAACGACAGGAAATTCTCAGAAGAAGCATTCTGTAAAGTAGGATGGACAAAACAGAAGTAAATATCATAATACAATGGGAAAAACACACACATTGTGCCAGAATAAAACTTCCTTGCAAGAAATGGGAGCCTCTGCCTGATTCCCATGCCAGAATCTCATGGGGACATAATAAAATCTTTCCTTGCATCAGTCTAAAATCTCGAGATATACTGGACAGATCTTAAAGCTTGTGTTGCAAGTACATAGAACAGTGCAAATATTTCTCCCTGTAGCATTTATTCTAATTTTACCTATAGTTTAATTGGAAACTGGGGGGCCACCTGGGGTTCACTTGTTTTGGAGAAGGATTCATAAGAATGTCAGGAAATGCCAGTGATTTGAATATATACTGCATCCCATCCTTGCGTTGCATTTTATATTATTATTTTCCTGAATTTTGAAGATTACAGCAACAATCTTCAGCTTTTCTACTGGGCTGGCTTTTCCATGTGGCAGGGTGGATCTCTTGTTTCCCCTCACAAATGCCACAATGAGAAAGTAGCCAGTGCAACTCATCAGAGAGATGCCCGGGCCCAAATGCTCCTTGAGAGCAGAGTATTGTGGTTGAGGATTGAGATGCAAATATTATGAATTCCAAAGGATTGAAGAAAATATTGAAATGCAAATATTACATACTCCAAAATGAAGAAAATTGAGGAGGACTTTTCTTTCAATGTCTGCTGTTTCCACTATTTCACTTTATGGACCAATATATTATGGTTATGGGGAGTGTTTCTTAAAGATTATAGATCATCAAATATTATCTCAAAGTACACATTGTTGAGGATGCACAGAGGTGATAATGGGGGACCAAAGGCTAGCAATGCCTTATTAGATCTCCTTCAGCCCTAACTTTCAGATAGAAAAGAGGAGGATGGGGAGGGGGGGGGCTGACTATGGGAGATCAACTTTCTGGAGGAAGTGGAACAAAAGTAACTTTTTCTGGAAAGAATTTATTTTTAAGGCTTTGATTAGGGAAGGGGTTCCCCTTGTGAGCAAAAGTGGAGCAAAAGGGCATCCAGAATACTAGTAACTATGCCTTGGGTGGCAAGTGCAAAGGGAAGGTCTGCGTACCAATTCCCGGTAGAGACCCCAACCTTAACACAAGGATGGGGAACTCTGAGCCCATGGAGGTTTCCCATCTGGACCATGGACCTCTTCCTGCTGCCTTCCCAAGCCCCCAATGAGTGACTGGAGATAGCAGTGGGGATTCCACCCAATTAGAAGGGGAAGCAGCACACTAAGGGGAATTCCTTTCAATCCGATCACTGACTGAAGGTAACAGCAGGGATTCTCCTCAGTGCACCACTCACCACTTGCCCTGTTAGGAGGGCAGGCAGCATGCTAAGTGCTTCACCTGCCCTGTGTCCTCCCCAACTGGAGCAGGTGAAGCTGCCCCAGCCAAGGGAGCCAGGTGGAGAAGCGCTTCTCCACACAGTGACTTGGCCAGGGTGGCTTCACTGCACACAGGCTTTCCCCAGTCAGAGAAAGTCCACATGCAGTGAAGCTGGGTCCCCAAGCAAAACGCCCACTGGAAGTAGGGCCGGCCCAAGTTCTTTTGCTGCCTGAGGCAAAGGTAAGATGGTGCCCCCTTCCATTCTCAGGACAGAAACCAGCCAGACTGGCACTTGAATCTCAATGCAACATTGGCAACAGGATATGATCCCACATCACACCTGAGGGAAGCAGGTTAGTTTAGGAGGTGCAGGACAGGCTGTTAGGCACACACAGCGTTGTCCTCCAAGACAGTAGAATGGCTGGGAGACTGCTACCGCCCACGCCCAGCATCTTCCGCCTGAAGCGATTGCCTCACTCTGCCTAATGATAGGGCCAACCCTGGCTGGAGGAGCTCCACCCAGCGCTTCAGCCAGGGACTGGATAATATCAGTGGCCCTGCCCCTGTGCACTGACATCATCTAGCCCACAGAGAGCCCAGAACCCCACCCTAAAACAGTTCTGGCTATTGAGAGGTACAGAAATGCAATACATTAAATTAAATTACATTACATTAAATACTACCTCCAGTATCTGTGGCAGCTTAGTTCTCAATAGCAGTTGCTAGGAAACATGAATGGGTGCTGTTGCCCTCATGTCCTACTTGTGGGCTTTCAATAGACATCTGGTTGGCCATTGTGAGAACAGAATACTGGACTAGATATGCCTTTGGTTTGATCCAGCACAGCTCTTTATGTTCTCCGCATATAGTTTATGCAGGCTTCAGATTACCATAAATTGTTAAAACCCAGAAAGAGAATACACTAATTTCCCCATGGAAAGATGTATATGCTCCAGATGAGTGTGGTGCCCACACATCTTATCGTGCACTTTGTTTACCAACTATAAGAGGAAAAGAAGGACACACATGGCTATCAAAACTTCAGCTTCAAGAAATAGGAAGACACAATAGTGCCCCCTGGCAAAAGCAGCCCTCTTAAGCTGTGTAATTATAATATATCTGCTTCTGAAAATCAATGACTGCAAAAAATGTCCATTTTATGAAGTTTTAATAGCAAAGGGAATTTTACAACAGTTCATTTTAAAGATTTTTTAAAAACCCTCCTCACCCCAACACTTAAATACGCATTTGAGCCCATAAAATGAAGCCAAAAGTGACCAAACCAAAGCATGCTTTGCTAAAACAAAATGCCTTAGTTTTAGCTATGTCCAAAGTAAACTTCTGACTATGTGCAACATTCTTTTACAAAATAAACTCAAGGCTTTTGCCAGCAATAACCTATATACTGATGTGGTATTAAAAGAAACTTGGACGCTTGAGTTGGGAGACAAACTGTCAACCAACCACTAATTGGATTTTATGATGTGAGTCACAGTTTAGCAATTTCCCAGAATTTAATCACAGTGCACCCAAAAAGATCAATTAAAGAACAGCCTCAGAATTTGTTAGAGCCCTGTGTTGAACAGGCAAAATGATGATCTCATTTACTTCAGCACATAATTTTATGAATGAACAAAGAAAGGATTTTCTTTTAAGGCAAGATTCATCTTGTTCCCCCTTCATTGTTTTTTTGAGTAGGAAGTATGCTTTTAAAACCAACTACTGGACTCGGAGGAAAATACATTGCTTGCTACTATTTATTTTGCAGCATTTAGGTACACATGGCCGTGATTACTTTTTGCTTGATTTAAATATTTTATTTCTTATCATATTTCATATGGAGTCTTAGACAAACATATAGATAAGACCAAGACAGACAGCAAGATTAATTACTTTCATTTCCTGAACAGCAATATAGGTATAACTAGAGGTTGCTTTGCACTGGGGTATGCAGTCTAAGTGAAACAAAGCTCTTCACCAGTAGAAGCTTCTCCCATCTAAACAGCTAGCCCAGGAATGAGTTAACACGTGGCGTGATGATCAGGGCTACGTTGGCTGGAACAGGGTAAGTTTTTGTAGACCAACACATATTAGTTATTTATTGCACTTATACCCCATCTTTCCCCCGAAGAGCAATATGGTTTACATATACAGCCTAGGTGGTCTCCCAACCAGGAAGTCTTCAAAATCAGAATGGCTTATCCTTACCATAGTGTGCATATTCAAGACCCTCCACTGGGGCAATTACAGCCCATGGGCCTTTCCCTTCATACCCTTCCTCAAAAGAGAGCAGTTTAACATGACTTATGAACTACAAGTATGTACAATATAAATGTTAGAAAATAATTTGTAGACACTTCTAGAACAAAATATTAGCTTGTGTTTTAATTTCTTTTTAATTCATACAATCACCAATTCATACACACATACAACAGAAATTGTTGTTGTTCAGTCGTTCAGTCGTGTCCGACTCTTCGTGACCCCATGGACCATAGCACGCCAGGCCTTCCTGTCCTGCGCTCTCTCCCAGAGCGTGCTCAAGTTCATATTCATTGCATCAGTGATGCTATCTAGCCATCTCATCCTCTGCCGTCCCCTTCTCCTTGAAGGGGAGGAAAATACATCAGAAATACATCAAAACATAGTGCATTTACATTTTTGCTATTAGTATGGCTGCCACCGGAAAAGAACATTGTTGTTCTGGGTTGGAGGAAATCACTCAATCCCATAGATGAAGCATTATACAAAGAGATTTCTGTGTAATACCAGCCTTCCCCAACCTGGTGCCCTTCAGATGTTTTGTACTTCACCTCCCATCAGCCCCAGCCAGCATGGCCAGTGATCAAGAATTCTGGGAGTTGTAGTCCAAAACAGGTTTGGGAATGCTGTGCTATACCAATATAATTGTGCTTTCTCCAGCAACCAAACTACTAGCGAAAGTATGAATCAAGCAGGAGTTGAGTCTCCTAGCATGAGTGCCTTATTAATACATCCTGACCTCTTCTTGTATCTATTTCCCCCAGTAGATAACTAAGACAAAAATTTGGGCAAAGTTGCATTTTACTTATCAAGATTCTGCCTTCCCTAGTTTCTTTAGATGTTTCAGAGCAGTTAACCACAATAAAAAGATTATTGTGTCTGTGTGCACTTGCAGGAGCGGCCACTCACACAACACAGCTTTTGTACTTCTAAAAATAACCCCAAACAAGCAGAAACACTCGCAGAAGGGAGCTCCACTGACCTGTCCAGCTCCAGAAACAAATGTTTCCGTTCATTTCTGGGGTTGTTATTATCAGTGTGAAAGCTCCATTCTGCAAGTGGTTGCTCTCGCAAGCGCAATAGAACTAACAGAGGAAGAGGAGCCCCGTTGGATACTGTCTATTGTTTTTAAATATTATAATTCAATTAGGGAGCAATCCTATGGCCACTGGACACTGTCTAGAGGGCCACAGGATATGCTCTTTTCCGGGAACCGACGTCGGAGCCTGCACTCTGAGGTCGATTCCTGGAAATCTGACCTCCCCATTCATCCGCGCTGCCTCAGAGGCAGCGTGGAGAAGCCCCATCCTGTGTGCTCGGAAGATGAGCGTGGAGCGACTGAAAAGGGGTGGGGCTGGGGGACATTCTGGGGCAGAGATAGCGGAGCTGCCCGTATGACACATCCTATGTGTCATACGGCAGCTTCCTCTCCCAGTCAGCCCCCCTGCCGCTAGATAGCCAAAACCGGCTGTCTAGTGAAAAAGAGCAAGGTAGGAGAGGTGCTGAGGGAACGATCCCCATGTGCCTCTCCTGCCTTGCTTTGGATAGGTGGTCACCTCCGAGGTCGGAGGAGGACGCCTATCTACTTAGGATTGCTCCCTTAAACCCTTGTTTAAAATTTTATTTATCATTACATATATATTCTGCCTTTCCTCCAAGGAGTTCAAGGCAAGAGGATATGGCTATTCAACGGCTACTAGTCATCATGGCTATGTATTCCTCCAGTATCGGAGGCTGTATGCCTGCCTCTCAATGCCAGTTGCTGGGAAACATGAATGGGAGGGTGGTGTTGCGCTTACGTCCTTGCTTGTGGGATTTCCAAAGGCATCTGGTTGGCCACTGTGGGAACAGAATGTTGGACCAGACAGACCTTTGGTCAGATCCAGCAGGCTTCTTCTTACGTTCTTACATGATTCCTCCCCTCACTTCCTCCTGAGGAAACCCTGTGTGGTAGGCCAGGCTGAGGGAGAATAATTAGCCCAAGGCCATCCCCACTGAGTTTCATGGCTGAACAGGGTTTTGATTCCCTAATGGTTGTTCATGCTATCTATATGCATGCATCAGCAAGCAGAAGGTAAGAACTGGGCTGCATTGAGCCCTATGGGAATCCTCCATGCACGGGTACTGCACCTGCACTGCAAGTGGTGCGCTCTGTGGCAGCCATTTAGAGACTATTTTGTGTGGAGCTGTACTTCATCCATCCTTTAGAAAAATATATTCTCTTGGGCTGCAATCCTATATTGAGTAATCCCCACTGAACACAATATGATTTACTTCTGAATAGACCTGCAGGGGTTTGCACACATGCCTTATTTGCATAACGCATACCAAAGAAAAATCTATTTTTAGAAGGACTTCAGATTATAGCTTAATAATACTGTCCGCTCAATCTTTCCATTCAATTAATATTTTGCACTGGTTCTTAATGCTTGTTTGAGTGTCTGTTGGTATCGTACAAAAATCAAAGGTCCAATTTGTTAAACAGCATACTGATTGATTAATGCAATTGGGCAAACAACATCTCACATGTAATAGTGTTAAAATTCGCTTGTTTACACTTCATCTGAAGGTGGATTACAATGGCATGGCTGAGAACAGCCTTTACTCTCTTTATGGCGTGATTAGTTTTATATCGCATCACGATTCCATAGAATCTATAGGGGTCTCTAACAAATGTTTTTATTTATTTATTTTTTTAAAAAAGAACAAACTAATTCCCAAAGTTGTCTGCTTGCTTAGTTATCAGAGTATACGTGGCACCTAAAAGCCTTCTGGATGGGCAAGATACTAAATATTTTATGGCTAACATCTGGTTTGATGACAGATCACTTACCACTGTTCAAATGAAGGCATTAATCTACATCTTTTAACCATCTCCCCAATGCCTTTCATGCACAAACAAAATAAGCCAGCCTACTGAACTCTTGGCATTTGCTCTCCTAATGAGAACCACCCATATTGTACCATAAATTGCAGAAGTAGCTGTGGGGTGCTCCTGACCCCCACATCTGCCAATACCATGCCCAAAATAATTCATTCCTAGACTATCACTGTTTTGCTACAATCTCAACTGGATTTCTAATTATAGATTTCATTTCTGTGACTTGAAGTTGGCACTAAACTAGGGCTAACTAGGTTTTTGTGACCTTTGGTCAAGAGACCTTCAAGGCAAGAGACCCATACACACTCACATATGAAGAAAGCTGGGTTGGCTGGGATTAAGGGCCCTTGTGTGCACACACAGTGCCAGTAGCAGTTTCAGCTCCTCCTCACCGCCACTGCTATCACCAGTTCTCTCTCCTCTTGATTTATCTTTGGGCCCAAACAGGAGCAAGGATGAGGAGTGGCCACTGCCACTCGCTCACCCATCTCATCCAGTCCACACCCTCCATCTGTGCCCAATGGGGTGACCATGGATAACAGGCAGTTACAAGAAGGAGCAGCAGCAAATGCTGCTGCCACTGCCTTCCCTGTAGGCCCACAAGAGAGAGTAAGAATCATAGAATCATAGAATAGTAGGGTTGGAAGGGGCCTACAAGGCCATCGAGTCCAACCCCCTGCTCAATGCAGGAATCCAAGTCAGAGCATCCCTGACAAATGGCTGTCCAGCCTCGTCTTAAAGGCCTCCAGTGAAGCCCACCACCTCCCCAGGTAATTGGTTCCATTGCCGTATTGCTCTGACACTCAGGAAGTTTTTCCTGATGTTCAGCCGGAATCTGGCGTCCTGTAACTTGAACCCATTATTCCGTGTCCTGCACTCTGGGATGATCAAGAAGAGATCCTGGCCTTCTTCTCTGTGACAACCTTTCAAGTACTTGAAGAGTGCTATCATATCTCCCCTCAGTCTTCTCTTCTCAAGGCTAAACATGCCCAGTTCTTTCAGTCTCTCTTCATAGGGCTTTGTTTCCAGTCCCCTGATCATCTTTGTTGCCCTCCTTTGAACCCTCTCCAGCTTGTCTGCATCCTTCTTAAAGTGTGGTGCCCAGAACTGGACACAGTACTCCAGATGAGGCCTAACCAGTGCTGAGTAGAGGGGAACTAGTACTTCCCGGGATTTGGAAGCGATGCTTCTATTAATGCAGCCCAAAATAGCATTTGCCTTTTTTGCAGACACATCACATTGTTGGCTCATATTCAGCTTGTGATCGACGACAATTCCAAGATCCTTCTCGCTCGTAGTGTGGTTGAGCCACGTATCCCCCATCTTGTAACTGTGCATTTGGTTTCTTTTTCCTAGGTGCAGAACTTGGCATTTGTCCCTATTAAATGCCATTCTGTTGTTTTCTGCCCAGCACTCCAGTCTATCCAGATCACTTTGAATTTTGTTTCTGTCTTCCAAAGTATTAGCTATCCCTCCCAATTTTGTGTCATCTGCAAATTTGATCAGCATTCCCTGCACCTCCTCCTCCAAGTCATTCATAAAAATGTTGAAGAGCACTGGGCCCAGGACTGAGCCCTGCGGTACCCCACTCGTTACCTCTTCCCAGCTTGAGAAGGTCCCATTGATAAGCACTCTTTGAGTCCGATTCTGTAGCCAACTGTGGATCCACATGATCGTTGTTTCATCTAGCCCACTTCGAGCAAGTTTGCTCATCAGGATATCATGGGGCACTTTGTCGAAAGCTTTGCTGAAGTCGAGGTATATGATGTCTACAGCATTCCCACGGTCTACAAGGGAGGTGACTTGATCAAAAAATGAGATCAGATTTGTCTGGCAGGACTTGTTTTTGACAAATCCATGTTGGCTTCGAGTAATCACGGCATTGTTGTCAAGGTGCTTCCAGATGGATTGCTTTATGATCTGCTCCAGAATTTTCCCAGGGATTGATCTCAGACTGACTGGTCTGTAGTTCCCAGGTTCCTCCTTTTTACCCTTTTTGAAGATAGGGACAACGTTAGCCCTCCTCCAGTCATCTGGCACTTCCCCGGTCCTCCATGATTTCTCAAAGAGAATAGACAGCGGTTCTGAGAGTTCTTCTGCCAGTTCCTTTATTACTCTAGGATGCAGTTCATCTGGCCCTGGAGATTTGAACTCATTCAAAGTAATTAGGTGTTCCTTGACCATATGCCTGTCGATCTCAAGCTGCAATCCTGCCCCTTCAGCCTGTACTTCGCCTTTGCCAGGGGGGTCATAGACCCTCTTTTGGGAGAAGACTGAGCCAAAGTAGGAATTGAGCACCTCTGCCTTTTCTTTGTCATCTGTTATCATTTTGCCATCCTTATTTAATAGCTGAACAACCATTTCTTTCCTCTGCAGGCAAGTCAGCAAACACCAGCACCAGTGGGTGCGTCTCTTCCTCCATCTACCATATGATCCATCATCTACAGCCATGTCCTACAATTTAACTACATTTGCTCCAGTCTTTCTCATAGAGCCCAGGACTTACATCAAGTAAAATATTCACCTGGGAAATCAACAAGGCCAGGCAGGAGTGCAATGGAGCCCAAAATTTCCACCCATCCCCACTGGCCTCCCAAACCCAAATCATGAACTCTTGACCTGCAGCTCCCTTCCCTTCACCCAAAACGTATCCATAAGAAGTTCAGAGTAGCCCTGCTGGACAGACGAAAGGCCTACTCGGTCCAGCCCCCTCCTTCCCACCGTGGCCAAGCAGATGCCTATGGGAAGCCCACAGGCAGGACATGAGGGCAACAGCCCTTCTCCTGCTGTTGTGACCCACTGACTGGGATTCAGAAACATGCTGCCTCTGACCCTGGAGGTAGCATACAGCCACCATAACTAGTAGTTACAGTGGATAAAAATTTAAATTGGATTTCTTCTCATTTAAATCATTTTTTTTAATAAAAAAAATACTGAATGCCTGTCTGACTTTAAAAAAAAAAATAGTTATAACTAAATCTGATCAAAAACATGCTAAACCTACACTTAGGGTACAATCCTATCCAGATGCCCAACAGCCCCTGAACTTGGAGACTGATGGGCATCCTATGCAGGGTGGGTGAAGTGAGGAGATGATTGCCGCCTCCATGCTCCTCTCGCTCCGCATTATCACTAGATGGCAATTTTGCCCATCTGGCTGGGGCTGTGCAGAACAGGACAGAAGGAGACTGAGGTGGCCAGAAGATTCCTCGTAAGCCAGCCACCTGGGTCTCCTCCCCGCCCTGCCCACAGAAACTCCCCCTTTCCCTCATCTCCTAGCTTCCATCTGCAAGCTCATGGAGGCAGCTGGCAGGGTTCTCTCCACACCAGCTTGCAAGGGGGAGGGGGCAGGGAGCTTGGACTCCTGGGTCTGAGGTCGGAGTGCTGTCTCCAGCCTCGATCCAGGAATCCGAATTCCTGGATCCTATGCTCCCCCAGACTCTGTTTAGGGGCCATAGGATTGCTCTCTTACAGTGAATCAAATATGGGCATTAGTTTCAGTTTTTCATGAAAATGGTTCTGTCCAGCCCATCTAACAGCTTTTGCTTCTTGGAAGTCCTAGGCTTTCAGTTTTTTCTGACTAAAGTCACATGCGCAAAGACCCAGGCTAGATAAGATTGTTGTTCTGTGCTTATGTGGAATTGGTCCAAGAAAGCAAGGCAGAGGAGTTAGGTGAGCCAGAAAGATAATACAGCTGGGTAGATAAAAACTGATGCTTTAAACAAAATCCAAAAGACTGGATTGTAAAAAATTTAAATTGGCTTCTTTTCAGCCCAGTAATGATCAAACCTCACTTTGACCTATTAGTCATAGACATTTTGTTTTATGCAAGGGCAAGGCTGGGCCAAGATGGAGTGAAGCAGAAAGAGTAACACTGGAAAGAAGAAGAGAAAACAAAATTGCCCTGTGTGCAATTTCCTGCATTCTCATACTAAGGCTGCAGTCCTATACCCCACTTACCTGGGAGTAATCCCCACTGAACTCAATTGAATTTATTTATGAGGAGACATGTATAGGATTGTGCAGTTAACTCAAACTGTCATGGGCACTGGTCATATGGAAGACCCTATATGGGAATATTTTAAAGACATTCCCTCTACAGATAAAAAGGAAAGCACACAAAATATATTCAGTGACACAAAGGGATGCAAAGCCTGCTTGCAAGAATAAAAGAGTGTAAATAATACTCCACTTAGTTGTAAATTAATATGGCTTAGTGGTAAGATTTCCACCATTGTTCAGGAAATATATGAAGAAGTTTTAATGGGAATTTGGGAAACTTGATTTAAATCACTGATGTAAATTGACCTTTTTTTCTTGCTGATTTTAAATCATGCTACTACCCTGCTAGTAGCTAATGATCCAAAGGCAGCAGTGACCTGGATAACTCCTTGGAAAGTAAACATTCCTTTCTGGAACATGGAACACCAGCATGACTGGACTGCAGGTGCAAGAGCCCCTAGAAATGTGGATTTCCAGAATGTCCAGGTACTCAGCAGGAACATCAGCCCCCTGAAAACTACATATTCCAGGGCTCCTTGCACCTGTGACATGGCTGAGCATACTTATGATAGCACCCTAATTGCACGGAATCCTGAGATATGTTGTGTCCACAGGTCCTGACATCCTTGCCAAGTACTCAGACACCCTAGAAAATTGCATGTCCTAAGACTCCTTGCTGAGTTGTACAAACTCAGATGCTCAGTTAAAATTCCAACCTGCAGGAATTTTTCTTGGGGAAATGGTGATCGTACCTGACCATTATGAGTCGGAAAAATGTGTATTCAGTAACAGGTAATAATTAAGTTCAACAACATAACTACAGAAAACTCTCCTAGGTTTGATAAAGGATCGGTAAACCAAACATTGAATGCTTTATTTAACAAACAGTACAGCAGCAAACAAACAGAAGGCAAAGAAAAGTCACATTTCTGAAAAGCCCAATTATGGTCATAATTACTACCTAGAACTAATACCGTCTCATGAAGCTGTAATATTTCAGAAACTCTTAAAAAGAGGCTCCACAGCTGTTGTCTTTACACAAAAAAGAGGAAAAACAAGCACTCTTTTTGAAAGGTCATTTTTTATTTCAGGAAATTGCACATAATGAGTGCATGTATTGATTTGATCCAACTTATGTCTGACACTAAATAGGTATATTTGACATCAGAACAGCCCACACAAGAAGTCTCACCTCTAGTACCTCTGGGCAAAACAGCTGTCTCTGTACTCCAGTGCAAATTTCTCACAGCACTGAAGGAAGTAAAAGTCAATGATAGGCTGGAGAAGAAAGGACCACAGCCTTAAATACTATGCTCTGCTACAGCCTCCAAGTTGGACAAACACCACCTCAGAGGAAGCAGATCTCAACCTTCAACAGGATTCTGCAACATGCAAGTGTCGTCAGGGCTCAGAGGGCTTTCAAGAGGATTCATATCTGAGCCTCAAAACAATCAGATTTCCCCAAACTCACTGCAAGTTATACAAACTCAAGCAAAACTAAACTTTTGCAAATTATGGTATATTTGTATTCAGAAAATATTCTTGCAAGTGAGAATTGTTCAGTGGATACAGAACTGAACTCTGGTGCGAGAGACCTGGATACATAACCTCTGCCTGCCATAGTTCGCTGCAGTGTTAATAATAATGTTATTAACAACAACAATGTTGTTGTTAATAACATAATAATTCATACTACTCATACTGCTAAATTTATATCCCTTTTTTTCCTCTTGCAAGGAACCTAAAGTAGCCTACATGGTCCTCCTCCTCTACATTTTATCCTCACAACTACCTTGTGAGGTAGGTTAGGCTATGATTCAGTGACTGGCCCAAAGTCACCCATGGCTGAGTGGGGGCTAAACCCAGATTTCTCAAATCTCAGTCCAACATTCTAACCACTACATCACACTGGCTCTCCAGTTGGTGTCCTTTTGTGTCATTCCACTGATGGAAGCAGTTCTGTCAGCAGAACCAGGAGGGGGTGAGCCCCTCCCCCCCTGCATATCCAAAAATCTGCTCCAGAGTGCTGGGAAACCACCCAGAGCAGATTTTCAGGCAGCACAAGGGGCTCCAGAGGGGAGGACAGAGGGAAAAAGTCCAGTTGCAGTAGTGGACTTATGCTAGCGTGACCCTGGATTTCACCTTTAGCCTCCTTTCTCACTCTGTAAAACAGGAATACCTGTGATCACAGGGTTATTGGGTGGGTGAACATGGCAATTTTAAAACCACCTTGAAAATTAGAAGTGGTATATAAAGGATACGTAGAAGAGCAACACTTTGGGAGTTATTCTGCATCAAGACAAACCTGCCCAGCTTTTGATTCACCAAGCTGAATGAAGCCAGCTAGCTGCATATGACAGCTTGCTCACTTTTGTTGTTTTCCTGGGACTGTTTGAAGGGAGTGGTCATCAAGCACATGACAAGCCATGTGACATGGTTGGTGGGCTATGCTTACCTTGAAGTGCAACTACATACTTCCATATCCAAACAGCACACTTCGTTATAATCTATGACTTATTTTCTTCTAGCCTTAAAAATGCATTCATCCATTCTTCCAGATTTTGAAAAATATTTTTGATGTGGGTGGGGGCATTCTATTTCGTAAACCCAGTCTTAGTTTTGGTTTCTTGTATGCTCTTCCTCCTTGGTGAGAGGAAAAAGTTGCAAATTAACTGGAATGTCCAAAGTTCATTTGAATGATGCATCTCCCTAACCACCAGATCTACCTCTGGAAATAATGAGGGGCTTAAAATCAGATACCACGTTCAACAAAATGCAGGACAGTTTGGTTCATTCATGACTTTATTCCCTGCAATAAGTAGGAGAAGTTCAGGCCAAAGACTAAATTGCAGGTTGGGAATTTTCACTACAACGTAATGTCTGAAGAGACCGAAAGGGTGAGAGAAGCAGGAGCATAAGGTGTGACCACCAACTATTTTCTCCATTGCCCACTTAAGATGTAGAACAAGATCAATATTGTATGTGACAAAGTACGGGTAAGGTGAGCCTTCAAGCAAGAGAAATAAGCTGTGAATAAATATAGTCTATTTATTTACTTAAGAGGAAGGAAGTTTACCACAGAGACAAATTTCAACTAGTACCAGGCAGACAGTCTTCGAACAGTGTAGAGATTTATGGCACTGAAAGCAATGCGACAACAAACGGTAGCATTGTCACACTTCAGCTTGCTGGCCAGTAGCGTACTGAGCCCTTTTTAAAGAGCACCTTGAAGCATGTTCCTGGCTAGCTGCAGGACTGTCTACATGGTAAATCCAGACTCTGTAGCATGGTCTTCAGCAGGGCTATATCATCAGCCAAGTAATGGGGAACAGCTGCAATTCCTTTCTGGAAAAAGGAAAAACCTGGCACCGTTCACATCTGTTGGAATGTGTCTTGCCTTTACGCTGAGCACAATAATAGAAACACATACCTAACAACACAGTGGAGATCCCCCTCCCCATTTTTACACTGACATAATAAAACATGGTTGTTTAAAATATGATGTTATTTAAAGGGGAAGGGCCAACAAAGTGCTCTAACCAAAAACAGATGTATGTAGCTTTATGTCTGCTACCATTTTATTTTCAATATCTAAAAATGTCAACAGAGAGCACCGACTTCCATATTCACTTTCTGTTCACCCTACCAACATGCTTACCACCCATGCCATCCAGTTCCATCTCCAACAAAGTCCAGTTAATTGAAATGTGGATGATGGTCTTTCACTGTACTTCACTGATTAAAAAAATGTTTTAAAGTCCTTCTTCACATGTTGTTAAATACAGCCATTGCACACCTGTTGAGGAGTTTACAAATCAAGGACTTTCTGACTGCTGTGCACTGGTAGTTTTTCCCTAAAAAGATCAAAATGCTCCCAACAGAGATGATGGCCTTATTCATATAGTAACACAGAGTAGCATGTCAAGAATATAACACACGATCTTCTATATTACACTGATATGCTGTCATTTCGCCTCTTGGACATTCACTAGGAAAATTTGGGAGGGGAATTTGGACTTTACCTGGCAATTGTGCATACTTCCCTAGGGACAGCCACATAAAAAAAATAATAACAACCACTGTTGTAAGACATAAGTTCACTTTAAATATTTTTACACACATACACTTGAAAATGGCTATTCTTCAAAACTATTTTACTTGGAAAAGCACAATTGCTAATTGGGGTGAAGGAAAAGTGTTCTATTCTGCTCCATATTGAACAATGGTCTTCACACACTTACTTTTCTTCACTTTGACATTAGTATTCACTAGGGCTGTAACCCTAGGGGCAGATTAATCTTAGCCACGTAATCACATGACTTTTAGCCAATTAATTAATTGACTAAATCTGTGTATTAATAAAGCAATAGTTCTGAAGAAAAAAGCATACAGCCAGTTTGGACTATTAAATCTTTGGGGCAGCCCCACATAGAGCAGAGCCAGGGTGTGTGCCTGTCTCCCTACATTTGCCATCCCCACGCATCCACATGGAGATGGCATTTCCAACATAGATAGGCTTCTATAGTGAGCTCAATTCCCACTGAAAATGACTACAGCACGCTGCATGATTTTGCAAATAAGAAAATAGGCTAAAATATTCTGAGGTTCATGCTGGAGGATGGAATAGGGCCTGTTCTCCACAGGTTGGTTGGTTGGTTTATTTCTAATTATTAAAATGACAAAGTACAGAATAAAAACAGTATAAAATATAAAAGCTTAAAACTACCATGTAAAAATACAACAAGAATAAAACCTAGCAGCAATACAAAGATTTGAAATACAGTAACAGATTTAAAACAGCAAAGTTAAAAAAAACTATAATGCTAAAATGCAGGGGAAATAAAAAGGTCTTCTTTTCCTTACTTTTACTTTTTCTGGGTATGGTTCAAAATGAAGTGCTGGGCTGCAGCCATCCACCATTTTTATTTTCTGGGGCCCAAATGAGGCCCAGAGGCCTTCTTGGAAATAGAGGTCATGCTAGAGGCTAGTGTATCATTTTGCAGCATGCCAGCCTCCTGGTCTGTGTTTTTAAATTTAGAACTTTTTTTTTTTAAGTTTGAAAACCATGAGGGGCAGGGAGCCTGGCGGGGGTCAAGGAAGGAATCCGTGGGTACACTGGTGCCCATGGGCACCACATTGTGGACTTGAGAAATAGGCAAACGGACACTTGTCTCAGACAAGTGTCACATTATAATTCCTAGCAAGGTTCGCCTGGCACCTACATTGTATTCCTTTCGGCGCCAGGTGAAGACCTTTTTATTCTCCCAGGCACTTTAGCATTTTAGCTTTTTGAACTTTTAGCTTTGCTGTTTTAAATCTGTATTTTAAACTCCTGCACTGCTGCTCGGTTTTATTGTGGTTCCATTGTTATATTGTGGTTTTAATGTTCTATAAATTTTAAATTGTTTTATTGTGTGCTGTTTGGATTTAATTTTTGTGAACCACCCAGAGAGCTTCGGCTATTGGGCGGTATAGAAATGAAATAAATAAATAAATAAATGCTCAGGTTTTCACTTCAAAATGTAAATAAACTTGAAGACTCATGCCTCACGTTTTACCAACATTCATTAATATTTGGAACACCTCAAACAACAATCTCCAATCAGCAATCCTTCCGTTCCATCATAGTTAACACCTTACTGCAGTCTTCTGCAATCTGGTGCCCTCCAGATGTGTTATACATGCTGGCTGGGAATGATGGGAGTTGCACCCCAACACATCAGAAGGCATCAGATTGGGGAAGACTGCCTTACTTGTGTCGATTTAGAAACCGTGTCTGGGCAAAAGGTTGAAGCTATCATTTCAGAAGCATTTCCTTTCCTACATAAGCACAAGGAAGAAAATAAACTGAAATAGCTCTACTGTGACGGTGGTACTAGTGTAGTGCAACATTACATATTTAATTAGGTCTGTATTCATCTGATCACTTGGATTTTCTCCCTCAGCAGGCACCAAAATGCCTTTTCTAGTATCAAAATCCTATTTAGTGATTTCAGTGGAGTTGTGACAGACTCTTTGGGAAGTTCTGAACCTTGACTCTTTATATGTTTATGTCCTCTCTTTACTGCTGATAGATACTGCTGTACATGTAGCTTCTTGCCTTATTACCCTCCCAAATATCTTTTGAGGTAGTCTAGGCTGAATACTGACTTGCCTGAGACCGCTTTATAAGCTTCCGAGCTGTGCTGAGAAAGAACTTCTGTGCTCATATGCAAACCAAGATGAATGTGGAAGTAAATCAAATACACAGATATCAGATTTACTGTATTATGACAAAATAAAACCCCACTCCTTCTGAATTTAACAACTCAAAGAACAAAACTCAAAGTTAGCCGTATTGGCCTTAACAAAAATTCCAAAATCCATATTAGGGAAATATCTTTCTTAGGCCAACTCAAAGGTCACTAAATAGCATGAAAAAAATAATTAGAAGGGCAGGAGCAAACTGAACAAAATTAGAAAAACAGAACGTATTCACGAAGGTGTCAAAGGGAAACTTCTTTATTTGAACCCAACACATTTCAGAGACAAAGGCTCCTTTGTTAGGGGCAATAAAGGTGGTAGCTATCTTTCATACACCATCCTTAAGCAAAACACACAGGTTTCTTGCTAGGTGGAAAACAGAAGTAGAATATATGGATAAGGGAGAATTTCATTCACTTTGCATTTTCATAATTTGCCAAATGCACACTTAACAAGTCACTATGTGAAGTGAATGGCATTTATCCTTCAGTATTTGCACTTCTCAGAATTTTTTGCAGCTCTGAAGAGTACATATAAAATCCTTATATCGGGGGGAAGTGTGTGCAAAGATATGTGTATTACTGGGAAAATGGCTTACCCTTAAAGGCAGCCAAAAAATAATTTTAAATAAAATATATTTAAAAACAAAATGTACAAAAAAGGGAAAGATGTGTATATTACACAAATATGCATACCAAATATGTATATTAGGAGAAACGTACACAAAAATGCATACAGTATTTGTGTGGACTTTAAAAAAGTTGAGAATTGAAGTGGAAACAGGATGGAATGAACTGGGGTTTAGAAAAATGAGAAACTGAAATTGACAAAGGTATCCATCCCTAGTGGAGAGAAACTAGACAGCTTTTATCTCCACAAACATGGAGATAATTTTACATGGAGTACTAGGTTAAAAAGAAGTCTTTCAGTAAAGTTACCCAATTTGATCTAGTGTTGTTATGAAGTCGCAAGTGGAAGCCTTAAAAATATGAAAAATATTTGATTCTCACATTCAAAGATTCTTTTTCCCCACTTCCTGTACACTCAGAACAGCTCTTGAAAAGCTGGACTGTGCATTATGTTTGTCATGTGAACAGTACTAAAAACTGATTCCCCATGGTAAAACTAGAAGTATGTGATATGAAGGTTGAAACTTTAGTGCTTATGGGAAAGTAGAGCAGAGAGCTGTGAAGATTCACAATGTAATGACCAGGGTTGTAATGTTTAGCCTTGGAGAGGCTATTTTCCATAACACTCCCAGGGTAACAAACACCTAACGTCTGCTCCAGCTCTTTCTGCAAGCTTTCAGTGGCTACAGGGTAGGAAAGAAAATGGTTGAAAAAGAGAAATTGACCTCATCTCTCAAGGTCTGAAGAAGCTGCTCTGCTCTGCTTCACACTATGAGAAAAAGTTGTTGGATTGGAGCTTTTCCTGATCATGCTGTCCCTCACATATATTCCCCTTCTTCTCTGTGTTCTGCTCTGCCTTCCTCCCCTACAATCTCAAAATACTGAGGTAGCACTTGCTTTCCCCCCCGCTAATGATGAAGATCAAGGCCATTTTGACCAGGGTCAGATTATCACACAAGCTAACTAGGCCTCGGCCTAGGTCCATCATAACTAGTAGCCACTGACTGCCTTAACCGCCATGAATTTGAGACAGAGCCTCCATTCGAGATGGGGCCTTTTGGGTAGCAGCACCCCAAAATTGGTATTCCAATTGTGGAATACCCTCCCCCAAGGGATATGATCTTGGATGATCTTGAAGGTAGTAAATACTGTTTTGTTCCATTGGGCTTTTAATATTGTATAACATTTTGTTGTTCTCCGATTTTAATTCTAATTTTAATGCCACTCTTGTTTTATTGCGTGTGAGGGGGTTGCTCCTGTGTTTCTTGGTTTTAAGTCAGGTTTCAATATTTTATTGTACATCACCCTGGTGCTTGGTAGGTGGAGGGTATGATTTATAAATCTAGGAAATAAATAAATGAGAGCTGTCAGTTGAATTACCCAAGTATGCAAGTTCCTATGAGAGCCACTTCTCCACCTCTTCTTCATTTTGTTTTTCACACACAAATCTAGCCTTATGGAAAAACTGTAACTTTTGTATTGCTGGATAGCAAAACTTGTGGAAAATATTTTGACCTTGTCACAGTTAATTGCCCCTGATGGTAATTGTTATTTCTCTGTAGATTTGCTACAGGCTTTTGCATTGCCAAAAACCGCTAAATGTCAATATAATCAGTTACAGCAATGCTAGTCTCAGAAGTTCAGCCATGATATATTTAGGTGCCTTGGAATCTCCCAAACCATTTGATCATTTTAAGGTTCTGCCTTATGTCCTGAGACAAGCTGAAATATTATGAAAATATAGTTTAGATGGTCTGTAGCCTTGCATAGATTATTTGAGAGTTAAGTAGATTCAAGATTCAGGGCAAAACCTTATAAAAGGCTTTGGAGACCTGCCCTTAAATCAATTACCTCAACAACTGATGCTTATTTAGTAGAAAATTATGTTCTGCAGTGATATTGGTTATCTCCCCTGCAAAAATGTTTTGGGTTTTGTTTTTTAAAGAATATTTTACAGAATGGACAAAGGATGAGCTGGATTTTCCTAATGTTTTTCCAGGGAGAGTCAACACAGTTTAGCAACAGATTGATTCCTCCATCTCCATGGGTCAATCTACAATGCTGATTTAATGCAGTGGGAGAGCAGTTTGGAGTCATTTGCAACACATGATGTTGTCAGCAATCTGCAGCAACCCCGCAGATTCCCTCCAGAAAAGGCGCATTTTTGCACAGTACTTTCAGTCCATTTTTCCCCCTTAATGCAGCTCCTACAGCAGTTTAGCTGTTGTGTGCCTCGTTCCTGCAGATTAATTTTGGCATGATGGGCGTGCCCAGGGTGTGTCTTTCACCTGGCTGTGACCTCAGTCAAGGGGTGGGGCCTTCCCTGTTTTCTCCCACTGTTGTGCTTTTCTACCATTTCGCTGTAGCCTGCGCAGATACAGGTCAGGTTTCTGTACTTTGCCACTCACTGCAACTCATTCTTCTTTCCTTCTCCACCCCTCCAAAGTAAACAATCTGGGTTTAGCTGCCCAATTTCCTAAAATCACTAAATCTCCACATCTCTAATGGAGCAATCCTAAGGCTGGTAGTCAGCGGCTAGACGGCCATAGGATATCTGGTTTTCTGGGAACCAGCCGCAGAGCCCATGCTCCAAGGTCGGTTCCCAGAGAACTGACCTCCCCCCATTCCGCACTGCCTCACAGGCAGCACAGAGAAACCCCATACTCCACATTCTCAAGAGGAGCACGGAGCAGCCGAAACGGGGTGTTCCAGGGGGTGTTCCAGGGCAGGCAGAAATACCTGTATGACACATCCTATTTGTCATATGGCAGCCTCCTCCCCCACTCTGCCCTCCCACAGCTAGACAGCCGAAAGCAGCTGTCTAGCTGAAAATGCAGGGCAGGAGGAGCACGGAAAGAACGATCCGCTCCGTGCTTCTCCTGCCCTGCATTGGATAGGTGGTCGCCTCCGAGTTCAGAGGCGGCCCCCTATCTGCATAGGATTGCGCCCTAAATCACTAAACCTCCAAAATCCCAGAATCATTAAATAGCTAAATCGCTATAGCACTAAATCACTATACCACTAAATCGCCATACTATTAAGTCACCATACAGCTAAATCGCTATCGTGCTGAAGCACTATACCACTAAGTGCCAAAGCGGTATCTGAGGCTTTCTCCTGCTTTAGCGATATGGCGATATACCATGGGCATGGCTCCATATGCACAATATAGCTGTATGGTTCCATCTTACAGTAGGGACATGAGTGTCTCATTTCTGTGGAGACTGGCGGAATGTGGAGAGTGGCAGGCTGGGGAGACTGGCAAGCACATTTGTTGGTGAGATGTAGGGAAACTTCCAGAGAAAAGGTTCTGTTCCTTTTCTCTGGATGCCTTATATCCCTTACAATACATTTCCTTTCCCTGAGCAGGGGAAAGAGGGGGGTGGGGACCAAGTCTCTCATATGTGGCTGATGATGGGTGGGACACCACCCACCCCACTCCAAAGTAAACCGGATTAGAGTCCAGTGTGACCTGTGAAAACGGTTCATTTGGGAGGGGCATAGTCTGATTTTTTCAGCTTAGTGTGCTGCTGACGGACCAAAGCTGATTTCAGGAAAAGGGGAGGGGGAGCTGAAAATGATTCTCAATGCATTTCTGTAAATATGGCCCCCATGTTTCCCCATTTTCAGATACCCTCTTTGTTCTACTGAGTGACTATATCTATTTTTGTGACTTTTCTTCTTTGATCATTGGAAGGTGAAGCTTGTTGCAAGCTTGCAACACTGTAAATGTGACTTGAGGGCATATTCACAGAAGCTCAGCCTAGGGAACTTTAATAGAAGTCAAGTGGAATGCGGTTTTAAATGAAGTGATCATGATGAATACTACTGTGTTTGACTGCTTATTATCTTATAATAACAGCAAGAAGATGCCTGCTGGAAACAGAATAGCACTTTCAAATACAAAACTCAAGAGTATTTAAACTCTTTTAATCAGGAAGGTCTGCAACTTTCATAGGAGAGAAGTGTTGCAAGAAAATAGACAGGGAAATACACACACAAAAGGAACTACACAGATGAGAAATCCAGGTAGAGATGGAAAATAAGAGGAGAAACAGCTGTTTGTAGAAGAACAAAAAGGGGCAGGCAGGAAGAGGAAAAATGAAGAACATACAGTTTTAACATTAAATGGGGGGGGGGAATCACTGCCTTCCAAAAACCTGCACCACACCAGAGGAAAAAGGAATAGCTAAGGGAAGAATTAAATTAAGTGAACTATATGGAGGCTAGTTACCATAATAAACCAGTGAGTGATGGGAATAAAAATAGTGCAAAGGCTAAATAGAAGCAGAGGGAGTAGGGTGGGGACAGGAAAGGAGCAAGTAGTGGAATTATAGAAGTGCCCCCAATCCCTACTCTATTTTATAGCAAGTTGGCTCTATTAACATTTGGCTGTGATTGACCACTGGGTTTTGGCAACTTCAAACCAGCAATAATAAATATCTGCACTTCCTGTTCCTTTTGAAGACAGGCAGAGAATTTGTGTAAACACACACATATATGGGAAGGTTCACAGCCATCATTCTTGCACAAGCATAAATTTAAGAGCATGTGAGAACACTTCTCACCAGCAGGAAATATGATATAGTGGCTATAATGTTGGGTTTGAGTGTAAGAAACTCATATTCAGACCTCTGCTTGGTTAAAAAGCTTAGGGCATGATCCTATGCATGTTTAGACAGAAAAAAAGTCTTACAACTCCCAGCATGCCCCAGTCAGCCATGGTAGGAAATGCTAGCTAGGGAATGCTAGGAACTTTTTCTATCTAAACAAGCATAAGATTGTGCCTTTACTGGGTTACCTTGGAGAAATCACTAACTCACTGTAAGCTATACTCACACGGTTGTTACCAGACCAAGAGCATCACTCTGAGCTCTTGGGAAGAAGGGGTGAAAACATTATACACTTCCCCGGTTACTGAAGTTCCCCTACACCGGGCATAATTTACCTATGGGCTTCTCCACATGAGGCTTATATTGTGCGATCAAGATTGGTTACTTACAAAAGTTTGCAGGTCCTTTACATGATGTTGTCAAACTTCAGGGCCCCTCCCATGGTTTATGACCTTTATCGCGCCTTTGTAAAGCATGGGGAAAATCTGCTTTTTCTCTAGGAAGTGCTATGAAGCGCTTTACTTGCAGTATACTTCCGTAATGGTGCCATAACAGCAGAGCCATCTAGGGGCTGTAAAATGAAACATATAGGACTTGCCGAAAAATAAAAACAGCTCATCTCAGCCTGTGTAAAGGAGCCGAGCTTAATCTCTCAAAGAATCTGGAAGCAGAAGCCACAGTAAAGATACAGATTTTAGCCTCGTGTGGTGAAGCTGTATGTGTGGAAGTAGTTTGGATATTTGTATGTTTTAATTTATTACATTTATATCCTGCCTTTTTTCCTCTTGCGAGGAACCTAAGGTAGCTTACATGAACCTCCTCTCCATTTTATCCTAACAACAACCCTGTGGGGTAGGTTAGGCTGAGAATCAGTGACTGGCCCAAAGTCACCCAGTGACTTTCACAGTTGAGTGGAGGCTAAAACTTAGATCTCCCGAATCCCCATCCAACACTCTAACCACTACATTACCCTGGCTTCTGGATATACTCAGAATCATCTAGCATGCAACTCCATTTCGTTTGCAGTGTTGCTCTACAGAGGATACTGGAAAAAAGCCAGGACACCTGCACACAGGTGCAAATACTAATGTTCATTGAAAAATCTGGTACAATGGTTTGCAACTGGATTTTTAACTGTACCCATCCCAAATGGAATATCATGAATCAAAAAAAAAAAAAAAACCTGGCTTGTACATATGCATTCTACAGCAAGAACTAAAACCGCTGCTGCTGCTTGCGACTTCCTGCTAAAGTGGGAGCCAAGTTACTACGGTAACAAAATGAACGATAGTTGGCCCACATCTTTCCAGTGAAATGAAAGCTGTCCTTCAACACTCATGAGCATTGCCCAGTTGGATTATCTGAAAGTACAGCTAGCCACTATAAACCATTAAAGGAAAATAGCATTCATACCCTGACCTGGAAGATTAAGGATGCCTGTCAAACATTACTAGTTTGGGGGGCCGGGGGGAGGTTTGCTTACAGAGATTTGCTATGCTTAGGATGTCAATCATCCTTCCTGGCACAGAAAGGGCCAGAAAAGAAAAACACATAAAATCAACATGGGAGAAGGATATGCACCAGGAGGCTGCACCCATATTTCCCTTCAGGTTCCCAAACTGGCCTCTCATCTCTCATCTTTAACATTTATAGAGCCAAATTAGCCCTCAACTAGACATTTACTGATATTTTATTTTTACCCTGTTCTTGTAAATTTTTCTAATAAAAAGTGACTGACAGATTTAGCAAGATTGTGAATTCCAAACACATTGAAGGTTTGAATTGATGCTTAGTTAATTTCATTTTTCACTTCTATATTTTGCTGGCAAAAACTCAGCGGCAAAAAACTCAGCAGCAAAAACTAACCATAAACAAAGGCTAGCCATTTCTTATGAGAACTTTGCAAAGCACACCACCAACACCTTTCTGTTTTTCCCCAAACATGCCTTGTCAAAATTAGCACAAAAGTGCTGTCGCACTCACCAAAAAAAAAAAAAAAAAGTAAAAGTAAAAATTAAGGCTTCCACAATAAGTGAAACGTCATGGATTGTACCCAGTCCTCTTCTCTAGCTCTCAAGACTAAATTTTCATGCTGCTGCTTCTGAGCTCAAGCGATATAGGAGGGTAGCACACTAAATACATATTCACTTCTATGGCAGACTGTGTGCAAACACAGACTGTGTGCAGTGCCTCCCAGCTTCCAAAAACTTGCTCAAGGGGAGCTGGGCAAATGGCTTTGGTGAACACCTTAATGTATCTTGCTGATATTTTGAGCAGGTTTTGTGCTGGCAGACAATTCCCATTTTCTACCCCAGACTTGCAGGCAGAGTTAGCCATTAGGAAGCAGAAAGAACAACATCCTAACAAATTAAGCTTCATAAGTTGCCTTTGAAGCCTTAGGTCTTCCCCACCCTGGTGCCTTCCGATGGCTGGTGTGGAAGCACTAAGAGTTGTAGCCCAACACATCTGGAGGGCACCAAGGGCAGAATCCAGCGGGGCACTTACCCCTCCCCACAGAAGGGAATCCCCCCACCAATTCCCTTCTGCAAGCAGTCGGAATCACCAATTCTATTGCGCAAGCGGGATCCAACGCTTACACAAAGGAGATTTAGCACTTCCTAACGGAAGACCTGAAATGAGCGGAAACACTCGTTTCTGCAAGGAGGCAGGTCAGCGGAGCCTCCTTATGCAAGCTCTGCTGACCTGCCTCCTTCCAGAGCTGAGCGTTTCCACTTATTTTGGGTTGCCCCGGAAGCACTCAACTGACACTGCGCAAGCGGTGGGGGCTGCTTGTGCAAAGGAATTGGTGGCACGTAAGAGAATCAATAGGGCCGTAAGCGTCCTGTTGGATTCTGCCCAAGGTTGGGAAAGGCTGACCTAAGGGCCAAACTACATATTAGCCTAATTACGTACCATGTAGCTAAGGATTTATCTTAGAATCAATTGGATTGGATTGGATTGGATTTATACCCCACCATTCCACCAAGAAAATGGCACTCAAGGCAACTTGCAATAATAGATTAAAAAAAAATTATTAAAACAATTATTTTACTCTCATGCAAGCATGCGTGGCCCCAACTCATATTGGGACTGTGGTGCTCTGGGATAGAAGGGTTAAAACTCCCCCCCCCCAAAAAAAATCCTCCCACAGGGGGGTTAAAAAAAGGAAAAAGTTTCCATTGGAGTTAATTGAGGGATTTTTTTCCTTTCTTTTTTTAACACTGGGGTGGGGGGGAGGTTCAGGGAAAAAATGGCTGAAGGTTTAGCTGCTCCTTCCTGGAGTGCCATGGTCCCAATCTGAATCAGGACCATGCACGCTTACACAAGAATAAACACACAGGTATTATCTAAATGCAACACAATTAGCATAATACGTAGTTCGTTTTCTTATATTCACATTCAGTTTGCTTAGTGCAGCCTTCCTCAACCTGGTGCCCTCCAGACGTTTTGGGCTACAACTCCCAGCATTCCTAAAAACTGACCATGCTGGTTGGTGTGGGGGAGTTGAAGTCCAAAACATCTGGAGGGCCCCGGGTTGGGTAAACCTGGCTTAGTGCAACGTGGTGCATGCAATTGGAAATGTGAGTTAGGGAGCTATAGCTCAAGAATCTATGACCACTTTACTAATTCAAAAAAAAATGAAGACCAAAAAATGTTATTGAAAACTGTTATTCCCCTAAAATGTATACAGTTTGCCCTAATATTATAATTTCATTTACTTCTAGGATATATACCTCACTTTAAAAAAAGGTTTCTGAAGAAATTTCATTTGACACAGTAGTTGTACCCACTTATACTTCAAATGCTTCTGCCAAGAACGTGCTTACCTTTCATTGTTGTTTTTGTAGGTTCAGAAAAGAGAGGAATGAGGAGGAGGTAGATGAGGTAGACAAATGAGAGCCCATTGTAGCGGAATGCACATGCTGTACAGAGAAAAAGGGGAGACAAATGGGTTTATGTAACAAATATATCAGGCAAACAAGGAATGTGATTGAACACTTAGTTGACCAATATGTGGCATATGAAATACATGGAGTTTTACAGAATCTTCATATATGAACTCTTGCACACTTAATGTAGTCCATCAACAGATACTAACTTAGAAAGGAACGGTGTGATCTTAAAGAATGGTCTTATGATTCAGAGAAAAGATGATTCAGCTCTACTGCCAGCTATACCACATATTTCTTCTATAACCTTGGAAGAATCTTATAATAGTTCTGTGGCTAATTTCCCTTATCAGACGAAAAAATGGAAGATTATACCACCCACCTAACTGATTTAATGAAGCTTGATCCTAAATCCATTTGTACTCCAAACTACTCGAATTGCATTTAACAACACAGCTTGTTCATTAGTACTCAAAACATTTGGATCCAAAGATCTCTTACACAAATGGAAGTGCTTACTCATATACATGGGTGGGGGCAGGGGGGAGGACAATGGGGCACCAATTTCTCTCCCACTGGCTACAGTGCTCAATGCTGCAACACATGCATCTCCGGAGTAGGGATGTCTGAGAATTTTATTTTGATTTGCTTTGGACCAGAATTTGCCATGTTCAGACCCTCAACGGCAAATGTGTTTTTCAGGAAGTACTTACATATTCCCAAACTTGTGTTCACATTCAAAAAATGTGTACATCAGAAAATATACACTTTTTAAAATGTGCACTTTCCCGTAATTGACTAAGGCATGAAAATGCACATGTGGGTATGCACTTTTAAAGAATGCGCACCAAAATGCACACTTTTCCCATTCGAACCAAAAAGAAGCAGCTCTCAATCAGGAATGGAAATGAGGTGAACTGTGCTTCAAGATGAAAATCAGAGAACCTCTATGAGACTGATCTTTGCTGATGGTCCTATCCTTACTCCAGAGGATTCCCTAGCTTTCTGGAAAATCTTTTTTATCAAGCACATGGGGCCTGCAGCTGGGAGAGGAGAGAATCCCCTTCCTCCGTGTTTGAGCACAAGTACCTTCTGCTCATGCAGGGGGATCTTTGGATCCAAACCAAAGATTTTTGCAAGCTTTGGTCAAATGCTGTGCAAATATTCCTCTTGTCTTCACACACAAATACATACTTCTGATTTAAAATTTTAATTGTTCAAGAATCAGGCTATTTATAAAAGATTAAAGCTTTCGCATTTCCCCCCTTTTTCTACACCTTGGTAAGTAACATTAATTTTAATTAAATACACAAGCACACAAACGCACAGTTCTACTTTAACCCAAAACAATTTTGTAGCCAAATCTTGGCTTATGACTGTTTCTTCTTGTGTAGAAACAGTTCTACTAAGTCAATTATTCCTGTTAGAAACAGGAATAAATTATTGTACAATGTCGCAAAGAGCAGATGGTCCAAACAATGTATGCATTCCAAAGAGATAAAAATAAAATGACAAGGTTTTAATTTCTTTATCATCAGTATTGCATAAAAATATTTTATATAAAGCACGGCCATCTCACCTATGTTTTGTTCTTATCATTATTGTATTTTCTCCTTAAGGAAATTGTTCAATGAAACACTGGATCAAGCAGAAGCTTCAGTATGTAAATTAATGTGTGTCTTTTGGGTGGGCTGTAAAAACATACTATACTACATGGCAAGTATATGAAAAAAAATATTTAAAAGGCAGAGAAAAAAGGCAGCTCTAATCCCGCCACATGCATGGCAGATGTTGAAACATTATGAGACCTACCACATTCAGCCTTTTCGTATGAGATAAGCTAAATGCAGGTGTCAGTACAGGAATAAAGGTTTTTATTTATTTACACAAAAATGTAACTTCCATCATTTAAATAAAAAATACCACTCTTAACTAGAGGCCAGGAAATTTCTCTGAAATTTCTTACTTGCAGAAATTAGAGGTGGCAAGCCAAAGTTTATCTCTTCTGTTAACCTTGAGTACAGAAGACCAATGTTACAATTTCACGTTTTCATTCTTGTAATGAACCTATTCTGAAAACCACAGAAGCCATTTCAAATGTGTCCTAAGATCAAGGGTGTTTCTAGATAAGGCTTTTATTGCACCATCATCCTGCCTCGTTCACCCCAAACCTCTCAGAGAAGATTCACACATTACTCTGGAGCTCTATAAAAATATTACCCAACTCCATGGGAAGTACTTTTCTATCAGCAGCTCCCATGCAGCTGCAGTAATATTTAAAGAAGGCATCATGCAAGTCCAGAAAACAGAACTGGTACCTTAACAGGGGAGTATCAATCCCCACCCAATTGTGTGGGGAAAGACCCATGCAATCTGGCCCCACTGATCATCATTTAAATGATGATCCAGCCATACAGGGACCACTCACAGAAAACCTGCTCCCTCTGGCTATGGTACACTGAAAGGTCCCTTTCTTCATGTGGAAAGATGGGCGAGTTAGTACCGTCCACCTATTTTAGTATCAGCAGCCAACAGAGCCAATTCATGTCTGGGTATAGGTTTGCAAATATATCTTCTCCCCCCGTACTTAGGAACATTTCTTACACTAACAAGAAGCCAAGCATGGGGACAAAGCCCCCACCAATGCTCTCATGAGAACCCTTGGAAGAAACAAGAGAACCAGGAACTACTGGTTTGCTATTTAGGGCTTTTGCCTAGCACAACTGAAAGTCCCATGAGGTGATTAGAACTAATATACAAGAAGGGTTAATCAATGGTTTTTAATCGTTTTTCAGTAAAGAAAACAAGAACCATCTGCACAAATTAGGCTGGGGTCAAACTATAAGTTATGAGTAGGGATGGGTGAATCCCCATGGTCCAGGCCGGGGGCGGGGGGTCTGCCGCAGGGAAATCCAAGCTGCTGGGGATTCCCCATGGATTTCCCAGAGCCCTGGTGCGTCCACAATTTGTTTACAGCCACAATTTAGGTAGAAGTGTTTTACAGCCACAAATGACATAAAATACGCCCATTAAGGCCATAATATTCCCTTGAAAGGCTAATGGTAGCCACCATTGGCCTATCTCACCTTTTATAAAGCCAGAGAGCCATCCTGCATCAAATCCAGAGGGCACACAGGTAAGGGGGGGCAGTCTGCTGCAGACTCCGTAGGTCAGACTCTTGGGAATCCGGCCTCATTGGAGTCCGCAGCAGATTTCTCCAGCATCCCTAGTAACGAGAAGAATACTTTTTCAAAGTGTTTGTGCTGGCCACCTCACAGATCAGAACCACAGAACACAGGAAGGAAGGCATTGATCTTTAAATCCTCATATTGTTTTCCCACCAAAAATCACCCACCAGCTGCTATTTGACCCTGAAAGTACTGTTTGTTATAAAAAGCCACTTCAGGGGCATGCAGTGGTGGAAGGAGGAAACCACTACAGGGTTGTGAGGATTAAAGCCCTCCTCCCTCCGGGCCATGGATTCAGTCCAGATCAGGGCCCTGTACCACTGCTGGTTTAAAAGAAATGGCCAATACTACTTCGTGTTGGTCATTTCTTTTAAACAATAATAAATAAATAAATAACATACAGTTTATTTATTATTATTATTATTATTATTATTATTTTATTGTATTTATTACATTTCTATACCACCCAATAGCTAAAGTCTGGCTCTCAGTATATTCTGTGAGAGCAACTTCCTTCCCATGCACACCACACGAATGTACAGAAAATGCACAGAAGGCAACAGTTGATCAGTCAATTGTCTGTTTTGAGTTCCATACCTATTATGCAAAGAGAGATACTGTGCACTTTGTTTTCAATGTTTATTTCAAGTTTTATTTGTACCAACAAGTTTCACACACCTTTATATTGCCCTTGCACATCAGCATGTTCGCAATCATTTGGAGGAAAAATGCAGCTGCATGACATTTTCATAGCAGACCGCTAATGTGCAAATTACTAAACTGACAGATGTAGAATATTTCAGCTTTATGGCATGACATCATTTTTTTCAAATTGCTGAAAATTAAGCTCGCAACTAAACGAGGCTTACCCTTATGCTTTGATTACTGCCAATCAAACTGCTCAGAACTAATTGAGTCCTGCTGTTTGAGATCTAGTGAACAGAAATACTTATTTGCCTGCCATGATGCATGAAAAGGGTTTAGCCCTACAAGCCTAACAGTCACCACAAAAAATGACTACTTGTTAGCTATAGCTGTATCTCCTCCACCTAATATTTCTCTGTGGATGTCTTTTCACCATCTCAGATTCTGTATGTCCCAAGACTGAACTGTTCATCTTTCCTCCAGTGCCATATTTTCTTCAATAACTGTCCTTTCACTGACCAATGTCACCATGCAAACAGTTATAAATATTTTTCTGCCACCTTTAAAAGTAAAAAATCTTTTCAAATTGTTTTGCAAAATTAAAACCATGAAACTGTGTGTGTGTGTGTGTGTGTGTGTATGTATGTACATGTATATGTGTATATCATCAGGATTAATTCCAATACAAATGTGAAACATTAAAAAAAACATTAAAAGTAGACTGAAATACATCCAGATCTTTAAGGTCTGCTTATAAATAGTCAGGAAAGGAGCCAGGCATATCTCCAGTAGAAAGGCATTCCATAAAAATGGGGCCACCAAAACAAGGCCCTGTCTCTTGTGCCCATCAGCCAGATAGGTCTTACCAGCAAGTACATAAGCACAGCCTCTATGGCTGATCTTATGGTTCATAATGGAGCAAACAGTCCTTCAAATAACCTGGTCCCAAGCTGGGCAACTTGTGGCCCTCCAGATGTTGTTAGACTGCAACTCCCATCAGTCCTAGCCAGCACAGCCAATGGTGAGGGATAATGGGCATTGCAGCCCAAGCACATCTGGAGGGCCACAAGTTGCCCACCCCGGTTTAGGGCTTTAAAAATAATCACCAGTACTTTAAATTGGGCCTAGAAATGCACTGGCAACCGGTGCAACTGGGACAGAATCAGTGTTATATTTGAGCACCAAACCCCCACAAGCAAGCAGGCAGCTGCATTCTGCACCAGCTGAAGTTTCCAAACTATTTTCAAAGGCAGCCCCATGTGCAGTGAGTTCCAGTAGTCTAGTTTGGATGTAACCAGGGCATGAATTAATGTAGCAATGTCTGTTTTCCACAGATAGGGATGCAGCTAGAGACTCAAGTAAAGATCAAAAAGGGCACTCCTGGTAACCTGTGCCACCTGTGCTTCCACAGATAATGCCGAGTCCAGAAGAACCCCCAAGATTCATACCTAGTCCTTCAGAGGGAGTCCAACCCCATCCTCACACCTCCATCCAGATCAGCAAGTTTTCCCACCCACAGTACTTCTGTCTTATCTGGATGGAGCCTCAATGTCTTTGCCCTTATCTATCCCATCTACACAACACCTGTTCAGGGTTTTCAAAGCCTCTATGGGACTTGTTAGAGGAAATGAGAAGGGCAGCTGTGTGTCATCTGCATACTGATTATGACACTTTAGCCCAAATCGCTGGAAGACTTCTTGCTGTGGCTTTTTAACATGTAGGTGTTAAAAAGTATGGGGAACAAGACAGGACAGGACAGCAACTCAAGGCAGCTGCCATGAGGCGGATCTTGAGTTCCCCAGGACCAACCTCTTGGTACGTCACTCCATAAAATACTGAAGCCACTGTAACACTGTGCTACCCAGTCCTAACCTGGCTAGATGACCCAGAAGAACACTATGGTCAGTGGTATCTGGGGCTGCTGCGAGGTTTAGGACAACTAAGCCTGCCCTTTCTCCCTTGCCACCGCATTAGCTTGGAACTGCCTCCCAGAACACCTGCATGATGCCACCTCTCTTAAGGCCTTCACACCACTCCTCAAAACCCACCTTTTCCATCCTTTGGCACAATCCCCTGGTTCCCATGCCCTTTTTATTCACCCTCTAACTGAGGGTGTTTCCAAACAAGGCTTTTATTGTGCCCCATTCATGGAATTTTACAGGGGGTCTAGATGAAGTCATCCTTCATTTGTTTTCCCACTGCTTCTTGTATCTTTTTTCTTATCAGAAAAAAAAAATACAGAATGCCCACACAGTGCCCTTTGATTGGTAGTGCCAGGAGCCCCCAAGTTGGAAGCACATCAGCAGTGCTTCCAGATGAGGCTTTAGCACACCATTGCTCTGCCTCATTCACAACATTTTATGGAGGATTCAGATGATGTTGTCTTCCACTCACAATTGTTCCATATTTTCCCACCACTTCTGCAGTCTTTTTTCCGTACCGGAGCAAATCCATTAAGGAAAAAAAAAAATTGCTGGAAGCACATTGTGTCTATGCACATACAACTGAAACAACTGCATATTGCTTCCATGTTTACCCTTTCTTCCACTAACCTCCCCTTTCTTGGTTTCCCGTGCTGAATTTTTGACTGTTAGTTCCTTGCGGCAGTGCCCTGTCCTTTTCTACCCTGTAAAGTGCCATGCACGCTGGTGGCACTATATAAATAAATAGATGATCTTACGGCAACCATAATTGATCTCAGAATGGCTGCTAGGTTTCAGTTTTCTGCTGCTCTTTTCCAGATCTGCTTGACTCTATGTACCCAGTCACAGAACCATTCCTAGTTCCTCCTAGTATTATAAAAACCATCATCTGAAATGATGCAAGTTCTCTCTGATTTTAAGGTTTATTGTAAGATACATACTATATTAAAATATATTACTGTTTCTATAATTTATGAAGTTAGTCATTTATATTTTTTATAAAATATAAAATAATAATTTATATATTTTTTAATCAAAATAAATTTTCGGAGGCTGAACATATCTGCAGATTAACTGCAAAAAATACGGATGACCTTCAATAAGCCATCAGCCAAATGTAGGACAGGATATATAAAATGATTTAATACTTCCCAGTCTGTTTATATAACCCTTGCACCATTTTACTAGAACATTTGAACATGCAAGTTTAAGAGTAAGAATATGTCAAAATCTTCCCACAGAATTAATTATTCTTATCTACTTATACGTAGCAAAAAGCATGGTTACGTATTCCTCTGAAGCCAAGCCACCATAGTCAAACTGATGGTCTAAATCCAACACTACATGTGTGGACTTTTAATCACACAGGAGAGGTTTCCCTTCCCCTCCTCCCCCTTGCAGCCCCCTGCAGCCCTCCAAGATCTATTCCAGAAGGTCTCTCAATCCACTGAAGCAAATTTGGCAGACATACATGGGGCTCTAGGGGGAAGAGGAAATTCGATCTGTTAGCAGTGTCCATTCGGCTGGTGGAAAGATACCATTGGATTCAACATGCTATATCCATTAAGAGGAGTGGAATTTAATTCAGGGAAATAGGGAAAGGTTTTAGTACACCAATACCAAAGTTCCTCCTCTGATGATCATGGATCTGTGGAGGGGGTGGGAGACTTTCCTTCTGGTGGATCCCCTTCTTCCTAGGGGTTCTCCAAAATAGAATCCCCATCGGCTGCCACTACAGGCTGATCCTCATCTGGGCCCCATCTACATGGGGCTTTTACTCCGGTTCTACTCCAAACCCAAATCAATAGTGTCAGATGATGCATGCTGCTCTCTGTAGCTAGTTCAGCGTTTCTTGCCCTAAATCCAGTTTTTTTTCAAACTCATTTTGTGTCGGATTGTCCTGTCACAGAGGCTTCAGTGGTGTTCAGGAATCCATGTGTCCTCAGCTGGCTTCAGTGCAGGCTGGTGGAAGCGGCGCTGATTGACAGAAGGGAAAGTAGCGTGGAGCGGGGGCATAGAGAGCAGAGGGGTAAACATGTCTGCCCAGAAGAAACTCTTTGCCTTCAGTTCCATTTTGCCAACCCTGCTGTTTTGAAGCTGTGCAGCTACGAAGGAGCACAACTGAGAAATGGTGGATGCCTGCTGATTCGAAGCTGCGCAGCTAAGGAAGGGTGATTGCCAGGGCAGATTATTTTCATGAACATGTACTCAGATGCACTTCATTGAGCCCATGTTTGTTGAGGAGGGAGGGGAAGCCTGTTGATTGGACAGTTAATATACATCAAAGACAACATGCTAGCTGCTCTCCCTCCTGGCTGGCTCTGCAGTCTCTGCTTTCAGAGCTTCTTGCACTCCTGCTCATTCCACTCAGTAACCAGGCAGCAGTGGCTACCTGCTTGCCTGCCCGCCACATAAATGTGTGTGTGTATGTTGGGTATGTGGGGTTTGTCATGAACATCTACTCGTAAGCAAGTCCTCCATTGCACTTCATTGAACATGCGAGGGAGGGGGAGCAAGCCTCCGCTCATTGGCTGCCCCGCATCTACACAATTGCTGACATTCATTTCTGCTTGTGGCGGGACTTGCCCACCCCACCCCAACTAATGTGGCTTCAGTTCCTGTATACACTGCAAAACTGGAGGAATACAGCACTGCGTGTACTGTGGAGAGAACTAATTCGCTTCTTTGAAAATGCAGATTTTGCCCAAATCGCTTCACAAAGCCTTTCTGTTTAGATTGGCCCCTGAACACTAGCTATCCAGGTACTTGGTGAGTTCTAAGCACTATTGTCAATGATGATTATTTTAATTTACGAGTTGCTGTATAAGTTCTCAGGGGTTCTTCACATGAGAGATTTATTGCGCCCTTGTGATTGGCCACTCACATAAGTTTGTGGGTCCTTAACATGATATCATCAAGCTCCAGGACTTCTCTCACGCCTTCCCCCAGTAATCTCACTTTAAAAAAGATCAGAGATAATGCATCATTTAAAATTATTGCGGGATATCACAGGATATCCCCAATGTGTAAAGTCAGCATTGCACTATAATACAGCCACTAGATGGCACTGTTTCATTGAACCTTATGGAGCACTGCCAAGAGCAGAAGTTTTAAATTACAAATCATGTGGTTGCCATTGGTCACCGTCTAAAGGAGCCTGAAGTGAATGCAGAAAGACTCCAGACGAAGAAAGCCTGTTAAGGGCGCGGATTTTCTTCTTAATGTAGTGACACCCTCAGGATGACATACATAACAAAAATAAATACAATAAAACCAGTGATAAAGCACAAAACAGAAAGAATTTCCCTTGCCTTTGATCCAGCTCTACAAGGAGGGGTGGAGGGATGACAGGAAGGCACTTTGGATTTACTGCTCAAATCCCAGAAGACAAAGAATTGAACAAAAACTTGTGAAATATCCCAAGAACACAAAGTGTAACTTGACAACCATGCACTCTTGTACAGGGAAGATTTTAATTCCCTTTCAAAACAATGTAGCCAAATGTAAAGGTGTAAAGAGTTTATTTGGGAGAAGGGATGAAATGGGAAGGAAAAGGTGGGTACCAACTCTCACACATAAAATTCCCAATAAAAATCACAGAGGCAATCAAATAGAAGGAAATATTATCCATGGTTTATTTTAGGAAATTTCCCCTTCCCTAAGAAATCTTAGTCACCATGCGTAGTTAAATTATGGAATTTGCTATTACAAACTGTGGTGGTAGCTACCAACTTTGATGGCTTCAAAAGCAAGTTGGACAAATTCACGGGAGCTAAGGCTATCACTAGTTACTAGTTATGATGGCTATATGCCATCTCCAGGATTAGAGGCTCCATGCCTCTGAATGCCAGTTGCTGGGGAACAACAGCGGGGGAGGGTTATTGCACACTCAGAAGAATGTGAGGAGGCTATTGGACACTCCCACAACAGCAGGAGAGGGCTATGGCTTCCTTGAGACATCTGCTTGACCACTGTGAGAAACAGGGCGATGGACTGAAGAGCCCTTTCCTCTGATCCAACGGTGCTTTTCTTATATTCTTATCATTGGGAATGGGAAAGCCACAAATAAAATAGGTAAGAGATCACTGCATATTTTTCACCTTCTCCCTGGACAGTACAGCTTTAATATTAAAACAATATCTTCTCCTATTCAGTAAATATAAAACACTTTTGAAAAATTAGATTAAGTTTTTGCTTTGTTTTTAAGTCCTGCTGAGCAATTCTACTGAAGGCAAACATTTCATATTTCACAGATTTCATCCCTGTGTAAATTCTGATCATTTTACTGAAAAAGTCATTACTCATTTTGAATTCAGAATGTTGGATAACCAGCTGGTATAAATGAAAGCAGCCGCAGTGGCACTGGCAGCAACTATAAATCAGGTTTCACTGCTGCCAAGACAAATAGACTGATTTACACCAGCTGACCCTGTGGACCTTCCACTCTCCATGTTTACTAAACCCACTTAGGCCTCAATCCTATGCATGTTTAGGCAGAAAAAAGTCCTACAACTCCCAGCATTCCTAGCCATCAGCTCGGAGTTGTACAACTTCTTTCTGTCTAAAGAGGCATAGGATTGCCCCCTTACTGTGCATCAGAGTATAACACCACAATGGAGAACTTCAATGGCTGCTCTAATCATTGCCAATACTTGCTTTTGACAAAACATTTGGAGACTGCTTTCTTCCAGATTTTACACACCACTATTACATTCATGGTGCAATCCTATGCATGCCTAGACAGAAAAAAAGTCCTACAATTCCCAGCATGTTCCAGCCAGCATGGCTGACTGGAAGGATGCTGGGAGTTGTGGGACTTTTTTCTTCCTAAACATGCATAGGATTGTGCCCTTAATTTAGTATGAAAGGTTCATTTGGAAAATGTCCTTAGAAACACTATTTAATGTTCAAGTTTTGATGAGCACTCAGTTCAGCCTTCGAGGGATTCAGAGACACAGCTATTTTTAGGATTTGTTTTAAGTACTGGCAATAAAACTGAATTTGAATATGTTCTCATTGATAACCAGAAATACAGAACTTATGCCTGTATACTTTTTTGACTATCCGGCTAATAAAGGATACCAGCCAGCATTATTTCATTGATGCAAGCCTTACCAAAACTGCAAAATCTAAAAGCACTTACCCGGTAGTAAGTTTCACTGAATTCAATGGAACTTCCTTCTGGGTAGACATGCATAGGACTGCACGGTAACCTAAATTATCTATTAAAACTTGCACAAAAGTTAAAAAAAAAAACACCAATTCTTCTTATTAAATAAAATAATTTCAAATTAAGAAACGTTGTTGCAATCCTTAAACTTTCCAAACATTCTGAAGTTCTCTAACTGATGCTATTGGACTGCTGCTCTCTAATATAACACACATACAACCATTGTTCAAAGATTATGCTGTGCTCCACTGTCATTACAAAATTACCATGCAGCAGCGTACAGAGCCTGCTCAATCCAGGATGAGAAACTATATTTAGGGTCTACTCACAGCACAACACAGCACAGCAATCTCATCACACAACGACCATGGTCAGACATAATGTTAAACCAGCGTTTCAGAGAATTTGGGCTTATAGTTTATGAGCAGCATAGTTGTACACACTGACCAATGGCCCCCACCTGGATCATCCTGCCAGTGGAAGTGGCTAAACCAACCAGAAACTAACAAGGAAGCAAAAACTTCCTGGTATACCCAAACCTCAACCTTAGCTTGTTGCTCCCCTAAAAAACCAGGAATGGGAAACCACCTTAAAAACCGAGCTTCAAACTTTGGTTTCTTAGAGGATAACAAACCAGGAGCCTGCATCCAATTAGGTAGGTTGTAGTTCATTTCACCTCTGGGTCTTCATGAATTTTGTCACTTGACCAAGTTAGGGATCAGTAGTGAAGAGTCGAAATCATGGAAAAGCAGGGGTGGGGAACCTCTGGCCTGGGGCCAAACTTGGCCCTCTTCATGAATTTTGTCACTTGACCAAGTTAGGAATCAGCAGTGAAGAGTCCAAATCATGATAAAGCAGGGGTGGGGAACCTCTGGCCTGGGGCCAAACCTGGCCCTCCAGGGTTCCCTCGATGATCATAGGCTACCCCCTTTCCCCAACCACCAATCATTCGGTGATTTCCCAGCTTCTGTGCAGTTTTTTTCCCTTTCTAAAAGGCTGAAATGCCTCTCCTGAGGCTTAGTTACTGGAAGTAAAAGCTTTAAGCTACAATATGCTGGTAATTTTTTTTTTTTTATTTTATTTTTGGTAATTTGGCCCTCCACCTTTGCCTTCAGCCCCACCCAGCACTGGAACATGGCCTCCAAGAGCTTCTATAAAACTTGGCTCTCAGGCTCAAAGAGCTCTCCCACCCCTGTAATAAAACAACAAGATTATTAAATTTGAAGTTTCCTCAAATTTTTATGAGTGCTAGATTTTGTAGTCTGTGGTTTGTCAGAAATAGTAAACTTCACCCTTCTGTTTCAAAATGAACTGATAAACTACATTTGCTCAATTAAAGCTAAATAAACATTAAATGATTAAAATAGTGTGCCCCTCTAAACAGCACAAAATTGTGTTATATAGACTCAACATTTCAAGAAACAGGTGGTCATGACATGAACAAAGATGATAGTCAAATATAATCAACCTACTGGTTTATAAGGTCAGCTCATAAAGGTTTGGACTATAAAGTGAGCTATCTGAATGCAGCAATATGAACTATAACAGCTGTCCGTTAATTAATTCCCACCCAATAGTAATTTTCATTTTCTCTCTCATTGCATTTGCTATTTCAATTAAATCAGAAAAAGAGCAAGGCCTCAAAGATTTTCTTGCTGAATTTATGTGCAATTCGCCCAAAATGTAGAAGAACAACACTGGCATTATCCCACAGATAAACAGGGATGGATGAATCAGTTTATTTCCAGCCTGTGTCAGTTTCAGATATATTCAATTTATTTTTTATTTATTACTTTTCTATACCACCCAATAGCCAAAGCTCTCTGGTCAGTTCACAAAACAAGATTTAAATATGCAATAGCAATAATAAAACATAATATAAAAACATTTACAAATTTAAAACAGAATAACACTAGAATAAAAACCAAAGTAAAAGACAGTGGCACTGCAAAGATCTTAGCACACATGAACACAGTTTGTTTTCTTCAAACACACACAAAAAAGACTCAAACACGTGGGCAAAGAGAAAGGTCTTCACCAGGCACCAAAAAGACCATAACAAAAGTTGTTCCATTCAATTTCACATTATTTCAAAATGCAAAAAATTGCATTTATTCTTGTACGCATCTTTCCCTGACATTTGGATTTTGTATATAACTTTCCCTAATACATGCATTTTTGCAGGCAATTTTTGAGCTGAGAACTGCACTGCAAAATTCAGTGAAGTACACAATTTGGGTAACCGTGTACCGAGCCATGTGTTGGCCCAGGAAATACGAATGAGGTCACTTGGCTTTAAAATGGAGCCCCAATTAAATCCTCCTCCATACTTCAACTCAAGTGAGTCTTTCCTGTTCAGAATGTGGAAAGGATGTGATAAGTCTGGAATTACAGCCTGTGGTGTTGTTCAGGCGTGCTTTCCACCAAACTCTACCTAATTCAATGCTCTGTCTGCAACATTTTTTAATCAGCTGCAAACCTGAAAAACATTCAGAGCATAATAAATCCAGTGAGAGCACAGTAATGCATTTGACTTCAAAATTTGGTTGGCAACTAACTAGCAAGCTTCAGTCGGACTGCAAAGAATTATAAGGGATGTAATGGGTACAGCTTTCCTCAGCACAGTGATGCAGTGATGGGGAAAGCTGTATCTGTCTCATTTCTGCCAGTCATGGAGTTTTTAAAGACACCAGGGACATGGCAAGCAGCAAAAAGTAGCAAGTCAATGACTAACTTCACCCAATCATCATAACAGTTACTGGCCTTTGTAAAGAGGCACAGGATTAATACAAGCCACTTACGGTAAATATCACACATCAAACCATACCTGTTACATCAGCATTGGCCCTATTAATACAGGAAGAACAAAATGCAAAAGTGATATCTAAAGACTTAATTGCATTGATGCTGATGGCAGCCCGAAGAGTCATAGCTAAAAGTTTGAAAACTGCAGAACTTCTAACATTGAAACCTTGGTATACTGAATTGTGGCAGATTGCCATGGCAGAGCCAGTGTGGTGTTGCGGCTAGACTGTTGGACCGGGAGTCAAGAGATCTGGGTTCTAGTCCCCACTCACCCATGGAAGCTCACTAGGTGACTTTGGGCCAGTCACAGACTCTCAGCCCAACCGACCTCACAGGGTTGTTGTTTTGAGGATGAAATGGAAAGGAGGATTATGCATGTTGCCTTAGGTTCCTTAATGAGGAAAAAAGGCAGGATATAAATGTAATAAAGAAATGAATGAATGAAAAATTGACGTACCAACTGAAATTAGCTAAAGGCAAAGTCAAAACATCTGACTTTTATAAAATATGGCAGGATTTTATTTTATATACTAATCAGGGGCATACATAGCAGTATTTGTCAAAGCCTTTCCTCTGATGATAGAAAATAAATTTAAATCTGTTACAGTGAAGAATTATAAAGAAAACCTCCAAGCAGCCTATGAATTCCATCTATATCTTGGAATGTAAAGTAAAGAGGAAAATATACATATATGTTAAATGTACTACTCTCTATCAATGAGTAGATTTAAATCCAATGTGTTTCTTTTTATTTATTTTTCTGTTGGTTTATATAATATTGTTTTGGAAAACTAATAAAACCATTTTTAAAAAGGCCCTTCTTGTGGTTCTGTCAGCAAGTGTACAGACTAAGCCACCATTCTGCAATTATTTACAACGACAGCACCAGGGGCCCTATTCTGAACCAAAGCAACACTCAAGGGTCAGCACCACAGGCTCTGTATTGTCCCCTCCCAGGGGAGCCAAGACACAGGCAAAGGTTCTTTGTACTGGCAGCAAGGTGTTTTACAGAGCCACACCTCTATTAGGCACCTCAGCTTAGGGGTGGATGAGAATTTCAATCAATTTGGTGTGTGTTTTATGAGAACTTACCGAAATTGTCAACTTCCTTCATAAACTCAATGGAAAGAAATTGAGATTTAACAAATCAGATGTGTGAGAAAGCAATACTGACCAACGCGTCCATCCCTAAGAACTGGTCTGTGGTTGCATTCACATGTAACATTGAGCCAGGATTTGGCATGTGCACAAGCAGCTATGAGCCTGAACAAAGCCTTTGGCTTGCGCACTTCCTCCTCCTCTCCCCTCTTTCCTCCTGGCTGGGAGGAGGAATAAACTATGGTACAGTTTCACTTTCCTAGGTTCCTGACATGTTATGTACAAAACAGGTATCATGGTTTAAAACAAACTCTAGTCAGTTGCTAAACAAGCAAACAACACAATCAGAACTGTGCTGTCCTCTTGGTTTAACAACCTAGAGTTTGTTTTAAACCACAATTCATGGTTTATATGTAACAAACCAGGAATCAGAGTAAGTGAAACTAAACTTGGCAGAAATTCTCCTCCCAGACACACAGGAAGGAGGAGGATTGGGAATGGGGGAAGCACACAAATCTAAGGCTTTGTTCTGCCTCACAGCGGCTAATGCACATACTGGCTTAGTATTGCATGCAAACCAGTCCAGCGTGGGGGGGAAAGCAACCAAAGTACATATTAAGACCCTTAGTCTAAGGAGCTCTGCTAGAGACCAGTTGCCTACCCCTACAAGAAACTGTCATAAAAATGCTGGAGTGATGGAAGCCCAGAGCCATTATTCAATTTTTCTAAAGCATTGGAACTGGATACACTGCATAACACAGGAGACTGGGAATATAGAGCCATTGATTTGAGGGTAAAACAGCCCTTACACAACTCACTGATCATGAAGAAATCAGTTCAGATATGAGAACACCTGTTGTAAAGCAAGGAAAGCAAGACCAGGCTTATTAGCGGCGCTATTGATGTCCATTTTGAGGTCTGGGTGTATTCACAAAGGGCTTCTTCACATGGAGCTTTTATCCTGCAATTGAGATTGCTCCTTCTCAGAAGTTTGTGAGCTCTTTAGATGACCCACCAGGGCATCTCCTCCACTAAATGCCCTTTGTTCTGTTTTTAAATAGATAACAGATAATAAGCTGTCAAATTACCCCATTGTGTGAAAAGAAGAAAAGTGGCTAGAAGAGGAGTGAGATCAATGAAAGATATTTCCTGCCTCCCAGCAGAGCAGAGGAAGCTGCTCCAGCTGGTCTAGGGACTACAGAAGCAAGCAAGCTCCCAGAGAGCAAGTGAACAGGAAGAGCAAACAGGAGTTGGCCAGGGAGTTGCAGTGGAAGAGGAGACTAAGGAGACAAATGAGACAAAGGCAAAGAGGTAAGTGGGCTGGAGGAAGCCCAGGGGGCTGTCCTTTTCCTTCTCAGTGGTTCTGAGCTCACTAGGTGCTCCTGAGAGCTCCAATTGAATTGACGGGGTGTGGCCTGAGTACTCTCAGCAGCTGTGTGGGCAGGAAGTTTCAGTCTGTTTCCCGCCTCCTAGCTGAGCTGAACAGAGCAGAGCAGAGCACAGGAAGCTTCTCCAGATGGTCTAGGGACTATAGAAGCAAGCAAGCTCCCAGAGAGCACACGATCAGAGCGAGCGGGCAGGGAAAGCAAACAGGAGTTGGCCAAGGGAGTTCGGCAGGGGAGGTCAAGGGGGAGGCACCTAATTTTTTTTTTCTCATTTCTTTTTCATTTTTATTTTCATTTTTAAAAATTTCTTTTTCTTGTAACACACACTTCCATACCAGCGGGACTCTGTTTTTAACCTCCAATGAGCAGAGGACCAGGCACAGGCTACTCTAGAACAATCAGAAAGCTAGACACAAAAAGGGGAAAGAGACTACGGAAGGACAAGACTCTCCAGTGGTGGTGACCTGCAACATTTCTGCCATTTTGTTTTCTTGCCTGAGAACAACATGGCCTACACGTGAAACAAGTGCAAGTTGATCACGCTGCTGGAAGAAAAAGTAAGTGGACTGGAGCAGCGACTGTCGACCCTCCAGGGAATAAGAGAACACGAAGTGTTCTTGGACAGAATGGTGGAACTACAGCAGCAAAGTGAAGACCAGAAGCTTGAAGAGCAACAGCAAGCTGAGGCAGAAGTGGGAAATGCTGAGATGAGGAAAAATGCAGTAGAGGATACTCCATGGAAAAGGGTGACAGTTAGGAGAAGAACTAGATGCCACTCTGCACCAGTGGAGGCAGCAGAGCTATGGAACTGTTTCCAGGTACTTGCGGATGAGACTGGAGGACAGCCTGCAGAGGAAGAATTACAGGGGAACCTACATGAGAGTGAGCAAGAGGCTGAAGGTCAGTCAAGCAGGGGCGATGAGACCAAGGCCTACAACAACAAGAAGAGAAGAGTAGTAGTAGTGGGAGACGCCTTGCTGCGTGGGACTGAAACCCAAGTATGTCACAAAGACCCATGGACACGCCAGGTATGCTGTCTCCCAGGAGGACGGAGCGAAGGGTTGCCTGCACTCATAAAGCCCACTGACAGGTATCTCTTTCTTCTCATCCATGTGGGAACAAATGATACTGCCAAGCGGAGCTACGAAGAAATCATGTCAGACTTTGAAGATTTGCGCAGCAAACTCAAGAACTTTGGGGCCCAGATAGTTTTCTCATCCATCCTTCCAGTAGTCAGAAGAGGGATAGAAAGGGAAAGAAAAAGACTCTGGGTGAATGATTGGCTATGAAGGTGGTGCCGACAAGAAAAATTTGGATTCTGGGACCACGGGCTATACTTCCTGGAAGATGGACTGTTGGCAAGGGACAGGTTGCACCTCACAAAGGATGGGAAGAATGTGTTTGGCCACAGCATGAAGGATGGGAAGAATGTGTTTGGCCACAGCATGACTTGACAGGTGTAACTGAAACTTGGTGGGATGACTCTCATGACTGGAATACAGCAATGGAAGGATATAACTTGTTCAAAAAGAACAAGAGAAACAGAATGGGAGGTGGGGTTGTTGTTGTTCAGTCGTTCAGTCGTGTCCGACTCTTCGTGACCCCATGGACCATAGCACGCCAGGCCTTCCTGTCCTGCGCACTCTCCCGGAGCGTGCTCAAGTTCATATTCATTGCATCGGTGATGCTATCTAGCCATCTCATCCTCTGCCGTCCCCTTCTCCTTTTGCCTTCAGTCTTTCCCAGCATCAGGGTCTTTTCCAGTGACTTTTCTCTTTGCATTAGGTGGCCAAAATATTGGAGCTTCAGCTTCAGTATCTGTCCTTCCAATGAGCACTCAGGGTTGATTTCCTTTAGGATTGACTGATTTGACCTCCTTGCAGTCCAGGGGACTCGTAAGAGTCTTCTCCAGCACCACAGTTCGAAAGCATCAATTCTTTGGCGCTCATCAGCCTTCCTTATAGTCCAGCTCTCACAGCCATACATTACTACTGGGAAAACCATAGCTTTGATTAGACAGACCTTATACATATCTCTGCACAGAAATACAGGAGGATGAGCTTGGTAGCCCCATTGAGAGCATCTGGGTTGAAATAAATGGAGCAAAGAATAAAAGGAGCAAAGAATAAAAGGAACATGGTGGTTGGAGTCTACTACCAGCCACCCAATCAAGGAGAAGATGAGGATGACACTTTTGAAAAGCAAATTCAAAATTTAAGGAAGCATGATGTAGTAGTAATGGGGGACTTCAATTTCCCTGACATTTTTTGGGAGACAAATTCTGCAAAACATGGCCCCTCCAAGAGATTCCTGACTTGTGTTGCTGATAACTTCCTCCTACAGAAAGTAGAGGAAGGAACTAGAGCATCGGCTATCCTTGACTTGATCCTAACCAACAGAGATGACTTAGGGATAAAGTAGCAGTTACAGGAATTCTGGGGGAAAGCGACCATGTTATGCTTGAGTTCTTGGTTCTAAATGAAGCAAAAGCCAAGTATAGCCAAACGCATACCCTGGATTTTAGGAAAGCTGATTTTAGTAAACTCAGAACAATGATCAGTAAGGTCCCATGGCAAGCGACTCTAACAAGAAAAGGAGTCCAAGATGGGTGGGAGTTTTTAAAAAAGGAAATTCTAAAGGCACAATTACAAACAACTCCAACAAGAAAAAAAAAGGCAGAAGACAACAGAAGACAGTGTGGTTTCACAAAAAGCTTAGAGATGACCTGAAAACAAAAAAGGACACATATAGGAAGTGGAAGGAAGGCCAAGCTACGAAGGAAGAGTACAGGCAAGTAGCACAGAATTGCAGGGATGGCGTCAGGAAGGCTAAAGCTGAGAACGAGCTGAGGTTAGCGAGGGATACTAAAAACAACAAAAAGGCTTTCTTCAGCTACGTGCATAGTAAAAGGCAGAGGAAAGAAATGGTTGTTCAGCTATTAAATAACGATAGCAAGACAATAACAGATGACAAAGAAAGGCAGAGGTGCTCAATTCCTACTTTGGCTCAGTCTTCTCCTGAAAGAGGGTCTATTACCCCCCCTGGCAAAAGCTAAGTACAGGCTGAAGGGGCAGGATTGCAGCTTGAGATTGATAGGCATATGGTCAAGGAACACCTCATTACTTTGAATGAGTTCAAATCTCCAGGGCCAGATGAACTGCATCCTAGAGTAATAAAGGAACTGGCAGAAGAACTCTCAGAACCACTGTCTATTCTCTTTGAGAAATCATGGAGGATGGGGGAAGTGCCAGATGACTGGAGGAGGGCTAACGTTGTCCCTATCTTCAAAAAGGGTAAAAAGGAGGAACCTGGGAATGACAGACCAGTCAGTCTGACATCAATCCCTGGGAAAATTCTGGAGCAGATGATAAAGCAATCCATCCGTAAGCACCTTGAAAACAATGCAGTGATTACTCGAAGCCAACATGGATTTGTCAAGAACAAATCCTGCCAGACTAATCTGATCTCATTTTTTGATCAGGTAACCTGATTCGTTTTATCAGGTAAGTTTTTGTGGACTGTGGACATAATTTACCTCGACTTCAGCAAAGCTTTTGACAAAGTGCACCATGATATCCTGATGAGCAAACTAGCTCAAAGTGGGCTAGATGAAACACCAATCAGGTGGATCCACAGTTGGCTACAGAATCGGACTCAAAGAGTGCTTATCAATGGGATCTTCTCAAACCGGGGACAGGTAACGAGCAGGATACCTCAAGGCTCAGCCCTGGGCCCAGTGCTCTTCAACATTTTTATTAATGACTTGGAGGAGGAGGTGCAGGAAACGCTGATCAAATTTGCAGATGACACAAAATTGGGTGGGATAGCTAATACCTTGGAAGACAGAAGCAAAATTCAAAGGGATCTTGATAGGCTGGAGTGCTGGGCAGGAAACAATAGAATGACATTTAATAGGGACAAATGCCAAGTTCTGCACCTAGGAAAAAGAAACCAAAGGCACAGTTACAAGATGGGGAATACTTGGTTCAAAAATACTACAAGCAAGAAGGATCTTGGAATGGTTGTAGATCACAAGCTGAATATGAGCCAACAATGTGATGTGGCTGCAAAAAAGGCAAATGCTCTTTGGGGCTGCATTAATAGAAACATAGCTTCCAAATCCTGAGAAGTACTAGTTCCCCTCTACTCAGCACTGGTTAGGCCTCATCTGGAGTACTGTGTCCAGTTCTGGGCACCACACTTTAAGAAGGATGCAGACAAGTTGGAGAGGGTTCAGAGGAGGGCAACAAAGATGATCAGGGGACTGGAAACAAAGCCCTATGAAGAGAGACTGAAAGAACTGGGCATGTTTAGCCGTGAGAAGAGAAGACTGAGGGGAGATATGATAGTGCTCTTCAAGTACTTGAAAGGCGTCACAGTGAGGAAGGCTAGGATCTCTTCTTGATCATCCCAGAGTGCAAGACACGGAATAATGGGTTCAAGTTACAGGACGCCAGATTCCGGCTGAACATCAGGAAAAACTTCCTGACTGTTAGAGCAATACGACAATGGAACCAATTACCTAGGGAGGTAATGGGTTCTCCCACACTGGAGGTGTTCAAGACGAGGCTGGACAGCTATCTGTCAGGGATGCTTTGACTTAGATTCCTGCATTGAGCACGGGGGTGGACTTGATGGTCTTATAGGTCCCTTCCAACCCTACTATTCTATGATTCTATGATATGGAAGACTCAGAAACAGGGGAGAAGGAGGGGGAAAGGGAAGGAGGGGAAGGAAGCGCATGAAAAAGGGAGTCCATTGTGATCCTCCCTTTAAAACAGAAGCAGAAAGCCCCATTTTAAATGTAGGATTTTAAGCTGGTGTAGAGATGCTCAAAGTATTGTATCAACAGAGTTCAGCCACTAAATAGAGACCACCAAGTTGACTCAATGATCATAACCGCTAAGAAAAACATCTGCTATATATAAACCACAGTATTTCAATTATCAACAGCAGGTTAAGGTTTATTTCTAAAATAGCAGTATAAAAAAAAAATTTCACTGGCTTCACAGCAATTTTATGTCCCAGATATGACTTTGCTTACATTAGGCTGGAATGTTTTCTTCTGAATGTTTCCCCAGTGCACTGGAACTGGGGGCTTTAATGCCACAGTTTCTGCCATCTATTTTTTATTTATTTATTTATTTATTTATTGCATTTATATCTCGCCTTTTTTCCTCCAAGGAACTCAAGGCAGTGTACATGATCCTCCTCCTTCCTCCATTTTAGCCTCACAACAACAACCCTGTGAGGTGGGTTGGGCTGAGAGTCTGTGACTGGCCCAAAGTCACCCAGTGAGCTTCCATGGCCCAGTGGGGACTAGAACCCGGATCTCCCGACTCCCAGTCCAGCACTCAAACCCAAAGACATGTTATGACCTCTGTGTCATTCTGCAAAATCTAGCAGCAAGAAGGACTATATTTTATACAATCAGATTATTGTAAGTTTATCACTCTTGGTGAATAAACACTCCAACACATGTTGTCTCCCCTGCTTCCACTTTCACCAGTCCTTTCTGTATTAGCAGAAAGAGTTTTGCCCATGGGTTTATGCCTCATCTGACAGGGGTGAATGTTTTCCCTGCTGCTGCAATGTGGAGGAGATAAGCTTATTTAACTGGCACATACCACAAGTTGTGAAACTGCACCAGTCTTTGTACCCAGTCCTACATATTTATTTGCCAGTCTCAAGGCTCATTGATTTCAAGTAACATACTTGGAAATCAGAACAAAGTCATCAGTTATCCTTCCTCCATTCCTTGGTGTTCTAGTTTGCCACAAAGCAACATTCTTATAACACAAGATAGCTTTAAGCAAACTCAAAGAAATCTATTTAAAATACTAAAAGCATGCTCCTGAAGCCCAAACATTTTACACTTTTGACATTTAGTCAAAGAATATTGACAGGAAGGTCACAGAAAATAGCCGCTTCTAAAGCTCTGTTTTTACCCTCTTGGATACAGATGCCAAGTGCCTCCTGCCTGCCAAGGCAATAGCCTTCATTCCTGCAAAGCGACACAGTCATAGCCTCCATCCAGGCCACAGTTGTACGAAGCACATACTGTTGCTGACTCAGCTTTATGCTAACATGAATAGATAAAACAGGAAATATGTCGAGATGGAAGTCTTTAGACAAGAGAGCACAGCTTTTTCCATCAAGCAACTTTCTGTACTTTCACTCAAGTTCACATCTTGTTTATGGAGGAGAACGAAAACAAAACCATGTGCTCTCTTTTTTTAAGTGTTGTTTTTTCAAACAAAAAATGTGAAAAGACACATCATCAAGTTTATAAATAGGTAAAAATCAATTTAGCACTTACATTATTCCTGGAATGTACTGCAAGAACTATCCTCATTTCTAAATTCATGATCAGTTATGGATCAGTATTTTGAAAACATTAGTAAAGGAGACTGAGGCTGCATTCTTTATGCACACTTAACTGGCAGTCAGTCCCACTGAACTTACTTCTGAGTATGTTTGGGTAGGGTAATGCTCTAAACAGTACATCCAATTCTAACTCCATAAATGTGCATGCAAACTTTCCAATATCATGTTTCCTTTCTGGCTGAATAATGTACAAAAGCACAACAAGAAAACAACCGCAGTCACAACAACACTGCAGACCAGGCTACGCATGACCTTATTCACACACTTTGCCCTTAAGGTAAAGATTTGTCTTTCACAAAGACCCATGATGGAGGGAGTGGGGAGAGCTAGATTAGGGCTGTGTCTCCACGACAATGGAAGGAGAAGGGAGGAATGGCTTACCTGCATTTTTCTAGGAGCTGCTTTTGGTCTGGGCAGGGCTCCATGTGGGTGTGCATCACACCATTCCAACTCACATCACATAACATACTTCTGGGGGGGGGGTTGGAGTGAACATCATCTGACTGGCAGGGGCTGCTCAACCAGTAAGAGAGGCTTCCCCCTCCCCCCTTTCTCTTTTCCCCTGAAAGTCCAGATGCACCTGCATTTCAGGAGCAAGTCTCATTGACCACAATGGGAATTACTTCCAAATAGACACACATATGCTTGTGCTGGGAAGGGGGGAGGGAGAACACAGGGATGGGAAACCAACCCCCTTTCTAGCCAAACTGATACTGTGCAGGATCTCTATAACAAAGCTGTGTAGTTACTTCCCAAGGCAATAATCCAAACAATGGAGAATCGGAGCCTTGAGATCTCGCACTTTAGAGCACTTAGGGAATGTGCGTTAAACTGTGCCATTTCAATTGAGAGGGATTTCTGTAAATTCTGATGTGGGCATTCAGGGGACAAGCCTCATTGAGCACAATGGGAGGTACTTCCAAGTAGACACTAACTGCTTTGTGCAGGGATGGGAAACACACAGGAAACACCCCTTCACCAGAGTCACGGTGAAAGGCACACCTCTGGGTAGGGCTAGCATAACCGAGATAAATGCAGGTGTTGGGGCACACAACAACTATACTGCCGAGAACCCGAATTGAGGAAAAGAATTGGACTTTAAGCAGTCGCAGGAAATCCAGTTTTTTCATGATAAGCTCCAGGCTGGCTGTTGGATGGCCACGATATCATGTATCCCTAACGACCTCAACACACAGCCAGCTCGGAGTAAACTGCTGGTAGAGACACCCCCTAGGACTTCAACCTTTTGCCTGCTGCTGTTGCCCCAATCTGAGTCATGGGTTCTGCACCTGTTATTTGCATTGGAAATAAAGCTCCCATTGAAGTGAATGGGGAGATCCCCCTGCCTTCTCAGGTGGCTGATCTGGATCGGACAGCATTGGGGGGTCAAAGGGTTAAAGCCCTCTCCCAAATGCCATAGTCCCAATACAACTTTGCACTCCCAACCAATTATTTGTGAAAGAAAAATCTACAAAACATGTAAAATTGGCTCCATGAAGAGGTTAGAATACTTGATCTTATTAAAGCCAGCATCAGCACCCTTGGGCAGATGGAAGGGTTCCAGCACCCCGGCACGGTCTATCAGTCGCATAACTTGGGGGGCTCAGTACAAACCTGCAACACAGGCCCCCTCTCACACACATACCACAATCACATTTCATAGTCTCACAAAAGTCTCATGAAAGAAATGTAATTTCAGAATTGAGACATTTTTTACAGTTCTGAAATTACACCATGGCCCTCACTGGAGCTTTTCTACCATGCAACCAACCGCCATTTTTTGTTTTTGTTTAACATAATATCCAGTCTGAAGAAAACCACTACAAAGCTTGCTAACTATTTTATGCCTTTTTCATTGGCAGCACTACTGGCCCTGGGATCAATATCCCTGATAATTATGGTTCTTTGTCCTTCCCACCAGCTATCCTGCCTTTCTGCCTATGCAAAGAGAACTCTGGGACTGGTAGTTCTTTGGAGAGCATGTCCCATAGGGAAGCACGAATCTGTCTCTCAAGCTACAAGGCCTAGCTAAACTGCACAAGCACATTCTCTCTTTTCAGGGCTTGGAGCAGCACCTCATTGTTCAGAATGTTGCTTGTTCTGCTCTTAACACAGCTTCTGATTAGCTTCAGCAAATCTCAAAAGATCTGGACAATGGGTACACAGATACATGGAAACAGGTTTCCATAAATAATGTAAAGCATGAACTACCATCTAGACTTTATTTTTCCCCTTCATGGTAAAGGGCTTGCAGTCTCGGCCATGGTGGCCTTCCCCCCCCCCACCCCCATGCTTTGGCCCTGTCACTGAGACCTGTTCTGGGAGGTCCTTTAAAATAATCTGGGAAGCACTGTAAGCAGTGCTGGGTAACTGGCTATAGCTACCATTTTAAATTTTCCACAATGTTCCTGATGTACTGTTGCTCCAGGGAACTGTGAGAATTAAATAGGTTGCTACACTCTACTACCTGCAGCCACCACCAAGTAAGCTTGCCAGGGCCACTGGGAGAGGAGACTACGAAAAGGGCATTTTGTCCAGGCCCTCTAAAATCTGAGAGCTGGTCCTGGATTTTATAGTATAGTGGTGGGCAAGTTATGGCCCTCCCAAAGCTGTTGGATTGCAACACCCATCAGCCCTAGCAAGTATAGCCAATGGTGAGGGACGATGGGAACTGCACGCCAACAACTGGAAAACCACAAGTTGCCCGCTCCTGTTATTGTACATTGCAAGAGAAGAAATGTTGGGATTTTGCTAACTAAGAATAAGGATTCTGTCATATATAAACGTATGTAACTTCTTATACTGTGGAAGGCACTATTTCCAATGATGTGTTAGTAACTTTACAAAATCACAAGGAATATTACAGCAGATGCAAACACACTCACACACAGCCCTACCTAGGCTAATCTGCCTTCCTACATTCTTCTTCAAAGTGCTCAACACTCAAAATCCAACATATAACAATTTAATCTAATATATTACTAACTATTGTTACCACTGCACACCCTGGAACCAGTATGCCTACTGTACTTTCCATTGTTTGTCCCCATTTATACTGGATTAACATGATACAGCTATACTTTGACATGGACACCAACAGCATGGGAGACTTTTCCACATGCAGTAAACCCATGCTGCAGGGATGCTCCTGTGAACAATATAACATGGCTAGGGCTACTGACAGACATGATTCCTACCTTCTGTCCTGGTGGGGCGCTGACTGCATGGGAATGATCATGCAATGGCTCCACCCATGTGGCTGCATTATCAACACACACACTGGCAGCATGGGATTGCACCACATGGAACTGGCTTTCAGACTGCTGCCTGTTTACGTTCAAGAGACCACTCTTTCTTGTAAAACAGCCTATAAGAGTTCCAATATACCATGATCAGCTCTCATAAGAAACTATTTTCAGTCTGTCTCCAGGTTTTAATGGGCTGCAAAATCTAAAAAGAGGTAGATTTTCCATGGTTAATAAAGAAGAACAGGAATTGTTCAAGGATAAATACCTTCAGCATAAAAAAAAGCAGGAAACAAAAAACACTATGTATATCAGAGTGCAAGCAAGCACGGAGGTGAAATAAGAGACACCAAATATAGATTGATTATTACTAACAACATCCTGGCAGCTAGATGGAAGTCCCATTCCCTGAGGCTTTTATAACTAGACAAGACACAGCACCAGAAAATGTACTGTAGAGAAACAAAGAAATCTTGCATCAGCAGAAAAGACAGCCTGGATTATTGGATAGGCTTTCACCTCTTCTTTGACTAACTTAAATCTACAATAAGCTCTAAAAGGAAAAGTATAGCCTTACATGGATTCATAGACAGAAACGTCAGCATGTCATCATGATGGGTGTGGTAAATTCTATCAGTCAGTCAGTAAAGTCTCAGTGGGAGACTACAAAACATCTAGAAATCATATACTCTAAATAATTTAACATTGGTTTAGTAAATCTGTCCTAGATGATGGTCCAGTAAACTACATCAAAAGAAAAAGCCAACATCCTAGTGGAATTTAAACAGGTTATAGCAGAATGATGGAGGCAACACGTTACAGATGTTTTGTGAGTGGGATTCCAAGCAGAGTGGGGAGAAGGAAGTATGACACAAAGACAACTCAGCCTGGTACAATTCTCCCCCCCTGCCCCCGAGACTTTAAATCAGGAAAGAGCACAAAGAAAGATGCATGGTAAAACTTAGGGCCAGTCTGCACACTGCAGCTCCCAATACAGTAGAGGCCACTTTAAATCACTCCATATGGTAAGCTGCTTGTCCCGACAACATAAAGACCACACTGGATACAATTTTCTCCATATCAGCACAAAACATTGTATTCCCACAGATGCAGAGAAAGTCACCCCTTGCTATTTGATGATCTGATGCATTCTCTCCCCGCTCCCATTACAAAAAAGCAGCTTACCACATGGAAGGATTTACGGCTGCCCCCATGTGGCAGATGTAACATATAGACCAGCCCTTACAGTGGTCCAATGCATGGTATTATTAGAGCTGCTAGTGGACATTCCCTTTTTCTGGCTGATTGTCAGCTAATAGCCTAGTATTATCAGTCAATGCCTCCTTCAATGGGAACACTAACAAATGGTATCCTGATATTTAGAAGGCTCTGAAATGTTTGGAGAGTATCCAGTCAGAGGTCAGAGATGATGACAAGCTTCCAGCTGAGAGGAGGGGCAGAACTGAGACAGCAAACACATACAGCAGTTTTCAGTTTGAACAGACAGAGAACGGGCAGACTGTTTCTTGCTACAGTGAACTGGAACTGTATGTACAGGTTGGGGGTCTGCACGAGTTGCTCTCCGGGGGTCCGCTTCTTGATATGCAAGTACCTGTTTGGATTACGTCCTTCAACACAGAAGTAAAGGCCTGCATTGCAAACTTTGGTGGCTCATAATGTTTGACTCAATATGAAGTGAGCATTTCAACCTCACCATCTTCCCCACCACCACCACCACACAGATGCTTAGATTTAGTCCCCTCTTCCACCCACCTGAAAGTCTCCAAACCCAATCCCTTATACTCACCAGCTTAACTTGGCACGGCTGCTCAAATAGCGGCAGGAGGAAGAAGCTTGAAAAGTGTTGTCGGGAGCACTGAGAAAACTTTCCCAACGTTCCTAGTGCCTAGTTTGTTGTCATAGCAGTGTTAGGCTGTGTGTGTGTGGGGGGGGGGAAGTTTTCCTCACACATGCCAGCTGAGTAGCAGCAGCATGATAACAGCCAGACAAGAGTGGGAAGTGAGGAACAGCCTCATACTTGGGTGGGGGGAGGGGCTTGAAGGTTCACAAGGGGCTGTTGGGCGAGGGATCAGATAGCATGCAACGTACGTTGAACTGGCTCAGAATAACCAAACTATTTCCCAATTGGGAGGGGCACTGGAGGGGAAGGGTTGGTGGCCCATCATTACTTTCAGTGTATTTGTAAATATTTGTAAATATGATGAAGATGCTACAGGTCTATGGCGCTCTTTCATCCAAAGGAAACTAGGAAAATCACAGTAATTGAAGAATGTAGCCAATACTTAAATTCAATAAACAAAACAAGAAGCAAAACTTTCAGTTTAACATGTTTTGTTAAGAGCTTTCCATGTTCACTCAAGTTCCAAAAATGCCGGGAAATTACAGCTAAGAGCCACACCCTTAACAGACATGTTACTTAGGGAATATCCATATGGTATGGTATCCTATGCTGTGGTTAGTATCAGTTTCAATCTTGGAGCTTGATGGCTGTCAGTGGCAGAGTGGCAGACCGAAATCCCAGATTTCGGTCTGTCCACTGGAATAGACACATGGAGTCTATGCAACTGAAGCTGTCATGCCTCCAAAACTACCATTCCACATTACAAGTACAGGAGGACAAATGTTACTACAAAGTGAAACCCATATAAGTCTATGGGGGGAAAAAAACAGACAATACCTGTCTAACTGCTGGTGGTCACTCATCAAACTTTAAATTCAAATGAATAGGCTATTTCTTGTCCTTTCTACCTCAAAATTGGCATATTCCATCCTCAAACCCGGCAAGTTTCAGATCAGTCTGTTAAGCCATTTTCTCACTATAAGCCTACTTTCCCCCGATTTTTGGTTATAATGACAGAATGCAATTCAGCCAACTCACACTTAACATATGGCCACAACTGTGGCTATATAACATATAGGACCTTAAAAAAGACCTAGATTTATTTCCTCTGGATTATACATAAAGGAGGTGATCTGCTTTGAAAAAGTGTTAGTGGCATTCCTTTGGCAAACTACTGGCCCTCCATCACTCCAACACTGAGTAATTTCATAGGTTTGTGCCCTCTGCCTTTGTTAATGCTGGCATTTAGGTGCATGTCTGACTGCATCTATGACTAGCATAGCATTGCTGCATCCTGGCTAGGAAAAAGCTCAGATACATGCTGGAGATGGTGAGAGGTACCAAGTTCAACAAATATTATCTGACTCAGGATGTTTCATTTCATGTGTTAACTGCAAACACTTGGGAGGACCTTATGCTTTAATGACTTTCAGTGGCCCAACAGGACAGTCCCTATTTAAAAGAATAAATACTAATGAATCAAATGTTAAGAACTGGATTACACAGATACCCATCAGAGAGCACTTCAATTACAAAAGGTTATTGTAATTTTCAGGCTTAAAACATGAGACAAGGATGGCTCTCACTACAAAAAGCAACTGCCTCCTTTTAAGCAGTACATTAGATATATGTTATCTTCAGTGCTCCTGCAAAGATCATATATTTGTTACCCTGGTATACATTGAAAGGCAGTTTAAAAATGCTTTAAATAAATAGTTTGCTGTGTTCCCATTTTCTGTAGTTTTGCCCGTAGAACTCAAATCTCATTCTAATAGCTTTGTCAGTCCACTTCATGCATCTGACGAATAAAGTTGTTAGCCAGAAAAGTTCATGCTAGTTTTACACACACACAAAACTAAGCCATAGTTTAGCGCTACATTATCTAAGACTGCATAAGCCTCAGCCTCACACACTCTCCCTCTCCTCTCTTCCTCTGGTACAGCCATGAGGAGGAGACTTGAAGTATCCACGTCCACTTTTAAACTAACTGAGGTTCCCAGTTACATCTGAACTCAGGGAACTCTGGACAGTTTAAACCAGAGTTGGGCAATTTGTAGCCCTCCAAATGTTTTAGCGTACAACTCCTATCAGTCCTAGCCAGCATAGCCAATGGTGAGGATCATAGGAGTTGTAGGGCAAACATCTGGAGGGGCACAAATTGCTCACAGCTGGCTAAACTATGGTTTGTTCACATAAGACTGGATCAAAGTGTGTTTTATGATACAGACTTGTTAAACTACAGTCCAAACAAACTGGAGTTCCCCCAGTTCAGATGGAATGGGGAATTCATTAAAGCAGGGGCAGGTAACATGGTGCCCTCCAGATGTTTTCGACTACAACTACCTTCAGGCCCAGTCAGGTCAGGGAGTATGGGAACTGTAGTCCAAAAGATCTGGAGGACATCAGGTTACCCATCCCAGCATTAAAGCAGAAGCAGATGTTTCCTATCTCCTCCTCACAGCTGTGTCACAGGGGAAGGACAGCACACAAGCCTGAGGCTCACTGCTGCTTGTGTAAATAGCACTAAATTATATTAATGCCATGCTTTCGGCAAGCTTTTCATGAATTTGTGCTTATAATGCCACCTAGCCTATGAAATCAGAAAACTAATATTTGATCAGATAAACATGCAAGTCATTGCAATCACTTCTCTATACAAAACAGATTGAGACGCCTTTGAGTATTTAACTTAGATATGGTTCAAGTGAAGTTTGAAGAACATTACATCAGTAACTGTTAATTTGCTGCAGGACAATGAATGACATGAAATATTATAAAAATAACCAAGCCAACAGGAAAACTTGGATGATGAATGGTTACTTTGTCATCACTTTGTAATTTGGGTCCACAAAGCTTGTTACATTAAAAAATCTGGAAGTCAGGAAAATGTGTGACTCATGACCAAGAATATATGTACTATCCCAGCTTTGTAAAATCTCATGTAAACAACTGTCTCTGTCTGAAAATCTTGTGCACTGGCTTACGAGACAGCAATATGGATTTTCTCATCATATGCTTGGGCATTACATATTCTCAACAGCATTAGTCTAATTACCAAGTCTCAAATACATTCCTATTATTTATGCAGTACAAACAAGAAAAGCAGCCCTAAGGGGCTGAAGCGACAATCATCTGTGGCCAGTCATCTGTTAATACAGTATGGGGTTTTACTCCAGTTTCGCTTTACACTATAGTTACTTGTCTGACCCCTCAGCAAAAGGACATCGGGTTCTTTACCAAATGCAGTTCACAAACACTCCAGACACACAGAGAATGAGAATAATATTGTTTAACTATCACAGAAAGACATCTGACTACCCAAAAATAGTTTAAACAAAATAGAATTCCTACAAGAGATATAAGCAAAAGCATAACATGAAATTCATAGCAGAAATCTCTTTGTTGCACCTCAACCCCTGTAAAAGCCATTCCCACAGTAGTTGTTGTTGTTCAGTCATTAAGTCGTGTCTGATTTTTCGTGACCCCATGGACCATAGCACGCCAGGCCTTCCTGTCCTCCGCTCTCTCCCGGACTGTGCTCAAGTTCATATTCATTGCATCGGTGATGCTATCTAGCCATCTCATAATCTGCCATCCCCTTCTCCTTTTGCCTTCAGTCTTTCCTAGCATCAGGGTCTTTTCCAGTGACTTTTCTCTTCGCATTAGGTGGCCAAAATATTGGAGCTTCAGCTTCAGTATCTGTCCTTCCAATGAGCACTCAGGGTTGATTTCCTTTAGGATTGACTGTTTTGACCTCCTTGCAGTCCAGGGGACTCGTAAGAGTCTTCTTCAGCACCACAGTTTGAAAGCATCAATTCTTCGGCGCTCATCAGCCTTCCTTATAGTCCAGCTCTCACAGCCATACATTACGACTGGGAAAACCATAGCTTTGATTAGACTGACCTTTGTCGGCAAGGTGATGTCTCTGCTTCTTACTATGCTGTCTAGGTTTGCCATAGCTTTCCTCCCAAGGAGCAAGCGTCTTTTAATTTCATGGCTACAGTCACCGCCTGCGGTGATCTCGGAGCCCAAGAAAATAAAATCTGTCACTGCTTCCATTTCTTCCCCTTCTATATGCCAGGAAGTGATGGGGCCAGATGCCATGATCTTCATTTTTTTAATGTTGAGTTTCAAACCAGCTTTTGCACTCTCCACTCTCACCCTCAACAAGAGGCTCTTTAGATCCTGTTCGCTTTCTGCCATTAGGGTGGTATCGTCTGCGTAACTGAGGTTGTTGATAATTCTCCCAGCAATCTTAATTCCGACCTGTGAGTCATCCAACCCGGCGTTTCTCATGATGTACTCTGCATATAAGTTAAATAAGCACGGCGACAATATGCAGCCTTGTCGTACTCCTTTCCCAATTTTGAACCAATCGGTTGTTCCATGTCTGGTTCTTACTGTTGCTTCTTGACCCTCGTACAGGTTTCTCAGGAGACAGGTAAGGTGGTCTGGTACTCCCATCTCTTTCAGAATTTGCCATAGTTTGTTGTGATCCACACAATCAAAGGCTTTCGCGTAGTCAATGAAGCAGAAATAAACGTTTTTCTGGAATTCTCTTGCTTTCTCCATGATCCAGCAAATGTTGGCGATTTGATGTCTAGTTCTTCTGCCTCTTCGAAACCCAGCTTGTACTTCCAGTAGTTCTCGGTTCGCATACTGCTGAAGCCTAGCTTGTAGGATTTTGAGCATCACCTTGCTGGCATGTGAAATGAGCACAATTGTACGGTAGTTTGAACACTCTTTGGCATTGCCCTTCTTTGGAAATGGAATGTAAGCTGAGCTTTTCCAGTCTTGTGGCCACTGTTGAGTGTTTCAAATTTGTTGGCATATTGAGTGCAGCACCTTAACAGCATCATCTTTTAGGATTTTAAATAGCTCAGCTGGAATACTGTCATCTCCACTAGCTTTGTTGTTAGTAAAGCTTCCTAAGGCCCACTTGACTTCACTCTCTAGGATGTTTCGGCTCAAGTTCAGTGACCGCACTATCATGGCTATCAGGGACATTCAGATCTTTCCTGTAGAGTTCTTCTGTGTATTCTTTCCACCTCTTCTTAATCTTATCTGCTTCGGTTAGGTCCCTGCCTTCTTTGTCCTTTATCATGCCCGTCTTTGTACAAAATGTTCCCTTGATATCTCCAATTTCCTTGAAAAGATCTCTAGTCTTTCCCATTCTGTTGTTTTCCTCGATTTCTTTGCATTGCTCATTTAAGAAGGCCTTCTTGTCTCTCCTTGCTATTCTCTAGAACTCTACATCCAGTTGGATATATCTTCCCCTTCCCCTTTGCTTTTTGCTTCCTTTCTTTCCTCAGCTACTTGTAAAGCCTCATCAGACTGCCACTTTGCTTTCTTGCTTTTCTTTTTCTTTGGGATGGATTTCGTTGCTGCCTCCTGAACAATGTTACGGACCTCTGTCCATAGTTCCTCAGGCACTCTGTCTATCAGGTCTAATCCCTTAAATCTATTCCTCACCTCCACTGTATATTCATAAGGGATATTGTTTAGGTCATACCTGAATGGTTTAGTGGTTTTCTCTATGTTCTTCAATTTAAGCCAAAATTTTGCAATAAGAAGCTCATGATCTGAGCCACAGTCAGCTCCAGGTCTTGTTTTTACTGACTGTATACAGCTTCTCCATCTTTGGCTGCAAAGGACATAATCAATCTGATGTCGATATTGACCATCTGGTGATGTCCATGTGTAGAGTCGCCTCTTGTGCTGTTGGAAAAGAGTGTTTGCTATGATCAGCGTGTTCTCTTGGCAAAACTCTATTAGCCTTTGTCCTGCTTCATTTTGTACACCAAGGCCATGCTTGCCTGTTATCCCGGTGATTTCTTGACTTCCTACTTTAGCATTCCAATCCCCTATGATGAAGAGGACATCTTTTTTTGGTGTTAGTTCTAGAAGGTGTTGTAGGTCTTCATAGAACCGATCAACCTCAGCTTCTTCGGCCTCAGTGGTTGGGGCATACACTTGAATTACTGTGATGTTGAATGGTTTGCCTTGGATTCGTACTGAGATCATTCTATCGTTTTTGAGATTGTACCCCAGTACTGCTTTTCCCACCCTTTTGTTGACTATGAGTGCTACTCCATTTCTTCTAAGGGATTCTTGCCCACCGTAGTAGATATAATGGTCAACTGAATTAAATTTGCCCATACTTGTCCATTTTAGTTCGCTGATTCCCAAGATGTCGATGTTCAATCTTGCCATCTCATGTTTGACCACCTCCAGCTTACCTTGATTCATTGATCTGACATTCCAGGTTCCTAAACAATATTGTTCTTTACAGCATCGAACTTTCTTTTCACCACCAGACACATCCACAGCTGAGTGTCCTTTTGGCTTTGGCCCAGACACTTCACTCAATAGCTAAAGGTTGATTTGGATATGGAAGTCCAGGTTTAAACTGCTGTTTAGCCATGAAGCCTGCTGGGTGATCTTGGACCAGTCTGCCTGGCTGACATAACTCAAAAAACAACTGATTGAAAGTTATTATGAACACCTGTTGGCAAAATAGGACATCAGGTGCTTAAATTAAACCTGGATCTCTCCAGAGTTTTCAAGTCTAAGTTGCTTTTTAAGCAGATGTACTAGACCTTCTTCACTCCTGCAGAGCCTGTGTGCCTTGGGCTATATGCAGCTCGCCAGCCATGTATTATGGCTTAGCAGGTGCTTGATGAAGCCACCCACTGCCCACTTGGGCAATCAGAAAAAGTAACATTATTAAGCAAACAGCAGGCCACAATACAAAGTTGGAATTCCCCACACAGACAGGCGCTAGATGTTCTGCATGCCTGCACTAACCCCTGATGCCAGTACTAATGACTGACAAGCATCCACACAGGCTCTCCAACTTTGTCATGGCATGAATAAGATACCCACCAGCTTTAGGTTTTTAACTTAAGTCTAATTTAAACAAAGCCAAAACAGTTTGCGTTGCCGTTCAGCAGAGGAAAAGCAGGTCAAAAAGTACAGGGCAAGGAAGGAAAACATACCATTTGCTAGACTATGAGGACAGTCATTGCAAAAACAAAGAGAAGATGTCTCAGTTCTCCTCCTTACCCCCCCCCCCACACACACACACGCAGTGCCAGCTGCATGTTTTTGAGGGCCCTTAGGCAAAATACCCTCAATGGGCCCTCTCCCTCAGTGAGTCTACCTTCTCACCACCATTTTCACCAGCTGCTGTTGCTCCTCATTCTCTTTCTCATCATGGCTACCACTTGCTTATTTCACAAGCATACAGCCAATGAGCAAGTAGGCAGTGGCATCTACTTCTCCTCATCCTCATCCTCACCACCACCACCACCACTGTTGTTTGGGCCAGAGGGAGAGACAGTTGAGCAATCAGGTTGCAGTGGTGGAGAGAAGGAACAACTCCAGGGGTTCTTGTCAGTGGGCCCCTCCTGCAAGTGACCATCTATGCCTACCCTTGATGCTGACCCTGCACACAAGCACAGAACATAGTGTCACATTATACACTATTAGAAGGAATGGGTGGCACATTTTACACACTCTGCCTCCTAGCCCATTCAATATATACAATTTGGGAGATTGTGTGCTCAGAAAAAAGTATATGCCTTCCCCTCACTTAGGGAGGACTGCCTCAGTTTAAGAACTCTTGGAACCAGGCAATGTTTGGAAAATAAAGGGAGTATTACAAAAGACATATAAAGTTCTCCTACATGTTTTATTCACATTTGACAGAAGTGTCAAAATATATGTTGTCCTAATGTATTTTTCTTTAAAGAAGACATTTGTTAATGTAATATCATGGAAATGTAATGTAATACTGTTATAACCTCAGGGAGCTATGCAATCATGTGTGAACCTGTTCAGAAACCTGATTGGATTATCTGCACCTGCTTGCAATACCACTGGAGCCCAAACAGAAGAATATCTGGAGAAGGGCTAACCAACACATTGACAAGGAACTAGGTCATCAGGAAAGGTATCCCATACAGGTGACTAATTCTATTTCTACAACTTAGCAAGTATTTATTGATTTATATCCCAGATCTCTATTGTCATGTTCATGGCGGTTAAAAAATCGTTACTGGACAAGCTAGTTACAACAGATAAATAGAAAATTATAGTAGACATAAGGATCATCACATGGAAAATACTTCCTGAGGGAATTGATCTTGGCCCAGTCCTCAGTAGCTGGTGTTTAATGCTCTTCGATGGTAGAAGGAGTTGTGGCAAAATATGGTCCTGATTCAGCCACTCCCTCTGCTGCTTGCCGTTTATGGTTTGCTCTTGTGGCAATAGCAATGACATCACATGGGGGCCTCTCTGTCACTAACAGTTTTACAGGATCAACACAAGCTATTTCTAAGACTCTACAGGTTAAGGATACTTCAAACTTTGTATAATTACTACCAAGATAATGTATGAGAAGAGAACCAGTGCTTTGGGAGATATGGCAATTATACCCTTGGATACAATCATCATATTTCATGAAGCTTTGATTATATAACTACAATGGTGAAGTGACATTGATAAAACACTGAACATTTTCTTTGCATGCTGTGCTGATTGGAAAACTGAGACCTCTCTTACACATTTTCACTGGTCTTATAAAATGTGAATATTTAAAACAATTACCTGCTTATGCTTATAAATATTATACTCTGGGTCTAGTTGCACAAAAATGCTGTTCATTTTGGAAAGACCTTTGGAAAAAAAGGTTTAAAGTACATATCACTTAAAACTTTGTGCTCTTCATTTATAAAATGACTGATTTCAAAGAAACTCTTTTGTATAGTACAGTGTATTCCAATAACTCACTATCAATTTATGTTGTAGCTGAAGGGGCTTTGCATCTGCCTATACCTTTAATATTTTCAACAAACTGCTAACACATCGACCTGTACAGGTGCTAACATTACCTTTTGTTTTCTCATGGACAAGCTGTCACCCAAGCAATGCTGTCTATTACTATGACAGAAAAATAAATATGCTGCATAATGTAGAAACCACATACCTGACAGCTCTGCTGATTACTGGTACTCAGCAGATATGCAGCAATGTATTTTATTAGTCCTTTTACTGCCAGCGTGATAATTTAAGACTAGTAAAAACTTTCTCTGGCTAAAATACCAAGGAGATAGGACTGAATTAGCCATGGCTTAGCAAGCGAGTATGGGATAAAATCACTTGGATGCACTTTAATACATGCATTTCTTTACTCCATCAATAGGGCAATCTCTCAGCTTTCAAAACAAAAACAGAACTAACCCAAAAAGGCAAAACGTGGCCAGATATGAAGTCATAGCTGTTGCTGAGCTTGCCCATTTTGTCCTTGTCCTTAAAAGACAGAGTGCCACATGGGCAGCTCACACCTGAAAAGGCTCCAGTAAAAAAATCTCTGCCACCTGACATGGATGATCAAGACTTAATGTTATATCAGGGCTCAGCCCAGGGATGGATGACCGAGTCTGTTTCCAGTCTGTATCAGTTTGCACGTGTTCAACCACTGTTGCATTTTCTGTTATTGCTGTTGTTGTTTTTGTGATTATTATAGTTTAACTTCCCAAACTCCCATTTAAATTGCATGCATTTCCCCCATAAAATAACTATTTTTGTACACAATTTTCCCATATACACATTTTTGATCTGAGCACTGCATTACAGAATTCAGAGAACTGCACAAACTGCGAATTTGTCCGGGAAGTGCGAGTTAGGTCGGTTCGCTTAAAAACGCAGACCAAACAAAATTCTCACCCATCCCTAGCTCAGCCCTAGCATCTGTTTTCAATATCCAGGCTCAGTTCCGGAAGAGATGAAGAAAGAACATATCAAAATGCCTCTGTGCACGTTCAGCATATAGTTTACTCATGATTGAGTAACTACAGAGTCCCCTACATACATTAGGAATTAACAAGAAAGGATTCCAGATCAGAGGATGCTTTTTCCAAACTGGCAAACCACAGCATGTTTTTTTTCCCCCCAAGAAATAAAGCACTGTGGCTAAATACATGTAACACAACCCTCCCACTCTACACTTGCATAGAATATGAAAGCCATCTCTACTCTAGCAAGCACACCACAGCCATTCTTGGCTATCCATGGATGCTCAGTCCTTAACCTCCTTCCCTGCTCTCCTGAAACGCAGCCTACAACAGATACATTTGTAATTGGTTAAGTGTAGGTGATGGTGTAGGCCCTTTCACGTTATATTTGCTGACTCCAATATGAGAGTCATCACTGAGTCCTGAGCACTGCCACTGAAGCACACCACTTAGGGCTTTTTGTTTGGTAAACATCATGGTTTTCCACTGACATCAACAGGTAGCCATAGTTACACTGATGCTGCTCCTTTATCATTTTAACTGTATATTTTGTTTTCTTATTTGTAAATTGTTTCATTATTTTATAAGATTTTTAATTTAATTTATTACAGAAAGAGAAAAAACATCATCATCATCAAATGCCTAATCCTGTCTCCTTAGCAAACAGACTTGTGTGATGCATGTGTTTGCAGGCATGTTTGCTTCATCCACACTTCATAATATGTGTATGTGTATATGTGAGGTGTTTTACATATACACCTCAAATACAATGTGTGAAGTTGGCCTTTAGACACCAACTTTATACACTGTAACACCTTAGGGCAGTGTTCCCCAACATGGTGTCCTCCAGATGTGTTGGACTACAACTCCCATAATTCTCACCCATGGCATTGGTCCAGCACATCTGGAGGGCACCAGGCTGGGGAAGGCTGGCTAGGCACATTTCATGTCCTTGAAAGCACTGCACATCGGCTTCCCAAGTGCTTAGGAACTTGATTTGGGGCCAAGTGATTCACTGTTCTAAGAAAGGGATCGCTTTGTTAGTCTTTTACAGTAACTTACAGCAAATGCACAAAAAAAGAGTCTTATGAACCTTACAGACCAACAGATTCATTGAGTCAGAACCAAGAACCATAAATCTGTTAGGCTTTAAATTACATAGAACCTTTTTTTTTATGTTTGCTCCTAAAAAGAAACACTGATGGCAGTTTCAGCTCCCTCAGGTCAAGTAGTGGCTGATGGGAAAGGTGCTCAGATGTTGGATAGTGGAAACTGTAGGATGTGCTCAAGTGGAGACAGCAGTGCAGTAGCCAAGATGTGGAAAGAGTCACCATTTGAGTTGCACTGTGAACAGTATTTTTAGGAGCTAATCACTGGCTCTACTATAAGCCCCTCAAAAAAAATGTTAAAACCAGTAGACTTTTTCAGTGAAAAATTATAGGTGCAGCACCTGGACATCTGCTCCATGAAAAATTCACCCCTCCAATCAGTTTTAATTTTATGCCCTGGGCCCCATCTACATGGAGAATTTACTCCAGTTCTACTGTGCCTCACACATGATCATGGCACATGACATTCCCCTCTCTCTGCAGCAAGCACAGGTTTTCATGCTCTAAAACCCGCATTTTTGCAAAGTCATTTTGTGACAGATTTTCCCGCTGCACCAGCTTCAGTGCAGTTTTGGAGTCTACGTGACCTCAGCTAGTGATAATGGCTTCAGTGCCAGCTGTGGGGAGCAGGCAGATAGGAGGAGGCAAAAGTTGCATCATCAAAGAAGCCAAAGAGGAGTTGGCTTCGCTGTCTGCTGATCGTGTTTTGTTTCTCCCCGACATGAGCCTTAAAGTCAGCACATTGCTTTGGGATGACTTTTCTTCTTTTAAAGTCTTCACTTCTGTGCTGAAAACAGGCCGCTAAACATGCCTACTCAGCATTAATTCTCACTGTCTTCTGATGCATTTACTCATTGCTATGCATTTTGCCTCAAATCTCGTTCATCCAGAGGAATGGACCTGCACATAAGGTTAAAGACTTTTTTTTTAAAGGAAGCTTATTGATGCCATGTGATTCCACTCACATATGCTTGAACTACCACCGTTTCTCATGCGGTCTGCCACATAAAAGTGGTTATTGTTGTTTTGAGTACGCCGCTTTTATTGGCTGTGTGCACTGCCACTGCAGGAGCAAATCCAATTTGATGAAAACACGGTTTTAAACTGAATCGCATTAGAAAGCGTCTCCGTGTAGATGGGGCCCTGCTTTAGATAACCCATGCCTCTTCAATGAACTAATGGGAAAGTATTAACTAACAATTGGCTTGGCAGCATTTTTATCTGTCATCATGAGCAATGTTCAACTTATCCTTTCCAATGCAGGGAAGGTGACTGTGCCAGTCAGCGCCAATCCCAATGTTCACACATTCAATGCGATGTTTGGAAGGGAAACCTACGTGTGTACAGCTCTATGTGCATTCGCACTCCACATAACTGGTGACTCTGATCTGATCATGCAGGGTTCTCAACTGCATGGAGACCCTACATACATGTATAGCTAGCTGTATACATGTTGGCTCTCCTTCACACAAAACACACAGACCTCACAGGGTGAGGCATGCAGCATTGGGTGGGGTGGGTCCCATTCCCACCTTCATACACTGAATGCATGCATGGACAAGGTTGTTTGAACATCCCTATAGAAATATGCCATCAAAGGATTATACAACTAATCCATTAATTTTAAATATATATGCTGCCATTTCTTACAACTCTAGTTCATCAGGAGAGTTGTCACTGAGGTATGAAAAAGAGACAGGCAGACACTAGAGGAAAAAGTATTTTTATTTATCCAGTAAAAGGAACGTGTGGCTACTATTTTAAAATCCAAAAGACAGCGTAAAACCTTGAACTGCAGAACGTTATCACATACTCTTGTTTGCAGTGATTCCTGGCACTTCATTCATTTTTCATAACTGTTTGTTAATATATATTCTGTTCCTTGGAGGGCATGCAAAAGGGATGCACTTAGTTGTCAACACCATGTTTACTATTTAAATTTAAATACAACAGAAACAGCAGCATTTAGCATTATTCTTTCCAGGATGTTTTACTATGTTTGTAATATAAAACTCATGGCAGTTTTGCCAGGTTTTTCTAAAGTGCAGACAATCCTCATCACCATATCCTATCATGCTGAAATGAAATAATGCTTTCTATAATGATTCTCCCACAGATCGAAGTGTTCAATAGATGTTACTACTGTAACAAAGGCAGCTTTAAAAAGAACACAATACTCATAAAGTCAATTTGAAAACTTCTGAAAGCCAGCAATCCAGAAGTAAATGTTAACTATCTTTCCTGAAAGAGATGAAGTAAAGATATTAATTTTTACGTGTCAGGGTCCAACATTAACAAAGATGCCATCAACAGAAAATTTAAATATTTAGAAGCAAACACTGTAAACTAGTGTGTAACACACAAGCAGTCCTTCTTGAGACTCTGAGAGGCCCAGGACTGAATATTCATTTGAGGGGGCCCTTAGTTGACACTGCACCATATGCCAATGCCATTTTTCCCCTCGATTGGAACAAAAACTAAATATGCATATAATCCTTTCAAAAATCATCTATATTTCACATCAGAAGCAGTATGTTAAAGATTTTATGTCTCTAAAACGAAAGACAAATAATTACTATATTAGATTCATTTGCAATGGATAGCTGCCTTTCTGGATATGGGAGCCTCTTTTCATGTCTCATCAACTAATATAAAGTTCTTTGGGTTATTGCAAAAGTTATAGTAACTTTTCTTTTTCTATTTTTCTTGGCAGCAAATTCAGATATGAGATTATCAAAGGAACTTTCTCTCAGAATGTCCCATTCTATGGGAAGGACAGATAATGATGCAGTAGCAGTGTTCAGGTATTTGCCTGAACACACGAAGGCTAAAAGTGTATAGGGGTGGGGACATGCACACAGTCCCCAACATCCCTCGGCACATGGGGGCTTCTCTTCAGATCTCCATGCACTCCGCCCAATGTTGTGAAGAGAGGTTGTTTAATTTAGCTAATTCCTGGCAAAAGGACTTTACCACCCAGCAGTGAGTTTGCTCTGTAATTTTTTCCACTAGCTTTATGGAGCACATATTAGTGGGATGCTGGGGGGAAAAGTTGGCAACAATACAGCAATGCATATAAATCAATGGTGATATCGCCCCCTGCGTATGTGATGTCTGGGCCAATTGTCCCCCTGACCCACTGGCATCAAAAGGATATGCATACAAGTGAAGATTATTACCAGGTAGGCCTTCTCTTTAAATCAATTTTTTATTGTGCGTTTCAACAAAACAAAACAAACAAACAAAACTATAACAAAACTAAAAAGTTGAAAATATAATAACATACTCTAAAGTCCTCAGTTGCAAATAATACAACATTCTAGGGAGGGAAAAAAGAAAAAAGAATAGGATAGATTACACATAAATTTCAGTAAAAGCATACCAGATATCCAAATATAAGTCCATTCGCAAGTGACACCTATATACCACTCTTTCAAATGTTGCTAGTGTTAAGTCTTCAAATGTTGCTAGTGTTAAGTCTCACTGCATTATAGGCAGTGAGCTTTTATCCTTCCAATATTGTAGTATCAGTCTTTTAGCAGCCAAGAGGGCGCAAAAAATCCATTTATGCTGACCATGTGTTACATTCCAAAAAGCAAGTAAATAGTTTAAGAGAACACGTACATCAGTACATTTTAAAGAGCTTTCCAATACAAATTTTATCCATATGAGAACTTCCTCCCAAAAGGAGGCAACTATTGGGTATTTCCAAAACATATGAATAAAAGAAGCATTAACTGCATTACACTTCCAACAATTAGCAAAGTTTTACAAACCTTTGTTAAAGAGACGTTGTGGCATCCAATAAACCCGAAACAAAAGTTTTTTCTGAATAAGATGTAACCGCAGGTCTATAGAGATATCAGATGTAGACACCAAAATGGCAGTCCATTGATTCGGCAAAATAGGACATTTGAATTCCCTGTTCCAGTCCTGCTGTAGACCCTGTGTATCATATTTATTTACTGATGATAAATATTTATAAACATAAATCGTGGGTCAATATACCTAGTCAGCTTCAGTAAGTGTTTCAATAGCAAAGGAGACTCCAAGGCAATAAAAGCAGCAGGACCAAATCTAGATACTAACAAATGTTTCAATTGCAAATACTGCCCATTCAGCTATAGCTGGCAAATCAAATTTATCTCACCAAGTTGAAAATGGTAAAAACTCATCATCAACATCCAATAACTGATCCAGGGTAAAGATCATTTTATCTGTCCAGGTCTACCACAGAAACATTTTCCTATTCTTAGGTCTGGATTTCCCCATAAAGTCAATTTGGCATGGGAAAATGGGTCAGACTGTAATTGGCATGACATCTCTAAATACCCGGATTGTGGGAGGAGCTCAATTGACTTAATGTGCCTGGAACCTAATGCCATCCATCTGGAGAAAGGTTCCAGACAGGAAGATTCCAAAACTGACCAAGGTAGAAAATCAGATCTGAGTGGAAAAGACCAAAATTTAGTACAGGTCAGCCAATAAGCCCAACAATATGTAGCAAGATCCAGAAAACCACACCCACCTTCTTTAATTGGAAGTTGCATCCTTTTCAAAGATATTCTTGGTGGAAAGGAACCCCTAAAGAATTTATGAAACAAAGCATTAAGTTTTTGGAAATATCTGTCAGGTATAAGTAAGGGGATCCCATGTATAACTTAAACAATTCAAGGTATGGTATGCATCTTAAGTGTATTAACCTTCCTCCATAAACTCAATTTCAAAGATGCCCATCTATCTATATCTCATGAAATATCATTGATCAACTTATTTAAATCTAACTTAATCATTTGAGGGATGATCTAGGGATTCTAGGGATAATCATTCCCAAATAAGTCATAAACTCTGGGCACCATCAAAATTGCTAATTGGCTAATACACTAGAGTAAAGCCTATCTCCAATCAGCATTATTTCCGACTTTGACTAATTAATTGAATAACCAAACAAATCACTGAAAGTTTTAATCAATTTCATCAGCACTGGAACCGACGACTGGAGTTTTGAAATAAACATCAAAAGATCATCAGCGTAAAGGCTAATTTTAAATTCTAAGCCAGAATGCACAAATCCATGAATGCTACTATTTTGTCTAATAGTACACGCCAGGGGTTCCAAGCATAAGTCGAATATCAATGGGGAAAGTGGACAACAAAAGTGTCTGGTGCCCCACTCAAGTAAAAAAAAACAACCCAAAAATAAACCATTTGTCTTTACTCTTGCTCTTGGAGCCAAGTATAAAACTCATTTCAACAATTCTATAGGAAAACCAAAATTAGTCAATGTGGTAAAAATACATTTCCAATGAATTTTGTCAAAGACTTTTTCTACATCCAAGAAAAATATGGCCGCCTGGACAGTTCTTTCACAGTTTAAAGTGACTAGATCAACAACTAATCTAAGATTATCTGCCCCTTGTCTATTTTTAATTAATCCCACCTGGTCTGATCTAACCAATGCGGCAATAACTTGTTGCAGTCTATTGGCCAAAATTACTGTTAAATTTTGATATCTACAGTAGTAATGTATGGCTGTGAGAGCTGGACTATAAGGAAGGCTGATGAGCGCCAAAGAATTGATGCTTTCGAACTGTGGTGCTGGAGAAGACTCTTATGAGTCCCCTGGACTGCAAGGAGGTCAAATCAGTCAGTCCTAAAGGAAATCAACCCTGAGTGCTCATTGGAAGGACAGATACTGAAGCTGAAGCTCAAATATTTTGGCCACCTAATGTGAAGAGAAAACTCTCTGGAAAAGACCCTGATGTTGGGAAAGACTGAAGGCAGAAGGAGAAGGGGACGGCAGAGGATGAGATGGCTAGATAACATCACCGATGCAATGAATATGAACTTGGGCACGCTCTGGGAGAGAGCACAGGACAGGAAGGCCTGGCGTGCTATGGTCCATGGGGTCACGAAGAGTCAGACATGACTAAACGACTGAACAACAAAGCACAATAGGTATGATCCTTGCCAGGCTTAGGAATCACAGTAATATAAGCATCATTTAACGATGAAGAAAGGGAGCCTGTGTCAAAAATATGGTTATAAAGGCGTTACAGCTTTGGGCTAAAAAGCTGGAGAACTCAACTGGAAATCCTTCTGGACCGGGTGATTTCCCAGTGTTCATATTCATGATTGCATTCATGATTTCCTCCAAACATAAAAGAGCCAAAAGAAGCTGTCATTGTGAAGAATCTAAACATGGAAGATCAAGATGAGAAAAAGCTTCCATATCTTGCTCTGATATCTTGCTACCAGTGCTGTAAAGATCAGAATAAAACTTTAAAAATTGTGAGTTTATATCTATAGGAGAAGTATACTTTGTGACCCTCACCTTTAATAACTGAAATGACATTTTGATGTTGATGCTGGCTAAGATGATGTGCAAGGATCTTACTAGGACATTCACCATTTTCCTAAAATACCTGTCTTAAACAACTCAGAGCAAATTTCGCCTGCTGTGAAAGAATATTATTCAACTCATGCTTAGCATTCTGCAGCTCTTGATGAAGTTGTGCAGTAGGGGAAATGGCAAACTGGGCTATAAGAGATTTCATCTTATTTAAAAACATCTGTTGAGGTTTTTTTAAAAAAATTGATAGGAAGCATACGCAATAATTCGGCCCCTTACTGGCCTCCCACTCAATGGTGCACGAACCCGCTGCACCCTCATTAGTATTAAAATACTCTGTCAGTTCAGCTAATATCTGAGTTTTAAACTTCTCATCATTAAGAAAAGAAACGTTTAGGTACCAAAGACCGGGGGCTCCAGGGGTGTCAAAAAAATTGCAGTTCCAGACGTACTGGGGTGTGATCTGAAACTACCAATGTGTCAATCTTACAGTCGTTTATTTGACATACCAAAGGTGCAGAAGCCAAAAAATAATCTAATCTAAAGCAATTATGGTGAACTGGTAGAATAAAAGTATACTCTCTATCAGCAGGATGTAAAATTCTCCAAGCATCAATTCAACCATATTCCATCATGTAAGGCTAGAGTGCCAGTCTCACAGCAGATTGAGTCTTAGGGGGAGCTGTACTCCTACCCTACAAAGGATTTAAGATCTCATTAAAGTCCCCACCCACAATCAAATAATCATAAGCGATATCAACCCATTTAGCAAAACCATCATGAAACATAACCAGGGAATCAATATTAGGCCCATATACACTGATTATAGCAATTAATTTGTCCATATACTTCCCAGAAAAAAAAAAAAGTTCCTCCTGTGCAAGCACCGGGTCATTACTGACCCCTAGAGGGACGCCGCTTGCGCTGGCGTTTTCATGGCAGTCTATAGCAGGGTGGTTTGCCATTGCCTTCCCCAGTCGTGACTACCTTTCCCCCAGCAAGCTGGGTACTCATTTTACCGACCTCGGAAGGATGGAAGGCTGAGTCGACCTGAGCCAGCTACCCGAGACCTGGCTTCCGCTGGGATCGAACTCCTGGTTGGGAAGTATATCAAAAAACACCCTTCAGTGTCAATAATCACCCGTTGAGCTGAAATAGAAAGTTGCTTATGAATTAAAATCGCAACCCCTTTACACTGTGATGAAGTATCTATAACACAAACTCGCCAACTCAGTTCTTTGGCAACATGTGTCCATCTACAGCCATCAAATGGGTTTTTTGAAAGAAAAAAAAAGCCATATCAACATTATGCTCTTTTAACTTAGATGTCAGGGTGGACACTGAGCCCACAGAATCCCAGAGTAGTTCTGATTCTGAGGAAGAGCAGTCGCTCCTGGGAGAGGAGCGCGCTCCTCTTTCCCAGGGCCAACAGCTGACGGAGATTTCTCCCACCAGCATTCCTAGCTTAGATAGCAGTCCAGGGAGTGACAGAGCGTGGGAAGCAGACTTGATGGACGCGCGACGCTGACGCAGAGAGCGGTGCCAAATGGAGGGCGCAGAAAAGAGGCGTAGTGCCCGGTTGGCGCGCAAACAACGGCTGCGCCCAGAAGATCCAAGGGAAAAGGGGAGGGACTCTCCCTAGTCCTTAAGTTCAGGGGTCTGCCAGTAATTCCCTTTCAAATGGGGACCAACTGTTCCAACTCAGGGCATAGGTACTGTGCTGCTCAGATCTAGTTGCAAACAGTAGAGTTGTTAAGTTGTAAAAGAAGAATAAAGCTTTGAAAAGAATCCCTTAGTCTGTGTCTGGACTTAGCTACTGGATTAGACTGAGAGAGGCCTCCAAGGAGCCCCTGACATTAGAAAGAACTCTTTTTCAGATTTACATTTCACAGCCCGTCAACATTCCATGAAGTCACATTAAGCAATGAAAAAGCAAAAACAAATTATTTGCCCCTCTGCCCAAACACATCTTTCTAGATTTGCAAAAAAATTAACAAAACCTGTCTAGCATAAGTAGCATAACAAATACGTCCTTAGTTTACATTTAGGACTAACCATATCAAAAAAGATCAGAATAATTTTTATTATATAGAAACTGAGACAATTTTAAAAATTACTCAAAGGTATAAAAAATAATTGAAAATACACCCCCCCCTAAAAATCACATAATCCAATTTGTGCCCAAACCTTTTATCTCATTCCAAAAAGAAAAAGTCCAAAAAAAAAAAAAACCCCAACCAAAACAAAACAAAAACCCTTAACAAAAACATAAACTAAAAAAATTTGCCTCCGTTTGGGCTGACATGAAACCACAGTACTCAGCTAGCCCCTTTCCACATATTGAATGTATACACGAAGCAAGATTACAAACAGGCTTAACCAGCAAGAAATAATAATAATAATAATAATAATAATAATAATAATAATAATAATAGGAATACAACCAAATGGGTATTTAAGGTAATATTTTATCTGGATATATAACCTTATAAAACTTATAAAACTATGTTTAATGTGATAATTACATATAACATATGTTTAATCAACATATGTAAATATTCACACACAGAGACACAAATTATATATGCATACATATGGAAGGGGGGGAAAGGAAAGCGGGGAAGAATAGAAAAAGAAAAGAAGGAAGAAGCAATAGAATGCAATGCAATGAAGTCTGGCCTGCTGCCCAGACTTACTATCAGAAAACACCAATGCAAGACCAAAACAAGACACGGAAATACTGGGTAGCAACCAAAAAAACCACAAAAAATCCTAGCTGAGGATTCAAAGAGCTGAGAAAGCCAGATCCTTGATTTTAATTTTGATGCCAGTGAGAAATGATTCTGCAGCATCAGAACTTAAAAACGTCTTCATCTGGCCTTCCAAAAGAATGCAAAATGTGGCAGGATATTTGATATGATATCGCAAACTGATTTGCTTTGCACAATTTCTCGCCTTGGTTCACTGTTTCCTTCTATCTGCGATTTATTTGGTATTATCAGGGGAAAAAAATAACATTATCATTGGCTGGCCCCCACCAAAGCTCTCCTCTCTCCCTGGCTGTACACAGCAGAATAGCTTCCATTATTCTTTAGTGGAAGTCCATAGAAAATGAGCTATAATTGGCCCAACTCTAGAACCTCAGGTAGAACCAGGAACATAATAAGCACAGTCAATATCAAGTGGAAAATCAGAAAGCAGTGCCAATAACTCATGCAGAAATGTATCCATAAACTCAACAAGGCAAAGGTCTGTCGCCAACTCTCTAAGGCCAAGAATACACAGATTAGCTCTCTGACTGAGGGTTTCTAATTGAGAAATTCAAGCAGATAATACAGTGTGAGAGGCATCCATTTCAGTTTCATGAGCAGTGATCCAGTCTTCAAGTGCATTGACATCTGACTCCATCTTTTGAAGATGAACATCTATCAAATCTACAGACCCTTGAAAAGTATTGATGGAATCATGAATAATTTCAATTATTTGAGCTGCTTTGACTGAAAAGATAACTGCGAAGAACTATTTTTTATCAAAACAAGCACCTATTCTCCCTCAGTTGCATTTTAGAAACCTTTGCGGGTGGGGGGGGGCAATGGTGGTGTGGGTTGTGCTCCTAAGCTTTTCTTCCCTTTCAATGTAGCCATGGCCCCTCTCGCTGCTCAAAGCACAACAAGCAGATATAAATGTAGAAAACAAAAACAAAAGCTTTAAACAAGGTTAGTGGCAAATACCCAGATAACGCAACAGTCTCAAGGAGGTTTTTTTTAAAGCTGAAACTCAGGAGAGATGCAGCGAAGATCCAACCACGATGCCATCTCCAACCAGGCAGAACTTGAAGCAACTTATTTGCCTACCCTTCAACAGGTTCCCAGAATGGTTTGCAAAATATCAGAATAGATCTAATCTACCCAGACTAGACTAGTCTAGTCTATCCAAGGCTTTAAACACAGAGCCTGTGAAAAGTTGCACAAGTGAAAGCCTCATTAAAAATCAACCTGACATACATGACTGAAGGCAATATTAAATTTAGAGTGCCTCTCTGTAAAGAGCGCATAGCTTCATTTAAAGCCCTCCTGGATCACATACATAAGTATGTGTTTAGCTCACAACACTAAACTAGTTGTTACACTGTATAGGAAAGGCAAAATAAAAATGTCTACAATCTTTCCTAATCAAGACCAGGATCCAAAGGCCCATGTGAGAACCTCTATGTGTATATAAGGCCTTCTGAAGCCATCACAGGGTTCCCATACCGCAGAGAGAGAGAGAGAGAGATGTGCCTCAAATTTGGAGGTCTCTGGGGAAGACCTGAAAGGAACACAGAGAGGTACAGTTGGAAGAGATCAGGGAAAGTCAATAGCTTCAGGGGAAGCACTTGGGATTCCAAACCTCATATAGTACTTGTCAAATATTGCTGACAGAATTAGGAGCCTCAGTATTCTGCTCACCATCACCAGAATACTTGGTTGGCTTGTCATGGCAAGGCAGTTAGCAAACTGTTTTCTCCACAGAAACGTCTTGAACCAGGAAGTCAGGTGACAATGGAGGGCTGATTCTGCCTGTCAGAACAATGGTTTCAGCAAAACAAGGGTGATTATTGTGCATTTTTCTCTAGTAAAAGAAAAATCCCCCCATTGGCACGTTTTGAAAATTGGTTTCTCTGAAGTGGCCCTTATTACTGCATGTATCTTTTGAAAAATACAGTAAAAGAGAATAAGAGTGTAAACTTTACTTCGTAAAGGGAATAAAAATAAAACCTCTTAACAATTACATAAAGAAAGCAACCATAACCTAAATAGCATGTATTTGATATTTGCATTTTTAATTTCTACACCCTATTTTTCCTCTGCCAGGTTTTGCCCAATAGTACAGACATTTTGGGTTGCACACTTTATTCACCACAGAACCATTACAAATAAAAAATGATCTAGCCTTGACATATATAGGTTCCAAGAAAAGAGAATCCCATAATTCCTGCACAACAAGTCATGTTGTGCTGAGAAAATAGATGGCAATAGTCAAGAGGTTTTCCTGGTTGATCTTGGAGATGACAAAGATATTTGGGAAAGGAGACAGCCCTGAGAATTCATGAGGTCAAGATAATTAAACTGATGCAACTTGATAATATTGAGGGTATGAAGAGAGATACAATTTTCTTTCCTGAGGTTTTTTTTTTAAATCTAGCACTGTGGTTTGTGGGAAAGAAAGAAGTTATTTCAATTTTTATTATACCCAAACCTCACCAGTTTTAAGGAAATCCAAAATCACTGGTATGTTCCCGTCATTTTGTTGATAATTACTAATAGTGCCTGCAAATTATCCATATGCATAAAATTAAGATTTGGCTCTAATCAAGGTACAAATAGCATTAATTCCAGCATACACATTGGAAAAATGTGATCACAAACAACTTAATATTACATATTATTAATATTACATATTATCCAATTTATAAATGGATGGGCAGAGAAGGGCTCTTCGATTTTTAAACAATTAATTACCAAAACATGTCTAAAAGCTGGCAAAGGACAATGAAGTAGGATTTATTTATTATATATATATATATATATATATATATATATACACACACACACATACACACACACACACACACACACACTGCTTTTATACTGCTTAATATCCTAAAATCTCTAAGCAGTTCACTATATATATAATACCGTATAAAGCCATTGTAAAAACAGGGTAAGAACTTTATAAAATCACCATTTAAAATATTAGAACGAAAACAGAGCAGCGTCATAATCCATTACAAGTCAGGGAAAGCCTGTGTAAACAAATATGTCTTCAAGAGGCATTTAAAGCGCACCACAGTTTCTGCCACTCAAACAACATGTGGGAGGGTATTCCAGAGGGTGGGTGCAACTACTGAGAAGGACCACTTGCACGCTGTTTCTTGGCAACACTCTATTGGTCATGGAACAACCAATAATGCCTCCTCTGAAGATCTCAGGGGTCAACTGGGTATATGTAGGGAAGGTGGCCAGCTAGGTATCTAGGCCCAAGTTGTTGAGGGCTTTGTATGTCAACAAAAAATCCCTGAACATGGTTCTATAGCTAATAAGAAACCAGGACAGCTCATTTAACACAGGTATAATATGTGCATAGCTGGGTGCTTCACTGAGCTGGGTGCTTCACTAGTTGCTGCATTCTGCACTAGCTGCAGCTTCTGAACCAGGCACAAGGACAGTCCCACCTACAACACATTACAGTCGTCTCATTGTGAGTTCACCGTGCACATATCACAGTGGCTAGGCTATCTCTATCCAGGAATGGGCATAGTTGGTACACCAACTGAAGATGGGTGTTCCAGCCACTGAGATCACCTGAGTAACAAAGAAGAATTTAACAAGGGCTCTAAGTCACTAGCAAGACTGAAGCTGCAAATGTATACCAAATTTTCTGGGAGTAAGCCCTATTGAACTCAATAGGACTGACATTTGAGTACATATGGGATTGCTCAGTAAGGGTGAACCCCCATACACAAGTGATGGGGAACGTGCAGCCTCTTCAGATGTTGTTGGACAGTAATTCCCATCAGCCCTAGCTAGCATAGCCAGTGGAGAGCAGTTGCATACCAACAACATCTGGAGGGCCACATGTTCCCGATCCCTGACACACACACTTACTTCCAAATAACTCTCACTAAACTTAGTGGAACTTACTTCTGGGTAAACATGCCTAGGATTGGGCCACAAGGAGCTCATTTTTCCCTCCTGGAGTGGAAACACAGACACAACAAATATTTTGACAACAGACCAAACTGGTCTGTATATCTTAAGCTATAGGGATTTACTTTTACATTCTCCTGGTACTCTAAACACATACTTGCCTTAAGAGGCATCCTGTGGAACTCTGCCTATACAAACCACAACCAAGTGTGACTTTCATGAACACTTGCAATTATTTGTAAGCCACACTTACCATAATACCTATGTTACGGACGTTCTCTTTCAGTATTGTCTTAAAATCAACATCTCAAACAAACCCAAGAACAGCAGACTGCTAATGAAACAAATCAATGCTAGCCTTTCTTGGAAGTATAATTGCTATACAACTCAGACACTTCTGATTACTTCAAGTAGAACACAAGTATCTACAATAATATTAAAGACTTTTGCTTTGACACTAGAGCTGCAATTCTGTACAAACCAATGTGGGAGTTTTCATAAACATCAACATGTCAAAAGGGTTCTTTGGGTCATCAGATGTGGCATCCCTGCAACAGGACTGCTCAGGTTGCCCCCTGTCTTCCATGGGAGAAATGTGCTGAGGGATCAAAATCCTCCTCCTCCAAAGAGGTCTCCCATGGGCTTGGGCTGGCCAGGAGCCTGACAAGGGACTAGAGATGTGAACACCCAGAAAAAGAAACAGAAGAATTCAGGGAAAAAAAAAAACCTGTTTTGTTTTTCTTTTTTCCCCACGGACCGTTTTTGTTTTTTTCTGAAAAAGTGGAAAACAGGTTTGGTTTATGAAATATTTTCTTTTAGGATTTAAGACAAAGTATTTATATATTGTTACCCAGCCTTTACTTCCTCCAAAATGATTTCTAAAAACTATGTAATAAGAACACTTTTATAGAAAGACTAGAGATGTGAAATGTCTAGAAATAATGAAGCCATGGGGGAAAATGTTTTTTAATCCTCTCTGTAAGATTCCCCGCATAGCTAGTTATTTCATTCCTTATTAAAATTATTGATCTAAAGTACATTTGAGCATAAATGTCTATGAGTAAGTTTCTAAACATGTGAGTAAAGTCATCATTGTGCATTCTTGACAGTAAATGTGCATTCTTGACAGCTTAGGTTTTGTTCTATAAAGCCTGTGTTTCTGATGCTGTAGCAGTCATTTAATTTAGTTCTAATATATTCAGACAATAATTACAAATTCACTAACTGAGTTTACTTTTAAATGCTTTAAAATATAATGATAATTTGATGAGCTAATTAAGTCATACATAAAATAACTTTAGGAAAAGAAAAGCTGCTTTATGTTCCTAAAGCAGCCCTCCCCAACCTGGTGCTCTCCAGATGTTTTGGACTACAGTGCCCAGCATTCCTGACTGTTGGCCATGCTGCCTGAGGCATGGGAGCTGAAGTCAAAAATATCTGGAAGGCATCAAGTTGGGGAAGGCTGTCTTAAAGCAACAAAGTGACTTTAGATCTGTAAATGTGCTAAAAATAAGTATTGCTTATTTTTCAAAAATTCCCAGTTATCCCGCCCCCCCGGCAAAAAAAACCCTGTTAAAAAAAATGTTTTTTCCATGGCCTCAAAATTTCCAGAAATTTTTCATCTCTACAGGGGACAGACAGCCCAAGAAATTGTATTGCCTGAGCCAAAGAACAAGATGCCCCCCTCCCCATTCCCCATACAGAAGACAACCAGACTGGCAACTGACTCTTACATCAACACAGGTGACAGGTCAGGGTCCTTCACTACACCTGAGGGCAGCAGCAGGCTAGCTTAGGGAGTGTGGGGCAGGCTGCGTGGCACACACAGCTCTTCCCTCCAACCCCTTGCCACTGCTCTGCACCCTCCAGCATCTGCTACCTGGAGCAGCTGCCTCGCTCTGCCTAATTGTAGGGTTGGTCCTTCTGTATGTTACTTCTGCTGCTGATAGGATTTTCAGGCCCAAAATATATGCAAGTTCACACACACACACACACACACCTTTTTCTGTGCACTGTATGAGTCCTTTTCAAGCTGGATGTCATGTTAAATAAAAATAGAAGAATGAGGGTAGGTAATTGGGTCTATGGTAGACAAGCCCCTGGGCAGGCCATGGTATAATTTCAGAAATGCAGAAAATGTAATTTCAGAAGTAAAATCGAAGCTTTTCTTTCCATGATTCATGAGATAGTATTATGGGATGTGTGCGAGAGGGGGCCTGACTCAGACGTTTGCACTGGGCCCTGCTCACATTCTTGAATGCAAGGACCATACTCAGAATCCTATAATGACTTACGCTTATGCCAGATTCATATATTATAGTATAGTTGTTTTGATCAAGTCTCAGAGGCAAACTAATTTTCACAAATGTAGCAAGCAAGAACTCCTGAACAAATGAAGCTAGTTTGATTCAGTTTAAGAACAAAACCTGGATGAGTGCACCGATTTACTTGCTTTATTTATTTACTTACTCTACTATGGCAATTTCTCAAGCAGTTTATCAGAATAATTGGGAACAAAGTACTTTCTGTTATGCTGGGCAGAAAAGAATAAATAACAGTCACATTTCAAAGTCATCTTTATAGTTTAAGTCAAATTATTTCAACAGGCTGCCATTGATTTGTACCAGAAATCCTACCATCTAATTAACAGTTGGTGAAATTGAACAAAATAAATAAACGAATACCCAGAATATAATGGCTAGCTAGGGGGGCGGGTAGGAGAGGGTTGATACAAGGATATTGACAAACTGGAATGTACGGGGAGGAGGGGGACAAAGATGGTTAGTGATCTGGAGACCAACTACTATGAGGAAAGGTTGAAGGAGCTGCGTATGTTTAGCCTGTAAAAGAGATTATTAAGAGGCACTATGACAGCCATCACCAAATATTTGAAAGGCTGTCATGTAGATGATGGAGCAAATTTATTTTCTGTTGTTCCAGTGCACATAAACCAACAGGTTCAAATTACAAGAGGATGTTGACTAAGTATTAAGAAAAATGTTGTGATGGTACAAGCTATTCAGCAGTGGAACAGACTGCTTCGGAAGGTGGAATCTCCTTCATTAGAGATTCTTAAGCAGAAGAAGATGACCACCTATCAGGGATGCTGTAGAGCAAATTTCCACATCAGCATGGGACTTGGACTAGATGGTATTTGAAGTATGGACCAACTCTACTGTTCTTTCTTTTCTTTTTTTTATAAAGCCAGTGATGACATCTGGCTATCAATGGCCACTAGTCATGATGTCTATATATTACCCTCCAGTATTGGAGGCAGTATGCCTCTGTACACCAGTTGCTAGAGAACAGAAACAGGAGGATACTGTTGTACTATGTCCAGCTTGTGGGCTTCCCATGGGGATCTGGTTGCAAAAAGAATGCTGGACTTGACAGGCCACTGGTCAGATCCAGCATGGCTCTTACGTTCTTATTTCCACATACATTATTAATTCTATGACAAGTCAATACCAGATATTGATCCATCATTATTGCTGCTGTTGTTTTCAAAAGAAAAGACAATCAAGAATCAGCAACATTCATATACAGAAAAATACTAGGCAAAAATTAAGTTTTGTTGATTTTAGTTGAAATTAAGTTTTTGTTGATTTGTTTTGGCATGAATGTTTACCTTTGTTCTATGTCTATGCTTACAGTAAGCCTATCTAGAGAAAAATTTAAACAAATGTTGCTTGAATAAATGTTTAAGGAGTAATTCACAAAGGATGGAAGCTAGAATTAGTTTCATTGGTTCCAGTGAGAATCAGAATAGGTTGATTTACATTTACAAGTAAAAATTGATTTAAAACAATGGGTTGGATAGGGACTTAGTCATACTTCAGGGTATATCCACTGAAATAAATGAGACTTAAGTTATTCATGAAGCCTAATTGAGTTCAAGGAGGCTCATGAGAATTGGGGGGATGAATTAGACCCCAATGAACCCCCAATTGAGGACAAGATGGTGTCCAATCTAACTTTCATGGATGCAGAAGAAGCCAAGCTATTTTCTCTATTTTCTGATTTTGAGGGGAAATAACTGCTTATTCGAAGCTAAGCCAAGAACCACCCACGGGTTGGTGTGGTAGGCAGTTCATGGTGTGGTAGGCAGTGCCCATCACTATTCGAAATGTAAAACAATCTAAAATTCAATCTGATTAAAAATAAAAAAGTTACTGATTTCTACTCACCCTTGTAGGGATTCAAAATCCTTAGTAAATGAATTGCTCCCCAAATTTCTATAGGGGAGCAACTTTAGGGCAAAATCCTGTGTCCCATGCTGGCTGGGAGTTGTAGGACGTTTATCTGTTTAAACATGCATAAGATTGTATCCTTAGAGACTTGTCTTTGAAAGCTCATGCCAGAATAAGACTGCCAGGCTCCAAAGTGGTACAGCACTCTTTTTGTTTCACCAAGTAAACTCTGCAGTGAATTAAAATAATTGTGGAAAGGAGCTCTTTTTTATCTGACAGAGATGCTCTATGTTCCGATCATTTCTGTGCCTATATAGAATGCTTTTTAAAAAATTAACCAGCTTAATAAACTATGGTAGAATTATCATTCAAATATATCTTAATTGTTTTTAAGCTAGTATGCATTTAGCCTTACGATAAGCCGCAACCCAGCTCTATCATTATACATCCAGGAACAGGTTTATTAGATGCATGACTTTACTCATGGATGATAAGCAAACCGATCAGCCATCCATCTAAAACTCAGACACAATGACATGCAAAGTGATTACTGTGGTGACACAAGCAAGGGTGTAGGTGATTCTACTATTGTAACTACCACCAACAGGGCATTTGCTTACAAATTGCAGGCCTTCTCTATAGCGACAGGTGACATCACTGGCCAGCTAGTGCATGTTATGGTCATGCTATCATATATTGATGCAACAATATGTTTGTTTTGCTCAGGCTGTCACTGCCAGCAGAAACCACTCCAACAGGCTTTCCTGTGCTGTCGTCATGCTATGTTCACCACCAGGGCCAGCCCTACCATTAGGCAGAGTGAAGAGATCACCTCAAGCAACAGATCTGGGGGATAGCAATAGAGGCTGCTGGGATTACCTTATAAACTCTCCAGCTGTTGCCCTCCACTGGAGGATAGAGTTGTGTACCCCACACAGCCTGTCCTGGACCCCGTAAATAAACCTGCTTCCTCCAATATGGTGGTGGACACTATCCCATCACCAGTGTTGAAGCAAGATTCAACTGCCAGTCCAGCCAGCTTCTGTATATGGAATGGGGAAGGAAGGCCATTTTGTCCTTTGCTTCAGACAGCAGAAAGCCGTGGGCAGGCCCTGTCCAAAAGGTCTGCAAGTATGCTCTTTTATGTCCATCTTAAAATTAGCATGTAGTCATTCAATCATCTGATCAGGGAATATACATGGAGAGTCCTCGTGTCAAACCTCTCCTCAGTCACAAAGGTATTTAATGGCTTTATGAAAGACTCCATTCCCTGAACCTCAGCCACTCACCTGGGATATTAGGAACATGATAACTGAGAACTGCAACAAAATGTTTTAGCAAGCCATGCCTTCTTCCAGAATACTCCATTCCATTCCCCCTTGTGCACAGTCTTCCAACCACCCCCACCAGAAAGTCAGCTTTCTGTGTCCACTGAATATGCTCCGTCCTCACTGAGCTGCTTTGAGGAGTTTGCCCCTTTAAATTCCATAAATAATTTAGAAACTATTAAACCAATTGTTGCATTGATTATGTGACCATAACATGAAGATAGGAACATGGGAAGCTGCCTTATACTGAGTGCATTGATCCATTGATCCATTAGCCCAGTCTTGTCAACAATGACTAGCAGTGGCTCTCCAGGGCTTTCAGGCAGGAGTCTTTCTTAGCCCTACCTGGAGATGGTAGGGACTGAACCAGGGACCTTCTGCATGCAAAGCTCCACCACTGAGCCACGCCCCCTCCCTCATGAATTGGCAGAGATCAGTCATGTCACATATCACAGTGTTGGAGAAAGTGGGCACTATCTTATATGAACACAGTATGGAAAGCTAGATAAGGTAGCCACAGAATCCCTTGGTGATGCCTGCTGAGCTATTTCACCTTGTTTACTTTGCCACCTGGGCCACTTTATGACATGTGCATCTCTTATTAAAAATTGGATGGTACTAGGACAGTAAGGAGCAGGTGACTACATTCCAGCACTTAGTAAACCCCAAGACCTCACTCGCTGGATCGTCACCTTGCTATGGTGAGTGGGCTTGTGTGTTCCAATGAACCCTGTGAGCAAAGCTGTCAGGAGTGATGTACTCCCAGCAGGGCCACACATGGCAGTAAGGTCAAGGGGGAGGAACCAGACAAAGAACGATCCAAGAAAGTCCTCAATGGCAGAACAGGCGGAAGATAACAAGGTGTATGTTACAATGGCTGTGAAGGCGGATGAAGGCTGCAGCAGATAAAGGACTACTAATCGTCATGTTATTCATGCCATTGGATTAAACCTTTTTCTGTGAAGACTGTGTGTTGATCATTGTGCACTGATCTCCACATGTAAAACAAATTCATGCACAGGCATCTTCCAATCCAAACCCCAAACAACCAAAAGTCCCATGGCGATCGGCGAATGGTAATGAGGGGCCCTAGTCATGGACTGGCACATGGGTGGTGGATAAAGGTTCAGTCGTCCTGACTCAAGGACCAAGGCAGTTGAGTAGTTCGGCAGCTGTATCCACGACTGAGCAGTCCTATTTAGGATCCACTCTGCTCACCCCGTATGGGGAGGGGGCAAGAAAAGGTGCCCTAAACATAGTCTTCCCTGACTGGATTACCATGTCCAGTGGAGTCACCATTTAGCAGTCGCAAACAAATGAATTTTGGAACATGGAATATACAGACAGCGCTGGACAATACAGATAGTGAACGTCCTGAACGTAGGACTTCCATCATTGCAAGGGAGCTGAGATGTTTTAACATTGACATAGTAGCACTCCAAGAAACCCGAAGAGCAGGAGAGGGACAAGTGAAGGAAGAAAAAGGAGGTTATACCTTCTTCTGGAAAGGACTGCCTGAACAAGAACAACGAATACATGGAGTAGGCTTTGCTATTAAAAATGATCTTATGAAGCTCTTGTCAGAAGTTCCTACTGGCATTACTGAATGACTCTCAACCCTTCAAATAAAACTCACCAAAAACCAGCAGGCAACTATTTTAAGTGCTTATGCACCAACATTAGATGCTGATGAAGACATCAAAGAAAAATTTTACTCCCAGCCGGATACCATCTTATCAGAGATACCTAAGGAGGACAAAATTATCCTCCTGGGTGATTTCAATGCAAGAGTTGGGCGTGATTTTGATTTGTGGCTGGGGACCAATGGGAAAGGAGGAGTCGGCAACAGGAACCAGAATGGAATTCTACTTCTGACTAAATGTGCAGGACATAATCTTGTTATAACCAACACACTCTTTCACCAGAAAAATAAATTTAAAACATCATGAAAGCACCCTTGGTCGAAGCACTGGCATCTCCTAGATTATGTAATTGTCCGTGCCAGAGATCGCTGCGATGTACTCCTCACCAGAGCCATGACGAGTGCTGATGACTGCTGGACCGACCACCAATTAATTCGTTCCACGATGGCCATTAAGATTGTCCCTCAACGTAGGCTCCAAGGAAGAAAACTAAGACGTAAAATCAACACCCAAGCCTTTCAAGATCCTATTAAGCGAGCCTGCTTTCAAACAATTCTTAAGGAACACCTACCTATGGAAACCCCTAAAAATGTCGAGGAACACTGGAGTAAACTGAAGACCTCCATTATTGCAGCCTGTGAACAAACTATCGGATACCAAACTAAGAAACATCAGGATTGGTTCGATGAGAATGATAGGGAGATTGAACATATTATTGATAAGAAAAGGAAAGCCTTCCAAATATGGCAAAAACATCAACTGTGCCGCTAAGAAAAAAATCCATGCTGGTACAAAAGTTGAGGTCCAAAGAAGAACTAGAGAACTTAAGAACACCTGGTGGATAAAGAAAGCTCAAGAAATCCAGCATTTTGCAGATGCTCATGATGCACGGGGCTTTTTTAATGCTACAAAGGCCATCTACGGACTAACAAATCATGGTACAAACCCCCTACGCTCAATAGATGGTGCCAAACTCCTAAAGGACAAAGAGTCTATTGCACTGCGTTGGAAAGAGCATTACCACAATCTCCTTAACCATAACTCTATTGTTGCTGATGAGGTCTTCTTGCAAATCCCACAAAAACAAACCAGAGATGAGCTTGCAGTATCCCCTAGTTTGGAGGAAGTCAGTAAAGCCATCAACCAAAAAAATAATAATAAAGCTAGTGGACCCGATGGGATCCTTGTTGAAGTCTTTAAAAAAAGATGGGCCTGAAGTTACATGACAGTTTCACAAGCTCATCGAAAAATTCTGGATGAGGGAGGAGATCCCAGCAGACTTCAGGGATGCCATAATTATCACTCTCTTCAAAAAGGGTGATAGAACAGATTGTGGAAACTATCGAGGCATCTCCCTTCTAGCTATGGCAGGCAAAATCCTGGCAAGGATCCTCGCAAACCGCCTTTTACCTATCTCAGAAGACATCCTCCCTGAATCCCAAAATTGCTTTCGCCCCTCCAGGGGGTCAGTGGATACGATCTTCACTGCATGACAGCTCCAAGAAAAATGCAGGGAGCATGGCGTTTATTGATCTGACTAAGGCCTTCGACACTGTAAACCGAACTGCTCTCTGGACCATCCTGAACCAGTTTGAAAACCGGATGCCCTAATACATTTGTGAAAATCTTGTGGCTCCTCCATGATGACATGATGGCAACAATCTTGGGTAACAATGGCTCTCAAAGTGATCCATTTAAAGTGGGATCAGGCATTAAAAAGGGATGCGTTATTGCTCCAACTTCATTCGCTATCTTCATCACTATGATTCTACACCTTGTTGAAGGGAAACTTCCCACTGGTGTAGAAATCATATACTGAACAGATGGAAAACTTTTTAATCTCAGTAGGCTGAAAGCAAAAAGTAAAGTAATTACAACCTCTGTCATAGAACTTCAATATGCTGATGATAATGTAATCTGCGCACATTCTGAGGAAGATCTCCAAACTATCCTAGACATCTTCGCAAAAGCATATGAAAAGCTCGGCCTCTTTGCTTAACATCAAAAAAACCAAGGTGCTTTACCAGCAAGCACAAACCAACCCCTCTGTAGCGCCATCAATCCAGCTTAATGGTGTGATGCTGGAAAACATCGATCACTTTTCTTATCTTGGCAGCCATCTCTCCACAAAAGCCGACATAAACGCTGAAATTCAGGATCACCTGAGCTCTGCGAGTGTAGCATTCTCCCGAATGAAGTGTAGAGTGTTCGGGGATTGGGACATTCGCAGGGAGACCAAAAGGCTTGTTTACAAAGCCATTGTACTACCGACCTTACTGTACGCCTGTGAAACATGGACCACCTATAAACGCCACCTCCAACTTCTCGAAAGATTTCATCAATGCTGCCTCCAAAAAATTCTGTAAATTACTTGGGAAGACAGACGGACTAATGTCAGCGTATTGGAAGAAGCAAAGACCACCAGCATTGAAACAATGATTCTCCAACATCAACTTCACTGGACTGGCCATGTTGTTGGAATGCCTGATCATCGTCTTCCAAAGCAGCTACTGTATTCCCAACTTATGAATGGAAAATGGAATATTGGTGGATAGAAAAAGAGATTTAAAGATGTTCTCAAAGCTAATCTAAAAATATGTAACATAAGCATTGAGAACTGAGAAGCTCTAACCCATGAGCATTCCAACTGGAGGTCAGCCTATATTAAAGGCACAATGGACTTTGAAGAAGCACGAGTACGGGGCAAAAGGGAGAAATGAGCTCAGTGGAAGGCACGTCAAGCAAATCCTCATCGTGATCGCCTTCCACCTGGAAACCTATGTTCTCACTATGAGAGGCTGTGTGGATCCAGAATTGGCCTTCACAGCCACCTACAGACCCACTGCTAAGACTCTACCCCTGGAAGACAATCTTAATCGGTCACGAGTGATCGCCATGATGATGATGAAACCCCAAGACAGTGCTTGTATGTCCTGGGGAAGGACAGACTCCCTAAAGTTTTTTTTTCCAATCCAATATATTTCATTGCCTTCTGGTAGTTTGACATTATTATTGATACCGTTAGTGAGTTACGTAGTTTTATTTTTTGCAAAGTATCTATTTATTATTAATTATATTGATATCCCGCCTTTCCTTCAAGGAGTCAAGGATCCTCCTCCGCTCCATTTTGTCCTCACAGCAACTTTGTGAGGCACATTAGGCTGGGAGTCGGTGACTGGCCAGTGAGGTTCATGGCCAAGTGCGGACTAGAACCCAGGGCTTCGAAGTCCCAGTCCAACACTCTAACCACTGAAGCACACTGGCTCTACATGTACTACATATACTCCTCTTTCCGGGTTCAGAAGATCACGGGGGTAAAAAATCCATTGTGGTTTCTACCCCCGCCCCTGCACAACCATAATTTGTATAATTACCTGAACTATAGTGTGGGTTGCCATGTTGTCCGAACCTGGTACGTGGCCTAGCAGGGGTGGTTTTGTACCCACCCTACAACCCACAAGAAGCAGCTGGAGGAGGGGAGAAACCACGATGTCTTTTTTTACCCCTGTGATCATCTGAACACCCCCGATGTATTTCCACCTATTACGGCTGAACTACACATTACTTTAAACATATAGTCTAGTCTTACATGATTATTTTTTTCCTTTAAAAAATCAGCCATAGGAGGGGGTGGAGGTCAGAATCAGAACCATGACATAACTGGCTTTTTAAGCCTTTCCTACCATTCCACAGTCCTGACAAAAAATCCCCCCGCCCCCAGCTGCTATTTGTGTTTGGAAGCTGCTATCTAGGAATTAAAAAACAAACAGGGCCAAACTATGCATTTAATGTCCTTTAATGGCTTAGAAAAGTGGGTGTTCCATGTTTAGACATGCTAGATGCAAAAGTAGGAGAAGGAACAGGATGAAGAGGAGGATGACAGTTAGGCTTTGTCAAGGCATACAGGAAAATCCTACATTTTTCTGCAAAGCCTGCAAAAAAATGCCCTCCCTCCTTTCATCCCACCAAAGCCTACAGGGACAGGGGTTGCACATGCATGCTGCCCTTATAATGGAAGCAGAGACCAGAACACAGCTGAACCCTCCAAAGATGGAACACAGAGTTAGCCTGAAGGGAAGGAAGGTGCTTCTGTTCAGGCCAGGATTTAATAAGGTGGGCAATCGTACTTGTATTCTCCATGACCAAGTCCCCACCTCAAGGATCTTTTAAACGAGGGATTTGGGGGGGGGGGATGTGGCCCTCCAGATGTTGCTGGACTGCAACTCCTATCAGCTCTAGCCAGCATAGCCAATGGTGAGGGCTGATGGGAGTTGCAAGCCAGCAACATCTGGAGGGCCACACATTCCCCATCCCCGCTTTGAACTGTGAGGTGGGATACCCCCTCATACTTTACAAGACTATGGATTAAATCAAGTGTACCAATTTGGCCTAGCCATACCGAATTGCTGTCAACAGAATACATACTTGGAGATTCAATCCACTGGGGAGGGGAATGCATATTTGAACGCATACCCAAGTGTGCATTCCACTGAAAGCGATATGGTGCAAATCGACAACATCTTCACTTAGATACATATCCAGTTTAAGCCTGCAATTCCTGATCCAGTGACAGGCACGCATAAAGCTGTTCCTCAGTGTGGATCTCCTTTGATGGATTGACCTAGGAAGCGTGGGGAGCGAAGATGGAGGATTAAAAGAAAGAAACATTTCCTTCTCTTTGCCCTTCCCTTCTTTCTATTGGTTGCCCTCCATTTCTCTCCCATGCGGAGAAAACAAGCTGTTTACCAGCTCTTGCCATTTTTATCCAAACAGCAAAGTATTGTGTGACAGGAAATAACAAAAGAAGCATCCCAAACTGTTGTCATTTCAGTTATGTAGAAACCCCAAAAGCAGTCATTAGAAACAAATTGGGAGGAAGGCAGAGGAGGGAGAAAGAGGATTGCAGAAACTACCTTAGGATTATTCAGGTGATTTGGCTGGTAACAGGCTTACTCAACACTGGGCATGTGACCTAGCTTGTTTCTGCAATGGAAGCCTCAAAATCATACAACTGCCTATATCTGTCTAGACTGGTGGGCAGGCACACAATGGCAATGGTGAGTACAAAACTAACCGCCCAATCCTATGCATGTCTACTCAGGAATAAGTCCCACTGAATTCAATGGAGCTTACTCCCAGGTAGGCATGCTTAGGATGGCAGCCTAAGTGAAACTAGTTTTCCATCCAAATACAAGAGCAAACTTTTACATTGGAATTTATAAAATGGAGAACAGTAGGCCTCCAAGGTGATGCACACTGTGTATGTGCTATACAAGCAGTTTACAAACAAAACTAAAGTTTCCTGCTATGGTTAAAAGTGTATTGCTCTCTAGAGATGGATTGCTTATGCACTTTAATCCATACAGCAGACTACCTCTCACATGTGGTCTCCGAGAAAGCAGGCAGGATGGGTTTAAGTCATGAATTATGCATATGCTATCATCAGGACAGAAGGTACGTTGAACTACATAGCAGCTCGGGAGGTGTAAGAAACCGTAGTTGTAAATGTCAAAGAGAAGGATATGCAAAGCATAAAGTAGGATGTCAAAAGCGTGCATGTCAGCAGATGCACTTATAGGCATATCTAAAATCAATCAGCGACACTGTGCAAAGCAAAAGGCTGAAAGAAAAACAATGTAACACAGTAAAAGCTCACAAACCTGCATAATTGGGTTCTGCAGCTCATCAATACCTCATGGTCCTAAAAGCCACACGCTCATGGCTAAAAGCCACAAGTGATGCAGTCCACACCAATCCTTTGCTCTCACCTCTTCCACTCACAACCCAAGCCTCTCCCCTTTTCTTTTCAGCAGCCTGCCACACTTTTCTTCCCACACTTTCGCCTAACCACCCTTCCCATGTTTGCTGGTGTTGCTTCTCTCCCCAGCCCCCCACCAAGAGCTACCCTTCCGGAGCTGCAGTTTTTCCTCCTCGCTCCCAATAGCTTCCCCGCAGGTCCTTGCCAAAAATGCTGAAGCCAAGTTGTTCTATAGAATGTTATGCTGCTGTCACTACCTCTTCTCAAGTTATCTTTTCTTCATCTACCAAGACAATAAGCAAAGAAAACAGTTTGTCGATATTCCATAACTGCATCCTTCATCAGGGCCAAACTACACATTCGACTAATCATGTTGGTGCAGTTGAGCCCAGCATTTTTCTGTACTCTTGTGTAAGCGCATGTGGTCCCAATCCAGATAGGGACCACAGCATTTCTCATTCCCTCTTGAAACGCCACCTGATGTATTGTGGTCCTGATCTAGATTGGGATCGCATGCACTTACACAAAAGTAAAAAATAGCAGGCTCAACACCACCAATGCAGTTAGTAAGCAGTGTAGTTTGGTAATTCCTTCCACTATGTGGCCTGCGAGACAAAGCCATACAATAGATACAAAGGATGCATGTTTACCTGAATAACTATTCCCTTTAGAACAGGGGTGTCAGCCCTCTTTCAGCCCAAGGCAGAAGGGCCAGGGAAAGGAGGGGAGGCCTTCTGCAGATTGGGACCCCAGGCAGGCGGGATTTGGCACCTTAGCCTGAAGGTGAACACTCCTGCTTTAGAATAGGTTTCCGTAAGCAGCGTTTTTATCACTTTTGAATGACGATGTAGAACTACCTCCTGAAATGATAAAAGTTCAAGCCTAGTGCTCCTTGTCTCTGGCAAAGAGCTCTGATTTGGAGACCAACCTGAGGACTGTATACCTTTGTTCCTTCTACCAAATGCTGGCTATCTTAATCTTGTCTAAAAATTTTCCCTCCATAATCTGATCACATTTGAGCCCCTTTACCTAAGGCTTGCAGTGGGCAGACCTGATAGGTTTCTTCAAGCAGAGCAGGATGGTCCCACTTTCTGCAAGTCTTGTAGCTGCACCTTGCACATATGCGAGTAGCCTCTTTCTTTTGCTCATGTCGCTATGCGCTTCAGTTCTGGTCAGCAAGTCATCTAGGAAACAGCCACTCCTACTGAAAGTCCTGTACCCATATAGTTGCCACCTTTGTGGCATCTTTTGCAGTAGCGACAACAGCAAAGAAATCGTACTTCTCTACCACCCTTGCCATCAGTGATGGCCCTTTGACATCCTCGCTCATGGAAAAGGGAGGAATCCACCATGGCCTGCTATGACCAGTGCCAAACAATCTGCAGGTAAGTCACTCATGTCCGTCTCACATCTGTTTGTTTCACGATGACTGCAGAATCATTGGATGTGTCCTGAACTCCTGCTTGTCTTGTTACAGATTCTTTTAAACTTGTGCAATCTGAAGATGATGACAGGGTTCTAGGATGTGTAGTGAGAGGCTAACCACATCTGTGCTCAAACCTTGCCTATGACACATCTGTGCTCAAACCTTGCCTATGATGGCTAATTAAAGTGACCAGAAGTGGGATCTTTGGCTAGATGGATACGATAATAAATGCCTCTCTGAGAAAAGGCATGATACCAGATGTTATAAACAAGGCTGCAGTGAGGGCATTGTTTAAAAGGTCTCCTTGAGACTCCTCTATTTTGGATAATTATCTGCTGTATTGACAATTTAACATTTTGAAGCAGTCTTTGAACATGTGGTGGCACCTCAACCCCAGATATTCCTGGATGATGCTGATTATCTTTTAAAAATGGTGAGGTTTCCAACCTGGGAGGTGACCTACATGAGGAACTGGACAGTGGGAGTGTGTCTGTGATTCTTCTGGACTTCTCAGTGCCATTCAGTTCCATTGATTATGGCAGCCATTGGCTATGCTGACTGAGGACACATCTGGAGAAGGCAGGCTGGACTACGGTATCCTTCTGGACCACTTGGCAGCATGGACGTCATTTTCAAGTTCCAGGAGACATTACTGGGAAACTACTACTCAGTCCCAAGGACTTTGATCGTGGCATTCTATGGGTTCCACCCTGTCCCCTAGATTATTCAACATCTACATGATACTGTTTCATAGCAGGTTTGGTTTATAACTGAATTCTCCCCTCCTTATATTGATACTACAGTCTGCTGAGCTGCATGCTCCTGATTGTGGGTTCTATGTACTGTTTTTACTGAATGACAATTGCTTTTAAAGAGAAATGGTAGCCACATTGAACGTTCCTCAATGAGCAGAAAGTGTGGGACAAATGCTTTAATAAATAAAACAAACCATCTTTTGCACCAGTGAGACAATAGCTGCTTGGGTGAAAAAGATAAGGCTCCGCTAGCCATAGGCTGTGGGACTCACCCTCAGTAGGGTGGGACATCACACTTTCACCCCCACTTCTGCCTCTACTCAAATCAGCTGCCTTGGCACTCACAGCAAGTTCACATGCCTACCGACTTGAGTCCAAGCGGAATAACTGCATTTGGAGGCAGAAAGTGATCTCCCTCATGAAGGCTCCTCCTCCCTCAACAGTTACTACTACCAGCCATTCCAGCGGACTGAACTGAGGGAGATGAGAGGGAGAAGCACACATGAATAGAGTGTATTTTCTTCTGTCCCACATAATTGCGATTCAGTCCCACACAACACATTCACCACCTCTGACCCAGCCAAGCTTTCTATGAGGAAACCCGTGTGTGTGCTCACAGATGCTCATTTTATTTATTTTTTAATATATTTTATCAGGGTTACCAACAGCCTTTTGAGGGCCCTTGGGCAAGGCACACCCAATGGATCCCCTCTCTTAACAAGTCTACTTTCTCACCGCCATTATCACTAGCAGTTATTGCTCCTCATCCCCTTTGTCATCATTGCTACCACTTGCCTGCTTGTCAGGCAGAGAGCCAGTGAGCAAGTAGGCAACGATGTCTACTGCTCTTCCTTCTCACCACCACCAGTGTCTGGGCCAGAGAGAGGCAGGTGAACAAGCAGGTTGCAATGGTGAAGAGGAGGAACAACTCCAGGGGACTGTTGTCAGTGAGTGGGCCCCTACTGGGGTGTGGTCCCTTGGCAGGTGCCCAAACAAGCCTACTCTTGTCGCCAACCCTGGTTACCAAACTGTGGTGGTCCAAAATTACCTAGCTCTTCCACTGAAAGAATAGGAAGAGATCTGGACATAAATACAGTCTTACAGAATGACAGAACTAAAAACTGCTGAACAGCCATCCATCTCAGGACCAGGAAGAGAGAGAAAGTCCGAAGTCTGATGTGCTCTTAATATAGAAAAATCGGTTGCTATTAAAACAGAATACTTTCCACAAAAAGCTGAATATTATTACTATCAGACACAATAACCAGCCTGCTCTTCTATCAAAAGGAAGAAATACACACCTAGGCTACGTATGAATTTAAAAATTCTATCGTTCTTCACTTGGCATCTTTAAATATCTACCTCTTCATTCTTCATAAAACTACTTCAGTGATCACCAGATGTTTCTACTCATATCTACTAAGAGTAAGAAAAGCAGAGGGACAAAACCTACAGAAGAACCAATAATACCACTGTACCTCTATTCATTTGGTTTTAACCAAAACAAGAGGAGAGATTGCTTCCACTTAAAATGATAGTGTTTCTGGCACTGAGCCTGAATACAAACACAATAGGTTTATCGCCTCCCAATTTGCTTGCCTTTATTAGGTAATTGCATAGTATGGTAAGCACAGCATCTGATGACTGATCTATGATAGCAGTTTCACACATTCAAATTAATGAAGTAGAACACCAAACATCTCATCTCAGGCATATGGGTAAAATCAACTTCAGTTAAAAATCAACTGTTTTCTCACTGCTTCAATGCGGCATTGATTATACCCTGTGGCTAACACAGGGCCAGCATCAAGGACGGGTATGGTGGGGCACCTGCCAAAGGACCACACCCCAGCAGGGTCCCATTGACAAGAGCCCACTGGACTAGCTCCTCCTCTTCACCTTTGCAACCTGCTTGTTCACCTGCCTCTCACTGTGGTCCAGACAACAGTGATGGGAAGAAGGAGGAGGAGGAGAAGGAACCACTGCCAACCCACTCAATGGCTCTCTGCCTGTAAGGGCGAGCAAGTGGCAGCAATAATGAGAAAGAGGATGAGCAGAAACAGCAGCTGTTGACAATGGCAGTGAGAAGGTAGACTCACTGAGGAAGGGGGCCCACTGAGGGTGTCTTGCCCAAAGGCCTCAAAACCTAGATCCAGCACTGGTCCAACACATCAGAGTATTTATGCCCATCTAACTCTGTATTGGATTATTGCCTGTGTAAATATGAGCAAGAAACCATAGGTAAGATAGTGGTTTATCTCTCTAATACAATCATGGACACAACCCTCATTGCAGAGAGCAGAAAAACCCAGGAAACGTGCAAACGTACACACATCAGAGCTCCCATGCACACAAGACAGAACAAAAATCTTCATCCAGTTCCCAGGACACTTATGGTATTAAAATCATCTAGAACAACACAACATTTATTTTTAGTTTGGCTTCTGAACACCTTCAGGAGTTTTTATTTTATTAACAATGCAGGTCTTCAACTCGCTAATCAATGAAATAAAAAGCAATATTCCTGACAATTTCATAAAAGAGCCGCTTAGCAAGAGAAGTTTGATAAAGCAGCTAATGAGTTTCACACATTATATTTCCTTTTAGAACAAATCTTTTCTCGTTGATTTAAGTAGTTTGGATCCCAACAAATTAATGGATTTTATAGCTGTTAGAGACAAGACCCAAGAGTGAGGTTCAGAGAATTAATGAGAAAAGTACTTCCCTGAACATCTGTGGGCATATAACCTTTTTCTCTCCTCTTTCAAGTTCCACTTCTTTGCGTTTCTGAATATTACTCAAGACTTATAGGCTGCTCTACATCACAATAGGCTGAGAAACATCAACACAACCATTTCCCTTATTGAATTACCCTCCCTAGACCCTTAGAGAAAGTGTATTCCCCCTGCCTTGCAGATCAACCCAACCCTTTCTAGCAGATCAACCCCATCATTTCCTCCCAAAACACAGATCAAATTAAAACTAATAACACATAAACCACCTACCAACTTCTCCCACTGCTTGACTCTCATCCAGAGCATACTCCACATTGTGCCTTCTTAACCATCGTGCTAATGACAGAGAAGGCAGGCTTTATTGTAGCATAGGGTCTGGGAAGATTCAACATTCAACTAAATACAGATCTCCCAGTTTTGCCATTTATCTCTCTCCACAGTTGGGAGGGGAGCATGAGCCCACTCCCCATTTCCCCCAGTTACAAGGCCAGCAAGAAAATACTATCTCAACAGGGCCTTAGTCCTACAGTCCAGCAACTGATCTCCAAAATATACACTTTTGTATATTTAGGCCCAGCATGTGCATCCAGCATCGTAGGGCAAATGCCAGAGCCCACCAGCTCCAAAGACATTACCAAGGCTGTCACGATCATCCTCAGATCTGTGCAGATATTAAATAAGCGACAGTGGCCAGTTCCATGCATTACAGTGGCAGAACTAAAAGGAAATAATGAGTGGATGAGAAGTTGACATCACTTCAGAACTGCAAGCTAGCTTGGAGAGATAAAATCAGAGTTGTGGGGAAATGTAGCCCATTTCTTTGTCCAAGATATCTTTGCAAGCTACTTATAGTTAGGCAGGTTATAGTTTCTGCTGCTCTTCCCCTACCATGGATTGGATCATTCTATTAAACAGGTACAATTAGATGGCCTGAGAATGAAGTCCAGCAGATTTTTCAGGGCACAGTTTTCAACACAGCCAGAACTCAAACGTATTAAAGTCACCCAAAAATGTATTTGTCTCTAACTCCAATTGGTAGGTGAAATATCTTATTCAACCAAACAGTTCTCTCATTATCCATTCCCAGAGTAGCTAATTCACTACAAATGTTTTTTGGAAACAGAACTGAAATGGCTAGAGGTTCCACAGGAATTTAAAGTTATTTTCCAAGCCCTTTTCATAGACTGTTCATATTAATTAGTGGTGTGCAAAGTGAAAGAGAAAATAATAATGACTGAAGTCTACATCAGTTTACTATACCTTAATTAAAGGCAGAATCATTATCCTAAAGTAGATTAGCCTCTTAGAATACCAGGTCTTAGTCACATTTTCATGGTGATATATAACACTAATCAGTTTGTCCCAGAACTGCACTAATGCCATAAGCCTTCCTCATTGTCACTGCATTTTTTTTAAATGCACTAGCCATAACAGGGTCTCGTTGGGTCTATATATCAACATTAGTTTGCAAAACAACCTGAAAATATATATAAGAAAAAATTGAGACATTGTTACTCCAACTTATGCAATACCTAAGCACTGCAACACTAAAAAGGCAGAAATTCTTACAATTGCAAACTTAGTTTTTCATTTTTAGACATTCAAGAATTTTTTATTTCATATGAGTAGATGTCGTAACACAGATCACCAGGTTTTCGTAAGAAGAGACTTATACTTACAAGGAAATACTACATTATCTTCATTAATGTCACCCTTCATATTGTAGTGGGAGCACACCATTTCATATGGTGCCAATAACACACTATTTCCCCCCTAAAAGTCATCCTTACACTTAACGATCCAACATGTATAGAGCCAAACTATATATGCAGAATATGTAAAAAGTAATAGAGCTTGAGACAATGGAGTATTTTGAGGATACCAAACACAGCAAGCATCCCTTAAGTCCTGCTAGTCATGCTATTTTTCCAAAGCTGCAGGGCTGTATACTGCTATATTATTTTATTACTATAGACAGCATTACCAGAGACTTGATAATTGAGTTCCATACTGCAACACTGGAAAAAAAGATAGCACAAGTGAACTAATAAAAATCTGAAACATGTTCCCTGAGCCACCTGGAAGAACTACTTCTGTCATTATATCCCTTTATACAAATACCAAAGAGAACGGGGTGGCTAAAAACTGACTTTGTTTTAAAAAAAACCCCACATTTAATTTAAATCATGCATATTTAAACTGGATTGTTTATTTTAGTTATATTAAGTGTTCTCTTAGAGGTGAAATCACTCTTGCCAGCAGGGCATAAGATAAGCAGAGGGCTCCGAAACTCATAGAATTACACTATAATGCAAGCCAACATGTCAAAGTCTACACATAACCTATCAAATATATTCCTGCTTTTCTATATGAAAGAAAACCAAGGGAGAAATATCTGGCTACTGTGATCAAGTATTATATACATGACATATAGGTCACTGTTGTTGTGGCAAATTATGAATATTTATGACAGTCAACCAAGTACCATGGACATTTAGGTCACAACCCAATTAAAGTTTAGCAATTTAAATCCCACTTACTTCAAGGGGATAGAGTTATGCCTATGCTTTTCTCTTGCATAGGAATCAACAGGACTTAAATATGTATAACTTTGACTGGATTACATCTTTACTTTTCATCTCATGAAGGAATACTGTTCTGGCCAGTAGCTCCCAACTAGCTTTTGGAAAGTAGCTTCTGGAAAGCTCTTTGCATAGATAAAAAGCCAAACTGAGTCCATTCATTTCACAGTTACCCACTTCGGGTGCTTCCAAATGGAGGGCTCCTAGTGCTACCAGTGAAATAACATTGTTGACCTTCTTTCTTAATGGATTTTCTGCGGTAAGAGAAAAGACAGAAGAAGCAGTAGGAAAGCAGAGGAGGGCTAGGAGTTTAAGATGACAACATCTGGACCCCTTGTGAAACTCCATGAATGAGGCAAGGCAATGGCACCATAAAAGCCTTATCTGGAAGCACCCCTTTAAGCAGGAAATTTTGCTGTACAAAAAGCATGTGAACTATGTCTAAAGGTTATGCATTATGCTCCTAGGTTGTATAAAAGCTCTGTTTAGTTGCACCTGGAGGTATTTTAACTGTTATAGCAACAAATTAGTATGCAACCTTGTTCAGGAAATACAGCCAGGGCCAGAAATATTGGGACAAGGATAACTGTTTTGGCAGCTGGCCTCTGTACACCACCACACTGAAGTTGAAAGGAAACACACCCAGATGGGAGCGAAGTCAGGACTTTCAGCTGTAATCCAAGGGGTTTGGCAAAAGTGGGACACTAACCATTCAGGAAGGACAGCCAGTGGCATACACACACACCCATCGTTGTGGCTCATAAGTAATGGAACGAATGGCTGACAAGCAGCTGCATGGCCAGGTGTGGCCTGTTTCCTGGGAACCCATGACCAGTCAAGCAGATAAAAAGCCTGGAGGGGGTTCTGGGTGTTACATTTGCAATTGGTAGCTGTTCACTGGAACTCCCAACATGAGGTCCAAAGAGGTGTCCATGCGAGTGAAGGAGGCCATCATTAGACTGAGGAAACATAAACCCATCAGAGATATAGCAAAAACAGTGGGAGTGGCCAGCACAACAGTTTGGAACATCCTGAAAAAGAAGGAATTAACTGGCAAGCTCAGCAACAGCAAAAGGCCTGGCAGACCACGGAAGACAACTAAAGTGGATGAATGCAGAATTCTGCTCAGGGTGAAGAGGAACCCTTTCACAACATCTAGCCAGGTCAAGAACGCTCTTGAGGAGGTAGGCATGTCATTGTCAACATCTACAGTCAAGAGACGCTTTATGAATGTAAATACAGAGGCTTCACAACAAGGTGCAAACCACTGGTAGTGCTCAAGAACTGACAGGCCAGATTAGCCTTTGCCAGCAAACACCTAAAAAAGCCTGCCCAATTCTGGAATAAGATTCTTTGGACTGATGAAACCAAGATTAACTTGTACCAGAATGATGGGAAGAGAAAAGTATGGAGAAGGAAAGAAACAGCTCATGATCCAAAGCATGGTGGAGGCAGTGTTATGGCATGGGCATGTATGGCTGCCAATGGAACCGGGTCACTGGTGTTTTTTGATGACCTGACTGCTGATAAAAGCAGCAGGATGAATTCTGAAGTGTATAGGGCTATACTTTCTGCTCAGATTCAGCCGAATGCTGCCAAACTGATAGGATGCCGCTTCATATTGCAGATGGATAATGACCCAAAACATACAGAAAAGCTACCCAAGAGTTTCTCCAGGCAAAGAAGTGGGATGTTCTTCAATGGCCAAGTCAGTCACCTGATCTCAACCCAATAGAGCATTTTTTTCACTTCCTGAAAACAAGACTGAAGGCAGAAAGACCCGCAAACAAGCAGCACCTGAAAACAGCTGCAGTAAAGGCCCGGCAAAGCATCTCGAGGGAGGAAACTCAGCATTTGGTCATGTCCATGGGTTCCAGACTTCAGGCAGTCATTGACTGCAAAGGATTTTCATCCAGGTATTAAAGGCGACACTTAAGTATGAAATGATGTTGGCTTGTTCCATTACTTATGAGCCAGCAATGATGGGGGGGGGTGTATGCCACTGGCTGTCCTTTCTGAATGGTTAGCGCCCCACTTTTGTCAAACCGCTTGAATTACAGCTGAAAGTCCTGACTTCGCTCCCATCTGGGTGTGTTTCCTTTCAACTTCAGTGTGGTGGTGTACAGAGGTCAACTGCCAAAACAGTTATCCTTGTTCCAATATTTCTGGCCCTGACTGTATATGAATTAAACAATGGGAAATTTGATTTAAACAGTTATTGTTTCGTAGTTTAGAGCAGTGATTTAAATCAGTCCATCTTGGATACGATCAGATATGAAAGGTCAATAGACAGGTCAACCAAAAAACTTATAATACTGGATTTAAATCCTGTCTTAAGGCATACAAATCTGGCACTGGTTTCCAGTCACCATTTGTTCTTCAAGATAATCATCAACAGTTTCACTTTCTAGTCCACATTTAAAGAAAATAGCCTTTAACCAAATTTCCAGAGCAAAACCCTAAATACCCATTCAGAATTATCATGCAGAACAATCTTTACTAGACTGTGCCATTATGGAATGTAGATTTGTAGATACTTGTTAGGACCAGCCCTACCATTAGGCAGAGTGATGCAGCCCACTCAGGCAGCCAATTCTGGGTGTCATGAAGCAGCAGTAATTTTTAATTATTTAATTTATTATTAGCATATTGTGACTACTAGTGAAGGGGACAGATGTTTGTGGGATTTTATACCTCACATTCCAAAATAACTTAGCTGGCCTTGGGTACTTTGCATCTTGACTTAGAGAGAAGCAAACGTACCATCAGCTGTTCCACCACATGGGAGCAAAATGTCTTGGGCCAGCTCTGGTTAAAATGCCCCAGCACTTTAAAAAAGATATAAAGAAAACTAAGTAAGCCCCTCCAAAAAGCAGGAATTCAATCTAAAGGGAAGGCTGAAATCATTAGTGATGTACCAGTCCCCCACCATCATGATAAAAAAGGTTGCTAGTTTTATCAAGATTTCTTTGCTTCTCTCCAAGTTCCTTAGACATCTCTTTAAAGAAGGAACCTTAATATTCACCTCAAAATTCAATGGCAACTCTAGTGCCCACTGCACAGGGAGTTTCTTCACAAGAATCAAATTCTCAAACGGATATCCAGTGCTAACTAAAGGTGAACAATGACACCAACAGAACAGCTTGGGCTAGTTCAAATAATGTTGTCAGGCTGATCCAGCCTGTCACATGAAATGGAGTAAGGGCATGCCCATCAACTTCATCCTCACAGCACACAACTCCCACCTCCACCATCTCTGCATGTACACATGGGGAAGGTAAATCTGACTGTGGCATAATGTCCAATATATGTAGTCCTCAACTGCACACTCAATTCCACAGTAATCTTAATCTGCTTTAGTCAGTTCAGGATGTGCAGAACTCCCCTGAGAGATGCACGTTTCATCAAAACTCCTTTTGCCTACCTCAAAATTTCTCAAGACGGTTTGCCTGAGCGGGCATATCTAATAATGCCTCAAAATTTAATGGCAACTACAATATTAAACCACTGAATGAAAAACTGTTTTCAAATTTTACTTATACCGAATCAGGCCAGAGGTCCATCAAGTCTACCGCTTCTTGTAATACTAAGCTATGCTCCATATTAAAAAGCAACAAGGCAAAACTCAAAACCTGTGCCCCTGAAAAAGAAAAGCAAGCTCTTTCACCATCACACCATGTTTGCTAGCTTGAAAACATGTGTTATTTCATTGGCAATGTTAGTAGTCACAATGGTAACTAATAGTTCATTAAATAGCCATTAACAGTAAGGTGAATGAATAAGTCAGTGATCTGTTGTAACATTGGATACAACCCAATGTTAGTCCTACCTAGAGTAGACCATTGAAATGAATGGATTAGATTAACATTAGATACAGCTCCTTGTCCTTAACCCATCCTGTAGTCTTATATCTGTTCGTGCCTCTTGCAGCTCCCTTCCGGCAGATAAGATAAATATTTTGTCATACTCTCTTTAGAATGAGAACTGATTTAGAAAAAAAAATTGGCAACTCACACCCCTTCAGCATAGAAAGGATTAAGTCCCCCCACCTCTTTGGAGGCCCTTCCAAAACAAAAGACCAAGCAAAGTCTGCATGCTCTAGAAGGCCAATTCCAAAACATGTGGAGCAACTTCGGTGTTTTTATGTTTGTGTAGCATGTATTAAAATCTATCCATGATAACTGTGGGACTAAACTGGTGTCTACCCAAATACTTTGGCTTTAACTGGGTTATAGACTGTACTGCCTACACTTGAAGTGTGCCTCCACAAACTAAGAATTGTTTAAAGTCCCTCTGCATAAACAGAATTTGCAGTTTAAATCTTTTGGATACATACATTATTCCACAGAGTAGCCAGCTGCCTCTCATTACCAATTGCTATATAGGAATGAAGCCCATCCTTGTCTCATTAAGATATAAACCAAATGTGCAATATCATGTCAAAGAAGTTGTACACACGAAGAGAGCAACTACACTGAACAAGGATCATAAGAGAACTTATTTACAGACTCACAGCGAGCTTGTTTATGCAGAACAGCTTTGCCCATGTATATCTAGAGCAGCCTTCTGAGCTTGTTTTCTAGCATGCATCATTCTGATGATACATAAGCATTTCCAATTATGATCCACCTTTTATCCCTCCAAATCTACTCAAGAATGGACTGCTTATACTAAATGCTTAATCTGACCAGACAGAAATAGATCAGCCATCAAGAAAACTTACCTGGCCGCTCTACAAATGTGTCATAGGATGAATCAAATGGTGGATCTGGCAACCTGGAGGAATAGTTACATCCAGGTGAATGGGTTACTGGAAGACTGAAATGACTGCTGGATGCAAGCTCACAAGGCCACAATAAAGCAAAGATGAGGAACATGTGGCCCTCCAGATGTTGCTGAACTGCAACTCCCACCATCCCTTAGTGTGTGTATATGTAAAATTCTGACAGGGACACATTTCACTCCTGCAAGATACTGGCAAAACTAAATATCTTGTTGTTTGCAAGTTAGACTACTAAAAGCAATTGGCATGTCTCAGAAATGGAAAAGGGGAGTAGGGAATCAAATGGAGGATTATGCCTGTGCAGGTGTTACCAATCTTTTCTATAAAGGAAAGAACACACATAAAGCAAAGTGCCTTTCAAGATGAACTATTTCTTAGGAGTACTTCAGGCAACAACATTTCCCAGATAACAAATAAATGAAACAACAATTACAATTAAGTCCAAGCCTAATAGCAGGCAGTTTTGGGCAGCCTCCAGCGCTTATGTATGAGTGACGGGGAAAACCTAGATACTTGATTTAGAAGTAGTTGGGGATTATAAAAGCACTGAAACCTGGACAATGGCCTTGACAACCTCATCCAGCTACCTGAGATGCTGAAAGCCCTTCATATTTGAGATGGGTTCCACAAGTGAACAGAATAATCAGGAACGAGTTTTTAATGAGATCCAGATCATCAGAATGTGCAAGTCCCTGGTCTGCGGGAGGAGAGGTTGCAATTCCGGCAGCAGGCACAGGAAACAAAGTGGTTGTGGAAGGAGCCCCACCTCAGGGGTGCTTTTAGCCAAGTCACTCCTGAGCACAGTCTCTTTTGAAATAAAATGGCTCTCCCATGCTTGCACCACAAAGCAGTTACGCTGCCTACCTAGGTCCCTTTTCCTTGTAAGCACAGAGTCTACTCTCCTTTATATTATGATGGTCTTGCATGGGATAATTAGTTCTGCATTAGGCATTACCCAAATACTGAATTCTCTTGGGGTCACAGACCAGATAGCAGTTCATACTCTCACTGAACAGAAGGAGAGGAGTCCATGACACTGGCATTAAGCTGGTCAGCTGCAAATGTATCTAGCTGATCATCATGGGGAGTTTTGATTATCTAGTGTCCGCACTGAAGACACTGGGATTGCTATTTTTTCCTTTTTAATTTCCTTTTTATTAATATATAAAGGTAGCACAAATTTATCCAAATCCATGAAACAGGAAATATCCAGAAAAATATACAAGTGGTTAAACTAACACGTAACACCTAGGTACATAGACAAATGCCCTTGTTACCAGACATGCCAAAAGAATAAAAATCCAATCCAGATCGCTAGTTTGAAAGGAAGAGAATCAAGTGATCAGCTCAGGACATGGCAGTCCTCATCCATCTGCTCCTGAGAGATAAGAAAAGAAATGTTTTAAGGTTCTCCAATGTTGAAAGCAGCTGAAAAACAAAACTTCCAGGGCTCTTAACTTTGCTTTGAACAAGCTAACTACTGTAGTTCCTTTGTCCCCTCTAGCAGCTTGCCTTCCAGTTTGTTATCCTGCGTAGAGTGAAACCACAAAAAGAGTTTGGGGCACTGGGATAGAATGATGAATCTTTCTATAAAAGATGCAATGTTCTCTTTCCCACAGAAATTTAGATAGTTCTAGTATCATCCACTGTAAGAATACTTTATGAAATGAACTATGAAGTTCAGTGGTGGCACAGGATATTTCATGTTCCATCATAGCTGCCTACGTTTATGTCCAAAGTAAATTTCAAAGATAAAAAGGAGCATCTGGTTTAGGGGGAGGATGGAGGAAAAGGGGGCTTATATATGTCTTGAAAGAAGTTCATTTCCTCAACTCTCAGAAGATACGTTTCAGAAAGATGCGACGCTATACAGATTTCTCAACCAAAAAGAAATTCAGTACCGCCTCCTAATTATGTGGGCAATGTATCTAAGACACAGTACTTTGAAACAGAACACAGCATCTCAACTGGATTTATAATTACAGAGTTCCAGGTTTACAGAATGTGCCCACACAGCCTTTAAGTCACAGCCACTACCAGTAAGTCCACAAATGTCTTGAGCCATAAATGGCAAATAAGAAGACAAGAACCAAGAATAAGAAACCCATTTCAACTTCATCTGTAACTAACATCAGTGCTCCATGTGTGAAAGTGCAACCGAATACTTAGACTCACGCAACATGGTCTTAAATCATGGAACACTATTCCTACTGCTTTTTCTGCAGTGTACCAACAGGCTACAATAACTGGTGGTATTTCAATTTTACTTAAATAAAGTGTATCCTGAATCAGCAGGGCAGAATAAACACTTCTAGATATTTGTAAACGGATCCTCCAGCTGTTACTTGATTCATTCTCCTCATTCTCTTGCACACCACATTTCAGTTCTGTAATATATGCAGCTCAGTCCTAAACATACTGACTCAAAGGTAAGTCCGACTGAGTTCAATGGATCTTATTCCTTAACAAGTGTGTTTAGGATTACTGTATAAAGTGATTACGATCTCTCCATTCATTCAGCTTCCAGTTTTTCCAGTAAGTCAGACACAAATTAATGTTAGCCACAACTGATGGCTTGACAGTCTAGAAATAATTGCCCCTCAGTGATACACCTAATACTAGAACTAGGAGAGCCAACTTTTCCTCCATCTAAAACAGAACTCATAGGCTTCAAAAAAAATCTGACTGAATTTTGTTTTCAATTAAGAGGAAATAAAGAACATATGTAAAATACCATTCCACATAAAGGCCATTTTTCAGGTGCAGTATTAAAACACAATTAATTATGTTCTTTTTAGAATCAATGGGGCATACTGCCCAGTAAATGTATTCTGGTCTTTTTTCCTCCTTCCTTAGTAAGCAGCTGCACAGGTAAACTTTAGACTAAAAGAGTATTCAACAAATCATGCTAAACACTGTACAGATTTAGGCTGCAATCCTATACCCACTTACCTAGAAGTAAACCCCACTGAACTGAATGGAGTCACTTCTGAGTAGACATGTACAAGACAGCACCGTTAAGCTTAACAGATCTTTTCGCTCACTGCTGCAGTGCCAACAACTTAAAATACTAAGATCCTGTACCCAACACTAAGATCCCTGTACCCAACCCTAGGATCCTGTACCCAACACTAGGATCCTGTAGCTCCTGTACCCAATTTACCTGACAGTAAGTCCTATTGAACTCAATGAAGCTTACTTCTGAACAGATGTACATAGGAGCGCACAGTAAATAATTTTTGAAAATGCATTAGTGAATTCCATGTAAAGTGGATGCAATACTTTCTGTCAGGTCAGGTGAGTTAACAAGAAAAGTTTGAAGGGAAAATAAAAGTCAAGGCCACAACACTGAAATGAGAATTTTTTTTACAGAACGTATACAGAAGTCGGGGGGGGGGGGGAGCAGTGGAGAGAGAGTAGTTACAGCTTCATTGCTGGAGGTGCCTTAATTTTAAAGAGGAAAATATCCCAAACTAGGAGATGTGTTACAATTATGAAGCCCGTTCAAGCCCACCTACTTATACGAAATGAAAAAAGTCTTACTACATTACCCGAGCCCCACTACGACCCCCGCCCCACCTCCGTTCCAATAAGGCAGACTTCACGTACCAGTGACTAGACAGATGGGAAGTAGTAGTCTGAAGATCAATCCACACACCACTTCTGTTGCCATCGCTAGGAGATCGGACCAAGTCGAGTCTTGGGGAAACAAAGGAGCCGCTGCAGCAGCACCGCTTGCAATTTCACCAGCTCCGAACTTTTAGGTCCACTCTCGTCCAAGGCTGCCTGAAGCGAACGAGCACTGTCCCGTCTTGCCGTCCCGCAGGCTTCTTCTCAGAAGCCCGTCAACGACTCCGGAGTAGCCCGTCCAAGGAAACGACAAAAAACAAATAAAACCCCAACAACTCCGAAGCAAAGTGAGAATCAAGGGAGGCTTTAACACGAGGCGCACAAATTCGGTTGAAGAGAGATTTTCTTTTTGAAAGAAAAAATAGCAATTTTTGTTCACTGGAGCAGCATTTTGCTGTGTCCCGCATCAGGTGGGGGGGGGGGTGCGCGAGCGAAGCCGCCTCAGATGAGCCCGGCGTACAAAAGGAGGCGTCTGTTGGGGCGCATGGTGGCTGCCTTGGCCCTGCCCGTATCCTGAAGGAGGGAGCGCGCGAGATTCCCAGACATAACAAGAGCCGCCCGGTCGGGGAGAGCCCAGCTTGGGACGCAGCCGCGCGCTCCGGGCGAGGAGCCGCCAACGCCTTCCCCAAAGGCGACTAGGCGGCGGCGGCACCCGGCGGCGGCATGGGGGCAGCGTCCGAAGCCGCCGAGCGGCCAGCACGACCTTGGGCAGGGGCGAGAGGACCGCCTGGCTCTCGCCTTCCCCGCCGCGAAGCTCCCCGCCGGCCCCTGCAGCGCGCGCCTCGCCTCGCCTCCTCGCCTACATCGCTCCCCCTCAATGGAACTCGGCGTGGCCCCGCCCCCTCGCCGGGGCGGGCCGGCCGGGCGCGTCTCTGCGCCAATCGAGAGACGGGGCCGAGGAGCTCGCGCTGCCTTTGCGCCGGACCGGCCGGCGGCGGCGGCGGCGGCTCCTGCGCCCGCGTGGCTCCAGCTGCGCGCCAGGACGCGCGGGGAAGTGCGCCGACGAGGCGAGCCGCGGGCCAGGTGTCGCCCGCTGAGCAGGGCCGGTTCCGGGTGAGGAAGGGCCCGCGGCGCTGGGCCGCCCGTCCCTCCGTCCGCCAGTCAGCGCAAGCCTTCCCGTCTGTTGGGAAAGGACGAGCGAGTGGGCGGAGGCGGCTGCCCGCGCTCTCCCGCCCGGGGCGCTTCCAGACGAGGCTTTTCTTCTGCGGTTGCCCGGCCTCAGTCATGGAACTTTACCGGGTTGTGCGTGTGTGTGTCCCAGACGGCGACAAGGACACCGCTTCCATTCGTAACTTTCCTGCGTAGTCCGAACGCTTCTTCTGTCTGTTTCTTTCTTACTACTGTGGGCGCTTCCAGACGGAGGGCTCCTAGCGCTACCAATCCAAAGACGTTGTGCAGCTCTTCTGTCTTTCCCTAAGAGGATTTTTTTTTTTTTTGCGAAGGAGGGATGCTTCCAGAGGGTGGGCTGCTAGCGCTACCGATCAGAAGGTCTCTGTAGCAATTTCTTTCCTCCTGACGTAACAAAAGGATGGATAAAAGTGGTGGGGAAACATGGGGGGATTACGAATGGAAAACAATGACGTTTGGACCGCCATTAAAATCCGGTAAATGAGGCAGGCCCGTAGCGCAATAAAAGCCTCATCTGGAAGCACCTGTGGTGGGAAAACACAGTAGGATTGCTAAGGGATGATGATGGTGTCTGGACCGCTGCTACCACCACTTTTAAATTCTGTGAATGAGGCAGGGCAATTGCACAGTAAAGGCCTTGTCAGGAAGCACCCATAATGTCCATTAAGGAGAGAAAGATGGAATAACTGCACAATGGCTTTTGATTGGTAGTGGTTGGAGCGGTCAGTCAAGAAGCACCCTTTGCCTCTGAGAGACATGGAGGGGGACTGTCCCTGCCCAGAGTAAGAGTGTATCTGTACCAAATGCGTAGAGCCAGCTTTTGCTTCTGCAAGGAGCAACCACCTCACTCACTTGCCTTTACTTGCTCTCTGGGCTAGCTCAGCAGTGTGGATTGCGGGCAGTGAGCCTGGTCTTCCATGCTGTGCCAGCCAGAGAGAAAGAGAGAGACCATAAGAAGAGCCATGGTGGATCCAACCAAGGGTCCATCTACTGCAGCATTCTGTTCACACGGTGGCCAACCAGGTGCTGACAGGAAACCCACAAGCAGGACATGGGTGCAACAGCAACCTCCTGCCCATGCTCCCCAGCAACTGGCATAGTGCTTCTGATACAGAGGCAAACTGCCTCAGATTACTGCCACCAACCAAATAAAGACAGTGGTTTTGCTCACTTACTTTGGGGGTCCCTGCTTGGCCCAATCCCCCCTGCCACACTTCCCAAAAAGAGAGGACAAAGAAGCAGGATGAGGCTCTCTGAGGCAGTCAGCAGGCTAGCCATGGGCAGCTGTTCCTGGTGGTCATTCCTTGCACAAGACTCCTTGCCATGCTGCCCAAAGACAGAGGACAAGCCAGCAAGAGGAAGCAGCAGCTCATCTTGTGTGTCTGCACAGCCCTTCCAGGTGGTATTGCAATGGAGAATGGGCCAGATCCACCCTGTCACAGCACAGGCAGATGAGGCGAGGGGGTGGCTCTTGCAGGAGCAACCACTACCCTTCCACAGTTGCTTCCTACCATCTCTTTCTCATAGCAGTATAGCAGGAAGGATTAGGCAAGTGATGGCTGAAAGGAGTGGCCGCTGCTGCTCCCAGTGGTTCACCTGCCATCTGTCTTTGGGAGGCTCACACAACTTCTCTCTTTTGGGAGCACAGTAGAGAGGACTGGGCCCAGTGGGGCTGCCCAGAGAGAGTGACCAAGTCAGTGAGTGGAAGCTCTGCAGCCACTGCCTTTGCTTGCTTGCTCGCAGACACACTCGCACCCCTCTCTCTCTCTCTCTCTCTCTCTGGATGGCCCAGTGGAGGGGATTGGGCCCAATATCCACTGCTGCACCACCAGGAGATAAAGCGCTGGTGAGTGACCAAGGGAATTAGCTGGTGGCTTTTTGTACAAGCAACTGACTTGGCTCGCTTGCCCACCTCTTTAGGTGGGGATTCAGCCCAGCTGAGCCATCTAGAGAGGGCAGGAGAGCAAGTGGGCAGAGGCAGCCCTACTGGCTGTGCTTCTCCCCAGTATGCTGCCCAGACAGCAGTGGTGCCATCAGGGCAGGGCTTTGGGTCAGAGGTCCAGGGCTCCACCCAGCTGAATGAGCAGCAGGGGCCAGTGCAGGCTGGTGGCAGCTGGGGCAGTGAATTCGCTCTGGGTTTCTGTCAGAACTCTAAAGGAGCTATCCAAGGTGCTGAACCCATGGGGTAGGTCCTTTAGAGTTCTGACTGGTTCTGACTGAAACCCAGAGTGGATTCATTGTCCCACTGACACAGGAGCCACCAGCTTCCACTGGCAGAGCCCCCAAATGCAGCAGGGCTGGCTTACCGTATTTCGAAGTGAGTGAAGTCGATACATTACCATCTAAATGGGACAGGGCTGGAGAGGCTAGACTGTAAGATCATAAAGTCTAGAGTCTAAAGTTACCTAACTGCACCATTGTCATAGAGAGTGGACATAAGCGGGAACAGTTGCCACCACCACTTGCTTACCTGCCGTCTCTGGGCACAGCACAGCTGACCCAGTCCTGAAGCACCTCCCAGCATAAGACAGCAGGTGACCAATTGGAGGCAGTGACAGATATTCCTTACAAACACCTGCCCACTTTGTGAGCATGGGAGTAGCAGCTGCCCTGGGCCACCTGCCCTCTGACTCTGCATAGGAGGGTTCAAAAAAGTGATGTCTGAATGCAGCCGCTATATCCTTAGATAACATAAATGCATTTAACCCAAGAGCACACATTAGACAATGGTTCCACCATAAATAAATTCCAGGCCTCTATAAGAAGTGTGTGTGTATTCATAATTACACACATATGCAGCAATTTTGTAATTGTACACATGAAGCGCAAGGCACTTCTGGACCTTAGTATTCCAAACCCAACCACAAAATAAGAGCAACTAACAACCTGATTGTATGCTTATTTACTTGAAAATAAGTATGTCTGTGTTCAGTAGGGATTACCTGCAGGTAAGTATTACAGGATTGCAGCTTAAGTCCATGACAGCAAAAAGAGCCATAGGCTTGGACCCAGATGTGTCTTCCTCCTAGCAGAAAGTGTCTTCTGCTCACAGAAGGGCTGTTGCCAACTTAGCAGAAGACCACTGCATGAAAAAAGTGACAGCAAATCGAGAAATGTTCTTCTGTCTGCACAAGCTTTAGTGCAGGGGTGGGCAATTTCCAAGAGTTGGGGGCTGCACTGCCCCCCCCCAAACCCACCAAGGCCCACACCCCTCCGCTGCTGCAATTGTGCTGCCACTGAAATTGCTGCTGAAATGGCCGCCATGACAGAGGGATTCACAGAGCAAAATCCCCCACTCTAAATTTTCTAAGGGAACAAGGTATGCAGGGAGCATTTATAAGCAGAATCATGTTCCCATGAAGAGGAAGGGAAGGTCACCTTGTGCAAGCAGTAGTCTGTTCACATAACACTGGATGTAGCTCTGGGTGTGGGCACAAATTTAATCCCCTATTTAACAATAAAACTGTATGCAAGAACTCAAGAGGATAAATTAACAATTGTAGGCACATTTGAGATCTTTGCTCCATGTGTAGTTTTATCTGAATGCTTGCCCTAATATGGTTCCCATTCCTTAAGAAAAATAAAAACCCTTCTCTCACAGAGGATCATTCATCCAATGTAAACATTTCGCTTTATTATCACTCAATTTACTAAATTCAGTATCCATCCAGCAAATAATCTTTTAAATGTATGTTTACCTGTAACCATGAATACACACTTTTATCACGGCACATTAATCCCATTTACATTTTCAGGTTTAAAAGATATTAATTCATAGTGTAATTCACCAATTTCAGATTCCTGTTTGGCAGTTTTCTCTGATGGATCCATAGGGGGCCCAGGGAATGTTCTTATGACAGCTGTCTCGCCAAAGCTAAGTAGTGTGGCTCTCATCAATGCCATGATGGGAGGAGACAGTCTAGAAACTCCATTCATAGTGTCCTGAGCCATGCAGAGAAAAGGCTGAATAAATAATAAATTTGTTGAGCTAAATTGACCTGCAGTGACTGTATGAATGAGATAGCCAAGTGCTCTACCTCCTTATTTGTTCTTTGAATTTAGTATTCAACATATTCTCTTCTTGCATGTGTTGAGATAATAGTATTAAATGAAGCATTACGTTTTCAGCCCATGCCTAAATACAATGCATCTCAGATGTGGGCCCATGGTGCCATTAGACAGCTGAAACTTACGGATTTCTTCAAAACTAGTATGTTGACCATCATAAGGGTGTGTGAGTGTTTGTTTCAGATACACTTTCATACCATCAAGCTAAAATCCCAATTCCAGCATCTAGAGAGACAGAACAAGCAGAGAAGACAGAGATCAAGAAGGAAATCAGAGGTCAAGCAGCTGAGACATTATGGGAGAAAAAAATACAGTTCACTGAATGGATGGACCCATAGCTAGTTATTTGTTATCACTCTTAAATATTGCTCTAACGAGTTGCATTGTAAAATGGCATTTAGAAGTGAGTAGCTTGTGGGTATGAAATGTAATATGTGGTTAGTTTTTAAACTAACTATTCTCTTTCTATTTAAATATATATATATATATATATATATATATATATATATATATATGAATGAAGAATTTACAGTGTTTGGCTGGGCCAAAATTGGTAGTCAGAGTAAACATTGGCCGAGGCCTTCACTTTAAGCTGTTCTTTGTAGCTAGACAAACTTTGGCAGTCATGTGTCATCAGTAAAACTGGTGCTTGCTATAGGGTTTTTATTACTAAAAATAGGCTGATACAAGCTGAATAAAGAGTGGAATTTGTGATCTGAAGAAATGTGGAGAAACTGGTTTTAAGATCTAGCACACTGAATATACTTCATTTAATTTCTGTGATTATGGGTGGGGAGATATGGATGCTTCACCCAAGAACGTATTTTAAACACTGTGACTCCATCCTGGAACATGAGAGACCATACTACTAATAAAGGCAAAATGCCTCAGCATATTCAGCGTCTTCCCCTTAATACAGGTAACTCCTGTACATCTGGTATGAGGGGTAGTGCTTTCCAGTGGGAGACTGGAGTTCAAGGCTCATCTGTGTCACAGACACACTGGATAGCCTTGGACAAGTCACTTGCTCAGTTCCCCATCTGGAAAAGTAAGATTCATGCTAATACACCCATAGAGCAAAATAAAGTCAAGAAAATACATCCACTGAATAACTTCAAATGGTGGAGATAAATTATAAATACTAAGTGGTGAAAGGTGCAACTTCAATGCTGGCTTGAGACCAAATGCAAATACCTTGCATTTTAAAAATAAACAATAATTCTGCAGGCATCTGTAGTGTGGCCATTTGACTTAAGACAGCCAAGATTATAGTGAAATTGAAGTGAGGTAGGGATGTGCAAATCAGCAAAGCTCGAGTTCACCGAAGTTCTCTGAATTCAATTTCAAAGTGCGTTCCAACTGAGTCTGTATCAGATTGCGAGTGCTGTTTTTTTTCTTTTCATATGAAAATCCATGCATATTTCCCAAAATGTGGTCATTTTTAAAATGTATGCATGCTGTCAAATGCTTTTTGTTTGTTTGGTCCACGAATCACATTGCAAGCTTGGAAATCTACAAACTTCGACCATATATTGCGCCCAAGGCCTGGTTCAATCCAGAAGGTGCGAACAGGGTAAAATCCTGATAAAAAATGAACTAAAACAAATTTCTCATACATCCCTAGAGGGACGTGTTGATCTTTGTAGACTGAGGAATTTGCAGGAGAAATTATGAGAATTCTGAGAGTGCCCGTGAAACTTGCTTTATATATGGCTTCTCTTGGTGACGGGCGGGGAGATGTTTGCAAACAGTGACAAAATTCAAATGTTAAGTATGAAACTACCAATGTAAATTTTTTAATTAGTAATCCTGTACCATTTTTAAAACAAGGATATAAAGTTTGTATTTTGAATAATCGTTTTAAAGTAAGAGGATCCATTCACATTTCAAATGACACCCCCCGCCCCAGTACACAAAGGCTAAATGTTCTGACCACAATCAACCACAGAGTTAAGGCTACTGATGTCAATTAACTTAAGCACACTTAACCATATCTTGGATTGTGGCCATTGAATATGGACTCTCACATGTCCGCTTCAGATCAGGTTCTTGTTTGTTAACACATGCTTTTAAATGCTCAGTTCATATACTATATAATACAGTGTAGTTGTTTTTTGGGGGGGTTCTTTTTTCTTAAAGAAAGGCTATCTGCAGGAAACTAATTTGAAAGCTAAACAGAAAGACCCCAATCCAGCTCTAGTTGTGCAACTGTTAGCATAGGATTAGTTACACAGGAATGTGATTAGGTATGTGCATTCAGATGCATATTAGAATGTCCATCCCATTCAAAGCAATACAGTGCAAAGAGGCTGCCTTCTCACTTGACTGCATCTGATTTGCACTGGTGGCTTTTTCTAATCCTGCCTGTGATACAGATACATAGGTCTGCTCATGTATGCAGATCGGTTTAGCTGGATCAGAGGGAAAGAATGTATACTTGCAAGATCTGCAATTGCAATGCCAGTTATCGTATTTTGTTTTTAAACTCCTGTATGACTGTTAACTTCAGAGGAGGTTTGTGCCCATTCCAGTAGAAGACTGTGTTTGTTTCTATTTCAACACTTTTGAGTCATGTTGTTCAACCACCTTCAGTAGGAAAATTCTCTAGAAGTGAAGGATCCCTCAGTACATAAATGCAGCCTGATCCTTATAGATGTTTACTCAGAAGTAAGTCCTACTGTATTCAGTGAGATTTACTTCTAGGTGAGTAAGCACAGGATTTCAGTCTTATCCATTATTCTGTTCAGAACCTTCCAGGAATAAGATGCCTTAACTTTCTGAAGCAGAGAAAAGTTACTGTTTTTCTTTGTAAGAAATATTGAACGCACAGTGTGTCTTGAGGAATCATCTCATGGTGACACCAGAGCACTCGTCTGCTGTCCTTCTTTCATAACCTTACTTGAAAAATATCTAATAGTTTTCCAACAACAATTATGTAATATTTTAATGTAATAAAATTAATGAATAAGCCCCAAAGTTCACCATCCAGTTGACCATTGTAGGAAAAGAATACTGGACTAGATAGGCCTTTGGCCTGATCCGGCATGGGTCTTCTTGTGTTCACCCCTGACATAAAGGCTAAGTTGGGCAGAATTCAGTGGGGAAATAAACGGCGGTATAAAGTAAGGCTTCTATTCATGCAAGAGATAGTAAACAGTATAGGAACATCTTCAGGCTAAGTCTGTTATCTCTCAGCAGAGCTACTCATGCCCATTGATGTCTGGGGTAATGCTGTGTAGTGATGTCCTTTAGTAGTGCTCCAAACCCTGACCTCCAACCCTCTATATGTGGGAATATTGCAGGCCTAATTAGGTGGCTAAGAAGTGGACATTTCTTAACTGTGGAGTAGGCATGTACAAATCCCTTACCTGGTTCCAGTCGGGGCACCCACTTGGGGGGGGAGGCGATCCGTCCCTCCCCCCCGGAATCCTCCCCGGCTGGCTGCAGAAGGAGGATGACCCAACCTGGAGCATCTGCCGCCAGGTAGTGTCCGTCCCAAGGGGATTTCGGGGGGGGGTAGTCCGTTCCGTCATGGACTCGGGGGAGGGGTGGATTCCAAAGAATCCAGCCTCACTGGAGTCTGTGGTGGATTTCTTCAACATCCCTACTGTGGAGACACTGTACACCTTGTTTCAAAATAAAAGCAATACTAAAACTCACGGAACTAGTTTGTTGGTGTTCCGCTTACCCTTGCAACTCCAGGTTGCAAGAAACATCCTCAACGGCCCTAAAGAGAATCGCACGGACACATAACCATGCATGTCACTGTGAAGAATGGAGGCATGCTCCCAAGAGTGCTGCTGTGAAAGAAATTTATTCCATGGCTGTGACTCAAATGAAAGGGGGAGATACTTGTGGAAATCACATATCACACAAACATAGTCAGATTATCCTCCCAGCACTCCATTCTCTATAGTGGGGGTGGGCAGTGTGTGGCACCACAGATGTTGGTGCACTGCAACTCCCAGCAGCCCTAGCCAGTGGTCCAATGGTCCAGCAACATCTGGATGGCCATATGTTCCCCATACCTGCTCTATAGTATAACAAATCAGGGAGGTGGATTAGAATTTACTTGTAGATCTCATGATTTGCAATCGGTATTTCACATCAGCACACAATTGACCATTTTCTAAATAAGAGGCGAATGACCAGCAACTCCATATGGTACAGTATTTTAGTCAAAATGGATCAAATGTGGCATTTGGATTTGGAAAGCTTGGTTTCTGTTAGCACAGATAAAGGAAATTATCAAACCTCTTCCTTAATGGTTTAGAAGCAATTCCATTACGTAACGTTATTGAAGCAGCTGAGCCTCAGCCCAACTTCCACTGAAATCAATATCAAAAAACTGCTATGACTTGAGATTTTCAGAGGTTTGAACATCTGAGACTTCCATTAACTTATCTAGTAGTTATGTGTGCTAAGCACTTTTGAAAGTCAAATTGCTTATTATGTCAGTGCAGCAAGGCCAGACCCTTCAGTACACAAAACCAAAGGGATTTAGTTTGGAGATGGTTTTTAAAAATAAGATCATTCATGAACAAAAAATGCTGCCTGCATCTCCTGTATGCACATTTTGGCAGGCAGAAAATACTGCTTGTTTTGTTTGTTTTGCTTTGATGATAGTTGGTATCCCTCTATGTTTCTGAAATGTTTTTGAAATATTTATGTGCTAACTAGTTACTTTTACATTGTTTTAAAAGTTACGGACTCCTTTCATCTTCAGTCACAGACTCATGGTGGCTTCACACACTGTGGATTAGGAGAGCACCCTGTGCATATAAGCATGAACACCATCATGCTCAGTAGAGCCACACACATATAATTTACTGTGTAAACATGTGCTAGGGAATTGCAGCCAAACATGCTTCTCAGTCACTCAGGAACAGATGTGCGTAGCTGCTTCAAACATGACAGTGCAGATGCAGCACATATGACCCTTACTTACAATTGAAAGGAAAGGAAAAGAATTGGACTACAGGCAGAGAATCTGTTCATATACACCTAGAGCAGAATGGATGTTGTTGCAGTGCCATCTTTTGGCCAAAACACCTTTTGATGAAGGTAACATTTCTGCAGCAGAATTTCAGTATGACCTGTTTATCTAAACAGTTTATATGCTAATGGAACACCTGTAGGACAGTGATTTGGATTGGCTGTCATAAGAGCATGTTTTCCAAACACAGCTTCAATACATACATTTGTTCCCATCATTTCCTTCCAGATCCACTTCCTGATTCTGCAACCGGTGTTGAAATATTTCAAACTCAGAGAGTCAGAAATAAACACTAATAAGTATAATAACCAGAAACCACCACCACCACACACACACAAAACCCAAAGCAGAGGAGGAAGCTAAATGTCAACAAAACATGTACAAAAAAATAATTACAAACCAAAAACATTTACATAAAGTATTATGAGGATTTTTTTCATTTGCCTAATTTTAGAAAAATGAAATTGGATGAACAGTTTCAGCTCAGAAAAGAATACTCTGGGATACTCGCTTGGTGTATGAACCATGTGTTTTGTAAAAGAAATAGTAACTCCTCCCGTGCCTAACTGCAAACCCATTGATCCATCCATTTCCCCCTTATTTGTCTAGAATTCTGGCTTGGAGGAAAATGTTGTTTGTGGAGGAAATATTAAGAGCATGCATATCCTCACCTGTCATTTCTCCTCTTCTAATCATGCCCTTCCCCTGCTAATTGCTACTGTCTGGTAGAGACCATGTTTTCCCCAACATGGGACTCCACCCAATATCTAATTCACCCTTAAGGAACTGGATTTCATCTGTGCTCAGAAGCATTTGTAGAATAGTTAAGTTTGGAACAGTACTTTTTTGGTATAGTACTCAAGGTGGATCAGTACATAGCATTGCTTGAGGTGGGATGGTTTTGAAGGAGGTGATATGATTTCAAAGTGGGGAAAAAGAAGGAAGTGAGATGGTTAGGCCAGACAAAAGTACAATAGTTATAGCCTTGCCTGAAAAGTGGGATAGTATTCCACTTCACCCCACTTAGAGCACTGATACTCAGATATTTGCTCTAACATTGTTTTCATTCTGGGTTGTATCCAGTGTTAATCCTGTGTAGAACAGACCTATTGAAATTAATGGGACTTAAGTTAGGCTAACATCAGATACAACTCTGATTGTCAGGCTCTCAAACCTTATCAAAGGCTGAAAAGAATACTTGACTGTAACAGATACCTCAGATAAGGGAGCTAAGCAAGGTGAATTGGCACAAAGTGAATTATAATGCAATATTCTGTTAAAAAGTGTAAGCCTTAACAGTGCCAGCTCTGTGAGCCTAAGTGAGGCTTTAACTTTGACCTTGTTCTGGTGCTAAATACAGTACCATATTCTACTCTCAGTTACACAAATGCAATACTTTCCGTGTTGGCACATGTTCCTAGCAGATGGAATTAGGACCAGAAGAGGATGGCTACTGAATAGACCAGACTTGCCCAAACTGCCCCCCTCCAGATGTGTTGGACTACAACTCCCAGCATCTGCATGGCTGGCTTGGGGATGCTGGGAGTTCTAGCCCAACACATCTAGAGGCCAGGTTGGGGAAGGCTAGAATAGACCATGCAGGAGTTTTAACAGATACGAGAAGACAAATAATATACAAAAGAATAGATCTGCCCTTGGAACACAATGCCAGGAGAAACAGGCCCAACAGAGTATGTGGTTACAAAAATGAAAGAGAAATTCATGAACGGCAATGATTTGTTATGCCATTGTCAGGGATAGCTCAGTGCCCTTCTGACTCACTAGGGCTGTTCTATTGTTCTTACAAAGAAGAAAAAAGCACAAGGTATTTTAGAAATGTCCTAATCCATCTCCTTTCTACCCACACAATATTCTGCTCCCACACAGCCATTGAAGGAATTAAACCAGTCTTAAACTGACCTAACTGGTCAGTAAACACGTGCTGCCCTAGACACGTCGTTCAGAAAACAATATGGGACCAAATTAGGATGGCCGTTTATGTATTGCCGAAAAAGAAGGAATACAAATCAAGAGGACAAAAGGATACAGATTTGCATAAAATTTGCCTGTACTAATTTATATGTATAGATGGCAATTTAGAAATAATTGCTGTAATTTAAATAGAAATGCGTCTCACCATAGTGCAGAAGATTGTGACCTGGTGATTAGTGGGCCTGCTCAGTCTGCTGTCCAGGTGCTAACTGTTGAAGGGTAACTTCAAGGCCGCTGCTGCTTTCCCACCTTATGGTTCTTTATCTTTAAACTGGACTTGGACTGGACAGCCCTTCAAAGAGAGGATGCCTTGAAATACAGAACCATCCTGTGTAAAGTAGGACACATGGCCATCCTAGTCCAAATTGCTATATCTATAATTTTATTATACAGATGCACAGGTACGCACACACATGTACATACATATATTACACACACACAGAGAGAGAGAGAGAGAGAGAGAGAGAGAGTGGTGTAGTGGCTAGAGTGTGACTGGGACTCAGGAGATCCGGGTTCTAGTCCCCACTCAGCCATGAAGCTCACTGGGTGACTTTAGGACAGTCACTGACTGCCAGTCTAACCTACTTCACAAGGTTAGTCAGGATAAAAAGGAGAGGAGGAGGATCATGTAAGCCACCTTGGGTTCCGCACAAGAGGAAAAAAAGGATATAAATGTAATTATATATGTGATCTGGCCGTGTAAAAATTCCTGCTCATTTTTAACACAGAAATATAATAAATCAAACTAATAAGGGCCAAGCATTTTCAGTCTCTAATCATCCTTCCTGAATTATGAGAGACTTCATAAAGGCCGAGCTCCTGAAGCTGGCCATCTATGCAGTGATGTTTAGAGAGTACCGACATGTATCAAATATACACTTTTTAAAAAATGCCAGAGGGCCTTTTTAGCTGCTGGCCTCTTTTCTGGTTCTATCTTGCTCTATTTACATTCTCTAACTAAAGGAAATCAGACATTTTAAAATCTTGAGATCTATGAGCCTAATCAGTCTATAGCTTCTTAGTCCAAACTTCCTACTGGGAACAGACAGAACTGCTATGGTTTCATTTAATTATATGGAGAACTGCCAGTCATATGGACTTGATATGCGCTGCTACTTAAATTATAAGCAAAATGAGTTATTAGAAAAGTCTGCTACTTACTAGAGTTTTTTTCTAATTAAATTTCTCAGTTATATGCTTTGCTTTAAATTAACTTTCCAAATCCTACTTAGGACAAGGAAGAAAGACATTCCATGATTCCAACCCAAGGAGATAACATGATAGGTTGATATAAGGGGGTCAAGTGGAGTAAAAGGACAGGGACAGGGGAGTGCTGTTGATTCTCTTGGACCATTCAGCAGTTTTCAGTACCATCTCAGTGACTTTCAGTACTATCCAGAAGGATATCATCGACCCTGGTATCCTTCTGGATAGGTTGTCTGGGCTGGGAGGTGGAGGCACTGTGCTGCAGTGGTTCCACTTCTACTTGGATGGCCAATTCCAGAAGGTGGTGCTGGGGGATTACTGCTCTGTGCCCTGGCAATTGTGCTGTGGAGTTCCATTGTATCCCCTATGCTGTGCAACATATACATGAAACTGCTGGGGGAGGTTATTTAGAGGTGTGGGCTGAGGTGCCATCAATATTACTATCATCATCATCATCGTCTTGCCTTTTTTCCAATACTGGGATTCAAGGTGGCTTTACAACATTAAAACCTATACAGTTAAAACCTATAAATAGAAATATAAATACAAGTGTACAAAAGTTAATATCGATTATATCATCAATATTAAAATTGTAAAAATATCAAAAAATTAAAAGTCAACAAGAAAAATAGTATCCATCCGTCATATTTTCACAGGTCCAGACTAGTTATCCCCAAAGGCCTGCTGGAACAAAAAAGTTTTTCCATGCCTACAAAAGCATATCAAGGACGGTGCTACTCTCGCCTCCCTGGGAAGGGAGTTCCAGAGCCTTGGGGCAGCCACCGAGAAGGCCCTCTCCCGCGTTCCCACCAGGTATGACTGTGATGGTGGTGGGACGGTGAGAAGGGCACAAGTAGGCTCATAGGGGAGAATATGGTCTTTCAGATAACCTGGACCCGAGCCGTATAGGGCTTTATAGGACATGAGCAGCACTTTGACTTGTGCCCAGAAACAGACTAGGAGCCAGTGAAGCAGTTTTAAGAGGGGAGTTGTATGCTCCCTGTAACCAGCCTCAGTCAGCAGTCTGGCAGCAGCTCTTTGAACCAGCTGAAGTTTCCGAACACTCTTCTGAGGCAGCCCCACGTAGAGCACGTTACAGTAATCCAAACGGGATGTAACTAAGGCATGTATCACTGTGGCCAAGTCAGACATCTCAAGGAACGGGCGCAGCTGGCGCACTAGCTTTAACTGTGCAAATGCACTCCTGGCCACCACTGAAACCTGGGCATCCAGGCTCAGGGCTGAATCCAGAAGTAGAACCAAGCTGTGAACCTGTGTCTTCAAGGGGAGTGTAACCCCATCTAGCACAAGCTGTATCCCTATTCCCTGATCTATCATTTGACTGACCAGGAGCACCTCTGTCTTGTCTGGATTAGGCTTCAATTTGTTTGCTGTAATCCAGTCCATTACTGCCGACAGACACTGGCTCAGCACCCCACCAGCTTCCTTGGAATTAGATGGAAAGAAAAATTAGAGTTGGGTGTCATCAGTGTACTGGTGACACTGAACACCCAAACTCCAGACAACCTCTCCCAGTGGCTTCATGTATATGTTAAATAGCATGGGGGACAAAACAGAACCCCAAGGGACTCCACAAGCCAATGTCCAGGGCAGAAGTCCCCCAGCACCACCTTCTGGGTCTGCCCCTCCAAGAAGGAATGAAGCCACTGCAAAACAGTGCCTCCAAGTCCCATCCCAGCGAAGTGGCCCAGAAGGATACCATGGTTGATGGTATCAAAAGCTGCTGAGAGGTCCAGCAGAACCAACAGAGACACACTCCCCCTATCTAGTTCCCGGTGTAGGTCATCCTCCAAGGTGACAAGAGCTGTTTCTGCTCAGAGCTGTTTCTGCTCAGAGCAGGTCCCATAACCGGGTCTGAAGCCAGATTGAAATGGATCTAAATAATCTGTCTCATCCAAGAATCCCTGGAGTTGGGAGGCCACCACGCACTCCAATATCTTGCCCAGAAATGGAATATCAGAGACCTATTACCCAATATGGTGGGGTTCAGGGAGGGCTTTTTTAACAAAGGTCTCACCACCACCACCTCCTTCAAGCAGGCTGGAACTCTGCCTTGCCTAAGGGAGGCATTAACCACTCCCCTTACCCACTCGGGCAGTCCACCTCTGGCTGCTTTTATGAGCCAGGAAGGGCAAGGATCTAGAACACACATGGTGGCTCTCACCTCTCCCAGGATCCTGTCCACATCCTCAGGCTGTGCAAATTGAAAAGTGTCCAGCAACACTGGACAAGCAGGGGCCAAAGTTACATCCACTGGGTCTGTATCAACTATAACATCCAAGTCAAAGCAGATCCGAACAATTTTGTCTGCAAAGTGCTGAGCAACTTGTTCACAGACAGAGGGCTGTCAAGAGGTTTAAATTATCCTCTTGCAGGCTGGTGTGTACAAGACCCCTAACCACTCGAAACAGCTCTGCTGGACGGCTCTTTTAGATGCAGTAGTGGCAGAAAAAAATATTTTTCTTTGCTGCTCGTATTGCCACAGAGTAGGCCTTCAAATAGGCTCTGGCCCGTGTTCGATCGGATTCACTCCGGGTTTTCTGCCAATGTTGCTCTAGTTGTCTTCTCACTCATTTCATCACCACCAGCTCCCAAGAAAACCAGGGTGCTGGTGCGGCTCTACTTCATGAGAGAGGACGCTCAGGAGCAATTGCGTCCACAGTAGGGTTGGCAGAGAATTTCTTCCCGAAACTTCGGGGGGCCGAGCGCCAACGTGTTCGGCCCCCCGAACAAGTTTCGGGGAGAAATTCTCCACCCCCCCGCCCCCCCCCCCGGGACGGGACTTACCTTTCCCGAATGTCCCTCCCGGCGGCGGGTCCCGGCGGCGGTTCGTCGGGTCTTCGTCAGGGGCGGCAGCCGATCTTTCGACCGGCTGCCGCCGCCGCCATTCCAATAAAACTATAAAGAAAAAACGCCCCCGTGATAGGCTACGTGACGATTAACGTAGCCTATCACGGCTAGATTTGCAAAGTCAGCCGTGATAGGCTACGTAAATCGTCATGTAGCCTATCACGGGTGACCTTAAAAAAAAAAAAAAGCGCGTACGGATAATAGCGGCCCCCATAGGGAGCCGCCATTCCCGTTCCTTATTTGGTCGCTGTAGTCTACGTAAAGATTACGTAGACTACGGCGAAAATAAGGGCAACGCTATTTGCGTTGCCCTTATTTTCGCCGTAGTCTACGTAAAGATTTACGTAGACTACAGAGACCAAATAAGGAACGCGAATGGCGGCTCCCTATGGGGGCCGCCACTTGCGTACGCGCTTTTTTTTTTTAAAAGTCACCCGTGATAGGCTACGTGACGATTTACGTAGCCTATCATGGCTGACTTTGCAGATCTAGCCGTCATAGGCTACGTTAATCGTCACGTAGCCTATCACGGGGGCATTTTGTTTTTTTTTTACTTTTAATTTCGCGGCCGGGCGAGGCGAGGCGCCTCCTCCCCGGCCTGAATTTCGGCCGGTCGAGGCGGGAAGCCTCCCCCCCGGCCTGAATTTCGGCCGGGCGAGGCAGGAAGCCTCCCCCCCCGGCCTGAACTTCGGGGGGAGAGCAGCGAAGCGCCTCCCCCCCACCACGAAAAGCTGCGAGACCAGGTAAGTGGGTTTCGTGCACCCCTAGTCCACAGCCCTGGTCACTTTTCCATTCCAGAGACTGGCCAGGGCTTCAAAAGAATCGCCTGCCGAGGTAACAGGAAAATCCCCAAGAGCCATCAGGAAAGCATTCGGATCCATCAGCTCCTGGGGCAGACCATCTTAATTGGCCCTCCACCCCTGTAGAGGTCTGAGTGCCAGCAAGTCTAAACCCCACCTAGGGATGTCAGAGAATTCCGCCACAGACTCCAGTGAGCCTTTAGAATCCGCCCCCCCCGGAACCTGTGGCAGAACGGCCTTCCCCCTGCCACCCCGCGGAATCCCCCCAGGACAGAGCATACCTGGCGGCGGATGCGGCAGCGACGGATGTGGCGGCGGATGCGGCAGCAGCGGCGGCTCCAGCTGGTCTACCGTCCGCTGCCAGGCTGCTGCGGCCACAAATGACAGCCATCATAGCAGCCGCCATTTGTGTGGCTGCCTTTCTGCCGCTACACCATTTGCACCCCAGGTCTTTGCCGTGATAAGCTACGTAAGTATTTACGTAGCGTATCATGAAGAAAGGCAGCCACACAAATGGCGTAGCGGCCGCCATTTGCATGGCTGCCTTTTGTTTTGATAGGCTATGTAAATATTTAAATAATTACGTAGCCTATCACGGCTTGGCAGCCATGCAAATGGCGGCCAGTTCCGTGGAGTTGCTGCAGAGCGGAGCCGGCCAGGGAGGATTCCGGGAGGAGGGACGGAGCACCTCCCCCCCACCGCGGATGCCCTGGAATGGAGCAAGGTAAGTGTTTCATACATCCCTAACCCCACCAGGTAGTGATCTGTCCATGACAAGGGAACTATAGAGAGTTTGTCCAGTCTCAGATCACTATCACCTCATCCAGCACAGAAACCGAGGTCCAGAGTGTGCCCAACAGCATGGGTAGGGCCAGATACCTTCTGGAACAGACCCATGGTTGTCATGGCAGATATAGAGTCCTGAGCCACTCCCGACAGGACAGCCTCGGCATGGATGTTGAAATCCCTCAGCACAACAAGCCGAGGGGTCTCCAACACCAACCCTGAGACTACCCTGGCTAGCTCAGGAAGGGAGACTGTTGAGCAGCAGGGTGGACAGTACACCAACAGAATCCCTATTCTGTCCTGGGCAGCCACCTTCAAATACATACACTCAAACCCAGCAGACTGTGGGATAGGGCACCTGGGGGGCGGGGAATTGAATCCTGATAGACCACTGCCACTCCACCTCCCCACCCCCCAAGTCTTGCCTGCTGCTGACCAGAGAACCCAGGAGGGCAGAGCTGAGAGAGATTAACCCCCCCCACCCAGCTTCGTCCAGCCAGGCCTCTGTAATACAGGCCAGGTCAGTGCGCTCATCCAGGATCAAGTCCTGGATAGCAGTTGTTTTACCATTCACTAACCTGGCATTCAGCAGCAGCAGTTTCAACCCAGGGGGTCTGTTGCCAGGGCCATCCAGGTTATTTGAGTTGGGGGACAGTTTAGAGACAGTCAGCACCCTATTGTTACACACTCTGCCTTTAGAGTGTGACTGTCTCCCCGCTCCGTATCTCCCTCTGCCCTGTAGAACCGTAATGGCCATTCCCTGGGTCCCAAAACCTCCCCCCTTCATTGGAAAACACATGTCTAGTGCAGGCAGTCCAGCAGGCCACACTGAGGCAAACAGTCCCCTTCCCTCCTTTCAAGCAGGGGGACAGGCCCTCGCCCTCGTGCTCCCCCGAAGTGGCTCCCTCAAAGGGGCAACACCCACCAGCCAAGGTCCCACCCCCACCGGGCCTAGGTTTTATGCCCCAGCTCCCACAGGTGTTGCAGCTGGGAGGGGGGTGGTGCTTGGCTGGACCTGGGTCTGCAAGGAGGCAGAGTAGAAGTCCCCCAGGTGGAGGTAGAGCTCAGCAAGGCGGCAGCAGCAGGCGCACCGGATCCCACCTGCCTTGCAACATTGAAGGGCTTCCTCTCCTTGCAGCAACGATGGAAAGAGAGGATATATAGATGACACCCAGCTCTACCTCTTTTTCATCAAATCTGGGTGAGGCAGTGGCTGTTCTGAATCAGTGCTTGAGCATGGTAATGGACTGGATGAGGGCCAGTAAACTGAGACTCAATCCAGTCAAGACAGAGATATTGTTAGTGGGTGGCTTCTTGTCTGTCTGGCTGGGTGATATTTAACCTGTTCAGGAGGGGGTTGCACTCCCCTAAAGGATCACACTCGTATTTAGGGGTGCTCCTGGACCCAAAATTGTCACTTGAGGCACAGGTAGATTTGGTGGCATGGAGTACCTTTTACCTGGTTAGGCTGATACACCAACTATGCCCTTATCTGGTCAGAGATGGCCTAGCTACAGCTATTCATGGTCTGATAACCTCTCGTCTGGATTACTGCAACGCATTATACATGGGGCTGCTTTTGAAAACAGTCTGGAAACTTCAGCTGATCCAAAACAGGGCAGTGAGGTTGTTAATGGGGACTGGCCAACGTGATCATATCATGCCAGTACTTTTCCAGCTGCCCTGGCTGCCAACTCATGTCTGGGCCTGATTCAAAGTGCTGGTATTAACATTCAAAGCCCTAAATGGCTTTAGGAAGGATAAGCTCCTCCCAAATGTACCTGCCCGGACCCTAAGGTCATCTTCAGGGGTCCTTCTCGAGGAGCTCCTGCCAAAGGAAATGAGGTGGGTGGCTACCAGAAAGATGGCCTTTTCTGTTGTGGCACCGGTACCGGCTGTGGAATGAGTTCCCTAGAGAGGTTTGCTTGGCGCCTATGTTGTACTCTTTCAGACACCAGGTGAAGACCTTTTTATTTTCCTAGCATTTTAAGCATTATGGTCTTTTAACTTTGCTGTTTTAAATTTCTTACTGTATTTTAAATCTCTGCATTGATGATAAGTTTTATTCTGGTTGTATTTCTATACTGTAGTTTTAAACTTTTATATTTTATACTGTTTTTATTCAGTACTTTGTCATTTTAATTTTTGTGAACCTCCCAGAGTGCTTTGGCAGTATAGAAATGAAATGAAATGAATGAATGAATGAATAAATAAATAGTATACTACAGGCTGGGAGTAATGCTAATTATAAAATACAAATGAGGAATGGCTCTAGTTATGAATTGTATAAAGTATAACAGGAAGAACAAGTAATTGAAAGGTAAACTCTGTTGTTGAAACTTCATTATTTAATTCCATGCTTCACAATTCAAGGAATTTCTTACCATCTAAAATTGTGCAATGCATAATTGAATATTCAATTAAAGGGCATGTTTACCCTGGAGGCTATCATTCCTCATTCTAGTTTCACTGGCTACAGTGCAATTACCTTTGGTTATCTACACTTTTCCTGCTACAGATCCTTCAGAATAATGCCAAGAATCCGAAGATTCACTGCAGGATCTGCTACATAATCTTCTGTTTTATCTCTTGGGAGAGATGCCCAACAGATTCTTCCACACTGAAGCTATACAATGGGAACTGGTTCATGATGCATGTTTTATGCAATTACATTACATAAGTGACTAAGTAACAAACAAGTACAAGCCAGTAAACCAGATTTGGAAATTGGCTGGCCTGGGAATGAATATAAGGAATGGGGAAAGGCTGAGTGGAGTCAGTCACAAATATAGAGTGACTAAGGGCACACCTGAAAACCATGCGCATGGCCAAGGTTCATGGAGGATTTTTTGTTCCATACATTGTATTGTTTTGTTGTTGTTGTTCAGTCGTTCAGTCGTGTCCGACTCTTCGTGACCCCATGGACCATAGCACGCCAGGCCTTCCTGTCCTGCGCTCTCTCCCGGACTGTGCTCAAGTTCATATTCATTGCATCGGTGATGCTATCTAGCCATCTCATCCTCTGCCGTCCCCTTCTCCTTTTGCCTTCAGTCTTTCCCAGCATCAGGGTCTTTTCCAGAGAGTTTTCTCTTCGCATTAGGTGGCCAAAATATTGGAGCTTCAGCTTCAGTATCTGTCCTTCCAATGAGCACTCAGGGTTGATTTCCTTTAGGATTGACTGATTTGACCTCCTTGCAGTCCAGGGGACTCGTAAGAGTCTTCTCCAGCACCGCAGTTCGAAAGCATCAATTCTTCGGCGCTCAGCCTTCCTTATAGTCCAGCTCTCACAGCCATACATTACTACTGGGAAAACCATAGCTTTGATTAGACGGACCTTTGTCGGCAAGGTGATGTCTCTGCTTCTTATTATGCTGTCTAGGTTTGCCATAGCTTTCCTCCCAAGGAGCAAGCGTCTTTTAATTTCATGGCTACAGTCACCGTCTGTAGTGATCTTGGAGCCCAAGAAAGTAAAATCTCTCACTGCTTCCATTTCTTCCCCTTCTATATGCCAGGAAGTGATGGGGCCAGATGCCATGATCTTTGTTTTTTTAATGTTGAGTTTCAAACCAGCTTTTGCACTCTCCTCTTTCACCCTCAACAAGAGGCTCTTTAGATCCTCTTCGCTTTCTGCCATTAGGGTGGTATCGTCTGCATATCGGAGGTTGTTGATAATTCTCCCAGCAATCTTAATTCCGACCTCTGATTCATCCAACCCAGCATTTCTCATGATGTACTCTGCATATAAGTTAAATAAGCAGGGTGACAATATGCAGCCTTGTCGTACTCCTTTCCCAATTTTGAACCACTCGGTTGTTCCATGTCTGGTTCTTACTGTTGCTTCTTGACCCTCGTACAGGTTTCTCAGGAGATGGTAAGGTGGTCTGGTACTCCCATCACTTTAAGAATTTGCCACAGTTTGTTGTGAACCACACAATCAAAGGCTTTAGCGTAGTCAATGAAGCAGAAATAGACGTTTTTCTGGAATTCTCTTACAATCCCAAAGGTTTTCACAGTACATAGATAGTACAGTTCAGCCATCATCTTCGACTGGACAGAAACCTACAGTTTACTACTAATGGTGAAGATATGCACTTAATTTAAGTCCTTCCGTTTGCAGAAGGATGTCTGAAATGCTATGGCAGTGTTCCGACAGTAATGAAATGTTGTAAAATTAACGAATTTAACCTAATTTCGAAATATTTGGAGACCTAAATTAACAGTTGCTGAGGTTGATCATCCAAGGACAAGTGAGAACACATATAGTTTAATGTAATAGTGCTAGAATGTAAATTACATTTCAGCAGGTCAGTCTCTTAGACATTAATCCCACACCCCATTCATTCTGCAATCTCAAACTCTTTTCTCTCGACAAGCCAGAATTCAGAAGTGCTTTGAATATGGCAGCCTTGAGGACCGCTATGCCTGGCTCCTTTCTGTTCTCTTGCATACGACAGCAGAAGTGCTTAGCTTAAACAATACCTTTGAAAGCAGCATACCAACACTCAGTTTTGGTGGCTTCACTTTTTAATTTCTGGTCATAAGAGAAATTGTGGCGCAGGAGTGACTTCAATTCAGTTTGGAAAAATGCCTATGTTCTACTACCTTTAAAAATCACACAACTCTCTTTGAACTAATCCATGGTTAAATTCTCGCATGAAGAATTATGGCAGTTGTCAGAATGAAAGTTGTGCAGGGTTTTGCAAGCTGTATTTTAGTTTTAGTCCAATCTTTTCACCTTTGGGGCAGAAAGGCTAATATCATATTCCCACACTTTGGATTTCAGATCCCATTAGGAACAAAGATGTAGAAAGTCTTTGTGCCAGAACAGGTGATAAGGTGTACGTTTCAGTAACAATAACATTTTGCACAGAAATCCACAATTTATGCTTTAAAGGGTAATAAGCGTTAACTATTGTGACACTGTCAGTATTTCAACAATTTAATAATTCTGATAGTACCCAGGTAAAGAATCATATTTTGAAATACCATTGAAACTACAATTAAAATATATCTCTTTACTGCTGCAATGCGTTTTAAGTGAGATCCTTGGCTTAAAAACTAGCTAACCATATGATACCGTAACTATAATGTGAAAAATGTTGTTCCAAAACATTTCTATTGCCATGAACACCAAGTGTATATGCAGTTCAATAACAAACCCAGCTACAAAGAACAAAGGTGTGATGTGATACCCTCTGTTGTGACCTTGAGGATTCTGGTGCATTCGCTTGGCCTAGCAGACAGACAAGGATAACATTTCACATTAAGAAAACAAAAAATCATCACAGACATCTGTGGGGGCAACTTTAGCCAAGAGCAAAAAGATCAGATGGAATGTAACCCCCCCACACACAAAATGCCTAAAAGGAAATGTAGAATAAAGGATTTATTACTTAAGGGTCAAAAGAGACAATACTGCACACATCTGTCTCTGTGCCAAAAACTATTTCTTCAAGTAATTCTAGGCAACTGAATTGCAGATTGCAGACCTTGCAGATTCCTTTGGGTCACCTGTTCAAATCCAGATTAGATCTAGGGAATATGAAAGCTGAAATTATCTGCTTGCCTCACCCTGCTGCAGATAGTTATCCAAATCACAGTAATCATTCTGAATTACTGGGGATAGAACCACTTCTCACAGGCTACATTGTGGGATTTGTAAGACGGTGAGCAATAACTCCGCACTTTTGGTCATGCCATGTGATTCCAGATCCTATGTTCAGTATTGACCAGCTATAGCTGGGTCCAGCTCAGCCCTGGGGCAAACTATGGGGCAAATCCATTCAGCAATTCAGAAGGCTGGCAACAGTCAAACGCACAGTATGACCAGACTTAGGGATGTCAGAGAATTTCTCCACGAATCTCGGGGAGGCCAAATGCCAGCGCATTCGGCCCCCCGAAATTGGTGGAGAAACGGTCTGCCCCCCTGCCTCCCCCCCCGGGACAGGAATTACCTTGGTCAAATGTCCCTGGCAGCGGCGGCGGCTCCAGCAGCGGTTTGGCGGTGGTGTGGCAGCGGCGGCGGCCAGTCTTCCAACCGGCTGCCACCGCCGCCATTTCCAAGTAAAAAAAACCCAAAAAAACAAGCAAACGTGATAGGCTACATAAAGATTTACGTAGCCTATCACGGCTAGTTTTTTTAAAAAACACCGTGATAGGCTACGTAAATGTTTACGTAGCCTATCACGGCTGACTTTGGGGGAAAAAAAAAAGCGCGTACGCAAATTTGCGTTCCTTATTTTGGCACGTGTAGTCTACGTAAACATTTACGTAGACTACGGCGAAAATAAGGGCAACGCAATAGTGTTGCCCTTATTTTCGCCGTAGTCTACGTAAATGTTTACGTAGACTACACGTGCCAAAATAAGGAACGCAAATGGCGGTGCCCATGAGCGCCGCCATTTGCATACGCGCTTTTTTTTTTTCCAGTCAGCCGTGATAGGCTACGTAAACATTTATGTAGCCTATCACGGCTGACTGCAAGGACACAAACGGCGGTGGCTACGGCCGCCACCATTTGCGTCCCGGCAGGACTAGAAGATTCGAGGCCGGAGGGACGGGGCGCCTCCCCGCTGGCCAGAATTTCGGCGGGGAGGAACGGGGCGCCTCCCCCCCGCCAGAATTTCGGGGGGAGGGACGGAGCGCCTCCCCCCACTGCGAAGCAAGCTTCGGGATCAGGTAAGTGACTTTCGTCCATCCCTATGACCAGTCAAGAGTCAGTCCAAAAACAGGGCCTGAAGCAGAGCCAAAGTCAAGTATAGGCAAGCCTTCCAAATCAAGCACAAGCCAAGGAACAGGGTCTTATCAGGCATCCAAGGGTCAGCAGCGCAAGAGGTCAGTCCAAAAAACAAACAGGGTCAGGAAAGCAAGATATTAGAATCAGGGTTCCCAAGTCTCCGGTCCTTGCCCTGAGTCTCCGGGTAGGAGGGGAGGGATGGAAATCTTCGGCTGAGACCTCTTTGTTGGCTGCAGGGTTTTTTTTTCCCTGAGCAGGAGAAGGAGGAGGAGGTAGATGTGATGGAAGCGGAAAAGGGAATGGAGGGAGGGCTGTGTAAGGTGAGAAGTGGCAGCAGTTTGTCTCTATCCGCCTCCTGTTTGGTCCACTCAGATGGCATCTACAGGCATGCACCTGCCTCTTGCCAGCCTAATCTCGGGGGCAGGAAGGGTGGCCTGGGATTGCTGGGTTGGCAGGTGGCAGGTATTGTGATGGGGCAAGAGTGAAGGGGAAAAGCCAACAATGGTGGCAGGGTGGCGAGGTTAAAGTGGGGCCAGGCCGGGCCACGGTCATTAAGGGTAAAAATGGGGATTGAGAAGGAGAACACACAGGGAAAGAGTGGGAAAGAGAGAGAGAGAGAGAGAGAGAGAGGAAAGAAGAGCAGGAAAGGCATAAAAGATGGGAGGAAGAAAGGGAGGGCAGACATGGCTAGAGAGAGAAAATGGCCGGGACAAGGCCCAGCAAGGTGACCCTCCAGAGTTCATTTTTAGAGAGTGCTGACCTCCAACGCTTGTTTTTTCAGGGACAGAGCTGAGCATAGTTCATGCGAAGCCACAAGGAAAACAGAAATCCCTCGAGCATGTCTCTGAGCATGTACAGAAGGCTTCCTCCACCACCACCCCTTACTGCAGCCTCCCCTAGCATTTCATTATGAAGCGTTTCCAGATGAAAGGCTGGCTCTTATTCAGAAAAGCTTAACTGACCTGGTGCCCTTTTAAAAATAAATGACATGATGGGTTCCTTCCTGCTGCATCTGTGACAGAGAGGAACTTGCCAGGATCTCCAGCTGAGCTGCTGGAATAAGGACTTGAGGGCTATTCTGTCAGCCTATTGCTAATACAGTTTAGTAATAATGGCACATAGAAAGAAAAGAGAAGTGAATCCTCTTCAAGTTTAACGATGCTTCCTGCATAGTTCGCTGAAAAAGGCTCCTGGTTGTGTGGATGAGCAGACAAGTTGGCATCGATAGGATGGGATTAATTACCCCTTATCACTCTTTTCCCCTTATCGCTCTGCTGTGCTCACAATCAGGGTTATTTTTAAAAAGTGGCAGCAGGGTGGTACTTATGGATAAAGTAGGCATCTGAAATGAATCAGGGTGCAATCCTAGCATCTTTAGCCAGAAAAAAAAAAAGCCCTACAACTCCCAGCTGGGGAATGCTGGAGTTGTAGAACTTTTTTCTGGCTAAACATGCATAGTATTGCATCCTCAGTCTGTTAGAATTTGTGTTTTTTATTTGGAATTACATGTTCTGAGTAACTGTGGTTGATGCTTAATGTATCATGCTTAATGACATCACTGGGGGCCATCCCTAGGTCTTAGGTTTGGGCCCTAAATTCTCAGGCCTGGGATGTTCCAGACGTGGCAACCCTAATTAGGAGCTGAAATTAAAGTGTAGTTCCAGCAGCCCTCCCTGCCTAGGACTGAGTTTTATCACCTGGAGCTTCCAAAGCCTTACCCAGGCCTCAGCTGCAGCACATCAGAGGCTTCTAGAAGAAGTCCTCCTTGGGAAGACTCCTTCACTCACGGGGAATGGTTCTTTCCAAATGGACACTCCTTCTCACAGTGGTTGTTCTGGGCTGCCTCTTGAGACACCATTGTTCTTGGGAGAGAGGTGGCCATTCAGTCTCAGAAGTGGAGTTCCCCCTCCTCTTGTGGGATGGACTTGCAGCCATCTCTCCCCTCCCCCCCGCCACCCCCGAGGACCCAGACTCCTCCTGATCTTCTGGCATGGGCTGCTCCTCGATACTGTTTGCCTCTGGGAGCTCTAGCTCCTCTTCTGAAGAAGATTCCTCCAGTGGGGACATGGCAAGTATAAGACATTTTGCATCGAAACAAGGAACATTAATTTAATGAACATAAAATTTAGCAATCAGTACTGAACGTTACTAATAGCTCACTAGTTCTCTGTAGCCTCTTGTGCAGCATTTGGTGAAGAGGTAGGATACAAATCTAACAAGCCCATAGATAGATAGATGATAGATAGCATGCCTAAATGTTCCAGACCAGTAAAGCTACAAATAATACCACTTCAGACTGGTAGTAGTTTAACACAGATTGAGTTATCTTTAATTAATCTTTAGTTCTGTCATAATTTCCCCTTTATCTTTCAATGCAGGATAGGTTTTCATTTTCAGAGTTTTCTTCCTGCATCTTCCAAATTGTTAGCAAGATTGAATGTTCTGTTTGGTTCCAAGGAACTACATTAAAAAAATCTCCCATCACAGCATCTATGATTACAGGCCACACTAGATATAACAGTCATTTTTATATGCCCCATTCACCTATAAAATGGTGGGTGATGGTGGTCATAAAGTTATTCTTAATCTGACTTCAAGAGTGGAACAGCACATGCAAAAGAAGTTCAGTTTCAGTTCAGCATACTAAGCGGAAAACAGCTATTTATGGGACTTGTAGCTGAACCAGTATCCTATCTACACTTCTGATCCACCAGGTATTTTGTGAGAGGACAAAGACAGGACACCACCTACAGAAAGACTATATACAGAGGAGAGAGGATGTGAAAACACCTGAGATAACTTTACTTAGAAAGCAGATACACAGAAAAATAAGAAAATGTTGTTCTTCTTAACTGTTAGTCCTCTGTGTGCAATAGAAAATATTGATTTAATATGATTTAAAATGGGGCACCTATGTTTTACATGTGTTGTTGTCTCAAAGTGTCCAAAAACATTTAGGCTGTAATCCTATATAAAGATTCCTGGGAGTAAGCCCAATTGAACTCAATAGGGCTTACTTCTGAGTAGACATAGGTAGGATTGCACTGTCTACAATGGACTTATCTTTCCTGGATAAAAACCTTTCCCTATCTTTAATAATAACAAGCAATTACACGTTACTAAAAATTAAAATAAGATCTATTTAATAAATTCTCAGTTCCCAAATAAATGAAGCGTTATTCTCACAAATGCAAGCAAACAAGAAAGACATAATAAAGATGGTGATGCACAACACTGAACTTGTTTCTTGAGAAGCAAGGATTTTACTGAGTTTAGTTTTAAGAATACAAATATTTATGGAAACCTTATATGAAAAAGGCATGTAAAAAAGGCATGAGCATAGCAAGAGTAATTGATCATCAATGCTTCGCTTAGGAATCAGAATTTGTAGATACCAAGGGGTAATGGGTGCATGGTTGCAGTTAGGTGTGTTATTTTTTAAAGGACAGGAGAGAGAGGGTTCAGTCATCTGAAATACTGAGAAACCTCAGTTCTGCAAGTCACTACAACTCACTAAGGGTCAGACTCAGTGGAAGCTGATGGCTGCGATGTCAGTGGGGCATGAAGTCTGCTCCAGGTTTCAGTCAGAACCCGCCGGAACTATAAAGGAGCTGTCCAAGGTGCACCTCGGACAGCTCCTTTAGAGTTCTGGCTGAAACCCAGAGCAGATTCACTGCCCCATTGACATCGGAGCCACCAGCCTCCACTGGTCAGACTAGACGCGATGGCGCTTGTTCTTCTGAGCTGAGAAGCATCCCAGAGCACTACTCTCCATGTGCAGGTAAAGACAGAACGGCTTTCGCTAACATGATAGCATGCATTTGATAGCTGAGTTCAAATCTCAGTTCAAATTTCATCTAGACAAGCAAGTAAAAAAATAATTATTTTCTATATGTCACCAAAGCAGCAAATAGGCTTTGCGTGGTCTAATCAAGCTCATTCAGCAATGGGAAAAGATACACTTGAGGTGCCTGGAAAATCTCTTACGCTTAAGAATCATGAGTAACAATGAAACAATTTAGCCTGGACTCTACTGGTCACTCTAAGATAGAAAACATTTTTCTTCCATTACAAATATTGAGAACAATTCTCTGAAGACCTGCTGCTGCCTCCTTTCTGCTTTCAGGCTTTGGGCATTTCTCTAACACAACAGTTAGTCCATGAAACTGCTCTTTGTTCACGTTCTCTTCCGATGGCCTGGTTGGAACCAGAGCTTTCCTTAGTCGCCTGTAAGGAAACACGATAGCATCCTGCAAATATGTCAGAGAATGTGGGAGACCAGGCCCTTGGCAGAGAGCCAGCATAACCAACCCTGGTGGCTTTGCACTGAGCAGCACGTCATGATCAGGCAGTCACACAGCCAGGGCTGCATCATCTGATGACAGCAACAGGGCACTGATGGTGGAAAATGGTGCCAGGAATGCCACCTCATCAGTGTTACCAGCCGTAGGCACCCTTAACAGCCCACTATAGGCAGAGCCCACCATAGGCAGAACTGCAGTCACAGGATACTGCACCAGGGCAAGAAGTGAGGTTAGACCTTTTACATATGCTAAATATGAAGAGGGTGATGTAAAAGCCTTAGCTAGGGTCAAGAGAGGGGGCAGCAAGGAAGAAAAGAGGTCTGCAGGCCTATATGGTGAATGCCTATAACTGGCAAGAGAAGAAGGAATACATTAGGCTAGAAACAAGCCAGGGGTATCAAGTTTATTTTGCCTACCCTGGTGTCCTCAACAGGATGTCAGCAGGACCCATCTGGTGGCAGGAATATGTCCACTTTAAAACAGAGCCAGGGATAAGTTATCCCTCCCTAGCTATTAAGAGCAGGAAGGGCATCAGAGAACCTACTGCTGAAGCAGACCCACTTGTGATTACACCAGACGATAACAATCCCAAAAGCTCTAATCCCATATTACCTGAATGGATCCAGATGATAGTAGTTGGGGAAGCCAGGTTTGGCCAGAATAAGCACAAACTCTAGACCACGTATCACCAGGTCAGCAACTTGTGGCCTTCCAGATGTTGGACTGCAACTGCCGTCAGCCCTAACCAGCATGGACAAGAGTGAGGGATGACAGGAGTTGCATTCCGGCAACATCTGGAGGGCCACAGGTTGCCACTCCTGCCCTAGACACTGGATATAAAGACAACATATAGGATCCAGATTTATGCTGGATCAACTGTGCTGATGGAAGTGGATGTCCTCACACCTCCTTCCCATGGCAGCTGCTCCAGCCCTCTGAAAATGGTACACAGATGGTCAGGAGACCCTGCTGAATGGGGTGAGCTGTGATGTGGGGGGAGAGGCAGTCTCCCAAAATCTGATGAATGGTCCTTCCACGAATGGAAACTTTCCCTTCACAGAAGGCAGATCCCAGAGCCAACCCAACATGTATCTTTAGGTGAATGGACTCAAAACTACTGAATAAATGGCTATGAACTGCCGCTAGCCATTTTTGCTTAGAAATCAGAGCAACATTTTTAACTATTAGAAGTTTAATATTTGTGAGTGATATTGTTGCCAAAGAATAATATTCCACTGCCATTTTGTGTGTCACCTCATAAACACCTTGGCTCAAAAGACAACATTTTTTCTTGGAAGGCAGGCCAGTAAGGATCTAGTGAACTAGGACAACGTGCACTAGGATGTTTCCTGCTGAAACCCACTTAAGGATTGGTCACACCCTCTATACACTGGCATAGGACCTCCTGAAACCTTTACATGCTCATTTTTCCTTTGAATCCTTATCTAATCAAAGCAACCCATCAACTGACTATGGAGAGCTCTGAGATTTCAAGTGTTCTTTAAATTCTACCTAAAGGTCTACCTAAGTACTTTAAATTCTACCTAAAGGTCCCCTCCTTTGGTAAGCAGGAACAAGACATTGGCCTGGTTCACACATAATGTTAACCCATTATGGTTTATTTAACCCATGGTTTGTTGCCCTACCCAGGCTTTGTCTGGCAGACAATTGAACAAACCATGTCTTTTTTTCTCAATCCCTGTGTCGTTTGTTCCCCTACACTTTTGCCCACTCCCTCCCTGTATCCCAAATGCCTTTGTAGCACAGTAGTAGTGACATGTTGAGCGGCTGTGTTTCTTTTAACCGTTCTTGCCCACTACTTTTGTAGCGTAGCAAAACAACCCATGAACAAACCACAGTTCTGGGTTCACACATTACGAACACCCACGGTTGTGAACAACCGAGAGTTCACAACCCAACAACAAACCATGGGCTCTCTTTCTGGGTTGTTTGTGGTTAACAAACCGTGGTTTGTTAGCACAGCCACATTCACATATCACAACAACCCAGAATTCAACAACCCATACTCTGAACTTAATATCCACTCTCACTTGCACAGGACCATGCATTCACAGGAGGGGGGATATTTGGCTGCTGTGAGGGGCAAATGTTTTTTTCATCGGGGGGTGGGTTGCCTTACCTTAGTTTAGATGAGCTAGCTGGGGCTCCCACCCTGTCTCTTTTTTAAAAACACAGTTTTTCTTAAAGCCACTCTGCAGCCTCCTGGTCAGATATCCTGGGCTAGAATGCCCATGGGAAGAATGGTATGTGATAACATGATATCCTACATATAGGTGAAAAGCAATTTGATGAGCGCTCATTTGCTCATTATGAGTGCAAGCATGTCACAGAGCCAGTCTATACATTCAAAACAACAACACAATGCAGCCCTGCAAGGATTGTATCACGTCAAAATGGATGGGGAGAAGCTGCAAGTTGGAATGCTCCCTTACACACGCGCGCACACACACCCCACTCTAAAAATCCTGCACACAGAAAGCCAGCATGTTTGGGAAAAAGATAAGCTAGAACAGGGGTAGGGAAGCTCTTTCAACACAAGAGCTGGATTCCATTTTGGAGAAACTCTAGGGGCCTGCATTCCAGTGGTGGGCAGGGCTAAAAGCAAAGGGGGGTGCCAAGGGCAGAAAGGAGGGTCCCCAAAATACAAAAACATACCAGCATATTGTCACTTAAAGCTCTTACGGCCAATAGCTAAGCCTTGGGAGAGCATTTCAGCTCATATTCAGAAACCAAGCATATAGAATGATTAATAGCGCTGACAGCTTCTCACCAAAGGGTGGGGGTCAGGTAGAATAATGGCACAATATTGTAAAGCTACATTTAAGGTGGGGGAATGACTAGCAGCAGACTGCAGTATTTCCTCTGTGCTCTTTCACAGACACAGACACAGACACTTTATTTGTCTCCCCAGTTTGGGTTATTATCGTTTTACATTCCTATTCTTTTCCTTTGGGTATATTTTAGCAGAAGAGAAGGTCAATAAAAGGTTTTAATTACATAGTTTCACATTAATTTCTCCATAATGACCACATCATTAAAAAGGGGTGGAGAACTTCAGCTTCTGATTTTTAGAGCTTTTATCCAAAGGCACTGATGACTAACACAGTCCTACTAAAGTTAAGAAACCAGTCTGTGCAAACAATGTACACTTTATTCTGAACTTCATTTGCTTTCTTTGTTGAAAAGATATTACTATGGTATTTATACTGATATTTGATATTTACTTTCAATATTTATATACCGCCTTTCAGCAGGAATACTCTTACAGTGGTTCACAGATCATCATTCCCTCTAGGAATTAACTCAGATAGCTAAGTGCAGACTAGTCTGAAAGCAAAACAGGGCCACCCAGAATCAAGAGACTGGTTTCCACATACTTGGGCAGCCCCTAGGTGTACAGAAGTATAAAATTTGTAAGTTAAAAGAAAAAGTAGTTTATAAAATCCACAAAAACTGTCTTACAAGCGATAGAAATATTTGGTATTGCTCCTTCTGTTAGAAAGGCAGCTAGCAGGGGGAAAACAAAAGGCAGAAAAGAATGAGCATTTACAAGTCCCACAATCACACAAGGCTAAAATAAGGAACACACCTTTCTTTAGTGAAAGAAAACAGCTTAACTCGCAAGTATTGTTGCATATACAAACGCAAGCACAGCTTCTTTGCGTTCTACAAAAGTGGCAGGAAGGAGAGGGAGAGGGCAAGCTATGTGCTCCTAGCAATGGAGGAAGGCAGAGAGTGAGAAGGAAGTGGAGGAGCAGAAAGGAGGAGCCACGCTGTAGGCTATAGAGATCCTAAGGCTAGCTATGCCCAAATTCCGATGAACTAACTACAACACTGGCACCTTCCCGTAAGTTGCAGATGAGGTTGCAATATTCCCAACTACAAAAACCTGTGAATTTACAGAAATGTGATGGCACTTGAGCCCACAGAAAGATGGGTTGGGAGGAAAGGGTCTTTAAAAAATCCAGAAGCCAGATGGCTGTGTGAGCCTATCAGAGCAGTTTTAAAATATGGAATGTTTGTGAGTGTTGAAAACAACTAGCCTCCTCAAACGGAAATGGAGGACAGAGGAAGAGATGGAATTGACCTCTTCAAGGCCCTGACAACATAAAGTAAGTATCCTGGAGGGAGGATTATGGTTGGGGGATGCCCAGCATGAGGTTAAAATACACACACACACACACACACACACACACACACTGCAATATACAGGGGTGTATTAGGAGGGAGGGAATGAAAAGAACCTGTTCCCCTTCCCCATTCTCCAGAGGTGCTTCCTCCTGCCTCCACTAAATAGCTGTGAAATGCTCAGGATTGGGCTGGCAATACTTTATTGCCTCTGAATGGAATGAAAAAGGGATCCCTTTATTCCTTCTTGCACTCCCTCCCCACCCCAGTACCATAAAAGTATAAATTTTAACTCTAAAGTAAGTCCCACTATATTCAAGGGAGCTTACTGCATAGCAAATGTGTTTATGATTGCAGCCTAGCAGCGCAGCACTATCCATATCTACTCAGAGGTAAGCCCTGCCGAATTCAATTGGTCTTACCTTCAGGTATGTATGTATAGGATTGCAGCCATAATCCACAAAATGTACCTGAAAGAATTTCACCCTGATACAGAAAAGAAGTTGGCCCTATAAGCAGCATAGCAGAGCACAAGCAAACTTTCAGAGATGTGATTTAATCATATGAAACCATAATAAATTCAATAGGCCATACACTACCAAATTCTGAGTGCAGTCAGAAATGGCTTTTTCTCATTTTTTTTCCAGCTAAGCTGAAATAGCATTTGTATATTACTGTACATGTTCAGCTATGGCGATTAGAAATTAATCATTCATACCTTGAGGCACTCTAGATATAGGATATGAAGTCAACCCAAATAAACTGCTATAGAAGTTTCTGTGGTATTTAAAAATAGTGCTACTAGGTATCTGTACAATGTGTGTGTAAATGTAATGGGTCTTACTTACAGAGGATAAATAACTCTTTTCCTATTATTCTTATGTATGTGACTAGATCTGTGTATTTATCTGCAGTATATCACACAATCCCCCTTCATGGATCACTGCCTTGTTGTGGCGAAGGGGCTTGCGTAACTCAGTGAAGCCATAAGCTATGCCGTGCAGGGCCACCCAAGATGGACAGGTCATGGCAGAGAGTTCTGACAAAATGTGGTCCACTGGAGAAGGAAATGGCAACCCACTCCAGTATTCTTGCCAAGAAAACCCCATGGAACGTATCACAAGGCTAAAAGATATGACGCCGGAAGATGAGCCCCTCAGGTCAGAAGGTGTCCAATATACTACTAGGGAAGAGCAGAAGGTATTTCCAAATAGTGCCAGAAAGAGTGAAGCAGCTGGGCCAAAGCCGAAAGGACACTCAGCTGTGGATGTGTCTAGTGGTGAAAAGAAAGTCCGATGCTGTGAAGAACAATATTGTTTAGGAACTTGGAATGTAAGATCAATGAATCAAGGTAAGCTGGAGGTGGTCAAACATGAGATGGCAAGATTGAACATCGACATCTTGGGAAACAGCGAACTAAAATGGACAAGTATGGGCAAATTTAATTCAGGTGACCATCATATCTACTACTGTGGGCAAGAATCCCTTAGAAGAAATGGAGTAGCACTCATAGTCAACAAAAGGGTGGGAAAAGCAGTACTGGGGTACAATCTTAAAAATGATAGAATAATCTCAGTACGAATCCAAGGCAAACCATTCAACATCACAGTAATTCAAGTCTATGCCCCAACCACTGAGGCCGAAGAAGCTGAGGTTGATCGGTTCTATGAAGACCTACAACACCTTCTAGAACTAACACCAAAAAAAGATGTCCTCTTCATCATAGGGGATTGGAATGCTAAAGTAGGAAGTCAAGAAATTACTGGGATAACAGGCAAGCATGGCCTTGGTGTACAAAATGAAGCAGGACAAAGGCTAATCGAGTTTTGCCAAGAGAACACGCTGATCATAGCAAACACACTTTTCCAACAGCACAAGAGGCGAGTCTACACATGGACATCACCAGATGGTCAATATCGAAATCAGATTGATTATGTCCTTTGCAGCCAAAGATGGAGAAGCTGTATACAGTCAGTAAAAACAAGACCTGGAGCTGACTTTGGCTCAGATCATGAGCTGCTTCTTGAAACATTTTGGCTTAAATTGAAGAACGTAGGGAAAACCACTAAACCATTCAGGTATGACCTAAATCATATCCCTTCTGAATATACAGTGGAGGTGAGGAATAGATTTAAGGGATTAAACCTGATAGACAGAGTGCATGAGGAACTATGGACAGAGGTCCGTAACATTGTTCAGGAGGCAGCAACTCAATCCATCCCAAAGAAAAAGAAATGCAAGAAAGCCAAGTGGCTGTCTGATGAGGCTTTACAAGTAGCTGAGGAAAGAAGGGAAGCGAAAAGCAAGGGAGAAAGGGGAAGATATATCCAACTGAATGCAGAGTTCCAGAGAATAGCAAGGAGAGACAAGAAGGCCTTCTTAAATGAACAATGCAAAGAAATCGAAGAAAACAACAGAATGGGAAAGACTAAAGATCTCTTCAAGAAAATCGGAGATCTCGAGGGAACGTTTTGTGCAAAGACAGGCATGATAAAGGACAAAGAAGGCAGGGACCTAACAGAAGCAGATAAGGTTAAGAAGAGGTGGAAAGAATACACAGAAGAACTCTACAGGAAAGATCTGAATGTCCCTGATAGCCATGATAGTGCGGTCACTGAACTTGAGCCGGACATCCTCGAGAGTGAAGTCAAGTGGGCCTTAGGAAGCATTACTAACAACAAAGCTAGCAGAGATGACAGTATTCCAGCTGAGCTATTTAAAATCCTAAAAGATGATGCTGTGAAAGTGCTGCACTCAATATGCCAACAAATTTGGAACACTCAACAATGGCCACAAGACTGGAACAGGTCAGCTTACATTCCAATTCCAAAGAAGGGCAACGCCAAAGAGTGTTCAAACTACTGCACAATTGCGCTCATTTCACATGCCAGCAAGGTGATGCTCAAAATCCTACAAGCTAGGCTTCAGCAGTATGTGAACCGAGAACTACCGGAAGTACAAGCTGGGTTTCGAAGAGGCAGAGGAACTAGAGATCAAATCGCCAACGTTCGCTGGATCATGGACAAAGCAAGAGAATTCCAGAAAAGTGTCTATTTCTCCTTCATTGACTACGCTAAAGCCTTTGATTGTGTGGATCACAACAAACTGTGGCAAATTCTTAAAGAGATGGGAGTACCAGACCACCTTACCATCTCCTGAGAAACCTGTACGAGGGTCAAGAAGCAACAGTAAGAACCGGACATGGAACAACCGATTGGTTCAAAATTGGGAAAGGAGTACGACAAGGCTGTATATTGTCGCCCTGCTTATTTAACTTATATGCAGAGTACATCATGAGAAATGCCAGGTTGGATGAATCACAGGTTGGAATTAAGATTGCTGGGAGAATTATCAACAACCTCAGATATGCAGACGATACCACCCTAATGGCAGAAAGCAAAGACAATTTAAAGTGCCTCTTGTTGAGGGTGAAAGAGGTAGGGATGTACGAAAGTTCCGCCATGGATCTCAGGGAGGCCGAATGCCAGCGCATTCGGCCCCCCAAAATCGGTGGCGGAACGCCCCCCCTGCCCCCCCAGACGAGACTTACCTTGGGCGGATCTTCCTGGCGGCGGCGGCGGCTCTGGCGGCGGCGGCGGCCGGTCTTCTGACCAGCTGCCGCCACCGCCATTTCGAGGATAAAAAAAATAAAAAAAGTGATAGGCTACATAAAGATTTACATAGCCTCTCACGGCTAGATTTTAAAAAAAACACCGTGATAGGCTACGTAAATCTTTACGTAGCCTATCACAGCTGACTTAAAAAAAAAAAAAACAATGCGCGTACGCGTGTGTTTTGTTTTTTGTTTTAATCAGCCGTGATAGGCTACGTAAACATTTACGTAGCCTATCACGGCTGACTGCAGGGACGCAAATGGCGGTGGCTACGGCCGCTGCCATTTGCGTCCCTGCTAGCCAGTGGCCGGATGTCCGGCTGCTGGCGAACCCGGCCGGTGGCTCCGCAGAATCGCTGCGGAGCACAGCCAACCGGCCAGGATTCCGGGGGGGAGGAACGGAGCACCTCCCCCCCGGCGAAGTTTCCGGGGGGAGGGACGGAACGCCTCCCTCCCACCATCAACATAATCTGCAGAAAGGTAAGTCACTTTCATACATCCCTAAAAAGAGGAGAGTGCAAAAGTTGGTTTGAAACTCAACATTAAAAAAACGAAGATCATGGCATCTGGCCCCATCACTTCCTGGCATATGGAAGGGGAAGAAATGGAAGCAGTGAGAGATTTTATTTTCTTGGGCTCCAAGATCACCGCAGACGGTGACTGTAGCCATGAAATTAAAAGACGCTTGCTTCTTGGGAGGAAAGCTATGGCAAACCTAGACAGCATATTAAGAAGAAGAGACATCATCTTGCCGACAAAGGTCCGTATAATCAAAGCTATGGTTTTCCCAGTAGTAATGTATGGCTGTGAGAGCTGGACTATAAGGAAGGCTGAGCGCCGAAGAATTGATGCTTTCAAACTGTGGTGCTGGAGAAGACTCTTACGAGTCCCCTGGACTGCAAGGAGGTCAAATCAGTCAATACTAAAGGAAATCAACCCTGAGTGCTCATTGGAAGGACAGATACTGAAGCTGAAGCTCAAATATTTTGGCCACCTAATGCGAAGAAGAAAACTCTCTGGAAAAGACTCTGATGCTAGGAAAGACTGAAGGCAAAAGGAGAAGGGGACGGCAGAGGATGAGATGGCTAGATAGCATCACCGATGCAATGAATATGAACTTGAGCACGCTCCGGGAGAGAGCGCAGGACAGGAAGGCCTGGCGTGCTATGGTCCATGGGGTCACGAGGAGTCGGACACGACTTAACAACTGAACAACAACAACAACAATATCACACAATCACCCAAAGGGCTTTGGCTGTTGGGCGATTTATAAATAAAATTAAATTAACTTAAATACTTTTCTGTGCTGTCCATACATTCCACCCCCTACTCCCAGATTTATCCTTGTGACTTTACCAGCACCTACTAAAGCAGCCTAGAACTCACAGCCTTATTTAGGTAAGTTTAAAAAAAATCTAGTAAATAAATGAATAAATAAAAGACTTGCATAGACTACATTTCTTGGACCGTTCCCACTGCATGGACTTCTCAGATGGAGTTAGTTGCTGCTGTGACTTTTCTCCATGGTTGTGCATCCTACTAATTCTGGAAATATTTTGGTCTAAAACGTACATTTACATGGGATCATTGGTATGAGGCTGAAAGCCATAAATACATTACATATCACAACATAACTGATTTGCAAATGTGTAGCAGGGCAACAGCTTGTTGAGAATAGAGATGTTACACTTCTTTACTATAGTGCTGTTATTTCTAGAGTTGCAAAGAGGATTTGCCACAACAACGAGGGAAGTGTGGACCATCAACAATGGCAGCGTAACATTATGAAGCATACCACACTCTGCTGTTATTGCAGACAGTTGTGTGGGGCAAAATGTTCATAGCCACAATTCAGATGGGGCAAGTCCACTCTGTATATATTCTTCAAAAATTTTCACTCACGAACAACAAATGTCCAAAATAAGGTTTGAATTATGGAATGTGGCATTTCCATTTCAGGAAAAAAAAAATTTTGCCCCTGTGCCACAAGTCTTAATATTGCACTTACAGGGTATATCTATCCTTTAAGTAGCCTTTCCCAACCTGGTGCCCTCCAGATGTATTGGACTACAACTCCCAGCATTCCCCAGCCAGTATGTCACTCCCAGAATTCCCCAGCCAGCATCTCACACCACAGGCCTAATCTGCATCAGGGCCCCCCATGGCTGCTCTTTAAAAGAACCATCCTCACAATTGCTAATTGTGCGAACAACGTCAAGTCTGGTTTGGTCCTCACTAATGGTACAATGAAAACCAAACCAGACTGCTGTTGGCTCAGGTTTATTTTTGTGCACAAAATGGTTAAGTTTAGTGAACACCTATTAAACCTTAAGGCAGCCTTCTCCAACTTGGCACACTCCAGATATTTTGAATACAACCCCCATCATCCCCAGCCAGCATGGCAGTGCTAGCTGGGTGGTAGTGCTCAGAGTTGCCACCCCTCTGGAAGATGCCTGCCAAGGGTCTTTCTAGTCAAAAGATGAAAATAAACAGTTCTGTTGCGACAGCTTCGGAATCCATTCTTACGTCACACATTAGGAAAAAGAAATGCAGAATGGGTAGTACAGCGAAACAAAGCTTTCCATCTGTAACGTATTGAAAGAGGAAGTGATCATATTCTGCAGTCCCCTTTAGTGTATAGAAGATAAGTCTCCTCCTGTTTCCCACAGCTCTTGTCTTCCTCGTCCTTGCAAAACACGGCATGGGGGCAGGGTGGGGAAAACACACACAGAGTTCCCAATCTGATCATGCCCCCGAGTCCAGTGCCGAGACCTCGGCCTCCCACATGAAATAAAAGGCAGCTGTGTTCATGGCAGCAAGAGGCTCTTCTCACACACTGCTGTGGCACATGCACCAAACATCTGCAAAGGATGGGAGATAATTCAGGGCACAAGCAATCTGCAGCCAGAGGCACATGCATTATGCCAACAATAGTAACAATAAAACATGTATACAGCTCCCATCTCCCCATATTTACATCATAATACATAAAATATTAAAATCGCTTATAAAATTACCATTAACCAATGAAAGCTGTGGGGAAGGGGAAAATATGCTAAAGCAAAATCAGAGTGGAATCTGAAAGCACCTAGAAAATGAAAAGGCCTTTCAAAAGCTTTCAGGGAAGAACAGAAGCGACAATCTGGGAGGAGGAGGAGGAGGAGGAAGGGGAAGGGGAAGTGGAGAGAGCACAGGATTCTCTGCACAGCATGGGCTTTCTCCATTGCAGGGATTTCAGTGATAAGTGGGCTTTTGAGAAGAATACATACGAGGGTGATCTTGGCAAGAACTTTTCAGATGAATTACTTTGCTGAGAAGCAACCCCCCTTTAGATAATTCTCATCTCCTGTCCCTTTATTGCAGGAGTCCCCAACCTTTTTGGACCCATTTGGGAATTTGAGAAACTGCTGTGGGCACAACCACCACAAAATGGCTCCAATGGATGATGTGGCTAGTCCCATAATGGCTGCCGGGGGGGGGGGAATAGCGAGTTTTGAGGGTGGGAAATAGCAAGGCAAAGGGGTAGAGGGAGAAAGTGAGGCTACAGGCTATGAGGGGGGAGAAACAGCAAGGGAAAGAGATATGGGGAGAGAAATAGAGACTGGGAGTGGAGAGAAGCAGGAAGATAAAGGGGTGAGTGGGAGAGAAAGAACAAGGCTAGGGGCTAGGAAGGGAGAGAAAGAAGAAGGCTAAGGATGGGGAAGGGAGAGAAATAGCAAGGAAAGTATGGAGAGAAATATCAAGGCTAGAAGAAGCTGGGAATGAAGAGAGAGAGAGAGAAGGGGCAAGGTGTGTGGACAGAGGAAGATTGGGAGGCACCATGGTACAGCATGCTCAGGAAGAGGAAGGAGAACCTAATGCCCTTTTTTCAAGTTTTTGTTTTAATTAAAAATAAAATTTTGAAGGGGGCACGGTGTGGAGAGCTTTGCAGGGCACCATCGAATGTACCCACTGGTGCTGTGTTGGAGATCTTTTTTTGGTGGCACTTGTAAGCTATTAATAGTGGTCACTTAATGTCTGGCTTTTCCACCCCACTTCTGATTACCCTCATAGGGTTCACCTCCCCGCCCTATGCACTATGATGGGGTGAGCATCATGCCAGGGGACAGGAGGGGGAAGGAGAAGGAGAAGGCATGGCCTCAGACAGTGCCAGGGGCCAGATTGGGGAGACTCACAGGGCCCTATTATGCCAGATGTTCCTCACCCCTGATCTAGAATGGATCTGAGAGGATGTTTATTTTATTTATTAGTTTATTGAAAACATTTCTATACCACTCTATATGTTTTTAAAAAACACAACACATGCAAAGAGGTGTACAAATAAGATAATATTTTAAAAATTACAATAATAAAAACAGATAAAACCCCAGAACAATTCATAATAAATGCAATATCCAATCTGGCTAGATGACATGTCACCACAAGGGCCAAATGCAGATTAGGCTGCAATCCTGTACCCACTGGTCTGAGAGGAAGCCCCATGGAATTCAATGAGACTTACCTCTGAGTAGGCATGACTAGGATTGTGCTGTTAGAGCACAAACCTATCCAATAGACTTTCATAGGTTGCTCATAGATGCTCCATCCATCCTAAGACCTGCTGGGTGGGATGAACAGCAGAGGCTTTTCCCCTCCCATTTCTCCAAAACTGCATTTAGCATTAGGTGGGCCTCATAGCCCATCTAACTTACCTTGCTGCAGGCAGGGATGGGAGCTGAGAGGCCATTGTATGCAGTGGATCCAAGGCCTCCCCTCTCCACTCCACCCACTGGCATGCCCCCATCCCTCCCTCTCCTTCCTCTTCCCAAGGTTGGAGCTGCCAACCTTGGGAGAGGGAGCTGCCATGGTAGCTGGGAGGGGTAGGGAGGAAATCTCCACTCAGATCCCCCTCCTCAGAGGTTGTAGCTCTGCCTACAGCCTTGGAAGGGGAAATCCTCAGCTTCCTATGGTACCTCAGACACTTACGTGGTTTGCATGATCACCACAGCTTAGACAAGCCATGGTGCCTTGTTTAAGCTGTGCCACATGTAGGGCACCATTTGCCTAATTACCCACCCAGGTGCAGCTTGTTGTGTTGTCTGAACCCAGGTGGCATGGCTTGTTGGAGGTGGAAATAACCCTCAAATGACCCAACAACAGACCATTGATTATTTGAGGGTTGTTTCCCCTTCCAGCAAGCCATACCACCCAAGTGCAGATGACATGACAAGCCACACCTGGGTGGGTAATTAGGCAAATAGCACCCAGAATGCACCAGCATGGACCACAGCTTAAACAAGCCACTGTGGCTTTTTTAAGCCACAGTGATCATGCGAACTGTATCAATATCTACGGGCATAGGACTGCCCTCTTAGAGATTTTAATTAACATATCTTAAATACGGTTTTTAACTGTAACATCATTAGAATGTGTTCTAACAAAATAGTGAATGTTAATGCATCCAAATATTTATATGGGTTTACACAAACATCTTAGTATATCCCAGGGCGGGGGGAGGGGGAGGGGAAGAGTGTTTTAACACATAGGTCCTTTGGTAAAGGAGTATCCTAAATGCACACAAGTGCTTGTAATGACTTTCCCCTCTCCCTTTAACAATCCCATCTTCAGAGTATTTTCTGATGGACTATGTTTAAACAACCTCTTTGTTTCTTTTTCCTTTAAAATTTTGACTTTAAAATGTGAGGGCTGCTTCCCCAAAAAGATAATATCATATAAAATATATTATAACTCCCTGACTTCAGTGTAAGTTTGTTATTCTGATTTTTGGACAATATGAAATCAAATGAAGCAAACACGATTTTATCCAGTACTGCATGAAATTACATAATCCTTAGAGCAAGACATGGTTCCCAGACTTATCTGAACTATAACATTGAAAAAGAAAAGCATGGAGGTTTTCCAAAATAAGCTTTCATAGTTCAGTTTGTTGTTCAGCTTCCTTTGCCCTTGTCTCCATTTTTTGTTCACTGTGCATCAGTGCTGAACCGAGGCATGCATAGCGCGCATTTAACCTGTGTCGTTTGCAGAAAACATCAGGGCATGGCATGGATGCTGTTATGATGTTACTGAAAACATTACCACTTTCAAGAAGGGCAAATTTTCCCACCAACTTAGAATTAGATATGATGTTAGATCTCCCCACCCTCCAATGTTTGTTTTGTACTCTAGCACTAAAGAAGGGTCAAGCTACATGTGACATGGGAGTTCTGGGACTGGAAGATATAAATGGCATCTTTTTATATTACCAAAAAAAAAAAGTTGTGAGGGCTCATTTGGATCAGGCAATGGCATGGGAGAATGGGGGTCTAACTCTTTGGCCGAGTTCCACATCCCAAACCAAATGCCCCCCGCAACCTGCTATAAGCCATTGAAGAGAAAATTATGAGCTGGGGAGAGCAATGCTATTGCCATAGGATATTTTGGATTCCTGGATGCGAGGTCAGAGACAAGGCTCTGACCTCAGACCCGTGCGTCTGAGCTCCCCACCCCTGCCCCCTTGCAGCCAGAAGGAAGAGAAAGGGGGTGCCAGTGGGCAGGGAGGGGAGAGGTGGCTTACGCCATATCCTCAGGCCTCCAGAGCCTCCTTCCCTCCCCCTCCCTGACACCTCAGCTAGACAGGTGAAAACGGCCATCTAGCTGAAATACAGAGTGGGAGGAGTGCGGAGGTGACGATCACCTCTGCATTTCTTTCTCTCTCCATAGGATGCCCATCAGCTCCAAGTTTGGAAGCTGATGGTCATCTGGATAGGATTGCGCCCTAAATCTGTATGTTTTCCCTACATTGGAGAGAATTTTGATTGAGGTCCTTACACAGAGGCAAAGGGTAGATCTGTCTTCCCCTGAGGCACAGCCATGATCCAAATTGCCTATCACTGATTTCGAGATGGAAAAGAGCTTTTTTCTATTACATGGGCCTGCAATGGGAGGCAGAATCACCATACACTGGATGAGGGCAATCAATGGAATTTCAGTTCAGATAAATGTCCTACATCCAAGTTTCTCCTATTCTCCCATCCAACTGCAACTGGAGATGAGGGAGAAATGTGCTCACTTTGCATTTTAATGCTGACTGACCTAATTTCACACTTTTGAACCAACACAAGAGCAGAAACTCAGTTATTCTTTGAAATTTGCACTTCTCCTAATTTTGCAACTGAGTTGTCCAGTCAAAAAATGCAGACAAAAATGCATATGCGTGAAAATAATGTTCAAAAATGTGATCTATTAGGAAAATTGCTTGTAAAAATATGTATTTAAAACTACATTGCATACAAAATTCATGTTTTAAGAGAAATGTGCAAAAAAATTAGAAACTTAAATTTTCACTTTTTAAAAAAATCCCAAAATTCTGGACAAACAAATTTAAGTTTGGAAAACATAGAAACTGAATGAAACTGAAATTGACTGATTCATCCATTCCTAATTACACCCCCCCTGTCCTAATTACAACCCCCCAGGTCCCAGACCTTTCCTGAGCGTTCCCTGACCCCCAAGAGAGGATTTGAGGGAAACTCAGTGGGGGTGAGCAGAGGAAAGCTTTGTTGTGTGAGAGGCCTTCTGTTTGCATTACTTTGGGATACAACTCCATGATTTTTCATGAATTGATTACTTGTAGGTGAATGTGTGAACTGGCTCCATTGAACAGTATTGCACCTGAGGTGATCCTGGGTGATACAGAAGTTCTAACTGTGGTGTTTGACCTGTGATGGCTCTTCCATACATGGTGCATCAGTGCTGAACATGCACATGTGAACCAATCCACATACACTTGATTAATCCAGAGAAAAGCCTGCAGGCTTGGCACTTGGAAAGATTTGCAAATTTACCTCTAGATTTACAAATTATCTAATGAAATAAGAATAGCACATGGACAACTCCAGTTCAAGTTGGCTCATTTCTGTCATGACATACTTTAACTCTTGTATTTCTGCAGAATTTTACACATTTAATAGAACCGTATAATGTCCTTCAAACATTTCAGTTTTATAATGTAAGTATGTTTCTTGTACACTGTAGTTAACTGCAGCCCTTTTAATTTAAAAAGTCATAAATACTTATAGTTGGGTAAAAGCGGTGCTTCTCAGCAGTCAGATATATTGGTTTGTAAAACGATTATGGTTTTAATGCCATGTGCACATTAATTACCTGAAATAAATAACTGAGCACTACTGTAGAAAAAGGTTATTCTGTTATTATACACACAAGGCTGTTTTCTACTTTTAGATATATCTTGGAAAAGTAACACATTTACAGAAAGTTATTTTAGGAGGGGAAAAATGTGTAGTGGTATTGTAATAAACATTAAATGAAACTCCATATTTTTTTAATTTAGCAGATGCCATAAGCATGCCATGCTCAAATTTAGAAAAAAAAAAGGTACACAAGAGTGTACAATACATACTTTTCTCATAGTCATTACAGTTTAGTGGGATATATAAGCTTCTAGCTGAAGATATATATATATTAAATCCCACCAGCTCACATACACCAGAGCTGCATCGCCACATTTGCACTCTTTAAAACAGGATGTTCAATTTTTGTAAAACATTGCCATTTACAATTGTGCACATTTTATTTGTGGGACTTTACCGGTAGTATCCAGTGCTGGAGGCCCTAGTACTTGAGGCTGTTTCTGCAGTACATATGCACTAAATGTTACTGTCACAAACAGTTTGTTCAGCATTAAAGAAGAGAAATGTAGACATAATCATTTGCAGAAGTAGGAGCTAAGAGAAAACAACTCAGATAACATGGTGACGAATGCAGGTAAATCAATAATTACTGCAATAGTCGTAGGCCTATCATCTTCAATATAATTGTAACTAGAGTAACATATCTTCAAAGCTGCTCTGTTAGTGATTTTCAAGTGAAGGGAGGGGCCCATCAGCATGCTGTGAAAGCATTGTGCATGTGGCAAAAGCCTGCTCCTGAGAGAAGGGACTGAAGCTATGCCAACTCCTATCCAGTACTTAGAATGCAATAATAACACTTTCGAGGGAGGAATCCCCATGGAACATATTAGTAGTAGTAGTAGTAATAATAATAATAATAATAATTTCATTTCTATACCACCCAAAGGCCAAGGCTCTTTGTGCAGTTCACAACGATTCACAAAAATACAACCACAACATTATAAAACCATTACATAATACAATAGTATCATAAAACATAATCTAAACATTTTTAATGTCAAAATTTAAAACAATTTAAATAGCTAAAAACAATTTCAGTAAACAATTTCAGTAACAGACATGTTCAAAAAAGCTGGCATAAGTGCCCCATCATATGCCATTAAATGCCTGGGAGTAAAGGGCAGTCTTAACCTGACCCTGAAAGATTGGCAGTGTTGGTGCCAAGCAAGCCTCAATGGGAGTTGGAGGGCCACCACTGAGAAGGCTGTCTCCCTTGTTGTTACCTTCCAAGCCTCCCTCAGAAGCACTCAGAGGAAGGCCCCAGATATTGATTGTAGTGTCCGGGTATGTTCATGTCAGGACAGGCATTGTGGTCCTGAGCCATGGTAGGATTTAACACCCCAGTAAACATGCAGAATGGCAGTGTAAAATTGTGTTGGAGCTCACTAGGGCTCAGCCCCAGCATCTGACTTTGGTGCCAGGGCTCCACTCCAAAATTAGGAATGGTGGAGAATTCCGCCACGGACTCCGGGGGGCTGGATTCTTTAGAATTAGGAGAAGTGCGAATTTCAAAAACAGATCACTCACCTCCACCTCCCCGCGGGATCCTTCTGGGTCAGATCTCTGTCCACATCAACCCCGCGGAGCCGGCCGCCAGCTCCGCAGGGCAGGAGAAAGTCGATAAGGCCGGCAGCCATCGCCATGCCATATCTCTGTGTAAGTCAGTCCCCCGGAAGCAAATGGCATAGTGGGCGCCATTTGCGGCCGTAAAGCTGATCGATTAGCCTAGATGCAGCCATTTACAGCTGCATTTAGGCTAATCGACCAGCTTTACGGCCGCAAATGGCATCTGCTATGCCATTTGTGTTCCTGTTTTTGGCCGTGATAGGCTACGCAAATATTTGCGTAGCCTATCACAGCCAAAAACAGGGACGCAAATGGTGTAGCAGGCGACATTTGCAGCTGTAAAGCTGGTCGATTAGCCTAAATGCAGCTGGACTGATTTACACAGAGATACGGCACGGCAATGACTGCCGGCCTTATCGACTTTCTCCAGCCCTGCAGAGCTGGCAGCCGGCTCTGCAGGGTCGAAGTGGAGCTGGCCTGGACAGATTCCGGGGGGGAGGAATGGAGAGCCTCCCCCCCATCGAGGATTCCAGGGAGAAGAACGGATCGCCTCCCCCCCCAGCAGACCCCCCGCGGACAGCAGGTAAGGGGATTTGTACATCCCTATCCAAAACACATGGAGTAAGACTAGATCAGGGTCCCTGAGCGCATTGCAAAATGAGTACAATTCCCTTCACTTTCAGGTAACAACACACCAGGAATTGGGGAAAATGGGTTCCAGATCTGACAGTGGTGTTTTCCAAAGAGACTTGAGCCCTAGCACAATTTTTCTTCTTCTGAGAATTAAGCTCTGTTTGTACTCAAAGCTTAATGAGAGCTTTCTAGTAGAGGAATCTTGAACAAAACTGCAATTCTTTTGGGTCATCATTTTTGAAACTTTATTAGAAAGGAAAAGATAACTACAAAATGCAAAGCTAATTTTATGTTCCTGTTGCAGTTGTAAAGGTCACTGTGATACCCAGTGTAGACTGAGACTCACAAAAAGTCAATACATAAAAAGATATTGCTTTTGTTCAATAAAAGAAGCTTTCTTCCAGCTTGCCAATTCTTTTTATAAAAAAGACTAGAACTTTGCAAACTCTGCAAACAAATGTTTTAGAACATATAAGGCCTTTATCTCAGTGATGTGACAATCGAATAGCTCTATTATCTAAGGAATATTTTGTTTACCTGGCAGAAATTAAGTAGAGATAGAAACATTTTCATTAATCACCTTGTTTCTGCTTTATGGTAAGCACGTACAACACAACAATGCCACAGACAGAGTCATTAAAATGTTCAGAGTTCTTGGATGCCAAAAAAGAGCTCTTAATAAGCACAATGTGGAATATCGATACTGCTTTATGGACAATCCCTGTCTAGACATAGGAACTAGAAAGTGAAAGGGCATTACTAAAAGTGTTGCATCTATGCAGAAGCAGAAAGCCAGTGCAAAAAACAATTGGATGTTATGACGGACATCCTGAAATTAAGAAACAAATCTGATCATTTTTATATGGCCTTAGAATTGTACCCATTCATTTGTGATGAATGTGTTTGGGATAATTTATAATGTACCAATTCAATCATATAATCAAGTGACATTAACAGCCATTTAAAAAACATTTTTAAAGAGAGAAAAATGTATCCTTTCATGCATCAAGGAATGCACAAGATGGGATAGAGCAGTGTCTAAGTGGCATAAGAACGTAAGAAGAGCCTTGCTGGATCAAACCAAAGACCCATCTTATCCAGCATCCTGTTTCCTCAGTGGCCATGCAGTGGCCCATGGGAAGCCCACAAGCAGGGCAAAAAGGCAATAGACCTTTCCTGATGTTGTTCCCCAGCAACTGATATTCAGAAGCATGTGTCAGTGTGGAAACTGAGCCAATAGAGCCCCAGAGCAATTCTGATTCTGAGGAGGAACAGCAATCCATGGGAGAGGAGCTCGCTCATCTCTCAAAAGCACAGCAGCTGGCAGAGATTCCTCCTGCCAGCATTCCTGGGATAGATAGTGACCATGGCAGTGAGAGAGCACTGGAGGGGGACTTGCTGGACGCTCGGCGCAGACACAGGGAGAGACGACGATGGAGGGCGTGGAAAGGAGGCGTAGCGCTCACTTGGTGCACAAACAAGTCGCGTCCTGAGGACACCGGGGAAAGAGTGAGGATCTCTCCCTAGCCCATAAGTTCAGGGTCTTCCCGTGATTCACCTAAACCTGCCGCGCTAGACCCACAGCCCAATGCCTCCCCCTCCTCTCCTTCCTCCTCCTCCTCCTCGTCCCCAGGCCTGACTAGGCTGCCCCCCAAGCCTGTTGGGGGTCTCCAATGTGGGGGTCAGATCTCCACCAGGTAGGTGCCTCCGCAACCCCCCACCCTCCCATCTGCTATTGCATGTTCACCTCCACTCCTCCCAGTGGGGTGGGGTGGAGGCCCTAGCTTTAGTGGACTCTGGGGCTATGACCAGTTTCATGGATGAAACGTTCTCTCTCTTCCACAAGATTCCTACCCTGCCTCTTCCTGCCCCCTTGGCAGTGGAGACCATCGATGGGCATCCTCTTTCTTCGGGCATGGTGACCCGGATTATAGCTCCACTCACTCTGTGCGCCCAGTCCCACATTGAGCAGATTCAGTTTCACTTGGCCAAGGCTCCCCAATACCCAATCGTGCTGGGTGTTTCCTGGCTCTCTAAGCATAATCCTCAGATTTCTTCGGGGCTTCAGGAAGTGGAGTTTGCGTCTCCCTACTGCCGGGAGCATTGCCTCCCGACCGAGGCACCAGTTCCAGTCCAGGCCTTAACCCTTTCCTCCCCCTCCTCATCTGTTTCTGGCAGTTCTTCAGCTACTGTCATCCTCCCAGAGACGTATGCGGCTTTTCGGGATGTTTTCGACAAGAAGGAGGCCGCCCAGCTCCCCCCCGCCGCCCTTTTGACTGTGCCATTAACCTCATTCTGGGGGCGACCATCCCCACTGGCCAGCCGTATTTGATGTCGGAGCTGGAGCTTCGAGCTCTGCGGGAGTTTTTGGACACAAACCTCAGCCATGGCTTCATTTGCCCCTCCTCCTCCCCCGCCTGTGCCCCTACCATGTTTGTGCGCAAGAAATCAGGTGAACTCCGCCTGGTGCATGATTTCAGAGCTTTGAATTCGGTCTCGATCCCCGACAAGTACCCCCTCCCCCTCATACCAGAGATGCTGGAGTGCCTGGGGCGAGCCAAGATTTTCACAAAGTTGGACCTGCATGGCGCCTACAATCTGATTCGCATCCAAGAGGGGAATGAGTGGAAGACCTGTTTCGGCACCCGGTACGGAGCATATGAATACCTAGTGATGCCGTTTGGGCTTACATGCGTGCCCCCCCCCCTGTTTTCACATTTTATGAATGCCATCTTCCTGGACTATTTGGACACTTTCTTCATTGTGTATCTCAATGATTTACTTATATTTTCTGAAGACCCCCACGCCCATCAGCACCATGTCTCTGCCATCCTCCAGCACCTCCACCAGCACCATCTTTATGCCAAGCTGGAGAAATGTGCATTTGACCTAACCTCTTCAGACTATCTTGGCTACATTATCTCAGCTGATGGTATCAGGATGGATCCTGCAAAGGTCCAGGCTGTCCTCTCCTGGCAGGCTCCATCCACCAAGAAGGACTTGCAACGTTTTCTGGGGTTTGCTAATTTTTACAGAAAGTTCCTGCCCAGCTTTGTTCGGCTGACATCTCCTCTCACGGACCTCCTTAAGGGCAGGAAATCTCCTTTTCATTGGACGGAATCTGCCCAACAGGCTTTCAAGGAACTTAAGAAGCTTTTTAGTTCTGAGCCGATCCTGTTATATCCCGACCCGAGGAAGCCTTTTGTGGTGCAAACTGATGCCTCTGACTTTGTGGTGGGAGCGGTGCTTTTTCAGCCAGATTGGGCAGGCGGCGGGTTGCAACCCTGTGCCTACCACTCCAGGAAGCTGAACATGTCTGAGAGGAATTATACTGTCTGGGAGAAGGAACTGTTGGCCATCAAGTCTGCTTTGGAGACCTGGCGTCATCTTCTGGAGGGGGCACAGCACCCAGTCGAAGTTAGAACCGACCATCGCAACCTGGAACATATTCAGACAGCCCATGCCTTAAACCAGAGGCAGATTAAGTGGTTGCTTTTTTTCCCCCGGTTCCACCTTAAGATTTGCTATGTGAAATTAATATAATTAATTTCATTAATTATCCAGCATTAGTAACAACAAAGCTAGCAGAGATGACAGTATTCCAGCTGAGCTATTTAAAATCCTGCTTCATTGACTACGCTAAAGCCTTTGATTGTGTGGATCACAACAAACTGTGGCAAATTCTGAAAGAGATAGGAGTACCAGACCACCTTACCTGTCTCCTGAGAAACCTGTACGAGGGCCAAGAAGCAACAGTAAGAACCGGACATGGAACAACTGATTGGTTCAAAATTGGGAAAGGAGTACAACAAGGCTGCATATTGTCGCCCTGCTTATTTAATTTATATGCAGAGTTCATCATGAGAAACGCCGGGTTGGATGAATCACAGGTCGGAATTAAGATTGCTGGGAGAATTATCAACAACCTCAGATACGCAGATAATACCACCCTAATGGCAGAAAGCGAAGAGGATCTAAAGAGCCTCTTGTTGAGGATGAAAGTGGAGAGTGCAAAAGCTGGTTTGAAACTCAACATTAAAAAAACTAAGATCATGGCATCTGGCCCCATCACTTCCTGGCATATAGAAGGGGAAGAAATGGAAGCAGTGACAGATTTTACTTTCTTAGGCTCCAAGATCACTGCAGACGGTGACTGTAGCCTTGAAATTAAAAGACGCTTGCTCCTTGGGAGGAAAGCTATGGCAAACCTAGACAGTATAGTAAGAAGCAGAGACATCACCTTGCCGACAAAGGTTCGAATAATCAAAGCTATGGTTTTCCCAGTAGCAACGTATGGCTGTGAGAGCTAGACTATAAGGAAGGCTGAGCGCCGAAGAATCGATGCTTTTGAACTGTGGTGCTGGAGAAGACTCTTATGAGTCCCCTGGATTGCAAGGAGGTCAAATCAGTCAGTCCTAAAGGAAATCAACCCTGAGTGCTCATTGGAAGGACAGATAATGAAGCTGAAGCTCAAATATTTTGGCCACCTAATGCAAAGAGAAAAGTCACTGGAAAAAGACCCTGATGCTGGGAAAGATTGATGGCAAAAGGAGAAGTGGACGGCAGAGGATGAGATGGCTAGATAGCATCACCGATGCAATGAATATGGACTTGAGCACACTCCGGGAGAAAGCGGAGGACAGGAAGGCCTGGCATGTTATGGTCCATGGGGTCACAAAGAGTCGGACATGACTGAACAACCATCATGGGAAGGCTTCTACTTGCATCCAAATGAACCCGAGTAGATGTCCCCTTTAGATCTTCTTCCTCAACACAGGAAGAGTGGGGAGACAGGGATGATGTGGGTAGGGATGTGTGAATCAGCAAAACTCAAGCTCACTGAGCTTCTCTGAATTCCACTTCAAAGCTCGTTCCAACTCGTGTCCATATCAGATTGCGCACTTTGTTTTTTCTTTTCGTATGAAAATCTGTGCATGTTTTTGTGCATATTTTTCCAAACGTATACATTTTTAACTGTACACATTCTACTCCTATTCATTAAAGTGTATTTCTGTGTATTTTTCAAAAGTACACATTTTAATGCACATTTTTCAAATGTACACATTTTTTTTCATGCATCTTTTTGTGGTCCACAAATCACATTGCAATCTCAGAAATAGACAGACTTCGGCCACAGGTTGCATCCAAGTCTGTGATCAGTCTAGAAGGTGCAAACTGGGCAAATCCTGATCAAAACCCAACTGAAACAAATTTCTCGTATATCCCTAGTTGGGATCAGGGACATACATATGCGTCTTACCCCCCACACATTTAGTCCATACGTGAGCAGGCTGAATGTCTGCATAGTGCTAAAGCCTTTCAACAGACTAATCTCCCAGGATGATAATATTTTTACAGTTCTGGAGTACGAAAGATTCTTATGAGGCAGAGTGTGATTCTGGATCATGGGTTTGCACTGCTTTCTATACTCCTTTTTTGCAGGTCTCAAACAGCAAAATGTAGAGTTATCTACTTTCGCTAGAATAGCCAGTCTCATCAAGATGCATTCTAGTACATATACAAAAGTACATCTTTAATTTCCCCAAATTAGGCCATGGTTTGAATCCAGCGTTGTCCTTTCCTCCACAGAATGGAAACTAGTGGCAGAGGGTTGCAGCTCCCCACACACTGTATTGTATTGTATTGAATTTTGTTATACAGTGGAGGCTCCTGATCTTCAGGATAGGACTGGGAGGTGCTGCTCCCACTGTCAACTTGAAAAGGGTGACAGCACCCTGGCTTTGAGTGCCAAATGAGGCTCCTGCCTGTTTGGCACTTGTCCTGGCCAGCACACAGAGCAGGTGTGTGGAGGAGTCCCTGACAGTTGCCCGGCACCATGACTGTAAAGGTCCTAGGTGAGATGCCAGTGCCACTGCCATAGCTCAAGGACAGCTGCCATTCTGCATTAGTCCTATGAACCAGTGTCTGGTGTTCCTTTCCCACTTGGGCAGGTGGGTTGGGTTGCCTCACCATTTTAGGGAGTGGCCCAGGCTTCTAAGTCCTACTTGAGGCCTGCTCCTAATTGGCCAGCTTCTCCCACTCTGGGGATGATCCCTGCCCTGGCTTCCTTCCCTGTGAAAGGGAGAGGTGGCAAATTCCCCTCCCCTCCCCAACTATTGGGACATAGCTGATTCTTCCCCCCCAGAGCCTGGTGGCAGCTGTAGTACCTCACTCTTGGGAGGAACTTATTCACTCTGAACAGGCTCAGGATGCTTTTGTCCGCATAAAAGTGGAGGAATTGGGGCTAGCCAATGGCCTCCTCCACTCTACCCCCTTCTCTTTGTGAGGTGGCCTGCTTTACCATTCCGGCTGGGTCTATGTGCCTTGTAGACCCCTCCACGAGAAGGTCAATCAGTGCCACGACTCCCCCACCGCTGGGCATTTTGGCTTTGCCAAGACCCTGCACGGAGTGATGCGGGATTTTTGGTGGCCTCATGTGTGTTGGGACGTCAAAACCTATGTTGCCTCCTGCCCAACCTGCCAGCAGGCAAAGGCCCCCTCAGGCAAGCCCACAGGCTTGCTTCACCCCCTACATACCCCCTCAGGACCTTGGAAACTGCTCTCCCTTGACTTCATCACTGACTTGTCTCGCTCACATGGTAAGACCACTATTCTGGTGGTGGTGGATTTGTTTTCTAAGATGGCCCATTTCATCCCCTGCTCTGGGTTGCCCACAGCCAGGGAGATGGCGGAGCTTTTTTTGGCGCACGTTTTCCGGCTTCACAGATGGCCCGAGGGGCTCATTTCAGATAGGGGGGTCCAATTCACTGCCCATTTCTGGAGGGAGCTACTTGGGCTTCTTCCATGTGACGCTCCGTCTTTCCTCCGCCCACCATCCACAGACGGACGGTCAGACTGAGCACACCAATGCGACTCTGGAGCAATATTTGCGCTGTTATGTCAATTACCAGCAAGATGACTGGTTTTCCTTGCTGCCTCTCGCAGAATTTGCTTATAACAATGCCTGCCATGCTTCCACCCAGCAAACTCCATTTTTTTTTTTTTTGCCAATTTTGGTTACCACCCCAAGGTTTTCCCATCCACCCTAGCTCCCTCTTCGGTGCCAGCAGCCCATGACTTTTTAGAGGAGTTGCGAGCAGTACACTACCTCTTATGGGACTCCCTCGAGCAAGCCAAGGCAGCCTACAAGGCCTCTGTGGACCAGCGGTGCCAGCTGGGTCTGTCTCTGAAACTGGGGGACTGGGTTTGGCTGTCCACCCAATACCTCCCCTCTCACCCACCCACAAGGAAGCTCGCGCCTCACTGCATGGGGCCTTTCCAGATTATGGCCCAGATTAACCCTGTTGCTTTTCGCCTGGCTCTCCCCGCTCCATGAAGATCCATCCTGTTTTTCATCAGTCCTTGCTGTCCCCCCTGGTTTCTGGAGACCCTCATTGCTCGGCCGGCTCCCCCCGCTGCCAGTGCTGGTGGAGGGGGAGGAGGAGTTTGAGGTCATGGAGATTCTGGACTCCCGCCTATAGAGCCCCAGAGCAGTTCTGAGGAGGAACAGTAATCCATGTGAGAGGAGCTCGCTCATCTCTCACAAGCACAGCAGCTGGCAGAGATTCCTCCTGCCAGCATTCCTGGGATAGATAGTGACCCTGGCAGTGAGAGAGCGCTGGAGGGGGGCTTTCTGGACACTCGGTGCAGATGCAGGGAGCGACGACAGATGGAGGGCACCAAAAGGAGGCGCTCTGCTCATTTAGCGCTAACACAACGGTCTTGTCCCAAGGACCCAAGGGAAAGGGGGAGGATCTCTCCCTAGCCCATAAGTTCAGGGTCTTCCCATGATTCTCCTTAAAACGGGGACCAACTGCCTTACCTGGAGCTTAGGCTTCTCAGCTATCTTTCCCCAGTGCTGCTCCTTGCTTTGGTGCTAGCAACTAGTATTCTGAAAGAGTCATAAAGTAATAAAGGAGTAAAGTCTTGGAAAGAATTCCTCATCGTCTGTGTCCTGAGTTGGCTATTGGAGGGGACTGCAAGAGGCAGCTAGGGCACTCCTGACAGCATGCTGCCTCTGATCTTGGAGGCTAGATTATGACTAGGAGCCACTAATGGATTTTTTTTCCATGAATTTGTCCAAGCCCCTTTTAAAGCTCTCAAAGTCAGTGGCCATTACCACATCTTGTAGCAGCAAATTCTGTATGTTAATTATTGTCACGAGACCTAGCTTCCTCACCATTGGACAGGATGACAGAGACATAGATTCAGTGACTTAGTTTTATTCAAGGATGAACCAGGTGACGCAGACCACATTTCAGAAGTTATGGCACTTAAGTTTAGAAGTTATAGATCAGTTAACTTGAGAGCTAAGGGCTCATGGCTTAGATTAAGGAACAGTTCAGAAACAGGTACATTGTCATAGGCAGAGACTTAACTCTTGGAACAACATTAGGGGTTCAAAGCATTTAGAGATCCAGGTTCATGATATAACAGGCTATGGTTCACAGTTCAAGAGTAGTCATGGCTAGAGCCCCAAGCAAAAATGGAGATGTTTCCAAAAGCAGAATCTTGCTCAGGAACCCCGAGTTCACCTGCTTTTAGGGTCAAGAATAGTTGCAGCCAGGCAGAATCTCCACTCTTGGGCTAGTTCCTTTTACAGGATTGCTACATGGCAGGGGTACAAGCTGAACTAAGTACAGGATTCATGAAATAACCAGGCCAGTGAACCTCTGGACAAATAGGGACATTCCTAGATCCAGGGTCCTTACACATGAGGGCCATTGAATTGACTCAGGTTCAGGATACAGAAATTTTAAAAGACTGTGAAGTTCTCCATGTTTGGGATAAAAAGAACTTGAGATTAAAGAAATTCAAATGTGGGAGAAACCAAAACTGACAGATTCACCCATCCAGGCCCAGGGCTTTGAGTGCTGTACTCTGAAAAGTCTGGCTTTAAATCTGTGTATATTCCATCATGTTTGTGGTGCTGGATTAGGGTGCCAGCTCTTTTTTCTGACAGGCTCCTCATCCTTAACAGCTATATGGCAGGTACATCATATAGAATTTTCCAGAATTTGCAAAGTACTTCATATTGGGGAGAGAAAGCATTTGAGATTTTAAAGAACTGAAAGCAGGAGAAAGTGAAACTGACAGACTCTCCCATCCCTAGTAACTTCTCGTTTCCCAGATTCAAACCCAACACTCTAGCCAGTTCACTATTCTGGCTCTAACCAATACTGGATTTAGGAACCTGTATAGTTTATAGCTCATGCTGCAAAAGTGTTGTCCAATTTACAGTTGAGATAGTAACCAACATGAAGCTGAAGGTGTTGCTCTTACCATCTGCTCATGGTAGCCATGCTGACTTTGTGTAGGTTTATTCTCTGTTCATTAGCTCGAGCAACAACATATACTAAAATAGACCCAAACATTGTCTGAAGCATAGATTTCCATTGTTTGTCTGAAAATAGGCTATTCCCACAGAGTTATTGTTGCTGATGAGGTGGGTGGCAGTGTTGAATATACTTCCAATGTAATAATGAAATGTGAAAGCAGTTCCTTTATGCCCTTGGAAACCATAAAAAATTTAATGAGAAGGAACAGAATTCCTGTATCTGTACAAAATAAATCAACTTTTATTATGTTAACAGTTGTCCATTGTGCTAAACAGTACAAGCCTTATATTCTTTGTGTTGCACCACTTTTGATTCTGGCATTTGGCAATATGTTTCACATAATCTTATCTGAGTGACTGGTATCCATGACATTTGGAGCGGGTGGGGTGGGGGGAGAGGAAATAGCAAACACAAGAGTCCTACAATTCTTACTATTCTAAGTTTGTAATCCTGTACCTGTGAGTAAGTCCCATTGGATTCAGTGAAGCTTACTGAATATAATATAATACTGAATATTACTAAAATATAAGGATTTTATCCTTCAAAATGTGCCAAATCTCTGCAAATCATGGTTATGTGGGACTGTAAAAAAAAATCTAGGTTATGTATTCGAGCTCCCAAACCAATACATGAATCAAAACACAGTTATCCTTTGGTATTCTAAATTTGGCAATGCAGTTCTCCGGTCATAAAATACATATATTAGGGGAAAGCACACACAACAGTGTGTATATTTGTGAAAATAATAGATAATACTTGATCATATTAGGGAAAATTGCTTGCAAAAATGTGTATATTAAGTGAAATGCACATGAAAATGTGTACAAATTTCATGCAGGTTTTTTTTATTCATTCATTTATGCAAAAATAGGATGAAACAAACTCAAGATTGGAAAAATGAGAAATAGAGAGAAACCAAAATTGAGAAATTCATTAATTGCTACTCTGGTCATAAGCAGACAGAAAGAGGAATTGGTGGTTCATCCCCATGATTCAATAGAATGAACTAGAACTGGTTGCTCTGCTTCATACACCTAATCCCCAGACACACTGGTTGCTTTCATTCAGGCTACTCCACCATAGATCAATGGCAATGATGTTACTCAAGTATCTCTTAAACATCTGCAGTGCTATAGATCTTCACAAACAATCCTAATATTTTCCACATTTGGCCATACCATGTGTTTACAATCTGTATATGGCATGTTTAACCCTACAGTGCTTTAAGATATAGATAGAGATAGATAGAGATAGATAGAGATAGAGATAGAGATATGCTGGAGATACATCGAGTAAACATGATAGTTGCAGTAGTATAAAGTTCCTCCCATTCATACAGCCATATTATCAGGCTGATTGGCACATGCAGCAAAATGAGGAGGAAGAGCCCTGATGTGATTGAAATGGTACAGTCAACTTGGTGAAGATGCAGGATACCATTTCTGAATGTTCCCCGACATAAAAATAAAAGCCCTTGCTTGTAGAAAATCAACACGCCAGGGAGAAAGGTTCCAGCCAGCCTGGCCCCTGTTGTACTCATTTTCAACTTGCAAGGCACTTTTCCATATGGTGGAGTATTCAACAATTTGTATCCCTAGCATCAGTCTGAAATGGTACACCCAATCATCCCTTCACCTCATTCTGCGGCTGCATGTGTAGATCAGACCTCATGTAATGCAGGGAAAGTAAGCAACCTATCTGCTAGGCTCTCTGTGACTATCAATAGCACAGTGCTTATCTACACTGTATTGGAATGGCTGGACACAAAGAAGGCCAAAATCCTTAGAATAGCACATAAATGGAAGTCTCCAAAGCAACCAACTGAGCAGCAGTGATTTGATAAAATTTTGGAGACTATGATTATGTATAAACTTACTCCGCAAGTGTAGCAAGCAGGAATCTGAATTTTAAGAAAAATATTGTGGCACCATGGTTTCCATTGATTTCTTATGTGGAAGCCCTTCAAACGTTTGATCAAACTACAACCAGATGCACAGACCCCATGTATAACTTGTTTTTTCATTAGATAGTGAGTGTCTATTTAGGCTGTTTTACTCTAGCTGTCCCACAAGCATATCAGCAATAGAGTAAGAATTATAATTAGTGAGTTTCTTTATCTCTTTAGGGTGCAATCCTATGCATGTCTAGATGGAAAAAATGTCCTACAACTCCCAGCATGCCCCAGTCTAAACATGCATAGGATTGTGCCTTTAGTGATCTTGTTATATTATTGTCCATGTTCTTCTCTTTTATTGCCTTTCTTTTTTTACAAACTTTATTTCAAAATAAAATTTTCATAGGGAAAAAAAGGATTGGACTTAAGTAAGCAGTCCTCCATAGCAGTGTTCCTTCTGTAGCCAACATAATACACCATGTCATTGTTTCTTATTTACTGTGGGGTGTGCTGATCATTTTCAGCACAATAGCGTCAACCCTTAACTGGCTGTCCTGGGTTGATATTCCTGGGGTAACATCAAAAAGAATCCTTGCATCTAACTCATCATCCAAGAATCTGCTTACGCAGGCCCATAGATCAGGTCTCTATTATGTGAAAATGATATATTTCATGCCTTGGCTATCAACAGGCATATCTTGTATCAATAATGCTTTATGGACACATGATTCACATATAACACCAACCCATAGTTTGCCATTGGATGATAGAGCCTCAGGCTTGTGTATGTAGGGATGTATGGACTGTGTTTCCATCTGTGTTTCACAGATTGTCAGGTGTCTTTTGTTCCATCATCTGCCCACAGATGGATGCAAAAAAATTTTCGTCATGCAGAAAAATATGCAAATAATTACACAAGCATTTACATAATTTACCTTAGTACGTAACTTTTAGCATATTGTTCCCTATTCCAATTCATTGTTTCCTCAGCAGAAACATACGTATTTTCCTATGAATTTATATGTGTAAATTTTGGGAAAGTAAAACAATCAGTCCACAGATTCCGCACAGCCTGAGGGGGTCGCTCCACAGCAGATTCCACAGGTCAAATTCTTAGAAATCCAAGCTCATTTTAGTCTGTCTCGAATTTCTCCAGCATCCCCATGTGCATGCCATTTTGCCCTCCTGCACTTTGCTTAAACAGTTACTTTTAAGTTTGTGTTTGGGGCAAAACATGGTTTGTCATTACATCCAAATTAGCAAACCATGGTTTGTGTTTGCTCTGCAGACCAGGTTACTAACCAGGTGGTTTGTGATCCTGGTTTGCAGAGCAAGCAGAAACCATGGTTTTCTCAGTTCAGAAATAATGGTAAATGATGGTTTGCTATCAAGCGACGGTTGGTTGATTTTATTAAAAAGTGTTTATTAGCCACTTTTCAGAGCAGCTTAAAAAATAAAGCACAAAACTACAATATAATCAAACAACAGATTTTAAAAAGGAGGCATTAAAATCTAGCATGAATTGACATGCAAATGTCTCTTGATACATCAATTTTATTTATTTTATCCCAACTTCCAAAAAAAATGCACATATATTTACATGGTATTCACTTCAGAGATTTCTGACTCAGACTGAACCAATCTACATCTTTAGAATAAACAAACAGCTATGAAATGGATTACAGAGCAGTTGCTGGCTTTCTTCAGACAGGAGGACACAGTTGTGAACACAGTTCTGAACATCATTGTTCTAGGCAAGAACAAACAAGTGCATTGCCAGTCTGTCTTTTCTTGCTGTTCTTACACTGCTGCAGCAAGCTGCCTCTGTCCTTTTTTCTAAAATGTCAGATTCATTTGATTCAATCTCTGTTCACTTTAATAGAGGGATACATATGAGAGGATTTGCTGTTGGGGTCTTTTCCTTATTGTGGTTGAATGTAGCATAAGAAGGATAACTCTAGGGTCTAGTCATTTTGCCGACAGAATTAATCTGTGTAACCCTCCCTCTGATCAGTTATGCCTTGGCACTTTGTTCCTAAAAACAACAACCATTTTCTGCCCAACCTTTTGATTCTGCGATGTGGTAAAATGTCCAAGAGAACATTTCTCAAGTGCCTTCTCACTTAATACATGTGTTTATTGTGTTCCAGGCCACCTTCTCTGTATTTCATGCCACACAGAAGGTGCTTTGTTCTAACCACGGCACCTTCTGTGCCACAAGACATACATTTTCTATCCCAGCACCCTTCTCAATTCATACTCGGTTTTACATGGAAGGACCCACTTCCGCTGAGATTGCCGGGCACTTGTCTATGTCCGAGGCACTGTTGTGGGCCAGCAGGACTCTAATTTGCCCCACTGCAAAGTAGAGAGGAAGGAGTCAGGCCAGAGGTTTGGAGTGAGAGGCACTTTGGTGCATTTAAAGGCATCTGTACCCAGTGAAGGCTAGTGACTCCAATGTCAGTGGGATGGTAAATCCACTCTGGGTTTCAATAAGAACTCTAAAGGAGCTCTCCAAGGTGCTTCACACCTTGAACTGAAGCCTGGAGCAGATTCACTGCCCCACTGACAGCAGAGCCACCAGCCTGCACTGCATGTAACTTCTCTGGGTGCGGACCTGAAAATCTTATGCCTGTCAGAACAAGCCATTGCCTACTCATGAATGTACGGGTGCACAAATACCTGCATCATCTGTCCTAGGGTTAAGCTGTTGCTAACCCTTTGCCTGGCCTTCTCCAAGGCCAGCCATGCAGAGGCAAGCTTGTAAAGGGTAGACCCTTCGGGGGTCTGTGGATTATTTGGAATCCCAGTGGGAGAGGATGGCTGGCGCCCCTTTTCTATGCCTTTGGATGCCCTCTGCTATCTCCCTAGTGCCTCATTTGCATAATGCATGTAGATGTTCAGTTTCCTCTTTGATCTTTTATGCCTCGGTCCTTTGCTGATCCTCCCACATCTTTCATACGTAAACTCAGCAACAAGGTAACAGCTCAGGCAGCAGTTGAAGGGATGCTTTGTAAATGTGTTTAGAGATTCCGATCTGTGATTTCCCCCCATCCCCTGCCCTGATGGGAGAGCCAATGTGGGGCAGCGGTTAGCTTGTTGGACTAGCTTCTAATCCCTACATAAATCCTATTCAGGCATAATGCCTGAATAGGTTATAGGAAGGTTTAGGGCCCACCACCACCATCCCTGACTTCCCCATGTTGAGCAGGGAGCTTCTACTTACATTCACTTGACCATGAGTAGACCATTTGCACAGTTGGGAATCCTGATAAAGAAGGATTCCGAGTTTCATGGGGGCTTTTACTCACATTCAAGCAAATGCGGGTAGAAGCTTCCTTCAGAACTCCCCACTCAGTATGGGGAAGTGGTGGACTTAAAGAGTGGGACCAGTACACATTGGAAGTGGGGCCAGCACATGGCCTCATGCCTCTTACACATGTCCCTGTACCCTATTAAAGCATAATGCCAGAACAGGGGTGAAGTCATGAAGCACTGGGTGACCTTGGGTCAATCACTCTTTCTTAATCTAGTCTACCTCACCAGATTGTTGTGAGAATAAAAGGGGGAGACCCATGTATGGTGCCCTGAGTTCCTTGGGGGAAGGGTGGGATAACAGCGTCACAAATACATACATACATACATACATACATACAGTGTTAATGTGATGTAGATAGAGTCAGCTGGGGTGGGGGAAACTAGGTGAGCTCTGCTCTGCACAAGTAGGTAACTGTAATGAAACTCAGACATTTGACTTCCTGAAGACATCTATGATGGTGAAGTAATAATTTACTTAGGGAGCAATTCTATCTAGATAGGCGGCTGCCTCCGAACTCGGAGGCAACTGCCTATCCAAAGCAGGGCAGGAGAAGCATGGAGAGGATCATTCCCTCTACGTTCCTCCTGCCCTGCATTTTCAGCTAGACAGTTATAACTAAACCAGCCCAACTGCAGCTGTCTAGCCACAGGAGGGCTGAGCGGGGAAGGAGGCTGCTGTACGACACATATTTCTGCCCTCCCCGCCCTGGAACACCCCTTTTCAGCTGCTCCGCACTCCTCTTGCGAGTGTGGAGGATGGGGTTGTTCCGCGCTGCCTCAGAGGCAGTGCAGAAGTGTGAGGAGGTTGGTTCTTTGGGAACCGACTTCGGAGAGTGGGCTCCGAGGTTGGTTACCGGAAAACAACATATCCTATGGCTGCCTAGCCACTGTCTAGCAGCCGTAGGATTACTCCTGGTATCCATGCTTACCTTTAATGGATCACAGCATCCCTATTCATCCCTAAACTGTGTGACAAAATTGAACATGGGAAACAATTCTTATATCAACAAAATTGTAGGCATCACTGGCATTGTTATAAATAAATTAGCAACAATGACAATAACAGTTAACTATGACTCACTGTTAAGCCTTTCCCAGTTACATATGGCAGTGAAATATTGGCTTGCCACACCTTGGCCTACAGTGACCAAGCAGAAAGCCATTCTTGCACACGAGCCTCTTTGGTATGCTTTCCTAAGCCAACTGGCACACTATACAAAAGGGTAGTATACAAAAACAAAGCAATTTTTCAATCTCATTTATGAGGGCATGTGGAATACCCTTTATTTTGCTTGCATGCTTTCTGGGTTGGTTTAATTATAGCTTAAATGCGTCAAAGCCAACATCAGTCTCTCCTATAGAGACTCCTATATAGTCTCTATAGGAGAGTGACTATAGCCAGTCTCTCTCATATAGACTGGCTATATCCTAATTAAAATGTGTATATTATCTGCATTACTAATAACTGGTTTTCAATTCATTTAAAATCTAGCTCTGATTTCATTTCAAATCTGTACATTTTCCTAACACAATCAAATTTTCTTTACAGTTCTGACCAAATGATTCGCAATCATCAGGTATTTTGTCATAATTTGTCATAGTACTATGTCAAGAAATCCATTTTTATTTCTGTGTTTTAGGAGCTTGTAAGATTCCCTTTTGTAGGCCTGAGCCTGCATGTATTCATTCAGCCATCTGCGTGTGTTATCTCATGCTGCCTCTGGTGTCAAGGCCAAAGCAGAACCCGGGATAATTGGACTGAGTGATCTCAGCAACGTTCCTTTGGGAACTCTCAGCCCTGCCAGAGGCCTGGGAAGAAGATTATCCCAGCTAGCCTGTGACTGGCTAATAGGGATCACCTTAGATTTTGCCAGAGGTTTGCATACATAACTAGGGGGGTTACAGCTGCCCATTGTCTTCGTCTATGTCTTGGGCTTCAATTGTCTCCATTTGGCCCTATCCTACTGGAGCCCAGTGTTTTGGTATGTATAGGCAGGTTTCAGCCAGTTCTGCTACTTTGCCTTGCAAGTACTGTTTCCAAATATTGCTCTGTTTGTTGTATGTTATCGCTTTCCCTCTTCTGCAAATAAACTTATCACCTATGATAATTGAACGCATGTGTTTTTCATTCCAATTAAGCCTTAGTCCAGAGCTTTCCTCTTGGTTATTGCTACTGTTTAAGGTTTCAGGTCTAGGGCTTTGAAGCATTGGGTGCTGCCTTGGGCCCTTGTTTCATAAGCCTTAGGGGTGTCCTGTAAGGTCTGAGAGTCCCCTGGCTCAGGCTGAGTTGGATGTAACAGATAGTCCGAGCAACCTTTTGTTTCTGCCTACACTGCTGGGAGTTAGGGTATCTGTCTTCTTCCCCTCATACACTGAATGGGATTGTTCTGCTCAATGACATTTATAGTTTAATCGATAAGAAGAACTAATCTGCAACTTCTCTCTTTCTTTTTTTAACAATGCAGTGAAATTGAAAATCTACTCTTAAGAGCTATTGGCATTTTTATTTAGTGTAGATAACAGTTCACATTTATGAGTCATAAACATGATTAGGGTGTCAAAAATTCTAACTGTTACAGTTTGCCTTTTCTAAGGCAGTTTTCCCCAGTCTGGTGCCTTCCAGATGTGTTGGACTACAATACCCACCAGCTCCAGCCACTATGGCCATTGGGGTAATGGGAGTTGTAGTCCAACACATCTGGAAGGCACCACATTGGGAAGAGTGTTCTAAAGTGTTCAAATGCAATCTCATGTGGATAATGAAAATGACATTTTACCCATAATCAAAGGGGGCGGGGAGTTCTATATGTTATCTTATATTCTGTGGGGGAATAGGACAAGCTTTTGAACATTAATGGACATTAACTCATCTCACCTCTCAGCTCAGAGGTGACTTTTACATACAACAGGGGTAGGGAACCTCAAGCCTAGGGGCCAAATGTGGCCTGTCTGGAATCCTAATCCAGGACTTTGGGGTTCCCCAGATGGACCCTTTCCCTCACCCCACCCCCTTTCCCTCATCCACCAATCATTTGGTGGTTTCCCAGATTTTGTGCAATTTCTCCCTCATTCTAAAAGATGGAAATACCTTTCCTAACATTTATTTACTGGCAGCGAGACCAGCTGTACCATAAGGCAGAGCGAGGCAGTTGCCTCAGGCCGCAGATTGTAGATGTCATATAAGGGAAGCAAAGGGTTAGTTATTTACTTTGTCATTGTTGTATTTCTACTCCCAGGGACAGGGAGAGGTGCTTATAGGATGTTCTGCCTCATGTACCAGAATAACTTGGCTGGCTTTGGATACTGTAAACCTTGGCTGGATGGGTGGGGGGTGCCATTGGCTGCTCTGCCTCAGGCAACAAATGGGCCAGTCTTGATGGGCAGTAAGAGCTTTAAGCTATGTCACGTTGGTATTTTTTGTGTTTTCAGCCCCATCCCTTTGTCCTTGTCCACCACTAGAATGTGCCCCCGAGAGCTTGTCTGAAATTGAATTACACCATTGGGCTGAAAGAGTTTCCCCACCCCTGACATACAAGAGTAGGAACAGGATAAACAGGTTTCATACTGGCATCTAACCACTATCCCCTTGCTACACATCTGTATCAAGGTAGGTAAAGATACCTAATCCATGGAAAGAGGAACTGACATTCTATGAAGCCTCTGCACCTCTTTTAACACAATAGGGTTACCAATTGCACTGCCCACAAATATAAATATTATCTATCTAGCAGAGAACCAAGCAAGTTGAGGCTGATATAGGTCTGGGAGGGGGTGCTTTCGAAGCACAGTAGCCATCTGAACCCCAGAACTTCTTGCCCTTGAACAGGCAATAGGGAAATACAGTCAATATGGCCACAGTTCAGTTAATACAATACAAAGCAGAATGCTACAATACAATCATATTGCCATCTCTCTCCAACAAGTAGAGATCAATTGTGTGTGTCTGTGTGTGTAGACAGAGTTATACACAAGTGAAACTTTGTAAAATGTATATAATATGACTGATATATATGACTTTTTGTCATCCTTAATTGAGTCCATATTGATGTTAATCATTAACATTAAACCCATGTGTGTTCCATTGGTAGCCTTGTGAATTACTATCCAGCTGATTAATAGACAAATTTTGGTCTAAATTTGGAGTTCTTCCTAGGAGGGTTCTTTTCTAGCAAAACAGAAATGATGTACAACTCTTGGCTGCTACCATATGGTGATTCTAAATTCCAAGCTGCCTCTATTTAGATATTATATGGTGTAGGATGGCACCGTTACTGAACTTGCACACACGCACGCACACTTTATATCATGATCCATTTTTAGGCTTGTTCTTCCCAATCTTAGAGATTCCTATTAATAACAAGCACTGTACAAATTATTGGTATGGATTTAGAAAGACCCAGATCCATTTAAAATATAAATCCATAATTATAGACCAAATCTAGGTTTAAACACGGACGCAGTTCTAACCATTTAATGCTCCCCCCCATCCTCTCTCTCTCTGCACACATCACACACACAGACAGAGGTTCCTTGTATACATTGTTCATATTTAATTTATTGCTGGGATCTATCTATTTAGGGGTTTAAAATAAACTGAAAAAAACACACCAAGTGGTTTAATTAGAAACCACTTGGGAACTCTCTTTAAAGAAGTATTTAGCATACAGAATGTCAAACAAAAATGTTATCAGCATTTTTCTGTGCATTTTTTCTTATTTAAATAAATCCTGCCCCTTTAAACCTTAAATATTAACTCTAAACTTTTAATCTAAACCTTAAATTTAGACTCAGTTACTTTTGTGTAAAGGCCAGTTCACATAATTGATCTATGGGAAACTTCTTGACTTGATTTTTCAGGCCAGATTGTATCATACATGTAAAAGAAAACTTGTTTATCTGAATCATATACCAGGATCATATAATCACAATTTAGCATACCACACTAAAACATCATATGTTTTCCATGTGTACTTCAGACAACCCCTATATCCACCATACTGTACCATTCAAATCTGCTTAGTCTGTTTTCCTTTTCCTCAGGACTGAGCCCTGTTAGGCTCTCAGGGATGACATTGCCACCTATTTTGGTCATTTTGTGGAGAGGGGACACCATCATATCCTTTCCTATTAATCTGTAATATCAGTGCTTACTCTGTGTCTGGCTATGATGTAAGGCTGAGTCCAGACAAGACGAAGTAATTATAATCTGAAGAGGAAGACATTAAGGACATCATTGTTTTATCATCATCATAAATCTAAAATCACATAGATTTATGGCATTGGGTGAGGCAGAGGCCAGTGTCAATTCTCTTGGTGAAAATGCTATGATGGTTTCTTTCAGGTTAAGAAATAGCTACTATACTTGATGTTATTGCACTACTTAAGTCTACACTACTGAAATGTGCACTACATGATATTGCCCTTTAAGGCCATGCAGAACGCCTTCCTGATTAAGCTGGATTGCCCAGGGAAGTTTACACCAACTCTTCAGGGTCTTTATAACTCAACTTGCTGGTCCTGGCCTACAAAGTCATGTATGTCTGGAGTTTGGGCATAACTTAGAGCTTTCTTCCACAAGTTCCATCTCAGTCTCTAAGAGCACCTTCCTGTCTGTTCAATCTTCATACAATGATGGTGCATAGAAGTATTATTGGTGAGTGTTCCATAGTTATAGAATTCCATTCCATTTGGCTAGCGTAGGATCTACACTGGAGCCCCTTTCATTTGTGAGGCACTACTGTGCCAGTATTCTTCTGCAAATGCAACCGTAATATAACGCAGTATCCGTTGTGTTTATAGTGTGATCAAGTTCCACACAGCAATGCACCAATTGCAGGAGAAGGAGGAGGAGTTTGAAAGATCACATGTGTTTTATCATTTGTGTTTATAACACAAGGGCATGCCACAAGCCACGGTATAGTGCTGCAACTATGAGAGACTGTTTCAGGTTGCTTTCTTTTTTTAAAGTCTGGAAACTGTATGTAGACCCTTGCAGCTATGTATGGATCAAGGCTTAAAAATACATCATGTGGTTATTCACAGCTGTGCAGCTCTGTAGGTGTGCAGTGACAAATAGCCTTAAAAAAACCCAACACAGATTTTCTGCACGCAAATTCATTCCCCATCAACTGAGATCACCTCAGAGCAAAGGCCTGGCTTTCTAGCAACCCAGAACCACTTCTTTTAGAAATTAACACTTTGGCAGCACTGATTCACTCAGTGCTTCTTCGCTTATTTTCCCCTTACTATCCTTTTTCATCACATTCCCCCCACCCCAGTGCTCAAAGAAGATGCAGCAGTCCCGGCTCCACTCACTGGCAGGCTCTGTCCATTCATCCATCTATCCAAGCAACATTGCAAAACAGATTCTACAGTTTTAAATCCACTCCCAGTGGGAAGAGTTATAATACTGTTGTATTGGAATACACATGACTTGGCAGCACACAGAAACTGTAATCAGCAAAAAAAAAAAGTCATAAAATTAGTTTGGGGAATAAGGGAGTTTTGAGGGATATAACATCAGAATGACATGCTGAGAAGAGCATTGTGTGCTGTGTGAGGGAGCCAGACACTACAGTACTGGGATAAAATACTAGTGTGGATTAGCCCTAGGTTTCAGCCATTTCAAAAAGCACTATATGGCTTTCTTTTTGGCCCTGGCTTTTATTTGAGAAATCCACACAAGCCACAGAGACAAGTACAAATCATGTGGGTTGCCAAATCTCATAGTAAGGGATGGAATAGGACTATCTTGCAAGTAGAACAGAGCTAAACCCTGTTCAGGCATTTGACTGAGTGCATGAGGGCTCGAAATGGGTAGAGGGATGGAGCTGTGTAGGCAAGCCCTAGCTCCTACATCTCTGGGCATGCTGGCCTTGCCCTTCTCAGTTCAGACGAGTTCTACTCGTGTTTGCTTGAATTCAAGTAGAAATCTCCACATGATTGCAGATGCTGCCTTATCAGGGTTCCTGACTGCATGGAGAGTTCTACTTGCGTGAGGGGTCTTTTCAGACCTTGCCGATTCAATGTGGCAAGTTCTGAAGTGCGGCGGGGGTGGGACCAGTGCACCCAGACACATGGGAGAAGGGCCAGTGTGTACAGCTTCTTCCCTCTACCCACTTTAAGCCCTCATTGTTGTTGTTTATTCGGTCAGTCGCTTCTGACTCTTCGTGACTTCATGGACCAGCCCACGCCAGAGCTTCCTGTCGGCCGTCGCCACCCCCAGCTCCCCCAAGGCCGAGTCCGTTACCTCCAGAATATCATCCATCCACCTTGCCCTTGGTCGGCCCCTCTTCCTTTTGCCCTCCACTTTCCCTAGCATCAGCATCTTCTCCAGGGTATCCTGTCTTCTCATGATGTGGCCAAAGTACTTAAGTTTTGCCTTTAATATCATTCCCTCAAGTGAGCAGTCTGGCTTTATTTCCTGGAGGATGGACTGGTTCCATCTTCTTGCAGTCCAAGGCACTCTCAGAATTTTCCTCCAGCACCACAGTTCAAAAGCATCTATCTTCCTTCGCTCAGCCTTCCTTATGGTCCAGCTCTCGCAGCCATAGGTTACTACAGGGAATACCATTGCTTTAACTATGCGGACCTTTGTTGTCAGTGTGATGTCTCTGCTCTTCACTATTTTATCAAGATTTGTCATTGCTGTCCTCCCAAGAAGTAAACATCTTCCGATTTCCTGGCTGCTTAAGCCCTCATACATACAGGCAAATGCCTGAACAGGGCTATAGTCATATCTACATCACTTCAAGGGCATGTGGCGACAATTCTGTTACAGCGTCACAATTCACTGATTGTGTGGTGTAAGCCAATATGCAGAACCAGGGAACTTAATTTGATGTTATGCCTTAGAGTTAGAATCATCAGTTGATGGTGTTCAGTCCCTTTACATAGTGCTATCCAGAGTATCAAATTGTGACATAACCCAATCGTTTAGTTCTCTCCATTTATTCAGTATATATAGGGATGGCCCAAGATATTTTGCTGCCTGAGACAGAGCAACAAATGGAGCCCCTCAGCCACCGAAGTCATAGTATACAAAACCAGCCAAATTATTTTGGTAGAAATTCCCGCAAGCACTTCTCCCCACCTCCAGCAGTTGACATACAACAACAACAACGCAAATAACTTAGAATTTGCTGCCTTTTTATGACACCCCAAATCTGCTGTCTGAAGCGACCACCTTGTTCTGTGTCATGGTAGGGCTGGCCCTGAGTGTTTAATATCTGCAAGCAATATGTACTCCAGCAGTAACTTTCACTCTTGTCCCATCTGAGAGCCCTGAGAATGTGTACATAAAAGTAAATGGTTTTGACCATTATAAATGTCATGGTTAAAAGCCCTCTCTTATATATTGCACCCTCAAGAAGGAGCTTACTCCTTCTCCAAGCTCTCTCTCTCCCCACCACCCCATATTATTCGAGATTCATTTGCTGGTTCTCCAGAAGAGCTGTGAGTTGAAGCCAAATGAAATACTACATGGCAGCCAACTAAAATGTTACAACAGCCAAGCATTTCAAACATATCCTGGCATTTTAAAAAAAACATTGACTTATATTAGGCTGTGAGCAAGAAATTACATACAAGTGAAAGATCAGAACGTCTTCCTCACAACTTAGAAATGTGGGGTGCAACCCTGCTCCCAAGACATATGCCTGGAAAGCAAGTTGGGGAATAGCTCCAAGCACAAACCTCCCCTCCACTTCCCTGCCACCAGTACAGCAAGCCAACTGCTGCCATGCACCTCATCATAGCTAGGCAATTTAAGTCCAGCAGCAGAAGCTGCCCTGTGCCTAACATAGGACTATTCAAGCACTGGCTCTTCTCCAAGCCCTATGCACATAGGCTACACTGAGCAGAAGCAGGAACTGTGGGCATTTCTTCACCAGCCTAAAATCCTGCCTTTAAAATGGGGCTTTCTGCTTCTGTTTTAAATGCAGGATCACAACTGGCTCCCTCTAGATGCGCTCCCTTTACACACGCTCTCCTTCCCCCCTCCTTCCCTTAATATTTGAGTCTTCCACTATCTTTCATTGATCTCGCTCCTCTTCTTGCTGCTTTAACTCTTTTCACGGAGGAAACTGAAGCAGAACACAACGGGATAATTTCATAGCTCATTATCTGCGATCTATTTAAAAACAGAACAAAGGGCATTTAGTGCAGGAGGGTCACGGTGTTATGTACAGAGCCTGTAAATTTCCGTGAAGGAGCAATCTCAATCGCAGGATAAAAGCTCCATGTGATGAAGTCCTGTATCTCATACAGGAATCTTCACTGCTGGTCTCAGGTTGTAGCAGTCAAGTATCTCTCTTAACCCCAACATCCAAATGAAGACAGGAGTCAATATATGAAATGAACCAGGCCCATCACTTTATTCAAATATTCTGCAGTGGGGCTTAAGTGCCCTTCCAGTATCTTATACACCCTCTCAGAGTGGTTATTTTATTTTATTTTATATTATTTTAATTTATACCTTGCCTTTCTACCAAAAAATGGCACTCAAGGAGGCACTCAAGGTGACAGCTGGGATGGCTGCATCCTGTCATCTGCCTTGCTCCTAGCTTTCCATCGGCCTTTGTCTGATCCCTGCTCCTAACAGCCAACTTTCATGAGCTGAAGGAGCTTTGGGCAGAATTGTCACCCTCAAAGGCCCAAGTCTTTGAGTCCAACAAAGCTTCCTGTGTCCTAGGGAGGTCCCCACTCCAGTTCCCTCGTGCTAGCCAGTCTCAGAGGTATGGTTGCCGATGTGAATTGCCAAAAAAGAGGAGAAAAGAGGATACCAATTTGCATAAAATTGCATATGATCACACACACACACATTTAGAAATATTATTTCTAAAAAAATAATTTAGATAAAATAAATATTATTTTTATTTTAATAGAAATATAGTACATCTCACCATAGTGTGGAAGACTGTCCAGGTGAACTGTGTGTCTTGCTCAGTCTTTTGTCCAGGTGCTAATTGTTGATGGGCAACTTGAAGGCCTGTTCTGCTCTGCCGTTTGGTGGTTCTTTATCTTTACAGCAGACTTGGACAGGGCAACCCTTCAAATAGAGGACACCTTCAAAACAGAAGACAGTCCTCTGGCAGCCCTTCCAATACAGGACTGACCTCTGTTAAAGAGTCATGTGGCCACCCTAGTTGGCCTAGATATTCCTTAACAGCAATGGGGCCTCCGTGTGGGCACCACTAACCCCCCCCCATCTTCCCCTGTACCCACACTGGAGCTGTAACAAAGGGGAGCCAGCCTTACACAGCATCTCCCCTCCTTCCTGCCAAAAATGAAATCAAGCAAGCCCTGTTGCAGATTTTCCCCAAACATATCAGTACAATGAAATTCCTGCTAACGCATTGACCAGGAATCATTTCTTTCACTTGGCATAAAAGATGGCTGTTTGCATTTATCAGAAAAGGTCAATTCAATAGCTTAGAATTACTGAAAGGAAGAATACAAGATACAACTCAAGCGCTTTTAGCAGTGCAAGCATTGAAGCATTGTCATATTTTATTTTATTTTTTTTAAAAAAACAAACCCACTCATCTCTTAACATAACCTTGTAGTGAGCCTTGAGAAAGAGAAAACAAATAGTCTGAAAGAATAATCGATTCTTTCCTGGCTGAAATAATGTTGTTTATATAGAGTTATTGACACATATGAGATATGATATAACTGTATTTATGCTTAGAATTTGGGCGTTTTACTTTTCTTGCCATGTATATCAAGGATACACTCTCCTTCTCTCTATACACACACACACACACACACACACACACACACCCCAATTGTTTAAAATGGTTTGGCTATGATAACCTGTGACACTTGGCCTTGTCTTGAGAACTCACAAGCCCATTCTACACCACCACAAAGCATTTGGTCTCACTGAAGTCAATGGACGAAACCCAAGTATTTGAGATTAACTAAGCTTTTTAGACCAGGGTCTGATCATAGGCGAGTGGTGTACACAAGCACTCATGGTCTGAGGGTTTTGTCAGTCAGTCATCCGAGTCCTTTTAAAAAATGGTTTGATACACTGACCATAAAGGTCTTACTGGAATTACTTTTAATTTGTGGACATCAACCCACAAGCCATATTCCACAAGGTCAGGAGTGTTGAATCTCTTTCAGCCCAAGGGCCAAATTCCCTTTCAGAGAAGCTCTGTGGGAAGCACATTCCAGTGCTGGGTGAGACTGCAAGCAAAGGAGCAAGGCCCAAACCACCAAAAAACCCAGCACATTTTAGCCTGAAGTTCTTATGGCCAGTAACTAAGCCCTAGGAAGAGGCATTTCAACCTTTTAGAATGGGGAAGAAACTGCACAAAAGCCAGGAAGTGACCAAACAATCGGTGGCTGGGAGAAAGGGGTGTATGTAGCCATCTGAGGAATAACAGAAGTCTGGGTTGGCCCCCGAGTCTGAGGTTCTGCACCCCTGCGCTAGAGTAATATCAAGCTGTTGTAGGTAAATAGGCAGTAAGTTCTCCAGTGGAGGCTAACGGCTCTGTCCTCACTGGGGCTGTAAATCCATTGTGGGTTTCAGTCAGATCAAGTCAGAACACTAAAGGAACTATCCAAGGTGCTGAACCCTCCTCCCAAAATAGGCTCAGCACCTTGGAATCTCCTTTAGAATTCTGGCTGTTTCTGACTGAAACCCAGAATGGTTTACAGCCCCTCCAAAATCGGAGCCACCAGCCTCCGCTGCTTATATCTACTTTGCATATTGTTATGAAACAATATAAATTAAAACTATCTGATAAAATTATACCTAAAGGGAAAGAATAGCTGGAGCTATAATGAAAGACAGCAGGTCAGGGCTACAAGTACCCATGGGACTTTATTACTAGCTATGGCAAGAGATAAACCATTACAAATTTAAGAAGGGAGACAAATATTGTGGGGGGCAAGAGAAAAAATCAGCAAGTTCAAAAGGGATCATATTGGAACCATTCAAGGTTTCGTTGGGGAGCGGAATGAAGTGCAGTTATTGTGACTTTTTTTGAATGACAGCCAACACATGACAGCCACCTTATTAAAAAATGAAAGAGATCTATGCACACATATTAAACGCATACGTCTTTTAACAGTTTATAACCATAGGTACCCTGATTGGTCAGGCTTCTTGACTGGTTGGACAAGCTGTGCCCACTGTCACTAATGTATGGTCACCAGAGGCTATGAGCAACAGACACGTCTGTGTGGGAGAGGCATTCCAGTGGGCACGTTCTCATTAGTTCTCACATACTCAATGTGTTCTTGAGGGCTTCATATGAACATCTCTTCTATTTGTTCTTTATCCCGTGCTTAGGCACTTGTCGTTTAAATCCATCTAGCTGAGCCCAGTGTTACCTACATGCAGGTTTCCTCGATTTCCCAATGGCTGCATAGAGATAGTGATACTGGGCTTAACTGAATGGTTGGTGAATGGTTACAACAGGCACAATACAGTACATTTTAAAGCAGGGGTGCAGAACATTTGGCCCAGGGACCAAATCCGGCCCTCCTGGGATCCAAATCTGGCCCTCCAAGGTTCCCCAGAGAGCCATGTCCTTCCCCTAGCCTCAGCCCCTCCCCCCCCCACTGATCATTCGGTGGTTTCCTGGCTTTTCTGCAGTTTTTCCCCATTCTAAAAGGTTGGAATTCCTCTGCTAAAGCTTGGTTGCTGGCAGTAAGAGCTTTAAACTAAAATATGCTGATATTTCTGGGGGTTTGGCCTTGCTCCTTTTGGCTTAGGTACAGCCCACCACCAGAATCCAGTCCCTCAGAGCTAGCTAGCTTGCTTGCTTGCTTGCTTGCTTATTTATTTATTTATTTATTTACATCTATATACCACCTTATCTGACACAGAATTTGACCCTTGGGCTGAAAGAGGTTCTGCACCCCTGTTTTAAAGTGATGTCAGCATGACTTCCACTCATCTTTGTCTTCCCAGAATTCTGTGATTGTGAGGGATTCTTTCACCCTCCGTGGGGGAAGCTCCCTTGCCTGTGTGGGGCTTCATCCTTGTGCCTCAGTCCTTATATTTGCCTCTTTCAAACGAATTGCTGCTCATGCACACTGGAACATGCAGAAACGGGGGCTCTCCAGTGATATCATAGGTCTAGCAGATCATTTTGAGGTTTTACTGGGAAAACTACTGAAGTAGAACCGTGCTGAAGCACGCAATTTATTATCTGCACAAAAAGGCCTCTAATCCTTTTAGCAAAGAAATGGTAGCTGGGTTTGTGGTGAGATTGTGTATTATGAAGACTTCATTATATTTACAAAATATGCCACAGAACATTTCAGTAGATGAAGTGTCATGAATAATTAAAACTAAGTTTCAGTTGTCAGTCTAACTGAACTAAGTGCCCTTTGTACTATGTAATTTTGTGTTTGTTATTTTTTTATTTATTTATTTATTTATTTATTTATTTATTTATTTAATTTCTTAGTCGCCCATCTGGCTGCTCACCCGGACACTCTGGGTGATGTACAATTATACAAACAATTTATAAACAATAAAATTACACATTAAAACATCATTTTCTAAAATTCCCCTAGCCCACCCCAAATGCCTGCCTGAACAACCAAGTTTTCAACACATTGCAGAAGCTCATTAAAGATGGGGCATGGTGGAGTTCCCTAGGGAGAGAGTTCCACAGAGTGGGGGCCACCACAGAGAAGACCCTCTCCCTTGTCCTCACCAGCCTAGCTGTCCTGACTGATGGGACAGAGAGAAGGCCATCCGAGGCTGATTTTGTTGAGTGGCCTATCTGGTGTTGCTGGAGGCGCTCCTTAAGATAGGCTGGGCCGGAACCATATAGGGTTTTAAAGGCCAAAACCAACACCTTGAATTTGGCCCGGAAAACAACTGGTAACCAGTGCAGCTCCTTCAGCACTGGAGTGATGTGATCTCGCCGGCGGCTGCCTTTAATCAGGCGAGCCACCGCGTTCTGTACCAGCTGCAACTTCCGAACTGTCTTCAAGAGTAACTCCACGTAGAGCGCATTACAGTAGTCTAGGGCATATAACCAATGGGAGCAGATGGTCGGGAAGGAAGGGGCGCAGCTGCTGTATCAGATGGAGTTGGTACAGCGCTGTCCGGCTCACAGCTGACACCTGAACCCCCATGGACACTGGGAGTGTAAAATGAGCCCCAGGCTGCGGACCTGGTCTTTCAAGGGTAGCCGTACCCCATTCAACACCAGGTCAACATCCCCCAACCTCCTCTTGTCTCCCACCAAAAGCACCTCAGTCTTGTCAGGGTTCAGCTTCAGCTTATTGCTCCCCATCCAGCCACTCACCGTCTCCAGACATTTGGACAGGGATTCTATGGACAACCTTAGTGAAGATTTGAACAAGAGGTAGAGCTGTATGTCATCCGCATGTTGATGACACCACACCCCAAACCTCCTGATGATAGCCCCCAGTGGCTTCACATAGATGTTAAATAGCATCAGGGAGAGGATGGAATCCTGTGGCACCCCACAAGTGAGTGGCCACGGGTCAGAAACCTCCTCTCCCAGTGCTACCCTCTGGTACCTGCTGGAGAGGAAGGACCAGAACCACCGTAATATGGTGTCTCCAATGCCCAACCCCTCCAAGCAGTCCAGGAGGATACCGTGGTCAACAGTATCAAAAGCCGCTGAAAGGTCGAGGAGAACAAGGAAGGAGCATTCGTCCCTATCCAAAGCCCTCCTCATATCATCCACCAAGGCCATTTCTGTCCTATGCCCAGGCCTGAAGCCTGATTGAAATGGATGTAGATAATCAGCTTCTTCCAAGTGTGCCTTCAACTGCATCGCCACCACCTGCTCAATCACCTTGCCCCAAAATGGCAGATTCGAAACTGGGCAAAGGTTGGGGATCCAAGGAGGGCTTTTTTAAAAGCGGTCTCATCACTGCCTCCTTGAGAGCTGATGGCATCACTCCCTCCTCAAGGGAGGCGTTCACCCACCAAATATTACATTTATTTACATTATTCACATTTTAAAGATGTATCTGTGATTCACAAAGGTTCTTCTCAGCATCACTCCTTCTCAAGCTGGATTCATTCTGTGAGCACCAATCTTTATGTAGCTAAAATGACACCATCCACATGCAAGAGGGAGGTATCAGTGGGCTTGGTTTGCAGATGTAAAAAAATCTTTAGGGGGGAAACTCAGAGCAGCCCATGCTCAGTGTCCATGGAATTCTGAAGCAGTTGGAAAAGAAAATGGGATGGTCAGGGAGAAATGGAATTTGCTGCCTAGCTGGAAGTTGCCATTGATGTGAGGGACATGGCAGTCCAGGAGGCTTCACAACACCACTGATCACCTGATAGGTGGGCAGGAGATTCTAGGCAAGGAGTGCAGATGGTGTATGGAGATGTGAAAGGTGGACAGTTCTCTTCTTCCATTTTCCTTTGCACTATTTCTCTCCCTCTTTTTATATTCAGAGAGAAATGAAAAAAGAGGATGAAGGAAGATACACATAGATATAAAAAGGGTAGAGAGAACCTTTTCATCGTATGGATATGTCATTTCCTGGTTCATGCCAAGAAGCTATTTTAAAATGACCATAGGGATGGAAGTGAGAGGCTCCCATAGAAATCACAGGAGAAATCCAAGATTTGTAACAGACTATGGCTGAGATAGAGTGGCGTATGACAGCACTGCAGAGTAGCTCACACTGAATACTGCAGTTCAGGCTCTGAATCCTGAAGTCCAGAGGCATTAGACCCCCTATTACAACTTGAAGGTTGGGCTGAAACTGATATAGTAACTTCTTGTTAGTTTTTTGTTTTTGTTGTATTAATGCTGCTTTTGATGTTATGGTCTTATGTTTTACTTTGCATTGAAATTATGTTTATTATAAGCCATCCAGAGAACTATTATGGGCTAGCATACAAAACCAATAAATAAATAAATAAATAAATATTCAAACAACACTGCAATGATGTTCACTGTTGTACCCATATTACTGGTTTGGGGGCTGAGCAAAGAAAAATGTTTACAGAACCCCTGAAATGTCCTCCATATTGCAGGTAGGGTTGAAGCTGGATTGCATTCTCAGTCAAAAATCCCCCATGTGTCTCAAGTTGTGTCATATCCTCTGGTTCAGAGGCTCCACATTACCCCTAGGACGACTCAGATTCAGATAGGTCACAGATCACCCCAGTTCAGGAGTAGCCCTCGGCACCCCCTTCTATACCACCCTGGCCTGAAGGCAGAGCTCTCCCATCATCTGACTCTGAGGATGATTCCTCTGCAGCTTATTCTGTCCCTGAGGTACACAGGAGTATGAGACTTCAGAAACAGACACCAGCCATTTAAGAACAGTGTGGGTGGACCTACTGAAAGACCAGGCTCTGCCAACCTTCTTGAGGCCAGTTGACTGCAGTCTTTTGCTGGGACAGCAGCTCCGTATGGGGGAATATTTTAGCCAGCACTTTCTTCAGAACACAATCCTAGGTCCTGTCTTACCTAACGTTACCCAGAACAGACAGTTAAAACTGTATTGCAGTTGAGTTCTCCTAGACCTCACACCTAGTCAGGACAGGTTGTAGCAAAGGCCAGTCTACTTAAATTGCCCCTCAGACCTACCCAGCTAAACCCAGCACTCAGTTATATGCAGAAACTTCACACCAGTTGTATGTTTAAATGTTCAAAAGCTAATAAATAAATATTTTTGGGCATGAATTTAGAACAGGGACTCCAAAAGTTTTCCTTTTTCAGCCCCCTGAGCTACAGACTCTGGTAAGACACAGACACACACACCAGGGATATACGGCAACATTTTGCTACAGGGACACTTGTATTATTGCTTATTAGAGAAATCATCCTGTGTCTTTTGCTCACATACTAGTTTGTGAATATTAGGTATGACTTATTTATTAAGATTTTTACAACAATAACAATAAACTAGATAAATGACAGAGAAGGGTTATAACTAAAAGTAGAACAAAAACGTAGAAAAACAGGTATATCATGTGATACAAAACTCCTGGGAAAAACAATTATTAAAGGTTTCTAATAATTAACAGTGGCTCCCCTGCTTCATAGCTAGGTAACAAGCCTGTTCCCATTTTATGTATGTATGTACGTATGTATGTGATATATATACCGCTTACCATATCTTAAAAAAAAACCTCTCTCGAAGCAGTCTGTTTGGATCATGCCTTCAGTTTACACTGTATGAAAGATACATACCACTCCAAAGCTCTTGCATACGGTGTACAGTTGATGGCATGGGCATTGTTTAAACAGCCCACCTGGGCATGGGCCCAGGATCTCCTGAGCCCCAGTTGCCATCATCTGCCGTAATAGAAGTCTGCTTCTTCCCTCTGAGCTCAGTAGTCTTGCAGTTACTAAGAAGGCCTTAGGATCTGATCCCTTAGAAGACCAATAGGAAGTGTAGTTTAAATACACCAGCCTTTTAAACTAGAGGGGAGGCTGCCACCTTTCCATCCACTCATGGATTTTTCTTTCTCCCTCTACTTTTATGCTCTTACATGCCCACTGCCAGGAGCTTGCTTGCAATGACTTTTTGAAGAGGGAGAGGGCAGGGCAGGAAGAGCTCTATGTGAAATACTGGTATTTCACACAGCATTTGAGTTTACTCCCCCAAACTGGAAACTTTGGCTTTGGCAGATATTTAGTAGCTTCAGCAGAGAAAAAGATTCAATCAGCCTCTACAAATGGCTTTCTTCCCCTTCACTTTAAGTTCTTGTAAATAGCTGCAGGCCTTAAGGCCTTCCCAAAGGAGGTTTAGGGCTCTGTGACATAATGATCGAGGAAGTGCTGGGACTTTTAAATAGGTTTTACAGTTTTAAAAAAGCAAGAAAATGCCATCAGCCACCTCACTTCATACAGTTAATTTGTGTAATCCTTACAAACCCCCCACAGCCTCCTAAATTCCTGTGAAGTGCTACCTCTCTGAAAGGAGACACTTGGCTTGAGGAATTCTCTCCCCCCACCCACCCTCCATTTCCAATCACCATTCTTCTTTTCTTCTTCTCCTCTCCCCTATCCCGGCCTTTCTCTCTCTTCTTTATTCCACCTAGAGCATATCTTGGGGAATTCTCAAAGAGAAGTCTCTTTGGTAGGCAAGAGAAGTTCTGAACTGTATTTGATTTTATACAAACAGACAAGAGAGTTGGGTTTTCTCCTCCTCCTCCTCCTCCTACAAGTCTTTGAGAAAAGTGGATTCACTTAGTTGCAGAAGAACAAATCTGGTGGGGGTTTTTTTGTCATTAACCAGGAATAGGAAGGGCTGTAGCTCAGTGGTAGAGCACATGCTTGGCATGCAGAAGGTCCCAGGTTCAATCCCCAGCATCTCCAGGTAGGGCTAGGAAAGAATCCTGCCTGAAACCCTGGAGAGCTGCTGCTGCCAGTCAGTGTCAACAATACTGGGCTAGATGGACCAATGCTCTGACTCTGTATAAGGCAGCTTCCTGTATCCCTATGAGGCTTACCCCAAGGAAAGTGTGCATAGGATTCCAGCACAAGTTATGCAGGGAGGTTTGCAGCCTGTTCTTCTGGATGTTTAGAAATAAGTCCTGAGTGAGTTGTGAGCATGGTACTGCAGGCTTAATACACTGCACACCCAATTCCAGTCTAATGAATTGACTTCCCTTTGAGCCCAGTGCTATGCATGTTTTGTCATTTGTGGTGTTTTTGTTTTTGTTTTCATTTTGCATGAACTCTAGCTTCAGTGGTGAGGGAAAGGTGCTTAGTACATGCTCAAGAGTTTCTCCATAACTTAGACCAAGTTTTGAAAACAGACTCACTAGCAGAATGCTGGTGAAGTCTTGGCACAGATGAAGTTGTGGGGAGGAAGATACAATGAGAGCTTGTGCATAACACAGAGGAGGTAGCAGAGACATTGATTTTTATGAAGAATTGCTGGATGATGGGAGAATGAGGAGGGATTGTTGTATGGAGGGGAACGGAACTTGTAGGGGGAAAATGTAAGTGCTCAGTGGTGAAAGGAAAGCATTGTGCATATGCTCAGAGGCACTCTATATTTAAGAACATAAAAAGAGCTGTGCTGCATCAGACCAAGGTCCATCTAGTCCAGCATTCTGTTCATACCGCCATCGCAATGAATTCGGTGTCCCATCAGGTTAAACGCTCTCGCATTAAAACGTGATTATTCACACTCACCCATTTTCCCCGTTGCAGTGCTTCATTGAATGGGCAAGCTCGGTTCACACTTGAGCTCTGTGCTGTTTTCCTGCACGCGCTTGTCTGAACTCTAGGGGTGTACGAAACACCACTTACCTGGCTCCGCCGGGTTCCGCAGGTGGGGGGAGGCGATCTGTTCCTCCCCCCGGAATCCTCGACAGCAGGGGAGGCGATCCGTTCCTCCCTGCTGGAATCCTGCCCGGCCGGCTCCGCTCCGCAGCCAGGCCATGGAGCCGCCGGCCGGGCCACCCGCAGCGGGGCCTCCAGCCACTGCCTGGCTGGTGCAGACGCAAATGGCATCCTGCGTAGGGGACGCCATTTGCGTCCCTACGCAAGCCCGTGATAGGCTACGTAAATATTTATGTATCCTATCATGGGCTGGTGTAGGGATGCAAATGGTGGCTGCTACGATGGCCGCCATTTGCAGCCGCATCAGCCCGGCAGCAGCCAGAGCCGCCGCTGCTGCTGCTGCCGCCACTAGAGCCGAAGCCGCAGACAGGTAGGCTCCATTTTGTGGGGCTTTGGCGGGGTGGAGGGGCAGGGAGCTCCATTCCACCACGGATTCCGGGGGGCTGGATTCACTGGAATTCAGCTCCCCTGGGATCCGTGGCGGAATTCTCTAACATCCCTACTGATCTCGGATGCTAAGCGGGGTTGGCCTCGGTCAGTAGTTGGATGGGCGACTGCCTGGGAATCAGGCTTCGTGCACTGAGCAGGGGGTTGTTGTATCTCTTTAAATGAGACTAAGTTTTACCCCCTCCTATCCCCCACTCAGGATGTTTTGTTTTAAATTAAGGCGTTATCCTCGCAGAATCGGGGCTTCTCCGTGATTTTTTTTTCTAATGCAAGCATGATCTTCGAAGCTTCAAAATTGTGAAGCTTCACAACTTCGAAGCTTTGAAGATCATATCTCAATTAGAAGAAAGAACATTGTGGAGATGCCCCGATTCTGCGAGGATTATGCCTTAATTTTTAAAAAAAAAAAAACATCCAGAGCAGGGGATAGGAGAGGGTAAAACTTAGTCTCATTTGAAGGGATACAACAACCCCCTGCTTATTGCAGGAAGCCTGATTCCCAGGCGGTCTCCCATCCAAGCACTGACCGGGCCGGCCCCACTTAGCTTCCAAGATCAGACAAGCACGCGCACAGCCCTTTGCTTGTTGCTGAGGAAACGGGGGCTGCTGAGGAAGCTATGCAAGCGGTAGGGATGTCAGAGAATTCCGCCACGGATCTCGGGGAGGCCGAATGCCAGCGCATTCAGCCCCCCGAAATCGGTGGCGGAACGGTCTGCCCCCTCCCCGGGACAAGACTTACCTGGGGCAGATCTTCCTGGTGGCGGTGGCTCCGGCAGCGGCTCCGGCGGCAGTGCAGCGGCGGCGGCGGCAGCCTGTCTTCCAACCAGCTGCCGCCACCACCATTTCCAGTTTTAAAAAAAAAAGTGATAGGCTATGTAAAGATTTATGTAGCCTATCACAGCTAAGTTTAAAAAAAAAAACCGTGATAGGCTACGTAAATGTTTACGTAGCCTATCACGGCTGACTTAAAAAAAAACACAAAAAATTTGCGTACGCGCGTTTTTTGTTTTTTAAGCCAGCCGTGATAGGCTACGTAAACATTTACATAGCCTATCACGGCTGACTGCAGGGACACAAACGGTGGTGGCTATGGCGGCCGCCATTTGCGTCCCTGCTAGCCAGTGGCTGGATGTCCGGCTGCTGGTGGAGCCAGCCGGCGGCTCCGCAGAATCACTGCAGAGCACAGCCAGCCTGCCAGGATTCCGGGGGGGAGGGGGGGAGCACCTCCCCCCCATCAACATAATCCGCGAAAGGTAAGTGCCTTTCATACATCCCTAGCAATCGGTAGCTGGAAGAAGACATGGGGCCGTCGAGAGCTGTGATTGGACAGGAGGGAAATACAAACACCGCCGCATATGGACAGGCAGGGGAGGGGACTACAGCTGGATATGGGAGCGAAGGCAGAAATCAGAGCACATTAAGGGGAAATACTGGGATATTAGGGTATTGAAAGCGGGAGCATGGAAGTGGGAAATTCCAGTTCCAATTCAAGGCAGCTACGGCATAGTGTGAAAGGTGGGTGGTGAATCCTCATTGGAAGTGAAAAAAGGTGGTAAGTGTAGATCCAGCCCAAGCAGAATTGGGCAGTTTTTATGTCTCAAAATAACATATTTTGCTTTAGATTTGCTAAAAGCTGCAGGAGGAAGGAGGGAGTGTGGTTCAGTGAGTTACAGGTCCATCTTCTAATCTAGGACACATTTTTACCATCATCTCCCATCACTGTGCTTTGGAGGAGGGCAAGGATGGGACCATAAGATGGCCATTCTTCCACTGCCAGCACATTTATCTATGAAACCGCCTTAAACTAGATTTCAAGTATCATAATTCACTAGGCCCTACTCCTATCCTTCTGAAACTTTGCAGGTTTCATGTCTGGGGGACACCTCTAATGACTTGTGCATTTTCACACAATTTCTCCCCAAAACTATTGAGGTGGGTAAAGTCCCAAATCACTCCCTCCCCCAAACTGGAAAACTCCCCTTCCACATGAACTGCTGTACCTATCTTTCTGAAACTTTGCTGGTTTCTTACTTAGGGGCACCTCTAGGCTATTTGTAATTTTCAGAACAATGGTCCACAAGGAACATAGGGAGATAAGTATGTCCTCTTTTGGGGATCCTCAAAATGTCAAGGCTATCCTTGCACAAAAACCCCTGGGGCTATCATTCTGCAATTTATCAGATATGATCTCCTCTGATGGGGCAACAAATCCTGAAATTTTCATCCATTCTTCCAAGTAATAAAAAAGTTATTGTCAGTTCCCTTTAAAAGAAAATCAAAATATAAAGGCACATAGTACAAAAAACCCTGCACCTATTTTTCTGACATTGGGCAGGTGTAATCCCCTCCTAAGGGGCAATTATGCCTATAACTATCATCCAGTTCTGACCAAGATAAAAAAGTTACAGTGTGTGTGTTTTTTTTCAAAAATCCCATGATAGTCAGCAGGACGCATAAAGACTCAGTTTTCTGAACCTTAACTCAGGTTTGGTACTAAGCTGAAGTGTACCAACTTCAAATTGGCCCGAGCAGAAGTGAGATGTTTTCCAAACTACTAAATTGGGGTCTGAGTTAAGGGGGGTGGAGTCACTGCACACTTTTAATGTGTGTGTGTACACACACACACAGATGCTAGAGGTGTGCACTGATTCTCCCCCCCCCACACTTTAATTTGAATATGTTAATCTAGTACTAAAAGAGTTAAATAATGTTGGTAACAAAAGAGTGAAGATGGCCAATTTGATCTAGAATAGTTGAATGACCTGAATGAGACTTCTAAGGAGGCTTACAAGAAGAGCTTCTAAAAGGCCTCAGATTCATATTTAAGTATCAGACTTATATTCCAGACTCTTGACTCCTGGGTGAGAAGACCTTGAAGTTTTGATTCTATGCTAATTGATGTTATCTCACTAAGACTCTAACTAAGATTTTGCAAGACTGTCTTTGAAGAAAGGAAAAAAATGCAGCTGTCTTTACAAGTGGCTTCACAGAGCTTGTTCAAGGCCACGGTGTGTGCTGGCAGAGCGTATGAACAAAATGATCAGAAGAACTGAGTATGCTCAGATGCCTACTAAGAGGAGGAAAAGTACTGTTTTGACATTGTGTACACCTTGCTAGACACTAGTTGCACAGGGAAGCTGTAGCCCTGAGCAGGAGTGACAGTTGGGAGAAGGTGTTCAGGCAGATCTGATGAAATATAACCGTGAGTTCAAAGAAGATGTGCCAGGGAGAAATATGTCAATCAAGATAACATGCCCAGATGGCAGACTTCGGGCCACATTTTGATACATTTCAAAGTAAGCCATTTGTAGCAGTGCCAGACATGTTCCCCAAACATGTGAGATTGTGAGAGATAGATGAGACACCTTACTCCGGACTTGTGAGTGGGTGCTCTAACTACACACACACCCCATTTTGATTAGAAGATAATTGTCTCATTACTCATTGGGGGGCTCACCTTTGAACTGAGCAAGTGTAAAAGCAAAAGTAGTGAGAGCTCATTGCTGTTGCTGGTGCTTCACTTTGTTCTTTCTGCCTCACCACCAGACCCAAGGATTTGGGTAGCTATAGACCTCATTCGACTCTTAGACTTTAGAACTTAGAATATTTTCTAAAGCTATTACTTAGAGTATTTTCTAAAAGTAGAACTTAGAATTATTTCTGAGTTTGAGACATAGAATTCTTTCTGAACTTGAGACTTGGAGTTATCTGAAAATGAGACTTGGAATTATTTCCAAGTCTTGAGTTTTTCCTTTCACTCTAACTTTTACCTTTATTCTTCCCATGCTTAGAGGAACTTCATACTGCTTTAGCATAGCTTTTATATTCAAGAGAAGTGCAAAAATAAGTAATAGGAGAGTTAAGAATTATGTTTTAGTTAAGTTTAGTTTAGTTTTTGTTGTTGTTCAGTCGTTCAGTCGTGTCCGACTCTTTGTGACCCCATGGACCGTAGCACGCCAGGCCTTCCTGTCCTGCGCTGTCTCCCAGAGTGTGCTCAAGTCCATATTCATTGCATCGGTGATGCTATCTAGCCATCTCATCCTCTGCCGTCCCCTTCTCCTTTTGCCTTCAGTTTTTCCCAGCATCAGGGTCTTTTCCAGTGACTTTTCTCTTTGCATTAGGTGGCCAAAATATTTGAGCTTCAGCTTCAGTATCTGTCCTTCCAATGAGCACTCAGGGTTGATTTCCTTTCAGATTGACTGATCTGACCTCCTTGCAGTCCAGGGGACTCGTAAGAGTCTTCTCCAGCACCACAGTTCGAAAGCCTCAATTCTTCGGCGCTCAGCCTTCCTTATAGTCCACCTCTCACAGCCATACGTTACTACAGGGAAAACCATAGCTTTGATTATACGGACCTTTGTCGGCAAGGTGATGTCTCCGCTTCTTTCTGTGCTGTCTAGGTTTGCCATAGCTTTCCTCCCCAGGAGCAAGCGTCCTTTAATTTCATGGCTACAGTCACCGTCTGCGGTGATCTTGGAACCCAAGAAAATAAAATCTGTCACTGCTTCCATTAATTCCCCTTCTATATGCCATGAAGTGATGGGGCCAGATGCCATGATCTTAGTTTTTTTAATGTTGAGTTTCAGACCAGCTTTTGCACTCTCTTCTTTCACCCTCAACAAGAGGCTTTTTAGATCCTCTTCACTTTCTGCCACTAGGGTGGTATCGTCTGCGTATCTGAGGTTGTTGACAATTCTCCCGGCAATCTTAATTCCGACCTGTGATTCATCCAACCCGGCGTTTGTCATGATGTACTCTGCATATAAATTAAATAAGCAGGGCGACAATATACAGCCTTGTCGTACTCCTTTCCCAATTTTGAACCAATCAGTTGTTCCATGTCTGGTTCTTACTGTTACTTTCTTGACCCTCATACAGGTTTCTCAGGAGACAGGTAAGGTGGTCTGGTACTCCCATCTCCTTAAGAATTTGCCACAGTTTGTTGTGATCCACACAATCAAAGGCTTTAGCGTAGTCAATGAAGGAGAAATAGACGTTTTTCTGGAATTCTCTTGCTTTCTCCATGATCCAGCAAATGTTGGCAATTTGATCTCTAGTTCCTCTGCCTCTTCGAAACCCAGCTTGTACTTCCAGTAGTTCTCGGTTCACATACTGCTGAAGCCTAGCTTGTAGGATTTTGAGCATAACCTTGCTGGCATGTGAAATGAGCGCAATTGTACAGTAGTTTAAACACTCTTTGGCATTGCCCTTCTTTGGAATTGGAATGTAAACTGAACTTTTCCAGTCTTGTGGCCACTGTTGAGTGTTCCAAATTTGTGGGCATATTGAGTGCAGCACTTTCACAGCATCATCTTTTAGGATCTTAAATAGCTCAGCTGGAATACTGTCATCTCCGCTAGCTTTGTTGTTACTAATGCTTCCTAAGGCCCACTTGACTTCACTCTGTAGGATGTCCGGCTCAAGTTCAGTGACCGCACTATCATGGCTATCAGGGACATTCAGATCTTTCCTGTAGAGTTCTTCTGTGTATTCTTTCCACCTCTTCTTAATCTCATCTCCTTCTGTTAGGTCCCTGCCTTCTTTGTCCTTTATCATGGCCATCTTTGCACAAAATATTCCCTTGATATCTCCAATCTTCTTGAAGAGATCTCTAGTCTTTCCCATTCTATTGTTTTCTTCGATTTCTTTGCATTGTTCATTTAAGAAGGCCTTCTTGTCTCTCCTTGCTATTCTCTGGAACTCTGCATTCAGTTGGGTATATCTTCCCCTTTCTCCCTTGCTTTTCGCTTCCCTTCTTTCCTCAGCTACTTGTAAAGCCTCCTCAGACAGCCACTTTGCTTTCTTGCATTGCTTTTTCTTTGGGATGGATTGAGTTGCTGCCTCCTGAACAATGTTACAGACCTCCGTCCATAGTTCCTCAGGCACTCTGTCTATCAGGTCTAATCCCTTAAATCTATTCCTCACCTCCACTGTATATTCATAAGGGATATGATTGAGGTCATACCTGAATGGTTTAGTGGTTTTCTCTACATTCTTCAATTTAAGCCAAAATTTTGCAAGAAGCAGCTCATGATCTGAGCCACAGTCAGCTCCAGGTCTTGCTTTTACTGACTGTATAGAGCTTCTCCATCTTTGGCTGCAAAGAACATAAGTAATCTGATTTCGATATTGACTATCTGATGATGTCCATGTGTAGAGTCGCCTCTTGTGCTGTTGGAAAAGAGTGTTTGCTATGATCAGCGTGTTCTCTTGACAAAACTCTGTTAGCCTTTATCCTGCTTCATTTTGTACACCAAGGCCATGCTTGCCTGTTATCCCGGTGATTTCTTGACTTCCTACTTTAGCATTCCAATCCCCTATGATGAAGAGGACATCTTTTTTTGGTGTTAGTTCTAGAAGGTGTTGTAGGTCTTCATAGAACCGATCAACCTCAGCTTCTTCGGCATCAGTGGTTGGGGCATAGACTTGAATTACTGTGATGTTGAATGGTTTGCCTTGGATTCGTACTGAGATCATTCTATCATTTTTAAGATTGTACCCCAGTACTGCTTTTCCCACCCTTCTATTGACTATGAGTGCTACTCCATTTCTTCTAAGGGATTCTTGCCCACAGTAGTAGATATAATGGTCACCTGAATTTAGGGATGTATGAAAATTCCGCCACGGATCTCAGGGAGGCCGAATACCAGCGCATTCAGCCCCCCAAAATCGGTGGCGGAACAGCCCGCCACCCCCCCGCCACCCCCCCGGGATGAGACTTATCTTGAGCAGATCTTCCTGGCGGCGGTGGCTCCGGCGGCGGTTCAGCGGCGGCTGCAGCGGCCGGTCTTCCGACTGGCTACCGCAGCCATTTCCAGTTTAAAAGAAAAAGCAAAGCAAAAAAACGTGATAGGCTACGTAAAGATTTACGTAGCCTATCACGGCTAGTTTTTTTTTAAAAACCGTGATAGCCTACGTAAATGTTTACGTAGCCTATCACGGCTGACTTTAAAAAAAAAAAGCTTGTATGCAAATGGTGGCGGCAATGGCCGCCGCCATTTGCGTTCCTTATTTTGGCACGTTTTAGTCTACGTAAACATTTACGTAGACTAAGACGGCGAAAATAAGGGGAACGCAAATAGTGTAGCTATTTGCGTTCCCCTTATTTTCGCCGTCTTAGTCTACGTAAATGTTTACGTAGACTAAGACGTGCCAAAATAAGGAACGCAAATGGCGGCGGCCATTGCCGCCACCATTTGCGTACGCGCTTTTTTTTTTTTTTAAAGTCAGCCGTGATAGGCTACGTAAACATTTACGTAGCCTATCATGGCTGACTGCAGGGATGCAAACGGCGACTGCTACGGCCGCCGCCATTTGCGTCCCTGCTAGCCAGTGGCCAGATGTCCGGCTGCTGGCGGAGCCGGCCGGCGGTTCCACAGAATCGCTGCGGAGCACAGTCAGCTAGCCAGGATTCTGGGGGGGAGGAACGGAGCGCCTCCCCCCCCGGCGAGGATTTCGGGGGAGGGACGGAACGCCTCCCCCCCAACCATAAACATAATCCGCGAAAGGTAAGTACCTTTCGTACATCCCTACCTGAATTAAATTCGCCCATGCTTGTCCATTTTAGTTCGCTGATTCCCAAGATGTCGACGTTCAGTCTTGCCATCTCATGTTTGACCACCTCCAGCTTACCTTGATTCATTGATCTTTACATTCCTAAACAATATTGTTCTTTACAGCATCGGATTTTCTTTTCACCACCAGACACATCCACAGCTGAGTGTCCTTTCAGCTTTGGCCCAGCCGCTTCACTCTTTCTGGCACTACTTGGAAATTCCCTCTGCTCTTCTCCAGTAGTATATTGGACACCTTCCGACCTGAGGGGCTCATCTTCCGGCATCATCTCTTTTAGCCTTGTGATACGTTCCATGGGGTTTTCTTGGCAAGAATACTGGAGTGGGTTGCCATTTCCTTCTCCAGTGGACCACATTTTGTCAGAACTCTCCACCATGACCCGTCCGTCTTGGGTGGCCCTGCACGGAATAGCTTATGGCTTCATTGAGTTACGCAAGCCCATTTGCCACAACAAGGCAGTGATCAATGAAGGGGTTAGTTTAGTTTTAGTTTAGCTTTAAACTGCAAGTAGTAAACAGGGGAAAGTTGGAAGGAAGAGTCATAACAATGTTAGAAGCTCAAGCCATTATCCATAATACCAGCTTTGGCAATTTCAATTCTATTAATTAATCTCCTATATTTGTTGCATTGTCTTTCCCTGTAATCACAGAGAAAGTTTCTAACACTCAAATAACCACCTTGCCACCACTTTCTTTTAATTTTGTAATTTTCTAAAATAAATAGCTGTCAATTTACATTTTACAATTTTGTCTGTAGTGATATTTGTCTGTTAAAATTAGCTTAGTTACCCACCGGAGTAACTAAGTGCAGGTTCTGAAATTAAACAAGACCAAATTTACAGTGTGTGTGTGTGTGTGTGTGTGCGCGCGCGTGTATACAGATATGTATAAGCACATGCAAAATTGTGTTATGGACCTGTGCCCTGGATATTTTAAGAACCTAGCAACACCCTGGTTGATGGCATGGTCAAAATGGGGACAGGCCTTTACCAGCAAAGGAAAGCTTTGGTAAAAGAGTCAATGGACTGGAAAATATGGACAAGCCAACAATCATACTTTGGGGATGCTTTTTGGAATGCCAGCAGCTTAGACTGCTTTTGTAAGAGAGACTTAAATCCGTTAAAAAATAAAATAAAATCCTACAGCTATATGATGACGATGCACTTGGAAATTATTACCCTTCTCAACCTCTGCCTATTTGGTATTTTGCTTAGGTTTGGAATTGCCTGTGATCAATAAAGGCAATTGCACAAATCTTTCTGGTAGCCTTTGATATAAAAGATCATAAACTTTTTGTGATGTGACTCTGGATGCTTCTGGGGGTTTGCAGAATTGCTCTTAGATGGTTTTATAGATTCCTGGAAGGAAAGCAACCAGAACGAATAATGTTCCCCTGAGCCTTCACCAGGGCTTGCCACAGGGGTTTATCCTCTCACCTCCATATCCACGTAAGAAATTACTGAGCAAGATCATACAGCTGTACCTCTCCTTTCATCTTACCCACATCCTGCATAATTTGAGTGGATTAACACATGGCCCTCCTTGTTTATTTTACTAGACTTTGTAGCTATCTGCTGGTGAAACAGTGATTTTGGATCCAATCCAAGGTGTCTCCCCCCCCCCTTTTTTTTTTTAAGCACAGCTGAATGAGATTTGGGTGAAATCCTCTTCACACTTACTTGGAAATATGCCCCGTTACACTCTGCAGGCCTTGCCTCTGAGTAAACATACAAAGGAACTCAGGACCAAGGTAGCTGGCAGTTTTCAACCACCCTATTCTGGCTTTCTGCTGTGTATTAGGGATGTACGAAAGTCCCTTACCTGATCCCGAAGCTTGATTCGCGGTGAGGGGAGGCGCTCCGTCCCTCCCCCCGAAATTCTGGCCGGGGGGGAGGCACCCCGTCCCTCCCCCCCGAAATTCTGGCTGGGGGGGAGGCGCCCCGTCCCTCCGACCACGAATCCTCCTGTCCTGCCAGGACGCAAATGGCGGCGGCCATAGCCGCCGCCGTTTGCGTCCCTGCAGTCAGCCATGATAGGCTACATAAATGTTTACGTAGCCTATCATGGCTGAGTGAAAAAACAAACAAACCCGCGCGTACGCAAATGGCGGCATTTGCGTTCCTTATTTTGGCAAGTGTAGTCTACGTAAACATTTACATAGACTACAGCGAAAATAAGGGGAACGCTATTTGCGTTCCCCTTATTTTCGACGTAGTCTACGTAAATGTTTACGTAGAGTACACGTGCCAAAATAAGGAACGCAAATGGCGGTGCCCATGGGCGCCGCCATTTGCGCACGCGCGGTTTTTGTGTTTTTTTTTTCACTCAGCCGTGATAGGCTACGTAAACATTTACCTAGCCTATCACAGTGTTTTTTAAAAATCTAGCCGTGATAGGCTACGTAAATATTTACATAGCCTATCACATTTGTTGTTGTTGTTGTTTTTTAACTTGGAAATGGCCGCCGCAGCTGCCACCGCCGAACTGCCGCCGAACCGCCACCGGAGCCGCCGCCGCCAGGGATATTCGCACAAGGTAAGTCCTGTCCCGGGGGGGCGGGGGGGCAGACCGTTTCTCCACCAATTTCGGGGGGCCGAATGCGCTGGCATTTGGCCTCCCCGAGATTCGTGGAGAAATTCTCTGACATCCCTAGCTGTGTTGCCCTGTGCTGAGATGGCTGTGTGTACATGATGAAACACACACAGTTTGGTTTAGTACAATACTCTGAGCACTTTGAAAACTAGAGGCATGCCAACAGGTGATCCAGGTAAGACTTCACAACCTCTTTAAAATATGGCACCCACGGCTGGAAGACATTCTGTCATGTACTGAGAGGGCTGTGGGAATAGATCCTCAAAATTTCCAGCTAAGTCCTGAAAAGAGATTAGTCAGCAGAGAGCAGGGTCTTTCCGATTATTGTTTTTTTGTGTGTTTTAAACTGGATCTGAGGTGGAAAAGGTGGAGCTTTATGGGTTCAGGATACAGATCATTGGAGACCAGACTTTTCCCCTTAGCCTGAGCTGCTTTTACAGCTTGTTGCATTTAAACCAATTCACTTATACCTGTGTTGGATGTTAACTGTTGTTAAGCTTCTTTGGGACCCAAATTTTCTAAAAAGCAGGATATAAATATAATAAATAGGTAAGGATGGAGCTGGCTGCCATTTCTGAATCACAAGGCCAAAGAGATTCATATACAAAAGTTTTTAGCTAACTGGCACCTGAATGACAGAGATCCTCCATTAGTACAACTGCAATTCCTTTAAGCAAAAAACAAAAACAAAAGACTGATAAGTATCAAGTGGGGAATGCACAACCCATCCTGGGTAGATCAGTAATAAGAACACAGAATTAAACAGTATTATTTAGGATTATTAATTATCCTCATTAATATTAATCCACTGAAAATGCATTGGATACTCCCCACTTGTTGCTCAGTTACTCGCCATCATCTGAAAACGTATGTCTGAAGTACAAACTGTCATCGCTCTGCAATCTGGACAATTGTTGACCTAGTAGTAACTGATTGGTGATGAGGACTGCTACTGCATTGCACTCAAGCCAAACTGCTTTATTTTGAAATAGCTCTGAAAGTGGTTCGCTGCTAGCAAAATTATGAGTTTTAAGGCTTTGCCAGAATCCTTTGTCTGGCACTAGCACTGGCCTTAGGAAAAATTTCCTGTACCGCACCCCTTTCTTGTCTTTGAAGTGGTAGAGGCCATATTGCCCTGTTTTAATGGCCATAACATTCCCCACAAACTCTGTGAATCTGATTGTGAGAACTCTTTGTTAGAGATCCTTGGCCTACGGAACTGCAACTGGTTAGGATATATGCCAGCTGAATGGGTTTAAGAACGGTAGACATATTTTCAAGAATCAAAATTTAAGAGATGCTTTCTTATGATACTGAAGAAAGAGCATCTTAAGAATGCAGACCATGATGACACCCTCCTGCCCGCTGATACACTGACACATCGGCTCTTTCATTGCTCCACTGTGTGGCCAGTTGCAATATAACAAGAAACACCAAGTGTAGCCTCAAACTATGGCCCACAGAAGTACAGCCTGTCAAGACTGCAGCCTATCCCTGTATAACTTTCAGGGGAACCTAGATTAGCAAGGTTTTCCGTATAGTGATCTGAAACAGACCTAATCAAAATTAATTTATCCTTTGTTGGCGCTGTTCGCATAGCAATGCTGAATACTAATGGTTTGTTTTTAGTAGCCTAGAGGAAAGAAAGTTGCTTAATTTTGTTTGAAAAAGAGAAAAAGTAAACTCTAGTTTTATTTCACTGGCAATAAAGTAGAACCAGTTACTACTTGTCAAGAACACAGCTTCTGAAAAGTATGGGCTGAGAAACTATCTGTAGCAGAACAATAAAGCTGAGACTCATCTGTATGGAAATAATAATCTCCTATAAATCACAAGTAAAGAATTATCAGTGGATGCTGTTGAAATGGTCTCTTCTGGAAAATTCATGATTCACACAAAAATAACTCATTGTGCAGCCTGATCCTATGCATGCTTACTTGGAAGTAAATCCCATTGTATTCATGGACTTTACTCACTGAGCTTTACCCACAAGTAAGTGTGAAATAGCAGCTTTAGGGCATACTCCTATGCATGTTTAGATAGAAAAAGATCCTATAACTTTCAGTTGGCTGGAGAATGCTGAAAGTTGTAGGTCTTTTTTCTGTCTAAACATGCATAGGATTGTGCCCTTAATCTATAGCACTTTGCATAAGTGTTGTAGATCACATTTTTATTAGCATAAAATTCAATATTTGGGGATACAATATATTTTAATTTCTTTTTGATGTGATTTGGTGTATAGTTTGACTAGGTAAACCAAGGATGACATACATGGTGAAAATGCATCAAGAATCCATCACTGCATCTTGTTCATCATTCATTTACAAATGCATGTGCAACAGCTCTCTGGATCAGATCTTAGATGCCTTCTAAAGATGATGCTTGGACTGAATTAAATATCACACAGAGCTCCAAATGACACATGACCTAAGAAAATAAGAGGGACGGAAGTGGGAATTGGAAAAACAACGGACATACTTTGTCTGAGCGTTGTGTGCAGTTAAAGCCTTTGTGGTAAAAGGAAAAGATTGTGTAGTCATTGCTGAGAACTGAGGATGAGGGAGGCTAGAATGACATGTCAGGAAAGGTTATCCTTAGTGAGAATGTGAACTTCATTACCCCCTTCTTGGCTTGGTCCTGGGAGAGAGCAAGAGAAGCTTTTCTGTGATAATGAGAGTGCACAAACAACATCCACCATGTGCTTTCCAAACAGCTTGGATTTATCATTTTAACAAAAAGCATACAAGCAGTCCTGTTAATGGCTTATTCACATATAACCCTTTAAAGAGAAAGAAAAGAAATTCTGCTGAAACCTTTCAATGCCTGAGGACATACAGAACATTGTATATCAAATGCATAATCTATCAATAAAGGTACAAGACCGCTTGCAATATATCTGAAGGATAAATTGTTGTTGTTCAGTCGTTCAGTCGTGTCCGACTCTTCGTGACCCCATGGACCATAGCATGCCAGGCCTTCCTGTCCTGCGCTCTCTCCCGGAGTGTGCTCAAGTTCATATTCATTGCATCGGTGATGCTATCTAGCCATCTCATCCTCTGCCGTCCCCTTCTCCTTTTGCCTTCAGTCTTTCCCAGCATCAGGGTCTTTTCCAGGGAGTTTTCTCTTCGCATTAGGTGGCCAAAATATTTCAGCTTCAGCTTCAGTATCTGTCCTTCCAATGAGCAGTCAGGGTTGATTTCCTTTAGGATTGACTGATTTGACCTCCTTGCAGTCCAGGGGACTCGTAAGAGTCTTCTCCAGCACCACAGTTCGAAAGCCTCAATTCTTCGGCGCTCAGCCTTCCTTATAGTCCAGCTCTCACAGCCATACGTTACTACTGGGAAAACCATAGCTTTGATTAGACGGACCTTTGTCGGCAAGGTGATGTCTTGGCTTCTTACTATGCTGTCTAGGATAAATAGCCAACAGCAAAGAAAGCGTGTGTGAGAGATGGAGAGTGCAGGAAGGGGTGGGCGGGAAGAGGAAATGCCTTCCCATTTTCACAGCATGATAAAACACATAGGGATGCTGGAGGAATCCAGTTGGGGGCTGGAGCTCAACAAGCTTCCATCATCAGCTCATCCCCCTGGACTTCAGCTCGTTTTCCACTAGCTAACCCAACTCGGTTTGCAGCAAGTCAGGCCAGCTAGTGGATTTGGGGTGTTCTTTAATTTGCGCAAATTACAGCCATAAATTGATGTAAATGTGTGTTATTTGCACAAATCATGCAAATGTTGGCCTTGATTTGTGCAAATTACACAAATTGCAGCTGTAATTTAAGCAAATCACACAAATTTGCACAAATTGCAGCCGTAATTGGGGCAAATCTCTATCTGAACAAAATATAGCCAATGCAATATATATATATATATATATATATATATATATGGAAGAAGTCCCTGGAGTTTGGGAAAAACCCGCATCTCAGCTCGCAAATGCTGTGGAACTCTGGCGAGCCCCAAAAGGTTTAGATTTTTGGATGATGGACAACCATAAAAACATAGCAACAAGAAGGTGTGGTCAGAGGTTTCACATATGTCTGATATAAAATAATAGAATTGCAAGAAGAGGCATGTCCAATCACAACAACAAACTAGCTCTTGGGACAAGAGTGTTCTCAACTAGCTCTTGAGACAAGAGTGTTCTCAAAACTGCAAGCCAGATCAAATATGAATGGTTCTCATTTCCATTCACGCTTTGAGAAGAAAACCTAACTTGCGGAAGCTCTAGGGCAAACATACAGAAACACTGGGTCATCCTTGGGATTTCCCTTCTGCACACTCAGTGGTGTAGTGGAGCCAGGGCTCACAGGGATGGAGCACCCAGGACATTTCAATTCACAGGGACAATGATGTCATCTGCCAGCAGCTCAGGCTTCCCTGTTTCCTCTGGGCTTTAGCTGAGATCCTCACAGTGAGAAAATGGATTTTCCCAGCAGCAATAAATTGTTGTGAGCTATCCCTGTTGTAATGCAAAGTACTGGGGTGGGCTTGGTCTTGAATGGGTAATTACGACCCATGAGCTTTAAAAAAGACAAATACAAGTCTGCATTTTGGATTCTCCTTGTGGGCACAGCTATAGGGATGGTTAAAATGATTGCCTGCACTTCAAAATTTACCAGTACACCACTGTGCATACTACATTACATGCCTAACTGATGGCAAGTCTTCCTTGAAAGGCTCTTGGAGGAGTAATATCAACATCATTCTATATCCCCTGTGTTGAAATTAGTTTCCTATGTTGGGATAAGCAGAAGTAATAACACAAACAACTCATTGGTCTGCTTTTTCTACCTGCAAAACGTATACTGGAATGCTTCTATGAAGTGTAGGTTCTGAACATGCCAAATGAAGTTACGGAATCCTTTCCTTTGATCTACTTTGAATCTGATCCCTGGGGTATTTTGGATACTAAATATTTAAAAGACATAAATTACTTATGTGATCAAAATCTTTCACAGTGTTATTGTTTGTGTTGCCCATTTCTGTGTAGTTTGGATCATTCAAAGATTTTTGCTGTCTCTTCCACGACCATTTTGAAGGAGAAATATGGGATGCAGATGGAAAAACACTGGAGGTAGGGCCATACTGCAAAGTATGCAAACATTTATAGCAAAAAACCCAACAACAACAACAACAACAAACACCCAAGCCCTCAGCAGTGCCAAGAAAGTGGAGGGAATGAACTCTCCACCTTTGGGAGCAATTTAAAGTACCACTGACAGCTTTCATTACAAGACTGTTACTGTGGACTGAATGGTAGCCACATGCCACAGCTCCATGCGCACGCTGTGGGGGAGATCTGTTCATGAAAAAGGTTTGCACTCATGGATTGCCCCACATTGGATTGGGGCAATAATTCATTTTGACCCAGTAATGTGGGTTAAAAGGAACTAGGTCCTCACAGGGATGGAACACACACATTTTTGTTTGGCAGAGGTATATATCAAGCTTTTGTTATCATTCAATGCTGGGTTTAAAAAAATTCTCTCTGTCTCTCTTCCAAAAGTGAGCACTCCCACTGATTTCAAACAGATGTTAGGCAGAATACTATGTAGAGAATGCATCACATGAACCCTGAACCAAATGCTTTTCAAAACCTCTCCCAATATTCTGCAGAATGTGAATGTCACTAACTATTTAACCAGCAGTTAGACTCTAACATACAGTCTCCAGAAGAGAATTTGGACACATTATGTTACCTTTCACAATACGCTGTGTGGCATTTATGTCTGTAAGGGAGAAGGGCTTTTTTTTAGAGCAGGAACAGCAGGGGTGTTAGGCCTCAGGCCTGCAGGTCCACCTAGGATTCAAATCCAGCCCTTTGGGGTTCCTCACATGGCCATGCCCCCTGCCCCTAACACCCCCCCCCCAGCAGTTGTTTTGTGATTTCCTGACATTTGCACCTTCTTCCCATTCTAAAAGGTTGAAATGCCTCTTAGTTGCTGGCAGGAAGAGCTTTAAGATAAAAATATGTTGCCATTTTTGGAATTTTTGCCTTCATTCTGCCTGCCCCCCTGGAAAGTAGCCCCCAAGAGCTTCTCCAAAATAGAATTTTGCACTTGGGCTGAAAACATCCCCGAGGTCTGGCTGTTGTTGTACTACAGTTATGATCAAAAGCTGAATGAGTGTGGGGACTGTTCTGTTACCAATTTGTGCATATTTTCAATCACGAATGCATTTTTCCTTTATTTTAAGTATTCATGCCCTGCTCTTCAAATAACTTTTCCATGCTGCTTTACAATAAAATATATAATACAAGCATACAAAAGCTTATAAGTACAACAAAACAGCAACAAGTGAAAGAGGTGCAGCATAAGAACCAAACATGGGAGGAAAAATATACAGTAAAATAAAACAAAACAAAAAATAAAATAAAATAAAATAAATCAAAATAAAAAAGACCTTTGCCTAGCACTGAAAATACATCAAGATAGGCCCAAGGCAAGCCTTCCTGGAGAGAGTATTCTAGAAATGAGTTGCCACAAGATAGGAACCTAGGAAGCTGCCTTATACTGAGTCAGACCCTGGGTCCATCTAGCCCAGTACACTGACAGGTAATGGCTCTCCAGGCTTTCAGGCAGGGGTTTTTCCAGCCCACCTGGACATTGAATCTGGGACCTTCTGCATGCAAAGCAGGTCCTCTATCACTGAGCTACAGCCTCTCAGCAATAGAAAGGGCCCTTTCTCTAGTTCCTACTTGCTATATGAGAGCCAGTGTGGGGTAGTGGCAAGAGTGTTGGACTAGGAGCTGGGAGATCCAGGTTCTAGTCCCCACTCGGCCATGGAAGCTCACTGGGTGACTTTGGGCCAGTCACAGACTCTTAGCCCAACCCACCTCACAGGGCTGTTGTTGTGAGGATAAAATGGAGAGGAGGAGGATAATGTAAGCCGCCTTGGGTTCCTTGCAAGAGGAAAAAAGGTGGGGTATGAATGCAATTCCCAGTAGTAACGTATGGCTATGAGAGCTGGACTATAAGGAAGGCTGAGCGCCGAAGAATTGATGCTTTCAAACTGTGGTGCTGGAGAAGACCCTTATGAGTCCCCTGGACTGCAAGGAGGTCAAATCAGTCCATACTAAAGGAAATCAACACTGACTGCTCATTGGAAGGACAGATACTGAAGCTGAAGCTCAACTATTTTGGCTACCTAATGTGAAGAGAAAACTCTCTGGAAAAGACCCTGATGCTGGGAAAGACTGAAGGCAAAAGGAGAAGGGGACGGCAGAGGATGAGATGGCTAGATAGCATCACCGATGCAATGAATATGATCCTGAGCTCACTCCGGGAGAGAGCGCCTGGCGTGCTATGGTCCATGGGGTCACAAAGAGTCGGACACGACTGAACAACTGAAGAACAACAACAACAATAAATGCAATATATAGATATAGATATAGATATAGATATATAGATATATAGATATCTGTGATGGGGGGGCACATGAAAGAGAGATCTCTAGATGACTTTTAGGCACAGGTAGGCTCAGACACAGAAGCACATGTTAATATGAATAATGGAAACTGAGAGAGCTTACCCCCACCCCCACGCCCATAGTCAAGGAAACCCGAGTAAGCAGAGAGGCCATCAAGCTCCATGCCCTTCCTCTTCAGAGCCCCAACCCAAGGCTAGCTGAAGCCAGATCTACGAGGATGGGGGAAAGGGATGTCCATCTACCACTCCACAACCACAAGGAAACCACACGTGTGGTAACAACAAAAGCCCGGTTCTTTGGGCATGTTGGCCCCATCCCCTTCATCCGAACATAGGAAGCTGCCTTATACTGAGTTAGACTATTGGTCCATCTAGCCCAGTATTGTCGAGACTGACTGGCAGCAGTTCTTGTGGGTCATGTGCTCAGTCACACCGAGCTATGGCCTTTAGTCACTTCAGTTCAGATCTGGCTGCGTTGAATCAGAAAGGTCTGAAAGGGAGTTCTACTCGCATTCTCTCTGGATGGCTGGGAACACTGATAAGGCAGATGTAGGCGGGTGGGACCAGCATGCATTACCCTAATTCTTTACCCCCTTTAAGCCCTTACATAGGCTCAGGTCTTTGTTGAACAGCATCTGGGGTGGAGGAGATCCTGAAAGGGAAAGACACATGTGTGGGGCTGCCAACCAGTCACTCCAGCAGGGCTCCTGGCCCTTGGACAGACACCAAGGTGACAAGTGTAGTGTCCCCATGGCTGCAGCTCCATTTTAGGAGCATCTTCCTCTGATGCATAACTGTCTGTCACGGAGATTGCAAGAGTACCGGAGCCTGCCTGGAGCAAGGAAGCTAACCCCTCCACAGAGGAATAGCCAGGAGCACCCTAGCCACTGATGCTGGTCATGAGGTGGACCTCCCTCACAGTCAATGCAGAACAGGGTGTGGCATGGATCCTGCACCTGTGGAAGATACTCTGTGGCCCAGGGAAGAGTGTCTGCAGAGGGCAAATGGAGACACAGATAGAGTAACAAGCTCTAAGATTTTTTGTTCATTTATAAAATGGAGAATTTTAGGCAGGCAAAATCTAATTACCCAACTAGAAAAAATGGCTAACTCAGCAAACTAAGATGCATGCACACACTTGAGAAAAGTGCAACAGAATCTTCATTTCATGAAATTTCAAAGTTGCATCTCATGGGAAATGGGGAGAATGTGGGCATTGGGGTGAAACCATCTGCTGTATTGGATATAATGAACATTTAAATGAGTTCTGTATAAATAGATTTAGTTATATACTAGTGTACATTTCAACAGCATTAGGCTACAAAGGACCCTCTGTATGGTGATGAAAAAATTGGCAGAGGTTGGAGACAAGAGGCAATAAAAATTAAAAGTGCTGAGTCTCTGCTTTTTAAAAGATTTTACACGCTCCATAAATAAAAGATTAATAAAACCATCCAGGTTTTGCCACTTCGGATTCAGCGGCCATTGAGTCCCTTACATTTCTGATACTGAAAAGAGAAATGTACAGGAGATATTGGGTTGGTTCCTGGTTTAGTCACACTTAAAGTAGACCATTGACATCCATGGGACCTAACATGTCTCACTGATTTCAGTGGCACTACTCTAAGTATGACTAAATTTGGAACCAACCCAATGGCTGTATAAAATATCCAGATAGAACAAAGACAGGAAAACAGTATGTAAGGATGCAGAAGAAGGTCAAAGCAAGTTTGTTTAATTGCACAATGAAGTTGATACTAGATACTTTTGCAAAAAGAAATTACATTGCAGTTATAATAAGGATGAGGTTCTGTTCTGCATAATAAAACATAGCTTGCGGAGCTCATCAAAATATGCTGTGTTTAAAATTGCGCTCTCTCTCTTTCTCTCTCTCTCTCTGATTTGATGGGGAGCACTTAGGAACCAATGATACTCTAAGAGTCATTAGTATTCAATCATTTGCTTATTACAGTCCCCAATTAAGCAACTATTGCCATTGTTGTGTGTCTTACTGTGAGTTAATTGACTTAAACTCAACTCATGTTTTCTCCAGATTAATTTAGATGAGCACTTGTGTAAATTAGTAATCCCTGGCAAGAGAAGACACCTCAATACAAAATAGTAATATCTGAAATGTGTTAATGATAGGAAATGGAACCTGTATTGAAGGAACAGAGACATTCAACCTATAATAGTTACATTTACAATGATGGATTACTACTTTAAATACCGAAAGTATATCTGCTGTTCCACCAAAAGGAAAACAACTCTTAAGCTGATGTGATGATCAAAGGTAGTCTTCCCTCACCTGGTGCCCTCCAGATGTTTTGGACTACAATGCCCAGCATTTCTTAACATTGGCCATACTGGCTGGGGTTGATGGAGGGCACCAGTTTGGAGAATACAATCATAGAAGAGTAGGGTTGGAAGGGGCCTACAAAGCCATCGAGTTCAACCCCCTGTTCAATGCAGGAATCCAAGTCAGAGCATCCCTGACAGATGGCTGTCCAGCCTCATCTTGAATGCCTCCAGTGTGGGAGAGCCCACCACCTACCTAGGTAATCGGTTCCATTGTCGTATTGCTCTAACAGTCAGGAAGTTTTTCCTGATGTTCAGCCGGAATCTGGCTTCCTGTAACTTGAGCCCATTATTCCGTGTCCTGCACTCTGGGATGATCGAGAAGAGATCCTGGCCTTCTTCTCTGTGACAAGTTGACAACCTTTCAACTTCTCTGTGACAAGTTGACAACCTTTCTCTGCCCTGGTAAAATCACGGGATAAACAGCTTCTGTGTGGAGAAGCCCTGAAACACTGAATGTCTGGTAAAATATTATTCCACAGTTTGGAAAATCCCTCTTTAAGTCCCCAGTACGTTGGTCTTCCCAATCTTAGAAATTTTTGGAAATGTCATTCATAAGATAATGAATCCTCCTTTCCCAGAACTCTCCCCCTCGCTGGTCATTCCACCTGGTCATGAAATGTATGTAACTATGATGAATTAGTGCCTGCATTTGTGTGTTTTCCTCTTCCCTCCCCATCTATTTTCCCTTTTGTATCTTGGCTCTTAGATTGTAAACCTGTGGGCTGGGAATGTGCACAGCACCTAGACAATTATACTAAAATTGTTCTTGGTGATGGGTGAGCTCACTTACAATCTACTCCCTCGTTAAAGTGTTTCGACAGGGCAGGGAAACTGGTTTCTGGAGATACTATGTAAAGTAATGATATAATTTTAAAACATTCCAAATTCAGAAGGGTATAACCATTCAGAATGGTATTTAACATTCTTCCAACCTTGGAGCAACATACTGGTCCCACTTCTATTACTATTGAGTACTACTATTGCTAACATACAGTGCCTAGATATTTGGGTGCTATAATAAAGTATTATAATTAAAGACTGACTAAATGCAATAGGGTCCTCCACTAATGCTTTTTTTGCCCAAGTGAAGGAGGAAGAGACTCATTCTCTGGCCAACATTGTACCAGCTACAAAAGGTGGAGGTAAAGGAGCCAAGGACTTACTAAGTATAACTCCTTGACTGCTCTAGCTACTTGAGCAACCATAATCATTTCATAGGATGGCTCTGTGATAGTGCTATCTGGATTTTCATCTTCTTGATCTACTAGAAATCTTTAATTAGAAATTAGTGACTAGGGAATGGGATATGTTTACTTCTGTTTACTGGGAATAGTCACCAAGAAATCCTAATTCTTCCTAATTCAACAAGAAACCCCAATTCTTCCATGGTTGCTAGAAGAGTTAAATAAATGTACAACTATTTATGAGTTAAACAGACATACAACTATCGATTATAATTTTGTAAGTTCAAAATATGGACAAACCAATGCTAAAGCTACAATAGAAGCAAAAAGGATATAAATGTCATGAAGTATGAGTTAAATCCTTCTATTGAACATTCATCATGAAGCAAATATAGCTAATATATTGACTGAAGCAAATATAGCAACAAGTAAAGGTAAAGGAATTGGTGGATTTCTCTCTTCCTGGTGACATTTCCCTATAAAAATCATTGTGCAAACTCATTTTTAAGTGACTGGCACTGAAATGGATGAAGCCAGAGGAGACTGGACAAGAAGTACCAGTACTATGGTCATTCTTCATTATGTCAGTACAATCCCAAACAGTGGACCGGAATGTGAGAAGCATATAGTCTGGAGGAGAAAGCCAGGTAGAGGATCAATCACTCACTTTTACAAAAGGGAAAGAGATGCATCGTTATGTAGCTACAGCTTAATGGCATGGATATTTCCAAAATTTAAACTTGAGTCAGATGGATCTCTGTTCAGCTTGTAGTAAAGATGGTGAACTGCAGATAATATAGAAATATAAAAATACCACAAAGAAGGTAATTGGCAGTTTAAGTTACCTAGACGAACATTATATCATATTAGGCAAAGGAAATAAAGCTGATTGTATTTTTGCCTGGTTGCATGAAGATTGCTTTGTAATTCAATATGTGAACCACCAACAAAAATAAAAGCAAAATAGGCTTTGTAATAGATATTATGATGAGGTTGCAATCAGAGTGAGTGTATATAGAACCAGTTTAATCAGTTTAGAGGGAATTAGCACATCAAGGTATTAGAAGATAAAATTACAAGTTAGGTCTTTTTATTATTTTTTATTCAGAAACAGCTGAAAATGGTAGCATGCACATACATTAGACCAGATAGACTTCCAGAGGAACAGGAAGACACTACGATTATTCTGAGACAAAAGTGGACATTATCACTCAAGCTTCCGTTGCCAAGACTTGGGCCAATTTTGACTTGATCTAGAGCACGGTCAGGCAGAGCACTGATCAAGATCTTTGGATAGATCTCTGTGATTTGGAGTTAATTGGTAAAAACAACAACACCCTTCTAGTTTATGATGCCTCATTTTTTAAATAATAGCAGCAAGAAAAAGACTTCTTTTTTCTAAATTGGAATGCTGAAACAAGAAACCTTTCAGAAAAGCTAGCAGTAGATTTGATATGAAGTGACTGGGAGCTTAATTCTGGTTCTGAAAACAAATTCATGGGCTGAGGGTGTGTTCATAAGAACCTTATGTGTGAGTCCAACTCCAGCCGCAGGCATCTGACTCAAGTTGGTGGACCTTGAGGTTCTAGTAAAGCAGAAGTGTTGAACCTCTTTCAGCCTGCAGGTTGAATTCAGTTCCACAGAAGTTCTCAGGGGCCACAAAGCAAAAGGGGCAGGGCCAAAACTCTTCAAAATACCAAAACTACCAGCAGACTGTAGCTTAGAGTTCTTACTGCCAGCAACTAGGCTGTGGGAGAGGCATTTCAGCCTTTTAAAGTGCAGGGGGGTGGGGGACATGCAAAAGCTGGGAAACCACCAAATGACTGGGAAACCACATAGCCAACAATGTGATGTGGCTGCAAAAAAGGCAAATGCTATTTTGGGCTGCATTCATAGAAGCATCGCTTCCAAATCCCGGGAAGTACTAGTTCCCCTCTACTCAGCACTGGTTAGGCCTCATCTGGAGTACTGTGTCCAGTTCTGGGCACCACACTTTAAGAAGGATGAAGACAAACTGGAGAGGATTCAGAGGAGGGCAACAAAGATGATCAGGGGACTGGAAACAAAGCCCTATGAAGAGAGACTGAAAGAACTGGGCATGTTTAGCCGTGAGAAGACTGAGGGGAGATCTGTTAGCGCTCTTCAAGTACTTGAAAGGTTGTCACAGAGAGGAAGGATCTCTTCTCGATCATCCCAGAGTGCAGGACACGGAATCATGGGCTCAAGTTACAGGAAAGCCAGATTCTGGTTGAACATCAGGAAAAAGTTCCTGACTATTAGAGCAATACGTCAATGGAACCAATTACCTAGGGAGGTAGTGGGGTCTCCCACGCTGGAGGCATTCAGTGCTGGACAGCCATCTGTCAGGGATCAGGCTGGACAGCCATCTGTCAGGAATGCTCTGACTTGAATTCCTGCATTGAGCAGGGAGTTGGACTCGATGGTCTTGTAGGCCCCTTCCAACCCTACCGTTCTATGATTCTATAAGAGCCAACTGCCAAAGTGCTAAGCATCACTGAGTCTGGAGTTCTCTTCCCCATCCTGGATTCTATTAAGGAGAAAGGAGCTTCCCTTTTGAAAGACAACTCCTGAGGCCAATCTATCAAGTTTGCCAAAAGCACTTTGTTGCACCATGCATCTCTCTCCTTGCACACTCTAGCTACTACTTGATTTCAGAATTGAGATCTGGTACCTCTGTCTCCATTTTCGTCTCTGTGTTCCGGAGTGAGGCATTCAAGGCCTAATGTGCTCATTATTCTCTTTCACTTAACTTAATGAGGTTGTGGTTTTGCTCCATATTTCTGTATCTGTGCATTGTAGGAACAGGGGTGAGAGAAATATTCAAAATTGTGTCTCAAAACTCTCGCTAGCACCATTATTCTCAAAATGGGATGGGATGGATATAGGAACAGTAAGCTAGATTTTTGCAGTGTGATCAAAGTGAGTAGGAGACCAAGGCGTGTTGGCACCATATATTGGCATCTTTAGACACTTTGGTTCCTCTTAATTTCCACTGTTCCAGAAATACAAAATTCAAAGACTGAAAGTGGGGGCTCATATGATTAATTGTTTCTCCATTAAAAATGTCTTCCAGATATGGAGAAGGCTAGGCTATCTAGTGCTGCGCCAAAAATTTGTCCTCCAATTTCCCAAATGTTTTCTTCCCCCAAGAAAGAGGCCTCTGTTTTTCTGCTTCATTCTGAGGTCACTTTAGAATTTATTTAGAATTTGTTTTGGTGGTGTTTTTGAGTTTACCTTATTGCTGCTAGGTGGCCAAGTATGCTGTGTGATATTTTTTCTTTCTGTTACACTTCTCTCCATCAGTCTGCAGCCTTCCCGACTGCCCACGCTTTCTGTTCTGGGGGAAAAAAAAAAGCCACGGGAGGAGTTACCTTTTCCTGGGCTTTAACGGAATTGTGGGAAGACTAGGGAAGGTGCACACTTCCTGAGAGATGATTGCGGAATGATTGTACAGCATGTGTGAAAATACACATGCATTTCCATGTGAAAAAGGGAATTTCCATGCAAAATCTGATACAGACATGAGTTGGAATGAGCTTCAGTGTGGACTTCTCATCCTCAAGGTAGCTGTTGATGGCCATTCAGTTAAGACTCAGAGGCATGGCTGGGTAAGATCTGGGCAAATCACATTCCATAAGTGGGAGGGGAGAGAGGCCTCCCATTCAGATGGAAGTGGCCAGGTCAGACCTGTCCAACAGGTTTGACCAACCTTAATCAGTTAAGCCTGTCCTTGTTACAATCACAGAATCACAGGCTTGGAATGGATCCTTGGAAGGTAACCTTGGCCAGTCCTAAACCTCATTACATTACATATAACTGAGTCCAGACAAGATGGAGATACTGTGGGTAGAGAAATTGACTAATCTGGATGGAGGATTGCAACCAGTCCTAGATGGGGTTGCACCATCTCTAATCTCTAATCCGTCCTCCTGGGAGACAGCATACCTGGCGAGTCCACAGGTCTTCTCAATATACATACTTGGGTTTCGATCCCACACAGCAAGGAGTCTCCCACTACTACTATTCTTCTCTTCTTCTTGTTGTAGGCCTTGGTTTAATTTCATCGCCTCTGCTTGACTGATCTTCAGCCTCTGCTCTCTCTTATGCAGGTTCCCTTGTAATTCTTCCTCTGCAGGCTGTCCTCCAGTCTCATCCGCAAGTACCTGGAAATGGTTCCATAGCTCCGCTGCCTCCACTGCTGCAGGGTGGCTTCTAGTTCTTTTGCTCCTAATTGTCACCCTTTTCCAAGGAGTATCCTCTACTGCATTTTTCCTCACCTCAGCGTTTCCCTCTTCTGCCTCAGCTTGCTGTTGCTCTTCAAGCTTCTGGTCTTCACTTTGCTGCTGTAGTTCCACCATTCTGTCCAAGAACACTTCGTGTTCTCTTATTCCCTGGAGGGTCGACAGTCACCGCTCCAGTCCTCTTACTTTTTCTTCCAGCAGTGTGATCAACTTGCACGTGTTGCACTTGTAGGCCATGTTGTTCTCAGGGAAGAAAACAAACATGGCACACACCTTGCAGGTCACCACCACTGGAGAGTCTTGTCCTTCCATAGGCTCTTTTCCTTTTTGTGTCTAGCTTTCTGATTGTTCTAGAGTAGCCAGTGCCTGGTCCTCTACTCACTGGAGGTTAAAAACAGGGTCCCACCGGTATGGAAATGTGTGTTACAAGACAAATAAATTTTAAAAAATGAAAAAAAATGTTAGGGGCCTCCCCCTTGACCTCTCCTGCCAAACTCCCCTGGACAACTCCTGTTTGTTCTCCCTGTCCACTCACTCTGATTGCTCACTCTCCGGCAGCTTGCTTGCTTCTATAGTCCCTAGACAAGCTGGAGCAGCTTCCTCTGCTCTGCTCAGCTGGGAGGCGGGACACAGACCACCTTGGGAAGTTAGATGTCTAAAGGAAAAGACATCAGACAGAATATCTCTGAGCTGGTTGGCATAAGCCTGGGGCCCTATCATATAGCTGTTTTGTCCTTTCAATGATCTTAGCAGGGTAGCCACTTACAAATTGCCAGAAAAGAGGAAATGTATCTTCAAAAAAGAGAACACCAATTTGCATAAAATTTGCACATGCTAATTTATATGTATAGATGCAAATTTGGAAATAATTATTTTTATTTTAATAGAAATACAGTACATCTCAGCATAGTGTGGAAGACTGTGACCATGTGACTTCTGTGCCTTTCTATTCAATCTGCTGTCCAGGTGGGCAATAGTTCTTATGGTTTTTTACCTTTGAACCGGAATGGAACAGGACAGCCTTTCAAATAGAGAACCCCTTCAGACAGAGGACAGTCCTCTGGCAGCCCTTCAAACAGAGGACTGTCCTCTGTAAAAGGACTGGCCACCCTAGAATGACACATTGCAGCTAGAGTTTTAGTAAGTCTATTCCTTTTTCGAGAGTCTGGTCTAGATGTTGATTGCTTATTTTCCTCCCTTAAGCCCTGTCCCTTGGGCCTATAAATAAGGGGTTACTGAAACCCCTTGTGGGATTCCTTATTGGGGATTCCTCTCCCCAAACTCTCACCTTCCTCTTGACCTTGTTTATAGAGTATGGATTTTTAAATATTAAGTATGCTCCCAGCCCTGCAAAAGTATTATGGTAAACCAGAGAGTGATGGCAGTCTGGAACTACCTGGATGAAACTTGCTGAGTATACCCTATTCTGATCTCATGTCGGAGAGCTCTCCTATATACTAGTGGTGTGGGATATGGCACAATTTGCAAGTAGCATGGTAATATTTAGAATAAAAGAAAATGCATATGGAGAACTGTTGTTTAAAGCCATATAAAAGTAAAGAGATTAGAATATTACTAATCCAATTGGGGTGGGGAGATTTCTAATGATATTTAATGGAATAACTGTAAAAGCAAACTATATATGATAAATCAATGCAAAAAGAAGTTGGAAGCATTTTTACACAAGGAGGAAATAAATAATTTATTGGCAAGCTGAATATTTCTGGGTTAAGAGGAGGCAATGAAAGTTAACTTGCATTTCTCAAAGTTAATAAGAATATACCTCAGTGAATCATAGTCTGTTTTAACCTCTTATATGTTACTAATTTAGATATGAAAGGTCTGATGAGATATTGAATTTGGGTTTTGGATGTTTAGAATTCTTCCTTAACATTTCATGCACAGTTGATCAAAACCCCTTCATAACATCATGCTTGGCAATGCAAGCTTCTGCATTTTCAAGCTAGGATCTGCACCAGATGCAATGCCTGCAAGTCATGAATCGTATGGTATTTGGTGCTTTTCCTGGAACCACACTCCTTGGATTAGGTATCTAAGAAGCTTAGTTGGAAATATTAGTCCCTTGTTTGTGCCTGCAGATGATTTACATGTGCCTTGGCAGACTAGCCCTGTTAGGTTGGCTTTCGCCTCTGGTGCAACCACTGTTTGCGTTGCAGAAAGTTAAGTGGCATGTTAGTAATTCCAGGAAGACTAGAAGTGTACAGCTCTGCCAGTTTGCCATGCAATACAACTTACTACAAGCAAGGCCATCATCAAGGGTAACATAGCTGGGCACCTGCGAAGGGCCTACACCCCAGCAGGGGCCCACCAACAACAGCCCCCGGACTTGCTCCTCCTTTTCATCATTGCTTGTTCAACTGCCTTTCACTCTGGCCAAAGCAAGGATGGTGATAGGAGGGAAGCAGTAGATGCCACTGCCCACTTGTTCATTGGAACTCTACCTGTCAAGATAGCAAGTGGTAGCCATGATGAGAAAGAGGATGAGGAGCAACAGCAGCTAGTGACAATGGCAGTGAGAAGGTAGCCTCACTGAAGGAGGGGGCCCATTGAGGGCATCTTGCCCAAGGGCCTGCAGAAACCTGGAGCCAGCACTGACTATAGGGAGGAATGTAACTGTGCCACCACCCTTGGCTTCAGGGTTAAGAATTTGCATAAGGGGCCATCACAGGCTCTGCTCCTCCACTATGAATTGGTCCTGCAGCATGACTACTTGCTGTTGTGCCTCATGCTTGGGACAGAGCTTAGTCTGGGCATTAGGTGAAGAGAGGTTCCCTTATGACAGCCTTCCCCAACCTGGTGGCCTCTAGATGTGTTGTATAGCAACTCCCATAATTCCCAGCCAACATGGCTGGGAATGATTGGAGCTGTAGTCTAACATATCTGGAGGCCACCAGGTTGGGGAAGGCTGCCTTACAATGACTCTGGGGGACCTCAGGGCTGTACACTCATTTTTCAAGTAATCCAACTGCAAACTGAGCTTCCACGTTTGTGGCCAAATGGACCATAAAAAGTGAACAGCAACTTGTTGACTTCATCAAGCTGAATATGTGTGAAAATAAGGCCATAGATAGCACTAAACTGGTATCATTTGACACCTAAAGCATGTTTTTTTTTTCTTCTAGGATTCTCCAGAAAGCATCTGTGAGATAGTTCATGCACCCTAAAAGCTAGCATTGCTCCATTATATCGAGAAGAAAGTCTACGATCATAATAAAAAGTCAATACCTAGCTTTCAGCCCTATCAATATGTTTATGTTTTCAAAAGGTATCTTTTCAAGGGAAAAGGATCAATAAACCATCATTTTTCTTTAAAATAAGTTCAGATTTCTGCCAGTTCTAAGACCTTACACTTACAGGAAACCTATAGGCATATTTTAAAGTTTGGCTTAGCTAAATGTGCCTCAGTAGCGACAGAAAGATAAATATATTCCCTCAAAATCTAGATGATTGGAGTAGAAGATGCTTTACTTTTAAAAGGATATATTTAAATTCAAAACACTATGGGGGGCGGGGGGAATAGTCTGGGATTGCCAAATAGGTTTCTAGATGAGTTGTCCTTAAACCAGTAATATAGCCATACAACAAGATGAATACAGAAAAACCCTCTTCCCCACTCCCCATCCATGCATGCAGAAGGTTAGAGTCTGCTGAGGTCTAAGCATATACATTCCAAGGCAGCTTTCCCCAACTTGGTACCCTCCAGAGACCTACAACTCTCATCACCCCTGACCATGGGCCATGTGGGTTATAGACCAAAATATCTGAAGGGTACCAGGTTGAGGAAGACTGTTCTAGAGTGTGTAGGCCCTATTTTCTAGATCTCTGTACAGGGTACATTGTACAAGTTCCAAATGCCTATCAAATACCTAATACTAGATGTTTTAAAGAAGGTGGAAGCAAACAATCAATTACAAAATAGATTTCCCCAGAAAAAAATTTCTATTATAACCTAGTACAAATGGATTTAGATGGACAAGGATGATAATTCAACCAGCTAGCCATCACAGATTGGTACATGCTGCCTTTCACATCCCAGACCCCCTTGAATCCATGGCCATCTCCCCATCAATGGCACAACTTTACATCAGCTGGCACAGAAAATGTCCTTCCCATTGACTTCACCCACACTATGACCACAGAGCATGGGAGCAGGCAATGACAGCACACCACTAATAGTATATAAAGCCCACACAAGGAAACCATAATTCATTTTACATGGCACAAGGCACAGAGTTATATCACTGTGGTCTAGGGTCACACACACATACAGCTCAAAAGGGGGAACTTTGGTGATTGGAAACAAGGGCCCTGTTTCCATGACAGTGGAAAGAGAAGGGAGGAGTGGCTCACCCACATTTTTGTAGGAAATGCTTTTGGTCTGGGCAGGGCTCCATGAGGGTGTATATCACACCATTCTAAGTGGCTTCACATAACTTACTTCTGGGTAGGGTGGGGGTTGGAGTGAACATCATCTGAGTGGCAGGAGTTGCTCAACCAATAAGAGAGGCTCCTTCCCCCTTCCATAAGGGAGCCATAAGAAAGGTGAGAAATAGTTACTTCACCTTGTGCACATTTGTAAGACAGGCCTCCCAACGAGTCCCAAGCCTCATTGAACATAATGGGTGTTACTTCTGAGTAGATACATACATGCTTGTGCTGGGAAAGAGGTGGGGGGAGAACACAGGGATGGGAAACTAGCCCCCTTTCTAACCAAACCGATACTGTACAGGATCCCTATAACAAAGCTGTGAATCAGTTACTTTCTAAGGCAATAAAGCAAACAATGGAGAATCGGAGCCTCAATATTGTGCTTAACCGCACTTAGGGAATTGGGCTTAGAAGTGTGCCATTTCAATTGAGGGGGGTCTCTGTAAGTACTGATGTGGGCATTCAGAGGGCGAGCCTCATTCAGCACAATGGGAGTTACTTCTGAAGAGACAGTGGGTTTGTTATGGGAAAGACAGCAGTAAACACAAAGACAGAAAACAGCCCCCATTTTAACCCACAGGATCTCTGTAAAAAAGGCTTGAAGTAGTTCCTTCCTAAGGCAATAAAGCAAGCAACAGAGAATTGGAACCTCAAGATTGCGCTTTACCACACTTAGGGAATTGGGCTTTAAATTGTGCCATTTCAATTGAGGGGGAATCTCTAAGTTCTGATGTGGGCATTCAGAGGGCGAGCCTCATTCAGCACAATGGGAGTTACTTCCAAATAGACACTAATTGGTTTGTGCAGGGATGGGAAGCACACAGGAAACACCCCTTGACCGGCGTCATGGTGAAAAGCACAACCCTAGCATACCTGAGGTAAATGCAGGGGTTGGGGCAGGCAGCAATCATACCGGGGAGAACCCGAATTGAGGAAAAGAATCGGACTTTAAGCAGTCTCAGGAAATCTGTTTTTTCCCTGATAAGCTCCGGGGTGGCTGCTGGATGACAACAACGTCATGTATCCCTAATGATCTCCACATGCAGACAGTTCAGAGCAAATCACTCATGGAAATAGGCCCCAGGAGAAAGGGTAGGGATTTGGGGGGGGGATTCCTTTGTGTCACATCTTTATGCAAACTTACATAATTTTGTACTTTTGAACCAATATGCAAACTAAAACTCAGTTATCCTTCAAAATGTGCACTTCTCTGAACTGGGCAATGGAGTTCTCCAAGAATAAGAGTAATAATAAGACATGCATACAAAATGTGTATATTAGGGGAAAGTGCCCACAAAATGCCTATATTAGTGAAAATAATATTAAAAATGCATATTGACATCATAGATCTCAATATGCATTGAACCCTATGATTCATCATAGAATCATAGGGTTGGAAGGGGCCTACAAGACCATCGAGTCCAACCCCTGCTCAATGCAGGAAGCCTGATTCCCAGGCGGTCTCCCATCCAAGTACTAAGCAGGGCTGACCCTGCTTTAGCTTACATGGAAATTGCTTACAAAAATGTGTATATTAGGCAAAACTGCATACAAAAATGCATGTACACAAAATACATGTACACAAAATACATGTAAATGCATGTACACAAAATGCACAGACACATATGAATTTTCATGCAATTAAAAGAAAAATATCTCAGTGATTGGGACAAACTGGCAGGGCTGCCTGAGGTAAAGGACAAGATGGCATGCACACATGCACACACATACATGCACACACACACACACTCCACTTAAAGAAGCCAACCAGACTGGCAGTTTCATCTTACCCTAGTGATAGAACAGCATCCTCCAACTCATCTGTGCGACAGCAGTCTTGCTTAGTGGGTACAGGGCAGGCCATGCGGAACACACAGATCTGTCTCCCAACAGAGACGATTGGTCAAGGGGCTGCCGCTGCTGCCCCCTCCACACCACCCATCAACTGCCTCACTCTGTCTAATGGCCAGCCTTGCAAACTGAATGTAAGATCAGAAAAATTCCCAGCGTTTGGAAGGAAGCGAATTGAGAGAAGCTGAAATTGACAGATTCATCCACCTCCAAGAAAGAGCACTTTGCACAAAAACGGCCCAGCCACACAACACACAGGGGAACGTGAGTACATTGTGAATACTTCTCTGCCTAGGATCCTAACAGGTACTTCGCTTTGGGCCTCCTGACACAAATAGTCAACACCACTCCACTCCAACAACTGGGGATGCCAGGAAAGAAGTAAGCAAGGGAAGGGAGAACACAGAAAAACTGCTGTGAATGTCTCTCCCCGCCCCCGGCTACTTATGAAAGCTATGTCTTATCTGAACTATATTCATCAGTCATTCTTTCCACCACCACCGCAAAGTAGGGAGTAGTGGATCTTCAACAGACAAGGCGGCACTTACATGCACATGCAGGTAAGCTCGCTGTTAGCAAGGCCAGGTACTCCACTCCAACCACTGCAGCTGTTGGTCGGACACTCATGAGCACTTTTGCCTTGCAGGATCACAGCCCGGGGGCATGGAGCAGAGCAAAAAACCAGTGCACACACAGTGTTTCACTCTAACCCCCAAGGGGAAAGGAAGACATGAGATATGAGCAGTGACTGAGCACCCAGGAGGTGACACCACTCACTCTTCTCTCTGACTTCCTCACAAAACATCAATCAATCAAGTTTATTGTAGTGGCTAAAGGCCATTAACAAATACATTAGGGTGTGTGTGGGGGGGGAGAGGAAATGATGTCACCCAAAAGAAAATGAACCATTTGTGCAAAGGTATTCCTACATCCCTAAGTTAGCAAGGGTTTTAAGAATCTCTCTCTTGGGACCCTGTACCGAGGGCAGATTAGTATGTAATGAACAATATCTTCCACTTGATTTTGGCCACAGATACATAATCTGCATTCAAATGGTACCTTGTTGTAGCCATCCAGGACTACAGTTGGCATGACGTGAAACTGCAGCTCAATAAAAGCATTTCTTAGGGTAACAGGCCTCAATTTAGACAAATTGGGTCTAAAATGTTCTGTTTTCAGAAAAGGAAACCACAGGGAAAATTTAGAGCTCTTAATTAGTTGCAGGTCCCTCCTAGAATCTATCCAGAATAGCCCGTCCCTTAGTTGCCTCTTTTCCATGTCACAGGCAGAGTTCAGTTCAGGAAAGTAACAGCTACGCAGGAGCCTTTGGTTCCAGGTAACACATAGCTGGAAAATGTTCATTTGGCAGAGTAGCAATTCATTTAAAATACCTCAGCTGAGCACAATCTATTCTTGTCCTAACTGATGGCCACCCAGATTCCATGTGCAAAAAAGCAAAAAAGGAATTCCGGATGGAAGAGAATAAAGTTTCTGGAAAAACTGTCACGCACAGTGTCCAAGACATTTATGGTGGTGCTGTCAAACCCCCAAATTTCAGCTCCAGAAAGCATTTGCATGATCACTTTGGTATTGAAAATGTTTAGGGCAGGTTCAATCAACTGTCCCTCCTTATTATAATAAAACTTCTTTAGTGCCGTATGGTTTTCAGTGCCTTTACTTTCACTGCCTCCCTATGTCCTTTCCAAGAGAGAAAGTCACTGAAGGAACAACAGAGTATGTAAATGAATGAGTTTGTTCAATAACATATTTGTCCAAGATCCACCTACGCTTAGGATGATGTCTGCCAAAAACCATGATCTTAGTTTTGGAATAATTAATTGGCAGATATGCATTTTTACAGTAGGCATTGAATGCATCCTAAAGATTTTTCAGACCCAAGCAGGAGTGAGAAATAAGTACTACGTCATCAGCATACATTAGAGTAAAAACTCTTTTCTATTCCCCGATTACTGCAGAGGGAGAGTTTGCTTGAGCTAGTTGTGGCACCAGATCATTAATGTAAATATTAAAAAGGGTGGTGGGAGCCAAGAGACATCCTTGTTTTACTCCCGCGTTGTTCTAAAAGCTTCTGTTAAAAAACATTCAAACCAACTCTAACCCTCGTTTCTGTGTTACTGTATAATTCCTTCATCCATTTCAGGAGGCTATGATCAATATTAGAGCTTCGTGACTTTTTCCATAATCTATTTTTGTTAATAGAATCAAAAGTACCCAAAGCCTCATGGCTCTCATTGCTTTGTTAGCTGGCCCTGCTGTATGATTGACCATCTTGTGCTCCAGACCTTGGACTCCTGCTTGACTCTGCCACCGGATTGTGATACTAAAGTGGAGTGCAGCTCTTGTGTAGAAACAGAGGACAGAACAGTACTTAAGGCGGGGCTGCCAGAGGCTGCTCGGGAAGGAGCCTGGGAAAGGAGGACCAGCCAGCAGCTGCACCGGGTGATCCTGAGCCTGAGCCTGAGCAAATAGCGGCAGCAGAGGGCAGCAGCTTTAAAGACAAGGGGAAAGGGGCAAACGTGGACTTTATCTGCTCCTTCTTAGCTGCTGCTCTCTTTTATCTCTTTTATCTTTTATATTCTTTTAAACTGTTGTGCTATTTATATCTTAACATTTTAATATGTGCCTGGGAGGACTATTGGGCAACTCAGGGAGTCAGAGAGGTGCCACCATAACTGTGGTCACGGGCAGGGGGAGGTATGGTGTTGGGGGATTAACAGGCCAGATGAGGAGAAGAGGGGCTAGACACCTTACAGCTGTCCCCTCTTCTGGTTCTTCCCCCAACCTGATGGTTCCTGGCAGCCTTACCAGTCTGCCCTCGGGTCTGGTGGTGCTGCTGCTGAATGCCAGGTCGGCCCAAAATAAAATCTCCCTCATCTATGATTTGATTGTGGATGAGGGGGCTGACCTGGCATGTATTACTGAGACCTGGGTGGGGGAACTGGGAGGGGTCACTCTCTCCCAGCTGTGCCCTCCTGGGTACTCGGTGCAGCACCAACACCGACGTGAGGGTCGGGGAGGGGGGGTTGCCTTGGTCTATAGGAATTCAATCTCCCTCTCCAGGCTTCCTGCTCATTCGAGCGCAGATCTTGAGTGTTTGTACCTTGTGTTGGGTACCCGGGACAGATTGGGGATTCTGTTGGTGTACCACCCACCCCACTGCCCATCAGACTCCCTGCCTGAGCTGACGGAGGTGGTCTCGGACTTGGTGTTGAGGACCCCTAGGATGATGGTCCTGGGGGATCTCAACTTCCATGCCGAGGCCACTGTATCCGGGGCGGCTCAGGACTTCATGGCCGCCATGACAACCATGGGGCTGTCCCAACATGTCATCAGCCCAACGCATACAAAAGGACACACGCTTGATCTGGTTTTCTCGACTGGGCAGGAGGATGGTGATCTGAAAGTGGAGGAATTGACATCTGTCCCTTTGTCATGGACAGATCACTTCCTGCTGAGGTTTAGACTCCTGGCGGCCTTTCCCCTCTGCAAGGGTGGGGGACCTATTAAAATGGTCTGCCCCTGGAGATTAATGGATTCCGATGGATTCCAGAGGGCTCTGGGGGATTTTCCTGCTGGTATGGCTGGTGCTCCTGTCAAAGCCCAGGTCGCTCTGTGGAATGCAGAGATGACTCGGGCGGTTGACACAATCGCGCCCAAGCGCCCTCTCCCTCTGAGCAGAGCCCGGCCAGCTCCTTGGTATACAACTGAGCTGAGGGCAATGAAGCAAGAGGGGAGACGGCTAGAACGCAGGTGGAGGAAAACTCGTGCTGAGTCAGACCGAACACAGGTAAGAGCCCACTATCGAGCCTACTCTGTGGCGGTGAGGGTGGCAAAGAGACAGTTCTTTTCCACCAGCATTGCATCTTCTCAGTGTCATCCAGCGGAGCTTTTCCAAGTGGTTCGCGGCCTGTTACATTCTGGGCCAGGGACAGAGATGGTGGAACCCTCGGTAGCACGCTGTGACGAGTTTGCATGGCACTTTGAGGATAAAGTCGCTCAGATTCGTCATGAATTGGACACCACCATTAATGCAATTCCATTGGTAGAGGCTTCAGAGCACCATCTGCTCCAGTTTTATTGGATGAGTTTCAGTTACTGAGGCCTGAGGATGCGGACAAGGTGCTTGGTCAAGTCCGATCGACCACTTGTGTGCTTGACCCTTGCCCTTCATGGCTTATTAAATCAAACAAGGAGGGGTTGTCCGGCTGGGTCCAGGAGGTTGTAAATTCCTCCATGAGAGAGGGAGTGGTGCCTGCCGCTTTAAAAGAGGCAGTAATTAGACCACTCCTGAAAAAGCCTAACCTGGACCCAGAGGATGTTAACAATTATAGGCCAGTGGCCAACATCCCCTTCCTGGGCAAGGTGCTTGAGAGGTTGTTTGTAGGACAGCTCCAGGCACTGTTGAATGAAACGGATTATCTAGATCCATTTCAATCGGGCTTCAGGCCTGGTTTTGGAACGGAAACTGCCTTGGTCGCCCTGTGGGATGACCTCTGCCGGAAGAGGGACAGGGGGAGTGCGACCCTGTTGATTCTCCTGGACCTCTCAGCGGCTTTCGATACCATCGACCATGGTATCCTTCTGGATAGGTTGTCTGGGTTGGGAGTAGGAGGCACTGCACTACAGTGGTTCTGCTCCTACTTGGATGGCCGATTCCAGAAGGTGGTGCTGGGGAATTACTGCTCTGTGCCATGGCAATTGTGCCATGGGGTTCCACAGGGCTCTATTTTATCCCCCATGCTGTTTAACATCTACATGAAACCGCTGGGGGAGGTTATCCCGAGGTGTGGGCTGAGGTGCCATCAATATGCAGATGACACCCAGCTCTACCTCTCTTTTACATCAAAACCAGGTGAGGCAGTGACTGTTCTGAATCAGTGCCTGGCACGGTAATGGACTGGATGAGGGCTAATAAACTGAAAATCTATCCAGACAAGACAGAGGTACTGTTAGTGGGTGGTTCGTCTGCCCGGCTAGGTGATATTCAACCTGTTCTGGAGGGGGTTGCACTCCCCCTAAAGGATCAGGTTCGTAGTTTGGGGGTGCTCTTGGATCCAGAACTGTCACTTGAGGCACAGGTGAACTCAGTGGCACGGAGCACTTTTTATCAGCTTAGGCTGGTATACCAACTACGCCCTTATCTGGACGGAGATAGCCTAGCTACAGTTATCCATGCTCTGATAACTTCTCGTCTGGATTACTGCAATGCGTTATACGTGGGGCTGCCTTTGAAAACGGTCCGGAAACTTCAGCTGGTCCAAAATAGGGCAGCAAGATTGTTAACAGGGACTGGCCTGCAAGCTCATATTACGCCAGTTCTTTTCCAGCTGCACTGGCTGCCAGTCCATTTCCGGGCCCGATTCAAAGTGCTGGTGTTAACATTCAAAGCCCTTAACGGCTTGGGGCCAAGTTATCTGAAGGATCGCCTCCTCCCATATGTGCCTGCCCGGACCTTAAGATCATCATCAGCGGCCCTTCTCCGTGAGCCCCTGCCAAAGGAAGTGAGGCGGGTGGCTACTAGGAGGAGGGCTTTTTCTGCTGTAGCACCCCGGCTCTGGAATGAGCTCCCTAGTGAGGTTCGCCTGGCGCCTACATTGTATTCCTTTCGGCGCCAGGTGAAGACCTTTTTATTTTCCCAGGCATTTTAGCCTTCTAAATTTTTATCTTTGCTGTTTTAAATCTGTATTTTAAACTTCTGCACTGCTGCTAAGTTTTATTGTGGTTGTATTGTTATATTGTGGTTTTAATGTTCTGTATATTTTAAATTATTTTATTGTGTGTTGTTTGGATTTAATTTTTGTGAACCGCCCAGAGAGCTTCGGCTATTGGGCGGTATGGAAATAAATAAACAAACAAACAAACAAACAAACACCTACTGGGCATCCAGGTCCAGGGACTGTATGCTCCAGCTGTTTATTGCTGCTCTCATAAGAATATGAAAGAGCCATGCTAGATCAGTCCGCAGGCCTATCTAGTCCAGCAATCGGTTCTCACAGTGGCCAACCAGGTGCCCCAATGGGAAGCCCACAAGCAGGTCATAAATGCATCAGCAACCCTCTTGTTCTCCTTCCCCCAGCGACTGGCAAATAGAGGCATACTGCCTCTGATACGGGAAGGAACATACCGCCTCAGCCATCACGATTAGTAGCCGCTGATAGCGTTATCCTTCATGAATGTGTCGAATCCCCTTTTGAAGCCATCCAAGCTGGTGCCCATCACTACATCACTAACAGCTGGTGTACTCGAACTCCCATAGGTACAGGATTCATCCCACACCCTGTTCCATGCTGATTGGAAGGGAGGCCTGTCCCATGACCAGCAGCAGTGACTAGGATGATCTTGGACATTGATTAACCTACTTGTTACAGACAGGCTCCTGCATTCTTGCAAGCTCTATGACAGACAGTTAAGCAGCAGGTGAAGGTGTTTTTAAAAGGCAGCTGAAGCTATAAGAGAAACTACACTTCTCTGCTATCTGTCCAATGCACAAGAGCTCTACTGGAGTGACTGGTTGGCAGCCCCACACATGTCTTTCCCTTTGAGGATCTCCTCCAATCTGGATGCTCACCTTGTTGAGTGTGAGCAACCCCTCCTCTTAGCTGCTTGGCAAAAGAGTCTTTCCCTCCTGGGGTGGGTCTTGAACCCACATCTCAGGAGGGCTGTGTGTGTGTGTTCTCTGCTGGCCTCCTGCCCAGGGAGCTATGTGGGTGGTGCGCTGTGTGTCTTCTCTGTCCTCCTTTTGTGTGTGTTGTGCTCGTACAAGAGTGGTTGTGAGGAGTGTGAGGGGATTTGAAGCCATGCCAGTAGTGATGCCTGGGGACTGGTCATTGCAGGGTGTGCCACCGGAGCTGATGGAGTGGGGGCATTGTGTGAATTGTGGTGCAGGGGTATGTGCTGAGGGCCTTTCCCTGTTGTTATGGGTTCATTGGCTTTCTCCATTTCCCAGGAGGGAAAGAGTGTGTGAGTGGTCTTGGGTGGCATCACCAGCATAGCCTCTGATTGGCTGTCAAGGGGTTTCCAGGAATATTGTGGGTGTGTCTGCCATTTGTCCTCTGACCTCTGGTTGTTTGTTTTTCCCTTCCCTTCCCAGGCTGGGCATACAATGGATATGGTGGCTATTCCACTGTTGTAGCTGCAGCGTATCTCCAGTCCTGGCATAATGCAAGTATAGGTTTGTGCTGTTAGTTTCCTGGTGATATCTCATGGCCACTATATTGATTGTTGCAATTACCCAATGCTGTGTTCCGAGCAGGGGCTGCTTTTATGAATGGATATGACATGTTGTGTTTCTCTGTCATCGTGAGCGTTGCAGCTATCAAAACTGGCTTTGGAAATCCATAAGTCCTGCTGACTTTATCACTGAAGCAAAATGCACGATGATCTCAAAATTATGTGCATAAGAAATAGATTTAACAGCAGCTATGACAACATTTTACCCGGCAGTGTAAACTTAAAGTCCACTTATATAATCAGATGTATACACTCCAAGGATACATTTACAAAAGCATTCACCTGATAGCTTCTTTGTTTACCACAGGCTAATTCTTTTGTTGACTTGGAATCACACGATCATATTACGGGACTTTCTGAATAAAATATCATGTACAAATGTTGATGTTCACGTAGGCTTCCTCTTCTAACAAAGGGAATCATATTCATTCCTGTAATGAATCCACCAGAGATATATAGACAAGCAATAAATTTTTAAAGGAATTTGAATCAGTGCATCAATTTCCGCCTTTGATTTTGATGCTATGTTATGATGATGCTGTTTGTTACAGGCAGAGAGGGACTTTTTCTGAAGCCAGCCATGTGATTAGGTTGTTTTCATTTAAACAGTGTCTTCTTTAAAAAAAAAAACAAAGAGAGAGAGAGAGAGAGAGCATTTAATATGCTTTCTTCATTACCTCTGATATCATAATGCTCCTTAAGGCTACAATCCCAAGGGACTAACTTTTGATTAGACACATATGGGATTATACTGTAAAGGACAGATCATCATTTGAATAGACCTGAAATATTATGTGAAGCTTTGGAAAGTACCATTTAGGGAGCGTTTAATCCATGTAAGAATACCTATTTTGAATGCAGACATCTCAAATGAAACCATGTAAGAATAATTCAAAGGCACAGGTATTACATTCTTCCATCAGATGATGCACCAAAAAATTTTTGTATCTCTTCAAGACATAGTTTTGAATTGTGGAAGTTGGTTCTCTATAAACCATTATGTCATGTTATTCATAATATCTCCTGCCAGGGCTAAACTACTATTTTGGGAATTACTGTTCTAAAGAAAGGAGTGATTGTACCCCACTGATCCATTTAGAGCTTGTTGCTGCTTTAGATCCTGAAGTGTTAATATCACATCTGTCAGACATATGCACTTGCAAGACTTGGCTGATTCAGTTGTTTGTAGCAGGGAGGTCCCACAGGGTATACTGTTCATCATCCCCTTGGGCCCTCCTCTGCAGGACCTTACAGAAGACCATTCTGTTTCCTTTTCTGATATATCTCAATGTAGATATATAAATGTGTGTAGGTTCAACCTTGCCAGTCATGTAAAGCCAGCATTGTTGATGAAACCCCACTTCCCCTATTTGTTCTCTGCAGTGACACCTCAGGGGAGTCCCAGACCAGGTATGTATGAGCCTGTGAAATGATCATATCCCAGCCTGTAGTCTAGGGCTGGCCCTACCATCAGGCAGAGTGAGGCAGCTGATAGTCACCTCAGGCAGCAGATTTGGGGTGTCATAAAAGGGCAGTAAATTGTTAGTTATTTAACTTGTTATTGTTGTATTTTTACTGCCAGGGGTGGGCAGAGGTACTGTGAGATTTTCTGCCTCTTGTGCCAAAATATCTTGTTTCTCTTTGGCTACTATGCACCTTGACTTGGGTGGGTGAGGGGATGACATTTGCTGCCCTGCCTCAGGCAGCAAAATGTCTTGGGCTGTTGCTGTTGTACTCGATAGTCTGGAGAAGTACCCAGTTAAACCCAGGTCATGGTGGTTATTGCAGAACATACATGCCCCTGCCCTCTGTCACAGTTCCTCATTGCTTTGAGACAAAACAACGTTTTAGTGTGCCTGTTAGATGGACAGCTTTCTGCAGCACACCTGCTCTCTGCTTTCAACCCACTGTGATCTAAACTGTGTAGGTTGATCTAACTGGCCACCCATGCTAGATGGTGTCAACACAGCATTGGACTATAGGATCTCTTGTCTCTCTCCAACTTCATAATTATATTTAATCTCAGTTGTAGAAGCCTATACCTTTGGTCACTGGAACATTTCCCAAGAAAGATTCCAGAAATAATATCACTTAAATTGATGCAACATGTTTTGATACAGACTTGCAATATTTCAGACACTACTGAATCTTTCAAAACCTCTAGGCATTGTGAAGTGTTTTCCTGCATAGAAATGATATTCCTGTTGGGGGTGGGGGATCATCTTGTGTGAATTAGCCTGTGGAGTTGGATCATCTAAATATACCAAAGCATCTGAGAAGAAGAAACCTATCTTAGGAAGTAGTCAAGTCTGTGAGTGCTGGTGCTTTGAATGTCCTATGCAAAGCCAATCACAATATGCAGTTACTAAGCAAAATGCAAGAAACCCACCTGTGACTTGTGAGAATCATTGCTGTGCATTATGCGTCTGCCTCTCATTTTATATCAGTGAAATATTTTTCTTGTCCTTGACTCACTTCACTAGACTGGAGGCTGAACCAGCCCTGATGGAAGTGTTCCTAAAACTGATCCTCTATTGTGCTTCAGAGATGGATGGGAGGAGCACAATTGATCTTTCAGTTTCATATTCTGCCTTGGTAGGGTTGCTGTCTGAATTCCTTAAACCTGGAGTAATACCAGAGGAATCAGACAGCACATCCCCTGGGTTATAACTGTAGAATTTGTGGAGCTCTTTTCATCCCTTTTTCCTGCCCAATTAAGTGGAAAATAAAGCAAAGGCTTGATGACCTGTGTGGCTATATTTCATCAAAAAAGACTGATAAGCAGAAAGGGATCTTTGGTTCTGTGCTTACAATGTAAATTGTTCCTTCAATGTATCAGTGGTACTTCGCAGCCTGCAGGTATCTCTCTAGTCACCTCCACGGGCACAGCTGGTTTCTTAGTTATTTGCATTGTATGGATATGGGCTGCTTTTATAGGGTTTTTGTTTAAAACAACAACAATAACTATAAAAGCTTTATATTTAAGCAATTTAACTAATGGCTTCAGCACTCCTGAGTAGGGTTGGGAGAGTCACTAAGATTCCAGTTTACCAACATTCTCTGAGCCAACATCCTTGAAGCTCAGATTGCCTTGCTCCCATTTTCAATTCTGATCTGCTTTTCTTTTCATTCGAATATAAAAAGTGTCCATGTTGATAAGCATTTTTTATACGCATTTTGGAAGTGCGCCCCCAAATACACAATTTCCATCCATAAAGCATGAAAATTCAGATTTTTGGGAAAATGCACATGTTAAGTACATGTTTGTCTAAAGTACACATTTTGTGAACATGAATGCAAGCTTGGGAGTATGAGAGCTTTCTCCAAAAACTGTTCACATTTGGGGTTGTAAATGGGGTTAAAACCGAATCAAAATGAAATCCTCATACATCCCTACCCTGGAGCAGCAGAGAGCAGATTGAGCCCTTATTTTACAGTTCATGATTACTTTTGTTTTAAGCTAGAGATGTAGTGAGTTCACCAAAACAGTGATGAGGACTGACTGATGTCAGAAGCAATGATATATATGGTAGCAACATGCAGGGGGAAAAGTTTGGAAATTTATGACCACAGCTTCTGGCTAAAAAAAGGAAAGAATACATCATAACTCAGTCAGTCAGTCAGTCAATCAATCAATCAATCAACCAACCAACCAATCTTTTCTCATATTAGATATACTTGAAAAATGTGCAATATTAAAATCAGTGATAGAGCAAATTCAGAATCACAGAAGTTCAGAAGCCAAAGTCTCTCAGTTTGGCTGTCCTGGCGCCCACATGAGCTGAGTTCGAACAACCTCTGGCATTTGGGTCCAGCTCACATTATATTCCCCAACAGTCAGCCCTCCCTTCCAGTTCTCCACCCTTCTTCCCGGGCATGCTCAGGACTGTCATGTCCTACAAGGATGTGTAGAAATTATGGTTTCCTTTTCCTCCCAAGTCAATACATTAGGCTGGGAGGCAGAGGAAACTACAAATCCCATGCACTTCAACAGGAAATTATGTTCCTGAATGTGCTCAGGTCTTGATGCTTAAATGGTAACCCTTGAATCTAGTCAGCCTCTTGCAAGCATAATGTTGCTGGTGAAGAGGGAAAACTGGCAAGGAGAGCTCGGGGCAAGCTCTCCAAGGCTTGGTTTTCTGAGTGTCAGGGTGGAAACTGAGCCAATAGAGCCCCAGAGCAGTTCTGATTCTGAGGAGGAACAGCAATCCATGGGAGAGGAGCTCGCTCATCTCTCACAAGCACAGCAGCTGGCAGAGATTCCTCCTGCCAGCATTCCTGGGATAGATAGTGACCCTGGCAGTGAGAGAGCGCTGGAGGGGGGCTTGCTGGATGCTCAGTGCAGACGCAGGGAACAACAACAGATGGAGGGCGCCGAAAGGAGGCATAGCGCTCGCTTGGCGCACAAACAACACTCACCACGTTCCGAGGACCCAAGGAAAGAGGGAGGATCTCTCCCTAGCCCATAAGTTCAGGGTCTTCCAGTGATTCTCCTTCAAACGGGGACCAACTGCCTTACCTGGAGCTTAGGCTACTCTGCTATCTTTCCCCAGTGCAGTTCCTTGCTTAGTTGCTAGTGATTCGTATCTGAAAGAGTCATAAAGGAATAAAGGAATAAAGCCTTGGAAAGAATCCTCGTCGTCTGTGTCCTGAGTTGGCTATTGGTGGGGACTGCAAGAGGCAGCTAGGGCGCTCCCAACAGCTTGGTCCCTGTTCCTCTTTTTTTTCTCTCTCTGCTCCTACTGCCTCTGGAGGGTGCCATGGACGCGGCGGTGCAAGCTCTCGTGCAAGAGAACCAGGCTCTTCATGATCAAGTGGCTCAACTGATGACTGCCGTACAGAGTCTGCAAGCTGCGGTACAACCCCCACCACCTCCGATTCCCCCCCCCCCGCCGCAAGGGCCCGGTGGCTCTGCCAGAGACGTTTTCTGGTGAGAAAGGATTTTTTCTGATTTTCCGGGCCCAGTTGGAGCTGTACATGTGCCTACGACCTGAGGATTTCCTGACAGAACAAGTTCGTGTGGGCTTCATCATTAACCTACTTTCAAGCATGGCAGCTAAATGGGCTTTGGGACTTCTTCTCGCTAATGACCCCCTGCTCGGGGACTATCAAGGTTTCATGACAGTGATGACCAGGTTTTTCGGTGACCCCGTGCACACGCAGATGGCTTCTTGGGAGATTCGCCGCCTCAGGCAGGGCAAGAACTCAGTTTCCAGCTACGCAACAACTTTTCGCTTGCTGATACAGGATTTACCGTGGAATGATGCCGCACTGGTGGCTCAGTGTTTGGATGGTTTGAATGATGAGATCTTGGATGAGTTGGCACGCACGCCTAGCCCGCCTACTTTGGAGGACCTCATCCAGACCTGCCTCCAGATAGATAGTCAGCTGGAGGGGCGCCGGCAAACCTGGCGGGGCGCCAGGGGCCGAGATTTCCCTCCTCCCATTCCCCCACATTTCCTACCCCCTCCCCCACCCCCCGCCCCTGTGGTGGGGGTGGAGGAGATCCCGATGCAGCTGGGAGCTACCCGAGCCCCGCTGCCGCCAGAGGAACTAGAGCGGCGGCACATGGAGCGCTGATGGTTTCGGTGTGGAAAGCTGAGACATTTTGCCAAAACCTGCCATGCTAGACCTGCAGCCCCACTGCCTCCCCCTCCTCTCCTTCCTCCTCCTCCTCCTCATTGTCCCCAGGCCTGACTAGGCTGCCCCCCAAGCCTGTTGGGGGTCTCCAGTGTGGGGGTTGGTTCCCCACCAGGTGGGCGCTTTCCGCAACCCCCCCACCCTCCCATCTGCTATTGCATGTTCACATCCACTCCTCCCACTGGGGTGGGGTGAAGGCCCTAGCTTTAGTGGACTCTGGGGCTACGACCAGTTTCATGGATGAAACGTTCGCTCACCTCCACAAGATTCCTACTCTGCCTCTTCCTGCCCCCTTGGCAGTGGAGACCATCAATGGGTGTCCTCTTTCTTTGGGCACGGTGACCCGGATTACAGCTCCACTCACTCTGCACGCCCAGTCCCATGTTGAGCAGATTCAGTTTCACTTGGTCAAGGTTCCCCAATACCCAATCGCGCTGGGTGTTTCCTGGCTCTCTAAGCATAATCCTCAGATTTCTTGGGGGCTTCAGCAAGTGGAGTTTGCGTCTCCCTACTGCCGGGAGCATTGCCTCCCGACCGAGGCACCACTCCCAGTCCAGGCCTTAACCCTTTCCTCCCCCTCCTCGTCTGCTTCTGGCAGTTCTTCAGCTACCATGATCATCCCAGAGAAGTATGCGGCTTTTCGGGATGTTTTCGACAAGAAGGAAGCTGACCGGCTCCCCCCCCACCGCCCTTTTGACTTTGCCATTAACCTCATTCTTGCTGGCTGGCTGTATTCGATGTTGGAGCCGGAGCTTCGAGCTCTGCGGGAGTTTTTGGACACAAACCTCAGACATGGCTTCATTCGCCCCTCCTCCTCCCCCGCCTGCACCACTACCATGTTTGTGAGCAAGAAATCAGGTGAACTCTGCCCAGTGCACGATTTCAGAACTTTGAATTTGGTCTCAATCCTCGACAAGTACCCCCTCCCCCTCATACCAGAGATGTTGCAGCGCCTGGGGCAAGCCAAGATTTTCACTAAGTTGGACCTGCATGGCGCCTACAATCTGATTTGCATCCAGGAGGAGGATGAGTGGAAGACCTGTTTCGGCACCCGGTATGGAGCGTATGAATACCTAGTGATGCTGTTTGGGCTCACCTCCCCCCCCCCCCGTTTTCACATTTTATGAATGCCATCTTCTGGGACTATTTGGACACTTTCCTCATTGTGTATCTCGATGATTTACTTATATTTTCTGAGGACCCCCACGCCCATCAGCACCATGTCTCCACCATCCTCCAGCACCTCCACAAGCACCACCTTTATGCCAAGCTGGAGAAATGTGTGTTTGACCTAACCTCTTTGGACTTCCTTGGCTACATTATCTCAGCTGACAGTATCAGGATGGATCCTGCAAAGGTCCAGGCTGTCCTCTCCTGGGAGGCTCCATCCACCAAGAAGGACTTGCAATGTTTTCTGGGGTTTGCTAATTTCTACAGAAAGTTTCTGCCCAGCTTTGTTCGGCTGACATCTCCTCTCACAGACCTCCTTAAGGGCAGGAAATCTCCTTTTCATTAGACGGCATCTGCCCAACAGGCTTTCGAGGAACTTAAGAAGCTTTTTAGTTCTGAGCCGATCCTGTTGCATCCCAACCCGAGGAAGCCTTTTGTAGTGCAAACTGATGCCTCTGACTTTGCGGTGGGGGCGGTGCTTTTTCAGCCAGATTGGGCAGGTGGCAGTTTGCAACCCTGCACCTACCACTCCATAAAGCTGAACATGTCTAAGAGGAATTATACCATCTGGGAGAAGGAACTGTTGGCCATCAAGTCCGCTTCGGAGACCTGGCATCATCTGCTGGAGGGGGCACAGCACCCAGTCAAAGTTAGAACCGACCATCGCAACCTGGAACATCTTCAGACAACCCGTGCCTTAAACCAGCAGCAGATTAGGTGGTCGCTTTTTTCCCCCTGGTTCCACCTTAAGATTTGCCATGTGAAGGCCTCCAACAACCTACAAGCAGATGCTCTTTCTCTTAAGCCGGACCTCCAGCCAGGGGGTGAGGGGATTCCGCCCCCCTCTGATTCTTCCCCCCCAGAGCCTGGTGGCAGCTGCGGTGCCTCACTCTTGGGAGGAGCTCCTTCACTCTGAACAGGCTCAGGATGATTTTGTTCACACAAAAGTGGAGAAATTGGGGCTAGCCTCTGCCCCCCCTTCTCTTTGCGAGGTGGCCTGCTATACCATTCCGGCTGGGTCTATGTGCCCTCTAGACCCCTCCATGAGAAGGTCCTCCATCAGTGCCACGACTCCCCCACGGCTGGGCATTTGGCTTCGCCAAGACCCTGCACAGAGTGACACGGGATTTTTGGTGGCCTCGTGTGTGTTGGGACGTTATGACCTATTTCGCCTCCTGCCCAACCTGCCAGTGGGTGGAGGCCCCCTCAGGCAAGCCCACAGGCTTGCTTCACCCACTGCCTACCCCCTCAGGACCTTAGAAACTGCTCTCCCTTGACTTCATCACTGACTTGCCTCCCTCACATGGTAAGACCACCATTCTGGTGGTGGTGGATTTGTTTTCTAAGATGGCCCATTTCATCCCCTGCTCTGGGTTGCCCACAGCCAGGGAGACAGCAGAGCTGTTTTTGGCGCATGTTTTCCGGCTCCACGGATGGTCCGAGGGACTCATTTCAGATAGGGGGGCCCAATTCACTGCTCATTTCTGGAGGGAGCTACTTAGGCTTCTCCATGTGATGCTCTGTCTTTCCTCCGCCCACCATCCACAGACGGACGGTCAGACCGAGCGCACCAATGCGACTCTGGAGGAATATTTGCATTGTTATGTCAATTACCAGCAGGATGACTCGTTTTCTTTGCTGCCTCTCACAGAATTTGCTTATAACAATGCTTGCCATGCTTCCACCTGCCAAACTCCATTTTTTGCCAATTTTGGTTACCACCCCAAGGTTTTCCCATCCACCCTAGCTCCCTCTTCGGTGCTGGTGGCCCATGACTTCTTAGACACCACCTCTTATGGGACTCCCTCGAGCAAGCCAAGACAGCCTACAAGGCCTCTGCAGACTGGCAGCACCAGCCGGGTCCGTCTCTGCAACTGGGGGACTGGGTTTGGCTGTCCACCCAATACCTCCCCTCTCACTCACCTGCAAGGAAGCTCGCACCTCACCGCACAGGGCCTTTCCAGATTACGGCCCAGATTAACCCTGTTGCTTTTCGCCTGGTTCTCCCCCCATCCATGAAGATCCATCCTGTTTTTCATCAGTCCTTGCTGTCCCCCCTGGTTTCTGGCGGCCCTCATCACTCGGTCGGCTCCCTCCCCCCCCCCCCTGCTGCTAGTGCTGGTGGAGGGGGAGGAGGAGTTTGAGGTCGCGGAGATTCTGGACTCCTGCCTTTCTCGCGGCTGCCTGCAATATCTAGTGGACTGGAAGGGGTACGGGCCAGATGAGCGATCCTGGGAACCCGCGGAAAATGTGCATGCTCCGTTGCTGCTGAGGCGCTTCCACCAGCTGTACCCCCACAAACCCAGGACCCCAGGGGAGGAGCATGATGGGGGGCCTCATGGGAGTGGGGATGATGTCAGGGTGGAAACTGAGCCCAGAGAGCCTCAGAGCAGTTCGGATTCTGAGGAGGAACAGCAATCCGTGGGAGAGGGGCCAGCTCATCCCTCACAGGCTCAGCACCTGGCAGATTCCTCCTGCTGGCATACCAGAGATAGATAGAGACCTGGGTAGTGAGGGAATGCGGAAGGGGGGCTTCTTAGATGCTCGACACAGACGCAAAGAGCAACGAGCGATGGAGGGCGCAGAAAGGAGGCGTAGCGCCCGTTTGGCGCGCATGAAATGGCCGCCTCCCATGGACCCAAGGGAAAGAGGGAGGATCTCTCCCTAGCCCATAAGTTCTGGGTCTTCAAGTGACTCTCTTTCAAACGGGGATCAACTGACTACTTGAAGCTTAGGCTACCCTGCTGTTCCTTGCTTTAGTCGCTGGTGATTAATGACTCTGAAAGAGTCATTAAGTTGTAATGGGATTAAAGCTTTGAAAAGAAATCCTTTCGTCTGTGTCTTTCATTGGCTATTGGGATCTACTGGGAGAGGCCACCAGAGCGCTCCTGACAGCAACTCTGGAGCAATATTTGCGCTGTTATGTCAATTACCAGCAAGATGACTGGTTTTCCTTGCTGCCTCTCGTGGATTTTGCTTATAACAATGCCTGCCATGCTTCCACCTGCCAAACTCCATTTTTTGCCAATTTTGGTTACCACTCCAAGGTTTTCCCATCCACCCTAGCTCTCTCTTCAGTGCTGGCAGCCCATGAGTTTTTAGAGGAGTTGCGAGTGGTACACCACCTCTTACTGGACTCCCTTGAGCAAGCTAAGACAGCCTACAAGGCCTCTGCGGACTGGCGGCGCCAGCCAGATCAGTCTCTGAAACTGGGGGACTGGGTTTGGTTGTCCACCCAATACCTCCTCTCTCACTCACCCGCAAAGAAGCTCGCGCCTCACCACACGGGGCCTTTCCAGATTACGGCCCAGATTAACCCTGCTGCTTTTCGCCTGGCTTTCCCCCCCTCCATGAAGATCCATCCTGTTTTTCATCAGTCCTTGCTGTCCCCCTGGTTTCTGGAGACCCTCATCGTTTGGCCAGCTCCCCCCCCCCACCGCCAGTGCTGGTGGAGGAGGAGTTTGAGGTCACGGAGATTCTGGACTCCCACCTTTCTCGCGGCCACCTGCAATATCTGGTGGATTGGAAGGGGTACGGGCCAGATGAGCGAACCTGGGAACCCACGGAAAATGTGCATGCTCCATTGTTGCTGAGGCGTTTCCACCAGCTGTACCCCCACAAACCTGGAGCCCCAGGGGAGGAGCACGAGGGGGGGTCTCTTGGGAGTGGGGATGATGTCAGGGTGGAAACTGAGCCAATAGAGCCCCAGAGCAGTTCTGATTCTGAGGAGGAACATCAATCTGTACGAGAGGAGCTCGCTCATCTCTCACAAGCACAGCAGCTGGCAGAGATTCTTCCTGCCAGCATTCCTGGGATAGATAGTGACCCTGGCAGTGAGAGAGCACTGGAGGGGGGCTTGCTGGATGCTCGGCGCAGACGCAGGGAGTGACGACAGATGGATGGCGCTGAAAGGAGGCGTAGAGCTCGTTTGGCATACAAACAACGGTCGCGTCCCGAGGACCCAAGGGAAGGAGGGAGGATCTCTCCCTAGCCCATAAGTTCAGGGTCTTCCAGTGATTCTTCTTCAAATGGGGACCAACTGCCTACCTGGAGTTTAGGCTACTCCGCTATCTTTCCCCAGTGCAGTTCCTTGCTTAGTTGCTAATGATTAGTATCTGAAAGAGTCATAAAGGAATAAAGCCTTGGAAAGAATCCTCGTCGTCTGTGTCCTGAGCTGGCTATTGGTGGGGACTGCAAGAGGCAGCTAGGGCGCTCCTGACACTGAGCAGTTCACTATGTGAACAGAATGCTGGACTAGATGGACCGTTGGTCTGATCCAGCATGGGTCTTCCTATGTTCTTATGAAATACCTGTTGTTGTTGTTGTTTTTCCTGAGAATTCTCCAAGGAAGCTTAGAAAGAAATGTATGAATTATTATGTGAGCTGGGCTGAGTTTGTCCATCTCTGGTTTAAATTCCAACAGGACTTTTTATGACATTGCTATGAATGTGATCTAGGAGGGGATGTACGGATTGTGTAAAATCTGTTCCATCTGTGTTCCACACATTGTCAGGTGCTTTTCACTCCACAGCCTGCCCATTGACAGAATCAGATTTGTTTTTAGTTCCCAAATTTGTGCAAAAGTGCATTTCTGCAAATTCAGATGTATGAAAATGTGCAAATCCCCCCAAGATGTGCAAATCCCCCAAAATGTGCATTTTCACACTTTAGCCTATGGGGAAAATGCACATTTCTGGCCAGCTTTTTTTTAATTGAGTATTTCTTGATGACAAAATTTGTGCAAAATTGAGAAAGTTAGAAAAATCATCCTCAAATTCACAGAATCGATTCAACTGGGGGAAAGCCGGTCGACTGTGGAATCCACTGGTTGGATTCATCAAAATCCAAACTCATTTGGGTTTGTTGCAGATTTCCCCGACATCCTTAGGCATGGTTTGCACTTGAAAATTCTATTGATTTTAATAAGAGAATTTCCTATGGACCTAACTTTAAATGTGCTTATATTCTGGGCTTCAGACAGGGATACACTGTTGTGTGGGGACAGGAGGAAGGGTCACAGGAGCTGTCACATGGAGATCACATCCTCTAGATGGAGAACTGAATAATATCCATATTATCTAGCTCAGAAAAGTCTCTCAAGTTCTGTGCATAAATTTGTCTGAATCATGACCTATATGTACATCTTGGAGCATTTAAAAAAGGGGTGCCATACACCATGAAACAGCTCACTTATCCAAGAAGGCAAAAGTCCAAAATGAAATATAACTATTTCTCAAGCATCTTACGTATCAGTGGCCTTTAAAAATGTATAATGTAGAGTTTATCTAATTCACCTGGGACAAGTGAGGTACATAAAGAGAACAACACGTATGTACCCAGAAAAGAAGAGAGGGAATGTAATGCTTGTGGAAGGCCCACTGATCTGGTTCTTGAGCTACAAGCTACTTATTGTAGACACATTACAAGTTACATTCTGCTCATTTGCTGAAAATCAGACACACTGAGCATTTCTGATGCAATGTGCTTAGTTGTACCTGCAGGAGAAGATGAGAATAGTTTCCCATTTGCACATCACAAAGATTTGCTATTTCACAAGTGAAATAGAAATAGAAATTTCTGTAGTATAAAAACTACATGCCTGCATGAGTGTTGTTGAAATAGGTGGTACCGGATTAATTCTGAATATTTGTTGACTTAACTTCTTTTACTTGGAACTTGAAGGTAATTGAAACATTCAGAAAACACAATTTTTGCTGGGATCACACCATTTTAGAATGCAGATAGAGCTAAGAATGTTTCAGTGCTCTTCAGACTGCTCACCCACCCACCCACCCACCCACCTGATTGCCTGAGAGGATCAGCGAGCCACAGGGTGGGTAGCAGCTCCAGACAACCCAGCTGGATTCTCTCCCCCTGTGATATTTGTTGCAGTCGGAGAGCAGGGCCATTGGGGTTCTTTGGAGAACTTGCTGGTACTATTTATTTATTTATTTATTTAGAGCCATCAATGCACATGGCATTGTACATAATAAGAATAAAACAGCAGGTCTCTGCCACAAAGGTATACATTCTGACAAAATTACAAAATAAAACCAAAAGGAAGGGATGGGAATGCACGAAACAGGCACAGGAAAACACTACAATACTACCAAGAGATATTTGGGGGGGGACACCATGTACAGCCATTTCTGTGCTAATGCTAGAAGCCTTCAAGGGAAGATGGGGGAATTGGAGTGCTTGGTTTTGAAGGTGACTGATCAGGAAAAGGGTCTTGGGATTGTGGCTCAGTGAGCTGCGTCAAAGTGTAGCTGCTGTGAAAAGGGCAAATTCCATGTTGGGGATCATAAGGAAAGGAATCAAAAACAAAACTGTCAATATCATAATTATTTCATACAAATCTATAGTGCAACTACACTTTGAATGCTGTGTACAGTTCTGGTCACCATACTTCAAAAAGGATATTGTATTGCTGCAGAAGGTGTCAAAAAGGGCAACCAGTGTGATCAAGGGGATGGAGTAACTCCCATAAAAGGAAAGATTACAGTGTTTGGGCCTTTTAACTAAGAAAAAATGTTAGGGAGGGAGGACATGATAGAGGTGCATAAAATAACGCACAGTGTGGAGAAAGTGAATAGAGCCTGGGGTCATCCAATGAACTAGAATGGTGGAAAATTCAGGACATACAAAAATAATTACTTCTTCTCACAGCATATAGTTAAACTGTGGAACTTCCTAGTACAAGATAAAATGATGGCTGTCAACTTATATGCCTTTAAATTCATGGAGAAGACTCCAGTGAATATATATAGCCATGGCTATATATTACCTCTAGTATCAAAGGCAGTAGGCCTCTGAACACCAGCTTCTGGGGAACATGAATGGTAAGTTGCTACCAGTGTGGTGTAGAGCTGAGAGTGTTGGACTAGGAGCTGGGAGATCCGGGTTCTAGTCCCCACTCGGCCATGGAAGCTCACTGGGTGACTTTGGGCCAGTCACAGACTCTCAGCCCAACCTACCTCACAGGGCTGTTGTTGTGAGGATAAAATGGAGGAGGAGGAAGATAATGTAAGCTGCCTTGGGTTCCTTGCAAGAGGAAAGAAGGTGGGATATAAATGCAATAAATAAATAATACATAATTCATGTCCTGCTGGTGGACTTCCCCTAGGCATCTGGTTGGCCACTATGGGAACAGAATGCTAGACTAGATAGCCTTTGGTCTGATCCAGGAGGGCTCATCTTGCATTCTTATGTTCAAGTATAACTGATTCTGTGATTAAAATCTCTCTCTCTCTCTCTCTCTCTATATATATATATATATATATATATATATAAAAGTAGACAAACCCTATGATTCTTTACTTCCATAAAAGTTAGTGTTCCAAGTGATTGCATCATAGCATTTGGAAAGGAAAAGAGCCATGAAGAAAAGCATTCACAACCAGTTCTTAGAATTCAGATTCTTGCACCCTGCTTTACAAATGGGCAGCCTACAGTTCTGCCAATGAGCCCACCCCTTTGCCAGAATGTTGCTAATGTAGTCTAGATAACCATCAGATCTGAGATTTGTTTGAGTTGTTTCTTGAAGACTCCAGATAAATTCATTACAAAAACAGTTATCTGGGGTGAACTTTTGGCAGAGAAAAATCAAAGTTGGCTGACTCTGGTGGTTAGTCGTCAACACCATCCAACCTCTGAATGGATGTTTATTTGTATGCACGCGTACACACACACACACACACACACACAGAGCAGGGATACCACACACACATTTAACTTAATCAGACTGGACTTACAAATAAAGCAGAATCACAGTACAGGAGTCAAACAACAGTATGCTTTTTGGGATGGAGACTATTTGGATATTGTACTCATTTATAGTTGTGACCCAACTGTACCTTGCTTGATTTCTTTTCTTCCCACCTGAAACAGAAAACTCCTTTAGCTAGAGAAGACCATGAAGGGCTACAAAAGTCACCCTGCTTTTTCTAACATCAGGGAATCTCATATTTCAAATATTCAGTTACAGCACTGTAGAAAAACTTGAAAATACATCAGAGGCACCAACAAAACACATGGGACAGATCAAATTATTTTTTTAGTATGGAAACATATCAATGTAAATGAATGGAATCTTAACAACAGGGTTTTCTTTCTTTCTTTTTTTTTACTTAATTTTTATGCTACTTTTTATCTTTATAAATGAAATAAAGAATACCAACAAGATAATCACCATCTACAGTTTCCAACATTACAGTATTCTTGAGGACACAGCAACAACCATAAAAACAAAAAAGGAAATATAAAAAGGAAAGAGAAGGAAGAACAGGAAAACAAAGGGAACAAGAAAAGGTATTTTTTTTAAAAAAAAAAGTTACATAAAAGGGTTAAATTTAGACTTCCTTACACATAACTTCAAGTATCACTCTACTTAAACAATTATACCATCGCCTATATTACAATTCAGTATAACAGCAGGGGTTTTTTCAAAGGAGTAATGTCCCTTAGTAGACATCATGTTCTTTGATGCTTGTAAACATTAAACTATTCTTAAACCATGACCAATTGGCAGTTGCCTGAGAATTTCGTGGTCAACCAGCAAATGTTGGAAACCATACTATTTCACTGATTTAGTCAAATATTTCCCTTGTCCCTCTTTCTAGCTCTTTGACAGAAAAAACAGACATCTCAGCACAGTTGTCAATCCAATGTGAGTGCATAACTAGCCTTTATATTGCGAAGATGTGATCATTTAAATCTCAAGTTCATCCCATAGGTGAAGAAATTTGCAAATTTTGGAAAGTTCTTATTGAAAATGAACCAAAATTCTCACCCATCTGCATCAGGTAAATTCAGTAGGTAGAGCTATTGCCAGCATGAAGAGGACCATATTGAACCTGCCTGCCATACAGCTGCTAAAGTTGAGGAGCCAGTCAGAAAAAGAGGTGGCAACCCTAATTAAGCACTGACATGGCTGAATTCACAGGGATTCAAGCCCAGGCTTTGGAGAGCTTGGCACTCAAAGCCCTGGGCCTATATGGATGAATCTATTCATTTTGGTCTCTCCCATATGATATTTTTAAAATCTCAAATTCTTTCTGTCCCATTTATGATAAAATTCATGAATTTTGGTGAGTTCTTTTAAAACAAAAAAATTCTCACCCATCCCTAGTAGACATCTGCAAAAGGGTGTCTATGTGTGAGCAGCTGCTTATGCATACACATTCAGGATGTGCATCGATTTCACACAAATCCTGAGGCATAAGCAGAATGAGCACTACGGAACAGTTCCAATGCTGCCTGAGTTGAAGCAGGTTTCCCTCCGAAAGCAACAAAACCAAATTGTTCCAGAATGAGATTTCATTAAGAGTGTTGCACAAAGTGTTTTGTCTCCTACAAAAAAAGGCCTCCACTTTTGTTCCTCTAAAACTGCTGAGTCTGGCAAGGGAGAGTTCAATGACTGACACGCCCACTTCCTAATCCTAGAGAATGTTTTACTAGGGGTTCTAATCACTGTGCTTTGAGGGAGAACAATGATGGGACAATGAGATGGCCATCCTTCCAAAACCACCAGGCCTCACTATGAAAAAACCCTTAAACTGTTTTTCAATCGTCTTAACTCCCTAGCCCCTGCACCTATCCTTCAGAAATGTTTCAGGTTTCTTGCCTGGGGAACACCTCTATGACATGTGCCATTTTCATAGAAATTGTCCAAAAAAAATCAGGGGGGGGGGGAGGAAGGAGAATCAAATCAATTTCCTCTCCAAAACACTGAGGACTGCCCTTCCAATGAGCCACTGCACCTATCTGTCTGAAAATGTGCAGGTTTCTTACTTAGCGACACTTCTAAGCTGTCTGTCATTTTCAGAATAATGGTCCATAAGGAACATAGAAGTACAAGTGCATTCTCTTTTTGAGACTCTCAAAATGTAAAGGCTGATACTGCAGAAAACCTCCTGTGCCTATTCATCTGAAATTCAGCAGGTTTTATTCCTTCAGAAGGGGCAACTATCCCTGCCTTTTTCATCAAATTGTTTTCAGAAGTAAAAACAAGTAATCAGCGGTTCCCTTTAAAATAATATCATTAAAATATAAAGGCAGTTGGCAGAAAACCCCCTACATCTCTTTTTTTCTGACCTTTGGCAGGCAAAATCCCTGCCTAGGAGGCTACTGTTCCTGCACATTTCATCCACATTTGACAAACGGGAGGCAGGGAGGAGTATAGCCATTTTTTTAAAATTCCCTACGATATTCCTACTTATTTACCTTGGCTTTCCCCAACCATTAACTTATCTAAATGCTGTTGTGCTTTTAACGATGTATTGTTTTATAATATATTGTGAACTGCTTTGGGATTTTTAAAAGGGGAAGTGGTATAAAAATATTCTAAATTAACTAAATCCATATAGTCAATGTGAAGCACAAAGCCTCAGTTTTCTGAACTTCACCTTGGGTTTGGTACCAAGTCAAAGTGGATGACCTCTGAATCAGTCTGAGTCAAAGCAGGACATTTTCGGAAGCACCACTGAATCAGGGTCTGAGTCAAAGCTGTGGGTAGTGTGCATCCCTTGACCACCAGTGCATTGAATTGACCCCAGAAATAAATGGTGAGCCAGTGCGGTTGGTATAAGGCTGGTGTTGTATGGTCTATGACATGCACCCCAGAAAGCAATCTGGCTTCAGCAGTTGCACTAGCTGCAATTTCCCACAGTCTTCAAGGGCAGTCCCCTGCAGTGTGTTTTGCAGTAATCTAAGTGGGAGGTGACTAAGGTATATGTCACTATGGTCAGCACCTCCAAGCGGCAAACCTTCAGAAGGAGTACAATCCTATCTAAACAAGCTGTACCCCTAATCCTGGATCAGACTAACATATGAAACGGACTAAGGCAGGGGTGGACAGCCTCACATCCCAGGACCACAGGTTTTCCCAAATGGCCCCACCTAGGGCTGTGCACAGACCCTCCACTTCATCTCAGATGCCACTTTGGACCCTCCAAATCAGCCCTGCTTTGGCTCGGACCCATTCAGACCCCCTCTACTTCGACTCTGTTCCAGATCCAAAGCGAGATTCAGATATCTGGATCACTCGGTTTGGGCATTTCCCTATTGGCTTGCATGGGAAAACACAAATGGCCATAACTTTTTCAGTTTTCTCGATAAATATGTGAAATTTGGAGGCCTCTCTGTTGACATGGAGGGGATCCTACCTGCCAAATTTCAAACAGTTTGGCCTAGTATGTTTTGTGCTAGGTACAGGTGAAATTTGATTTTTCCCACAAAAACTCTCAAAGCCAAGAGCTACACCTCTCGGCCCTGTGCTGCCTCCTGCCCACTCAGCTGTCTATGGCTGTGTTACCACAACAACAGAAGGAGAAGCTAATGGAGGAGGAGTGGATTTTTTTAAAGGAATCAGCTTTGCTGCAATACAGTCCATGCAGGGCTCCACAAGCAGTAAAAATCGCTTCACAGAACATACTTCCTGGTGGGGGTGGGGGTGGGGGTTGAAGTGAATGTCATCAGACCGGTAGGGGCTGATCAACCAATAAGAGAGGATTCCACCCCCTCTCCCCCCTTTCTCCTTTCCCCTGAAAGTCCAGATGCACCTGCATTTCAGGAGCAAGCCTCGTTGACCACAATGGGAGTTTCTTTTGAGCAGGCACACATATGCTTCTGCTGGGAAAGACAGCAGTAAACACAAAGATGGAAACCAGCCCCCATTTTAACCCTCAGGATCCCTATAACGAAGGGGTAAATTTTCTTCCTAACGCAATAAACCAAAGGAGAATCAGAGCCTTGAGATCACACTATGCCTTGTCAATTGAGGGGGTAAATCAAAACACCCCCAAGGACTGCTAGCCATCTCCTGCTCACAAGGAGGAGAAAGCTAGCGAGTGGCGGGGGCATGCTGCACTGCCTGTCAGCTGTCTTTGACAGCCGACCAGGGAGGAGGAGGAGGTGTGTTGCACCCCCCCACACACCACTAGCTGTTTCCTGCTCAAGAGAAGGAGACAGCTAGCGAGCAGGGAGGACATGCACCACGCCTCCTCCTCCTCCTGCCTGGGCAATTCACAGCACTTTTTGCATATAAGTCTGTGTGCACACATAAACTTTCACATAAGAAGTGCTGTGAATTGCCCATGTACTCAAGATTCACAGTGCTTTTTGCATATAAATCTATGTGCACATAGACTTCCCAAAGTTTTTAAAACATAGCGATCATGGCGGAGGCGGAGGGACCGGTGAGCAGAGCAAGGGCTGGGTGGGGGGAGCATCCAGAGAACCCGGACGGGGTGGGTTCTCACATCTCTAAGTAACACTACTAGAATGATCTCTGTCTCTGAAACCCAGCTGTTTTTCTCCAGTTATTCAGTCTCCCCCCCCCCCTCCACCACTGTCACTGATTGGAGATTGCTGGGTTACATTCCTCCCTGACTTGGCAACTAGAGTTCCCATTCACCCAAGCTCTCTCCCTCCTCCTCCTCACTTCTCTCCTCCCTCTTCCTCAACCCCTCACTGAACTTTCTGAAGTTGATACTTTTGGCACCTGGCTATCTGGGTTGCTCAGAACAAATCACCGAGTCAGACAAGGTGCTTCATATGCAAGCTTCTTCGCTTCAGGGCGCCTCATTGCTACTCTGCTCCACCTCGTATCACGCGGAGACATCTCCGAAGCATCCCGCTTCGACTTGTTATTTGGCCTTCAGACCAAAGTGGTGCACAGCCCTAGCCCCACTCCCTTTCCCCTGACCACCAATCATTTGGAGTGTCCCAGCTTTTGTGCAGTTTTCCTCCCATTCTAAATGCCTCAGGAGAGGGTTGAAATGCCTCTCCCGAGGCTTCGTTATTGGCTGTAAGAGCTTTAGGCTAAACTATGCTGGCATTTTTGGCATTTTGGCCCTCCCCCTTTGCCTTTGGCCTCGCCCACCACTGGAATGCAGCCCCCAAGAGATTTTCCAAAATGGAATTTGGCCTTTGGATTAAAAGAGGTTCCCCTCCCCTGGACTAAAATTCTCTCCTCAGTACCTACGGCTCTGGGACAAGTTATTTTAAGCTTTAACCATTGGTTGTTGTTGTTTTTCTTAAATGGATACCTGTCAGCCATGGGCAGATGCCCAGCTGGAGAGGCACAGCAACAGAGTAGAAATATGTTGAGCTTTAATGCATCAACATGCATATACTTTTTTCCCCAGAAAAATGTTATGATTGTGAATATTTAACAACACAGATGCCATGAAGGAAATGGTTAACTGATCTCTGGGGTTTTGCAAGAGCCTGATATTATCATATCAAGACTGAACTTTAGTTCACTTTCTTGAGCACTGAACTGAACACTGAACAATGACAGTGTCGATTTTAATACTGGTTCAATGCACTAAGGGCTATAAATGTGGGCTATAAATAATGGAGAGCAAACAGCTGACATTGAGAAAGGATACTTCTGAGAACCATTTCCACTGATTTAGAGAAAAGCAAAAGTTAGTTCTGCCTTAAAAGGTCTGTCAATTTAAAAGGAAAAAAAATCTGCACCGACCGAGTAGCTCCTGTACACAGAAATCTTAATTGCTACACTGCCTAAAGTAAACATAACTAAATAGGCCTTCTGTTACACACTCGTCAACTAAGAAGTCTTTATATGCTACGGCAATTAAAATTTTTGTGGTCTGGGAACCTTGAATTCATACATCCAGCAATCTTTCTACCCTTCTTTTTCTAAGGTGGGTTTTTATTTTCTTTTGTCACTAACTAGCTAAAAGTTTCATTTTACTAGAAAAAGCACTTCCACAAATGCTAAATACAAAACAGATGTTAACTTTTCAGTCTCTTGAGATGTTTAAGTCCAAGTAGCAATGTAACTTCCAATCCATTCACTTCAGTGTGAAGGTTCAAGGTACAGAATTATATTAAAACAGATTTATGATTAAACATTTTCAGCAGAAAGTTTTGTTGTGGAAACAGATATTATGAACATCTTATTTTGCATTGTTCCATCCATATTAAGAACATTTAGTTGCTATGTGGGGTGTGCCAGGGCTTCATGGCACACCCCACAAACGGGTGTGCCAAGGAGAGGTTGACATGGAGATATGGGGGGCTCTTTTGGGGTAAGCAACCTCCTGATTGGGCTATTGCAATGTGTTGTATGTAGGTTTGCCTTTGAAACTTCAGTTGCTTCAGAACATGGTTGTGAGACTAAATGGGACTAGGTTTTGCCATCTTCACTGGCTCCCAGTTCATTTCCATGCCCAATTCAAGGTTCTAGCTTTGACTTTTAAGGCTCTTCATGGTTGGGACCAAGGTAAAGGACCACCTCTTCACATCTATGAGAAAGTTGTTGCAGTTCATTTTTTATCTGGATTTTACCCAGTTCGCACCTTCCAGACTGAACAGACTCAGGTGCAATCTGCAGCTGAAGTCTGTACGTTTCTGAGTTTGCAATGTGATTTGTGGACCCTCCAAAAATGTGTTCAATAGCATGTGTACATTTCAAAAATTCATACTTTTCAAAAATGCATACAACTGATGCATATATTGGGGGAAATTACACACAAAAATACACATGGATTTTCTTGTGAAAAGAAAAGAATAAAGCTTGCAATTTGATACGGACTCAAGTTGGAATGAGCTTCAAGATGGAATTCAGAGAACCACATCGAGCTCAGATTCCAGACTTTGAGATCTTTATTGGAAGCCCCATCTGAGAAGACTCCCACCAAATGAGGTACAGAAGACAGCTCTGGGAGAGCGGGACTTTTCAATGATGGTACCCTGGCTTTTGAATTCTCTCCCCAGGGAGGCTCACCTAGCATCTATTTTGGTGTCATTTCAATGCCAGGTAAAGACCTTTTTAAAATTTTCCTTTTAATCTGTTTTAGCTTTAAGCTGCTTTTACTATCTGCAACTGTTTTTACACTGTTTTATACTTTAAGCGTTGCTTTTGTTGCCATTGATTTTTAAATAGTTTTATTTCTTGTTGTAAGGCATCCTGAGAACTCTGTTATAGGGAGGTATATAAATACTATTAATACATAAATGGATGAATACCAATGCTTGTAACTAATCATTTATACAGTTGACCCTGGTTTCCATTTAGAGGCTGCAAGACTCTCCAATGAGTCCATGGCTAAACCATGGATTTTGACTAGTGCTGGTTGAAAATCTCCACCCCCACTATTGTGCCTTTATTTGCAGGCCACAGAGGGGAGGCATTTGGGCTTTTTTCAGGGGTAGGGTGAATTTTGAGGGTGGAGGTAAAACTCACTGTGGCTCCTCCGCACTCCTCTGGAGCTTACAGCCACCTTATTTATTCAGCTAGAATGTCCGGAATGATGCTACACACTCGAAGGAGCATTCTGGGAGGGGTGAATGGTGTAGTTACACCACCACCCCTGGGCATCATGGCAGAGCATCATTCAAAAACATATGTAGATGCCACTAGCCAAGCAGGAGTGCAGAAGAGTGCCATGAGTTTTGACCCCTGCCCCCAAAATGCAAAAGAAGGGAGGCAGTTTTGTTTCCACCCTTCACTCCAAACCTCTCTCCTGCAAATTCAGCAGAAAGTTCTCAGTTCTAATATGAACACAGGACCAGACCACACAGTAACACAACATTTGTCCGGAGCAGATTTAGGGGGCTGCAAGTGAGGGAAAGGTGGGAGAAATTCTCATAGCATGAGAGGAGATCTATGCGCATAACATTGGATTTATCCCATTGTAACCAGACTAAAGAAGCCATGTACTCCTTCTAGTTATAATGGTAAACTCATGAGCTTCAGGGATGAAAAGTTAAAAGTAGTTGAAAAAAGAAGAGTTTAGACACATGTGTAGAGTGGTTTTCCCAAAGTTTTTGGGTTCCAGACAAAGGTTTTTGAATAAGCGTGTGCCAATGCATGATTTAGTTGTCTGATATCAGTCCCTTTATTCATCTACACCTCCTTGGGGCTGGATTCAGTTTACATTCAAAAAAGGAACAGTTGCTGATCCTAACTCAAAACATAGCCATAGGCAGGCCAAACCTTTACTTAACTAATTGTTACATAAGATACACCTCAAAATATGCCTCTTAATCAATTTGGAAACATTACTCATTGGCTGAGATTCATCGCTTGGTAATATAAATACAAGAGACAATTAGTAACACATTCTCAACTTCCCTTTAAAAATAGGTTGAATCCTGCCTTTTCTCTAAAAGCACAGCCAAGTCCCCTCCCATCTATTGAGAACAAAAAAACAATAATATGCAAAAATGCGACTTTAAGGCTATGACTTGTTGTAAAGACATGCAGTCATGTCTGTGTGTCCTTGTCAAAATATTCAGCTATGGTTTGAAGACAGAAAAACGTTTATACATAATGTTTTCTGAAGAATAACCATTCTTTATATCCTCGGAGCAGGAGAATTCTAAGGGGATTAACAAGAGGGAAATGTTTCTTCTGAGTAGTCCAAAGGCTTTTTTTTCTCTCCGAAGGATTAATGGAGGTACAGCTGATGGGCGCGCATGTTTTCACAGCATCTTTACAGAATCCTTGCCACTGACATGGCATCAGTAGCCCAATTCTGTAAGGTGATACACTCCATTTTCTCTCCTATTTTTTTCTCTCCCCACTCCAAACTGCAATGCAGAGAATGTAATGGATTACACTGTAAAATGTATCACATCAGTGGGCTGCAGTACATATAAATAAAGTAATGTTTGTATGTCCAAAATACACAATGATTCTGTCAGCTGTCATGGAATGGTGGCTTAATGTACTGTATCCTTTGGCTCTTAGTTCTTTTTGAATAGGAACTATTAGCTCTTTCAAGTTAGCTCAGACCTCAGCTTCTATCTCTTGACTTGATTGATCTGAGCTTGGATTTCAGAGAGATCATCTTTGTTAAGGCTACTCCCATGTTCCTTTTCATTACATTATGATCTCAACCCCATAATGTAGGTCTTTTGAGGCTATACCTGGCTCACTAAATTATTGGCTGAGGTGGAAAGAACAGAAGCTTTAAACATACTTCTTAAAAATCATACTTACAATTTCCATTTTATTTTGAAGGAAAAAGAGCTATGTTGGGCCTGTTCAAGATCATGCTCCCAACACTGTACACCCCCACTGCTCTCTTAAATCCTAAAGAAACAAGTATCAGGGAAATTGCTCATGGAGTTCATACTGCTCCAGAAAATGGAGGGAGTGCTCAACACCATATTTCATGTAATAATCACTCTCTAAGACATCCTTAGTGCTTCATGAAATAACATCCATGTACCTATTATCTGTGGCCTATAAATCAGGTGAGCTAAAGTACTTCCATTTAGGCTCCCATGAACTCAACAGAACTAAGGACTGGATCGAATGCTGGACATCCACTAGCAGAATTGAAACCACTAGCAGAACTGATTTCCCATCCCCCTGACATCCATGTGCCCCCAAAATCTGCTCTGAGGGGTTGAGGGACCTTCCAGACAAGATCTGGGGCATGCACAGCAGACTACAAGGACAGGAGAGGATGAGGAATTCCAGTTGCTGCTCATGGGACATTGGATCCAGCCTAAACTGGCTTAAATCTAAAAACCCTGTTAAAGTGGTTTGTGAATAAGATGGCCCTGGAAGCCGTAAATGCATGAGACTTTTCTGTGGATTTATCTCTAATATGATAACAAATCCATTTAACAAATATTAAGCACAAGAGAATCCACTGAGAGGAACTATGTAACTCTCATATTTATGTTAAGACTTCATAATTCCGCCTGCCCCTTTCCTTTTTAAAAAATAAAGGTTCCTCATTTATTAGGATGTTTATATATCCTAATTATTCCTGTATTTAATAGCGATGATCTTTATTGCCCTTTGATGTATTTAAGTCTTAATTGAGATCAAACTCAATTGCAGCTTCTCCAGATACTTACATGAAGTTCCCATACCCTCCAGATAGCATTTAAAAATTACCCACGTTTGTTCATTTTCTCTCTCAAATCAGCTTTCCAAAAGAAGAAAGATTCTTTCCACACATACTAGCTTTCTACGCTGGTTCATAGCTAGTGATAACTGAGATGATTAGATTTGAGGGGCTTTTTACCCCAAAGTCTGTAAAAAAATTTTATGGTTAACAATACAAGGGAATCTGTGGTGGACAAACAATGTAACACGTGTCTAATATAGTGTATTTGAGTATTTCAAGGTCTCATACTGAACCAGCCACCCAGTAGTGAATACAAGTGGGTATGGGATACATTGGAATTACAAAATCAAACAAGATGCTGGACAATGCAGCCTTTTGTGTTCAATAGGCTATAGAAATTAATGTGCCTTGACCAACCTTGCCTGATGGTCGGAGCTAAGCACCATAATAGCGTTTAACCATGTGATAAAATGTAATTAACCCTCTAACTTAAGCAATTTTACCATATCTGTTACTTACCCATATTCAGCCAAATAATTTCCTCCTTTCCTTAAGAAAGTAAAAGGTGAGCTTTAAGGGGAAGAATAATAATGTTCATTTTGTTTGTGATTTTTTTCCCCCTTTCAGTACAAGGAAGTCTTTATTTTGCTACATGTTGTAACAGAAAAAAAAACTTTTTGACCTTCACAAGGCTAGTTATTACTATTTTTTACACACACACGACAGAACCAGGCTCAAGTGTATTCCAGAATTAGCACTGAATCTCAACAATGAAGTCTTTTGCACACTTTCATCAGAGATGTCCACCAATTCAGAAATTTTAGGCTACTAAGGAGAATTTTTTAAATTAATTCTTCACACCAAACAGAAAATGATTGCAAGCTTCCTTCCTACTTTGAAAGCCCTATAGTACACCATTGTTCCATTTAAAACATGTTTAATATTCATCTAGAAAAATATTTCCTTCTAAAGTTAAATCTGAATTCTTGGGGTGGTATATAATAGCTGTTTGGAAGACTTGGTCTTTCAATATAGAGCTCTCACAGATCCACATCAGACTGCTGTATATCAGATATAAACTAAGATGTACATGCATTTTTTTCCTCTGTTTTATTTTTAATTAATTAATTTATTTATTTATTACATTTATATTCCACCTTTTTTCCTCCAAGGAACTCAAGGTGGCGTACATAATCCTCCTCCTCTCCATTTTATCCCCACAACAACAACCCTGTGAGGTAGGTGGGGCTGAGAGTATGTGACTGGCCCAAAGTCACCCAGTGAGCTTCCATGGCCGAGTGGGGACTAGAACCCGGATCTCCCGACTCCCAGTCCAGCACTCTAGCCGCTACGCCATGCTGGCTCTTTTAATAGTATAATATAATGGAAACAGTTCAAAGCCACTCCTTAAGTGATATTGTAATCTGACATACAGAATAAAAGACATGTCTTTACATCTTTTGTTTTGTATGAACCTGAAAAAAACGTAATTCCTGTAGAAACCGCAGTACGGATTTTAAATTGGTTTATTTCTTGTTATGAGCCATCCAGTGAACTCTGTTATAAGGTGTCTGATAAACACTGTTAATAAATAAACAAATGTTCAGCCAGTATGTTATAACAGTCTTCAATACGTGTGTATGAAACCAGAATGAAAGTCTCTACTTCAGGTTGCTATATCAGCTACACCCTTTCCTGAATAGGGATAGCCTGGGCATTGGTAGTTTCGCATTTAGATTACTGTGATGCACTTAATGCAAAGCTATCCTTGTGCTTGGTCCAGAAGCGGCCACTGGCGCAGAATGTGGCAGTCAGAATGCTGAGCAGAGTGGCTGGCCACGCGCATACTACGTCAGTGTTAAAGCAACTGCACTGGCTACCTATTAGCTACCAAGCCAAGTACAAGGTCTTGCTATTAGCATATCAAACCCTGAACCGCTTGGGACCAGGTTCCCTGGCAGATCACCTTCCCCACTACAGAACTGTGCAAGCATTAAGATCATGAGAGGTGGTCTTTTGGCTGTACCATGACCTGCAGATTGCCATCTTGCAGCAACCAGGAAGCGGGCCTTCTCCCTGGTGGCACCCACTGTATGGAATGATCTCCCAGCTGGTATTTGAGAGGCACCAACTGTAGCAGGCTTTAGGTGCCAATTAAGGCCTATTTCTTCACCCAGGCCTTCCTTGACTGAGTGTGCTGCCCAGTCTGTTTGTAATGATGTTGTTGTTTTAATAGATTTTAATAGATTTAATGTATTTATTCATGTTTCATATCCATGTTTTAGCCAGTTTTATGTATTTTAATTGTATTTTAATGTATCTTATAATGTATTTTGTGAACCACTTAGAGATATTTTTAAATATGTTCAGCAGTATATAACTCTATGAAAGAAAGAAAGAAAGAAAGAAAGAAAGAAAGAAAGAGTATTTTAGTAGCAAAACCAGATATATTAGTATCTAATAATGGGGTTTTAAAAAAGACAACCTTGAAAAAATACAAAACATTTTCTAATATCCAAATTAGAAGACCATAGCCTACCAAAGCTCATTTATTTATTTATTTAAAACATTTATATCTTACTTTTCCGCCATTAAGAGTCCACAAGGCACCTAGCAGCGATATAAAACAAGCAATTAAAATAACACAGAAAAGAAAAAAGGAAGGAAGGAAGGAAGGAAGGAAGGAAGGAAGGAGCAGAAATATCAGATAAATGGGTGGATGAGTATTAATCACAGGAGAGCCAAAAGAATTGCCCTTGGGAGGGACTTCCACTGCCTCAGCATTACTACTGAGAAGGCCCTCAGCATATCAGGTGGCAGGAGTCCATAAAGGAGGACCACTAATGATGACCTAAGTGAGTGGGTCAGTTCACATAGAAGAAGCAGTTCCTAAGATGTCCTGTTCCCCAGACCATTTAGGCCTTAACACCAGCAGTTTGATTTGCACCCAGAAACCTATTTGGAACTGGTGAAACTGATTCAAAACCAAAGCTATATACTCCCTATGGCAGTCTTCCCCAACCTGGTACACTCCAGATGTTATGCACTACAAATTCCAGCATTCCTGGCCATTGGCCATGGTCACTCGGGCTGATAGGAGTTGATGTCCAAACAAAGCATGTGGAGGACATCAGGTTGGGAAAGGCTGCCTTATGGCATGCTCCACTCAGTAATTTGTCAGCATCATTCTGGGCCACTTTTCATTTCTGTTCACTCTTCACAGGCAACTCTATTCACAGCACATGACAATAGTCTAATCTGGAAGTATCAAAGGCTTGTATGATGACAGCTAGTTCCTTCTTGCCCAGGAAAGAAGGCACTTGGTGTGCCAGCCTCAGCTGGAAAAAGAAGTGCTCCTGGATACTGCCACCACCTGGAGATCCAGGAGCAGTGCTGGATCCAGGTACTATTAAACTCAGACTTGAATGAAGGAACTAAAAATTCTGTTTGTCCGTCCGTCTGTCCGTCCATCTACCACATTTCTATACTGCCCAATAACCAAAGCTCAGACAAGGCTGCCACCAAGAATGGCAAACCCATGTTAAATTCCCCTCTTCTCCTCCCTAGTAGCTACTACAACTTCTCTGTATCATTATGCTCTGTGTTTCTCTGCCAGCCCATTGGCTTGCCACTGGTATGTGCTGGACACATACCATAATGGGCAGTATCCAATTTCATACTACTGCTCACATAAATTGCATTGCGCTGGCGTAAGCAACCCCTAGCATAATGCTAATAGTATTTGCTAGCATGAAGGGTTTCCCTGGAAAACTCATTGCACTACCAAACACTACTGACATTTTGCTAGAGCTAGCGCAACGTAACTTACATTAGTGGTAGTTTCAAATTGGATACTGCCCAATGATAGCAAATCAGGGCACAGGATAAATTATACTACATATTTTGGAGCAAGAGATGAACTTGATACTGGACTGCCACTTTCTGTAGCACCCCCATATTTCTTGTAACATTTAAAAAGGTAAAGGTGTCCCCAACCAGTCGTGTCCGACTCTAGGGTGCGGTGCTCATCCCCGTTTCTAAGCTGAAGAGCCAGCACTGTCCGAAGACGCTTCCGTGGTCATGTGGCCGGCATGACTGAACACCAAGGTGCACGGAACGCGGTTACCTTTCCCGCCGAGGCGGTACCTATTTATCTACTTGCAATTTCTTGCTTTCGAACTGCTAGGTTGGCAGAAGCTGGGACTGAAGACGGGAGCTCACTCCGTCACGCAGCACTCGGGTCTCGAACTGCTGACCTGCCGACCTTCCAGTCTGCAGTTCAGCATCTTAACCACTAAGCCACCGCGGCCCCATTTAGTTCTACCCTAATAACATTTAGTACTACCCTAATTATTATAGCGTAACACTAACTTAGCTATTCCAAGTATTTGAGGGGAAGGGGGGAATTTCAGTTTCCAAAACAGAGGGAGACTTATTAGTATATTGTTAAAAAGTCTATCGCTCCTGAGACTTCAGTTATTTTTTTAAAAAAACAGATCTTCACCAGCCATGAAAGTGAATGTTTCACACATACAGCATAAAATGATCATCCTATTTCCTTTCAAACCATATTTCATTTTTCAAATACTGTATTTCACACATCTTGAATGATATTCAAAAACACAACTTATGCTTGGCCTGATTTATGTTGTTTTTCCTAAGGATTCATTTCTTGCATTGTAGATCAGAAAGACTCTCACAAAAATATCTATTTAGTTGACAGAGAGGAACTGAAACCAGCTTGGTTCCCATTCAGAACAGGGTAATATATTAATCCTTGCACAGTGGAAACAAAAACACTATCTTGTTTTTAGCTTATTGTTGCTGCCAGATGTCGTTTGCCCACAATGTCTCATCTTTCGATGGTGCTAGACTATTATCAAGAGAATTAAAAGATGAGTCAATCAAGTATTCCCATTCCTAAATAAAGCTATTGTCCCATCTCCTACAAGGACTATTGAGGGTTTAAACACCTGAATGCATGTTTAACAAAAATGGAATATACTCAATTTGGCTTAAAGATATGATGTAGCATTATACAGAGAGTAACTACACATCCATGGTTGTCTTTCTGCCCCAAGAATGTCCATTACTGGACTGAAGATGCCGCCTAGGAGCATTTTCAGCCATTTCCTGAATACAGTTTTACTGTTGAATAGTCACAAGAGAACCCAAATGACACATAACCCTGAAACATGAATCATTCTGCAGTTTCCTGGATCAGCTTAGCAAAACAGAAGATTTCTTAAATGTTGCCCTTTTCTTTACATCATCTTCACCTTTCCCTCCCTAAAATGTTTCTTCCTCTTCCAGTATCCATAGAAACAGTAAAGGCTGAGGATATGAGTAGGCTTGACCTTGGAATGCTGAATCTGAGGCAAAGAACCAACAATGTCTTCTTCTAAAACATGGAGGTCAGATGCTAAATGATGACTCATTCACAGTGCAATCCTATACATTTCTACACCAAAGTAAAAGTTCCATTGTTTTCAGTTGGGCTTACTCCCAGGTAAATTGTATATAGGATTGCAGCTTAAGTCTTTCACAAGGATCATTTGATGTAAAGATAAAGAAATGTATTTTCTATTTGCTGTACATTCCCATATTTCTACAGGTTTTCCTCAGAAAGCTCTGAAGTGCTCTGAAAAGAGAGTGTTACAGAGTGCTCAAACTCCTAGGGAATAATATATTGATTGAAAGTTAGGAATTGTCTTTGTTGTTGTTGTTCAGTTGTTAAGTCATGTCTGACTCTTCTTGACCCCATGGACCATAGCACGCCAGGCCTTCCTGTCCTCTGCTCTCTCCCGGAGTGTGCTCAAGTTCATCTTCATTGCATCGGTGATGCTATCTAGCCATCTCATCCTCTGCCGTCCCCTTCTCCTTTTGCCTTCAGTCTTTCCCAGCATCAGGGTCTTTTCCAGGGAGTTTTCTCTTCGCATTAGGTGGCCAAAATATTTGAGCTTCAGCTTCAGTATCTGTCCTTCCAATGAGCAGTCAGGGTTGATTTCCTTTAGGATTGACTGATTTGACCTCCTTGTAGTCCAGGGGACTCGTAAGAGTCTTCTCCAGCACCACAGTTCAAAAGCATCAATTCTTTGGCGCTCAGCCTTCCATATAGTCCAGCTCTCACAGCCATACGTTACTACTGGGAAAACCATAGCTTTGATTATGTGGACCTTTGTCGGCAAGGTGATGTCTCTGCTTCTTACTATGCTGTCTAGGTTTGCCATAGCTTTCCTCCCAAGGAGCAAGCATTGTACCATGAATGAAAAGGAGGAAATGCTCCAAGTGGTTTTCAGAAATAAATTGACCATGTTTAAAAGCAGGTAAAGGTAAGGTAAAGGTGTCCCCAACCAGTCGTGTCTGACTCTAGGGTGCGGTGCTCATCCCCATTTCTAAGCCGAAGAGCCAGCGCTGTCTGAAGATGCTTCCGTGGTCATGTGGCCGGCATGACTGAACACTGAGGTGCACGGAATGCTGTTACCTTTCCCGCTGAGGCGGTACCTATTTATCTACTTGCAATTTCTTGCTTTCGAACTGCTAGGTTGGCAGGAGCTGGGACTGAAGACGGGAGCTCACTCCGTCACGCAGCACTCGGGTCTCGAACTGCTGACCTGCCGACCTTCCAGTCTGCAGTTCAGCGTCTTAACCACTAAGCCACCGCGGCCCCAAATTAAAAGCAGACTTCCACTCAATACAACAGAATTTTCCCGTCCCCTCCTCTCCCTTGCAGCCTCACATGCCCCCCTCCAAAATTTCACACCAACCCTATGGAACATCTTGGGGCAGGCACAGGGGGTTGCAAGGAGCAGGGGGAATCTGCTCTACTGGCCATTCCATGAGCAGACAGACACAACTGGATGTCATTCACTTTTTCCATCCTTCATTAAGACACAGAAATGTATTCATTTCAGAAATACTCATAAAAATCTGACCCAGTTCGCATGATCAAACAACCTGTGGTTTCTTAACTGTGGGTTGTTTTGGAGCACGTGCAAGTGAGCAGACTGGCACCCGCCAGCTCATCTGCTTCCAGCATGCTAAACCACCCAGGGATGCCCTGTCCCTGGGTTGTTCTCCATGACATGCACATCCAGAACTCTGTGTTGTTGAGGGAGAAACAACCCAGAGTTGTAACCCAAGAACAAACCATGGGGTACTATCCAGTGTTAGTCCTACTTAGAGTAGACCCATTAAAGTGAATGGGATGTAAGTTAGTCATAACTAGCCTAAGTCCCATTCATTTCAATATGTTTACTGTAAGTAGGATTAACACTGGACTAGCCACTGTTACCTTGACTCTTAATGAATCCCACCCAAAACACAAATACAGAGTGCACTCTGAAGCCAAGATAGAGGTTAGCAACTATGATCACAGCTGGCACATAGTTTGAAGGTTTTGCTGCTCCAGCTCACACAACCCCACAACACTGCAGTGACTGAAAGTTTGCTTAAATATTTATCTTTTTGCATTGGTTTAGGAAAATTACTAAGACTCAGTTTTGATGAACTTCCAGTGGGAAATAGATCTGACATGGGAACAGCTTCTGAAAGCACCTGTCTATGTATCATTCCTCACCATTTGTATCTGATGTGGACATTGTATCATCAAAAGGGCCCTACTGACTGTAACTATTGCCACAGACCACAGCAATTCAGAATAAAATTTGGGATACAGTGCTTTGAGGGATATACAGTAATTAATGTAAGTTTATAACCACTGCTTTCCTACTTCTGTCTTCTTCATCGTGTGTGTGTGTGTGTGTGTGTGTGTGTATTTCTTGATATCTTAGACACTGCTCAGCCTTGCAACTATCTGCTTTGTTCCAAAGATCAGGCAGTAATTTCCAAACCACATTGTGTACAAGTAAAATGTTGATGAAGTATTAGAACATGAGGAAGTATTGGCATTTCAGAAATGAGTATAAGGGTAAAGGCTTTGTATGGTAATCTAAACAAAGGAATTATGCAATATTTTTCTTGTAATACAACTTATTTTGTAATCAGTGTAAAACTAACTACCAAGGACAATGGAGTGGAACTGAGCAGAATATAATCAAATTTTAAGGGCACAATTCTATCCATGTTTAGATGAAAATATTCTCTTCAACTCCCAGCATTCCCCAGCCAGCACGGCTGGCTGGGGAATGTTGGGAATTGTCAGACTTTTTTCTGTTTAAACATGCATAGGATTGTGCCCTAATTCCATGTCCCTTTGGTTCACTTTTTCTCTTGTGTAGGTAGACAAATAATAATGCTGTTTCTTGGAGAGAGGTTCAGAATTCAGTTTCACATTTTATCTGTACTTCAAGAATCCTCCACCTGAGACAAAAACATTTAGGAAGAATACCTTCTCACCAGATAGTTTATTACCAGCTTCCTACTAAGCACTGCAAATAGCTTCTCAGAGTACTTGTTGATTCTGCTGTTGCTCCAAGCTGAAGTGCTTCGGTGCAGAACACACATAAAGTGGAATTAAGCAGTTTTAAAACTCACAAGAGATTCAGTTTCATATTTAATTTAAAATATGACTTTGCAATACACCAAATTCTATGTCTGAAGATGCTTACAAACTAGTGCATGATTTTTCAGCAAAATCAAGTCATTACCAAAATGGTTTAAACTACAGAAAAACAACACCAAAGGTAGACACATCAGTTTTTAAACCCACTTTTTCTGGATCCTGATTTGGTATGGTGTATTATTAGACCACACACAAATATTAAATCTGGATTCAATTTGTTCAGCATTAATACAGCAGGCTAAGTCTTCTCCCCTACTGTGGTTCTAGCTTATACAGCCAATATTCAGACAACTTCTCCTTAAATAATAGAAAATGTAGTCACTTCACTACCATTTCATGGTGTCAGGAAGATTTGATAATCCAAATTCTGTGCTATGGTATTTTGTTTATTTTTTGGAAAGCAACTTCCCAAACGGCACAGAAAATAATTTTTCACAGATAATTTAATATGAAGTTATATGTTCTGGTTTGAATGATGGTAGTGTGTTTGTATTATATTATGCTTATCTGAACACAGGACATATGTAAAAAGCATATAACAAAATGGTTAAGTTACTTCCAGGGCACTCAGAAAGCTAAAATTTGGTACACGTCTAACCTAACACAAACAGATAACTAGAAAAATCTGTAACTGGGGCCTTTTTTTGCATCTAATAATCCTAACTCAGGATATAATGTTTACCTTAAAAAGGAGAGCAATACTCAAGCACACAGCAAGAAAAACATATATGAGGTGGAATGTGGAGCTGTCTGTTGCCCTTCACCCAGTTGAATAAAAAGTCCACACCCTCTCTTTCATATATTTGACCAACTTAAAAGTAACCCTTTCTCCAACACTGTAAGAAAGATGCATTTTACCCCTTCCCCATCATTCCTTACTATAGCAGAAAAGCTGTTTCCCCCCTTAAAATAGAAAAAAAAGAAGTTTCCTGAGCACATGCTTCAAATACACAGCAAAATGAGCAAAAAATTCTATTACAAAAGCTCATTCTCCCAAGTTCTTTCAAGGAGCAGTATTTTCAATTTGCTTAATATTCATTAATATTCATTGTGTATTCATTTTAAGGCCAAGGAACATTGCCTCCCCGACTAAGTTGTGGGCACCGCCCTCAGCCTCACACTCCAAAGCAGTTAGGCTGAAAAAGAGTTTAATGGCAGTGGGGAGAGCAATTTGGGGGACGAGGCAGCAGGGGAGGAAAGTTTTATTTACTCCTGTGTAAGCAGGTGTGGCCCCAGTTTAGATTGAGGCCATTGCACTCTGGATTTGCAGGGGACGGAGTTACGCCTTTTCCAGCCACCCATTCCCCCCCCCCGAAATTCCCCCATCCCCAATGGAGACATTTTCTCTCTTTTAAACCCCCACCCTTCGGAGGGATGAATTTCAGGGGAAAAAGAGGTGGGGAAAATGTTTAATCCCCCCTCCCAGAGGTCCCAATCTGAATCAGGGCCTTGCACATTTATTCAGGCATAGGTATATCTTTCACACATCGCTACAGGATGTGTGATTAGTTTGGCCCTTACTGACACCCTCGGAGGGAGAGGAAACAGCTGTCAGGCATCCCTCCATCATGTCTAGATAAAGCTCCAGCTGACAGCCCCCTCCCTGCTCCTACCAATTGCCATAGCTTAGGCCCCCAGAGGGAAAGAAAGCAACAGCACCTCCATTGAGCTTAGATCTATCTTCATGACCTGCTGAATTACTGCCTGTCATGCAGATGTGAAGGGCTTTGAAGAACAGAAAGTCAAGATAGTCTAACCATACTTGAAAGCAAGTGCTGCTCAGATTCCAAAATCTTTCCACTGTTAGAGCAAAGTTTCACAGACTGGGGCTTCAGACCATCCATGGAGCCAGCTAGAGCCAGGGTGAGGGAAGGCAGAAGACCTGAGAACAACTTTGGTGGATATGCATGGCAGAATGGATCAGAAGTGGATGGGGACGTGGAAGATCAGTGGGCCTGTGGGCTGGAAGCACTGAAAGAAGACTGTGCTCTAAATCATTGGAAACAAAATAGCTCTGCTATGTACAGTATATGAAACTAAAAGATCATGCTATGTCAGGTGTGGGCAGAAAGATGATCTCTGCATGTTTTGGACCTCATCTCCCAGCATGCCTGACCATTGGCCATGCTGGCAGGGTCTTCTGGGATTTGAAGCACAAGACTTCTAGAGGTTACCTTCTGCCCACCCCTGTGCTATGTATATGAAGTTGATTATCTTTTATAAGCTGTCTTGGGAGGGCTTGACCTGAAAGGTGGCATAGCAGTAAGTTAGAGGATAGGTTTTGCTTTTATTCTCTATTACCTATGAATAATTCTATCTATCTAAGCAAATTGATACCAAAACATTCCTGAGCTAAATCATCTCTCCTTGAAAACTTCCCACAGAGACTACCCATAGAAACGTGCTGTGTATGTAACCCCACATCAAACACAACTCAACTGTATGCATGTAATGAGCTATGCAAGGGAATAAAAGTCAGCCACTACAGAACTTAAAATGGAGAGGTAAGAGAGGGAGCTTGACTGTTTGAGTCTGAAATGGCTCCTGGCAGTTTTCCTGCATTGCCGTGCATGACAAGTAGCATTTAGTGATCATTTAATTCAAAACAGAGAACCCATAAAATGAGACACAATGGCTAAACATTGGTTAACTTACAGGATGAAATTAAGGCTATGTATGTTTAGTTTTTAATTATGAAGCATACATATAAAAGGACAAAACAGATGAGATGCAAAAGATCCATGACTGGATCTCCCAATGTTTCTGTTTTTAGATCAAATCCACCCTGGGGGCAGTGAACTGGATCAGGCAATGATGCTGAAGAAAATTTGGGGTTAATCATGCTGTAGCGGAATCCATATGTTTTTTCCCAGTAGAACAAATTGAAAGTTCGTGGGACAGGTATACTGGGAAAATGTTATAGAAGATTGGGGGAGAGGAAGCTTTGGAGGACGAGTGCTTCCAGACAAGGTTTTTATTGTGCAATTGCACTGTCTTATTCAAAGACTCTTAAATCAAGGGGGCAGATGATGTCCTCCCCCATTTATAGCCCTCTCATGTTTTCCCACCACTTCTTCCATCCTTTTTCTTACCAGAAAAAAATCCATTGGGGTAGAAAAGACAGGATAGCATCACAATGCCTTTTGATTGGTGCCACTAGGATCTCTACATCTGAAAACACAAAAAGTCCCTCACTAAAGACTGTTGAATAAACTAAGCCATCAGGAGATAAGAGGAACCTTATTGATTAGCATCTGGTTAAAGTAAGGATGGGGGAGAAATTCATTCTTTAATTTTGCACTTTTGAACCATTATGCAAACCAGAACTCAGTTAGCCTTCAAAATTTGCAATTCTCCGAATTTTGCAATGGACTTCTCCAATCAAAAAATACATTTAAAACGCAGGGAAATAATGTTTAAAATGTATTATATTAGGAAAATTGCTTGTAAAAGACTTTGCATATTAGGCAAAAATGCATAAAAATGTGCACCAAAATGCTCATAAATTTTCATCTTTAAAATTCTCAACATTTGGGATGACCTGAATTTAAGATTGGGAGCATGAGAAACTAAGAGAAACTGAATTTGACAGATTTGTGCATCCCAAGGCTAAATAGGAGGAAGTAGGATTAAACAGAAAGTTCCCATATTAGAGGCAATTAAGAAGCCCCCCCCCACACACACACACACACAACTTTGTATTGGGACTTGTGCTATTTAACTTGTTCTTAAATTTACAGCAAGAGGTGAGCAGTAAAGTGTCCAAGTTAATGGATGACACTGTAATTCAGGATGACAAAAACCCAAGCAGGCTGTGAAGAGCTCCAAAAAGATTTCTCCAAACTCGATGAATGGGAAACAAAATGGCAATGGTTCAATGGTTCAATGTCAGTAAAGTCAAAGTGATGCACATTGAGGCAAACTAATCCTAATTTCACTGATGCGGTATGGATTGGTGGTGACTAACTAGGAAAGAGTTTGTGGTCTCATGGCTGAGAGTGTAATGAAAACATTAACTTCGTCTGTGACAGCTGTGAAAAAGGGAAATTCCTTGCTAGGGAAAAATGAAACTGCCAGTATTGTAATGTCTTAATACAAATCTATGGTGCTGCCATATTTGGAATATTGTGTACAGTTCTGGCCACTCTGTTACAAAAAGAATTTTGTAGAGCTGAAAAAAGTATAGAAAAGGGGAAGCAAAACAATCACACAGTTGTAGCATCTTCCCTATGAGGAAAATCTAACATATTTGGAGCTTTTTCTGACAGAGTTTATAGAAGAATGCATTGTCTAGAAATAATTTTATTTGAGAAAATGTACACACTCCTTCCATGTTAAAACAACACAATGTTGTGGGGGACCACCACACAAGATACCATTTTGAAAAATAATAATTAATATACAAAGTAGCTCAACTTAGAAGTGGCAGGGGTAATAAGTAAAGGCAGAAGGGCAATAAACAACAGAAAGTACAAAGACATACTAATCTGATTCATGTGCAGCCACCATAATTGTATTATCAGATGGGGAGGACAAAAAATGGGGAATAGACTGGGTCAGGGCCAGACTTATTCACAGAGTAGACCCATTGAAATATAGTAGACAATTTAGTCATGACTAACTGAAGTCCCATTGATTCCAATAGGTCTACTCTAAGTATGACTAAATCTTGATACAACCCACTGTAAGCAGTGTGAAATGAACCCACTTCAGAAAGAAGGAACATGTCCCAGATACACCCTACCTTGACTCAACACTTAGAGCCAAAATAGATGAAAAATGGGAAATCTATTATCAGAGAAACAGTAACTCACAATGTCTCTCCACACACGTTTTCATAGTACGTTTTATAGTAAATTAGAGCTGGGAAATTTGCCCTATTTGAAAGTGGTATAACTCAAATCACACCAATACAGGTTCCAACTGAACTTCTGCCAATTCACAGATGTTTTCAAAACATACAGTTCAGCTCAGATGCACATTAGCTCTACTTACAATTGGCACTGATCCAACAGTAAATGACTTGAGCAGATAAGCTCCTACTCATTAAATACAGCTGCAAAAGAAGCTACCCACAACCATCTGAAGCAAGAGCAACACTGTCGTATATGACCATTGCATTTTGACAAGAGGACATTGTACCAAGATTGCCTTGCTTAGAGGGTTAGACCATTCCTTGGAGGGTCAGACCATACATTGGAAGTAATCCAAAATATCAGTTATTTAGCAGTTAAAGTTTTGATTGCCATGAACAAGCCCCTGTTCTGCCTCATGTCAATATTGTAACAGCTGGTTTTAGTAAATATGTTAATAATGCTTTTTGGAACTTGTATAACCACATATTTGTTCAGTCTTTGTAATTCTGGAGAAATATTGTATTCAAAATTGACACTCTTGGGCCCCACATCACCCAAGTCAGTAGTAGGCAGAAGGGAGATTTCTAGATGCTTAGGACTTTGACTCCCAGAAACCGCTGCCTGCATGGTCAATGGCCAGGACTGCTGGGAGTTTTAGTCCAAAACATCTGGATATCTACTTTCTGCCCATCTCTGATCTATGTAGTCTTCCGTAATCTTGTGTCCTCCAAATGTTTTGGGCTACAACAGCCGTCAGCTTCAGCCAATATGACTGATGATCAGAGATGATGGGAGTTGAAGTCCAACAACATCTGGAGACCACCAGCTTGGGGAAGGCTGATCTACAGCATTTAAAAGCAAGTATCAATACTTTGTTAAGCATTTCAAACTATTTAGTACTCAAGTTGCTGTTGATTCTGTTGAACTGTCAAGCAGAGGGCTGCAAGTACTTTTGCAAAGTTTAGGAGCTGGATTAGTGAGGCGGAGAGTAAAGCCTTGAGCATCAGCTAAAGACCAGAGAGAAGACTGGTGCCTTTCTTTCAGGTAGTGCTTTCTTGAGAGGGCGGTATCCTCCCCAGAAATTCTAGCCTCTGGCATGGACTCTCCTTCTCCAGTGATGAGCAATTGCTGGTTATTTGCTCATTACCTAGAGGAAAGTACTCAGTATATGCTAATAGCTACTCTTATCACTACTACTACATGCCTTCTAAGCTGTACCCAATAACAGAAAGAGGTTCTGGATCTGTGTTCAGGGAGACGCAGCAGTGAATGTACACCAGAGTAAATAATTTGCAGGAGCAAAGGCATGACAAGTATTAGTATTGGGAGAGAATTTGTATTGTTGTTATGCATTGCATATAACAATTTATACAATAGGGAATACATTTCTAATGCATTTTATTTAGCTTATTGACATTGGATAACCTGCTGCGAGCAGAGAAAATCTGTCAATAGCTCCTTACAGATCTAGCAACTTAAAAACTTGTGTCAATAGCCTGGACAGCCAAGTCCTTTTACATGTCGCTTGTCATGCAGTTCCTCAGATAGGAACTGAGGAACTGCATGTGCTTTTATCACACTATTGCCGTGCCTCATTCACGGAATTAGGGCGGGGGCAGGCAACATAGTCTTCCACTTGTAACTCTCCCATCTTTTCCCACCACTTCTTCCATCTTTTCTCTTACCTCAAAAAATCCATTGAGAAGAAACAGACAAAACAGCTACCCATTGCCTTCTTCTTAGTCAACTTTTTCCTAAAAAAAGAATCCAAGGTGATTTACAACAAATTATTAAAACATACAAAATATAAAATAGCTAAAAACAATTTCCATTAAAATACCAAAATGTAATAGAACAAGTAAAACACCAGTATAGAATAAAAAAGCTCATCATATGCTTTCAAATGCCTGAGAGTAAAGGAAAGTCTTGACCTGGAGTCAAAAAGTTGACAGTGTTGGCTTGGCATCGGGTGGGCCTGGCATTCCACAGTCAGGAGGGCCGCCACTGAAAAGGCCCTGTCCTTTGTCGCCATCCCCTGAACGTCACTTGAAGGAGACATTCAGAGGAGGGCCTCAGATGCTGACTGCAGTGTTTGGGTAGATTCATACAGGAAGTGCTATTTGCTCTCCATCTGCAAGCACCCATAATCTTTTAATGTCAAAGCCATGAGAATGTGGAGGGCTAGACCAATTACATATGCTTTATATTGTTCACCGAGGGCAAGTTTGTATTAATCGCACACACAAACACACACACAGAGCTGCAACCAGCTGTCAATCTTGGGCTCCTGCTTTTTTTCATAGCATTCAATTATTTTGGGCAAGAAAATTACTTCAAACTCCATACTGCCTATATATTTATTTATTTATTTATTTATTTAATTTATTAATCGCCCATCTGACTGGTCACCCAGCCACTCTGGGCGATGTACAACCCACCATAAACAATTTAAAACAATAAAATTTTACCATAATTTTTTTTAAAAAAAAAATACCCTAACCCACCCCAAATGCCTGCCTGAACAACCACGTTTTTAATGCACGACGGAAGCTCATTAAAGAGGGGGCATGACGGAGTTCCCTAGGGAGGGAGTTCCACAGAGTGGGGGCCACCACAGAGAAGGCCCTCTCCCTCGTCCCCACCAGTCTAGCTGTCCTGGCTGATGGGACAGAGAGAAGGCCATCCGAGGCTGATCTTGTTAAGTGGCCTGTCTGGTGTTGCTGGAGGCGCTCCTTAAGATAGGCTGGGCCGGAACCATATAGGGTTTTAAAGGTCAAAACCAACACCTTGAATTTGGCCCGGAAAACAACTGGTAACCAGTGCAACTCCTTCAGCACTGGAGTGATGTGATCTCGCTGGCGGCTGCCTTTAATCAGGCGAGCCACCGCGTTCTGTACCAGCTGCAGTTTCCGAACCGTCTTCAAGGGTAACCCCACGTAGAGCGCATTACAGTAGTCTAAACGAGAGGAGACCAGGGCATGTACTACCGATGGGAGCAGATGGTCGGGAAGGTAGGGGCGCAGCCGCCGTATCAGATGGAGTTGATACAGCGCTGTCCGGCTCACAGCTGACACCTGAGCCTCCATGGACAGCTGGGAGTCCAAAATGACCCCCAGGCTGCGGACCTGGTCTTTCAAGGGTAGCTGTACCCCATTCAACACCAGGTCAACATCCCCCAGCTTCCTCTTGTCTCCCACCAAAAGTACCTCGGTCTTGTCAGGGTTGAGCTTCAGCTTATTCCTCCCCATCCAGCCACTCACCGTCTCCAGACATTTGGACAGGGATTCTACGGCCAACCTTGGTGAAGATTTGAATGAGAGGTAGAGCTGAGTGTCATCCGCATATTGATGACACTGCACCCCAAACCTCCTGATGATAGCCCCCAGTGGCTTCACATAGATGTTAAATAGCATCGGGGAGAGGATGGAACCCTGTGGCACCCCACAAGTAAGTGGCCACGGGTCCGAAACCTCCTCTCCCAGTGCTACCCTCTGGTACCTGCCAGAGAGGAAGGACTGGAACCACCGCAATACAGTGTTTCCAATGCCCAACCCCTCCAGGCGGTCCAGGAGGATACCGTGGTCAACGGTATCAAAAGCCGCTGAGAGGTCGAGGAGAACAAGGAAGGAGCATTCACCCCTATCCAGAGCCCTCCTCATATCATCCACCAAGGCGACCAAGGCCGTTTCTGTCCCATGCCCAGGCCTGAAGCCCGACTGAAATGGGTCTAGATAATCAGTTTCTTCCAAGTGTGCCTTCAACTGCACCGCCACCACCCGCTCAATCACCTTGCCCAAAAATGGCAGATTTGAGACTGGGCGAAAGTTGTTCAGAACTTGAGGATCCAAGGAGGGCTTCTTTAAGAGCGGTCTTATCACTGCCTCCTTGAGGGCTGATGGCATCACTCCCTCCTCAAGGGAGGCGTTCACCACCGCCTTGATCCCCTCACCCAGTCTCTCTCTGCAGCTCATAATGAGCCAAGATGGGCAAGGATCAAGTAAGCAGGTGGTTGGCCTTACAGATGAAAGCACCTTGTCCACTTCATCAGGAGGAAGAAGCTGGAACCGATCCCACAAAACCGGTTTGCCACAGGCCGCCTCTTGCTCACTAACTGTATCCACAGTGTGCAGAGTAACACACCTAATCTGATCAATTTTATCTGCAAAGTGCCTTGCCAAAGCCTCACAGGAGGCCTTAGAATGCTCCAGTGGTTCCGGAGCCACAGGACCGACCAGGCTCCGGACCACTTGGAACAGCCTCCTGGGGCAGCACTCTGCAGACGCGATGGAGGCAGCATAAATATATATCACATCCATAGTGTTCTTCTGGACTAGGCCAGGCACTCTAGGTTTCCTTCCCTTACAATGCTGATTGAATCTGTTCACAAAATAAGTGTGGATAGGAATCAGGGCATGGAAGTGCCATGCCAATCAAGTCTGCAGGGGCAGACCACCTGGAAAAGGATCCCTACAAACGCACGAACATACAAGGGTTGCACATGAAGACTTCTACGACCCACTGTTTCTGGCCAAACATCTGAGAGATGGGGAAGGGAGTCTAGCTTCAAGCATCTTAGCTGAAGGGGTGTCTCCCACTCAGCTAGCTTCATTGGCTCCAACTTGCTAGATTGGGAGTTGGAACACGTTAAAATAAAAACTACCTGCAAGCTTTCAAACACTGCAATTTAAGTGAAGACATTAATCAACTGTGACTGACAATTGCTGTGATTCATGTGATATGCTACATTTTTTGGTCAGATTTCTGAGGCAGCAGAAGGAGTAGCAGAAATGTTTTTGCAGGGGGTCCTCTACCTTTTGCTATCTTGGGGGGTGGGGAGGAGCTTTGACTCTTGCTGCTGCGCTTATGGTCACTGACAAAAAAGAAGGGTAGAGGAAAAGCAAAGCTGAAAAAGCTAAAATTGAGGGAAGGAAGAACTGGGGAAGAAAATATTGAGTGAAAATATGGAGAAAAGAGGAATCGAAGGAAAGACGAGTTTGGTATAAGAAGGATGTGTAAAACAGAACATAAATACAGAGAAAGTTAAGACTGGAAAATTGGTAAAGGACAGGATTTTAAAACAGCAAACACTTGTAAGCTCCATTTACCAGTTGTTATAAAGAATAACAGCTTTAGAATGGAAATGCACTACTAAAATATGTTACAAGAGACTTCTAGCATTTGCATAATAGAATAGGGAGCTCCTTGAGCTGATTCAGGCATAGCTAATGGTGACTGAATACAATCCCATTACATAAATCTACCCAGGTACACCTTTTAAAACTCTCTGGTCACCGGGCAAGTATGAATATATTGTCAGTGTCTGCAGTATGAAAACTGGAAGTTGAAAAGCACCTTTTAAATGCTAATAGACAGATTGCCTACTATTTATTTACTTGATATTGGTCAGGTGTCTAGCAAAGCAGCCAGCATCCTGGAAGAGATGTTAAATGGCTCTTGGATCCATAAAATAGTACTGGCTGGAATTGATTAGATGCATCAACTGCTACACCCTTCCATACAGAAGCCAGACACTTTATATCTTAAAAGTCCTTGCTAGATACTTTGCACAATCTTCTTTGAAAATCTCCTTTAAAAATTCTACATCCTGCCTAGACAGCTAGTCTGACAACAAAGTAGGGCAAAGAAAGTTGTGTTGGATTAATATTTTATATACTTACTATGGATTTATAGTTTACATACTACTATGGGCAAAACGGCTGCAATATCATCTCTGGAATTCCTTTGTTTCCGAAGGGACAGTTTGCAAGCACTTCAGCTTCAGGGTTTATTTTGATTAAATGTGAGACTTCTTGTAGAAACAACAAGAAGGTGTTACACATATATTGTATAAGAGGATGGGAAGTAGGGTGGATCTTTCAAAACCATCTAGGAAATTCTACTACTAATGGGAGAAGGCAGCTCCAAGCAACGTTAATGCATGCAGCCAGATCCTCATAACTGCTTTTCAAAACCTCAAGATAATAAAGCATATCAGCAGCTAGGCTAAGAAGGGTGTCATCTGAGTCAGCAAAAAAAAAAAAACACCAAAAACCTACTCATATCTCATCTACCTGCAGCACTCGTTACAACTGTCTGAAATTCAGTCTCTGGATTAATATATAAATAATGAAATTTGATTGACCTTATTCAGGGCAGTAATGCACTTCCTATCAGAGAACCACATCCTTTCGAGGATTTGTATTTCTACCACACAAGTCCTATGCTGCAAAGAGACTGTTTTTTATTACGTTTGTGTTAACTACGAAGTGCCATATTTTGTTTTTGGGGGGTGTTGTTTTTTGTTGTTTCATAGTATAAGATACTATGGTGAGGGATCATGGAAGTTGTAGGCCAAAATATGTGGGGGGGGCACAAGTCCCCCACTCCCCAATGTAGTGGGTGAAATGGCCCTGAAAATACTTACACCATTATTCTGTAATGTAATACAGCTCTGCCTGTATATTCCAGTCATGAATGTCCCACACATGTTACCAACGGCGGTTGCATTACCCAAATTCTTCAGAATAGGGAAAGCTGTTGTTCCTCACAAGCTCTTTACTGAGGGAGACACCTTGAGGAAAATGACTCCTGGGTTGGTGTGCCTTCTCAGATCATTTCTGAACTACAAAGTTCCCCAACTTTTCTTTAGTTATTTTCCTTTATCTCCCCATGCCACTCTGCCTCGCAAAATGTAATGTACCATTAAAATCCACTGAGGAGAACTGTAATGTAGACAGTCAATCAGTTTGTAAACAACCTCTCTGGAGCACCAGCAATTATATCAGAGAGAAGTGTGAAGGGGAACAGGAGCATTCTTGATGTTATTGTCTTCCTGAAGATCCAGACTGTCTGGAGCCCCTACTCTTTAGTACTCAGAGTATACTTTTATACACTTTCATAATGTTTACATTATGTTCATAAGGCAAGAGATGACAGATAGTACTGGGAAACTGTATTTTCATTGATGTACACTGGTTTTGAATTATATGGGGCCTGATTCTATTGTATTTAATTAAAGTTAATACGTATGCAGACTGGTTACTGTGCTACCCTTTTGTCAAAACATACCTAGTCACTTCTGAGTTTACCAGCCCATTCTATCAAATTCTCATTTACAGTTGGTTGGACTGGATAAAATCATTCAAAGTGATGTAGGGCCCAACTAGATTTGACATTAAGCACATAATGCCTGTCGAGGGTTGTTGTTTTTTTAATTAATAGCAGATGTGGAGGTAGGTCGATTTTCATCAATGCATGGAAAGGTGAGGTTTAACTCTTTGCTCCATGTGGTGGTCCTAATGAAAATTGGAACAGATAGATAGATGAAAGATAGATAGATAGATAGATAGATAGATAGACAGACAGACAGACATGCTGGTTGCTGTTGTTGTTCAGTCGTTAAGTCATGTCCGAGTCTTCGTGACCCCATGGACCATAGCACGCCAGGCCTTCCTGTCCTGCGCTCTCTCCCGGAGTGTGCTCTGGTTCATATTCATTGTATCGGTGATGCTATCTAGCCATCTCATCCTCTGCCGTCCCCTTCTCCTTTTGCCTTCAATCTTTCCAAGCAAGACTCACAAGAAATAGCAACACTTGTTAAGATTTAAGGTTTTGAATCCACATAAACAATGGCCAAGTTGCTTTGACTATCTTTTGTTGTTTATGCAATATTCTAAGTACAGTTTACTAATTATCGTTGAGTCACCCATTGTTTTTGGCAGGGAAGGTCAACTCTGTCCTGATCAATTAACTGTGCAATTTACTAAACTAACATGGTTAAAGTACACTAATCTCTATGGCTAACTGTGGGTGAGGGAGTAATGTGACCAGAATATAATGATCAAGTTCAATTTAAAGATTCATGAAACAGAGAAGATTCTTCAATATGACATCCTGTTGAATTTGAATGTAGCTTCCCTGGCCACTCCACAGCTTTGGGAAGAACAGCTCCTTGCCACCATTTCTTGCTTTCAGGAAGAATATGAAAATGAGCACAACTGTTAAAAGAAATAATGAAAACTCAGGAATAAAACATCACAAACAGCAGTGCTGAGCTCACACATTCCTCTATTTTTGTGCTCTATAGTGATCTGCTTAATTTAATTTTTAATTTATTATTAAAAGAACACCAGAAACTAGACATATGATTGTTCAGAGCACATTGATGTAGAAGGCTACAAGTCCATATTCTTTCTCCCTGGTCGGCATGTTTCAGATTATGGACAACAACAAACAACAACAATAAATGTATCTATTTCTATTGTTCCTGATCCTTGAGACCAGTGTGAGTGTTTTTAAAACTTTCTATCTTTAAGGAGCTCTTGCCAGGTTGACTCATCTGTCAAGGATCTCTGGCACATTGCAGGGAATTCTTGGGTGACTGTCTTTCAGAGAAACTCATCCACCATTACTGACTTTTACATTGAGGCACCCTGAATAAATTTTGAAGGCACCACTGCTTTACAAAGAGGAAGGTACCTTATTTGTTAGAAACCAAGATGTCAACCAACTACAAAGGTAGAAGATAATGGATAGCATGGGTTTAATGTCAGGAGAATTTGGTGACCAGAACAGAACTTGACACACTGAGAACTAGTGATGCAGTAAGAATTCACTTTGAGATACAAATCCAGTTAATTATTCTTAATAGGAGGCCAGAAAAGCACACATAAAAACAAAGATGCTGTAGCAATTTCTAGAAGAGGTACTGTTTTGGATCATCTAGGATGAGTGCCATAAATACAAATCAATACAAGAAGAATGGCCATTTCCATCTGAGAGTTTGATTGAACCCTTAATGCATAGCAAACTCTGTTAATGATACCACCATGATATGTTGTATATTTTTAAAATGGTATTTATTTGAACAGTCAGTCCTAGGAGGTCTACTGCTTTTGAGTACAGTGCATTATGTCTTGGTGCAGGGATTGAGTGGAAGTAACATTCAAACCTACATTAAAACTGGTCTCTCTAATGAGACTGCCTTAATCATAATAGGACCATAATAACTGCTATGTAATCCAGTACAAGTTCTCTCTCCTTTTTCTAGCAAATATAGTTTAAATAATTGTGAACAATGAACGATCTATAGAATAACAATAGGTTAAACTTGCCCTTGTCTACTCTTCCTCCGAATCATAGAATCATAAAATAGTAGGGCTGGAAGGGGCCTACAAGGCCATCGAGTCCAACCCCCTGTTCAATGCAGGAATCCAAGTCAGAGCATCCCTGACAGATGGCTGTCCAGCCTCGTCTTGAACGCCTCCAGTGTGGGAGAGCCCACCACCTCCCTAGGAAATTGGTTCCATTGTCATATTGCTCTAACAGTCAGGAAGTTTTTCCTGATGTTCAGCCGGAATCTGGCTTCCTGTAACTTGAGCCCATGATTCCGTGACCTGCACTCTGGGATGATCGAGAAGAGATCCTGGCCTTCTTCTCTGTGACAAGTTGACAACCTTTCAAGAACTTGAAGAGTGCTATCATATCTCCCCTCAGTCTTCTCTTCTCACGGCTAAACATGCCCAGTTCTTTCAATCTCTCTTCATAGGGCTTTGTTTCCAGTCCCCTGATCATCTTTGTTGCCCTCCTCTGAACCCTCTCCAACTTGTCTGCATCCTTCTTAAAGTGTGGTGCCCAGGACTGGACACAGTACTCCAGATGAGGCCTAACCAGTGCTGAGTAGAGGGGAACTAGTACTTCAAGGATTTGAAAGCTATGCTTCTATTAATGCAGCCCAAAAGAGCATTTGCCTTTTTTGCAGCCACATCCCATTGTTGGCTCATATTCAGCTTGTGATCGACAACAATTCCAAGATCCTTCTCGCTTGTAGTGTTGTTGAGCCACGTATCCCCTATCTTGTAATTGTGCATTTGGTTTCTTTTTCCTAGTTGCAGAACTTGGCATTTATCCCTATTAAATGTCATTCTGTTGTTTTCTGCCCAGCGCTCCAGTCTATCCAGATCACTCCAGAATTTTCCCAGGGATTGATGTCAGACTGACTGGTCTGTAGTTCCCAGGTTCCTCCTTTTTACCCTTTTTGAAGATAGGGACAACATTAGCCCTCCTCCAGTCATCTGGCACTTCCCCCGTCCTCCATGATTTCTCAAAGAGAATAGACAGCGGTTCTGAGAGTTCTTCTGCCAGTTCCTTTATTACTCTAGGATGCAATTCATCTGGCCCTGGAGATTTGAACTCATTCAAAGTCATGTGTTCTTTGACCATAGACCAAAAGGGGAGGGATTCTCCCTAGTCCTTATATTCAGGGGTCTTCCAGTAATTGCCTTTCAAACGGGGACCAACTGTTCCAACTTAGGGCATAGGGATGCTGCTGCTCAGATCTAGTTGCTACCTGTAGAGTTGTAAGTTGTAAAAGAAGAATAAAGCTTTGAAAAGAATCCCTTTGTCTGCGTCTGGACTTGGCTACTGGATTAGACTGAGAGAGCCCTCCAAGGAGCCCTTGACAGCTTGGTCCCTGTTTGAAAGGCAATTACTGGCAGACCCCTGAATATAAGGACTAGGGAGAATCCCTCCCCTTTTCCCTTGGATCCTGTGGGCGCAACTGTTCTTTGAGCGCCAACCGGGTGCTATGCCTCCTTTCCGCGCTCTCCATTTGGCGCCGCTCTCTGCGTCTGCACCGCGCATCCAACCAGCCTGCTATCGGTGCTGGGTCGCTCCCTGGACTGCTATCTAAGCTAGGAATGCTGGTGGGAGGAATCTCTGTCAGCTGCAGGCCCTGGGAAAAAGGGGTGCACTCCTCTCCCAGGAGCGACTGCTCTTCCTCCGAATCAGAACTACTCTGGGATTCTATGGGCTCAGTGTCCACCCTGACACCCCCTTGACCTCCGCTGCCGAACTCCCCTGGCCAACTCCTGTTTGCTCCCTATGTTCGCTTGCTCTGGCTGCTCTCTCTCTGGGAGCTTGCTTGCTTCTGTAGTCCCTGGACCAGCTGGAGCAGCTTGCTCTGCTCTGCTCTGCTTAGCTGGGAGGCGGGAAATAGACTGAAGCTTCCCGCCCATTCAGCTGCTGGGAGTACTCAGGTCACACACCCCCAATTAGGGATGTACGAAAGTCACTTACCTTTCCGCGGATTATGTTGATGGTGGGGGGGGAGGCTTTCCATCCCTCCCCCGGAATCCTCAACGGGGGGGAGGCGATCCGTTCCTCCTCCCCCGGAATCCTCCACGGCCGGCTGTGCTCCGTGGCAGCTCCGCGGAGCAGCCGGCCAGGCCCAGGCCAGAGCCGTCTGCAGCTGGATTTCTGGCCGCGGAGGGCTCTGGGTAAAAAAAACAAAAAAACAAAAACCATGTACGCAAATGGCAGCGGCTACAGCTGCCGCCATTTGCGTTCCTTATTTTTGGCCGTCTTAGTCTACGTAAATATTTACGTAGACTATGACGGCGAAAATAAAGGGGAACGCAAATAGCGTAGCGGGCGCTATTTCCGTCCCTTTTTGATTCACCGTTTTAGCCTACGTAAATATAAAAAAACATTTGTGTACGCGGGTTGTTGTTTTTTTACCCAGCCATGATAGGCTACGTAAATCTTTACATAGCCTATCACGTCTTGTTAAAAAACAAAAAAAATGACAAGACTGCAAATGGCGGCGGCAGCGGCAGCCGGTCGGAAGACCAGCTGCCACCGCCGGAGCTGCCGCCGCCGCCGGAGCCACCGCTGGAGCCGCCGCTGCCCGGAACATCCGCCCCAGGTAAGTCTCATCCTGGGGGGTTCCACGGGGGGGCGGGGGGGCAGGCTGTTCCACCACGGAGTTCGGGGGGCCGAATGCACTGGCATTCAGCCTCACCGAGATCCGTGGCAGAATGCTCTGACATCCCTACCCCCAATTCAGTTGGAGCTCTCAGAAGCACTTGGTGAGCTCACAGCCACTCAGAAGGATAAAGGACAGCCCCCTGGCCTTCTTGCAGCCCATTTACCTCTTAGCCTCTGTCTCCTTTGTCTCCTTTGTCTCTTCTACCACTGCAACTCCCCTGGCCAACTCCTGATTGCTCCCTCTGTTTGCTCGCTCTGGTCACTCGCTGTCTGGGAGCTTGCTTGCTTCTGTAGTCCCTGGACCAGCTGGAACAGCTTGCTCTGCTCTGCTCAGCTGGGAGGGGGGAAACAGACTGAAGCTTCCCGCCCACTCAGCTGCTGGGAGTACTCAGGCCACACACACCCAATTCAGTTGGAGCTCTCAGAAGCACCTGGTGAGCTTACAGCCACTCAGAAGGATAAAGGGCAGCCCCCTGGGCTTCCTGCAGCCCACTTACCTCTTAGCCTCTGTCTCCTTTGTCTCTTCTACCACTGCAACTCCCCTGGCCAACTCCTGTTTGCTCCCTCTGTTTGCTCCCTCTGTTCGCTCCCTCTCTGGGAGCTTGCTTGCTTCTGTAGTCCCTGGACCAGCTCGAGCAGCTTGCTCTGCTCTGCTCAGCTGGGAGGCGGGAAACAGACAGGTATAATCCCTTATACCAAGCAGGTGTACCCATCAGGTGTGATCAAGTAAGTTGTTGGGGTGATTGCCCATTAGGCTAATCACAGTGGGTCTCCAAGGCAGTGCAGCTAAATTGCTCCAGGTTAGGAGTGAGAAATGATCAATGAATCCCAGACAAAGAGCTACCTTACATTATAGATACAGTATGTTTATCATCCCCTATAGCTCCATCCAATGCTGCTCTGTCGTAGGAATGCACAGACTGTGATGAGCTTGGGATCGGTTGGAAAGGACCATGCCAGCATCAGAGGCTGGGGTACCGGGATGGGTTTTCTTTTCTCACACGATTCCACTCCTGTCCAGTATGGTTACAATATTCCTCCATTACCAGATCAGAGGTCAGTGTAAGATGGGACCATAAACTGCAGCAACAGTGCCACCTATATAGTAGAAAAATTGACCCAGTCAACCGAGTATAAAATTATACTGGTACAAAGACTTCGAAACCAAGCACTTTTACACACAACACAATTACACTTTCTGCACACACTATTATGCTCACTACACCATGCTAGTTATGCTACACCACAATTACCTATTCATACTTGGCTTTTTCAATCTAATTCCTCTTCAGACAATGGTGCTGGCATATATGGAAAACACATTTTTAGAAGGTTTCCTAACAGCAACTGTTTTTCTCTTAAAAACACAGAACCCTACATGTCCTAATAAATTGCTTAGTAGGATTCCAGATTAAATTATGTATCTACTATAGAGCAGAAGAGCAACTAAAGGTTTAATCCTAGTTTTCCCCCATTCTCGGACAGAATTAAATCTTGCACCAGTTAAACTATAGCAACTTTACTATCCCAGAATTATTTGTTATATTTGCACAGCAAGAAGTTCAGAGTTATGTTTCAAATCTTACAACAACTCTGTGAGATAGGCTGGGCTGCGAGATAGTGATTTTCCCAAGCCCACCCATCAGGTTTGTAACTGAGCCATGGCAACTGTATTTACAGGCCTTCTCTAGAATCTAGAGAATGAATCCACAATTAATTGTGACCAAATGCAGAAGTGGCAGATGTCAAACCATTGAATATGTTCTCCTTTTGGTCACCAGTTTCAAAGAGAGCTTCCTACTTGGCTCAGATGAGAATTTAATATAGATGAAATAGTGTTTTCTGGGATTTCAGATTAAAAACACTAAACGCTGCACAGCTGCCTTTGGGTGGAATGATGGTGGCATGGGGATGGTTCCATCCCAGTGTGACCTCTTTTAAATGTTTTTTCAAGTGGAGATAGAAGATGGAGGTAAAGGAGAAGAAGACCATGTAACTAATCATTTCCACACAAGAGGAAAGCACTGCCTTTGTATTTGCTTTGGGGTTACATAAGACGGAAACCTCTGCTGGAAAACATTCTAGCCTTGTTTAAATGATACACAGAATAGTTATCCAATACTAAGTGACAATCTGTAGTGTGTTACTTGGTAATGGTGCTGTGGTCTCTCTCTTATCATTTAATTTGCTCAAGGTCCAGATCCCTAAATAACAATGAAGTATCAGTGATTCCTAAATATCATTGCTTAATCCCAGACCTGGCATGCTTCCAGATGGAGGGCTCCTAATGCTACCAGTCAAAAGATGTTGAGCAGGTCTTCCATCATTCACTTCATATCGGACTTTCTCTGGGAAGAAAAAAGATGAAAGAAGCAGTAGGAGAACACGGGAGATTTACAAATGGAAGATGACAATGTTTGGAACCCCCAAATGAGGCAGAATGATTGCACCATAAAAGCCTTGTCCGGAAGCACTCCTAGATATCATTTTCATGGACAATAAGGCTATGAATGGCATATGTTACTATTCATGATGGCTGTATGTTATCTTGAATATTAGAGGCAATATGCCTCTCCTCAATACCAGCTGGAGGATTCCATTGCATTCATGTCCGGCCTGTGAACATCCCACTGGGGCATCTGGATGGCTTGTGAAACAGAATTCCTGACAATATAGGCCTTTGGTCTGATCCAGCAGGGCTCTTCTTATGTTCTTATTTAGGGAGCATTCACTTTAAAGCAAAGCATCTTTGGCAAAGGAGGCATAGTATGCTCTCAAACCCCATAAATAATACAAATCCCTCAGAAAGCCCTGATATGACATCCTGAGCTATACATTAGGGACTGTAAAAATGTTCCTCTATGATCATAGAGTTAGCAGAATGTTTACAGATTGCTTTATATGTTAGAGGAAATGAGGAGGCAGGGCTCCACATTGGAAAAAAAGTAAAAATGCAAATAAAATGATGTGGTAGGTGAGCCAAATTCTGCGCCAAGAAAAGCTGAATACTGTGTCGCCTATATACATTATGCAAAGTAGCCAAAATTGCATATATTTGCTTATCTTGCACAATTTATTTTGTTTCTTTTGGTGATGAGGAGGCTTGAGGAGTTACACAGGCTATGAAGCCCCAGTTTCTTGTCCTACTCGACTTCCCTCAGGCATCTGGGATTTCACCAGGTATTGCCTACTTCACACTTGCAAGCCTGTCTTAGTAGCTATATAGGCTACAAGCTTACTTCATTCTTATTTATTTTAAATAAAAGCCGAGATTGTTAGGATGCTGTATTGTCTGACCAATTTTACATAATACCTGTGCAGACCTGGGTATAGAAAAATACCCATCATCATCATTAATATTCAGGTTTGTTTTCTGTTTTGCTAGATGAAAAACTGACTCCCAGACAGCGCTGACTCATTGCAGTACCATTGATCTATACGATGTCTGAAGGAAAATATATGGGTGCAGAAATCAATCAATAGCCCAACAGATTGTATGAGCTGTAATTACAGGAAAGTATCGTGAACTAGATAAAAGGATTGTTCATGATTACTAATGCAATCTTACGGATATCTAGTCAGGAGTAAGTTCCAGCGAGTTCAATAGGACTTGCTCCCAGGTAAGTATGAATAGGATTTCACTAAAAAAAAACACACCTGTACATGGCCAATGTATGACATGTAATATTCCACTAATCCCAAGTCCTTATTGAAGAACAGCATTCTTGCCCTCCGCATATGCTGACTGGGAACTCTAAGTAGGCCAAGGTCCCCAGACAAATGTATATAGGAGCCACCAAAAGAACAAATATACCCATTCAGGAAATGAGATGCCAAATCTCAAGCCCAGAAGAAGAAGAGGGAATAAAAGAAATTATTTGAAGCTGAAGCCCGTACTCATCAGCTGTAAACACTCATGTCCTCTAGTGTTGTAGGTGCCTTTCCCTTTAAGCTCTCTCTAGCCTGAGAATACACCATAAGGGAAAATGCATCCAATCTCTCTCACCCCCCCCTTTCCCCGATACATATTTATATTGCAACTTTTGTTCACTCCAGATGTCCCGTGGAAGAAGGAAAATGCTTTAATCACTGTCATACTCTGACTGGCATGGATAAGATCCAACCTTAGATTGGAACTCAGCTAGTTTTTTGGGCGATAAGTTGATTCTTTATCTTAAGAGTGGGATGGACAGTGCATATCTGACATTCTTTATTATTTTAACCACACAGGAGGAAAAATCAAATATCCTAAGCTTTGTGGTTACATTGTGTAAACCTAAGCTTTGTGTACATTGTGGTTTACTTATGTCCACTTGGTTCTGTCAAAACTTGCCACAGCCCTGGGTTCACCTCTTTGTACTTTGCCTTCTCTGATTCTTAGAACTTCAGCAACAGAAAGTGCATTGCAATAATCATCATGCTTGCAACCACAGGAATCATCTGAGGCAAATCCCGCATTTAGGACAAGAGGTCATTTTGTTCCATGCTTTTCTTGGAAACATTAAATGCTCCTCTATATTATTTATTAAAGTAGAAGATATTTTAAGAATAGTCGGCTGTTATACAGGTAAAAAGAAAGCCAACACTCTCCACCAATGGCACAAATTCACAATGATGATGCTGTGTGAGCAATTTGTTTTTGATGGTCTTGGAATGAAAACAACAACCAGAAACAGGTCTGGTATAGCTTTCTGAGGGAAACATGATGTTGTGTCTCTGTGCACTGAGACCCTCAGAAATAATGGACACTAAATAAAATGTGACGCCTAAACAGTCAACAAAGAACCAAATGAAGCAAGATGGCATTCATACAATTAGCAATTGTGCGAATGACCATTTAAAAGTAAATAGCAGGTGCAGGGGATCTGATCCAGATAACCTTACTGCGGTCCTGATCCAAATCAGGCCCCCTGCAAACCCAGTATTTGCATTGGGGAAAAGCTCCCATTTGAGCCAATGCAAATAGCAGGCAACAGTAGGGGAAATTAGATTTGGATCACAGCAGAGAAAAGGGGTGGGTGGGTAAAGGACTCTTATCCAGCCAGCCAGCCCTGGCAAGGTCATCTGTCCATCCATCCATCCCCACCCAGTTCCCAATCTCGATCAGGGCCCCTTGTGCCCCTTAGTTAGTAAAAGCCACACACACAATTGGTATTCACATGAATGACATCTCATCTAGTGTGGCCCAGACATTAGACAAGGTTGTCATTGTTTTTTATTGACACTTTTATTGACACTTTATTGACGCTTCCAGATGGACAGCTCGTAGCACTATCAGTCAAAAGAATTTGTGAAGCTATTCTGTCTTTTCCTCCTTAATCGATTTTTGTGTGGAAAGAAAAAAGTCAGAAGCAATGAGGAAAGCTTACAAATGCATCCCCCATAACATTCTGGGAATGAGACAGGGTGATTGCATGATAAAAGCTGTGTCTGGAAGCACTCCAGATCCATAGAGACATACAACTGAAGTATTCCTGGCTTTTTCTTCCTAGGGTACTCTCTTGCCTACTAGTCCAGTAGAAAACTTTTAATACATGGACTTGCACTGAGTATCTTCTTTGATCTTGGGTGGCTTTTACAAACTGTATAGTGGCACTGTGATAAATTTGAAGTGCAGGAGTTCATCATGACAATCCCCATAGCCACAGGCCCTAAAGAAGGTCCAAAAATTCAAGCTGCTGTGCTGATTCATATCAACAAACCAGGTCTAGCAGGTTTCATCTCCATCAGGAGTAGGTCTTTTATAAACCTAAAGGGGGTTTTGTAAAGCTAATGGGTCAGTCCAGACCAAGTCACTCCAAAAGACTTTGCAGTACAGCAGGGGACAATATATTGTTGCTTGGAAAATGCATTCCCCCTCCTCCGGAGGTATTGTGAGGACTGCAGCTAACGTCAGAAGGAACAGGGGATTACGAGGGGGAGGTGGCAGATGGCATCAGCATCCCTGCTAATTAAAAAAAAAGTGCCAGTGTTGAATCCCTCTGAGCTCTGACTCACTGCCGCTGTGACCCTTGCTCTCCTTGCGTGGTACAAAGGTCACATGGGGGGGGCAAAAAAGGAGTAGATGTTTCTCAACAGACATGTCCCTGATCCATGACAGTCAGAAATACAAGAACACGTTTTCTTATTCCATAATTACCATTTCTTCCAGACATGTAAGGAACAGTGCAGTTGAAAAATCATGTTGTTCCAAAACTGAAAGCTGCCTTTGGCAACTAAGAAAGAGAGAAACATAAAAATCCCTTTTCAGCACGGTATTGTGTTCCATGCAGTAATTCTTATGTATAACACTCAGCGAATCTTTAAGTAGCAATATTTCATCTTTTGCAGGACTGAATAATTTAATAAAATGAAAGCTAGACCAAAGAGATTTCATTATTCAGTCTAGTTATTTAAAAAAAAAACTTTATTTTTTTTAATGCCCAAATGATTTAAAGCCACATAACCTAAGCCAAATTAAAAGACTTCAGTTATGAATAAGTCAGTTTTCACATGTATTAATTTGGGAACCTAATTCTTTCTTTCTTTATGTAGCTGATTTTTTTTTTAATTAACTATTTCTCTTTGTGTTGTTGCTGTCAGGATTCCTGATCTCCCCAGTGCACACACCCAAGCATTCTGACACTGGACACCTAAATCAATAAGATTTCTTTATTGCAGGGAATTCCACAGCAAAGGTTAATGCTAAAGGTTAAAGGTTAACTCTTCAGAAATCATATAGCTGATGGTCAGTCGTTATAGGCTCTATGTAATTCCAGAACAGTCCAAAGCTAAATGCTGCTACCGTGACTGATATCTTCATCAACGTGGTTTCCCCGTTGCCATCTCCATGGCTCGGAACACAAGGGAAGGGACTCCTGGTGCACATAACCCAGGCAATCCATACACAGGGTCCCAAACCCCAGACAAGGAATGGGAATGATTCCTGGAATGATCCCCTCAGGCAAAAAAGGGATACATTCTTGAAAGGCTTAACAAAACCACACCCATAGAGAATCCAACTTTGAATCTTTTTTTGATAACTCCAAGCTACATGGCCAAGGGCTATCAAGATCAAAGGAAGGGTAAACCCAGACATACAGGGAGTTCCATGCCACCACTTTCGTATTGGTAACTCCACACTGCATGAGTCCAGGCAGAAGGAAGTCCAAAAGTCGTAGATCAAACCCAGCCTGCCAGTACACTGAGCTGACGACAAACAAAGACACAGTCCACAGCAGACGAGAGTTGAAGTCTATGAAAAGCCTCAGAGTACTTTTCCTGGCAAGTCTTTAGCAAGCCAAAGTTCCAATTAAGGAAGAGTCCATGTGCAGAGTGCCTCCAAAAGCCCAGACAATGATGGATCCAAACAGAGAAGGCTTCGGGCAGTGAAGACAAGATGTTCCTTGCAAAGGCTCTTTGGCTTTGCATCAGCTTAAAAGGGAAGGCGTGACTGTAAGACACCCCCTCCAGCTCGCTTGACAGACAAGAGCTTTTAGCCTTTCAGCAAGACTCCTGCCTAAACAGAGTGTCTGTGCTCAGCCCTCAAGCACTGACGCTTCAACCTAAGTGACCCTTCTGCAAACCCCACCCCACCTCTCTCAGGTACTCACAGGCAGCTTCCAACCTCCCTGCCTGCCAAGGCCAGACCAGCAGGTGGACAGGAGTTGGGTGGCTCCCCCGGCTCTGCTCTGAGATCACCAACAGAGATAAGCTCACAGATTCTGACATTCCAGAGGCTGAACAGGCCCAAGCCCTTCCAGGCTACTCCTCAAATCTTAGCTATAACCTACAAGCCCCACTGCAGTGCTGAAGCTGTGCCCTGACAATTAGGATTTTCAACCCATGTTATGCTCCTACACTGGGGGTCTCCACAATGGCTTACAAAACTACAACAATGTATTGCCAAACACTTCAGCCTAAGAGCCTGCCTGCTTGGTTCTATGTTCCTAAAAAAAGTAGGAGCATGTACATCCATAGCAACAGGAGCAATAACATTGTGAGATGGGATATATACCATGACAGTATGACTCCTGCCTCATTGGTTGCTTTTCTCCGGTATTGCCATCCTTTGTTCACTCACTTTACTGAGCATCCTGATGATATCATTGTCATCCTGTTGCATTCCAGTATTTTCAGTGTTGTCCTCCCATGGGTTTTCAGACCTGATTTGAGGCACTGGGGAGTCTAGGCTATTAAAACTTCTAAGGGTTCCTGTGCCTTTAATTAAACACTTCCTGTTTGAAGTTTCAGACCATTTTATTGCTTTCTAAATAGCACAGTAGGGGATTAATTATGAATACCCTATTAATTATCCCTTGAAAAGCTTCTCTTGATAATAACAATGTCAGTTTTTATTCCTGCAGGGGCAGCAGGAATAAAACCAGGAAGCTGGTTTCCTCTCATTATTTTCTTCTTTTCATTTCTATAGCAAAATAGTGTTAATTTGTCATTTAAAAATTAAAACAGATGAATGAAAGTAAATCAGCATTTAAAGCACACATCCCTGTGTGAACAGAAACTGACACTGAGACAATTAAGAGAGGCTATTCAAGGGGCAATTAATAGTCTGGTCAGTAATAAGTCCCCACTCATCAGGAAGCAATTAAACAACTTGAACCTACAATGAGGAAACTTTGAATTAACATTGTCATTAACCTCGGCTGAATGAGACTTACTTATGGGTAAACAGCATTATAGATTAATCTTGGCCATGAGGGGGGATAACATAGCACTATATTAAGTTCTTGTGCAGAATCTCCATTTCAATTCTGCTTCCAGCTACTCGTGAATAAGCAATGCCCCAGCGCTGCTAAACAGCATTAATGTGGAAGCAAACTTTGTCATAGGCTGAGCTCCCCGTATAACCAAAGAGCTTCCAGCCAACACAGAAAATAACCCAGACGGACATTCCCTGTGTTTCAGAAATCATTTAACACCCCTCAGCAATTTATCTTCTTAAAAACAAAATGAGTGCTATCATCAGTGGGGCCATGTAAGGGTGGGTATATGTTAAACATACAAAGTACTGTGCTGGGGGTAAAAGAGACTTTGGAGCAGAGGGAGGCAAAACTTAAAGCTGGACAGGACAGTGTTGGATCATGCCAGTTTCCTATAATGCAAGGATTGGGGATGATTTAAAGTGCACCATGGGTGGGCAAGGGTGGAAAGATGAACTCCTCCCGACACCTGCACCTTGCCATCCAAAACCTGTGGTGTTTTCTCCTGGTTATAGTGTGGGAAATTCAAATACCATAGAGAAAGTAAGTTGTTCATTGCTTTTCTTTCCAAACTAGTATCAAAAGCTATCATCCTCATCTGCCAGATGGAGGAACTATATATTATGAGGCAAACACAGATGCCCTAAACACAGAAGGCATTTTCAGGGGAGAATTATTGGGGGGGGGGAATATAAATTATTTTCTATATACAGCTATATAACTGATGGATTTGTGCAAAAGTATGGATACACTGGCCTGGTTCAAATATAGTGCTAAACCATAGTTTAGCACTATGTGAATGAGCCTTGGACTCACATGATTCCGCCCTGCTTTGAGGCTGGCCATGCCTGTCCATCTCTGACCAGGGTGCATAAAAAGGAGAACACTGGGAGCTGGAAGGGAGGAAAGAACCAGGCAGGCTGAGGTGTTGAAGCTATGATTTCTCAGGTCTATGGGCGCCATGTTATGTACAAATATTGCATGACTGAAACCAAGTTGACTATGATCCCTTAGGACAGTAGCAGACTGATGATCAAGGTAAGTAATTGTGCACATTAAGAGTGCTGTACACATGACTAATGCCAACAAGCCAGTTCCAGGCCAGTAGGTTTGTTTTACTAACAGGAGGAAGCAGGGATGGTTCCAATTGTGGGTTTCAATTGGCTCTGCCCCCATGACCCCACACCTACCTGTTTTGTTTTGTTTTTAATTACTGCACAACCACCAGCTTCCCATTGTGGTGGTTGGCTGTTGCTGCTGCTGCTGCTGCTGCGCTCCTGCACTGGAACCAGGAAGTCCTGGTCCAGTGCAGCAGCAGCATTTTTAGGAATGCACATGCACAAGCATTGACACACATAGGCAGGCTTCTCAAGGCTGCCTGACAGGGCATGTTCCCCTACATCAAAGGACACATTAAAAACAATTAAAAATTGTCTTAGGTCAGGCTCTTTGCCTGAGTTGTCAGGCAGGGGGTCTACTTGGCACTGGAGTGGTTTCCCAGGGGTGCATTGCTGGCTGGGTCATTGGCTGAGCCAAGCCAGCCAATCAAACACTTGGAAAAGAGTAGGAAAAGGAGAGAGAGAGGGAGGGAGGGAGAGAGAGAGAGTTTGCTATTTCTCCAGGTGCTTTGAGCAAAATCAGATGAGCACAATCCCAGTAAGTAAATTTGTATATAATTCATTTGTGAGTCTAGCTCATAATGCTTTTTTGAAACTGAAAAAAATCATAAACTGGCTTGTAATGCTTTTATGAGGCTGGAAAAATCATAAACTGGCTTTTAATTGTTTTGTGAGACTGGAAAAGTCATAAAACAACAACAACAACAACAACAACAACAACCTGGCTTATAGTTTATTTGTGAGACTGGAAAAATCACAAACAGGCTTATAATGCATTTGTAGGTCTAGGAAACAAACAGGCTGACTTATAATTCATTTGTGAGTCTAGAAAAAAACCCAGACTAGTTTATAATCCATTTGTGAGTCTAGAAAAAAAACAGGCTGGCTTGTAATTCATTTGTGAGTCTGGAAAAACTATGGGGTGGTTTATAACACATTTGTGAGTGTGGAAAAATCATAAACAGGCTTATAATGCATTCGCACAATGTTATGTCTTTAAAAAAAAAAAGACAATGTGGCTTGCTGGAGGACTTTTATATCTTTAAAAGCTCCTTTGCACAATGTTGCCCCCACCTTTGGTGACCCTTTGTCTCCATTTCTGCTGACCTGCTTTCCACCCCACAACTGCAACCATCCCTGCTTCCTCCAGATTGGCCATGAACCGCCGCTGGGAGCAAGTTTATAAAGCATCTACTTTTAGTTGGAAGAAAAACCAATGGTCAGAAGGGACTACTGATTCAAAGCACTGGTAGTAGCTCACCAAGACCATCAGATCGAGCTGTTACTGCTACAGCCAGTAAGCAATTGCAGCTATTAACCACTTATTTGAATTGCTAAAAGCAGAGATACTGCCAGGCTTCCACCTGGCTATGAGTCACACATCACATAGCAACTCATCCCCTAATGCCCATTAGGCAGATATGTGTGACTACTGTGTCATGAGAGAAAGGCATTCTCTATATGCTCAGGGTTATGTAATTACTCCAAAATAATGCATATATTGTATGAACATCTGAAACCTGCTCACCTTTCCTGTACCTTGAACAGTGGAAGTGCAAATGCTACAAACACAAGGCATGTATGTATGTGTTTATTAACACTAGGGATGGGTGAACAAGCAATGTTCATGGTCGCTGAGATTCTATGAACTCTACCTTGAAGCTCAGATTGCTCCAGTCCTGTGTTTCATTGCTATGCTATCTGGTTTTTGTTCTTTTTGAATGGAAAATGCACATTTTAAAAAAGTGCACACCCAAATGTGCACTTTCTTCCCATAGGTTAAATCATGAAAATGCATTTTTTGTGTGAAAAATGTGCATTTTTCAAAGTGTGCATTTTTAAAATTTTAACAGAAGTTTGGGAAAATGTGAGCATTTCCTGGAAAAAGTGCTTGTATTTGTGTTCATGTTTAGAGGTGTGAATGAGGCAAATTCATGTGAAAAAATGAACCAAAACAAAATTAATATACATACCTAATTGACACTTTTAAATACCCATATTAATAAAAAGAAAGGAAGTTGCTTGGAGAATAGTCATACCATTACCTGTAGAGTTACAATTATTTAATGCAAATATAGATAGTGAGTTGGATACAGATTTAATAATAGTTACAATAGACCCATTTAAATCAATAGGAATTAAATTAGATCCAATCTAATGTATATGCCGCATCTATGGTTGTCACATGCATATACACAGCAAACAATATTCCATTAGGAGATTATTGGTTTTAGTAATATAAACCCTCCCCACTACCTTATCTATGTTTGCTTATCTATATATCTTTTGCAAAACCAGAGGAGACTATTAGTGCAGTCCTATGCATATCTACTTGGAAGTAAATCCTAGGTCCTGCTTGGTTCAGTGAGATGCCTAGGTGTGTACAGAACTGCAGCATGAATTGCTTTAGCTGTAAAAAGTAATCATGCAATAGTCCTTTTCACACATGTTTTGCAAAACCAAAGGATGGGATAAGCAGAACTGCTTTTGCTGTAAGATGTCACTATATTATCACAAGATTTTACAGGGGGATTCAGGGGTTTGGTATACACCATAAAACAAAATCTTGTAAATGTGTAGTGAATTTGTATTTCCTTGTATTATGTTTGGTCATTTAATATGCACATAGTATAATGGATTTAAATGTAAATATGTTTACAGTACTCCTTTCTCTTTACACCTTTAATCCATATTGTGAAAGCACAACAGTCGTTCTTCTGAAGTTAATTCTTGAGGCACAATATATAAACCTATGTGGCTGTCCCAGTGGTTTTGGGCAAAATGCATGTTAATTTTCTTGTACTACATATTTATATTTAACTTGCAAAACTGTTAAATGAAGTAAGCACCTTTAATTTAAACTAAGAAGTTTTGCATGTGTTTCTTAATGTGTAATGCAAGAGTTACTTGTACATGTGCATAAATCTGTCCCACACACTCAGATAAACACAGCTGTGTTTATTCCAGTGTGCAAGATTCCAGATGTGTGTGTGTGGCCACATGTGCACACAGGGCACTCCACCTTATTACGTTACAATTTTCCATTACATTTTCAAGCACTTAACTATAGTGTCACAGAGCCCTATTCAGAAATCACAAAAATGATGCAGCAAGAAATGTTAAAGGCATTCTATATTTGATCACATGCTGGAGAAGGGCACTGTTTTCTGCAGAGTGTCCTAGCAGAATTGGATAAGTTTTCTTCATTTTAAGACTGGCATGAAATTTAGGTGATCCATATTGAACTGGAGGAACTCATTCATTGCTATCATGATGTGAGGACTTAAAATATGAGGTGAGAAGAGAAGGGGGTACAGTACTGAATCTTTTCCAGTGTTTACACTAAATCACAGTACTGTATATATACCAGGTATAACTCCCATTCAGCTTGTAAAGTCTGATTCCATACCAGGCATACTTCATGGAAACTATTTAAACATAAATCTGCTTTGAATTACAGGTGATATGCAAACCAACAAAACATGTAGGTTTAGAGGCATATACATCTCTGAACAGCAATGTAGTACTTGTTGAAGGCCACAGACTATTTAGTATCTGCGCAATTCCTGATAATTACAATTTTGGCTTCAGGATTGGTCCCTAATAAAGTAGACAAAGAACAAGAGGAAGCAGTTTCAACATTAATGTCGCTATTAAGGTATGGAGTAAGAAAACACAAATTGCAAGTTGCAATTTCCTAAAAGTCAAATTACAGTCTCAACAAAAAGAAAAAGATGGTTTCGTCCTGCTGTCGTAAAACAGTATAATCCAAATGATTAAAATCTACCCTACTTCACTGAAAAGTAGACATGCATTAAAATATTACATATATCACTACCTCTTAGTAAACTTCATTTCTATCAGATACATATTACACGTTGCATTAAGCACATCATTAGCAGTCATGTGCTTTTTTTTTTCTTTGTCAAACATCACCAATGGGGGTGGGGAGGGGGTGGCAATCAAGATACTAGTGGCGAAAGACTGAATGTTGCCCTCCTGTCATCCCAATAGAAATCAGGGGGCTCAACTGCTGTTGCCCTTGGAAAGAAAGCAAAGAGCAGCCACAGGAAGGGGCCCAATGTGTATTTGGTCTGTGGCAGAGGCAAAGGGTTAAATTCCTTCTCCCTGCCACCCACCAGCTGTAGTCTCAATTCTGATCTGTGAATCCCTGAAACTGCTGTTTCATAATGAATAAAATTTCATGATAAACAAGCATGCAATTGCTAACTAAGTGCTTAATGTAAGAGCAACAAATAGAGGGAATGATAAGACCCCCATTGCCACTGCTCATCACTAAACCTTGCTGGAGATACTGTTAAATACCTTGAGAGTAATGTACAGCTGGACCAATTTGTTGTAAAAGTTCCATTCATATGCCCAAGGCAGCTAACAATGAATAGAATGCCAAAAGACTATTTCAACAAAATGGATCAATAAACAGGATACCAAACATCAAATATTAAGAAAAATAAAATGCAGGATTAAAATCTCACTTATTGATCCAATTCTAAACTAAACAGCATGAAAGATTTTTTTAAAAGAATTTTAAAAAAGTAGAGTAGTACTTTGTAACATGAGAAATGTCTGCAGTTTTGGCAGGACTATTCTCACATTTAAATAAGTGAATGCTAAAATGCCCCCTGTGACAATCCCTGGCTGGTTGCCTAGTTGTATATGTTCCCAATATGCTTGTTTCCAAAACACTAAAAATCCCACAGCCACAACTTGAACATTTCATGTCGCAGAAAAACGTCACTTTCTAACTTTGGTGATAGTTAAGCAAATACAAGAGGGCCATGGGACTTTCAAAGGTCTGGAAGAGTACAGTCTAACCAAGAGAAGATGTGAACAAATGACTGACATAGCTTTATGCCTAGCCTTGGAAAAAGGCTGACGCTCATCATAATGTTCAAGTCCAAACTTGAAAAAAAGCATGAAGTGGCAAGAAAGCATGAAGTGGCAAGAGATGTAAGAGTAATGAGTTGTGGGTTTTGTACCAGTAACAGAGATAACTGAGATAGTATCTCTAATGCAGATATATGCTGCAGTATACCTAATGCCCATTACTGAGATAGTGGATCATGAATGACAGCATCATGTGAATGAGTGAGGTATGGTTATTCCACACTAAAATCCCAAGGTACATGGATTGAAGCCAATACAACTAACCTTGGCTGTGAAAAGGTGTCAGATGACTTTCAGAAGGGCCTTTGCACATACAATGTATCCTAGAAACCAGGGTCACTTCCAAGTGCTTGAAAAATAAGGAATGTGGTGTCAAAATATTAACGATATTGTCAGAATACTGTAGCATTTCTATTATAATAAGGAGGGTGGAAAAGGAAACCCTGTCATAAACAGGAATCATTTTCCCACACTAGCTAAGAAGTTGACACAGAGTCCATGACACCCTGATTACTAGGGAAGTCATAAAACCTAAGAAGAGTCATGCTGGATCAGACTAATGGCCTATCTAGCCACACATTCTGTTTGCATAGTTGCCAACCAGATGCCCAGAGGAAGCCTATAAGTGGGTCATGAATGCAATAGCACCTTCCTGCTCATTTCCCCCAGCAACCGGTATTCAGAGAGGCTCACTGCCTCTGATACTGGGGCTGGCATATAGCCATCAGGACTAATGGCCATTTGATAGCCTTCTTCTCCATGAATGTGTTTAATCCCCTTTTAAAGCCATGTGGGTTGGTGCCCATCACTACATCTTATGGTAGAAAATTCCATATTTCAACTATGCACTGTGTGAATAAGTCCTTATTTGATCTGTCCTGAATCTCCCACCATTTAGCTTCATGGAATGACCCCAGGTTCTAGTATTGTGAGGGGTGGGGGAATCCCTCTCCACTTTCTCCACACCATGCATAGTTCTGTACACCTCTATCATGTCTCCCCTTACTCCCCTTCTTTCCAAGCTAAACCATCTCAGCTGTTGTAGCCCTCCCTCCTAGGGGAGATGTTCCAGCCCCTTGATCAATTTAGTTGCCCTTATTTGCACTTTTTCCAGCTCTACAATGTATTTTTTTTAGGTGCAAGGATCTTTTAGGTTCACGGTACCCTAAATGTGATCACACCATAGATTTGTATAAGGGCAGTATGATATTGGCAGTTTTATTCTCAATTCCTTTCCTAATTATGCCTAACATGGAGTTTGCCTTTTTTTTTTTTCTTTTCTTTTTTTTACACAACAGCCGCACTGCTGTAAAATTCCAAATGGGTTGACATCGTCATAGAGCTGTCCACCACAACCCCAAGATTTCTTTCTTGATCAGTCACCGCTAGCTCAGATCCCATCAGGTTATACTTGAAGTAGGGATTTTTTGCCCTAACATGCATCACTTTACACTTGCTTACACTGAACTGCATTTGCCATTTAGATGCATGGCTGTAGGATGTACTAGAGGGATTATTTTGACCTCTCCCATGAGGAGTATTAACCATCATGATCCTTTCTGTTACTTTCAGTATGAGAGAGTGGGCGTTTGTCTCTGGGTCATTATGAGGGACAGCTATTTTGCTGAAGTAACTTTATTAGGCATTACTTTGCCCTTGAGGAGAATAGGATAATTCTTCCCACACTACTTCCCTAATTTTGCCCCTTTCCCCCTTTATGCCATTGTGGTTATGATAGTGTAGCAGTTATTTATTTATTTATTTATTCATTCATTTCATTTCTATACCGCCCAATAGCCGAAGCTCTCTGGGCGGTTCACAAAAACTAAAACCAAAAATAAAGGTTTTTTATTTAGTCATATTCAGAACCTTGTTAGCAAGTTTCGTTCATCATAGTTCATCAAGTGTCAATAATCAGTTATACTGATTTTAATGTTATGACTCTATGATAATACCTTGGGGAGGGGAGCAGGGATAGTATCAAGGGTAGGCATGGTTGGGCACCTGCCGAGGGCCCACATCTCAGTAGGAAATTACTGACAAGAGCCCCCTGCACTTACTACCCCCCTTCTCCATTGCAGCCAGCTTGTTCACCTGCCTCTTGCTCTCACCTAGACAACAGGGAGGCTGAGAAGAAACAACAGATACCACGGCCTACTTGCTCCCTGGCAGAGCAAGCCAGGGAGCAAGCAAACAAGCAGGAGCAATGATGAGAAAGAGGACAAAGAGCAATAGCAGCTGCCGACAATGGCCACTCACTGAAGCCACTCACTGAGGGAGGGAGCCCATTGAGGGTTTCTATCAGGAGCGCCCTAGCGGCCTCTTTCAGTACACTCCAATAGCCAACTCAAGGCACAGATGAAAGGATTCTTTTCAAGGCTTTAATCCATTTACAACTTAATGACTCTTTCAGATGCTAATCACCAGCGACTAAGCAATGAACAGCAGAGTAGCCTATGCTCCGAGTAGGCTCCCCGTTTGAAGGAGAATCACTTGAAGACCCAGAACTTATGGGCTAGGGAGAGATCCTCCCTCTTTCCCTTGGGTCCACGGGACGCGGCTGTTGCTTGCGTGCCAAACGGGCGCTACACCTCCTTTCCGCGCCCTCCATCACTCGTCGCTCCCTGCATCTGCATCGAGCGTCTAGCAAGCCCCATTCCCGCACTTTCTCACTGCTAGGATCACTATCTATCTCAGGAATGCCGGCAGGAGGAATCTCTGCCAGCTGCTGTGCCTGTGAGGGATGAGCTGGCTCCTCTCCCACGGATTGCTGATCCTCCTTAGAATCAGAACTGCTCTGGAGTTCTATCAGCTCAGTTTCCACCATGACACTGTCCTGCCCAAGGGCCCTCAAAAGCTGGAGCCAGCACTGATGCAGAGGAGTGCAGAGTCAAAAGAGATTTATAACAATATAGTCTTCATCAGGGGCAGCTTTAGACTAGCTGCCAGCAACGTATGTCTTAGATGACCCATGCAGTTGGTGCCCCCACCCCTAAACCCCAAGGGCAGGCCTAGGCAGAGGTTTTTGGTAAACTGGGAAACATTTTGCCCCTATTTTCCATGTGATGAAGAGGCAAACTGCCCTCTGCATCTTCAGAAGCAGAAATATTATCATTCATAATAAACCATGCTCCAAATGGGCTTTGTTTGTTTGTTTGTTTGACTAAGCACTAGATCAGTACAGAGCGTCTGATAAAAAAAACAATGGAAGCTAACGCAGCCATCCACTCTGCGATGGAACAGAAGTCCCACCCACATTGCCTAAGGGAGACCCCTGAAAAAGGGGTCCCAGTTGCATTCTTGGGGCATCATGGCCAACAAAGCGCCACCAGTTGCTCGGCTCAGCCTTCCGAGGGCAAAGGAAGCAGCTGCTCTCAGGGGAGCCTCTCGCTCCTGCCTCCAGTTGGGAGAAGTAGTGGAGCAGGAGGGTATTCCATGTGGCCTGAGTCAGGACTGGTCCCCGAAGGCGGGCAGGTGTGTGGGCGGCCTGACTTAGCCCCACCATCCCCAGTTGGTCCCCCACTCACCTCCACAGCCTCGGTCATATTCCCTCTTTACACACACAGGAATTGAAATAATGGCATCTTTGTTATTTTATTTGTATGTTTTTACATTTTCCCCCTCGAATTTGGCGCCCCATCTGACTTGGCACCCTGGGCAACCGCCTGGTTCACCTATATGGACAGGCTGCCCCTGATGTTCATCAAACCAGCATGTCTCAAGGAAAGGATGGTTGCATTATTAAAAATGGGAGGATGCTAGTTAACATGTTTTTAGTAAAACCCTTGTTGTTGTTGTTCAGTCGTTAAGTCGTGTCCGACTCTTCGTGACCCCACGGACCACAGCACGCCAGGCCTTCCTGTCCTGCGCTCTCTCCCGGAGCATGCTCAAGTTCATATTCATTGCATCGGTGATGCTATCTAGCCATCTCATCCTCTGCCGTCCCCTTCTCCTTTTGCCTTCAGTCTTTCCCAGCATCAGGGTCTTTTCCAGCGACTTTTCTCTTCGCATTAGGTGGGCAAAATATTTGAGCTTCAGCTTCTGTATCTGTCCTTCCAATGAGCAGTCAGGGTTGATTTCCTTTAGGATGGACTGATTTGACCTCCCTGCAGTCCAGGGGACTTGTAAGAGTCTTCTCCAGCACCACAGTTCGAAGGCATCAATTCTTCGGCACTCAGCCTTCCTTATAGTCCACCTCTCACAGCCATACGTTGCTACTGGGAAAACCATAGCTTTGATTATACGAACCTTTATTGGCAAGGTGATGTCTCTGCTTCTTACTATGCTGTCTAGGTTTGCCATAGCCTTCCTCCCAAGGAGCAAGCATTTTTTAATTTCATGGCTGCAGTCACCATCTGCGGTGATCTTGGAGCCCAAGAAAATAAAATCTGTCACTGCTTCCATTTCTTCCCCTTCTATATGCCAGGAAGTGTTGGGGCCAGATGCCATGTTCTTCGTTTTTTTAATGTTGAGTTTCAAACCAGCTTTTGCACTCTCCACTTTCACCCTCAACAAGAGGCTCTTTAGATCTTCTTCGCTTTCTGCCATTAGGGTGATATCGTCTGCATATCTGAGGTTGCTGATAATTCTCCCAGCAATCTTAATTCCAACCTGTGAATCATCCAATCTGGCATTTCTCATGATGTATTCTGCATATAAGTTAAATAAGCAGAGCGACAATATGCAGCCTTGCCGTACTCCTTTCCCAATTTTGAAGCAATTGGTTGTTCCATGTCTGGTTCTTACTGTTGCTTTCTTGACCCTCGTATAGGTTTCTCAGGAGACAGGTAAGGTGGTCTGGTACTCCCATCTCTTTCAGAAGTTGCCACAGTTTGTTGTAATCCACACAATCAAAGGCTTTAGCGTAGTCAATGAAGCAGAAATAGACGTTTTTCTGGAATTCTCTTGCTTTCTCCATGATCCAGCAAATGTTGGCGATTTGATCTCTAGTTCCTCTGCCTCTTCGAAACCCAGCTTGTACTTCCGGTAGTTCTCGGTTCACATACTGCTGAAGCCTAGCTTGTAGGATTTTGAGCGTCACCTTGCTGGCATGTGAAATGAGCACAATTGTGCGGTAGTTTGAACACTCTTTGGCGTTGCCCTTCTTTGGAATTGGAATGTAAACTGACCTTTTCCAGTCTTGTGGCCACTGTTGAGTGTTCCAAATGTGTTGGCATATTGAGTGCAGCACTTTCACAGCATCATCTTTTAGGATTTTAAATAGCTCAGCTGGAATACTGTCATCTCTGCTAGCTTTGTTGTTAGGAATGCTTCCTAAGGCCCACTTGACGTCACTCTGTAGGATGTCCGGCTCAAGTTCAGTGACCGCACTATCATGGCTATCAGGGACATTCAGATCTTTCCTGTAGAGTTCTTCTGTGTATTCTTTCCACCTCTTCTTAATCTCATCTGCTTCTGTTAGGTCCCTGCCTTTTTTGTCCTTTATCATGCCCGTCTTTGCACAAAACGTTCCCTTGAGATCTCCGATTTTCTTGAAGAGATCTCTAGTCTTTCCCATTCTATTGTTTTCCTTGATTTCTTTGCATTGTTCATTTAAGAAGGCCTTCTTGTCTCTCCTTGCTATTCTCTGGAACTCTGCATTCACTTGGATATATCTTCCCCTTTCTCCCTCACTTTTCCCTTCCCTTCTTTCCTCAGCTACTTGTAAAGCCTCCTCAGACAGCCACTTGGCTTTCTTGCATTTCTTTTTCTTTGGGATGGATTGAGTTGCTGCCTCTTGAACAATGTTATGGACCTCCGTCCATAGTTCCTCAGGCACTCTGTCTATCAGGTCTAATCCCTGAAATCTATTCCTCACCTCCACTGTATATTCAGAAGGGATATGATTTAGGTCATACCTGAATGGTTTAGTGGTTTTCCCTACGTTCTTCAATTTAAGCTGAAATTTTGCAATAAGAAGCTCATGAACTGAGCCACAGTCAGCTCCAGGTCTTGTTGTTACTGACTGTATAGAGCTTCTCCATCTTTGGCTGCAAAGGACATAATCAATCTGATTTCGATATTGGCCATCTGATGATGTCCATGTGTAGAGTCGCCTCCTGTGCTGTTGGAAAAGAGTGTTTGCTATGATCAGCATGTTGTCTTGGCAAAACTCGATTAGCCTTTGTCCTGCTTGATTTTGTACACCAAGGCCATGCTTGCCTGTTATCCCGGTGATTTCTTGACTTCCTACTTTAGCATTCCAATCCCCTATGATGAAGAGGACATCTTTTTTGGGTGTTAGTTTTAGAAGGTGTTGTAGGTCTTCATAGAACCAATCAACCTCAGCTTCTTCGGCCTCAGTGGTTGGGGCATAGACTTGAATTACTGTGATGTTGAATGGTTTGCCTTGGATTCGTACTGAGATCATTCTGTCGTTTTTGAGATTGTACCCCAGTACTGCTTTTCCCACCCTTTTATTGACTATGAGTGCTACTCCATTTCTTCTAAGGGATTCTTGCCCACAGTAGTAGAAGTAAAACCCTAGTGCTGATATTCTACCTTATATGTCGTAAATCAATATCTCACCTTGCAATAATATCATGGTTTTGCATTTTATTTCCGTTCTTCCAGGTCATTACAAGCACAAGAAAAATCTTGTCACATGACCAGTTACAACAGCTGAACTGATATTTTGGGCTGATTAATCTGGAGCTACTACAGCCCACATCATGTAGAATTGTACTAAAAGCTATGCCCTTTAGACAAGGTACATTTCCTGAAACAACAGATACTGACATACAGATGATTTTTTTCTTTTGCAGGTACTATCTAGTTTTGAAGCAAGCAGTCAAGTATAGTATATGAATGAAGACCTGCCATTTTGACTGATAACAACCAATGACATTTTCTTTGGGGCGGTGGTTGGGGGGGGGATTCCTGATAGTGGAGCTGTTTAACAACTGTACGTATTTTCAAAATCCATTCTGGTATACCGAAGCTAAAGTATTTTGTAGTTTCTTTAATTGTACACTGATTTTGACATTTTAAACTGCATTAAAGGGCATCATCTACAACATATCAAATCCCTTCTACTAACAGTCTTCGATTTGATGGTCCACTGAGAAAAAACCTGAGAGCATTCAATAGTGTCTCAAAATTTAAGTGCATAATGGACCTCTAGGAGAAGTTGATTTTTATCATATCAATATGGTATCTAGCACAACTCATTAATCAAGTAAATCAAATAATAAATTATAGGAAAGACTCTCAGTCTAATTCAATATGATGCAAGATTCTTTAATGACTTTGTTTTAAAGATGGACCTGTTGAAAAAGTACCAACTTGGAAGTATAATACTGAAAAGGGAAACTACTTCTTAAGATATATTTTTGTTGTCAAGATTAAGGTAGCAATAAGATTGAAGTACTAAATTATTAGTTCAATAATGGATAATATTTATAATGGATTCAGTACTTATGGAAAATGCTGACTTCAATATCCTAAAACTGAAAGTGTACACAGACCGTGATAACAATTTTTGCAATAAGTACTAAATCCAGAGCGAAATGAGATTAGGCAGTTGCACTTTCTGCTTTTCTAGCTTCACAAATCACCAGAGAGACCACCATCCTAACACTGGCATTGTTAATTTCACTTTGTCACAACCAAAATGTTTGGCAAGACACTGAGATCATTCTTGGGTTTGTGCACCCCACCTCTTGCATGTTAAGGGGCACATCGAGAGTGCCTTGCCAAATGGCCTTAAAAAATCTGGAGCAGGCACTCAAGTACATGCAACTCTTTTGGTTAGCCAAAAAGTTACGCACTAACAAGAGCAAGATAATTAGTCAATAACACTAAAGTATGTTTTAGCACAGGGATGGGGAACCTTTTTTCCATCGAGGGCTGCATTTCTTCAGGGAATATGTCAAGGGCCGCAGGCCAGTAATAGGTGGGGCCAGAGCCACTTTCTCTCTTAAGACAATCGCTATCACTTGTGTCTGTCTGTCTGTCTGTCTGTCACTCACTCACTCCACCCCTCATCCATCCATCCATCCATCCATCCATCCAAATATATGCACAAGCCTCCCTTCTTCTTTGCCCCTCTTGGGTTTCCCCCACTCCTCACTGTTCCCTCCAGAAAAATGAGGGGAGAAGCATCAGAAGTTGCTGGGCAGGCAGGAGCAGGGAGGGATCCACAGTGAGCCAGGGAAGAAGGACAAGCCCAAGGAGGAAAGGCTGTGGGCTAGATGGGAATGCTGGCCCTGGCCCACAGGTCAGCTAAACCCCACCCTTGGTATAGCACGATGAGAAGGAGCCTGCTCTAGCCTCAGGCTCAAACACTCATCCCTCTCCTCCTCTAAGCACACAATGAAGGAGTCCAAAAGCGTCTGCTTCTGGGTCCATGTTGTTCACTAGCAGCCAGCTGTGCAGCAAGCAGTACAAATGCAGAGGAGGAGAGAGAGAAGACAGGCAGAGCTGCTTTTTAGTAATCTGCTGTTAGGCCCAGGTGCTTTTCAACAGCTGAAGCATGTTGCTGGAGGGTTCCCACATTTCATGGGACTTGCTTTTTAACTCTGCCGCAACTGATTAGAAGGTGATACACATACACAGGCACGTAGACAGGTGCATAAATTATTGCGTTCTCATACAGTACACCAGCCTACCCCAGCCTGGGGTCCTCCAGACATTTTTAACTATCATTCCCATCATCCTCAGCCAGCATGGCCCATGGCCAGAGATTATGGGTTTTGTAGTCCAAAAGATGTGGAGGGAACCACATTTGGGAAGGCTGAAATACACAATGGTATTATTGTTTCTTTAGGTAAAACTCATTTATTCATTCATTCATTCATTCAATTTCATTTCTATACCTCCCAATAGCCAAAGTTCTCTGGGCGGTTCATAAAAAAAAAAATCGAACATTTCAAAGCTGACAATAAGGGAAGCAAGTTTGTTTGTTTTTTTATCCAGTACTGCACAAGGAAGAGTCAGGTGGTCAAAATTTAATTACAGAAGTCAGACATCTTCCAGGTCACTAGGGTTAACATTGTTAAACACATTATATGACTTCTTAAATGCTTATGTGATCATGACCCTGACATTTTGGTCTGAAGAACATTTCATGATAGAAAGCTGTAAACTTGATTAAAGAGTTACTTTTTGCCCATTTACACTTTAGGCTTACACATTATTGGGAACTCTGGCCTTGTTGAAACTGCAAACCATCAATTGCATATGCTGAGCAAGTGAAATACTTTAAAAGGTAGTAGAAGATACTCTGTGTGAATTTTGTCTGCTACTGTTTTTCAAAATGCAGGACTCTCATCAAAAGCTGAACTGTTCACCTTTTAGAAAAAAAGCAAATTATTCCTTATCGTGCTGGAAGCCACCAATAGAACTGAAAAGCATGGGCACATCTATGTTTCTGCTAGGAAAAAAAGGATGTAAATTGTTCGCCAGTTCTTGTACTGATTAAAACAGCTGTCCCTAAAGCTATGGGGCCAGAAGAATTTTAGCAAGTATGTTTTTTTGTCTTCACAATGCTGTAATTACAGGAGAAGCCATTCCTGCAGACCTCTATGTCATATAGCTATTAATGGGCACAGGAACATCCTTCAGAGCTGCACTTTCAAGGACTAACCCCGGAGGCCCCAAATATACACAACTTGACTGGCCTTAAACTCCCTAGTCAATCACAATGAGCTAGAAGCTAAGAGGCAGGCAAAAGCTAAAAGGCACCTCATGGACGGTGACAGACTGAAGAGGAAAGCCTCCTGTAATGATGGAGGCTCTCCATGCAAGCCAGAAAACTGAAAGTTCATGTTGGTTTTAACCCTTTGTGAACACCTGAATAGGGCTACTGGGTTGAGCAGAACTCTCACTTTTTTCAGGGGAAACTATCTTTGCAAATAAGTAAATGCAGTAGAGGTTTACATTGAAGACTTAAGAGTTGTCATGGGAGTGCCCTCTTGATTTCCAGAACACCTTTCTCCCAGGGTCTACTCAGGAGGAGGGGAAAGTCCCAACTACAGGCAATGAGGAAACAGACCTAGCCACAACTGCTGAATCAGGAAGAACAGACAGCATGTAAATGAGCCCTCCAATTCCACCCAAGCCTTTGCTAGGTTAACAGCTCCCTTTGAGCCATTACCTCCAGCTCAATGTCATGCCCCTGGTGGAAGTCTCCTCCGAGGAGGAAGAGCTGGAAGACCAGGAACCAACCACCACCAGCAATGCCCAAGATCTGCCAACTGATCAGGAAGAGGTCAGGCCCTCAGGGGTGACTATCATGAGGGCATCACCTGTGGAGGAAAAGGCCTCTGCCTCAGAGGGGGATGCAGAGAAACACCCAAGCCCTCGGGAGAGATGCCACTTCAAAAGGCAGGTACTCAGAAGGAGTGCTAGAGTGAGCCAGATGCCACCTTGTATGAAAAGGTCAACATGCATGTAGGGGGCTTGCTTACAAGGAGGATCTTTTCAGCTGCAGTCACCAACAGCTTATGGCTGACATGTGGTTTTGACAGCCTTGCATAACAGCAGCAGTGTAAGCCTGAGAGAATTGCTGAAATCAAGGTTGACCAGACCTTCCTGAATCCAGCTTCCCTTGCCTTGACTCTGGACTGCTTCCTTGATTGATTCGTGGCATGCATACTTCTGGGCTGAACTCTGACCCATCTCCTGCCTGGCCCTTGTCTGCTACATTGCCTTGGAACTTTGTTGCCTGAGACCTGGACTGTTGAGACCTTGCCTTTTGCCTGATCCCTGTTTGTGCTGACCACCTTGGAACTCTTGGACCCTTGAACCTGCGACTGCTAGGCTCAGACTCTGAAAATCAGATAGGTACAGTAGGGGGCATACCTAATCCACTTGTTTTTCTAGCTCTTTTGTGAGTACAGACAGACCAGAGGTTATTCCCCCAAGAGCTTGCAAGGAAAGCTCACAAAATCGTAGTGAAAAGTGGGACAAGCTGAGAGGAGTTTGTCCATCTTAATGAGCTCCCATAACAGATAAATAACTAGAACAGGATATGCCAGGGTTCTTCTGATTTTGATGCCTTTAATGACTATGTCAGATCCTTGAAAACTGTCCTGCCCAAAGTAGGTCTTAAAAGATCCACAAGAAAGTTTATCACTGAATTGGGAATAGAATTACCTCTTATGAGCTGGTTGTCTGCTCATTTGTTTTTAAATTCCATGTAGAGAGTTAGATGGCACCCCCAATTATACGAACTTGATCCATGTCCCAAAGAACTGAAACTCTATAAAGATACAACTAGTATGTGGGTGTGAAGAGCAGCCACATATTCAAGTTTAGTCTCCAAGATAATGACTCTTACAATTTTTCTATTTTGCTACACAGCACCTAAGCCAAATGGTCCATTACTGAAATAGCAGCCACAACAACCATAGATCCCCAACCCAGTTACTTACATTTGAAAACTGAAGTAATTACAATGTAATTCAAAAGGTTGTGTTCAGTTAATGCTTAAAAGTGCTTTGAGGATGACAGTTGCTTCCAGGAATGACATGCCTACCCCACGGCAAATTTCCTTGCGTTTTGATGCAAAAGGCTTGCATCAATGCTCTAAACAGTAAACAACAATGGAAATTCCACTGGTCCCTTCTAATGTTAATGGCCTAGGCTACTGCTTAAATGAGTTATGTCTTCTTATCATTTGCATATTTCTCACAGAGAGCCAGAAGGCATTTCAGATTTGGATTTTAAAGAAGAAACCGAAATCAACCATTGGACAGCACTATACATCCATTTATCTACATGCGTATCTTCTTCCAAGCACACTTAAAATTTCAAGGAAAGGAAAGCAACTGTGTAAATGTTGCCTCATCAGATTACCAAACAACCTTACCATTTTGCAGTATGGGAGACTTCCAATAAGTAAGCTGCATTTCATCTCTAAATGCTGGTGACATATGAGCTTTAAAAAATGGTCCTCTTACTGTCTGAGAACAGTACCAAAACATGATTTTAAGTATACTACAGCTCCTTGAGTATAGAATGTCCCCAAGCACAAATTCACACAAGCAAATTGACATGCTGGAATGTGGATTGAGTGGATTTATGCAGAGCTGGCCATGTGGTAAAATGATAGTGACCTGTGTGCTTGCAGAATCTATTTATCCCCCATTTACTGCACCATTTCTAGTCTTGTCATATGAAATGGCCCTTTAAGTTGCTTCTTACATTTCTTTGGAAAGACATGGATAGATTCTGAGAAATCAGATGTTGCAGTAATTAGGGATGTACAAAACGACTTACCTGTTTTGTTTTGTGACGTCTGCAGTGGGGGGAGTCGCTCCATCGCTCCCCCCGAAATCCTCACTGGCTGGCTCTGCTCCGCAGCGACTCCGCAGAGCCACCGGCCAGGGCTGCCGCAGCAACATCCAGCAACATCCAGTCACTCAGGAAGAGAAGTAATCATGTTCAGGGCCCCAAAGAGCCTGGAATAGGAACCTTGTAGTGCTGTCCAGCCCTTGTTGATCAGGATGGAGAAAGGAATAAAGGACATCTTTTTAATGATACATGAAAATTCTGTGTCTCAGTAGCTCTCAACCATAGATTCGCACAATCCCTATGCAGGCGTTAGCTGAGAGCTGAAAGAATGGTGAGGTTGAGGGTGCAAATACCAGCCCTGGCCCAATGTCTCATCCCAGTTGTCTGCATTCGCTTGAACCTGATTAAAACCCTCTGCACCTTCAGGAACCTTGCCAGTGTGGCAAGATCAGGAACAGAGAGGCTGGGGCCAACACACACAGGGATGTTGGGCCAGGGCTTGTGTGCATGCCTCCTCGACATTTAGGCCATATTTGTGGAGGAAAAATGCCTGCGTGCCAATATAGTCCTCCTGACACCTAGCAATGCTAGCTCCAAGTTTTTGAGGGCCCTTGGGTAAGACCCCCTCAGTGGGCCCCCCCACTCAGTAAGTCTACTTTTTCACCACCATTTTCACTAGATGCTCCTGCTGCTCATCTTCTTTTTTATCACTGCTACCACTTCCTTGCTTGACAGGCAAGGAAGTGGCTGTGAGCCAGTACTCCCTTCTCACCAGTACCACTGTCTGGTCATGAGCAAGCAGCAGGTTGCAATGGCTGAGCCTCCTCTTCACCAGGTTGTAATGGTGAAGAGAAGGTTCAACTACAGGGAGCTCTTATCAGTGGGCCCCAATAGTAGGCCCACAGCAGCTGCCCATCCTTGCTTACCCTTGAAATCTGATTGCTGGGTTTTTTTAGGCTCGCTCCCTCATTTACAAGGTTATATGCTTCTGTGTACCTAGGGTATCTCCCCCCCCCCATGCCCCAGTATGTAAAAACCTTTGACTGATTTTTGGGTGCCCCCATTTCACTTCCAAACTGATAGACACTCAGCCACTCAGAACTCTAAAGGACCTATTTTGGGGATAAGATTCAGCACCTTGGATAGCTCCTTTAGAGTTCTGGCTGGTTCTGACTAAAACCCAGAATGGATTGTCAGCCCCACCGAAACAAAGCCACCATCCTCCGCTGCTAAGAACTGTAATACGTCCAAGAAAAGAAACTATGTGAACTCCAGAGCTGCTCATGGATTTTTTGCTCTACAAGCATCTTTCAGTTAGGCATGTTTTGCAGTTCCAGTTCTCAGAGTTGCTACTGAAGTGTAGAAATAATGTGTATACAGCTTGTAAGGTTCTTATGTATGCAGATTTTTTTCCAACTTTGACATAGTACAGAGTGGAATACACAAACTGACCAGTTTTCTTTCAAGAAATTAGTCTTCAGTTAATATGTCAGTAATGAATCCAACTCATACACACCCAGCCATATCTAATTCTCATGTACTACACACAGGTGCAACTCCAAAGAGAATCATATCCTTCAGCATTAATGCAAGAACTGGCTTTAAAAGATTTGCCCAGGTTGGTCTCATTGAATGTTGCAAAGCTACCAATATAAGCAACTTGGTAGATAAAACAAACCATTTGCCAGGCTATAAGTGAGAATGAGAACCATGAACATATCCTTTAGGATGAAGTCCTAAACACACTTACTAGGAAGTAAACCGTATTGAAAACACCAAGGGTTGGATCCAGACTTAGTCATGCTTAGAGCAGACCCATTGGATTCAATGGAATTTCAGCCATGACTAAATTTTTCCATTGATTTAGCAGGTCTACTGTAAGCATGACTAACTCTGGATCCAACCTTGAGATTTTTTTCTAAGATACAGTGGGTGTCATTGTAATTGTTTGCTCAGAACTCAGTGGGACCAAAGTAAATACTGGAAACCCCTTCAAGAATGCTGATCATAAGTACTTAATTGGAAGTAAGTCCAATTGAAATTAAAGATATTTGCTTCTGTTTTAAAGGGTCTAATGTCAATTGTACTGCTCACTAAAGATGATCTTTGTTGTTGTTCAGTCGTTCAGTCATGTACAACTCTTCGTGACCCCATGGACCATAGCACACCAGGCCTTCCTGTCCTCTGCTCTCTCCCGGAGTGTGCTCAAGTCCATATTCATTGCATCAGTGATGCTATCTAGCCATCTCATCCTCTGCCAACAAAAGAGATCATCCCTAGCAATTGAAATGCTATTAATAGCAAGCATGTATCTCAGTGGAATACCATATTTAAGTGATCCCCATCAGGATATCTGTAAAACATACAAGAACTTGCACATCCTATGACTGTAGATAGGGGATAGCAGAAAATGTCATTCTTGCTGTTGTTTAACCTGTATACTTCCTGTCATTAATTAAAAAGCATGAAGAGCTTAAAGACCTAATTTTACTTTTGTCCTTTTCATAAGTATGCCCATATTTTTCTAATTTTGAGTGCTCCGTAAGAAATTGAATTGTTCAATGTAATGCAATTATTAACTTGTTGGACACTAAATCCAGCTATATAAGAAATGAAATACTATTTATATAAATGTGGGTATTTAGAAGGAAGAGATTAAACTTGAGCTTTCATTTATTTCCTTCAAATGTAATGTAGGAATATCAAAGAAAACTCATCTTCCATTAGGAATCTTAATGGAAGGGTTTTCTTTAGTACTTTTTTCAAAGGAGAAATGTGCTACTAATGCAATTACCAAGTATTAAGGCTTCACTTTCCATCAACACATTGCATAATTAACTTATGGAATTCATTGCCACAAAATGTGGCAATCACTATCTTAAATGCCTTCATAAATAATACATGTCAGTGATTTATTATTAATAATAATGTAATGGCTTTAAAAGAGGACAAGACAAATTCATAGAGGATAGACATATCAGTGGCTGTTAGCCATGACAGCAAAAACTGAGCAGCTTGCCATCGCATTACCAGATGCTGAGGACAAACAATAATCCAGGGGTAGGCAATTTGTGGCCCTCCAGATGTTTGGGCCTACAACCCTAGCCAGCACAGCCAATGGTGAGGAGATAATGAGAGTTGTAAACCAAAACATCTGAAGGGGGGAAAGTTGCCCACCCCTGCAATAGGCAGTGGCTTTCGCCATCATGCTCCCTTTGCAAACGTTTGAAGACTGGGCTCTTATGTAGCCCAGACAGACCCTTGGTTTGATCCAGCAAGGCAGTGCTTATTGTTATGTTGCACTCTTTCCTGTGTGGGAATGAGAATATCACCACTCCCATTGCTGAGGCCAGTGACCTTGGATTACCTTTAACTTTGACTTTTTTATCATTGATCATCATGTCGTGCTGTCTTCTTTCTGAAAAAACACCTTCAAGACCCAGGTCCTTTTCTTAATCCAAAGATCTAATAACTTCTCCATGTCAACCTCATTTCTTAATGTCTGCAGTGCAGCCTTTTATGTAGCATGAAAAGATCCCAGTTTATCTCACCTTACAGTCCAAAGGTTTGCTGCTTACAGCACTTTGCAGGCTCATTCCTATAACCTTGTCACTCACCTTTGATTTTCCACTACCCCACCTTCCATAAAAGTCAAATCACTTGTTTTCATATTCAGATCATCCCGGGGTTCTCGAATTGCATCACCTGTTTAACTGAGGCAGTATCTTGCTTTGCTAGACCATGTAAGATGTACAAATTACCTTTAAAGGTAATGTTATGCTGTAATAAAGAAACTGGCAATTGACTGGCTAAAAACATAACAGATTCTGTACATCAAGTGTTATGCTACGGGACAAGAATGGTTAAAACACCTAGGTATTTATTTCTCTGTTGAGTATGAACTTGCAAGTGAATTCATCTATTTATAAAATAGGCCTACAGAGGCTTACCTAGTAATGGTATATAAGCTATCTTGTTATAACTAGTGCAAAATAGCAAATTTGTTATGTCTGCTATAAGAGCTGGATCATGTAAGCTGTAGCACTTTTCACTGTTTTCCACAGGGACTAGTTGTTAAATCTAACCTGCTTCCTCTGTGAATAGTGGTCTGCTCTAAATAGATATCTACAGTAAGCAAGGAAAGTATAAGCAGAGAGCATGGGTGGTAGTATTAATAATGACAATAACACATGAGCAGATACAGGTTTAGACAGCTATGTTCTTAATTTGCGAACAGTAGGGAATCATGCTTAAAATACCTAATTACAGATGCTGCCACATTAACTGCCTTCACATAAGAGATGTAATTTTAAAAAATGTCCTTAGCATCCCTCCAGAGACAACCAATGTATGTTGTTTAGTCACTTGGGATGCCTTTTATGAGACAAACATATTGGCACAGTAAAGAATTGAGTTTTATTGCTATCTCTCAGCTAACAATATCTTATTCCTCAGGGTTTTCCGTGCACCTTGGGATCATGAATTCAAATCCTATTAAGACAGATTTCAGTGCAGCTGCTTTTGTAAATGAACATCTAAATGAAATCTCTCAGTCTTTAGAGATCACAGGCAAAATCCACTGATAATTTTCGCAGAGCAAGCCACATGGGTGGTGGACAGTAGGAACATGGGGTGATCATGTTCTTCTTGTATCCGCTGTCAAGTGATGGAAACATAGCATATTCAGAATTTCATATGTTTATGATTTGGGGATACTGATGAAGGATTGAGGAAAGATATTGTTTTTGAAGCCCTGAACCACAATCCTCAGAATTTTCCTGAAGATGTTGCTACATTATACACACCAATACAGCCATGCTGGACATCTCTGACACAGCACTAAACTTCAGTAATCTCTCATCACTCCTTTTGATTCCAGTTTTAGCCAAGTGACGTATCCAAGCAATTTGTCCAGCACTGCTTGAAAAAGAAAGGAACACATAGTTTGTATCTAGCTGTTTTTTTCCTCCAAATCCATTTGACATTCAAGGGCATACCAAATATCCTGTGTTCTGATACAGTTCCCCAACAGTGAAGTTAGTACAGCAATTAAACAGGCTGCCTAGGAAGGCTATAGAATCGCTTCATTTGGAGGCTTCAGGCCTGGGCTAGTTAAGCATCTTTCTGGGATGGGCATCAGAATCATGGGAAAGGCATTGTACTCAGTGACCTACTGGGTCCCTCCCAATTCTACTTTCTGTATTCTGTGATTCTAGCATCTTCTCACAAAAAGAGTATGAGGCCGGCAACTTTCGTTTTATTTTTATAGCATCCCAGGTCATGGTCTGAGGGCAGATAGGGTGTCCATATGCAGAAGATCATGACAAGCTACACCTGCTGAAATTCCCTCTTCTTCACAACTATTTAGGGTGCAGGAGACCTGTCTTTTTTTGCATCTGGCCTTCTCAACCTACTGTAGAGTTCTTGTAAGATGTTCTGGAGCCAATCAGAAGCAGGTTTAGAATCCAAGTGTCCATTTTTTTCTATTCACCAGTGTTGTGTAGTAGGTTTTCAAAATGAAGAACTAATATACTGAACATTTCATTATAGGATGAGAACAATATTGAAGTGTGCTAGAAAGAAACTCCTAGATATATTACAACTCTTATTTAGCTGGAGCGATCTACAAGCTACCATTTCTGGGAAAAGGTCTTTGTGAGTATCAGTGAGGCACTTACTGGAAAACACTTCTGTTGTTGCTCATTCTCACTGGCTGCTTTTGTTTTTGGTGGGGAGGAGTTATCTTCTTCTGCTTGCGTGCAACCCTAGAACAGTTCTTATGCTACAGGAGTGGCATGGCTGCCACTCCCTATATAGTCATTTCAGCTTGGACAAAGTCGATGTGGGAAGCATCTGTATTGCTGGGCTCTCTCACATGCTTTCCTAGATTTAATGGAGAGTTGCAGGAAATGATAATGAGAGAGCAGCAACCACATTGTTCCCGTAACTTAAGAAATGGCTGTCAGATCTTTGGTGAACAGACACAATGGGCCAAAATTCAACAACTGTCAAAATTCTCCAGCCTTGCTTATTGTTGAGAATTATTTTATCAAGAATAGAAATGAAGATGTTTAATTGCATGCTCCAAAGCCAAATCACTTATATGCTAACTACAGAATCACTTATTCCACTGTTCCAGGCAAGTTCTCCTCAGCTAACACCCAGCTTTATATAGACACACATTTTATCCACCTGAGGTTTGGGGAGGGGGAAGAAAGACATTTTAACGCGGGATTATTTTTCTCATTTGTGATAAAAAGTTCAGATTCTGTAACCTTCTGATTTAATAATAAATATCCCAAATATTATTTGCATATGCATCTCTTTTTTTGCTGATAACATTCAGGATATCTGGATACTTAAACAAAGGAGTTTAGATATAAGATGCCCATTAAGCAAATGATTATGAAGATGTCGTGTAACTAAAATAGGATAAAATATCCACTGTTTCAGGATTGTTGCTGCTGTGAGTGAATGAAAAACAATCCAAAAGATTAAAATCAAATCAAACAATTATTAGCATTCTTACACATCTAGAATTCCCATTTTAAGGGGAAGTAGCTTCAAGAGTTAAACCAGTCTAAAGCTAATTTAATATCCCAATGTAAAAAGATTTGAGGCACCAGGAGCACTTAAGTAATAAGATTGCCACATACATTAAGAATAGAATCAGCAGTGTACCATGGACTATAGCAGGGCTACTACCCTGAAATAAACTCTGCTCTCATGCTATCTCACACTTCCAATTTTCTGGAAAATGAGGGATGTGTTTAGGATGAAGCTGCGGATATATTCTAATGGTAAACCCATGATGTTACCCACAAATTGAACACAAAACCTTTGCCACTGAAATCACACACCGGGGGGGGGGGTGTCTTGTTTCCTGCTATTTTATAAATACTGTTTTGTACAAAGGCCCAGATCAACACAGTCTTCACTTTTTCTAGAAGACCAGACTCCAGTCTGTTTTGTTTACGGTGTGAAATCCATGTAGAGTAGTGAGCCACATGCTGACTGAACCTGAAACCCATTCTGCAGATGTGCCTTTTGAATATCTTACTGGCATTGTAACTTTTTTTTTTTTAACTTCTGGTAATTGCTTTAGAAGAACAAAGTTCTTTGTTTAAGGGGCGCTCAGGGAGATCGTAATTGCCATAAGGTACAAGACTGTTTCCAAGTATTTCTGAATTGCTCTTCTTTCTACATTAAATATTTAACATCTAATCTTTGGCCAAACTGTAGAAACCCACTAAGGTCCATGGGTGATGACATCAGGAAGAAAATGGAGAGCTGCCAGTTAAATGCTCTGTGTAATTTTCACTATATAACCACCATTTGAAAAGTATCTGGCTTAATTGGAAATAATATCCAGTGCGCAAGCATGCAGTGAAAAGTGGACCATAAGCAATTTGTTCTGCATGTTTGTGAAGAATTAAAGATTCACAAATTGGTTAAAAATACCAACAACTTTTTCCACTTGCTGAACATTGTGAAACAAATGTTTATCTTTCTCTTCCTCTGTTATAATCTTTACCCCTTGTGGGTTTTTAATTGAAAGACTTATCATTCTTAGCACTGTCTTGTCAGGACTGATGCCAATACTGACTATCTACTGGTATCCAGCACTGAGACGGTAACCCAGTACTCCAAGAGGGAATTGTTTTAAAGCAAGCATTGACTGAAAAAAAATGCTAGATCAGCTAAAGGGCACCTGTTTCTCAACCATGCATTCAATTCCTCCAGATGCTCTTTTGTCTTTTCTAAAAGAACAGATCCTCACCAGGCAGAGTAAACTACTACTTTTTTGTTGAAGGATAACACAGTATGAATTTAAACACACATCAGGTATGATACAGCCAAAACTAACTTCTTCCAAAACCACATCGATTGGCATGAGAGAAAATGATGTACATCCTTGACTTTCCCAGTGAAAACAGAATGAGAGAAGTGCTTAACTGTGGCTAGATCATTTCGTATATCCCAATAAATAAGTAACTTGGATGCTATTGATATGGAACGGCAACAGGCAGCCTATGATCTAGATCCAATCCAAGCAATTTTCTTTAGTCCCTGAAGACCCTGATTTTAATCAAGCCATGGTTAAAAATGTTTACCCACATTTCCATTTGTAAGAAAAACTAGGTATGTTTTCAGATGGTAAGAGATGGTGATTCTGCATGATTAATGTTGCATCTTTTTTGGATTTTGTATATAATGGTCCAGCCATGCATGATTGCATACTTCTCATAACAGCAAAGCCTTTACCGCTAGATAGTGCCAACTTTATTATGTCACCTGAAAGGGTCAATCTGGGCTCCTGGACCACTGTCCAGATAACAGAATGGTCCCCGAAGATGAAGAGGCTGGGAAGTCCTGTTATAGATCACAGCACATCTGCTAAAAGTTTATTATATTTTAAAATAAAAAAATAAAAATATAATTAGCACGAAACTCCATGCAGTACTTAGCACCCTCTCCTTTTGTAACAGACGGTCTACAAGTGAAGCAGGATTCCCACTCATTACTATATGTGCAGGTAATTATTTTAAATGCCAGATTGCAAATGAGAGTATGTCTTCAATAGATTGAACCTCTGGTTTGTAAATCAATTCTCCTCCTCAAAACTCATCCAAATATGACTCATATGTTCTTCATGAGCTGGAACAGGAACAGTTTGCAATGCTATAGAGGTAATATTTTTTGGCTTCATTTAGATCATATTCACATAAAGTTAGTGTTTGGGGTTGAGATTAGTAAATGTTGTGATTTGTTACTCAGCACTAGTTCTTGCATCCCAATATTTGCAAAACATTTATGCAAATTTTGCCCCAGCTTGTTATAATCAATCAGAAATCAAAAATAATGCATCAGGAAAGCTGCTTTTATAATGGTATATATGTGCCAAGAGGCAGTTGAATGAAAACTTAGAAATACTCCACTTGAAACATCTACTTTCAGTCGCTATCTCTATATACCAATGTTTACATCTGTTTAAGCAAAACTTAATTCAAATGCATGCAAGATCTGTGGCTCAAAAATGAGTGACCACTGGACAAATAATCTTGTAAATTTTCCCCACATTATAGCTTGCTGAGCCAAAAACAAAACTTAGATCCAAACAAACATTTTTAAAGTTGTAACTAACATAAGTAACTTCTAAATATAGATTTTAAAGTCCTCTATGGTGGAATAGTCTGGAATGCTGCATAGCTTAAGTAGCAGCAAGCAGACCATTGCCTATTGATCTCTGAAGTAATGGAAGGGGAACTTCAGGAATGGCTATCAGTGATAGATGAAAGCTAGAAGATAAGAGTTATGCAAGTAAGGGCTAATGGACAGAAAGCCAACATTTGCTGAAAGGCATAATGGTACCTGATTTCACCTTCTGTTTGACTTCCATGGCAGCTCTGGATCCTGCTCATCTTCAGGAATTAATACAGTTAGGCTACAATCCTGTGCATGTTTAGACAGAAAAAAGTTCTACAACTCCCAGCATTCCCCAGCCAGCCAGAAAGTGTCTTTGAGCACATGCAGGAGGGCTCTCAAATACCAATTTCAATATAGCTATTATGGCTCTACTTAGTAAGATTCATTTCATTTAATGTTGAGGAGTATTTGCAGATATGAAACTGACACACCTCTTCTGTGTTCTAACAGGAAGGTGACAGGAGCTAGCATCCCCTAAGTTCTATAAATGAAAAATAGCTGCCAAAGAAAAATAGTGGGACAATTTGTAATAAACCTGATATTTAATAGAATACAAGGTGTGTGTAATGTTTTGTTCTGTTTTTAAGATGCTGGTCTCAATAAGCTATATGCCATTCCTAATGGTTGGGGACAAGGAGGTATGGGGTAATTTTAACCACTTTCTATATAATAAAAATGCCCTCAACCCAGTCAGACAACCATGTGAGCTCACTGGTATTCCGAGGAGTGGAGGGTGATGAAACGACAGTGTCAATGACAGAGCACAAACGGCAGAAGACTTGTAACAAATATGACTGAGCACCAGAAAGAATCCATTTGCAATCTTATTCTGTGGCAATGATATCAGTGCAGAAACCTTACTTCTCCACCATCATTGAATCTACTCAGTGTCATCCAGCAGAACTTTATTGGGTGGTTAAAAAGCCTCTTGCGTAGGCTCTGGAACACAACAGCTTGGATCTTCAAAGGTCCACTATGACTAATTTTCTGGATACTTCACAGATAAAGTCATTTGTATCAGTGCGGACATGGATGCCATGGTTTTGATAGTGAAAGAGATGGATGGGGTTAGTTCATGATCTAGTTATGTTGTTATGGATACCTTTCAGCTTGTGCAACCTGAGGATGTAGGCAAATTGCTTGGAGCACTGAGGCCTACTACATACTCTTTACATCCTTTCCCATCCTGGCTTGTGAAATCAACCAGAGCTGGGCTGGGTAGTTGGACCTCAGAGGGTGGTTAATGCTTCTTTCAGGGATGATGAGATTCTTGCAGCTTGGAAGAAAGCAGTGGTGAGGCCCCCATTGAAGAAACCAAATTTAGATCCTTTGGTTTACAATAAGGATTGTCCATTATTGTACAGTATACAGAACAATCAGCCTTATGTGCCATGCATTAAAATATTGCTTAAAATTGTTCACAGTTCAATGTATAAGAAATTAGAATTGCACATAAGTGAAACACAGTTTGGATTTAAAAGCGGGATGGGAACAAGGTAAGCGTTATTTGGAGTTAACATCTTAATTCAAACATATCTTGATATGAATAAAGACATACACATGGGATTATTTGATTATGATAAGGCATTCGATAAAGTTCATCAGAAGTGATTGATTGACATACTGAGAAAAATCAATATCAATAGTCAAGAGATTCAGATTATAGAAAATTAGTATTGGAATCAAACAGCCTCAGTTTATATAGATGGAGAGTTATCTGAAGAAATTCATATTCAAAGAGGAGTAAGACAAGGCTGTCTTCTATCACCTATGCTGTTCAATTTATATTCTGAAGCTATATTTAATGAAGCACTCACCGAACAAATGGCTAGCATAAACACCAATGGAAAAATAATTAACACAGTTCGATATGCTGATAACACCATAGTAATGACAGATAATATATCTGACTTACAAAAATTACTAGATCACATTAATAAAGTAAGTAATGAGTATGGCCTTAAAATAAATATCAAGAAAACAAAATATATGGCGATAAGCAAAAAAAACCTTTTACTGCATTTAATATTATGATAAATAATATGCCAATTGAGTCACAAAATACAAATACCTAGGAACTTGGCTCAATGAAAGAAATGAACAAACACAAGAGATAAAAGAGTGGAGATGGCAAGAACAGCATTTGTTAAAATAAAACATTTATTATGTAATTATGTAATTGGGACCTAAATCTTGCAGTAAGGATTCAGATGGTAAGATGCTACGTGTTCTCAATATTATTTTATGGAGTGGAGCTTTGGACACTTAAAAAGAACAATCTGAGGAATATCGAATCGAAAATTGAAGGTTTAGAATAACATCCGCCCAGTGTCAACTTTGCCATTCTTGGGCAAGGTGCTGGAACATGTGGTGGCCTCTCAGCTCCAGGCAGCATTGGATGATACTATTTAGATCCATTCCAATCTAGTGTCACAGCTAGTTATGGCACAGAAACACCTTGGTTGCCCTGGTTATGTTGGGGAATCAACAGAAGGAGTGCAACCATATTGGTTCTTCTAGCCCTCTCAGCATCTTTTGACACCATCAACCATGATATCCTTCTAGACTGCTCACCTGGGTTGGGCTTAGGAGAATGGCGTTAAGGTGGTTTCAGTCCTTCCTCAAAGAGCAGTCTCAGAAGGTGCTACTGGAGGAGTTTTGTTCCACCCATGGCCCTTAGCCTGTGGGGTGCTACAAGGTTCCATCCTGTCCCCCAAGCTTTTTAACATCTACTTGAAACCACTTGGAGAAATCATCTGGAGATTTAGGCTCAAGTGTTGTCAGTATGCAGATGATACTCAGCAGTCTCATTTTCGTCTCCACATCCCAGGGAGGCTGTAGAACTCTTGAACTGTGGAACTCTTAAATCTGGAAGTGGTTCAAGGTGGATGAGGGTGTTGTGGCACCCGTTCTGCTCTCTGGTATACTGGGGAGCTACAGGCAATGAAACAGGCTGGATGTCAGCTAGAGCACAAATGGCGCATGTCTCAAAGTGAAGATGACCGAGCACACTCTGGAGCACATAATAACGCCTAGAGTGTGGTAATGCGGGCAGCAAAGAAAGGTTACTTTGCTGCCTCCATTGCATCCTCAAGTAGCCATCCAGTGGAGCTCTCTCAGGTGGTCTGGGGGCTGTTAACACTCTCTCCAGCGCATGGGGCCCTGGTCCCCTCAAGGACTCACTGTGACCTTTTTGCATCGCACTTTGAGGACAAAATCGCTTGTCTCCACAGCAAACTTGATGCTGTTGTTAGCGCAGTTCCAGCTGAGGTGTCTGATGCCACCATCTGCCCAATTCTGTGGGATCAGTTTCAGTTGTTGTGGCCTGATAACATAGACAAGGTACTTGCAGCAATGTGACCGACCACATGCCCTCTCGATCCTTGCCCCTCCTGGCTAATAAAAGCTAGCTGAGAGGGTATGACTGGGTGGATCCAGGGTGTGGTGAATGCTTCCCTTTGGGAAGGGGTGGTCCCTGCTGTCCTTAAGGAGGCAGTAGTGTGACCACTCCTGAAGAAGCCCACTCTGGACCCAATGGTATTAGACAACTACCACCCAGTTGCAAATACCCCTTTCTTAGGGAAGGTTCTGGAGAGGGTAGCAGCAGAACAACTGCAGGTACTTTTGGAGGATACTGATTAACCAGACCCACTTCAATTTGGGTTTCGTCCAGGTTATGGGACTGAATCAGCCTTGGTCACCCTGAAGGATGACCTTTATTGAGAGAGGGACAAGGGGAGTGCAACCCTCTTAATTCTTCTTGATCTCTCATCAGTTTTCGATACCGTTGACCATGGTATCCTCCTGGATCAGCTCCATGGGATGGGTATCAGATGCACTGTGTTACAGTGGTTCTGGTCCTACCCATAGGGCCGATTTCAGAAAGTAACATTGGGTGACTATTCCTCAGCCCCTTGGCAATTGAGCTAGGGGGTTCCACCGGGTACCATCTTGTCCCCAAAGTTATTTAACATCTATATGAAGCCTTTGGGAGCAGTCATTATGGGATTTGGAGCAAAGTGCCATCAGTATGCTGATGACACACAGCTCTACCTCCCTGTGACATCTGAATCAGGAGAGGCTGTGCAAGTCCTGGACCAGTTCCTGAAGTCAGTAATGGGCTGGATGAGGGCCAATAAACTGACACCGAATCTTAGCAAGATGGAAATCCTGTGGGTGAGTGGTTCCCAAGTCCGGGAGATAGGCTCATTGACAACTACAGCCTCTCCTGTACAGGAATAGCTTGGCCACAGTGGTACAGGCACTAGTAACCTCAAGACTGGATTACTGCAATGTGATCTATGTGGGGCTGCCCTTAAGGCTGCTCCGAAAGCTGGAGCTAGTGCAGAATGCAGCAGCTCAACTATTGTCAGAAGCTGCCCCTTTTCAGCATGGACCAGGATACCTGAGAGAGTGTCTTCTCCCTTATCAACCTGCCTGGTCACTGAGGTTATCAGAAGGCATGCTCCTGGTGGTTCCACATGGACCTATGGCCTGATTGGAGTAGACCAGTAGAAGAGCCTTCAGCGTGGCAGCCCCCTTATTTGGAATTCCCTGTCCCTGGAGGTCAGGCAGGCACCAACACTATACTGTTTCCAGCACATCCTGAAAACAGCACTGTTCCAGGAGGCATTTCTTAATTGATGAGTCACAGTTTTATTGGTATTCTGTTTTTAAAAATAACATAATTTTAATCTGGTGTTTTAATCTTTTTACCTTTTTACTGTTTTATCTCTTGTGTTCACCACTCCAAAATCTATTCTAGATATGGAGCAGAATACAGATATTATAAATAAAAAAACTGAGATTTAATCCATTCAAGACTGAGGTACTACGGGTTGGGAAAATGACTACCCTGGATGGAGGTTTATGACTTGTCTTGATGGGGTTGCACTCCCCCGAAAGAACAAGTGCATAGTTTAGGAGCCCTTCTGGACTCTGTGCTAATGCGGGAAGCTCAGGGAGCTGTGGTAGACTGTGTGCTAACAGCTTAGGCTGGCATGGTAGCTGTGGCCCTATCTGGAGAGGATGGATCTTGCCCTAGTTAACCATGCACCAGTCATGTCCAGGCTGGACTACTATAATGTACTGCCTTTAAGACTGTTCAGAAACTTCAGCTGATGCAGAATGCAGCTGACCAACTGTTGGGGGTGTGGTGGTCAGATCATGTGCAGACCAGGTGCACTGGTTACTGGTGTGTTTCTGAGCCCAATTTCAAGTGCTGGCTTTGATCTTTAAAGCCTTAAATAGTTTTGGGCCAAGTTTCTTGAAGGATCACCTTTATCTGTATCAGCTTGCCCATACTTTAAGATCAGCAACGGAGGCCCTTCTCACATGCCCATGTGTGAGGACAGTTAAGTAGATGAGTGAGGACCTTTTCCACAGTGGCCCCACACCTCTGGAATGGGTTGCCATCGGGAGTCCATTGGACCCCTATCGCTGCAACCTTTTAGGAAGGCCTAAAGGCTTACTTGCATTCTCTGGCCTTCTCCTGAACATTTTTCAATGGGATCTCTGGGGTTTTCCACTGCAATTGTGCTATAGATTCTGTTACCATCTGGGCTAGATGTTTTACTGCTGGTATTTGTTGATTTTATTAATTTTGGCTGTTTTGTCATTGTTGCAGGACTTTATTGTGTAAGTCACTTTGGAAGGGTTTTTGTCCTTGAAGATGGACTAGAAATAGTTTAAATAAATAAAATATGTTCTAAGGCTGTCTTTACGCAAGGCATTTATCGTGGACTTGTGATTGGTCACTCACAGAAGTTTGCTGGTCATTTACATGATACCATCAACCTCCAGGGCACATCCAGCTGTATTTGATCTTTATCCCACTTTTTAAAAAATTAAATAATCCACTATTTAAATGTAAATCCACTTTAATGGCTATGTGTAAATGTGCAGTTCCACTATAACCACAGCCTGGAAAGAAGAAGCCATTGAGAAGAGCAGGAAAATCACAATTGATGTCCCCCCCTCCCTCCTCCAGCATGTCTGCCTGTTGACCTGCCCTAGGAGGAGAGTTTTCATGGCTGGGCTAAGAGAGGCTCAAAGTGAGTGTGGAGCTGCCCAGGGGAGAATATGGCAACTCCCCATGTAAACAGCTGACAGCAACGAAGCCAGCCCCTGTGCACTGCTTTGCAGAGAGAGGGCTCCTTCGGAACTTTTATCCTGCTATTGAGATTGGTTACTCACGGAAGTTTGAGGGTCCTTCAGATGATACTGTTAACCTCCAGGGCATCTCCTGCACTAAATGACCTTTATTCCGTTGTTTAAAAGATCAGAGATAATGAGCTATCAAATTACAGCCTTTGAGTTCCTCTTGAGTTCCCTCATGAAAAGCCGCAATAAGAAGAGCTAGACCACCATGCCATCTAGTGGCTGTATAATGAAACATATGGAAGACTAAGATAAGGGAGGAAAGGAGGGGGGAAGGAAGCACGTGTAAAGGGAGCCCATCATGATCCTGCATTTAAAACGGGAGCAGAAAGCCCAGTTTTAAATGCGGGATTTTAGGCTGGTGTAGAGATGCTCAGAGAGAAAGTGAGTGAGAGATACTTGAATCCCTGCAGAGACCCACTGGTTCACCACTTGCTCAGCTGCAGAGAACCTGTCTGCATAAAGAGCTGATCTTTATCTTGCTTAAAATGCAGAAACAGAAGCCCCAGTAAAATGCGAAATAAACAGCCTTGTGTGATGAACCCCTAAATTGGTATTTTATTTTTCTGGATTAAAAAAAATAATTGTGCTGTGTTTCTTTGCAAGCCCAGGGGATTGTTTGAAATAGAAATAAAAATTTAATATTCCATATTCCACACAGAACTAACTGAGCCTTAATATTCAGCTACTATGCTTCAAGTGTTTTTGTTACTATTCATGGAATGTACTGATGCTCACCAAAGTATGTCCAATGTGACAATTAGGTTGTTAACTTAACAAATGTACCTTGGTGAAAAATATATTTTAAAAATTGAATGTGCTTGTTTTTTGTCCAGTCACCTTACATATCTTACCCCAACTGATATCCTTTCCATAGAAACTACTCTGGCTATTATCAATATTAATGTACAATTATAGGAAACCATTTATTCTGTTTGTTATGGCTAGCTAAATTCTAACAGTATTTTTATCTTTAGAATAGCCTCAGAGTAAAGAGCTAAGAAAATCAGAGAAATGCATCTCCTACTGTCAAATATCAGTGAATTGGTCCACTATTATGTAGTGTCAAAAGTTTAATCAAAACTCATTGGTCTAATACAAAAACCAAATATTAGCTATGTCATCTGAGCTACTGTCTACAGACTCCAGATTAAGAGAAATGGACTTTCTATACCAACTACAAGGCAAATGCAGCTCTGTGTGGGCAAAGGTTTTGCCTTAAGTCCCAGGGTGAATATATGTGTCAGAGAGAGGAGGTATTGGATTATGGCTGGAATACTTTTGTAGGTTTTAGTGAGACCCAGTGGCTGCCAGCAACAGTAACCAGGAATCTACAGTATGCTCTGTGGGTTCTTGCTTAGACCTTGATTTTCATCCAGAACTATAGCATTTGCTTCTGCCAGATGTTCAGTCTTGGGCCAACAATCCCATATAGGCTCACAGGAAAAACAAACCTTTATCCTTATGCGTAACTATGAGACCCTGGCACAGTACTCTATATAGCTCAAAGTTATCCCATGACTGCAGCTGGGTAGTACAGTTCTAAAAAGTTCTTTCTTAAGCCTTCAAACCTGTATTCTTACACAGTAAACAAAGGGGAGCAATTCCTGTTTTTCAAGCTGTGGTTTTAAATGGGATAGTTAAATTACTGTTAACTACTGTAGATCCAGGCCAGAGGACTCAGTCTGTGACAGCAACTTGAAAGGGCAACACATTTGCATTCAATACATAACCCAACTACTGGGCCCCTGTCTATTCATAAGGTAGACTTGGGGCACTACAGACCCTGTAGAAGCCTTGAAGTTCCTTCCCACTTTTTCAGTTCAATGGTATTAAAGCAACTGTTTTCCTTACAATATAATGGGGTTGACAGGGAGACTGGGAAAAGGCAAACCAGCATGTATGCTTTTCATAATTTTGCTTGAATAGTACGTTTCATTTAAAAGATTTTTAGGCTACCCTTCAATAAAACTATCAGAGCAGCACAATAAGAATAAAACATCAGTTAAAAGTAAACACTAAACAGAACACAGCATAGAATTCAGCAGGCGGAAAAGTCAGAATAGATGAAACCATCATTTACTAGTTCATGGTAGGTGATGGAATGCCTGGGGAAATAAAAGTGTCTTTGCCTGGTGTCAAAATGACATCATAGTTGGCACCAGGCAAGCCTACCGGATCAGGGTATTCCATAAACAGAGGGCCACAACTAAGAAGACCTTCTCTCTGGTCGCCACCCACTTAATTTTAATAGCGAGGGGATCTAGAGAACAACCTCAGATGATACACACAGTATACAGGCAAGCCCATGAGGTAGAAGGGGATCCTTTAGGTATACAGGTCCCAAGCTATTTAGAACTTTCTAGATAAGCACCAGCACTTTGAATTGTTCCCAGAAATGGACTAGTGGTCAGTGTAGCTGCTTAAGGCCTGGTATAACCAGTTACAGTTAGTAAAGTAGCTGCTGTCTGTACATTGTAATGAAAGGCTAAATTGGAGGGAAGCTCTTGGGTCAAAATGGCCCCAAAACACATCTATCATCTACTTGCCTGAAAGCATATACTCTCCCAAATTCTTTGCTTATGCCACACCAGAATAATATTCTGTGGCAAGAAAAGCTGGATTCTGTAACCTGAATAAATTAGGTAAATGTGCTTACTTCCTCCAGCATGTGCTGGTTATGAGCAAAAAGCTGTACAATGAAGTGAAGCCACACCTTCCTTCTGACCTGCAGAAATCTTATTTTGCCTGGCAAAGAAACACTCTCTGGGCTTCTTTCACCAGGCATTGCTCATGAACATCCAAGCCTATCTTCGCAACATTAAGGATTAAAAAATTGTTTTAAAAATATATTATATTGTCTGCACCAAGTACCCCATTTAAGGTGCAATCCTATGGGGATTGGTGGCCACCTTTGAACTCAGAGGCAACCACCTATCCAATACAGGTCAAGAAAAGCATGGAGAGGATCATTCCCTCCATGCTTCTCCTGCCCTGCATTTGCAGCTAGACAGTCAATTTTGGCTGTCTAGCTACGGGAAGGTGGACCGGGGATGGAGGGTGCCAGATGACACATAGGATGTGTTGTATCGGCATTTCCGCCTTCGCTGCCCCGGAACACCCCCTGGAATGCCCCGTTTTGGCCGCTCCTCGCTCCTCTTCCAAGTGTGGAGCACGGGGCCTTTCTGTGCTGCTTGCAAGGCAGTGCAGAAGGTGGGGGGACGGTCGGTTCTCCAGGAACCAACCTTGGTGTGTGGGCTCCGAGGTCGGTTCCCGGAAAGCCACATAGCCTATGGCCATCTAGCCGCTGACTAGCGGCCACAGGATTGCTTCCATCTGGCACTTTGAGTAGAATACCCCACAGCCCTGACAATTCTGAGGACCAAGAAAGGATGATGTAAAGAAAAACATGGCTTTATTGTTCAACATCTGGGGGGATTTTTTTCAATGAATGCATACCAAGTGATGATGAACAAACTTCCATCTACCAGAGTCAAGGGATACTGCAGCAGGATATCACAGAACCAGAGGAAATTTCCACTCCAAGTGTTCTCTGGGGCACACTTTAAAAATATTTAACTTCTAGCAAATATCACTAGAAAACAGTCATCACTCCTGTTCCCTTGAGCTGAACATGCTTGTTACACATTTTTTCTTCTTATATGCAAAGACCACAAAAGAAAGCAGTTGACTTCATGAAGGTTGACAGAACACTACTAGGAGAGTTCCAGCATATAAATCCTCTAATGCTGGCTGTGTGCCCTTGGAATTAAGGAAAAAGAGGTGTTTTGAATCCTCCCTCCCCAATACACACTAGATTAACAAAGTATATTGTGCTTTCACAGCTAATGATATGCTGAAACATTTGGCAGTTGTTGGCATCTGAGACAAGGGCTTGCTTTTCTAATCCTTCCTTCTTCTCTTCAAAGCATAAACCAAGTAATACAAGTGCTTGAACAAAAAATAGTAATTGATAACTGTTGACAAAAAATATTTGTGAACACACACTTCTCACCAGTAAAGAGATGCAGATGGATGCTCTGGTGCTGCCAACAAAAAAGGATCTCAGTCTTGGCCAGTTTGCTGCCCGAAGTGATGGCCTCCCCCCACCCCAGTTCCATGTACAGAAGTGGACAACACTGGCAGTTGACTCTAACTTCAACATAGGCAATGGGACAATGTCATCCACTGCACCTGAGGGCAGCAAGCTAGCTAAGGGGCACAGAGCAGACCACATGAAACACACAGCTCTGTCCTCCAGTACTTTTCCACTGCTCCTGCCACGTAAGACAGTTGGCTCACTTCGCCTAATGGTAGGGCCAGCACTCATGACTCTTGGGTTTTTCTCAAAGCAGTCATGGATCTTTGTTTTTAAAACTGTACAGCTCACTTCTTTGAGTTATATTCTACAATGAGTTTGAATATGGTTTCTCACAGGAAACCTATCAGGCTGAGGCCAAAATGGATTTTTTCTCCCCAACATTGTTTTATCTTCCTTCAAAGATGGCCTCCACAACAACTGGAGGTACACCTGTTGTTGGTGTTTTAGTCACAACATTAACCATGTTACTTGCCTTCCATCCCAATTTTACAATAAAGGCAGCAGCTCATCACTTATTACTAGAGGAGTTATGTTATTTATATACGCATTTATAGGACACCTTTTAGGGCATGGCCCTCACAAGGTGGTTTACATAATAAAAATATTTTTAAAAAACATAAAAAGATATATAATACAATTTAAAACCAAAATTATAAACAATTATCTGACAGAAGTGCAAAGTTATTTGAAAACGTACGCTTATTAAAAGTTTTAAAAAGCACCAAAATAAAAATGCAAAAACATTCCAAACAAACTCCATTAATGTTAAACTTGCAACCATTAAATATTCAGGAAAACATGAGCCAGAATTGATGAGTTTTAAAAACTCACTTAAGCATTTGCAAGGGTTGAGGCCACACACACCTCAGTGGCCAAAGAATTTCATAACCCAGGGGCTACTGCTGAGAAATCATGTCTGCCAGCTGGATTGATCTTGCAGGTGGGTCTACAGCCAGGATCTATGAGGCAGATCTTAGCATCTGGGCAGCTTCATGTGGGTGTCGGCAGTTCCTTAAGTCACCTGGTCCCAAGCTATTTATGGCTTTATAGGTCAAAACCAGTACTTTGAATTGGGCCCAGAAATGCAACATTTGCACTCACCAAAGGATCACTACTTGGCCACAACTCGGTACAACTGAAAAGTCTACAGTCTCCGATAACCTCCTTGTTCAGTGTATTTAATTCAGGACAGCTATCAGTTTCATTTCTCAGGCATGCCTTTTAAAGATGCTGTTTAGATTTAGATTTAGAAAAGGGTAGGAAAGTCAAGGAGTACATCATAGTACATATTACATATATTTTGCATAAATTATAAGGAACAGCTCATGATACAATTACATGCATGGGATAATCAGTAGACAAAGTAAGTTCTCTCACAAAACATATTACTCCCATTAAGTTTCTAAACCAGGTTTCACATTTTCCTTCTTGCATGCTTGCTCTATATATTAAAAATCAATCTTGGGTGCAGAGTTTTAAAAATCTAAAAATGTAAAATCAGCATATTATAGTAAACTCAACCCTCATAATTGTTTAAACTGTAGAATGTTTCATTTCCCCCTAGGCTTGTGTTGCATTCCCTTCTCAAAATGATTCTGGCCTTGAATCTATTTTATGCTTTACCGAATGATCATTACATCATTTCAGAAGGTTTCCAAATATTCTTCCCCAATTCTTCATCCTTACTAAAATATGTTACACAGACCAAATTTTCCCCACCTCATTATCATTTTTCCTAGTCAGGTTGTGAACATTGTTAGTGTTCTCTAGTATTCTCCCAAGAATATTGCACTTATCCAACTGACAGGCTGATATCATGAAATTGACTAAATTTGAATATTTGCTTTTAGTACAAAAAAAAATTGCTCTTAACCCTTTTCATCTAGACCAATTCAATCTATTATTTAGCACACCGTCCATTTTTCATTAAACAGAATAGCAGTGCCTGGATTTTAATTTGAATTGTTGGTACATGTATTAAATCACATATCACACATTCATCTTGAAACGATAACTAACTGGGATCACTCCTTTGCTGATGCAGAGAAATTAATTAAAAAAACAAAACACTAGGATACATAGACCCCTCATTTTTCACACTGAACAGCACTATCACAAAAGACAAGTATTTCATTTAAAACAGTTCTTACTGCCTCAAAACTGTACTACAGATTAAGCTTGCAGGGAGAACCAACAAAAAAGGAGATGCAAAACACCCTATGGCACACTAGAGTACATCTACCCAACATTTCTCCCTTTCGAAAGCACAGGAAATTATAAATCTCTTAATGGATCAAGGAAACAGAATTAAACAAAGTAAAGACCCAAAGTGAGTCAGTTGATTTAAGAGGGAGGGAGAGATTTTTCAAGCTTTTTATCAAACTGCCATCTGAAGCCCTATCAACTCATCTGGGGGAGGCTGAGAAATAGACATCTCCAATTCTTCCTCTTACCTTGTCTGTATCTCAGACTTGACAGATGGCTTCCCTTTGAATGTGTTACAAAACATATCACTACAGATGTGAAACTGAGGTGAAGAGTCAGCAGGGGGCCAAAGACCATACAGTTCAAGGTTCATCAATGAAAAGGGATTTGAGCTCATTTGTAACACTCTGTTCATTTGACCATATTGCCTCAAAAGACAAGCCTCGCCTCACCCTCCAAATCATCACTAAAGGAGAGGCTCTGCTACCTACAGTTTGTCATCTAGACCAGAGGTGTTTTATCCTCTTCCTACTAACACCTGGAATTGATAACTAGCCCTGCTTCTCTCTGAAGCTCTTTAAAAGGCCATACTCTACTTCTAGTTTTGCTAACAAGGTCAGAGGATGTTTCACTTTGTTTTTGTTGATAATGAAATTAATTAACTGTTTTGACATTGATGTTTTATTATGTAGTTATGAACTTGTTCTGACTTTCTTTAATATGTATAGGAATGCATTGTTTTTCCATGCTTTGTTGTGAACTGCTTTCAGCATATTGTATGGAAAAGCAGTATACAATGAAAGTGATTGACATCACAACCTCAGCTTTTTCTCATCTCTTTCCCCTTCTCTACTCTGATTTTGGATCTGTTTTCACAGATGGCCACAGGAAGGCTACCCCTTGCTTACTTCCAGCTTCTTCAAACTATGCTGACTGTGCATATATTCAGGCTTATAGCGCATGAGTGTGAACCACCTTAAATGTGGGTAAATGGTAGCATGCCAAAAGTTGAATGCTATATATGGTGACAGATTTGAACAACCAGACTGGCACAAGCTGAAGTGGTTGAAAGCTAGCTGGTACTGGCTTGATTTCTGTGGCAGCTAGAAGCTGAAATGATTATGAGAACAGGCACACTATTCTGCTGGATTGGTTCTGATTTTAAACTGTACTCTGATCCCATATTTAGTCTGTTTGGTCCTAATCCTGCAGAAACTTCCTAATGCAAAAGGGTGATTTTTTTACCAGCACATAGAAACTTATAAATGTAAAATAGAAACTGATTCTTAAAATATACATTTAATTAAGGCCACATTCCTAAAGACTGGATGTAATTAACCTTTTGAAATACATAGAATTAGTTTCTGACTGAATATGCTCCAGAACAGAGTGCTGATATGAAACACATGTTTCTGTCCTGGAAGATTTTAATATTGTGAAGCAAAGCTTGTCTTCAAAAAATCCACTTTGACCCACTTTTTAAACTATTTATCTTAGTGTTTTAGCTGCTCCACATCTAAATCCCTATCTCAGATGTGGGGACCTTCACTAACTATAGTATCCAGTCCAGCCTTCCCCAATCTGGTGCCCTCCAGATGTGTTAGACTACAATTCCCAGCACCCCCAGCTAGCGTAGTCCAACACATCTGGAGAGCACCAGGTTGGGGAAGGCTGATCTAGTCCAACAATACAGCTACTCCTAAAATGAACTTACAGTTTGGTTATAGAATCATAGAACTACAGACTAGTCAGTCTGACATCAATCCCTGGGAAAATTCTGGAGCAGATCATAAAGCAATCCATCTGGAAGCACCTTGACAACAATGCCGTGATTACTCGAAGCCAACATGGATTTGTCAAAAACAAGTCCTGCCAGACAAATCTGATCTCATTTTTTGATCAAGTCACCTCCCTTGTAGACCGTGGGAATGCTGTAGACATCATTCCCTTGGTGGAGGAGGGTGCAGACTTGGAGGAGGAGGTGCAGGGAATGCTGATCAAATTTGCAGATGACACAAAATTGGGAGGGATAGCTAATACTTTGGAAGACAGAAACAAAATTCAAAGTGATCTGGATAGACTGGAGTGCTGGGCAGAAAACAACAGAATGGCATTTAATAGGGACAAATGCCAAGTTCTGCACCTAGGAAAAAGAAACCAAATGCACAGTTACAAGATGGGGGATACGTGGCTCAACCACACTACGAGCGAGAAGGATCTTGGAATTGTCGTCGATCACAAGCTGAATATGAGCCAACAATGTGATGTGGCTGCAAAAAAGGCAAATGCTATTTTGGGCTGCATTCATAGAAGCATCGCTTCCAAATCCCGGGAAGTACTAGTTCCCCTCTACTCAGCACTGGTTAGGCCTCATCTGGAGTACTGTGTCCAGTTCTGGGCACCACACTTTAAGAAGGATGCAGACAAGCTGGAGAGGGTTCAAAGGAGGGCAACAAAGATGATCAGGGGACTGGAAACAAAGCCCTATGAAGAGAGACTGAAAGAACTGGGCATGTTTAGCCTTGAGAAGAGAAGACTGAGGGGAGATATGATAGCACTCTTCAAGTACTTGAAAGGTTGTCACAGAGAAGAAGGCCAGGATCTCTTCTTGATCATCCCAGAGTGCAGGACACGGAATAATGGGCTCAAGTTACAGGAAGCCAGATTCCGACTGAACATCAGGAAAAACTTCCTGAGTGTCAGAGCAATACGGCAATGGAACCAATTACCTGGGGAGGTGGTGGGCTCTCCCACACTGGAGGCCTTCAAGACGAGGCTGGACAGCCATTTGTCAGGGATGCTCTGACTTGGATTCCTGCATTGAGCAGGGGGTTGGACTCGATGGCCTTGTAGGCCCCTTCCAACCCTACTATTCTATGATTCTATGATTCTATGATTCTATGATTCTATTCCCAATTTGGGAATAACTGGTCTCTAACCAGATATTACAGTGCTTAGTACTTCTTCCATTTCAAACTTTATTTTTGGCTTAAATGATATTTGCTATATGATGGTAATGTTTTGTGGGTACCACAAATGGCCCCTCCATCTGTGACACTTGAAAAAAGTAAAGTGAATAAGCTAAAATAATGTTGATTTCCATGGAATTAACCTATTTTGCACCCATGGATGGTCTAGCACTTTAACTTAATTATTTGTATAATATACATTAGTCAACTTTGCAACTTCATATCTAAAGGCATCATTTTTCTGCTACACTGTTGGTTCTGTCGCAGTCCTTGTGTGCAATTCCTCATTCAGCATTTAGCACAGTATATTAGCACCCTCTACTGATGCTTTGGAACTATACCTGTTGAAGCACAGAAATAGCTATTTCAGGAGTAGATTCTGCCATGTAAAAGTGAAAATGACACAAAGGTCAATGGTAGATTTAAAATAGCTTATTGGGAACCCACCACATTGCCTGTAACATGAATTATCGCAATTGACACAACCTCTGTCCTCTCAATCCCCAGCTAATAAGAGCTCAGAACTAGCCATTAAAGGTCACCCTCTCCACCCACAATATTGTCCTGCTATTTCATGAATCTCTCACAAATTATTTTGTGAAGCTTCTATCATTTTCTTTAACTTAAAAAAAACCAATGATAGAAGCTTCACAAAACATTATGTGAACTACTCATCAGAAACACATACAGGGAGTCGTTTTCAAGGGACTGAACAGCAAGCGTAGGTATCCTCCCCGCTGCTATTCCATCTACTATCTGGATTAGAGGGGGTTGAGATTATTGCATATAAAGGTTAGCATATAATAGAGGGTACACATTCACTGAGTATCTGGATAAGTCTTTGGGGAACATATTTTAATCATATTGTATACCTGGCACAGACATTGTTTGTGTCAAGTGTTCTTTAATTTTCAAATGACCTACCTATTTATTAATTTAAGTTGTTGTTTGTTCCACAATGACAGAATGCACCATCAAAATATCTGCATTCAGCAAAAAATGCTGTTGCTTATGGAACTAAATAGAATTGCTCTGACCTTGGGGTCTGAGATTACTAACAACATGCAAGATCAATAAAAGAGTGAGTAGCCGGATATTATAGCTTAGAGAAGCCAATCAATATATCTTAAGTGAAATCTTCATTTATCTGCTCTAAAAACATGTTTTGCTGTAATACCAAAGTGATAAGAATGCAAACATACAATGAAGCTCTAATTCAAAAATACACTGATGCATTGCGTTAAACAATATTACTGAAACAAGAAATCGTTTGTAATAATTGATAATTCCAAACAAAACTTAGCTTCTGATGAATACAGTAAAATACTACATTAATAGAGTGATCATATCATTTAAAGGACATCTCTGGGTGGGATAAGATTGCTCCTAAGCACCCTGGCACTGGCAGACACAAAGCTACGCCAGCCAGAGTGACAGCTGGTGCCCGCTGGGAGAGAGGACAGGGCGGATGCTCAATTCTATGGAGATTGCTGGAGGAGTACAAGAGAAGACCACGTATGGCACTTGGAAACAGTAGAGCAAATGTACCTGGTTGTGGAGGGCTTCTCTCTGCCACAAGTGGGTGGGGGATAGGTAGGGGGTCACTGCCCCTTTTGCCCCAAATATAGAGCTGCCTCTGATGCCAGCAGAAACGATTACACAGGCATAGCAAAAACCTTGGACTGGTAGGATTCCATGGTACAAGGGGGGAAACTAGCCAAAATTAGATGGGTTGTGGAGAAGACTTTCATTAGAATGCAGATCCCTGATGCGGTTTCATGTTATACCTACAAAAGAGAAGGTATATATCAGGGGTAGGCAACCTGGTGCCCTTCAAATGTTTTGGACAGCAACTCCCATCAGCCCTAGCCAGGATAGCCAATCATCAGGAATGATGGGAGTCATCGTCCAAACATTTGGAGGGCACCAGGTTGCCTAACCCGGTATAAGTTATAACACTTCTGCTAGAAGCCTTTCTACATGAGGATTTTATTGTGTGCTCATGGTTGCTCACTCATGGTAGTTTCCGGGTCCTTTACACAATGTTATCATCTTCCTCCGGGGCCTCTCTCGTGCTTTGCAACCATTATCGGGGTGTGTTTTTTTCTTAACAAGGAAAGTCTGGTATTTTTTAGAAATGACAGAATGGGAGTCTCATAAAATTGCATAATTCTGCTATACTGCAGTGCCATCTAGTGGTTGTATTATGAAACATCTAGAAAGGAAGAGAAAGAAAAACCACAGTAGAAGGCGTGTGTAAAAAAGCCGATCTTAATCATGCAAAGAATCCAGAAGCATGGGTAAAGGTGTGGAATAAAAGCCTCATGTAGAACTGCCCTAGGAACAATGGAGAGCCCCCCCCCCCAATGTCCCCCACTTCTTCCCATCCCACATCAGAGCCACAGTGGAGGCAACAGCATTCCAAATAATTCTGCAAGTAGTTGTGGCATAATGGCAGGGGTATTATATAACAGCCAAGCTACATGTGATTCAAGAGATCCATGACTGGATCTTCTGGCATTTTCTTTAATGAAGGGAAATCAGCAAAAACAAAAAATGTATTCCAACCATGGGAACATCCAGTTCAGAATTCCATTCTGCACAACTCTGGATCCAATTAATACTGAAGTAAAAACCATCAGACTCCCCCACCCCACCCCCTTCAGATACTTTATTTCTGCTCAGAGCTTTGACATGTATAAGATGCCCAAATCTGGAAGCCTATTATGCTCTTTCCAAGACAGCTCTGGCCTGGTATATTAAAAAAAAAATGTGTGTCCCATTTCTACCTTGGGCTGAGGTCACTCCTGTGGAGTTCTTACAGCTTAATGGAAGTATTCCACTTCAGATTCATAACTCTACACCTATGATAGACAATGAATTGATCACTAAAGGTTCAGAAGGAGCTCCTTTGCAGCCTTCATACTGTGCTATATAAATATGCAGTAAGACATTTTAAAGCAACCATGCTAATGCGTTATTTACTTCTTTTTTTATTAAGGGAATGTTTTGCTAGCTAAATGTTTTATATGATAGCTAAGTGGACATATCCACATTCATTAGGACTTTACAAACTGTTGAAATTAGGAATGATAACAGTTTATGGTCAGCAAAATATCTACCTTTTCCATGGAGTTATCACAGTTCACAATATGGTAGATCCGTAGAGATACAGAAGTGCATCCTGCCCACCAGTCTACTTCCCTGGCTGTGTAGCAGATTTTACAATAATATTTTCAGGTCAATTAACTTAGCTCAACTACGGCAAAACTAGATGTTATGTGGGAGTTCCATGGTTGGAGTCCTCATCTCTGAAATGCAGCCACATGGACTGCCGATTTCTTCAGTGCAGGAAGGTGTGTGTTGATTGACCCCTTTCCCCCAGGCCATTTAAACCACCTGCCCTGCCACCATTCTGCTGCCTTCCCAGTGGGGTGGGGGGGGGTGGGGTACTTGCACCCTCCCCCTTGTGAGGCAAACAGAAGCTGGGAAAATGGCATGGGGGTTAAGAACCCTCCCTCATCCACTGTTCCATCAAAATTAGCAGCCTCCCATGGCTGCATCTCAATTTAAAAAAAAAACACTCAGGGAATCCAATCACAGATCAAACAACATGTAACATGTTGTTTGGCTTTTTGTTGCAAGTAGGAAAGCACTAAAATTCAGCTGTTGGGTGGTATAGAAATGTAATAAATAAATAAATAATTCATGCCACGCCTCTGAAGACAAACACTAAGCAAAACTAGCTAATCTCACAGTTTGTACATATTTTTTAAATTATTCTGCAAAGGACCCTGTTTCACTTCTTTTTTAAAAAATGAATATGTTACTATTCCTTTTACAATACAAGAAAAACACTTTGAAAATGCCCCACTGAATTATTATAACCTGTAAGCTTTCAAAATTGAAATTAATCCAGAATGCAAGGTAATCACTTGGGGAGGAAACACATGCTGGTTCAGTGTCAGAAAACACTTCCTTTTTGGAAATGTCGCCTTCGAGATTTTAGGACATAGTCCCCCAGGATCTTTGACTCCTTCCTCTCCTTCATCAATAATGGCTTACCTTTTCAGTGGGGGAGTATTTTGTTCATGGGACCTTTCCCATGCTTTGTCTTCCTTGATGGATATATTTTTCATGTTTAACAGAGCCTCCAAGGAAGAGAGACTCTCCATGCATCAGAACATAGCCAAAGTTTCCCCACAAAGATTAGCCAAAACACTCATTATATAAAGGACACTGAGATGTGATTGAGAGAGCTTGGAATACACATATCCCGGGCAGAGGGGGCACACCTCATATAAAGAATGTGAGATGGGGATTTTAAAAGTTCCAGTAATCTCCAAATTATATGTGTTACTATCTTATTACATTACACAATACATAATGATGAAACACTGTGTATGAGCATTTCTATACAAAATAGTTTTTTTGACTCAGCAATGAAGTAAACAGAGGAGCTCAGTGAATGTTGCACCATTGCTGTGGCTGGACAGCTGTGGTCTAGATTGTTCAGCAGTCAGGATGGGAGATCACTTAGAGTTCAATGTTAGTGCAGACTATACATTAAATTTATACTTGAATGTCTAACCAGATGGGACAGCAACAGAACCCCTGTGTTAAAACATGATCCATGCCAAACAGGTATATATTGGAGTGGGGCAATTTAAAGCAGAGCAAATATGGATGGAATCCTTTGCTTGCCCATTTCTTTTCTCTCCAAGCACCTGCTCATCCAGTGTTGTAGCCTGGCCACAGCTGATCTTGTAGGCTAGCAGAAAAGCAACTGAAGGAGCGTTTCAGGAAGGAAATCACAGGTAGGGGGAGGAGTTGAGCACCCTTCTTCCACCTGTCCCATCTCCATATTCTCCAGCTGCACCCTCATCCTGGACAGATAGCCTGACCTCAGTTGTCAGTTGTTTGATAACATCCCACTTGGGTTACTGCCCTGTGTTGCATGTGGGGCTACCTTTGAAAACTGCTTGGGGACCTCAACTGGTGCAAAATACAACAGCTGGATTGCTGACTAGGACCAGATAAATGGAACACTTGCCAGTCTTTAAACAATTGTGTTGGCTACAAATCCATTTCCAGGGCCAATTCAAAGGGCTGGTTTTAAACTTAAAAGCCCTAAATGGCTTGGGACCAGGGTACTTCGTGAACCGGCCTAGACATTAAAATCATCCACATAAGCCCTTCTTCAGGTTTCCCTGTCTTTGAAGGTGAGGTGGGTGGTGATCCAAGGGCCTTTTTCATTGTGGCACCCTAACTGTGGAACTCTCACCAAAGGGAGGCTCACCCAGTGCAGAGTTTCATGTCTTTTCAGCAGCTGGTGAAGACCTTTTCATTTGCCCCAGACTTAAACAAAAACAGATGCTGTTTTAACTTTGACTGGCAGTGCCGTGTTCATTTTTATTATACCAGTATTGTTGGTTTACTGCTTTGAAATCTTTGTTAGCAATTCTGAGACCCCTTTGGTTGAAGATTAGGACAGGAAATGTCCCAGACATACAAAACCACACATATCCAAAGCCTTTCTAAACCTTACGTTGTAATCATGTACATACACATCCTAAAGGGGTACTTGTTGTTCAGTCGTTCAGTCGTGTCCGACTCTTCATGACCCCATGGACCACAGCACACCAGGCCTTCCTGTCCTGCACTCTCTCCCGGAGCATGCTCAAGTCCATATTCATTGCATCGGTGATGCTATCTAGCCATCTCATCCTCTGCCGTCCCCTTCTCCTTTTGCCTTCAGTCTTTCCCAGCATCAGGGTCTTTTCCAGAGAGTTTGCTCTTCGCATTAGGTGGCCAAAATATTTGAGCTTCAGTTTCAGTATCTGTCCTTCCAATGAGCATTCAGGGTTGATTTCCTTTAGGATGGACTGATTTGACCTCCTTGCAGTCCAGGGGACTCGTAAGAGTCTTCTCCAGCACCACAGTTCGAAAGCATCAATTCTTCGGCGCTCAGCCTTCCTTATAGTCCAGCTGTCACAGCCATACATTACTACTGGGAAAACCATAGCTTTGATTAGATGGACCTTTGTACTACAAAGGGGTACTACAGGTAGACAAGCACATGGCTCTCTTCAGGCATTATTGCTCATGTAGGGTGGCAGGATTTGGGAAAGGAGTACGACAAGGCTGCATATTGCCACCCTGCTTATTTAACTTATATGCAGAGTACATCATGAGAAATGCCAGGTTGGATGAATCACAGGTCGGAATTAAGATTGCTGGGAGAATTATCAACCTCCGATATGCAGACAATACCACCCTAATGGCAGAAAGCGAAGAGGATCTAAAGAGCCTCTTGTTGAGGGTGAAAGAGGAGAGTGCAAAAGCTGGTTTGAAACTCAACATTAAAAAAACGAAGATCATGGCATCTGGCCCCATCACTTGCTGGCATATAGAAGGGGAAGAAATGGAAGCAGTGACAGATTTTACTTTCTTGGGCTCCAAGATCACCGCAGACGGTGACTGTAGCCATGAAATTAAAAGACGCTTGCTCCTTGGGAGGAAAGCTATGGCCAACCTAGACAGCATAGTAAGAAGCAGAGACATCACCTTGCCGACAAAGGTCCGTCTAATCAAAGCTATGGTTTTCCCAGTAGTAATGTATGGCTGTGAGAGCTGGACTATAAGGAAGGCTGAGCGCCGAAGAATTGATGCTTTCGAACTGTGGTGCTGGAGAAGACTCTTACGAGTCCCCTGGACTGCAAGGAGGTCAAATCAGTCCATCCGAAAGGAAATCAACCCTGAGTGCTCATTGGAAGGACAGATAATGAAGCTGAAGCTCCAATATTTTGGCCACCTAATGTGAAGAGAAAACTCCCTGGAAAAGACCCTGATGCTGGGAAAGACTGAAGGCAAAAGGAGAAGGGGACGGCAGAGGATGAGATGGCTAGATAGCATCACGGACGCAATGAATATGAACTTGAGCACGCTCCGGGAGAGAGCGCAGGACAGGAAGGCCTGGCGTGCTATGGTCCATGGGGTCATGAAGAGTCGGACACGACTGAACGACTGAACAACAACAACAAAAGGGTGGCAGGGATGTGACCAGGCACTCTCCTCATCACACTGTTGTTAACTGTGTGAGCGATAACCGTGTGAGCGATAAAAGGCCAATTAAGGTTAGTAAGCAATTACCACCACTATAAGATAATGTGATCAGGCCTAGTTTCACTTCTCACCTTTGTTGCTGATGGCATTCCAGTCTTCCCTTGGTCACATTTCAAGATGAAATGGAGATTAAGTATCTTCAATAGGAAAAATATGTTTGGAGCCAAACTTCTTCAGAACTAACCATACAGATTCTGCAAATGGGATGATTTAATGCACGATGAATTATTGCTTGATCAGTCCTTCTCAAATACTCAGATTCCAAAGTATAGTGTTACAGCAGACCTTGCAAGAGTCAATATGCCATAATAATTAAACTAGTCCCTTAGTTTATGAAAAATATTTGTCAGCATCCCATGTATAGACAGTTTTCTTTAAAGCTTATCATATTGATCTGTAATATAGCTTGAAAATGTCTTGCTTTCTGCAGCACAGGAGAATGTAAAACAAAATGGATTTAGGACTTAATGACATATAACAGTCCAAATAAATAATGTATATCCATGGTCAATCTCCAATACCCAGAAGACTATCCATCTAACTTTACTGTTGGAGATAACCATCTATATGTGTTCTTAGATTTATTGCCTGAATCCTAATGCATTTGGCAAAGGCATTAATTTTTAAGTAGCTGAAAAATATTACAGTGAGAGAAAATGAGGCAGATTTACAGTTCTTCCCAGGCAGATGCATACATATAGTATGATGACATGGTAAAGAATGCAGGAAACCAACACAGCCTTTTCTGTAAGCAAATTTGCTTAACCTGCTTTCTTTGTTAAGGTTGCCTTCGATTTACTTTCACATTTTTTCAGTTCAAAACCCCTTTTTTCCTCTCCAAGATCTTCCTGGGTTGTGCTCTGGCTGCCCTTGTGGTGAGGCACTCAAGGGGCAGATAGGAGAGAGTTATGGCTCCTTGGTCCCATCTTGGTGATACCACATGCTCTAGGCAGCCTCCTGAACGCCCCTGTCCCTCCACAATTCCAAGACCTGGCCCAGCAATAAATTCATTCAGGTTAGGCTCAAGCTCTGGCACCTGGCCTTGAGCTCAAGATCCTTAACTGTGTCTGCTGCACCTGACTGGATGCATTGCCTGTGTTTCCAGCTTCCCACTCCCTGCTCTTTGGACAGATTATTGTCGTACCTCCTGACCTTGGCTCCCCTTGACTTAGTTCTAGTTCTGTCTGGTACTGGATGCTATGTTCAGACTGTCTACCTGGCTACTCATGACCTTGGCTTTCTTGTTCCTAGTGCTGGTTGCCCTGATTGGACTGCTTACCCAGTTCCAAACTTTGGCTTGAAACTGATGCTAACACGGTACCTGTCCAGTCCTCCATCCAGGGGGCTGTCTCCACAAGTGATTTAGCGCAAAGTTAGAGCAGTCCAAGTTCCTTTGCAACAGCTGATGTCATCACCAATCCGCTGCCAACCAGCAGCTTTCCTCTTGAAAAGCCACATTTTCTGAAACTCCTTTTACTCCGACTTCTTCATTGAAAGCGGCTCCCTGGCAGTTTTACCACAGTGTGCCATGTCCCCCCACATTAAATCCTGGACGTGCCTCTGTGACCTGGCAGTGACATAGTCAAGGGGGTGGGACACCCCATTCCATCTTGTTTCCCCAACAGAAGTAGTTTTTCCCATTCAGAAAATCCCCAGGAGTGCAGCAGCAACCCCTCACATTGCCGCAGTAGTGGGGCACTCACTCACCTTAGCTAGCCTGCTTTTAATCTTTAGCATATCCCCCCTTCTATCCAAGTTTACTCAGAAGTAAGAAATAAATTTTGCTGCCCTGCAGTGAAAGGGGTAAAGGCTAACTTTAGTAACTCACCCTAAAGCACTCTGCTTCTTTGATGTCCTATAGTTTCTCTGCTGTAAAGTCCTTGCACTGTTGTTATGTAAAGTCCCTTCTCTGTGCAGTAAGGGTCTTTCAGGTTTACGCTGAAAGCAGGGAAAAGGAGAAGAGTGGTGGAAGCAATAACTCCATGGCCGAGTGCTGAAATGGGGCAAAAAATTGGGGGTCTAAGCTGCTCTCAGGGGGAGTCTTCAGAAGTTGCACTGTAGAACTGGGGATTTTGGCTTCTTCAAGGAAATCTGTGCACGTGGGGGAAATTAGTTGCTCTCCATTCATAATAATGTCATAGCGGGGGGGAGCCTGGAGAGGTGCAGGAAACAAGCCTCTCTCATTGGTTGAACAGCTCCTGCCAGGCTGATGACATTCTGTTCTACTCCCCCCCACCTCACCCCAAAGTAGGTTCCTTTCAAGTGCTGTGTGATGCCTGAAAAGCAAATTTTAAAGGTACGGTACACTCGGCTTATCTTGCTTCGTGTGTCCCTGATGGACCAAAGCCGATTCCATGAAAATCCAGGTAATACTCCAAAGCGCTTCTCATTCCATTGTCTGAAGATCCCCCACCCCCACTTGCTGTCTTGCCTCTGATATTTGCATGGCTACTACATTAGTTACATTGGATTGTAACATAAAATGTGTCATTGAAATGTTCAAATTTAATTTGCCATTTAAAATCACATTGTTTTTAAATGGTGAAAAATAAATCGTTTATCCAGCTATTTCTTAATCATTTGTATCAAAATGTTATCTGTGTAGAACACTTTAGCCACTTTTACCTAAACTATCCTTGCAACAGTCGAATTAGGCGGAGAGACAGTAGCTGAAGCAAGTCTAGACCTTCTCGCATGTTATGTAAAGTGAAGGTGCAGAATGACATGCTTAATCTGTGACATGCAAGGGAGGAAAACATGTGTTTCAAAAGATGTGTACCCTGACATGAGACATGATGGACATGACCTTAGCTATTAGTTTAATTACTCATTAATTGCATTTTTATCCCACTCTCCCGCTAAGTAAGTCAGGGTGGCATACAGGGCTCCCTTCTGCCCCCATTTACCCTCACAGCAACTCCAAAAGGTAGGTTAAGCTGAGGGGTGATGACTGAGCCAAGGACACCCAGCAAGCATCATGGCTGAGTGGGAATTTGAACCTGGGTCTCCTCAGTCCTATGGCATGTTTCCACACTATCAGCTTCACTTTGTTTGCAACTTTGTTTCCCCAATCGCATCTTCTCCTTTTCCTGTTTCCATAGCCCTTAAAGACCCGGCTTATCATTGCTGTAGCCTGGGACTCTGTGCTGTTTCCACTGAGCCCTAATCAAATTATTTTCTTGATAACTTGGTGGAGTCTGGGTTGGGTCTGATTACCTCATCAGTGTTCTCGCCTCCTCAGCCATGTTTCCAGGACAACAGAAGGAGAAGCTAATGGAGGAGTATGGGATTTTTAAAAAGGAATCAGTTTTGCTTTGAAGAGAGGCCTCCCCCTTCTCCCTCCCTTTCTCTTTTCCCCTGAAAGTCCAGATGCACGTGCATTTCAGGAGCATGCCTCATTGAGCACAATGGGAGTTACTTCCGAGTGGACACACATATGCTTGTGCTGGGAAAGGGGGGCGGAGAACACAGAGAGGGAAACTAACTCCCATTTTAACCCAGAGGACCTCACTGACCACAGCGGGAGTTACTTCTGACAAGACAGTAACGGGTTTGTTGTGGGAAAGATAGCGAAACCAGCCCCCATTTTAACGCACAGGATTTCTATATGGAAGCTGTGAATGAGTTACGTCCTAAGGCAATGGACTGAAGCCTCGAGATCATGCTTAATCGTATTCAAGGAATTGGACTTCAATATGTGCTGTGTCAGTTGAGGGGCTTCTCTGTTATTTCTGTGGTCATTGAGAGGGCAAACCTCATTCAGCACAATGGGAGAAAACACCCCTTGCCTGGGGTCATGGGCTGTGTTCTAGTGCTTATTTTCAATAATGTTTTAAAAGTTGGTCCCTCGGCATCCTACTCCAAAACAGCGATTAAATTTCTGGAAAACAGGGGAGAAAGGGTTGAGTCACTGGAGTCAGAGCGACACACCCACAAAGGCTGGACTACACACCCCATAGGCAGGACTATGATTCCAGACCTAGTGCGATTGTAGAAACAGGTCAGTAATGGAGGCGTGGTAAGCTGGAAAAGCAGTCTAAGAAGCGTTTTTTCAGCAATAAAATGCGCAGCTCTGCTGAATGGCCACAACATCATGGAAACACGGAGACCTCACTGCGCAGCCAGGTTGGAGTAAATCACTGGTGGAAACACAGCCCTAGTCCTAACCACTACACAACATTTGTCAGTGATGTGTGAAGCTGCCCACAGCTAGCTTTATCCTGAGCAAGGCATTGAGCCTGGATCTCTCACATCCATTTAGCTACCAACTCTCAAATTCTAGAAATTGTATTAAAGATTTTGAATATAGATATCTAAGTTCATATGCAGCCAATTATATTTTCCTAGTTGGATTTTCTTTCTTATACTCTATATATGTTTAGTACTAGCTGAACACTAAATGCGTGTAGACAAACTTGACAGAATATATTGACTGGTGAATACAGTCCTGTAATACCTCTAAAATAGTTACAGAATGGCATTACTGGAATTGACTCCTCTATTCTGTACTGATTCGAATAGACTACCTCTAGTGATTAATTTCAGTCCTGTTCTCTATTTATTTTATTACATTTCTATACTTCCCAATAGCCAAAGCTCTCTGGCTGGTTCACAACAGTTAAACCATAAAATACAGCATGATTAAACATTGAGCAAAGTTAACCATTGGCATCACTCATGTAGTTACTTTTACTACTGTCAACTTCCTCAAATCAGAATCAGACTAGCGTACTGACTAAACCAAAAGTTATAACAATAATATTTTAAAAGAGCAAAGTACAATAAATATATACAATCAATTGTCACAAATCATCAGCAACATGTATGACTAGAAAAAACAGCAGCTCTTTGCAGATGCAGACGCAAAGGAGACAACTATTTCCAAACTGTCTCGCACTGTATTGGCTTACAAAAATTCAGTCCGCCCCACCCACTGAGTGGGTCCTTTCCACTAAGAAAACATTGTACTTATATAGATCTTAACTCTATACATATCCACAAATTCAACAAGTAATATGGTGGAAGATCTTCCACAACCACAAATACATGGACTCAAGCAAACAGGACTCAAGTGTACCAATTATCCAAAACTATATCAACTGGATTTGCAGAGTCAATGCTCTACTAATCTGGTACTTGGAGGCATCTGATAAATAATTTTCACATCCATGAGAACATTTTAACATATCACTCCACTGAGCCACCATTACATCATTTAACTTGGACATATCAGATTCAATTCAGTCTGTTTTTGAGCTGAACCTTAGCCACTGTTGACTCAATAACATTAAAGGATTCCATGGAAAATCTGTACGATTGAACCAAATGTGCTTCCTCTGATGCTAAGTACAACCTCCTTCTGGGGGCTTTGAAAGATGTGCTCTCATTAGCAGAAATGGCTGAACAAAGCAGAATGAATTCAGAAAGTGATGGGCTTGGCAAACTTTACTGAGTCATAAACAGATAGTCCCCTAGCTAAGCAACCAGAAGTACAAAACTCCAGAGCAAATTAGGCCAGGCTTTTAACAGAACGAAACCACTACTACTACAGAACATATTGAATGTGCTTTATACACAATAAACCCAAGCTAAAGAGGAAATTTCTTTCGCTCTATCTGGCTGTTAAGCAACATCCCATCCCACCCCATGACTCCTGCTTGCACACAAGGTTCCCTGACCATCCAGAGTTCTTAATTAGGTCTATTGCACCTACTAACTGCTTTAAAATCTTTAAGAATAAATTAACCCTTAGTTTGCCCCTCGCAACTTATTTTTATTTATTTGCAAATACAGCAATAACAAAACAAAAAAAGGGGGAACCACAAAAAAGAAATGCTTATTTGGATATATGGATTACTTATAGTAACATATATATTTGAAATTGAAGGATTTAACACTGCTTCTGCCCTCTTTTTCTGATTTTTGTTTATGTTAAGGGAGATGTAAATTACTGCTATTCCAGAGAATAGCAAGGAGAGACAAGAAGGCCTTCTTAAATGAAAAATGCAAAGAAATCGAGGAAAACAAATGGGAAAGACTAGAGATCTTTTCAAGAAAATCGGAGATATCAAGGGAACGTTTTGTGCAAAGATGGGCATGATAAAGGACAGAGAAGGCAGGGACCTAACAGAAGCAGATAAGATTAAGAAGAGGTGGAAAGAATACACAGAAGAACTCTACAGGAAAGATCTGAATGTCCCTGATAGCCATGAGAGTGCGGTCACTGAACTTGAGCCGGACATCCTAGAAAGTGAAGTCAAGTGGGCCTTAGGAAGCATTCCTAACAACAAAGTTAGCGGAGATGACAGTATTCCAGCTGAGCTATTTAAGATCCTGAAAGATGATGCTGTTAAAGTGCTGCATTCAATATGCTAACATATTTGGAACACTCAACAGTGGCCACAAGACTGGAAAAGGTCAGTTTACATTCCAATTCCAAAGAAGGGCAACGCCAAAGAGTGTTCAAACTACCATACAATTGTGCTCATTTCACATGCCAGCAAGGTGACGCTCAAAATCCTACAAGCTAGGCTTCAGCAGTATGTGAACCGAGAACTACCGGAAGTACAAGCTGGGTTCCGAAGAGGCAGAGGAACTAGAGATCAAATCGCCAACATTCGCTGCATCATGGAGAAAGCAAGAGAATTCCAGAAAAGCGTCTATTTCTGCTTCATTGACTACGCTAAAGCCTTTGGTTGTGTGGATCACAACAAATTCTGGCAAATTCTGAAAGAGATGGGAGTACCAGACCACCTTACCTGTGTGCTGAGAAACCTGTATGAGGGTCAAGAAGCAACAGTAAGAACCGGACATGGAACAACCGATTGGTTCAAAATTGGGAAAGGAGTATGACAAGGCTGCATATTGTTGCCCTGCTTATTTAACTTATATGCAGAGTACATCATGAGAAATGCCGGGTTGGATGATTCACAGGTTGGAATTAAGATTGCTGGGAGAATTATCAACAACCTCAGATACGTAGACGATACCACCCTAGTGGCAGAAAGTGAAGACGATCTAAAGTGCCTCTTGTTGAGGGTGAAAGTGGAGAGTGCAAAAGCTGGTCTGAAACTCAACATTAAAAAAATGAAGATCATGGCATCTGGCCCCATCACTTCCTGGCATATAGAAGGGGAAGAAATGGAAGCAGTGACAGATTTTACTTTCTTGGGCTCCAAGATCACCGCAGACGGTGACTGTAGCCATGAAATTAAAAGACGCTTGCTCCTTGGAAGGAAAGCTATGGCAAACCTAGAGAGCATAGTAAGAAGCAGAGACATCACCTTGCCGACAAAGGTTTGTATAATCAAAGCTATGGTTTTCCCAGTAGTAAAGTATGGCTGTGAGAGCTGGACTATAAGGAAGGGTGATGCTTTCCAACTGTGGTGCTGGAGAAGACTCTTACGAGTCCCCTGGACTGCAAGGAGGTCAAATCAGTCCATCCGAAAGGAAATCAACCCTGACTGCTCATTGGAAGGACAGATACTGAAGCTCAAATATTTTGGCCACCTAATGTGAAGAGAAAACTCTCTGGAAAAGACCCTGATGCTGGGAAAGTTGAAGGCAAAAGGAGAAGGGGACGGCAGAGGATGAGATGGCTAGATAGCATCACTGATGCAATGAACATGGACTTGAGCACGCTCCGGGAGAGAGCGCAGGACAGGAAGGACCAGCGTGCTATGGTCCATGGGGTCACGAAGAGTCGAACATGACTTAACGACTGAACAACAGCAAATGATTATTGTGTATGGATATATTTTATGATATATTCTTTCTTTTTTCATTCCAACAGTTCTTTAAGACAAAAGCTCTCTTCAGCTACTAGAAAGCCTCTTTCTCTCATAGGAGGGCTGTTTCCAACCCAGCAGAAGAGTGCTGCATGAAAAAAATAACCCCAAATCCAGATGATGTCTTCTTTTACACACACACACACACACACACACACTTGTGCAAGGCCTTCTCACAACCTCTTTCTCGAGCTCTTTTTATGATCCATTAGAGTTTACATGTTGCAGAGACAACAAAAACCAAACCAGAGAATGAGAAACCTTCAAACTATCTATAGCAGCAGGCTGAGTCAGAAAAACAATCACCCAAAGCTCCACCACAGCTCATGAAAAAAGTAGTGTGAAAAAGAAAAAAGCCACAAAATAGCAAGCTGACTCAGGGGACCCAGCAATATAAGGTGTGAGAGGGAGGGAGGGAGGGAGAAATTTTTTTTAAAAGCCACAAGCCTTGATCAAAAACCACAAATCCACTCCCTCTTAGAACAATCCCACACATAGCTCTGTTAGCTCACTCCCAGGAAATAAAGCCTTACTAGAGAGCTCACCTGCTCTGATATCTCCCAGCTGTGGAATGTGGCACCACCCATAAGGGACAGGCCTTATAACAGCAGACTGAGTCAGGTGACCCACCAATCACACATGTGATTGTATGACACAATCATACTCCCCAAGTTTTTGGTGGGTTTTTTTTAAAGCACTCTGAAGATGAGAGAAGTAGTTTGGGGGATGAGGGGGAGAGCAGTTTTGTTGTTGTTGTTTTTAAAAAGCAATTGGGGGAAAGCATGTTGAAAAAGGAAAAAGAGTAGCCACAAAACAGCAAGTTGACTCAAATGATGCAGCACATTCAGCAGAGCGAGAGCACATTTCTACATGAGGCTTTTATTGCGCACTCGTGATTGGTCACTCATGGAAGTTTGCAGGTCCTTTACACAACGTCGTCAACCTCCAGGGAGTCAACTGTGCTTTCTGACCTTTATCCTGCTTTTTTAAAAGATCGCGTTGGTCGGCTATATCAGTGGAGTGTAATTGCACAATTGAGCTATATCCACAGTGTGCCAAGAAAGGACTTGCTTGATTCAAAGCACGTGTCTGCCTGTGTAAAGGAGCCAAGCTTAATCCTGCAAAGAATCTGCAAGCGGAAGCCCCAGTGAGGATGTGAGATTTTAGCCTCATTTAGTGAAGCTCAGAGTGTCAGTTGCCAGTACTGGCAGCATTTTGTTGAGTACTCCCAGCACTGACTGAAGAATGATGTTCTAGTGAGATTCCAATTCAACTTTGATCCCATATTGGACTTGTGGGAGTAAATTTAGCTTGTTAGAGCTTAATGTGTAGGAAGAACCTCTTTCCCCCTTATCAAACTATTTGCTCAATTGAGAATAATCCCTTGCCATTTTTGGATACTAACATGGGTTACCCAGGCTTGGTGTTCTGTAAGAGAATTATTTACATAGAAATTAAAAAGACTTTTTATTATATTTATAGACTTTTCTTCAGCTGGAATTCCAAAAGCAGAGTTGAAGTAAGGGATGATGTCTGGTAATGAAAGGTATGGAGTTCTGTACCGGTGTAGGCAGCCAGTGGCCAAGGATTATCTTTAAAATCTGACCTAACTTTATTACACCAATGCCAGGAAGCTAGGAGGTGCTCTAGCAAAGGCGGCCACTCATTTAAGGGAGCAATAAGACAGAGCAATCCTATGGGGCGGGGGGAGGGAGAGAGAATCCATGGCAAAGGAACTGCCACTTCTGAGCCCTGCCAAGCTCACAGGGCAGAAGGCTGCAGTATGTCAGCTCCGCAGCTGGTATATTTCCCCTCCCTGGTTGCAGGTGGAGGGATGTTGGGGAAATGGGAGGGCTTTGGGTCCTGCATATCAGGGCCCACAGCCACTGTCATTCTGCCCCAATCTGCCTCCAGACATGCTCTTTTGCCCCTATCCCTGGCAGAGCACTAACAGAAAAGGAGAAACTGCTATCAAAACGAGCAAGCCTCCAGGCTGGACCTGCTTTTCCATCTGCAAAGAGGGAGGTCCATAATTTCCTATGGCCCCTGGGATGCCATCCCAGGGATCATAGGACTGTGTCCTAAAGCTCTCCAAGTATTATGAGGTTTGAGAAGCTAAAGATATGTAAAAATGAATACCTTAGTGACTTGCTTCTGTTAACAAGCTTTTAAAAACCATATCTTAAGGAGCGATCTAATATTTGAACATTCACGTGGCCATTCTCTTTTCACCAACAGCTCATAAATAGCAGAGGCAGTATTCTGATACTGTAACTGTTTATATTCTTCAGAAATGCTTCGGCAGCTACATTTCAAACACAAAGAACTTATTGTCAAAGCCACCTGCTTAAGAGGAGTGACCCTAATCAGTGTAACACAAGATGCATTCATAATATGTTGCATTTCCTAGGGGAACTATAAACAACAATTATGGGAGAAACCTCACATTGCCTCATGTTGAGGAGTGCTAAGTTGAAGGCTGACACACAAGGAGGCTTGTGTATGGGTAACACTTTCAGGCACTTGTGCTGAGAAAGATAATCCCTTGCCTACTCCGTATTTTGCATTGCAGAGACTCCTGCTGATGAAAGTACTGGATAAAATGAAAGCTTTTTTCAAGTTCATGCTTTAAAAAATATTAAATTCTGCATCAAGAAAAGCTCAGTTCAGCAGGTTTTGTGTAATAAAGCAAACTGACATTCAGTTGCTTATTTTGCACAGTTTGTTCTGGTTCTGCTAGCTGTGGCAAGAGCCCTAGAGCAACACAGGGCACTGAGGCCTTGCTAGATATCCTACTAAGGCTTCTGAGGTTTCAAAAGCAGTTGCCCAAAGACTTTCAAGCTCAAAAGAATGTTGAGATTGTGAGGATGCGAAATTCTGCATCTGGTACTGAATTCTGTACTTCTGTAGTCCAATCACAAAAGACACATAAGCTATCACTATTTTCAGAAGTCATTCCCTGTGATAATATGGCACTACTTTAAAGATAGCCATGCTGATCCATGGCGGGGCGGGGCGGGGCGGGGCGGGGGATCCAAAATCTACAGCTGGGTAATACCTTTATTAGGACCAACCAAAATGCCACAAAAGATTGTGAAAGCTTTTGGGTTCTCTCGAACTCTTCATCAGGCTAGGTGGTAAACACACACACACGGGACTGAGGAAGAAGAGAAAAGTCCAAAAATTAGGTTGGATGTTGTAGCCATGATGTCTGCAGTTTAGTCCCAGAACACAATGGAGTACGAAATCTCTCCAAGACATTCTGGGCGTTTCTACATGAGGCTTTTATCCTTAACCTTTATTGAGGCTTCTCTTTCAGGATTCTTTGCGGGATTAAGATCAGTTCCTTTAATGTGCTTTTTTTTTCTTTTTCTTTCACTGGCTTTCTACATGGTGCTGTGGCAATCATACGAGATTCTCATTCCGCCATTTCTAAATAATACCAGACTTTTCTCAATACAACAAATGCCATGATAATGGTAGCAAAGCGCAGGAGAGGCCCAGGAGGATGACAACATCATGTAAAGGTCCCGCAAATTACTGTGAGTGAGCAATCACGAGCACACAATAAAAGCTTCGTGTAGAAAGGCTCTCTATTGACTTTATCCATTTTATTCTTGGTGGTTTGTTCATCAAGTAACCTTTTAATCTGTTGCTGGTGTCATAGAAGTCCTGTTCATGTGTTCTTCAGATTGCATGACAGTTCAAAGTGGGGAACAGGAATGGGGCTGCACCTGCTGGCCCCAATGCATACCTCCCTGTGTGTGTTCGGCTCTGCCCCTTCATTCCCCACACAAAGAGGCCTGATGTGGGATTCTGCTCACATTCAGTTGAGTGAGAGTAAAATTTTGTTTCAGATCATGTCATGTCAAGCAGCAAGGTTCAGAGAATAAACGGGCAGGGCTCAGCATGCACAGAAATGTTGGAGTGGGTTTGCCCTCTTTCCACTTTGATCCCTCGCACATTCTGGAGAACATGTGAATAGGGCTAGAGCAGGGGTGCAGAACTTCTTCCAGCCCGGGGGCCAAATTCCATTTCAGAGAAACTCTCAGGGGCCACATTCCAGGTTTGGGCAGGGCGGAAGGCAAAAAGTGTAGCCAAAGGCAAAAGAGGCAGAGACAAAATACCAATAATGCCACCATATTTTAGCTTAAAGCTCTTACAATCAGTAACAAAGCCTTAGGAGAGCCATTCCAGCCTTTTAGAGTGTGGGAAAAACTGCACAAAAGCTGGGAAACCAACAGAAGATTGGTGGTCAGAGGAACCTTGGGGGCCTGGATTGGGACCCCAGGAGGGCCAGATTTGGCCCCCAGGCCTGAGATTCTGCACCTCTGGGCTAGAGAGTGGGCAGCAATTTTTCTAGCAGTGTGCACTGACAGTTGGCTGAGCTAACAGAAGTGGCTGAGGCTGCAACTGAATACTCAGTTTCCTAGCAGAAAGCCCCATTGGACTCAGTGGGACTTAGTTTTAAGTGGTCGTGTTTCGGATTGTACTGTGAGGCACTTGGAAATCTGGACTAAGCCAATGGAGAGAAACTGGGCATCATCCTGCCACACACACCCTACTGACCTACTCATGGATTTAGCTTGAATATACATCTTAAGCCTACTGAAGCTGCTGCTGAGAAAGTCTGTATTAGCTGCTGCTCAATCAGCCAGTTCCAAACGTTCAACATATTCAGCAATCATTTTTGATTTATTTTCCTATCTCATTTATTTAAATGGACAACTCCACATTAATGGTTCTGTCCTGTGCACACTGCGACTATCTTCCTCCATAAATTAAATTCTTATGGGTGCAGCTAATGGACTTTTAGACAATTTCCTGGCTTAAAAAATGGTTTGAATCTGACAGAATACAGCCATCCTAAGCAACACATAAAACTTTCCGAAAATGCCAAACCAATAGCCTGATTAATTATTGAAGCAGCAATCTAATTCTGGTTATAAATTAATGATAGCCCAACTGCACTGGGCTGACACATTGGTAAAAGGGCATTTAAGGCTCAAATGTTAACTGTGTATTACCAGGTGGTAATTGAATAGCTAGCCAATCAAAGTATATAAAGAGCATTCTTATATTTTAGGCTGCAATCCTATATCCACTTACCTGGGAGTGAGCGCCACTGAAGTTAGTGGGAGCTGTTTCTGGGTAGATGCATAAAGGACAGTTGATTGTCTTCAAAATAATTGCCTGAGACATTAAAAACACAATTGTGTCAAAGCTCGATCTCTTCATAGAAGCTTTGCTTGATTTATAGAGCGTCAAGCCTGTCATGAACTCAAGGCTGGAATTTTGTTTTGAATCACCACCTTCTTTACTTTTAAATCTACCCCTGTGTGTTTCAACTGAAAGGACTCAGAAACCTCTTCCATTACCAAAGGCTGAAGGGGAAACCTCAAAATCCTTCCTCAAAGCTAGCCCAATTAAAATTAATGGTTCTTGCTCCATATGGAAGAACCATATGGAGTACTGGGAGGGAGAGAGAGAGAGAGAGAGAGAGAGAGAGATTCTCCTTATGCCCCCACTCCCAGATTTGTCACATCCCATTATAGCTGTCCTTTTTCTATACTCATCACATCTTTGGGGATGATTTTTGATGTCTGAGCTTCCTTAGTTTCAAACAAAGGTTGGTACTTGATCAGCCATGGCAATAATTCTGAAAATAATAAGAATGATTGTCCAGGGGTGGAATCCTACAAATGGTTAGACATGCTGGGAGTGGCAAGACTTTTTCCTGTATAAACATGCATAGGATTGTGCCTTAAACTATTTGATTAGCCATTCTGTGTTTATCAAAGAGAATATAATTTTAGACAGCAGGAAATTAGACCAAAGCAGTTCTCTGTATACCAAGGGGTTGTCAAATATGCTGGTTTTGTGTGGCATGCAACAATAATGGCTACCTTACTAAAAATGCTGCTGGGTACTAGAATATTCATCCTGCACTGAGTATCTGAGATACAGCTGTACAATCAACTCAAGAATGGTTAGCGATTCAGTTTAAGTAGTTGATTAATCAGTTACATTCGCTTATTACAAAAAGGCATGTGTAGATGAGGAGAAATGCTATGCAAGATTATACTTGCTAAAATGCTATTTGGGGGCTGTGAAACAGAGGCATGCGCACACACATCATCCACTTGTACATCAAAAGTCTTCTCAGAATTCCCCTTTCAGTACTTTCCTTACACGAAACAACTCTAGCACCTTCAAATGCCTCCTGAAAATGCGCTTGTTCACCCAGGCTGTCCCCAGGTTGTAATTAAATTAATCATGCTGCTCCATCTTACTGCTCTTTGTATTGCTTTATTGTAATTGGAATTGTTCTTTATGTTGTGTTTTTAATACTGTATTTCAAATGTGATTTTAATATTTGTATGTGAACCGCTTAGGGATTTATTATATTTAGTGGGATATAAATATCACAAATAAATAAATACTGTCAATGCATATATCCCCCATGGGGATATGACCAACCTGTATCCGTATCTTAATGCTGCAGTGCAGGTCAAGCCAAGTCAAACTGATCTGCAGCGTAACATAGATGGAGCTTCAAGTTGATATCTGTGCACATATATAGCACCCCAATGCTGGTGGCATTGCAATACCTTTGGGAGCAGCTGCCATGACTACAACACTACCATGTTGTAGGGGCAATACATGGTCTGTATTGCCCTGCATCAGCAAGAAGTTTGATGTTTTGCCCTGTGTTGCCTCCCAAACTGAGAGTCACCCCATTGCCATCGCCTTGCATGTTTGCAGCATATGGCCAATGGCTAAGCAAATGCTGGCTATCCACACAGTGCGCAAGTAAGTTCTGGCAATGTGAGAGTATCCTTTGTGGCATTTAAAAGTGGCCTTGGTATGCCTGTTTAATGAAGGTAAGCACTTGCATAACGAGCTCGCTGTAATCACTGGTATATACGGTTGGCAATGAGATTTCTGTGTGGAAGAAATCCAGAGCTTGTTTTATAGAGTGTTAGTGTAATCAAATTAATAATATAGCTGCCTGGCTTCTGAATGTCAGCTACATCAGGGGAGGGAGCTATGGCCCAACAGTCTCTGCAATGCTGAGGTCCTAGCTTCTTTCTTGCCAGTCTTCAGTGCAATAATTTCTAGTGGGAACTAGGGAAGATGTGGGGTTTTTTAGTCCTTCAGTTTTCCTGTTAAATGTGTTATTGTGTTCCTAGATTGTTACACTGCTCCAGGCTTTTACTCTGTTTTTTTACATTGATTTTATTCTGTTTTAAACTTTTAGCAGTTTTATATTTTATCATTTGGGATTTGTGGGGGAAGTTAACCCCAAGAATTGCCCTGAGAGCTTTGGCTATTGGGTGGTAGTAAATAAATAAATGTCTCCCTGAGGCTTGAGAGCCACTGCCAATCGGAATAGATAATACTGGGTTGGATGGACCAGTAGTCTGGCTCATTTTAAAACGGTGCCTTATATCCTATACATCTGCTGCACCATCATTATTGAGGATTCTTCACAGTTATTGTAAAATACTGTAGAGCTGGAAAAAGTGCAGAAAAGGGCAACTAAAATGATAGGGGCTGGAGCAACTCACCTATGAGGGAAAATGTCAACAGCTCGGATTGTTTAGCTGGGGAAAAAGGAGGCTAAGGGGAGACATGATGGAGGTGTACAGAATTATGCATGGTGTGGAGAATGTGGATAGGGAGACATTTTTCTCCCTCTCTCATAATACTAGAACCCGGAGTCATCCCATGAAGCTGATTGGTGGGAGATTCAGGACATACAAAAGGAAGTACTTCTTCACACAGCACACAGTTAGTTAAAGTATGGAATTCGCTACCTCAAGATGTAGTGATGGCCACTAATTTGGATGGCCTTAAAAGGCGGTTAAATTCCTGGAGGGAAAGGCTATCAATGGCTACTAGTCCTGATGGCTATGTGCTACTTCCAGTTCCAGAGGCAACGAATCTATGTACACCAGTTGCTGGAGAACATGGGTGGGAGGGTGCTGTTGCACTCATGCCCTGCTTGTGGGTTCCTGGTCAACAGCTGGTTGGCCACTGTGTGAACAGAATGCTGGACTAGATGGACTCTTGGTCTGATCCAGCATGGCTATTCTTATGTTTTTATGTTCTTACAGTTCTGATATACTTAAAAGGAAGTCATTCGTGAAAAGCAGTAATACAGTAAGCACTAACAGTGGGTAGTTATTAAAAATACGGGTACGAGGATCCAGGGTTGCCTCGAAACCATCCCCAATAATTCCAGGGATATACTGATGAACCATGGTGTGGACAGGTTCTGTGGTCAAAATTAAGCCCTACTATAACTGAAGATGTAACATTCAGACTTAGATTATGCAGACCTAGATTGTGGGACCTCCTGATTACTTGATTTGATTGTATGCATCCTTAGGTGTTTACTCAGAAGTGAACCCATGGAGTTCAATGGGGCTTATGCCCTAGTAAGTGTGTTTAGGATTGCCGCCTAAGAGCATTCAAGGGCACAGTCCTATGCATGTTTAGACAGAGAACACTCCTACAACTCCCAGCATTCCCCAGCCAACATTGCTGGCTGGAGAATGCTGGGAGTTGTGGGACTTTTTCTGTCTAATAATGCATAGGATTGCACCTTAAATGTATTTCTACTTTGCATGCTCTTTCAAGCTCCATTAGATATTAGAGATGGTCTCAGATTAAAGCAGCTTTAAAACAATGGAAGGGAAGAGATGAATGTCTTGTCACTTAAGGTGCTTCCAGATGAAGCTTTTTTTCTGCCATCATCCTGCCTCATTCATGGAATTTTTTGGAGGGTCCAAATGATGTCATCTTGGGGGTTTTGTGTGCTGTTTTTATTTATTTTTTCCTAGTTTGTATTTTATGTTTTTAATGTCGTGTACACCACCCAGGGAACTTGAGTTATTGGGCCATTTAAAGGTACAATAATAAACAAAAATCAATAAATGGTGCTAGGGGGCGTCCTTCTGGAAGCGTCCTTACTAACCCCTAAAGCTACAAACTTAAACCTATGTATGTGGAAGTTAATCCAACTGAAATCAATTATCACTTTTAATGATGGTATGGCTTTATTCTGAGCTCTGCAGAGCAAAGGTCAGGATCACAATCCATGTCTATGCATTCCTGTTCTGAAGGACTTTCCCTAGCATATTGGATTTTGTTTCAAAAGAATGGTGGGCAGTCGGGTGTGAATTTACCCAGAATGATATGCGGAATTTAATGAAGTGTTTAAAGGCGTAAGTACACTAATTTGGTAGAGCCGATGGCAATTTTCATGATTTTAGATTGGGTTCTTATAGCTGCATTCAGAAACAGTGAAGGGCACACTTTTTGCTACTAACAGAAGCTAAAACAATGCACAGTAGTCACTCTTCAGACTGCGTACCTTCTAGCTGATAAGGGATGCTTCTTTCCCTATAACGTCCTGAGCAGATTAGCCTGCTACCTGCTGTCATCTGAGAGGGGAAGGTGCGCCACCTGTTCAGATAACCAGCCTTGCGGGACGAGGCCTGTTGCTCCCTTGGGAACCAGAGCAACTGAACTGAGAGTTGAGGGCACATGTAAGCTTTCTTTGCTTTTGCTTTCTCTGCGTCCATTTTCCATTAATAAACTCTGTCATTCTTTCACACAAGTGGACTTGAGTCATATCAGTATCCTTGAATCTGGTTAGTGTGGGTCCTGAGTGCACCCACTTTAAGACACGATTGCTCAATGTCTCCACCAGCTTCATGCATTTGAATAGCTATTCAGAAGGGCAAGCATTGTATATGGCTTTATTCTGAGGCCTACCGAGCAGTGCACAGGATCCCAGCACATTTCAATGCATTGATTTCTTTGGCCGTTCGGAAGAAAACCACTACACCACACTACACCAGTGTGCCGTACTGGTTAAAGTGTTGGACTGGGACTCAGGAGATCTGGTTTCTAGTCCCCAGTTGGCCATGAAGCTCATTGGATGATGTTGGGTTAGCCACTGACTCTCAGCCCAACCTACCCCACAGGGTTTTTGTGAGGATAAAATGGAGAGGAGGACTATGCCTTGCAAGAGGAAATATGGTGGGACATAAATGTTGTTGTAGTAGTAGTAGTAATAAGGCTTTATTCTGAACCCTATAGGGCAATATGCAGAATTATAACCAATCCCATTGCATTTCTATGGTCGTTCAGATGGATGGGGTTTTTTTCTATCTAGGGAAAGCACTATCTGAGGTTCTGTGTGATATGAAGATTCTATCTCTGGTGGCTCATTCACACATGGAAATTATAACTTGAAGCACAAGTCATCAAGTGGTGAATACATACACATAAATGAGCCCATGGAGTAATGTTTACATTCTATTTCAACAGCCCAATCCACAAAGCAGTTAAGGTGGAGTACTTTGATATAAGCTGAGTAGTGTCCATACTCTGTCAACCAGACCAATATTGTACATGGAATTGCATTTCTCAACCAATGAATGGGAAAGGAATTGTGTGAAACTCCTTTCGCATTCATTGCAGGATGCCTGGAGTACAATGACATAGTTAACAGTGCAACTCAGAAGAAAAGTGGGGGGGGGGAGCTCCACTTCTCAGAAACTTGAATTATGTATAGTTTTTAATAGCTTTTGAAAGGAAATCATTTGGTTATAAAAGTTCAGGTTCAAATCATGAAGGAAGTGGTCTAGTCATATTTTTAGGGAAGGGCAAGGATTACATAAACAACTGCGACTAAATTCCCAGGAATTGTAAGATGCAGAAAGATAGAACAAATAGACAGTTCATTGTGAGTTTATAGACACTGTTTATTTGAAAGTGAATCCTCTATTGCATCAGCGAGCAAATCCAGCAGATTTTGATGGTTCCATTTTAATGGAAATGAGAGTAACACAACTCCTCCTAATTGTGGTCCTTGAAAAGTCATGGGAATAATGGGACCTTATTCGTTTTAAAACTATGGTGGGGAACATATGAACTGTAGCTATCATAAATCTGAATCTAAATCCAGTATCTCAAAATGGCCTATTGTTTTGAGTGGAAACAAAAGCCTGGATTAGAGATGGCTTGAAATGCCAGTGACAATTTCAAAGCTGGTTCACTCGCATCAAAATGGGTTGTGATTCATCAGTTTTTCAGCAAAATGACAAAATAAAAACGTCTTGCAAAATTCAAAGGTGCTTTATTCAAAACCTGATCCAAAGACTGAAAAGGTGTCCCATGCCATATTTGGCATGGGAAGTGGGTCAGAGATTAATAGTGCAATCATATGTAAATCTAGTCAGAGGTAAACACTATTGAATTCAGTGGGACTTGGTTCCAAGTAATGTGCTGAAGAATCAGCAAGATATATCAGTGAAACACAGTTGTGGCGAGGCGGGGGGGAGCCATTTCATGAAATAATTTTGCCTTGAATTACTGAGTCAATTAACACATTTTTGATTGAATCACTGTTTCTCACCAGCTCTAGCCTGGATAGGTGTAGGTGTTATGTTATTCCTTTTGTTCAGAGGCCTTGCTACAAGGTTGATGGTACCTTCAGAAGCTGATTGCGTGAACATCTTGGTCTGGGGTTCTTCTCCTTTGCCTTTCCTCAGGGCACACAGGTATTCAAATAGCCCATGGGAAGGTGGGAGAAGGATTGCCCCAAACATTTTCTCAGGCCATTGATGGTCTTCTCGGGAGCTAATGGCATGAGCTCCTTGGCCTGGGTGTCTTCTCTCCTCTCTTCCCTTCCAGTTAGAGAGCTTGCTTCAGAATCCCTTCCAATGTTGCAAAAGATGGTGGAGCACACCTCTTGACTCATGTGTAGCAAAACAACTTGGGCAGGCTATAGTTCTTAAAATATTTCACATGAATGTAAATGAAATGTAAATAAAAACTGTAAGGATTACCTGGTTTGCATGTAACAGCAACCCAGAGCATGAGGTGAGTATGGGTTATTGAATGGATAAAATAAAACAGCCACTCTACATGCCAGTACTACAGTGCTGCAAAGGCATTTGGGATACAGGAAGGGAGCAGGCGAAGGATGAGGGAATCAAACCTTCCAGGAATTGAAAAAATAATCTGCACTTTGGGCAATCATCTGGAACACAAATCATGAGTAACTCTGGGTAGGGCAACAACTCTGGGTTGTCATTACATGAGAACCAGGTCAATGTAAGTTTTTAAATGTAAGAATGTAAGTAAACACTGACTTACTACTAAATAGCTTGCTTAAAAGAGAATTATTGGAAACCATACCATACAAGATGCAAAACATTGTATTATTGACACTAATGCTACAGTCCTAAACTCATTTCCTAGAAAACATATGTTATGAACTCGATGAGACTTACATCTCAGCAAAATGTACCTTTTCCAATAACTATTTCCAAAACTGATTTTAAAAATACAACAGAATGTAAATGTGATTGAGAGGCAGAAATTCTACACCAGCTAGAAGAGTTGGTTAGACATAGCAAGGATTTAATTTTTCCCCTTCTAAGGCCAACAGTGCCACCTTTTGTTACCAAAAGGCCAACACATTTACAGCATGCCTTTATAAAATCAGCACAGTCATTTCTAGTTATTTTAGCTTCATGTGTAATGGTAAACCTTGTCTAATTTCCAAATGCTTTATTTTTCTAATTAACACCTGTATTCCATCAGTTACAAGATCCTCCTAAAAACCAGAAAATGCTATTTTTTAAATGAGTAATAGAAATTTTATAGAAGATGCAAAACATTATTTGATATGCAGCAAATACCCTAACATTAGGCTCTGGTCAGACAGGAATTTCTGAAGAGCTGGCAATAAAGTGGCAAGAGAGTGTTTGTTAAAATTTACAGTTCTTCAATTAGCTTGAGATGCATCAACTTCAAGGCTACCTCAATGGGAAACACAGATACTTTTGATAGTTTTATTAGTAAGTAACTGTAACAAATGAATTCAAACAAGAACAACAACAACAACTTGGAAACACATCACTAACTTCTATTAGACAAAATTCCCTTCTTTGTAGAAGAAGGTTAGACTCTGTCATCTTGGCCTTGAACACGATCATGCTCAGGATAAATGAAGGACTGACCAATGTTTGGAGTCTTTCTGAGTTTTAGCGTACAGGGTGACATCCAACACTGCATGAGTGGAATTCCAGCAAAGCCATGGGATTTCCCCTTCTCCCCCTGCATCCCCATGATGCCCACATTGTATGTGTGTTCTTCTGAATCCCAGCCTAAGAGGTGATTCATACAAATTGCTGTGGCAAGAATGAATCCACATGCTGCAACGATAACATCTGTAACTAAAAATCACATAGCTTGGGTGGATTACATGGTAATTTCCCATGCCACTGACCCCTGGGGAAGATGCAACAGTTTGTATGAATTAGTTTTGCATTTCTAATTTAATTTCTAAATTTCTATGTATCTTATTCTGTTCATTCATCCCAGTTCCAAGCTCAAAACACAATTCAGCATGAGGGGAAACTGTATATTTCTACTGCTCTGTATTCCATGAAAGGGGTATCCATATCATCGGCTATAAGGGCTGTAGTGATTGACTCCTTCACCAGGTACCTGGTTAGGTCTGCTAGTATCTCTGTTCTGCCTATCAGACTCACTCCCTGACCTTACACACATGGTTTCATGCTTCATGCTGATGAGGTCCCCCAACTTCTTTGTATTGAGTGACTTTAACATACATGCTGACACCTCCTTAACACTGCAGCTCAGGACTTCATGGCTGCCATGAAATCATGGGGCTGTTATCAGCCCCAACATACATTGCAGGTCACACACTGGATCTGGTGTTTCATACTAGCTGGGCAGATAGTGCTCTGCAGGTGGGGGATATTCTTGCAACTCAGTTGCCATGGACAGATCACTAACTGGTGAAAGTGGTTATCACTTTGTTTCCAGCCCCTAACTGGAAGTGGATCAGTTAAGACAATCCACCCTTGAATGTTGATGGATCCAAAGGGTTTACAGCCTGCCTTTAGGGGGTCTCCAGCCAACACCAGGAACTGTTATTTTGATGCCCTGGTTGAAATGTAGAATAGGGAAGGCAGTTGACACAGTTGTTTCTTTCCCACATGACAGAGCATATGCGTAGGCCTGATGCTCCAAGGTGCTGTAGGCAATGAAACAGCAAAGACCATGGCTTTAGTGACAGTGGTAGACAGTTCCAACCAAATATAGGCTAGAGCTGGGATGTCTAGCATGGTGCCCATGGGTAACAATGTGCCCGTGGACACCTCTACTGGCACCCGCTAGGCTCCCTGCCCCTCTTGATTTTTATTTTATTTCATAATTTAAAAAAAAATAAAACTTTTTTTTTAATCTGGGAGGCTGGCTTGCTATAAAGGGAAGAGCCACCTTTCAGCACCATCTTTATTTGGGCTCAAAAGAGTGGTTTTGTATTTTAGAGCTCAGACCCCAGCACTGCTTTGTACTGAAGACCTTAGGCTTTTCTTTTAGTCTCACCAGTTTGGCTTCTGGGAAATGAGTGTTCTGTGACCAAGTTTGTCCGCCATGGGAGCCATTTTATGAATGGTCAAGGTGCCCCTATGGCACCATTTTGTAAGAGCACCCGCAACACACTCGCAAAATTCCAGATTTGCCCACTGGCCCAAAAAGGTTGCGGACACCTGGGCCAGAGCACTTTGAAAGCCTATTCTGTGGCAATGATTTCTCCACCAAATCAAAATAATTTGCTATTCCTGTGTTTGTTGTTGTTGTTCAGTCACGTCTGACTCTTCGTGACCCCATGGACCATAGCATGCCAGGCCTTCCTGTCCTGCGCTCTCTCCCGGAGTGTGCTCAAGTCCATATTCATTGCATCGGTGATGCTATCTAGCCATCTCATCCTCTGCCGTCCCCTTCTCCTTTTGCCTTCAGTCTTTCCCAGCATCAGGGTCTTTTCCAGTGACTTTTCTCTTCGCATTAGGTTGTCAAAATATTTGTGCTTCAGCTTCAGTATCTGTCCTTCCAATGACCAGTCAGGGTTGATTTCCTTTAGGATTGACTGATCTGACCTCCTAGCAGCCCAGGGGACTCGTAAGAGTCTTCTCCAGCACCACAGTTCAAAAGCATCAATTATTCGGTGCTCAGCCTTCCTTATAGTCCAGCTCTCACAGCCATTATTTATTTATTTATTTATTTATTGCATTTATACCCCGCCTTTCTCCCTCTCGCAAGGAACTCAAGGCGGCTTACATTATCCTCCTCCTCACCGTTGTATCCTCACAACAACAACCCTGTGAGGTAGGTTGGGCTGAGAGTCTGTGACTGGCCCAAAGTCACCCAGTGAGCTTCCATGGCCAAGTGGGGACTAGAACCCAGATCTCCCGGCTCCCATACGTTGCTACTGGGAAAACCATAGCTTTGATTATACAAACCTTTATCGGCAAGGTGATGTCTCTGCTTCTTACTGTGCTGCCTAGGTTTGCCATAGCTTTCCTCCCAAGGAGCAAGCGTTTTTTAATTTCATGGCTACAGTCACCATCTGCGGTGATCTTGGAGCCCAAGAAAATAAAATCTGTCACTGCTTCCATTTCTTCCCCTTCTATATGCCAGGAAGTGATGGGGCCAGATGCCATGATCTTCGTTTTTTTAATGTGGAGTTTTAGACCAGCTTTTGCACTCTCCTCCTTCACCCTCAACAAGAGGCTCTTTAGATCCTCTTCGCTTTCTGCCATTAGGGTGTATCGTCTGCATATCTGAGGTTGTTGATAATTCTCCCGGCAATTTTAATTCCGACCTGTGATTCATCCAACTCGGCGTTTCTCATGATGTACTCTGCATATAAGTTAAATAAGCAGGGCGACAATATACAGCCTTATCGTACTCCTTTCCCAATTTTAAAGCAATCGGTTGTTCCATGTCCGGTTCTTACTGTTGCTTCTTGACCCTCGTACAGGTTTCTCAGCACACAGGTAAGGTGGTCCGGTACTCCCATCTCTTTCAGAATTTGCGAGAGTTTGTTGTGATCCACACAATCAAAGGCTTTAGCGTAGTCAATGAAGCAGAAATTGACATTTTTCTGGAATTCTCTTGCTTTCTCCATGATCCAGCAAATGTTGGCGATTTGATCTCTAGTTACTCTGCCTCTTCAAAACCCCACTTGTACTTCCGGTAGTTCTTGGTTCACATACTGCTGAAGCCTAGCTTGTAGGATTTTGAGCATAACCTTGCTGGCATGTGAAATGAGTGCAATTGTGCGGTAGTCTGAACACTCTTTGGCATTGTCCTTCTTTGGAATTGGAATGTAAACTGACCTTTTCCAGTCTTGTGGCCACTGTTGAGTGTTCCAAATTTGTTGGCATATTGAGTGCAGCACTTTAACAGCATCATCTTTCAGGATCTTAAATAGCTCAGCTGGAATACTGTCATCTCCGCTAGCTTTGTTGTTAGGAATGCTTCCTAAGGCCCACTTGACTTCACTCTGTAGGATGTCCGGCTCAAGTTCAGTGACCGCACTATCATGGCTATCAGGGACATTAAGATTTTTCCTGTAGAGTTCTTCTGTGTATTCTTTCCACCTCTTCTTAATCTCATCTCCTTCTGTTAGGTCCCTGCCTTCTTTGTCCTTTATCATGGCCATCTTTGCACAAAACGTTCCCTTGATATCTCCGATCTTCTTGAAGAGATCTCTAGTCTTTCCCATTCTATTGTTTTCTTCAATTTCTTTGCATTGTTCATTTAAGAAGGCCTTCTTGTCTCTCCTTGCTATTCTTATTATTCTTATTATTAAATTTATTAATCGCCCATATGGCTGGTCACCCAGCCACTCTGGGCGATGTACAACATACAATAAAACAGTTTAAAACAATAAAATTCTACAATCAAAACATTTTCTAAAATACCCTAACCCACCCCAAATGCCTGCCTGAACAACCACGTTTTTAATGCACGACGGAAGCTCATTAAAGAGGGGGCATGACGGAGTTCCCTAGGGAGGGAGTTCCACAGAATGGGGGCCACCACAGAAAAGGCCCTCTCCCTCGTCCCCACCAGTCTAGCTGTCCTGGCTGATGGGACAGAGAGAAGGTCATCCGAGGCTGATCTTGTTAAGCGGCCTGTCTGGTGCTGCTGGAGGCGCTCCTTAAGATAGGCTGGGCCGGAACCATATAGGGTTTTAAAGGTCAAAACCAACACCTTGAATTTGGCCCGGAAAACAACTGGTAACCAGTGCAACTCCTTCAGCACTGGAGTGATGTGATCTCGCCGGCGGCTGCCTTTAATCAGGCGAGCCGCCGCGTTCTGTACCAGCTGCAGTTTCCGAACCGTCTTCAAGGGTAACCCCACGTACAGCGCATTACAATAATCTAAACGAGAGGAGACCAGGGCATGTACTACCAATGGGAGCAGATGGTCGGGAAGGAAGGGGTGCAGCCGCCGTATCAGATGGAGTTGATACAGCACTGTCCGGCTCACAGCTGACACCTGAGCCTCCATGGACAGCTGGGAGTCCAAAATGACCCCCAGGCTGCGGACCTGGTCTTTCAAGGGTAGCCGTACCCCATTCAGCACCAGGTCAACATCCCCCAACCTCCTCTTGTCTCCCACCAAAAGTACCTCGGTCTTGTCAGGGTTCAGCTTCAGCTTATTCCTCCCCATCCAGCCACTCACCGTCTCCAGACATTTGGACAGGGATTCTACAGCCAACCTTGGTGAAGATTTGAATGAGAGGTAGAGCTGCGTGTCCTCCGCATATTGATGACACTGCACCCCAAACCTCCTGATAGCCCCCAGCAGCTTCACACAGATGTTAAATAGCATCAGGGAGAGGATGGAACCCTGTGGCACCCCACAAGTAAGTGGCCACAGGTCCGAAACCTCCTCTCCCAGAGCTACCCTCTGGTACCTGCCTGAGAGGAAGGACCGGAACCACCGCAATACGGTGTCTCCAATGCCCAACCCCTCCAGGCGGTCCAGGAGGATACCGTGGTCAACGGTATCAAAAGCCGCTGAGAGGTCGAGAAGAACAAGGAAGGAGCATTCACCCCTATCCAGAGCCCTCCTCATATCATCTACCAAGGCGACCAAGGCCGTTTCTGTCCCATGCCCAAGCCTGAAGCCCGACTGAAATTGGTCTAGATAATCAGTTTCTTCCAAGTGTGCCTTCAACTGCACCGCCACCACCCGCTCAATCACCTTGCCCAAAAATGGCAGATTTGAGACTGGGTGAAAGTTGTTCAAAACTTGAGGATCCAAGGAGGGCTTCTTTAAGAGCGGTCTTATCACTGCCTCCTTGAGGGCTGATGGCATCACTCCCTCCTCAAGGGAGGCGTTCACCACCGCCCTGATCCCCTCACCCAGTCTCTCTCTGCAGCCCATAATGAGCCAAGATGGGCAAGGATCAAGTAAGCAGGTGGTCGGCCTTACAGATGAAAGCACCTTGTCCACTTCATCAGGAGGAAGAAGCTGGAACCGATCCCACAAAACCGGTTTGCCACAGGCTGCCTCTTGCTCACTAACTGTATCCACAGCGTTCAGAGTAACACACCTAATCTGATCAATCTTATCTGCAAAGTGCCTTGCCAAGGCCTCACAGGAGGCCTTAGAATGCTCCAGTGGTTCCAGAGCCACAGGACCGACCAGGCTCCGGACCACTTGGAACAGCCTCCTGGGACAGCACTCTGCAGACACAATAGAGGCAGCATAATATTCCTTTTTTGCTGCCTTCACCGCCACGTGATAGGCTGAAGATACAGCTCTAGCCCGTGTCTGATCGTCTTTGGAGCGAGACTTCCGCCACCGGCGCTCTAGCCATCTCACCTCTTGTTTCAGAGCTTGTAACCGCGGATTGAACCATGGTGCAGTCCAAGCCCTGTTCAGGGGGAGAGGGCGTTTTGGAGCCACCCGATCTAATGCCCCAGTGATTGCGGCATTCCAGCCACCCACCAGGGTATCGACCGAGTGGCCGTTGGCGTGCCCCAGAGAATCCCCAAGCGCGTTCAGGAATCCATTTCAATCCATAAGATGCCTGGGGCGGACCATTTTAATGGATCCTCCACCCCTGCGGAGGGGTTGTGGAACCGAGAAGTCCAACGTCACCAGATAGTGATCTGACCATGACAAGGGGGTAGTGGATATACCCCCAACTTCCAGATCACTCCCCACTTCTCCAGAAACAAACACAAGGTCTAGTGCATGACCGGCTACATGGGTGGGCCCAGTTAGAATATGGTGCAGCTCCCAGGAGGCCATGGTCTCCATGAAGTCCCGAGGTGCTCCTGTGAGGATGGCCTCCGAATGTACGTTGAAGTCCCCCAACACCAATAAGTTAGGGGACTGTACACGCACATCAGAGACCACCTCAAGCACCTCAGCCAGGGAGTCAGTCGTGCAGCGGGGTGGACGGTACACGAGCAGAATCCCCAGACTGCCCTTCGGGCCCAACCTCCAGTACATGCACTCAGCAACCTTGGTCTCCTGGAGAGGGGGTCTGGTGAAGACCAAGGACTCTCGGTAGATAACAGCCACTCCCCCTCCCTGATCCCCAGCCCTCGGCTGCTGTGCATACGAAAATCCACTGGACACATGGCTGCAAGGGTTGGAGCAGCAGCCTTGGCCAGCCAGGTCTCCGTAATACATGCCAGGTCTGCACCCGCATCCAGGATCATGTCATGGATGAGGGAGGTTTTCTGGGTAACAGACCTGGCATTGCAGAGCAGCAAACGAAGGCCAGAAGATGGGGTCACGCCTCCCCCAGCCATCCTTTGGCTCTGGACAGGCCCGGAGCAGGGGACAGATACTACACATCTCTCCCTTGTTCCCCTTACCTGGCATGGCCTGCCCCTAGCGCTCTGCCAGCGCCTGCCGCCCAGCCTCGGTATGTTCTGGCCCCCAACACTCCCCCCACTGCCTCCATCAGGTGGACACATGCCCCCTCGCTCCCGCCTATCAGGCAGGGTACCCACCCCTAAAAACACAACAACCCCCCCCCAACAAAATAAAACAAACAAACAAAACAATTAAAATCCCCTTATAAATGCCAGGCAGGAGTCCACAGGGAAGGCCTGGTGGTGGTGGTGGTGGCGGCGGTGGCGGCGGCGGCGGCGGCGGCGGCAGCAGCAGCAGCAGCAGCAGCAGCAGGCCCAGCAGCAGCAAGCACACCTCTTCCCCGGTGGTGGTGGTGGTGGTGGTGGCTTCTCCTGCAGGCCCTGGCTCTCCCAGGCCACCTCAGCCAGCCAGCTTATGTAGCCCCTCCAGGGAGGGGCAGGTGGAGCAGCACAGCTGGCTCAGTACCTGGGGGCCTGGTCCTGCAGGGACTGGCGGTCTGTCAGGCAGAAGTCTACAGGGAAGGCCTGGTGGTAGTGGCGGTGGCGGCAGCAGCAGCACCAGGCCCAGCAGCAGCAGCAGGCCCAGCAGCAGCAGCAGGCCCGCCTCTTCCCTGGTGGTGGTGGTAGCTTCTCCTGCAGGCCCTGGAAATCTGCATTTAGTTGGGTATTTCTTCCCCTTTCTCCCTTGCTTTTTGCTTCCCTTCTTTCCTCAGCTACTTGTAAAGCCTCATCAGACAGCCACTTTGCTTTCTTGCGTTTCTTTTTCTTTGGGATGGATTGAGTTGCTGCCTCCAGAACAATGTTACGGACCTCTGTCCATTGTTCCTCAGGCACTCTGTCTATCAGGTCTAATCCCTTAAATCTATTCCTCACCTCCACTGTATATTTATAAGGGATATGATTGAGGTCATACCTGAATGGTTTAGTGGTTTTCCCTACGTTCTTCAATTTAAGCCGAAATTTTGCAACAAGAAGCTCATGATCTGAGCCACAGTCAGCTCCAGGTCTTGTTTTTACTGACTGTATAGAGCTTCTCCATCTTTGGCTACAAAGTACATAATCAATCTGATTTCGATATTGACCATCTGGTGATGTCCATGTGTAGAGTCGCCTCTTGTGCTGTTGGAAAAGCGTGTTTGCTATGATCAGCATGTTGTCTTGGCAAAACTCTATTAGCCTTTGTCCTGCTTCATTTTACACCAAGGCCATGCTTGCCTGTTATCCCGGTGATTTCTTGACTTCCTACTTTAGCATTCCAATCCCCTATGATGAAGAGGACATCTTTTTTTGGTGTTAGTTCTAGAAGGTGTTGTAGGCCTTCATAGAACTGATCGACCTCAGCTTCTTTGGCCTCAGTGGTTGGGGCAGAGACTTGAATTACTGTGATGTTGAATGGTTTGCCTTGGATTTGTACTGAGATCATTCTATCGTTTTTGAGATTGTACCCCATTACTGCTTTTCCCACCCTTTTGTTGACTATGAATGCTACTCCATTTCTTCTGAGGGATTCTTGCCCACAGTAGTAGATATAATGGTCACCTGAATTAAATTCACCCATGCTTGTCCATTTTTGTCCATCAGACTTTCTTTTCACCACCAGACACATCCACAGGTGAGTGTGCTTTCGGCTTTGGCCCAGCCACTTCACTCTTTCTGGCGCTACTTGGAAATTCCCTCTGCTCTTCCCCAGTAGTATATTGGACACCTTCCGACCTGAGGGGCTCATCTTCTGGCGTCTTATCTTTTAGCCTTGTGATACATTCCATGGGGTTTTCTTGGCAAGAATACTGGAGTGGGTTGCCATTTCCTTCTCCAGTGGACCACATTTTGTCAGAACTCTCCGCCATGACCTGTCCGTCTTGAGTGGCCCTGCACGGCATAGCTTATGGCTTCACTGAGTTACGCAAGCCCCTTCACCACAACAAGGCAGTGATCCATGAAGGGGTTCCTGAGTTTACAGTGTGTTGACTTGCAATATTTTTCAAAACTGTTCCAGACATTCTACATCTGGCTAAAATCAAGATCAATTTCAAACCTTGGTGACACCTAAGCCCTATGCCTAGGGCTGAGGTTCACCTGCTTGCGTATAGGGCTAAAGTGTGGAGCAGGATGTCAGCCCCCAGATAAGCCCTTCCCCCAGTGTCCCTGCATGTCTAGTCCCCAGTTAGACCTTTGTACTTGAGTGTGAACGACTGAAGAGGGCTGTGTAAGTGCGTTCAGCAAAATGCATTTACAGAGTTCCTGCAATCATGAAGTCTGCCTTATCGGGGTTTCCAATCATGGGAACTCTGTAGGTGCGATCAGCTGAACATGCTTACAAGCTGTCTTCAGACCTTCATGCTCAACATGCAAAGGTTTACCTGGAAGCTGGCCATGTGGGAACACTAGGGGCTGGGCTTACATACACGTCCACATCCCCTTCCACTCTTTAGCCCTACAAATGAGCAGGCAATTATGCCTGCATAGGGCTACAGTGACATATTTCTAGGCACTTTATGCAGAGAAATGGCTCACATGCACTCCAGCTTAGACACCACATTAATTGTAGATTTAAGGCAGAAAGTGTCTGAGGCCACCACTGTTCATGTTTCCTTGGATGAGTTGCAGTTGTGATGTCCCTTTCTTTACAAATTGCAGCCACTGCCCTCCTCCTTCAAGCCTCTGAAAATACGGCATTATGTTCTCCTTTAACTCTTTGTGTGCCTCACTCAGTGGCAGCTTTAGAGAAAGACTCAGCACCTATACAACATTGTTCCACTCTAAATCCTGCTTCGTTGCTGCCTGATCCTTCTGAAGCTATCCCTTATGATTGTTTGGAAGTGGCTGAACGCCCAGCAAGCCACATCCAGACCTGACAGATGACCCACTGAGTGATGTAGATTGTGTGTATGTTGTAGATGGGTTTTGTCAAAGAAATACTGAAGAGATATGCTGTCTGCACTTCCCATACTGTCATAGAACAAAATCTGTTGCCTAACTGTACTTCTGCTCAAGTGGCAGAACTTTTTGCTCTCTCGAGGGCTACTGCCTTATTCCTTTAAAGCTTCTGAAGACGTTGCACAACTCCAAAATCAGGCCCAAATGTTGGGGGGGGGAAAGTGGAGACTGACTGGTTACTGATAAGTACTTGTGGACTGTGGGAATGCTGTGGACAAAATATACCTCGACTTCAGCAAAGCTTTTGACAAAGTGCCCCATGATATCCTGATGGGCAAACTAGCTCAAAGTAGGCTGAAACAATGATCCGGTGGATCCACAGTTGGCTACGGAATCAGACTCAAAGAGTGCTTATCAATGGGATCTTCTCAAACTGGTGAGAGGTAACGAGTGGGGTACCACAGGGCTCAGTCCTGGGCCTGGTGCTCTTTAAGATTTTTATTAATGACTTGGATGAGGAGGTGCAGGGAATGCTTATCAGATTTGCAGATGAAACAACATTGGGTGGGATAGCTAATACTTTGGAAGACAGAAACAAAATTCAAAGTGATCTTGACAGGCTGGAGGGTGGGGCAGAAAACAACAGAATGAAATTTAATAGGGATAAATGCCAAGTTCTGCATCTAGGAAAAAAAACCAAATGCACAGTAACAAGATGGGGGATACTTGGCTCAACAACACTACTAGCGAGAATGATTTTGGAATTGTTGTCGACCACAAACTGAATATGAGCGAACAATGTGATGTGGCTGCCAAAAGGGCAAATGCTCTTTTGGGCTGCATTAATAGAAGCATAGCTTCCAAATCCCGGGAAGTACTAGTTCCCCTCTACTCCGCACTGGTTAGGCCTCATCTGGAGTACTGTGTCCAGTTCTGGGCACTGCACTTTAAGAAGGATGCAGACAAGCTGGAGAGGGTTCAGAGGAGGGCAACAAGGATGATCAGGGGAATGGAAACAAAGCCCTATGAAGAGAGACTGAAAGAACTGGGCATGTTTAGCCTTGAGAAGAGAAGACTGAGGGGAGATATGATAGTGCTCTTCAAGTACTTGAAAGGTTGTCACAGAGATGAAGACCAGGATCTCTTCTCGATCATCCCAGAATGGAGGACACGGAATAATGGGCTCAAGTTACAGGAAGGCAGATTCTGGCTGAACATCAGGAAAAACTTCCTGACTGTTAGAGCAATACAACAATGGAACCAATTTCCTAGGGAGGTAGTGGGCTCTCCCAAACTGGAGGCATTCAAGATGAAGCTGGACAGCCACCTGCCAGGGATGCTTTGACTTGGATTCCTGCCTTGAGCAGGGGGTTGGATTCAATGGTCTTATAGGCCCCTTCCAACCCTACTATTCTATGATTCTATGGTTGTCCTCAGTACACTGGCCATTTGAGGCGCTCCCCAGGCAGCCATCTGGTAGCGCCCATGGTCCTTCTTTTCCACCTTGTAGTAGCAGATAAGAAAAGTAGAATCAATTGAGTTATTCCCCCAAGGAGTGAAGGTGCCACAACAATTTAGATCAAGTAAATTGCAAAAATGTGAATAATGTGTTTAATGTACTCAATAACTTTGTTTTTGCTTTGCTTTAGAGAAGTGTTTTTATATCTGTATTTGTTCCTATGGTTCCTGTCATGTGGGGTGTGAGCTTTTTACTCCTCAGAGGGAGAAATCCTATGGCCGCTAGTCAGTGGCTAGACAGCCATAGGATATCTTGTTTTCCAGGAACTGATCTTCTCCCCCGCCCTTCTGCACTGCCTCGCAGGCAGCATGGAGAAGCCCTGTGGTGCTCGCTCGCAAGAGGAGTACAGAGCAGCTGAAACGGGGCATTCCAGGGGGCGTTCTGGGGCGAGGAGGGCGGAAATGCCTGTACAACACATCCTATGTGTCATATGGCAGCCTCCTCCACTGCTCTGCCCTTCTGCAGCTAGACAGCCGAAAGTGGCTGTCTAGCCAAAAAATAAAGGGCAGGAGGAACGCAGAGGGAATGATCCCCTCCGTGCTTCTCCTTCCCTGCATTGGATAGGTGGTCGCCTCCGAGTTCGGAGGCGGCCACCTGTCTGCATAGGTTTGCACCCTTAGTCATCAACTGCCTGTCCTTTGGGTCAGCTAGACAGATTGTCCTATATGCCACCTGAAAGCTACAACAGCAGCAGCTTCTCCCATGTAAAGATCAAGATGGAATGACTATGCGTGACTGGTAATGGAGAGTGAGTGTTGGCTAGCAACCTTCTGTATTGTTATGTATTGGCTAATGTTTTTAAACATGTATTGTAGCTTAGGCTCAGCCTTCTGTGGGTACCAATAAGTGTTACTACACAAAGAAGAAAATGCAAGTGAAAGTGAATGTTTGTTGAAGGATGCTACATGTGCTAGAAGGATGCTGTTGATATTGGAATGAGATTTTAAAGTGTAAACTTTAAAAGCAAGTGTAAACTTTTATTGAAAGTCACTGGCAGAATATATTGGTGCACTGAAGTAACAGTGGATTTGAAATCCCATGTATTATGCTTTATCCCATCATGTTGGTTATTGTTATTTTCTCGCTTTGTCATTTTGCTTTGTATGTAGCCTAGAAAGCTTAATAATATATGATTTGTTTTAACTGTTGATGAAAAACTGCATATGGAATCTGTGAAAATTCAAAGGGTGGAGTGTATTGGATTTGGTTTCAGAAGAATGGCAGGCAGGCGCGAATTTGCCCAGAACCGTATGCAGTATTTAATGCAGTGTTTAATAGCACGAGTACACTGATTTGCTAGAAAATTGGCAATTTTCATGATTTTAGAGTTCATTCTTATAGCTGTATTCACATACAGTGAAGGCCATACTTTTTGCTACCAACTAAAGCTAAAACAATGCACAGTAATTGTTCTTCATATTGTGTACCTTTTAACTGATAAGGGATGCTGAGAAACTTATTTTGCTGCCAAAGGAGAAAGAACTTGGGAAAGGGTTGAACAAGGAGCCCATCCTCCCCTGTGGGGGCTGTTTTTAAATATTCCAATTGATTTTATCCTGATGCCAAAATGCTGCAATTACCAATATGTGCTTGTGATAGTTGACATGTTTTCCAAGTGGGTCAATTTACGGGGCAAGTCATGCAAGAACTGTGTAAAGACCTGAGAATCAAACAGAATCTGCACTGCCCTGACCATCTGCAGTCAGCAGGTAGAGAGGCAGAATGGTATCTCAAAAGAATGAACTGTTAAAGCTGTGTGACGAGCTAGAGCTTAAATGGTCAGATGCACTGTCACTAGCTCTCGTGAGCATGAGAAACACTCCCAACAGGGTTAATGGACTGAGCCCACATGAAATCCTCATGGCAAGGCCAATGAGGCTTCCAGTCTCTTCTCCATGTGCTGAAGAACTTTTTTCTGACAAAACTGTATTAGAATATTACAAAGGACTGATGCAATGTGTCAAAGCCTTTCATTCACAGGCCAAAGAAGCCTTGCTGGCTCCACCAGTACGTGAAGCTTTTCCAAAGGAAGAACACCTTATAACCCCGGTGGAAAGGCCCGTGCCAGGTTATCCTAGTCACCAACACTGCTGTCAAGTGCCAAGTTCTCTCCATGTGGGTCCACACTTCCCACTGCAAGAAGGTGCTGAGATCTATCAACGCCAGTCAAGAGATGACAACAAGGGACAGAGATGCGATCCCCAGGATGATCCAGGGAAACGTCCCCTGAAGCAGACAACTTCAGAAGTGGACTACTGTACCCAAGACTTACCAGGCTCCTGAAAGTACAACCTGAGGTCAAGGAGAAAGGACATGATTGATGGACCCACTTCCTGACCTGTATTAGCAAGGCTGGAGCAGCTGCCCTGCCTGGTTCCTATTTGGACTTTTCCTGTTTGGACTTCTCCTTGTTTGAAAAAGTTACTTTGTAGTTCTTTGGTGCCATCTGAGGACCATAATAATGCCCTGCCACTCCTGAGAAGCCAGTAAAGTTCTGCCTGCTGACAGAGTTGGCAAAGTTCAGCAGTGAGCCTAGTGTCAACTGGTGAACAACTGATCATGAGACCAGAAGATGTCTTAATGATTTTGGACTTTGGGTAATAAAGGAACACTGGGAGGCTGGGATAAGAATCATGTTATAAACATGGGAAATTTAGCAGCAAGGAATGTTAAATTGTCTAAATGTTGGAAATATGTGCACCTCCCAACCCAGTAGATATCCCATAGTGGGGTAATAAGAGTTACACCCTATATAAAGACCACATCGAATGTTTCAGAATAGGTTAAGTCCCTGTTGAGGTATCTTATTGTTGGTATTATTGTTCTCATAATCATATATGTATTCATACAACTTGTGATCTGTGCCTGTAAATGTTGTATCTCAAGGATGAGCAAGTGCTTGCAAACTATGCCTGCCACCAAAATGGAGGTCTTGATAATGAAAGAAATGGAAAGTGAGTGGAAAAGAAAAGAGGAAGTTTTGAAACTTATGCTAATAAACTCTGACGGTTGGCCAGAGGCCTCCCCAATGGAGTAGGCCCTGGCCAAAAGGAGGGACTGAAGTGGGAAAATGCCACTTGGATTGTTAGTATGGGAATGTGTTGCTGAGGCGCCGAGAGTCTCATAGGCAATAGTGATTGAATTAGTGCTAGAGGACGGTGGCTGATTAACTTATTGCACATGAGTCACAATGCCTAGCAGAGCCCTTGTCTCTGGAAACTGAAAACGTCCTTTGAAGGAAGTTTGTAGCCCCTTGATTCAGCGCTGCACCAAATACTGACCAAAATTTATGTTATGTGCCTTGTTTACTTGTTTGTATAAATACCAAAGTTGCCTATTGTTTTGGGTCCAGTCCTGAGGGACCACATTGGAAACTCTTGACTGCACCACACCTTGGTGTTCTGGTAATAAACATCTGCTCAAACAAAAAGTTGGTGTCTGTTCTCTGGCTGAGCCCGGCAGAAGGGTAAAACTTTGAAACACTATGACAAGTGAAAACACAGAACAGATTACTGGGTTCATCACAGAATATATCATCAACCCAAGGCACAGTGAATCACTGAAGATGGAAGCCAAGTATGTTTCTTTAGGGGAAATTGTGTAAAAGGCAAGCTGTGCTGGTACTGTACATCCTAACAAAAACTGTTTCACCTTTTTTACTGCAGGAAAATGGATTTGTAACCACACTTAAGGCTGAGAACCCCTTCCACAATATGAGAGAAAGATGCCTGGCTTTTTTCATTACATGCCACACTCTGACATGGTTATTTTTTCTGGCACAGAAATGTCATCTGTGCCTTTGAATTAAAATATGTATTTTGAATTTATTTAATTCCCAATGTCTTCAGTATAACTAAAATGTAAGGTGGTAGTGCTAAAAAAGGGACTCTAGGTGGTAAAATCACTGGGGATGTGAAATACCTTAAAACAACGGTGGGAATCCCTGGTTAATGTATTAAAAAGGGATTCCCACCCTTGTGGGAGGGATTTCTAATTAAAATACAAAGCACCTATAAGGAAAACCGCAAGTGGTGGCAGCTAGCCCAAGCATAATCACGCAGCCATGCTTAAACACCTCTACATTAACTCTTAGAGAAACAGCCACAGCTGTAGAAGGGCAGTATTTAAAAGACCCATAGCTTAACAGTGTAAAATGTGTGACATTTAAATCAACATATCTGCCTTCTCATACACTCTGTTGAATTCCATCTGTTTCCAGTGAGGTCCTCCACCAGCCAGGATAGCTGCTTCCCCCACCCCTCCCCAAGTGCCCTGGGGAAAAGAAAAGAAGAGTTTCTAGCTCTTTGACAAAATATCACCACCACCACCCCCAATCAAAAATTAAAATGAGCTTGTCTGTAGGTTGTGCTATAATCCATATTTATCTGTGGATAAATAAGCAGAAATAATATTTTTTCTAAAAATGACTTGAAGAAAAAGAGAAAAATCACTGATCGCTTACATGCAGGAGAACTTCTGTCTCCTTCAGAAAGCAAAGGAGCTTTGCAACACATGTCCTTATACACCTTTGGCCTATTGTATGACCCCCAGTTCCAGCAATTGGTTGTCCAAGTTTTACAGTCCCTCATTGGCTGATTTCAAATATTCCTCACCTTCAGGGTCACCTGGTGTACACCTCCATGATGACAGTGCTACCTTGGACAGCCCTCTGAAATGATCACATCCTGTCATCACTCACAACAAGTGATGGGATTATGTCCTAGTATCCTGGAAGAAAATCTCATCAACCTTCTTCCTGCGTACAGCTCTGTGTGGGCCCTGTCTTTTTCTTTTCTTTTTTTAATAAAGGGAAGACCATACTCAGAGTTTTAAAAAATATATTTACAAAACGTAAGAAATGGTTTATAGCATCTATTTTTGAGTGCCACAATTGGATGATTTCCCACCTCCAGAATCTTCTGCGGTGCACCTTCATGATGAAATATTTTGAAGGACCATACAGCCTTGGCCAGCCCCTTTGCCCGCTGCAGTGTCATACCCTGCTATCCTGAGCTGCTGCTGAGAATATGACCTGGGGGGGGGGGGCGGGATCTTCACAACAGTGGAATAAGAAGCGCATTGGAGGATTATCCAGATTTTCATGGAATCGGCTTTGGCCCTTCAGGGACACACGAAGCAAAAAAAAGCCAAGTGTACCATACCGTAACAATCCGCTTTTTGCAGGTCACACAGCACTTGAAAGGAACTTACTTCCAGGTTGGGTCAGGGGAGTAGAACTGAACGTCATCAACTTGGCAGGGGCTGCTCAACCAATGAGAGAGGCTTGTTTCCTGCCCCTGTCCAGGCTCTCCCCTGCTACTACATTATTATGAATGGAGAGCAACTAATGCACAATTCTGAAGGCTAGAAACAGCGCTAAAAAGGCAGGCTAGATAATCGCTCCCCATGAGAGCACCCCAGCAGCACAAATAAGCCCCATTCCAGCAAACAGTTATAGCTGCAACCCCCCTTTCTCCTTCTCTGGCCACTTCTCCCAGCTTGCAATGATAGGCTTCTCTGCTCCTGTGATCCCAAAACCGTGGTAGATTGCTACTGCAATAAAGCCCTTATGTGCATCAAAGAAGCAAAATAATGTAACATCAGAGAAGCAACTTAACACAACATCAGAGAAGCTAAGTATCGCAAACATCAAAGTGCATGATCACGGAGGCTAGTTACCCCCATTGGCAAAAAAGCAGTGCAATGCAATTCTGAAGGCTAGAAAGAGCACTCTAGCACTTTGATGTGTTGGAAAGGCAGGCTAGTTACTCTAGTTACCGGTTACCAAGGTCACCGCTAGGTGAAAAACACACCCCTAGGAATGCCCCAATCATACCAAATTTAAAGCAGAGGGATAGGCCCATAGCAGCTGAACTGCAGGGAAACTGAATTAAAGAAAAACAATGGAATAAAAGTACTCTGCAAAAATGCAGCTTCCCCACAAGTAAACTCTGGGGTGGCTGCAGACTGGCCACAACATCATATGCTGCAAAGGACCTCCGAACAGTCCCAATCCACAGCAAATCACCCATGAAGACAGGCCCCTGGTGGCTTGGGGGGAAATGTAATCAAGCTTCTGCTTGCATGCAGCTCTGCTTTGGTTTGTTTTTTAACAGACAACTGGACAAAACATTTTAAAGGTAAAGGAATTTATTCAGAGTTCTTAAAAATTATATTTGCAGTGGTAAGAAATGACTGATAGTGCCTATCTTTTATTACATGTTGAAGAAAGGCTTGGTCAGATGTCTTCATTATTTTTTCAAGCTGCTTAAGAGCATTTATAGATCCACTAACCTCTGTGGCCAAGATTAAGACCAGGTCCACATTCTCTAGGGTCAAAACAAGACATTTTAGAGAATAAGTGATAAGGGCAAGAACATGCAGCACATGCTGAATACAGATTTTTGCACAGGGGATCTGAAATTTCATGGAAATGTCCATTTCTGTCCATGATGCACATTTGTGGGACCACTGTCCAGGCACTTGCAGGCACTTGCATCCAATACAGCTCTCAGATACTGGTTTAGGCAGTGCTTTAGAAATTAGAATGCCATAAATGGTTGCCCTGACAATGGCACGCATGGCTGCACAGCATTTTCTTGGTAAAACATACTATGTTTTATCAATCTGCAGTCCAAGATTTTTCTGTGCGATATGTGCAGACTGGTCAGTTGCCAGTGCTTTAGGATCCTAAAAGATATTTAAAAAGTATTAGGAAAACCATGTTTATATACAGGCCACAGAAAACGCACACACACGCATACACCCCTGAGTGTGAACGTTCCCTGTAGAAACCATGTTCCAGAGCTCTATAAGTTGGGCATTAGCATCTCAGATCGTTGAGTAGTTACAGCATTTGCAGCTAGAACTTGGAATTTTAAGAACTGTAATTTTTTTTAAAACAACCCTTACAAGTAGTTTTCTCCACAAGTAGTTTCCCAGGAAAAGTTGCTTACCTGCGTTAGAGTTTTCTATTAAAATTGGGTCCAACAAGCTTTACCATATTTGGGAAAATTTGGGAAGTTCTGATGAGTGACAGTGTGAGAGCATCTTTCTTACAGTGATATCTTCTCCTGGGACAGAACTGAGATTTTTTTCCCAAGGGAATGTACGTTATATTTGTGAGCCACCCTGGGGGGCGGGGGAAGGCTTTGCCTTGAAAGGTGGCATACGCATACTTGAGCTAAATAAAAGGAACACATGCAAAAGCAAGAGCAGAAACTACAACAGGAAGTTCACAGAGACTAGACCCATGAACTGCCTGGTAAGTCAGTGGGAAATAGCACTATGATGGGAAACAGGAGGTGGAGATTTGAGTCCTGCTTGGGGGAGCCTGTTGAAGGGACCTGTCAAAGTCAGTAGTTTGGTTATTCTCCCATCCAGAATGATTTAGATGCAAGACTGGGGGCAGGACTAGAATTCAAGCCTCTCAGTTCACAGAGCAAAGCCCTAGTAATCACACAGCCGCAGTCTTTGTATCCTGCCAAGAGGCCCAGCCTATGACAAGCCCCATGAATGGCTCTCGGGGACTGGGTGGTTAACAAATGATGTAGTGGCATACTTACTTTCAGATGTGTACATGTCTACACAACCTATCACATTGCATTATTTGCAACCACAGCAAAGAAAACTCATGCAAGCATTGTGAAGAAAGTGTCAATTGATTACAGAATCACTTTTACAATCTGAGCAAGTTAAGTTAAAGTAATTACGGGAAGATTTTTTGAAGGATATGTTCTACTTATGGTTATGTTAAATGAAAACTAGAAGCCCAGTTATGTTTTATGTCTTTGGTTCAGACATTTTTACTTTTTTATGAACTGCAATGGCCTATAGCTAAAAGCAACAAATATTTTGTATTGTAAATTTGTAAGTGCCAAAGCCTTGTCCGAGGTACAGAGACCCGCAGACTTGATAGGATATTGTGGGGGATAAACCACTGCTTCACTCCCAGTGTGTATGTCCCATCAGAAAGACAACCGAGGTGAGCCACAAGGCAGGGGTTCCTTATCTGCTGCCCCTCAGAAGGACAGAGATACAGATGAAATAATCACAGTGTTTATTGTCCAAGATCAGGTGGTTCTGCCATCCAAAATAGGAACAGGCTCACCAATTTTTCTGTGGAGACAGCTGCGTGGCAAGATGACGAGGTAACAGCTGTCTCTTTCCTCCTCAATGCATCCCCCTGCTGAGTACTACTTGCGCCTGTGATATAGCTTTCTTCCAGGCACCTTGCAAAGCCACACAAGCACACTGAGGACAGAGGTGGCAGCCCCACAAAGACACAGATGGCCTCACACTGGTTACTACTGTATTGCTGAGGGTTTGCGTGGCTCAGGACTATGGGACAGCTTTGTCTCTGTGAGTGTTGGAGGGCTGCCCTGTCCCATTGCCTGTAGAGATACCAAAAAAAACATGCAGAGTGCAATAAGTAAAGGATAGCAGCTGGAAGAGACAGTGGCCGTGAATGGATACTCATTGACAGAGTGATCGAGATAACAGATACTGCCGCCTAGGTGTCCTTTCATTTTGCATGCTCCAGCCCAGCTCCCCTGTTGGCTCTATTCTATGTGCCTTGGCTCTGATCATGCAAGGAAAGATGAGCCATGAGTGTTTGGTGCTCACCATTGCCTTCACGATTGTATGGGGGCGGGGGAAGCTAACAGCCCTCCCCTTTTAAAACCTGCACACCTATTTCTATCACCAGTGGAGTAATGAAGGGTTTTTAAGCCACTAAATATTTTCCCCATATTATAGGGGTAGGGGGAGAGAAGGCAATCTTGCCTTAGGGTGTTCAGACTCTGCTGAATCACAATCTGAAGAAAATTAAACACACTTTAGTCTTGATGAAAGAAATGGAACTTAAGCACAGAATTAGCAGCTTATATTCCACTCAATTTTATGGGAGTTCAATTTGCTTAATTTCCTCTGGATCGTGCTCATGATTGTTTGGGGAGGCCAGGTACAGCATAATCACAAAATATGTGGCAGTTCAGTCCTAAAACATGTGTTTGGTTTTTTTTAATTAAGAACATAAGAAGAGCCATGCTGAATCAGACCCAAAGCCTAGCTAGTCCTGCATTTGGTTCACACAGTGGTCAACCAGATGCCTATAGAAGCCTACAATTAGGCCATGAGTGCAACACCACCTTTTCACTTGTGTTCCCCAGCAACTGGCATACAGAGGCATATTGCTGCTGCCTGGTACATGACTAGTAGCCATTTTATAGCCTTATCCTCCATGTATTTGTCTAATCCCCTTTTAAAGCTATCCAAGTTGATGGGCATAACTATACCTTATGGTAGCAAATTCCATAGTTTAACTATGCACTGTGTGAGGAAATATTTCTTTTATCTGTCCTAAGTCTCCCACCATTCACCTTCATTGGATGACCCTGGGTTCTAATATTATGAGAGATTAGTATTACCTACTTTCTCCATACCATGCTTATTTTTATGTACCTCTATCATGTCTCCCCATTACTTATTCCTTTTTTCTAAGATAAACAGTAAATCCCATACATGCCTACAGAGTTTCCAAATACCAGTGTGCTTAGGACGGCAGTCCAAACCAGTCAGAAGAATGTTAGTAAGATTACTTAGGTACATCTACTGAAAAAGAGAATTATCTATATTTTTGGAAGCTTGAGCATTGGTTCCCACAGGAAACAGAAAAATCAAAAGAAAATTACTGGGAAGCCTGGGAAGCCTATTGTATCTGATGTTTCATTCAGCTATAACATTATTCATGGAAAGAAACCACAAACAGAAGACAACACAAAAAGAGTCATATTTATACATCATGAGTTCAAGCAAATGCAGATGCATGTGGTTTTTAGTTAGTTTCAGTTTTGGGGAGCAGAACTAGTTTTATTTTTATTATTAACAACATTGATTTGGCAGCTCATGTTTGGTTAAATGCTACATTGTTTTTTGAAACACTTGTAATATTACTTGCATTGCTTATTATTTGTGTAACATTATCCTGTCAGCTACCTCTTTCTCTTACATTTATGCCAATTATCATTAATTTCCTGTGCTTTCCCTCCTTTTTCTGCCATTAACTGTTTCCTCATTTTTTAACTGCCATTTTTTAACTGCTGACCTTCATATGACTTAATTTAATTTCCACATAGTGCATTCTGGTGAAAATATATCTGGGCCAATCTTAGATGAATCATCAATTTGTGTAAGATAAACACTCTTTAAAATAAAATTATTTAGCATTCCCAATACATATTAGTATATTTTCTCTTACTGTAACAAATGGACATGTATTTGGATTACTGAGAACTGTCTTTAATAGGAATGAGTAGTCATCCTCTTACGAAATACTGATTGTTGGAGCCACTCACAGAGAAGATCACTGTTATTTTCAATTTAGACTTTATTCAAACATGTGAAGGGTTGTAGAATTTTGCTTTAACTATTATAACTAAAGCATGCAAGCTGGAATATACTCCTTCAAGATCAGTAGGGATTCAACATTTATATAAAATTAACCTTATCTTCTAAATTTAAACATTTTGCCCCAAATAGCATTTCTACTAGATTCCCCTAAGGAAAATTAGCATTAAAGTGCTTTATTTTTTTAGAGTGGAATGTCTGTCTGAACACAGGACACTGTGGAGCCTACCCTGCAGCAGAGATTGCAGTGAAGAAATCATAATTCTTTGGCATCATTGTACCTCACAATGCCAACTGGTAGAGCTTCCTTTGAGTACTTCTGAGCTTTCTCCAAGTTGGGAAAAGAGGACAGGAAATCTCTAGCTCAGGGATGAGGAATGTGCAGCCCTCCAAATGCTGGTGGACTGCAACTCCCATCATCCCTAGCCAGTATAGCCAATGGTTGGGTTGATGAGAGTTGCAAACCAACAACATCCAGAGGACCACATGTTCTCCATCCCTGCTCTAGCTGGACAGCAATTTACCCTTGCTGCATGAGGATAAATTTGGCCCTTCCCAGAGAGAAAACATGATGTGGGCATGTGTTGTCTCCAAAGGAAAAGGTGGTAAGAAGTGACCTAAATATAAACTAAATATGTGTATCTTTGTGTTGGCAGAATAGCAAGTTGCATATATGAGACACATATTTATTTATTATTACATTTATATCTCGTGTTTTTTCCTCCTGCAAGGAAGCCAAGGTGGCCTATGTGGTGGTCCTCCTCTCCATTTTATTCTAACAACAACCCTGTGAGGTAGGTTAGGCTGAGAGTCAGTGAGTGGCCCAAAGTCACCCAGTCACAAAAGATCCCAGCTGCTGCAAGACCTGTGCTTGTTCTTCATGTCTGACTATCCCACCAACGAACATCATCGGGAGATTTCAGGCTGTTTCATGACATGCACTGAAGAATATAGTGTCAAAAGCAGAGGTTATTAATTGATTTAGTATACTTCGATACTTCCCAGTAACCGAAGTTTCGCGACTGACTCCAATGTCCATAGCTAGCTGCTGGTTCTGTTAGACTGCCACCAGTAAGTGCCAATTGCTGAAGCCACGTAAAGGCTGGCACCACATTCAAAAGGTCATGTGCATCGTCTTTTTCAATGCCACTGGGGACTTCTTCACATGGAGCTTTTATCCTGCTATTGAGATTGGTTACTCACGGACGTTTGAGGGTCCTTAGATGATGTTGTTAACCTCCAAGGCATCTATTGCACTAAATGACCTTTATTCCATTTTTTAAAAGATCGGAGATAATGAGCTATCAAATTACAGCCTTTGAGTTCCGCTTGAGTTCCCTCATGAAAAAGAAAAGCTGCAATAAGAGGAGCTAGACCACAGCGCCATCTAGTGGCTATATAATGAAACATATGGAAGACTCAGATAAGGCAGAAAAGTGGGGGGGGAGGGGGAGGGAGGAAGCACATGTAAAGGGAAGCACATGTCATGATCCTGCATTTAAAATGGAAGCAGAAAGCCCCGTTTTAAATGTGGGGTTTTAGGCTGGTGTAGAGATGCTCTGGAAGGCCTCGCGTGCTATGGTCCATGGGGTCACGAAGAGTCGGATACGACTGAATGACTGAACAACAAAGAGATGCTCTAGAAGATAGTGGAGTTCCAAAAAGCCAATACGTGCCAGATGCTGGCCTTCACTCAACAACTTCAGTGGTGTATGGCATCTGTAGCTAAAAGTCACAGCTACAGGTGTACAGCAGTGACCAATCCAGCAGTGTTTGAGAGAATTAACAAAACAAAACAAAGGGCTTCTTCACATGGAGCTTTTATCCTGCTATTGAGATTGGTTGCTCATGGAAGTTTGTAGGTCCTTTAGATGATGTCATTAACTTCCAGGGGGCTGTCTTCACAAGCAATTTAGTGCAAAGTAAGAGCAGTTTGAGTTCCTTCATAACAAATGACATCATCACCAATCCGCTGCCAACCAGTCGCTTCGCTCTTGAAAAGCTGCATTTTCTGAATTGCCTTTTACTCCGACCTTTTCACTGAAAGCGGTTCCCTGGCAATTTTACCACAGTATGCCATGCCCCCCCACACACATAAAATCCTGGATGTGCCTCTGTGATGCAGTAGTGATGTGGTCAAGGGGGTGAGATGCCCCATTCCCTCTTATTTCCCCAATGGAAGTAGTTTTTCCCATTGAGAAAATCTGCAGAAGCATAGCAGCGACCCCTCACATTACCGCAGTAGTGGAGACACTCACTCACCTTAGCTAGCCTGCTTTTAATCTTTAACAGATCCCCCCCTTCTGTGCATGTTTACTCAGAAGTAAGAAATAAATCTCACTCCCCTGCAGTGAAAGGGTTAAAGGCTAACTTTAGTAACTTGCCCTAAACGCTCTTTCACTTCTCTTTTGAGCTCTTAAATCACTATTGCAGTGTTGTGCTTCTTTGATGTTCTGTAGTTTCTCTGATGTTAAGCCGTTTCTCCATGGTTATGTAAAGTCTCTTCTCCGCTTTATCGCAGTAACGATCTTTCGGGTTTACCGGAGCTTCTCATTGCGAGCAGGGAGAAGAAGAAAGAGAGAAAAGGGGGGAGGGGTTGAAGCAATAGGCAAAAGTGCACACATGGGGGAAAATGGGGTGGGAGCAATAACTCTGCGGCAGATTGCTGGAATGTGGAGAAACTAGGGTGGGGGAAGCCTTCATATGCTGCACTGGAGAACTGGGGAACTGGAGATTTTGGCTTTTTCAAGGAAATCTGCACACATGGGGAAAATTAGTTGCTCTCCAGTAGCGGCGGGGGGGGGGAGCCTGGACAGGGGCCAGAAACAAGCCTTTCTCATTGCTTGAGCAGCCCCTGCCAGTCTGAGGACATTCAGTTGTATTCCCCCGACCCCACCCGGAAGTATGTTCCTTTCAAACACTGTGACTGCTGAAAACCAGATTTTAAAGGTGTGCTATGCTCAGCTTATCTTGCTTCATGTGTCCTGACATTTAGTATCTCCCACACTAAATGACCTTTATTCCATTTTTTAAAAGATAGGGAGATAATGAGCTATCAAATTAACACGCTTGAGTTCCCTCTATGAAAAGAGGAAAACTGGCAATAAAAGGAGCTAGACCACACCGCCATCTAGCAGCTGTATAATGAGACACACGGAAGTCTCAGATAAGGGGGGAAAGGAGGTCGTGATCCTGCATTTAAAACAGAAGCAGAAAGCCCTGTATTAAATGCGGAATTTTAGGCTAGTGTAAAGATGCTCAAACTGTTCTATGACAGCGCATGGAGGGTGATTATTGTAGGGATAGTAACTACAGTATGCCAGCACAGTAAAGCCAGATGTGGTTTGTTGGCTAGGGAAGGCTATAGTGTGCCAAGGAGTTTGTATTGGGATGACTATATTTGTAAAGGAGGAGGGAACACCCCAGAGTACAATAGGAAGAGGAAAGACAGGATTGTCTCTGCCTGAGTCTCAAGGAGATTCGTTTTAGAGGGCAGTTCTGCCTCTGTGTGAGCGCAACACCATTTGGGCTGCTTGCCCTGTGTGTGCGGGCGCGCGCGCGCGCATGAGTGAACGTCAGTCCTCCTTGACCAAGGCAGAGAACAGGGCTGTTTGGGCTAAGTACACACATGTGTACACGCGCCTCGGGCACCTTCCAATTCTGCTGTAACGTGGAACTGCGCGGTGGACTCGCTCTGGGGTATTTACGGTAAGGTGGACTCGACGGCGGTGGCGGGTCCGTGTCAGGTGATCTGAGGCGAGGAGCTGCCGCTGCCGCCCAACCGCCGCTTGCCCTGAGGAGGACGAGACGACGACGACGACGACGACGAGAGGGAAGGAAGCAGGGAAAATGCAAAATGGCCCAGCGGCAGCAGCGGGGCTGTGAGGGGGGGCTGCCAGGCGCACCCTCCGCGGCCCTGACGCGCGGGGACGACGGCGAGCGCTGAGCCCTGCCTGCCCTCCCGCCGCCAGCCCAGACGCGCGCCCGGCGGCTCGTCCGTCCCCCGGAGGGGCAGCCAGACATGGGGCTGTGCTACAGCCTGCGCCCGCGGCTCTTCGGCGAGCCCGGCGCAGGCGGCGGCGGCGGCGGCTCCATCTCCAGCGCCGCCGCCGCCACCTCGGAGACCGAGCAGCAGCCGGCGCCGCCGCCCACGGCGGAGCCCTTGGCCCGGGCGCAGCCGCCGCCGCCGCCCGGAGCCCAGGCCGGGGGAGGAAGAGGAAGAAGCGCGGGGAAAGGCTGCAGCGGCGGCAACAGCAGCACCGGCGGCGGCGAGGCGGAAGGCGCCGGCGGGAAGCCCCGCGTGGGGGAGCTGGACGGGCCGCTGGTGCTCCTGCAGAACGGAGGGGGCAACGGGGCGGCTCCCCGGGAGAACGCGCCAACGGAGCCGGCGCCTCAGGCCAAGGCGCAGCCTCTGGCGCTGCAGAGACCCTGGGAGAAGGCGCGCCTGGAGGAGCGGGAGGCGGAGAAGGAGGCGAGGCGGGTCAGCAAGAGCATCGACCGGGCGCTTAAGGAGCAGAAGCGGGAATACAAGCAAACGCACCGCCTGCTGCTGCTGGGTACGTACCACCCCGCCCTGCCTCGCCTCAGAGCACAGGTGGCGCTGGCTGTCTCCAGGGATGGCCACATGACAGTTCAACACACACACACACACACACACACCCGAGCTATGACCAGGTGGGGGTGCTGCCTCATGACAGGGTGGCGTTCAGGAACAAAGGGATGTATGCCGACCCTCGGGCATGCCTTCCCTTGGGCTTCTCCACAGCACCTTTCTGTCACCTCTTCCTGACTCAAACTCCCTTCTCAGTATTTGCACATCTCCTATAAATGTCTTGCATTTGCCCAATCCCTTTAGTCTGATTTTTCCTGTGTTCCTCCAGCTCTGTTCCCCTTCTGTGTGCTCAGCCCTCCATCCCCCTCCCCTTCCTCCAGCTCTCTTCCTTCATGGTCATCCGGTTTCCCCTTGTTCCCCATCTCTTCTCTCCTCCAAATGACCTAGCTTCATCACTTTTCTCCAGTTATGAAAACCATTATTATAAGGTGGAGGTGTTATGTCCAAGCAGCAACAGAGAAATTATGTTGTTTCTCTGATTCTTATTGTATGCATGTATTGTTACTCAAAAAGGAAAGTACTTGTAGTGGCATGTTGAGGATGTAAAAATGTTTGGCTGTTAATGATTTTACAGTTAAAGTTTATTAATAAAGACTATTCTTTTTGCTGCTGGATGCAATTGCTAATGCCCTTGCTGCTGGAGTCAGTGGCTAATGCCCTTTTGAGAAGAGGTAGTATGATTTTATGACTCATAAGTGAGCCAATGGAAATGCAAGACAACGGGCTAGGTAATTTTGGAAAGATGAGGAGTTGATTAATGTTGCATAGAAGGATTACAGTAGTTGTATTTCACCGATAGTGTTTGAAGTGTTATAAGACTGGAGGGGATTGGAAGGGACTTGAGAATCTATGCAAGATGGATTCTTCTATACCATATTGTTCTTCAGAGATTGTATGATCACCTATATAAAGAGCCATACTTCAGTGCAACCTAGTAGAAGTCAAAGTAAGCATCAGGTAGCTTTGTGTCATGTAGGGCAAAATGAAAACCCTTTATAGCTGCCAAGAAACTTGACCTGAAGAAAGATTTTTTTCCCCCCTGATCCTCATGCATTGTGACTAGAATTTAAGCAGTAAGCAAGGACCAATATTTTGTGAATAATTTAAGTTTAGCATTAGATAGGCCTTGGCAGAAGGGAGTAGGGGTGGTAGAGGCTACCAGTGAAGCATCTATCAATCTAGTATTTTAGAATTGTACAAGGTAAGCTATTTTCCCATAAAGTGTAATGTGTGTGTTGGTACTTTTTAATTAATAATTATTAGTTCTCTCTAGGAGCCTCATTATAACTGTTGCTTTTGCAGTGTGAATGCTGTGGGGATAGTTAAGTGAAGCACCAGATTTCCCTGAAGAAATAAACTGTACTCAGGTGTATCTGATTTGTTCTTTTAAATCGTGAATGGGTAGATGTATTCTACAAAGTAAGATTAGAAATCTTTAACTTCTGTTCAAGAGTCACTAGATTGTAGATTACTTTCTTTCATTTATCCAGTATTACATATATGCCAGTGGATTCTCTCATAAATGTTAAGAAGGAAATAGACCAGTTAAAAATACTTTTATTTGTAAAGGTGTCAGAGGTGACTGCCAAAATGGTATCAGTTCTAAAAATAAACCATCGACTGTTATTGGCTGGGTGTTTGTAGTATACACAATAGTATCTATTAGCTGGTAACAAGAAAAATCCTTCCAATGGGTCTTTGAATGGAAATGTTTTTCAGGTGTTATTCTGTATAAGGGTAATATATTCTGTATTGGGTAAGTATGCAGTAAAAGTCAAACAAACTAAACATTGGAATGACTGCTCCATTGTTGCTTTGGAGAGTAGTAAAAGGGTATGTGAGATATCAGTGATGAGGATATATCAGGGTATGTGATATATCCTGTGATGAGGGAATGAATATGAATATATATATATATACACACACACACACACACACACACACAAATACACACACACACATACACATATGAGGATTGCCTCTTCACAGGCAATCAGCTACCCAGCTGATTGCCTGTGGCAAGTAAGAATTGCTCCAAGGTTACCAACCAAATCGTGCAACTGAATCAAATACTAAAGAGTTCATGACTCTTTCAGGCTAGATAGGAGACAAAAGTCAGTATCCTATTTTGCCCCTGCACCAGTTGTGTTGCACCAATGGGACCCACCACTGGTGCACCAGAAAGCTAGCTCTTCCTAGAGCAACCCCAGAAACAAGCTGAAATGCTTGTTTCCAGAATGGGAGAGGTAAGCAGAGCTCCTTTTTGCGAGCTGCACTGAGCTGTGCTGTTCTGGAAATGAGTATTTCAGCTCATTTTCAGTTGCTTTAGGAAATGCTCACTTCCTGTTGCACCAGCGATGGGTCCCCCGGTGCACGGACAACATTAGATACTGCCCAAAGACATCCTAGTGTGCAGAACACAGAATGCATTCTGTGACCACTATGGGTATTTCCAGATGGAGGGTCTCTTAGCCCTACTAATCAAAAGGCATTGTGCAGCTATTCCATCTTTTCTTCCTTAATGGATTTTTTGTGGAAAGAAAAAAGACTGGCGAAGTGGTGGGGAAACACAGGAGGACTACAAGTGGAAGGTGACATTGTCTGGATCCCTCTGTAAAATTCAGTGAATGGAGCAGGTGATTGCGCAGCAAAACCCTCATCTGGAAGCACCCCATGTGTCCCTAACATTTACCCCTTCTTTCAAGGAGAAAAAGGGAGCATACTTGACTGTTTCTTTAGAACAGTCATATTTAGAGGTATGGTTTTTGAAGACTGGATCCAAGGAGAGCATCCCACCTGTACCCTTCATAATGCATCCCTGCTTAACACAGAGACTGTGTCATAGAGACTGCATAAAAAGTAAGAATAGCTCCCATTAGCGCAGTGCTAATATGAACTGTTTCTGCTACCTCTCTCCCTGTCTTCTGAGAGTGGTGTGGCTATGTGGGTGGCCCAGGTGGATCAGCCATTCAGTGGGAGGAAGGGTTGGAGATGGGAAAGGAACTGGGGATGCCACTAGAAAATGGTGGGGGAGCAGTGGATTTAGATGAGTAGGGAATTCCCTAGGTAATTTTATTTGCATGACTGCTATAGAGTCAGATTGTATATGTTGACTTCCTTGTATGATGATGTCGATGATAAATCTAAGGCCTTACAAAAGGCATGCTGCATGCCAGCCTTTAAATAGTATAGTTCAGTATAAATTGCCATCAGAATTCATCATCAAATTTCTCCTATATGTGAGACACATTTGCTGTTACCATCCGGGATATCGTTCAATTAGAGCCTTTTGTTTCTAGTATGTAATCTGCTGGTGGCTAATGTAATACGTTTCTCGCAGGGAAAATGTTTTATGATAAGATGCTTGGAGTTCTACTGATCACTATGCTGACGTTTGGAAAAGTTTTTCTCCCAGATCAGATTGGCTAGTGATCCTATATTCCTAGGAGCCAGACAATGTGTGGTTTAAATAATCTTGAAACATTTGTAGTCATTTGCACTGTAGGAAACTGCCTGGGATGCACTTGTTCTTTGTGATGTATTCTTATTGAGCTTACATGAGATTATCTTTAATAGGCAGGTATGTGGTTCTACCTGTGGAAGAAGTGATGGACACGATGACTTTCTGGCCCAGTGCAACTTTAATTCTAATAGATTCAATTACACTGGAAATAATTGTGTTTTGCATCAATAAATCTTTTGGTATGTCTGTTATAACAACGTGTCCATGCTGACTGGAGATTATGGGAACTGTAGTCCAACACATGTGGAGGGCACCAGGTTGGGGAAGGTTGTGTTATAGGTAATGCCTGACATCTGGTAGATGTTGACATTCACATGTGAATATTGACAATCCCAGAATTTGTGACTGTTGGAAAACTTAAGGTATGTTGGTGAATGTTGGCAGTCACCAAAATGTGATGGTGCATGTCCAAAAATTGGGGAAATGTATACTTTCATACATTTACAAAATTTACTTGAGACTCTCAGCGATAATCAGATATTGGACACTGAGTGGAACACATATTTGCCAATCCAGCTACTTACGTATCCTTCAAGATGAAGGTCACAGTGGCTGCAAACCCTATACATACTTACCTGAGAGTAAGCCCAACTGAAAATTATGGAACTTGCTTAGGTAAACATGCATAGGATTGCTCTGTGTATCGCTAAAAACATTCAGCACCAACATAAGTCGGCTCATTACGTGGCATCAGTCTATTTAGTATCTCACAGGTGGGTCCTGCAAAAAAAAGTTGCAGTGTGAAGTGCTCCTGTTCAGGATCCTTCATTCCATTCCTCCTCGCCCCTGGTTTTCCATGCTCAGTCCTTACTGAGATTTTCTGTTGGATTTCCTCTGTAGCATTTTTGTTTCTAAAGTTTTATTATACTTCTGCAAACCTTGGGGTTCCTCTGAGCCTGCTGATACCTCCCTCTTGTGTGTGGATTGTGCTGTTTTGGCTACATAAGGATCGGCACTCAAAGAATTGAGTTTTCTTTTAGTATATTTGTTGATGTTTATTATCTGAAGGCATGGCAACAGTTATCTTCAGAAAAGCATATTGTAAAGAATTTTCTATATTTTTAGAAAGTAGAATACAAATATATTGTTAACGTGACAGTCTGAGTTTGAGATTATGAATCATTGAAGAAGATATTGGGTAAGAAAATCATTTACATGCAGTGCTTACTATTGTCAGTAATGGTTGTTTTAGTTGCCCTTTGGTCCTGTATATAGGTGGCAAGTCATTTGCTGTTTGAATGATATTGCCTCCCTTCATTGGGTGCCTTTGTAAACACTTCTGCCAGAGCTGGGTCTTGTACAATTTTAATTAACCTTTTTCATGCAGGGAACCGCCTTCTAAAGCCGACGTACAGTTTCCTTATAGAAATGCATTACAGTATATCTCATGGAAAACTTCACTTCCTGAAATAAATACTTTTAATTTATTGTAAAATTGTAATATAAAATTTAAACATTTTATATATTTACTTGTTGCATGTGATACACTACTGTTTTACATAGCGCATGTATAGATTTAAAATCCTCTTAAAAAATCTTAATGTTAAAGGAAAAGAACTGTATTAACAGCATAATGATATTCACGTTTACTCAGAAGCAAGCACCGTTGTTTTCAATGGAGCACATTCATATGAGTAGACATGTACAGGACTGCAGTGTCAGGCTGCAGTCCTAAATAGGGGTGAACGAAAGTCACTTACCTTTTCTCGCAGCTTTTTCGCGGTGGGGGGGAGCGCTTTGCTGCTCCCCCCGCGAAGTTCAGGCCGGGGGGGGAGGCTTCCCGCCTCGCCCAGCCGAAATTCAGGCCGGGGGGGGAGGCTTCCCGCCTCGCCCGGCCGCGAACACGAAAGTAAAAAAAAAAAACACGTCCCCTGATAGGCTATGTGACGATTCACGTAGCCTATCACGGCTAGATCTGGAAAGTCAGCCGTGATAGGCTACGTGAATCGTCACGTAGCCTATCACGGGTGACTTAAAAAAAAAAAGCGCATACGCGAATGGCGGCCCCCATAGGGAGCCGCCATTCGCGTTCCTTATTTAGTTGCTGTAGTCTACGTCAATGTTTACGTAGACTACGGCGAAAATAAGGGCAACGCAAATAGCGTTGCCCTTATTTTCGCCGTAGTCTATGTAAACATTAACGTAGACTACAGCGACCAAATAAGGAACGGGAATGGCGGCTCCCTATGGGGGCCGCCATTATCCGTACACACTTTTTTTTTTTTAAAGTCACCCGTGATAGGCTACGTGACGATTCACGTAGCCTATCACGGCTGACTTTGCAAATCTTGCCGTGATAGGCTACGTGAATCGTCACGTAGCCTATCAGGGGACGTGTTTTTTTTTTTTCTTTCATTGCAATGGCGGGGGCGGCAGCCGGTCGAAAGACCGGCTGCCGCTCCCGCCCCGCTCGAACACCGGACGAACCGCCAGCCGGACCCGCCGCCGGGAGGGACATTCAGGGAAGGTAAGTCCCGTCCCGGGGGGGGGCGGGGGGCGGGGGGGTCGGAGGATTTCTCCCCAAAACTTGTTCAGGGGGCCGAACACGTTGGCGCTCGGCCCCCCGAAGTTTCGGGGAGAAATTCTCCGCCATCCCTAGTCCTAAACACACTTAATAGGAAATATGTCCCATTGAACTTAAGGAGACTTACTTCTGAGTAAACATGCATAAGGATTACATGGTTGGATAACTTTAGAGAGTATTAATACAATAGGTTGGATCCAGGCTTCGTCATCTGCAAATGGAAAGGTCCCTTCTGTCCATGGAAGGCCTTTGATCCATCAGGGATCCTGCTGTGGAAAGTGGGGAAGGTGACTTTTGTTGATTCTCCCCTCCCCCTGCAGCCCCCACTGCCACCTCCCACACAGTTCTGGAGGGTCCCCCAACCCTCTAGAGCCCTTTCAGAAGGGGCTGTGGGGATGGAGGAATCTGCAGAAGTTGCTTCCCCCATTTCCACTGATGGGAAAATGCAATGATTGGTACTGCACTCAGGGAATTTTTTCACCAGCAGGAGCGAAGTCTGAATCTAATCCATTGTTTCTGAGAATACCAAGATTTAACTCTGGATTAAGACTAGAGACATAGTCAGCATGCATAAAACAATGAGAGAGGCAGCTTCAGAACCAGTAGGGTCTACCATCGTTGACACCAAGGGAAGGGGCAGGTGGGTGACACAAGTGATGAAATGATAGAAAATCTGTAAACTACCTTGTGAGGGTAGTCTGTTCTGAAAAGCAGGTTAAAAGTCTTTTAAATAGATAATTATTAAATGTGTATGTTAATGGAACAATATGTTTTGAAAACCGTGGGGTCAGTTATAACACACAAAGTGTTCTTCTGGGTGTTATGTATGTTACATTGTGGGGTACTATTGACCCCAATGACCTCTTAACAATTATATTGTTTTACTGAAAAAGGAAAGTTCTGAATCAAGGTATTTTTTTTACTTGAAATTGGTGTCATGCTTAAGAAGTGTTTTATTTTTATGGACTTCTCGGGGTACTTTTGACCCCGAAACCATATTGATGCAGTAATTTCTTTTGTTGATGGTATATTAAAAGTAGTAGACTCCGTAGCTGTACATTTGTATCTTGTAAAAAATAACCTTTGAGAAGGTCAATTGTATTGCAAATTAAACACTAGAGGAAGCTGTTCGTTAAGCTGGCATAACAACCATAAAAACAGTAACAAAAATAACCAAATGCTGATGTTTACAAGTGCTAGCAATACAGACATATTATTCCAGTGCTGATTTAAATGTTTGGCCAATACATGGTGGCTGCAAAGAAGCACTCGCTGTGTTAGCTCTCCACAGGACCAGCATAATGTTGAAAGGCTTTGAGGCTGCAGTCCAGTACATATGTACTTAAGAGTAAGTCTCATTGAACTCAATGGGGCTTACTTATTAGTAGACATGTATAGCATTATACTTCTAGTTCATGTGTCAGTTCATACATATGCAGTGTCTGTAAGCCAGCATGGCTGCCAGAAACTGGCCTGAAAACATTGCAGTCATTTGGCTCAGTCTTTTACGCTGGTTGTATGGAGTGCCAACATAGGTAAGTGCTTTCAGAGGCCTCTGTAGTGCCACATCACATTTTAATCCGTCATCAGCCTATACTATGATGGCAGACATTGAACAGCACTGACCAAAAAACAAAAAGTAAAAAAAGGGTTGGGTGAGTATTACCAGTCAGAATTACAAGCAAATTCTTTTAATGTGAATAACTTATGTGAATTTTATTGCTTATGTGAATAACTGTAAGCAGAAGGCCTAGATAAGCTTTACTCAAGGATATTGAAGATCATAAACCTTTGTCCCAGAAACACTAGCTCCTCTAAAAGATAATAGAAAATTAGTAGGGCTTAAGAAGAATAGTGAACATTGTGCCTGTTTTAAAAACAGGAGAGGGAGATAACCAAAGGAACTTATAATACCCAAAAGGTGCTGCTGTAATTGCAAACATTTCAGCAGCCTCATATACAAACCTATGTAAAGGAATTGGCACCGCTATGCAAATATATCCTGGTCATAGCCCAATGGCAGTCCATTCATAAGCACACTCAGCATGATCAGGTGGTGGCACAGTGATGTGAGAATTGTTCCTGTGTGTAATTTTTCTCTCTGATGATTCTCCCTGCCCTGTTCCTTAATTAATATTTATTATTGTCCTTCTTCATCTGAGACTGCTTTGCAATCAAGACATTTTGTGACTTTCTCTTTGCTTGCTTTTGTACCTTTCTTTTGACTAATTCCCTTAATAGTTTTTTGCTCCCCTCTACCCCTTTCTGTTGGTCTTACCAAGGATCTTCCCTGTGTAGTCTTCTTTTGGTATTTACCTGTTTTCATTTTTTTAATGTCTTCTGCCATTTCTGTGTTGATTATCTTCAACCTTACTCTTTCCCCCTCTCATTTATATCTTATCTGTCTGCTAATGTCTCTGGTAATGTGCATTGGATGGCCTATAATTTTCTACAGCCAAATCTTCATAGATTTGATTTTGATTTTAATTTTTCTAATGAACTCTTCTATGACCTTCCTTTTGGGGACTGTTTTTGGCTTTAGTGTAGACTGTAGTGTCATTTTTATTGTATTTTACTGACTGCAGCCAGTGTGAGGGATGGCTAAAAATAATAAATTTTGTTTTTGTTCTCTTGCACACAATTGCAGCATCAGTCCGTCTAGTGTAGACTGGCAAAGTATTGAGACTTTAAGGCAGCCTGTAATAAGCCTATAAATAAGGTAAATAAGCCTATAAAAGTTATTAGCCTGCAATATTTTTTAAAGTAGCCTGCTAAGAGGCTAGTATCCTGGGTTTCCATACTGGCCATGGAGAGGAGAAAGTCCTCTCCTTCATGGACAACAATGAAATGCAAGCTAATTACCTATTAGGATAGTAAAAAAAAAAAATGGAGGGACAAAACAGTCCATCCCTTTGCCACCAACCTTCTCACCTGCTTGCATAAAATTCCTGGTCGCCTATGACCACCAAATGAATAGTTAAAATCAAGACTGCTTTAAGGGCTCCTGTGTCTTTAATTAAAAATTACCTGCTTGCAGGTTCAGTTCATTTTATTGCTACTTGATGAGCATGGGTAGATTGAGATGCAATTAATAGGGTATTCATCACTAAACAGCCTCTTAACTGATACAGAGTGAGTTTATGTTACCACAGAGGTGAGGCTTTGAGTCCTGGTTTGCTGTCATTATTTTCTCTTTTGATTATTTTTATAGTAAAGAAATGTTACTATAAATGTACTATAAATATAAATGTACTATATAATATAATATAATTTATATAATATAAATGTACTATAAAAATAAAAAGGGGAAGAAGAAGTAAATCAGTAATTAAAGGAACAGAAACTGCAATTAAGAGAGACTGTCAGTAATCCCTTTAGATTTTGGTTGTGGTGCCCCAGACTTTGCTCATCATAAAGCAATAAAATGGGCTGAACCTACAAGGAGGAAACTTTAATTAACATTGTGGTGAACCTTTGCTTGTGATTAAAAGTATAGCTGTGGGAAAAGGCATTGCTGAATAATATAGCACTGTATGAAATGCTTATGGACAGCCCCTGTTTTAACACTGCTTCCAGTGAATTGTGGAAAAGCAATGCCTCAGCAGCGCTAAAGGACTTTAGAATGGAAGCAATACATGCTTCTTCTTTTTTTATTCCTTACGCAGGCTTTCTCTTGTACTCACTCTAATCTTCTTAAACATAAAGGGCAGTATCCAGTGCTGCCGCTCTGCTTATGCCATTGACTTAGCACTAGCATAAGTGACCCTAGCACAATGCCAATAGTGTCTGCTGGCATTACAGGTTGTGTTAGAGGTCACTTATGCTAGTGGTACATCACCGGCATAAGCGGAGTACAGGAATGGATACTTCCCAAAGCTCTTTATGATTATGCTGTTTCATATCTTTCTCTTTTGCTTTCCCCTCTCAATTCTTCTTGTATTAACCTTCTTACTTTGATTGTTCATGTCTGTCCCTTTTCAGTTTCTGTTTTCTTTCACTTTTTCTCATTAGTTTTCTAACTTGTAATTTTGTTCCTTGTTGTTTTCCGCACCACACCACCCTATAAGTTAAAGAAAGAATCTGTGCATTTGTATGCATTGGTTACAAAATGTTTAAATAAAATTACGTATTTTAAATACTATTTTTGTCCATGAAAGTAAGTTTGTTGGTTTAGGTTTTGTGGATGTAGTTTGCATTATTAGTTAGATCCTTATGGTGGCAGCAGATGTTAGGAGAAAGAAAAAAAATGTTTTCTCTGGGTAGCACCTACACTACAGAAAAAAGTCTTTAAAAAAAAAGCATAGCTAGCTGGGGAATGCTGGGAGTTATAGGACTTTTTCTGTCTAAACTTGCATAGGATTGTATCCTTAATGTACTTAAGTTTATAGAGCCGGTAGGAGATGATCTTTTGAGATAATAGCTGATATTCAGATATAAAACTAGATTATGGAAGACTAGCATTATCTTGGAATTTGGACCCAATGAACCATATCTGAGGTTTTTCCATGAGCATCCTTGATGTCAGATTAAGCAACCATACTTTTAAATATAAATTGATGCACTGCAAAAACCCAGTTCTCTGGAACATACTATTTTCCTCATAAGAGGAACTGTGAAAACAACTTAATCTAAAACCAGTCCTACTTTTTCGCAAACCTTTCTGCAACAGAGATAAACTATCCCACCTGTCCTATATTGTCTTTCAAAACAGAATCAGTAGATATTTTGAACTCCTTGCTTATATTCAGTGACAATTAGCCACCCTTCAAGGTTCACTGGTACCACCTGGAATGTATCTGAATTGAGTTTACATTGTTTGATTCCACAGGCTAGTCAAGGGGTGTGGTGTGGTGTGTTTGCAAGAGATATAGACCTCTGCAAATTAATCAGATACAATTGTGATGGAGTTATTGGTTTGGAGCCCTACCAAACATAAACACAGCTCTGAGGGTTCGTCCTACAGGAAGTCTTACTATTCTAGTTAAATTTAATGAGGTTAAATAGAATTTGATAACTCCTTCTTTGGCTTGAATATTTTCCCCGCATTAGTGTGAATTCTTATATTCCTAAACATTCTAAGTATTATGCAAATAGTGCTTCAAAGAAACTCAGTTCTGGCATTAAATTATTGAAAAGAAATGCCAATATACCCCAATATGCTTCTGATCTCAATGAGATAAAACTATAGCTAAACATTTGGATGTTGAGTTTGAGAATTCGTTATTTAGTTGTCCTAGAAGGTCAAAAGATGTTTGAGTTAATTCCATAGATATTTCTTTTATACCATTTTTAATTTAATTAAATGCAACATCTTTAACAGTTCAGGCACTTTATGAAGGCAATGGAAATTAGATTTATTTATGACAAGGGTAGGCAACTTGTGGCCTTCCAGATATTGTTGGCCTGTAGCTCCCATCAGCCCTAGCCAGTGTAGCCAGTAGTGAGGGATAGTAGGAGCTGCAGGCCAAAGCACCTGGAGGGCCACAAGTTACCCACACCTGATTTACAAGATTGCTGGTATGGTGGAATATATTTTTGTCTCTTTTGGTTCTGCTGATAGATTTTAAAAGAAAACAGTCATTGTATGGATCAAATTATCACTAACATTATTTTACAGATCTGACTAGAAACCTACAGCTGACTAATTGTAGTAAGTTAGATAAATTAAATGATTACATTTTAAAATTATTCTTTGTATTATTCTGTGGTTTGTATTATTACAGAGACATCGTCCTTAGGTATCCCCACCTGCATGTCCCTTAAGTAAGCATGGATGAATGTCAATTTCAGTTTCTCTCCATTTCTTGTTTTTCCGACCTTAAGTTTGTTCAGCCCTACATCAGTTTGCAACTTTGTAAAAACACCTCTGCCTTAAAATTTGTATGCGTTTTCATGAGCATTTCTCCTAATATACACATTTTTGTACACATTTTTCCTTAACACAGCTTTCCCATATCTGGTTCTCTCCAGATGTTTTGGACTGCAACTCCCAGTATTCCTGACCATTAACCATGGTACCTGGGGCTGACGTGAGTTGAAGTCCAAAACATCTGAAAGGCAATACGATGGAGAAGGATGCATACACCTTTTGGAACATGTTTTTTATTGAAAAGCTGCATTGCAAAAGTCATAGAAGTTCAAATACCAAGTGCTTTATGGTTTGTGTATTAGTTTGGGAAGTGTGAATTATGTAGGTTCACATTAAAATGTGAATTGAACAAATTTCTCCCCCTACATACCCATGACCAGGCTCTGAAATGCCTTTTTGAGTTTTATAATGTAAAAATTAAGGCAAACAAATGGATATTCTTCCACATACTTAATTTGGGTTTTTTTTATGGGAACCTCTCCCTATAAATGAAAAAGTTTCCCCAATTTAATTTCATCCGCACCACCACCATTTTACCTTCTGTTGTACTTCCCATGACTGTAAAGCTTCCTCACGTCCCATTGCCTGTGACTTCCTCACCTCCTTGCCTGTCCAGTTACACTGACACAAAATTTCATTCTTCAGACTTGTACGCTTTCCTTCCTCAGATGCTGCTATTGAGGTTTTGGAGAAGGTAGTAGATAATTTTCATTGCAGGACAGGGAGACAGCATGTGTGATGGTAGATGGAAGTCTCTTCTTTAGGGAAGCTCATTACATTTTGGCTGAGGAGCTAACTACTGTTTCAGAAGACTTGTTGCAAATGAGTTTCTCTCACAGGGAATATAGTTTCCTTTTCTGCCACAAGGCAGTGATATGAGTTTTCCAGAAAATGTTGAACTGAAAAATGTTCCAGTCCAAATTTGGAAAATTTTCAGTTTGCATAGGAAAATGATTAGAAAGTGATTTAATTTAGCATGTTTCCTAAATACAAATAAAATAAACAACAAAGCTAAAAATGTATCCCATGTTAATTTCTTGTCCCAATACGTCAGAGATATTTGACCTGAAATATTGGGGGGGGGGGGAATTAAAACACTTTTTAATGTGATTTAAATGTTATATTATGTAGATATTTCTATTGGAATACTTGTAAAAATTCAAACACAATAGTATGCACTTCCTTTACATTGGTTAAATATGAGAAAGAAAGAAAGAAAGAAAGAAAGGAAGGAAGGAAGGAAGGAAGGAACAGAAAATTATTGACACACAAATTCATCCTTCCCCAGACGGGTGCCCTCCAGATATTTTGGATTACAATTCCCAGCATCCTTCAGTCAGGATGGCTGGCCAGGGATGCTAGGAGTTGTAGTCCAACACATCTAGAGGGCACCAGTCTGGGAAAGGCTACTCTTAATTAATTTTAGGACTGTGTATGATATGCTTACAACAACTCATCTATTTCAATAGAGTTCAACTCTCTGCCACTGAGGTTGCCAGTTTTACTGTCACTACTTATTAGTTCCATTTCACACTGAGACATAGATGTATTTCAGTAACATATGTGTGTTTTCTCACATACTTGCTGGGGATAATCACCTGAAAAACATTAATTACAGCTTCGAAACTACCAAGGTTGCCTAATACTACATTTGCAATTGGCATCCATTCATTGTTAGTAATGAACTTATGAAATGGAAAATTTCCTGCAGAAAAATAAAGCACTGCAAAAATGTCCAGAACATTTTTCACCCCATGTCACTGCCACAGGGTTAATTTTGCTACAGTCTGGTTTACAATAGGTGAATCTCTTCTGTAGGAAACAGGTTTCCTTTCTTCCCCAGGGCTAGTAATATATTCAGTTAGCTTCTGCTTTTGGAGGGAAAAGTTGTGTGGCACAAGCAGTCTCTCACAGTTATTGCCGAGTGTAATGATAAATCTCTTGTCTCTTACATTAGGTAGAAATGTCATGGATGAAGGTAGCTAAAGACTACCTGCTGGTTGTCCTAAATGAACTTTAGCCATTTGCTGAGCTGCAGTGATGTTATATACTCTTCACGTTGTCAGTCATAGAACATTGACCGATTATCAGTGCAGCAGTTAGAAGGAAATCAGAAGATCAACCAAATGGTGGGGGAACCACAGCCTGAGGGGGACTGGGTAATGTGATGTTGCTGGGAAGAGGGGAGGAAATGGGCAGAGGTAGGTGGGCCGAGGAGATAGGAAAGAAGCCGAATTTTAATGTTGATTTGAAGTATACATGGACCATGGTGAGCCAGAGACTACAGTAGGCTGTAGTTTTGGGTGCTGTGGCTGCTGCAGAATATCTTAGAGCATCCAAAGTTGCATTTGTGACAAAGGTGAATGAGAGCTCCTTCAGGCTATCCAAAAAAGATTGCTCAAAAGTGAGATTATGTAGTTGGTTAGTGCAGAGGAAGGAAGGTCTTGCAAAATGGAAGCCATTGTAGATGCTTTGCTAGTATTTTCTGAGGCATATCAAGTTCATCCTGAGAGCTACTTTCTCCCTTATGCTATTGTGTTCATTAAGAAATTTATTATAATCTTTCTGTACTGTGGAAGAGGAAGATTAGTATTTGATGCATCTACTTTAGGAATTACAAGGAGATCAGCAACTTCTTTAGGCAAGACATGTAGCTTGTTAATGAGTTTGCTTGTGGCCTTAGTACCTGAGGCACACTGGCATTTAGATTTGACAACCTGTTTAAAGGAGGCCAGAAAGAGAATCTGATGATGTGAAGGGGAGGAGAAGCAAAGGTGTTGGTTACTATGAACGGCCTGAAAGTTGTTGTGGTCTGTTCGTGTGAGGTGCCAAGAGATGCAAGGTGTAATTGCTTTACCAAGGAACTCTCAAAATATCCAGAAAAAGCCTATCTTGCTCAAATACCCCCTATCTCCTTTAGCTTACTTGGGCTTAGGTTCATATACTTCTGAATAAGGAACCAGCTTACTCTTGTCTTGGATAAAAACTTCTAGAGACCCACTCAAAGTATCCATTGGTTTAACAACCAAAGGAAGGAGGAACAATATCTACACATGCAGTTTTTTGTGTTTTTTCCATGTCTTTTGGCATTGATGACATATTTTTTCCTCTTTCCCGAGGAGGAGTGGGTGGAACCCTGAACTAAAATGTTTAGAACAGAGTGCAGAGCGAATACATTTAAAATACTGAAAAGCTATGTGGAAGAAAAATGTTTTAACAACCTACCTAAAACTGAACAAAAGGAGGGGCCAATCTAAAATACTTTTGGAGTGAGTTCCACTGGTGAGATGCTGCCACAGAGAAGGCCCTTTACCATGTTCCCACTAACCTGGCCTCTCTTGGTGACAGGAAACATAAAAGGGCATCTGAACGAGATCTTAAACTATGGGCAGGAGGTGGTCTTTCAGATACCCTGGCCCCGAGCCATTCAGGGCTTTATAGGTAAGCACCAGCATCTTGAATTGTGCTCAGACATATTTTGGCAAACAGTTGATACAAGACCGGTGTAATATGGTCCACAGAGTGTGTGCCAGAAAGCAATCTGGCCATTGCATTTTGGACTAGCTGCAGTTTCCAAACACTCTTCAAGGGCAGCCCCACATATAGTGCATTGCAGTAATCTAAATAGGAGGTGATTAAGGTGTGGATCACTGTGGCCAGATCTGTCTTCTACAGGAAGAGGTGCAACTGGCCCATCAGTTGAAGATGGGCAAAGGTGCTCTTGGCTACAGCACTTACCTAACCCTCCAGAAGCAATGTCAGGACCAGAAGCACCCCAAGCTGCGAACATGACCCTTCAGAGGGAGTGCCACCCCATCCAAAACAGCTGTACCTCCGATCCCAGATTAGCTTTTCTACTGACCAACAGTACCTCTATGTTCTGGATTCAGCCTCAACTTGTTAACCCATATCCAATCCATGACTGCATACAGGCAGTGGTTCAGGACTTCCAGAGCTTTTTTGGCATCAGTTGACAAAAAAAGAGATAGAGCTCCTTTCCTTGTGGTGAGCCTGGGTTTGTTCTGCTTAAAGGGAGACTGATGAGGGACTTTGATTATGCAGTCTGTGCTGCTCTATGGCCAAAGCAGGTAAAATCTGCTGAAGCAGAATGAGAGCCAGTGGCAAGGGGAGGGTACCCTAGCTACCTCTGACAGAATCATACTCACAATTCAGCTTAAAACTACCAGATGTAAAATTTCCCTTAGAAAACCCCGTGAATCCCTCTCCTGGGAATTTTGGTACTCACCCAAACAAAGGTCAGGCTCCCTTGAATGCTGCAGAGGGGATCAAAAAGGTAGATGCATTGGGGAGAGAAAGTGCAGGAAGACTGCCTTCGTTGTCTTCGTGCCCCTCCTGCCCATCTCTTGCAGCTGAGCAGTCCAAGCGCAAAGCTTGCAATGCTGCAGAAGGTGAGAGAACTGCTCTTTAACAAGCCTCATCTCAAGGTGAGGAGTTAGAATTGCAAGCTGCCCCCCTTTGGAGGGAGGCAACAGCTGACCTGTGTTAAATTCTTTTACCAGTTCCTGAACCCTAACGAGAGAGAGAGAGAGAGAGAGAGAGAGAGAGAGAGAGAGAATGAATGAATAGGAACAGGGAAGAAAAATGTAGTAAGGTCATAGAAACGCTGATAATGCCACACTGTCAAACACCTTCCTATGCTTAGGCAGGAACAGACTTGGAACTGGGAGCCCCTCTGCTCTTGGAACATTCCACTTCCATAATGTCCCTTTCCAGAGAAAATTACCACACTGAAAATGTTAATATAATATTGTAAGCATTTACATAATTGGGCAAGCTTTAAGTTGCAGGAAATAGTGCCAAGGTACAGGTTGGGATGAAATCTTACAATCTTCTGATTATAGTCAATAAAATTGATATTATCCATGGGCAGTGATACTTCAGGTGAGTATACTTCAGTAGAGCCAGTGTGGTGTAGTGGTGAGAGTGTTGGACTGGGAGCTGGGAGATCCAGGTTCTAGTCCCCACTCAGCCATGGAAGCTCACTGGGCGACTTTGGGACAGTCATGGACTCTCAGCCCAACCTACCTTACAGGGTTTATGTTGTGAGGATAAAATAGAGAGGAGGAGGAGGAGGAGAAGGATAATGTAAGCTGCCTGGGGTTCCTTGCAAGAGGAAAAAAGGTGGAATATAAATTCAGTAAATAAATAATAAATATATAAGTGTTGCATAACACTGTAGCCTCAAGCAGCAAATAGGTGGTGTTGACATGGATTCCATGCTTTTGACTTACCCATGTCAGTTACACTTTGCATGTTATTAATATGGCTTTTTGATTAAAAATCAATCAAACATCCATTTAGTTCTACCTTTGTTACAAGAGGTCCATAAAATAAAAGTAACTTGGGAAAGGGTTGCATTATTACACAAATACTGATTGCTAGAGGGAGGAGGAGGCTATAGCAGAAACTTCCAATTTGTAGTTAAAGACTTTGCGCACAATTTATCTAGGTTGTCCCTCTGGAAAAGACCAGTTGAATAGTAGCAGAAAGATTAATTGCTTTGAGGATATTTTGAACTGATTTATAAAGCACATAAACTCTTTGTAGCATTAGTAGTATAATTCTTTAGACCAGGGTTTCTCAAACTGCTTCCTCCAACACAGTTTGATTTCCACACACAATGGAAGTGCACACACGACTGGTATGAATTGCTGTGCCAAAGGGATGAAGCCAAGCAAACGAAAGGAAGAGGTAGATGAACTGGTATCTAGCATGATACGATGTCTCTTGAAATCTTTTTATTTCCCCTAGTGGCCAGAGGCGACAAGTCGTATGTAAAATTGGAGATGACTACATTGGTATGCCTATATCTGCCAGTAGAAGAGCGGACACACTTCTGCTTGTAAGCATTCTGCATCCTGGCTGAATCAAAGAGTGCATACAGTTTAGATGGAAGAGTTTAGGGAACACCTTATACCTCCCAGGGAATAGGCTCCTTCCTTTACTTTGTTCTTTGTGGTGTGGCTAGACTACGAGCCAGTGACCTTATATGAAAAATGTTCTTGCAACACTTCACTCACATATGACTATGTCAGCATCTCAGTCCCAGCGACAAACGTTTTAGTGTTAAGCAAGCATAATATGTATATTGGAACAAAAAAATTCCTGATGTAACACACATGCTGATCAGATTTGAACTGGCAGTGAATGAACAAGGAAGGGATCTTGAGGGTTGTGGTGGATAGCTTGATGAAAATGTCGACCCAGTATGTGACTGCTGTGAAAAAGGCAAATTCCATATTGCGGATCATTAAAAAGGAACTGAAAATAAAACTGCCAATACCGTAATGCCCTCATACAAATCTATAGCATGACGATGCTGTGTATAGTTCTGGCCACTGCACTTCAAAAAGGATATTGCGGAGCTAGAAAAGGTATAGAAAAGGGCAACCAAATGATCAAGGGTCTGGAGCACCTCCCCTATGAGGAAAGATTACAACATTTGGGACTCATTTGGCGAGTAAGGGGGGACGTGATAGAGGTGTGTAAAATTATGCATAGTGTGGAGAGGGAGAAAATAACAACAACAACAACAAATACTAGAACCCTGGGTCATCCCATGAAGCTAAATGGTGGAAAATTCTAGATAGGTAAAAGGAAGCACTTCTTTACACAGCACATAGTTAAACTGTGGAAATCGCTACCACAAGATGTAGTGATGGCTATCAGTTTAAATTGGATACATTCATGGAGAATAAGGCTGTCAATGGCTACTAATCATGATGGTACATATTTCCTCCAGTATCAGGCAATGTCCCTCTGTATGCAGGTTGCTGGGGAACATGAGTGGTAGGGTGTTTCTTCCCTTATGTCCTCCTTGTGAGCTTACCATAGGCTTGCCACTGTAGGAACAGAGTGGTGGACTAAATAGGCCTTTGGTCTGATCCAGGGGGACTCTTCTTAAGTTCTTAATGTAATCACTTCTCAAAATATGAGTGTTTATGACTCTTAATAACAGCATGGATGCTTCCTATCCATTTCATGGTGCAGTGATGGGCAACATGTGGTCCTCCAGATGTTTTGGCCTACAAGTCCCATCAGCCCTAGCCAGCCTGGTTGATGATAAGGGATGATGGAAGTTGTAAGCTAAAACTCTGGAGGGCCACAGGTTGCCCACCCTTGTCATGGAGAAACAATGAACTACCTTCTCATTTCTGGAATGCTTTGGACACAACCTGATCCTCTGCTCCTGTGCAACCTGTGAGCCTTACTTGGAATTAAGCCCCACTATGGACTTGTTTTCAGAAAGTGTGCATAGGACTGTAGCTTTAGCCTTCAAGTAAATCGTCTTGGTATCCTTGCATACTGAGAGTCAAACAGAAATCTGTCTGTTATCCCCAAGAAGATATAATTCTACAGTGCAAAAGACATGGGATGCATGACCAAAAGTTTTACATTAGGTTCCTTGATTATATAAATATGTTATTTAGTTGCAAACTAATATGTTTTATTTGCATATGCCAACCAGTAATACGCATGCCTATTTAGGATATATATGCATTTCCGAATGGGTCTTGGTTTAAATCAATGATTTAAATCCATCCTGCTATGACTACATTATCTTCTGTGTCAGGAAGTGGGAGGAAGAGTTACAAATTACAGTCTGATTCTGTTATCAGAAGCGGCTTGCTACAGAACAGCTCAGCATCAACTGCTGCTGTGCAATATGTGCATCTTTGCTAGGCTTTCCTTTTAAAAGCTATATGAATGCTGGTATTTTTGCTGGTACACCCTTTCTCTATCTCCAAAAGAGTTCTGCCCAGCCCAGATATGCAGTGTGTGAACTCATGAATGTATGAGATGTGGCCTAACCAAACAGTATTTTAATAGCACAGCTTGGAGCTCTGGGTGGCACACTTCACTGAGGGATAAAAATTTAAAATAATCTAAATTTCATCTAACCGTATTGTCTCAAGCTACTTGGGAAATGTAAATGGGGCATGGAGGTTGGGACCAAGTTTGCCTGTTCTGGAAGTGTAGCTAAAACATTTTAGACACTTTACAGATTATGTAATGTTTTGCACAATAAATGCAGATGTGCATGTGATACAGATGTCTTTCCTCTGAGAAGTGCTTCTGTTGCAGGTGTATTGCAGTTTCCTAGGACTCAAGCCACAAGGGTTTGTTGCTCAGAACATCTGATTCTGGTCCCTGCTAGTCTGCTCATTTCTATTGTGAATGCTGTGTAGAATGTGGCTGTGTGAAAGGATACCTACTTGATTGTACCTGTGACATTGCTTTTGACCAACCAACCCCCCCTTGTTCCTCCATGCCTGAGCCATTCTTTTAGCTGTTTATAAGTTTAATTTTGTTTTGTTTTTTTAAAAAATATTTTAGTAGCTGAGCTGACCTGACCTCTACTGTATACCACTGTATACCACTTCAGCACAAGAATGCTGTTCTAGTACTTTTTTTTTTTGAAGCAGCAAACCCTGTATTCTCTCCTTTCCAGCACTGTAGCTTATACTTGCCCTGATTAAATGATAATTGTGTGGTGGTTATCAAAATTGTGTAAATGGTTATCCTCCTGCAGCAAGGCAATGTTATGTGCAGACAGGATATCACAATTTGCTACCACTTTTAGGCTTGGTAAAATAGCACTGCGGATAAAATCCAGGGGGAAGGGGTAGTATGGGGGGGATCCTATAGGATGCATTTCTGGAACTTTCTCTCCTGGAAGCTGGTTTGTCAGGGAAGGACAGATAATGAAGCTGAAGCTCCAATATTTTGGCCACCTAATGCGAAGAGAAAACTCCCTGGAAAAGACACTGATGCTGGGAAAGACTGAAGGCAAAAGGAGAAGGGGACGGCAGAGGATGAGATGGCTAGATAGCATCACGGATGCAATGAATATGAACTTGAGCACGCTCCGGGAGAGAGCGCAGGACAGGAAGGCCTGGCGTGCTATGGTCCATGGGGTCACGAAGAGTCGGACACGACTGAACGACTGAACAACAACAAAACTGACATAGCTTGGTATTTTTTGTGGGTACTGGATTGTACTCATATTCAGGCACACATGTATGATTAAATCCACTTAGGCTATAATCCTGTACCCACTTACCCAGGGAGCAAACCCCATTGAACTCAGTGGGACTCACTTCTGACTAGACATATATAGTAAATGTAAATGTAGTCCTTTATGGAGATCATCTCAGTGTAGAGGAAAAGCTGGGGGGAGGGGGGAGTCTTTACGACAATGGAGTGAGAAGTGCATTGGATGATTTTCATGGTATTGGCTTTGGTCCGTCAGGGACACACGAAGCAAGAAAAGCCAAGTGTACACTGCCTTTAAAATCCGCTTGAAAGGAACATACCTCTGGGGTGGGGTGGAGGGAGTAGAACTGAACGTCATCAGACTGACAGGGGCTGCTCAGCCAATGAGACAGGTTTGTTTGCCTCTACTGTCCATGCTCCCCCCACTACTACATTATCACCCCCCCTTTTCCCCAATGTGTGCACTTCTGCCTTGAGAAGCCAAAATCCTCCCTCCTTCTCCTTCCTCCTGCTTGCAATGAGATGAGATGCTCCCGTGATCTCAAAGGATTGGTACTGCGACTTTATGGAGCAACAGAAACTCTTTGAACACCAAAGAAGCACAGCACTGAGACAGCGATTTCATGGAGAAGCGAAAGATTACTTTAGGGCGAGTGTCTAAACCTAGCCTTCAACCCTTTAAACACTTCTTACTTCCAAGTAAACATGCACAGAAGGAGAGGTTGCTCAGGTTTGCTTTACCCCATACAATCTCCCTTCATTTACAATGTATGAAACCTCTGCTGTGTGGAAAGTGCTGCATGAAAGGTGATGAAGCTCTGTTTGCAGCTTGGGAAGGAGACAGTATTTGCAAATGCATTATTTTGAGAGATAGCAATGTTGTCTTAACTGGTGCATACATTGCTTGGTGATACTTTTCTGAATGGGAGGGGAAACCCACCTTGACTTGGCTCAGCAAGGTCACGGACAGGTGAAAGGCTCATCCCTGGGGCTGGGCTACCATGCTGAAGTATATGCAGAGGATTGAGCACACAGCACCAGAAGCGAGGAGAAAGCGAATTAAAGAACTCAATCGGAGTATAACCAGCCTCAGAAACTCCAGTTTTTCCACTGAAAGCTCTGGGGTGGCTGTGGGATGGCCACGATGTCATGTGCTGTGGACAGCTGCGGAGTGCTACAAATTTGCAGCAAAACCTCCAGGAGAACAGTCTCTGCGTGTCCATGCATGTGTGATGTCAGCACATGTTGTTATTTTATTTATTTATTTATTTATTTATTTATTTATTTATTACATTTATATCCCACCTTTTTTCCTCCAAGGAACTCAAGGCAGTGTACATACTCCTCCTCCTCTCCATTTTATCCTCACAACAACAACCCTATGAGGTGGGTTGGGCTGAGAGTCTGTGACTGGCCCAAAGTCACCCAGTGAGCTTCCATGGCCGAGTGGGGACTAGAACCCGGATCTCCCGACTCCCAGTCCAGCACTCTAGCCACTACACCACACTGGCTCTCTTTTGCTGTAAATGCATGTATTGGACACTGATGCAGCCCTTGCAGCACTATGAAGGTGCTTAGTTTTAATGGTTACCAGCAAGAAAGGACAATCCAGCCTTTTTTTTTTTCAACTTGTATGGAATTTTTTCTCTCTTGGTTTATAATTAGTGAAAGCAAAAGTGGCCAGTTACCATTTGCTTTAGCAGTGGTGAGCACTGAGTTCCTCCTTTGTGTTAGTAACCTATTTTCTTGTTTCCTAGTACTGGCTCTTATGAAAACTAGGAAGACCTTTGGTGGTGGAGTGGCAGGAAAGTATTCCTGGGAATGAAGACATTTCAATGGAAAGATTAGTTGGTCTTCCCCCAGAAAATTTGGAACCTAGACAGCTGCACAGGTCTCCCAAAGTACATCACCGCAGCCATCCTAAACAAATATCCAACTGATGGGGGCAAGAGGAATTCTGTATCATCAAATTGATGAGCGTACATAGAAGTAAAGGTGCCATTTTTAGAAAATATTCTGGCTGACTTCCTGAGACTGTAGCCATGTGGTGATGTGCATTTGAATAGGTGGAAGTAGCCTTACAAACCTTACCACACAAATACATTGACTCTCCAAACCATATACATGCAGCAACCAGCTGCTTACAAAAACAGTAGAGGGCATTCTTCCTCTTCTGTAACTCTTATGGTCGTGCTTGATGGCAAAAAGGAGCTGCGGATAATGGAATGCACTTTCTTAACTACATCGTATGTTTCTTTATTCTATAAACCTCTTGTTGCTGTAAACACAGCTTCAGTGGGGAATGCAAGGGATCCTCTCCTCAACCATGCAGTAGGAACATCACTTCCTAATTAAAGTCAGAAGTGCTGTTGGTTTGAAGAGTATGGATGTGGTCCTTCTCCCTCATCTCAGTGCTGTGTAACCCTTTGTTCGTCTCTTCCCTTGATTGGTTTTCTGCATGAACCCCTCCCCACATCCTCTCCTTACTGTCAAACTTTTGCTTCCTCTCAGGATCATGGTGCTTTTACAAGCAGTGCTTCACTTCTGACTGCAAGAAACTATTAGTAGTTGTCTATTAATGGACAACTATTTCTCTTCCAGTGAAATCCCACTATTCCATTAGGCACCCATTTTAGGAAATCTTGATTATGTATAACAAATGCATTGTAGCATTTGATGTTAGACATTTCTGTGGTGCAAAAGAAAATAATAATGTCATGGATTTTATTTAAGAACATAATTTAAGAAGAGCCCTGCTGGATCAGACCAAAGGTCCATCTAGTCCAGCATCCTGTTTCCCACAGTAGCTAGCCAGATCGAGGCTTATAGGAAGCCCTCAGCCAGGGCTCCTGTTGTTTCTGCCCATCAAATGGTGTTCAGATGCATAATGTTTTTGAACCATATACAAGAGCTGTATCCCAAGTAGGGTGGGTCACGATTATAAGACTGTTGTAGGACTCAGTGTCTGAAGGATGCCTCAGTAGAAGCAAACTATAGTGGTGTATGAATGTGTAAGGTGAAGACCAGATAGCTGCCTTACAGATCCCTTCCAGTGGTGCATTGATTTGTAGTTCAGTTCAACTCCAGCCCGTTGATGGGATGTGCTTTCGGCTCCTGTGACCAGGAGCCGAGTGTGAACTGTGTGAGGCAGTGTTCTCCCCAACCCATCAAGCTGACATCTGTCGTCACTTGGAACCAGGGTGGTTTCTTTAGATGATTGCCTTGAGACAAGTTCTTCCAGTGTGACCACCAAGAGAGGGAGCTGGTGACCTCTAGTGGTAGGGTGAGTGTCATATGCTTTCTCAACAATTATTTGGTCCTGAAATTTGAGGAGAAGCCATTGTAGACTCCTCAAGTGGAACCTTGCCCAGGGCACCGAATCAACGGCTGCGATCATCAAGTCCTGGAGGCATATCAAGTCCTGGAGGCTCATCAGGGCTGGGCTGCTAGATGATCTCATGAAGGCCACAGTATCCAAATGTTTGTCATCTGTTCCTGCTCTAGGATTTTTTTCTTCTGTTTAGTGTCCAAAATCACACCTAAGTGTCATACACATTGTGTTGATGGCAGGTGACTCTTGGACATGTTCACTACAAAACCATGGTCTGAGGACAGGTCAAAGTTTTCCTTAGATCCTCCTCTGCCCTCTGGTGCAATATGATGACTGGTCATGTAAATAAGGGTAAAAGTGAACCCTGAACCCTGAGGTGTGCCACAAGGGTCACCAGGATTTTCATGAATAGCCTGGGGGGGGAACCCAGAGGGAAGAGCCTTGTATTGCTATTGTTTAGTGTCATACTAGAAATGTAGATTTCATCTGTGGGCTGGCCTGATTAGCACATGTAGATACACCTCCATTACGTTGATGGACTTGAAGAAGTTTCCAGGTTGCACTGCTTCCGTGATGGCTGAGCATTTCCCTTTTGAATTTTTTCACTGTCAAAAATCAGTTGAGGAGTTTCAGGTCTAAAATTGCTCCCCAGTCTTTGCTTTTTGTTTGTTTGTTTTTGCACACTGAAAAATATTGAGAAATAGCCCAAGGACCTTTTGAAAGAAGGCACGGGTTCTGTGGTGCTGATGTTGAAGAGATTGTGAATTTCACTGCTAACTATTTGATGTTTTCCTTGTTTGTGGGAGTATGGAGAAATCAGGAACTGCTCTCAGGGTTGAGATTTGAATTCTGGCATGTAACTGTGCTGTAGCGTCTGAAGCACTCATTTTTTCGTTGTGGAGAGCAGCCATCCAGGCTTGCAGAAGAGATGCAGTCTGCCCCACACGGGACTGTGTCTGGTGTCAGACGGTAGATGGTTTGTAGTATTGCTTACCTCCATGGCCTCCCTGTTGCTCTATCGACTTGTTAAACTGACAGCCTGACCAGGGGGCTCTGTACTGTTGCTGATACTGATATGGTGCAGTGAAAAGGTGGTTGTGAAAGGACTGCAGAGCTTTCTTTACTTGGCCTCATCCTTCTTTGTCACAGATGGTAACACTTTTTTTCTTTTCCTTCATCTCAATTAGTACAGGATCCAGAGATTTGGGTATTTGGGGCCTGCCCTTTGCCTTTGGCCTGCCCCCTTTGCCCCACCCACTACTAGAATGCAGTCCCTGAAAGCTTCTCTGAAATGTCATTTGGCCGTTGAAAATTCTTCACCCTTGAGCTACACAGTCAAAACGAGGGAGAAAATCTAGAGACATTCACAGCCATGAAATTGTTCTGTATGTCTATATGAGTTTAAGGCTTTCTCTAAGCTGGGTTTTTGCAGCTGGCAGTCTATAGAAAGTTTTAAATCTACTGTAACTATGTTACTAAACACATTTCTCTGCATTGTGCTGTAGAGAGTCTTTATATACAGATGTGCCTGAGAGAGTCTTCTAAATAGCCAAGCCTAGGAAGCCTTTCATTATTTATTGTAATTTGTTCTAGTAGCTGAGAAATCTAAAACAAGCTCTTGAATAAAGTGAATTTGCATTCACACACACACACACACGTTCTATTCATAAAAAAGAGGCAGGGGTATTGGCCAGAATAAGTGTACAGTATTGAATGTGTCAGGGGTGTCTCTGAGCGCAGGGAGTGGGAGAGCACTTCAGATTCTGAAAGAGAACCATCAGACATGGGGGAGTTGTTTTCCCAGGCTAGTCCAGATATGAGTAGGCCAGCTTCTCAGGTTACAAACGTACAGATGGCTGAACTTGAGGGTCCTTCCTCACCCCCCCCCCCATGAGAGGCAGCAAACAGGAGATTGACCTAATAGATGCCAGGCACAGGCGCAGAACAAAGAGAGAGAAGGCAGGGGTGGAACTTAGACGGTCTACCCGATTGGCCTTGCATGAGAAGCTGCACTTAGAGGCCTCATGAGAAGAGAGGGACCTCCCACTCTTAAGTTAGGCTAGCGAGACCACCTCCCTTTTCAAACGGCAGGCAACTCTCATAAATTCCATTTGGATCTCCTGAAGGCATTCCTTGCAGATGGAGACCTTGTAGATGGAGAGTTTCTCTGAGAATTTGCATCTGTATGACCCTGTGAAGTAATGGAATAAAAGCTGCAGACTGAAGCCTCTTGTCTGTGTATGTTTGAGCATTTGAAGTGAAGTGGGGGCCAGGGAATCGTGACAGAATGCCTCTGCAGTGAACTGAGCTGGGTCAGAATAGTCCTGGAAGTTGCCTTTTCAGCTGCATGGACTGTTTCGTGTAAGAGAATTCAGTCCCCAGGGACTGAACACCTATGTGGTTTAATATCTATATGAAGTTACTGGGTGGTATTGTCCAGATCTTTGGAGTACAGTGGCATAAGCTGCCTTGTAAAGTAATTGTTTATTAACCGCTTGTAACAGAGGCCAGCATCCTTATATTGTTTTAGTCCTATTAAAGATTATATCATCAGTGGATAATGCGAGATAACACCAATGGAAAAGAGAAAAAACTGATTGCCACTATGTTTGTGTAAGAAATGGAAAGGAAAGGGGCCAACAGATGTCCTTACCAAACCCTCTCTGGCACAGAATATAATATGTAAATTGACCATTCAGTCCCATTCTTATTTTAAGAGTAGAAACTTTTACTGAAAAATAGTAACCTATGATCAACATTGGTTTCTTGGAGTCTATTCCATAATCTTTTTCTGCTTATGAAAGATCAGCAGTCATCTCAAGTTGTTTCTTTTCATAGGCTGAATGTTTGTAAGTGAAAGCCATTTGCTACAATGTGTTTGTAAACACATATTCAAACATACATGGTTGTTTTGGCAGATCTGCTCCACTGCAGTTGCTAACTTGCTTTTTGAATCAAGGAAGGGTTTTAAAAAAACAATGTGGTGGACATGGTGAAGAGCTGTTAAACACATTGGCCATGAATGTTCTACCTCTATAGACTTTCTGACTGCTGCCATTAGCTGCAAGGCAAAGAAGCAAAATAAGTGGAGGTCAATATCCATATGTGCAATCAGAGCTCTTTTTTTAGTGTTAGCATCTATTATTAAATAAGCCACAGTGGCCTGTTTGATCGTGTGAACCCAGTGTCTCTTAAGCCTCTGTAAACAAATTCCCACAGCTTGTTCCTGTAGATTATAGTTTAACATGCCTTTTTGATCTGACTTCTCATAGCAACATTATTTTTGGTCATCTCAATTTATCTATCCATATGTAAAATTTTAGGATTCTGTCCAAGACCTACAATCAAACCCTGCTCAGCTATGAAACCTGCTGGTTTGTTTTGGATAACGATTTACCCAGCCTCATGGTACTGTTATAAGACTACACTATAAAAGAATTATAGAGCACTGAAATGTTGTAAGTTGCTATAACAAAGCTATTGGTTTTAATGGCCACAAATGATATATGAAGCTACAGGTTTGGATCCAGAGTTCCTGGGAGCAGAACTCCATTCACAGGAGGTTTCCACTGGAGGAAAAGGGAGAGGCATTTTTTGGTGATTCCTCCTGCCCCTTGTGTCCCATAAAAAGCTGCTCTGGTAGGTTGAGGAACGCCCAGAATAGTGTGGAAGGTCGTGCAGAGGGCTGCAGGAAGAAGAGGGAATCGCCAAAAATCACCTCTCATCCCTTCCTCCACATGGAGAATCCGCTGGATTTCAGTCCTGTCTACAAACATAAGAAGCCTGTGGAAGGGACACTGGAGCCAGCTCATAGTGTGTATTGCTCCACATGTTACTACAGTAATGTTTTAATAATATATTAAAATAGTTATAGGTGACTTTTGTTAACTGTGACCAAATACGGACATAGGGTGGGCTCGAATGTAATTTATTGTAGTGTTAATGTGCTGGTCCTGTGAAAATTAGGATGTTACAGCATTCAAACATGCAGCTGCTTTTGAATATTAAACAAAACTAAATAGGTTTTCTTTATAAAGCATTGGAGAGAAGATTGTTCTTAAAAGAGTTAGTTACTATGTGGGTGCCACTGAGCCCCAGGTAGCAGAGAGGTAAAGTTATCTGTAGAGCCTGGCTATGTTGTGAGCTGAGCAATACCATGCTGCCTACTTTCCCTCCATTGTGGAACTATAGTAACAGCTTGCCGTATAGCTGGCAAATATATAGATATTTGTTTCTCCTTGCTCTTAATGCTGTCACGTGAGGTTTTTCTAAGTATGGGATGTGATCTCTTGTTTAGACTCAAACTCTTGGTGTGAATCAAGGAAATTAGTTTTTCATCTAAGGGATGTGTTTTGAATTGCATGTACTTTAAAACTTGTAGTGCGGATTCCAAGATAGGGATCAGGAGGCTGATAAACTTGGCAGTAAGGGACTGCTAAACACTGTATCCTTGCTGGCAGTGGGTGCCAAGAGTCTGGCACCATTTGTTGGAACATCACTGACCTGGTAATTGCAATTACCGTTTGCTGGGCAAAGAGCCTTGGGCTAGATGCAGCCTATCATTTGCTAGGACAAAATGCACTGTTCATTACAATAGCAGTTATTGTATGTAAAAAATATGTGCACAAGTTACTTCTGCAGTATATTAACCTTGTATTTTTTCTCCTGTTGTTAATAATTTGCAATGGTATAACAGGATATTATTTTAAATTTGTAAGGTTTTATTTGTTTTTATTGGCCTCTCTTTCCTTTTACCAAACATCTGTTTCTGGCTTTTGTTTCCTCAGTGCTGGATCAAGCCAAAGATGATGAAATATCCTTCCCTCTTCTTTAGAGGATTTTTGGTTTCAAATTAAACATTTTTCCATTGTAAAGGTTCTTGGGCTTATACCTCTAATACTTCAAAGGGTGGGAACACATGACAGTGTGAGGCAGATGCCACTGCTGTTCCGTTGCCTGGTAACAGGTGCTTAGTTACACAGTTAGTGATTGTCATACATTCTCTCTCTTCTACATTTAAAGCGTTTCACTTCTGGTATGTAAGATTCACAGACATAGTTAACATTATCCCAGTGTTGATTTTCAGACCTATAATTGTTTTAAAACATGGTCTTTGACCGTTCAGGTTAAATATAGCTGTAAGTGATAATGGTCTGGGAGCTGGTGCTGCAACATTGTTGAAATGATGTGGGTGTGGACTTGATCAATGCATTGTAGACAACTGTGATCTCATGTAAGCCACCTTTATCTTTCTAAGGAAAAGAATACAAGTATAGTTAATTTTAAAAATGTAAACAGTAACAGATTGATTGTTCCCTGGGACTATTTTTTTAATTATATGAAGTCCACACAGGTTGTTCAAAATATATTTTAATTCAGCAATGATATTTATCGATACCGAAGAAGGGACATATCTTTTCAAGTGAAAAATTCATGTATGTATCATTTTAGTATTAATTAATATTTATCTACTGCCTTTTGACAAATGTTGTACACCACCTTGGCAACAATTCAAAGAAGAACAATAATACATAAAAAACAAAAAAAGCAATAAAACTGTATTTAAAAACCAGTATTCACAATTTCAAAGTCCACATTAAAGATGTGTGTCTTAACTTCTTTCTGAAAAGCTGAAGGTGGGGACCAGCCTTGGCTCTGAAGGGAGAGAATTCCACAATTTGGAAACGATGCAGGAGAAAGCCCTTTCGTGCATGTCCAACAAATGGGTCTCTGAGAGTGGGCGTGTCCTCAAAAAAAGCCTATCCTGCAGATCTGAATAACTGGACAGGTTCATAAAGAGACAGGTGGTTCTTCAGATAGCTAGGTCTTAAGCTGTTTAAAGCTTTACAGATTGAGACTTTTTGGATTGAGCCCAGAAAATAATTTGGAACCAGTGCAGATTGTTCAATATAGTGGTGATATGATCACAATACTTGGGACCAGTTAGCAGCCTACCTGCTGCATTTTGCACCAATTGAAGCTTCTGGATGGTCTTCAAGGGTAGCCCTAAATAGTGCCAACAATAGTCCAACTGTGATGTAACCAAGACTGTTGCCAGATCAGACTGGTTCAGGCATGGTCAAGTTGGTACATTACACATAGTTGTGCAAACACACTCCTTGCCACCACCACCACCACTTGAAAATCCAGGGACAGTGTAGGATCACGGAGCATTCCCAAACTACAAGCCTGACCTTTCAGGGGGAGTGCAACCCCTTCCAGAAGATTGAATCCCGATCACCACCCCAAGCTTTATATTGATCAATAGCACCTCCATCTTGTCATGCCTCCTCCTCCTATTTGCATTTGTTTAGTCTTTAGGGCACTCCTTTAGGCAACACATTTTAAGAGCCTTTATCATAAGATGCATTTACAGTTAGGGATGATTACATGCTTGTCTGTATCACAGTGAAGATGCACATTCTTGATCAGATTCCAGAAAGATGTTAAGAAGTAGGCATGCACAACTATGTCAATGCATATTTTAAAACAGAGATATAAAAATGGTAGTATTGGAACAATATTACTGTGTGTCTACACTGGATCAGATGAATGCAGTAGAGAGTTCCAAGACGAGAAAATGGCAAAACCTTTGGCTTGAACATTCATAGCTTCCGATTTGAAATCAAAATGAGAATATGTTTATTTTCAACTTCTAAGGGTCAGTTTTACTACTCAGTAGTGCACCTCGGTGTTCAGTCATGCCAGCCACATGACCACGGAAGCGTCTTTGGACAGCGCTGGCTCTTCGGCTTAGAAATGGAGATAAGCACCACCCCGTAGAGTCAGACACAACTGGCTGGGGGACACCTTTACCTTTTAGTGGATATCCCATTATATACAGACACACTGGACTACATCCAGTGTTACACAAGCAGATTTCTGTTCGCACAATGGAATTTTCCCGCCCTGTCCTCTGGAGCAGATGGGGGAATACAGGGGGCTGCAGGGGGAGGGGGAATGTGCTTTGCTGGTGGATGCATTTCTCTTGGGGGATGGACCCAATTGGATGTTTTCCAATATATCATATTCTCATATGTTATACAAGGTTGTTTTTGCATCCTTAATTAAAGATTATTCCTCCCTTATTGCTGTTAATTTTGGTGCTAGTTTTAAGAATTTCCTTGCATCACCTGGGCATGGAACATCTTTTTTCCAGCTTCATGTTCATCAGTTAAAGTTATAGGAGCATAAAGGACTGACCTCCTATTGATGCACATCATTCAGAGTGCAGTGTACCACAGAGTAGGAAGAAACATATGTAATACTTTTGTAGGAATAAATATTTTCTGATGTATTGTGCACATGGGATAAGCATAAAAAACATTTGCTTTTCAAGATAAAATGCCATCTGATTAAAAGGAGGGAAATACTTTCCTGGCCCATTGGAAAGCCATGACATACCAGATATAGCCTGTGAATTTTGCACTGCTCTAGCGTTAAGGAAACATCATTGTCCATTACAAATACATTTTTTAAAATGATCCCATATGTGCTTTCACATGGAATCATTAATATCAATATTCATTTTTCTGGAGCTGCATCTGTGAACAGAGCCAACCATAATCTAGGATCCTGCTCACCAGGAAGGGTTAATGCCCCAGTGCACTATTTCTATACCCAGGTCCTCACTTCTTAAATGTAACATTTTACACTATTAATATAGAAAGTTACATCATCACAGCATGTTACATGTTAACTGGACTTTAGTTTTTATAGTTCCTTTTCCGTTCTGATAATCATATAAAATTGTGTTTATTGTAGTATTCTCATATCCATGTACACAACACTGAAATCCAGTTTTGTGGGTGAAGAACATTAGAACATTTAAAAACAAATATATCCCCCCCCCCCGAAACATTTTCCTATAAAGTTGCTATCACCTGCAATTGAATGCAAGGGGTATTTATATGCTGTAACAGTGTAACGCATCTACCCAATTATTTGTGTGCATATTTATTTGTCCTGCTGCCAAACATTGCAACAGAGGTTACTAGGAATATTGCTAAACATTTTATAAAAACATTGTTACGCATCTGTTATCGTAATCCTTTTCAAGGATCTTTGCATCTTAATGAAATAGCAACATTGGGGGAGGAATTGTGTGTGCAGCACTGAGCTCCGTTATAAGTAGAGTGAAGTCCTGGTACTAAGAGCCAAAAAAATCATGTTTTGCTATTTATTTTTGCTGTTCAGCATGTTGACTCAGAAAGAAAGTCCTCAGACAATTTGTTTGTTGTGCTTGGATCATCACGGGGTCTATTAGATCATCTAATTGAAAAGAAACTACTTTGTTATGCTGGCACCTCTCCAGTAATTGTTCATGTCAAAGCCAAAAAACCCTCTTTTCCTGTAACACAAAAATCTACTGCATGGCATGTAATGCTGTTCCTGGGTTCTGATGTTAGAGTACTTCGGATGTAACACCAAATCATGATTTGGATTATGTGCCCTAGCCTTGGGCTTGCATACTCCCAGGGTTTGATCCTGGTTTCCAATCTTGTTTTGCAAGGCAAAGCATTGTTTGCCTGTTCAGATGAAATATCAAACTATGGTTCTTTTTCATGGTCCCTCTGCAATCCCACATATGGGTCTGCACCTGTGCAGAGCCTATTTCAGGAAGCTTCTATATCTAGACCAGAGTTTTGGTGGGTGCCCTGCTTCCACCCTCTCATCACACATCCAAGGGGGTGTGGCTCCCACCTTCCTTCTCACTTACTTTCTGACACTCACAATGGGAGCATCAGAGAACACACTTTGGTTAGATGCTTTTTAAAAATCGCTGCCTCTTTTTTGCTTTGATTCAGTTATTCTCCCTTCTTTCCTCTTGTATTAATTCTATCCATTTTACACTTTGAATTTTCTGTTTTTTTCTTCAGCGTCTTGGTTCAAGGAATTTGCCAGCACCTTTGTGTGCTCCTACTGCCCAGAAGCTTGCCTTCCTCTGAAAGTACTTTTCATGTGTTGTTAAGTTGCTACTGATAGACAGCCACGGCCTCCTGGGTGAGGTTTACCTCATGGATTCATGCAGGCACTGTCAACTTTTCACGCAGCAGGCTTGAAGAAATAGAGTGTCCTACTTGAGGACTCTTCTTTAGCAGAAGGCACTCAAGGTGGCAGATTCCAGTTTGTCGAAGCCCAAGGCTTTGACCCTTTATTCTTGATTTACTGGTGCTTTCCATTGCTTTATTAATGGATCAGCTAGTTAAGGGGTTATGTGTTGTCTCTATAAAGGCCACTTTGACAGATCCTGCTATGTTGGGACTGTCACTTTCAGTATCAGGCTTGGTATAGCTTCACCGTGTTAGAGCCCTGGTTATACACTCTACACTGAACTCTAAGCTTCTGGTCAAGCTGAAGCTGTCTTCCAAGTGACGCTTGTCACCACCTTCAGAGGTGTCTAAAAAGAAGAAGAAAGAGGGATATATGTTGGCCCCTGCAGATGACACAAAACTGCCTAAGGCAGGACTAAAGATGTTGGTGAGATTAGTGTGTGCCCAATGGGCTCAGCAGCTGTCAATCCCAGAAGCACTTTCTCCTCTGGTATTGGTATTTGGAGAAGTTTGTTACTATGTCCTGTAATATTGCAGTGATAGGGGACCCCACCCACTTTCTTGTTGTATACTGATCAGATGACTAAGGGTCACCCTGGTTCTGACAGAAGATTATTGGCTTCACTCTGAAGGATCCATGGGTGGTAACTTCTGCACCCTCCACCAGATCTTGTCCTCGGTACCATTTTGCAAGAGTGCTTCACTATTCTCTTCTGTCCCCCTGCTCTCCATGTTGGTCACTGTCAGATCAGTACTAACATGAGTATAGTCACTCCTGAGAATATCGGTTCCACTCTCATTTGCCATCTCTGTATTGGAACTGTTATTCTCTGTTTCATTTCTTATCGAATCTTGGAGTTCCACACCCCTAGGGATTAGTACTGAGGGTAAAGTATCACAGTCATTATTGTTCTCATTATTCTCATTGACATCTAAGCAGATCACCATTGCCATGCTATAAGAGGCATTGTTACCCACATTCTGTCATGGTCTCCAAGCTCCCTCTGACACTGCTAGGCTTTTGGAACAGAAAGGCCCTGATCACAATGCTTCCCTCACTTCATAATCCACAGTTCTTACTTTCACAGTGGCTATCCACTGTCAGCTTGCTCATCCCTGTTTCAGTATCAGTGTTGATCCCAACTACTGTGCAACTGAGTGTAACTACCTACCTTGGAGGTTCTGAAGGCTACCTGCAGTATTCATCAGTATCCCCAGTGGTACTACCTTCTACTTCTAGTTTCCACACCTTTTTCCTTGGTTTCAGTCTTGACAATTACTCAGACATTGCCACAATTTCCTTCTGTGTCAGAGGCCCTTGTCCCAAAGCCAGTGGCTGTCTCAGCTATTGTGTCATTCTCAGGGGTGGAGAAGCTGCTGCATTTGTCCTTGGTCACTTCTTCAGTTTCATCACCTGACACGAATGTTGAGGACCAAACCTCCATGTCTCCTACAGCACACACTACGTACATTGAATAGATGTATGCAGCACTGCTTATTCAAGATCCTGTGTTCAAGCTTGTGCATACCAACACATTAGTACTGGCTGCCATCCCTGGGTGACACCCTCCTCTGTACCACCAACCTCAATGAAGACTGAAATGCTCTACCACATTCAACAACAGGACTGTGAATTTCTCTTCCAATGCCCCATGTCCACCTCCCTCATAGTGGAGTTAGCACAGTCCAAGTCTAGGCAGTAAGCGCACTCTGCACCTATGGACAAGAAAGTATGGAAGTGCAGCCCCTGGAATTATCTATTCTACTGCCGCTCTTTGTTTCATGGTGCTAATCCTGCATGTCTCAGTACCTACATTTTTAATGGGAAAAAGCTTCCTTTCATTTTGAGAACTTTCCAGACATCAAGTGGGAACAGGCTCTTGTATTCCATCATGAGGCCTCCTGCTTGGCCAAATTGCTTTATCCCAGCATATGGCCAACTGTAGCTTGAAGTCCATGGTGGCTGCCATAACTTTGGGAGGCATGCTTGGCTATGGTTTACTACTCTTAACACAGGATGCTAAGAATAGCATAGATGATCTCCCCTTTGATGGGAAATATATTTTTAATGAGTCTACTTTGGACTGAAAACAAAGTTCGCATGATTAGTCATTGTATGATTGTTATGGGCGAGCAAGAAACTTATGGTCAGTCCTGTCATTGGCAGAGATCCTCCTCAGGATGAATACCATCAGACTTCCCTTTGCTTCAATATATTATATTATCTGGTGGAGGGCTTCCTGTAATTCAGGTGATGTCAAGGACCTTGCCTTCTTACTGCCAACCATGACCAAGAGACGGAGTGTTCATCATGCAAAACAGAGTTTGATTCATTATAGCAGCTGTAATGATAGTTTTGATGTACTGGTGTAGAGTATCACATGTTGGTAGCAAGTTTGACAAGTTCTGCTGAAGAAATGAGGACAACATTATCCAGAACATCCTATATTGGACATCATTAACATTTGGTGATGAAGCTTAGCCATATAGATGGCACACCAATTTTTAAAACACAAGATAGGTTGATTCTTGTAGTGTGAAGTCTTTCCCATGTTCATTGAAAGTATCAAAGAGTTTATATGCCACAGCAAATGCCTTTTTCTTCCCTTTATTGTAGAAGGCACTTGTTGAATTCCATCCTGTAAATGTGTGAGCTTCAATAAGAGAGAAGCATACCTTGTAGCCCAGACCTGCAGTGAGATTTGCAAATCAACAGCAATATAAGACATCCTAGCACATGGCCAACTAGGGTCAGTCAATGGCTTCATTGACTAACCCTAGTGAAACAATATAAATTGACTGAGAACTGTTACTTTAGACTAATGCTTATGATTGCAACGTCTGTATCTAAGCTCCTGATCATTATGTTCTGCTACTTCTTGACACCATGTTGCACATGAAGAAATATTCTTGTCACATTCTTCATGGTCACAATTTAAATCATCAGTAATTTTGTCTGTGACTGAACCATCTGGAACATTCAAATAATGACAGTCCTTTCCCTGTGCTACATTAAAGTGTGAGCTTTCCTCACAAGAGTCTTTGAAAGGGATCCTTATTCTTGCCATCACAAAGATTCTTTTTTCACAGAGTAGGTTATGGGAGGCGGTTGTTTTTGTTTTGCATCTTCCCAGTGTTTTCTGTAGCTTGTGAACCATGTACTCCTTGGTGGAACTGTTCCACATTCCTTATGCTTACATCAGGATACGGACCTGAGGCAAAATTCAAATGGGTTCATTTGTATTTCGATGCAACTTTAACTCTGTGCCATAAAATGGTATTTGAAAGCTCACCAAATCTTGAGGGAACAGCACACAATTCTTGTATGACAGCCATTTCATCAAATATTAGTGCACCATTTCTTAGAACTTGGTCAATAAGGCAGTCTTTGCTTTAGGACAGAAGATCAAGAAGAGTTGATTTGTTGTTGTTGTTTTTGCAAAGAACCATCATTAGTATCAAGAGGGTATGAAACCATTTCCTCAAAGTATGACAAAATTTCTCTCAGATCAGTTTTCCTACATTGGCCTGTTACTAAAAGTCTTGCTAAGTGTTTCTTCTCACCCTGAATAATTGTGTCTTTGTTAATAACTGTTGTTGTTGTTTTTTACTGTTTTCACGTGATCACTGAATGTTTTCAGATTTTGCCTCATAATGGATAAAAAAGTGTCCTGGGTACTAGAAATCAGTCACTCATTCATGAAGTTCATCAATTAAATCATTTTGTAATGTAAACATATTTCAAATGGATTTATTGTACTTTCACATATTGGTCAAAGACCAAGACTACATGCTCAGGTCCAAGCTGATCTGCTGTGTCAATACTTCACCTTAGAATTGTTTGTGCCATAGACATTTATGTGATGCCTGGAAAGTAATGGATAAGAGTGTAGTTTCTTTGAATATGATTATGAAAACATGTCCATCAAGGAACAGAAGATGATTCATCACTGATAACTGTCAGAAAAATTGTATACCCATGCAGTTGTCAGTCCAGTTCTACAAGATATATTATGTATGCTTCTGTCTGTAGCATAGCATTGTGACTCAGATTTTGGGGACTTTGCTTCTTCTGGTGGTAGTACTTCTCTAAACCCCAACGTTTAGTATTTCTCTAAATTTCAAAATAACTTGAATCAGGTCCTTGTTAGAGCTGATTCAGGGTTGTATCCAATAGGATTGTAACTAGTGAAGTCATTCTGGCAGCAGAAGGGAAACTGCTGGCAGAACAGATTTCCCCTTCCTACCTGCAGCCTCTCATACACCCTGAAATCTGCTCTAGAGGGTTGGGGGACCCTCTCGAACAGATCTGGGCATGTGCAAGGGGGAGGAGACGACAGAGAAGTCCCATTGTATGAGCAGCACTCCCATTGTACAAACAGACTTCTGCTTGTGCAACTGTTGGGTCCAATCCATAGTGGCACAACTTTGCAGCATTATTCCATTCGAATGATGAGTACTGCCCTTTCCAGTTAGCATTTCTTTACCACAACCAATACTGTCCCAGACTAGAATGTCAGTGTTTTATCAGAACCTGCAGTAAGCTGTAATTGAACAAGACTTGTATCATGGCAAACCACTGTATTCTAGATACACAATGACTAACAAGGTTCAATTAATAATGATCTGAGATGATCCTATCAAGTGTCACTTTATCAATCCAAGGCAATGGGGTTTAGCTGTCGGCCTTCAAACTTTTGATGCAAGTAAACAATGTCCTGATAAAGCGATAACACATTAAGATGCACATCTTTTGCAAGAACTTCATGGCCAGTCAATGTAGGTACCTCTGAAGCCCCAGTAACCCAAACTATACAGTTGTAAAGCTCAGCTGGCACAACTGTCTGTGCAGTTACGTTTGTTAAGAAGTGTACATCCGGTTAATGTTTCAGCATACACCATCTCACTAGCATTCCTGTTGCATGATGAGTGAAATATGAGCTGAGGGAAGTCCTGCTTTAGGTGTTTTTTGAGTTGGAAGGTTCTGAAACAAAATAAATTGGAATTATGAAATCAAGATTATAGGTCTTATACAATGCATCTTTCCCCAACCTGGTGCCCTCCAGATACGTTGGACTACAACTCCAGTAATTCCTGCTGTTAGCCAGAGATGATGGAAATTGTAGTCCCAACACATCTAGAAGGCACCTGGTTGGGGGCGGTTGCTATACAAATGTTTCTGGGAACAAGCCTCTTTGACAGTGGGGCTTACTTCTGAGTAGATTTACATAAAGTTGCACTGTAAGACTGGTTAAAGGTATTGGATTCTTCAGGTTAAAATTATTTTTGAAAGAGGTTGGTTGTCAGAATTAAGAGTATAGAAATTACAAGTATATATCTTAATACACATTGATGTGTACACACTAAATACACTGACCCCAATTTCGACATTGCCACCTACCTGTAGAGGAAATGGATCAGGACTGAATGACCAAGGGAAAGGGGGGTTGATGGATTATGCTTTAACCCTTTCCTTAAACTGAAAGTTTTGTTAATGAGGGGGTACTCTGAGGGCTTTACAGGTAAGTAGGGTGTACGGTTGCACCAAGCACTAGCCTTACTACTGTGTCTGGGCATGTGTGTCTGTGTAAGTAACACAGTCACACAACAAACACTAGCAATTTGCCTACAAAAAGGGGAGAAAGTCTTTCTATTCTCTTTGAGAAATCATGGAGGACGGGGGAAGTGCCAGATGACTGGAGGAGGGCTAACATTGTCCCTATCTTCAAAAAGGGTAAAAAGGAGGAACCTGGGAACTACAGACCAGTCAGTCTGACATCAATCCCTGGGAAAATTCTGGAGCAGATGATAAAGCAATCCATCTGGAAGCACCTTGACAACAATGCCGTGATTACTCGAAGCCAACATGGATTTGTCAAAAACAAGTCCTGCCAGACAAATCTGATCTCATTTTTTGATCAAGTCACCTCCCTTGTAGACCATGGGAATGCTGTAGACATCATATACCTCGACTTCAGCAAAGCTTTCGACAAAGTGCCCCATGTTATCCTGATGAGCAAACTAGCTCAAAGTGGGCTAGATGAAACAATGATCCGGTGGATCCACAGTTGGCTACAGAATCGGACACAAAGAGTGCTTATCAATGGGATCTTCTCAAACTGGGGAGAGGTAACGAGTGGGGTACCGCAGGGCTCAGTCCTGGGCCCAGTGCTCTTCAACATTTGTATGAATGACTTGGAGGAGGAGGTGCAGGGAATGCTGATCAAATTTGCAGATGACACCAAATTGGGCAGGATAGCTAATACTTTGGAAGACAGAAACAAAATTCAAAGTGATCTGGATAGACTGGAGCGCTGGGCAGAAAACAACAGAATGACATTTAATAGGTATAAATGCCAAGTTCTGCACCTAGGAAAAAGAAACCAAATGCACAGTTACAAGACGGGGGATACATGGCTCAACCACACTACAAGTGAGAAGGATCTTGGAATTGTCGTCGATCACAAGCTGAATATGAGCCAACAATGTGATGTGGCTGCAAAAAAGGCAAATGTTCTTTTGGGCTGCATTAATAAAAGCATAGCTTCCAAATCCCAGGAAGTACTAGTTTCCCTCTACTCAGCACTGGTTAGGCCTCATCTGGAGTACTGTGTCCAGTTCTGGGCACCACACTTTCAGAAGGATGCAGACAAGCTGGAGAGGGTTCAGAGGAGGGCAACAAAGATGATCAGGGGACTGGAAACAAAGCCCTATGAAGAGAGACTGAAAGAACTGGGCATGTTTAGCCTTGAGAATAGAAGAGTGAGGGGAGATATGATAGCACTCTTCAAGTACTTGAAAGATTGTCACAGAGAAGAAGGCCAGGATCTCTTCTTGATCATCCCAGAGTGCAGGACACGGAATAATGGGCTCAAGTGACAGGAAGCCAGATTCCGGCTGAACATCAGGAAAAACTTCCTGACTGTAAGAGCAATACGACAATGGAACCAATTACCTGGGGAGGTGGTGGGCTCTCCCACACTGGAGGCCTTCAAGACGAGGCTGAACAGCCATTTGTCAGGGATGCTCTGACTTGGATTCCTGCATTGAGCAGGGGGTTGGACTCGATGGCCTTGTAGGCCCCTTCCAACCCTACTATTCTATGATTCTATGACCCCAAACTCTAAAGTGCATTATATCCCTTCCACTGTACAGTGTGCACAATCTGTACAGCAAGAGTGGGCAACTTGTGGCTCTCCAGATGTTGTTGTCATGTTCCTTCGTCCTCCCCCTTCGCAAAACACACTCCAGGATACTGGGCTTCAGGCTCACTACTTTATTAACAACTAGCTTCCTTACAAATGCAAATTCTAGGAAACTCTCAGACTACAATGAAAACAGCTAATCCACACAATTACAGATATCAATAGACAAGCCGGAAGTGGAAGTTAAAGAAGCTGCCAGCAGTCTGAACAAGAAGTGGCTCCCTCCTATGTAGGCTTTCACGCGTAGCCAACCTGGTGGAGCGTCTGAGCTCTGCCTCTAACTTTTCCTGCCTCGCTTGCGACAGACCCTAGCATCCCTCAAGTCATGCCCCTCACTCTCCTCCCCTAAATCCTGGGTTCCCTGGAGGATGAAAGGGGGGGCTGTTCAGGCTGAGCCATCTGTGGGTCTTGGGAAGAAGGGCTTGCCATATCTGAGCTCACTAGGGATGGAGCCTCCCCCTGTTCTGGCCGTTCCCATTCTGAATCTGAGCTGCTAGACATCTCCACATGCTCAGATTCATTCCTGACAGTTGCTGGACCACAACTTTATCAGCCCTAGCCAATATAGCCAATCAGGATGATCAGGGTTGTAGTCCAACATCTGGAGAACCCTATGTTTCCCATCTCTGCTGTATAATTTCATATATTTTCTCAATAAAGTGTCATCCATCCTCTCCATCAAGAATGAAGCACGGTGTTTCTCTGATTTTGGTGCTTTTAATTGAAAAGAAAACAAAACAAACAATCCCCCACCCAAAAAACTGATTTTCATTCATCGTAACTCCCTAACCCCTCTACCTAACCTTCTAAAATTTTGCAGGTTTCTTACCTAGGGATACTATTATGATGTATGCCATTTTCATAAATACATCCTGAAAAATCACAAGGGAGGGGAAGGAAAAGCAAATCTATAAAGACTCCCCTTGTGTACACACACACACACACACTGTATCTATCCTTCTAAAACATTGCAGTTTACCTAACTAGGACTATCTCTGATTTTCATACAAATTGCCCACAAGAAATATTGGGGCGGGGGGGCCCACAGGGAGAAATCAAATTGTTTTTTGATGGCATCCAGACTGTAAAGACTTTGCTTGTACAAACCCCTGTACCTATCTAAATGAAAATGGGCAGACTTTATCCTCATTCAAGGGGCAACTATGGTTGAAAACTTATCCAATTTTGCCAAGAAATAAAAAGTTATACAGGCAGCTTCCTTTTCAAAAGTCAATCATAATTTAAAGGCTATTTGCACACATCTCCTTTCACCTATTTCTCTGAAACTGTATAAGCATCATCCACTTCAAAGGGACCACTATGCCTGCAACTTTCACCTGTCAAAAAGCAAAAACATTAACAGTCAGTTGTTGATTTTCCCATTATAGTCAAAGGGGACATATACAAAGCTTTGGATTTTCAAAAGCAAGGTTCAGATTTGGAACCAAATGTTGCCTTCACGTTGGTTTGAGCCAATTTGGGGTCATTTTTAAAGTGGGTTCCGAACTGGATCTTGTCTTTAGTGGACATCCCTAGTAGTCATATAGCCACCTCTACCATATAAAAGCCAACAAATACCTTTATTAAGAATAACTATTATGTCCACTCTAAAAAATGGTGACAATGGCCAGTCTTTGAAAACTCTCAAGAGAAATATTTTAGCAGCTGTTATACTGTTATATTCCAACAGCACAAGAGACGACTCTACACATGGACATCACCAGATGGTCAATATCGAAATCAGATTGATTCTGTCCTTTGCAGCCAAAGATGGAGAAGCTCTATACAGTCAGTAAAAACAAGACCTGGAGCTGACTGTGGCTCAGATCATGAGCTTCTTGTTGCAAAATTTCAGCTCAAATTGAAGAATGTAGGGAAAACCACTAAACCATTCAGGTATGACCTCAATCATATCCCTTATGAATACACAGTGGAGGTGAGGAATAGATTTCAGGGATTAGACCTGATAGACAGAGTGCCTGAGGAACTATGGACGGAGGTCCGTAACATTGTTCAGGAGGCAGCAACTCAATCCATCCCAAAGAAAAAGAAATGCAAGAAAGCCAAGTGGCTGTCTGATGAGGCTTTACAAGTAGCTGAGGAAAGAAGGGAAGCGAAAAGCAAGGGAGAAAGGGGAAGATCTATCCAACTGAATGCAGAGTTCCAGAGAATAGCAAGGAGAGACAAGAAGGCCTTCTTAAATGAACAATGCAAAGAAATCAAGGAAAACAACAGAATGGGAAAGACTAGAGATCTCTTCAAGAAAATTGGAGATCTCAAGGGAACGTTTTGTGCAAAGACGGGCATGATAAAGGACAAAGAAGGCAGGGACCTAACAGAAGCAGATGAGATTAAGAAGAGGTGGAAAGAATACACAGAAGAACTCTACAGGAAAGATCTGAATGTCCCTGATAGCCATGATAGTGCGGTCACTGAACTTGAGCCGGACATCCTCGAGAGTGAAGTCAAGTGGGCCTTAGGAAGCATTAGTAACAACAAAGCTAGCGGAGATGACAGTATTCCAGCCGAGCTATTTAAAATCCTAAAAGATGATGCTGTTAAAGTGCTGCATTCAATATGCCAACAAATTTGGAACACTCAACAGTGGCCACAAGACTGGAAAAGGTCAGTTTACATTCCAGTTCCAAAGAAGGGCAATGCCAAAGAGTGTTCAAACTACCGCACAATTGCGCTCATTTCACATGCCAGCAAGGTGATGCTCAAAATCCTACAAGCTAGGCTTCAGCAGTATGCGAACCGAGAACTACCGGAAGTACAAGCTGGGTTTAGAAGAGGCAGAGGAACTAGAGATCAAATGGCCAACATTCGCTGGATCATGGAGAAAGCACGAGAATTCCAGAAAAACGTCTATTTCTGCTTCATTGACTACGCTAAAGCCTTTGATTGTGTGGATCACAAACTGTGGCAAATTCTTAAAGTGATGGGAGTACCAGACCACCTTACCTGTCTCCTGAGAAACCTGTACGAGGGTCAAGAAGCAACAGTAAGAACCAGACATGGAACAACCGAGTGGTTCAAAATTGGGAAAGGAGTACAACAAGGCTGCATATTGTCACCCTGCTTATTTAACTTATATGCAGAGTACATCATGAGAAATGCCGGGTTGGATGAATCAGAGGTCGGAATTAAGATTGCTGGGAGAATTATCAACAACCTCCGATATGCAGACGATACCACCCTAATGGCAGAAAGCGAAGAGGATCTCCAGAGCCTCTTGTTGAGGGTGAAAGAGGAGAGTGCAAAAGCTGGTTTGAAACTCAACATTAAAAAAACGAAGATCATGGCATCTGGCCCCATCACTTCCTGGCATATAGAAGGGGAAGAAATGGAAGCAGTGACAGATTTTACTTTCTTGGGCTCCAAGATCACCGCAGACGGTGACTGTAGCCATGAAATTAAAAGACGCTTGCTCCTTGGGAGGAAAGCTATGGCCAACCTAGACAGCATAGTAAGAAGCAGAGACATCACCTTGCCGACAAAGGTCCGTCTAATCAAAGCTATGGTTTTCCCAGTAGTAATGTATGGCTGTGAGAGCTGGACTATAAGGAAGGCTGAGCGCCGAAGAATTGATGCTTTCGAACTGTGGTGCTGGAGAAGCCTCTTATGAGTCCCCTGAACTGCAAGGAGGTCAAATCAGTCCATACTAAAGGAAATCAACCCTGACTGCTCATTGGAAGGACAGATGCTGAAGCTGAAGCTGAAATATTTTGGCCATCTAATGCGAAGAGAAAACTCTCTGGAAAAGACCTTGATGCTGGGAAAGACTGAAGGCAAAAGGAGAAGGGGACGGCAGAGGATGAGATGGCTAGATAGCATCACCGATGCAATGAATATGAACTTGAGCACACTCCGGGAGAGAGCGCAGGACAGGAAGGCCTAGCGTGCTATGGTCCATGGGGTCACGAAGAGTCGGACACGACTGAACAACAACAACATACTGTTATATGCATCTAGATCATGGGTGCCGAACTCCTGGCCTGCCGGCTCTCTAGTCTGGCCTGCAGAGCCTCTTGGGGTTCCCACCTTCTGGAGGGATTTCCCCTAGAAAACATCCCTACTGTTATTATTTCCAATTGGAGATCAGAGTGGGGATGTGGGCACCAGCAGAATACCTTTGCATTGTGTTCACGAGGGTACCGGTGTGGCACCTGAAGCCAAGGACTTGGCCTGTGCCAAGAAGAGCAGTAGCTGTTCCCAGTGCAGGCTAAGTCACTTACATTCAGCCCCTCCGCCTTAAAATGGCTCTACACCCCTTATCTAGATTCAGTAACAAAAGAGCCCTGACAGCAGTTTGCAAATGCCCAGTGTGATAGATTTTGTGAATGTGAATATGGTTACAGTTGGATCATAGAGTCATAGAATAGTAGGGTTGGAAGGGGCCTACAAGACCATCGAGTCCAACCCCCTGCTCAGTGCAGGAATCCACTGATGGACTTAATCAATGCATTGTTATGTCATTTCAACAGTACGTGTTCACTGAATTTGACAGGAGCTCCCTCCAATACATTCGTTCTGCATTTCCTCCCAGAAACCCTGTGAATGGAAGTAATTTCCCAGTTAGAAGCTAGAACTGTTGGTGACAAAAAATATGCTCCCTGCTCTCCCTCTCCCCTATACTGGTGCTTTCCTTATATGGAAAGGTTTGGGGATTTTTCTTAAAAAAACGTTTTTGCAGATGCAGTATGTGTCTTCCCATATTGTGGCTGAAGCTTCAGAAGGAGCCAGCTTCAGTTTAGACAGATTTAGAGAATACCCACTTTACTTCATACAAATCCCAAATCTCTCTGAATTGGTGTCATTCAGTTTGGGATTCATCCAAAGTGTAATATATAGAAATAGTCAAGGATGCATTCTCTCAGACAACCGGAGAGGGCAATAAAGAGTACTACACACTGTTGTAAAGGAAGTACTGGAGGGCTGAATAAAGAGGTTGTTACAAAGACAAGATGTGTCAGCCTGTTTGTGAGACATAGAGATAGAACATGGTGTTAGAAGTAAAACAGAGCTAAAAGATGAACATGCCACAACCGAGAATAAAGATGGCCTCAAGCACCAGGCAAGTACCACCTATGGACTTTGATAATGGGAACAATGCTGAAAATTGGGCCCAGTGGAGGGAGTTCATGGAACTAATTTTGCAGGCCCAGAAGCAGACAAGTGGTCTGAAGAACAAAAGGCTGCATAGTTCCAAATCAGCATTGGGCAGAAAGGCAAAGATATTTGCAGGGCCTGGGGTGGTAGTGGAAAACAATCTGCAGAGGATAGAAAGAAAACTATAATACTATTTGCATTGTTTGAAATGTATTGTACACCTAGAAAATATGACTCTAACACAGACTATTTTATGAAAGGCAGCAAGGGACAACAGAAGTAATGGATGAATGGATCACACAGTTACACCTAATAGCTAAAGATTGTGCTTTTCATGACAGTGATGATATGAGAAAGGACAGAATATTAATGGGATCTAACTCAAAAGAGATCCAGAAGAAATTGCAGGAGGACACCCTGACCCTAGAAGAGGTATTAAAAATAGGAGGAGCACATGAGATGTCCCGAATACAAATGAAAATATTGCAGAGCAAATGCCAAGAAGTGTATGGAATTAAAAGACAAGAAGCAAGTCACAAACAGGCAGGAAGGCAGAGTGCTTGGCAGAGTGCTTGGCCTCACCAGAAAACTATTCCTGGGAAGGTGAGACAACAAACTGTAAAAGTTGTGGAAAGAAACAGAGCAACATGGAGGAATGCCCAGCATGGGGAAAGATTTGCCATAATTGCAAAAAAGAGAAATCATTTTCCACAAGTATGCAGTGCAGGGAATAAAAGACTGAGACAAGTGAATGAGATACAGGGACCTCCAGGAGCAAGAGGCAGCACAAGTTCACGGTTTCTGGCATCAGTACCAAGGTCAGACAAAGAACAAAAAGAAGCCAATGTAGACTTCGTTTAGGCAGAGATAAGAAAATTACTCAGTTTAATTTAGACATAGGAGCTGATGTTAACTGCATACCAGCACAAATATACTATAGAATGCTAGCAGAAGAGGTAGATCTAGAAACTGCTGATATACCGAGCTTAACAGGATATGAAGGACAGTCATTAAATGTGGCTGGCAGATGCACTTTGAGGTGCGATAAACTGAACATCCTTTCGAATTGTATATAGAGGAAACACCCACAAAAGCAGTTCTGGGATATTGCACATGTCACCTACTGAACTTAATAAAGCTTGTGAGACTGGTGAACCCAGAACACATTGAAGTAACAGAAAGTGAACAAATGCTTTGCAGGTGTGTTTACAGGCTTAGACTGTATACCAGGCCAGGGTCAAATAAAGCTGAAACCAGATGCTAAACCAGTTATTCATGCACCAAGAAAGGTTCCTATGCGCTTAAAGAGAGAACTGAGAAAGAACTCAAGCGTATGGAACACATGGGAGTGCTAGTGAAAGTAGATGAACCACCAGAATGCATAAGCTCTATGGTGGCCACCGAGAAGAAAAATTCTGAACAGTAACACATTTGTTTAGATTGAAGAGACTTAAATCAGGTCATCATGAGAGAACACTACAGACTGCCTACACTAGAGGATATTATATATAAACTGTCTAAAGCCAAGTATTTTAGTGTCCCGGATGCACTGGAATTAGATTAGGAAAGCAGCAAAATGACAACTTTTAACTCACCATTTGGTCGCTGGCACTTCACCAGAATACCTTTTGGAATTTCTTCAGTCCAGGATTTTTTTTCCCCAAAAAAGCCCATGAAGGGTTATAGGGTGTGGAAGTCATTACTGATGACATATTAGTGCATGGCTATACCAAAGAAGACCATGATAATAGTCTGAAAGCACTATTGGATAGGTGCAGAGAAAAAAACTTGAAATTAAATCCAAATAAGATGCAGATTGGAATAAACAGTATCACCTACTTTGGCAATCTACTGATTGCTGAAGGAATAAAACCAGATCCAGACAAGATTGCAGCAATAAAGCAGATGGAAACCCCAAAGTCCAGATCAGAGCAAGAAACTATAGTGGAATGTTTACTTAGCCAGATTTGCCCCAGGATTGGGGCAAGTGACTCACCACTGAGGGAGATTCATAAGGACACTGAATGGGTTTGGAATGAGTCCTATGATAAAACCTTCGAAGAGGTCAAAGAACCCATAACAAGAACCCTAGGACCAGTCCTTCAATATTTTGATGCAGAAAAAGAAGTGACATTACAGGTAGATGCATCACAGTCTGAAATAGAAGCAGTATTACTTCAGGAAGGGAAAATCTGCTGCGTATGCATCTTGCTCACTGACTTCAACACAGTGTAATTATGCACAAATTGAAATGTTTGCAATTGTAGCAAGATGTGAGAAATTCCATCAATACACCTATGGCAGAACAGGAACAGTGGAGACAGATGACAAGCCTCTTGAACATATAATGAAGAAGCCTCTACCTGAGGCACCTGCCAGATTGCAAAGAATGATCTTACGTCTACAGAAATATGACCTGAGAATCGTGTATAAACCATGAAGGAGTTTCCCGGTTTATACACCTCAAGGAGAACACCTCCTTGTTGTCCTCAAGGAGAACAACTTGTCATTCCAAAAACGTTAAGATCAAGCATGGTAGAGAAGATTCACACATGCCTTTTTGGCACAGTGTTATGCAAAAGACAAGCATAAGACATACTGTATGTCAGGGTGGAAACTGAGCCCATAGAGCCCCAGAGCAGTTCTGATTCTGAGGAAGAACAGCAATCCATGGGAGAGGAGCTCGCTCATCTCTCACAAGCACAGCAGCTGGCAGAGATTCCTCCTGCCAACATTCCTGAGAGAGATAGTGACCCTGGTAGTGAGGGAGCGGTGGGGGGGCTTGCTGGATGCTCAGCGCAGACACAGGGAGCGCCGACAAATGGAGGGCGCCGAAAGGAGGCGCTCTGCTCATTTGGCACTCAAACAATGGTCGCGTCCCAAGGACCCAAGGGTAAGAGGGAGGATCTCTCCATAGCCCACAAGTTCAGAGTCTTCCTGTACTTCTCCTTCAAACAGGGACCAACTGCCTTCCCTGGAGCTTAGGCTACTCTGCTATCTACCCCAGTGCAGTTCCTTGCTTAGTCACTAGTGATTAGTATCTGTAAGAGTCATTAAGTAATAAAGGAATAAAGCCTTGGAAAGAATCCTCGTAGTCTGTGTCCTGAGTTGGCTATTGGAGGGGACTGTAAGAGGCAGCTAGGGCACTCCTGACACTGTATTGGCCAGACATGACTGCTCAGATAGAAGATATCCAAGTGCTCCACATTTGGAATATCAAAAAGGAAATGCCAAAGAACCAGTGACATTGACATACATATAGCCAATATCCAGAGACTGTACAGTTACCAGATACCAGGGCAAGCACAGTAGTCAATGTTATTAAATCAATTTTAGCACAACATGGAATATGTGATGAAATTATATCTGACAATGGGCCACAGTATACATCAGCTGAATTTGCAACTTTCGCCAAGAAGTGGAGTTTTAAACACAAAGTCACAAGCCCGTACTACCCACAGTCAAATGGATTTAGCAGCAAAGTATGTACAAATTATGAAAAACACGATGCAAAAAGCGAAACAGACCAATCAAGATGTATACATAAGCTTGTTGAACTACAGAAACACACCAACAGTGGGAGATGCAACTCTAGCGCAGCTGTTAATAAGCAGATGACTAAAATCCAATCTTCCAGCTATGAGTAGACAGCAAACATCCAAAAGAGAGATGAGATCAGAAAAAAAAAAACCTCAAGGCTCAAACAGAAAATATATTATGACAGAGGTGCAAAGTTACTCAAACCGCTGAAGGTAGGAAATTCTGTAAGAGTTCAACAACAAGATGGACATTGGGAAGTAGTAATACACGGGAACACCACATTCATACATAGTGCAGACAAAGAAAGGAATATAAGAGAAACAGAAAACAACTGAGGTATAAATGAAGAGAGAAACAAAAGGAATATTATACACATACAGGCAGTTTTGGAGATAGTTTCCAAGAAAAAATCCAAGAGCCACCATCTATTACACAACCTGAAATGATGACTGTACCAAATGAATCAGAAGACAGAGGGGAAGATACAACAAATTCCAACAAAATTATGGCTGAGAAAGTTGCTCAGGGATCAGAAGCAGAATCTATCTCAAATGAGCAGCAAGCAGATCAAAGACAGTATTCCAGATATAGTCAACAACTAAAGCCAAATATTTGGAAGAATTATATACCTACATGAAGGAGGCAGTTACATGGCATTATTTATTTCAGATAAGTAATAAGGGATAGTCTGTTTAAAAAGAGGGGGATGCAATATATAGAAATAGTCAAGGATGCATTCTCTCAGGCTACCAGAGGGGGCAATAAAGAGTACTATGTACTGTTGTAAAGAAGAAAGTACTGGAAGGCTTAATAAAGAGGTTGTTGTTGTTACAAAGGCAAGACGGTGTCAGCCTGTTTGTGAGAGACCAGAGATGGAACACAAAGTAAATACACACCCTACCAGAGGTCCCCAACATTTTGCAGCTGGTGGGCACATTTGGAATTTTGAGAGGAATAATGAGTGCTTTTACAAAATGGCTGACCACCCATTTCCCAGAAGCCAAAGTGTTGAGGCTAAAAGGAAAGCAATTTACCCAAGTAGAAGGCAGAGGTTGAGTCTGAGCTCTGAACCACAAAACCACTCTTTTGAACCCACAGTTTTCTCCTCCAATGCCCATTTTACAGAAGGCAAAGTGATGAGGCTCAGAGGCAAGTAACTTGGCTAAGAAATTGAGTGCAAGGCAGAGTTGAGGTCTTTACCCTAAACACCAGATCTCATATTTGCCCCCACAAAGCACAATCCATTTCACAGAAGGCAAACTGGTGTTGCTTAGAGAAACACACACACACACACACACACACAGAGAGAGAGAGAGAGAGAGAGAGAGAGAGCACACTATGTGGTACCCAGAGACATTATTGGAAATAAAGATATCATTGGAGCTAATGCTTTGCTTTAGAGCATGCCAGCCTCCCTGTTAATTTTTTTTAAATCTAAAATTTTAAAAATCAGGAGGTGCAGGAAGCCTGGTGGGCATCAAAGGAGGTGTCCACTGGCACCTGGTGCCCACAGACAACATGTTGAGGACTCCAGAAATATACAGTTTGCTGGGGCTGGGATCCGAATAGCTCCATGCTCGAGTTGAAAACACTTCTGTGCTTGGAGGATGGTGCTAGATGTTCCCTTCTGGTTGCATCCCTGCATGCTTTATCAAATTTTGCTCTAGAAAGTCTCTAACCTTCAGGAACAGCTTTTTGGGGAGCAGATGATGGATTTTGTAAGAGGATGATATAGAAAAGCCCCAGTGTATGTGCACTAGTCTCTTATATACCCTTGAATCTCAGCCCAAGTCTTAGGCTGACCTTTTGCAGATTTTTGTCTATGAGACAGGTCACATAGAATAAGTACTATTGCCATGGGTTAGGTTACCTGGGGCCCATTAGTGTTTATTTGAATTATAGGCTCTAGAGGAATGGTGATGCAACTCTGATTGGAACATGTATTCATTTGTGTACCTAGGCTTTAGTGGGACTGGAGCATATATCAAACTCTCATAAGATTATGTGCTGTGTTTCTTCATTTGTGTAAAACTGGCCTTGAATACTGTGGTAGTAGAATTTCCCCTGGAAATCGTTATAGATCGTGACATGCCACTTCATGTGTTTGGAGAAGTAGCCTTTAGACTGTGACATTTCAAGAGTAATAAATGTCTTGGTCTTTTAAAAGGTGCTGCAGAACTTTTAGTTTGTTGCAGCAAAAAAACAGCAACAGTCTACTTCCTCTTAGTACTCCCTAGTGTTTGGTCCATTCAATGCTGTACAGTGTACCAATATAATGTTTTGTCACAGTGCTGTTTTTCTCTGAAAGGAAAGAAAACACATGTTCATATTGTGAAACTATATGAGCTATAAATAATCAACTAAAACGTTATTTAAGGGCTCTTGTTACATTGCTTGTTTTTGTAATATTGATCAGCTTTCATTCTTTTCACAAACTAAACGTATTAACAACCCAGTGAACACTTTAGAAAACTAAACATGGAGTTCTAACTGTTTTATTAACAGTTTAAAACAATGCAGAAGAAAAAGGATGAGGAGCAGGACAAGCACTAAGAGATTAAGGGAAGAGGAGAGGCCCAGAATAACTTTAATTTATACAGGAGATGAAGGTAAATAAAAAGCTAGAGTAACTGCTCTTGGGGGCAGGGGGTAGGGAAAGTAAGAGGAAGATTACTGTAGGAAACAGACAATAGGGGGTCTTATTTGGAACAGATTAGCATGAAGAGGTCCACCATATTGCCATGGTCAGAAACCTATCCAGTCTAAAGCTTGATCCCTAGCTCAGATATGTCCTGTTCTGTGTATGTACTGATCATGTATCTCACAGGTCCAGAAAACTGGTCTGGCTGTTGAGAAACACTGTTTCTGGCTTGCCAGTGATTTAAAACAGCCTTTCAAACGTACCTGCTCTCCACCATCTGTAGAGTTGGAAGCTTATTGCAGGGGTCTCTAAGATAATTTTTAGGAGAAGGAGAAAGACTGGAGAATAGAGGTGAGCTTAATTGACTCAGCAACTCATACCCTTTTAAAATGTTGTGCTCCTGTGCAAAATCCTAGTAGCTCCCCCACCCTTCCTCAACTAAGATGTAAAGGGAATCTTTTCCCTGTCTTGTTATAGGGGTCAGCAGCAAACAGCATTTCAGTCTCTGAACAGGAGATTTTTAAAGTGGAGAAGCTGAGAGGCATATTCAAATTCTGAGCAACAGCAGTGTTGTATCTCACAGGCACAAATATCTAGACTTCCATACTTACAACTGTGCTTTACTCTGCAGTTAATCTTTGAAATAGCTGTGTGAAAGGCTCCTACATTTTCTTTCTTTTCCAGCTAGTATTAATTGAAAGCTACAATCACATGCACTTCACGTGCATGCAAATTCCACTGCCTTCAGTAAGACTTAAACATACAGTTCTGTTCAGAAGATTGTAGCACTACTGTGGCACAATGCTCCATCTATTTCAGTGGCACCTGCAAGGTTTGTGTTGAAGTAAGTGGGGAATCTGAAACAGCAGTGCACCTGGATGTGCACTGCAAAGTAACTTGCTGACTCAGAATGAAGACTCCAGCAATCAAGTTTGAACTTGTCTTTTCAGTGTATTTCCATAGTCAACAAAATGTATGTAAATTAGTATTGATAATTGGATAATACAGTTTTCAGTAACGTTTTCAGTCTTTTTGAATTTATTTACCAAACTCCTTAAATTCGGCTGCCATGGAAGTCATTTCTCCTGATTCTGGTGACTGCCCCTTCCCACAGACAGCAGCCCAAAGATTCTTTCCTCAAAGATCACTTCTTCATGAATTGCAGATCACTCACAGGGAATGGGATTTTTCACTTCATGCAGGGCTTTTGCAGAAGTAGCAAAAGCAGCTTGTATTTTTATAATCCACCAAGATAATATTTGTTATTGGGCCAATTAAAAATATAATAAATAATTAAATTGTATTTCTTTAGCCTACTCTAAAAGCACTGTGTAAAGAGCAGGGCCTTGGAGTAGGGGTCTTTTCTTTTACTTCACACTGTGCTTTGGAAAAGGAAAGAAATGACAGCCATCCCTCTTATTGCAGCTCCTTTCCCTGATGCCTGATGTGAAATGAGCCACTTTGCAGTAGGCGTTGGGCAGTGCCAGCCCTACCATTAGGCAGAGTGAGATGGCTGACTCAGGCAGTGGCAGATGCTGAGGGGCAGTGAAGTGTTGAAAGACAGAGCTATGTGCGCCAGTCTGTCTGCCCTCCACCCACTAAGCTAGCCTGTTGCCCTCAGGTGCAGTGGAAGGCATTGTCCCATCATCATTCTGAAGTAAGATTCAACAACCAGTCTGGTCAGCTTCTGTATATGAGGGACACACCATCTTGCCCTTTGCCTCAGGTAGCAAAATGTGTTGGACCATCCCTGGCATTGGGGAAGTGGAAAGGAATGAGAGATACCACTGGTATATGTTTCCTTTTCCAAAGCACAGTTTGAAGTAATAGAAAATGTCCTTTGCCCCCATTCCCTTGGCCTTCTGCTCTTGCTAGAGGACATGAAGGATGGAGGGGTGTTGCCTTCTGCGAAAGCCTTAGATGGAGTGAAAGATCTCTTCCTCTGAGCTCTCTGCAATTGATAGAGACCTTGGGGAAGGGATCTTGGTTTAGCCAGACAGGGGAGAGGTGGTCAGTCTTGCAACCTGGTGATTGAATTGATGGAGTCGTGCTCCTCAACTGGTGAGGCTGAAACCTGGACCTAGAACATGACCTCCATGGCTTCCTTTAGGCAAATCAAGATATTTTGCATCCTATTTGTGTTTGGTCTTTTTTTGTTCTCTTCTGTAGGTTTAATTATTATTCCTAATTTAACAAGTGAGCATTACCTACCACTCACTAAGAAACATGATTTCTTATTCTCCTTCTTTGCTATAAACCTATATTGGCCTATAGCATTCAGTCCTCTGTGCTCTGCTGCAATGTATTGATTTACTGAAAGTGGTGGATTGTTAGTGGACATTCTATTTCAGGTACTGTTCTTTTTATTATTTTTGATAAAGTTATCTTTGCAGCTTCTGCAGAGCCTCAGATTCATTAAATTGCATAACTCTATACCCATACCCAGTCTTGCTTAATTCATCCTCTTTACTAAAAAGTGAGGAAGGGGTGAAGCTGTGGAGGGAATTTGACAGAGGAAGGTGGGGAATAATGCCACCATGGATCCAGGAGCAGGGGAGCAAATGGGTTTTACCACTTTACTATTTTTAGGTATCTGGCATAATTTTTAAAATTTTGTGGGGAAACTTCTCTTCCTGGTTCTTGATTGGCCAACATTTCGGGCCCATTGGGTCTGTCTTAGCTGATTCATTGTTTTAAAGCCCAACAATTTGCTATTAGCTTTAATATGTCAGTCTACAAGTCTGTCATTCAAAAGGCTTTACTTTTTGTACTTTGAGTTTCTACATTTCTGTTTTTCCTCTCAAATGTCTGCTAGTTGTATATCTTCACATGCCTCAATATTTTCTGCAGCTTATTAGATACCAATTGACTAAAAAGCTAATTTAGAGTGAGGTTGGTTCGGGTAGTGAGTAGGGGTCAAAAAGTCATAAGACGAGGAAGTAGTAGTAATATGTCAGTTACATACATGGGTCACCAGTCTTTTTGGGCCATCCCCAAACTTTTTGGGCCCACGGGCACATTTGGAAGTTTGAATGTGTTTTGGGTGCTACCACAACAGGACTGCTGTGGGGGCATGACCAATCACAAAATGGCCACTGTGGAGGTGTGGCCCTTATATAGAGAGGCAGGTTAAAAACGTTCTAAATAAATAAAATATATGGCTCTAAAGACATTAACTGCTGCCCTAGAGCAACAGCTAATATTGTAAAATAGGCTTCCACTGTCAATGTAAAATATTTAGACATGTTTTCCATTGTAGAATAATTAGGGACATTTTCTGAGAAGTAGATGAAAAGGCAGCAAAGTTTCGGAGGGAGCAATCCTATGCCCACTGGTCAGTGGCTAGACGGCCATAGGATATGTGGTTTTCCAAGAACTGACCTCCCCCCCTTCTGCGCTGCCTCGCAGGCAGCGTGGAACAGCCTCGTGCTCCATGCTCAGGGGAGGAGCGTGGAACGGCCAGAATGGGGCATTCTGGGGGTCATTCCAGGGCGGGGAAGGCGGAAATGCCAGTACGACACATTGTATGTGTTGTCGGGCAGCCTCCTCCCCTGCTCTGCCTTCCTGCAGCTAGACAGCCAAAATCAGCTGTCTAGCCACAAATGCAGGGCAGGAAAAGCGTGGAGGGAATGTTCTCCTCCGTGCTTCTCCTCCCCTGCATTGGATAGGCAGTTGCCTCCGAGTTTGGAGGCGGCCGTCTATCCCCATAGGATTGCACCCTAAGAGACTTGAGGGAAGGCTGCAGGCCAGCCAGAGTGGCCCTGTTTCTCACTGGCTTTGTGCCTAGAGATGTGAAGGCCCGGAAAAATTTGGAAAACAGTATTTTCTGATGACCATTTTTGTTTTTTTTCTGAAAAGTTTGAAAAATGAAACAGTTTTGGATTATGAAAACTTTTCTTTTAGAATTGATGACAAACTATTTATATATTGCTTTTGTTGTTGTTGTTCAGTCGTTAAGACGTGTCTGACTCTTCGTGACCCCATGGACCATAGCACACCAGGCCTTCCTGTCCTCCGCTCTGTTACTCCCCCCAAAATGATTTCTAAAAACTATGTAATAAGAACACATTTATAGAAAGGCTAGAGATGTAAATTGTCTGGAAATAAAGAAGCCATGGGGAAAAATGTTTTTTAATACTCTCTGTAAGATTCCCAGCATAGTTAGTTCTTTCATTCCTTATTAAAATTATTGATCTAAAGTATATTTTACTCATAGACATTTATGCTCCGTTACCCAACATGTGAGTAGAGTCACCACTGTGCATTCTTGACAGTAAATGTGCATTCTTGACAGCTTAGGTTTTGTTCTATAGAGTCCTGTGTTTCTGATGCTGTAGCAGTAAATTAATGTTGTTCTAATCTATTCAGACAATAATTCCAAATTTACTAATTGAGTTTACTTTTAAAAGTTTTAAAATATAATGATAATTTTATGAGCGAGAAAAGTTATAATAAAATAATTTTAGCAATAGGAAGACTGCTTTATGTTCCTAAATCAGCCCTCCCCAACCTGGTGCCCTCTGAATGTTTTGGACTATATTGCCCAGCATTCCTGAGCATTGGCCATGCTGCCTGAGGCTGATGGGAGCTGAAGACCAAACTATCTGGAGGGCACCCAGTTTGTTTGTTTGTTCGTTTGTTACATTTCTACACACACACACACACACCCAATAGCTGAAGCTCTCTGGGTGGTTTTAAGACTCATGAACAGGAGGCAACTCTGGCAGTCATAGTGCATGGTGCCCCTGGCAAGGCAAATTCCCTTGTTGACAGTTTCTCACACTGAGGGGGGAAAAGGAGCAAGTGGGAGGGAAGTTTCTGGAGACTATCTGAAGGTACATGGTACAGCAACTTTACTGAATCTAAGTAGATCTGGGACTGGTCAGTCACCTGGATGTGAGACCAGCTGCCTGGGAACTCCCCCATCTACCCCACTGTGAGCTGCACAGAGGACCAGCAGGTTATGACTGAAGTAAGAAAAACAGCGTCCCTTTAACCCAAAGGTTGGGGAAGGCTGTCTTAAGCAACAAAGTTACTTTAGATCTGTAAAGAGCAGTAAAAGATATGTATTACTTATTTTTCAATTTTTCCCAAAATTTCTGTTTTTTTCCAAACCCCCCCAGGAAAAAAATTTTTTTCCATGGCCTCAAAATTTCTGGAAGTGTTACATCTCTATCTGTGCCTGCTGCCTAATACACACAAAACACATCTGGACATTGAATACTGCTAGTGGAGAGAGGCATGTGACTATATCAGCTATTGCTGACTGGACTGCACATCTTGTTCAGTCGTGTCCGACTCTTCGTGACCCCATGGACCATAGCATGCCAGGCCTTCCTGTCCTGCGCTCTCTCCCGGAGCGTGCTCAAGTTCATATTCATTGCATCCGTGATGCTATCTAGCCATCTCATCCTCTGCCGTCCCCTTCTCCTTTTGCCTTCAGTCTTTCCCAGCATCAGGGTCTTTTCCAGGGAGTTTTCTCTTCGCATTAGGTGGCCAAAATATTGGAGCTTCAGCTTCATTATCTGTCTTTCCAATGAGCACTCAGGGTTGATTTCCTTTAGGACGGACTGATTTGACCTCCTTGCAGTCCAGGGGACTCGTAAGAGTCTTCTCCAGCACCACAGTTCGAAAGCATCGATTCTTCGGCGCTCAGCCTTCCTTATAGTCCAGCTCTCACAGCCATACATTACTACTGGGAAAACCATAGCTTTGATTAGACGGACCTTTGTCGGCAAGGTGATGTCTCTGCTTCTTACTATGCTGTCTAGGTTGGCCATAGCTTTCCTCCCAAGGAGCAAGCGTCTTTTAATTTCATGGCTACAGTCACCGTCTGCGGTGATCTTGGAGCCCAAGGAAGTATAATCTGTCACTGCTTCCATTTCTTCCCCTTCTATATGCCAGGAAGTGATGGGGCCAGATGCCATGATCTTCGTTTTTTTAATGTTGAGTTTCAAACCAGCTTTTGCACTCTCCTCTTTCACCCTCAACAAGAGGCTCTTGAGATCCTCTTCGCTTTCTGCCATTAGGGTGGTATCGTCTGCATGTCGGAGGTTGTTGATAATTCTCCCAGCAATCTTAATTCCGACCTCTGATTCATCCAACCCGGCATTTCTCATGATGTACTCTGCATATAAGTTAAATAAGCAGGGTGACAATATGCAGCCTTGTCATACTCCTTTCCCAATTTTGAACCACTCGGTTGTTCCATGTCTGGTTCTTACTGTTGCTTCTTGACCCTCGTACAGGTTTCTCAGGAGACAGGTAAGGTGGTCTGGTACTCCCATCACTTTAAGAATTTGCCACAGTTTGTTGTGATCCACACAATCAAAGGCTTTAGCGTAGTCAATGAAGCAGAAATAGACGTTTTTCTGGAATTCTCTTGCTTTCTCCATGATCCAGCGAATGTTGGCGATTTGATCTCTAGTTCCTCTGCCTCTTCTAAACCCAGCTTGTACTTCCGGTAGTTCTCGGTTCGCATACTGCTGAAGCCTAGCTTGTAGGATTTTGAGCATCACCTTGCTGGCATGTGAAATGAGCGCAATTGTGCGGTAGTTTGAACACTCTTTGGCGTTGCCCTTCTTTGGAATTGGAATGTAAACTGACCTTTTCCAGTCTTGTGGCCACTGTTGAGTGTTCCAGATTTGTTGGCATATTGAATGCAGCACTTTAACAGCATCATCTTTTAGGATTTTAAATAGCTCGGCTGGAATACTGTCATCTCCGCTAGCTTTGTTGTTACTAATGCTTCCTAAGGCCCACTTGACTTCACTCTCTAGGATGTCCGGCTCAAGTTCAGTGACCGCACTATCATGGCTATCAGGGACATTCAGATCTTTCCTGTATAGTTCTTCTGTGTATTCTTGCCACCTCTTCTTAATCTCATCTGCTTCTGTTAGGTCCCTGCCTTCTTTGTCCTTTATCATGCCCGTCTTTGCACAAAACGTTCCCTTGAGATCTCCAATTTTCTTGAAGAGATCTCTAATCTTTCCCATTCTGTTGTTTTCCTCGATTTCTTTGCATTGTTCATTTAAGAAGGACTTCTTGTCTCTCCTTGCTATTCTCTGGAACTCTGCATTCAGTTGGGTATATCTTCCCCTTTCTCCCTTGCTTTTCGCTTCCCTTCTTTCGTGAGCTACTTGTAAAGCCTCATCAGACAGCCACTTGGCTTTCTTGCATTTCTTTTTCTTTGGGATGGATTGAGTTGCTGCCTCCTGAACAATGTTACGGACCTCCGTCCATAGTTCCTCAGGCACTCTGTCTATCAGGTCTAATCCCTGAAATCTATTCCTCACCTCCACTGTATATTCATCAGGGATATGATTTAGGTCATACCTGAACGGTTCAGTGGTTTTCCCGACGTTCTTCAATTTAAGCCGAAATTTTGCAAGAAGCAGCTCATGATCTGAGCCACAGTCAGCTCCAGGTCTTGTTTTGACTGACTGTATGGAGCTTCTCCATCTTTGGCTGCAAAGGACATAATCAATCTGATTTCGATATTGACCATCTGGTGACGTCCATGTGTAGAGTCGCTTCTTGTGCTGTTGGAAAAGAGTGTTTGCTATGATCAGCATGTTCTCTTGGCAAAACTCTATTAGCTTTTGTCCTGCTTCATTTGGTACACCAAGGCCATGCCTGCCTGTTATCCCGGTGATTTCTTGACTTCCTACTTTAGCATTCCAATCCCCTATGATGAAGAGGACATCTTTTTTGGGTGTTAGTTCTAGAAGGTGTTGTAGGTCTTCATAGAACCGATCAACCTCAGCTTCTTCGGCCTCAGTGGTTGGGGCATAGACTTGAATTACTGTGATGTTGAATGGTTTGCCTTGGATTCGTACTGAGATCATTCTATCATTTTTGAGATTGTACCCCAGTACTGCTTTTCCCACCCTTTTGTTGACTATGAGTGCTACTCCATTTCTTCTAAGGGATTCTTGCCCACAATAGTAGATATGATGGTCACCTGAATTAAATTCGCCCATGCCTGTCCATTTGAGTTCGCTGATTCCCAAGATGTCAATGTTCAATCTTGCCAACTCATGTTTGACCACCTCCAGCTTACCTTGATTCATTGATCTGACATTCCAGGTTCCTAAACAATATTGTTCTTTACAGCATCGGATTTTCTTTTCACCGCCAGACACATCCACAGCTGAGTGTCCTTTCGGGTTTGGCCCAGCCGCTTCACTCTTTCTGGCGCTACTTGGAAATTCCCTCTGCTCTTCCCCAGTAGTATATTGGACACCTTCCGACCTGAGGGGCTCATCTTCTGGCGTCTTATCTTTTAGCCTTGTGATACATTCCATGGGGTTTTCTTGGCAAGAATACTGGAGTGGGTTGCCATTTCCTTCTCCAGTGGACCACATTTTGTCAGAACTCTCTGCCATGACCTGTCCGTCTTGGGTGGCCCTGCACGGCATAGCTTATGGCTTCACTGAGTTACGCAAGCCCCTTCGCCACAACAAGGCAGTGATCCATGAAGGGGCTGCACATCTTCCCCTCACCCTTTTTGTGTGTGTATTATAGCTAGTGAGACAACTCAGTGTAAATCAGCCAGTATTAGGAGCTGCCTATCTGACAAATGAGAATTTCAGGAACACTATGGTTATGTGATACATACTCATACGGTACTAGCCCCAGGTGCTACCAGTCATGCTCTGGGAATGATATTCCCTATTTTATATTTTTGCAGTGCACTCCTAGGCGTAATTGCTCAGAAAAAAGTTTAGTTCAATAGGACTTTCAAGTAGGTGTGCTTAGGATTGCAGTAATATCAGATATGTAGCTACCAAGGTTGAGAGGCGTTTTGTATAAAATTATAAAGAGGGAAGTGGTGGCTAATAATTCTTCCCATGAGGTTATGGAGGCATGTAAAGAATTATGAATTGAGGGCAAAGTTGATAACTGTTCCTATTTCCTTGTTCTTTATAGCAAAGTTTGCATTTCTCTGTAAATGGGCATTTGTCGCAAGCGATTAGTTCTAGATGAAACAACCTAGTTAGACGTTTTAAAACTTTCTGACTGATTTCTAGAAATGTATTAATAACAGAGAAGTTTTAAGAAAATGCTGGAGTTTATTATAACATAGAATGCTGTTTACTTAAGCATGGAGCATTTGCATGTTTAAACATTTCACAGTCATGCGGTGATGTTCTGCTTCTTTATATAACTGTATGATTTGATATTCAAATAGAAAAGTAAGCATGTTTTCTCTGAGATATTTGTTATGTGTTTGTTTATTTTAGCTCACCCCGTTCCTAGGGCCCAGGATGCAAAAAAACACACACAATGATATCTTAATCAGGCAAAAATACCCTGGTATGTGTGGAGAGGATGGATTGCTTTGGTTGTGTTTTGCTGATACCTGTTTTCATGCACGTATGAATGTATGTATGCATTTGGGTATTTAAATATCTATCCTGCTTTTCAGACAAATACTGTCTCCCAAAGCAGCTTGCCTCGGTAAAAAATGGGAGACAGGCCTCCCTTCGGGTTTGCAAACTAAATGGGCCTGACACATAAGGGAAGGGAAGTCGAGGGAATGTAGAGTTGTCATAGCAAGCATAGTGAAGTGACGAACAAGGGAATTCCAGCCTTTGCAAGTACACTAAGTCAAGTTAAAGATTACTTTGTTTGAAAAAACATGCAGTCGGACCTATTAATGGGAAAACTGGAGATTATGGTGAACTTTAATAATTATCAAGGGATAGAATCCCTGGTAATTTAAAATCCTCTGCAGAAATCTAAGAAGTTCCCTTAGAGTAGTCCATGGTACCATCTGCCAAAATGATAAGTGCCACAGAGAGGAAGGCCAGGATCTCTTCTCGATCATCCCAGAGTACAAGACATGCAATAATGGGCTCAAGTTACAGGAAGCCAGATTCTGGCTGAACATCAGGAAATCTTCCAGACTGTTAGAGCAAAATGACAATGGAACCAATTACCTAGGGAGGTAGTGGGCTCTCCCACGCTGGAGGCCTTCAAGATGAAGCTGGACAGCCATGTGTCATGGATGCTTTGACTTAGATTCCTGTATTGAGCAGGGGGTTGGACTCGATGGTCTTATAGGCCCCTTCCAACCCTACTGTTCTATGATTCTGTGAAATCAAATAGCCACCTGTGTTAAAATATCAGATAACTCTGTGTTTACTCTGCTTCCTGGCCCAGGTAAAGCAAGTAAAATCTGAGGGCACTGGAAAAAGATGAACACGTTTTTCAGGGGGCTGGAGCATAATGAATACGTATAGATTATTAATGACTTGAACATTATTATCAAAATTGATAGAAAGCCCTAAATAAAACTTTAAAAAATCTGGAGACACTAGCTTCATGAGAACTGAATGGTGCTGGAAAATGAGCTCTACAAAAACCACTGATCTTTTGGGGGCCTTTTTTTTTTGGATTCTAGTATAGATACTAGAGTACAAAATACTTTCATCGCTGTCAACTATGAAAAGTGTGTGCATGCATGCATTTATCAGTGTGTTCCCCTTCAAAATGCATGTGATTGTGTAGTAAGTAGCCCTTATTTAAATTCCCTCAATGAAAGTTACACTTTTTGTTTCTGGGTACTTAAAGGAGTGGGTGAGGAGAGGGAGTAAAATGGTAGAAGCAAAGGGAGGTGGGAGAGGGTTTAGAAATGTTAGAAGAGGCTTGTGGCCAAAAAATAGCAACAGTGGTAACTTTTCTTCATTTTGTTGAGTAGAGATAAGTATGAGTAAGTGCTGATGTAGCAGAAACTGTGAGAGGAGCTTGTTGCAGACAGAAGTGGCAACAGAGATTGCATGTGAAGATTTTAGTGTACAGCTCTTAGGATTAGAAGTTCTGGCCACATGTGGCTTGTAGGAGAGGATTGGAGAGCGTGGGAAGAGGACATAAGAGAGATGTGTTTCATGAATTGCTTGATAAGAACCAGGCCTAGGAAAACAAACTGACCCTATACAAAGTTCACTGTAATTAAACCGAATAGCTAGATTTGCTTCCTCCCATGCTAGTTCTGTGTCTGCCAGTCTTCAGCTGCACTGCTTTGCCACGTTGGCCTGTTTTTCACCTGAAAAGGGGGTTCAGTCTTCAGTTATTTTTTCTTTTAACCATCCTGTTTAATAAATTAGAATACCAAGTATTATATGTAATACATACTTATGGCCTTACATTCCATTTTATAGATGAAAGCAGAAATGCTTAAAAGTGTGGAATTATGTTACAAGTTCTTGAGACCCTTATCTTAAAAGGCATTTCAGTGGGGCTGTTCACATGACACCACAGCCCATCGTGAGTTATTTAACCCATGGTGAGGTTCACCGTGAGGCTCACTGTGGCTTATTTAAACCATGGTGAGGCTATGGTGCCTGCAGGGCATGTGCAGGTGCCATTTTGAATATGCAAACCCTGCTTGGGGTTGTTGTGTCATGCAAACCTGGTGAACATGGTCTGTTTAATCATTAAACAACCCTCGCATAACTCACACTTGTCAGGCTTCCATGACACAACCCCGGAGCAGGGGATACATAATCAATTTGGTGCCCATGGGTGCCATGGCTCATCCGAACCCAGTCATTGTAACCTTTCCGTTCTTAGATACATGTTAATCTGTGCCTATCTTGCACTGAAGAACAGACTTCTAGGTTTTTCTGTGGCTAGAGAGTGTCCAAATAGAGATTTCTCAGTAGTTGTTCAGTCGTGTCCGACTCTTTGTGACCCCATGGACCATAGCATGCCAGGCCTTCCTGTCCTGCGCTCTCTCCCGGAGCGTGCTCAAGTTCATATTCATTGCATCCGTGATGCTATCTAGCCATCTCATCCTCTGCCGTCCCCTTCTCCTTTTGCCTTCAGTCTTTCCCAGCATCAGGGTCTTTTCCAGAGAGTTTTCTCTTCGCATTAGGTGGCCAAAATATTTCAGCTTCACCTTCAGTATCTGTCCTTCCAATGAGCAGTCAGGGTTGATTTCCTTTAGGATTGACTGATTTGACCTCCTTGTAGTCCAGGGGACTCGTAAGAGTCTTCTCCAGCACCACAGTTCGAAAGCATCAATTCTTCAGCGCTCAGCCTTCCTTATAGTCCAGCTCTCACAGCCATACATTACTACTGGGAAAACCATAGCTTTGATTAGACGGACCTTTGTTGGCAAGGTGATGTCTCTGCTTCTTACTATGCTGTCTAGGTTGGCCATAGCTTTCCTCCCAAGGAGCAAGCGTCTTTTAATTTCATGGCTACAGTCACCGTCTGCAGTGATCTTGGAGCCCAAGAAAGTAAAATCTGTCACTGCTTCCATTTCTTCCCCTTCTATATGCCAGCAAGTGATGGGGCCAGATGCCATGATCTTCGTTTTTTTAATGTTGAGTTTTAAACCAGCTTTTGCACTCTCCTCTTTCACCCCCAACAAGAGGCTCTTGAGATCCTCTTCGCTTTCTGCCATTAGGGTGGTATCGTCTGCATGTCGGAGGTTGTTGATCATTCTCCTGGCAATCTTAATTCCGACCTGTGATTCATCCACCCTGGCGTTTCTCATGATGTACTCTGCATATAAGTTAAATAAGCAGGGCGACAATATGCAGCCTTGTCATACTCCTTTCCCAATTTTGAACCACTCGGTTGTTCCATGTCCGGTTCTTACTGTTGCTTCTTGACCCTCGTACAGGTTTCTCAGGAGACAGCTAAGGTGGTCTGGTACTCCCATCTCTTTAAGAATTTGCCACAGTTTGTTGTGATCCACACAATCAAAGGCCTTAGCGTAGTCACTGAAGCAGAAATAGACGTTTTTCTGGAATTCTCTTGCTTTCTCCATGATGCAGCGAACGTTGGCGATTTGATCTCTAGTTCCTCTGCCTCTTCAAAATCCAGCTTGTACTTCCGGTAGTTCTCGGTTCGCATACTGCTGAAGCCTAGCTTGTAGGATTTTGAGCATCACCTTGCTGGCATGTGAAATGAGCGCAATTGTGCGGTAGTTTGAACACTCTTTGGCATTGCCCTTCTTTGGAATTGGAATGTAAACTGACCTTTTCCAGTCTTGTGGCATGAAGGCATATCGTACCTTAATAGAATTGAGGCTTGCTTGATCTTCAGTGCAATTATCAATCAATTCATGTATATTCCTTTACTTATAAAATATACAGTTGGAATTACTAAGGAACTTACTGGAATTATCCTTTCCTAACTAAAAACTACTGTTTCAGTAAAGTCATCAGATTATCCTATTTTCCTAACAGTTTTACTTTGAAAATGTTTTTGTTAGCTCCATCTTTGAATACTTGTTTCTTCACAGCCTTTGTGATGGCCCTTACAACCAAGGTAACACATCAAAAAAGTATTTTTGGTTGCATAGAGGGTTAGAGTACTAATGTTACCCCATATGGTAATAGTTTGCCCATGATTCTCCTTTTCAGACCATATCATCATGGAAACTTTGAAAAAATCCTTGGAAATTTTGGTCAGTTGTGTTCAGAATTAGTCAGGGCTAGGAACACTCCTCCTTTATTGTATAATACATTATCAAACATTTTAACAACTCAGTGGAATGAAAATACAGTTGTCTTCCATCATCGTTGTATGATTGCCTAGAGATGACCTACAGAATTGTACATTCACCACACTTCAGCATTGTACATATTTTTTTTATTTATTTATTAAACTTCTTAATTGCCCATCCGGCCACTCTGGGTGATGTCCAATAATACAAACAGTTTAAAAACAACAAAATTACACATTAAAACGTCATTTTCTAAAATTTCCCTAACCCACCCGAAATCCTGCCTGAACAACCAAATTTTCAATGCGTGGCGGAAGCTCATTAAAGAGGGGGCATGGTGGAGTTCCCTAGGGAGGGGCCACCACAGAGAAGCTGGGAGTCTGAAATGACCCCCAGGCTGTGGACCTGGTCTTTCAAGGGTAGCCATGCCCCATTCAACACCAGGTCAGCATCCCCCAACCTCCTCTTGCCTCCCACCAAAAGTACCTCGGTCTTGTCATGGTTCAGCTTATTCCTCCCCATCCAGCCACTCACTGTCTCCAGACATTTGGACAGGGATTCTACGGCGAACCTTGGTGAAGATTTGAACAAGAGGTAGAGTTGAGTGTCATCCACATATTGATGACACCGCACCCCAAACCTCCTGATGATAACCCCCAGCGGCTTCATATATGTAACAGACTCCAGTTTATCATTGCATATGGGAAAATATACAAGAAAAATCTGCAGGCAGCAAGTACCAATGTTATAATTCTTATTTATGTGGGAAAGGCTTGGGAAACAAAAGAAGCAACTTTAGTACCTAATAGCATTAGTCAGTATTTACAGTTTTAATTTACTGTTTTGAAGATATTTTAAAAATGCAGTAGGGTTAGACTAAAAGTTGGTATTTCAAGGAGTTTCATTTGTGAATGGTCACTGCTAAGATTGGACAAACATTGTAGATATGCTACATTATTGTATGGTTGTATTTTTTTCTCTCTTTTCATATAGCTTACTAGGCATCTACAATTTCTGGCTAGCCATTCTGACCAGCCAAAAATTGTAGTCATCAGTCCCCCACCTGTCAAGGCCCTTCCCTGTTGGTGTTTCTTTTAGTCAGCCAAGCCCAGTGGTCTTCCTCTGGCCTGGATTTTCCCAAGGGGAAAGGCTGGCTGGGAGGGGAGCACGTCTCCTGCCTGCCTTTCTTACTACAGAGCAGGAAAGGCCAGTATGTGTATGTGTGCGTAATACAGTTGCAGTTGTATTTCTGAGCATAAAATAAAACAATGTATATTTCTGTTCCAGAAATAGTATGAACTGGTAGTATTATCTGAGGTAGAAAATGTCACCTTTGATAGTATTTTGGTTGAACATTTAGAGGCTTAAAAAACTTGAACACCTGTTTTGTTAAAAAGCAAAATAAAAAACCAAAGGAGACATTTTTGGGAGTGGTGTGTGTATTGTATGTGTGTGAATGAATGGGTGTATCTGTATGAAAGGGGGGGGAGTGAGAGAGAGAGAGAGAGAGAAGCATAGGGTCAAAATCAGAGGTCTGAGGGATGTGAGCAGAGAGGGGAAAGTAGAGGAAGAGCTTCCCACGATAGAAACAGTGAAAGAAGTGGCAAGATAACCAACCAAGGACAGAATCACAGAGACCTAGGGCAAAAAGGAAGACAAACAAGAGACAGTGACCAACAGCAAAAAAAAAAAAAAGAGGACTACTTAGAGATCTTTGGATTCAGTACTGAGGTCATTATCAGTTACTTTGATGAAGGTGGTTTCAGTGGAGTGCTGGGGTAGAAGCCAAATTCGAGAGGGATAAAAGCAGAGTTAGAAGTGAGAAGACAGCATGAGTAAGCAGCACGTTCCAGGAAGTCAGAGACTAAGGGTAGAAGAGAAATTGGATGGGAATTGGGATAGGATTTTTTTTATTTATTTATTTTAGTATTTGGAGAATAGTGGCATATTTGAATGTAGAAGGGAGAGGCTGATAATGTGGTAGAGAGAAGGGATAATGGGAGGTGACATGGCAATGACACATTGGGAGGGGATAGGATTAAGGACTGTGTGGAGGGGTTAGGTGAGGATAGCAAGAGTAGCGGGATGGGCAAAAGAAGAACAGGTTGAGGATGATATTGGAGAAGAGAGAGCAGAAAGAGAGGAAAAGGTAGAGGGGTCAGAGCAGATGGTTTTAAGTTTAGCACCATGTATAATAGTTATGATTAAACCTCCAGTAAAACTGGATCAAATAAAAATACATTCATAAGAAAGAAAGAAAGAAAGAAAGAAAGAAAGAAAGAAAATCACTAGTAGTACTTTTGTTTGACCAGGTAGTGGCAGACAAGAAGGAAGCGAAGATTAATTTCTACTGGATGAAATCAGTCAATTCATTTGTTCCTCTCTAAAGGTATTCAGCTGCACAAAAACATGACCAAACATATTGAATTGAGGGAGTGAGACCACATCCTGAGCGTGAGAGGGGCAAATAATTAACTGAACAATTAACAAGCAAAAAGAGATGATGAGATAAAGAAATCAGATTTGAACAATTAATTGTTTAGCTAAAAGAGCAGAGCAAATGCAATTGAGCATACACTCTTAGGGAAGAACATCAGAATATGCTCAGGACTTTCTAGACGGGTAGCCATGTTTATTTATTCCAGCAAAAATAACGAGACTTTGTGGCACCTTAAAGACAAACAAATATATTATAGCATAATAGTATTCAGCAGCCGAAGTATACAAATGAAGGAGTAAGCTAGTCTTGAGAAGGACAAGGACAACAAGACTAAAAAGATGCATGAGTGAAGGAATCAATTGAATGAGTGCAATATTAAATCCTGAATATCTCACCACGAAAAGATACAGAAAGAACAGGAGATTATAGAGAAGATAATTAAGGAGAAAAAATGTAGTATGAAGAGCATGAAAATTCCTATGGTCAGACAATGTAGAATCAAAAGGAAGAGAAAAAGGAAAGAAGTTGTGTTCAGACAATGGAAAAGGAGAATTTAAAAAACTGAAATAAGAAAACATTATTATCAAATCCAGACCATGACCACAGAGTGAGTAGAAGTCATAGAAAAAGACCAAAAGAATAAAGAAGATGGAGAAAAGATTGGACCATGAGTCACCAGATTGATTGATATGGATATGAAATCACCCAGAATAAGAAGAGGAGAACTCAACAAGAAGGAAAGCCAAAATTCAAAGCCAGATAAGATTAGCCAAGTGACTAGGGAAATTATAAATCATGGTAAGAAGAATATTAGCAGAACAAACCAGATTGATAACCTGAAAGCAAAATAAATGAATGAATGAATGACAATACAGGAAATGAAAAGATAGAAAATAGCAAATGAATGATAGGACAAAATCCCAAATCACTCTGACCCATTAAATGAGATGATTGTGAAAAAGAGAACTGTAGACAAGAGACAGAGGAGTAACAGAATCAGATGGTGAAATCTGAGTCTCAGTTGGAACAAAATGGGAAAAAAACAGAGAATAAGTCATAAAGAACAATCACCTAATTGGCAGCAAAACAACAGTTCAATAGAATGCAAGGAAAGAAAATAGATGAATAGGGACAGAAATAAAAATAGAGAGACCCCAGGACATAGATTCGAAGAAATATCATGGGCTAGTATCAATAAATGAGACTGATTAGTAGCTAGGACAAGTAGGACCAGCCAATAAGTAAAATGACTCAAAGAGACTCAAAGGACTACTGTCCTCCTTTAAAGACAGTAGTCAGCCATAGTCACAAAAGCCACTTACACTGGAAGCAGAACCCAAATGGATACGACTCCAGTTTGACTGTCCCACTAGAGTCTCAGATAACAGTGTGAATGGCAATGGTAAGATTCTTTCTGGCTCATTTGGTTTATTTATTTATTTATTTATTTCATTTCCAACCCCTTGAATTTGGTTACATTCTTTTAGCAGGGTAATTTGTCTCCTCCACAAAAGTAGGACATCTTGCCCTAAGTATGGTTGTAGAAATGATAGGGTTATCACTGAGTTCCAAGTGATGACCTCCATGATTACATTGATTAAGGCTTTGCTTCAGTGAAGAGAAGCTGTACAGGATCTGTATTCATAAATACTTTGGAGTTGGGTGAGCAATGAGGTAGATAGGTTTGTGAATGACCTCAGATTATTTATAATGGTAAAAGCCCAACCACACTTTGAAGAGCTCCAAAAGGATCTCGCCAAGTGGATAAATAGGTAACAGAATGTCAAATGCAGTTCAGTATGATTAATTTTAAAGCGATGCACATTGGAGAAAAATTCATAACTTCACACATACACAAACAGGGTCCGAACTGGTGGTGGTGACTAACCAGGAAGAGATAGTGGGATCATGTTGGATAGCTCAATAAAAGCATCAACTCAGTATGCAGCACCAGTGAAAAAGTAGAATTCCATGCTTGGAGTTATTAAGAAAGGAAATAAAAATAAATCTGCCAGTATTACAGTGCCTTCATATAACTATAACTCTACAGGGGAGCTACATTTGGAATACTGTGTACAGTTCTGTCACCTCATCTTAAGGATACAGTAGAGCTGGAAAAGATGCAGAAAAGGACAACCAAAATGGTCAAGGGGTTGGAACACTTTTCCTACAAGGACAGGCAAAAGCATTTGGGGCTTTTTAGTTAAGAAAAAGATGTCTATGTAGAAATGTGATAGAATCTAATAATGTATGGTGTGGAGATGGAGGAACGCTTTTGTCCCTTACAGTGCTAGATTTTGTGGACCCTGTTGATCAGCAGTTAAGGACAAACAAAAGAAAGTACTTCATGCAACACACAAAGTAATTTATGGAATTCATTATAACAAGATGTGGTCATAGCTATTGGTTTAGATGGCTTTAAAGTGGGATTAGAGAAATTCATGGAAATAGTTATATCAGTGGTTGTTAGCCATTTTAGTTAAATGGAGCCCCCAGGTTTAGAGGCAGTACTTCCAGGGACCAGTTGCTTGGGCCCAAATAACAGTGAGTGACTGTTGCTCTAAGGCCCTGCCTGTAGGCTTGCCCAAAGTATCTGGATGGCCACTTTGGGAAACAGGATACTGTAGTAGAGAAGCCTTTTTCTGCTCTAGCAGGGATTTTGATGGGGTTGGGCAGAGAATCTTATGCTATCTGCATTGATCAGAGGCAGGGGTGGGCAGAAGGTAGATCAAGATCTACTGATAGATCTCTGAGTGATTTGCAGAAGGTTGGCAACAAGGATTCCTATTGTTTAACAATAGGAGCAAAAAACGACACCCCTCACCTCGCCCTCGATTATACTGCTGAAATGAAGAAAGCTTGTGGTAACTGTTGTGGAATGGATTCTTGTGTTGAAGGATTCTGAGGTGTGTTCAGTTCTGGTACTCAAAAACAAATTCCTGTGCTCAGAATTTTTTCATTCTAAGTGAGTCTTGGACTAGATACTAGCTGGTGGACTTGGGTTCTAGTAAAAAAAACACCAAAAAGTAAAGCCTACAAATCTGAAGTCTTGAATTCTGCCCATTCCTGATCTAAGGGAAAACGGACTGAAATCTCTCTCTCTCTCTCTCTCTCTCTCTCTCTCTCTCAGTAACATATGGGAATTTCAGCTGGCAGTGCCCTCCCCTCATTTTAACAGTTTGTGGGTTTCTGGGGATCCCTTCTCCCAGTTAATCAGAGGGTATTTGAAGGATGATGGCACGCTTACAAAAGGAATGGGGCATTGTACACAGCCTACCTTACAAAGTTGGTGTATGTCCTTCTCCACAATGGTATCAATGAGAGGTCCAGGATAATCAACAAGGTTGCACTCCTTCTGTCTCTGTCCTGGCAAATATCGCCCCACAGGGTGCACAAGGCAGGTTCTGTGACAAAACTAGGCCTGAACCCCAAGTGAAATAAATCCAGAATACAGTTTCATCCAAGAGTACTTGGAAGTGTTGGCTGTCAACCATCCACTTGAGCACCTTCCCCAAGAAGGGAATATTCACATCAGCAGATAGTTGTTCTAATCTTCTGGGTCCAACAGAGGTTTATTCCAGAGCGATCATACCACAGCCTCCTTTAAAGCAGCTGGGAGTAGTTAGAGGATAGAAGAAAGGAGATGATGTACAATCGAGTGATAAAGGTAATTGATGTCGTGTTGTAGTCCTTGTTCTGGTAATACCTAGTAAAGGCGCAATAGTAGCTATAAAATGTGGTGTGTGTTTTTACTGTACGGTCATCAGTTTATAGCTAATAGCAGCAAAAGGTAAATCTCATTTCCCAAGTTATAAGGTATATCAGTACCTTATAACTTATAAATGCCCCCTCTTTAATGAGCTTCCGTCGTGCATTAAAAACGTGGTTGTTCAGGCAGGCATTTGGGGTGGGTTAGGGTATTTAAAAAAAAAAAATTATGGTAAAATTTTATTGTTTTAAATTGTTTTATGGTGGGTTGTACATCGCCCAGAGTGGCTGGGTGACCAGTCAGATGGGCGATTAATAAATTTAATAAATAAATAAATAAATATCAGTGTTGGAAATATTTTGTTGTGCTGTTAAAAATTAGGGTTGGGGCAAATGTTTGAAGCAAAGGTGCTTGACTGTGCACCCCTGCTCTTATTAAAGGAAGCAGAATTGAGATACCACAAGCAGACTGTCCCTGCTTTAGCTCTGCTCACACACCCCACTGCCTGCTACACCATCCCTGTGCTCCAAGAAGCAAAGACCCAAACTTGGGGGCCAGAGATGGAGAAGCAGATGGAAGGCTGTTTGTAAAATGAAGAGGCTGGCAGTGAAGTAATAATGGCATTGTCTTTTTCTGTTGGAGATCATTGGGATTGTATTTACCCTATCTTGGCCTGCAAGATAATGTTTTTCCCTGGAGGATGGGAATAGGATAATAGAAAATGAAGGCAATTTGGCCCTTTAAGCATTATTTTGAATGCTCAAAAATCCCACAAGGGCTTTTGAGTATTTGAATGGAATAGTCAAAGGGCCTGATTCCTTTTTAGGGCGAGCACAAGGCTGCTTGTCAATCTTTATTGAAAATATTGTTCAGTAATCTGAGTGAGGCCGATTGTAACGTGCATGGGCTCTTAAGATCTCATGCTTTGTTTATAAGCTGTGAATGATATATTGTATTCCTGAAGTTCTGATTATTGATACCATCACCATATCCCCAATATTCCTACTCCCACCCGCAAAATAGAAAAGATAGTCTTACAGCTTTCATATGGACTTTACTGATACGGGCTGAAAAATAAATTGTGCTCTCAATGTGCTACTTATTTGACAGTGTGTAAGTGTGCTGTAGCACACATGCATTTGAAACTTAAGAGTCGGATACGACTTAACGACTGAACAACAAGTCTGTTTAACCCAGGTGTTTCTGAAATCTGATAGAATCCGATTGTATATGCGAGCCTCCATCACCAATCATCTAACAGAAAGATAAATAGGCAGGAATTGTCTGCTTTAGCATGGGGAGTCACAGTAAGCTCCTGTAGAAGAAACCATGTTTCTACAAGGACTATTTTTTAGGGACATGAAAATGTATGGTTATTTAGGCTAGGCTGAACTTATTCTTTGCACTGTGTGCATTAACATTTGGGGACGATGGATCAAAATAGAATCCAGACTTTGGAGGATTTACTATGACTAGAATTGATTTTTTAATCAGTAGCTCAGCTAGATTCTCATTTCTCTGTTTTACTTCTCAGTATCCCATTTAAGAATTTATTGTAAAAAAAAAATCATCAGGAGTTGGCACAGCCCATAGAATTCAGCTCTCTTCCCTCCTCCCTCCCCCTTCTGCCTTTACTTCTGCAGCATTTGTACTTCAACTGCTTCCTGGTCTCACAGAAAGAGGCAGTGCTGAGTTAGAAAGACAAAAATAGACCTTTACAGAGAAATATAGGGATTGTAAGTGTGTGTGCGCCTCTCTGTGTGTGTGCGTGTTTGTGTGTGTGTGCGTGCGTGCGTGTGCGTGGTGGTGAGAGGAAGGCAGCATTAGGCTGATTTCCAGGAGGAGCCCTTCTCTCTTTTCACTGTGTGTTAGGCATTTTGTACAGATTTTTGTTCTGTTTAAAAACACTTACCTCTTCCGGAAGCTGTTTGCATCTCTTTGGGGGAGGAAAAAGAAACCAACTGTGATCAGAAAACGACCAGAAACCATTTTATTTGAACAACTGGTGGGGAAGAAAGAGGAGAGATACCATCACAGGGATATAAATATCATCCGTTAAAATTATTTATTTGAATAGAATTATACATAAATAGTGCAATCTGACATCCACCCTAAGGGACAGCAATGGGGTGTTTGGGCAACAGCAAAACGGAGGATCAACGTATTGATGAGAAAGCACAGCGAGAAGCCAACAAAAAAATAGAGAAGCAGTTGCAGAAAGAGCGACTGGCATATAAAGCCACACACCGTTTGCTTCTGCTGGGTAAGGAAGAATGGCTTTTTGGTGGGGGAGGGAGATGAGGGTGCAGTGGTGCAGTTCAGTTTCCCATGGCAGGCAGATAATAGACATACTATGCTATTTATGTGCAAGAGAATATGAGATGAAAAGAATGCAAACCCATTTTATTAAACCGTATCTGTAAAATGCACAGATTGACCTAAGTATGTGTACGAATGTTTTGAGAAGAGAGATGCTTTCAACCTGTCTTCCCCATTTTCCCCTCTCCCAAATGTATACATCACGCATTTTTCTTTTTTTCTCTTTCAGGGGCTGGTGAGTCAGGAAAAAGCACTATTGTCAAGCAAATGAGGATCTTGCATGTAAATGGATTTAATTCAGAGTAAGAATTATTGTTACTTGGGGGTGAATGTGCAAAATAAAAACCCCAAACAACATACATTTAAGAACACATTAACTCAAATTGGAGAATTGATCTTTCTCACCCTTTGTATGTAGTTTACCTGTGATTTACCTTCACCACCCCACCCCACCACAAAGCATGGAAATTACTGCTGATGTATATTAAGAGAAACATGAATTCGTATTTTCCCCCCTCCTGGTCTGGTCCTTCTACTGTATTTTACATTGTTGCTACTGCAGTGCTTAATAGGCCCTTGTGTAGCAACAACATGGCGACTACTTCTTACAACAGTAAATACTAAATATTGTCTATGTATGTACAAGATGTATATCATGAACATATTTGAAATATATATCATGCACATATTTGAAATGCTCCTCTTTTTCAAGCCGATAAAAAAGAAACCAATTGAACAGGAACTGTAATGTATTACAAGGTGTTTTAGGTTATATTATACATCTCAGAAATCTTTTTTTAGAATTTAATATAAGCAGTGTAATAACAACTGTTTATGATTAGATTAATTAGAACATCTGGAATTAAAGTCAACTTGCAGTATAAGTGAGCAGATGACTTGTAGTCCCACCCCTCAAAACCCTTTATACATAGTCATTTGACATGTGTCATGTGACAGTAATATAAATAGTTTATTTTAATTAAACTCATGCTAAATTTTCCATCATGAACTGAGTTGTGAATATTAGGTATAAAATAGCTTTTTAAATTTGAGTTTCGAGGTCTCAACAGCAGGTGAATATTCACTGAACACTTTTTAATGTTGATTTGTGACTTTTGTCTGATACAGAGAAAAGAAGCAGAAAATTTTGGATATTCGGAAAAATGTGAAAGATGCAATTGTGGTAAGAATACATTTTATTATTCTTAAATTGTATATATTTAGCTATTGGATTGGATTGTGCATGCAGAGAAAATCCTATTTTTCAGATGAGGCCAAATCATCTAGCAATCCTGTGTTTGTGATTTATCCACATTAATATGTCCTATTCTTGTGTTTTTCTTATTCTAGACTATAGTTTCAGCAATGAGCACTTTAATACCTCCAGTTCCATTGGCCAACCAAGAAAACCAATTCCGAGCGGACTACATCAAAAGTATAGCCCCACTTTCTGACTTTGACTACACCCAGGTAAGATTTAAAAGTCCTCTTTCACCTTTCTTTGTCCTTACATTTTCAGAATGTATGGAACAACTTGTTTACCATTTGAAGTCTTAAGTTTTGTGATAAATTTATTATCATTGACTTTATCATTGACATTGGAATTGTATAGATTATAGTGCTGCATTTTCTGTTCTTGAAAATCTTTAAAGGAGCATTATAAAAGCAGTCAAGAGCTATGTATAATTTCAGTTTTGTGGATTAACAAATTTTCTGGCAGCTTTCTGGCAGCATTAGTTGGTACAGGATATTGGTGAAAAACGATACGAATAAATAGTGCAATATGTACAGTTTTGAGATGACTTATCTATTTTGCTGGTGATGGTTTGTTCATTGTGGCAAGGTTAGGTGACGGTCAAGTAAGGTACTTTTGGACAATTATCCTTTTATATTTAAAATACTTCGACTGCAGACCTATACCATGTACCTAAGCCCATTGAACTCAATGGGGCTTATTTCTGAGTAGACATGCATAGGATTGTATTGATAGACTTGGATCCTAAGGTATATTAATTGTTAACATTTATATACCACCTTATTTGCTAAAAAGCCATCAAGGTGGTACACAACAATTTAAAACAATAAAACTTTAAAACAATAAGAAACAAGAACATTAAAAACAGTAAAACATTAAAGCAACTACATAATTTAAAAGGTTAAAATAAAAAGTTAACTTAAGGATGTTTCAAGAAGGAAAGTTACCCATCCCCTTCTCCCCTTTCAGTTATCTGCATCCCCTGAAAAGCCTTTCCAAAGCATCAGGGAGGAGCTACTGAATAATTGGGGATAGGACATGGGTGGCTGCTTGGTGATTGAGGGTATGGGAAACTTTTTGTCCATGAACCTCCTTAAGTTAACACATTAGGATCCAAGCTTTAATGGTCATGGCTTGTGAACAACAGCAAAATGCTCATTTCTTGTTTGTGTGTAATGGTATGTTCTTCTGGGACTGGTTCAAAGAGGAAATAGTGAATTTTAAAATAAATTATGAGGTTACATTTCTAATAATGGAGATTTTCATTGGATTGTTTTGAAATTATGTTAAATCATTTGCTTACAGAAAAGTAAACTGAATATATAGTGTTTCTTCATATATGTAAATAACTGTTCCTCTGCTTTTATTGTGAGGTCTGAATGTTTTTTGTTTACCTTTTTTGTTACTAGTATGAAGTGAGCCCCCTCCCTCTTACAATGGAGCATCTTCTTACTTCTGGCAGATAGGGGTTGGACAGAGAACTATTCCTTTAGTTCATGTTTCTAATACTCTGGACTGGTGCATTCCCCATTTGGAGTTTCACTATATTTTTAAAAAAGAAATATGGCTTTGTTGTAGTTATAAATATGCATCAAATGCAGTTATTCAGAATGCTTCTCACATACCACCTGACTGCTCTCTCGATTGATAGAAATTATTAAAAATGATGAACATCTACAAATGGGATCTGATATTCAATTGTATGGCTTTTAAGGTTTCAATCCTATACCAACCTACCTGGGAGTAAGTCCCACTGAACTCAGTGGGACATACTTTTGAGTCAAGATATATAGGGTTGCACTGCTTATTATGTTAAACTTTATTTTGCAAACGTAAATGTTAGTTGCTACTACTTCCTTAACCTTTAGTTGCATCCCCTTGGAACTCAGGCCTAAGAGGCCTCTTCACTTTTTTAATGTGGTAAAATTATACAGGCACTTTGCATTCTTACATATAGAGGCATTTCCATACATAGAAAACTCAATGTTACTGTATCAGAAAATGAAAATTTTGAGTTAGGCCCAAAGGGCCAGATATTATTCCATGTGAAGCTATTGTTTGTTTGTTTGCTTGTTTGATTTATTAGCCGCCCATCTGGCTGGCTACCCAGCCACTCCAGGCGGCGTACAATACTAATAACAAATTTACATAATCAACTGAACAATAATAACAAAAACATAACAAAACAACACTGCTCTAAAAATCCTAACCCACCCCAAATGCCCACCTGAACAGCCTGGTTTTTAAAGCCTGGCGGAAGCTCATCAAAGAGGGGGCATGGTGGAGGTCACTAGGGAGGGAATTCCACAGAGCGGGGGCCACCACAGAAAAGGCCCTCTCCCTAGTCCTCACCAGCCTAGCTGTCCTGGCTGATGGGACAGACAGAAGGCCTACTGAGGCCGATCTTGTTTAGCAGCATCCCTGGTGTTGTTGGAGGCACTCCTTAAGATAGACTCGGCCGGAACCATATAGGGTTTTAAAGGTCAATGCCAACACCTTGAATTGGGCCCGAAAAACAACTGGTAACCAGTGCAACTTCATCATTGGAGTGATGTGGCCTTGCCGACAGCTGCCTTTAATCAGGCGGGCCACTGCATTCTGCACCAGCTGCAACTTCCAAAACATCTTCAAGGGTAACCCCACATAGAGCGCATTGCAGTAGTCTAGGCGAGAGGAGACCAGGGCATTAACTACTGATGGGAGCAGATGTTTAGGGAGATAGGGGTGCAGCCGCCGTATCAGATGGAGTTGGTACAGCGCTGCCTGGCTCATGGCTGACACCTGAGCCTCCATGGACAACTTGGAGTCTAAAATGACCCTCAGATTGCGGGCCTGGTCCTTCAGGGGTAGCCACACCCCATTAAACACCGGGTCAACATCACCCAACCTCCCTTTGTCTCCCACAAAAAGTACTTCGGTTTTGTCGGGGTTCAGTTTCAGCTTAGTCCTTTCCATCCACCCACTCACCGACTCCAGACACTTGGACGGGGTTTCTAAAATGTAAATGAGAGGTAGAGTTGCGTGTCATCCGGATTTTCGTGACACTGCACCCCAAACCTCCTGATGATAGCCCCAGTGGCTTCATATAGATGTTAAATGTTGTATGAGTTTATGAAGCACAGTACGCAAATGCAGCCTTCTTCTATATCGATAATGTACAAAGGTCATTCTTTCCCCCACATTATGTTTGTGTGTGTGTGTGTGTGTGTGTGTGTGTGAATATATGATTTATTTTTTAATCAAGGTGGGCATTAGGTCTTTTCTGGAAGCATGTGAAGCTAGGAGATCAAGGTTGATCTTGGAGTTTCATATTTTGAGCTGGCCTCCCTTTGACAAGAGCAAGGGCACAGAATATGTCATATTCCTGTAAATAAAATGATTTATGGTAGACTTACTTGGATTTATTTATGTGAAATAAATTTGTAAAACATTGTTTTACAGATGAAACTATGCTTATTTTAGGCAAAAGCAAGTCAGTGTTTTGGCTGCAGTTCTGTTGAGTCATGCATGTCTAAGTCTCATTGGAGTGAGCTCTTAGTTGTGATTCTGCACACCATTGCAGCATTTGTTTTCCTATGTGAGATAGTGATTTTTCTTTCACTGTTCTGCTGTTTTTAGTTACTGATTAAAAGGTCTGTCTTGAGAACTAGGTCTGTCTTCGGACCCCAGGCTGCAAGCATACAATTCTTGCAACTAGTTCCATGAGCCAAAGAGGCTTGCAAATGCTTCCTCAAACTGCTGTCCCCTATGCCACATGGCAAGGCATTCTGCAAATGATGTAAGTTTCAAATCCGTTTGGAATAATGGTATGGCGCTCTGATGTTCAAAGAAAAAAAAAAGACAGAATCCTACTGTGCCCTTGCAAGCCCTTTGGCTCACCTAAAGTAGCTCTTGGGATCCTAGCCAATAAATATTTGATACGAACATGATACTGGTCTTTGGAGGAGGAGCTCCAAAATGCCTTAACTTGGATGAAAATGGTGCTTTCTTGTGACACACAGAAATAAAGACAAATACTCAAATATATTATAATATGTAATGTGAAATGTATATAATGAGAAATGTACATAATGTGAAAAGTTACACCATTTCCTCCTATTGCATAATTGTGCTGTCTGTTGGGGGTGGAGGTGGGAGGAAATCCAAGCTCTGAATCTATCAGAAGCTTTTTTACATGTGGGTGAATTGTGCCCACACTGACTAAGAGTGTAATCCTAGGCATGTTTACTCCCAGGTAAGTGTAAATAAAATGTAAATCAGCCTTACTTGGAAATATATCCCATTGAAATCAGTGGGATTTACCTATGAGTAAATACGCTAAAGATTGTGCTACAGGGATCATCATTTAATGTAAAGCTCCTACTAAACTAATGTTAAAATTCATTGAATGTAGAGTCAAATACATTTTATTTACAGGTTACTATGAAAACATTCATATTGTATCTTAGAGATTTTCTGTTTTAATCTTAACAGATTTCAATGTAGTAGTTTTGGCATCTGTAATAGTTATGTCTATTTTGTTTGTATCTTTTTTTTAATGTATGGCTAACAGTTTATCAAATGTATGTAGTTCTGTATGCTGTGCTTAGTCTTGTGAGACGTGTTTTTAGATGAGTGTTTCCTATTTTCAAGTTTTACTAATTTTTATAAAGTTTTATAAAAGTATTGGAAGAATTTTCTTATGTTTACTAACTATATTTTTTAAAATACTGTGCTTTGTACCACAGCTGTAGTATTGTGTTTCTTTGCTGTATGCTTTGCGGATCCATTTTGCATAATGTTGTGTTGTATTGTATTATACTGTTGACAAGTTAGAAAAGAAAATGGCATCGATAATCATTATGTCCATACATTTAAGGACAATGTTTGCAGAAAGATTTATAGTGGAAGTAGGAACACTACTGTTTAAATGGGGCTTTGAGGGCAGAGTGGTGATTGACCTTTTTTTTTTAAGTTAACAGAAATTGACTTGTGCCATTTTTACTCCTATATTGATGGTTGTTTTACCCTTTGTGTGGCAGAGTGAACATATTAAAGACATATTATGCTACTAGCTGTGGACAAGTATAATGTCTCTTTTCTATTTGTAAAAGATTATTAAGCTTAACATATTTGAGTGTTGTATGCAAACATCACTGGCTCAGTATTATCTTTAGACATTTAGAATTTGTAGAAGTACAAAATATTGGCTTGTATATGCCTAAAATAATTATTTGTAATCTGTACGGACATGTACAGCAGGTACTGGGAAAGTTGAACTACATTTAGACTGCAACCCTATACCCACTTACTTAGGAGTAAATACCATTGATCTCAGTGGGATTTATTTTTGAGTACACATTTATAGGACTGCACTGTTAAGAGTTGATCTTGGAAATGTGCAGTGTAGTGCAATACTGTGCATGTTTACTCATAAGTAAAACCCACTGGGCCAGTTCGCACGATCACCGTGGGTTAAACAAACCATGGCGTGTGCCAACCACCATTTGCCTAATCACACACCTGGGAGCAGCCTGTTGTGTCGTCCAAACCCAGGACATGGCTTGTTAGAGGGGGAAACAACCCTCAAATAACCCATGGGCTCTTACTGGGTTATTTGTTTAACACACAGTGATCGTGTGAACCAGATCTCTGTGTTCAATGGGACTTACTCCCAAGTAAGTGGGTATAGAATTATGATCTAAATTACTGATCCGCATATAACATAAAAATGTTAATGGATATATTGTAGAGCAAGTTAAGCATTCTTAGAGTTCTACTCTGAATTGAATGGACTTAGGTGTGCCTAACTCTTCAAAGGATCAGGCTCTTAGCATCTTAACTTTTGCGGGGGGGGTGTACATTAGGGATGTACGAAAGTCACTTACCTTTCCGATGGGGTGATTCGCGGTGGGGGGGAGGCGCTCCGCACCTCCCCCCGAAATCCTAATCCAGCCGGCTCTGCTCCGCAGAGATTCCACAGAGCCGCCGGCTGAGGCCATCCGCAGCCGAACATCGGGCAAGCAAAAAACAAACAAACAAAAAAACAGCATACGCAAATGGCGGCAGTTACGGCAGCCACCATTTGCGTTCCCTTTTCTCGCTGTTTTAGCCTACGTAAATATTTACATAAGCTATTACGATGAAAAAAGGGGAACGCAAATAGCGTAGTGGGCGCTATTTGCATTCCTTTCCCCCCCGCCGTTTTAGCCTACGTAAATATTTACATAGGCTAAAACGGCGGGGGAGGAAAGGAACGCAAATAGCGCCCACTACGCTATTTGCATTCCCCCTTTTTTTCGCCATAATAGCTTACGTAAATATTTACATAGGCTAAAACAGCGACAAAAAGGGAACACAAATGGCAGCCGCTGTAGCCGCCGCCATTTGCGTACGCTGGTTGTTGTTGTTTTTTTTGGCTTGCCGTGATAGGCTACGTAAATACTTACGTAGCCTAACACAGCAAAGAGCAGGACGCAAATGGCGGCCATGGCAGCCGGTCAAAAGACCAGCCGCTGGAGCCGCTGCCACCAGAGCCCCAGGTAAGTTTCATTCCGGGGCTATTCCGCGAGGTGGCGAGGGGTGGGAGGTCGGTCCGCCACGGGTTTCGGGGGACCGAATGCCAGTGCATTCGGCCTCACTGAAATCCGTGGCGGAATTCTCCGCCATCGCTAGTTTACATCATGATTTTACTACGTTTGTGCACTGCCTCCTTGTGGTTTTTCAGAAAATAAATTATTTCCTTGTACATTTATGAATACACACACACTTAAAGGACTTTTGAGCTTCTCTTTCATTGTTGGTGAAAAGTAAAAATCCAATTTTAAATTTACTTGTAATAGGTGTTTTGATTGATGGCCATGCGGGAAAGTGGATTTATATACATTTCAACCTTCCTATGTTTTTGTGACACTTGTGCACCAAAGTATTGTATCTGAAACAAATATTTAGTCCTCCACTTGCTATTTTCCCACAGAGTTCCTCAAAAGGGAATGTCTCTCCTTACCCGTCCACACCCTTTCTAATGTCTCCTTGATTGTATGGAAGTGCCTCCCTGGTCACTTGGATAAATATCTTAAAGGTTAAAAATTGTGCTCCGTGTTTTTCTCAGTAATGTTTACAACCACCTAATAAATACATGTAGTATCAACTGTAAATATTCCTTTCTTTTTCTTGTCATTTTTTGCTTTTTTAAAAAAACTTTTCAAGGATGAGTGCTCCTGTACTCAGCAGTGGTAGCAAAGCAGGTTGCTTGAGGCTAACAGGTTCTTCCACTGAGTTGCAATCAAGGTTCCCCAGTTGGTTCAGTAAGGGGAGACCCAGTGCCCTTATTGGCAAGAAGGGGGCTACTAACTTAACAGTATGCAGGCACATAGCTTCTCAGTAATTACAACACCCAGTGCATGGGGTTGTGGGGAGAATCTTGACTTCAGTTGTTGTTGTTGTTGTTCAGTCGTTCAGTCGTGTCCGACTCTTCGTGACCCCATGGACCATAGCACGCCAGGCCTTCCTGTCCTGCGCTCTCTCCCGGAGCGTGCTCAAGTTCATATTCATTGCATCCGTGATGCTATCTAGCCATCTCATCCTCTGCCGTCCCCTTCTCCTTTTGCCTTCAGTCTTTCCCAGCATCAGGGTCTTTTCCAGGGAGTTTTCTCTTCGCATTAGGTGGCCAAAATATTGGAGCTTCAGCTTCATTATCTGTCCTTCCAATGAGCACTCAGGGCTGATTTCCTTTAGGATGGACTGATTTGACCTCCTTGCAGTCCAGGGCACTCGTAAGAGTCTTCTCCAGCACCACAGTTCGAAAGCATCAATTCTTCGGCGCTCAGCCTTCCTTATAGTCCAGCTCTCACAGCCATACATTACTACTGGGAAAACCATAGCTTTGATTAGACGGACCTTTGTCGGCAAGGTGATGTCTCTGCTTCTTACTATGCTGTCTAGGTTTGCCATAGCTTTCCTCCCAAGGAGCAAGCATCTTTTAATTTCATGGCTACAGTCACCGTCTGCGGTGATCTTGGAGCCCAAGAAAGTAAAATCTGTCACTGCTTCCATTTCTTCCCCTTCTATATGCCAGGAAGTGATAGGGCCAGATGCCATGATCTTAGTTTTTTTAATGTTGAGTTTCAAACCAGCTTTTGCACTCTCCTCTTTCACCCTCAACAAGAGGCTCTTGAGATCCTCTTCGCTTTCTGCCATTAGGGTGGTATCGTCTGCATATCGGAGGTTGTTGATAATTCTCCCGGCAATCTTAATTCCGACCTCTGATTCATCCAACCCGGCATTTCTCATGATGTACTCTGCATATAAGTTAAATAAGCAGGGTGACAATATGCAGCCTTGTCGTACTCCTTTCCCAATTTTGAACCACTCGGTTGTTCCATGTCTGGTTCTTACTGTTGCTTCTTGACCCTCGTACAGGTTTCTCAGGAGACAGGTAAGGTGGTCTGGTACTCCCATCACTTTAAGAATTTGCCACAGTTTGTTGTGATCCACACAATCAAAGGCTTTAGCGTAGTCAATGAAGCAGAAATAGACGTTTTTCTGGAATTCTCTTGCTTTCTCCATGATGCAGCGAATGTTGGCGATTTGATCTCTAGTTCCTCTGCCTCTTCGAAACCCAGCTTGTACTTCCGGTAGTTCTCGGTTCGCATACTGCTGAAGCCTAGCTTGTAGGATTTTGAGCATCACCTTGCTGGCATGTGAAATGAGCGCAATGGTGCGGTAGTTTGAACACTCTTTGGCGTTGCCCTTCTTTGGAATTGGAATGTAAACTGACCTTTTCCAGTCTTGTGGCCACTGTTGAGTGTTCCAGATTTGTTGGCATATTGAGTGCAGCACTTTAACAGCATCATCTTTTAGGATTTTAAATAGCTCGGCTGGAATACTGTCATCTCCGCTAGCTTTGTTGTTACTAATGCTTCCTAAGGCCCACTTGACTTCACTCTCTAGGATGTCCGGCTCAAGTTCAGTGACCGCATTATCATGGCTATCAGGGACATTCAGATCTTTCCTGTATAGTTCTTCTGTGTATTCTTGCCACCTCTTCTTAATCTCCTCTGCTTCTGTTAGGTCCCTGCCTTCTTTGTCCTTTATCATGCCCGTCTTTGCACAAAACGTTCCCTTGAGATCTCCAATTTTCTTGAAGAGATCTCTAGTCTTTCCCATTCTGTTGTTTTCCTCGATTTCTTTGCATTGTTCATTTAAGAAGGCCTTCTTGTCTCTCCTTGCTATTCTCTGGAACTCTGCATTCAGTTGGGTATATCTTCCCCTTTCTCCTTTGCTTTTCGCTTCCCTTCTTTCGTGAGCTACTTGTAAAGCCTCATCAGACAGCCACTTGGCTTTCTTGCATTTCTTTTTCTTTGGGACGGATTGAGTTGCTGCCTCCTGAACAATGTTACGGACCTCCGTCCATAGTTCCTCAGGCACTCTGTCTATCAGGTCTAATCCCTGAAATCTATTCCTCACCTCCACTGTATATTCATCAGGGATATGATTTAGGTCATACCTGAAAGGTTTAGTGGCTTTCCCTACGTTCTTCAATTTAAGCCGAAATTTTGCAAGAAGCAGCTCATGATCTGAGCCACAGTCAGCTCCAGGTCTTGTTTTTACTGACTGTATGGAGCTTCTCCATCTTTGGCTGCAAAGGACATAACCAATCTGATTTCGATATTGACCATCTGGTGACGTCCATGTGTAGAGTCGCCTCTTGTGCTGTTGGAAAAGAGTGTTTGCTATGATCAGCGTGTTCTCTTGGCAAAACTCTATTAGCTTTTGCCCTGCTTCATTTTGTACACCAAGGCCATGCCTGCCTGTTATCCCGGTGATTTCTTGACTTCCTACTTTAGCATTCCAATCCCCTATGATGAAGAGGACATCTTTTTTGGGTGTTAGTTCTAGAAGGTGTTGTAGGTCTTCATAGAACCGATCAACCTCAGCTTCTTCGGCCTCAGTGGTTGGGGCATAGACTTGAATTACTGTGATGTTGAATGGTTTGCCTTGGATTCGTACTGAGATCATTCTATCATTTTTAAGATTGTACCCCAGTACTGCTTTTCCCACCCTTTTGTTGACTATGAATGCTACTCCATTTCTTCTAAGGGATTCTTGCCCACAATAGTAGATATGATGGTCACCTGAATTAAATTCGCCCATGCCTGTCCATTTGAGTTCGCTGATTCCCAAGATGTCGATGTTCAATCTTGCCATCTCATGTTTGACCACCTCCAGCTTACCTTGATTCATTGATCTGACATTCCAGGCTCCTAAACAATATTGTTCTTTACAGCATCGGATTTTCTTTTCACCGCCAGACACATCCACAGCTGAGTGTCCTTTCGGGTTTGGCCCAGCCGCTTCACTCTTTCTGGCGCTACTTGGAAATACCCTCTGCTCTTCCCCAGTAGCATATTGGACACCTTCCGACCTGAGGGGCTCATCTTCCGGCGTCATCTCTTTTAGCCTTGTGATACGTTCCATGGGGTTTTCTTGGCAAGAATACTGGAGTGGGTTGCCATTTCCTTCTCCAGTGGACCACATTTTGTCAGAACTCTCTGCCATGACCTGTCCGTCTTGGGTGGCCCTGCACGGCATAGCTTATGGCTTCACTGAGTTACGCAAGCCCCTTCGCCACAACAAGGCAGTGATCCCATGCTATGTGCTGCTAGCTACTCAGCATCTTTGTGCCTACACTGTGTCTCACAATGGCAGGAGATGGGAGGGAAATACACTGTTTGTATATTAGGCTTGTTAAATGTTTTACATTTTAAAGATAATGTTCTGTTTTTTTTTATCTTGAAAAATTGACTGATCTTTGGATATTAGCCAAAATGAAAATTTTGCCTTATAATGGGTATTTCATGACTGAACATGAAAATTATTTGAAAACACAACCCTTTTCTTTTTCTTTGCTCTGATATCAGAGTTTTCAAAAGGTTGTGTTTTAATATTTTCCCCTTGAGATCATGATGGGATTTAACATTGTTGTAATATTTATTTGGAAACTACATTATTTTTTTACAAACAAAGGGCACAATCCTTCTCACTCACAGGAATTGGCATAGGGCTCAAAGATACCCTCTTTCTTCCCTCCTCACCATCAGCTGATATTTCTTCACCATTGTACACCATGTTGCAGTATGTATAATTTGTGTTCCAGGTCCTGGGGGAGGAGAGGCCAGCTGGATGTGAATATGGGTAGTCTGTCCAGTTCCCCACTGAAAATTAACAGCCAACTCATGGTGCATGATTCCAGAGTAATAGACCAGCTGGAGCATGGGAAGAGAAACTGTGCACACAGCTGTCTCTTGGAGGGGATGGATCATGCCTGTGATTACTAAACGTAGTCTAGTTAAAATGAGAGCTGATGGAATGTTACAGCTAAGACTTTTTCAACTGTGAATCCAGGAATGTCCAGTTCAAACCCTCAGAAATGCGCATACTGTGTAGGTTTTGGTAAGCCATTATTACTCAGACATAGTCCCTCCATCTGCAATCTGGAGATAATAATATTGAAATACTGTATAGGGCTGTTGTAAGGATTCTGAGAGAACATCTATGAAGCATTCTGAATTCTCAAAAAGTGCTAGATAAGTTGTTGTTGTTGTTGTTGTTGTTGTTGTTGTTGTTACTACTACTACTACTGCTACCTAAAAACTCAGAATTAAAAACCAACAAGTGGACCACATTCTCCAATATTCCTATAACTGATGCTTAAATTGAAAAACCCCAGAATTATCTTGATACCATTATATATATGTTTGTTCACATGAGTTCTGTATATTGGGAAAGCAGGAAGGTGTTATAGTTAAAATAAAAAGTTAATAATATACTTAAAGGAAAAAATGGATATTGTTAAGAGATCATTTAGATTTAATTTGATCTGGCACATCCTTAAATCATTATCCTTAAGGGAGGATTCAGGATTAGTGACCAGGATGTTACAATATTTGCTTGAACACATTTCAAGTATTACTATAATAACATAGACTCCTAATCATCACTTTAGCTACAATCCTATACACCAGGGGGAGGCAATTTGTGGCCTTTCTGATGTTGTTGAACTGCAGCTCTCATCAGCCTTAGCCAACAGAGGCAACAGTGAGGGTTGATATGAGTTGTGGTCCTCCAGATATTGTTGGACTGCAAGTTGCCCACCGCAGCTACACACATTTACCTGGAAGTAAGTACCATTGAATTCAATGGGTGGTATCCAATTCCCCCTCCTACTGATGGAATGGCTTCTATCAACAAAATGGGGAAAGGGCAATTCCCCTTTCCCCCACATGCCCTCAGAATCCACTTTGAAGGGTTGGGGGACCTCTAGAGCAGATTTGGGAGGGGCATGGAGGGATGCAGTGGGAGAAGAGGTGGGGGAATTCCTGTTAAGCCTGATGTTGAATTTTGCTTTTGTAATATTACTTTTTGGCCAAAGTGACTTAGTTCCAAGTAAACATATATAGGACTCCTCTGTTAAAAGTCTCAAGATTGTTTTTTTTTTTTTTTAAAGGAAAGAAAGAAAAGAACCAGGAAGGGGGGGGGGGGAAGCTTTTTTTCATGGTTTTAAATGGACCATTGAGGGTTACTTTCCCATGTTAATTTTCCCTATATGAGTTCTTAATATGAATGAGGACATTTTAAGACAAGATCTTCCTAGAGATAGCAATCTCATGTACTTTGTAACATGAACTAGACCTAATACTGAGACATGAGAATAGTGGTTGTGCTCCCAGGAAATTTGCCAGGCACATGTCTTAGATTAACATATGATGAAGCAACAGACATGCCCAGCTACAGTCCTATTCTGGCAGCTGCCCTAGATATGTTAGGATAGTAGCCAATTTGAATCACTGTAAAAATAAATAACACTGTTTTCTAATATACTATTTTTAAAGGAACAGAACCAGCTCAGTAAGATGATTTCAAAAATTACAGTTGAAGCAGGTTATCAAAAATAGCCAATATATAGATGTCAACAGGGAGACTGAAATATTGGCAACATTATTTTATTTTGCCTGAAGATGAACACTGTGAGAAAAACCAAAGTAGAAATCAAATGATTGAGGCTACAATCCTATACCTACTTAGCTAGGAGTGAAACCCATTGAACTCAGTAAACCTGTATAGAATTGCATTGTGAGTATCTGAAAAAGTACAACTTACGTAAATATTGCCATTCGTTCTTTGCCTAGTAGTACTGGTTTTGCAGTACACAGCAAAACAAATAAACAAAATGTGTAATAAATGAACCTTTGGTTCAATTTATTATATCTGAGCAAATTTCAGATGAGAAAGGACATGGCTTGATTTTGCAAAGGCAAATAGGAGATTTTTGCTAGTTCATGTTTATGCGCCAACTCGTGCTCTAAGTTCTTTCTACCAATTTTTACTTAAGAAATTAAAAACATTTGTTGGTTAGGCAATTCTCCTGGGAAGTGACTTTAATGGAGTAATTAATCCAGCAATTGATAGAATGCATAATATAAGAAAAATATATTTGTTTGGGTAAATATAGGCTACTGTAATTTGGAGCAGATAGACAAACACAGTGACTGGGTTTGCATGACACAACACCCCACCATGGGCAGCCAGCCAAGATGAGTTGTTGTGTTGTTCAAACCCTGCACATTCTCTGCAAGGTGGCTTAATTTTCACAAACAAGTCACCCTGAGAACCTATGGCTTATTGTAGGGTTGTTCATACACATGGTGGGTTGCTGCATTGTCCGAACCTAGGGGAGCGATTTATCATGGGTTGTCAGGATTGGCTACGGAAACGCTTGTCACGAGTGGCAAAAAAGACCATGCTGCTCTTTGCAATCTCGCCAGTGCCACTTCCAGCCTTCCCCGCCATTGACTGCCCCTCAAACGGCACTTTGGAGGGACCGTCACTTGTTCTCCACCTTTTAAAAATTATTTTTTCAGTGCTTCAGGAGTATGCAAATGTGTTTGTAACTTTTTAAATTTCCTATTCTTTCACAAGTGTGCAAGAGCACACTTTCACCTGTCCGATATGTGTAGTCTTGCCTTGTCAATGTCTTCCTGTGTTGCAGCTGTCAACAGCACCCAAGTGGAGTACTGGAGTACATACAAGGAAACTGACAAGGCAGAACTGCAGGTATGCTAATTTGCACACAGTTGACAAGGACTTGGGGGTTGGGAATAATACTAAGCGTCAGGAGGATCCCATTTGCGCAGTTGAGAAGCCCTGAAAAAGGGAAAAAAATGCGAGAGGAGTTGATGTACAAAAGGGATGTGGGGACAATATCTCTCACTTGGCAATGTAATCCTCTCACTTTTAAGCATTGAACTGACACTTCTCATTGTCCTCCTCCCATTCAGCACTTCCCCAAGTCTTCAGCAAGTCCAGAAAGGGGGGATATTGTCTCCCCCACCCTTTTGGGGGGTCTTTTTCGGAACAGTTACTGCAGTAACTGCAGCAATAACTGCTCTGTTTGCCAGTCTTTAAAAAAAAAATTACTATGACTCTTGTGCAAGCATGCAGAAGTGACTGACAGCTGCTGGGGACGTCTTGCTAAATCCCCTACATTCTACTGCTCTGCTATGATTTTTGCCTAATTTCCCCGCTCTGTCAATGTCCTGGTCTATGTCAAGTCAAAAACTGATGAATGGAGCAATTCCTGTTGTGGTTACTGCAGTAACTGCTCCGAAATGCAGCTGCGAAAGGCGGGGGAGCCAATATCTCCCCTTTCTAGACTTGCTGGGGACTTGAGGAAGTGTTGAATGGGAGGACACTGACAAGTGTCACTTCAGCACTAAAAAGTGAGAGGACTACATTGCCAAGGGGGAGATACTGTCCTCCCAGCTCCTTTGGTGCACTTACTGCTCTCACATTTTCCCCATTTTCTGGGCTTCTTGACTGCGTGAATGGGTTCCCATCCTCCCTTTTTGTTATTGTTCCCACTGGTTCTTGTCAACTGTGCACAAATTAGCCTATCTGCCATTTCACTTTATCAGTTTCCTTGTATGTTACCTACTGAACTTCAATGCTCCCATTGACAGCTGCGATATACAAAGACATTGACAAGGCAAGTCTAAGCGTATGGGACAGGTGAAAGTGCACTCTTGCAAAAGAATGGGAGGGAAATAATAAAGAAATTAAGAACACTTTTGTATACTCCCAAAGCATCTGGGGGAAAAAGATGGTGAACAAAAAGGGGTAGCAATCGGAGTGAGGAGAGGGCCAGGACAAGGAGACAAGATGGGTTCTGCTGCAAAGGAGCTGGCTAGAGAACTTAAGGGGGAAGGAGGGAGAGAAGAAGCCATGACAAGCCCAATTGTCGGCTGTACCATGGGTTGTTCAAGAACAACCAACTCACCGTGGCTTATTTGCAGGGTAGCTTAGCATGACCTGCAAACCCGCCCAGTATGTATAAGCCATATGAGTCTAAAGGTTATTTGCTTTATTTTTAAATTTTAATATTAATAGAGCTTCATTTGAGGGTGAATTCAAATATAGTACATTTTCTCTAACTTAAAACCACTGGAGACTGTGTGTGTTTGGAAATAAGTATTTTATGAAGTTCTTCTACAAATAAATGCCTTGCATTAATACAGGGGTGGGCAACGTCTGGTCCTCCAACTGTTTTGGCCTACAATTCCCATCAGCCTTTGCCAGCATGGCCAATTCTTGGTGATCATGGGGGTTTTAGGCCAAAACATCTGGAGGACCACAAGTTATCTGTATTAGTAGTTCACATCACTGGAAGAGATGTCAGCATACAATTAATGTTTATTTTTCATGATTACACTTTTTTGTAGGCAGATTTTCTGAGTCTTAGGTATTTGGCTGCCTTGGTAAAATGTTAAAATATGTCCTTCATGCTGGCTCTTGAACTCCAAGACTGCCAGCCACTTTTCATTCACCCTGCTGTATCCTGTGGTATATTAGGCTCTGTTGTGGTGTTCTTCATATAACCCAGTAAAACAACTGCACCATATATCAAGAAAGAAAGTGGATAAAATCATTTCCATTTGCAAGCCCCTGGTTCAGAGTGTGGATGTTCACAACCCATCCCTTGCTCCACTGATTCCTTGTCTCATTCCATTGCTGTCTTGTGCTTCCCTTCATGTTCCCTGCTGTTCATGAGCAACTCTGAAAGGAAAGGCATTTCCATCACTGTCCAAGGCTGCTGTCTAGGATGTCCTAGTAACAAGACTGGCTTGAGTCCAAGCATTAAAGTTTAGCAATATAATAATTATAGAGTGCTTTTTAAATGTGCAAAGTGTTTCTTTAGATTAACTCAGTAATCTTTCCAACAAATGCTGGTAGGTGAGTGTTTTTATCCCCAAACTTAATATTGCGAGGGTTGGGGAGGGGGGCTGAAGCTAACTTGCCTACTGTATTTTGCTGAGATGAGATCTTAATGGAATTTCCCAGCTCATACTATTAGCGTGGACATTACACCAACTCTCAATATGGTTTACTTTATGGGAATATGTTTCTGTACTTCGATCACCCATGTTTGATTGTACAGTGGGGTGGGGGATGATGAGATACATGGCAGTCTGGATAATTTATAGCCTGAATTGAGCTAGTTGGCACACAAAAATCACTCTGCTGTTTTGTTTCGTTTTTAAGTTCAAGGCAAATAGTATCTAGATTACCAAAGAAAAATAAATATTCAGGAAGGAGGCCTTATTGACTTTTGGCTTTGTATTAACCTACAATGACTCCCGTAGAACCTGTGCCTCAGTTACAGGCTTAATTAAATTTCAGCAGAACCTTAGATGCAGTTGAATGGAGATTCACTAGTACGGCTAGCTAACTCCATCACTGCAATTTGATTAGCATCTTTCTTCATGAGGACAAGGTACTTAGCAATGTCGACACTGTAGCTGCATTCAGATGTAACACTAAACTGTAGTTTAATGCTACAGGAACAAATCTAGGCACTCCTCAGACTTACCCACTGATGCAATCATGAGGAGGAGATCAGTAGCTTTTGCTTCTGTTTTTAACTAACCACAGTTACTCAATGGCCCTATTCACAAGTGAAAGGGAAAAAGATATTGGGTAACTATAGAGCAGGGAGGGTTAGGCTAACTATGACACGTGTGCCTGTCACACAATGGGGAACCGTGCAGTGCACCATGGCTTACTTACCCATCCCCGCTCCATGGTTACCACGTCATCCTCTTGCCACCTCTAGTTATCCCAGCAGCTGTCGTGCTGGGAAATAGTGCATGCTGGCCATTCCATTCGTCACTATACGACAGCAACCATAGAGTCTGGCTGCACTGTCTAGAGCGTCATTGGAAGTGGCAGGTGCTCTACGCTACTGTCTCTATGGTCGCCGTGTTTTTGCACGGAGCGGCCATTTTTAACAGCAGAGATCCCACCACATGACACGGTAAACTGCCCTGAGCCCCCTTAACCCCACTGCAGAGGGGTGGTTAGCCGGGGTTGTTACCTAGCCATCGTGGCTGTGGTTTCCTAGCCAAACATGACACACTAAGCCACCATGGTTCACTCAAAAACACGGTGGCTTAGCGTGACATCTGAACAGGCCTATTATGTCTGAACTAAGAACGGTGGTTAGTGTTCATTATGATTTGGGGGAAAGGCAGGATAGTTAAACACAGTTTAACAGCCTAGAGGCTTTTACACACAAGGATAAACCATAGATTAGCATTATGTGTTAACCAGGCCTCAGATTTCCCCACTCTTGATACCCAGGCGAGCAAATCCAGTCTGGATAAGGCTGTGAAGTAATTAGTTGCATCACTGCTCCAGGAGCGCCTTGACTACACTGAATTTCTGTGCTGATATCTATACAACTATGACTGGCAACTAGATTGGCCAATGGGTTATTTTGTTGATGTGACTGGGGAGATGGATGAATCCCCCCTCTTTCATTCTCCACCACTCTTCACATCCTCTCCTCTTCCATATCCAGTTTTCTGAAATCTCTGCTTCTGCGAACGGGAAGAGAAACTGTAAACATGTGGAGCTATTGCATATCAATAACCTTCTGCTTCTGGATAGCCTGGAAGCAGTAGGAGTACATTGGTCTGTTGCCTAGCAACAGCTACACATATCCATACACAGGTGTTTCAGGAAGTGGAGGTGGAGTGGGAAGAGGAGGAGGGAGGGAAGCAAGATTAGGAGGGGCTTCCTCTATATTTTGTTTCAGCTGCCACATGCCAGTCTCCTTCTTTCCTATGCCTACTGCCTGGAATGTTTGCTTACGGAAATGAGGAAAAGAGTAGACATGTGACTGTTGTAGGCAGCAGCCTGGCATGCTCTTAGCCTGACTTGCTCACAAAAGAAGCCCCATGGCTCTGCCTTCTATGGGTCAGCTTTGAATGAAGTCCCCAAAAGCTATTTCCTTGGTGGCTGCTCTCCATCTGTGGGACCTCATTCTTCCAGGAATATGACAGTGCCTTAGCCTGAATATCTTCTTCAAATGATAATACCTGGTGCATAAAAATTTCCCTCTCATCAGCTATTCTAGCAATCTGAGGTGACAAAGGATGTTTGCATTCTAGCTGTACATATCCAGAATCATGAGACAGATTCTTAAATAATATTATTAGTAAAGAAATCAGGAAATTTGAAAATATGAGACATTTGGATTTATACATTTTTTAGCTTTAAGCTCAATACTTTTATAGCTGAAGTGAAAGCTAGTTATATTTTAAGAGGTGTTAGTAAAGCATACTTCTGATCATTAGTAACAAATGCTTTGTGCAATGTGTCTTTCTAAAACATTTGTAATGTTTAGGATTGTCATACTTTCATTGGGTTTATATTTTTAATTGTAGAATATTCTACATTTTCATAATGAATTGTTCAACAAAGAGTTTTGGTATGATAAAATATTGTGAAAATCGACTTCATCTAAAATTAAGAGTGTAACTACATGTTATATGCAAATACTTGTAACACCCCCCCACACACACACACATACACACACACACACACACTGCTGCTTCTATTGGGCCAAAACCTGTTTGGGATGGGCAGTATGGAGCAGAGAAGCTGGGAGGGGCTGTCTGTCAGTCACTTTTCCTCTCAGTTTCTCTCCCCCCCCCCCCCCAGTTGGATCTAAATGCGTGTTTGTGAGATAAACACACATCTGAAAACCCACAATATGGATTGGGGGAGCAGCTGGGAATGTTTTTTACAAGCTTCTGTTGATATACCAGCTTAACCCTTTTCTTGAAGACGAAGCATCTGGCCATTGTCTTGCATGATCTGTTAACCTTTCAACTTGAGTTCTGTAATGCACTTTAGATGGGGATGCTCCTGAAGACAGCCTCAAAGCCTCCAACAGTTTAGAACATGACCAAATTTTTTTTTGTTTCGTGCTAGCCAACAGGATCATGTAACACCTATATAAAATTCTGTGTACTTCACTGGGTACCAGTTCGCTTCTGAGCTAAGTTCAGGTGATGATTTTGACCTTAATGGCCTGGGTCCAAAACACTTTAGGGAGTGCTGTTTCCCACATGGCCCATTAGTTAAGATCTGCTGGGCAGACATTGTCCTCTACTAGAAATATAGCCTTTTAAGTGGCAGTGCTTTTACTGTCGAATTCCCACCCCAGGGCAATGCACTACAGGGATCTATACGGGGTGAGTAACAACATACGTTTCTACCAAGCCTTCTGAGATCTACAAACAGAATGCTTCTGTTTACTGCCATTTTTGTAGTGTGTTCTTAATTATTTGTTTTTATGGTGATCTCTGCTTTGAGGAGCTTGTTGTGGGAAATTGGCTTAGAAATATAAATATAAATAAGAAATGCTGGAGGAAGGGGAAAGTTTAAGCACATCCTACTGCTTCTCTACTCCAAATTGTCCCTTCCTGATGCTGCTTTGGGGTCTGCTGAAGTTTTATTGCATGTGTTTCCATGAAAGGTGCCATTCCATCCTGAAACTCCACTTAAACAGCTATATGACTTTCATGCCTGTTAAGTAATCATGATGCTTGAAAGGAGTCATGTAATTTACATTAGGTTGCTGAGTTTGCCTGGAGCTGTCTGCAACATCTCTTTTTCACAAGGACAGAACTGTGGGGCATTTACTGCACAGCCACCTAGTCAGTTGGCTATTTGCTGGAACAGGTAATTCCCCAATTTCTGAGCTGGCAGAAACAATCTTAGGGTAGTTTTCGCCTCCCAGAGGTCAGTTGTTCTGGGAGGGTTTCAACATCCATGCTGAAAGGCCTCTCAGTCTGCCGCAGTTTAGGATTTCATGGCCTCCATGACAACCATGTGCCTGTGACTTAGTTTCTGGTTCTATCCATTCTGCAGGGCACGCTCTTGATTTTAAGTTTGCTTAGCAGGGGGATGTTGATACGTGTCTCAGAGTGTTTGAGAACTCCCTTGTCATGGACGGATCACTTCTTGAGGGGGTCTAGATTTACTGACCAAACCTCTGCAGGCATGAAGGGCCTATTACATGTGTGGGTGGCCAATGGGCTACATGAGGTCTTCGTCCTGTGACAAACCCCGGCATCAGGCAGTTTAATCAAGCCACTGCCGCAAGAAAAAAGGAAGAGACAGGCTGGAAGACAATGAGGCTAGAAAAGCCTTAGGCGCCACGCTGTCTGGTATGTGCCTCACTATCTTCCTGCTGGTCTCCTTCTTGTCAGGCTCTTTTTTATCATGACAGTGGCTTGATTGAAGGAACATGAAAGAAAATCAGGGGTCACATGGGGAGTGCTTTCACAGAGTTGAGAGCTCCTGGATTGTTAGGTGGCAGCTGTAGTTAGGAGTTCCCTTCTACAGTGTTGGCTAGTGTAATGACTGCATCTTTCCTGGAAACAACAGATCCAGCCACCATTATGCGTGCCTTGGTCACATCTAGATTAGACTACTTCATTGTTCTCTACATGGAGCTGCCTTTGAAAAGTGTTGGGAAACCTCAGCAGGTACAAATTCAGTGGCCAAAATGTTACCTGGGCATAATATTCCAGTTTTGTTCAATCTGCACTGGCTTCCATTTCATTTTAAGGCACAATTAGAATTGCTTGTTATTACCTATAAAGACCTAAGTGATTTGGAACCAGGATATTTGAAGAACTAACCTCTTCCGCTGCAATTTTCATCTGAGGCCTTGTTCCATGTCCTGTTGCCATTGGAGGTTTGGTTGGTTGGGATGCAAGACTAGCCTTTCGTTTGCTGTGCTGAGGTAATGGAACTCCTTCCACCAGGAGGCATGATTGGCTTCATCTTTAGTGGATTTATAATAAAACACAGCACCAGAAGGCCAGGAGTGAGCAGACACATGGCCCTCTCAAGGAAAGGAGTTCCAAAGCCTGGGCGCAGTGGCTGAAAAGGCCCTGTCCAGGTATCCATCTAACTTCTGAAGGCAGGAGGATGTGGACACAGGCCAGCCTTAGCAAAGACTTAAGAGACTGGGCAGACTTATATCGGAGAAGGTGGCCCTTATATCCTGGTCCCAGGCCATTTGCGGTTTTTATGGTAAATACCAGCATTTTGAATAATTGAGTCTAAAAGGCAGGGAATGGATGCAGTTGATATAATATCAGTGTTATATGTTCCCTTACTGCTACAAGTCCCACCGCCCTGTTTTCTACTAGTTGAAGCTTTTCACAAACAGCTGCACATAAATAATGTTAAAGTAATCTAACCTGAATGTTAACAAGGCATGCACAATGGCAGCCTGGTCTGATCTTACCAGAAAAAGTCCATTTTAAGTCAGTTAAGGGTGACTGAAGTGTGGTCAGTTTATGCATCATAAGGCAGTTGTAGCCAATGAAGCCAGAATGGTGGAGAAAGGAAAAAGAACTGGCAACTGTGTGAGAGGAGTTGTGTGCATTTCAAAATGGCAGCTAGGCTCCTTCTACCAGTCTCTGTCTCTGACTTCATTAGCATAATGTGGTAGTGGTGCAGGGAACTGGGAAGAGGCAGCAGTGGTGGGCAACATTTCATCTTTGGCTGGTTTGGTCTAGATAGCCTAACAGGGCATGTCCACTGAGCAATTTCCCCCACCCTGGGAGGATTCTTTGAAAAAGTTACTATGTGGAAGGTCATTGTGGAAGTTCATTGAGGTATAACAGTATGTGGAAGGTCACTGAGGTATAACACCTCCAGAAACTCAGCAGGTGTAACTCTCCCAATCACTTCCCCTTTGGCTCAGTTTCCCTCCCACAGGATCAAGTAGGGGGGCAGTGTCATAATTTAAAGACAACCACATAAGTACAGTAGCATGTGTAGATGCGTAAACCAGGAGGGCAGGAAGCTTGAGTGACCTGGTATTTGTTTATTGTACTAGTAAGTGGTAGGGAAGCATATAGAAATACTGTTTGAGTGGGCTGGTATATAGACGATGGTTACGTAAGTGGTCTGGCTCAGGAGCGTGGAGCTTAATCCAAAATCAAGCTATAGAGAAAATCAGGCAAGAGAGAAAGTTTTCCTATTCAGGCAAGGAGAGGGGAAAAATCTCCTTGGCTGAACAAAAGAATCCATTAGCTCTCTCTTACCTGCTACAGAAAGGCTTCCCATTTAGGCAGAGAGAGGTTAAAATAGCTTTCCCTTGGCTGAATGGGAGAGTACATTCCTTCATTCCAGCTGTGGAGCAAATTGCACAGTTGAGATTGGATGGTTTCCCATTCAGGAAAGGGGAATTGTTGAGGGTCCCCGTCCCCACCAACCTACCCTTGGGTGAATGGTAACGTGCATTCCTTCCCTTCTCTTCTATAGAGTAAATTGTGCTGGTAGGGAAAGAAGATTTCCCATTCATCCAAGAGGAGGTTAAAAAATGGGACACTGTCTCATGGACTTTCTCATTTGTAGTCTGTGCCTAAGTTGCCTCATTACCATAAATGATCCCTTCTGCATAGTTTTTTTCTGTCTGTGCTGCTGATTAAGTCAATTGTAGTCCTTGGCTAAGTGGCCTACCCTATCCTTACGGCGTTGTTATAAAGATTTTGAAGACAATATATTTGGAATGCTCACAGCATCCTAACATGCTGTATAAAGCAAGGTATTTTAGAGCACCAGTGACCTTAGTATTTCCTGACTTCTCTCAAAAATACAGAGAACTTATATATATCAGTGATTTTTCTTTTCAAAAAACATTCTTCTTAAAAAAAAAAAAACAACTTTGATTTAAGAGAAGAGTGACCACTAGGGATGTACGGATTGTGTAAAATACATTCCGTCTGTGTTTCGCGGATTGTCAAGTGCCTTTCTTTCCGTTGTCCACCCGTCAACAAAATGGGATTTTTTTTGTTTCTGAATTTGCGCAAATTCACATCTGTGCAAATTTGCATGTGCAAAAATGCGCAAATTCTCCAAAATGTGCTTTTTCATGTTTTACCCTGTGGGGGAAATGTGCAGTTTTGGCCGTTGTTTTTTTTTAAATTGCTATGATGTATTTTTCTATGATAAAATTTGTGCAAAATATGGGAAAGTTAGAAAATCAGCCCACAAGTCCACAGAATCCTCCCAACAAGGGAAAAGCTGGTCCACTGTGGAATCCATGGGTCAGATTCATGAAAATCTAAACTTACTTGGTTCAATTGCAGATTTCTCCGACACCCCTAGTTACCGCTCCTGCAAATTCATTCATACATGAAAAAACATCAAAATTGTTAATTAAGGCTCCCATTAGCTTCCATGCTCTATAAGCAATAACGGCTACTGGATAAATTTTAGGAAAGGTCTCATATCATGCATTTGTTAGCTGCCTGTGTACTTTCATTTATGGATATATCGGTACCAAATATCAGCAGGGCAGGGTAGGCACTGTGGTGCCCTCCAGATGTTTTGGACTACAGCTCCCATAATTGCTGACCATTGGCTTACCCCTGTGCTAGGAGATAGCTGTACATCACTCCATAACAACATTGGGTGAAATCCAGTGGTGCTCTTCTGTTTGTGGAGTAGCTTTTGATCCAACATGGAAGAAAAGGGAGCAATTTTTTATTATTCCCCCTTACCCCTTTAGCCCCCTCCCCCCGCCAAATTCTGTTCCAGAGGGTTGGGAGACATTCCAGAACAGCGTGGAAGGTGGCATGAGGGGCTGCAGGGGAAGGCAGAATCAACAAAACATAATTCTCCTCCTTTCCATTAGCCGAGGCATCTGCTGAATGAAAAGCTGCTCTGCAACTGGAGTGGTACTTGCAGTGGATTCCAGCCCTTAAATCTAACCCATAACTTTTTTCAGTAAAGGTTTACTTTTAGGAAAGCTGAAATTATTTTTTATTTATTTTTGTCCTTGTCTGTGCTTTCATTTAATATTTGTTTAACATTGGTTTAACTGTACTCTGGTATGAGACTCGTCAGCAGTGGTTTATATTTTCCATATATGAAAGAACTAAGTTAAAGGATAAATTGCCATAGATTAGGGATAATATGAACTGGAATCAAGGGCAGGCTGTACAAGCTTAGTAGCAAGAATCTAAGTTGTAAAAAATGTTCAGTAGTGAGAAAATAGTTATAAAAATTGCATGTGGCTAATTGGTTGTTTCATGTTCTGCAGCACCTCCCTCACGTGTTTGAGGAATGAATACACGATCAGAAGCTGTTAGCTCAGAAGCTGTTTCATATTCTATTTCTTTTTCAGTCATGGAAAACGTATATGTATACACACATGTATGTACCTTGTTTCTTGAAAGTGGTGTAGGAAAGGTTAATTGAAGCAAAAGGTGCTTGGACAGATTTGAGCAACCACTTTTGTATTGGATCCTTGCCCCTTTTGGCCTATAAAAACCAGCAGAGAGGGAACAACCGGCTGGGCCACAGAGGTGATTAATGCCTCCTTGCGAGAGGGCATGGTCCCTGGCTGCCTGAAAGTGGTGGCAGTGAGATCACTCTTGAAGAAATCCTCCCTGGACCTGGAAGATTGTGAACCACCCAGAGAGCTTGTGAACCACCCAGAGAGTTTCGGCTATTGGGTGGTATAGAAATGAAAATAAATAAATAAGTAAGTAAGTAAGGTTTCAACAACTTTTAAGTCGGTGACGGATGTTCCTTTCCTGGGCAAAGTCCTTAAGTGAGTGGTTGCCAACCAGCTCCAGACTGTCTTGGATGAGACCAATTATCTTGATCGATTTCATTTGGGATTGAGACTCAGTTTTGGCATGGAAACAGCCTTCGTCACCCTGTATGATAACTTATGTTGGGAGAGAGACTGGGGTAGTGTGACTCTGTTGATCTTCCCTGATCTCTTGGCAGCTTTCAGTACTATTGACCATGGTATCCTTCATGGCCAATTTTCTTGGGATTGGGAGTTGGGAGTGGGTGGTACTGCATTGCATTGGTTTCGCTTCTACTTGGATGGTTGGCTCCAGAAGGTAGTGCTTGGAAAATATTGCTTGGTCCCATGGATTCTCCAGTATAGGGTTCCACAGGGATCAGTTTTGTCCCCCATGCTATTTAACATCCATGTGAAACCATTGTGTAGAGTCATCCAGAGTCCTTTTCATCTTCATGAGGTAAGGCGATGTGCTAGATTGGTGCCTGGTGCTGACAATGGGCTGGATGAGAATAATAAACTGAAACTCAATACAGACAAGACTGAATTGCTGTTAGTGGGTGGTTCTTCTAAACAGATGGAGGGTGTTCAACCTCTTCTAGATGGGGTTGCACTCCCCCTGAAGGAGCAGGTTTGTAGGGTTTTCCTGGAGTCATCTTTGTCACTTGAGGCTCAGGGGTCCTCAGTAGCACAGAGTGCCTTCTACCAGCTTCAGTTGGTGGCCCAGCTATGCCCCTATTTGGAAAGGGATAAGCTGAATTCAGTAGTCTATGTTTTGGTAACCTCCAAGTTAGATTACTGCAGTGCACTCTTATGTGGGGCTGCCTTTGAAGACTGTTCAGAAGCTGCAGTTTGTGCAAAATGCAGTGGCCTGATCGATAGCAGGAACCAGAAGGTCTGAACCTAAAGCACTGATTCTGACCGACTTGCACAACCTGTCTGAATATTTTCAAGCCCAATTCAAGGTGCAGATTTTGACCGACCTACAAAGCCTTACACAACTTGGGACTGCACTACCTGATGGAAGGTCTCTCCTGGTATGAACCTATCTGTATACTACACTCATGATCTGAGGCCCTCCTCCCAGTGCCTCCTCCAAGGGAGATTCAGAGGATGGCAACAAGGGAGAGGTCTTTCTCAGTGGTGGCTCCCTGTGTGTCCCTCCCCCAGTGAGCTTCGCTTGGAGCCAACATTGTCATCATTTCTGCACCAGGTTAAGACATTCCTTTACTCTCAGGCATTTGACAGTATATGATAAAAGTTTAAATGGGTCCTGGGATTTTTATTGTTGATTGTGTAAAATTGTTCTTTATATAAATGGTTTTATTGTGTTGTTATATTGTATTTTTAGGGTTTTAATCTTTGTAAACCTCCCTGAGTGCTATTGGCTATTGAGCGGTATAAAAATGTAATGAATGAACAAACAAAAGGACACTCTTACTTGTGGTAAGTCGTTTGCAAACCTCAGTGAGTTAAAACTGGATATTTGGAGGTTGGCACTGCATCAGAGTGCCTCAAGTCAAAAGTTGCATCAGAGTTTGCAGAATAAAGGAAGCAGGATTGTGTCAGCAAGCACACAAAACACCTTTCCTACCTTTGGCCAAACATTTGAAAGGTTAAGGGGAAGTGTTAGGACAGAGAGCGGGAGATGCTTTCCTATCACCATCCTTGTTCCTTCCTGCAACACAATATTTTGCAGAACCTCACTTGTCATTAATTAGTAGACTGAATAATATTTATTCCGTAGACCACATTTTTCCTCCTGGCTTAGTAGACTGCCTTTTAAAATTGGTCTATGCTGAATTTTGTTGCTTCCAGTGCTATGGGACCCCCATTCTATCAATAATTGTACTACTTTTGCAGTGTAGGGTAACAGAAACCTAGACTTCTTATAATGTGCAATAGGTGTATAGTTCCCATGTGATGCAGAAATAAGCACAAAACAGATAAAGGGGTGCATGAATTTTGTGCCATAAAAGTTACTGTTAACAATTTTATAATGGAGAGGAACATTTAAAGAACCATAGCTTAATTTTAAAAATACTTGGAATTTTGAGTCACTGTAATACATGAGAACCTGAGTAAATGTGGTTAGGACTGGGCTGTAAATGTCAGTCACACATAGTCACAAATTCAGGTATATTACCAAACCATGGTTTGATTATTAGAAGTAATGGCATGGACATGTGCACCCCTTCTTCCCTCTCGTCCTAGTTTACATGATTCAGATGTAACAGCAAACTAGGGTGTGATCAAACCAGTAAGTGGGGGAGATCAGAGTACATTAGAGGAGGAAGAGGGGAAGCATGGGCACAGACAGATAAACCATGGTTTACTGTTATGTGTGAACCAAGCCATTGTGTTCTCTCTGGAATTTCTTATGCTAGACACTCTGCTGATCAGCTATTAAAATCTTTGGTAGAAAAATAAGTAACCTAGAGCGGCAAATGATACTGGCATATTCTTGGCATAAAACACTGAATTGCTTTTGTTTTTCACAAAAAAGGGATATTTATAAACATTCCCTTGTAGTGTTGGCAGCCCAAATATAGCAGTATTGAGCTGATTCAAGAGTCAGTGAATAGGAGCTTAACTATAAATGAAGAAACGGGGGAAAATAATCAAAAGCATAAGTAATGGAATATATTGTTTTTAATGTGTTAAGGTATTTTTAAGATTGTGGGGTTTTCACTTGAAATTCTTCTAGTTCTGCTAGTAAGTAACTAGGTATCAAAACATTAGCTTTTACTTATGCTAACAATGGCATAATGGAAGAAAAATAGGACTAATCAGTGAGCTAAGACATGTTTAAAATTGCTCTGAAATAGTTTACAAAAGCCCTGTGTGATGCAGAATGCACAATTGGTGCTGCTTTGTTAAAATTCTGTAGGTTATAATATGAAATTACTTGCTTCAGTGCTAGCTTGCTGAATTGCTGTGAAGCACTTCTCCCTTTTCTGTAGTAACTCCTTTTGTGTGATTGTACTGTTCTGTTCCTGTGTAAACCTGTTACTCTTTATGCTGTTGCTGTATAGCTAGTTGTTGCAAAGCAACTGTTCATATCAACAACTTGTTCTGACTTTCTTCCTCATATGCCCTTGGAGCGCTGCCACGGTAACATTGCTAGGGACTCTTCCACCTTAATCCTAGCATAACAGCTGGAGACTATAACTCCCTGACAAATGGTGTTTGCTGGAGGAACAGCACTAACTACTAGTACACTTACATGAGGATCTGGGGGTACATAATACTGTTACATTGTTAAAGCTAAGCAAATCTCAGCATGGTTAGTCCCTGGATAGGAGATTGCTTGGGAGTACCACATATGTTGTTCTGAAACCCCCAGAGGAAGCATGAAATAGAAGTGTAATAAATGACATAGAAGTGTATTTAAGTGCTAGCCTGGTCTCCACAGGTGACCAGGAATTGCATGTAGGTGTCTCTGCAACAGTTATCCATGTGCTAGTTATATCCAGACTGGACTACTATAACTCATTCTACTTGGCACTGCCTCTGAAAACAGTTTTAAAGCTTCAGCTGGTGTAGAATGCAGCTACCCAGTTGAATTGTGGATTCTGATTATATATTTCATTTTATGATTATTTTAACAGGTAAACTGCCTTGAGAGGGCTGTATAGCTTTTAACAGCAGTATATAAATACCTAAAATAAGCAAACAAATAAATAGGTGAGTGAGTGGATTGGTGGAGGAGGGGCAGAGTATTCCATCCCTCCTCTGCACCCAGCGTAGAAACCAAGTCCAGCTTCTAGAGGAGGAAACCCCTCTCTTCCACACCCAGCATAGAAATGCAGCTCTCCATCCCGCCTCTGCCAGTCCCCAGCAGGGTTAGTAACTTGTGGTGGGCTTATTTACAAAACTGAAATGACATAATAATTTTGTCTCTGGATAAGATTCTGCTTCAAGGATAAATGATAGTTATGGGAGAGGCCAATATTTGCTCTTTTACAAATTCCCACTTCGGCCTGCTTTCCTCATGCCAGAAATGTCACCTTTGCTGCTGTTCTGGGATTGTCGTGTGATTGGAAATCCTGATTCGAAGGAGCTGGTGATTTACACACATAGTTTATGTTGCACTTCCTCTTAGAGCAAAGTGCTTTGGGAGAATGGCTTTGAAATGTAGTCCATTTGTGTAAACTCAGCATCAGTTCATTTTGACATCAGTGTGAAACCTGTTTACCCCAGATTTTGGGAATAGTCACTTAACCACACTGATCAGATAATACTAATTATCTGAGTATTAAGTAGAGATGAGATTGTCAGCACAGAAGGATGTAAACAATGCTACTTTCCTGAAAATCTTCTGAAGCCATGGGCAATCAGGGAAGTGCACATGCTTGTTCTGAATAGGATCATACTTCTCCTAAAGGAGCATGTTCTCAGCTGAGAATGCTCCTGGATCAAAGTCCAGAATGCAGCAGCCAGGTTAGTGCCTAGCATGAATGGAGCATTAACACAAATATTACAAATGCCACTGGTTACCTATTTGTTTCTGGACTAAAATCAAGGTGCTTGTTTTAAAAGCCATATATGGCCTAGGTCCAGGATATCTGAGGAAGTACCTACTGCCATATATACCTACTACCATATCTACTTCCTCAGTACACTGAAGTCAAGCAGTGAGACGTTGTTATGGGTGCCACATCCATCAGACTGAAATTTACAGCCAATTGAGTATTTTGGGCAGTGTCCATGTTTATAGAGGGTTCTTCCATCTGATAATAATCAGATCTTATTGCCTGGGTCATTCAAGCAAGCAGTAAAGACCTTTCTTTTAAGAAGGCATTTAAGTTTTACTGTACTAGTGATTAACTCTCCTGTGATGTTTTACTAATTGAAACTATTGTCTTAATACTATTTTTAAATTGTCTACTGTATGGTTGTTCTCCACTTTAAGTTGTAAAAACTGAAAGGCAGATTATACATCTTTCAATATATTAACTTAACAAGATAGGAAATCAACAGAACCCATTGAAGTATATTTCTTCATATTTTTATATGGAAATTAATTTTTGTCCATTTAGACAAATTGTTTATGGCTTATAAAAAGTGGTTTTAAAAAAATGAAAAGAGAAGAAAATTCCTCACCACCAGCTAGAAGCTGCTTGGTAGGCCTGAGAAAAAAATATGAAACTCAATTGCTTTTTTATTTTTATTTTGTCTTATATTTGAAAGGCTCATTGATGTGTTTCTTTTCCATGGTAATGACTCTGTAATCCTTACATTGTAAGGTGCTTCTAATAGTTTTCTTCAGTATTTAATGGTTTTGGGGTACTTTATAACATATAGATAATAGAGAGCAGTTACCATGCATGCATTGAGGGGAGTAAATTGGCTCGAGACACCCATATGTATGAATGCCAGGGAACAATAGGGCTCTTTAGTCTCACCAGCTCCTAGCTGAGAAATTATTGTGTTGTGATAAATCACATCACTTTCTCCCCCCTTGTGGATGCAATTGTTACTGGAGTGGTAGTAAGAGAAACCACGTGGAAGGGGCTTCTATGCCAATGTCAGGAGCATTTGAATTGGCCCTATGTAATTAGCTCATTTTCTGTGTTCAGTTTCACTGTAATTTACCTATTGACGGTATGCACGCGAGAGGAACAAACATGTATATTTTGTAATTACTAAAGCCCTTTCCTAGCTTAGTAGAAAAGCCCACTATTGAAAAGATATATAGTAAATTAAACTATGGGCAAGGTTAATTCTTTGAACAGATGGACAGGAGCCTGTATATATGCAGCCTGTTTGTGCTATTAGCATTTCTGTTTATATGACTTAAAGCTCAATGTCACATGAATTTCTATATTGTGTTGCAAGATCCTGGAAAGTAATAAGCCTCATTTTAACATTTCATTAAACAAGATAATACATTTCCCCATAGAATAAATTGTTATTCAAAGCAAGCTCTTCAGGGAAGGAAGTTCATATAAGTTGGTAGCTGTTCCTGTGGATACCAAAGAACTTTGTACAATACACAGTACATTGCACTACATCATGTTTAGAAACTATAGTTGTAACAGGAGTTTGTTAAGCTTGGTCAGAATGTCAGTGTCAGGTAACAGGTTGATCTTCAAAGCTAGAGTGCTGGTAAAAGTTAATTGAATTTGATGGGATACTTGCCAGTAGAAGTGCTTTGAGATTTGAATGTAAGTTTTGGGATGTGGGCAGTCCTAGGTATTTTGTATCCTTTGACTTTGAAGGGAGCTTTGAAACCTTTTTATGACAAATGGATTACACAGCCCTTGGTATGGCTGAATCCTATAATCACATAGCTGCTCTTGGATTCTGTAGTTCAGTGTCAGAACATGAATTGTTGCCTAGAGTTCAGTCCATAGATCTTTACCAAGCTTTCTGCACTCTCAGCAGTGTACCGTCATACTACCATTGAGGTTTTTGTACAACATTTAATCTTTGGACTCTGCTACCCATACTGATCTACTGCTAGTCCCTGTCTGCTGTTTTTACTAGGAGGAATCAGTACAATCCCATGTGACTAGAAGTATAAGGAGTACTGAATTAGTGTGCCTGACTCCTGGGCCTTGTTTGTGTAAAAGGAAAGTGAGTTTCTAGCTTAGGTGCACCCACCCTGCCCCACTTTTCCCTGACCCATTCTTCCTGGGTAGAAAGCAACATACGATTTGGTGCATGCAAGGCTTTTAAATACTCAAGTCACTTTGAATTTGCTGTCTGCAGTGTACCCCTCTTTCTATCCAGAAAACATCTGTAGGTCTTCATCATTGAATCTTACACAGGTAGTTTATGCACATGTCAGTAACAATATTCCCATAACAAAGTGACCAGTAGTTACAATGTGCTGTCCTAAAAATTAAAGATTCCCTCCAATATATAGTGGAGGTTTTAAGTAATCAGTTTGAGAAACCTTTGGAATATAATTTTTTTAAATGAAAATGGTTTTATGAGAAAAGGTTTGAATGCTTAGATCAAGTTTTTACAAATAATTACAAATAAACAGGTCCTCTGTAAAATTAATAGCTTATTATAGGCTGTATTCAGACCTACTTTATGAGAACCATTTGTTGATTATCTCAAATTAAAAGTGAAAATACTTGCGATTTTCTATTCATTTAGGAAAAATTAGATGAGGAATGTCACAATCTGAATCAAGAGAAGTTATCTACTGAAATGATCGTAGGGTTCCTTTTTATAATTAAAAATTACTCATATCCATTTAGGATGAAATCCTATACAAATGTACCAGGGAGTAAGCCCCATTGAACTCAGTGGGGCTTAAGTCTGAGTAGACACGTATAGGATTGCATTGTCCCCAAATTAAGCACTTTTAAGTATGCTTGGTTAGAAAATGAGAGATTGAAGGCGCAATCCTATGCATGTTTAGACAGAAAGAAGTCCTACAACTCCCAATATTCCGCGGTCCTACAACCCCCAGCATGGCTGGCTGGGGAATACTGGGAGTTGTAGGGCTTTTTTCTGTGTAAACATGCATAACATTGTGCCCTACAGTATATATTTAACTCTAGTTGAAATCAATGAAACTTGAAAGTGCTTATCATAATAACTATCACAATGTTTTAAATTAATTCCAATTATGTTTAATCTTAAAACTTTCACAATGAAATCTTTATTAAATAATCTTTGGATCAGTCTTGGTAGAATAGGTATGTTGAATTTAGGTTCAAAATGAGGGCCTCTGTAAGTAAATGCAGAGAGAAACTTTTTACAGTGCAACTGGAAATGTCCTAATTTAGCAACTAAGGACATGTTGTACCAATTGGTTTGTGTGTTTCAAGCTTCTGAACACTGTTTTTCATAAGAGTTAAGTGTGCATTTGTTGTTGTTGTTCAGTCGTTCAGTCGTGTCCGACTCTTCGTGACCCCATGGACCATAGCACACCAGGCCTTCCTGTCCTGCGCTCTCTCCCGGAGTGTGCTCAAGCATATGAAATATTAACCTGAGGATACCGTTAAGAGAGACCAAACCTTAGTTGTGTAGTGAATCGAAAGAGGAGGAACTGTATTCAATTGCAATTTTCTTAAACTAAAGCTATCAAACATTTTGTCTAGAAATAATTCTGTCTGTTTCAGTTAAATTACCCCAAACCAGGGGTAGGCAACTTTGAGATGTTTTGGACTACAACTCCCACACTCCATGATCATTGGCCATGTTGAATGGGGCTGATGGGAGTTGTAGTTCAAAACATCTGGAGGGCAGTAGGTTGCCCATCTATGCTCCAGACAAAGTGGTTTGAAGACTAGTTTGGGGAGGCTAAGTTCTTATTTTGAGAACCAATCCATAAAACATGTTTTGGAGATCAGCTATAGAGCAAGACAGCAGATACTGCAAAAAATAATGGTCCTGTGAAGTTCCTGCTGTTGCAAGGCCTCTGCACTCTGCAGTCTCTCAGTGTTGGATGGCTGGTCGTTTGCTGGAGGGCAACTTTTCTTCTTCCTGCCCTGCCCCACTTGTGTAAAACAAGTTTTCTACCACTTCAGTTGTTACGGTTTTCTCCAAGGAACCCTAATAACTGAGAGTTCGCTTATCTCTACAGAACTACATTTTCCAACGTTTTCAGGGCAGGGGGTGTTACCGAGGGTGGGAGCGGGAGGAGAGAAGCCAGAATTGCTTATCAGGTTTATCTTGATTGGAATAACACACATTAAAGTTCATCTGTTCAGCCTTCATATCCAGTACATTTGTATATTATAGATAATGTGAATTTTCATTTATGAAAATTATGCCGTATCCCAGGATAATGGAGTCTTTCAGAAGGAGAATTTGTTTTTTGAGAACCTTATTGTTGCCAAAGAAATATCTTACACCACTAAAAATCTGCAGATCCCCCATCGATACAGCAGTGGTTTGAAAGCTTACTACAATTCATGGCAAGAGAAGTTCTCTGTAGAAAAGGATATAAACTGGATTTAGGTGATGGTGTTTATTTACCACTACTTCTTTGGAAGTAACTGTCTTCCTACATTTTGGGGTGTGGATGTGGATATATGAAGATGTTTGTGGTTCAAGGACCTGGAGAAAAGGAGGGTAGGAGAGTATGAAAGAAAAACCAACTGCCACATTGAAGTAGAAAACTGAAGTGCCTCTCCCAGAGGAGATAGCCCCTCCTTTATAGAACTCTACCTCTCCTTCTTATTCTCCCTTTAATCCATAAAGAACCATCACATGTCAGGCCACATCTCCCTTTCTTTAGGACCATTTAACGGTACCATCCCTTCTGTATGGGAGACTCTCCTGTGCTGTGGGTACTTTGGTCCTTGACTTTCTGCTACATTAGGTGGGAGGGATCACTGCCTTGTTGTGGCGAAGGGGCTTGCGTAACTCAGTGAAGCCATAAGCTATGCCGTGCAGGGCCACCCAAGACGGACAGGTCATGGCAGAGAGTTCTGACAAAATGTGGTCCACTGGAGAAGGAAATGGCAACCCACTCCAGTATTCTTGCCAAGAAAACCCCATGGAACGTATCACAAGGCTAAAAGAGATGACGCCGGAAGATGAGCCCCTCAGGTCGGAAGGTGTCCGATATACTACTGGGGAAGAGCAGAGGGTATTTCCAGGTAGCGCTAGAAAGAGTGAAGCGGCTGGGCCAAAGCCAAAAGGACACTCAGCTGTGGATGTGTCTGGTGGTGAAAAGAAAATCTGATGCTGTAAGGAACAATATTGTTTAGCAACCTGGAGTGTAAGATCAATGAATCAAGGTAAGCTGGAGGTGGTCAAACATGAGATGGCAAGATTGAACATCGACATCTTGGGAATCAGCGAACTAAAATGGACAGGCATGGGCGAATTTAATTCAGGTGACCATCATATCTACTACTGTGGGCAAGAATCCCTTAGAAGAAATGGAGTAGCACTCATAGTCAACAAAAGGGAGGGAAAAGCAGTACTGGGGTACAATCTCAAAAATGATAGAATGATCTCAGTACGAATCCAAGGCAAACCATTCAACATCACAAGAATTCAAGTCTCTGCCCCAACCACTGAGGCCAAAGAAGCTGAGGTTGATCGGTTCTATGAAGACCTACAACACCTTCTAAAACTAACACCAAAAAAAGATGTCCTCTTCATCATAGGGGATTGGAATGCTAAAGTAGGAAGTCAAGAAATCACCAGGATAACAGGTAGGCATGGCCTTGGTGTACAAAATGAAGCAGGACAGAAGCTAATAGAGTTTTGCCAAGAGAACACGCTGATCATAGCAAACACTCTTTTCCAACAGCACAAGAGGCGACTCTACACATGGACATCACCAGATGGCCAATATCGAAATCAGATTGATTATGTCCTTTGCAGCCAAAGATGGAGAAGCTCCATACAGTCATTAAAAACAAGACCAGGAGCTGACTGTGGCTCAGATCATGAGCTGCTTCTTGCAAAATTTCGGCTTCAATTGAAGAACGTAGGGAAAACCACTAAACCATTCAGGTATGGCCTAAATCATATCCCTTATGAATATAGAGTGGAGGTGAGGAATAGATTTCAGGGATTAGACCTGATAGACAGAGTGCCTGAGGAACTATGGACGGAGGTCCATAACATTGTTCAGGAGGCAGCAACTCAATCCATCCCAAAGAAAAAGAAATGCAAGAAAGCCAAGTGGCTGTCTGATGAGGCTTTACAAGTAGCTGAGGAAAGAAGGGAAGCGAAAAGCAAGGGAGAAAGGGGAAGATCTATCCAACTGAATGCAGAGTTCCAGAGAATAGCAAGGAGAGACAAGAAGGCCTTCTTAAATGAACAGTGCAAAGAAATCGAGGAAAACAACAGAATGGGAAAGACTAGAGATCTCTTCAAGAAAATCGGAGATCTCAAGGGAACGTTTTGTGCAAAGACGGGCATGATAAAGGACAAAGAAGGCAGGGACCTAACAGAAGCAGATGAGATTAAGAAGAGGTGGAAAGAATACACAGAAGAACTATACAGGAAAGATCTGAATGTCCCTGATAGCCATGAGAGTGCAGTCACTGAACTTGAGCCGGACATCCTCGAGGGTGAAGTCAAGTGGGCCTTAGGAAGCATTAGTAACAACAAAGCTAGCGGAGATGACAGTATTCCAGCTGAGCTATTTAAAATCCTAAAAGATGATGCTGTTAAAGTGCTGCACTCAATATGCCAACAAATTTGGAACACTCAACAGTGGCCACAAGACTGGAAAAGGTCAGTTTACATTCCAATTCCAAAGAAGGGCAACGCCAAAGAGTGTTCAAACTACCGCACAATTGCGCTCATTTCACATGCCAGCAAGGTGATGCTCAAAATCCTACAAGCTAGGCTTCAGCAGTATGCGAACCGAGAACTACCGGAAGTAACAGCTGGATTTTGAAGAGGCAGAGGAACTAGAGATCAAATCTCCAGTATTCGTTGGATCATGGAGAAAGCAAGAGAATTCCAGAAAAACGTCTATTTCTGCTTCAGTGACTACGCTAAAGCCTTTGATTATGTGGATCACAACAAACTGTGGCAAATTCTTAAAGTGATGGGAGTACCAGACCACCTTACCTGTCTCCTGAGAAACTTGTACGAGGGTCAAGAAGCAACAGTAAGAACCAGACATAGAACAACCGATTGGTTCAAAATTGGGAAAGGAGTACGACAAGGCTGCGTATTGTCACCCTGCTTATTTAACATATAGGCAGAGTACATCATGAGAAACGCCGGGTTGGATGACTCACAGGTCGGAATTAAGATTGCCGGGAGAATTATCAACAACTTCAGATACGCAGATGATACCACCCTAATGGCAGAAAGTGAAGAGGATCTCAAGAGCCTCTTGTTGAGGGTGAAAGAGGAGAGTGCAAAAGCTGGTTTGAAACTCAACATTAAAAAAATGAAGATCATGGCCTCTGTCCCCATCACTGCCTGGCATATGGAAGGGGAAGAAATGGAAGCAGTGACAGATTTTATTTTCTTGGGCTCCAAGATCACCACAGACGGTGACTGTAGCCATGAAATTAAAAGGCGTTTGCTCCTTTGGAGGAAAGCTATGGCCAACCTAGACAGCATAGTAAGAAGCAGAGACATCACCTTGCCAACAAAGGTCCGTCTAATCAAAGCTATGGTTTTCCCAGTAGTAATGTATGGCTCCCCTTCATGGATCACTGCCTTGTTGTGGCGAAGGGGCTTGCGTAACTCAGTGAAGCCATAAGCTATGCCATGCAGGGCCACCCAAGACGGACAGGTCATGGCAGAGGGTTCTGACAAAATGTGGTCCACTGGAGAAGGAAATGGCAACCCACTCCAGTATTCTTGCCAAGAAAACCCCATGGGACGTATCACAAGGCTAAAAGATATGACGCCGGAAGATGAGCCCCTCAGGTCGGAAGGTGTCCAATATGCTACTGGGGAAGAGCAGAGGGTATTTCCAAGTAGCGCCAGAAAAAGTGAAGCGGCTGGGCCAAACCCGAAAGGACACTCAGCTGTGGATGTGTCTGGCGGTGAAAAGAAAATCCGATGCTGTAAAGAACAATATTGTTTAGGAACCTGGAATGTCAGATCAATGAATCAAGGTAAGCTGGAGGTGGTCAAACATGAGATGGCAAGATTGAACATCGACATCTTGGGAATCAGCGAACTCAAATGGACAGGCATGGGCGAATTTAATTCAGGTGACCATCATATCTACTATTGTGGGCAAGAATCCCTTAGAAGAAATGGAGTAGCACTCATAGTCAACAAAAGGGTGGGAAAAGCAGTACTGGGGTACAATCTTAAAAATGATAGAATGATCTCAGTACGAATCCAAGGCAAACCATTCAACATCACAGTAATTCAAGTCTATGCCCCAACCACTGAGGCCGAAGAAGCTGAGGTTGATCGGTTCTATGAAGACCTACAACACCTTCTAGAACTAACACCCAAAAAAGATGTCCTCTTCATCATAGGGGATTGGAATGCTAAAGTAGGAAGTCAAGAAATCACCGGGATAACAGGCAGGCATGGCCTTGGTGTACCAAATGAAGCAGGACAAAAGCTAATAGAGTTTTGCCAAGAGAACATGCTGATCATAGCAAACACTCTTTTCCAACAGCATAAGAGGCGACTCTACACATGGACGTCACCAGATGGTCAATATCGAAATCAGATTGATTATGTCCTTTGCAGCCAAAGATGGAGAAGCTCCATACAGTCAGTAAAAACAAGACCTGGAGCTGACTGTGGCTCAGATCATGAGCTGCTTCTTGCAAAATTTCGGCTTCAATTGAAGAACGTAGGGAAAACCACTAAACCGTTCAGGTATGACCTCAGTCATATCCCTTCTGAATATACAGTGGAGGTGAGGAATAGATTTCAGGGATTAGACCTGGTAGACAGAGTGCCTGAGGAACTATGGACGGAGGTCCGTAACATTGTTCAGGAGGCAGCAACAAAATCCGTCCCAAAGAAAAAGAAATGCAAGAAAGCCAAGTGGCTGTCTGATGAGGCTTTACAAGTAGCTCACGAAAGAAGGGAAGCGAAAAACAAGGGAGAAAGGGGAAGATATACCCAACTGAATGCAGAGTTCCAGAAAATAGCAAGGAGAGACAAGAAGGCCTTCTTAAATGAACAATGCAAAGAAATCGAGGAAAACAACAGAATGGGAAAGACTAGAGATCTCTTCAAGAAAATTGGAGATCTCAAGGGAACGTTTTGTGCAAAGACGGGCATGATCAAGGACAAAGAAGGCAGGGACCTAACAGAAGCAGATGAGATTAAGAAGAGGTGGCTAGAATACACAGAAGAACTATATAGGAAAGATCTGAATGTCCCTGATAGCCATGAGAGTGCAGTCACTGAACTTGAGCCGGACATCCTAGAGAGTGAAGTCAAGTGGGCCTTAGGAAGCATTAGTAACAACAAAGCTAGCGGAGATGACAGTATTCCAGCCGAGCTATTTAAAATCCTAAAAGATGATGCTGTTAAAGTGCTGCACTCAATATGCCAACAAATCTGGAACACTCAACAGTGGCCACAAGACTGGAAAAGGTCAGTTTACATTCCAATTCCAAAGAAGGGCAATGCCAAAGAGTGTTCAAACTACTGCACAATTGCGCTCATTTCACATGCCAGCAAGGTGATGCTCAAAATCCTACAAGCTAGGCTTCAGCAGTATGCGAAGTACAAGCTGGGTTTAGAAGAGGCAGAGGAACTAGAGATCAAATCGCCAACATTCGCTGGATCATGGAGAAAGCACGAGAATTCCAGAAAAACGTCTATTTCTGCTTCATTGACTACGCTAAAGCCTTTGATTGTGTGGATCACAACAAACTGTGGCAAATTCTTAAAGTGATGGGAGTACCAGACCACCTTACCTGTCTCCTGAGAAACCTGTACGAGGATCAAGAAGCAACAGTAAGAACCAGACATGGAACAACCGAGTGGTTCAAAATTGGGAAAGGAGTACGACAAGGCTGCATATTGTCACCCTGCTTATTTAACTTATATGCAGAGTACATCATGAGAAATGCCGGGTTGGATGAATCAGAGGTCGGAATTAAGATTGCCGGGAGAATTATCAACAACCTCCGATATGCAGACGATACCACCCTAATGGCAGAAAGCGAAGAGGATCTCCAGAGCCTCTTGTTGAGGGTGAAAGAGGAGAGTGCAAAAGCTGGTTTGAAACTCAACATTAAAAAAACGAAGATCATGGCATCTGGCCCCATCACTTCCTGGCATATAGAAGGGGAAGAAATGGAAGCAGTGACAGATTTTACTTTCTTGGGCTCCAAGATCACCGCAGACAGTGACTGTAGCCATGAAATTAAAAGACGCTTGCTCCTTGGGAGGAAAGCTATGGCCAACCTAGACGGCATAGTAAGAAGCAGAGACATCACCTTGCCGACAAAGGTCCGTCTAATCAAAGCTATGGTTTTCCCAGTAGTAATGTATGGCTGTGAGAGCTGGACTATAAGGAAGGCTGAGCGCCGAAGAATTGATGCTTTCGAACTGTGGTGCTGGAGAAGACTCTTACGAGTCCCCTGGACTGCAAGGAGGTCAAATCAGTCCATCCTAAAGGAAATCAACCCTGAGTGCTCATTGGAAGGACAGATACTGAAGCTGAAGCTGAAATATTTTGGCCACCTAATGCGAAGAGAAAACTCTGGAAAAGACCCTGATGCTGGGAAAGACTGAAGGCAAAAGGAGAAGGGGACGGCAGAGGATGAGATGGCTAGATAGCATCACGGATGCAATGAATATGAACTTGAGCACGCTCCGGGAGAGAGCGCAGGACAGGAAGGCCTGGCGTGCTATGGTCCATGGGGTCACGAAGAGTCGGACACGACTGAACGACTGAACAACAACAAAAATGTATGGCTGTGAGAGCTGGACTACAAGGAAGGCTGAGCGCCGAAGAATTGATGCTTTCGAACTGTGGTGCTGGAGAAGACTCTTACGAGTCCCCTGGACTGCAAGGAGGTCAAATCAGTCAGTCCGAAAGGAAATCAACCCTGAGTGCTCATTGGAAGGACAGACACTGAAGCTGAAGCTGAAATATTTTGGCCACCTAATTCGAAGAGGAAACTCTCTGGAAAAGACCCTGATGCTGGGAAAGACTGAAGGCAAAAGGAGAAGGGGACGGCAGAGGATGAGATGGCTAGATAGCATCACCGTTGCAATGTATATGGACTTGAGCACGCTCCGGGAGACAGCGCAGGACAGGAAGGCCTGGCGTGCTATGGTCTATGGGGTCACGAAGAGTCGGACACGACTGAACGACTGAACAACAACCAAAGATGGACCTGGTTTCTTTGAAGAAATCATTGTAGGATTTTTACAATATAAGTCTTGTGGGGTTTGCCTCTTCTTGCACAGTTCCATCTTCTTTAGAGCTTTTTATCCAAAGGATATCATCTGGAGACAGTTTTGATCATGGTTTTGCTCTGTGCCTATCACTGAAGTTAGACTGCTGTTGTCGCTTCCTTTTCTCATCCTGTCTTTGAAATTCCTTCAGCTCAGGCCACTTGGGTTTTAGCTGAGAGGAGGTTATTGGTAATGGTGTCCATAGCTGATGTCCCATAAGTAGTTCACTTGAAGAGAGTCCTGAAGCCAGATTAATGGATCTGTATGTGAGATATGGATCATCTGTCTTTTTTAGGATGGTTTCTAAGTGGTTAACAAACAGTTCTGAGGAAACTGTGCCAGGTTTGGATATCATGACAAGCCACCCTGAAACAAACAAGGGTGACAACTAGAGAAGTGAAGACCCTGAAAAAACCTGGAAAAATTGGGAAAAAACTGTTTTTTTCCGAGGATCGTTTTTGTTTTTTTCTGAAAAATTGGAAAAATTGAACAGCTTTGGATTATGAAATGCTTTCTTTTACAATTTATGACAATGTATTTATATATTGTTACCTAGCCTTTACTCCCCCCAAAATGATTTCTAAATACTATGTAATAAGACTTTTATAGAAAGGCCAGAGATGTAAAGTATCTGGAAATAATGAAGCCACGAGGGAAAATATTTTTTAATCCTCTCTGTAAGATTCCCAGCATAGTTAGTTCTTTCATTCCTTATTAAAATTATTGATCTAAAGTATATTTTACTCATAGACATTTATGCTCAGTTTCCCAACATGTGAGTAGAGTCACCATTGTTCATTCTTGACAGTAAATGTGCATTCTTGACAGCTTGGGTTTTGTTCTATAGAGTCCTGTGATTCTGGTGTTGGAGAAGTCATTTAATGTAGTTCTAATCTATTCAGACATTAATTACAAATGCACCAACTGAGTTTACTTTTAAAAGTTTTAAAATATAATGATATTTTTATGAGCAAACTAAGTCATACATAAAATAACTTTAGGAACAGAAAGGCTGCTTTATGTTCCTAAAGCAGCCCTCCCCAACCTGGTGCCCTCCGGATGTTAAGTATTGCTAATTTTTCAGTTTTTCCAAACTTCACAATTTTTCCAGGAAAAAAAAAGTTTTTTTCATGGCCTCAAAATTTCCAGAAATTTTACATCTCTAGTGACTACAGTGGGTTGTTGTGTCATGCAAACCAGGTCTCTGATTATTACTGTCCCTTTGGCTTCCCTCTCTAGGAGCTCTTGTTTCCTTTTATTTCACTTTGCAGTGGTTCTTCCCTGCTGTTTTTCTGATTTTAAAAATTTGCTCCTCTTGTTCCCTTTTCATTGAGTTCTCCACTCACCCTTGCAGCTTAGAATTCTTGTTCTTTTTTCCCCTCCTCAGGTCTCCTCTGCTGGGTCAAGAAATGGGCCCACTCTGACACCAGATAGAGCAGGCATCCCCAACGGTACCCATAAAGCTCTCCATTCCCTGCCCCCTTCAAAAATTCATTTTTAATTTTTAAAAACTTGAAAAATGTTAGGGCACCAAGTTCTCCTTCCTGTTCCTGAATCTGCCGCTAATCAGCTGTTCAGCAGGCAGGAAGAGAAGGAAAGAGTTGCTTCCTGACCCCGCCCAGTCTTTTTCTGCCATTACAAACCTTTCCCCTTTGATGTCTCACTGGATTTTCCTGACATGTATATCTTTCTGAGAATAAGAATACATACTTTTAAGTTAAACCATTAGCATGTGCTGGAGCATCAGTTCTGAATGATAGGAGAGGAACTACCAAGTGAACTACCACAGATAACAGTTTTAATTTCGATAGGTTTACATAAAATTTGCAATATTTTTAATACTGTAAATTTACATTACAAGGATTTTTTAAATGTCTTTTCACTTATATGAAATCCTCTGCCATCATTGTGTGCCGTTAGCAAGTCCACTGAAATAAAATATGCGCTTCTTTGCTTATCTGTATCAGTATAATACCCTTCATAAGATATAGGCAGGTACTGCATTATTATAGGGCTGGTGCGTGTGAGTGTGTGTGCACGTGCATGTGAGTGTGTGTAAAATGTACAGTGATTCATAACATTTTATGCAAGCATTTAAAGAGACCCAGCAATTAATGAATTTATTTATACATTACATTTAGAAAGATTATTTCCCCCTCCTGTTTATCCTCATCACAACCCTTTGAGGTAGGTTAGCCTGAGAGAGAGTGACTGGACCTAGGTCACACATTGAGCTTCATGGCTGAATTTGAACTTGAACTTGGATTTCCCCAATCCTAGCCCAACATGCTAACATAATGGCATTCTGAAGAAGATGTAGCCTGTCACACATTTTTTAAGGGTGGAGGTGGAGCCGACAAGTTGGCCTGAAATATTATTTTGTTATATCAGACTAGGAGTTGGAAAATAGTAGCAGTAATCAGATTTTAAAGTACTTCTTCAGTTCTGGTACACTGAAAAGTTATCTTAAACATTGTAGATAATAATAGCAAGTAAGATTGTATAATTGTTATAATACGAAAAGTTTATTTAGGAGAATACATACAGCATGCTTTTAGTGATGTGGTTTGCATATTATCTATCTGCCACAAAAACTATTAGAAAAGCTGATGTAGTTTACACATTAACTTGAAGCTTTTAAAACTGGATCTCCAAGATAGCATGGTCAAATGTGTAGGTTAATGAAGGAGGAAAATATTATTTACAAACTGGAAAGCTGTCTCAAAATGTTTTGTAATACTAATTGAGAAATACTTCACACATAACAAAACAACAAATCACCAGACTGCTTCCAGTAACTGCTGAAGATGGTTCTGGATCAAGGCTTTAATCAATCTTCTGAAAGGATAATGTTCCCAGGAAAATGTTAGCTCTAACTCAACCTTTGTCTCACCCATTTAAATCATTTGACACTCTTCTTATTCTTTTAAGACATCATCAGAAATTGTTGCCTAGGAGATATTATTTCTAAGAATAGTCTCACAGAATGGTACCAAAACCCTGAAATACTAAAATAATTCTTTTGAAACATGCATTGCTGCCATTACTGCAAATTATATTTTACAGAATATATACAAGACTTTGTTTTAAGATAGTTTATTATTTGCATTTATTTTAATTGTTTTACTTCCTGCCCCTAACCCTTCTTGTCTCCTATAGAAATAATTGTATTATCTTGACTGAAAACTGAGTTGACCCAGATTGCCTAATATCTTCTTTTAATCTGAATGTGTGGTTGTAGGTCAACCAAGGTAATTAGGCCTTGTTCATGCACTTGCCAAGCCAGCCCTCAAATTTGCATGATGGAGGAAGAGTATGCATTACTACTCATAGATGATCACGTAAGAACAAAAGAAGAGCCCTGCTGAATCATACCTGTCTAGTCCAGCATCCAGTTTCCCAGAGTGGCCAACTAGATGCCTATGGGAAGCCCCAAAGTAGGACGTGAAGGCAATAGTCCTTTCACTGTTGTTTCCCAGAAAATGGTATTCAAGGCATGATGCCTCTGATTCTTGAGATAGCATATAACCATTGTAACTAGCAGCCACAGATAGCCTTATCCTCCATAAATTTGTCTAATCTTTTAAAGCCATCTACATCGGCAGCCATCATTACATCATGTAGTGCCAAGTTCCACAGTTTAACTATGCACTGTGTGAAGAAGTACTTCCTTTTATCTTTCCTGAATCTCCCGCCATTTAATTTCATTGGATGACCTGGGTTCTAGTATTATGTGAGAGAGGGAGAAAAACTTATCTCTGTCCAATTTCTCCACGCCTTGCATAATTTTCTACACCTCTAACATGTCTCGCCCTCTGCCCCTTACTCAGGTGTGATATTTCCTGTTATAGGAGAGCTGCTGCAACTCCCTTATCATTTTGGTTGCCTTTTTCTGCACCTTTTTCTGCATTTTCCAATGCTACAATATCCTTTATGAGGTGTGGCAATCAGAACTATTAACAGTATTCCTAGTGTGATCACACCATACATTTGTATAAGGGCATTATAGTATTAGTAGTTCTAGTTTCGATCCCTTTCCTAATGATCCGTAACCAAGAATTCACCTTTTTCACAGCTGCTGCACATTGGATTGACGTTTTCCTTGAACTATCCACCACAACCCCAAGGTCCCTTTCCTGATCAATCATCACCAGCATATATGTGAAGTTAGGATGTCTTGCCCCAACCAATGTGCATCACTTTTCACTTGCTTATGTTGAACCACTTTTTCCATTTTAATGCCCATGTACCTAGTTTGGAGAGATCCTTTTGAAGCTCTTTACAATCCTTTTTGTTTGTTTTTATTACTCTGAATAACTTGGTGGCAAACTTGGTCATCCTGCTGCTCACTTCAGATTCCAGATCATTTACCACTCCATGTGGAGAGACCTATGCATGATGCTCTTAATTGAGGAATCTAATCAGGCCATTGCATATATCGGGCTTTTGTGTGGAACATCCATTTTGCATGGTGGGTGCAAATTTGGATCACTGATCCAGTGAATGTGTGAACTGGTTCTTAATTTTTCCAGCAAACAATTAAAATATGCTAAGGAATAGGAAGATTGTTTGGGTACATGGGATACTACCTCAGATTTCTTTTCAATTGCTATTCTACAATGAAATCACTGAAGGGTTTTTTTCTCTTTTTCTTCTCTTTTTCTTCATCTTTCAGACAATCCAATCTTGTTACATCACTAGGACAATGTCTCTCCCTGCTGGTATTTCCAAAAGAGCATTTTCAAGCAGTGACCTGTCTGAGTTCTTTGTGTTTGAGTCAGCTGCTATTATAGTGCTATGAGAGGGAAATTTTTAGTGCCATTCAATAATAAACTTTCCATATATGACATTGTATTAAACACACATAGGAGACATGGAATCATACTTAATTATTCTCTCCACTCTGGCCCCTCTCACTCAAGCCCTTATGCACCTTATGCACCCATTTATGCACTGTTTTTACCTCGGGAATCTGTGCCAGTGGAGATCAGGAGGGTGGACATTGCTCTCACTCTCCTACACATGGACAAATGTAGTGTGTTTTTGGTAACTCAGTATCATACAAATAGGGAAATGATAGTAAAACAGAGTGGTGAGTGAATGTTGTTTTTGTAATTTGTGTTATCAAGAAAAAGAACATAAACTATGCACATACCTAATATACTATTGAACACCAAAAATATTTTGTGCCAGTGCAGCAATAATTTAAAATTTGTAGTCCTTTCTGCACAATCCTGTGGGTATATATTCCTCATTTTGGCTCTAGCATAGGATTCCACCAACTTTTCTATTTCAGTTATATCAAGTACTTTTCTTAATCCTTCAGAAATAGGTGGCCGTAAGATCAATCCAAGCAATCCTCCAAATGTTTAGGAGGATTGGAAATCACCCACAGACTGATTGTTCCCTCTACTTCCTCTCTTATGCATAGCTTCACTTTCAATTTGAAGTACATACCATGACATCCAAATCCACAAACTATGATTAGAGTTTGCCCTCCAAAGCAGATTTGGAAAACATGGCAAACTACAGTTACTTCTAAACTGAAAGTGAGCTTCAAGAAGAGGGAGGAGGAAGAGATTTTCAGCTCCTTTTCAGTGGTTTAGGGGGCAATTGAAATTGAGACTTTCTAGTATTGAGCCCAGATGATTTTAGGTACCATTAGCATATCTCTAAGCAGTACCTTCTCTGTCACCTTAAAATAGAATCCCCTGTGTATGGGGATTCTCCATGTATGCAGAAACCACTACCTTGACTGTGGGTGGCCCCATTTCAACCAAGAGTATACTATTATAAGGAATGGTAATGGGCACATTCAACCAATGTTAAACACAGTTAAGTGCCATTGATGTTAATAGGAAAATTAAACATGACTTAACTCTCTCCCATTGAAAACAATGAATAATAGCACGTGATTAACTCTGGCTGGATTGTGCACAATGTTTGTTTAGATAGTGATATCTTGGAGTGGTTTAAAAGGCTTGTTGGACAAACCAGCTTGCAAACCCCTTTGCCTGAGCAAATATAATGTATGGGTTTTTAAAATTAATCTTATCTTGAAGGCTCAGAATGAGTAGTATGAAAACAAGTTTAAAGTATTTTTTTAAGGATCAGTTAAAAAAAAAAGTCTGCCGGCATCATCCCCAGCCAAGTATGTGGCTGCGCAGTGATACAAATGTTGTGTGTAATGATAAGAAGGCTAATTGCTTACATAGGTTCAAATTTTATTCAGTGGCATGATGCAGTGGTTTGTCCTACGCTGAATAAAAGATCTTTGCTGTTGATTTGTTGTTAAGCTTTCGTATTTTGCAGCGTGTACCTTCTAATCAACTCGCTATTTTGTTCTTTCTCTCTTTTTAAGTTAATACTATATAACTGGAAAAAGTAGTTGAAATTTATATGCAAAACACAGTTGTTTAATAACTGAATCATTTCATTCTTTAAAATACTAATTTATTCATACATTCCACACTTGCATTGCATTGGTATCTGCTTGCAGATGCTACTGAATAGTTAAACTGAATGTCGGATGTTAGCCTTATCTAGCTTTGAATGGTTTAGGCCTTTCTTTCTTTCTTTCTTTCTTTCTTTCTTTCCAGATGTTACCTATATGTTTTCAAATAAATCACCACCATGTGAGTCAGAGGAATTTACTTTCTTTGGTCAACTACACATCACCAAAAGAGAGGATAAAATATGACACCAATTTCCATAACATCTGCATATGTTAATTTGTGTACATAGATGCAAATTTAGGACACTCAGCTGTGGATGTGTCTGGTGGTGAAAAGAAAATCTGATGCTGTAAAGAACAATATTGTTTAGGAACCTGGAATGTAAGATCAATGAATCAAGGTAAGCTGGAGGTGGTCAAACATGAGATGGCAAGATTGAACATCGACATCTTGGGAATCAACGAACTAAAATGGACAGGCATGGGCGAATTTAATTCAGGTGACCATCATATCTACTACTGTGGGCAAGAATCGCTTAGAAGAAATGGAGTAGCACTCATAGTCAACAAAAGGGAGGGAAAAGCAGTACTGGGGTACAATCTCAAAAATGATAGAATGATCTCAGTACGAATCCAAGGCAAACCATTCAACATCACAGTAATTCAAGGCATCTGGCCCTATCACTTCCTGGAATATAGAAGGGGAAGAAATGGAAGCAGTGACAGATTTTATTTTCTTGGGCTCCAAGATCACCGCAGACGGTGACTGTAGCCATGAAATTAAAAGACGCTTGCTCCTTGGGAGGAAAGCTATGGCCAACCTAGACAGCATAGTAAGAAGCAGAGACATCACCTTGCCGACAAAGGTTTGTCTAATCAAAGCTATGGTTTTCCCAGTAGTAATGTATGGCTGTGAGAGCTGGACTATAAGGAAGGCTGAGCGCCGAAGAATTGATGCTTTCGAACTGTGGTGCTGGAGAAGACTCTTACGAGTCCCCTGGACTGCAAGGAGGTCAAATCAGTCCATCCTAAAGGAAATCAACCCTGAGTGCTCATTGGAAGGACAGATACTGAAGCTGAAGCTGAAATATTTTGGCCACCTAATGCGAAGAGAAAACTCTGGAAAAGACCCTGATGCTGGGAAAGACTGAAGGCAAAAGGAGAAGGGGATGGCAGAGGATGAGATGGCTAGATAGCATCACCGATGCAATGAATATGAACTTGAGCATGCTCCGGGAGAGAGCGCAGGACAGGAAGGCCTGGCGTGCTATGGTCCATGGGGTCACGAAGAGTCGGACACAACTGAACGACTGAACAACAACAACTATAATTTAAGTAGAAATACAATACATCTCACCATAGCAGGGAAGACTGAGTAGGTGATCAGTGTGTCTGCTAGGGTAGCCAAGTAACCTACTTTATAGAGGACAGTTTTCTATTTGAAGGGCTGCCAGAAGACTGTCCTCTGTTTTGAAGGCAACCTCTACTTGAAGGGTTGTCCAGTCCAAGTGCTGGTTAAAGATAACGAACCATTGGGAGGAAAAGCTGGACCTTGAAGTTGCCCATCAACAGCACATGGACAGCAGACTGAGCAACAGGTCACCTGGTCACAGTCTTCCACACTTCGGTGAGATGTACTGTATTTCTATTTAAATTATAATAAGCATTTCTAGTTTGCATCTACACGTATAAACTAGCATATGAAAATTGGTGTCCTCCTTTGTTATATTTTTTAATGATGTATTTCCCTTTTTGGGGTGATTCATAAGTGGCCACCCTACCAGCAATGCTGTTACAGTCTTTTGGACAAATTTAAAGGGGCACAAGAAGGATCAATAAGTGGGCCACTGTCCAATTAAGGTTTAAGTGCATAGTGTTGAGAACAATGTTCAGAAGTGGCATTTTCTTTGGGTATCAAAACTGCTGTGATGTTTCAGAGAGGCAATGTGCTTTTTTAAGTAAATGCAGTTTGCTTCTTTGGCATTTGGAACTGCTACAATGAAAATTTCAAATGACGTTCCACCTGTGCATGTGGTTCTTGCCCTATACACATACTGGCTGCGTTTGACTGTTGTGATAGAATATGGTTTATTGTGAGGTAACTAGCCTTGTGAGCCTTCTGCCTGAGGGGAGGGGAGAACCTCACAGACTCACCCTTCCTCAGGCACAGCCACCAGGAAGAGGTTGGAAGCTGATGCTTCTGTTTTACATTAATTGCAGTTTAGCATTGCGTCCAAACCCTGAACTGTGGTTAATCTTAACTATGATTTGTTCAAACAAGCCACCTTCATAACCCATGGTTTCAAACAAACTATAGTTTATATTAAACAGAGTTTGACAGGTTCAGATGAAACAACAAGCTGTGGTTATTCAAAACCAGAAGCAAAAGCTCCTAAACTATTCCTTGCAGCTGTGCTGGAGGAGGGGATGGGAGAGGAGGGGAGCATGTGCCCGTTATGATAAGCCATGCTTTATTGTGACATTCAAAGACAGCTGTAGTTTCTTTAGATTCCAGCTAAAGTGTTGGTTCTTGAATGAATGACTAGTGTGTTTAATTTATTTCTGGTGAGACTGAGATTTGACTGTGTTGTACAAAAAGGCTTGGTCAGTAGTACAGGTCTGTGAATCTTAGGGTGCAGTCCTATGCATGTTTAGACAGAAAAGGTCCTACAACTCCCAACGTTCCCCAGCCAGCACTGGTGGCTGGGGAATGCTAGGAGTTTAGGACTATTTTCTGTTTAAGTGTGCACAGGATTGTGCCCTTAATGTAGGGAACATGTTCACATAGAGCATGCATAGCTTTCAACTGTGTTTGAAGCCAGAATCATCACTGAAAACAAAGGGTGAAATTGAAACATACAGTTGCTGATACTGTGGGCTGAGCATCTATACACTCCAAGTTTAAAAATACTATAATCAAGGCATTTGGCTGTTGAAAGGATAGAGCATCTTCATAGCATCTTGCAGTCCTTGACTTGAAACACACTTGGGTGTGAATATTTGAGAAGAATTCCTTGAGTTAACTACTTTTTTTTTTCCATGTTTCACAGTCCTGTCAATCTATTACTGTGTAGAGAATTTGTTCTCAGATAGTACAGTCTAGCCATTTATGGCCAAAGCTGATTCATAACTAATGAAGTTGTGTTTTTAACTAAAGCTGACAAAGCAGAACTGTTTCTGAGTAGTTTTTACATTACCTTTAACATGCCCGCAATTATAGTTCATAGTTTTCATTCACAATACAAGTGAATGGGAGCTGAGGATATTTTTGAGCACTTTTATATAGAAGTGTGCATATTGGCCCTGAAATATGAATGTTATGTTATGTTATGAACTTAACATCTATCAAACACAAAGGACGGAGTAGTTAATTACTTGATTATTTATTTTACTAATAGTGTGTGGTTTTTAACACAAGGTAACTAATATGTAAGTTATAGTGGAAAATATGCTAGAGTTAAAAATGATGAAGCAATAATGTACTTATGACATATTTATTAGTTCATAATATAGTTACTTAACAAATGAAATAATAGCCACCTATTGAAGTTCTTCTTGAGAGAAATGGGTAGGTGTCATATGATAGCATTTTGTAAACGTAGTCCATCAGATTTCCCCAGGGTTCATCTGGGGAAATTAAATGACATTAGTGTCCCATTTAGTGAACTAGTAAATTTAGCATTAAAAATACCTTTTTTGAAGGTAGCAGTAGTATGAAGCATTATTTTTATTTATATTGTCTACTCCACAGTGATTTCCATAACATGAAGAAAAAGGAAAGGAAAAGTTCCTCCTGTGCAAGCACCGGGTCATTACTGACCCCTAGAGGGATGCCACTTTTGCTGGCATTTTCCCGGCAGACTATAGCGGGGTGGTTTGCCATTGCCTTTCCCAGTCGTGACTACCTTTCTGGGTACTCATTTTACCAACCTCGGAAGGATGGAGGGCTGAGTTGACCTGATCCAGCTACCTGAAAACCAGTTTCCGCTGGGATCGAACTCAGGTCGTGGGGAGAGTTTCGGTTGAGATACTGCCGCCCACCACCCTGCACCACACGAGGCTCAACATGAAGAAAGGTCCTTAATAAATTGAAGAAACCAACAATTGATAAGATTATCAGACCATGTCTCTCAAATGTTGACATATTTCTCCTTAAATCTTAGGCCATTCTGGGTAAAACTAGTAAAAGAGTGGTATATAAATAAGAGATTTATTGCTGTTATTATTATTATGTATGCAATTCAGTTTTTAACGCCTGGGATCCAAGGGAGCCTCCATATTAAAGTAACTTGTGTTGCTTTGGAGAGCCCCCACCATTACCTTGAAGCCACTCCTGAAGTCCAAAGCTGTGATCATAAAATAAAAAAGGGAGAGAGAGCAATCTTATGGTTCTTTGACAACGTCTGGAGTGCCATAGAACGCTGTGGATCTCTTCCTCTGTGCCCATAGACAGAGCTATGAGCATGGAGGAAGAGATCCAATCATGAATCTTCCTGCCCCCTGCAGCCAGCACAGAAAGCTTCTCTTACAAGGTCGCAGCTGCGACCTCATAAGAGAAGTCAGAGAGGGAGGAAAGGGGGTGTGCTGGTGGGTAAAAGAGGAGAGGAAAGGCCAGGATACACAATATCCTATGGCCTCTCCAGTACCCTCCCTACCCACTGAAACGCAAGTCAGCTAGATAGGCTCAGAGGCCCATCTAGCTACTTTCTGTATTTTAAACATAGGAATGAAGCGAACTCACCTCCATTCTCCTCGCACCCTGCCTGGCTCTTGCCAGCAGGGCATAGGATAGGTGGAGGGCTCCGAACTCAGAACCCTCTGTCTATCAGGAGTGCAACCCATAGGACTGCACCCATTATATATCTTGTCTATGTGTAGCCCTAAAATCTGGTGACAGAAATGTCTTTCACAACTGTCTTAGCAACAAATTATATGTTTTGATTGCTTTATGTTTACACTTGCTTCTGATGGGAAAACCAGCCTTCAGTATTCTCCTGATGGTATGTGCATTCTTTAATTACTAGGATGTACCAATACAAGTAGGGTTAGCAAACCTCTGTGTAATTATATGCTAAGGAATTGTTGATGCTAACTTGTAAGTTAAAAGTGAATAATAAACAAAAAAACAAATGAATTATTGGCAATATAGCAACACGATTTTGTTACAGTATTTATTATAAGATTTGGTTTGAATCCATGGAAAATAGTTTCTATATGGATGGATTCATGCAGAACTACAAGAGCCTGGTTATCACTTAAAATCACTCTGTGTATTTGAGTCTTCATATAACTGTGGAAACATTTTGAATCGTCTTCCCATGTGGCTTGGCCAAATTGGATGGTAAGTATGCATGTCACTGCTGTGCCGACTCCTAGGAAGGCACTCCATTGGAATAAGACCTGATCTTGCCAACTCATGTGATAAGCAGGTTCAATTTCAAAACAGTTCCCAACCATGTGGAGTCCCAACTCTCTGGAAGTGATTTTCAGTGGCAGTCATGTCACCACTGGGCATTTCTGAATCAGTGCCATAACTAGAGATGTACAGATTGTGTAAAATCTGTTCCGTCTGTGTTTCGCAGATTGTCAGGCACCTTTCGTTCTGTCATCCACCCATTGATGGAATCGGATTTTTCCTTGAATTTGCACAAATTTGTATTTGTGCAAATGTGCATTGGCACAAATTCACACAAGCAAAAATGCGCAAATCCCCTCAAAATGCCTATTTTCATATTTTAGCCTGTGGGCGAAATGTGCATTTTTGGCCGGGGTTGTTTTTGTTTTTTTTTAAATTGCGCATTTTTCTACAAAAGAATTAGTGCAAAATAACTGGTCCATCAGTCTGTGGAATCCATCTGGCAGGGCAAAGTTGATCCACTGCAGAATCATGAAAATCCAAACTCATTTGGTTCTGTTGTAGATTTCTTCAACATCCCTAGCCATAACGTACATGCTTTTTCAATGTTCAGCACAGTTTTAAAATCAGATGGAGCAGTGTTGTTTCTAAAATATATAGTGTGAAAATAAGTAAATACATTGCAAAGGATAGCAGTAGTAGTTGATTAAACAGAGCTACACATTGCATACAGATATGAGCTTAGTCACATTGTCCTCTGCTTCTTATGCTCCAGTGCATATTACACACCTACAATCCAAGTTGTAGAGCAGGGGTGCCCAAACATTTTGGACCCGTAGGCACATTTGGGAATTTGAAAAACTGCTGTGGGCACCACCACAAAATGCCTAATCAGTGGATCGCTGCTTTGGCATCTGCCTGTTTTGTCTATGGATCTTAGACTGCGTCTTATTCAGCAAAAACTTTTGTTTCATGTCTCTTGGACACCATAACCTCTTTAATAAGGGTTTATCTAATTCGTCTAATTGCTGGCAGTGCAATAAAGCTTTTTAAAAACATATGTTTTGGCAATGTCCAGTAGTTGCTTCTTTTGGGGAAGAGGTTATTACACAGATACATTTTGTACTGGAACAGTCTTTAATATTCACTGGTGTACACGCTGTTTTAAATTATTGACCTGCTTTGTGGAAATTAATAAATGGTCAGTGTAAATGGATTCTTCACGCCCTTTAGATAGCTAAAAGACTGTTATTACAACATTGGAAGGATAAATGCTCACCTCTCCTATAATGCAATGGTTTGAGGACCTTACAATGCTTTCAATATTTGAACAGGTAGCATATAGACATCATCTTCAAATGGATATTTATTTGGATATTTGGTCTGCTTTTGTGGAAGCCTATGTATAATTGCTAAAAGTTGTATACATTTCATATGTGTTAATTGCTATGGATATATACAATTCCATGTGCCTATATTAAAAAAACAGGGTTTTTTTGTTTGTTTTTTTAAGTTTTGCGGGTGCCCATGAGTGCCACATTAGGGACCTCTTCACGGGCTCCATTGGAGGTGTTCATAAGCAATGCATTGGGAATCCCTGAGATAGGGGATCAGTACACAGTCAACTAATACCAAAATCAGTATGGTTTCTCATGTCATGCTTTCTGTTGTTACTATCTACATTTACTATCTACATGACTCAGTGAGTAGCACGTTGAATTGGCGCCTCTCAGTTTTAAGTAGTTCACAGCCTGGGGAGTTGAAGAAGCACCAGAACCTTAGAGATGCCCCTAGTTTATGCTTTGCCTCTGATTAGAAGCTAGTCAACATTACTTTAATCCAAAACAATTGCTCTGAACTGCACTTAGCACTGAACTGCTAAGACTATAGATGCAAATTATACCTATCTACATAAACCTATGATTTATGTAAATAAACATGCATAATCTGATTAATGATGTACAGTTTTTTTTAAATGATAAAAGCTATGTTTTTTCCAGAGCAAAGAATGTAAGTTAGGACATCTTGTACAAATACTGGAGCTAGTAACTTTGGGTAAATTTAATTCCTACCTGTTTGAGCTATGAATTCTTTATTACAGGTGATAGGCATATTGACAGGTACAGTGAGGCTCTTAATATCACTGAGTTTTCATCATATTATCTGAGCTTTACACTCTGTGTATTGCTTTCTTTTCTATAAACTAAAATACTGCCATCCAGGTTTTGGGTAGTAAGTAAGGTTTCAGTTTGCCAGTGAATCTATCTAGGAATATGCCAGCATTCTGTCAAAGTTTGCAGGTAGTCAGAATATCCTGCTAGCATCCAGTGGCTTTTTAAAAGAAATAGATTTTTCTTTATATGAAAAATATAATTGGATAGATTAATATCTCCCACACTATTTGACCCATGCAGAGTTTTAAAATATACAGTCCTACATAGCTCAAAACTTTGAGCTTACATCTTTGGTAACTCACTTGTGACTTTAACACGATTTAGTATTTAGCAGGAGAGGCCCTTTTGAAGACACCCTTGCCTGCTTGTTGGGCGTGAGGAAAGGGCTTTCTCCTGTGTTGTTCCCAAACACGCTCCCACTGGAACTACAACCAGTCCCCACTCTCTCTGCATCCTGGAAGGGGGTCAAGACTCATCTTTTTAATTTGGCTTTTTTAATCGTTACGGTTTTAAGGTTGTTTTTTATGTTTTATTATGTTTGTATTTGTTTATCATTCTTGGTTTTTAAATTGCTGTAATCCACTTTGGTTCGTTCCAGAAGGGCAGTACAGAAATACAATAAATAAATACTATTATAGAGACAATATACTATTAGGATACCAGCATATGAAAGCTTAGTCTCTATATAGTAGTACTTACATTGGTGCAGCATTGCAAATCAAGTGATCAAAACTGCATCAGCTTTCCAGAGTGCGTGTTTCATTTTAAAATATCATACTGTGGGGGCACATACACCAAAAAGCTTAATTCTCTTCTTTCCCCCAGTAAAGAATCCAATATACAAAGGTTTTTTAAAGAAAGCACTTGGATTGTCATGTATTTGTGTAATTTTTGCCAGTTCCTGACTATAAGCAGAAGCTTGTACTACAGAAGCTTAAAGCCTCATTACTCAGAAGGAAGTTCCATTGTTTTCACTGGAACTTCCTCTAGGGAAAGTAAGCATAGAATTGCTCCTGAAGAATGCAGGACTGAGTTGTTTATAACTAATGAGCAATTAACATAAATAGAGATGCAACATTTCCAGAAATTTGAAGCCATGGAAGAAACAGGGGTTTGTGAGTATGTGTGTGTCCAGGGCTGGGGGGAGGGGGGAATTGGGGGGGAAATTTAAATATATGTAATATTTTCTTTCTTATTAAACTTTAACTTATTTTACTGCTTTAACAACATACAGTATATAAACTTGTACTATTTGGCATATTTATGACATTAACAGAACATATTTATGTATTTTAGCCACCTTTTAAGGTAAAAATCCTCCCATGGTGGCTTACATAAAAGATCATATGCATGTTTTACTCATTAGTAGGACCCACTCTGTTTAATAGAGTTTACTCTTAGTTAAGCGTGCATGAAGTTGCAGCTTCAAAAGTATAAATGCCTTAATTTTGTACAAGCAAAATTGTGATTATACCCAATACTAGAGAGAGAACTGTAAACTGCATCCTATGCTATCTAGTTTTGGCCATCTGGGAGGTAGGAAAAACTAAATGTTGAAATTAGAAAACACACATTTTGTAGTAAACAAAATAATTTAGACAGTATATAATTTAGACAGAAATAGTCTCAGACAGCCATAGTATTAATTCCTACAGAGTAATGGATATGGAATTAAACTTTATAACAATGCTGGAAGCATAGAACTTTTCAGTAGTGTATTATTCTGTAATGCTGGTGTTGTCTTACATAAAAATCTTGATACTACACTTTTTGAGTGAGAGGGATTTTTAATGTCACCCCAGATTTCCAGTTTTCTTGTAGGAAAAATTGGAGGAGAGGATCCTTTGAAAAAAGCAGGGGGGAAATATTTTTTTCTGAAATGTTCCCTTTCCCCCCTAAGACTTCACATCTCTAAACAGAAGAAAAGGAGAGTGCAACTTCCAAAATTAGATAGAAAGTGGGGGAAAATTAAAGTAATTTAGGGCACAATCCTATCTAGATAGGCATCCACCTCCAAACTTGGAGGCGACCACCTATCCAAAGCAAGGCAGGAGAAGAATGGAGGAGATCGTTCCCTCCGCGCCTCTCCTGCCTTGCTTATTCTGCTAGACAGCTGTTTTCATCTGTCTAGCTGCAGGGGGGCCGAGTGGGAGAGGATGTGTCATACATGCAGTTCCGCTCTCCCCGCCTCGAAATGCCCCTAGCTCCACCCCTTTTCACATGCTCCGAGCTTCTCTTGCGAGCACAGAGGACGGGGCTTCTCTGCCCTGCCTCTGAGGCAGCATGGATGTGGGGGAGGTCAGTTTTCCGGGAACCAACCTCAGAGCATGGGCTCTGAGGTCAGTTCCCAGAAAAGCAATGATTCTGATAAATACTGAACACAAGGATACTAGCTCTGTATTTTGATAATGCTCCTCCAAAATAAAATACGGAAAACGTTTCTAGGGGGTAGTCGTGTTAGTCTGTTGCAGCACAAATAACAAGGCCAAACTGGTACCTAGTAATAATCTACTTCCAGGCAAATCTAGAAAAGGAAGTGACAAACATCACTTGGCACCTATAGCTTCCAGCTAAAACCACTCCAGCGTATCAACAATGATCTGCAGTCTATCCTGTACAATGATAATTCCCTCTCACAGGCCTTGGGTGGTAGGCCTGTTCTTGCTTACAAACAGCCTCTGATCTGAAACAGTTGCTCACCAGGAACAACAGGCCACATAACGGAGAGACAGATGCAGGAACCAGACCCAGTGGTGCAGCTAGGGATGTACCCTGAGGCCAAGATCCAGGGCCCTACAACCTAGGGGCCTCCAAATAACCAACCAGAGAGTAGGACTCGATGGGGGCACTGGCAAACAGGCCCAATGTCAGCACCTAAGGTAACATAAGCATGCCCCCAGCACCTGCCAGGGCACCCTGCTCATTACAGCATCTTTTCTTATTTTTAAAAAACATAGTCGGGGTGGCTGGCCAGACACGTACATGGATACAGATGTTCATTTTATTGTTTTTACTTTTATATTATCATTTTCTACAACAAAATGGTGTTTATCCCAAGTATATGTATTTAGCATCAGGGCAGCAGAAGCAAACTCCATTTATGTCTTTAGTCATGATGGCTATGTTTTAAGTGAGTTTAAAATGAGAAACTCCACATGTTCAGAGTACTGCTTTTTTTAAGCAGAGTTTTTGTTGTTGTTTTACTCTTAACAGATCACAAATGTAGAAGCCGTTGTAAAGCATGGAATGGTTGGGAGAGGGGAGAGGGGAGAAATGTTAGCTGTGTATGGCAATATAAAGCCCCCTGCCCCCACCTACCCCAGTAAGACTATTAAGTTCTGGGACCTAAAATTACCTAGCTGTACCACTTACCAGATCCTACTACAAGCCCAGATGCAATTCTTTGTCACCATATCTACTCAGTCATCACTGTTACAGGGCCTAATAATATCAGTCAGAACATCAAGGATTTGTTCACCTGCTCATCTTCCAATGTGAAATATACTATCAACAGCCAGCCATGCCTTTCTGCATTCTAAATAGGACAAACAAGTCTTAAATGCATAAACAGACACAATTCTGACATCAGAAAGGGCAATATTCAAAAACCAGTAAGAAAACATCTCAACCTCTGAGGACATTCTGTAGCTGAGCTTGAGGTGGCTATTCTTTTCTTTCTTTTTTATTGATTTTTTTTTAAAAAAATGGCAATGAACAGTAACAAATTTAAGTATACCATACTCACGTAAATTTCTCTACAGTCTTTCTGAACACTCAGGATCTCTATTTGGTACAAGCAATCACTTTTTGGCCCCTTCTCCGTTTTATAATCAATCCTAAGTTAGATGTTACAGTTTTTATTTCAACCATTATAATTCTTTATCATGAACCTATTTTTCAAACCTTTTTGTTTCTTTATTTTTCCTCCTAATAACTGTAATACAAGAACAAGAACATAAAACAAATTCAAACTTCTTCTCTACATAACCCCTTGCTTTAGGGAATTGTGTCAGGACTATTTGCCTCTGACTGCTGAGACTAATCATATTGGAGGGCATAATAGCCATAACCTATCCCATATACAGCCCCACCACCACCACCACCACCACATATGTTTATTATAGTACTCAGAAACAACAGATAGCCATAATAACATTTAAGGATGTCCACAGTCGCCAAAGCCTATTTGACAGTCCTGAAAACTAGTATAGCCTCTCTGTTTTATTTCTTGGCATACTTATTTTTCCAAAGGGGTTGTTTTTTCATTCTTGTGGACCTTAGGTTCCATCTTCTCAGTTTAGGCATTGTCTTGGCAGCCAGCCACATTAGCTTCATCTTCCTCCTCCTCTTCTTCCAGGCTTGATAATAGTTCTTCTCCAGGATCTAAATTCATGTGGATCAAGAACTCTTTCTCCTCCCAATAGATACAGTGGTGAGAAAAAGTTTATGAACCTTAATGATAATTACGGAAATTCTATAGTTTTACCGCAATAGCCTTCATGAATCAAAAACAAGTCCTTTTCTAAATATCCAATAGGGTTTATATTAACCAATTCCATGTTTTATGAAATAAAACGATGTATAAATTATGCAAACAATGAGTACTTAAGAGCCAGGGCATGTGCAAAAGTAAGTGAACCCTCAGTTTCATCAGCTCAATTAAAGGGAATAATTCAAATCAGGTGTTTAAGTAATTAGGTAGATCTTCAGGCCTACCTAATTTTAGGTCTATCTTTAATTAATTAGGTAGTGTTGTTGTTCAGTTGTTCAGTCGTGTCCGACTCTTCGTGACCCCATGGACCATAGCACGCCAGGCCTTTCTGTCCTGCGCTCTCTCCCGGAGTGTGCTCAAGTTCATATTCATTGCATCGGTGATGCTATCTAGCCATCTCATCCTCTGCCGTCCCCTTCTCCTTTTGCCTTCAGTCTTTCCCAGCATCAGGGTCTTTTCCAGAGAGTTTTCTCTTCGCATTAGGTGGCCAAAATATTTCAGCTTCAGCTTCAGTATCTGTCCTTCCAATGAGCAGTCAGGGTTGATTTCCTTTAGGATGGACTGATTTGACCTCCTTGCAGTCCAGGGGACTCGTAAGAGTCTTCTCCAGCACCACAGTTCGAAAGCATCAATTCTTTGGCGCTCAGCCTTCCTTATAGTCCAGCTCTCACAGCCATACATTACTACTGGGAAAACCATAGCTTTGATTAGACGGACCTTTGTCGGCAAGGTGATGTCTCTGCTTCTTACTATGCTGTCTAGGTTGGCCATAGCTTTCCTCCCAAGGAGCAAGCGTCTTTTAATTTCATGGCTACAGTCACCGTCTGCGGTGATCTTGGAGCCCAAGAAAGTAAAATCTGTCACTGCTTCCATTTCTTCCCCTTCTATATGCCAGGAAGTGATGGGGCCAGATGCCATGATCTTCGTTTTTTTAATGTTGAGTTTCAAACCAGCTTTTGCACTCTCCTCTTTCACCCTCAACAAGAGGCTCTGGAGATCCTCTTCGCTTTCTGCCATTAGGGTGGTATCGTCTGCATATCGGAGGTTGTTGATAATTCTCCCAGCAATCTTAATTCCGACCTCTGATTCATCCAACCCGGCGTTTCTCATGATGTACTCTGCATATAAGTTAAATAAGCAGGATGACAATATGCAGCCTTGTCGTACTCCTTTCCCAATTTTGAACCACTCGGTTGTTCCGTGTCTGGTTCTTACTGTTGCTTCTTGACCCTCATACAAGTTTCTCAGGAGACAGGTAAGGTGGTCTGGTACTCCCATCACTTTAAGAATTTGCCACAGTTTGTTGTGATCCACACAATCAAAGGCTTTAGTGTAGTCACTGAAGCAGAAATAGATGTTTTTCTGGAATTCTCTTGCTTTCTCCATGATGCAGCGAATGTTGGCGATTTGATCTCTAATTCCTCTGCCTCTTCGAAACCCCGCTTGTACTTCCGGTAGTTCTCGGTTCGCATACGGATCAGAAACGTTGTGAGTTTGGTCTTCACCATCTGATTGTGTGGAAACATGTCATGCCATGATCAAAAGACGTCTCTGAGGACCTTAGAAAAGCAGTTATTGCTGCTCATCAGTCTAGAAATGGTTATGAAACCATTTCTAAGGATGTGGGGCTCCCCCAATCCACTGTCGGACAGTCTACAAATGGAGAAGGTTCAAGACCACAAACACTCTATCTAGGAGCGGTCATCCTGCCAAAATCTCTCCAAGAACAAATGAACAAACTTCATCCAGGAAGTCAAAAAGAGTAACATCCAAGGATCTGCAGACCACTCTCACCTTGGCTAATGTGAGTGTGAGTGTTCGTGACTCAACGATCAGAAAAAGACTGAACAAGCATGGTGTTCATGGAAAGATAGGGAGGAGGAGGAAACCACTGCTCTTTAAAAAGAACACTGCTGCCTTTCTGAAGTTTACTAAAGATCACATGGATGATCCCCACAACTTCTGGAACAATGTTCTCTGGACAGATGAGCCAATGGTAGAACTTTCTGGCCTCAATGCGAAACATGTTTGGTGAAAAACAAACACTGAGTTCGAACAGAAGAACCTCATCCCAGCCGTCAAGCATGGTGGTGGGAATGTGATGGTTTGGGCCTGCTTTGCTGCCTCAGGACCTGGATGGCATGCCATCATTGACACAACCATGAATTCTGCACTGTATCAGAAGATTCTAGAGGAGAATGTCAGGCCAACCATCCGTGAGCTGAAGCTGAACCAAAAGTGGGTCATGCAACAAGACAACGATCCTAAATGTACAAACAGATCAACAAAAGAATGGCTGCTGAAGAAGAAATTCCATGTTTTAGATTGGCCTAGTCAAAGTCCAGACCTAAATCCCATCACAATGTTGTGGCAGGACCTGAAGCGAGCTGTTCATATGAGGAAGCCCTCAAATGTCCCTGAGTTGAAGCAGTTCTGTAAGGAGGAATAGGCCAGAATTCCTCAAAATCGATGTGAGAGACTGACCAACAGTTACAGGATACGCTTATTTGAAGACATTGCTGCTCAATGAGGTGCCACCAGGTACTGGATCTAAAGGTTCACATACTTTTTCCACACATGGATATTGAATGTTGACTCAGTTGTAGATAAAGAAATGTTGAAAAAGCATCATGTTTGTGAGTCATTTGTTTACTCAGGTTATTTATTGTTCTTTATCTAGGATTATGGGGTTAGATTAAGATCTATTAACATTTTAGGCTGGAAATATGTGGCAATCTTAAGGGGTTTGCAGACCTTTTCTTGCACCTGTAGTTATTACTGTAGTTCTATCGTCAATTATTTTAAAGGGGTAAACCTTGCAGTATGTTATTCTGCTTTTTCACAGCTGTTTTGTACAGTATCAAAAGGCTCTGCATTTCTGAAGAGTTCCTGGTTGGATATCTTGGAAGAGTACTATGTCAGATTGATCATAATAAAACTTGTGGCCAGTGTGGGCACAAGGTAAGATGGCGTCCTTCATTTTTAGGTTTGCAAAGCTGTAGGCCCCACAGTTTATTGCTGCTCAGTGGGTAATTGCCTGACACCCAGTGTGCCTTCTCTGTATCTGTTTGGGATATTTCGAGCTCAGGTGTTACTTCTGGCAGCCAGGTAACTAGGAAGCTGGCTGTATCTCACCCTTCCACCAATTCTGCTAGCCCTCTGAAACAGATTTTGGGTCTGCAGCTGTAGTTTTCCAAACTCAATACATTGCTGTAGTTCTTCATTAATTTTTCAAGCCTAGTATTAGCCCTCCTGTTTTGCTGGATTCCGCTGCTTCATTAGCTGTGTTCCAAATGCATCAACTTGGGCAGCAACTCTGTTGATTTTTTCTTCAAACGGTTGTATTGCTTTAACCCATTCTTCATGGAGGTTTTGTATTTGAGCAGTTATTATTCACAAGGGGTCCATACCTTCTTTTGTCGTCTTAGGTGCTTTTCACACCATTATAGTCCCTTTTTCTCCTACTTCATCTAGGCCCTAGTCTGGAGCTGCAGTTTTAGGATCAAAATAGGAGGTAAGATCTTTGTTTTTATTCTGTGATGTTCCCTGAGTTTTCCCCTTACAGGGTATGGTCCCTCTGTGCTGTGTACTTTCGTTTGGGGCTAAGGTACGAAGATTCTGTACCATTTTCCATAGGCTCCCTTATCTTCAAGGTCACTTTAATATGAGCCTTTCTAATGGACTGAATTTGATTTTTTCCCTCTTTTTTAAAAAAGTCTAGTGAAAGTTACATACAACTGAGTGTCATGAACAATTTGACCTAAGTTGAAACATTTCCTAAGTTGAAACATTTTCCCACATGTATCATATATGATACCCTAATTCTTAGTTACTGAAGACAAATAACTCTCCGCATAGCATGAAAAGTTTGTTCAGCTTATAACAAGACTAGAAAGTGTGAAATCATAGAGTTGAAAGGGGCTGTTTAGGCCATTGAGTCCAACTCCCTGCTTAGTGCAGAAATCCAATTTAAAGCATCCCTAATAGATGGCTATCCAGTCTCTGCTTGAATCCCTCCAATTTTGAAGAGCCCACCACCTCCCTAGGCAGTTGGTTCCACTGTCTGGTTGTTCTGTCCATTAGGAAGTTTTTCCTGATGTTCAGTTGAAATATGCCTTTCTGTAACTTAAGCCTCTTATTTTGTGTCCTACAGTATTGGATGACAGAGAACAGGTTGTGGCCCTCTTCTGTGTGACAACCTTTAAAAAGTGCTATCATATCCCCCCTTAGTCTTCTCCTCTCAAGACTAAACATACCCAGTTCCTTCAATCTTTCCTTGTAGGGACTCAGTTTCTAGTCCCCTGATCATCTTTGTTGCCCTTCTCTGAACTCGTTCCAATTTATCTGAATCCTTCTGAAAGTGTGGTGTCCAGAACTGAATACAGTATTCAAGGTGAGGTCTGACCAGCACAGAGTAGAATGGAACTATTACTTCCCAAGATTTTGAAACTATACTTCTAACATTGTATTTGCCTGTCTTGCAGCTACATCATGCTGCTGACTCATATTCATCTTGTGATTGACTTTGAAGTTGTGGAAATACTGGCTTACCTTTGACTTTTCTGATTGTTGTACATTGTATGTCAAGGTATACATACATTTCCTTTTCTTGCTTTGGTTCCCCCATCTTATACCTGTGTGTTTGATTTCTTTTTCCTAAATGAAGAACTTTGCACTTACCTGTTAAATTTCATTCAGTTATTTTCTGCCCAGTTTTCTAACATATCAAGACAATTTTGAATTTTGTTTCTGTCTTCTAAGGCATTAGCTATCCTGCCCAATTTTGTGTCAATAAGCAATAAGTGATAAGCATTCCCCCCACCTCTTCCTTCAAGTCATTAATAAAAATGTTGAAGAGTACAGGCCCAGGTACAAGCCCTGCAGCACCCCACTGTATACTTCCCTCCAGTATGATGAGGAACCATTGACGAGTACTCTAAGTATGGTTCTCCAGCCAGCTGTGGATCCACCTAATAGTAGTGCCATCCAGCCCACACTTAACTAACTTTCTAATCAGAATATCATGGGACACTTGGTCAAATGTCTTGCTGAAGTCAAGGTATATTATGTCCACAGCTTTTCCACAATCTACTAAAGAAGTTAACTGGTCAAAAAATGAAATAAGATTACTATGACAGGACTTGTTCTTGACAAATCCATGCCGGCTTCCAGTGATCATTACATAGTGTCATGGTGCCTATAGATCGAGTGCTTTATAATCTGCTCTAGAATTTTCCCAAGTATTGATGTCAAACTGACTAGTCTATAATTCTCCAGATCTTCCTTTTTGCTCTTTTTAAAGATAGGGACAACATTTGCTCTCCTCCTATCCTCCAGTATTTCACCCATTCTCAGGATTTCTTGAAGGTAATAAGATGGAGGTTCCAAGAGTCCATCCTGTAGCTCCTTCAACACCTAGGATGCAATTCATCTGGACCTGGGGACTTGAAACCATTTAAGGTTCTTGAATATTCCCTGGTCATCTCTCTGACAACCTCAAGCTACGCTCCTCCTCCTTCAACCTGTTTGTCACATATGCCAGATGAGACACAGATCCTCTTTTGAGAGAAAACTGAGTCAGAATAGGAGTTTAGCAGTTCCAGCTTTTCTTTGTCACTGGTCAGCCTTTTGGCTAGTAATATGTTGAATATGTTGAACCTGACAACTTTTGAAGAGTCATTTCTCTTAACATTAATCAAGAATTTACTGAAATAGAATGATGCCGTAGAAAAGATTGCCAGAGTATAACTGAATATCTGAATTAAGTTAATTTCTGCAATGCTACACCACTAAGCAACAACAGTACTTTATATGCTTAGGGCTGCAACCTTGAACACACTTACCTGGGAGTAAGCCCATGGAACTCAGTGGGGCTTACTTCTCAGTAGCTATGCATAGGATAGTTCTGTAAAGAATGTTTAAAATGCTGTTTGTTCTTGGACTTTTAATAAAGTTATTTTAAAGTTTACTGACATTATTTGTATACATAAAACTGTATAAGACAGTAACATTTGGAACTGGCAAATAATTAAAGGTTTCTGGCTTCTTAACTGATTAAACTACATTTCAATATAGATTCTCACTCGGGTCCTAAGAACTGCAAGCAGTGTTCCCTTCACAAGATCCGTGCCTCCTCCTTTCTGCTGCAGTCCCCTACTCTTACTCCCCACCAAAATCAGTCGAGAAGGTCAGGCAATCCTCCAGAACAGTATTTGATGCAGCATGGGCAGGGGTGGGGAATTGCTAGAAATCCAAGACCTCTTCTTGTGACAGTAGAAACGCACAAGGGTTCCATTGGATTCAGACCAGTATGCTGCAGTTATTTAATGAAGGCAATTATTTCTCTGGGATTAAATATTACTTCTTAAATGCTTTTAAAACAAATCAATGAGGTTGCCTGGCCTGGCCTTGTCAAGGGACAGTGCCGTTTTTGCTTTAAAACTTTCTAAAATAATGCCATAGGCTGAAACATGGAACAAAATCTTGACTTACCACTCTACAAATCTTCCTACAGCTGAAGTCAAAGTAGGTTAGGTTTCAATCCTCTGCCTTAGGTTTCATTCCTGTATTGGCATCCTCCAGAACTGCGTCCCTCTGTTCATAGTAAACTTTGGCCTTTACCATTATTACAGAGGGCAGAACCTATACCTTAGGGGGAGGGCGCATACAGTCAGGGCCAGAAATATTGGAATAAGGATAACTGTTTTGGCAGTTGGCCTCGTACACCACCACATTGAAATTGAAAGGAAACACACCCAGATGGGAGCAAAGTCAGGACTTTCAGCTGTAATTCAAGGGGTTTGACTAAAGTGGGGCACTAACCATTCAGGAAGTACAACCAGTGGCATACACCCCCCTCCCCATCGTTGGTGGCTTAAAAGTAATGGAACAACCCAACATCATTTCAAATTTAAGGGTTGCCTTTAATACCTGGATGAAAATCCTTTGCAGTCAATGACTGCCTGAAGTCTGGAACCTATGGACATGACCCAATGCTGAGTTTCCTCTCTCGAGATGCTTTGCCAGGCCTTTGACTGTACAGTCTGGCCCTGACTGTAGCTCAGTATAACATATGCTCCAGTTAAGGTCTCAAATAACCTCTCCCTCAGACCTTGAAGAGCTTCTGTTAATCCAAGTAGAGAGTATTGACTTAAGTGGACCATTGGTCTGATGGTATAATTTCCATATCTCTTTATCTATCACATTTGTTTCTGCACTTCCACCAAAGAACCCAAAGTTGCTTATACTGGATTACCCCACTTTTCCTTACAATAGCCTTTTGAGGTACGTTAGGGAGAGGCCAGCCACTGAAATACATGGCTGAGTGGGGATTTCAATATAGCCTTCCACAGTAGCAGCCTAGCTCTCATTGGTTAGTATAGAATGTGGTGCCTGGCCACCAGCTTAGACAAAAACTAGACAAATTTGTGGAGAATAGGTTTGTCAGTGGGCTATTGGATATGGTAGATAAATGTTTAGAGGCAGAATACTTCTGAGTGTTGCCACATGCAGAGGGTAAACAACATCATTGCTTGTGATCTTTGTAGAGGCATATAACTAGCCATAGACATAATGGTAGATTAGATGAACCTTTAATCTGATCCAGCATAGCTGTTCCTAAGTACTTATTACAGACAAACATAAACAGTTTGCATCAGTGGAATGTGTACCATTTCATATGAAGTGCAGCTATGTTTAGTTTGAAGTTTAAATTCTGATTAAGAATATATAATTATGTAGTTTGGTTAATAACGCCGTCCACCAAGAGATAAGTAAAAGTTCTGTCTAAAGAATAGGACAAAGTCACAATCAAATCTGCATGTTTGAAAAGTGCTGTAAAAGGACATAAAGTGAGGTCCTGTTTACAGGCATAGAGAGTCACAAATAAACTTTTTCTAGTTTGTATTGAATATGTAGATAATTTGTTTTATCAGACACTTGCAATGGCATGGCATGAAGTATTCTGTCAGGAGTTGATTACGTCATACTAGTCTCTTGGAACTATACAAATATATCCTGGGGAGAAAGGAGGGAATGCTGTTTACTGATTCTCCATGCTAATGTTCGATTGATTAACCCAGGTTTTCTTACAAGCTCATAGTGCAATCCAACAAGTTATTTTTTAAAAGGAAGATTGAGCTGCAGACAAAATGGCCAGGAGAATAATATGTTTGTAGATACCATTTCCCTTTTTTCTTTAGAAAATGAGAAAAAATACTACTACTGTCAGAGATTATAGCTTTCACTAATCAGTAAGGTAATTGCATGATTATTGCACACCTAGAAATTATGTAGAAAAAATGCCCTTCAGGGGGTTGAGGTTATCTTTTCCCAAGGGTTACCATCTTAATTAAGCGTACACTAAAGCAGGTGTACAAGGAGACTTTGAACATCATGTTAAACAGGTCCCTTGGCTGCCAACTTGGCTATTCCTAAATGGGTTTTAATGAGTGTTGTGCCTTAGGTTGTGTGCTAATGAAACTTTTGTTGTAAGTTGTATTGAAAAATAGAGAGAGAGAGAGACTGAGACTCTGTCCTTGTAAAAGATTTATTTGTATATTACAACCCTCTTTGTTTGTCTTTGTTGCTAGCTTAGTAGAGTGGACAGTAAGCTGCTATGTCCCCATAGCAAAATATCTTCCTTCTTTGAACAAACCTGTACATACAGCACTGAGAGATCATGAAGTCAGACCCATGGGGGACATTTCCTATCTCCTAAACAAAAACATGATTATCATGGGACCAGGATTGTTTGTTTGAAATATAGGTGTGTGGATATTTATTTTAGATTATGTTTATCCTTGTAAAATATTTTAAAAGATCAAATAATATATGACAATAGATATAGCAAGTGAACTCTGAACTATGCATTTAGCACTGACATTTGCGTATATTAAGGATTCCTCTGCTGAGAATGACTCTGGAGGAACCCTGGTCATATTAAGATCCATGGTCAATTTGTCACTTTAAATGTAAAGAAGAACCTATAAGACCTAGTCCATATCAGATGCCCACTTTCTGTGATGCAGGTACCAGCATTACCAGCAAGCTGCCATGCTGTATGTATCTTCTCACTCCTCTCCGTTTATGCTGTTGTAACATTAATCCAGTTAGGCAAAATCCTGTCTATACTAAATATGGCAAGTGCTTGAGACAAATTACCATTGATGATCAACTTTGCACCTAAAAATAGTGATATATATATAAACTGAATAAGCAGAAACATACAACTTTGTCAAATTATAAACTACTTTCCTCTAGCAATTTGGCAATTTGTTGTGCACAGTGGGGTGGGTGGGTCGGGCTTAAAAAACTTTCTGTAGAAGGATTTTTTCTACAAACTGAAAAAAAACCCCAACAGTTTATTCAAAAAGTCTACATGATTGAGGTGGGGGGGGTGTGTTCTACTCCATGTGGAATTCTTTGAATTTGAATAAATTTGTCCTGAGTTATAAGAAGGCAAAGATAATATACTTTCACTTTATTAGTAGTAAGGCAACCAAATACAGGTTGTAGCCAGACGTACATACTTCTGAGAATAAAACATACATAAAATAGAGCCAATAACATACAGAGAATAAAACATACAAAATGTTAAGTCTCGAGGTAGGCCAGATAAGCTTGTCTAAGCTGGGCAGCCTTCGTTGCAAAAGATAATATAGTCTAAAACTATGAACTATACTATGTTGGCATAAATTCCTCTGAGGAACTGTACATTGCTGAAGTCATAATGTTACAGATTCTTGTTGCACACTGAGATGTTTACAGGAAGTACTAAAGCATCTGCTCTGAACTGCTGAAATTCTAAATTAGGAAATGTGAAAGTTTTACCCCCACTATATTTACCAAGTCCTTCAGTTTTCAAACTTATGACTAACATAGCAGCAGAGAGCTAACCCAGTCCACATGATCTGAGGTGTTTTGCCGCATAAGGTTGAAAATACGTACACACACTTACAAGAGGCAATATTATAGCCATTTTCAAATATTTGAAGGTCTGTCACATAGATGATGGAGCAAATTTGTTTTCTGTTGCCCAAGTGGGTAAGATCCAAATGAGTGGGTTCAAATGTTTCAAAAAGGATTTTGACTAAACTTTAGGAAGAACTTATTATTTATTCATTTCATTTCATTTCTATACCGCCCAATAGCCGAAGCTCTCTGGGCGGTTCACAAAAATTAAAACCAAATAGCACACAATAAAGCAATGTAAAACATATAGAACATTAAAACCACAGTATAACAATACAACCAGAATAAAACCTAGTGCAGGGATTTAAAATACAGATTTAAAACAGCAAAGCTAAAAGTCTAGAAAGCTAAAATGCTAAAATGCCTGGGAAAATAAAAGGGTCTTCATCTGGCGCTGGAAAGAATACAGTGTAGGTGCCAGGCGAACCTCACTAGAGAGCTCATTCCACAGCCGGGCTGCCAGAGCAGAAAAAACCCTCCTTCCAGTAGCCACCCGCCTCACTTCCTTTGGCAGGGGCTCACGGAGAAGGGCCGCTGAGGATGATTTTAAGGTCCGGGCAGGCACATATGGGAGGAGGCAATCCTTCAGATAACCTGGCCCCAAGCTGTTAAGGGCTTTGAATGTTAATACCAGCACTTTGAATCGGGCCTGGAAATGGACTGGCATCCAGTGCAGCTGAAAAAATACTGGTGTAATATGAGCTCACTGGCCAGTCCCTGTTAACAATCTTGCTGCCCTATTTCGGACCAGCTGAAGTTTCCGGACCGTTTTCAAAGGCAGCCCCATGTATAACGCATTGCAGTAATCCAGACGAGAAGTCATCAGAGCATGGATAACTGTAGCTAGGCTATCTCTGTCCAGATAAGGGCGTAGTTGGTATACCAGCCTAAGTTGATAAAAAGTGCTCTGTGCCAGTGAGTTTACCTGTGCCTCAAGTGACAGTTCTGGATCCAAGAGCACCCCCAAAGTACGAACGTGATCCTTTAGGGGGAATGCAACCCCCTCCAGAACAGGTTGAATATCACCTAGCCGGGCAGACAAACTACCCACTAACAGTACCTCCGTCTTGTCTGGATTGAGTTTCAGTTTATTGGCCCTCATCCAGCCCATTACCGTGCCCAAGCACTGATTCAGAACAGCCACTGCCTCACCTGGGTTTGATGAGAAAGAGGTAGAGCTGGGTGTCATCTGCATATTGATGGCACCTCAGCCCACACCTTGGGATAACCTCCCCCAGCGGTTTCATGTAGATGTTAAACAGCATGGGGGATAAAATAGAGCCCTGTGGATACCCCATGGCACAATTGCCATGGCATAGAGCAATAATCCCCCAGCACCACCTTCTGGAATCGGCCATCCAAGTAGGAGCAGAACCACTGCAGTGCAGTGCCTCCAACTCCCAACCCAGACAACCTATCCAGAAGGATACCATGGTCGATGGTATCGAAAGCTGCTGAGAGGTCCAGGAGAATCAACAGGGTCACATTCTCCCAGCAGAGGTCATCCCACAGGGCAACCAAGGCAGTTTCTGTTCCAAAGCTAGGCCTGAAGCCTGATTGAAATGGATCTAGATATGGATCAACTTCCTGTTGATATGAGCTGTTAGTTAAGCAGTAGCAGAGACTCCCTTGCAAAGAAGTGGTGGACTCATTAGAGGTTTCTAAGCAGAGACTGAATGGCCACCTAACAGGTGCTGTAGTAGTGTATTTCCTACATTGGCATGGGGTTAGACTAGATGACCTTTGAGATCCCTTCCAATTCTGTGGTTGTAAGAAGGTGACCTGTTAAACTCAGTGAAGCCTATGTTTGAGTAAAAGATGGGTAAGATCAGGCTGTACTTATTTTTCTGAACAGATTTCAAAATTATTCAGCAATCTTGGTTGTATTTTACTGCATCTGTAGTTGCTGTTCTGAAAATGTTTCTGTTGGGTATGTGCATTCCTTGGTTCCAGTGGCAGACTCTTTGAGCCGGCACAGCTTGCAGGTTTTCGCCAGCTGAAGGTTCTTTTTCACCCTGTTTTATCAGCTTTATCCATTTCTCTTCTAATTGGACATTGTTCTTCTGTGCTTGCCTTTGGCTAAATAAAGTGATAGATTTATCACTTCGATACATTTAAATAAAGTGATAGACTTATCACTTTGTACATTGGTGACCCTCCTGAAGTAAAAGGCTTTCAGTTCAAGCCCAATCTTTTACCTAGCTCAGCTCAGGCTCTTATGCTGTGCTCCCAACTTGTGTTCCCTTGTTGCCTGGATCTTCCAGAACTGGGGTGGGCAGAAATTAGATTTCCAGATGTTTTGGACTTCAATTTCCAGCATTCCTGACCATTGGCCATGCTGGCAGGGGCTTCTGGGAGTTGAAATGCAAAACATCTGAAGATCTTCCAGAGGAATAGTGAGGCACTCCTGCCTCTTCTGTGTGTGGCACAAGTGCCAGGAGGTGGAGTGAGCATTTTTCAACTCAGTTCATTTAATAGTCATGAGAGCAGCAGCAAAATGAGCCTTCTTTAAAGAAATCATTGTGAACAGTTTTCCTTAGCATTCTTTGTGACATTCACTGATGTTTTACATTAGGGATACTTATTTTTGTATTTTAGGTGCTTTTGCTTTTCACCTTTGCTTTTGCTTTATCAGTATTGTCTCTTTCTTCATTGCCTGTGACACATTAGGTCACCTTTAAGTGGTGCCTGATTTGTGGGTGTAATTCTAATTTGACATGTTCGTGACAATATCTCATTGGCTTTGGAGACAGGGATTAAAGTAGACACTTGTCCCATTAGCCATATGGTTACAAAATAAGCCAGCCGTAGATTGCTTTGTGGGGGAGAGCCCTTTGTCGCTACTTCAAAGCCTCAGGATCAATAACATCTCCTTGAGCAGCCTCAAAACAGGTAGTAATCAGTCTCATAAATGTAATGGCAGGTCAGCTTACAACAGGCCTAGGAAATCTGATGTTGCACCATGGGGCGAAGGGACTGGTGGCGATTTTATACATTAAGATGTAGCTGGGTGTTCACCATGGTAAACGCATAAAGTGTGCTGGGGAGACCTAGACATGCAGGATACGTACAAGGGAACTGTGAAATTCCATCACCTGAACAGCTTTCCGGTCATTCTGATTTTACCCATTAAATGTGCCTCCAAAACAAGTTCAGTAAGTTTTGCCCAGTGCTTCTTAGACCTTCTCAAAAGCACTTGAGGCCAAATCTGAACCCTGCCTCTGTCCAACCTGTCCGTCCCACCACTATGGGACTTTTGAGTGCCTACCATCCTTGGAAGTAGACTTAACCGGTAATACTGAATCAGATTATTCAGGATCAGAGGGCCCATTGGAACCAAGACCGGGAGGATCTTAAAACCAGATTCCTTAAGATGCTACCTGAGGCTGTACAGTGGAAAACTGCTCCAAATAGCATAGACTTTGGGGAATCCAGATGCAGCAGTGTCTTGCAGAGAAAGCAAAGCCAGTGTTTGACGTCCTTAATTCACAGGCTGCTATACCAGTCTTCCTCCTGATGTTCCCAGGTTTTCTTTAGGACACTGAAGTCTCCTAAAGAAGAGTCTTCAGTCAGTACACCTCTCAGACAGATGAATTCCTAAATAACGTAAAGGAAACTCACTCCACTGGAACTCACTGGGAGCTTCAGAACAACCACATCTTTTTTCATTTTCATTTCATAAAGCGAATGGATCACTATTTTGCAATAGAAATTGCAGGCACAGGGTGTCCAATAGGAACCTAGAAAGTTGCCTTATATGAGGTCAGATTATTGGTCCATCTTGCACAATATTATTAACACTGACTGGCAGCGATTCCCCAGGGGTTTAGGCAGGAGTTTTTCCAGCCCTGTCTGGAGAAGCCAGGGATTGAACCTGGGACTTTCTGCATGCAACACATGTGATCTACCACTAAGCTATGGCCCTTCCAGGCCTGGTTCAGATCAAGTTCATAACGGGGGGCAAGGGTTAAACCCTCCTCTACTCCCCACGCTAGAGTCTTGATCCAGGTGGGGGACCTGCACCTACTCTAAAGTAAAAATTAAAGAAAGATGTAGCTGCTAGCTATATCTAGTTAAGTCTGCTTTGGCCTTCATTTGGGTTCTTGTGAAAGGATTTCTTCAAGACAGAGAAAATTGATCAAAAGTCACACCCTAGCCCTGGGTTCTCCAACATGGCATCCATGGGCACCAGTGTTCCCCCTGCATCCTCCTGATCTATTTTTGATTATTTTTTTTTAACTGGGAGGCTGGCATGCTGCAGAGCAAAGCACCAGCCTCCAGTGCCATCTTTATTTCCTCTGGGCCCCCTTAGAAAATAAAAAATGGCGGGTAACTGCAGCTTACCTTCTAGTTTACCTTCTGTGAAATGGGGGGGTGCTTTACAGGGGAAAATATGGGATTTGGAATTTGGGGATCAGACCCCCCCCCCAACTCTGCCTTCTATGCAGTACCTTGGCCAAGGTACCTAACTTTGAGCCATCAGTTTGCCTTCTGTGAACAGGGTATTGGAGCATAAAACTATGGGTCCAAAAGGAGTGGTTTTGTATTTTGGAGATTATATCCCACCTCTGCCTTGTACTTAGGTTTTTGAGCAAGGTACTTTTCTTTTAGTCTCACCAATTTGCTTTGAGGAAATGGGTGTTTTGTGACCAGCCATGCCCACCCCGGCAGCCATGTGGTGAATGGGTAAGCCCCCACCCGCAGGGCAGCCATTCTCTGACAATGCCCACATTACATTAGTCAAAATTCTAACGTGCCCACTGACTGACCCAAAAGAGTTGGAGACCTCTGCCCTAGCCTGTCTTGAAGGATGACTTTTGACTTATCCACCATAAACTATTACATTTTCATAGTTGAAAGCCGATTAATTGAACACCTGGACATTAAAAAACAAAACAAAACACCCTTTCATTCTAACAGTTTGTAGTATTTTAGGAAGACCTGATAAACAACAATGTTGAATCTGCTTGTTACTCATTTTTGTAAGTGAAAAACTACATTACACAACATAACAGGATTGTGAATATTTCATGCCATGCTTTATCTGGTGTGAAATCACTTTTAGAAGATTAGGCATTCCGAATACTAACATCTCCCAGAATTTTGTATTATTATCGTTCATCCCCCGCCCTTTCCTTTCTCTTACCTTTTTAAGTTATTACAATAATATAACAGCAGAAGAAGCAGTTAAAAACTAGGGATGTACATCGGTTTCATACAAAGTCCAAAGCCCAAGCAGAAATGGTTCACTTCATTCCAGTTCTGTTTGTTCCTGAGGCAAAGTGGGCTACCTTCTGAAGCCAACAGAACTTAATTTGCCCCAGAATGAAGCTTCATTAGCACTTCATGTTTCAGAGGCATGCCAGAAAGTATGTCTCTAAACAGCTGCAGGTGGAAGGAGGAAGTGCAGTTGAGAGATTGGCAGGTCCACCTTCTAATTCTAGGGAACATTTTACCAGGGGCTCCAGTCCTTGTGCTTTGGGGGAGGGCAAGCACTGTTAAAGTTTTGCATTCAATATGCCAACAAATTTGGCACACTCAACAATGGCCGCAAGACTGGAAAAGGTCAGTTTACATTCCAATTCCAAAGAAGGGCAACGCCAAAGAGTGTTCAAACTACTGCACAATTGCGCTCATTTCACATGCCAGCAAGGTGATGTTCAAAATCTTACAAGCTAGGCTTCAGCAGTATGCGAACCGAGAACTACCGGAAGTACAAGCTGGGTTTCGAAGAGGCAGAGGAACTAGAGATCAAATCGCCAACATTCGCCAGATCATGGAGAAAGCAAGAGAATTCCAGAAAAACGTCTATTTCTGCTTCAGTGACTATGCTAAAGCCTTTGATTGTGTGGATCACAACAAACTGTGGCAAATTCTTAAAGTGATGGGAGTACCAGACCACCTTACCTGTCTCCTGAGAAACCTGTACGAGGGTCAAGAAGCAACAGTAAGAACCAGACAAGGAACAACCGAGTGGTTCAAAATTGGGAAAGGAGTACGACAAGGCTGCATATTGTCACCCTGCTTATTTAACTTATATGCAGAGTACATCATGAGAAACGCCGGGTTGGATGAATCAGAGGTCGGAATTAAGATTGCTGGGAGAATTATCAACAACCTCTGATATGCAGACGATACCACCCTAATGGCAGAAAGCGAAGAGGATCTCCAGAGCCTCTTGTTGAGGGTGAAAGAGGAGAGTGCAAAAACTGGTTTGAAACTCAACATTAAAAAAACGAAGATCATGGCATCTGGCCCTATCACTTCCTGGCATATAGAAGGGGAAGAAATAGAAGCAGTGACAGATTTTACTTTCTTGGGCTCCAAGATCACTGCAGACGGTGACTGTAGCCATGAAATTAAAAGATGCTTGCTCCTTGGGAGGAAAGCTATGGCCAACCTAGACAGCATAGTAAGAAGCAGAGACATCACCTTGCCGACAAAGGTCCGTCTAATCAAAGCTATGGTTTTCCCAGTAGTAATGTATGGCTGTGAGAGCTGGACTATAAGGAAGGCTGAGCGCCGAAGAATTGATGCTTTCGAACTGTGGTGCTGGAGAAGTCTCTTACGAGTCCCCTGGACTGCAAGGAGGTCAAATCAGTCCATCCTAAAGGAAATCAACCCTGACTGCTCATTGGAAGGACAGGTACTGAAGCTGAAGCTCAAATATTTTGGCCACCTAATGCGAAGAGAAAACTCTCTGGAAAAGACCCTGATGCTGGGAACGACTGAAGGCAAAAGGAGAAGGGGACGGCAGAGGATGAGATGGCTAGATAGCATCACCGATGCAATGAATATGAACTTGAGCACGCTCCAGGAGGGAGCGGAGGACAGGAAGGCCTGGCGTGCTATGGTCCATGGGGTCACGAAGAGTCGGACACGACTGAACGACTGAACAACAAAGAATGGGACAGCAAGACGGCCATTCTTCCAACACCACCAGACATCAGTATGGAAAACATCTTAAATGGGTTTTCAGTAATCATAACTCCCTAGACCATGCACTTATCCTTCAGAAACTTTGCAGGTTTCTTGCCTGGGGCACCTCTAGGATGTGTGCAATTTTCATACAAATTGAACAAAAAACCCTGAAGCAATTGTTCTGAAATTCGGCTGGCTTGATTCCCTCAGAATGGGCAACTATCCCTGCAGTTGTCATTCAATTCTGCCCAGAAATAAAAAAAGTTATCAGCAGTTCCCTTAAAACAAAATTAAAATATAAAGGCCTTTTTCTGAAGTGCCAAAGCAGGGTCCAAGTCGAAGCAAGGATCCATACACATCCCTATTAAAAAAATTTATACACTTACACACACACACACACACGCGCGCGCGCACGCATATATATATATATATATATATATAATATTTGCAAACATTACTGAAGTTTGATAATGAAGAAGGTTAGTCCAGTTGTCTAGTTAGAGAACATGACATGGCTTTTTCAATATGAGACACTGCTTTAAAAAAAAAGTATCCCTATTTGAATTTACAGCTACTATGTTATTTTTTAAAAAATACTACATTGTACCAGACAGAAGAGAGATGAATATAACTTTCACTTACACACCCACACATGTGCATACACATGTACTCACACACACATAATATATTTATTGCATCATTGCAAATAAGTACACAAAAGCCAACAAACTTTTTAGTAGCCCACCTGCCGACACAACTGATTGATAATACATCAACAAACAGCCTATCACTTGTGACTCAGCAGCAGCCTGATAGCAAATAAAGAACCAACTGTCTTTCAGTTGACAAACATTCCTGCCTGGTCACCTGGAGGCAATTGTACTTGCCACAGGTGAATAGCTGTTTTATAAAAATTACTAATAAAATCAAATTATTTCACTCACATATTTTAAGTCAGGATCAATTTCTCAGTCATTTTTTAAAAATATTAGCCCAATGTATGGATTAATAGAAGTGTTGCAGCTGGAGACTCCTTTTGTTGGAGTCTACTGAGATTGAGACATTCGGCAACTTGGGCAGTTGACATGATTGCCCCCAAGCATCCTTTCCCTCTGAGCAGACCCCAGGCAGCTCATTAGTATACCCCTGAGCTGAAGGGAATAAATCAAGAGGGAGACAACTAGAATGCAGGTGAAGGTAGACTCATGCCAAGTCCAACCAAGTTAGAGCACATTATCAAGCATATTTTGTGGCTTTATTTTCAAAGTAGTTTGCATCCATCATGACATAGACTCCACAGTTAATGGCATTTGATTAGTAGAGGCATTCAGAGCACTGACTGGTCTAGTTTTATTAGATGAATTTGAGTTGTTGAGACTCAAGGATGTAGACAAGATGCTTGGCAAAGTCTGGTCAACCAGTCTTGCCCTTCATGGCTTATTGTGTCTAATAGGGAGGAAATATTCAGCTGGATTCAGGAGGCTGTAAATTCTTCCTTGAGAAAGGGGATGATATCAACCTTTTTAAAGGATGCACTGGTTAAATTTCATTTGAAGTAGGAATGTTGCATACCTCAGAGAAGAGCTATCATCATAACTGGAATGGAGTAAGCCAGCCTTCCCCAACCTGGTGCCCCTCAGATGTGTTGGATTACAACTCCCATAATCTTAACCAGCATTATCATTGGCCATGCTGGCTGGGGATGATGGGAGTTGTACAACACATCTGAAGGGCACCAGGTTGGGGACGGTTGCAGTAAGCAATTTTAAGAGAGCCAGTGTGGTGTAGTGACAAGAGTGCTGGACTGGGAGCTGGGAGATCCAGGTTCTAGTCCCCACTTGGCCATGGAAGCTCACCAGGTGACTTTGGGCCAGTCACAGACTCTCAGCCCAACCTACCTCACAGGGTTGTTGTTGTGAGGCTGAAATGGAGAGGAGGAGGATTACGTACGCCGCCTTGGGTTCCTTAAAGAGGAAAAAAGGCAGGATATAAATGTAATAAGTAATAATAAGTAAAGTTAAGTTTGTAGCGGAATTATCTATGTTGCAACAGTGCCAGACGAAGGGAAGGAGTGTGTCTTCAGAATATTCAGCCTGGTTTTGTATAGACTTTTACATAAAGCTATACAAGATTTGTGACAATAAGCTGCTTGATTGATGATTTGTCCATGAGCATTTATGATTTCATGGTACTCAGCTGAAGAAAGTATTGGCTGGCCATATTGGACTAAGAAAAAAATACTTTACAGACATACTTTATCAATCTAAATTTTACCCTGTAGTGCAAGACAGAAGTCATCTTCATTTCACAGAGTTGGAGAGAGAAAGAGAGAGAAGGAGGAAGATGTAGAGTTCTCTAAAGACTTTTCTAAAGTGGTTAGATTTCAGCTGCTACCTCATTATTTACCGAGGGACTAGTAATGAAATATGTTTGATTATGTTCAACACAGGATAAATCAAAACAAAGCATTGTTAAAAGGGATGCACTTTCTCGCAGTCATAGAATGTGCTAGCAAGTGCAACCAGGCTCACAGGCACATCCAAAGTACCCACTATTCTGGTGGTGTAAAATGCTTATTAATAGAGATCTTCAGCCATCTGAACTTATGCAGATAATATTCTGCTCTTTTGAATAGAGTATTTGATTATTTGATTCTATTTACATTTTTAAAACACTTGTTAACCTCTTAGTGATTAGATTATTTTTCCTTAGAATTTTGTTTGTCACTTGGATGAATTAATTCGATTGCATATTTTCAAAATATTTTAATTTGAACTTTGATTTTGAAAATTAAATTGAATTGATTTTAAATAGCAACATTTATATGTACTGCATGCTTTTATTTTCTTATGCTTTGAAGCAGGCAAAGTAATTTTGGAGATGAGTATAATGAAATTCTTGAACCCTGATCTAATGAGTAATATTTGAAAATAACATTTCCTCAATAAAAAAATCTCACTAGTTCTCTTTTCCCCCTTTCTTTTCCAAAAACCTGTTAACTTTAAAGTAACATTCTACCTTCTCCTAGGGCCTATGTATGACTCAGGGTGAAGTTACATTTTAAATGGAAAATGTGATAGACAGCACCTGTAATTACAGCAATTTTTTATCTGGCTCTTTGAACTGTCAAACTAGTCACTGAGTGCATAAAGTACTAGAAACTGTACAGGAGGTTTAAACATACATTAAATTAATCTCTTGCAGCAACTTGCCTCTTTCTTTAAAGCTGAAATATGTGATTCAGAAACATTTCCAAAGCATTTGTAGAAGGAACCAATAAGTTCTTTCTTTCATATTTAGTTTGGGTTGATTCACACGATCATGTTTATTGCATAATTGTTGATTTTATGAAATCAGTACCATATATTAACTATTGTGGATGGAGCTTATTAATCATGTGAATACAGTACCCATAGAGGTGAGTTGTTCCCTTGATAAGTAACATATCACCTGATAGTATGAATTAGCTCCTTGGAATGATGTATATCATATTTTCCAGATACAGTTTTGCTTATGCAAGAGATCCCATTTTTGGAAAACCAGGGGAATTGCTTTTATGAAAGTGTTTTTATATGATAATCAGTATCCAAACTAAAAATTTAACCCTCATAGAGGATATTAATTTTCCAGTCTTATCACAATTCTTAAGTGGTGTGCTTTGTGAGGCACTTGATGACTCTCCTCCAAACCATTTGAAACTCTGTTGTAAATGAATAAGCAAAATGGTTTGCATCCTCAGATGTAACTAAAGCAAGCCAAAGAGATGAAAATTATATTCTTCACTGTAAAAACAATATTCTTTACAATAAAAACAACAGTCTTGTAGCATCTTAAAGACTAACAAATTTATAATAAGTATTAAAGGTATAACATTCTTCCTTTTTTGAAAGGGTATTAAAATACTCTTTTGGAGAAAAGCAGTATGTTTAGAACCTGCCCCTGAATGTTTTAAGATGTGATTTTAGTTGATTGAACAGAATCCCAAAATGCTGATAAAATTTGAATAATTATTGAAATATTTCATCAAAATTAATGTGCTGTTACATTTCCAATTTTCAGGAATTCTTTGAACATGCAAAAAAGCTCTGGGACGATGAAGGAGTAAAGGCATGCTTCGAGAGATCAAATGAATACCAGTTGATTGATTGTGCACAATAGTAAGTGCTGCTTTCAGAAAAATGTACTTTTGAAAAATAACATTCTAATTTTATAAGTGGAGGCCAGTGGAAACTTTCAGAAGATATTTTTTATTTTGGGGAGATGCTTTTCAGGGGGATGGGAATAACATATCTGTACCTATTTTACCTGGATCATATGCATGCCTAACAAGCCTACCTTACATGTTTCCACCCGTGTTAATAAGTATTAATTTTATTTTATAGGTACCAGAGGGTATAGCAAACATACGTGCTTTTTGGTACTAATTGTCATTTACATTATATGCATTCACTTTTTTCAATAATACACATATTTTAAGAGGATGCAGTTTAAATAAGAATGAAGCTCTGCTGCGTGGATAGTAGATTCAGCTTTTTCCTTTCAGCTCATCTGAATTTTATTTAGGTAACAGTCATGTTCGTATATAATAGAGGATTTATGATAAATGGAAAATCTGCGATGAAGCAGGATATTTTACTTGGTTATGTGTGCTTTAGGTATACCTCTGACAAAAACTTGACACATTTTCCTTCTAACTAAAACAGTTCTGTAATTTGCTTGTATCAAACACTGGAAAAATAATTCCATGCCAGATTTTTTTAAAAAAATGTATACACAGTTCATAAATGCAGCATATCATTATTGTCAGTATTTTCTGGGAAAAGGTTGGGGACTCTCTCCTTTTGGGGAGAGGGTGCTCCATATAATAGTAGCTTGTGATCCATTTTGGTTATATGCTGATAGTTGAAGTGTTCTACAAATGAGAAATCATTCTGTATGTGAAGAAGATCCTTCCTTTCTTCATTTAAAGCCACCTTCTGCCCAGTCAAGTGATAACTAATTTCTTAATTATGCAAGTCACCTTTAGCACCCCTATTTTGCAGGTGGAAAGGCTGGGTATAAATGTCTAAATAAATGTTCTAATGTTGTTGTTGTTATTTAGTACCATAAGATTTATCTGAAGAGTTTAGGTTTTATTTCTGCCCCACTGCAGTGACCTAACGGAGCTGTGTGTATATTTGGGTAGTCTTAACCATAGTCGACCTCACATAATTGTCTCCATGTATTGCTTTTATGATAGAGAAAATGTTATTCCCCACTTGTAATGTAGGCTTCAGTTTAATATTTTAGTCCTCTCTTGATATGCAAGCATAAAAGAAGATTTCTACATGCAGTTATTAATTTGGTGGTTGTTGAGAGAAACATGACGTATATGTTATGAATGTCAGAAATTTGAGATTGCTGACATTCATCAGCAGATGTTAACAATCCTCTACTGGTGATGATCATAAACTTGAAGATCTATAAAAGAAAAATGGGCCACAAGTAAGTTTTGTCCATTTCAATGTGTCAAGCACATGCTTTGGCTGGATCACACCAAGTTTCAATAACCTCCTATCTTTGATATAAAATATAGCAAAAATAATATATATTCTAGGAAAAGCCAAAGATTGAATTCTGGTACATTATAGTTCTCATGTGTTTTGGTGGCTGTTTCAGGAAAAAGCATAATTTGCTAGACCTCAGTTAATTGTTTTTGAGAGCAGTCAACTGTCATAGAACCAGGTTAAGATGTATGAGTGCCAACACACATTTAGGCTCAGGCAGGCTTGTCAATCAGCCTGGCTGGGAAGAAAAGCTGCAGCTACAGCCTATCAAACAAGGTGGTGCCAAGACAGAGTTGAAAAGGCAGAGCCAGAGACATAGCGTGGGGGGTGGGGGGATGGAAGGAGGAAGGAAAGGCTGAGCCAGGAACAATTGGAGAAAGTGAAGGAGGAGGCTGGACAGAAAGGCAAGTGAAAGATACCTTTCCTGTGATCCTGATGACAGTGTTGGAATGTGAGGAAATTCCTGAGGTTGCAGGAAAAGGGAAGCCTTGAGAAAGATGGCACTCAGGTCACATTTCAGCTAGAGTGGGGACCTAGGCAGCCAGAGTGGGTGCTCTGGGAAAAGGGGTCTGATGAGGTTCAGACAGAATCTTGGGTTCTGTAGCTTAGAGTAATTTCAGCAGAGCAGCAAGAGCCAGTGGATGCAATGAGGACAACTGGACTTGTCACACAACCAAAGTGATGTCAGCAAAATGATACCTTGCCTTTGGATGGCTGAGGCCCAAGAGGTTTCCACAGCCAATTGGTTGGGTGACCAGGAAAACTGTACCGGACATCCAGGGTTCTTATAGGGTCCTTTCAGAATCCTGTATATACATTCCCTTACGTAATTACTTAAATAAATGACAAGAATTTTACTATGTGGCCAATGACACAAACCAACAATGCAGTATTAAGGAAAATTACTCTGCCCTAACTTCAGTCCTTATATATGGCTCACATTTGACTAGGTTGGCATATAGTTATTCAGTGCAATTCAGTAACCTATGAAATCCAAAATTTCATAGTCAGAATGCTTTGCCTGTGGTTTATCCTGTATTGAGGGGGCAGGGTGGACTAGATGACCGTCAAGGTATTTTCCAACTCTGTCATTCTACATGGATGGTACTGGTTGCCAGTTGGGTACTTGTAATATGGAATGGTAACTTCAGTTGTATAAACTCCATGTGTCTATTCCAACAAACAGAGAAATCTAGGACTTAGGTCCACCACTGACAGCCATCCAGCTCCAAGGTAGTGGTGAAGTAGGAACTAGCCACAGCCTAGGATACCATATCATATACATATTCCCTAAATAATGCATATTTTCCTGGCATTTTGAGCTTGAATGAATATGGAAAACCCTTAACACAACATGTTAAACCAAAAGTTTTTTTTAATTGAATATACTGATGGATAAAATCAAAAGGTGGTACATTTCAATAGGCTGAAGTAAGAACATTCCAAAGTTGTCTATTGGTCCTTTGTTTGAAACTAGTGGGGGTGGAACTTTATCCACTGAAGAATCGATAGGCTGGAGAATATTTAAGGACAAGTTTGACAGAGGCAGGACAGTCAGGAAGAATCAGAGCTGAGAAAAAGGCAGAAGGCAGTGAGAGAAGAAGCCAGAAGAAACTGCAGGAGTGGCTCAAGGAAAGATGGAAGAAATCTTGACATCAGATGAGGCTAAGAGCTGAGGGAAGACCACAAATAGAAGCTAAAATCATTCAACTTAAGTGTTTAAGAAGGTCTGTGAGTGAGGAGAGAGAAGCTGTTGAGGTAGACTTCAAGATAGAGCTATGAACACAGTGTCAGCAGGAAGTGGTAACCTGAGGAGAAAGCAGTTCCTGGACCACAGTGAAGAGGTCTTAAGAGAAGACCTGTATGTTCTTGAGAATACAGAAACCCTATCTGAAAGAAGACAGTTAGCTAAGTCCTCAAAGGCATTCAGTGAGTTAACTTGGATGGAGCATTATAGGATATTTGGCTAAAAGGTTGGTTAGGGAAAGGAACTATCGCTTTAATATAACCATCTTTTTAGAGCTACTGTAACATCTATATGGCTTATAAGTAATCCCTTAAAAAGAAATAGTAATTTGTTGAAAACAATTTAATATTATGTTTTTTGTCTATTGTATATATTGTATGTATTTCAATAGTTATATATTTAAATTTTTAAATAAATCTACTATCCCTTTGTTTTAATTATTGGAACCTTTGGACTGTTTTGTCCCATAGACTGGATAAAGGGTAACCAGGGAATGAGAGTTCATATGGTGGCAATGGAAAGGGAATAAGGAATAATTAGTAAGGGGGTAGGATCCTCCACTTAAGAAGGGGTAGGCAACCTGTGGCCCTCCAGATGTTTTGGTATACAACTCCCATGATCCCTCACCATTGGCTATACTAGCTATGTCTGATGAGGGTTGTAGGCCAAAACATCTGGAGGGCCACATGTTGCTTACCCCTGATATAGAGAAAGTTACTAGTCCTCAATGAGGAGGTGTTCCCCATGTATCAGTTACTGGCGGTTGAGATCCACAATTTCATTAATAGCGGTAGTATCACCATGGCAAGTTGATGTCTATAGGTGGAATAACTGACATCATCGTGGTTATTCTCCCACAACTTGGGGCAACAGTAGTGGGATACCTGAGAGAAGGGGTGTTCCTTGGGGTTGTATATCTGCTTGGCAGGGAGGTGGGGCACTCCCTACAGTGCAGCATCATGCCCCCTCCTAATGGCTGGTACTTTATGAGGACCATTAGGGTGGGACGCTTCTTACCACCATCCCAAACCATCTTATAACCCAGCGCGTGATATACTTTCTACAACTGGTAAATAGCTAGATGTACTTGAGAATAAGATACTTTGACAGGATATAATATCTCTCCTCTTATTTGACAAAATGACAGAAGTACAATAAAAGCCCAGGATGCTTCCATTAAAGTTCAGAGAGCTACATAAAGTTCTAGAAATCATGCAAAACTGTGGAATTATGTACATGACACCATAGACTGAAGTAAGCAGTAATTTCTATCAGACATAATTTCCTTCATTTGGATGGCAAGCTGACTTCTGGATGGCAAGCTGATTGGCTAATTTTCCATTAATGAACTGCCTGCTTAAGTGCTAATTTGTAGTAATCAGGAATAATGGACTGGCTGTTTATGTACATTTTGGCCCCTTCATTTCTCCCTTAAAGGGCCCAACTCAGCAAAACAGTTCTATAAAATAACAAAGAAACTTGGGGCACCTTAAAGATGAACTATTAAGAAAAGTCCCTTTAACTTACCTCTTAAGCAGGGGAGTGAAGTATCTTTCCCACTGTTCCTGCTAGAGCCACTTTTCTAGGAAGACACACATTTTTGAGCTGTTACATTGTTCCATTTCCCTTTTACCACAGTTAGCCCAAATGTGTTCTTGCAAATGATACACAGTAGCTTCAAGCTGTCAGGAAATAATATATTTAGTGATAAGAGCCGGAGTTCTTGTTTGCATCCTAATTTCCATTCTATGGATGGAATGAAGCTTTCTTGCCTCACCCTTCCCTCTGCACCCTCCAAAATCCACTCTTGAGATTTGGGGGGTCCTCAGGAACAGAATAATACATGGTAGCAGATAGGGGGAATTACCCAAAAATCAGCCATCCCTTTGCTCAAATAGAAGTATCTTTCTGCTCATGCTGAACACCTTTAGATTCAAGCATTTGTGTCCACAGCCTTAGGTGAGAACAGATTGAAATTTAAATTCTGCACCAAATAATAATTTGAAACATATATCAGAAGTAGGATTGAAAGGATAAGACAGTCAACTGCTGTATAGTTCTTAAGTTCTCTTAGTAGATAGTGATTTTAACAAAACAAATGGGGGGGACTTCATTCATAAATGATTTTTCCATTATCAAAAGCCGGAATTAATGCTGATGATAGAATCTTAACTGCAAAAAATATTTGACCATGTGATACATAGGTTTTTCAAGCAGTCTTCTAGCAAGTACCATTTTTCCTAAGATGTCAGTAGTTAGAAATTTTTTTCCAAATATTATCCAAATATTGTGTGTGTGTGTGTGTGTGTGTGTGTGTGTACCTCTGAGCCTTCTTTAATATGCTTCTGATGTGTTCTACTCATTCTGATTTGTAAGTGTGTCACTTTGATAGCAGGGTGGTATTAAGGGATAATTAATCTGGCTTCAGCATGTATCCCTTGGTGTCAGTGTGGTGGGACATTTCTTACACTCCAGGAGAATCTTATAATTCCTCAGGTGATTCTTGTTTATGATTCCTCCTCTCTTCCTCCCTCTTGCCCCCAATTTTTTTCCTTTGTTTAACTTCTCCTCAACAGGAATCTGCAAACAGTTATTACCTTTCCCAAATTATGCAAGCCAAAGAGTCTCCAAAACTGCCTATATTGAGTGACTAAACATGTTAAAGTAGAAGATGAAGCAACCCCCGTATATAATCTAATTCACATGATTATTCCGTTTTCTTCCATCTTCTAAAACAAATTAGGTGAATCCAAAATGTGTTTACAAGAACCAACCCTGGAAACTATGGTCTACCCTGAACTTCTAACCTACTGCCCCTTTCAGACACAGATGCACGATCACACAATCACTGCAGCCCGCCATAGCTTATTTAAGCCACAGTGGGTTGCAGCGTGTGACAGCCACCATACACACTCGTCCCTCACCCCTTCTTCCATCATATGGTTTTGTGATCCTGGTTTGCTTAAATCAGGGCTCCTCATTACATTCAAAAAGAGCTCTGGCTTTATGTCAGTTTACTAACTAGGATCTTAAACCAGAATTAAACTATGGCTTGAGATCCTGGTTAGTAAACTGACATTAATCCAGAGCTCCTTGTCTCAGATGTAACCAGGAACTCTGGTTTAAACAAAACAGGATCACAGCATTGAAACCAGGATGCGACAGGAGGAGGGGAGGGACAAAGGAGGACTGTGCAGGGCCAATGCTCATTCCTGGCTTGTCCTGGAATTGTTACATCAGAACTGGCCTACTGGCTTGCTTCCAAACCTGTAGCACAGATTACAGTCTTCATCATATCTGCCACAGTTGTTTTCTCTTATCACCCCATCATCCTCTTCTTTATCTTCCATTGACAGGAGTCCACTACAGGCAGCTCCTGTTGCTTGATCTCCATTTTCTATGTGTGTCTGGTTTTAGGAGCCACACCAGAGAGGCTTTTCTGACTCGTTCTCACCCAGTTTTCAGGAGAGCAAGAAAGAGATTTTTATTTGAAAAGGCATTTGAAGTGTGGGTTTGATGGATATTTTTGCTGCAATTTCTTTATTTCTGAGTTATGATGTGTGGTATGATAGATTTAGATGATTCTGTACAACTTCATACAAAATTAATGTTGTGATTATAATCTTGTTTTTTGAGCTTTCTTGAAGGTCCCACTGAGACTATGAGAAGAAGAAGAGGAAGATGATGATGATGATTTACATTTCTATACCGCCCAGTAGCCAAAGCTCTCTGGGTGGTTTACAAAGATTAAAAACTTTAAAATATTGTATACAGAACTTAGGCATTTACATAAAAAAAAAACATGAACAGACAATATACACAAGAGAACATATATCTAAAACAACTTCAAGCAAGCAATCTCAAGCAGTCAACCATAACCATACAACAATCCAGGATCAATTAGGTCCCAGGGCATAGTCTGAAGGCACATGAGGCAGCCACCTTGCTGAAGTTAAGCAGGTTTGGGTCTGGTCAGTGCTTAGAGGAGAGACCGTCTGGGAACCACATGTAGCCACCTTGAGTTCCATGATGAAAGAAAGGTGGGATATAAATGTAATAAATAAATAAATAAATAATAAAATAAATAATTAAAACTCATCAAATGCTGCCAAACGCCTGGGAGAAAAGAAAGGGTTGCATCAGGGAGATAATTCCATAATTGGGGGTGGGGGACCACCGAGAAGACCCTCTCTCTTGTTGCTGTCTTCCGAGATTCCCTCGGAGTAGGTAACCAGAGGAGGAGTGTACGGGTAGGTTCATGTTGGGAGAGGCGCTCCATCAGGTATTGGAGTCCTAAGCTGTATAAAAGGCTTTATAGGTTAAAACCAGCGCCTTGAATCGGGCTCAGAAATACACAAGCAACTAGTGCAGGTGGGCCAGAGTTGGTCTTATATGTTTGGACCTTCTAGTCCCCGTTATCAGTCTGGCCGCCGCATTTTCCACGACCTGCATCTTCTGAACTGTCTTCAAAGGCAGCCCCATGTAGAGTGCATTGCAGTAATCTAATTTGGAGATTACCAGAACATAGACAACGGAAGCCAGGTTATCCCTGTCCAGATAGGGGCATAGCTGGGCCACCAACTGAAGTTGGTAGGAGGCACCTCGTGCCACTGAGGCCACCTGAGCCTTAAGTGACAAAGATGGCTCAAGGAGAACCCCCAAGCTACGAACCTGCTCCTTCAGGGGGAGTGCAACCCCATCCAGAACAGGTTGAGCACCCTCCATCTGGTCAGAAGAACCACCCGCCAACAGCATTTCAGTCCTGTCTGGATTGAGTTTCAGTTTATTAGCCTTCATCCAGTCCATTATCACAGCCAGGCACCTATTTAGCACATTCACAGACTCACCTGAAGAAGATTAAAAGGAGAAATACAGCTGCATGTCATCAGCATACTGATGACAACACATTCCAAAACTCCGGATGACCGCAAGCAACGGTTTCATGTAGATGTTAAATAGCATGGGGGACAAAACCAGCCCTTACTGGAGAATCCACAGGGCTGAGCAGCATTCCCCAAGCACCACTTTCTAGAGCCAACCATCCAAGTAGGAGCGAAACCACTTAAATGCAGTGCCTCCCACTCCCAGCTCAGGCATTTGTCCCAGAAGGATACCATGGTCAGTGGAATCAAAAGCCGAGATGTGATATAAATGGATGATGAAGAAGAATTTTTCCTTGGTATGTTTTATTTGGAGGGAGGGAGGAGTCTGGTGTCTGGGTCTTGGCCTGTGTCCACTAATATTGGCTTTGGCCATTTATTTATTTATTATAGAGATTTTTGTCCCACCCATCTAGTACCTACGCAATACTCAGGGCAGCGCACAACAATTTAAAATCATGATGTCCTAATATGCAATAAAAATGCATTAAATGAAAATAGAATATATTTAAGAAAAGATGAATATATTTGCTTTCTCTTTGTGGGCATACTTTGGACATTTATACTTCCTAGAATTTCTCTTGGTTAAATAGTGTGCGGCTCACCTCAGTTTGGGTTGAAAATACATAACACAAATGTTCTCTCAAGGGGGCTGGAACATGTTTTCATTTCATTAAGGCATGGTTTTTGGATCGTATTGCATACACGAAGTACACCACAGTGGAGCCCACCAGCCTCTGTGCATGTCCCATTGAAACTGACAGAGGACATGTAGCAGCACTGCTTGATGCTAAAGTCCCATTAATTTCAATTGAACTAAAGTGTGACTATTATCCTCCAGATCCAACCCAATATAGCTGGTATACATAATGTGGGATAAAAAAAGATATCGATGCCCAAAGCAGTCCTAATTGGCAGGAAGTCTAAAGACAATGGGGAGCTTAGATTATGTATTTCTGGAGCACAAAGAATGGAAGACCCATGTCATTGCTTATTAAAATATTTCTTATAAAGTCCAGACAGTGGAATTTTTTGGTCTTAAATCATAAACAAGATATCATAATAGAATATAGGGCAATATCCGATGAGGTGCAACCTCTAATGTAAATTATATTGCACTAGCATAAACTAGGGAAATTTCCCAATTTCACCACCAAATGTTTACCAGCTAATGCTATTGGCATTGTGCTAGAGTAGTTTACAGTATATAATTTAAGTTAGCCATTGTACCCCATTGGATACTGCCCATAATGTAGAAAAAGAAATATTGAGGGATAAAAGTAGGTTTGTGACCAGCAAAGTGGCCCTTTTTTCAGTGGTTGCTTAGACTATAAGATCAGTTTCTCACTTATAGTGTTGAAGAAACTTGAGCATGTTGTTTTGTTTAAATAAAATGAGCCCAACCCAAACCTGCATGTATGTCATCATGATTTCCATTGGGCAGTGGGAAAAGAGAGTGGGAGAGGCAAAATCCTGCTCCCTAGCCTGAACAACTGGTAGGTGCTCTTTCTAAGCAGGAATTACATTCAGTTTCTAACCAGGAGCTACAACACTCAGCAGCCATTTGCATGCTTGGCTCCTCATCCAACTAGGGATGTGCATGTGGGAGCCTGTTTCCACAAACATATAGCCCCCCGACCAGGGGTGGGCAACCTCTTTTGATCTAGGGACTGGATTACCCCCTTGACCAAGCCTGATTAGCCAGATGGTAGAATCATAGAATCATAGAATAGTAGGGTTGGAAGGGGCCCACAAGGCCATCAAGTCCAACCCCCTGCTCAATGCAGGAATCCAAGTCAGAGCATCCCCGACAGATGGCTGCCCAGCCTTGTCTTGAACGCCTCCAGTGTGGGAAAGTAATTGGTTCCATTGTCGTATTGCTCTAACAGTGAGGAAGTTTTTCCTGATGTTCAGCCGGAATCTGGCTTCCTGTAACTTGAGCCCATTATTCTGTGTCCTGCACTCTGGGATGATCAAGAAGAGATCCTGGCCTTCTTCTCTGTGACAACCTTTCAAGTACTTGAAGAGTGCTATCATATCTCCCCTCAGTCTTCTCTTCTCAAGGCTAAACAGGCCCAGTTCTTTCAGTCTCTCTTCATAGGGCTTTGTTTCCAGTCCTCTGATCATCTTTGTTGCCCTCCTCTGAACCCTCTCCAGTTTGTCTGCATCCTTCTTAAAGTGTGGTGCCCAGAACTGGACACAGTACTCCAGATGAGGCCTAACCAGTGCTGAGTAGAGGGGAACTAGTACTTCCCGGGATTTGGAAGCTATGCTTCTATTAATGTGTCAAGGGGGCAGAGCCCTGCCCTAAACCTTGCCCCTTCCATGACATTGGGGTACCACGCCCACTCAGCCAAGGTTTGCAGGACCCAACCAAATTGGACACCACCTTTCTTATCAGGAAGGGGCCTGCAGAAGGTGCCCAACCCTCCATGGGCTGGATTGGACACCTCCACAGGCTGGATTAGGCCCATGGACTGGAGGTTGCCGTCTCCTGCCCTAGACAGATTAGGGCATAGGTGCTGTTGTACATGGTTGATCGGGGATGAAGTAGCTGTAGTGACCTATGGCTAAAACACTTTTTTTAAAAGCTGGTGCACTTTATTTCCTGTAAAGAAAAGATTGAGGCAAATTGTTTGGAATTTCTGAACTTGTGTAGACAGTCCCTGGTAAAGATAATTTCCTGCCCAGGCTACCTAGCATATAATTTTTAACAGCAGTACTGTTTATAAAAATGTGGTGATGATCCCAGTTCTTAAAAAGTTAACACTAATTGTGCTCCAATTAAAACAGGCTTCTATTCATATCAATGGTTCACCCACAGGAACTTAGTTAAAACCACTGTATAGCTGCCCATTGGTCATTCACTACAAGGGAGCCTTTTCATCTCTCATTTCCTATAAAATTAGATGTGCAGCCAAGGCAAGCTGTGGCTATTTTTAGGTTCAGGGAGTATCCCAGCACTGTGCTATAAACAAAGGCCATCAGTATCAGCTTATGGCATACAAAGCCAATGTAACACTGATTACTATTTTAACGTTGTAGCTTCTGGCATTATGCTACTCAACATTTATGTTAAGGAGCAGCAAGTCTTAAAATTGGGCAGTAAATTACTTAGACAACAGTAATTGTAATTGTACCTACTTTCTTCCATATGAACCGCTGTAAGGGGAATGTAAAATGATGCCTTATAGCTTGATCCTAAATGTTGTTGTGCCAGCAAATTAATACGTATACCTCAACTTTGCTTTTATTTTGCAAGGTGTCACACCAAAGGTTTTGCAAGAAAGACTGCGCCCTAGTTCTCATTAAGGTGGTACGCCTGCGTATGGGCTGTACTACTTCAGAGTGCAGGTGGAATTGAATGTTCCTCAATACAAAAAAATCCTTTTGCATAGAAAATTAGCATGTCACTGAGAAGACTGGCTGATTTAGCACTGTGTCAGTGTGTTTGTCAGCAATTTCATATCTTGATAGTTTGTTCTGTTTAATGCACTGATAACCATATTTCCAGTGCATAATCTTTAGAATATGCTGCATAGCTAATCGTTTTAATCTCTTCCAGAAAAATGCCACTCTGCAAAAGTTTTGTCTGTCTTCTAATAAAGAAACCAATTTTTATAATATTATGTAGTAGTTAAAACATAATGATTATTTTTCATATGTTCTCTGGTTTAAAATTAAAGCACTTCTCTCTCTCTCTCTCTCTCTCTGTTTTCTTGGTGATTTTCTTCCCTCCTCACCCCCCCCCCACCTGGTTTTCCACAAGCCCTTCTTTAGCCACCAAAGTGGCAGTTTTCAAGGATTTCATGTATATCCTTGCTGCTGTAACGTGTTACCTGCTCTTTCTAGTTGTCTCTATACATAGTATTTTCACGTTTCCTCTTGTGCATATGCACATACACCTGATTAAGCTAACCAGATTTTTCTGCTTAAGAGATTTTTCTTTATTGCTAAGTTTTCCTTCTGGATTTTTGTACACAGCCTAGTCATATCTGCAGCACTTCAGTGTGCATCATATCTACAAGGTACCTGAAATACTGCTGGTGTGAAATTCTGTGTCAAATTTTGCTGGAAATGAACATGTTTCATGTTCATTAAATTAAATTTGTAATGTGAAAGAACCTTTGTTAATCTTGTCACTTACTAAAGAGTGCCAGATACAAAGATTATTCCTCATGGAAGAATATATTTTACATATAAGCAAAATTTCACTTTCTTACCTGTTATACACTTATTCTTAGTAAACATTTTTCAAATGCAATTTTAAAACATATCATGGTGCCCCAAGATTTATGGTGTCATAAACCCTCACATGGTTTTTACTAATTATTCCCCCAAAAGCACATAAACAATTTTCTTCCTATTGTTAATGTCATATAAGACTGGTCTTGCACTGTGAATGAATGATTGAGATAGGTGATTATATTCTTGACATCAGTCTTCATTTTAAATTTATCACAGATCTCTAGAATAGCTTCATTGCATGGGTTTCCATGTGCTTCTCTCTCTTGTGGTATCAAGCGGTATAATGCCAGAGGAATTTTACTGATAAATGACCAAAAGGCCATTGCTTTTTCAATAGTATCCCAACCTTTTTTTGCAGATAATCTTACTTCAGGTCAATAAATAAGAATGGGATTTATTCCCATAAATGGGATTCTTTGAGCATGTCCCTTTTTGTCTTTTGACAACATTTTAATATCTCATTTGGGATTTGTAATGGAATTGCTATGAACAAGGAATCTCCATCTTTTATGTAAAATTACTCTTACTTGCGAGGAATCTTTAAGAGAAGATTGGCTATAAATGGAGAACAATTAAGTCATGTATGGCGGTTTTTGATAGATACTCTTCTTGCTTACTGTTGTTCACTGAAAGGAAGCTATACTGCAGTCCTGTTTACACTTACCTTGGAGTAAACCCCATTCATCACAGTGAGTCTTACTACTGAGTAGACATGCACAGACTTGCACTGTTAGTCTAACAGAGAATCCTCCATTCACTTTTTCCCATGTGAACACAACAACCTGTACCAATGGGCTGTCATGCACGAATGGGAAAGAGTGGGTGTGCTGCCTGCAACATGCCCACTCTCAAATCCTGGGTAGGGCAACAAACCATGGGTTAACCATGTGTTAAATGAACCATGGGTAAGCATTATGTGCAAACCAGGTCATTGCAACAGTGAACCTAAGCATTTGAGTCTTTGTAGGATCTGGTATCTGATTGATTGGTATCTGGTAGTTAGTATCTGATTGATTTATAAAAACTGCAATATTCAGAGATGATAAGCGAAAAACTGTAAGGCCTGGTATAAAGATATAAAAGTAAGGCTGAAGATTTGCTGAGAAATCTGAAGGTAAAACTGGTATTTAAGGATCTGGAGATAAATTTATAATGATGTCACATTTAGAAAAATTCACAGTTAAGGTCACACTTATATTGTTGTTGTTTCCAATGTATGATCATTGTAGTTATCATTTGAATGAAATAAACAACATCAAAATAATTCCACGTGTTTATAGCACTGAAGAATCAGTCTGTCACTAACAAGCTTTAAGAAATCTCTTACGAGAACTGTCTTACAGTTCTCATATGCCAGTGGATTATGCTCTCAGAGGGAGAATATTAAACAGAAGCACAGATAAAAGCCAGTTGGAAAATTCCCTTTTTCTGGCCCCAACTGATTTAGTTTTTGTGTTCATTGTGCTTTATTAATGATTCTACCCAGAAGTGACAGATGAAATTTGAACTGAGGGTAGAACAAACTGAGATCCACACATGTAAACACAAAGTTGGAGCCAAATGCTTATTTCAAACTGATATTCAGTATTTATTTATGACATTTTATTTTATTTGAATAACAAAAGTTAACTGTAATCAAATACAGTTAACAGCAACATCCCCATCTTATTCCCCTTGCTGAAAAAACAATGGGCCCTTTCCTGAACTACACCAGTAATTATCTGCTAATCATCAGGCTGTAACTAGACACTGCAAATGAGATCTGCAACAAAATGGGGTGCCCCATTACCCCCCCCCCGTTCATTGTGTATATTCTTTTGTTCGTTTGTTCGTTCTTTCTCTCATGCATTCATTCATTTTTTGTCTCTGCTCACTCTCACTTCACCTTTCTCCTTCCCAACTTCCTTCTGCCATCCTGTTCATTTGCTCCCCCACCCCAACCCTTGCCACCCACTCTCTCTCTCTCTCTCTCTCTCTCTCTTTCTCTCTCTCTCTCACACACACACACACACACACACACACACAGTCTCTCTTACTGCATTTATCCTTGGAAGAAATATTTCTTCTCTGATAGGGACTGGAGGTGATGTGCCTTGTGCTTCTCTCATCCCCAGAGCCTGGAGGGGCATCAGCTGAGGTTCCCCATGCCAGGAAAATTGATGGAGAACAACAACCCCTTCCCTTGTTCAGAAAGCTCTCCAGGCTGCTCTGACTCCTTGAGGGTTTGTTTTTTTTTTTAAGCAACCGATGCCCTCCTTCCTCATGGGAGATTCCAGAACAAAAAGAACAAAAAACATCAAGGAGGACAGTGAGGGTCACACACACAATTGTGCAGTCCTAATCTAACATTTGAGGGGGAGGACTGACCCCTTTGAGTGAGCCAGTATTGCATATCTTATACTACCACCTACTGTGCAGTTGTTGCCAATGTGTAGAAGCATTTCTTTTGTTTGTGGGTGGCCTTTTGCTTCCAAACCAATCAGCACAGGATCCACCCACTTTGGCATTAGAAGGAACAAGTGGGATCTGCAACAAAACATAGCAGTGTATCCTCATCTCCAAACAGAAGTGCACCTATTCAGGCATCCAGCAGCCAGTCATGCCTTCCTCCAGGATACTGTAAGCTGTAAGAAGCTCAAGCAAACCTTTCCATGATCACCCCTGACATACAACATTCCATGACTCCTAGAGACATTGGATTGAGGGGGAGGTGGGGCAGGAATGCTCCGGGGGGGTGGGGGGGGTTAAAAGAACTTTTTTCCTTCTGCAAGCCTTGAGCATTCGGACACCTCCCTCTTGTTTCTCAGTGGCCCTCTTTTTGGCTCCAGTATTGTTGCCATGGGGTCACTGAGTTCAGTATTAGAGGGAGTGATGAGAATGATCCTCCCTGTGTGAACTTCTGTTGGTTCAAGGTCCATCTAAGCCAGTATTGTTGACACTGTCTGGCAACTGCTCTCCAGGATATCAGGCAGTAGTTTTTTGTGCCCTACCTGGATATTTCAGGGATCAAACCTTGGACCTTCTGCATGCAAAGTATGTGCTCTGGATGCCTCCAAAACCATATGTCATTTTGCAGTGGTGAATGCTGCCTTCATATGTTATGTAGGCTAGTTCTCATGATATCCCTGAAGATGTATGACTTGAGACTAGAGATGTGAAGGCCTGGAAAAAACAGAAAAATTCAGGGGAAACTCATTTTTCCAAGGACTGCTTTGTTTTTTTCTGAAAAATTGAACAGCTTTGGATTATAAAATATTTTCTTTTAGGATTTAAGACAAGCTGTTTATATATTGCTGTCCAGCCTTTACATGCCCCAAATTATTTCTAAAAATGATGTAATAAGACTCTTATAGAAAGACTAGAGATGTAAAATGTCTGGAAATAATGAAGTCATGGGGTGGGGGGGGGGGAGGTTTCTTAATCATGTGTAAGATTCCCAGCATAGTTATTTCTCCCATTCCTTATTAAAATTAGTGATCTAATGTATGATTTACTGATAGACATTTAGGGATGCTACAAGTCATGCTCATTTTCCCAACATGTCAGTAGAGTCACCATATCATAATATGGAAGAAAATGTGCATTCTTGATAGTTTGGGTTTTGTTCTACAAAGTCCTGTGTTTCTGGGCTTGTTCTGGTTAGGTGCTCTAGCAGTCAATTAATGGAGTTCTAATCTAAAACCCACATGTGAAAAAACACTGTAGCTTATCCCACCACTGTCACCAGATGTGATGGAACAGCATATAAGTTTTCCCACCTATGTTTCTTTTTTAATATTAACTGTGAAGCTTGGATCTATGAAACTCACTGCCAGAGTTTTTAATAAAGTTCTCAATTAGACCTCACTGGTAGGGAATGCTGCTTCAGCTATAAAACTATTAACTACTGCTATCAGAATAAACAGGAATAATAAACAGGTTTAAGAAGTTCTGTAAACTTCCTCACAAACAGGAACAGATGCAGTATACCTGTCTTCCTCTGCCTCCAGTTCTTCCTGCTTCTTCTGGCTTCTAGGGTGATACAGATGTTTTAGGGACTTTTACTTAAGTTCCCTCTCAGACATGAAATAGGAACCAAAAATATGTTATGTTTGCTCATAAAATTATCATGTTTGATATGTTAAATTTAGAAGTATAGTTTATTCAGACAATAATTACAAATTTACTGAGTTTACTTTTTAAAGTTTTTTAAATATAACAATAACTTTATGAGCAAACCAAGTTATATATAATATAATTTTAGGAACATAAAGGCTGTTTTATGTTCCTAAAGCAGCCTTCCCCAACCTGGTCACCTGCAGATGCTTTGGACTACAATGCCCAGCATTCCTGACCATTGGCCATGCTGCCTGATTCTGATGTGAGCTGAAATTCAAAATATCTGGAGGGCACTCACTTTGGGAAGGCTGCCCTAAAGCAACAAAGTGACTTTAGATCTGTAAAGAGTGCTAAAAAAAATAAGTATTGCTTCTTTTCATTTTTCCCCCAAATTTCCATTTTTTCCCATAGCTTCAAAATTTCCAGAAGTTTTACATCTTTGCTTGGGACATGCATGAGTCCAGCCTTTCAGTGGGGCCGTTACATTAGAAGGCCTCTGGATCCCTTTCAACTCCGTGATTTTATTATACTCAAATTATACAAAATAAAACTAGCAGTGTAGAGTTTTTTCTTTTTAAATACAGAAAGTTATCCTTGAATGGGATCACCATTAATTATTAAATTGTGATTTCTGTTTAATAAGTTACTATACACACACACATGGATTTATATATAGCTAGATTGTTTAATAATTAAACAGTAACTTTTGTTTAATAAATTGCTATAAACACATGGTTTTATATATACTCTGCTAGATTGTAAAACTACACTGATTTTTGTAGTTAAACTTAATTATTTTTATTTAAGCAAATTATGCTTTTGGCAGTTCATTTTGAGAAGTCTCGTTACATGAATAAATTCTCTGGGACAGTATTAGAACTGGATTAACTGATATCCAATTATGGTCATAGCTGGCAATCAGTTGGATTACAAGATTAAGCACTGATATCCTGAGATACAGCTAATTACTTAGATAGCAAATACTAGCAAAGATAAATGATAGCCAGGCATCAAGCTCAAAATACTTAACAATACATGAAGTCTTTCCAAAATTAGGATGCATCGGGGTTGTTTTCTCTCATTTGGGCAACCTCCTATTTCGGACTGTTACTTGACTTCTACCCTGGACTGTATATCAACTTGCTAAACATTCATTTACAAATTTATACTCTGGTCCCAGAGAGAAGCTGCTCCATCCCTGAGAGATGAATCCAAAGTTCCTTGAAATTAAATCATTATCGTAGCGCTACTCCCTTGCTGGTGCAATTGCCTCTAGAATGTTCTAGCAAAAAAGTGTGTTGTTTCATGATATGTTTTTATTAGGGTGAGATTTTTGGTAAAAACATTCTTTATCACACAGAATTATTCACCATGAAGGGCTATTAGTAATAAGGAACCATACTCAGCAATAGGTTGGAAATGGACTGATGTGCCTTGACTTTAGTAGAATGTTTCTGTATAGACTTTGGAGTCCTCCTTATACAAAGCTGCGCTAAAACAGTACAGTTTTCTTTCTGCTTCATATGAACTCATGAAGCAATTTTGGAAAATTCAAATGAAATGGCAATAAGTACTCAAAGAGAGAGGATATACTTTATCACCACAGAGCCTATTTTGCACTTCCTCAACTAATTCTATTAATGTGTGTCTAGACTGTTTCCCATTTTTCAGCTCCAAATCCCACACTAAAAATCAGCTTGAAGAAATTGTAAATGCTGATTGTGGATGATGCACCTTTATTTTTAAATGAATAATTTATTTCATAGTTTTAAGTACATTAGAATCAATTTATCAGAGACGGTATACCTCAAAATATAATTATTTTGGAGTTTAACATTCCTAGACTAGGAAGAGTAATCACTAATCTCAATTCCATAGATTATAACTGGATTTAGGACTAACAGAATTCTCTCAGTGCCTGTTCCCCCTGCACATACTACTTTTGAAGTAAGGCTCATAAGTGAAAAGAGCACAATGCTACAGAGTAATAACAGAAATAACGTTATGGTTCACCTCTGATTTTAGTAACTTTGAATACATGGAATTGGAGCTAGCAATAATAACATAATTCTGGTACTTATATTTCAGTGGTTACAGTTGCTGTTAGCATTAACAATTGATTAATTTATTGATTGATTCAGTACAAACAGAAGTATTCCTCTCTTAAATGGACAAATCAATAATCACTAGCTATTTTTCCTGCTTCCCCTCTCTTCAATATGTAAAATATGTTATGAACAGGCACCCACAAATCCACTCACCAGGGGCAAGTGCATCCTGACCTCTGGTGAGCAGGACACCCAACACCATACATATCCCTGCCCCACAACTGCCTGGGGTTCCTTGCGAGAGGAAAAAAGGTGGGATATAAATGTAATAATAAATAAATAAAATTTCTACTGCAGTCTTCAAGCAGGTAAGAAATAGCAATACAAGAGAGATTCCCACTATTCCAAGCAGCACAAGAGAGGCTTCCACTATTTCTTACAGTGTCTGTAACCCACACAAATAATAAATGACGCTGGCTTTCTCCAGGCTGTATGCATGCCAGAGAACCCAAGGGAGGAGAGGGGATTGGTGGCAACCACAAATAATGGCTAGCTAGTAAGCAAAGCCAACTTTCATGGACTCCTAGTTATTAATGGTTACTTCTAAAATGTGTATAACCACTACTTTGTTGTGAGTTTTATAGTTTTCTTTGATGAGCTTTTGCCGGGCTTTAAAAACCTAGCTGTTCAGGCAGGCATTTGGGGTGAGTTAGGGTTTTTTAGAGCAGTGTTGTTTTCTTCAGTTGATTATGTAAATTCATTGTATTTTGTGTTATTAGTATTGTACACTGCCTAGAATAGCTGGGTAGCTGGCCAGATGGGCGGCTAATAAATCTAATAAATAAATAGTTCTGGCTGTTGCTCTTGCTTCCAGTTTCTAAATTACAGGAAAAGACAAATTGGATGCTCTCTAGCCCTACTTTAATAGATTTGACATTTCTACACTTCCTATATGAACATTGTTTTATTCAAAATATAAGAAAAGAAGCCTATGGTTTTAGAAGTAGGAATTATGTCCAAAATACTGTTTTTTTGCGTACATTCAAATGTCACCATAGCCTTGTAGGATCTACTTTTCCATGAGGGATTCTTGTAGAAAAGAGAAGAAAAGAGACCCAACTATGTAGGCAGGGCCCAATTTCTTAGGGTTTTTCCCATGTAATCAGCAGACACCTTTTTGGAATGCCAGTTTCATTGTCAGGATCCATACAATTGGGTAATTTTAAATGTTGCCCCAGCTGATAAACAGAAAAGCAGCTCCCATACCAGAAGGGTGATTTTTAAAGGGACTCTGTGTCAAGTCTAGTGAGCCTTTTCAGAATTCCTGGGTTGAACTATATTTTATTACATATATTTAAACCCACTCTTCAATCCCAAAAGAGTTTCCAGAGAAGCTAACAATGACATCATCAGTTTTAAAACAACAAATCAACCAATTAAAACAGCAGAACATTAGCAGCAGCTAAAACTACTTAAACCAATACCAGTACGATGAAAACACATATCAACCACTTATAAAAGGCCTGGACAAAGTGAATAATTCACTTTAATATTCTTAGGACTAATATCTCATGCACTGTGGCAGTGTTATTTACATGTACAGTGGTGAGAAAATGTTTGGGAACCCTAATGGTAATTATGGAAAATTCCATAGTTTTACCATGATAGACTTTGTGAATCAAAACCAGTACTTTTCTAAATATCCAACAGGGTTTATGTTAACCAATTCTGTATCTTGTGAAATAAAACGGTGTATAAATTAGACAAACAATGAGTACTTAAGAGCCAGGGCATGTGCAAAAGTAAGTGAACCCCTGGTTGCATCAGCTCAATAAAGGGAATAATTAGGATCAGGTGTTTAACTAATTGGGTAGATCTTCAGGGATGGGTTTGGGAGGCCTCACCCTATAAAAGGATCAGAAATGTTGTGAGTTTGGTCTTCACCATGCAGTTCTGTGGAAACACATCATACCACAATCAAAAGACTTTTCTGAGGACCTCAGAAAAGCAGTTATTGCTGTTCATCAGTCTAGAAATGGTTATGAAAGCATTTCTACGCATTTAGGGCTCCCCCAATCCACTGTCAGACAGTCTACAAATGGAGAAGGTTCAAGACCACAAACACTCCACACTGGAGCGGTTATCCTGCCAAAATCTCTCTAAGAACAAACTTCATCCATGACTCAACAATCAGAAAAAGACTGAACAAGCATGGTGTTCATGGGAAGATAGGAAGGAGGAGGAAACCACTGCTCTTTAAAAAGAACACTGCTGCCTTTCTGAAGTTCACTAAAGATCACATGGATGATCCCCACAACTTCTGGAACAATGTTCTCTGGACAGATGAGCCAGTGGTAGAACTTTCTGGCCTCAATGCGAAACATGTTTGGTGAAAAACAAACACTGAGTTCGAACAGAAGAACCTCATCCCAGCCATCAAGCATGGTGGTGGGAATGTGATGGTTTGGGCCTGCTTTGCTGCCTCAGGACCTGGATGGCATGCCATCATTGACACAACCATGAATTCTGCATTGTATCAGAAGATTCTAGAGGAGAATGTCAGGCCAACCATCCGTGAGCTGAAGCTGAACCAAAAGTGGGTCATGCAACAAGACAACGATCCTAAATGTACAAACAGATCAACAAAAGAATGGCTGCTGAAGAAGAAATTCCATGTTTTAGATTGGCCTAGTCAAAGTCCAGACCTAAATCCCATCACAATGTTGTGGCAGGATCTGAAGTGAGCTGTTCATATGAGGAAGCCCTCAAATGTCCCTGAGTTGAAGCAGTTCTCTAAGGAGGAATAGGCCAGAATTCCTCAAAATCAATGTGAGAGACTGACCAACAGTTACAGGATACGCTTATTTGAAGATGTTGCTGCTCAATGAGGTGCCACCAGGTACTGGATCTAAAGGTTCACATACTTTTTCCACACATGGATATTGAATGTTGATTCAGTTGTGGATAAATAAATGTTGAAAAAGCATCATGTTTGTGAGTCATTTGTTTTCTCACATTATCTATTGTTCTTTATCTAGGATTATGGGGTTAGATTAAGATCTAACAGCATTTTAGGTTGGAAATATGTGGCAATCCTAAGGGGGTTCACAAACTTTCTCACCTCTGTAGACGAGTTTTCTGTATATGTAGCTTTGTGAAATGCTTTTCATTATTTTTTTCTAATTGTTGAGAAGAAAGTTGTACCAAATTGTTTCAAGCATTCAGTTCATGTTTTCTGTGAGTTCCAGACTTACCCTTTAATTAATGTTTTCTGTAACATGTAGATTGGCTCCCAGTGTCATCCTCAGCAAGACTCCAAAGTCTGAGAACATGATGCTTCAAGTGAAACTGACATAAGCCGTCTCCTCTTTTCCCCTTAAGGTTATTTAGTTCCTGTTCCCATCCAGTGTCAGTTGGGTAGATTGAGTCACACACAGCATTTTATGTGGTGCGCAGGAGGAAGGGAGTTTAACAGTTAGTCTCAGTGTATGAAAGGCATTATCCAGTAGATGGCCAAGACACAGGAACACAGGAAGCTTCCTCATACTAATTCAGGCCATTGGTCCATCTAGCCCATTGTCACCACTGACTGGCGGCAGCTTTCCAGGGTTTCAGAGTTTTCCCAGCCCTCCCTGGAGAAATTGAACCTACAACCTTCAACTTGCAAAGTATGTGCTCTACCACTGGGCTACATGTGGTACTACTGCATTCCATAAAGTGGTTCTTGCCTAGCACAATATTGTTGTAATACTGTCCTGTTATACAAAGCAGCCCTCCATTTACTCTTTGGTGTGGCAAGAGATGGAATGAATAGGATGTGTATGGTCCCACATTGCACCCTTCTTACACATAATCTGCCAGGCAAAACTTATTTTGGCCTCCACTGAAAAGTGAACTGAATTGTAAATTCAGTAAATTGTATTTACTTAAAGTGCTTCCAGGTGAGGCTGTTATCACCCTGTTTTATTTAAGGAATTTTACAGGTGGTCCAGATGATTATATCTTTCTTTCCTAACCTTCCTGTGTTTTCCCACCATTTCTTCCATCTTTTTTCTTACCACAGAAAATCCATTAAGGAAAAAAAAAGATGGAATAACCAACCGCACAATGCCTTCTGGTTGTTAGTTCTAGGAGACGTCCATCTGGAAGCACCCTTAATTTCTTGTGTTCTTTGCATAAAGTTGTGTTATGGTGGTAAACAATTTCACTTAAATTATGTGGTTAGTGTGATTCCTACGTGTTGAGATTTAGTATGAATTCATAAAGATCTTCAGAATACAAATGTCTTACACAGAAATATCTATATTGACTTATACTGTAAGGGCTCAATTCAGCATCCATACACAGACTCCTCTCACAGGGCTTAATAGAGCCTTGGTTTCCCACCCCCACCCCCACCACATGAGTTCAGGGTGCACAGCAAGTAGCATGGGCCAGCACTGCAGGAAATGGGAGGTCCATGTATAGCTCCCATATCCCCATCCAGCCTCCTCCCTAAGTACATACAATTTTCTTGCACTCTGGAACATAAGTAACTTGAACTGTGCAGAAATGGAAGGCTGGGTGGAGATATAAGAGACATACAGACCATTCATTCTCTGCAGTGCCCCCTTCATGCTTTGTGTAATGCATCCTGTCATGAGGGGGGCAGTGGGAAAACAGGGCTGTTTTGAGCCCTGTAACAGTTCTTTGTGCACAGCCACTGTGCCTAAATTCAACTGGATGGAGCCTTAGCAGTTTTATTTTACAGAGGTCCATGTAACCTTTAAACTATGGAAATAATACCAATAACAGTGGTGTTGGTTCTATTTTTGTATACAGTCTGAATAATGTATAGTAGATATGAATTGAGTAATTTCAGAGGAGCAGGAGTGAGAGAAAATCTGGTGTAAATGTACATTGGAGGTATTAGTTTTTGCTTTTGTGCTGTGATCAGCTACATTGCACTAACTATCCTGAACTATTCTTTATCACCTGGTATTGCAAAATTGGCCTTTTCCCTTCCTTTCTCTCTTCATGTGTGTGCGTGCCTGGAAATTGTGTGGTAACAACAGCAGAAAACCTGAGTAGTCTATGTGAACGGTATTGCTGTAGATACAGATTTTAACCTTGCTACCGTGGGAGTCTATTAAACTTTCTGTGTAAATGACAGTTTTCCAGATATAAATCTTAATATTGTTTGTATTAGAACAAGGGTTAATTATTTGACTCGGAAGCCAAAAATATCTGTTGAGCTAAAATATGGTTCATACACTGAATTTAGCCGGAAAACAAACTTCCCTCAAAATTACACCACTGTCAGTGACAACTTCTTTATTTTTTAAGAAAAAATAACTTGGGTCAAAGAAAAGTAGTTTTGAACACTATTAAAAGGCAATGTTCCCAAAGTCTAAAATGTGTATTAGCATGTATTTATTAGCTTTTAAAATGTGTGACTGTGAATAATTTAGTATTACAGATAAAACTATGAAGCATCCCCATAGGTGTACTATATTAGATGTGCATATTGATGGTTTGCTTGTGTATTAACTAACAACTGATGAAATGCCAACTGGTAAGTATGTGTATGGAGTAGCTGTGCTCGCTATTGCTCTATATGCCCACATCTATTCTTGACCCATTGCTTTGAGGCCTGTTAGTATAGCAGTCCTTTTGCCAGTTGGTGTGAAGTATATTCATGGCTAAATAGGTTTGAGATGTGAATAGAGTTAGGAGTAATGGCTGCTTATGTCACAAAGGCATTGATTGCTCACTAAAACAGTGGGAAGCATTGCTATTGCCCTATTCAGTTGATACAGGGATGGGGGATTTGCATACAGGGATGGGGGACTCTATTTCACAGATGAAAGGTCCTCTCAGCTTTCTGACAGTTCCTCTCCTGCTCAGGCCAGTAAAGCATTTCAGGAAGAGACACTGGACAGATAAAATACAGAGGTGTGGGAAGTTGTCATAGAAGATAACATTGTCTTTGAATAAAAACTAATTTTGTTTTCATGTTTAAGCTGGCTGCTGTTACACCATGTCCTCAAACTGCCCCAGCACAACCCCCTCATGTGATCCCAGAACATACATGACACTCCCACTTTGCCCAGATTGCAAAAAGGGAAAATATAGGCACTGAAACTGCTTAGAAGAACATTGCCTTGACAGCGAGTCTAGAGTGTCAAAACAAACTCTGAAGACTTGTTGCCAAAGTGAAAAACGAAACATATGAAGTGGTCCTAACTCAAGGAATGCAGTGGAGAATTCGTCTCAATGGACCCCACTGTTTCCTCATGACTTTTGAATCGCCCATTTTTAGCACAATGTGAGTAGGTCAATGAAGTCCATATCAAAAGGAAACTATTAACTGGGTCTATAATAGTATGCTTTAGGGCACAATCCTGTGGGGATAGTCGGCCACCTCCAAACTTGGAGGCAACCAACTATCCAGCGCAGAGCGGGTGGAGCGTGGAGGGGATCTTCTCCAGCTGCCCTGCATTTGCGGCTAGACAGCCAGCTGTCTAACCAGGGCGCCTTGGAGCCAAGAGGGGAGAGGGAAGACTGCACATAGGAAGTGTCATAACGGCACTTCCACTGTTCCCCACCCCAGGAATGCCCCCTTTTCCCACACTCCACGCTGCTCTTACAAGCACAGAATCAGAGACAAATCGAGCCGCCTACGAGGTGGGCGAGGGGGCAGGGAGGTGGTTTTCTGGGAACCAACCTCAGAGTGCTGGCTCCAAGCTCCGTTCCCAGAAAACTAAAAATCCTATGGCTGTCTAGCGGCCACAGGATTGTGCCCTTAATTTGTTACAAACAGATGTTTAAATGCTTTGGTACATGTTAGTGAAGCCTAATAACCTTTATGTGTTTGTCCCAAATTAAGGCATACTAATATAAACCTAGCTTTTGTCCACGCTAAAAACATACTTTATTGATTTCTCTGTTATTGAAATATTTGTATTGCTTAATGAATATGCTCATAATTACTTTAAGCTGGGAGGTTCTACATGAGAAAAAAAACTCTTAACTTCACATTTGAGATGTTAAAACTTATGTCCGTTATGTAACATGAATTGCTCTTTTTAACATTAACATAAATGGGTTATGACAAACTGAATTTATTTTTTAAAAAATTTAGAATGATAAATCCCTTTAAAGGTGTCTGTTAATCTTGTCAGTCTCAAAACCAGAAATATAAACTCTTCAGAATGCTAGATGATTCTTGTTTTTTGCCCAAATGTAATGTGAGCTAGCACATTTCATTTAGTTACTGCTGCCCTCTACAGGCTGCTTAAATTATTTATTTTATTTTTATTTATTACATTTATATCCCGCCTTTTTTCCTCTTGCAAGGAACCCAAGGCGGCTTACATTATCCTCCTCAGTTAAATGCTTAGAAACACAGAGATGTGTTTTAAATAAGCAGCCTTCTGGTGACTGAATGTTCCATCCATGTGTCTAAATTATTTGTTATAATCCAGAATCTCAGCTTTTGACTCCAGCAACGTCTTATAGATGTGGCAGAAGACAAAATCATGGAAACATCTTTGTGGTATCTCACATTTAGCAATAAGTTGGCGCTGACACACCCCACTCAAAGATCATACTTTGAGAAAGGGTAGAAAAGAAACAATGCCCAAATTGCAGATGCAAAAAGACTGATTCATACTGTTTGTTTGCTTGCTGTGTTTATATACCATCTTTCTCCGAAAGCACTCAAGGCAGTTTAGATTTTATAATAATGATTTTCAATGTTAGAAACATGATACGAGAGGGGAAAGCAATGGGGAGGGAAGAGGAAAACTAGCAAATTCAGGTACCAGATCTTTCAAACTGCTACATAATGAAGTTTCATAATGACCAGGAGGAATGGTCGCTGCAAGATTCAGTTCTAGAAGGGGAGGAGCCACATGACAATGTCAGCCAAGCTGATGGAAGTGGCCTTACATCTCCCTCTGATGCACCCCTGGAATGAGGGGATGCTGAAAGAAAGGAAGCAAGTAGAGGCACAGAATGGAGGAGAATAACAAGAAAGTGTCTGGGAGCAATAGCAAGACAAGTGGTAGGCAGAGATTTATGGAGCCTCTGCAGAATTCAGATAGGGACTGGACTTGCTATAAACTCTGCTTAGAACATTATTTAAGGGCACAATCCTATGCATATTTAGACAGAGAAAAAGCCTACAACTTCCAGCATTCCCCAGTGAGCATGGCTGGCTGGGGAATGCTGGGAGTTGTAGGCCTTTTCTCTGTCTAAAGATGCATAGGATTGTGCCCTAAAATAGTCCTAAGAATGCACTGAGGATCTGAAAAAATATTTGTATCTATTTAGTAGCATTGTGAAAGGTGCCATGTCTCCAGTAACAAATAATTGACAAAAGAAGCCATTGTTTAATTGGAAGTTCTGTATATTCTTTGAATAGGAATGATGCTTTTGAGGTAAAAACAACAGCAAGATCCAGACTAAGGGCACAGTCCTATGCCAGGCTGGGGCATGCTGGGAGTTGTAGGCTTTTTTCTGTCTAAACATGCATAGGATTCTGCCTTCAGTTAACCATTTTAAGTCCCTTTGATTTCAGTGGGAGAATTAAGCCCACGCTTCCACAATTTTCAGAACAGGGCAGCACATAACTGGCTACTTTACTCCTTTTTTATTCCAGCAGTTTAGAAAGAGATTCCTCACATAGAATGTAAATATTCACTTTATTTATGAGTTCAAAACCTTTTTGGCACTAAAAAAAGTACAGACTGAAATCTGCATTTTTTAGTTCTCTGCCTACATAAGACAAGATTTAGAGATTGCTTGTCAAAGAAAGTGTCAGCTGGGTTTCCTAGGCAACTTGCTAAAGATACTTACAAATCTAAAGATAGATACAATATTATCAGTTGTTAAAGAATATTTTTCATCTTGGCTTTTTCTGCAACCAACGTGAAATATTTAAGATAGATTCAGAAGCCTTATATCCCTACTGTACTTATTACTGTTATTTTTAGTAATTTTGGGCAACTACTTGTGACCTTGTTCATGCTAGAGTGCAGTGATCAAAGAAAACACCATAGGATGTATATGGAAAGGGTGTTCTCTGTTGGCAGGCAGGATTAACTTGTTTGGCCATCTCATAGTTCTCAGCCATATAACTTGATTAAAAAACCTAACACTGTAAGCTGCAAGGAATATTTGTGAATAGGTGTGGGATAAGCACTATGATCCTAAGCACATTTACTCAAAGTACATTTGACTGAAATCTGTGAGACTTACTGCCAATAAAATATGTTTAGCATTAGAATTGCTGCATCATTGCAGTTAGGATTCTGAGGAAGGCTATATGGAGTCAGTTTATGCTTAAACCTTTTTATATGGCAGCCAACATTAATACTGGTAACACTACTGTAGTTTCACACCTAGTCCAATAAAAATTTGAGAGTGAAACAATCCATTAGAATTCTTGTAGGTATTTGTAAAATACAAATTTGTAGATATTTGTAAAATACAAATTTGTAGATGTTTGTAAAATACAAATATCTACAACCCCAATTACAGAAAACAGCACAAGCAATTAACATGTTACTTATGCAGAACTTCGATAAGGATGCCATGTATATACTGAGAGGATATCTGTATCTGATTGTGTTCATTTAGAAGTTTGGTACACATTTCATGCAACTAGAACTTCAGGGTGATATATAATGTCTTTTTAAAAATTAATCGGGTTTAGGTTCCATCAGCACCAGATTTAAAGGCCTATGTGTAGGGAAATACACTTGCTGCAGGAATGGGCTCAGAGAGTCTACTGTTCTCCCTCTTTTAAAAACCGAGACACAGTGCATTCCTGTGCATGAAAAAAGGACCATCTGTCCTGCAGAGGAGACTCATGTGGAAACTGAAACTGATTAGTCTGTAAGTCAAGTATGAAACCCCTTTTACTTCCTCCATTGTACAGATCTTCAGGCACTGCCTTGTGGAGGGAGAGTTTAACCCTTCTCTCTCTGTACAATATGAGTACATGCCTTGTTTCCCTACTGCAGCTAGCAGGAGTTTTGGTAGGGGTGATTTGTATCAGGGAAACAGCTCAGGTGGAAAGGGTTAAACCGCCCTCCCACAGCATCACAGCCCAGATCCAAACCTTGGGGCCCTGCCGCTGCATCTAGGAAAAGTAAAAGTTACTGGAAGGTGGTATCACAGAGGAGCTTGACTCTTTCACAGTTGATATTTATTTATTTATTTATTACATTTATATTACACCTTTTTTCCTCCTGCGAGGAACCCAAGGCAGCTTACATGGTCCTCCTCCTCTCCATTTTATCCTCACAACAACCCTGTGAGGTAGGTTAGGCTAAGAGTCAGTGACTGGCCCAAAGTCACCCAGTGAGCTGCATGGCTGAGTGGGGACTAGAACCCAGATCTTCCATGTGCTAGTCCAACACTCTAACCAGTACACCACACTGGGTCTCCCGCCTTGTTATGTCACAATATGGCGGGCAGGGGGGAGGGCTGTTTATCTCATTATTAATGACCTCACAAGCGTTATCCAATACATGCCCAAAATCACAGCTATATCCAGTTAGCACTCCATGTTACAATGGTTCCACTACTCTGGGAAAGAAACATGTTTTCCCAGTAATAATACACTGCAGGTTATTCCCAGATCTGAAGCAGTTCTTTGAGGGGAGACATCTGGATCTCACAACTGAGCAGTGATGTCTCATGTTGAAGTGGAAGTCAGGGGTATATCCACCACCCCCTTGTCATGGTCAGATCACTATCTGGTGATGTTAGACTTCTCGGTTCCACAACCCCTCCGCAGGGGTGGAGGACCCATTAAAATGGTCCGCCCCAGGTGTCTTATGGATCCGAATGGATTCCTAAACGTGCTTGGGGATTCTCTGGAGCATGCCAACGGCCACTCGGTTGAGACCCTGGTGGGTGGCTGGAATGCCGCAATCACTGGGGCATTAGATCGAGTGGCTCCGAAACGCCCTGTCCCCCTGAACAGGGTTCGAACTGCACCATGGTTCAATCCGCGGTTACGAGCTCTGAAACAGGAGGTGAGACGGCTAGAGCGCCGGTGGCAGAAGTCTCGCTCCAAAGACGATCAGACACAGGTTAGAGCTGTATCTTCAGCCTATCACATGGCAGTGAAGGCAGCAAAAAAGGAATATTATGCTGCTTCTATCGCATCTGCAGAGTGCTGTCCCAGGAGGCTGTTCCAAGAGGTCCGGAGCCTGGTTGGTCCAGTGGCTCTGGAACTACTGGAGCATTCTAAGGCCTCCTGTGAGGCCTTGGCAAGGCACTTTGCAGATAAAATTGATCGGATTAGGAGTGTTACTCCATGCACTGTGGATACAGTTAGTGAGCAAGAGGCGGCCTGTGGCAAACCGGTTTTGTGGGGTCGGTTCCAGCTTCTTCCTTCTGATGAAGTGGACAAGGTGCTTTCATCTGTAAGGCCGACCACCTGCTTACTTGATCCTTGCCCATCTTGGCTCATTATGGGCTGCAAAGAGAGACTGGGTGAGGGGATCAGGGCGGTGGTGAATGCCTCCCTTGAGGAGGGAGTGATGCCATCAGCCCTCAAGGAGGCAGTGATAAGACCACTCTTAAAGAAGCCCTCCTTGGATCCCCAAGTTCTGAACAACTTTCGCCCAGTCTCGAATCTGCCATTTTGGGGCAAGGTGATTGAGCAGGTGGTGGCGATGCAGTTGAAGGCACACTTAGAAGAAACCGATTATCTAGACCCATTTCAGTCAGGCTTCAGGCTTGGGCATGGGACAGAAACGGCCTTGGTCGCCTTGGTGGATGATATGAGGAGGGCTCTGGATAGGGGTGAATGCTCCTTCCTTGTTCTCCTCGACCTCTCAGCAGCTTTTGATACCGTTGACCATGGTATCCTCCTGGACCACCTGGAGGGGTTGGGCATTGGAGATACCGTATTGCGGTGATTCCAGTCCTTCCTCTCCGTCAGGTACCAGAGGGCAGCACTGGGAGAGGAGGTTTCGGACCCGTAGCCGCTCACTTGTGGGGTGCCACAGTGTTCCATCCTCTCCCCGATGCTATTTAACATCTGTGTGAAGCTGCTGGGGGCTATCATCAGGAGGTTTGGGGTGTGGTGTCATCAATATGTGGATGACACGCAGCTCTACCTCTCGTTCAAATCTTCACCAAGGTTGTCCATAGAATCCCTGTCCAAATGTCTGGAGACGGTGAGTGGCTGGATGGGGAGGAATAAGCTGAAGCTGAACCCTGACAAGACTGAGGTACTTTTGGTGGGAGACAAGAGGAGGCTGGGGGATGTTGACCTGGTGTTGAATGGGGTACGGCTACCCTTGAAAGACCAGGTCCGCAGCCTGGGGGTCATTTTAGACTCCCAGCTGTCCATGGAGGCTCAGGTGTCAGCTGTGAGCCGGACAGCGCTGTATCAACTCCATCTGATACAGCGGCTGTGTCCCTTCCTTCCTGACCATCTGCTCCCATCGGTAGTACATGCCCTGGTCTCCTCTCGTTTAGACTACTGTAATGCACTCTACTTGGGGTTACCCTTGAAGACAGTTCAGAAGCTGCAGCTGGTGCAGAACGCAGCAGCTCACCTGATTAAAGGCAACCGCTGGCGAGATCACATCACTCCAGTGCTGAAGGAGTTGCACTGGTTACCAGTTGTTTTCTGGGCCAAATTCAAGGTGTTGGTTTTGACCTTTAAAACCCTATATGGTTCCGGCCCAGCCTATCTTAAGGAGCGCCTCCAACAATACCAGACAGGCCGCTTAACAAGATCAGCCTCGGATGGCCTTCTCTCTGTCCCATCAGCCAGGACAGCTAGACTGGTGGGGACGAGGGAGAGGGCCTTTTCTGTGGTGGCACCCACTCTGTGGAACTCCCTCCCTAGGGAACTCCGCCATGCCCCCTCTTTAATGAGCTTCCACCGTGCATTAAAAATGTGGTGGTTCAGGCAAGCATTTGGGGTGGGTTAGGGTATTGTAAAAAACGTTTTGATTGTAGAATTTTATTATTTTAAACTGTTTTATTATATATTCTGTACATCGCCCAGAGTGGCTGGGTGACCAGCCAGATGGGTGATTAATAAATATAATAATAATATTAATAATAATAATAGTAAACTGATAATCTAGAAAGGTCCTACCACTCCTCCCTGGTTGGTGCCTTCTCTCCTTTAAGCCTTTCACCCAGCACAGTTATTCCCAGGCAGCTAGCCTATCTAGTTGCCGTGGCAACAGGCATTGCAAAATCAGGTAATCAAATTCAGGGCCAATCCTGCTAGTACTTACATCTTCCCTAGGCAATTCACCTCACTTCTGCTTTTCTCCCTTACACTTAAACCATGTCCTGCTGTATCCCCTGTATCTGTTGTGAGAATAAAACTTTTGGTGGATTTGTAGGATCCCTAAATCTGGAAATAAAGCAGGGAAGATACCTTGTGATGAATAATTAGTCCCAGCATTTGGTCGAATGCCTGGCCCCTGCCCTGCAGCAGCTATTGGGCAAATGGTGTTTTGCAGACAGATGCTGATGTTTGCCCATTTTGGCTGCAGCCTTGATCCTATTCTTTAGATTGCCCTTAGCATATTAAGAATATGAATGGAGCAGCAGTTGTTGGAGTTTTAATATTAGATATTCCGTGCTTAACAGTTATGTTTTCTTTCAGCTTTCTAGAAAGAATAGACAGTGTCAGTTTGCCTGATTACACACCCACAGATCAGGTGAGTAAAACAGGAAGCAGCTGGGAATAGACTACAAACCAACTTTGTAAATTATTTGATTTCAAACAGAGTTTACATTTGAAAAATGTCTGTTAGATGAGGGATGCGTTAATTCAACTGCATACTTCTCATAGTTCAGTGACCACAATTACAGACTTGTCAAAGTGTTGTATTCCTGGATCCAGGATCCAAAGACTTGTGAATGTAGTTATGTGAGCCCACTGGCTTTAAACAACATTTATATTACTAGAGGTGCCTAGAGCACTGTCTGGTTCAGTTTTATTGGATGAGTTCCAGTTGTTGAGGCCTGAGGATGCAGACAAGGTGCTTGGCCAAGTCCAGTCGACCACCCATGTGCTTGATCCTTTGACCTTCATGGCTTATTACATCTAAAAGAGAGGGGATGTCTGGCTGGGTCCAGGAAGTTGTAAATTCCTCCTTGAGAGGGGAGATGGTATGGGCCTCCTTAAAGGAGGCTGTAATTCAGACACTCTTGAAAAAGCCTAACCGGGACCTGGATCAAGTTTGTAGTTTGTGGGTGCTCTTGGATTCAGCATTGTCACTAGAGACACAGATGGACTTGGTGGCACAGAACACCTTTTATCAGCTTATGCTGACATACCAACTATGTCCTTATCTGGGCAGAGATAACCTAGCTACCGTTACACTATCCATGCTCTGGTAACCTCTTACCTGGATCACTGCAATAAGGCTGCCTTTGAAAACAGTCCAGAAACTTCAGCTGGTCCAAAAAGAGGACAGCAAAATTGTTAGTTGTTGACTGGCCAACATGATCATATTATGCCTTTACTTTTCCACCTGCACTGGCTGCCAGTCCATTTCCAGGCCCAATTCAGAGTGCTGGTATTAACATTCAAAACCCTAAATGGCTTGGGGCCAAGTCACTTGAAGGATCATCTTCCATATATACTTGCCCAGACCCTACGATTGTCTTCAGCGATCCTTCTCCTGGAGCCCCTACCAAAGAAAGAGACTTGGGTGGCTACTAAGAAGAGGGCTTTTTCTGTTGTGGCACCCTTGCTGTGGAATGAGCTTCCCAGAGAGGCTCACTTGGTGTCTACATTGTACTCTTTTCTGCGCAAGGTGAAGGCCTTATTTTCCCAGGCATTTTAGTCTTTCTGTTTCTGTTGTTTTAAATCTTTTACTGTATTTTAAACCTTTGCACTGCTGCTAAGTTTTATTTTGGTTTTTATTTTATAGTGTAGTTGTAAACTTTAAAACTTTTATATTGTATTTTATTGTGTTGTATTTTGTAGTTTTAATTGTTGTGAACTGCCCAGAGAACTTCAGCTATTGGGCAGTATAGAAATATAATAAATAAATATGACTGCTTTTGAAACTGAAGGTAGTCTGAAAAACAGTTTGTTGTATGGCATGGGAGTCAGCTGTTTAAAGAACAATAGTGGAATGGACTATGACTCCCTTGCTTGAACCTAAGCAGTTCTTCAGATCCTGGCATATATGTAAAAGCAAATTTCAGTTCTTGGAACATCTGTTTTTCCATTATCTGGTGCCGCCTAGAACCAAAAACATGTTAGTCCTTTTTGCTGTTAACTGAGAGGCAGGCATCACAATGATATTTGGCAGCTATTACATACGAAAATGTACATGTGGGGATAACAAAAGTGCTTACTAACAAATTGAGCACTTTGCAAAGTTACAAAATCAGGTTGATACCAGAGATGTTCCTGATAATCAGGGGCTCTACAGAGGTATGTTTTATTGTCTCTCATCTGAATGCATACAGTGGAGTGGGGTGGGCAGAAGGTAGATTCGAATGTACTGGCAGATCTCTGGGTGATTTGACATAGATCAGCAAGGATTTCTAACTCTCAGTGGTTTAATAGTGGCAATAACAAAATGACTCCCTCCCCCTAGATTAAACTGCAGGAATGAAGAAAAAAGGGGGAGGGGATATAACCAGGAATGGATTTTTTGTGTGGAAAAACTATGAGCTGCATTCAGTTCTGATACTCAAAACAAATTATTGTGGTCAGAATTCTTTAATTCTAAATGTATGTCTTTTGTACCAGGCTCCGGTTTGTGGATCTTAGGGTTCTAATTTAAAAAAACCCTAACATAGTAGATTCCAGAACCCTGAAGTCTGCCTTCTCTGCATTAGAATAATTGGGCCAGTTCGCATGTCTTGACAACCCAGTTGTCAGGCCTGAGTGGGAGCAAGTGAATGTGCTCTCTCTGGTGCACTTGTCACTTCCGCTTTCAGTTAACCTACGATTGCCCCATTTGTTGTTAGCATGACATCCGAATGCAGACAGTATGGGTTGTTTAGCGGTTAAACAACCCAAAGTTAGCCTAACAACAAATAGTGGGTAAAATAACCCACAGATTGCCATTACGTGTGAACCAGTTCATTGTGTCAACCCATGTCATGCATCAATTAATGAAATGTTGATACCATGTCATGCATCAATTAATGAAATGTTGATATATCTATTACACGTTCTTTTAAAGTCCAGGTTTGGTGAATGTTTCTGAAGTTGAACATGTCATACACTTCATTGTGTTTCTTGTTTCCAGGATCTCTTAAGATGCAGGGTTTTGACATCTGGGATTTTTGAGACAAGATTCCAAGTAGATAAAGTAAACTTTCAGTAAGTACATTAGTAATAATCTATACTTTGTGCTCAATATTGTAATCAGTGGTAAAGTGAAGCAATTAAAGTAACTTCTAAAAAATTACGAAGTGTTTTTTTCAAACATTCTTGCCCTTGTAGGACTCAAAAGGAGAAGCTCAAAACGTACAGACCAGCATTATTATCTGTTGTACAGGCCACTGCTGATTATGTACTTCTAAAATATTGCTTATTGTTTGGTAAACAATACAAAAGATTAAGGATGGACCTTGATCTTTCGAACTTTAGTGGACATATTTCATGACCATATACTTACCCTGAAAACTAAAGAAAAGAAGTGTAATATCTTGTCTTTCAAGGGTTCCATAGAATAAGCTCACATATAAATGAAGGCTCCCATATAGCAGATAGAAGGTTTATTCTTTGATCCAAATACAAACCAAACACCAGCGTAACCTCTGTGCTAGGAACAGGCTAAGTGAAAACACTTGGTTAGTTAAATACTCTACAGCTGTGCTGGAAAACAATTAATCTTAAAGAGAGATTTCACACAAGAAGTATGTTATTTTGCTGGACTTAATTCAAATGACATATTACAAATCCAGGTTTTCAGATATTCTCTTCCTACTAAACAAACATTGCTTCCACAGACAGAATGTTAATCAGCATATAGGGTATTCCTGTCATTAATATTTTTACTAATCTGGCTGCAGTAATTTTTCCCCAGTAAACCATTTTAATACTTTCACCCATTTGAGTTTTTGATATATTCTGGAATGTTCTATATCCCGAGCCTTTAAGATATGCTATCTGTCTTCAGCATTATTATTATTATTATTATTATTATTATTATTATTATTATTACTACTATTAATTTTATTTATATCCCACCCTTCCTTGCAAGATGCTCAGGGCAGCTAACAACCCATATAAAACAGTACAACATATGAGCACCAGTAAAATCAGTTACTACATTCTAAATAGTGCGTATATAACTCTAGTAAGCCTGAATAAGTTTCTCACCCCGGTAAAAATTTTACAGGAATTCAGAGATCCATACTTCCTTCCTTTCTGTGAACTGCTATAGACATGTAATCCCTGCACTATTCCCAGTAGGTTTGTTTGGTCTACTTTGTTTAGTTTTTGGATCTAGTAAGTTTGTACTCCCAGCCAGACTTTTTTCCCATTCTGCAACTGACTCCTCCCTCCTCAGTTGACCAACTATCTATTGGCACCTTCTTAATGTGGTCAGAAATGTGTCCTTGCTAGTGGGACTTACTAAAAATTTTGCAGCAAGTACAAGAATGTTGAGAGTATTTGTGCCCTAAGATAATGCCCCCTTTCCTTTCATGCAGTATTTACTGCCATTTCATTTGGAACTGCAAAAGGGGTACAACGTAGCATGTAAATTGTGATTTTCCTTATACACGTGAAAAGATAAACTCTCTGGCTTTTCAACAGCATGTTTGATGTAGGTGGTCAGAGAGATGAAAGAAGAAAATGGATCCAGTGTTTTAATGGCAAGTAATATATTCACATTACATGTTTGGTGTCTTTTTCTTGTTCTTCTTCCAAAAGTACATTATTTAAACTGAGCTGACTTTCTTAGCCTTAGAAAACCTTTATCATTTTGTCTAAATAACAGACTGCATTTGTAAATAACCAGTATAAAACTGGGTTGATCATTCAGCATCATACTTTTTGCAATGTAACATTCCTTAGTTAAAATATTATTCTCTCTTAATTCTGCCCGTTGTATGTTCTTCCCCAGATGTCACAGCTATTATCTTTGTTGTGGCCTGTAGCAGCTACAATATGGTCATAAGGGAAGACAACAACACAAACAGATTACGGGAGTCCCTGGATCTTTTCAAAAGTATCTGGAACAATAGGTAAGATTTCCATGCAGAGAGCATATTCATTTGGTGAAAGCAACAAAAACAGTATCTAGCATTTGAAGGAGATTATTGTGGAATGTGTGGTTAAACAAATTCAATGTTTGTATTGTTTTTAAAATCATTTTTGTACTCTTCAAAATAATGTTTAGTGCCGCTAGCATAATTGTAAAGAATCCAGAGATCCCCATGTACAGCAGTAGGCTACAATCTGTTATGGGTAGGAATTTCTCTGACCAGATAGAGAATAGGTGCTGATCCACTTTTGAGGGGTGACGCATTAAAGGCAGGATATCTGGGATAAGTCCCACCTCAGAAGTGATCACTGCTTTTAGTGCTAACAATTCCAACTATCTTTTTGGCAAGGCACATGCAGGATGACATCCATGTGCAGAAGCTTTTTCCATGTTGCCCTTGCTGGATCCATGTATATATGTTCTTGCCTCATCAAGTAGTGCTTTTAAGCTGATTTTTCCAAATAAATTATTTGTCAGTGCTGTTTCATGGAGAATTATCATCACGGAATCAAGTCTGGCAATGGCACCAGTCTGCCATCCTGCAGTCAGGCTTACAACCCAAAAGACATGACACAAAAGGAAAAGGGATTGCAAGGGAGGAGGAAAAAGCAAACTTAGGTACTAGTTCGTAGTTAAAAGATGACATCACCATTCCATCAGAAATGGACCTGCTGCAGGCTGCGCACAGTTCAAAAACAGGCCTTGGGAGGCCTCCAAGAAAAGGCCTTGCATCCCAGCCCTCTTGTTCTCAGTGTAGCTGGTTCTGATGGTCTCTGTGAGGAGGGGCCAAGCTCACCTGGGGAAAGCCAAAGCAAGTGGAGGTGGGGGTTCACCATCCTTTCTGCTGCTGCTTCCACCCAGATGTTAAACAAAACAAACAAATGGGACAGGGGAGAGATTTCTGGGGACACGATACAAAACCCTTAGTCTGCATCATTCTGCCCATTGTATGTTCTTCCCCAGATGTCACAGATACAGTCAGGGACAGAAATATTGGAACAAGGATAACTGTTTTGGCAGTTGGTCTCTATACACCACCACATTGAAGTTGAAAGGAAACACACCCAGATGGGAGCGAAGTCAGGACATTCAGCTGTAATCCAAGGGGTTTGACAAAAGTGGGGCACTAACCATTCAGGAAGGACAGCCAGTGGCATACCCCCCCTCCATTGTTGGTGGCTCATAAGTAATGGAACGAATGGCTGACAAGCAGCTGCATGGCCAGGTGTGGCCTGTTTCCTGGGTACCCCATGACCAAGCAAACAGATAAAAGGCTTGGAGGTGGTTCTAAGTGTTACATTTGCATTTGGTAGCTGTTCACTGGAACTCCCAACATGAGGTTCAAAGAGGTGTCCATGCAAGTGAAGGAGGCCATCATTAGGCTGAGGAAACAACATAAACCCATCAGAGAGATAGCAAAAACAGTGGGAGTGGCCAACACAACACAGTTTGGAATATCCTGAAAAAGAAGGACTTAACTGGCAAGCTCAGCAACAGCAGAAGGCCTGGCAGACCACGGAAGATAATTAAAGTGGATGACCGCAGAATTCTGCTCAGGGTGAAGAGGAACCCTTTTGCAACATCTAGCCAGGTCAAGAACACTGTTGCGGAGGTAGGCATGTCATTGTCAACATCTACAGTCAAGAGACAGCTTTATGAATGTAAATACAGAGGCTTCACAACAAGGTGCAAACCACTGGTAATGCTCAAGAACCGAAAGGCCAGATTAGCCTTTGCCAGCAAACACCTAAAAAAGCCTGCCCAGCTCTGGAATAAGATTTTTTGGACTAATGAAACCAAGATTAACTTGTACCAGAATGATGGGAAAAGTGTGGAGAAGGAAAGGAACAGCTCCTGATCCAAAGCATACCACATCATCTGTCAAACATGATGGAGGCAATGTTATGGCATGGGCATGTATGGCTGCCAATGGAACCGGGTCACTGGTGTTTATTGACCTGTCTGCTGATGACCTGTCTGCTGATAAAAGCAGCAGGATGAATTCTGAAGTGTATAGGGTTATACTTTCTGCTCAGATTCAGCTGAATGCTGCCAAACCGATAGGACGCTGCTTCATATTGCAGATGGATATTGACCCAAAACATACTGAGAAATCTACCCGAGAGTTTCTCAAGGCAAAGAAGTGGGATGTACTTCAATGGCCAAGTCAGTCACCTGATCTCCACCCAATAGAGCATGCTTTTCACTTCCTGAAGACAAGACTGAAGGCAGAAAGACCCACAGACAAGCAGCAGCTGAAGGCAGCTGCAGTAAAGGCCTGGCAAAGCATCTTGAGGGAGGAAACTCAGCATTGGGTCATGTCCATGGGTTCCAGACTTCAGGCAGTCATTGACTGCAAAGGATTTTCATCCAGGTATTAAAGGCGATCGTTAAGTTTGAAATGATGTTGGCTTGTTTCATTACTTATGAGCCACCAATGATGGGGGTATGTGTATGCCACAGGCTGTACTTCCTGAATGGTCAGTGCCCCACTTTTGTCAAACCGCTTGAATTACAGCTTAAAGTCCTGACTTCGCTCCCATCTGGGTGTGTTTCCTTTCAATTTCCATGTGGTGGTGTACAGAGGCCAACTGCCAAAACAGTTATCCTTGTTCCAATATTTCTGGCCGTAACTGTATTATCTTTGTTGTGGCCTGTAGCAGCTAAAACCATAGTCTTTAAGATGAAGTAGAGGAGGTGTTATGCAGATTTAAATTAGGTTAGTAAAGAGAGATTTCAGGTTACACTACACTGAAGGCTCCTGAGACAAAGAAGCAATAGCTGTGCTTTCTTGGAAAATATAAATGCCAGCAATTACTTGGCTCTGTTTCAGCACAAATTGGAACACACAGGTCTCTTGTAAGGTAGACTGCAGAAGTAAAGAAATATATGGTAGTCCTACACATACAACAAGGATGCTATATGTATATAGGAAGAGGAAGCAAGGTTAACCATGACAGAGGTATGTGCACACATGAATTAGCTTAAGTCCAGATGGCTCCACAAGGAAAGTTGGAAAACACCTAGGATTGCGTAACAATTTTATGGTTGGAGGGAGGCAAGCAGGAGAGAGGCTGTTTCTTCACCCCCAAATATAGTTGTCAGATCTTGTTTGCGGAAGCAAAGATGGTTGTAGAGCCACATGCATTGGTCCATCTTCAGTATAACTAAAGTACTGGTTTAAGTTATCTGCTAATGTAAAATGGGAAGTTACATGCAAGATATTTACCTGGAGATACATCAAAGTACATGCATAATTCTCTTATGGAATTAATAACCACAGGATAGCTTAGATGGCTTTTTTTTAAGGATTGGATAAAATAATAGATCTATCTACAGTTGTGAGCCATAATAGCTGAATGATACCTCTATATTTGGAGGTATTATACCTCTGATTGCCCACCAGCGGAGGCATGAAAGGTCATCATTTCCATGCCCTGCATGTGAGTTCCCAAAAACAACTGGTTGGCCCCTGTTGGAAATCATATTGCTGGACTATGCTTCTTTGAGTCTATACTAAATTCTGGTCCTTTGCAGGTGGTTACGGACAATTTCTATCATTTTGTTCTTGAACAAACAAGACATGCTGGCTGAAAAAGTCTTGGCAGGGAAGTCTAAAATTGAAGATTATTTTCCCGAATTTTCACGTTACACTGTACCTGAAGATGGTGAGTTTCTTAACTACATCGTGTTTAAATAGCTAGAGTAATTCTTGCTGTCCCTTAATACACTAGTATGCCATGCACAAATCCCTTAAATAAAATTACGCCACACAGATATGAAAGCAAATATATCCACACACAACAGAAATTAAGTTTTGAAATAATATTTTGTTACAAGCAGTACTAGAAGCCTGTAGCCAGATAATTGGCTGGTTAGTTCAATATGTGAGATTTAGGCCTCACCCTAAACTGCTTCTTAGCCCTAATCATGTCCTTAGGGTTGCCTGGTCACAATGCTGAAGCAACAGTAGACATAATTGGCCAAACTCTTGTCACTGGGGTGGGGAACATGTGGCCCTCCAGATGATGTTGGACCTCAACTCTCAGCCCTAGCCAGCACAGTCAGTGGTGAGGGGAGTTGCAGTCCAACATCTGAAGGACCACACGTTCCCTTTCCGTGTTCTAAACCTAGTAACCCTATGCCCCTTTTGGCTCTGTAGCCAACTGTCCCCAGACATCCACACATCCTGCCACAGATTCCCCTGTCCCTAGACCCTGTGTCTTGCAACATGGTTGCTCTTTCTTCAGTTCCATGTCTTCTCCACCAGCTCTTCTTATTTTGTTTGGTTCCTTCTCTCTGGCTTTTGTCTTATTTTGTCTGCTTTCTTTAAGAACCAATTTGACAAATGCCCTGGCCAGTGGCAAGTGGCCATTCCACTATGGTGAATGCCCATGCAGAGCCCCATGTGGAGCACTACGGTTGTGAAGGTCTTGTGGCACCTTCTCACTACCCTCTGGTGAAGTAAATCCGAGGCCAGAGTTGCTAGGCTGTGCAGTGGCAGATAAGAAGTGCTTAACTTGGTCCTTATAAAAATATAAGAACCAAGAGAGATGAAAGACAGCAGGATGGGAGGAAGGAGTGGCAGAAACCACAACAATTGGGGTGAGCTACAACCCAGCTTCAGGACTGGCAAAGCCAGTAATAACAGCAGCACCCACTGTTTCTGCAGCAGCAGTTCAAATGGTACAAGTTACACCGTAGCCACAACAGCTGCTACAATAGCTGCCTCAGCCAATGTTTCTGACAAGCCCCTCCGTCTTGGAACCCAGAGAGCCACTGCTGTTCAGTGTAGGCAATACTGAGCTAGATGGATAAACAGTCTGACTCAGAAAAAGGCAGCTTCCCATGTTCAAGTGTGCCTCTGAAGCTCAGTGCACATCAGAAACAAGTCTCAGCCCCTTCCTCAATGGAGAAGTGGGGTCACTGGCAAACACACATTTTGACAGGCTACCAAAGCCAGCCAAGATTGCGGGGCCCTGCGCTGACCAGCTTTCCTAACACTCCTCTCTCCCTCGCCCCATAGCATACAGACCCTCTTGATTTTAAGCACTGTGAAGTTTATTCAGAGCCCCTTCTATGACTACCCTGCCTTTGCCTTATTCCCCGTCTCCTATACCCTTTTCCTCACGTCTTAATTTTTCACCTACATTTTTGTTCATTTTCCTCTTTCTCAGTCTTTTGCCTAATCTGCACTCTTCTTTAGCATCCTTGCCTCTGGACTTCTTGTCTCTTAGCATTCCTAATTCCTGGGATATTTTCCCAAGCTCAGCCATCCTGTAAAGTTTAATTCCATGTAAACTGACAAATTTTCCTTCCCTCACAGAAGTTGGACTGCTCACTATTCAGTTTCTTGAACAACTGAGCATTCCATGCCATTCAGCCAATCAGTGTTGGAGGCTTCACTGCCACAAGCATAAAGTAGATAGCCTGGGAGCAAATTCTATATAGTGTGTTAAGCATCAATGTGTTGCACATATTAAATCTCACTTCAGTGCCAACTTGTCAAACAATGGAGGGGCTGTAGCTCAATGTCAGCACACATGCTTTGCGTGCAGAGGGTCCCAGGTTCTATCCCTATCTGAAACTCCTTTCTTCTCATCACCATAAGGGTTTGTGTTAAGATGATAATAATGACAATTTACACACATGAGAATATTGTGGTTGACGTTATTAGAACTATACCAGTTTAAAATTATAGAAATTTATGTACCTAATGCTACCGTCGTAAAGCATATATGCTGTTCAGAAGCAATAAGTGTGCAAAATGAAGTTAGTTTTATTTAGCAGTATCTACCATAAATGTACCACACATACATAAAAGACAGTAAATATTATTACTCATTTATTTAATGTTTACAACAGCAACACCAGATGCAGGAGAAGACCCCAAAGTTACAAGAGCAAAGTTTTTTATCCGGGATGAATTTTTGGTAAGTATTTTTTTTTAACTGAGAGGTTGCATTGATTTACTGTCCATAAACTTGTTCGACTACAAATGATTTTTACTACAATCTTCAAAAGTTATCCAAAGGTCATTACAGCATGAAACCAGCAGTTATTAAATAATTAACCATTATTGTCCCTATTTTATAAAATGCAAAAACTGTAAATGTGAGTTGTGCAAAAAGAGGTGCTCTTCCTATTGTCCAGTGGGCTGCATGAAGTATACCCAGGGCTGTGTCTAAAGGGCCACCAACTACCAAATGCAGCTGCCACAATTGAACCTCCTTATGTTCTCAGAATATTGCTCTATATGTTTGATTGCCTGCAAGAAATATGACCTTATTGTTCATTTATACATTTGCCTGTGCATTTCCTAGTCTTTAGATGTGGAAATAGGCTGCATGGAAAAAAAATAAAGCTGTACGTATATTGGGAAAGTGAGTAAAAACATGCCAAATCAAGTGCCTATAAGGGGCAGAATTATTTACTGTTCAGTCTGGTACTCCTTTCAATGCCTTTAGACTTTTACCTCTGGCCTACTTGTGCGTCAACTGAGAAAGTAGGATTAATGCATATAACCTTCTGGATTTGGTTTGGGGTTTTCTTTACCTGGCATTGAATCCGATATGCTTGCATTTTGTCATCTCTAGAATTCAGACTTCCATTTCTCTAAACAATGCTGTGTTAGTTTGATAACTGGTCGATGGAAAGTGTAGTTAGTGCCTTTTGACTAAAAGTAGTCTTGAGTGTATGTTTTTTCTTGTCCCCTGCAGAGAATAAGCACGGCAACAGGGGATGGAAAGCATTACTGCTACCCACACTTTACATGCGCAGTTGATACAGAGAACATCCGCAGAGTGTTCAACGACTGTAGAGATATCATTCAGAGAATGCATCTTCGCCAGTATGAACTATTGTAATTAAGAACACCATGGAGCCTGTGGTTTTAAACATCTTCTTTCTAGACTTCCTCACATGAAGTAGAGGAAAATACTATATAGATATGTCTGCCTCCTCAGTTTGTTTACTTTGATTAGCCTTTCAACCCAGTCCATGCTTTAGGGGACAATATGTGTGCTTTATTTTTATATGCCACTTCTTTGTCATTCCACTAAGGCCTTTGGCTACCTCTGTTTCCTTAGATTTTGTTGCATTTGTTTGTCTGTTTCCTTTTTAATTGGACATAGCCTGCTAAATTTTTTCAGCAGGCTTGTTAGTTCAAGCTGGTATCTGCTAGTTGGGTAACACCATGTCATACCTATAGCGTGCGTGGATTCCTTTTCTACCATGACACTGAAGAGTACTTGATAGACGGTGGGAAAATGCACTTTGTTTCAGGGTTATGAAATACTGTTGAGGATGTATACACGCGTGATGTAGCAGCACCACAATATTTATTACACAGTCACAATTTTTAACATAATTGAGTTGCAGGTCAACTGATGAAGTGACCTCCTCTTTTAAGCCATTATTGGCATAGGAAATAGAGTAGATAATGAGGCACAGGGAAGATAAGCAATTTTTCTGGAGGTTTGGAGCTAAGAGTCTCTACACACCTCAGGCATTTGAAATTAAAGCTACTTTTTCAGCCTATTGCACCTAGGCAGAAAATCCACCCTCACTTACATTGTTTCTTCTGTCCACAAATGGTCCAACTAGTTTAGATCATTTTTGGACAACAGTCTTCTCCCTATATATATATATATAATATATATAATATATATATTTTGTTTTACTGCTGGTTTATTATTCTATTGTACAGACTGTAAAGTGTAATATTATTTTGTACAATTTTATTGACGAAAAATACTTGTAGAAGATCTTTGTGCCTTGATTATGGCTGTACCTGTAAAATGAGCTAAGATGTAAGTATGTTTTTGATTGCGCTGTACAGCTTGATGTCAACTTTACCGCAGCAGTGACTGGAGGTAAAAAAAAATTATCTGTAGAGTTTAGAGTTTTTTTCTGGTTTATATAAAAAAGCTCTTTAGTATAAAAAATTATAAATTATGCAAATTTTAGTCATTTACCTTTCCAACTAAATTACTGCTGCTACCAGATATTGCAGCAGCATGCCTTTCTCTCACTCTCAGCTTTAAAACACTGAAATTGATTCAAGTGTCCAAATTGCAACCTGGAGTTGTTTTCATGGGAATCAAGAATCTTGTTTTACCTTTAAAAAACTATGTTCAGTAATTCTTTGGTCATTCACAGAACTTTCACAATTGCACAGATTGTGAATGTGTAAAATCACCAATAGATAAAGGCTCTTCAATCTTTGTTGCAACAGCCGCTTTCATTGTGCACATTGCAAGAAAGAAGGTGTAACCCTTATGTTTGGCCTAAGAGAATTACAAGATGACATTATATTTCTCTTAATAAAGAGACCTTAGAAAATGGGTTTATTTTAAATATTGTAGAATTGCAATGTGTGAATATTTCTCAAACTTGAATAATTTATGCAAATGACATTCACAAAATAAGTTGTGGTACAGTACAATATAAAAGCAAAAATTGCTGTAGCAATAAGGCATGCCCTTCTCCGTAACTATAAGATTGCTTTATATTTTATACATAGGTGTTATGTCAGAGTACATAGTTTCCTGTGTACAAGATAACCTGTACAAGCATTTAAAATTTGTAGTTGCAATAACAAATTTAGAAGTGTTAGCCTACATAACTCCATAGATTAATTATCACTTGCATTATCTTCGTCCTTTGCTTTAATTTGAAAGACAAATTACTCTGAAATATTTTCAACCACACAATGTGAATCAGTTTTTAAATAAGGATAGCATGTTTGTTATTTATATAAGCCCAGACTACTTTTCCTAGTAACTGGGCAGACATGTTGTGGTTATAACTCTGCAGAGGGGTCACATTAGTAATCTTCCTAGGTACTGTAACTTTTAAGACCTCATTTAAAAACCACTTTGAAACTGCTTCTTTGACATACTTTAACAATAAGTAATGCGTATTCTCAGGATGTTTGAAAGACACTTACATGGAAGTGATTGGAGATACCAGTGAAAAAATTCTTACTTCCCCTAAAGACAAAGGAAAAAATGTAAATTGTTGCCTGACAAAAGTGGGAAAATATAATTGGGCGGGAGCAGTTAGAAAAGAGAATGGGGGAGCTGTCATTCTGTCCTATTTTATCTCTTCCCAAATGCAACATGGACTATACCCTGTAAGTCAGTCAGCCAAAGGGCCCAACCTATAATATAACTGCCTACAGTTGTGCGATGTTGCATTGCTTCACCCATAACCTAAACACTTATTTAAGTAAATTAATTCAGCTTCAGGACTTCCTGTGGCTTAGCTTAGTGCCCCTCCTTAAGTTTTATTCCTAAACACATTACTTAAAAATGCCATTGATCTGGATGGGCCTTAAGTGTTTAGGATCTGAGTGTGAAGTTCTCTGGCCAGGACCATCTCCTTTAGAAAAATGCTAATACAACGTGCATCACGCCATTATAACTCTGTATGAACCATGTGGGGGGAAAACAGCAGCTGCTTACATCTTATTCCAGGGAAGAATTTCAGCCAGACTTCTAGACATGTGTCTGTGGAATACCCAGACTGCACACAGCTATTTCAACAGTGCAAAAGTCTTGTCCTCAGTTATTTACCTGGTTTGCCAATACTCTGCAAGCCTGCTACCAAGGGGTTTTGATGACTGTCACATGACTGCCATCGAAAACTATGTCTAACTTTAACCAAGTGACTCATCTAAGGCTAGTAAGTTACTTCTTCCCAATAGCCTTTTGTTTTTGTAATATCTTACTGTAAAATAACTCTACATCTTGTATTGCTGACATCAAGGAAAAAAGTACCACATCAGATGGTCACGCAGCAATAACACTTTAAAATTGTTTCCAATTAGAAAGACAGAGCCTCTAACAGCATAGGACACTAGTGCAGACACAATAGGAGGCTTGTAGGACTTACATAGTGTACAGTTACAAACTTTTAATATACTTATTTGATACAAAAACTTTAGCAAGAAAATGATTCATTTGATTGTAGAATACAATATTTTTGTACAGCATGAAGCATTTGGTTAATTTATCCTGTGTAGTAAAGTCATATCAACTGTATAGGACTTTCTGTATGTAAAGGCAACCTGCCTTTGGGCTAGCAATTCAAGTACGCATTTGCTGGCATGAATGTAGTCTGATGGACTGTTCTTTAGCTTTGGTGTGTCAGTGACTGATTACAAGTGTCTGACTCTTCATAGTGCTTTATACTTAGTGATTAAACGCTGAACAAAATGAAAAGGGGAAATGAGAGGCTGAAAGTGAGCTAGGATGAGGACCACAAGCACAGCTCCTGCAGTACAGTAGATAGTAATAACTGTGTTCTCAAAAGGAAGAAAGCACTTGTAGAGAGAGAAGTCTGTCGACGTTATGCTGCCCTGGGAAATGGAAACAACAACACTTTATAAGGCTGAGGACATGCGGTTGTATGTTTTCAAATTATATTAATGTAGACGAGCTTAGTTCTTACAGCATCAGTGCTTTCAACTGTTCTGGGGAGAAGATTCAGACAGCTTTGAAACTAGTTTTGTTAGATACTTCACTGTTAAGCACTAAGCTGCCCTGGGACAGCCCTGTTCCTGAATAAGAGCACAACAGCTGCTACTTGGCTGGACCTGGGCAGGCTTTTCCTATAGCCATGACTGTCTCAGACCATATAGTAGCTACTGGCCACCTTTAAGAATTAAACACCTTTAAGACCATTGAAATCAATGAGATTAAAGGTGCTTAATTATGTTGGATGATGGCTACTATATGCTTGGGGGACCAAGTGTTTGAGATAGCATCAGATGTGACCAGATTAGTTACACGGTTGTAGTATTTGAGGGGAGAAGGGGTTGCAGGTAATTAGGCAATTAGCCAATCATCATCTATACTTCTGAATGCTGGAAATACGACATTCTGAAGTTAACTGGATTATTTGGTAAGTAACCACTTTGAACGAAATAAAAAGGGAAACAAGATGCCTTTCAAGCAGAATTGTTTAACATCATGTTACTTGTTAAATGGGGAAGAACTTTTATCTATGAACTAAAAATTGTAACTAAACCTGTAACTGCTTTGCCTTTCCCCATGCACAAGAGGCTGAAAAAGTAAAGTTAGGTAGAGCTGGTTTTTGAAGACTGAAGTATTTAAATATGTTTTAGAACTGGGAAACTTGTGTTCCTGGTTAATCTACTGAGAGTTGTAATCTAGTATACCCAAAGTAAGCAAACTGTGAATTAGGTTCATCTGAATAGAACTTTGCTGCCCTACGAGATAGCTTGCACTTCTGAAAGACAAAGAACCAAGATATGGTCTTGTGGAAAAATCAGCCAAGCAAAAACGAGTCTTAAATACTGTTTGTTGCAGACTACTGATGATTGTTGCAGTCAAATTGTTTACACTGTATCCTCTTTATAGAAACATACTAAATAAGCTTGTATTTACAAACTGTTGTAAAACCAACAAAAATACTTTGCACTATACAAGCTGGATGGGTCCCCCAGTATGTGCTTTATAAAGTGGGTGCTTTGTATTCAACTTAAGTGTACTTTTGGAGAGGATGGGAAGAGCTGTTTTGTTTTGCTTTTTTACAGGTAGCATCAGTCTGAGAAAATAGCTGATTGCTATGTTGATTTATATTATGAAAATTATCTGAAAATAAAAATTATTTAAATTTACCATTATGAAACTAGGATTGTTTCTATTCCTCCAACTGAATGATGGAACACTGATTTCTGGAATTTTCCCATTATGCAACACTTCACAGGCACTGTGGGTATGACCACTGAGAATCAAGCGAGGATGAAACCACCATAACAACTATAGTAGAGAGTAAAACATTGTAGACATTTAAATTTCCTGACTTAAGAAAACTTTTCCACATAACTTGTTATTTTTACCTTGCTATCAAATTTCCCCTTTAATTATTTTCGTCACTGGTACTACAGGTTTTATACTGTCAATTCAATCAATACAGGGAATAACCCAGCTCTAATACATAAGGACCAGAAGCACAACTGATACCAAGCTTTTTGCCTAGCACAGCTTTTGACAGGGAGCGGGGATGGAAACTCAGCTCTACCCAGGTTTATTGGACTTCGAGGCAAGGGCTAGATCAACCAGCTACTGTGGGGCCAGCAACCAACATGCAGTTACAAGACCCAGAGAACCACTACAGACTATCAAACCCAGGCTTTGCCTTCTCTTTCTCATCTCCTTGAGCACAAGCTGGTAAGTTTAAAACCCATGGTTAAGGAAAAAACACCAAAATTTCTTAGGAAGTCCCCATCAACCTCTCCCTTAGCAGTCCCTACCCAGTCACAGCCTCAAATTTGCATCCTCTATACATGAGTACCCCCAACCACATGGGAGATGGTGGAAGGCGTTCTTGATTAGCCAAGGCAGGACTCTGTGCGTGGACTGCTCCCACAACCTGACACGGAGTAGACCTGCACAGCTTTTTTGACTCCCAATATGCTTGGCTACATAGGATCAATCAATCAGTTTATTGATCCAGTCAACAGACTTCAAAATGAGACCTAAACGGAAAAATAAAAGCCTTTGCTTCACTTACAGAAGCAAAATCCTAAAACATGAGTTGAATATCTCTATTTGTACAATAAAAAAGAGAAAAATAAAGCAAGCAGAAAAATTAGTCTAGTTCAATAATAGTTTAGACAGTATCCTTCCTCACTGCTCTCAGCAAATATTTGGCTACAATTTCTGTAGAACTCTTTTGTATCAGAAAGAAGAAAAAGAACATAGTATTCGGACAATCTTGCAGGATACAAATCAATTAATGGGTTCGTTAAGTCATCAAAGAGAACTTGATAAAAATTACAGAAATGAAGAACATGGCTTACTGTTTTGATTTCTTCTGAGCCACAAGGACAGTCTGTTGGAATAAGGTATCCCCCTAAATCTCCCAAGAGAGTTGAGGGTATCACATTAACACGTGCCAGAGTAAACACCCTCCTATACTTTGAGATCCTTAATATTTGGAAGTATTTGGCTTGAGGGTTGGCAGAAGCCAGATGAATGCTAAAGGAGAGCACGTCTTATTTGCTGCTGTGCGTGAATCTTGAAAACCTGTCTTTAATGCACTGGATTATACAAGATCTAGCCTTATCAGGGCAATATGAGAACAGCCGCAATGGAGAAAACCCTAGATGTTTTTTAATGTGCTTCATACAAACATTTTACATATGAATATGAAAAACATGGCAGAAAAATCACCATGTATGATACCACAGTTCTGTTATATACCAGGAACTACATCTACATGAATATGGCTTCCTATATTGTTGCAGCATAGCTTTGCGTCAGAAGAACAGCACTTCTCCAGTAGTTCTGGGTGGGGCAGGCTTTACTTTTGGGAAGTACCTCCGCTTGGTTGACAGACAGGGCTCCCAGCAAGTATGACACCAAAGGCTTTCCCTCAGCTCCCACACCAGCCCTGATTGACTAGCAAGTTTCTGGCCCAGCTATTCTCCAAGCTGTTACAATACTGAAATTTACTTCAACAGCTGATTTCTTTTGTGGGAGAAAGACACCCTTTCAGACAGGGACTTGGGTTGTGCTTGGTTGCACCCAGACCCCAAAGCCTGAAGAAAAGAGCATCTCTGAGAAGAGTGTTCCTGAGGAAGCAAAGCTTCCTTCTCCTGGCACAGTTTCCTGTACTTGGCTTGTCCACTTCCCATGCAGAATGGAAAAGCACCTGGCACCAAAGCAGAAGACTGGCAGACACTACTTTTCTGCTGCACCTTTGGGCTGGGAGCAAGGCAAAGCGGTTGCTCGGTCACAGCGACCTTTCCTGCTCAGCAGTTGGCCATACTCCATGGCACCCTGCAGCTCCTCACCATAGGCAGACACCGATTTGAGTGTTGTGGTGAAAGTAAGCGATGGTGACTGCTCTCTTCAATCACAGTTGGGGGGAGGGACACACTCCACTCCTGGCTCATCAGCTCATGCCACTTCAGCAGTCATGAAATAGCATCCCCCCAGCAACTAGAGCCCACAGGTGCCATGAGATCAGATATGGTACTGTTAAGTAATACTCCAGAAGAGGCCTCTCCTGCTTTCCTGTCTCTTTTACCTCAGGATTATTACTATAGCAGCAGTGTGATTGCTCTGGATTGCCTTTTTCCTTCAGTGCTTCAGGAAGCCAGAGAGGGCACATTGGAGAAAGATGGCTGCTCTCAGTCTTCTCTCCCATGAGCTAGCAGCTCCCCCTTCCCCTCATGAAGTACAGGGCTGGAATGTGGAAAGGGCCAAACACTAGTACAGAGATCTGCTAAGAATATACAGACATTATTGTTGGCACACTAAGGGTTAATATTTAGAGGAGGGACCCTCGGTTCTTGATGGACCACCCTCTTGTTGTGGTACTTAAGATGGCTACTGAGGTTAAGTGCAATGAGAGGTTTCTAGTCTTCAGTAGTTTCCTTCGTAGAAGCTACTGTCGCTCCTTTGGTGGAAGCTAGACAATACCACCGGAATGCCACTGTAGCATTCAGTAGTCAATTAACAAGACCCCTAAGCATGGCAACATTCAACGCTTCTTAAGCCAGAAGTTGCTCGATCACTACACAAGAATTAATGATTACAAAGTTTTTCCATCCTGGAGTGAAAGTTTGCTGATACCAGGATTCAGATCACTGGCATCCGTTTATTCTTTGAAAGTGGTCTCCACAAATGTTTCCAAAACAGGAAGCTTCCAGTTATCTCCTGTCAGCCGTGAGGGAGTTTGTCAGTTCTTGTACAGTTTATGGCACCGCTTGGCCTGCAAGGGGTGAGTCTTTCCCTACCTAGATTGTATCATTTTCAGGGGGTCCTTCTATCTTCGAGCTATGCTGCATCTATTCCCAGATCAACATGTTCCTGAGGCCTGATTGTCTTGCCTTCTCTCTGCCTAAATTCCTATCATCCAAAAGGAGAAAGAATGGCACTACATGGATGTTGGGAATCCTCCATTTCTATTTTTCCAGGAGCCAAAGTTTTAGAAAGTCTGAATCTTGTTCGTAGTGTTGAGCCACCTTCTTTGAGTGCGGGTTTCTACCTCCACAGTGGCTAGTTGGATAAGATTTTGCATTAGTCTGATTTATCTGATTTAATGAGCGTCCGTCATGCATTAAAAATGTTGTTGTTCAGGCAGGCATTTGGGATGGGTTAGGGTATTTTAGAAAATGTTTTTATTGTAGAATTTTATTGTTTTAAACTGTTTTATTATACGTTGTACATCGCCCAGAGTGGCTGGGTGACCAGCCAGATGGGCGATTAATAAATTTAATAATAAATAAATAAATTATCAGTCCAAGAGTCATTACCAAAATACATTACAGTTCATTCCTTGAGATGTTTGGCTGCTTCTGCAGTTTATGAAATTTGGCTTTCAGCTGAGTTAAGTGTATAGGGCAGCAATCTCAAGATTGGTCCATACATTAATTAAGCACTACCACATTGATAAATTTGCCCCTTCTGATGGTGCATCCTTTGACTGATGTGTCCTCCAAAACGTTGTGTCTAGCACATGAGAAAATATAATCCCATACTTGGGATGAACTGCTTTTCTACATCACAAACATAAAGACTGACTGTCAGGGTTCCCCTTATTTATTCATTCATTCATTCATTCATTCATTCATTCAATCATTCATTCAATTTATAACCCACATATATACAAAATACTCTAGGCAGCATACAGAGTTATGACCTGGACCCCCTGGGCAACTCCTTAAGGATCTCTTCCCTCCTTAAGAATCCCACCTTCCTTCTTTTACCTTCCCCTTTTCAATAACATGGGGTTTAAGCTGTAGGCGTGGGGTGATTGACACTCTAGACACAGGGTTTAACTACAAGAGTTTACTGGTAAATTAAAGCAAGCAAATTACAACTACAGGTATTTATACAATAGAGCTATGTGATACAAAAGACATTAAGAGAAAATAAGTTGCAAAATGCAAGTTCCCTAGCTGTACTTAAGACTTTTTCAGGCTGCTTCTTCATGCTCCCTCTTCAGGCTCCGGTCTCCCCGACTCTGCTCTTACAGGCTCTCTCGCTCTCTTTATATAGCCTCCTCCCTCAAAACCGAAAATACTGTTTCAAATCTGAAGAAATGAAACTTAACTGGGGAAATGAAACTGAAACTTAACTAGGGAAATGAACTACTCTTCTTAAGGATACCACCTCCCAACAAAGAAACCCAAGCCTCTAGGCTTGACCTTTTTTTGTTTTGCATCTGTAGGCTTCAAACCTTCACAATGACCCACTAAGAAACCATTGGGAAAAGGGAAATTTGACCTTTCCATACATTTCTGTTCTACAGCTTCCAGTGGAGGGCAGTGTTCCCACCCATATTTAGAGACTGAAAACATCTGGCAATCAGAGACAGAAGCATGAGCCAATGGCTCTGGATCATTATTTTTGGATGTGTAAATTTATTAGCATCCAACATAAATATCCTGAACCCAGTGGAATCTCCTACTATTGCTTTTTCTTCAGTGTGTATCTTAGTGCAGTTGTACTACTGAATTTTTTGTGTGTGTGTGTTTATTTTTTTTATTTATTCAATTTGTACCCCGCCATTCTACCAAGAAAAATGGCACTCAAGGCAGCTATATATATTGTTTTCACTTATTAGGACTAAGGGGCCTTCTTCCAGGATTCATTTGGGAGATGAGGAGAAACCCCTTCCCCTTGATGTCATTCTTGCTGAAAGCCCTGTCTGTTGACCAAGAGGAGGGACTTCCCAAAAGTAAAGAATGGCTCACTCTGAAACCTGTGAGAATGGAAATTTCCAGTAAGTTCCTATTTTCCTTTTGATAATGATTCCACAAAGGTAGAGTTACTAAATGTAATGTAGCAAAAGAGCAGCACACAAACCTATGAAACACCTTAGAAACGTGTTGAGTGCACAAGGGTGAAGAGGGACTGATTGGGAAATATGCCATCCTAGAAGTTCTTTGCCCTGTTTGGTGAGAAACTCATACATGAACAATATAAACTGCAGCAGCTGATTATAATTACAACTACAATTTGCCAACAAAATAAGAAGATAGACTTGCTTTGCATAAAATACCACTACCGTTATATATAGGATCAACAACTGTTTGCGAAGGTAGCTTGTATACCTCCAAGAATCAGGACAGAAAGCACAGACATAAAGCATCTGCTTAGAACACACTGAACATACCTTTTGGGAAGCTTCTTGAGAAAGCACATCAACCTTCTCTCTAAAGAGGTCATCCTTTTTATCCAGAGGAGCAGAATCTTCTCCTGTACATTTTGAGTCACTTCTTCTATAAAGAGGATAATGCTGAAAAGTTGAAAAACGAGCACCAAACAGGTCATTAATAAAGTCCTTAATGTACTTATGCTAAATAAAATACAAAGATGCCCCATTCTATCATGGTCTCCCAACGCACCTGTAACAGAATTGGAACTGAAGCTGGGAGCTTGTCAATATCGCCGCACCTTTTCTTGAACTGCATTTGTTCCTATCAACAAAAATCAAAGATTTCTTTTTCACATCCTGTATTGCTTTATAGAGAAGCAAATGGAAGATTAGATCTAGAGAATGACATGACAAGGCAATAGCCACGGCTATGTCCTACTCTCCAGCCTGGAAGTTTTAAAAGAAGATATGCCTACCATGTACAAGGAACTGCTGACTCAGGGCTGAGACAGCAGATGCACAGGAGATAAAGAATGGCTGCTTGTGAAAAACCCCAAGGGCTGGAAGTAAGACTTCCAGGCGGTCTTACAACAGAGTAGTAACACCGAGAGAGACATATACAAAGCAATAACAGATAAAACAGCAGAAAGTAGCAGGAAGACACAAATCATAAGATTCAGCAAACAGATAAAAAGTCTTCATTTGGCACTGAAATGAGTTGGTGCCAGGTAAGCACCACTGAAGAAGACAATCCCCAAATGGGATGCTACAACTAAGAAGCCCCCATCTCTCTAGTCAACCATGCACCTAACATGGTAAGGGACACAGAAAAGAACTTCTGAGGATAACCGCAAGGTTCAGGCAGTAGAAGGCAGTCTCTCTCAAATACCTAGGTCCCAAACCATTGGGCTTTATCAGTATTCAGCACTTTGAATTGTGCCCAGAACACAGGCAAAATATGATCAACAGAGCTGGTGTCACTTAGTAACCTGGCAGCATCACTTTGTACTAACTGGAGTTTCAAAGCCAGACCTATGTACAGTGTATTGCAATAGCCAAATCTGAAGGTTACTAGGGCATAGATCACTCTGGTCAGGCTATCGCTACCCAGGAGAGGACCAAGTGGGGATACCAGCCTAAGCTGCTGGAAGGCACTGCATACCAGAGGCCACTTGAGCCTCAAGTGGTAATACTGGTTATAGCAGTACACCAACAACAAAGCTGATCCATCAGAGGGAATGTAATCCTATCCGAAACAGCAAGAGACACGCTCACAACGTCAGACAGACCACTCTCCAATAGTACCTTCATCTTTTATTGGCCCTCATCCATTACTGATTTCAAACACTGATATAGCACTAGATAGGGAGAGGTGATTCAAGCCCAGGTAGGATGACAGTTCAATGGCCAAGGCAGATACAACAACCTTCGCAACTACCATTATTGTACACATGTTCCAATTCAGTGATTTCAGATTCACTTCAATGGAAGAAGCAGCTTTCCAAGCATTAAGGGAAGCAGAACATCTTTATATGAAGGGAAATGCCTAACAGACATAAGAATTCTGTGTACACATTGAACCAACTGAACTCCACAGTAATAATTTGGAAAACGAATGAGGAAGTTCCTAGGAAAAGTCACAACCTAGAGTCTCAGTTTAGGAAGATTCTTTGAACACCTCAGAGGGCTGAAGAGCCTTCCTAATGAGCTAATGATATCCTTACCTGCAATGAGCAGTTGAGTTTGTGAGAGAGTTCAACGAGCTTTGCTTCCGCTGTTCTGCAGATCATACAGCCATCACCCTCCAGAGCAACACTGTTCACCATAACAAAACTAAGTGTAGAAGAGGAAAAGGACTGTAATTTATAGTGTGTGTGTGTGTGTGTGTGTGTGTGTGTGTATAGAGAGATTCCATGATAAAAGCCAGAAAGAAAACTCAACAAGATAGAAGCACTGTATCCAATCCAGACAGAGCTCTTTGATATGCACTCCAATTGCAGTGCAGTATTTTCCAAAATTACTGGAGCAAATTCAAAGGCTCTGAGGGGTCCAAAAAAGTAGTATTCTACATTATTTTATATGCTTACAACAGGAATGAGCAACCCTGGGCCAAATCAGGGCTTCTTCTCCTTCCCATCTCATCCCCTGCAACAATGTGGTCTCAGTCCTATCTCCATGGGTCTCATCAGGCAGTTGTAGGATTTCTAAAGGGACAAGGAAGGACATGCTGAAAGTAAAATGGGAATTACTCCTAGGGGGCATGCATTCAGTATGGTAAAAAGGTGAAATGTCACATTCCTTCCTCTTTTTAGTTTCAGCTTCTTTACTTGGCACAGGTGCCAATCAAGCTGGTAAATGGGAGAAGACACGTATGCATTGGAAGAGGGAAAAAATGTCATAGGAGAGAGAGAGGGTGTGAGTATACACACACACACACACACACACACACACACACACACATATATACATATATATATATATATATATATATATATACACACACACATACACACATTCTCAGATATGGCCCTCTAATTTAAAACTTAGACTGTGTCTCCCTAAGGATGATTCCCTGTCCTGTGTGTGACTTGGCACAGAATAAAAATGTGTTGCATAACACCGAGAGCCTTAAAGTAGAGCTTACCTCTGTTCAATAGGACTCACTCCCACATTAGTGTGCATAGGATTGCAGCCTAAAGATTTAGTTAGGATACAAATGCCATATACAGAACTCAAAATAGCTTCTACAAGTTGTTCTTAAGCGGTTCTTCAATTTAAACTTGATATTAGGTTATCACAACTACAAAAGGAATATGAGCAGTGGTCCTTATCTTTGTAGCAGGCATATATTAAACAAAAAGCCTTCTCAGAATAGCCAGAATATGATCCTTAGATCAGGAAATATATTCCCAGTTAATTGTTTTAATTACAGTGGGATAGGATACCATCACTGTAAAACTGATAGCTTCCTGTAAATGCCAAGATACATGGTGTTAATAAATATTACAAGGTGTCAGTAAACAATATGCCATACTCACTTTACCCCTTTCCGAGTTACCAGCTTTTCTGAAGTGAAGTTGAAAGCTTTAGAAAAACGTTCCAGTTTGAATGCAGTCATTCTGTGTGTAGTAATAAAAAGAGTACTACATTTAATTTAGAATTAGTACAACCTGCTTGTAAGGACTCTTAAATAGGGATTAAAGATTATTAGATAAAGAGAACTGACTTGGCACAGTTGAGCTGGACTTGATGACTTCTGGGTTTCTTCCAGCCTTACAGTCAGTCTATGGTTCCATGACCACAGAATTTAAGAAAGCTCAATATTAAAACTGCCCAAAAAGAAAAAAGAAAACCTCAGGTGTGAGAAGCTGGCTGGAAATACAAAAACCTATTCTGCAATCCTCATGCCACTTTTGGGGGGAAGCTATTTCACTGTCAATTCACCAAGCAAAGCACTTTGGGTCATTTGGCTGCATTTTAACCCTCAACAACAACAGGACTATTCTTTTAGTATAGACTAAACATAATTGGGCTACCTCTGGCTTTGGCTTTACAACTCAGCCAGCTGCATAGGATCACACGCTGAAATGATGCTAATGTATCATATTTCAAGCAAAGGAGGAATATTTTCACTGAGTGGAGCCCTAATGAAACCTTTTCAATTGTGGTGCACATCAGGTCGAATGATCTCCTGATCAAGACCAGGCGGGCTCCTAGTGTGGAATGTTTTATCCAACAACTAAAGACATACCTGTTGCTCAGGCATCTTCCTGACCACTAGCATTGCCAATTAAATGGGATATGTAACAATTTTAATACTGTTTTATTGATTGGTTCTACTGCATTTTGTTAGGTTTTTATTTTGTGAACAGCTCTGATATTTATTAGGGGGTTTTAAATGAAAAGCAATATATAAATTTTCAGAAATAAAAACATGTCCACAATAAAGGATGTCAAATTTTGGAAACGTTTTCACACCCATCAAAAGGTTCTTTCCCTCATTTTAAAGAATTTTTCAGGGTACCTGAAAGGGGCAGGAAACTGAGTAAGTCCCAATCACCTCAGCAACCAGGCTGATGCTTCCCGTTTTGTCACATTATAGCAATGAAACCACTGCAGAACATCAAAACACAGAGCATCTCTCCAGATGCACTTTTGGATACGCACTGCATAGAAGTGGGTCAGAGCTTGCCGATGTCACTATGTAGCTATTCTTTATGGAGCTCTATGACATCATCACATTCACAACATGATCCCTAATTGACTAGGACCACAGTGAAGGAGACAAAGAGCACTGTTAAAAGGCAACAATTGCTTGCAACAGATGTGGAAAATATAATAAGAGGAAGGTGGCAGATTTTCAGGGTACTCTAGAAAGCACTCTTGCCACAAAACTGGTGATAAAATGACAGCACAGCTGTAACCCACAATGGCTACATGGCACAGGTGTCTAAGCACTTGACCTCAAGCATCTGATAGGGCAAAATGGTACACTTATTTCTTCCAGAATACTGAAGCATGATAGCACTGAAACTGGGACAAGGCTTTCCCAAGCTCGCTGCTTATATTTTAAGATGGCGGGAAAAGGGTCAAAAGCCGCATACATCACCTGCATTTGCCAGAGAATATCCTTCCCTCTCCCCTCCTCCTAGTTCAATATATTACAGGTTTTCGTTTTACTGTGGAATCTGGACACTTACTCTCATTCTGACAATTCTCAGCTTTGCACTGATCCTGTTTTTTAAAAGATACTCACTCATAATGAAAGCCAATGTCATGGTTGCCAACAATAACCATTATCTCAGTTTGGGCTGGATGCCTAAACATTTTCAGATAGCGTCTGACATCATCTGTCCAGGCCTGCAGGAAAATGTATAAAGGTTCTAACACTGTATAATTCACTTTAAATGGCTATTAAATTTTATCACTTTCAATAGATATTACTGTTTGTTCCATATCTCTGCTAATTATCACTGACAGTCAAATGCTAAGAGTCATTACTATTGACTGGTTAAGAAGAGCTACTTGTACAATATTAATATTGCAAGTAAAATTATGGAGAGAATTTAGAACAGGGGTAGGCAACCTGGTGGCCTCCAGAATATAACTCCCATTAACCCCAGCCAGCATGACCAACGGTCAGAGATTAACGGGGATACTCCAAAACATCTGGAAGATACCAGGAATTTACCCACATGGAGCTGTGGCGCATGCTGGCTGCCATAATGAATCTGCAAGCCCCAGCTGGGGATAGCTGTGGCTCGTCGTGTGAACCCAGTCGGCAGGGGTTATTTGAGAGTTAAACAACATAATGTAAACATAATGGCAGACACCCCAAGGGTTAATTAACCCACAGTGGGCTGTCGTGCCATCTGAACCAAGTCATACAGGAGCACAAACACCGGACGTTTCTGTAAATTTTCTTTACAATAATTAGTATCTCAGTAGCATTGATCCACATGTAGCATTACACTTCTTTTAACCCAGCAGGAGTCAGGATTATTCTGCTGTTTCCCACTCTGGGCTGCTGACGCATCTGACGCACAACCATTAACAACTGCTTAAGTCAGCATAAATTGATTTTTCCTGATTTTGTGCATGTTGAATCAGTCATATGACTTGTTCAATATGTTTTCAGCTTGCCCTATTCCACATACACTGGTTCAGGTCTCCGAAGAATATGATGAATGGAAATCTGGCTTTAAACACACAAAAATAATCTATCCAGCACATTCACCTAGTTTTACATTGGTGATTTAAAAAAAACTGATGTAGATATCTTTCCATAGAACCCCTGATAAGAGTTGTCCACACTGTTCTTAGCTATAAAGAAATCTTGGTGCCTAATTCAAGGGTAGCCTAATGCCAGTTGGTGAACTCAAAGGAAGAACCCTGCTGGGTCAGACCAAGGGTCCATCTAGTCCAGCATTCTGTTCACACAGTGGCCAACCAGCTGTCGACCGGGAACCCACAAGCAGGGCATGAGCGCAACAGCACCCTCCCACCCATGCTCCCCAGCAACTGGTGCATGTAAGCTCACTGCCTCTGGTACTGGAGGCAGCACATAGCCATCAGGACTACTAGCCACACTACTAGCCTCCTATTGATATCTCCTTTCCTCTTAAACTGAGCAATAGGAACTGGTGGCAGAACACAGATCAGGGCTCCAGTACCTGAGCTTATCCGTGCTAAGAGAAACCTGCTGTAAGTGCTACAGCAACTACCTGGAACATATTACTTGTCAAATCTATCTGTAAGAATTACACAGTTCGATGCACTACCTAGTAAAGATGAAATGTTAGTATTTAAGGTACATTTGGCCCAATGACTTCAGAGATCTTCAAGTACTTTAGCTTAACAGTGTTATGGGTTAGGATGCTGGTTAGTAAGGGCTACTATGAAAGGAAGCTTTAAAAGAACGTTATTAATTTCATAGCCTCGGTCTGTTGTGCACAAGTTCAATAAAACCCTATTTTGCTTCAAGAACACTTTGGCATTTCACACAATACTAACCTGGGAAGAGCTCCACTTTCCTTCATCAAAGACATCACCAAGGATAAAAACTATTTCTGGCTGCAGAAGCCAGAGAGCAGTTTGGAAGGCTCTCTCCATTTGCCATTCTCTAAGGGAAGAAAAAAGGTGCAAGACCAACATATTCCTATTAATATTACAAAGTGCTTCCCAAGCCTGAGCCAAAAGGAAAGGGATGCCAATGTACAAAGAACTGGCTGCTTCTTTTACATTACTTAGTAATACTTTTTATGGTCTGTTTCCGGGCGGAATTCAAAGTGATGGTTATGACCACTAAAGCTTTATATGGCTTGGGACCAGGCTACCTGAAAGACTGCATTCTCCCGTATGAGCCTGACCAGGTTTTGTTGGGAGACTCCTTTCTTTCAGTACTGCCACCTTCAGAGGCATGTTTGGTTGCAATGCAAGAGAGGTCTGGAAGCTAGGTTGGCTCCCTCTCTGCTGTCCTTCTGCTGACAGCAAAGCCATTTTTATTCAAGCAGGCCTTTGGCATGTAAGCTGGTCTCCTGGGTTGGATGCCGTTTTTATTTACAATTTATTGTTGTGCTTTTAATATATTTGTTTTATTATTGTTTTAATCAAGGTTCTATTTATCTATGACTGCCAGCAGTCTTCTGTGCCATTTTCTTGATAGAAATGCAGGGGACAAGTCAAATAAATAACTCCAAAACTAGAAGTGAGCCAATACATCTCTGTACTTCAAGCACATTAAAATACAGCCTCCTCTCCTACAGGATTCCTACCAGGATTCCATTCCGGCCTTCAGGCGTGATTCATGCTGCTGTCCTACAAAGCACAGCATAACCAAGAGAACTGGATTTTATATAGTCATACAACAAGCAGAATCTTTAAAACAAAAGGATTCTGAAGGTTCCAATACAAAATACAAATTTTGTATTGGAACAAGCCTTATTATTTACTGAGTTACATGCTGTTTTAAATTATCTACCTGCTTCCTGGAAGTTAATGCATGATTAGCACAAATGGATTCTCCATGCCCTTCTGACACTGAAAAGACTGATATTGTAACACCGGAAAGAGAAACACTCACCTCTTATAATGCAATGGATTGAAGACCTTACAACGCTTTAATGGGTGGTGTATAGACACCACCTGTGAATGGATACTTATTTGGATATTTAGGGCTGCTTTTGTTGAAGTTTATGTATAGTTCACAGGAACTGTATTTTCATATATATACACACACACACGCTTCATATGTATGCACTGAAATTGATATATTCAAATCAAATCAACCTTTTGGTTGCTAAAGGACTGATACTATGATACTGGAATGATAAAAGCTCACCACCTATAATGCAATAGATTGAAGACTTAGCAATGCTAGCAACATTTGAAAGACTGGTATATCGGTGTAACTTGGACTTATAAATGGACTTATATTTGGATATCTGGTGTGCTTTTACTGACACTTACATGCAACCTATTATTTCTCTCTTTTTTCCCTCTCGCTAGAATATTGTATATTTGAAACAGAGGAGTTTAGAATATGTTTGTTTGTTTTTGGTTTGGGGTTTTTTTGGTCTGTTTTGTTAAGACTCACAATAAAAAACTAATTAAAAAATATTCAAATCTGAGGGCAGTATCCAAATGTGTCATTCTGTCAGTGTAAATGATGTTGAGCTAGTGGAAACTAGGGTCTGAACTATGCGCAAGAGAAGAATCCAACTAGCTACGTTTGCACAAGTGGTTTTGCATAACTCTTATGCAACCCGTTGTACATTCCCATTGTGCAACTGCTTGCATGGGTTGTGCAACCAGTTGCGCAACTACTGTGCACCCACTGTGAACCAGTTGCACATTCTGCTTGTGTAACCAATTACGCAACTGCTTGCACCCATTGCACAACATGTCATGCAACCAGTTGCACAACTGCTTGCACAGCCAGTTGCACAAGCATGGAAATGGGCAACCGCTTGGGCAAGGGAAAGATTCAGTGGAGCTCCACTAGTGCTATTTGAGTTTGCCAAATGTCACTGTTGGATACTACCCTATATAGCCACAATTTTTTTCTTTCTTTTCTTTTGCTGACATTTTACAATAAAAAATAAATTTGAATACATTTCAACTACGCTTTCTCTAGATGTGAGTCTGAACCTTTATTTCAGCATAAGTTATTTTTAAACCCACTGGCTAAAATTGTGCTATTTAAATTTGTGTCCCAAGACTTTTCTGATTGAAGTATGTAGCCCAATCAATCAGCCAAAGCTTGCACTGCTTTTACAAACTTCCCCTGTACAAATTCACATCTGGAAGTGGAATGCTGAACAACGACAGACCTCAAGTTGTAGCGTATAATGCGCAATCTCCAGTAGAGAACATAATGATCTGTCAAATCTGGCTACATCCACAGTCATGACCCCTCCTCTAATTCACCACATAAATATAACCTATTTATATAAACTCTCAAGGGGAGTCCTTTAGCCTAGCAACAGTCAGAATATTGCTGCCCCTCCACCTGACTAGATGACTAGCTGGCTGAATTCACCAAAAGATACATTAATCAAACATGTAAGTACTTAACCCTCTAGATATTGATCTGGTTTGCACAATCACCACATACCACTGTGGCCCACCTGCCACAGTGAATTGCAGTGCATGACGATGCCAGGCAGCTTTGGAATGTTCAAGCCGCAACTACGGCTTGCTGTGTTGTGCAAACCCAGCAGGGGTGGGTTGTTGATGTAGTTAACAAACCGCCCACAACCCTAAAACAGCCCATGAGTTGTGGATGGTTTGTTAACCATGCCAACAACCCACCCTCACCGGCTTTGCATGACACAATAAGCTGCAGTCACGGCTTGAACAATCAAAATGGCCGCCCGCCCACACCACTAAGCCCCACAGGTTAATTAACCCATAGTGGCTTAGCGTGATGTGTGATCTGGTCCACTGTTTTATTCTCCTCAACTCAAGTCGGATGAGACCAAATAAACCACACACACCAAGTTTTCCACACATACAAAGACCCAACATCAACATATTATTAGTAAAACTTACATGTAAACAGTTTTCAGTAGGGGCCAATTTTAATTGATGGGACTACGAATAAAGGGCATTTTTTTGTTATTGGGGGATTTTCCATTCTTTGTTTTCAACTTTTGTATTATAAGGCCAATTTAATATAGCTATAACTTGATGACAGACTGCAATAATGGAATTCCAATATTATATTTGTGTGTACACACACACACTCATGTATAGTATTAAACTCATTCAAAATATTTCAGAATGTGGGGGGAGGCCTTTCTGACCACCTCACAATCCTGCTTCTCATCACCAGGTCAGGTACTTTAGTCAGTGTCTCTCCTCACACTGCCACCTTCAGGCTCTCACCCACAACCCTGTTTGTGTAATGTGATGCTTCCCCACTCTCTCAACTGCTGCCACCAATAACCCTGTTTGAGCTGCTTTCTTTCTTTTTGGTAGCACAGACCAAGCAGCCAGCGCGTGGGGGTTATTCCACGAAACCTTTCTTAATAACTAAAAAGGAAAGTGTCTTTTAAAATTGAAAACAAAGACAGTTTATTTGGTACAACAGGATTGGAAATAGGAACTGGGTTGGGATGAGGAAAGGATATCAGGAATGATAATTAAAATAAGGCAGCACTACAAACTGCACAATATAACTCTTGCTTTTAGTTCTTTTAGTTCTTTAGTTTTGAACAACCTCTCACACCCTCTCTCACACTATCTGACACACTCTCTAACCCACAGACTATCTCACTAGATGTTCTCACTCTTATCTCCCAATCTAACCTCAGACTTATCTAGCTGTTCCTAATCTGTCTTACTCCCAGACTTATCTGACTCTCTAGAAGCAATCACCCCAGCTTTTCTGCACAAGCGCTCATCAATCACACTGCATTCCATTCTCGCTCAGCCACTCCCCCTTTCTTCCACTTGCCAACCTGTCATTCTTGCCCCCACTCTGCCAAACCCCGCCCCACACTCACCTGTCAATCATTCCAGATGCATGCTAGCCACCGTACATATATACAAACCTTTACTATTTACATATCGCGCATGTGGAATTGCCACAGGGGGGTTAGGCTATTTTGGTTCTGATATGTTACAGTAATATGGAATGAACAAGAAATTACTAAAAATGTTTGTTCCTTCAAACAGTAAGTGGCCACAATAAGTTTGCTTATTACATTATAAAAAATAATAATCACATCCAACATCTTCAGAAAGGCACCTATATGGAGGTTTTGGCAATATTCCAATTAAATTTAAATTAATGGATTACAAAGCAGATGCTCAATCAACATATAGGCTTTTAGCAGGTTCTTTAGCAGTGCTCTGTGGGTCCCAGAAAGGGGGGGGCAGGCAAAGATCACCTCTGGCCCCTGCTCCAGCTGCATTTATTCTACATTACCACTAATGGCCCTGTGGGAAGGATTCCAGGAGAGAGTCCGGCAAGCGCCAGCTGGACTCTCCCTCCCTTCCCCCACGTCTCTGAACCTCAACAACCCTCTGGGACAGATCCTTATGCGTTACTTTTAATATTATTCAAGGTGCTTTTTATTAATTTACTATTACCTTACTTGAAAGGATCTTTATTCTGAACAGCAGGATATAAATAACTGTAATAAATAAACAGCTTGTTTTTAGGCACATAATAGGCTGACTGGTAGTTATATATTTACAATCAATTGCAGCATGTTATTGATGTTTAATTCTTACCTCCTTAGCTTGTCCAACCAGTGTCCATTGATTTCACCAAGCAAATGAGTATCTGCTAAAAACATAGCTTTCAAGACAGAATCTGATGTCTGTTCACTAACCCCTGGAGTCTGAATTTTCAACTGGGGCCAATGACACTGAATTATAACTACATAATAAATTAAAAATTCACAGACAATCAAGACAAAAATAGTAAAACACAAAAGTTTAAGGGCAAAAATGCCTCTTTTCCTCCAAGATAAACTGTTCACCATGCTAAAGCATAGAAATGCCATTTCAGCCTACAGACAGCTCTTTCTCCCCATAGATGGTACGAATATCCACCTATTCAGGCCTAGTCAAGCATGTGTTTCAAATAGTTCTTCATGCCAGCCAGGACCCCTGCAGGAGACATAAAATATAGTATTTTACAGAGTATGTTTTGAATACAGGTTTTGAATGTTCAGTCATGTCTCACATATACCCAAATTCAATAACAGAATAAAGTACTTTAGAAGTTCTATAGTACTGAACTGAGACAACAAAGTCACTGAATAAGAAAGCCGACTTATTGTAAAAGGCAAAATCCAACTTGTATTTAATGTATAAATATAAGAAATCATGTGAGGAATACCCATGTGTTTATAGTGCTTTTAACATTTTCTGGTTTTTAAAAATCAGTGAACCCCGTCAAAACACTTAAAGATAGGGTTCACACGACAAGACAATTCACCATGGGCGAGCAGCCAGCCATGATGGGCTGTCATGTCATCTGGAGTGTTTTCTGCGGGATGGCTTATTTTTCCGAAACAAGCCACACCGAGAACCTAATTTTATTGTGGGTTGTGGCAACTGACTACAGAGCCACTCGGCAAGACCAAGAGGGGCAAAAAAGTCCATGCCACTCACTTTTCGTGATCTCTCCAGTGACTGCCCTTCCACCAATGCCAAATGGCACTTTGAAAGAACTGTCACTCTTTGCCCAGAAGCTTTTTTTTTCAGTTCCTCAAAACTGCGCAGTTGGGGTCATAATTTTTATTATTATTATTGTCGGTCTTTCACAAGTGCGCACTTATGGCTGTCCAATACGTGGCCTTGTCTGATCAACTTCCTTGTATGTTTCAGATGTCAAAGGGAGCACCAAAGTGGAGTAGGTAACCTACAGGGAAACTGAAAAGACGAGGTTGCATATCCGCTAATTTGTGTACCGTTCCAAAGGACCAGGAGAGAAATAATACTAAGAGAAAGGAGGGACCCAGTGCTGCAATTTAGAAGCACTGAAAATGGCCAGCGGGGAGGGGCCAAAGATGTCAGTGCAGCAAAAGGGGGGGAGCAATATCTCCCCATTGGCAATGTGATCCTCTTGCTTTTAAGTGTTGGACTGACACTTCTCAGTGTCCCCCACCTTTTCAACACTTCCCCAACTCATCAGCTACTCCAGAAATGGGAGATATTTACTCCCCCCACCCTTTTCATGGCTCCTTTTCAGAGCACTTACTGCTACAACTACTGTGGGGGGAAAACCCTGAGAAGGCAGCTGCATGGGACAGAGTGAATCGGGCCCCATAAGCAACCTCATCTTGTGAATTTCCTTGTATGGTACCTACTCCATTTCCAGGCTTCCTTTGACAGCTTTGAAGAGTGTACTTGCGAAAGACTGACAATAATAATTTTTAAAAACACAACCCCAATCATGCATTTTTGAAGCACCGAAAAAATAAAAAGCCAGGGAACGAAAAGGTGTAGCAATCAGGGCAGGAAGGGGGAGACAAGACATTTTTTACTGCAAAATCCCCTGGGATACATGCCAGAGCCAGCTGGAGGACTGAAGGGGAAAGAGGGGAGAACAAGCCCGATCATTTGTCAGGTGTATACTGTTCGTTTTTTCTACCATGGCTTATTTGCAGGGTGGCTTAGCGTGACATGCAAACCCACCCCAAATGTACTAAAGTGGTCAGCATTATAACCAACCTCCCTACCCCAGAAAGTCACCTCCAAGAAATGTCTACTTTTCTTTCAGCCATCACAAAATACTAGGCAAGATCAGCTAGAAAATATCACTAGACAAGACATTTTCTTAACTAAGAGCGCCATGTTCTAATGAGCCCCCAGTTCAAATTATCTCTCTGCTATGAACACAGTAATGAGTTTGAGAGGCAAATGGCAAGGGCCCCATTCAGTAGAATGAGCATTCTGAAGCAAGTGAAGCATCATCTAAAGGGGGGGGGGGTTGGGGGGACATAGGACCATTAAGTCCAGAGTCCAGAATTATCAAACTGCACTACTGAATGGGAATGATAATAGGGATTTACCTTACAGGACTGTTGTAAGAATTAGTGAAAAACACTTATACGTGAAGCGGTTTGAACATTTGAAAGCTCTCTATAACGATTATCCTAAATCAACAGTGGCATGGCACCTTCTTTAGGAGAAACCAAAATGTCACGAGGCAGAGGGCAAGCTTCTCAGTTCATCAGAATTCTTCTTCAAGGTGATGTTCCATTCCCTCCCCCCACAAGCCGGGGCAAAAAAAAAAAAAAAGGAAAGACAGCAGCAAAGATGTTGCTGGGCATGAAGAACAAACCTCCTAATTTGCAGTCACCCAACTGCAATTCATCTTAACCAGCAACATCTTTTCCCTCCCCATCCCGCTTTGTGTGTTTGGAAGGTCCAGCCTACAGAAGAGTTCTGCTGATCTGAAAAGCTTGCTCACTACTTCGTGACTTTTAATTGGCCTTAATAAAGGCATTTTGCTACAGTCGTTTTGGGGATTCGTTTCTTTGCTTGTTTTGTCTTTTTACTTAACGGATAGTCAAGGATACCTACAAATACAACTTTGGCCTGCTTGAAAGCATCATCCGATGCGTCTTAGTGTGCAGCCATGCCTAAGTACTTGAAGTAGTGGCACCAGACGGGTCCAACACACTCGCAGAATGCCCCAAGAGCTATCCCAAAGAAAGCGACCCCACCTCCTATGGAGCGTCCAATATTCCCCCGCCCGGGGGGGGGGGGAGCTTTTCAGAAGGACCAAAAAGGGGCACCGCAACGAATGGCCAGGCCATTTCTTGCTGCAGACTTGGAAGAGGGGTTCGCTTTGTTTTGTTTAAAGACCTCAAGAAGCTTCGGCCAACTTTCTTCTGCAGAAGGGAAAGTATTTAGAAAAGGCGGAAGGCAAACCTCTTTTCCTTCATAAGCCGCCTCCCTCCTCCACACCACCCCCGAAGAGGTGCTGCTACTCACCCGCGGGGAGGAAAGAGGCGCCCAAAGCAGAGCGAGGAGCCCCGCGCGAAGGAGCCCCCCGGCGCCTTCCAAGCGCGCAGCAACGAGTTAACTGGCGAGCCACGCCAAGGCGTCCCCGGAAGAAAAGCGCGCGCCTCGGGAGGCCAAGAGGAAGAAGCCGCCTAGTTTGCACGTGTCTCTGCTGCACGTCTGCAACGCTCCCCTCCCCCGCCCGCTCTTCGTGGAGCAACAGAAGCCTCGGCTTGGCGTCCCGGAAGCTACGAACGCCTGGCCGCCGGCTGAACAGCGCAGGGGCCTCGCTGGGCGGGTGGCTCTGCGCGCCGCTCATTGGCCCCGTTGAGGCGGCTGCGGTTTGATTGGGCGCCGCGTGGCTCTTGGAGGCAGAGGGGTGGGTTCGTTGGCAGCTGTCGTCACAGGTTGAGACGGGGAACGGGCGCTGCGGAGCTAGGCTTTGAGGGTGGCGTGACGGGGGGATCCCAGGCTCCTCCAAACATACCTACGTATGCTGCGCCAGGGATCTGCCGGAGGGGCGGTTCAACGGGGTGTGTGAGACCAGTCATCCCCAACCTGGTGCCCTCCAGCTGCACTGTACTACAGCTCCCATCAGCCCCAGTCAGCACACTAGGTATTTATTTTGGTTAATTTAATAAAGTAGTTTCCAGATAGGGAATTTTGCTGGTGTGGAAATAAACAAGGCCTCATAAAATAGAACTATTAAGGGTGCAATCCTATGCATGTTTACACCGTTTTAATGTTGTGCAAACATGCATATCTGAAGCTGAAACTTAAAACATAGCTTAAGCTGAAACTTAAAACATTACCACTGCCCCCCACCCAGTGATTCTGAAATAACTTGGTCCAGCATTGAACAGCTTAGCATGAATCATGCCTTAAAAATATATTATGAAAATATACTATGACAAGTGATAAGGCAACTTATATCCACTGTAACACCCATTGTATGGAGTGTAAATAAGCACAATTATATATGTCCTTTTGCAGTGGAGCCATCACCTGGCTTTGTTGATTTCCCTCTTGCATACTGTCATCCATCTTGTGTTATTCCCCTTATCATCTTCATTCAGAGTTTCCTCTGACTCTTCATAATTTCCACTTACTTTCAGCTCAAGGAGCATTAAAACTCTTTGTATCACAATGGGAGGTCATGATGTGGTTTGAATTGTTGTGGGTGATTATTTTCAGTGGGAAACCCCATCTATAAGCTCTGCCTTCTGCTTGCAATGACTCTGATAAATCAAAAGGATTTCCTTTTCTGTAGGGCTTCATACCACTAGTCCTGGAAAAACTGGATTCTATTGCCTTCATAGTCAATTTCTCTTAGGGCGTAATCCTATGCATGTTCAGCACAAGCCCAAGGCTCATCCAGGCTCATTCATATAATGGAATAAAGACACTACAAATCTTGCAAAATATTAAAAATTGGTCAAAGTCATGATTTTATTGCAAAACACAGAATGTTATCCTGATAGCAATTTTACAGAATGCCCTATCAACAGTTTGGTTAAGCATTTTATTTCTATGAAGCTCCACGATGATCACCAGATGTCAACATTTGTGCAAATGTGACTCCATAAGTTGAACTTAGTTGTTTCATACACTTTTCATACTGAGAATTCAATTTTATGGCTTCTTGAAGAGCATATTTTAAATCTTCTATTTCATCAAAAAAATCCTGAAAAAGTAAATACCATACAGTCTTTTAGTTAAATTGTACTTCCCAATTAAACACTACCCCCAAAGTTTGTCCTTTCTTGGGCTCACCACTGAAATACATATAACAAAACATCTCTAAAAAACCAAACGTTTAAATATAACTCAAACAAGATTTGTAAATGGGAGGGAGGGGCTTTAATTTGGATCCAATATTATTTCATTTAACTTCTAATAGATCCAAGATCCAATATTATTTCATTTAACTTCTAATAGATCCAAGACCTTCTCACTACTGGCAGCTTTTGTCACTTGCAATAGATTTTTTGTTTGTTTTTGAAGAGCAGAAAAGCATCAGTGCCAAATCCTATTTCTAGAGCAATTTATTGAGAAGACTCCTGTTCTGGCCAAATTTAGAGTGTGACATTGAAGGCTTAATTACAGAAATTCTTTTCTTGTATGTATTCATTCATTCATTGCATTTATTGCATTTATATCCTGTCTTGTTTCCTCTTTCAAGGAAACGAAGGCAGCTTACATTATCCTCCTCCTCTCCATTTTATCCTCACAACAACAACCCTGTGAGGTAGGGTGGGCTGAAAGTCTGTGACTGCCCAAAGTCACCCACTGAGCTGCCATGGCCAAGTGGGGACTAAAATCCGGATCTCCCAGCTCCTAGTCCAACACTCTCACCACTATACCACACTGGCTCTCATACCGTAATTTCTATAAACAGTATGTACACTGAAAAAGATCAGGCAAAGGAATGACTTCCAACTACCCATACTTCTTGTCCAAATTTAATCCAAGGAATGTAAAAGCTTGAGACAAAACAAATTTCCTTTCTACATATAAACATATGCACATGGGATAAAATACAGATTGCCCAAGCCAAGATGTATATTTGAAATGCAGTCTCCTGCCCCTGAGTAAAGATATACATAATACTGTTGGAGAAAAATGGTTGTGGGGTTCCAAATGTGTAACACATGTTTTCAGCTTTTTGATTCCCCAGTTACATATTCTGATCTACAGTCTAATTTCAATCTATATTACAAACTAGACTGAAGTTTGCAAATTACTAACTCAATCCATAGAACTGTGAATACAACAGAAGGCTGTATGCCTGCTGCTAAACATGCAGAATCTTCCAGCTGCCAAACAGATGGCCAGCACTGTCAGTTCTGAACTGGATGCAAGAGTATTTTTCCTCCCACAGCAAACGTTTTCCATGTGGTACCGGGATCCCTCTCTACATCACCTTAACCTAAAAATAAATTACCTTGTCTAACACAGCAAGCTCATTTCTCAACATTCTTCTTTCTTTGGATAGTGTTTCATTTTCCATCTTCAGACGTTGAATCTCAAAAAGCAATTGGTCTATGATACAATTAAAAATATTTAAAATCAAGAACTGAGTAAAATATAAAATCACGTTACATATTTATACTTTTTAAGAGATTATTATATCTTAAAGCAAAATTTATTTTTGCTTATAAAATCTTGTTTTGAGAAAGCATTGTTAGTCCTGCTAGCTGGAAACTTGCATGTATATTGTAGATATTGTTTCAATTATGACTTTACTGTCAGCTTACAGTCTGAGTCTATGATCTGCTGAAGAGTTAAAGCACTTTTTAGGATTGGTTTTAAGGATCACGTAACTGGTAGGGGAAGTGGAACTGAGGATAGGCAGCATAACACCTAACAGCTGCAAACACTGGCACAATGCATGAGGTTTTGGAGTAAAAAGTAGATATTGAGGAAGAAAGTTTTACAGCATATAAAGCTGGAATGTAGTTTTGACCCAAGCACAATGATTTGCAAGAACCTGACCTGCACATATCTTTAGCTACTCATGCTTTAGCTGCTCTAGTACAAACCACTATCTACATCAGCTAAAGTAGGTTTATATAAACCATGGAGCCAAAAGAGTAGCAGGGATACAATATGGTAGCAAGAAATTCCTTGCAGAGGGAGAGCTGGGGGAGAGAAGAGTGGCTCCACAAAGTGACAGCACTTCCGCTGGACCCATCCTGCATACAGAACTGAGTAGAATTTACATGGAATGGCTAGATAGTACGCACAGTATTGTTACATTTATTTATTCATATCGAGTACTTCCTCCAAGGAACTCAGAGCAGCATACACAGATATCCTCCTCATCTCCTTTTTATTCTTACCGCAACCCCATGAGATACGTTAGGCTGAAGGATAGCACAGGCCCAACGTCACCCAACAAGCCTCAGAGCAAAGTGAGGGTTTGGCTCTGTCTCCTCCTGATCTTAATCAGATGTTAGCCACTATACCACACTGCTCTCCTTCACAGTAGTTTAAACAGTAATCTTTCATGTCACTTTAATTGTGGTATTATAAAATGCAATTGTGGTCCACTTAATGAATAGCTTCCTTGCCTACGACATGGTTGTGTCTTGACATCTATATCAAGTGTCCTTAAATGGTGTTGCAAGTTTAGATAAAAACATTTTTACATCTTTTACAAATCCAAAACAGTGGCATAAAATTCTGGAACATAATAACCTAATTCAGATGCAACAGCAAACCATGGATTCTTATGAGAATAAGTAGGTGCCACCCTCAGGCTCGCTCCTCTCTTTCCCTGCTCCATATATGTATGGAGGAGATCAGAAGGTTCTGAACTAGTTTCTCATTTCATCCAAATACAGGAAACTCTGGTTCGTGGAAACCATACTTAAGTTGTCAAGCCAGAGTTTGATCCTGTTGCAGTAGCCTGATTTGTTAAGTAACTATGGTTTGCATAAACCAAAATTTCCCATACTCTGGCAAAACAGACTAGTTTATTGCAAACCTGATCAGAAGCTTCCACTCTTCTCCCCTTGAGCAAAGATGAGGGTATGAGAGGAGAGAGCACATATGCACAAGAGCCAGTGTGTCAAAAAAAGAGAGAGAGAGAGAGAGAGAGAGAGAGAGAGCAAAGCATAGTATTACCTAAATATTTGCAGGAACAGGTCCCCCTTTTTTTGCACATGCATTTGTGAGAAGATATTTTTCTCTGTGCTGGAACTATTTTGTCCTTTTGTGACATCTTTTTATTTTCCAACTCTTTTATCTTTTGGTATGCTAACTGAAGTTGGCGTTCCAGATCATTAATTTTAACCTATGATAAAATAGAACAATTTTAATAAGCAAGAAAATGAATACCATATAAAGCATACTTGGAAGCACACTTTGTGCACCAGTTCAGGATTATTCTTTATGTGCATCAGTCATTAGCAACAAAAATAAGACAGAAAGCGTCAGAATCTAATCGAAAGCAAGAAATGAAAGAGTGGGATGGAAAAGAGAAATGTCATTAACTCAATGTAAATGCCCTATGTCATATACTGCATAATATCCATCTTGTCAGTCAATCAGTTTCTGCAAATGTAATAAAGGCACCATTGAGCTAAGCACTTTGGAGAATACTGTGACTACAGTCGGTCCCCCACACACTGCGAAACAGATGGGGAGTGCCATTGAGGATGACAGCAACAACCATCTGTATGGCAGAAGCACATACAACATACTGTGCAAGCAGCTCCCGATATAGAATACAACCAGTTGGATCCAGAGTCTGTCTTACATGAGTGGAAGACATGTTGCACATTGGACAGTGACCTCTTTTCCCATTGTGTAACGTCATTTTGCTAATACTGCAATCCTGATCCAGCATACTGGGTTCCGCGAGTGCTAGGCTCTTGTGCAATACGGCACTATGTATAGTGTATTCTTACATTAAAGCCAGATTTCAATCTGTGCATGCTGTGCTACAGCTCGCTCAACGTTTTCATGGAAATGCACCACTGCAACAACTTTTCCACAAGCACATATTTAGATCCAAGGACTTTTATCCAGGCAGAACTTTAAACATACAGCCAGAAAAAGAACTGCTTGCAGAGTTCTATTTCTGTATGTAGATCACCACTGCTACATAAGATACTGATGTTTGATTTATATCCTGCAATTCCCAAGGGCTTGTCAGATAACCAGTTAAAAATGCAATAAGACACACATAATAAAAACAAAATACTCAAAGTAAAGTTAAATTACCCCACACCTGATTAATCCTGGCCATTAAAATGCCAAACCAAAGCAGAAAGCTTTAGAGCTCTTCCAGAACGTATACAGGCTTAGACTTTGATAGACTTCTAGGAGAAGAGAATATCACAATAACGGGTAGCCAAAGAGAATACCTCTCTACATGCCCTTGTTGTTCAAATTTGATGCATGGATGTTATAGTTAAGGACGCTCTCAATTTACCTTAATAATAATAATACTAAGAAAGATATGTAATATATAACAATAACCTCTTATAATGGAATTGCAACTGACAAATGCACGGCTTCTTCACACAGAACTTTTAACTTGCGATTGAGATTGCTCCTTCACGGAAGTTTGCAGGTTCTTTACATGCCGCTGTGACCCTCCAAGGCATCTCCTGCACTAAATGCCTTGTTGCGTTTTTAAATAGATCGCAGATAATAAGCTGGCAAATTACCCCGTTGTGGTTGTGTTCGGCAAGAAGAGGAGCGAGTTCATTGAAAGATAATGGAATACTCAGATATGGGGAGAAGGAGGGGGAAAGGGGAGGGGGGAAAGGGGAGGGGGGAAAGGACGCGGATGAAAAAGGGAGTTGTGATCCTGCATTTAAAACGGAAGGAGAAAGCCCTGTTTTAAATGCAGGATTTTAGGCTGGTGTAGAGATGCCCACAGGAGGGCTGACAAACCAGATTGCCTTGCAATATGTAGCAATTGCTTTAGCAGTAATAACATGCTAAGTAGCATGCAAGACACATACTACTATTTAAAAATATTTATTTCTTTTTTTTTAGAGTTGACATCAAATTATATGACCAAATCTTACAGAAAGTGTTGCAATCATTTCACTTTGTCCTTGGTTTGCTTTTAATTCCTTATTATACCTTTTCTGCAGATTACTATACATCTGGAGTACTCTGAAAAATAAAATATGCAAGAATCAGAAAGAATCACTCATTTTCCAAATACAGATTCAGAGTGCTTCCAGGCAGAGCTTCTAGCACTAACAAAAGGCACTGCGTAGCTATTCCATTTCCCCCTCAACTGAATTTTTGTGGTAAGAAAAAAATATGGCAGTGGTAGAAAGATACAGGACAGTGACAAATGGAACATGATGTCACCTGGACCACCCACCCACAAAATGTCATGTTTGAGACAGGGCAAATGCACAATAAAAAACCTTGTCAGGAAGCACCCATACGTGTTCTTGTTCAAAGCCCACTGAAAAAGAATAGAAGATGTCTAACAGCAGCACTTTGTGGACTCTGTTCTCTATATGTAAAGCGTGTTTTGTTTTGTTTTTCTTTTAGGAAAACTACAGAGTGTGTGAATAAGGAGATTTATGGAGGTGGGGAGCTGAGGATGACAAAAGTGAGGCTGATAAAACAGCAGACAAGTTGGGAAAGGCCTCAGTAAGAGCCAGAGAAGGACCAGTAAGCCCAGAGCTGCCACTGGTACACCAGCACTGGCCACACTTCCAGGTGGAGCTGGACTCAGATATCTCTGGAGATTACAACACTCCCAGGCTTACAACTCTGCCAGCGTATGGAGGAAAAAGAAGCAAGCTGAGACAGGGAAGTAAGAGGCACAGATAGCAAAGGAGGACACCCTGCTTAGCTTGGAAAATCTGAGGAAGGTTGCTTCAATGACAACAACAGGAGGTGAACACTAACCTAAAGGTGGGCAGAAGGTAGATCTCCAGATGTTTTGGGCTTCAATTCCCAGAACTGCCTGCCAGCATGGTCAGTCATCAGGAATCCTGGGAGTTGAGGTCTAAAACATCTGGAAATCTACTTTCTGCCCACCCCGCTCTAACCTACTACCTTCGCCAATAAGAGCTGGGGTGCTTTCAGACAGAGGGTTCCTAACATTACCGCTTAGAAGACAATGAGCAGCTATTCTGTCTTTTCCTTCTTAACATATTTTTCTGATAAGAAAAGAGAAGTATGGGAAAACATGGGAGGGTTATGAACTGAGGATGACATCATCTGGACTCCGTGTAAAATTCCATGAATGAGGCAGAGCCTCAATAAAAGCCTTATCTGGAAGCACCCCTAGAAAAAAGGCAATGTTAACACAAGACTTTGTGACTCATATTTATAGAATGGCCTAGCTAATGAAAGCAAGATTAGTTCATCTACTTTACCAAATGCTAATTATGAGGAAACATAAGAGTCAAGCAGATATTGGATAAATTCACTGTCAACAACATCAAAACAGAAAAAGCTAGACTTGCATTTTGAAACATGAAAAGTGATTGCTTTTGATATCTTAGGCTGCGATACCATGCACACGTACGAGGGAACATTCCTCACAGAACACATTTAGACTGAGTAAATATGCATAGGATCAGAATGTAATGAACATATATATTCAACTATTCTTGCAAAGCTTACCTAGCATTTTCCTTTACTACTTCATTTTCCTTGTGGTGAATCCCATCACCTCTATGGTATAAATGGTTTTCTGTTTGAACCGGCACACTAAATTAAACAAATATGACTTAAAATCTCCTTGGTATGACCAAATTTGACTAATATAATGGTATATTTTGTCTAATCATCCACAATAATCCAATGAAATTTGAGAAAGGAAACTAAGGTTCATTTGTTATCCTTCTTCAGGACAAAATTAAGTATAAATCATTCATACAGAAAAATATTTGTAAGCGTCACAATGGGAAGATAAGGAAAGTCACCATATGGTGACTTTTCCCCCATCATAAATGGTAGTATATATAGTCTCCCTAAGGTCCAATTTAAATGCTTTGTGCATTGAATCAGATTATGTAACATCATGAGGGTTCTGCCAATGATTCCAAGTGAATGCAAACTACACTGTAACTTCAAACCTGACACTTAAGATATTAGGGCATTTAAGGATGCAATCCTAAACACATTTCCCTGGGAGTAAGCCCTACTGAACACAATGGAACTTATTTCTGAGTAAACATGCATAGGATTGTCCAGCATGTCAAGAGTGCTCACTTCCCATATAAGCATAGCCCTGCAGCCCAACTACCCATAAAGCCCTTTACAGAAATAGTTATGTTAACACACTCCAGCGAAACAGCTGATTACAGCATGCTAAACTAGTCTGGCAAGTGCTGTACCATGTCCTGTTTACAACTATAAATATCTTCTAAACAATTTCAAGACATATTATCTTGGTGTTGCCTTATTATACTGTTTCGTACACTTTTCAAATCCTAAAATAACGTGAGGGACAAGGACTGTGTGGATTGGCCTGCTATTTAAGCTGATGTACATTGATTTGTCGATAGTTCCAAGTCAGTTCAAACCCAGTACCGCTTAGCTGGGTTAGCTGTAAAACAGCATACACAATAACAGTTCTGTAAACAAGCCGACCTCTAGGTGGAGTCTCTAGGACACCTAAGCAGCATATATCCATTCTTACTCTCTCTTTGTGACACAGGCAGGCATTAACTTCTTTTGCTCATGCAGTTCTTCTTGTAACTGTCCCAAGTCATATTGCAACTGCTTGTTTTTTAGGCGTACATGCCTCAGCTTTTTAAGCAGCAGCTGGTTTTCTTGACTGAGCTGAAAAGTGAGATATTTTTTTTTCTAAATTTAGGAACAGATGCAGGTTAGTCACCTAATGCAGTCTAATAACTCTCACTGTGTGAAACAAACTGGCAAAAAATGACTTTATCCATTATAATTGAACAAATTATCCAACAGGCAGGCAATATTATGGGGTGAAGTATAGGGCTATGTTTAACTTGACCATGGTCTGTGGAAGATCCATCCAGATCATACACACCCTGCAAAAAAAAAAAAGCTCCCTAGACAGACAGACCCCATTACCTTATCCTGCAATAGCAGGGATTAATGGTATAATTTTAAAATGTTTTCTAGACTACCTTGCATTGGATATAACATTTACGAGGACTTAGAATTGCTTTAACTTTGCTTTCTTCACTCCACTTCTCTTTTGGGCAAATGGGGAGATTTAAATATATACACAAACTATGTTAGTATGCATAAATGAGCAATGACCATGTGCCTTTTCCCCTAAGGTTACCACATTTTTTCCTTTACAGAGCCTATTTCCTTTTAACAGCTACATTGCAGTCATACACATCCAAGATTTTATGAGCTAGGGGAAAAAATAAACTGAAACATACATTTTCTTTAAGGAATTTATATATTGCACCTTCAACCACAAAGTACCCAGGATAGCTTACGATCATAAACATGACAATAAAAGCAATTAAAAAACAATAAAACCTGATAAAACAGCAAATACAAGCCTCATTTAAATCATTTTTAAAAATTAACTGCCTGGGAAAATAAAGAAGGTCTCTGCCTGGGACCAAAACCAAATACAGCCTCTTCAGGGCATTCTAAGAGGCTTCCATCTCCAGCCACTTGGAGGGGACACTGGTCAGACGAGGCCTTCTATAGATGATCTCAGTGCACAGACAGGTTAATGTCAGTTCTAAATTGTAGAAGTGGCAACCTCAGCTCTGGGTAGGAGGAAATGAGGGGCGCTGGCATTCCTGAGACTCTGGGAGGCACCAAGCAATGATGAGGGACACTCTAGGGCAGCCCTCCCGAACCTGGTGCCCTTCAGATGTCTTGGACTACAACTCCCGACATCCCCCAGCCAGCTGGGAGTTGTAGTCCAACGCATCTGGAGGGCACCTGGTTTGTGAAGGCTGCTTTAAGTGCCACTGTCTTGAGGTGAGCAGGAAGTGTCTATCTGTATAGACGGACAAGAGACGCTTGAAGCTCCGCCAGGGCCCAAATAAGCCGCCTCTCGCCACTCACTTGGAGGCACCTGTGAACTGAGGGCAACGCCATCCGCTTCCCTTCTATAACCCCACACCGAGTAGAAACCAAACATCCGGGGGCAGGTTCAGCGGCTCCCCCCGCCCTCAAAGGACGACACACCCAATGGGGCGGAGGGGCGGAGCCTGACAGGTGACCCGCGACTCGCCCGTTTTCTCGGCTTTCAGGTTCAACGGCTCAAAACCACAAGCCCGAGTTTCTGAGACGAGTTCACCACGAACAACAACAAAAAAGGCCCCGTACGCGGGCTGTCTATTTCAGTGCCTGCTCGGTCTAGCCTGATGTCTGCCCTAGGGGAAGGAAGGTTTAATGGCGGCAGCAGCGAAAGATTCGTAGCACGTATTAACCCCCCTCTGATGTGCCCGAAGAAATATTTTAAAGTTCCGGAACTTCACGGGCGGTCTCCACACCCATAATGCACAAAAGGTAGGGCAGAAAGGAAAACAATTTGCTACCTTCGTTTTATGATTATGGGAAGAATTCCGTGACGTCATTACTACGCGACTCTAGATGCAGGTCCCCTTCAGAACTTCCGCTTCTGAGTTCCCATGGTGACGGGAGACTGGATTAACTATGACTCCTTTATTCCCCTACCCACCGGCGCACGCACGCACGCACGCTGGTGGAGAGTCGTAACAAAGGGTTAGGTGCATTCAGAATGAATGTTCTTTGCGTTCAAAGACGGTTGAGTTCATATGAGAGTTCCCATGGGCGGTACAAGAAGGAGGGGATGGAGGAAGAAATAGTAAAGCCCCAAAATTTGGCCAGATGTGGCTATGAGGTCTGCAGGTTTAGACGGGTCTCAGAATGGAGATTTACAGCCTGAATGAATGAGTCATTGGTTGTAGTCTGATACCTGAAACATGTACCAATGGCTAGTTTATTCAGTCTGCAAATCTCAGTGTTGAGACTGGGTCTAAAACTGCAGGCCTCATGGCCACAACACCTGGCCAAATTGTGAGACTTTACTATCTTTCCTGCCATCCCCTGTTTTTTGTACCAGCTAACCTGGTGAAGAGTTTTGGAGATCTTTAAAGCTTGCATATTTTGGTGGCATATTGGTTAGTCCTAATAAAGGTATACCTCAACAATGGGTCTTGGAGGTTTTTCCCCCTTAGACCAGCATAGCTATCTTTGTGGGAGCATTATCCACATATACATAAACATTTATAGAATTAAATATGCCAAAATACTAAAATCCAAGGGGGGAGGTGAAGTTAATTCCATATTGCCATTCTTTAAGCCTGAATAGCAGATTTAAGTATCTTATGCTTGTGCATCTCCTGCTTATCTTAAAAACTATCGCTGACATCTGTGAAGGAGGATGTCAAGCCCCCTTCAAGGAGAATTTCAACTGCCATCAAGTCAGTTGTCTAAAGGAAGAAGAATAGGTCAGCAGAAGCGGTCTTGCTCTCCTTTCCTGGACATCATCTGTTCCCTACCCAAATTTGGTCTGAGGCAGGGTGGGGGTGAGCAGACAGGTGCTTCTAGGAAGGGGTTGCTCTCCAAGACATCTAAACCTACATAGGCAACCAGACATAAAGTGAAGAAGGCTGTTCCCTTGCTTTAGGGTGGAAGATCAACATGTGAACGCCTGCCCCTGCTGAGACTGTAAACAACCTTATTGAAACTTGTTTGCAAGCTACTTTTTCAGTATGTAAACCACTCAGAACTTTTTCTTAAAAAGTGGTATATAAATTAATGAATAAAATTGCTCTCAAAAGGAACTAATTAAAAGAGGTTGCTAAGCATTTTGTATGGCCTTATGTAAATAAAACTACTACTCACTTTTTTGCAGGCTAACAAAACAGTCTGATTTTTTGCTGGAATAACAACAGAAAGAAAAGTCTACCCCTGGAATCTTGGTCTAGCCCATAATAAATAAATTTAACCTCACAATAGTCAGATTACTGTAAAACCCAAGAAACTGGATATCTCTGATCTAACGCCTAGCAATGCAGACTTTTCAAGACTTTAGCTATTTGAGGCACAATCCTATGCGTGTGTAGACAGAAAACAGTCCTACAACTCCCAGCGTTTCCCAGCTAGCTGGATTGTACCCTTAGCAACATAGATTTAGCAAAGTTGTTCTTAATTTACATATGAGCTGCAAAGGTTACAGGAAACTGATACGTGCCTCACTTTGGTCTCATATGCTCAGCTCATATGCTCTTTATTAATTGACAACGTTGCATAGAAAACCACAATGAAATTGAAACAGATCAGAACACGCTCTAGAACAGCCTTCTCCAATCTGGTACCCTCCAGATGTTTTGGACTTCAACTCCCATCAGTCCCAGCCAGCATGGCCAATAGGCATGCTGGGAGTTGTAGTCAAAAACATCTGGAGGACGCTAGGTTGGAGAGGGCTATTCTGATTTGTTGAAGACAGTGCTCATGGTGATTTGGACATCCGTGATGAAGACATAAAAGGCAGGAAAAATGAAATACATTTAAAAAGCAATAAATTAAAAAATGTTGGAGAAATGTTGCAGACTGGCCTGCCCTATAGGGCAGTTTTGTGCCCCATTATCCACAGTAACATCCAATTTTATATGTGTGTTATAAATAGGACTCTCTATGAAAAATGTCTGGAAACTTCAACAGGTTCAGAACAGGGCAGCCAGCTTAGCTGAGATCCAAAATGTTGATAGTATTTTGCCAGTGTTGAAAGACCAGTGCAGTGTTGCATTCCAGTTTGTTTCTAGATGCAATACTAAGTGCTGATTTTTGCCTAAAAGACCCTGTGTTTGTCATGGGATCTCAACTATCAAATACTCTCCTCCAACTTATTCTCCTAGTGCCCTCTTTAGTATCCTTTAGGACACAGGCAACTTGTCCTATTCTCCCAATGTTTGGCAAAATTATAAAAAAATTGTTTAGTCATTTGTCATAACATATCATATGCTGTTTCTGCTGCTTATTTAAGTCTCTTTTATTTGTATTGTATTCTTGCATTGTATTAATTTTTGTATGTAAGCCACCTTAGGCCCCATCTACACCTGGCTTTTACTCTGGGGCGGGTGTGAGCCAAGGTCCCTCATGATAGATGCCACAGTCGCAACTTCGCAGCCATCTGTGGTTTTCGCCTGGAAAATGTGGAGTTCCAAGAAGTCATTTTGCTGTGATGTTTTTCGTTTGCTACAGGTTTCCCCATGCTTGTGAGCTGTCTGTCTCTTCCCCAAACCGACTTCATATTTTGCAGTGGGCGTGTTGTAGGTGTGCATACTTCCTGTGTCACTCTGTGACACCCCTTTATTCCCCCCATCCCTTCGCAGCTGTGCAGTTACAGAGGCACAGAGGGGCGTTTTAATCACACTTTCGCACATTTTTGCAGCTTCATATCTTCGCAACGGTTGCTTTTGGACTAAGTACCCAAGGGCGGGGGGGGGGGTGTCTTGAGGGAGGACTAACATTGCTCCGGCCACCATTTTGGAGCGATAGCTAGGCACGCAGTGCTCACGCTTGTGAGTGCAAACCATCACGACAGTCTCAGGCTGGGGAACTGACAAACTGATGGTGTGGAAATGAAGGAGCACAAAACACCCATTTTTTACCTAAAAAGGGACGGAAAGACACAGCAGAGCCCCTCAAATATAAAACAGCCACTGAAGTGTCGCACCCCCAGACTCATGGGACTGCACAGCTGCACATTTCAGTATAACAGCAAAAAAAAAAGGGGACAGCAAGTCTGCTAGGGAAGCATGCAGTACATCGCAAGTGTTATCACAGAGCTTGCTGATTTGAAGCCACATTGCTGCGCAGTTGCGACAGGGTGGGGGGTCAAAGCGGTGCCATATAGATGGGGCCTTAGAGAGCATTGGTGGAAAGCTAGGATAGAAATCTTTTAAGTACATAAATAACCTCATGAGAAGCTTTCTGGTGGTTCATAAATCTACTTAGGTCCTAGAGTGGGGCCATTTCACTATTCAAAAAGTGAAAAGAAACGAAGTCATGCAAAGAAACCAACAATTACTTAGCATCATCACCACAAGACAACAGGAGGCAAAAAAGAGAGGCTATTCAAGGAGCAACTAAAGGGCTATTCGTCACTAACACCCCCACCCCCCACTCATCCTCACCAGGGCCCCATCTACATGGCACCGCTTTCACCCTTCACTCCATCACAACTGTGCAGCATTGCTGCTTCGAATTAGCTTCTGCTGCGATAAACTCACGATTTACTGTGGGCTTCCTCAACAGACTCTGCTGTGCCCTCTTTTTTGCCATTATATTTTAATGCGCAGCTGTGCAGGCCCATGAGCATGGGGGTGCAACACCTCAGTGGCTGTTTTGTATTTTAGGGTTTCTGTTGTGTCTGTCCGTCCCTCGTTAGGTAAAATGTGGGTGATCTGTGCTCCTTCATTTTCACGCCAGCTGTTTGGCAGTTCCCCAGCCTGAGACTCTCACAATGGTTTGCACTCACCCAAGGCGTGAGAGGTACATGCCTACTCATCGCTCTGAAATGGTGGCTGGAGCAAAGTTAGTCCACCCCCAAGACCCCTCGGCCCTTGGGCACTGAGTCCAAAAGCAACCATTGTGAAGATACGAAACTGCAAAAATGTGCAGTACTGTGATTAAATAAATGACAACTCTCTGTGCCTCTGTAACTGAGCAGCTGCAAAGGGACGGGGAGTAAAGAGGAGTCACAGAGTGACGCAAGCACTATGCACGCCTACAACACACCCACCACAAAATGCAAAGTTGGTTTGGGGAAGTGACAAAACAGCTCACAACTATGGGAAACCCGCAGCAAACTAAAAACATCGCAGCAAAATGCCTCTTTGGAAATCCTCATTTTCCCGGAGAAAACCATGAATGGCTGCGAAGTGGCAATTGTGTCATATGTCCTGAAGGACCTTGACTCGCAGCCACCCTGGAATAAAAGGCTTGTGTAGATGGGGCCCCAGAAGCAATAAACAGGCTGAACAAGGTGGGAACTTGTACACTGCAATTCTATGCAAGTCTGCTCTGAAGTAAGCCCCACTGAGTTGAATAAGGCTTACTCCCAGGTAAGTGTGTATAAGATTCCAGCCTTAATTACCATTGTTGGGAACCTTTACTTAACGGGGCTTACTTGTGCATAAAAGTTATCTGAGGATCTTCTTGGCCATGGACAAGGGGTTTGCAGGATGATATTGCACTATATTAAGTGCTTGTGAGGAACCACCATTTTAATTCCACTTCAAGATTGTTGTGGAAAAGCAATGGCTCAGCAGTGCTGAAGCAGCCATCAGATCTGGAAAAGCACAGAACAACACAATGGGCTGACAGCAAGTATTCATTAAAAAAAAAATAGTGAACAAAGGAAGTCAATTCCAGAGAAAAGGGCTAGTGTGGAAGCAATCGCTCTGGCTTTGCTCAGGTTCTCCCTATATGGGTTGCTGCTATGTTTGTACTCTCTACACCAGCCTTCTCCACCCTGATACCCTCCAGATGTGTTTAACTACAACTCCCATCATCCCCAGCCAGCATGGTCATCCAACATCTCTGAAGGGCACCAGGTTGGGGAAGGTTGGTCTATACAGCTGAAATCTTGGCTACTTTGACCTTGGCTCCTGTTAGCAATTATTACTCTGATTAGATTACTTCCCTGATTCTGGGTTCTGCTTGCGTATTTATTTACATATTAGATGTACAGTCAGGGCCAGAAATATTGGAACGAGGATAACTGTTTTGGCAGTTGGCGTCTGTACACCACCACATTGAAGTTGAAAGATGGGAGCGAAGTCAGGACTTTGAGCTGTAATTCAAGGGGTTTGACAAAAGTGGGACACTAACCATTCAGGAAGGACAGCCAGTGGCATACATGCACCCCCATCATTGGTGGCTCATAAGTAATGGAACGAATGGCTGACAAGCAGCTGCATGGCCAGGTGTGGCCTGTTTCCTGGGTACCTCATGACCAATCAAGCAGACAAAAGGCCTGGAGGTGGTTCTGAGTGTTACATTTGCATTTGGTAGCTGTTCCCTGGAACTCCCAACATGAGGCCCAAAGAGGTGTCCATGCGAGTGAAGGAGGCCATCATTAGGCTGAGGAAACAACATAAACCCATCAGAGAGATAGCAAAAACAGTGGGAGTGGCCAACACAACAGTTTGGAACATCCTGAAAAAGAAGGAATTAACTGGCAAGCTCAGCAACAGCAAAAGGCCTGGCAGACCACGGAAGACAACTAAAGTGGATGACCGCAGAATTCTGCTCAGGGTGAAGAGGAACCCTTTCACAACATCTAGCCAGGTCAAGAACGCTCTTGAGGAGGTAGGCAAGTCATTGTCAACATCTACAGTCAAGAGACGGCTTTATGAATGTAAATACAGAGGCTTCACAACAAGGTGCAAACCACTGGTAACGCTCAAGAACAGACAGGCCAGATTAGCCTTTGCCAGCAAACACCTAAAAAAGCCTGACCAGTTCTAGAATAAGATTCTTTGGACTGATGAAACCAAGATTAACTTGTACCAGAATGATGGGAAGAGAAAAGTATGGAGAAGGAAAGGAACAGCTCCTGATCCAAAGCATACCACATCATCTGTCAAACATGGTGGAGGCAGTGTTATGGCATGGGCATGTATGGCTGCCAATGGAATCAGGTCACTGGTGTTTATTGATGACCTGACTGCTGATAAAAGCAGCAGGATGAGTTCTGAAGTGCATAGGGCTATACTTTCTGCTTAGATTCTGCCAAATGCTGCCAAACTGATAGGACGCCGCTTCATATTGCAGATGGATAATGACCCAAAACATACAGCAAAAGCTACCTCAGAGTTTCTCAAGGCAAAGAAGTGGGATGTTCTGCAATGGCCAAGTCAGTCACCTGATCTCCACCCAATAGAGCATGCTTTTCACTTCCTGAAGACAAGACTGAAGGCAGAAAGACCCACAAACAAGCAGCAGCTGAAGGCAGCTGCAGTAAAGGCCTGGCAAAGCATCTCGAGGGAGGAAACGCAGCATTTGGTCATGTCCATGGGTTCCAGACTTCAGGCAGTCATTGACTGCAAAGGATTTTCGTCCAAGTATTAAAGGCGATCCTTAAGTTTGAAGTGATGTTGGCCTGTTCCATTACTTATGAGCCACCAACGATGGGGGGGGGGGGTATGCTGTACATCCTGAATGGTTAGCGCCCCACTTTTGCCAAATCCCTTGAATTACAGCTGAAAGTCCTGACTTCGCTCCCATCTGGGTGTGTTTCCTTTCAACTTCAATGTGGTGGTGTACAGAGGCCAACTGCCAAAACAGTTATCCTTGTTCCAATATTTCTGGCCCTGACTGTATATCCAATCTTTCCATTCAAAATAGTGCTCAAGGCAGCTAACAATAACATACAGATAAAATAATAAAGTTATAATTAAAACATTAAAACTCAACATAAAAACACATCGAATAAGACATATCAGATAAAAACACATCAGTAAGAAAGAAATAACACCACCCACCAGTTTAAAACATATTTCAGCTGCAAGTCAGCTTAAACATTTTGAACAGTGTACAATGTTGCAGAATTTTACCCTTCTGCTGGGCTTGGCTGTTCTGGGCTCGAACAGACACCAACTTTTGTTTGAGCAGATGTTTATTACCAGAACACCAAGGTGTGGAGCAATCAAGAGTTGCCAGTGTGGCCCCTCTGGACTGAACCCAGAACAATTGGTGACTTTGGTATTTATACAAACAAGTGAACAAGGCACATGGCATAAGCTTTGGACAGTATTTGATGCAGCGCTGAGTCTAGGGGCTACAAACTTCCTTCAGAGGAAGTTTTCTGTTTTTCAGAGACAAGGGCCCCGCTAGGCATTCTGATGCATGCGCAGTAAGTTAATTGCTAGCCACTGTCCTCTAGAACTAATTCAATCACTACATCCTACGTGACTCTCCTCTCAGCACCTCCGCAACACATTCCCATGCTAACAATGCAAGTGGTATTTTTCCACTTCAACAATTACTGTGAAAGATGTGAATCATTGCCTGAGGATCATCACAGTGATTTCAGCTCACAGTTGCTTTACCTTTCTATGACCCTGGGATTAATTTATGTTTTTGGATGGCTGAGTTGACTGTAATGTACTCCAGATGGCGCAGAAAACACTGGCATTGATTTGTTTGGTGCAGCAGCCTAGTGTAGCACAGGAAATGACTGTGACTATCATGTCAGTTAAAATTAGATGTATGTCAGTTATGGTTTCAGTTCTTTGGAAGCAGAGAAGTTTGTCCTTTCAAGATATTTCTATTTAAATTAGAATGCAACCCACCCCCCCACCCCCATAATGTACATTCATTCTCCAGGTGGTAGAAACTGCAGAGCTTTTAAAGACTCTACATGAGCCTTAAAATATAAAGACACACTTGATGATCAAGTGGATTTCAGCAGTGTCAGCTCCAGATTTTTGGAGGGCCCTTAAGCAAGAAGATTCTGTTAGAGCCACCCCGCTCCAGGAGCAAGCACCTCCTTGCCACTATCATCATTGCCCTTGTCCTAGTCCTCTGTCTCTGGGCCCCATTTACACCACTGCAGAGAGGGAGAAAGGGAGGCTGCTGTCCCTTCTCCTTGCTCTTGTCACTGCTATTACAGATAGCACAGATTTTCTGTGGTAAGAAAAAAGACAGAAGAAGTGGTGGGAAAACATGGGAGTGTTAAAAATAGAAGATGAAGTCATCTGAACCCTCCAGATGACATGTAAATGAGGTGGGGCAATTGCACAGCACACGCCAGCTGTGCAGGAGTGGAGCGCAGATGGACAAGCAGCAACAGTGGGGAAGAGATCAGTGGTTCAGTCCCCTGCTGGGATTTGGCCTCAGCAAGTGCTCTATGATGCTAGCCCTCAACTTCAGTTTAATCAAGCTGAAGCTGTTTTTAGTTCACAGCTTTAAATAAGGAACATGTGCACCGCACTTAGAAGTCAGGTTATGAAAGTCTGTGGTTATGAAAGACTGACTTAGAGATTATGAAAAATAGATTAGGGCACAGTCCAAATGCGCTCATTTCACATGCCAGCAAGGTTATGCTCAAAATCCTACAAGCTAGGCTTCAGCAGTATGTGAACCGAGAACTACTGGAAGTACAAGCAGGGTTTCAAAGAGGCAGAGGAACTAGAGATCAAGTCGCCAACATTCGCTGGATCATGGAGAAAGCAAGAGAATTCCAGAAAAACGTCTATTTCTGCTTCATCGACTACGCTAAAGCCTTTGATTGTGTGGATCACAACAAACTGTGGCAAATTCTTAAAGAGATGGGAGTACCAGACCACCTTACCTGTCTCCTGAGAAACCTGTACGAGGGTCAAGAAGCAACAGTAAGAACCAGACATGGAACAACCGATTAGTTCAAAATTGGGAAAGGAGTACGACAAGACTGCATATTGTCGCCCTGCTTATTTAACTTATATGCAGAGTACATCATGAGAAACGCCAGGTTGGATGAATCACAGGTCGGAATTAAGATTGCCGGGAGAATTATCAACAACCTCAGATACACAGACGATACCACCCTAATGGCAGAAAGCAAGAGGATCTAAAGAGCCTGTTGTTGAGGGTGAAAGAGGAGAGTGCAAAAGCTGGTTTGAAACTCAACATTAAAAAAACGAAGATCATGGCATCTGGCCCCATCACTTCCTGGCATATAGAAGGGGAAGAAATGAAAGCAGTGACAGATTTTATTTTCTTGGGCTCCAAGATCATCACAGATGGTGACTGTAGCCATGAAATTAAAAGACGCTTGCTCTTTGGGAGGAAAGCTATGGCAAACCTAGACAGCATAGTAAGAAGCAGAGACATCACCTTGCCGACAAAGATCCGCATAATCAAAGCTATGGTTTTCCCAGTAGTAACATATGGCTGTGAGAGCTGGACTATAAGGAAGGCTGAGCGCCAAAGAATTGATGCTTTCGAACTGTGTGCTGGAGAAGACTCTTATGAGTCCCCTGGACTACAAGGAGGTCAAATCAGTCAATCCGAAAGGAAATCAACCCTGAGTGCTCATTGGAAGGACAGATACTGAAGCTGAAGCTCAACTATTTTGGCCACCTAATGCGAAGAGAAAAGTCACTGGAAAAGGCTCTGATGCGGGAAGGATTGAAGGCAAAAGGAGAAGGGGACGGCAGAGGATGAGATGGCTAGATAGCATCACGGATGCAATGAATATGAACTTGAGCACACTCCGGGAGAGAGCAGAGGACAGGAAGGCCTGGTGTGCTATGGTGCATGGGGTCATGAAGAGTCGGACACGACTTAACGACTGAACAACAACAGTCCAACAACTGGGAAACACCTGCAGTTCATGCTGAATTAAACTGAGGTGTAGGAATGGCGGGGATAAAAGTAATTTGATATTTATTTATTTATTTATTTCATTTCTATACCGCCCAATAGCTGAAGCTCTGTGGGCGGTTCACAATTGATATGATTATTATTCCAGTGAGCTAGGTTTATTTTTTCAGAATCCTTTAGGCTGTATCCAATGGATTGTATCTAGGGCTAGCTTTGGATACAACCCTTAATCTTTCAGGAGGTTTGTGCAGGAATATTTTGAGTTTCAGTACAACCTTTCAACATGTAGTTTCAAGGTCACCATAAACCGCAGTCCAAAAAATATTGCATTGATATTATTGCTACCAACATTGAAAAAGTTCCTCACTGGGAGAGGAAGTTTACAAATGCTTTGAAAAGGAAGTTCTCAGAAGCTTTTAGAACCCTTCAAAAACCAATGCAAATATAATGTTCATGACTTAGCCATGGCTAGGAGCAGGCCTTCCAACTTCAGAGAAAATCTTCTGTTTCCCTTAACTGTGGCTAAATATTCCACTGTACCAGCATTAACTGAGATTAGGTAAAACTGGGACTCTCCTCACCAGGGGCATTGTTAGGGGAAGGCTCACCTGGACACGGGCCCCGGATCTTTGAGCTGTCCTAATTGCCATTTTTTAAAACATCTTCCCATTGACTTGCATTGGAAAACAAAAATGGCCATAACTTTTTTAATTTGTATGATAAATACATGAAGTTTAGAGGTTTAGTAGCCTCCATGGAACTGATTGAACGTGCCAAATTTCAGTTGGTTAGGTCCAGTGGCTTTTGTGCTAGTCACAGGTAAAATTTGCTATTTTCAAGAAAATCTGTCAAAGCAAAGAGCTGTATTTTTTTTCTGCTTCCACATACATGCATGGAATTTGGGGACCTGCCAGCCCCCACAGAAATGACTGGCCCCACAAATTTCAGACAGTTAGGCATAGTGGCTTTTGTGCTAGCCACAGGTAAAATTTGCTTTTTCCAAGAAAATGTGTCAAAGCAAACAGCTATAATTTCTTTGTTCATCCACATAAGTGTATGGAATTTGGAAACCTGGGAGCCCACATGGAGCTGATGGAACCTGCCCAATTTCAGGCAGTTATGTCCAGTGATTTTTGTGCTAGTCACAGGTAAAGTTTGCTATCTTCAAGAAAATCTGTCAAAGCAAAGAGCTATATTTTTTTTGTGCTTCCACGTTGTTGTTTATTCGGTCAGTCGCTTCCAACTCTTCGTGACTTCATGAACCAGCCCACGCCAGAGCTTCCTGTCGGCCATCACCACCCCCAGCTCCCCCAAGGTCAAGTCCGCCACCTCCGGAATATCATCCATCCATCTTGCCCTTGGTCGGCCCTTCTTCCTTTTGCCTTCCACTTTCCCTAGCATCAGCATCTTCTCCAGGATATCCTGTCTTCTCATGATGTGGCCAAATTACTTCAGTTTTGCCTTTAATATCATTCCCTCAAGTGAGCAGTCTGGCTTTATTTTCTGGAGTATGGACTGGTTTGATTTTCTTGCAGTCCAAGGCACTCCCAGAATTTTCCTCCAGCACCACAGTTCAAAAGCATCTATCTTCCTTCGCTCAGCCTTCCTTATGGTCCAGCTCTCGCAGCTATAGGTTACTACAGGGAATACCATTGCTTTAACTATGCAGACCTTTGTTGTCAGTGTGATGTCTGTGCTCTTCACTATTTTATCAAGATTTGTCATTGCTCTCCTCCCAAGAAGTAAACGTCTTCTGATTTCCTGGCTGCAGTCAGCGTCTGCAGTAATCTTTGCACCTAGAAAGACAAAGTCTGTCACTGCCTCCACATTTTCTCCCTTTATTTGCCAGTTATCAATCAAGCTGGTTGCCATAATCTTGGATTTTTTGAGGTTTAACTGCAATCCAGCTTTTGCACTTTCTTCTTTCACCTTCGTCATCAGGTTCCTCAGCTCCTCCTTGCTTTCAGCCATCAAAGTGGTATCATCTGCATATCTGAGATTGTTAATGTTTCTTCCAGTGATTTTAACTCCAGCGTTGGCTTCATCAAGCCCAGCATGTCGCATGATGTGTTCTGCGTACAAGTTGAATAGGTAGGGTGAGAGTATACAACCCTGCCGTACTCCTTTCCCAATCTTAAACCAGTCCGTTGTTCCGTGGTCTGTTCTTACCGTTGCTACTTGGTCGTTATACAGATTTCTCAGGAGGCAGACAAGATTACTTGGTATCCCCATACCACCCAGAACTTGCCACAATTTGTTATGATGCACACAGTCAAAGGCTTTAGAATAGTCAATAAAACAGAAATACATGTTTTTCTGAAACTCTCTGGCTTTCTCCATTATCCAGCGGATATTGGCAATTTGGTCTCTAGTTCCTCTGCCTTTTCGAAACCCAGCTTGTACATCTGGCAATTCTCGTTCCATGAATTGCTGGAGTCTACCTTGCAAGATCTTGAGCATTACCTTACTGGCATGTGAAATAAGTGCCACTGTTCGATAGTTTGAACATTCTTTGGTGCTTCCCTTTTTTGGTATGGGGATTTAAGTTGATTTTTTCCAATCTGTTGGCCATTGTTTTCCAAATTTGCTGGCATATGGCATGCATCACCTTGACAGCATCATCTTGCAAGATTTGAAACAGTTCAGCTGGGATACCATCATCTCCTGCTGCCTTGTTATTAGCAATACTTCTTAAGGCCCATTCAACCTCACTCTTCAGGATGTCTGGCTCTAACTCACTGACCACACCGTCAAATCTATCCCCGATATTATTATCCTTCCTATACAGATCTTCCATATATTCTTGCCACCTTTTCTTGATTTCTTCTGCTTCTGTTAGGTCCTTGCCATCTTTGTTTTTGATCATACCCATTTTTGCCTGGAATTTTCCTCCGATGATTCTAATTTCCTGGAAGAGGTCTCTTGTCCTTCCTATTCTATTATCTTCTTCCGCTTCCGTGCATTGCTTGTTTAAAAATAATTCCTGATCTCTTCTGGCTAACCTCTGGAATTTTGCATTTAATTGGGCATATCTCCCCCTATCACTGTTGCCTTTTGCTTTCCTTCTTTCTTGGGCTGCTTCCAGTGTCTCAGCAGACAGCCATCTTGCCTTCTTGGTTTTCTTTTTCTTTGGGACGTTTTTTGTTGCCGCCTCCTGAACAATGTTGCGAACTTCTGTCCATAGTTCTTCCTGGACCCTATCTACTAAATCTAGTCCCTTAAATCTATTCTTCACCTCCACTGCATATTCATTAGGAATATTAGTGAGCTCATATCTGTGGGACTTCCCTATTCTCTTTAATCTGATTCTAAATTGTGCAATAAGAAGTTAATGATCTGAACTACAATCAGCTCCAGGTCTTGTTTTTACCAACTGCATAGATGTCTGCCACCTTTGGCTACAAAGGATGTAGTCAATCTGATTTCGGTGTCGACCGTCTGGTGAAGTCCATGTATAAAGTCATCTCTTATGTTGTTGGAAGAGAGTGTTTGTTATGCACAGTGAGTTGTCTTGGCAAAATTCTATCAGCCTATGTCCTGCTTCATTTTGTTCTCCCAGAGCATGCTTGCCTGTAATTCCAGGTGTCGTTTGACTACCCGCCTTAGCATTCCAGTCTCCTGTAATGAAAATAACATCTTTTTTTTTGGCATACTATCCAGTAGGTGCTGCAGATTCTCATAGGACTGATCTACTTCTGCTTCTTCAGAATCTGTGGTTGGGGCATATATCTGGATCACTGTGATGTTAAATAGCTTACCCTGAATTCGAATTGAGATAATTCTGTCATTTTTTGGATTGTATCCAAGCACTGCTTTAGCCACTTTATTATTAATTATGAAGGCTACTCCATTTCTTCTGTGGTCCTCTTGTCCACAGTAGTAGATCTGGTGGTCATTTGATGTGAAGTGGCCCATTCCAGTCCATTTCAGTTCACTGACACCCAAAATGTCTCTATTTAGTCTTGACATCTCCCCAGTAATCACATCCAATTTGCCCTGGCTCATAGATCTTACATTCCAGGTTCCTATGGTGTATTGATCTTTAGAACATCGGATTCGTCGTTCACCACCAGCACCATCGGCTGCTAGCCGTCCTTTCGGCTGTGAGCTAGCTGCGTCATCACATCTGGGGCTAGTTGAACTTATCCTCTGTTCCTCCCCAGTAGCATTTTGACCATCTTCCAACCTGGGAGTCCCATCTTCTGATGGTATACCGACATATCTCTGGTTGTACTGATCCATTTAGTTTTCATGGCAAGAATACTGGGGTGGGTTGGCGTTTCCTTCCCCAGGGATCGTATTTAGTCTGACCTCTCTGCCATGACCTTCCCGTCTTGGGTGTCCCTTCACGGTTTAGTTCATGATGTCATTGAGGTGCTCAAGCTCCAGCACCATGACAAGGTAACGATCTCCTTTGCTGGAGTGTGCTTCCACATATGTGCATGGAATTTGGGGACCTGCAAGCCCCTATAGAGATGATTGAGCCGGCCAAAGTTCAGACAGTTAGGTCTAGTGGCTTTTGTGCTAGCCATGGGTAAACTTTGCTTTTTCCAAGAAAATCTGTCAAAGTAAAGAGCTATAATTTTTTTGTGCTTCCACATAAATTCATGGAATTTGGGGACCTAGCAGCCCCTATGGAGCTGACTGAACCTACCAAATTTCAGACAGTTAGGTCCAGTGGCTTTTGCACTAGCCATGTGTAAAGTTTCTTTTTCTCAAAGTCTAAAACAAAAAGTAACAACTGTGAAGTCACCCAGGGGACTAGTGATCCTAATCAGAAGGTGTTTAAGGTGACCATTAGGAGGTCACTATCCCTAATCTCTGGTGTAGGGTTTTTTTGAGGTGCAAAAAACCTCTCTCCCCCTACTTTTCTTTTCTGCTCTTACATGCCCACTGTTGGGAGCTTGCCTGCAATGAAATTTTGAAGAGGGAGAAGGAAGGGAAGAAAGAGCCCCATGTGAAATACTGGTATTTCACACCGCATCTCATTTTACTGCCCCAAACTGGAATCTTTAGCTTCTGTAGAAGTTTAGTAGCTTCAGTACAGCAAAGGATCCAGTCAGCCTCCACATTCTCCCCCTTCACTTTAATTTCTCCTAAATAGCTGTAGGACTCAAATAATCTCAAAGGGAGGGTTAGGACTATGTGGCTTATGATCGAAAAACTGTTGGGGCTTTTAAATAGGTTCTACAGTTTTAAAAAAGCTAGAAAAAGCCCTCAGCCACCTCACCTCATAAAGTTCATTTAAGTACTTGCAATCCTTACAAACCCTCCACAGCCTCCTAAATTCCTCTGAAGTACTACCTCTCTGAAAGGAGCCACTTGGCTTAGGGGATTCTCTCTACTCCCCACCTCTGCACACATTTCCAATCACCATTCTTCTTTTCTTCTTCTCTCCCCTATCCTGTTCTTTCTTTCTCTTCTTTATTCCACCCAGAGCATATCTTGGGGAATTCTTAAAGAGAATTCTCTTCGGTGGGCAAGAAAAGTTCTGAACTGTATTTGACTTTATACAAACAGACAAGAGGGCTGGTTTTTCTCCTTCTCCTCATTCAAGCCTTTGAGAAAAGTGGGTTCACATTGTTGCGAGAAACAAAACTGGGGCTGTTTTGTTTGTCAGTTGCCATTATGAGTGACGGACTGGGAGCCGGGAGAGCCGGATTCTAGTCCCCACTTGGCCACGGAAGCTCACTGGGTGACTTTGGGCCAGTCACAGTCTCTCAGCCCAACCTACCTCACAGGGTTGTTGTTGTGAGGCTAAAATGGAGAGGAGGAGGAGGAGAATGTAAGCCGCCTTGGGTTCCTTGCAAGAGGAAAAAAGGCGGGATATAAATGCAATAAATAAATTATCCAGCAATAGGAAGGGCTGTAGCGGCAGAGCACATGCTTGGCATGCAGAAGGTCCCAGGTTCAATCCCCAGCGTCTCCAGGTGGGGCTAGGAAAAAATCCTGCCTGAAACCCTGGAGAGGCACTGCTGCCAGTCAGTGTCGACAATACTGGGCTAGATGGACCCAGGGTCTGACTCAGTCCAAGGCAGCTTTCCTATGTTCCTCTGAACAGAAAGCTTTAATAAAAATCGGAGTTTTTGGTTTGTTTTTTAAGTGGAAGGGAGATAAATATTGCTAATTTATGCAATCCTGTGGATGCCCACTGAGAAGTCCCATTATGTTTAATGAGGTTTACCCTCAGGAAAGTGTGCATAGGATTCCAGCACAAGTTACTTTTGTAGGGAGGTTTGCACCTTGATGTTCTGCGCGTTTACTCAGAAATAAGTCCTGAATTGTGAGCATGGTACTGTTGCGTAAACGAGACGCTCTAAATCAGCGGTTCTCAACTTGTGGGTCGCGACCCCTTTGAGGGTCGAACGACCCTTTCACAGGGGTCGCCTAAGACCATCGGAAAACATATTTCCGATGGTCTTAGGAACCGAGACACCGCTCCTCTATCCATCTCCAGGCGGGTCCGCCCACATGCAGATACGCCCACATACGAGTACCCGGCGTGATGACATCATCGCGCCAACCCCATCACATACACCCCGTACAAATACAGGTGTATGTGACAGGGTTGGCGCCATAATGTACTTATGCGGACCAGTCACACACGTGTAGAGAGCAGCTACTGTGTAGAAAGCAGCTGCTGTGTTGAAAGCAGCTACTCTGTTAAAAGCAGCTACTGTGTTGAAAGCAGCAGTATTGGAGGTAAAACGACACTTCATGAATTATAATTACTGGGTAAATTTAAAATCATGTATTGTAAAATCATCAACTACTGCAAAAAAAAATATCTGTACCATGGGAACTTAATCTGGATGCTGATCGGTCTTTTTATATTCAGCTGTGGTTGATGTGAATACTGCCCCCTTGTGAGAGTAACAGGCACATAAAAAAACCCCACAGAGAATGGTAAATCATAGGAAACTTTAATGAACTGTATTGACTGAACTATGCCATGTATCATCTTTTGTATTATTAAAGCTATTGTTATATATTATTTTCATTAGCAAACCATCCCATGACAATGGATCGTGTGGAGAAGAACATTAAGAAAAGAAAATATAGTGAGGATTTTTTACAGTATGGTTTTACATCAATAATTACAGCAGGAACTGAGCAACCGCAATGTGTTATTTGTTGTGAAGTTCTATCAGCCGAATCTATGAAGCCGAACAAACTAAAACGCCATTTTGATAGCAAGCATCCGGGCTTTGCCAGCAAGGATACCAACTATTTTAGAAGCAAAGCTGATGGACTCAAGAAAGCCGGACTTGACACTGGTGGCCAGTACCACAAGCAAAACGTAGCAGCCGCTGAAGCTTCATATTTGGTGGCACTCAGAATCGCCAGAGCTATGAAACCTCACACCATTGCTGAGGGTTTACTGTTGCCAGCGGCCAAAGACATTGTTCGAGTTATGATCGGAAACGAATTTGTTACGAAATTGAGTGCAATTTCCTTATCTAACGACACTGTCCACAGAAGAATAGATGACATGTCTGCTGATATTCTTGATCAGGTAATCCAGGAAATTAAATCTGCTCCACTTCCAATATTTAGTATCCAGCTTGATGAATCTACAGACGTTGCAAACTGTTCACAGTTACTGGTTTACATGAGGTATATTAATGATGGCGACTTTAAAGATGAGTTTCTTTTTTGCAAACCTCTTGAAACGACAACTACTGCACGTGATGTATTTGACACAGTTGGTTCATTTCTGAAAGAGCATAAGATCTCTTGGGAAAAGGTTTGTGGTGTTTGTACAGATGGTGCTCCAGCTATGCTAGGATGTCGATCTGGATTTCAATGTTTGGTACTGAATGAGTCACCAAAAGTCATCGGAACTTACTGTATGATTCATCGGCAAATATTAGCAACGAAGACGCTGCCACAAGAGTTACAAGAAGTAATGAAAAGCGTCATAAGTTCTGTCAATTTTGTAAAGGCGAGCACTTTAAACAGTCGACTGTTTTTGCAACTGTGCAACGAGTTGGATGCGCCGAACAATGCTCTGCTATTTCACACTGAAATGAGATGGTTGTCGAGAGGAAAAGTTTTAAAACATGTTTTTGAACTTCATGGTGAACTCAAAACATTTTTTAATCAGAAAGCAAGACCGCAGTTCGAAGCACTTTTCAGCGATAAAAGGGAACTGCAGAAAATAGCTTACTTGGTTGACATCTTTGCCATCTTGAATGAGTTAAATTTATCACTGCAAGGACCAAATGCAACATGCCTCGATTTGTCTGAAAAGATCCGATCATTCCAAATGAAACTTCAGCTTTGGCAAAAAAAATTGGATGAAAATAAAATTTACATGTTGCCTACATTATCTGCTTTCTTTGAGGAACATGACATTGAACCAGACAAAAGGATTACAATGATAATTTCTGTGAAAGAACACTTGCACATGCTTGCAGACGAAATTTCATCGTACTTTCCAAATCTACCTGACACCCCATTTGCACTTGCCAGAAGCCCATTCACAGTCAAAGTTGAAGATGTTCCTGAGACAGCACAAGAGGAGTTCATTGAACTTATTAACAGTGATGCAACGAGAGCTGATTTCTCTACAATGCCAGTTACAAAATTCTGGATCAAGTGTTTGCAGTCATATCCTGTTCTGTCTGAGACTGTGTTGCGCCTTCTTCTTCCATTTCCAACAACATATCTTTGTGAAACAGGGTTTTCCAGCTTGTTGGTTATCAAGTCTAAATAAAGAAGTAGACTTGTTGTGGAAGATGATCTTCGTCGTGCTCTTGCAAAGACTGCCCCGAGAATTTCTGATCTGGTGAGAAAGAAGCAATCTCAACCTTCACACTGACGTTGGCTTTTTACGCATACTGTCGCAAAATGTAGCAATGTAGTTTACTGTTGTTATATTAAGACTGTTACCCATGCTACACCATGCTTCAAGACAAAATTTCATTTATTTGTAATTAGAAATAAATATTTCACAATATATAATTACATATTGTTTTTGTGATTAATCACTATGCTTTAATTATGTTCAATCTGTAACAATGAAAATACATCCTGCATATCAGATATTTACATTACGATTCATAACAGTAGCAAAATTACAGTTATGAAGTAGCAACAAAAATAATTTTATGGTTGGGGGTCATCACAACATGAGGAACTGTATTAAAGGGTCGCGGCATTAGGAAGGTTGAGAACCACTGCTCTAAATCATTCTTCCTGGAGGACTGGTCAACTCACCTCTCAAGAAGGGAACCAACACAGCACGAAGGGTACATACAACTCAGTTTTATTGTTTCGTGAAACAGATCAGCAGAGGAGCTCCTGCTCTGAACAAAGCTGACAAAGAGCAGTTCTTTATTCAGTACACTTATACTTCTGATTTTCAATTATGTACCTATGTGCTAACTTCTGGTTGGTCAGGCTAGGAGTAGCTGCCCTGTAAGGAGATCCTTTTTCCTTTCCTAGCTAATAACTTGCCCATTAGGCAATGGTCAGGCATTGTGCACGAGGTGCTTAGTTATCTGGTCGTGTACTCTTCACGTGGCTAGGACTTTTCTACTACGGTTGGTTTGCAGGCAAGTATTTTAACACAGTACTGCAGGCTTAACACAGTGCCTACCCAATTCTGTCTAATGAATTGACTACCCTTTCAGCTCAGTCCTATGCATGTTTTGTCATTTGTGGGTTTGGGCGGGGGGGGGGTGCATGAACTCTAGCTTCAGTGGTGAGGGAAAGGCACTAAGTACATGCTCCGAGCTTCTCCATAACTTAGCCCTAGTTTTGAAAACAGACTCATTGGCTGAATCCTGGTGAAGTCTTGGCACAAATGAAGTTATGGGGAGGAAGATACAATGAGAGCTTGTGCATAACAAGGAGGAGGTAGAGAGGAGTTGCACAAAACAAGACATCTGTTTTTATGAAGAGTTGCTAGAGGATGGTAGGATGAGGAGGGATGGTTGCATGGAGGGGAATAGAATTGGTAGGGGGAGAATGTAAGCGCTCAGTGGTGAAAGAAAAACATTCTGCACATGCTCAGAGGCACTCTCTATTTAAGAACATAAGAAGAACCGTGCTGCATCAGACCAAGGTCTATCTAGTCCAGCATTCTGTTCACACAGTGGACAAACAAATGCCCATTGGAAACCCAGAAGCAGGACATGAGTGCAATAGCACCTTCCCACCCATGTTCCCCTGCTGCTAACATTGGTGAAATGTAAATAAATTCTAGTAATTCTAAATTAGAACGCATGTATATCCTTCAGAAACTTTGCAGGTTTCTTGCCTGGGGGACACGTCTAATGACCTGTGCATTTTCTTACAAATTTACCCAAAAACTATTGGGGAAGGGGTAAATGGAAGGGAAAGCAAATCACTCCCTCCCCCAAACTGGAGAACTCCCCTTCCACATGAACTGCTGCACCTATCCTTCTGAAACTTTGCTGGTTTCTTACTTAGGGACAACTGTAGGCTGTCTGTAATTTTCAGAACAATGGTCCACAAGAAACATAGGGAGAGAAGTATGTCTTCTTTTGGAGACCTTAAAATGTCAAGGCCACCCTTGCACAAAAACCCTTGTGGCTATCATTCTGAAATTTGGCAGACATGATCTCCTCTGATGGGGCAATGAATCCTGAAATTGTTATCAATTCTTCCAAGGAATAAACATTATTGGCAATTCCCTTTAAAAGAAAATATAAACCCTGCACCTATTTTTCTGACATTGGGCAGGTATAATCCCCTTCTAGGGGGCTACTATGCCTGAAATTATCCAGTTCTGACCAAGAGAAAAAAGTTACAGGGTTTTTTTTCTAATTTCCCATGGTAGTCAACAGGAAGCATAAAGACTCGTTTTTCCAAACCTTGACTCAGGTTTGGTGCTGAGCTGAAGTGATCTGACTACAAATTGGCCAGAGCAGAAGTGGGATGTTTTCCAAAATGCTGAATCGGGGTCTGAGTTGAAGTGGGGGGGTGTCAGTGCACATTTCTTATGTATGTATGTATGTAATCTATACACACACACAAGCACACTGCATGCACGCACTGCACACACACCCGCACACACACACATATTAGACGTGCGCTTAGACTCGTGTGTGTGTGTGTGCACGCGCGCGCATGCGCGCACAAATTTGTGTTATGGACCTGTGCCCCGGATCTTTTAAGACCCTAGCAATGCCCCTGCTCCTCACCAAGATTTTAAATATGATTATTAATATGATGTCCCAGACCTTAATAGGTTATGTTACCAAGTGGTGGAAGAGGAAAGCTGATACAATGTTCATTTCTGGTGGAGTGGGTGGTTCTCCACGTTAAACCTTGCCATGTGCTCCCTGACAGCACACTGTCGGGAAGTCTAACTGCTCTGTGCAACCATCCCAGGTCAGTACCTCCCTCAGCCACAATCTTTGAGGGGATGTCATTCAGAGGCTGATAGGAAGGGCTACTTTAGTCTGGAGGTGTAATGGCTCCCACCTCAAAGAAATGGCTGTTTTCTCTCTTCTTATGGGTAGGAAGTGATGGAAGAAAGTGGTTCTGGCAATCTAGCAGTTCTAGCGATTACAAGCCCTATGGGAATGGGAGAAATCTGCTATATAAGTGCTGCTCTAGCTCTATGGCAGGGTGACGAACATTATTGGGGTGGGGTGGGCAGATTGCCTCTCCCAGGCCCTCAGTGCGCTGGATGACAACTGTGGGTGGCCACACCTACAGATGTCATCATTCCACCCCCAGCCCATTTTCACTTTCTCCATGGTGAAGAGGAGTTCTCTTCACCACAGAGAAAGGGACTCAGCCTTTGCTAGGAGAAGCAATGGAATCTGGAATCTGTGTATGCCAGAGGAAACATGCAACCATCTCCGCATATGTTGAAAAGCTGATAGGCATTTACACCCTTTGTATATTGAGCAGCGTAACAAGGTAAGAATGAAAGAACAACCCGCCTGTTCTATCCAGTCCAGCATCCTGTTTCCCACAGTAGCTAATGAGATGCCTCTGGAAAGCACACCAGCAGGACATGAGTGCAATAGCCCTCTCCTGCTGTTGTTCCTCAGCAATCGGCATTCAAAGGTATGCAGCCTCTGATCCTGGAAGTAGCATATATAGCCCACATGACAAGAAGCCCGATTTAGGCTTGCTGTATAAGCAGCCTTCCCCAACCTGGTCCCTTCCAGATGTGCGGGACTGCAGCTCCCATAATTCCCCAGCCACCAATACTGGCTAGGGGATTATGGGAGCTGTAATCCAACACATCCAGAGGGTACCAGGTCGAGAAAGGCTGTGTATATTTCAATATCTAAATGTGTGGCAAGGAGTGGGTTTACACACACACACACATACACACACACAGAGTTGAAAGAAAAATATTCTTACAAAAGTCGTTAAAAAAAGATTTGCTACAGCCAAACCTTTATTACTGCACACAGGCTCCCCGTTCTAACTTTGCTCTGTTCACCACAGATATGGAAAGAGAATGGCTCTGTCCTTCTATGTGTATGTTGGTACTTTGGAAATAAAATTGCTATTAATAGTTCCCAAACTGTCTGTGATTCAGCATAGCATAATGAATCAATATTTACTTTTATTATTCAGGAACTGATCCCACAACTTCTGCACTGTGAAGAAAACAGAAGCAGTTTGCTATAAACCCAGCTTTCACGTTCCAGTGAGTGACATGCCATTATGTATAATTCTGGCTCCACACAGAATATCCACAAAGCATGCTCTGACAAGAAAAACTGAGGTGGAAAAATGTGTTGGCTGCAGTAGGATCAGAAAAGCTGAATACTAAATTAATATGTGGAAATCTACTGGAAAAGAATGCTAAATTCACTGATAGCTATATTTTTATTTCACATGTGCATTAGTTTTACTAAAGTGTGCTTTGAATGCTAGTTCCAATACTTTTTTGTTTTGTATTTTGTTATTTATTCATGTTTATCATTTGTATCTCGTCTTTCTGTTAAATATACTCTTCAAAGGTTCCTCTGGGATTAATTATTAATGTAAGCTCATGTAGTCTCACACAGAGAGAGAATGGATGCATCAATATCAGATAAGAATAATGGTAAGAACAGATACTTCAATAGCTCTTTAAAATGTGTGTGTGAGTGTGTGTTTCCTCTCGTAATTTGCTTTATTTCCACACATCAGAGAAGTGAAGCAAGGTCTCCATCCCATGTAAGCATGCTCTTGGAGCTTTGTTCAGGATGTTGTTTCAGAATTGCCAGCAGCATGAGAAATAGCAAAGAGGCTTTGTGTTGCATTTCCACAGGTAGACTCTTGAGAGCTTCTCATATTCAAGAAGTCAAGACGGTTGGGCAACCACCAGCCTTCACCTTCCATCACCTGGGACTCTTCTAAAACACTGGTCCATTTAAAATGGGCTAAACACAACAGTGACCTGCAGGGAGATAGCTGAAAACTGGAAAGCAGGTTCAGGGTATACTGTAAACAGCTGGATAGCATTGGTTTGGCATATAGTTTGGCATATGGCAGACACATCAGCGTCAGGGGCCATCCAAGCAGGACTGCTTCCTAGAGACCTGGTTTCCCTTTATTTCATATGCAGAGGAAGAGCAGATTCAGTTCCTCCATCCTTGCATTCCTCCTTCTGGAAAGACAGTACCCCATAAAACTATTTGTGATAAGAACTTCTAAAACAGAAAGAACAAGCAAATTAACACTCCAAATAAAATTGATGTTACGATGCATTTATTATGTTTGTTATGTTTATTTGTAACAATATAGAATTTTTTTAGTGGCCTAGACGTTTGCCAGGTATTAGTAGAACCCAACCTTGACGTCTCTTTCCCATACAAATTAGTGGTTGGTTAAATGTCCCATATATATATTGCCTGAAGGAACTGGCCAGTGATCCAATTACAGGAGGTCAGAGAGGGCCTAGCCTCCTGTTTTAAAAAGTGGGTTATGATCTGGCTAAAATAGGGGAAATCGGAATGGATTAATGATTAAGAGCCCCACTACCTTTCCTCCTACAATTTGAACACTGGATCATCTGGCAGATTTATCTAACAGTATCCTCAAAAGGGTTGGACCTGAAATCTGAGGTCACCTCTTTGGCTATTAATTGTCCTTAGGCACAGTTTTGCCAAGAGAACACGCTGATCATAGCAAACACTCTTTTCCAACAGCACAAGAGGCGACTCTACACATGGACATCACCAGATGGTCAATATCGAAATCAGATTGATTATGTCCTTTGCAGCCAAAGATGGAGAAGCTCTATACAGTCAGTAAAAACAAGACTTGGAGCTGACTGTGGCTCAGATCATGAGCTTCTTCTTGCCAAATTTTGGCTTAAATTGAAGAACGTAGGGAAAACCACTAAACCATTCAGGTATGACCTAAATCATATCCCTTATGAATATACAGTGGAGGTGAGGAATAGCTTTAAGGGATTAGACCTGTTAGAGTGCTTGAGGAACTATGGACGGAGGTCCATAACATTGTTCAGGGGGCAGCAACTAAATCCATCCCAAAGAAGAAGAAATGCAAGAAAGCAAAGTGGCTGTCTGATGAGGCTTTACAAGTAGCTGAGAAAAGAAGGGAAGTGAAAAGCAAGGGAGAAAGGGGAAGATATATCCAACTGAATGCAGATTTCCAGAGAATAGCAAGGAGAGACAAGAAGGCCTTCTTAAATGAACAATGCAAAGAAATTGAGGAAAACAATAGAATGGGAAAGACTAGAGATCTCTTCAAGAAAATCAGAGATCTCAAGGGAACGTTTTGTGCAAAGATGGGCATGATAAAGGACAAAGAAGGCAGGGACCTAACAGAAGCAGATGAGATTAAGAAGAGGTGGAAAGAATACACAGAAAACTCTACAGGAAAGATCTGAATGTCCCTGATAGCCATGATAGTGCGGTCACTGAACTTGAGCCGGACATCCTAGAGAGTGAAGTCAAGTGGGCCTTAGGAAGCATTCCTAACAACAAAGTTAGCGGAGATGACAGTATTCCAGCTGAGCTATTTAAAATCCTAAAAGATGATGCTGTTAAAGTGCTGCGCTTAATATGCCAACGAATTTGGAACACTCAGCAGTGGCCACAAGACTGGAAAAGGTCAGTTTACATTCCAATTCCAAAGAAGGGCAATGCCAAAGAGTGTTCAAACTACCGTACAATTGCGCTCATTTCACATGCCAGCAATGAACTTGAGCACACTCCGAGAGAGAGCGGAGGACAGGAAGGCCTGGCGTGCTCTGGTCCATGGGGTCATGAAGAGTCGGACACGACTTAACGACTGAACAACAACAACACATGCCAGCAAGGTTATGCTCAAAATCCTACAAGCTAGGCTTCAGCAGTATGGGAAAGGAGTACGACAAGGCTGTATATTATCGCCCTGCTTATATAACTTATATGCAGAGTACATCATGAGAAACGCTGCTGGGTTGGATGAATCACAGGTCGGAATTAAGATCACTGGGAGAATTATAAACAACCTCAGATATGCAGATGATACCACCCTAATGGCAGAAAGCGAAGAGGATCTAAAGAGCCTCTTGTTGAGGGTGAAAGAGGAGAGTGCAAAAGCTGGTTTGAAACTCAACATTAAAAAAACTAAGATCATGGCATCTGACCCCATCACTTCCTGGCATATGGAAGGGGAAGAAATGGAAGCAGTGACAGATTTTATTTTCTTGGGCTCCAAGATCACCACAGACGGTGACTGTAGCCATGAAATTAAAAGACGCTTGCTCCTTGGGAGGAAAGCTATGGCAAACCTAGACAGCATAGTAAGAAGCAGAGACATCACCTTGCCGACAAAGGTCCGTATAATCAAAGCTATGGTTTTCCCAGTAGTAACATATGGCTGTGAGAGCTGGACTATAAGGAAGGCTGAGCGCCAAAGAATTGATGCTTTTGAACTGTGTGCTGGAGAAGACTCTTACGAGTCCCCTAGACTGCAAGGAGGTCAAATCAGTCCATCCTAAAGGAAATCAACCCTGACTGCTCACTGGAAGGACAGTTACTGAAGCTGAAGCTCAAATATTTTGGCCACCTAATGCGAAGAGAAAACTCTCTGGAAAAGACCCTGATGCTGGGAAAGATTGAAGGCAAAAGGAGAAGGGGACGGCAGAGATGAGATGGCTAGATAGCATTACCGATGCAATGAATATGAACTTGAGCACACTCCGCGAGAGAGCGGAGGACAGGAAGGCCTGGCGTGTTATGGTCCATGGGGTCACGAAGAGTCGGATACGACTTAACGACTGAACAACAACAAGGCACAGTAGCAGAGAAAATCTACTTAAAGGATAGGATATAAAGTACTATAAAAAGGTAAAGGTAAAGGTGTCCCCAACCAGCTGTGTCCAACTCTAGGGTGTGGTGCTCATATCCATTTCTAAGCCGAAGAGCCAGCGCTGTCCGAAGACGCTTCCGTGGTCATGTGGCCGGCATGACTGAACACCGAAGTGCACGGAACGCTGTTACCTTTCCCGTTGAAGCGGTACCTATTTATCTACTTGCAATGTCTTGCTTTCGAACTGCTAGGTTGGTAGAAGCTGGGACTGAAGACGGGAGCTCACTCCATCACGCGGCGCTCGGGTCTCGAATTGCTGTCCTGCCGACCTTCCGGTCTGTAGTTCAGCGTCTTAACCACTAAGCCACTGCAGCCTTACTATACTATTAATTAATTAAGTACTATACTATTAATTAATTAGGGCGCAATCCTATGCATGCTTGGACAGAAAAAAGTCCTACAACTCCCAGCATTCCCCAGCCATAGGATTTCACCTTAAAACACACATCTAAAATAATAGCATAAAACCTTTTAAAAATCATTTCCAAAATACAAAGAGAAACAAATAAAAATACATCAACTTTAAATCTAATTATTGATAGAAGGTAATAACACTTTCCTCCTTAGTTTTATAGACAAAAGTATAGGTGGAATCCATTGGCTGCTTGGAGGTTTTCTTTATGGTTCTTCATAATAACGAGTTATATTAAGGCTACAACCCTATACCCATTTACCTGGGAGTAAGTCCCACTGAATTCAATGGGATTACTTCTGAGAAAGCATGCAGAGGATTGAACTTTTAGGGTGCCATCCTATGTGTATTTGAACAGATAAAAGGCCTACAACTCCCAGCATGCTCCAGCCAGCATGCTTGGCTGGGTTATGCTGGGAGTCATAGGACTTTCTTCTGTCTAAACATGCAAAGGATTGTGCCGTTAGGGTGCAATCCTAACTAGATAGGCGGCAGCTCCGAACTCAGAGGTGACTGCCTATCCAAAGCAAGGCAGGAGAGGCACGGGGGGCATGGAGGGGGATCGTTCCCTCTGCACCTCTTCTGCCTTGTTATTTTTCGCTAGACAGCCGTTTTCGTCTGCCTAGTGGCGGAGAAGGGGGGACCAGGAGAGGAAGCTGCCGTAGGCCACATAGGATGCGATGTACGCGCAGCTCCACTCTCCCCGCCCGGAACGCCCCCAGCCCCACCCCGCCCCTCTCAGTCACTCCACACTCCTCTTAGGAGGGATGGGCCTTCCCTGTGCTGCCTCTGAAGCAGTGTGGAGAGGGGCGGTCGGTGGTCGGGGAACCGACCTCGGCACACGAGCTCTGAGGTCGGTTGCCGGAAATGAGCATATCCTATGGCCCTCTAGACAGTGTCTAGCAGGCCATAGGATCGCTCTCTTAGTCTCTTTTCCATAATCTGAGGAAACGCTTTGACAAATATTGCTGCCTATATTCCTAGTTCGTATGTAAAATAAAATCATGCCATATTTTGCGAAAATCAGATATTTTAATTTTGCCTTTAATTTCAGCTGGTAAAAAAATAATAGCTTAATTCCAGTGCTCTGCAGAAACTGCTCTGCAACGTCAAGCGCAAGGAAAGGTTCCTCCTGTGCAAGCACCGGCTCTTACAGGGTTTTTTTTTGGGGGGGGGGGGGTTGAATGAAAGAAGCCAGGCACTTCCTGTGAGCCACATCCTACCTCATACACAAACGCGCGCTCGAGCCCTGACTCGTTATCTGCTGAAGGGCCCAGCCTTTGCGGCCGCCACCAGGAAACAGCCTTGAACCGCGTCCTAAAATTAGCAGCCAGCGAGGGGCGGGTTGCGCGGCGAGGCGGCTGCCGCTCGCTTGGAGGGGTAGGAAGCGCCGCCACTCTGCTGGAGGAGGCGGCGCCCGGGTGGGGCCTGTGTGCCAGTCCGAGCCTCTCCCCGCCTTCCCTCTGTGCCAGGGAGCGAGGCGGGCACGGCAAGCCAGGGAAGGGCAGGGAAGGGAAGGGAAGGGCAGGGCGGAGGGGCAGCGAGCAGCAGCAGCTGCGCAAGAGGGGGTTCTCCGGCGCTGCGCTCCGCGGCCGGGAAGAGACGCCTCGTGCGGCCGAAGTAAACACCTCGCCCGCTCCTCCAGCAGCGGGAGGAGAAGCCCAAGTAGAGCCGGAGAAAGTTAAAGGAGCCACGAACGTCGCGCGCTCTGGACCGGCAGCTGCACCCCGCGCCGAGCCCCCCCCAGTTCACCCCAGAGCGCCTCTTCTGGGCATTGGGAGCCGAGAGGCGTCGTCGCAAGCGCCCCAAAGGAGGCGGAGGCGAAGAGACCGGGGGGGGGGGGCGGCAACGGCTGCCATGAAACCCTGCGGGGAGCAAGAGGCGGGCGCCGGCGGCGCAGACGACCCCTGGAAGGAGTGCGCGGAGGTGGCGGTGCAGCTGGCGCTGCGGGCGGGACAGGTGAGCGGGACCCACGTGTCTTGGCCGCGCTGGGGTTCTCCCACCCAGGCTCCCTCCTCCCTGGGGGCGCAGAGCAGAGCAGAACAAGGCAAGGGGGGGGTTACTTTTCCTCCTCTCCACAGCTCCCCACGGCGTGAGTATACGAGGGGAGGCTCCCAAAATGGATTTTCACGCCCTTCCCCTGTAAGGAGTGCGTGTTCTTGTGCTAAATTGCTACATACCCCGCGCACGGGGTCCTTTGCTGGCAACCAGGGGCCAAAGCTTCTGTCTATGTGAACAGATCCTGAATAAGGCAGACCTTTGGCGCGTAGCGTTGTCAATCCGGCAGCTCGATCTTGTGCACGTTGTTTCGGCTGCGAGTCCTCTTTGATCCAGTATTTATTTTGCCTTTTATTATTACGTTTATATCTCGCCTTTTCCTCTCTTGCAAGGAACCCAAGCTGGCTCACATGGTCCTCGTCCTCTCCATTTTATCCTCACAACAACCCTGTGAGCCAAGTTAAGTGGAGAGTCAGTAACTGGCCCAAAGTCACCCAGTGAGCTTCTGGGTTCTAGTCGCCACTGGATCATGATCTCCCACGCCCCAGTCCAACACCCTAACCACTTCACCGCTCTGGCTCTCAATAGATCATTCTTACTTCCAGGTAAATGTGCATAGTGGTCAAGCTCTGTTGTGTTCTTTTGTGAAAAGAAAGAGAGGAGGAATCTGGGGAAGAAGAGAACATATGGAACACTAGTACTTCTTTCAGAAATGACCTGGGAGATAATCAAGGTTTGGATTAAAAGAGAATGTGAAAGGTTCCAATTGGGTCAGGTCAAATGAAGGAGCAAAGACAAGTTGCCTTACTTTTGGGGGGATGGTTACAGAAATATCCTTTCCTGAGTACCTCACCTACAAGTACCCCACATGAAAATGTTTTAAAATATCAAGGATAGGGTTGTAAGCACACCTACTTTTTCTTTTAGAAAAGACCATTATTTGGTGTGTGTCTTAAACTGGAGTAATCTGCATTGCATTATGTGGGAGTCAGATGCAATGGTTTATTAAATGTAAATATTTTGTTAATGTTCAACAAGAATTTAGGTAATGTTCTGTAGTTCTGACTTCACTTCATTCAATGCCTCCTTTTTCTTTTGCCAGCTTTGGATACTGTTGCCAAGTATCCACAGTGTTAAGACACACCCTTTTTAGTAACAACAAAGTACCCGCTGATATAAATTAAAGTGAACAGAAAGTGATTTCTAGTTACTGGCATTCACAGAAATCATTCATAGTGGGGTTCGTGTATGTGTCATTCAGGTACATGGACAACACTAGTATAAGAAATCCCAGTAAACTGAGCAGAATTACATTCACATGCTCAAAGCAGAATTTTATTTGAAGGGTTGACAGCACAGTCTCTTGCTTTCTCTTTTTTAACCCAAACATGTAGTTAGAATAAGACTGATCCTATGTAGCAGTAATCACTCTCCAGGCCAAGTTTCTGAATTTGTTTTACAGGACGAAGCCCTAACATTCAGTGGAAGGTCATATTAAAGCAGAAGTAATAGGAAAGAAAAGAGTGTCCCTATATTACCTTGTACAAGTCACAGATGTATACAGGTAGAAATGGTCAGTGATTTGGGCAGTGTACTCTGCATATTTTCAGGAGTGTGTTTCTTTCTTTACTGTTATTTCTGCCTTACTCTAACTTTTCACATTGCAGCGCTAAGACCTAACATTTAATAAGAAATGTGGAGGTCAGCCTGACCTGGAAAGCATATCTGATGGTTATTACATACTGGATAAATTCGTATGCTTCCAAGTAAGGGAAAGAAACTTCCTTAGAGTAGTCTTCTATTGCTAGTGTGTGCTAAAATTAACTACGATGGGTTTCCTATTTTAAGTTGTCTTCAGTTTATACACCATGTTTCTGTTGGATAAACATAGTTAATGTTAAGAATTATACAGTAAAATTTAAATGAGAAAATCAACTTAGCTTGTTGCTAAATGCATCACAGTGGAGTAGTGTCTATTCCACAGGAGAGAGGGCCTTCTTGGTGGTGACCCCATGGTTCTGGAATTCCCTTCCAACTAATCTATGCATTACCCCTATGTGGTGGTGTGATTTAGGCCAGGAATGGGCAATCCCCCCCAACCCACCAGGGGGCCACACACATCCCATGTTGAAATAGCTTCTGAGCTGTCAAAATTCGGTGGTGCAGCAGTGGCAAAACGACAGTTTTTTTCCTTTAAAACATGGTGCACGGGGATCACATGGCTTGTTTCAAAGCAAAATCATGCTCATGGGTGCCCTCGGGCAGTGCAATTTTGCTTTAAAACAAAGTGCATGCTCTCTGCACATCATGTTTTAAAGGGAAAATGCTGCCTTTTCCCCCATGCTACTGAATTTGGGGGACAGATGAGATGGCAGGGTCCCCCCAAAAGGCCAGGGGGTGCATGCAGACTGCAAATTGCCCACCCCTAGTTTAGTCCTCTGTTTTAAGCTGCTCTCTTTAAAACTGTGTATTATGATCTGACTATGATTTTAATGTATCGTATTTTGTTGTGTACCTTGTGAGCACTACGCCCTAAAAGGCAAACTAAAAATACTTAAATTCACACAAATATGAAACCTTTCATTTAGACATTTCTCCATAGAATAAACCTAATTCAAAATTGGCTAAAGGTTAATTTATTTTAAATATTTATTAGCTGCCTTTCTGGACCAAGTCCGCCCAGGGTAGCAAACAAAATATAAGTATAAAAATACAACACTATGACTACTTAAAATTAAAAAATGGAAACATTGGCCTTCAAGTAGATTGTTTGTGAGCCTGTCTTGGGCAGGCAGAGCACAGGAGTGAGAGGTTAAATTGTCTCCCCCCCCTACACATACATGCATACATACTTGCTGTAGTGCATACTTAGTAGAAGTATGCACTACAGCTTTTTCAGCTGCTGAAGCTGAAAACCACAGATAACCAGCTAGCTTTCATCAGAAATGATAGGGGGTGATGAAAATGTGAGCTACACATCCTGTGTGTTTCTGACAGTTTCTTTCTCCTCTTGCAGCAAGCTGGCAATGAGGAGTTTGGCTGTGCCTATTATTATTATTATTAATAATAATAATATCCTCCCTTTCTGAAAATGGTGTTCGAGGCAGCTAACAATAATAAAATACGGATTAAGGCAAAATCCTAATTAAAACATAGCATAAATACAAATTAAAATCACAGCAATGAAAGAAATAAACAGCACCCAAACTATTAAAACCCCATGCAGCAACAGACCAGCTTACATGCCAAAGGGCTGCCTGAATAAAAACATCTTCGTCTGCCAACTAAAGGGGCCAACCTAGCCTACCTCAGCAGGGAGCTACAGAGCCTGGGAGCTTCTACCAAGGAGAGGTCTCACAAACCCACTGAATGTACCTTGAATGGTGGTGGGACTGAGAGAAGCCCCCCCCCCCCAATCTTAGCCCTTGGCTTGGCTCCTGTGGGAAAAGATGGTCTTTCAAGTATCTTGACCCCTAGCCATATAGGACTTCCTATGTCAAAACCAGCACTTTGAATTGTGCCCGGAAGCAGACTGGTAGCCAGTGAAGTTGTTGTAACATGTTATTGGGTAGGGGGCAGGCAGTACAGCAGCAGTGTCCCCATTGTGTCCTGAACACCCACTTTAAGGTCTGCACCCTCAAACCTGGAAGACTGTGGGTTGGGACCCCTTGTCAGGGGGATAGAATTGTGGTAGAACACTGCAACTCCACCTCCCCGTCTACCAGGGTTTGGTAGTGCTCAAGCATTTATTTTACAGAGTCATTCATTCATTTATTACATTTCTATACCACCCCATAGCCAAAGCTCTATACCAGAGCTTTCCAAACTTTTCATGTTGGTGACACACTTTTTAGACATGCATCATTTCGTGACACGGTAATTCAGTTTTACTAGCAAACTGGAGGTTAAACTAACCCGTTATAAGAGATACGGACACATACATAAATTGTAATAACGAAATGTATGGGGATAGAACATATCTCATGAAAACCTTTCATTTAAATTTTAAAAAATATATGACTTGGGCTTAGTGGTTAAGACGCTGAACTGCAGACTGGAAGGTCGGCAGGTCAGCAGTTCGAGACCCGAGTGCTGCGTGACGGAGTGAGCTCCCGTCTTCAGTCCCAGCTTCTGCCAACCTAGCAGTTCGAAAGCAAGAAATTGCAAGTAGATAAATAGGTACCGCCTCGGCGGGAAAGGTAACAGCGTTCCGTGCATTTCGGTGTTCAGTCATGCCGGCCACATGACCACGGAAGCGTCTTCGGACAGCGCTGGCTCTTCGGCTTAGAAACGGGGATGAGCACCGCACCCTAGAGTCGGACACGACTGATTGGGGACACCTTTACCTTTTTTAAGATAATAACATACATTGTTGTCATTTATGAGTAACAGCATGTAAATATCTGCAAGAAAATGTGAAAAACAAACAAAATTAACTAAAGTATTTACAATACATATTAGGACACATAGGCCCAGGTAGGAGCTCAGCTGCAAAAACACATGAAGTAGAGAAGCAAAAGTCCAACAAAAATGGTGCAAATATATATGTCTCACTACAAGGCTATATTGCTGTAAATATTTGCAATGCCTATGTCCAGAGTCCAGTTCCAGCACTCTCCGGTGGTACACTGCTGGTGGGTGGTTAATCCACAATTACAGCAGAGTAAAAATAAAAATAAATGGCAGAAATCAAATTATAAGTGCCACGTGGTGGGTGGCTTGCTGTTTGCCACACTGGGTTTGGGACGGTGGCCTCCCTTCAGCCAGCAACAGGTGGGTTGATTGGGTGAGAGCCTGCAGCTGCACTCACCCGGGTGATTGGGAGCACACTGATTCTGAGGCTTCTGGCCTCCACTGAGCTCCGTTCTGACTGGCCAAGATGGCAGACGGCCCGCTTGGTGCAGTCCCAGTCCCAGGTGGCATTTCTACCCGCGTGTTACTCTGGCCTGGCCGCGCAGGAGCGCGGTGCAGAAGTCCACGAAGGGCGCGCTCGAAATCTCGCAGGGCTGGTGGCCGCTGCCACTTCTCCGCGCTGGCGTCGGCCAAGCTCTGCTCCCAGGGCGGCGCCTTCCCTCCCCTCTCTTCGCCCCGCGCCTCTACCTCGCCATGCTGCTCCAACACCACCAATCACGTGCACCCTATGTCAAGACGCCACATGATCCTAAAGCAGCTAATGTTAAAGCAGCTAAGCCTTAGCTGCTTTAACATTAGCTGCTTTAGGAAGTTCTGGGGGAGGGGCCAAGGGAAGCAAACGCGAGTAAGGGAGCTCCGCGGTGCCCTTCTGCACAATTTTCTGCATTTTGGGCGACACACCTACACACTGCCGCCGACACACAAATGTGTCGCGGCACACAGTTGGGAAAGCTCTGCTGTATACCATGGAATAAGAAACACTTTATTCCTGGTTAATTCACATTTGCTTCATAAAAACACATTCTATTTCTTCTGAGTTCACTTAGACAACTATTTCTACCAACAGGCTTTTAGAAAGTACTTCAGTATTATGGGTCGTGTCTGGGTACTCTACATTGTCTTTTTGCTTACATTATTTTTTTAAGCTGGAAGAAAATTAAAAAGGTTAGAATGAAACTCTTTTGGCAGTGTAAGTTAGGGGAGCAGAAAACAAAGGCGGGGGAAGCTTGGCTATTTTTGTTTCACTTTCATCTCCCTTGGCCTCTCAATAACTACTTATCAGTTGCCATTCTTATTTCCCTGTAGCAAATGTCTTATGTAACTCCACATCCAGTTTAAGTGGCAAGCCAAAATGTGAGTTATAAGTGTGTTCAATCATTTAACAATTATTTCCACCGTGTATTCTGCACAAAATTCTAAGGCTTCACTTGCAGTGGTTCATATTTGTTACCACTTCAGGGCCAGATTCTGAAACCGTCTTGAAGGAAAAAGGCCTAATTCAAAAGCAATCCCTTTGATATGAGTTGGAATGATGTGTAAAAATGCCATCTCCTTGAAGAAAGTTCCTCTTTTTTTCATCAAATATGTACGGCTATCAAGATGCTAACGCAGGATCTGGTTTAATGCTATCACAGTATTGGTAAGGGGGAAAGCATTCCATTGCTCAGTGGAAACAATTGTGCATGTTTTAGGCTGCATGCAGAATTTTTTCTCTACCTCAGTGGATGTGTGGCTTTAATGATAAAACGTGTCACCTGCTCACTTGATGCTAATTTTGCTGTGTAAACTTGAAACACTGTGGAAAAAATAATGGTTTTATAATTATTCTGAGGCCAAAAAAAGGTGGCTTCCAATATAGTGATCAAAACGTAACAGAAAATTAAAATCAAAGTTGCACTGAGGTTGACTTTGGCATCCTAATCCTATATGTCAGCACAGAGAGATCTACCTAGTATCATGTTACATCAACACCAGCACAGCGTCACAATTAACTGTGCATAACTGAGAACTAGATTTCTTCCTTATGGTTGTATATTTTTTGTGATTTATTTGAGTCATATGAGAGATTTATGTGCCACTGGCTTTTGAGAGTTTATGGGAATAATTTGTATACTTTATATACTCTTTCTAGATCATTCGGAAAGCTCTTAATGAGGAAAAGCAAGTGTCTACCAAAACCTCTGCAGCGGACCTTGTTACAGAAACTGATCACTTGGTGGAAAATTTAATTGTTTCTGCTCTGAAAGAAAAGTTTCCCTCTCACAGGTATGTCCAATCATGGTATTATTCTAGGCGTGGTATGTTTTGCCTTGGAATTGAAATCTTAACTCTATGAATACAAGACGTCAGGGAGTATCAGTAGTAATAGGGCCGCTTCATGCATCATATATATGAAAGAGACAAACATGTTCTCATACAGGTACACTGCTTGGAGATCTCTGTGCCGCAATGTTACAGGCTGTAGGTCACAGTGCATCCCTGGAAAAGGTGAAAATACAAATACAACAACAACATTGTTCCTCTCCATTTTATCCTCATAAAAATACTGAGAGTAGTGACTGGCCCAAAGTCACCCAGTGAGCTTTTTGGCTAAGTGGGGATTTCAGCTTGGGTCTCCTCGATCCTAGTCTGGCAGCCACTGCGTTACACTGGCTCCGGTTAAGCTGCAAGAGAAAGTAGTTGCATATAATTGCTCATGAACAGGGAGACAACATGCACAGCAAGTCATCAGCTAGTCATGTAGAAGTCAAGCAAATCTGCCACCACAAAGCCCCGGTAATGCAGCTGTGCACTGAAAGAAGATAGTTAATACTCTGCAGGCAAGGAGGGGAGTGGGTCTTAACGTTGGATCTCATTTTGAGAACTTCTATAGGAAACCGTGAGAAGGATACTGTTTTCCAAAAGAGATTAGAATAAGGATCCTAGTGCTTTGAATATTGCTTAAACTTGTAGATTAAAATGAATCTCTTTACAATAATGAACACTGATTTTAGTCTGTGCAAACAGCACAGTAGCTTTCAGACTGATACAGTATGGAGATATGCAAAGGGTTGTTAAATTGTTAGAAGTGTCTGTGTTTAATACTCCTGCCTCTGTCTTCTCAAATCCAGATTAGACCTCCTTTCATGAAATGAATATAGTAATTTTAGACTAGTTTAGTGGACCTCTGTTCACAGAATTAAAGAAAATCTCTGTAAAGTTTGACATGACTGAAATTCTAAGCTAAAATATTTATAAACAGTTGTCCAGATAAAGAATAGAGAGACAATAGCTGTGTTGAGGTGAAAAAATAGTAACTCTTCCAATTCTGGATCACCTTGCAAAGCTTTATGTCTGTGCTGGCTGGAATTGAAGGCTGTTTTAACAAATGAGACAAACTGAATATTGCATTGCCAGCATCTGTAATGCCTGTGTTGATTAGTAGAATGTGCATGTAGTGTAGCAGAAACTGTATTACACTTTCTGTCCCATATTAATAAAATATATGTGTATTCATAGATAATAGAAGACATAATAAAAAATGCTTTCAGTGTCCTATGTAAAATAATGCTTTTACTCTGGGGAGGGGTGTGACCAGCAGTTCTCAGGGCACTTAGAATGGAATAGTTTGTTTGCAACACCTGAAAATAAGCAATATCAATATTGTAGTTTGGCTGTAGTTCAAAATATGAAATGGCCCAAAGTTTAGATAGTGTGAACTGGGAATCCACATTGCTATTTAGAGTCAAATAAGATGTGATGGATATGTTTCTCTTCACGTACCTGCCCTGTTCACATATAAAGTGTGGGGTGGGGTCTTCATTGTTCAATGAAGTAAGCATTGTTCAAAACTGGACTTATGATCTGAGCCTCTGATCACATTTCAGTGATTTGCTGCTTTGTATGTTACCCAAAGAAGAAGCACAAGTGATTGTGCTTCATCATCTATATGTGCTTCCAGGTGTCATCCAAAGGGGCAACTCTCTCACATGGTGAAATAAACAGGCTGTCACTGCATTGGATGCACATCTATCACGCCATGGGTCAGATGTGTAGGCTTCTCTCTGGGGTAAGGCCCTGAAACGTATATAGAGGACCTGTCAGTCACTTGGATAATATGCCAAGCCTCCCTAAGATCCCGTTATCATAATTTTGTTAGGCTTTATATAATGCCTCTTCAAAGTCAGATAAAGCAGGGAATAACTGCAAATGCCATTGCCTAAACTGCCTTCAGGCTGAAAACCTTTTCTTTTAACAGACACAAATATATCTGCCTACAATAAGATTTGACTTTGAATTTTCTCATCCCTGGTGTTACTGCACATTAATGACAGGTTTATTGCGGAAGAAGCTACTGCTGCTGGTTCAAAGTGTATACTCAATGACAGTCCTACTTGGATTATTGATCCTGTTGATGGCACCTGCAATTTTGTACATAGGTAAAAACTTAAATCTGTCTTTCCTCATATCCAGAAAGATATCTTTCTGTGTCCAGCCTGTTCAAGCAAGGCTTCCTTGCATATAAGGTAACCTTCTTGAGCATCTGTCAGTCTCCGTACTTTGCTTATCTAAATGTGCATAGTCTTGCAACTCCCACATTCTTTCAGTATATTTTACATCTATGTGGCTTTTTACTATGCACGTTCTAACACTGCAATAACCTGGGGAAATGTTCTGTAAGGTATTGGGATAGGGAAAACATGCCAAATAATTTGTATGTTCTTCATTGAAGAAGTTCTCGAATGATAGCAGTCCTTAGGATCTGGCACTTGAACTGAACTCTGACCCTCATATTGGAGCAGCAGTTGCCACTCTATCTTAGCCCCTTCATTGCAAAGCTGTGTTGTTCAAAAGATGTACCATTGGGTGGGTGGGATAGGAATAACTCCCAATTATTCCCACACACAGCACTGTGAGATTTAAAGCAAGAGTGGAGAACCAAAATAGGGTGGAGGGCTGGTTGACCCCATCCCCACCTGGCCCTCTGCAGGTCTTATGACATCAGGGTAGATGTGCTGAAGGGACCAGACTTCACTGTGGGAAGTGCTTCTCTGATCGGGGAACGTGCAAAGTGGACTTCACCAAGGCTTCGCCTGCCCTGCCATTGTTGAGGAGGTGGGGTGGGTGAAGCTGAGCCAGCTGTGTTCCCATCCCTCATTCATTGCAACGTCTCCTCTCCTTGCCTCCCTGGGGATTCTGCTGTGCACTGTTTCCCCCTCCCAGTTGGGCGGGGAAGAGGTACACAGGGAAATTCATGCTGTTATCTCCGATCTGTGATCAGAGGTAACAGTAGGGATTCCTCTGCGCACCTCTTCCCCAGACTCTGGTAGAGACAGGGTTTGTGCAGGGAGCAGGGCTTGTAGAGCTGAAGGGGCAGGGCCTGTGGAGGTCGCACAAGCCTCTGAGGGCTGGATTTGGCCCATGGCCTGAAGGTTGTACATCCCTGATTTAAAGGAAGTGAAAGGGACTTATGGAGAATCAGGGCATCGCTATTTCTGCATTGTTTTGTGCTTCACCTACAGTGGAAGAGTCACACTGATTCATAGAATCAGGATGCCACCAATGTGTGTTTTAAAAAGTAAAAAATTATCAATGGAAATTCCTTGACATACAAAAAAGTAAGAATATATCATATTTCTTTGCTGAGGACCGAACACCATCATGTTACTGGTAGCTAGGCTGAAAATCATTGTTTTGAAAGTGTATTAACAGATACAATTTATTTTATTTATACAGGTTTCCGACTGTGGCCGTTAGCATTGGATTTGCTGTTAACCAAGAGGTATAAGATAATGTTCTGTAAGTTGGTATCATAGGCTTTAGCTGCAGCTTTCAAGAATAAATGATGAATGTAACAAATATCTGATGATACTGAGGTTAATAAAATGTCATTTTTATGAACAAAGCTCATGGAAAACCCTTCAGGTTATCTAACCTGCAGTGTTAATTTGTGGAAATCTAGGTTCTGTAACAAGCCCACAAACCAACCCTTCAGTGTTCTGAGCAGTCTTATTATGAGCTGCCTTAAATGGATGCATATCTTTACTGGAAACATTTCTGACAGTTAAAGAATGTATTAAGGTTTTCTAGTTAGGCAGAGCACCTGAGTTGCAGAAAGCCAGTTGTGGAGAGTTATGTTTTTTATTAGTAGTCTTGCATGGTGATTCTAAGCCTATTTTCTTGGATGAAAGGTCCATTGAAATCCATGGAACTTATTGCCAAGTAAATGCATTTAGGAATAGCATAATAGCAACAGAAAAGAGATCTAGATCCAGCCATGCTATTTGCTAGTCTCCTGATGTTACTACACAAGGGAACTGCTGATCAACCAAGTGGCAAAATTGCCAATTCTTTTTTCTACTGGCATCTCCCTGCTCATGTTGCAGGAGAATTTTACATGCTTGTGTGGAAACCTTACAGCCAGTGTTGGCAGCCATCCTATCTCTGCCCTTGATCCTATTCCTTTCAGGGCAGAATAGCTGACCTTCCACTGCACTGTAGTTTGCTAGGAAAACAGAACGGAATGCTCTTTTTTTCCACCCTGAGCCCTCAGGCTAGAACAGAAAGAGTACCCTGTGGGGAAAGCCACCAAAGCTGTGAGTTAGTCAAGATCCACCCCTGCATCTAGATAATAGATGGAAAGGACAAAACTGTTGCATAGCACAAACTCTGGCAGATCCATGCTGGGGAAGGATGATTGCGCTGCATTTCATTCTTACGGACTTCTAAAACCAGATGTTAGTAACCCCTTAAGGTAGAACTACATGTGACAGTGGCAGATTTGTGTTTTTAAATGTAGCTCACTGTCAAACAACTGTAAAGCAGGGAGCAGTGGTGATGTGAAGGGGTTAAACAAGGTAGGGGTACTGAACACTTAGAATCATAGAATAGTAGGGTTGGAAAAGGCCTATAAGACCATCAAGCACTTTGCCTACTGCTTTTCCTCTGCAGCACCTCTTCCTCTTCCCATCCACAGCTCTGCTCATTCTAGTCTCTGCCTCTGATGTGGGTGGGTGGGGGGCAGCAAGGGAATTGAGAAGTGGAATTGGGGAGAAGTTCAACAGCCACCTCCTGCCTGCTGCATTTCCATTTGATATTGGCCTAACTGAGGCTTAGAGGTGATTTGTGTTTATTATTATTTATTTATTATTTATTTGTTGCATTTATACCCCGCCTTTTTTTCTCTTGCACGGAACCCAAGGCGGCTTACATTATCCTCCTCCTCTCCATTTTATCCTCACAACAACAACGCTGTGAGGTGGGTTGGGCTGAGAGTCTGTGACTGGCCCAAAGTCACCCAGTGAGCTTCCATGGCCGAGTGGGGACTAGAACCCAGATCTCCCAGCTCCTAGTCCAACACTCTTGCCACTACACTACACTGGCTACACTGTTTGAAGACATAGGATTACTGTCATCACGCAGTTCTGCCATAACAATGGGGCTCACATGTACTGGCGCAACAGAATGGAATACAGTGTTGTACTGTAAGCAGAATGCATCTGTGGTAATAATGGGGGCAGTACTGTACTATTGCACACTTTCATTGTTAATGAGTATTGCAGCTACAGACCAATTACAGTCAGGGCCAGAAATATTGGAACAGGGATAACTGTTTTGGCAGTTGGCCTCTGTACACCACCACATCGAAGTTGAAAGGAAACACACCTAGATGGGAGCGAAGTCAGAACTTTGAGCTGTAATTCAAGGGGTTAGACAAAAGTGGGGCGCTAACCATTCAGGAAGGACGGCCAGTGGCATACACGCACCCCCATCATTGGTGGCTCATAAGTAATGGAACAAATGGCTGACAAGCAGCTGCATGGCCAGGTAGGGCCTGTTTCCTCGGTACCCCATGACCAAGCAAGCAGATAAAAGGCCTGGAGGTGGTTCTGAGTGTTACATTTGCAATTGGTAGCTGTTCACTGGAACCCCCAACATGAGGCCCAAAGAGGAGTCCATGCGAGTGAAGGAGGCCATCATTAGGCTGAGGAAACAACATAAACCCATCAGAGAGATAGCAAAACCAGTGGGAGCGGCCAATACAACAGTTTGGAATGTCCTGGAAAAGAAGGAATGAACTGGCAAGTTCAGCAATGGCAAAAGGCCTGGCAGACCACGGAAGACAACTAAAGTGGATGACCGCAGAATTCCGCTCATGGTGAAGAAGAACCCTTTCACAACATCTAGCCAGGTCAAGAACGCTCTTGCGGAGGTAGGCATGTCATTGTCAACATCTACAGTGAAGAGATGGCTTTATGAATGTAAATACAGAGGCTTCACAACAAGGTGCAAACCACTGGTAGTGCTCAAGAACAGACAGGCCAGATTAGCCTTTGCCAGCAAACACCTAAAAAAGCCTGCCCAGCTCTGGAATAAGATTCTTTGGACTGATGAAACCGAGATTAACTTGTACCAGAATGATGGGAAGAGAAAAGTATGGAGAAGGAAAGGAACAGCTCCTGATCCAAAGCATACCACATCATCTGTCAAACATGGTGGAGGCAGTGTTATGGCATGGGCATGTATGGCTGCCAGTGGAATCAGGTCACTGGTGTTTATTGATGACCTGACTGCTGATAAAAGCAGCAGGATGAGTTCTGAAGTGTATAGGGCTATACTTTCTGCTCAGATTCAGCCAAATGCTGCCGGACTGATAGGACGCTGCTTCGTATTGCAGATGGATAATGACCCAAAACGTACAGCAAAAGCTACCCGAGAGTTTCTCAAGGCAAAGAAGTGGGATGTTCTTCAATGGCCAAGTCAGTAATCTGATCTCCACCCAATAGAGCATGCTTTTCACTTCCTGAAGACAAGACTGAAGGCAGAAAGACCCACAAACAAGCAGCAGCTGAAGGCAGCTGCAGTAAAGGCCTGGCAAAGCATCTCGAGGGAGGAAATGCAGCATTTGGTCATGTCCATGGGTTCCAGACTTCAGGCAGTCATTGACTGCAAAGGATTTTCATCCAGGTATTAAAGTCGACCCTTAAGTTTGAAATGATGTTGGTTTGTTCCATTACTTATGCGCCACCAACGATGGGGGTGCGTCTATGCCACTGGCTGTCCTTCCTGAATGGTTAGTGCCCCACTTTTGTCAAACCCCTTGAATTACAGCTGAAAGTCCTGACTCCGCTCCCATCTGGGTGTGTTTCCTTTCAACTTCAATGTGGTGGTGTACAGAGGCCAACTGCCAAAATAGTTATCCTTGTTCCAATATTTCTGGCCTTGACTGTATGCTCTTGATAGTAACTGGGTACTGGCTTGGATACTCTACTCCAGGCAATGGTGTGATTCAAAAGCTGCTCTTGTTTGTCGTGGCCAGCACTGTGCAGAAGATATTTCCAGTGGCTTCCCTGTGGGGGCTGTAATGTAAACGTTAGCCCTGATGTCTGTATAAGGAGCTGGAATTATTGAAATTTGATAATAGCAGACAGAGATGAAGGTCTGGAGTAATCAACCATTTTTATTATAAGTATCATAAACTGCTGTTATATGCATTTAAAATAGTGGTAAGCTGTTTATACTGATACATATTATACAAGTTGCATTCATATTCATTTTTCTTTTCTCAAAATCCTAAAGCTTGAATTTGGTGTAATTTATCACTGCACTGAAGAACGATTATACACTGGTAGAAGAGGTCAAGGGGCATATTGTAATGACAAAAGGCTTCAGGTATCAAAAGTGACAGGTTGGTTTAGATTTCTGTAAGCACACTAAAAGAAATATTTTGAATATTATTATTTTAGAGAATTGCTGCTAGTTCTAGATCGACATGGGGTGCAATTCTATTGATTGCGCCCTTGATGACCAGAAGTAGTTCACTGTAGGCTTTATAAATCACTGTAAATTTGGCTACAATAGAACTGATGACTCCCGTTTAATCTTATTGTTGGGCAGCTCTTCAGGGGCAGGTGGGTAAATTATAGTTGACTTTGGGCGGGTTCAAATGTAATGACTGATGCTGACATGAGTTTCTGTACAATTAGGAAAGCAGCTTTCCATACATTGAAAGCTGCTTTCAAATGTTACAGGTTATACTGCAAGGAAACTTTTAAGCAGCCTCCATTCCACTTTGGGATTATAATATATGAAGCAGCCCTTACCTTTAGATAGATTAGCCCTGGTCGACAGAAGAGTTGGTGGCATTCTGGATTAATTTTTTAACACTTGTCTTTTGTTTAAGGAGAGGTCTACTGGATCTATTGGTTACAACTCTTAAGGGTAAAAATACTGTTTTTACGGTGACAATGTGAGGGCTTGAAGAGTTCTTGGTGGGAAATACCAAACTTTTAATAGATATTTGATGTAAAATAGGTATTCAAATGCTAATGAGAAATGTCCCCAAAGCTTCAGTACAATAGGAAGTATGCTGCACTGTCGCTGCACCTCCACTAGTTCTCTTGCGTTAGTGGAACAGACAACCAGCGCAACAGGAATTAATGGTTCCTAAAGTAAGCATCAAAATGAGTAGTGATGTTCAATTCCAGAATGAGGCAGGTCAGTGAAGCTTCCTTCCATGAGCTCCGCAGACCTGCCCCATTCCAGAAACTAGCATTGCCACTTGTTTCCCTTTTTTTCAGGAACTGCTAGTTTCTGTTGCGCTAGCAATCCATTCCACTAGCACTGGAATGCTAATTAGTTAATCAGTTCTAATCAGTTCTAGAATATTAGGACTTTGTAGCTGTTTCTAAACCAGCATTGGAGTAGCTTGCTAAGCTATTACGTTACCTCATGCTTTTTGTTTTCAAAGAATATATAATGTTAATTCACAGTATGACATTAAGATGGTATTTTGCCAACATATGATAGTAGGGAAGTATCTTCACTGCAAGATCTGAAATGCACTTCACCAAAGACTTAGTGTTCATAAGATGTAGAATGCTTTTGATAAAAATAGTTGCAGATTCCGTTGTCATGATTCTAAAAAAATGGAAAAATACTTAAAAAAAAAAAAAGTTTAGAGGTGAAAGTAATATTAAGCAAACCTGTTTCATGCAGTTTCAAGTTATGGAATTTTGCTGGTGTGGAGCTTACTAGGAGTAAACAAGGCCTCATAAAATAGAACTATTGAGGGTGCAATTCTGTGCATGTTTAGACAGAAAAAAGCCCTACAACTCCCAGCATGCGGAGTTATAGGACTTATTTCTGTCTCAAAATGCATAGGATTGCGCCCTAAATTATGTACTTACTTGGAAATGGAATTTTACTGTAAAACTTCAAAAGATGCTTCACAATAGAAATTGGAAAGGGCCTGTTGCAAAAGTACAAACCAAGCATTTACCTTGCAGATATTTCAACCATTTATCAACAAATCAACCATTTTATCTTGCAGATGTTTCAAAGGCCTTGATTTTAACTGAGATTGGTCCAAAACGAGACCCTGACACCTTGAAACTATTTCTCAGTAACATGGAGCAATTGCTCAAGGCCCAAGCGCATGGGTAAGGTTTTTTCCCTCCTATGAAATTCATAAATCTTTGAAAAGAAAAAACTGGCAACCTTACTAACATTTCAATTATGGAGACATCCACTTAAATCCAGTGAACCCAATCAAAAGCTTTGTAAGCATTCTGATGCATGTGCAGGGCTCGTGCTGAGCCAGGCTTGCTCATTTCATGGGGCGCTATCAGGGGAGCTCCTTCTGCACTAAGGGAATTACTTCCTTCATGCTGTCTCCAAGGTTGAAGCCAAGAGGGAGGTCTTTCTCTTGCTTGCATGAGGTTTATGAAGGCAGCCCTACATTGCATTGGGCATCCATGATAACATTGTAAAGAAGGGGAAAAGATGTTAGGTTGAATAGCTGGAAATGTACGGTTGTTTTTCCAAGGTAATCATGTAACGTGTTTTGTATATACCAATTTGTGTGTGCAACAAATCATTGCACAAAAAAAGTGACTTCTTTTCTAACCTTTGCTCATGAGTAGGAAACTCATGGGTTCTCTCTCTTATTTTACGAATAGTGTTTGTTTTCACAAGTTTTGTGCCTCTTTTGCCCCACTCCCTTGCCCTGATTTATTGTAGGGTGCGTGTAATTGGAAGTGCTACTTTGGCGCTCTGTCATCTAGCATCTGGTGCTGCAGATGCATATTACCAGTTTGGCTTGCACTGCTGGGACTTGGCAGCAGCAACTGTTATTATCAGAGAGGCAGGCGGTGTTGTAATGGATACTTCAGGTAAGCAAATATGTTTTCAAGAGGAGGAAGTATGGACTTTGTGTTTAGAAAACACATGAGACTACTTTCTGCCTTCTAGGACATAGGAGGAATGCTTTGTCATACTCTTGATTATAATGTCAGTGGCAGAGTTATCCATTTCTTTCAGCGGATCAGGATTATTTACCTTGATTATTATTTGGGACCGGGGAGGTGCTGGAAGACAAGGGAAAACTAAGATTCAGGAATGAGAAGGAAATATAAGGTTGTATCCATTGTTATATGTGATCATGCAAGTTTCCTCCAACCAATTTTCACTTATTTTCTTCCCCCGCTCCCCAATACTACATCCCAGGCCTTTCTTGAAGGGGCTGCATTGGGGACAGAGCAGAAAAGACCCTTTGCATAAGTTCTTTTCCTGTATTCTGTAGCTCAAATTAACAGTATTAAAAACTTTGCTATTACTATGATTCCTATAATCATAGGAATGATTAACTCTTGCATTGTTAGCTAACAATGCTAACTCTTAGGCTGGGTTCACATGATCAGCAGGGGAAACAACACAGGTCGATTGTTTCCCCTGCCCCACACATGCCGGTTGCATGACCAGGATTGCCCTAATTATCTGCACTGTGTTGTGGTGCTGTGTCGTCTGAACCCAGTGCATGGCATAGTGACGGGTAATTAGATTAATCTTGGTCACATGACCAGCATATGCAGGTGGTGGAAACAACCAACGCTGCACTGTTTTCCCCACGGATCCTCCAAGCCTGACCTTAATTTTGCAGTGGGTTGTTCTTCCTTACCATGGGGGAAAGTGGGTATGCTCCAGTAAATGTTCCTTGTTCATGTATCCCATTGAAATGCGGGAACTGCACCTGATGAATTATACAAGAAATGACTTGAGTCTTTGTAACAGAGGGGGAGGGTCTCACATTACTTTTGAATCTTACATTTTTAAATGAAATTCTTCTTTCATAGGTGGACCTCTAGACCTAATGTCATGCCGTGTGATTGCAGCAGGTACCCAGGAGATGGCTACATTCATAGCTCAGGAAATACAAACTATTCACTATAGAAGAGATGATGAGAATTGACCAGACTTAAATGTTTTTGAAAATAATATGAAACCTGCCCTTTTGGAACTACTTCACTTCCTTCAAGATGGATTGCTTATAGGATAAATGGTTTGGGGGGGGGGGTTGTAAAGTCTATATAGCAAAGGTATTATGAAAAGGTTTTACTTGCATTATAGGAAGGTGAAGGGAAACTTTAATTTTTGTAAGCTTCTTGATCCCTTTTTAATGAGAATTATTTCAGCTATGCTTTTTAATGTCACAGGCATCCCAGAGTGAGTGTGTTTCTTGCCTCTTTGAGGCTGAAACGGGGGGGCATTTTTTGTTAACACATGCAACTAGAAACAAAACTTAATTTATGCAGATCTCAGGTAGTTTTTTTTTTCCACAGCAAGCAACAAGTACTTTTAAATTTTGTGCCTAAAGTATCCTTCTCAAACAGTACTTGAGAAAAATTGTTACTTTTTCTAAATTTCAAAGTACATGCATTGAATACATCTTTAGATATTTACACTCATTTATATGGTACACACAAGTGTGGTAATGGTACATATCCTTGAACTGTGTATTATCCTTGTGTGAGTAGTAATGTAAATTTGTACTATTAGTGCTGATGAAAAGATGAAAAGCTGTATTTTTCCAGCATTCAGAATTATTTAGCTTGATTGAAGCAGCAGAACATAATCTTAGCAGAGTTTTAGAAATGCCCTGAAAGATTCAATAGGGCACTAGTATTCATTATAATACAAGGGTGTGATGGCTTTAGCTTAAATATTAGCAGTGAGCACAAAGCTAGCTTGGTGCCTAGTATATGATCCTGTGTTTTCAGCTGAAGGGTGCAATAGCCATTCTGGTCACTGCTATGCTTGAGTCATTACTGTGGGAGGAAAGAAATCTTATCAGGGTATATTGAACACTAGCAGAGTCGTGCAGTGCCAAGTGCTACTATTATCTGAATAGTACTTTATAGTTCACACTTTGGGAGGTGTATTCAAAGTAAAGAAAGAAGGCATCTAATCAATATACTAAAAATGGTGGCAGAATTTTCTTCCTTGGCAGCACCCATTCAACTGTGGTGAGAACCATAGGATCAAACCCTTGAGTGGAAAAAAGGCATAACTTGGGTTTAGTTCTTACAAGCAGCAGAAAAGCAGGTAACCCTTTCTGTGGACTGTACCAGCTGAGGCTGTAGGTGAGGTCTCACATGACTGAATGCTTCTCCATACCAAAAGAATTAAAATCCGTGAAGTTAAAAAAAACTAGCATTTCAGAAGGACTCTAACTTTGCCTTTTCCTGACACACCAGTTTTCTGTATGCAGGGTTTTTGTTTTGGGGTGTGTGTGTGTGTCAGAGCGTTTAGTCATCTGAACCTGCTCCTTCAGTTTCAACTGATAAAGTCCAGGAAAGGTTTACTTCCTCATCTGCTGTTTGTGAGAGCTAGGCCTTAGAACTGATATAAACCTGCAATTCTCCATTGTAACTGTGGAGATGAAATGCTGATGATTTTTAGTATCCTGTGCAGATACCAGAAATCAGCGTAGTCTGTCTTTCAGGAAGATCCCCCAATCCTAAACACATTGGAGATAAAGTGCCATTCATACTAATTATACTTTTAAGTAAATATATTCTGTCCAGAATTGGGATTTAAGACTGAGCCAGTTGCCCCAATATGTAAATCTCAGGCTAGACATTTCCTTTTCTGTGTGAAATACTTCATTTTTCCAAGTACTGTGACTTGAGTGCTGGGAAAATGTATCTCCAGCAGAAGTGAAATCTTGAAGAAAGACCTGAAGAATGTGCACAACAAGAAAGCATTTATTGTGTAATAGAGGGAGCAATCCTATGGCCACTAGACAGTGGATAGACGGCCATAGGATATGTGGGTTTCATATCAGAGGTCGGTTCCTGGAGAACCGACCTTCCCCCTCTTCTGTGCTCAGAAGAGGAGCGTGGAGCAGCCAAAACAGGGTGTTCTGGGGAGTGTTCCAGGGCGGGGAAGGTGGAAATGCCAGTACGACACATCCTATGTGTCGTCCGGCAGCCTCCTGCCCCGCTCCACCTTCCTGCAACTAGACAGACAAAATCGGCTGTCTAGTCACAAATGCAGGGCAGGAGAAGCGCGGAGGGAATGATCCTCTCCATGCTTCTCCTGCCCTGCATTGGATAGGCAGCCACCTCCAAGTTTGGAAGTTCAGTCCCCATAGGATTGAGCCCTAAGCCAGTTACACAGAAAGGTCCTAAGAGTGCAGAGTCAACAGACTAGAATAATTTTTTGATTTCAAAACAAGTCAAGTTTTTGATTTCAGTGTAGTCTCTTGTGTCTTGGCAAGGTGAGTGGGGACAAAACTCTAAACCTAATTGTGCTGGTGTGTAAAAACTCATGCTCTACTTGAACCCTGTCCTAGTAACTTACCTTCTGGCTCAAAGCACCGCCAGCTTCTCTGCTGATTGATGCTTCTGTTCATTTGCCAGCTGTGGGGGGAAACCCCAACAGGTTATAACCATTCTCATTAATGCAACCTTTATGACTGGAAGATCTCTTGCTGCTTAATTTCTTCCATCTGCAGTCATTAAGATGCAGGCACCTTAGTTAAGAAAGAAGCTGGAGGCCTTGGCAGCTAGAACACTTAAAAGTTCTGAAATAACAAACCGATGTGCCAATAGGCAATTAGGACACAGCCATAAACCATGATAATACACAGCTGTTGCACAAATATTTAAAATTGAGAATTTGTGTATTTTTACACACTGTTGATTTAATAATACTTATATAGCACTTCAGAATGTTCAAAGCACTTCCCATACATCATTTGTAAACATTACAACAATCTACTAAAGTTAGTATTAAAAGTTAGTATTATTGCAGATTGGGGTGTGGGTGGCTGAAGCTGAGAGAGTGTGACTTGCCTAAGGCCAACAAGTAAATTCATGGCAGATGCAAGATTCAAATAGGGTTTTTCCTGATTTGTAGCTCAGTATCTTAAGGTTAAACTGCATGTTTTGTTAAGGCTGTAATCCTATATGTAGTACTTGGAAATATAGGCCAAAGCAGACATTCCCTAAATCTGCAGCATGCAGCTGTGGTCTCGTTTTACTTTTGTTAATTACAGGCATGCTAGGCAATCCTTATCAGAAATGCTGCATGTGTGTGTGGGGGGGAGAGGCTTATATATTTACTCCTCAGTGCAATCGAAGTCTAAAATGCCTTCATGCACATCTAGAAAGTGGAGGGGGGGATCATATTGCCATTAGGACTTACTTCTGAGTAGACATACACAAGATTGTGGTGCACATACATTTTTTCCCCTTTCCATCTCTCTTTTTTTAAATAACAGCGTGGGTGCCAAATCAGGATTGGGACCATGGCACATGGGTACGGGCAGGGATGAATCCTTTTCCTTTGGGGTTTTGGGATACTTGTCAGGATTATGACGCAAGGAGGAAATGGATTAATCTACCCTTGATTTATTTGTAAACGTTGGTTTTTGACTGAAGATAGTTAACGGCACCAAATAACCAAGGAATTTAGACCTACTAAGTGCATTGTTAATTTATTCTTTAAAAATTCTTCCTCTGAAAACAGTAGTAATTTTTTATGGAAGCCAAGTCTCTTAACAACCTTGCTACTGTTTTCTTGTATATACTTTATGGGAAAGTTTTTCACTAGAAAATTCCATATAGCAGAAGGGATCTGGCCATCCTGGCAACCAAAATGCTAAAAATAGCAACAAATTGTGCCATTGTGTAACGCTAAGTATTTTGTATGTATGAAGTGTTCAAGTGCTACATGGTAAGGAGTCTTTATTACAACATAAAGAACTCAAAAGTCTCAAAAGGATATGAATTTCTTTTTAATTGTGTCTTAGTTTACAATATTTAGACACAAGTTACGAACCTCTATTTGACTGTTTAGTTACAAACTGTATCATTAGCTGCCTGCTATTAAACTTGTTCAGATCTGTAAAACACTGTCATAAAATCTGGTGGTCCAGACACTTCTACCTCATAGGGGGCTATGAGGAATAGCTAACATTTGTTGTAGAATTGTGTAAATGCTTTTTACTATGGGTAAAGAAATACACCCTGTTATCCAGAATTCTTAAGAGTATTACTATCTGTGGTGTCAAAATGCTTGCATTCTTCAATGAAACTGATTGGCAGTAGGTTCGAGAAGTGTAGTTTCACATAATGTATACTTAACTTATAGAGGTCACTGCCACCAGATATAATGGTGATGGCCTCTAACTTAAAAATATCCAACAGAGAATTGAATGAATTCATGGAGCGTTAACCCACTGAAACCTACTAGCTGTAACAAGTATCCTCAATTCAGGAATCAGTTCCTTTGGTTTTTGTGAGCTGTGGCCACTTGCTGCCACACAAATTGGTTTCTAACTAACCCCTGCTTCCAAAGTGCAGGGACAAACAAGAAGGGATTATTTGCTGTCATTGCTTTTGAACTTTCATGAGGCATCTGGTCTGCCAGTGTTCAAGGCAGAGTGATGGACTTTTGGTTTGATCCAACAAGACAATTCCTATCAGCAGCTCAAGCCATGTCATTTGTTTTGGTCACTGACTGCAAAACAAAATAGGCCAGACAGATAAATTTAAGTGTTCAAGCTGCAGTTAGCTATATGATCAACAAAAAAAGGTGACAGTTTGTGGCATCCTCAACATAGTGCTAGTACTTATTTTGTTCTCATTTACAACTCAAAATTATAACTTCTGTAATATGGATCAAGTTCCACACTTGGTTTTTCCCAACTCTCAAAATGTTTTGGATTAAAATTTCCAGCTTTCTTGACCGTTGGCCATGCTGGCTGGAGCTAAGGCGAGTGAAGTCCAAAATATCTGGAGGGCACCAGGTTGGAGAAGGTGACCTTAAGGATTGGCCGAACACATCTGGTACACACACTTTTCAGTAACAAAACAAAAATGTGGGAAATGTTTATTGTTTCTTCTCTGCAAATGTTTACTATTTCTTCTCTTAAATTGAATAGCGCACACTGATATCTCCCATCCAGCAGAACAGATAGCACGAGTGGGAATCTTAAATGCCTTCCTTAATGCAAATAGAGCAGATCTTTTTTAAAAATAGCAGCTGTGCAGCTGACATCTATTATGGCATTTTATTAATAAAAAATGCAACGTAATCTGAACATTTACCTAGAAACAAGTTCTGCTGAGATCAGTGGGCTTATTCCTGAGTAACTGTGCAGTTACCTTAAACACTTACTAAACATGTTGGGATGTTGAAAATACTAAATGATCAAATGTTCATAAGTAATTTCCAAGGCTACCTATTCTGGCAGGTCTGTATTCCAACTATGTCTTACTTTCCACATCAGTTGGAGTAAGTTGACCACTCAGTATTTAAATTTAGTGATCGCATCAAATATTTATTTGTCCCTTATGTTTGCAACAAAACAGTGCTAAACTATTATAACTGCATGTAAAACCGTTTACCCTGGGGAACGCTTGTTTTTTCCCCAAAAAAACATTATCTGAAATGACTTGATTTGCTAGCAGGTGTGCTGTTCAACAGAAAGCTTACAAGTGTAATCCTGAACACAGTTGTTTTCTAGTGTCACTTGCTTTAGTAGAGCTGTTGTCTACATCATGTTTTTCGTTTATGGTTATCAGCCCCTTTCAAGTATTCATTGGGACTTTAATTTGTGAGGTAATGTGTGGGGCTTCTGTTCTCTTTGTAAAAATAAATGTGCTATGTACCTGCAGGGGCTCTGTGTCAAGTACTCCCTGCTAAAATGAAAACAGGGAGGCCCCCAACCATAATGTGCATACAGACCTGTATCCCACTGTAGTATGGGTACAGATGTATATAACTTTGAGCAGGAAGACCACTGAAGTCCACTTGTCATGTTTTATTTAGATGTAAAGTCTTCTCTTCTGACACAAGCACAGAAGAAACAGGTTCTTTGTATTTACAGCAGAAGCCAGCTGACCATAGCACTGATTGGCTGGAAACTGCTTACATCACCAGCACTCCTCCCTGACCCACTGCTTTAAAAATAATATTCTAATTTTTAGGAAGAGGGGGAGAATGCACATTTAATTGAATCTGTGTACGTGTTTCACTTCTTAAAAAGGTGAACAGCTGAACTCAAGTACTGGGGGGGGGGGGAATAAAAAAAGACAACCAAATAAGCATTTGATTTCCTGGCCGATACATCTATTCTTCAGTTGTAGAGTAGGGCATCTGGGCTTGAGCTGTAAAGAAAATTGCAATGAATTCTGATCTTGTATCTATTTCCAGAGGATAGCCATGTTAGTCTATTGCAGCAAAAACAATGAAGTGTCTTATGGCACCTTCAAAAGAAAACAAATGTATTCTGGCATAAGCTTTCATGAACTAAAGCCCATTTCTTCAGAAGCAGGGAGTGTTAGAGCGAGTTTCAGATGTATAGCTCATGTATTGGTGGTGGGGGGAGAAATGTAAACAACGAAGTCACAAGGAAATTAAATGCAGAAAGTACTGACAAGTGACAAACACATTATTAACAGTGGTCATTCACATTACAATTGCAATGAAACTTGAATAAACCTAAAACTCTTTAGAACGCTCCATGCATCTGAGGAAGCAGACTATTGTCCATGAAAGCTTATGGCGCAATAGATTTGTTAGTCTTTAAGGTGCCAGAAGACTTTCTCTTGGTTTAGTATGTACATTTATATTGGCCCCCACTGTGTTAAAAGGAATATATTTTTAATGTAAGGATGACTGTCCTTGTTCAAGTGTTCTAGTAAGTAAAGTCAGGTTAAGATATTATTATTGCACACCTATCTGTTTGGTCAGGTATTCTGGCAAACTCTTGCAAACCAGTGTTATCCTTTGTGGGAATCAGCCAGTTGTTTTCTCAGTGAAGATGAACATTGCAACATTTTACTGCCTAATACTTTGAGTATGTACTATATCATGTTATATAGTACAGGGGGATGGGGCAGAGAGATCCAGTGCTAGTCAATTTCTCTGCCAGTGAATTTAAGGTATCGATGGATCCTGTAATTAGTCGTCAAACTTAAGCTCAATTGCTTCGGTCTAAGGGAAAGATAATAATTACATTGATTTCCAGTCTTTCCACTGAACATATTTGTGAATCTGCTACTCATACAGTTTCTAGTAAACATTTTATTTAGCATTCTGTGTCAGTTTTCTTTACTTAAGAGAACATTACTTTGTTCATACAGAAAGGAGGGTGGAAATAATTTTTAAAAGGACATGTTCATAGAATAATTCAATTGTCATTATGTTAGTAATCAGATCGTGTCACTGATACGCTTATGCTTGGCTTTACCTTTTTTGATTTAACCAATTGGGCATCCTAAAAGAACACTATGGGGAAAGTAGATCTCCCTGTATGAGTAGAAAGTAGACCAAGGCACAATTTTAAAAAGGGAAAATGGCTGGAGGGTATGGATTATGTTCCATTTCTCCACATAAACTCACAACTTGATGAGACTGTTTTTAGTTAAACAAATAAAGTGTAAGACCAAGCACTGAAGATTACTAAGAAAGCATAACCCAGCAAGAGAGAGATCATACATAGCTAGAAGAATAAAGAAGCTAGGATATCATATGTAAGTTGTTGAAATATAATATCCAAGTCTTGGATCAGATTTAGATTTAATAAGTCATTTCGCTTTTTTAAAATGTAGAGGCCAACGAACAAACTGCTGGTAAGAGATGGATATCACTTAAAGACATACCCAAGCATTAAAGTTCTGGAAAGTGTGACATTTTATTATAAATCCTCTATAAGGATGGGTAGAAATGAAACCACAAGGTGGTTGTTGGTAGAACAAGTCCAAAATGTTGAAGAGACCATTGAAAGACTGGTTCGCCTTAATCCTTTCATTTTGTGTCCATTTTCAAATGCCATCACTGCACATCACATACCAAGAGATCTGGGTTGTATCAAATGATATGTTCCACTGATGGCCACCAGTTTGGAGAGCTTTAGAAGGAGGTTAGACAAATTCCTGGAGGAGAAAGCTATCAATGGGTACTAGTCCTGAAGGCTCTGTGCTACCTCCGGTATCAGAGGCAGTGAGCCTATGTACACCAGTTGTTGGGGGACATGGGTGGGGGATGCTGTTGCACTCACGTCCAGCTTGTGGGTTTCCCATCAACAGCTGGTTGGCCATTGTGTGAACAGAATGCTGGACTAGATGGATCCTTGGTCTAATCCAGTATGGCCCTTCTTATGTTCAGTTCCTTCAGTGAACCTGAGAGGAGGGCATAAATCTGTTTTGCACTCCTGCTTCTCTGAACAATGGAAGGTTGCAAGGTACTCATTTTCCTTTTGAATATGAGAACACTGGAACTGTATGTTGACTTTTGAGAGGTGTTTATTTGCAAATATACACAGGGGCTGAGACCAATCTTCTCCATTTTTGGTAAGTCACTAGTTATGATTTCAGTGAAGCATTTGACAACATCTCATAATACCCTTGTTGACAAAATAGTAAAATCTGGCCTGAATGACACTACTGCTGGGTGGATCCACAGCTGGTAGAACTACCATAACAAACAAAGGTTCTGCATTATTAATGGTTCTACATCAACCTGGAGGGAAGTCATGAGTAGTGTGCTTCTGGGCTCTGGCCTAAGTCCTGTACTGCTCATCATTTTTATAAATGACTTGAATGAAGGAGTAAAAGTGATGCTTATCAAATCTGCAGATGACACAAAGCAGGGTTGGGTAGCTGAGACCATAGAAGACAATCAAGATTGAAAATACTCTTGACAGGCTGGAACACTGGACTAAAACCAGCAAGGTGAGCAACAGAGATAAATGTAAAATCCTGCATTTAGGTACAAAGAATCAAAGGAATAAGTAAAGGATGGGGGAGACCTGACTTGGCAGCAGCATATATAAAAAAGATCTAGGTGTCTTAGTTGATCATATGCTGAACATGAGCCAGCAGTGTGATATCGCTGCTAAAAAGGTAGTGTAATCTTAGGCTGTGCTAACAGATGTGTAGTGTCCAGAGTATGAGAAGTAGTAGTTCCACTCAATTCTGCATTGGTCATTGCACATCTAGAGTACTGTGTTCAGTTCTAGGCAGCACATTTTAAGAAGAATGGTGACAAATGTGTCCAGAAGAGGGTAACCAAGATGGTGGGAGGCTGCAAACAAAAGTCCTGTGAGGAATTGTTGAAAGCACTGGGTAGTGGAGAAGATCACCTGGAGAAGATCAAGGGGAGACACCAAAGCGGTCTTCAAATATCTGACGGGCTATTATGCACAAGATGGGAGCAGATGTGCTCTGTGTTGCTCCAGGGGACAGGGACCAGAACTGACGGGTGGAAGTTGCAGAGGAGCCACTTTCCCCTAAACATTAGAAGAAACGCCCTAATGGTGAGAGCTTTTTGACAGTGGAACAGACTACCTAGGGAGGTGGTGGGCTCTTTTTCACTGGTATTTAAGCAGAGGCTGGATGGCCACCTGTCAAGGATGCTGCAGCTGCATCATAGATCCTGCATCCAAAAGACCATCCAAAGTCTCCCTCAACTCTTTTGCAGGAGCCAATCAAATCCAAGCAGCATCAGTAGAGCAGAACAAGTAATCCGAACAAGCAAACAAGTATTCATCTTAACCTTCCTCCAAAACCGTTCACGGTCCAGCCCTTCCAGTGGAGTCTGCCCCTATTCTCTCATTTCAAATGTTCTACGGGATCTCTAAAGCTGCAATCCAGTATAATCACTTACCTCAGAATAAGCCCCATTGACCCCAGTTGGATTTACAGCTGAGTAGGAACGTAAGCGATTTCTCCGCAGACCCCCTACCGCCGACTAGAGGATGTACGAGAGCTCCCTCATGCCCATACATGAATAAAAGAAAAATCAGCACATTCAGAATGCAGCGGGGGCGCCGTCTCTGGCCCCACCCCCACCGGCCCCCGAGATTGAGCTGCCCCGAGCTGCCCCCACCCCCGCGAGACCTGCGGCAGCATGCCCTGTCCGCGCGCACAGGCGCCGTATCCCGCTCCCCCAGCTTGGGGGCGGAGGAGCGGGCGCTCCCGCTCGGCGACTCCCCGGGGGGCGGAACTGCCTCGAGGGGCGGTTCCACGGGGCTCGTCTCATAAGGGGGAGTGCCGGGGGGGTTGTGTTGTTGGCTGGGAAGCCGTCAGCGAGAAGCTTTGCAGTCGCTGCGGCGCGCCATGGCCGTGGAGAGCGCCCGCGATTACGCCGTGGTTTTGTTCCGGTGAGTCATCTTCTAGCCGGCGCTAGAACGGCCCAGGGCGCTCCGGGGCAAGTTTACTCGGCGGCGCGTCCCGCAATATCGACCTGGGGTGTAGGAGCAGAAACAGACATCAGTTGAAATACGTGTCTGGTGGCTACGGCGTTGTTCTCGTTTCTGCTCCAGAGTAGGCGCAGCCAGGGCCGGGCCCCCGATCTGGATCGAGACCTTCGTGTCGTATCTAGTGTTAGTCCTACTTAGAGCAGGCCCACTGAGATGAACTGGACATGGCTAACTGAAGTCCCATTTATTTCAATGGGTCTACTCTATAAATAGGACTATGGATACTGCCCTTTGCATGGACGGGGGGGGGCTTTAAGATCGGCATCGAGCCCCCTGCGCCTACTCCAGAGTCAAAACGGAAAGAAGAAATCGCTGCTCGACACACATTTAAAACTGTTCCTGTTTTGGCCCTTATGCATTGCTAAGAAAGTACGCTTAGGGTGAGTCGTGTGGGTGGGTGCTGAGCTCTAGTATCCTCTCGTCTGCCCCCTTTCCCCCTGTAGGGTCTTGAATCCCCTGCCTGGGAAGCCGCCTTCGACTCTAGCCGCCATATGGCATCTCTGTCTTTCCCTCCCCCACGCCGCTCCGGAATCCCGACCGCGCCGCCGCCGCTCCCGGTTAAATCCGGGCGGAACGGCTTTGTCTCCTGTAGGAGAGAGGGCGGCGTTTGTTGCCTAATGAGTAACTGCTACCAGCCGGTGTTGCTATGCCTTCCTCTAGGCAAGAAGTTCGCCCTGTTCTATTGCTTTAAGTAGCACTTTTCCAACATAGGCTCGGCTTTCAAGTGAACAAGCAATTTTACTAGAATACCTTAATTTATTATTAAGGTGGGGGTGAAGGACCCATGTGTGCGTCGCTGAGCTCGAATGATGGGATATGAAGAAAGCTTACTACGTGGTGCTTACGCTTGTAGGATAACGTGACTGCCTGCACGACGAGAAAGGGCAACCCGGCTCGCTGTAGTGTTATTTCTTAACCTAAAACCCCGTATTTCTGTCCGTCCCTCATAGTATGATACTTCCCTATTGCCTTAAAATAGCCTCTTGTCGGAGTAACTGACTTGTGAGTACAGCTGAAGAGGGGTTTGGTGTGAACTAGCCTTTTGAAAAGCTGTTGAGCTCTTGAAATACTTTGGAAACTGTTGAATGTTCGTTTTTTGCATGTTAATCTTGAACTGCTTTTGAGCCTTTGTCCTGTTAGCAGCTTGGTGAAGGTTAATGTGAAAGTGACTGCAATAGGTATTCATTGTAGGATTTTTAAAATAATTGGTATAGTATACTAGATGCAATTAAAAGTTGGGAATACATGTTTCATTTACTTATTTTTATTCATTTTTTAAAAAAAAATTGCATCCTTTTAGTTGAAGACTCTCAAGGCAAAATTTAAAACACTTCAACCCATAGAATTTAAAAACTTAAAAGCAGAGAAACACAACACATATTTGCATAGTACTGAGATAAATGGGACTTATTTCCAAGTAAACATGTTTAATATTAGAGTCCTTAATCTTTGAAAACACTGTATTTAAAGCTAGTTCAGTTACAAGATGTGATGCCATATGGGCTTTAATCTCTGGTTATGACCTCTTCCTGGCTTTTCTCCACTGATAACTCTGGCCACAATCTTCTAATATGTTCATAAAATTACTTTTTGCATAAGGTTGTGAACCCTTCAGGGAAACAAAGCCTTTCTGGAAATAAATGTCACATGAACTAGTCCCAAGGCTAACTGAGTTAGGCAGCCTTTATAGTTTGAACTATAATGAAGTTTATGCAAACCTCTGTTCTGTAAGCCTTGGGTAAATAACCATTAAGTTAGTGGCATTCTGCTGTTGTACATTGTGGAACTCTTCTGAATGTAGTGCTGAAATACAATTTCAGCAACGGAATTTCAACGGAAAGCTACATATCTTTTGGTGGCTGCGGACTAATATGGTTCTCATAGTGAAAGAGTTGCTAACAAGGTTATTGTATTATAGGGCTGCAATCCCAGGCATGTGTGACAGTTTGCCCCATTGAATTCAATGGGCTTGTTTTACGTCTGGGGTCTCCAAGATGGTGCCTACTGAGCCCCCTTGACCCTCCTGATATTTATTTTATTAAGTTTTTTTTAACTGAGAGGCTGGTGTGCAGCGAAGCAAACTGCTACCCTACAGTGCCATCTTTATTTTGGCTCAAAACAGTGGTTTTGTGTTTTGGAGCTCATACCCCAGCTCTGTCTTGTAACTAGGTTCTCAGGCAAGTTACTTTTCTTTTAGTCTCTCACCAGTTTGCCTTCTTTGAAATGAGTGTTCAGTGACCAGCCATTTACACCGTGACAGCCATTTTGTGAATGGGTGAGCCCCCTCCATGGCAGCCATTTTGTGAGATTGTCGATGATATTCACTCAAAATTCCAAATATGCCCACTGACCCAAAAAGATTGGAGACTCTTGTTTTATGTAAACATGTGTATGACTAGGCAAAGTAGCTAGCCCAGTGCTCTAAATGAGGCCTTGACTCTGCCCTGCCAAATTAAAAATTACATAATTAAAAAATGAGAACTACAGATGTACAGAATATGGGGAAATTGTGATACTTAAGGAAGAACTCTTAAGCCTGTGTTTGCCCAATGACTTAATCATGACTGAACTAATCAAAAACATGATGTTGGATGTAGGCCACTAATCTTTAAGTTGTAATGATTCTTCCATTGCGTTGCCTAAACAAAGTTCTTGAATGCATGTGTACAGTGTGATCTACGTCAAGTATCCACTGGCAATCAAAGTGTCTGGCTAACTCTTAAAAATTAATCTGAACCAAGACCTATATAGACAACCTATAGAAAGCACTACAGCAGAAATTACATTGGACAGTGTATGGAATTGGCCAGCTAGCTTCCTATGTAGGATGGGGTTTTTTTTCTTGCCATTAAAACTGATGGGGAAGCTTTTTCAACCTGAGGGCCAAATTACAAAATGGGAGAGGTCTTGGGGGCCACATTCCATCTGTGAGTGGGACCAAAGGCAGAGTGGGCAAGGCCAAATGTGATAATTACTATTTAAAGTCTACTCAAATGTAAGGAGGACCAGGCTTCTGCATGTCTACTCAGAAGTAAGCAGTAGTCAATTACTCCTCAAGCACATTCAAATAGCATCCCAAATATCAAGCCTCTGCATGTCTACTCACAAGTAGGCAGGTCTCCTGCTGACAAGTTTCACACCTCAGTTTTGTGCAGTGGGTCAATTCTTTGTAGGGTATTTCAAGGTTAACTGCCTTTTAAATGCTATCTATTATGATATGTTTTGCCACATAGATAGCTACACTAAGTTTACAGGAGAGAGACAAAAGTATATGGTAGATGCCAGGCAAATCAGCTTAAATGGAAAAAATGTGCCCAGTCAGCAGTAACAAATTATAATTGCCAATTTTTTCAATTGTGGTGGATATTGTACCCAAACTGTTGATATCCCCGTCTCACTATATCCTCATATCCCCTCAAGAGGATGTGACTCTTGTGGATATAGGGAACTGAAGAGCAGGGAGCATCATGCCAGGCCGTTCTAGTCTTGGCATTTAGCAAGCATTAGGTCTAAAGGGTGAAGGCAATACATGAAAACCTGAGGTAAGACTTTCCCTTCTAAACCAAAAAGTGGGTATTGGCAAGAATCTAAAGGTTTGCTAGAGTTTAACTTCTCTTGAATATATAGGCTGTAGATCAAAATAGTTGATACTACAAACCAAAACAGTCTCATGAGCATTGGCTCAAAACACTCCTTCTCTTAAGTTTAATATCACTTACTTTGGAGTAAGTAGCCTGTGGAAGAAGCTGTGCATTTAGCAATGCATCACTTGCTCTACTTCTGAGAAAAACGGTTGACTGGCTTAAACTGTACACATACTGCTACTGAGTATTAAATATGGCTTTCTTAATTTAAAGTTTTGCCATACAGTAGGCATGTTGAATTAAAGAATGCTTTCTCTTCTAGATCTCTACTATCTGTGGGAGCATCTGTAGGATCAGTAACAAGACAGACCCTGTTTGCTCCCCTTCCATCTGCAGCTCGGCCCTTCCGTGTTTGTAACCATGACAGAAGCAGTCGGAGAGGAGTTGTTGCCAGCAGTCTACAGGAGCTTATTAGTAAGGTACGCCTCCCTTCAAAAGCATACACCTGGGTATGCCTGAATTTCTTGTTCCAGACCTGTATGAAAAAAACCTCTCTGCTCTTGAGTCTAGACAAATGGCTGGAAAAGTATCTGCTCAGACTCTCCAGAGAAAGAGTGTACAAACCGTGGCCCAGGGACCTCATGTCGCCCCCATGGGGGGGGGGGGGGCTATGTGCTGCTCCCACAGCTTGCACTGTAGCCCCCAATGCATGCCCCGATGCCCTGCTGCTGCCAAATGCCCTGCTGCAGCAATCCTGATAGAGATCACTCTTTCCTCACTTGTAGCAGTGGCAAGGGAAGAGTGATCTGTATCAGGATAGCTGCTGTGCCCACATGAGGCTCTCAAACCCCAAGCCAGCATCACACGCAGAACCTCTTTTTACTGCAGCATTTCGAATCTAGCTGTACTGTTTGCTTCTTCTGCAGCGATAGGAGTGCTAGATGCTAAATATGCTTCTTCCATTTAGCAAGTAAAGCAGAATTGTGGCGATCCTCCCCACGTGCCCTCTTGCTTGCAGAAAGCAAAGGTTTAGGGCAGATGTGGGCAGAAGGTAGAACTCTGGGTAATTTGCATTAGATCATCAAGGGGTTCTGACTCCCACATGTCAAACGCTGGCAACAGTTAAAATGTTCCCACTTAAATAAATCACCTAAGAAAAAAAGTTTGGTGAAAACCAAGAGTGAATTTTCACATGAAAGGGCTTGTGAGTCTTGTTCTGCTACTGAGCCCAAGTTCTTGGGCTGAGCATGTACTCAGAGGCACCCTGTTTCTTGATTCTTAGTATGTGCCTGAGTCACTATTTTGCCTCTGGCTTGTGTGTGTGGGCCTTGGGGTTCTAAGTAGACAACGTGAATCCCATAGACCTAAAGTCTGCCATCCTGAGGTGTATAGTGGCTCTCGACTGTCATGGCTAGGCAGATTAGGGAAGTAGGGGATGGCACGAAGTCACACCACCAGGTCCCCCAGAGCATAAGGCACATGGGAGGGTCTGTAGCCCAGTTCGTAGAGCGCCTGCTTTGCATGCCAAAGGCCCCAGGTTCAATCCCTGGCATCTCTAGGTGGGGCTGGAAAAAGCCTTGCCTGAAACCCAGTAGAACTGCTGCCAGTCAGTGTCCACGGTACTGGGCTAGATGGACCAATAGTCTAACTTGGTATAAGGCAGCTTCCTATGTATTGAAGCTAAGCAGGTCTGGCTGTGGTCAGTGCCTGGATGGGAGAATACCTGGGAGTTCACTCAGGTTGCTTCACGAGTTCAGTCATGAAATAAAAGCGGGGTATAAATGTAAAACCATTCAGGTACTTTGGGTAATTGGGTAATAGATAGGCTGACCATATTTCCTTGAGACAAAAACGGGATATTGGGATGACAAAAATGGGATGGAGTTTTTATTACAGCGGAGGGTTCCGCTGTAATAAAATAATAGCTAACAGCCTGTTGAACCAAAATATGAGTCTGAAAAGTCCGAATCAAACTGAATGTAGGGCAGAAAGAATCTCTATGGGCAGAATGATGGTAGAAATAACAGTAAGACTCACCCTTCTGGCTCCCACATGCTGAATGGGGCTTACTGACCGCCTCTCGAAGTCCCCGCCATTGCAGACAAGCAAGGGGGTGGCGTCTGATCGTCGCTAGCTCAAGAAGCCTGGCTCTGACTAGATAAAGGAAACGGAACTTCCTCTTCCGTCGCCATAGTAGTTTTACTGCACGCATTGATTAGCGTAGAGCCTTATGATAAACGCGTTCCGTTTTTTACAAAAAATTAAAAATGGGACAAAATTGACATATTAAAACGACGGGACGGTTGGGAAATATGAAAAAATGGTACTGTCACGTTTAAAATGGTACGTATGGTCAGCCTAGTAACAGAGGGCATTTCTCATGTATGTATGGGGGTGGGAGAAAATGCCGACCACAAGTGTCACTAATGGGCCTTTTCCTGGCAGCACAGCTTTAAAATCATTGGGCTTGAGTGCCAACAGGACCAAACTTGATGTGACACTAATGGCATGCAATGAATGTGCACATCCTCGGCCAGCATGGCCAATGATCAAGGATAGTGGGAGTTGTAGTCCAACATCTGGGGACCCAAGGCCTTCCCCAACCTGCTGCCCTCTAGATGTGTTGGGCTTCAACTCCCATCATTCCAGCTCAGTGTGCCCACAGGCAAGAGGATGATGGGAGTTGTAGTCTGGCACATCTGGAGGGCACCTGGTTGGGGAAGGCCAGTCTGCACTGAAAGGCAGTAGGTCTCCAAGGTTTCAGACAGTGGTGTTTCCTGGCTGTAGCTGGAGATGCCAGGGATTCAGAAAGTGCTCTACCACTGTGCAATTGTCCTTCTCCAAAATTGCCCCTTCTCAGAGCTGTTACTTCCTTTGGGAGGAAACCTTCCATTAGCTCCAGTGGATGCTTTCCTCCTGACACAAATAGCAGCTTTGTTAGGGGGATTTTGACTTAGTGTAGGTTTTGGAGCAGATGGAACAACTTGTCCCTAACATTTCAAGAGTCGGGAACACCTAACACCTCTGACTTCCAAAATGGTCTCCTTTCAAAAGCATTTGGCTTCATGTTGGGTGATAATACAGCTTAATCTTTTCTGGCTAAGTTATTTGCAATGCATGAATGGTATAGCTGCTGAATAATGAAGATGCATATGTATGGTATATTATTTCGAGGGGGTGCAAGATGGGACTGCTTTCAACATAGGGCATTTATTGTAGGCCTTGGATGCCTTAATGATTACTGCCGGACTGATAACACTGGTTCTGGAGGAAGATGGCACAGTGGTGGACACAGAAGACTTCTTCCAATCCCTGGGAGACAACACACACTTCATGCTTCTGGAGAGGGGACAGAAATGGAAGCCAGTGAGTGTTGCTTTCTAAAGTAGATCACAGAAAACAACAAGCTGAGTACATCCACCTGCTTCTGGATTGGAATGCAGGTTTAGATCTTACTAGAACCTAATATCTGCCATCGCAAGATACATCCCCACAGAAGGAATTCCTGAGCCAGGCCAAGGTTGCTCCTGGTCTTGCATGCTGCCTGCAGTAGCAGCTTTAACTCTCAGAAGGCTGTATTTCTATTTCTTCCAGCATAGGCTGGGAAGAGAATTAACACCTTGTGTTATGGTGTCAACATAATGGCCTAGAGTTCCACAGAAGAGTTCCCAGAACAATGTAGCACAGTGTCTACCTTGCCTCCTTTCTTAATTCTGGCTTGTTCAGATTGGTTCCTGAAATTCAGTAAAATGTCTTTCATAGGATTGCCAGTTCCGCACCCTGATCCCTTGGCTCACTGGCCCATAGTCCTTCTCTTTCCCAGACTCTGGTTGCCTGTTCCTTTAGCATCTTCTATCCTTAAGACTTGTGAGCTTTTTCGATGTCTCCTCCTTCCAAGACGCTCTATGTAGAAGAGCCACCATTCATCTGATGTTTGGTGAGAACAGTATTTCCCACACAGAAAAACAATCTGTTCCAATAATCATGAACTTCCAAGGACCCTTAAACTTAATTAGAAATATATTTTTGTGGATTGGTCGTAGTTCAATGGCTAGTCAGTGCTATTCTCAATCATGGCAGCCAATTTTTAATAATAAAATTAATGTTTCAGCCATTGAGTATAACATCACACAACTTTCAGTACAGCATCTCTGTACAAAATACCTGCCATCTACATCTATTGGAGTGAATTCTCCAGTATTCCAGGATTACTGGACAAATGCAGGTGGTACAAGGTTAATGTTTCATGCATGTTTTTCTGCCCTCTGATCTAGGGGCCAAACTATGGTATTGCAGCAGTACAGCAGCCAAAGAAAATGGGGGTAGCAAATATCACCTTGGACTTGTACAAACTGAATCCTAAGGACTTCATTGGGTGTCTAAACATCAAAGCTACTTTCTATGAAATCTATTCTGTGTCCTATGACATCAAGTGTATGGGAGCAAAGACTATACTGAGGTAAGAATACATTTCTAGTAACAATGTGATATACAAGCAAAATAAGCTGGGATATTCCAATAGAAACCATTTCTGATTCTCTTTGACTTGCATAGTCAGAAATCTAGCAAATACTAAATATGGCGTACGGAAGGACTTACAGAAGGCAGTAGGTGCCTATAAGTTACATTAAAGTGATTTTGGGTCTTCTTCCTACCTTAAGCAGGCTAAAGTTCTTAAGAGCCCTATTGGATCAGAACAAAGGCCTATCTAGTCCAGTATCTTGTTTCTCACAGTGGTCAACCAGATGCATATGGTGTCAGGAACGCCTTGGCGGCCTCGCTCAGTAGATTCCAATAGCCAACTCAAGACACAGACGAAAGGGAATTCTTTTTAAAGCTTTAATTCCATTACAGCTTAATGTCTCTTTCAGATGCTAATCACCAGCGGCTAAAGCAAGGAACAGCAATGTGGACTAAGCTTCAGGCAGGCAGTTGATCCCCGTTTGAAAGAGAGTCCCTTGAAGACCCAGAACTTATGGACTAGGGAGAGATCCTCCCTCTTTCCCTTGGGTCCATGGGAGGCGGCCGTTGCTTGTGCGCCAAACGGGCGCTACGCCTCCTTTCCACGCTCTCCATCGCTCGTCACTCTTTGCGTCTGCGTTGAGCGTCTAAGAAGCCCCCCTCCCACACTCTCTTACTACCCGGGTCACTAACTATCTCTGGAATACCGGCAGGAGGAATCTCTGCCAGGTGCTGAGCCTGTAAGGGATGAGCTGGCTCCACTCCCACGGATTGCTGTTCCTCCTCAGAATCAGAACTGCTCTGGGGCTCTCTGGGCTCAGTTTCCACCCTGACATATGGGAAGCCCACAAGCTTGACATGAGGGCAATACCCCTCTCTCCAGCTGTTGTTTAGCAACTGGTCTTCAGAAGCTTACTTCCTCTGATCCTGGAGAGTAGTGCTTAGCCATCATAACTTGTAGCCATTGATTGCTTTACCCACTTTTAGAGCCGTCTAGATTGGTGATTGTCACCACATTTTGTGGTAGTTAACTCTATAGTTCACTATGAGCTGTATGAATAAATACTTTTGTATGTCCTGAATCTTCCGCCATTCAGCTTCATTGGATGACCCCAGGTTCCAATATGTTGACAGAAGCTGGGGGGAGTATCTCCCCCCCCCCTCTCTCTCCACACTATGCGATGCATAATTTTATAGAGCTCTATCATGTCCTTTCCATCCCAGCCCTTTTTTTTCTAAACTAAACAATGCTCCAAACATTGTAATATTTTACTATAAGGGAGGAATTCCTCCCGTCGATCATTTTGGTTGCCCTTTTCTATGCTTTTTCCAGCTCTACAATATTCTTTCTAGGCTGTGATCAGAGCTATACACAGTACTCCATGTGGGTGCACCATAGATTTGTATAAAGACCTGACAATATTGGCATTCTTATTTTCAGTCCTTTCTCTAATAACCCCTAGCGTGGTATTTGGCTCTTTCACAACTGATACACACTACGTCAACTCTTTTATTGAGCCCTCTGCTACAACTAAAATCTTGTCAGCCATTGCCAGCTCAGACCCCATCAGCATAAATTTGAAGTTAGAGGATTTAATTATTTTTTTTTGCCCCAGCGTGCATCACTTTACACTAACAGTGAATAGCATTTGCCATTTTATTGTATGTTCCCCCATTTTGGAAATATCGTTTTGGAGCTCTTCACAATCTCTTTGGTTTTACCACTCTGAATAATCTGGTGTTGGCAAACCTGACTACCTCACTACTCACCCCTAACTCAAGATCATTTATAAACAAATTAAATAGCACCAGGCCCAATACCTGTCCTTGAAAGACCCTATACCAATACTACACAGATAATGCAGGATATAACAACTAAATGTCAAAGATGAATTCTTAAATGTTGTGGTATAAAGGAGTTTATCATAGCTGAAATACTAAATCCACCATTTCCATAATGACGAGCAGAAAGTTACTTCAGTAAAGCAATAAGTCTCCTAAAAACACTTCTCAGATTGATGAAATCAAATCTCAGGAGCTCAGTAGTCTTGATCTAGTTTGCAAATGATGCTTGGCAAGCAGCACCTAATGACACTTACATATGGTGTCCTGCCTAAGAGCTTGGATAAGATGAATATGAGGGAACTGGCAAGCTTCCCTATGATGAAACCTGACGGTGTTTGAAGTCTCTGACTCTTTTGAGACACTAGTTGGGGATAGTGCCCACAACTTCTCAAATGAGCGCTGAACGAATATACATTTATTACTGAAGTGCAATGACAACAAATTTCCCGGGACAGTGTGGGACTTACACTGTAAGTGAAGCAGGAAATGCTATTGAAAAAAACCTCTTGTGCATATAGCAACATCTTTGTGTAGTCAACTTGGGATAGTGGCTTTTCTCTAGAAAGAGTAGCTTTGGAGCTATTAAGTCAGGCTACTGGCCTGATCTACTGTGTATTAATCCTAGGTCTAGTAGGAGGGAGCAATTGGACAATTTGTCTTGGACAATAATTTACTTTAACAGTCTTTATAAGCAAACATGAGCCTAGCTGTCTTCAAGAGAACTTGACTATGAAATAAACACACTTAGGACTGCTGCAAAAGGATCACTATCTTGGTATTCAGCATGATAGAAACTTTTTTTAATGCTAGTAAATTTTTATGTTGACATACTTATTGCTCTATATCAAAATTCTGCGACTGTTCAGAACTACACAAGCACAGCAATAGTAAAAGGCAGCAGATAAAAACTAGAGCAAAACTCAAAAACTATCCATCTTAAACCCTTACTTGACACATGAAAGATAACAATGTTGGTGCCAGGCAAGCCTCCTTGGGGAGGGTATTCCATAACTGGGGTGCCACAGCTAAAGAGGCCCCCTCTTGTTGACATCCAACTTGTCTCAGACAGTGGACACACGTGGAGGTCATCAGCAGAGGATCTGGAACGCAGGCAGGATGATGTGGGAACAGATGCTCCTTCAGGTATCTGGAACTCAAGCCTCTTAGGGATTTAAAGGTGATAGCACATTGAATTGGGCTCAGAAGTGAAAAGGGGTGCAGTGCAGCTCTTTCAAAAGTAGCATAATATAGTCAAAATTCTGGCAGCACTACTCTACTAACTGAAGCTTCTGAGCCACCTTCAAGGCAACCCATGTATACCACCTTGCTGTAATCCACGCTCTGGTAGACTTCTGGTTGGACCTATCCCTTTGCAGGAGTGGCTGCAGCTTGAGAACCAGCCGTAACTAATAAATGCATGCCACACCACAGAGGCTGCTTGGTCCTCTAGTGGCAAAGCTGGATCCAGGTGAATCCCCAAGCTGCAAACCTGCTCTTCTCAGGAGGAGTGCAGCCCCATGCCAAACTTTTTAGATCCCATCTCCTTAGACATGAGAACTATCCACCCATAGTCCCTTCATGGACAACACTTCAAAATCCAGTCTTCTGCAGACTGCTAGTATTCAGAAAAGGGGAAGATCAGCCTTTTGTGTGAAACCAGGCTTCTAACATGGTCACCCTAGGAGATGGGCATTTCATTTTTTTTTTCTTCACTCCTGGAGCATTCCTCTTCAGATTCTAAGGGTCAGACAAAACATTCTCCTAATAATGCACGGTGTAACTATGCATGATAGTTTTACTTACTCCTGTGTAAGCATGTTTGGCTCCAATTCAGATTGGGACCACCGTGCTCTGGGAGTGGGGAATTAAACCTGTTCCCTCACCCATTTGTTTTCCTCAAAATTCCACACACACACCCTAGATGATAGAAAAAGAAGAAGAAAAGCATCCATTGACTCCAGTTGAGACTTTTTTCTTTTTTACCTCATCCCTGTGTGTGGAATTTCAGGGGGGAAACGGGGGGGGGGGTTAACTCTCCTACTTCCCGGAGTGTAATGGTCCCAATTTGAATGTCCGTGTGTGGTTAGATGAACATTTAGTTTGGCCTTAAGTGGAAGGAACAAAACCTGAGTGGCTTGTGATGGCCATATGTCTCCAGTTGTGCTGAACTGGAAAGCAAGTAGAGTACAACTGCTACTGTTCTAGGACAGTGTGTTCTAAAACATATCCTAGAACTTCTTGAGATGATGTGAATTTCTGCAAGGCCATGAAATGCTAACCATCAAATTGCTCAAGTAAACTCCTAGTTATTAGGCTCTTCACAAATGCCAGGGAAAGTAATGAATCAAAGGTGGCTTATTGCAGTGCTTATGTCAGTAATCAGGATCTCAATTTATTACTAAAATAGCCCAGTATGGGAATTTCAGGACAGGGGGTGGGATGTTGGTCTCATAAGCACAGAGTAAACATGTACATGATCCTTGCACACACAAAAGTGCGTTGGGCTTCTTAACTAATATAAGATAAAACTTGGGAAGCAGCCCTGATTCAACTAGGAATCCCCCACTGAGGTATTGGCAAGCAGCCCAGTGCATGATGGTAGGGCATAGCATGTGCATTAAGGCTGCTGCTGTATCCCCACAGTTCCTTGTCGATATGTCAGGACTATGCACAATCTGGAAGCAAGTGTACATTGGAAGGAAGCTTTGTTGCTCCAGTGTGTGCTGGCATAAATCATGCATGACCGGAAGGGGTAGAGTGTGTGTGCATGCGTGCTCTTATGCAATGGGTCTGACTTCTGACTAAGTTAAATGTTGTCATCTTTGCAGGAGGATACTTCGATTTCTGTCACATGTTGCACAAATAACAGGACAACTCCTTCTCTACACGGGAACATATGTGCTACAGTTAATGGGCGACTATGAAGAAGATCTGCTTACAGATGCAAAACATTAACTAAAATGAGCAGAAGAGCCTTTTAGTACTGGTTGTCCAGCAGAAACTTGACACATTTGGGGGGTAAACATCATTTCGCGTATTAAATGTCTCAGTTTAGCACTCAAATGATCACTGTATAACTAAACTAGCCTTCCTCTCATGTTCAGGTTTTTATTTAAGATAATGATGTCATTACTGTAAATATGATTGGAGTCTTTTTAATGCAGTGAAAGGTATTTAAGCAGAGTTCTTGTGCCATAAACTTCCAAAACGAAGTGCTGTGCATGGCAAGCAGGCACTTACCGACTTGTATCAACAGATGGCTCTCTTCATTGATCACTGTGTGAACAGCCATGTCGCAAATTCTGATTGGAGTCTGTGACTTTGTGTAGAAGCTTAACACTAACTTCAGCTACCTCTTAAAACTCTTTCACTTTTGCTAACCTGTGAATAAAATACCCAGTTTCCAGTATTTAAAACGACAGTGTTATGCCTTGCTTTTCAGAAATTGCCGCTGTGCCTTGCCTTAGTAGTTCAAGCACACTTGTCATAGTTGTTGGTAGTCTAAAGATTAACCTGCTTTCAATAGGGGAAAGCATTTGTCTTGGTTGGAGTTGGCTTAATGAATAAAAACACAAGCTGCTGGGTCTTGACATGTCTTAACATTTGTATAAGAATTTTCTCCCTCGTGCCTTTTCTCGAACTGCTTTGCCAGGAAGGGAAAAGTAGACTGTGCTGGGGAGCACCATATACCCTCCTCACCTCCCCATCCCTTCCAATTGTATAGGAGAACATCGAAAGGAAGTTGCACTTTAGGCAGATCAGCTAGTGTAACACCAGTCCCCGCCTTCACCTTAGACCTAGCACGCCCTGCACTAAGGAAAGGTGCAATGACTACTATGTTTAACAGGTCTGGCAAAAAAGGATCCAGACTGTCTGTGGGCATACAAAAATGAGAAACAGTTGGTGTAAGTAAAGGGAGTGAGTGGACAGGACCTGGAGTGTCTTCAAAGAACAGAGGGGAGGAGACAGGGCTTAAAGAGGGAGCAAAGCAGGATTGCAAGGGAAACAGGCTAGCGCCCACTGCAGCCTCTTTTTCTGGCCACACTTCTGTAGGTGTTATTGCAACTTGGTATAGGCTGAATGTAGGGAATCCTCCTGTTAGATGCAATGAGCCACTGGCTTATCAGTTCCAGGTGCTTTTGGGTTGGAGCACATCTGATCAGTAGGACTTGCTCAAACTTTTGTGCCCTTTCTCCCCATATTTCTTTAAGAAAGCTTCTCTTAAAACTGGAGTTATGGCAAATCTCCAGGAACAGGCACTGTGGAAAGATGAAATGGCAGTGACAACTGGAAACAAAGGAAGCAATGCTGTTTGTTGTCATCAGCTGACCATGTAACAAATGGAAGTAAGCTTATTATGTAGTCCTGGCAGGAGAGGATAAAAGCATTATGGCTGTTATAAGAGAAAGTGTGCTGGATTCTGAAGCTTGGCCCTAAATTGTCATCACAGTGCTGTCTTGTTAGCTGCATTTATATAGAATCTCTTCATGGAACTCAAGGAGGCGTATATAGTGTTGGCAGAGGATTTCCCACCAAGGCAATGCCCAGATGCAATTCTGCTATATTTTGTGCCATGATCTGGGACCAATTAAGTTTCTTTAAGGGCACAATCCTATGCATGTTTAGAGAGAAAAGGCCTACAATGGTTGTAGGCCTTTTTTGCTGTCTAAACATGCATAGGATTGCACCTTAAATCTAGTCCTGGATGAGGTACAGGAATCTTGCAGTATCCAAGGCCACCCAAGTTCAATCCAACCCCCTTCAGTGCAACTACCCACCCACCTTTATTTTTTCAAAGTGAAACAGTTATGGAAGGAGCAGTGGCTGCACAAATTGCACACTATGAGCTTACTCTGAGTGGTGAAGATGGAATATGTGTCCCCATCCTTTTCTTTAAGCAATCCTTGCATAAAGCTACCTGTTGATCAAGGGCCTAATCTTCTTTAATAAAGTGCCTATTAAACAAATTAGCAGCTGAATAAACAGTGGCCCAGTTTGCACATAACGATATGCCAAAATTGTAAAGAAATCCAGCTTGTCATGAGTGAAGCTGTATGCTCCCTGATCACTCCCATTGCAGGTGGGAGCAGCTAAAATTGCGGATCTTCTGTCCATGGTTTGCTTACCGTGATGTGTGACCCTGGAACTTGGGCCTGTCTCTCCCCTGACAAGCCAGAAAGTTCTAACTTGTGGTTTGTTGTTGGATTAGAACACTGGCTTGCTGGAAGAGAGACTAGCCAGAGTTCTGGGTTCACATATCATTGTAAGCAAACCACAGATGGATGGTCCATGGTTTGTTGAGCTGTTCCCACTTGCAGCAGGAGAAATCAGGCAGCATGCACAAGCACACTGCTGGTAAATGAGAAAATCATTATGTATGAACTTGCCCTGTCTCAAGGCAGCCTACCTCATCTAAAATGATAATTTGAGTGTAAGAATAAAGAATATCATGGTCTAAAAAGTGCAATCATACATGTCTGCTGAGAAGGAAGTCCCATTAAGTTTAATTGGGCTTCCTCTCAGGTGTTGCAGCCTAAAAGACTTAAATCTGAAGGGTTTTTACAAGTAAAATCACCTTTTTGAAATCTTGTTTCGAAAGCACACTTGTTTCAACAGGTAATTCAAACAAAAACCTGTTGCTTTCTTGCTAAGCAGAGACGTTGTCAAGTATATTGTGATATGATGAAAAATGCATGGTAAAGGTAAGCATACATGACTGAACTAATCACCAATGTGTGGCTTCATATTGAACTGCAGGCCTTAATTTGTAGTCTTCAGCCACAGTTTTTTTGCAGAGCCAGTAGGGAGAAGAGAACACAAGGTACTAAGAATCATTTCAAGCATAGTAATCAATTCATTTGCATTGTCATGCTTAAGTCTGCGTGATAAATTGCAAACAGCTTTAGCAAGATTGATTGGATTAAAAAATGGGAATGTACATAAAAGTATAAGAATGGTTCAAACGTTCTGCTGCTCCATAAAACAAAAGTAACAATTATGGTCAAAAAACATCAAAGGGATTTACCTAAAATGAAAACGACAAGAATAAACTGAAGGAGTGCTCTGAGGTAATGACATGGATATAACAAATTGAGTTAGTGACAGGTTGGCACACAGACACACCAGGATTACATTGCCTACCTGTTAGGTTTTGTGGCTTATGGAACCGCCTGTTTTAGCTGTCTTCTTAGGACTGCAAAAATAAGATTGTCAAGACACAGTGGACCAGGCTGTGGTTGAAAAGGTGGATCACAAGTTTTGAAGGCGTCCCTTAAGATCACAGGTGAAGAACTGAGGGAATTGATACCTGCTGTGTCCCTCCCAATAGCATTAAGATGCTTTGTATGTACTGTGTGGTGTCACAGAAATGGCAGCGGTTGGACATGTCTCCGCCATAGTTCTAATTTTTTTTCGTATTGAAAGTAGTCATACTGTAAACTAAGCATTGTCCTGCTTAACACACACATACCCGCATATAATAGCTTCTTAGGGCTAACATTTTTAATGGTGCATGGGGGTGTCCCTTTAATTCAGGTGAGCCACAAAAAAAAAAAAGTTCTGCCATTATAAGCTTCAATATTCTATAGCTTATAGAAATTACAGCTGTTGAGCATTGAAACTTAGCATCTGTGAGCTATCCCATGAGGCCTACAATTGCACAAACTTTTAAACCGATCTGATAAAAATTGCCACAGCTATAGCAAGTTAAAAAGTGCTGAAAATAGACACGCTTGTCCTTTTTTAATTTACAGTATGGCATATCATATATTTCTTTTAAATTTGGGTGAAAAGTACTGGTGCGGTTTATTCTGGCTTGTTGAGCAGGTGTGCCTTTCATTGGTTTGGTGAAGTTCTGAGCAGCGGTTCAAATGTTAAGGTTTTTCTGCCCTATTAAACCCTATGGCAGCAACTGTTGGCAGAGTTATGTTGTGCATGCAACACAACATAAGGGAGGTTTAAGGGGGATTTTAACCCTTTACTTCTTCCCCCACCTGTGCATTCCATAACCACATGCTCCTCCCCTCACAGAATTTCCTGAGAGTAAAACTACATGTTACTTTAAAGATGTAAAGCTCAGCGGGTGGGCAGGCAGCTCAAAAGTAAGTGTATGGGACCCAATATGTATGTGTCAAAAGTAAGTGTATGGGACCTAAAACTAAATGTATGGGACCTAGTATTATATTAGAACAAAAGAGAATACACAGATATGCGTTACCTTTTTTAAAAAGTGGAAACCTTTTATTGATCATTGTAAGAAGAATTTAATATATCCTAATATGATACTACTATCTTCCTTTTGGTTCTTGCTGAAAGGCTTACTAGCCAGCACACCCAAAAGCAATGCCAGATGGGGATGCTAGGAGTTGTAGTCCAACACAACATTGGGGAAAGCTGGTTTATGTTAACAAAGCAATCTGATATGAATGGAAGTATGTGACAGTCTAGTTTCCAAAAAAAGGAATTCTGACTGAAGTACTCCATTTGACTCAGTCACTGCTCATATTCTGCGGACAAAATAACCGTTTCCTGGTTTTATTTTGTCTTTGCTCCTTTTGGGTAAACAATACTAATTTAACAATTATTAAGTATTCTATAGTGTGTACACACTATATATCTGTATACATGCACACATATGCATCAGAACTACAACAAAGGTAGTTGTGTTGACTGTAAGAAAAAATTCAAAATCCATATTAGTATCATACCTTTATTAAGCCAACAAAAGGATCACAAAAGAGATGCAAACTTTCGAGATCTCCGTATCTCTTCATCAGGCAAGATGATACAAAAAGCAGGTGGGAGGCAGTAGGAAATGGAGGTGGGGGAAAATCTGACTTGGTAGTGAAGTCACAGTGTCTGCATGTTCAGAGTCCCAAGATGAAGTGGGGGAGCAGTGGTTTGCAGACATTCAAATTAGGCTCTGCATGACATGTGATGGTTACAGGTTGGACCTGCAGCTGTCACTAGGATTGCTCAGAACCAGAAAGCGGAAAATGTCAGATCCTTTGGAAGTATAAAATCCCACTGTTATTCAGATGTGCATCCATACTGAGTGAAGCACATTGGCCCCTTTTCCCAGTAGATCACAGAGAAAAGCTAGGCAGTCTTTATGTTAACCAAGCTGGAGATAATTTTAGATTCCGTACTAGGTTAAAAAAAAAAAAAAGTCAGTTGCAGCCAAATTGGGTAGCTTTACCTAGTAGCTGGATGGGATGATAAAGGATATATATGTGTGTGTGTGTAGTCACACAAACATATCTACGCATGTGTGGGGTGTGTGTGTGTGTGTGTATAGTATGTATACTCTACAACTACTCTGTTTAAAAAGTGTTGCTTTACCACAACTATGCAGCTGGTAATGTTCCAATGCTAACAGTTCAATTTTATAAAATTATTGGGCCAAACTAGAATTATTATTCAGAAGTAGAAACCTGTGACAGAGGTTTCACACAGGTTTATTCTAAATTCAGAACTTATTTCTTCACACCTTTCCCAGTAAAATCACATAGAATCATCTGTCAGTAGGCCCTATTTGATTCCCCCCCCCCAAGAACATTTTAATAATAGCTTAACTTGTTTAGATTGAGTATTAAGAGGGAAATGTCTGACCACATTTGGATCACTGCCAACCACTGGAATTATGCCCCAGGACTGAATCTGTAGACAGGATGCTTTCATCTAGGGTGACCAGATGCAAAACAGGACAGAGCTCTTACACCTGTAATAGTTATGCAGAAGAAGGAATTTCAGCAGGTGTAGCCTGTCAAACTCCCTCTTCTACACAACTATTAAAGGTCCTGTTTCGAACCTCTGTCCTGTTTGAACCTGGCCACGGGTACAGTAATCTAAAACTTCCAGTTGTCTGCAGCTGTTTATCCTCATTCTCCTGTGAGTTTGAAACATTCTGACAGTACAATCTTATACAAGTCTACTCAGAAGTAAGCCTCACTGAGTTACATACTAAGTAAGTATTATAGGATCGCATCTTAAACCACATAGAATATCTACAAATTAGAGATTTGTTCTGGCATTATAGAATTGCTATGAAGTAATCCTGCCACCACCATTCTAGATTATAGACCAGTTAAGAGCTAAAGATTCCATTTCAGCTGGCTAAAGATCTTTTGTTAAAGTTCAGAGTGTTTTACAAGTTGAGCCTATACAATCAGAAATAAGTATGACTCACTTTAGTGGAACTTACAGGTAACTATGCATAGCATTGCAGTCATGATTTAACTGTAATATTTTATTAGTGGTTTGCTTTGTTTTGGATATCTGTGTTTTATGGTGAAGTTTCTAACTAAGATGTTAGCTTGTTTGAGCATCAATAATAGAAAAGCATGATTTATATGTCTTCTAGGGACGTGGCTGTGAATTCTCCTTATGGTCACAGCTATGGAGACTCTCAGGCCAAGCTCCTGCACTTCCAAATTTGTCACTACACCACTGAGTAAAAGTGATAAAAATAAGTTACTAAGTTCTAAACACTTCAGTAGCTCTAATGCGCAGTTCTCCTTAAGGGGGTCAACCTGCATCTGCACTGTACTACCTCAGATTGTGCGGGGCATGATTGGATGTTCCTCTTACGTTCTCGGCACATGAAAAACTAACATGTCAAGAGAACGCTAAATAGAAAACTTGACATCTACTTTTCTGTATGAAGAAAATCTTTTCCATGGAAGAGCATTGAATTCCATGAGCTCCCACCCATATTGCAAACGACTGAACAACAACAACAACAACAACAGCCCATACATCTCTGGGAGAATAAGGCTTTTGACTGGTAAAACTTTTAGTATCGGCTTCAGTTGCATAATAATTGCTAATCTCGTGGTTTTATGGTGAGGCTTAGCATATGTTTGTGAAGTTCTTTTAAAGAACTCAGATGAAAGATGCTATGTAAGTGAAGGCTAATTGCTCCTTGTGACGTCTGTGGGATAGTTATGGTCTCTTCTTAAAAGTAGAAGGAATCTCAAACATGTATTTAATCTTTAATTGTTGTGCGCAACAGATCTCGTTTAACTATTTCTACCAAATCTCGTTTTCTCCCTGACTCCCCATTTTATATGTTTAGTGCTAAGTAGTATTGCAATACTGGCCTTCATGCCATCAGATATAACATGGGTGCAGAATCTGTTTGACCGTGAGGGCCACATCTGGTGCTGCCAGGGGCCACACATGTGCACATGCATGTGCACACACACGGGTGTCGGGGAAGGCATGTGCGTGCGCCCACACGTACACACACTGGGGTGGGGGCAGGCACCCCTGCAAAGTTTCCCAGATCACTGATTCTGCACCACTGCTAGCGATAAGAAAGGAGCTATGCCTGTGGGGTCCTATGAATGGGAGAAGGCTGAAACAGTGAGCATCGTTGCTTCAATGCTGCCACTAGTAGTGAAGAAGCAGTGATTCTGGCTGCTTCCGGACCTGCCCCAGGGACCCTGATTGCTGCTTTACTTATCCCTTTAGTGGTGGTAATGCAGCAATCCAGGCTGCTTTGTGGTCACTTGGGGAGGGAGGAGGCTGCAGTCCTGTCCGAGGATCGCAGACCTGATTGCTGCCTTACCATTCCCATTAGTGATGGCCGGATTTCTGCAGTGGTGCCAACTTTCACAATTGCAGCTGGGTTTTTTAAGGGGTCAGCAAAAAGGGCTTGCGGGGATGCCTGCAGGCAACAGGTTGTGCCCCCACCCCTATTCACATAGCTTTGAAATGTGTAGCTTACTATGTGTATTGATAGATATTGATCCCGGTGGAAATCTCCAAATATTAAGAACATGGTTAAAAACTAGATCCTTAAGAGCCTATGCAAAATGTTATTTTGGAAAAGGCCAGCCTATTGCTTGTAGGTGAATATTTCTCCAAAGTGACAGCACTCTCTGTGACTTTGTACTCAATTCCTTCTACAGCACCTTTAAAATGTGTGTTTGGAAAGTAAACTGCATGATCATGCTGGATTTCCAAAACTATGAATACTTGCTTCAAATGGGAGTATAACCTCCTGCTATTTTATCCCTTGTTGATCCTTATTGATAGGCTTAGTTGTCATGCATGAGACAGCTATTAATAAATGTTCACTGCTGCTTGCTTGTGTGTTTTTACAAGCTGTAAATCATCATATTTCCCCATTTCTTCATTTTGTCATAAGAAGAGCTTCATGAAGCTCAAAGCTTGCAGACTCTTAGACAATTTGTGCTTCTCATCTGCTTTATTGGCATTCGCTTAGCTTTACATGCTAAAAAATGTGCTGCGTGATGGTTATGTTGAGGCAGTTTGGTCAGCCAAGTTAATTATTAAGTTAGTCTGTAGTTTTGTTTCCAAATAGCTCTTCTTCTCTGTTTTGGTATGTTTGCAACCGTGAAAAATTACACCTTTTGTCACGGTGACAAACTAATTAAAGGGCCCATTTGTTGATAGTTGTTTTGAATCAATATAAAGTGTACTGAAAAGCTGTCCTTGACTTCAAATGGGAGTTTCTGTGTTTATTGCCTCTGATGTTTGCATCATGTATGCTACATTTTACAGGGGGGAAATTGAAGGTGTCATATTTACTCAAGATGTAAGTTGTATTCAAATTTTAGGATGAAGCTGCTCTTTGTTCTCCCTTCAGAAACAGCAACTAGTTGATAAATGCATTGATCTGGTTGCACAACATGACAGCCCACCATGACTTAATTTACCTGTAGGAGCTGTTTTGTCGTGCCAGGCACCTGCAGATGCCATTCTTGCATGGCACCCATAGATGCCCAGCTTGGCATGGCTTGCCATACATGGCTTGTCGTGCATTGTGAACCCAGGTGGCAGGGGTTGTTTGAGGCTTGGAGAATCCTCAAATAACGCATAGCTTGTTTTAGGGTTATTTGACATTCATCTAACCCTCAAACAATCGCTGCTGCTTTGGTTCGCATGACACAACACAAAAATTTGACTCCTGTTTTAAATTTAGATAGGATGCTGCAGGATCTAGCAGTTTAACGGATTCTGGTCCTCAGTAATTGCAGTATCTGCACGAACAACAGTATAATATGTGAGCAGCAGGCACATACATGGTAGCATCCTTCCACCACTTCCAGCCGTGCAACACATAACCCCCCAGAAGAAATACAAGTTCACCAGTCCTCTTCCCAGATGTTGGCATAGTTCGGTCCTGCACAGGGATAGGATGCTCCATCCCACTCCAGAAAGATTTCCCTTTCTATACCAGTGTATGGGGAAATAACAGAGAGGTAGTCCTAATACAAACCCTGTGAATACCAGGTTGCATCTAGCAAGCACTGTTATATGCTAAAACATATAAGTAAGCCTTGAGATTTTGTTCTACTTGAATATTATAAATATGCTTTTTAAGACTTCCAAATTAGTGACGTTTATATTGTAGCAGATCAGAGCAATTTATCAAGTGACAGCAAGGAGAATTAATTTAATACTTTATTTTAACATTAAATCCCATGTGAAACAAGGAAGGGCAGCCATGGTTTTGCAAAAGAAATTACCATCCTCTTTTAATGTTGCCAGCATGGAGATTTCAATTGTGCCTTTGCTCTGCTTTCTCAATGCAGTACATTCTGTTGAGCAAGGAGAATTAATTTAGTACTTTATTTTAACATTAAATCCCATGTGAAACAAGGAAGGGCAGCCATGGTTTTGCAAAAGAAATTACCATCCTCTTTTAATGTTGCCAGCACGGAGATTGCAATTGTGCCTTTGCTCTGCTTTCTCAATGCAGTGCATTCTGTTGAGCAAATAACATGAATGTAACCCCATGTTCTGGGCACACTGTTTAACAAATGGACCTTGAAATTGATTTTTCAGGGTGGGCAGGCTGTAGGATAGGCCCTGGCTAAATAGAAGCCATACTGACCTGTTTAGATTCTCAGCATTCATTTGCCTTTAAATCATGGGTATGGTAACATTGCTAATAGTTTTTGTCTGTGTGTTAACAACTGGTTTCATCTCTGAAGAAAATGTTTCCAAAATAAATCACATGCTAGTATGTGACAATTCCTCCCTGTGTGAACTTTTACCATACTCTTTCAGTGCTCTGCTGAGAGACATGACTTTCATCATCTCTTTATCTGTGGTCAATGCTATCTTGTTTGACAGTGGGGCTGCGGTAATTAGGGTATTATCACTATGATTTCACAAGTCTATATAGTCACTTAAAAAAAATAGTTTTGGAGTTGTAGTTTCTGTTGCTGTGTTTGTCCTGAATCTAGCTGGTTAGGAATTGCACCATTCTTTCTGTGGATGACATATGACCAAATAATTTTTTCAAGAGGCTTCAGAGATATGTTGAAGAAACTGCCTGATGCAGAATGAGGTAGAGATTATCCACTAGATGTTGCAGGAGATGAAGAAAATTATCATGAGAAACAGTTGATTGAATAAGCAGGCCCCATTTAAAGCCATATGAATCTGGAAAACTAAAGCTATAGTGGTGCACTCTCCCTCTAGCTATAGAATACAAGGAGCTTGCATTACGATTAATCCTTTTCCTCTGCAGCCTGCATGAACATTTAATAATTCATATGATAATTGTTCTCTGCCCTGACCCATGAGTTCATTATGTGTTTGTGGGGGGTGGGGGGCTAGGACAGAGTAGTGCCTAATCAAAACAGCGTAAGCAGTTGCATAGGCTTTGTATGTCTGTCCAGATGTTGAATTTAGCTGATAGTTATTAGAGTCAATAGTACAAGCAGATTAAAAAAATAGGCTCCTCCCTTCAGGAACATAAAGGTTATCAACACAACCGTGATCCCCCCCTCCTTTTATGTTTGTTACGCTTCAACTGCTTTGTCTTTGGTTTATCATGGTTAGCCTATGGGTAGCTCAAACTAGGAAGATACAAGGGGAGGGGCAGGGAGAAGATCTCCCTCTTTTATCTTATGGTGAGAGGGTCTGGCTCCTCCAAAATGAACAGTTAGCTACCTGTTCTGCCTTGTACCTCTGCCTCCAATGAAAAATAATGTTAGTGCATCACTGTGGGCCCTAATGCACGGCATCTCAGTAATGCAGCAAAAGAAAAGAAAAAAGAAGCGAAGTGTATTGATTTCTACTGAAGTGGCACTGGAAACGATGCAGAAGTGAAAAAGCTGATGTAAATTTGAGAACTTCCCCACTGGCCTGTGGCCTGTCCCACCACCAAGAGAGGTGAGGTTGTGAGTACACAAGACAGGGCTTTTTCTGTAGCTGCACCTCAACTGTGATCCAACTGGATCCATCCCTATTGACTTTTAGACAAGCAGTAAAAACTGTATTGATTTGCCTGTTCAGGGCCGGCATCAAGGGTAGGCATGGTTGGACACCTGCCAAAGGCCTACAGCCAGCAAGGGCCCACTGACAAGAGCCCCCTGGACTTGCCCTTGCTCTTCATCACTGTGACCTGCCTGTTCACCTGCCCCTTGCTCTGGTTCAGACAACAACGGTAGTGAGAAGGAGGAGCAGTAGATGCTGCTATTTGCTCACTGGCTCTCTGCCTGTGTCAAGCAAAGAAGTGGTAGCAAAGATGAGAAACAGGGGCAGTAATAGCTAGTGGCACTGCGGGTGAGAAGGTAGACTCACCCTGAGGGACGGGGCCCATGAAGGGTGTCTTGCTCAAGGGCACCCAAAAACCCGGAGTCAGCACTGCACCAAGCTTTGGTCTTGTATCTATTTTTAAAATAAGTTTCTGTTTTTGTTTTTATGGTCTTGTGATTTTATTGGATTTTTTTGTACATTGTTTTGCGGGCCCTGTTGGGCAGAAAAGCAATATACAAAAATTTTCAATAAATTAAGTAAATTGAATGACTGCTTTAAAAGTTAGGTGAGGGTTTTACCATGAAGCCAAGTGGATATTATTTTCATCAGCCCCTTCTCCCACCTAAGTTTCCAAGTGCAATTCTGTTGATGGCCTTTCTTCACTAGCTTTGATAAAGTCTGCCAGCAAGCAGGAATGCTCCAAAGAACAATACCGCACAGAATATAAACATATTTCCTGAAAAGCAGGAAAAGTCTTAGCAACACAGATCTCATGACCAGCTAAATAGGGAAGAACTGCAGTACTGTTTTTTTCCAGAACATTAAGCAACATTTTCCATGGGCACTTTTTGTGTGTGTATCCTACAGAGACTGCTTGAAATGAGGTAACTGTGTCTTTGGTTCCCCAGCAATTTACTACTCACCGTTTTTTGTATTTTACCAATACATCAGAATTTTATTTTTTTAATACCAATTATGTATGCCTCATTCTTTAATGTTTAAGATATATATGAGATAGCTCTTGTGTACATTATTCTGTCTCAGGACTATGTGTTTAGGCTGGAATGAAGGGTGCCAGCTGGTGTATTTTTCTGTGCCTTTCCTTCCTTGACATGAGGGAGATTCATACCACCCAACCTCCCACAATACATATTTATTTATAATACTACTTTGCCACTTAATATGAAAAACACACACTAAGCAGTTCACATCACATGTGTATATATAATATATTAGAACAATATAAAATAATAAATAATTTAAAAACTTTACAGCAAGAATGACAATACAACAGGGCAGTGACATAATCCATTACAAGACAGGGAAAGCCTGTGTGACCAAGTATGTTTTCAAGAGGCATTTGAAACTTGCCACAGTTTCTGCCTTTTGAACCACACATGGGACAGTGTTCCAGAGGGTGGGTGCCACTACTGAGAAGGCCTCTCTTATGTGCTGTTACCTGGCCACATTCTATTGGTTGTGGAACAACCAGTAAGGCCTCCTGAGAAGATTTCACGTATACATGGAAAGACTGTGGGAGGGGGCAGCAGAAACACATGAACTGGCTTTGTGAAGAGTCCTTCCCATGCTGGCCAACTTCATGGATGTGGCGCGGAGAGCATTTCTGCTGTGGGTATCAGCACTGGGGTGTGTGGTCATGGCACATGTCAGCTGCAGGGAGCAGGACCAGCCATGTGCCCCCCCTCCAGTCTTTCAATGCATTGTGGGGAGTTGTATAAACTTCCCTGAGTTACTCTAAATTTCCTTTACAGAACAGAGCATTTGAGAATTTAAGGGGACAATCCATTCAAAGTTTAAACATTTTATGTGCAATGGATTTCAATAAGATAATGAAGTGCATGCTTAAACTCTCCCTTTGAAATAAGTGGGACTTTGAGAGATTTAACTTTGGCTGTGTCATGCCCGTAGTGTTCTTGTAATGATCTGCATATTTACATATGTTCAGGTTGGTTGAGCGGGCATTACAGGGATGCAGGAACAGGCACACAGACCAGCAGTGCTAGTCTTATGGCAACATTTGTCCTGCTCCTCCTTCCAAACCTGCGTGATCTCGCTACCAGGCAATGCAACACTCTTGCCTTCAGCTTTTCTCACAATGCTCCGCCGGATGAATCTCTTTCACACCCCACCCTAGCAGGTGGGTATGACTCAGGCTCCAAGTGCTTGGAATAGCCAACCGCCCCTCAGCGTCCACTGCACTTAGACCATAGAATCATAGAACAGTAGGGTTGGAAGGGGCCTACAAGGCCGTACCAAAGCCTAAAGGAAGGGCCCATTTTGCATAGCAGCGTGACTCAAAAGTGTTATGAAATGGACATTTGTCTGTTAAAAAAGAAAAGGAATACGCTGGAGCCATTTCTGACATATGGGAATGTCTGCACTAGCACACAACTGCAGGTGAGTTTTGCAACAGATATGTGTTTATGTGTAAGTAAGAGGACATGGTTGGCTGGGGAATGCTGGGAGTTGTGGGACTTTTTCTCTGTCTAAACATGCGTAGGATTGAGCCCAGGAGTGGCTGATGGCTCCAGTTTCGGTGGGGCGGAGATTCCATTCTGGGTTTTAGTTACAACCAGCTAGAAGTCTGAATGACCTATCCAAGGTACTGGGCCCATATTGGGGATAGGGCTCAGCACCTTGGATAGCTCCTTTAGACTTCTGGCTGGTTGTAACTAAAACCCAAAATGGAATCTCCACTCCACTGAAACTTGAGCCACCAGCCTCCCCTGATTGTGTCTTTATGTGTTTTTTGCTGTAGAGAAGATTTTGCGTTGTTGCTTGCCACACCATTCCCAATTTAAGGTGATAATCCTATGCACACTTACTTGGGAATAAGTCCCATTGGACTCAGTGGAGATTACGTCTGAGTCAGCGCACATGGGGGCATCTGGTTGCATGAGTTAAGTGCATATTACAAACCTTTCTTTGATTCTTCCTCTCTTTGGACCTGCAGGTACCATTAATGCAGGCTAGGCTAAGCACTGAATTACACCCTCCAGATATTTAGTGAAAATATGATATCAGCTACTGGATTTTGGCACAAGTCCACTACAAGTGTGCTGCTAACATTAGGAATGAGAATTTGGGTGGCAATGAAAAATACAGAAACCTGTAGTTTCCAAATGTTAAAATGGGGTTTTTGAAACAATGAGATGAAATGCCATTCACATATAGAGACAGTCCCAGTAAAGGCTGGGCAGGGGGGCAGAGTCAGTTGCTTCTGCTCCCCCCCCACCCCCACTGCCATTCTTCTGTGAAATTGCAGAGTGAGCAGGGCTGGGAGGGTGAATCACAGACCGTGAGCCAATAAAACGTTCCTGAGGCAAGCACACTACACATAGCTGAACTCTACAAAGTATAGTCAGGAAGAGAGAGAGAAGCAGAGGCAGACAGACTGGGAGCTGGTATAAATATCGCCATGAGGGAAATAGTTCACATCCAGGCTGGCCAGTGCGGAAACCAAATTGGAACCAAGGTATGGGGAAATGTCTCCTCCTCCTCCTCCTTCTCGTTGTTGTTACTGATGTATCTAGTACCTGGTAGTTCCAGCTGTAAATCCTGGTGGTTCAAGCACAGGATGTTCTACTTGTAGTACCATGCTTTCTCTCTTAAACATTTAAGGGCAAAACAAGATATTTTTGGAAAGCTATGTTTATTTAATACCTTAATTCAAGAGGAATGTGATAAAGTTTTCTCTAAAAGTTTCACTTCTGTTGGGGAAGGTTCTTCTGCTGCAGCAAACTCTATTTGCGTGTGTGTGTTTGTGCACTCATAGACTAGTGAGCTGGAAACTCGCCAAAACGGGAACTAAATAGCTTGCTGCTTTCATGTTGACCATAAAAGGCTTTGGAAAAACTGAAACCAGGGGAAAAAATACAGAGGCAGCAGAATTTTTTTTTTTAAAGGAAAAGAAAAAGAAAAGACAGAAAAGAAGGGTAACCCAAAATAGAAAGGGCGCTGAGATCTTAACTGTTTTCTCTTTCTTTTGAAATCCTAATGTGAATCTGACTAGTTTTTGTCTCTCTTTCCAACCCCACCCTATATCTTCTCTGCTGTGCAAACCAGGAGCAGGGAGGGGCTCAGAGGAGCAGCTCTCAAATATGTCAAGCATTCTGCAGCTGTTGCTGCAACACATGCCTTGAAGGCCTGATCTGTCCTTGCCAAGGATGGGTGGGTTTGGATGACTTGTAATTAGTGTAGTGGTGGGGAGCATGAGTGAGGGGGGAAATACACACACACTCATACACAGTCTGGTGAGAAGAGAAGAGCTCTCGTGTTTATTCTTTCACACAGATTGTCTCATTTTTTTCCCCCCTTTGCCACTCAAAGTTTTGGGAAGTGATCAGTGATGAACACGGCATTGACCCAGCAGGAGGCTATGTTGGTGACTCACCATTGCAGCTGGAGAGGATCAATGTCTACTACAATGAATCATCCTGTAAGTGTGGAGTTATTGGCCAAGGGCAGTGATGTGATTTCTTTACAGGAGGAGAAATGACAAAGAAAGCAAAGAGGGTGCTCACACGTTTCCTCTACAAACTTTATTAGACAGTGTGTGTGTTGTTTTGTTCCATGAACCAGCCATCTAGTCTTTGTCATTTTGAGCTCATTGTGTTCACTCTGGGCAGAGGGTGGTAGTTTAAAAGAAAAAGAGAGAGAACAGGGTGTGGAATATAACAAGTTGATTCCAAACGGTCTCTTTTCCTTAATATAAGCAAAACATCTGCCTTATTTGTTGGCTGCTGCTTGGCCACATGTCTGCCATGTTAACTGGTTTTGGTTTTCTAGTTTAATTGTGGCTGGAGAGCAGGCCCATGTTTATTCTGCCGTTCTACCATCATGCCACACAAGTGCAGAAATGGGCACTTGGTCACATAATTCAGCGTTCGGAGGATTTCCGCTTTATTTTATTTATGTTAAAAGTTTGAAGTGTCCTGTTTGTAAGGTGATGAAGATTGGGTTGTAAAAGCACATGGGCAACCTGGGGTGAAATCTGAGAAGGAGTAGGAGGAAGAGATAAACTGGATTTTTAGAGACCAGGAGAGGGACCCATGTCCTGTACTGCACTTTGTCTCGCCCCTAACATTAGTGCTAATCTGCATAGTTTTTTTTACTGGTAGAAAAAAAAATCTATTCCTGTCTTTTATTTCTTACACAGAGTATACCCACAGTATGGCTCTACTGGGTTCTCAAAGTAGGTGGCAGGCCTAAAGAAGTATAGTCAGTTTCTAGGGGAGACACTGACTTCTTGTTTGGTTTCGTCCCTCCTTCATTTGCTGTGTGCATTGTCTCTGAGGCAATGGAAGGCTGACCTCATTGCTGCCAATCACTGTGGCCTCCACCTTTGACTGATGTTTGGAGTTAGTATTACAGCCCCTGTTTTTCATAGGCATTTGGCTTTTACACCCACAGGAAGGTTTCTTCTTCTTCTCCTTATAGAAAGCAGTGTGCATTATTTGGCACTCAGTCTTCCATCCCTTTTGTGGCTGGGACCAGTGCTTAATTTCTAAAAAGAGAAGAGCTAGAATTTAAGAGTGCAAGGGTTTGCTCCCAGATGGGTAGGAGCTGACTTGTTATTCAAGGTGCTTCCAGACTGGCAGTGTTTAGTACCATCCAGTCACTGTAATTCTGCTGAAAGCTACAGGTGGAATTGCTAATGGGTTGGACCCAACTAGGCTGGCGGAAGTGGACTTCCTCACCCCCTCTTCTCTACAGCAGCCACTGCAGCCCCCTGAAAATACTACACAGAGGGTCAAGGGACCCATCTGAATGGGGGGAGCTGTGTGGGGGAGCCCATCTTGATGGAGGCATCTTCCATGAGTTGAGCCCTTCTGTCCACGAAAGACAGATCCTGGATCCGACACAATGACTTTCCACACTTTAGGCGATCTAGCACTCTGTGTGTGTGCGTGTGCATGTTCCATCCACACGGGACATGGCAGAGCTGTGTAAGTTGTGGAGGGACGGTAGGGATGTACGAAAGTCACTTACCTTTTCACAACTTGGCTTCGCGGTGGAGGGGAGGCGCTTCACTTTTCCCCCCGAAGTTCAGGCGAGGGGGGGGAGGCGTCCCACCTCGCCCGGCCGAAATTCAGGCCGGGGGGGGAGGCGCCCCGCCTCGCCCGGCCGAAATTCAGGCCGGGGAGAAGCGCCCCGTCTCCCCGGCTGCGAAACAAAAAGTAAAAAAAAAAAAAAAGACCCCGTGATAGGCTACGTGACGATTTACGTAGCCTGTCACGGCTAGATTTCCAAAGTCAGCTGTGATAGGCTACGTAAATCATCACGTAGCCTATCACGGGTGACTTTAGAAAAAAAAAAAGCACGTACGCAAATGGCGGTGCCCATTTGCGTTCCTTATTTTGGCATGTCTAGTCTACGTAAAGATTTACATAGACTACGGTGAAAATAAGTATTTATTTTCGCCATAGTCTACGTAAATCTTTACGTAGACTAGACGTGCCAAAATAAGGAACGCAAATGGTGGCGCCCCATGGACGCCGCCATTTGCGTATGAGCTGTTTTTTTTTTTCCCAAAGTCACCCGTGATAGGCTACGTGACGATTTACGTAGGCTATCACGGCTGACTTTGGAAATCTAGCAGTGATAGGCTACGTAAATCGTTACGTAGTCTATCACGAGTGTTGTTTTTTTTTTTTAGTTTAGTTTTTTTTTTTGCAATGGCGGCAGTGGCAGCCGGTCAGGAGACCGGCCCCCGCCCACGATGAACCGCCGCCAAACTGCTGCTGGGACCCGCCGCCGAGAGGGACATTTGCAGGAGGTAAGTCCCGTCCTGGGGGGCGGGCGGGAGGCCGGCGGAGAATTTCCCAACCAACTTCGGGGTCCGAATGTGTCGGCGCCTGGCCTCCCAAAGATTCGGGGAGAAATTCTCCGCCATCCCTAAGGGACGGACAGTGCACCTGAGCTTGCCATTGTACAGAACGGGGTTTAAAAATAAAAATTTAAATCTGCAGCATAGCACTTTTTCATTTAATTGCTCTTGTGCAGCTAATTTGATTTTTTTTTAATGTAGGGTAATTTATTTTACCACATTTTAAAAGATTAAAAAAAAAGTAGCCATGCTTCTAAAATACCACTGGTTGGAAATGCTGAGGGTGCTTTTTAAAAAATAATGTTTAAAAATGTACACAAAAACACATGTTTCATTTAAGCACTATTGTTCAAATATTTTATTTTTTCATAAATAATTTAAAAGGTATTTCAGTGCATTGTCATGACTAAAAAATAAAAATAAACGTGCTGCTAAAATGGTGCTGATCAGGAAGTTAGTAGTGAAGGTGTGCTGAAATGTAGATGTATGGCAGTAGGCGAGAGAGCACCTTCTTCTTTACCAACCTGCCTGGTCTCTGAGGTCACCAGAGGGCTTGCTCCTGGTGGTTCCACATGGACCTATGGTCCAGTTGGAGTCCATCAGGAAAAGAGCCTTCAGTGTGGTGGCCCCCTTCCTGTGGAACTCCCTGCCTTTGGAGGTCAGGCAGGTGCCAATGTTGTGTTGCTTTTGGCACCTCTTGAAGACATTGTTATTTTGAGAGGCCTTCCCTGAGTGACCAGCTGCGGTTATTAAGTTCAGAATCTGTTCTTTTAAAATGTTTGAATTGTTTTCATTATGGCGTTTTTTTTTTCTTTTATCTCGTTGTTCACCGTTCCAAAATCTTTGATGTGGAGCAGTATATGAAATAAATAAATAAATAAATAATAAATAAATAAAAAAATAGCGGGAGGCTCAGCCACGAAATTTGTCACTACATATCTCAAAACCATATATCTTTTTTATTATAATAGAAGATGGAGATGTAGGGTTAAGGCAGGGGTGGAGAACCTCAGTCATGGGGGCCACATTTGGCCCTCCTGGGTTCCCAGATGGCCCCACCTCCTTGCCTTGGCCCCATCCTTTTCCCCAACATCCAATCATCTGATGTGCAGTTTGTGTCCATTCTAAATGGTTCTAAGGCTTAGTTGCTAGTACTAAGAGCTTTAAGGTACAATGTGCTGATCCTTTTTGTAATTGGGGGGAGGAGTATTTTTGGCACACCCCTTTTTCCCATGGCCCCACCCGCCACTGGAATGCCCCCTGCCCCAGCTTTTCTGGAACTGAATTCGGCCCTCAGGCTGAAAGAAGTTCCCCACTCCTGCACTAAGGGACTGACACCTGTAGAGATTGCGCCGTTATTCTGTTCTTTCCCCAAAAGTAAGATTTTCCAAGATTTGAAAAGAGACAGAAGAACCATGGAGAAAGCACAGAAGAACATATCTGTTACATGATGTCATCTGTCTATGTGGTGCTTGTTAAAGGACAAGTATGAGGGAGTTCCTACACTGAAGAGCTTACCGTCTAAAATAGAACCTGGGAAATAACAGAGGAAGAGGGAAATTTAAATCTCCCCACCTCCTCACACTCAGATGAGGGAGGGTGTCTGGGTGTATTTGTGTTTCTGTGTCCGTGTGTGCTTGCAGCCCCTAACATATCACACATTGTTTATGTGGCCCTCGGGTGCGAAAATAGTTGCCCATCTCTGCTGTAGGGTCTCAGGCAGTGATTCTTTTGATTCAGGCAAGCTTGAGAGGGCAACATTTGCAGCACTTCAGTTGTAGTTAACAGTAGTTCACTAATGGCAGGTCCCTAAATGCCACGAGCCATTGTCCCAATCCAGTAGCATGAAATCCCACTATTCTTTACAAATGTGAGCCTGTTAAGCTTTTGTCCTGGGTGAATTCCAGATTGGGTAGTTCATTCTTTTCCCCCCTAATATAAAGGCTCTCAACATTTTTAGTTGGGTGAGGCCTCCCGCCCTTCCATTCCTGACTCTTCATTGTTATGCAGTGTTGCAGTATCTCTCTGTTCTAATCCCCCCGCAGCTTGATGTGTTGTTAGCAGACAGGAACTGTGAAAAAGATTCCAGTCATGGTGGAGCCTGGTGGAAGGGATGAGGGTGGAGCTATTCCCTCCTTTCTGGGCTAACTTACTCGTTGCTGTTGTTGTTGTTGTCGTTGTTGTTGTTGTCGTTGTTTTTAAGAGCCACAGCTATGGACTCTACTTGCTTGAGTTGCTTTAAGGGACAACAGGGATAGGGAGCTTTGTGGGGGAGCAGAGAAGAGCTAATGGATGCATGCTACTATGCCAATGCCTTCCTTTGCTGTTTTCCCTAGCAGCAGCAGCTTTGCCCATGTCCTACTAGAGGGCCATTCCTGGTGGGAGAGGAGAAGAAAAGGACTCTGGCTCATTAGCAGCCATTACATCAGCTTCCCTAACGTTACCAGGAAATTAATGGCAAGTAGCAAGCAAAAGGGGGTTCTTGAGAGTGCCAAAATGCTGCATAAGAACATAAGAGCCCTGCTGGATCAGACCAAAAGCCTATCTAGTTCATTATTCTGTTCCCACAGCGGCCAGCCAGATGCCCATGGGAAGCTTCCAAGTAGGACATGAGTGAACTAGCCCTCTGCTGTTCATGTTCCCCAGCAGCTGGTGTTGGGAGGCATAGTGCCTCCAGTACTGGAGGTAATATAGCGCCATTATGACTAGTAGCCATTGATAGCATTATCAATAGCCATTTGTCTAATCCCCCATCATTATATTTTACAGTAGCAAGCTCCACAGTTTAACTATGTGCTGTGTGAAAAAGTATTTCCCTTTGCCTCTTCTGAAACTCCCACCGTTCAGCTTCATTAGATGACCCCTGGGTTCTAGTGTTATGAGAGAGGGAGAAAAACTCGCCTTCCACTTTCTTCACACCTCTGCCTTGTCCCCTCTTACCTTTTCTCTAAGCTAAAAAGCCCCAGATGTTGTAAACTTTCCTCATAGGGGAGTTGCTCCAGTCCCTTGATCATTTTGGTTGCCCTTTTCTTCAACGTTTCTACCACTACAATATCCTTTTTGACCAGAACTGTACATGGTATTCCAATTGTGGTTACACCATAGATTTGAATAAAGATATTACGGTGGTGGCAGTTGTATGCTCTGTTCCTTTCCTCATGAGCCCCATCATGGAATTTGCCTTGTTTTTACAGCAGTTGCACATGGGGTTGACGTTTTCATTGACCATGACCCCAAGGTCCGTGGTCAGTCAATGACAGCTAGATTCCATCAGCATATATGTGAAGTTTGGAATTTTTTTTTGCCCCAATGGGCATCACCTAACACTATCTTACACTGAACCGCATTTGCCATTTCAATCCCCATCTTGCCTTGCCAATCACCCCACTCCCTTCCTCTCTTGTCTCCTGGGAGCCCACCTGGATGCCAAGTAACCCCACCACTTTGGGATCATTTATGGTTCCATGAAAGCTGGGAAAGAGAGAGATGGAGGAAGTTGCAAAGCAGTGCTGGGAGGCATGATAATCTAGTCTTCTATGATTAGCGTGTCATCTGAAGTCTAACTAGTAGGAACATTTTAATCAATAAGAAAACATGAGTATCTTCCATAAGATTTAAAAGCAGATGAAACATTAAATGTAATTCATTTTCATTCATTCATTCATTACATTTTTGTACCACCCAATACCTGAAGCTCTCTTGGCAGGTTACAAAGATTAAAAACCATTAAAAATACACAATACATAGTATAAAACCCCATTACATACAAACATATAAACAAACAGCACACACAGATATCTAAACAATTTTTAAACAATAAGAAAAATCCAGGACTTTATTAAAATCTCATCATTTGCTGCCTGAGGCAAGAGGAGCTCCTAATCTGATGCCAAAAAGATAACAATGTTGGCGGGAGATGGGTCTTGTCAGGGAGATCATTCCATAATTGGAGGCCATCACTGAGAAGGCCCTCTCCCTTGTAGCTGCCTTCCGAGCCTCCCTTGGAGGAGGCACCTGGAGGAGGGCCTTAGATGATTAACATAGTGTACGGGTAGGTTCATGCTGGAAGAGGCACTCTTTCATTTTGGATCTTGCAGCTAGGTAGAAAAATTGTACATACAGGAACAAGAAAACTCCATTAACTTTATTATTAGCAAACTAACAGTGCAACCCTATGCATGTTTGTTGTTGTTGTTGTAATAATTATTAACATTTCTATACTGCCCAATAGCCGAAGCTCTCTGGGCGGTTTACAAAGATTAAAAACATTAAAAATACAATATAAAAGATTAAAAACCATTTACATAATAAAACACACAAACAGATAATATACACAAAAGAAACATATATCTAAAACTATTTCAGACAAACAATCTCAAAAGCAAACAACCATAACCATAAGACATTCCAGGATCAATTAAAACTTATCATATGCTGCCGAATGCCTGGGAGAAGAGAAAGGTCTTAACCTGGTGCCAAAAATATAACAATGTTGGTGCCAGACGGGCCTCATCAGAGAGATAATCCCATAATTTGGGGGCCACCACTGAGAAGGCCCTTTCCCTTGTTGCCGTCTTCCGAGTTTCCCTCGGTGTAGGCAGCCGGAGATGTTCAGCTTGGTATATGGGTAGGTTCATATCAGGAGAGGCGTTCCATCAGGTATGTGGTCCCAAGCCGTGTAAGGCTTTATAGGTTAAAACCAGCACCTTGAATTGGGCTCGGAAACATACAGGCAGCCAATGGAAGCGGGCCAGAGTCGGTCTTATATGTTCAGACCTTCTAGTCCCCATTACCAATCTGGCTGCCATATTTCGCACAAGCTGCAGCTTCTGAACTGTCTTCAAAGGCAGCCCCACGTAGAGTGCATTCAGGTAATCTAACTTGGAGATTACCAGAGCATAGACAACTGAAGCCAGGTTATCCCTGTCCAGATAGGGGCGTAGCTGGGCCACCAACCAAAGATGTTAGAAGGCACTCCATGCCACTGAGGCCACCTGAGCCTCAAGTGACAAAGATGGCTCAAGGACAACCCCCAAGCTACGAACCTGCTCTTTCAGGGGGAGTGCATCCCCATCCAAATCAGGTTGAGCACCCTCTATCGGGTCAGAAGAACCACCCACCAACAGCATCTCAATCTTGTCTGGATTGAGCTTCAGTTTATTAGCCCTCACCCAGTCCATGATCACAGCCAGGCACTAATTTAGCACATCCACAGCCTCACCTGAAGGAAAGGAGAAATAGAGCTGCATGTCATCAGCATACTGATGACAATGAGCCCCAAAACTCCGGATGACCACACTCAACGGTTTCATGTAGATGTTAAATAACATGGGGGACAGAACTGACCCCTGCAGAACCCTATACTGGAGAATCCACATGGCCAAGCAATATTCCCCAAGCACCACCTTCTGGAGCCGACCATCCAAGTAAGAGCGAACCCACTGCAATGCAATGCCTCCTGCTCCCAGCTCAGACAATCGTCCCAGAAGGATACCATGGTCGATGGTATCAAAAGCCGCGGAGAGATCAAGGAGAATCAACAAGGTCACACTCCCCCTGTCTCTCTCCTGACATAGGTCATCATACAAGGTGACCAAGGCTGTTTCCATGCGAAAACCTGGCCTGAACCCTGACTGAAATGGATCTAGATAATCAGTCTCATCCAAGAGTGTCTGGAGCTGCTTGGCAACCACCTGCTCAAGAACCTTGCCCAGGAAAGGAACATTTGCGACTGGCCTAAAATTACTAAGATTTTCCGGGTCCAGGGAGGGTTTCTTTAGGAGTGGTCTCACTATTGCTTCTTTGAGGCGGCCCAGGACTACTCCGTCTCGCAAGGTGGCATTAATCACCTCCCTGTTTATGTTTATGTTTATTCAGAAGAAAACCCCACTCTGTTCAATGGGACTTATAAAAGTGTTTAGGATTGAAGCTCTAGGAAATGAATACACCTTTTCATTACATTTTTACTTTATTGTTCCAGTATTAATCTCCACACATTTCCTGTTCATATTTGCTTCTTCTTCTGGATTGTGGGCTCAGAGTTTCTATTGTTTTGTTTTAAAAATAACACAAGTGTGCATGATTATATCGATACACTCACTAAGAACTTTGATATGGTATGTAAAGGGGAGGATATTGAGAGAGGTCTCTGGGATGGTGAAGTTATCAGATATCTGTGGTGACTGTAAGAAAAGTTGCCTCATAAAAAAGGCTTTGATTCTAAAGGAAGGGGCAGGCCAGTGCCCAAGGTTGATGATACTGGTAGTCAGATGTTTTTCTAAACAATTGTGGGAAAGTTAGCACCTGTTTCCTGAGATCATGTAAAAATTGGCTAGTATAGACATAAGTTAAGCTACCTAAAAATAATGATAAATAATGAAACAAATGCACTTGTATGTGATAGAAATGCGATCCATTTTTATAGCCTAAATCCCAAATAAAGATTCATTTTTATTTTTTTTATAGCCCAAACATATGTGCCCAGAGCAATTTTGGTGGACTTGGAACCTGGAACCATGGATAGTGTACGATCTGGCCCATTTGGACAACTCTTTCGGCCTGATAATTTCATATTTGGTATGTTAATGATTTTCTGTTGCAAGCAGTAAACTTGCCAAGTAGATAATGTGTTGAAATGCATGCAAAAGGCTAAGCATGTAACCCCTTGCTTACTGGCAGTTTTGGTGAGTTCCTCTTTCCCATTAAATTAACTCAGGAAATGCAAAATGTTGCCCCAAAACATATAGATTGCCAATACATTTCTGTGTGACCTGCGGAACTATTGCAGAATTTATTGGACTGGGCTCTAGCCCACAACAGCTTATGGCAACCTTCTCCAACTTGATGTCCTCCATTTGTTTTGGACTACAACTCCCAGCATTCCTGACCATTGACCATGCTGGCAGGGGCTGATGGGAGGTAAAGTCCAAAACATCTGAATGGCTTCGGGTTAGGGAAGGCTGGCTAAGTTGTTAGTCTTTAAGGTGCCAGAAGACTCTTGTCTTTTTTGCTGCGACAGACTAATGCAGCCGCCCCTCTGGAAACCTAGAAACTTACTATCTTTTTTTCTTTTGCTTCTTTAAATAAAGAAGTAGTTTCCTGGCCAAATCGCTGCAATGCTTAATTTGAAAAATAAATAAATAGAGCAATGTGTGCTGGGCTAAGAAAGGAGGGGAGGGAGAAAAAGAGATGCTCAAACTAATGTTAGAGAAACGTTTAACGGCGTGTTGCTCAAAAGCAATGTTGAGAGTTTTCCTTAACATTTTTATTTTATGTTTTATAGTAAACCAGAAAAAATACTTGTGCATGAAAATCCACACAGTCCAGTTGCTGGGCCAAGTCTAGATAATGTGAGCTGATTCATTTGGCCATATCTGGAGTGACAGAATCATTGAATCATCGAATCATAGAATAGTAGGGTTGGAAGGGACAATTAAAAGGCTCTCCCCCACCCAATTACACTGCTGAAAAATAACACTTGAGGGGAAACAGGAGTAGATTTTTATGTGGAAGGACTGCTGAGCTTGGTTCTGGTACTGATCACAAGCCTGACGTCTGCCCACACCTGTACTAAGACAAGGGTGGACAGAAGGTACATTGGGATCTACTAGTAGATCTCTGGGTGATTTCAGGAGATCGGCAAGGGTTTCTGACTCCCAATTGCTACTGCAAAGTGACCTTTTCCAACTAAATTAGGCTGTTGAAATGAAGCAAGCTAGGGGTAACGAGGAGTGAGCTTTAATGTGAAAGGACTGTGAACTCACTGCAGTTCTGGTACTGAAAACAAATTCTTAGGTTCAGAATGTGCTCAGAGGTACTCTGTTTTGTTTGGTTTTTAAAATTCTAATACCTGATTAGCAAGATCAAAATAAGCCACTGTGGCTTATCACTGCCCATTTGCGGCTTGTTGTGTCATCTGAACCTGGATGGCATGGCTTGTTGGAGGGGGAAACAACCCTCCAATAACCCAGGTGCGGTGATAACCACAGTGGCTTATTTTGATCATGTGAACCAGGTCTTTGAATTAAAAAAAAAACACAGGGTACCTCTGGGCACATTCTGAGCCTAGGAATTTGTTTTAAATAAGCTTACTTTGATCATGTGAACCGCCCCTAGGTATATGACTTTTGTACCTGGCACTGTTTGGTGGATCTTGTGGTTCTGGTAAAAAACAAAGTAGATCTGACAAGCCTGAAGTCTGCCCACTTCTGCACTAAGGGATGCTGCATGGTGGAGGAGGGGTGCTCTGCAGCCATGGTGCTTCTGTGGTGCCCTCTTGCCTCTAGGTACTTGAGCATAAGTTTACACATGGCATTTGTAGGATGCTTTGGATATTATCTGGCAGTTAACTGAGGTTCTTGAAAAGTATTTGCTCAAATACATAATGCCAAAATGTTAGAGTTTTCAATAGTGAGGAGCAATTGCTACTGATATTTCGAGTCCATTGTTCCGTCCTGTCTTGGTAAACCTATTCTCCTCTCTCCTTTTGTTGTGTTATCTCAGGACAAACGGGTGCTGGAAATAACTGGGCCAAAGGACATTACACAGAAGGAGCAGAGCTTGTAGATTCGGTGCTTGATATAGTAAGAAAAGAATGTGAACACTGTGATTGCTTGCAGGGATTTCAGCTCACTCATTCCCTTGGAGGAGGAACAGGCTCTGGGATGGGAACGCTACTCATCAGCAAAATCCGAGAGGAATATCCTGATAGGATAATGAATACATTCAGTGTCATGCCATCGCCTAAAGTCTCTGACACTGTGGTTGAACCATATAATGCCACACTCTCAGTCCACCAGCTGGTTGAAAATACGGATGAAACTTACTGTATTGATAATGAAGCATTATATGATATTTGCTTCCGCACTCTGAAGCTCACCACTCCAACATATGGCGATCTGAATCACTTGGTGTCCGCTACAATGAGTGGGGTAACAACATCATTGCGTTTTCCGGGCCAACTAAATGCAGATCTACGCAAGCTGGCAGTAAATATGGTTCCATTCCCACGTTTACACTTCTTCATGCCAGGATTTGCACCATTAACTGCCAGAGGCAGCCAGCAATACCGGGCCCTCACAGTCCCAGAGCTCACTCAACAGATGTTTGATGCCAAAAACATGATGGCAGCTTGTGACCCAAGACACGGACGGTATCTGACAGTAGCTACAGTCTTCCGAGGTCCTATGTCCATGAAAGAGGTTGATGAACAGATGCTGGCCATCCAGAACAAGAACAGCAGCTACTTTGTGGAATGGATTCCAAATAATGTCAAAGTGGCAGTTTGCGATATAGCACCCCGTGGCCTAAAGATGGCCTCCACTTTCATTGGCAACAGCACAGCTATTCAAGAGCTCTTCAAAAGAATCTCGGAGCAATTTTCAGCCATGTTCAGGAGGAAAGCATTTCTTCACTGGTTTACAGGTGAAGGAATGGATGAGATGGAATTTACAGAAGCAGAAAGCAACATGAATGACCTTGTGTCTGAGTACCAGCAGTACCAAGAAGCTACAGCCAATGATGGAGAGGAAACGTTTGAAGATGATGAGGAAGAAATTAATGAATAGAGTCTATTTAATGCTGTTCCAGTAATGCTCAAGTCTGAAGAGCTAGCTCTAGTCTTTTCCAGGATAGTAAAGAATATATAGGTAGGGCTTATTTTTCAGGGGCTGGGTCTTCTTCACCGCTACTGACTTTGGATGTTGAATGCTCTGCACCAGATGCTAACTTAAGATTCTGCTCTGGTTGATACAGTAATTTATTCTCTTGGTTTGAGAATTTTGGCTTAAATTTTAGATGCCAAACAAGGCAGGGGATTTTTTTTTTTTTTAAATAGGGCTATATTGAGTTCCGTCAAACTGCGGATCAGAAAAATGATCAGCTCTGAACTTATGCACAGTTACTTGAAAGTAAGCACTGTTGATACCAGTGGGACTTACATCCAAGTAAATGTATTTTAGAATTGCAGTGTTGGTGAGCCTTTTGAGTGCTATTCTGTACTGGGTGTACAGTACTGAGTTGCTGGGAACAAACTCTGTTAATAAAAATAATGGAAAAGGTCTCTTTAATCTTTTGCATATTACATGGTTGTAAACTAATGCTCAAACACATTGGGTTGTATCCAGATTTAGGCATGTGCAACTTGGCTGGCAGAAGCAGACTGCCCTGGCCCCTCCTGCCTGAAAAGGCTACATATAGGGGAGGGGGATCCCTAGAAATCAGGTAGAAGCATTGTCCATGAGCAGACCACTTCCATTCACCGATGGCAGATCCTGGATCTACTCCAACAACTTCAATTAATTCCTTGCCATCTCCATAGAAAAGACCATAAACTGTGGGGGTGAGGATTCTTCACACTGAACTACAGAAATATGTAAGGTGGGTATGGCAAACCAGTCTTTTGACAGTGCCCTTGTGCAGCACTTTTCTGACATTTCAGCATGGCTTTTTCTCTCTCCCTCACCCACCCCAGCTTGCAACATTCATAATACAAATCCCCAAAGAATGTTAAAACAGCCAGCTGCTCCACAGAACAAACAGTTGCTGCTGTCTTGACAGTTATTCAGTTGCTTATTCCCATTCATAAAGAGACAAGAATCACCCTGCTGGATCAGACACCAAAGCTGTATCTAGTCCAGCATTCTGTTCTCACAGTGGCCAACCAGATACCCAAAGCAAGGCATAAGTGCAATAGCACTCTCCTAGCAACTAGTGGTCAGAGGCATAGTGCCTCCAATACTGTAGGCAATCTGTAGCCACTACTACTCTTATCCTCCATGAATTTGGCTAAGCTGTCCAAGTTGGTAGCCACCACTACATCTTGAAGTAATGAGGTCCGCAGTTTAACTGTGTGCTCTGTGAAGAAACAGGAGAGCTGCTCTAGAGCCGTCTTCCCCAACCTGTTGCCCTCCAGATGTGTTGGACTGCAACTCCCGTAATTCCCAGCTAGCATAGCCAATGGCATGATGGAAATTGCAGTCCAACACATCTGGAGGGAACCAGATTGGGGAAGGGTGCTCTAGAGTCTAGCCTGTTGATAATTTTGGTTGCCGTTTCTGCAACTTCTCCAGCCCTACAATATCCTTTATGAGGTGTGTTGACCAGAACTATATGCGGTATTCTAAGTGCGGCCACACCATGGATTTGTATAAGGCCATTATGTTGGCATTTTTTTATTAATTCCTTTCCTAATGACAACTAATGGGGAATTTGCCTTTTTCACAGCAGTCACACACTGCATCAGTGTTTTTCATCAACAAGAAGATTCCTGGTCAGTCATAACCAGCATAGACCCCCTCAGCATATATATGTGCATGACTTAACACTTGCTTACATTGAACTTCCTTACATTCAGCATTTTAATGCCCAGTCCCCACAGTCTGGACACAGAAAAAGCTTTGTGGAGTTCACTTTTAAACCACCTTAACACCAAATTAAGGGGGGGGGGGGGTTGATCAGCAAACTTTACATCCCTAACTCCAGACAATGTACGAACAAGTTAAAAAGTACTGCCTTAATAATCTCCACGAGACTCTACTGTTTACATCCCTCCATTGTCAGAACTGTCCATCTGCTATACTTTCACCAGTTATTAATTCATAAGATGACTTTCATCTCCTTTTCACTCCCTAAGCTAGTATGCCATTTGCTAGTATGAATGCTTTGTGAATGTGAGTAAAGGGAGTCAGTTAGACCAGGGGTGAAGACCTGGTGGCCCACCAGATGCTGTTGGGACTACAACTTCCATCATGCCATGCTGGCTGGGGCTTGCTTGAAGTTGGAATCAGGAGGGCCACAGATTTACTACCCCTGTATCAGGCAGTGTCACCAGTGGTAGAACACCCACTCTTCTCCAACATGTGCGCCATTTTGGTAAACTGGTACCTCCACTCACCCATCCATTCTATATGGGAGAAACACTATTTACACTGAACTGGGAGTACTTCAAATATAGCAATATGGGATCTATATTAACCTCTGGAAAGTTGCTGACACCAAAGGAACCTGAGTATTTACAACTTCATTGGCTTGCTCAGAGCCCCCTCGTGACTTAAGACAGATTGAAATAAATTTGTCTGGAACTAATTGTGCAGACAAATATGTACATATGCACTCTTGTAATGCACCTGCAGGATCAGTTAACCTTTACAAATATTTGCTACCTTTGTGTAGCAAAACGGCAGATTCCCCAACATCCTCCTACTAGGATGCTAATTAATAATAGCAATAACCAAGTACACTGCCTGGGAGGCATTAGGAGGTTATGCTCCCTGAAATTGGCATACCTGTTTGTTCCTTTATTACATTTCACTCTTGATTTATGTCAGCAACTGTGACATTTGGGCTTAAGTCTCGTGGTTTAACAAAAATAAAAGTTTAATGCCCTCCTTCAAAAGTTTAGACAGCCCTGTTGTCTTATGTTGTTCTGCCAGTAAACTGCATTCAGCAGATGACTATATAGAGAGTTCCATGTTTTCCTTCTTAAAAGAAGAACTTGTAATTTTCCCCCTGGAAAATCTTTAACACTATTTACTGCAAACCACATCCTTTTTCTTTGGATGCATATGTATTTGAAGGCAGAACATAAATGGATTAGGCTGATGACTGCGTCCCAAGCACTGTTCGAACAACTGAATATGTGCAGCGAGTTGTATCTTAGCATTGATTTGGGAATAGACAATTTTGGATGATCCTTGAAAGGCATATTTAATGCAAGGAATAAATTCTAGCTCAAACACTGTTAAGACAATGGTTTTCAAACAGTGCTCTGGCAGGCACAGCTAACCTACCTGTGAGAGATATCCATCTGTACATCAGTCTGTCTTCGGGCGTATCAGCATTAAACCAACATTTCTACAGCATTTGCAGATCTAACACATTAGTCTGTAGTGTCTCATACTTGGATGAAGGATACAACAGAATTTGTGCATTCGCACAGCCCAGTGCACTGATTTTATTGAATGTTTCCAAACTGTATTTACAAAATACAATACATTCATATGTTCACTATCTTACAACTGTCTGTAGAAAAAAATTTTTTTTAATTAAAACTGCAATATAATTTAGATTTTACACTTCATCGTAACCACTGACCCATAACTCAATGGAAAAGTTCTTTAGCAAGTTTCCACTTCCATGCCTGACACCTGCACAGGTTTTCATGGTTTTTTTTTGGTTTTTTACAAATGGCAAAGTGATACATTTAAATAGGATGAAAAGTGAGTGTTTCCGTACAGCAGAAGAAGCATCATAAATTACCTGAACTCCTGGTAAATGTCAGCAATGCATTTTTGCATGCTAACTCGCAAGGCGACTTAACACAGGCAATGATTTTTTTGAGTTATCCCTGCTAGATTCAAGTTCTATGTCAGCTTACATATATCTTGTAATGGGCAAGAGTTATGCCACTCAGATATGGATCTGAAGAGCCACAAAGCTAGAAGGGAGCTCAGTATAGGCCCATTGGCTGTAAGATCTCCACTTTTTTGTCAGGAGTTTTAGAATGCAGCATTCAATGGAATTTGAATGCTCCTCTGTTTAAAGAAAAAAAAATCTTTCTGGCTCCACCACTTTTGCAGGCTTGCTTATTTTCATAAAGCGGAGGATTCTTAGACGAGATTAAACCCTTAAGGGTTTTCCCCAATCTTTTTCAGCGCGCAACACAAACACTGTGCCAGTTCAAACACACCATCCTATTTCAACACTAAAAGGGCATGTCTCCTGTAATCTGTCTGGCAGTCTGCTCATCAGTTGTCTCCTCTTTCTCTTTTTCACGATCTTTGTTCCAGTCTTTAAGGCCTTCTGGAAGTGAAGTGTCTTCATCTAAGCTGCCTGTGCCTTCGACAAATTCTTCATAAGTAGATTTTTCAGCAAATGGTCTGGGGCCAAGCATTTCAATCATATCACTCTTATCCAAAACCTCCTTCTCCAGGAGTTGTAAAGCAACCTGAAACAAATTGCACACACACATCACATAATACAATACAGGGTAGAGAATGTATGGTAGCCTGGGCTTTAATATTTCGCTAATCACAGACAGCATACTACGAACAGCTATTATAATAAACTCCAGACCCTTTCTTTTTAGATCCTCTGGTCAAGAATCTAGCAAGCACCTACTAATAAGATTACTACTTCAAGGTCTTCCAATGGTGATGATACAGTTATACTGTTATACCACTGCATTTTGCCTTTAAGCTTCCTAAAGGTCAAATGCATATGTCTTGCAGTATAAGAGCAAAGGCTGCCCCATTAATTTTAGTGTTAGGGAAAGGTCCACACATACATCCCCACTGCATGAATGGGGAAATTTCTGCTTAAGCAGAGCAAGTGTTACAGCTTTTGGACTGTGGTTATGGCTATTATTTCTGTATATCTAATAAAGGGCAAAGAAGAACATAATGTAATAGCTAGTAGATAATGGTGCCACATCACTAACACATATATTGGGTTGGATCCAGAGTTGCATGGAGCGAAACTCCACAACTGGATGATCCTGGGGGAGGCAATTTTGGCTGATTTTCCTCCCCGCTGCAGTTCTTCACAGACCCCAAAATATGTTCTGGAGGGCTGGGGAACCCCTTCCAGAACAGTGTGTGATATGTTGCTGCAGGCTGCAGGAAAAAAGAATAGGAGGCTCTGTGGGAACCTGATCCCCTCTGTGAACAGGAGAAGCCCTTCCATCCTTGGAGGGTCAACTCTGGATCTAACCCAGTATATAAAGCAACAATATTTTAACAACATATTGATTGAAGAACCTTGCAACCATTTCTAGAAGCAAATGAGCACATACCTTTTCCACCTCCATCTTCTTTTCATTTAGGAGAGACAATGTCCGTTCATAAGCTGTATTAATAAGTATTCGCACCTCTTCATCTATCAATCTTGCAGTTGCCTCACTGTATGGTTTTTCTAAGACCATGTCGCCTTGCCGAGGAAGGTCAAATGAGATTTGCCCAACTTTTTCATTCATCCCAAACTGAACAATCTGAAGATTGAATGACACAGGAGATATACTGGTGCAATTTTCTGAATAAAGTCAGGGAAGACACACTTGTAGGAACAACTTCATAGTTCTTATTCTAGCTATAATAATTTCACCTTAGCAGTCAAAACTGATCTAACACTACATTATTGATATGATTTTAATAAAAAGTCAAAATTAGCTCTTGACAATAGTTACATTTATTCCTTCAAAACTCTATAAACTCTTACTGGGCAAGGTTAATTTTACTCATTAAATATGGTCATTACTCATACTAGAAATCTATTGCCTCAATAATCTTGCTCTTTAAGTACATCAAGCATTCAATAAGAGTAATTAGGTATTAATTAATGCTGTAAGAATTGTAAAACACTTCATACAATACAAAACGATAAGATCTGCATGCGATTTATGAATGCTAACTTTTATTTTTTTCTTGAAGAAACACAGTACTCCTAACTCCAGACTCTGAGGCAAAAAGCAAGCTTTCACCCCAAATCTTTAGTATGTAACAGATTTCAGAAGTATCTTTTAGGGGATTTGTGGTATGACTACAGTATAAACTGTATGTTAAAAGCAAAGAAATACCAACAAGTGTTCAACAATAACCTTGTACAGTCATTTCTATTCTACAAAGTTGTTGAGAGGGTCATGCAGGAAATACAAACCTGAGCATATGCACTCTGAGTAACTTTCCTTAGATCGTCTTGAGCCCCTGTAGTAATTCTTCCAAAGAAGATTTGTTCTGACACACGTCCTCCGAGAGTCATGCACATTCTATCAAGCAGCTGCTCTTTGGTGTACAGATACTGTTCTTTTGGTAAGTATTGAGCATAACCCAGTCCTTTGCCACGAGGAATAATAGATACCTTGTGCCAGAAATGAAATGAAGACATTTAACCTAAATAATCTATGTTTGATCACCACAGCAATCTGCACTGCACATGCTCCAATCATTCGTTCAAACATGCCTGTACATATTTCTGCAAGGATGCATGCAAATAAGAAATTGTTAGCCATAGCCACAAACTTTTAACTAGGGAAGCAAATGTGTCAGCTATATTCTAAATAGTTAGAATATAGCTGACACACATTACGGTCTGAAGCTGGTTTAATATTCTGGCTGGTTCCAAAGCCGGTAACCCTAGATTCCCAGTTCAGGAGAAATGGGAAACTATAGTCAGAGGCTTCCTGGTCTGATTCCGTGCACCATGATGGGAGAAGCAATGGGGCCATGTGCACAGGCAAAAGATTGTCCAATTGCATCCACTATACAGCAAGCTAACATACCTTCAGAAGTGGATCAGCATGTTCCAGAAACCATCCAGCAACTGCATGGCCAGCTTCATGATACGCTACTGTCTTTTTCTCCTCTGGCTGCAAAACTTGTGTCTTCTTTTCCAACCCTTTGATTATAAAGCAAACAATCAGGGGCTATTTGATTTTCGTGTGCGTTCCCTTCCACCTTGGGATAGCTACACCCCATACCTAAGAGTCTGTCACAAGGAAGAGGAAAAAAATACTTCCAGGTAGACTGAGCTCCAGCTCCTTAGCATTAATTTCCCCTCTCCACCATATCATGGTAAGACGAGGCAGATTATTGTTGCTGTACAGCAATCAAGTTAAAAGTTGTATGTAAAACAAGCAACCTTAAGAACAAAAGAAGCAACTGACAACATGACAATGTAATCACAATGTTTTGTCCTCTCACCTCCAATCACTCGTTCAATTGCTTGCTCAAAGTGCTTTTCGTTTATGGCATCTGAAAGATGTCTTGCAGCAATTAAGGCAGCTTCATTGCATACATTAGCTATGTCCGCACCTAAAACAAAGAGGGGGTCAGGTCAATGATCAGAACTACTTCCAAATGTAATATTTGTCACCACAATGAGGATGACCAGTTATTTCAAGTTAAAAAGCTAAAGTGCCAGCAAAACTAATGCTCCTCACCAATGGCTGATTAGAATTTCAATAGAAAAATTTGGTGCCATCACAATTTATAAGTTATCTATTAAGAACCATTTGTTTTAGCAATGCCCAATAGTTGCCTCTTTTTGGGAGGAGGTTATTATACGGATAAACCTTGTATCAGAACACTCTTTAATATTTACTGTAAAGTATTTATCTGCTTCCTGGAAGTTAACGCACAGTCAGCACAAATGGATTATCTGCGCCCTTTTGACAGCAAAAAGAATAATGTTACAACACTGGAAAGATAAATGCTCACCTCCCATAATGCAATGGACTGAGGACCTAGCTGTCAGGAGCACCCTAGCTGCCTCTTGCAGTCCCCTCCAATAGCCAACTCAGGACACAGATGACAAGGATTCTTTCCAAGGCTTTATTCCTTTATTACTTTATGACTCTTACAGATACTAATCACTAGTGACTAAGCAAGGAACAGCACTGGGGAAAGATAGCAGAGTAGCCTAAGCTCCAGGTAAGGCAGTTGGACCCATTTGAAGAAGAACCGCGGGAAGACTCTGAACTTATGGGCTATGGAGAGATCTTCCCTCTTACCCTTGGGTCCTTGGGACACGACCGCTGTTTTAGTGCCAAATGAGCAGAGCACCTCCTTTCGGCACCCTCCATCTGTCGCCGCTCCCTGCGTCTGTGCCGAGCGTCCAGCAAGCCCCCCTTCCTGAGAGAGATAGGGTCACTATCTCTCTCAGGAATGCTGGCAGGAGGAATCTCTGCCAGCAGCTGTGCTTGTGAGAGATGAGAGAGCTCCTCTCCCATGGATTGCTGTTCTTCCTCAGAATCAGAACTGCTCTGGGGCTCTGTGGGCTCAGTTTCCACCCTGACATCAGCAATGCTTTCAAAATTTGAACGGGTGGTATATAGATGCCACTTGCAAATAGATACTTATATGGATATTTCTTCTGCTTTTGTTGAAATCTATGTATAATTCTTAGAAAGCCATATTTTCATTCATTCACACACACTACACTGACATTGATATATTCAAATTTATGCAGCTGCAATTTTTCTTTTTCCCCTTTTTGTTTTGTTGAAATTTTACAATAGAAAATTTAAAAAAAGAAAAAAAGAACCATGGATCTGGTTAATGTACTGCTAAAGCAGGGGTTCCCAACCTTTTTGAACCCAGAGCATTTGGGAATTTGAGAAACTGCTGTGGGCACCACCACAAAATGCCTAATCAGTGGATCGCCGCTTTGGCGTCTATCTTTCGTGTCTATGGCTCTTAGGCTGCATCTTATTCAGCAAAAACTGTTGCTTTGTGTCTATTGGACACTGCAGTGTCTCTTTAATAAGGGATTGTCTAATTCAGCTAATTGCTGGCCGTGCAAGATAACTAATGCTTTATTTAAACACATGTTTTGGCAATGTCCTGTAGTTTCTTCTTTATGCAGGGAGGTTATTACCCAGATAAATTTTATACTGGAACAGTCTTTAGTATTCACTGATGTACACGCTTTTAAAAATTATTTTTAAATTATCTGCCTGCTTCATGGAAATTAACAAATGGCCAGTGTAAATGAATTTTCTGCACCCTTTTGACAGCTAAAAGACTGATATTACAACATCGGAAGGATAAACACTAATCTCCTATAATGCAATGGACTGAGGACTTTACAACACTTCAGTATTTGAAAGGTTGGAATATTGATGTCACCTTCAAATGGATACTTATTTGGATATTTGGTCCCTTTTTGTTGCAGCCCATATATAATTCCTAGAAAGTTGTATGCATTTCATACAAATCCATGTATGTATATTTTTAAAAGGGGGGGGGAGGAATTCAGGTGCGTATGGGCACCGTGTTGGGGATCCCTGGGCTAAAGGAATTCATTCTGTATAACTGTCTAACATCTAGGGAAGTTTATTGGCCAGGACCCAGACAGCTATTTTAGGCATGCCCAGTGGTTTGTTAGTCTGGTTTTTATTTTTTTGCTTGAACTAGCAGACCACCCCTATGCCATATCATATAATCTTTATCAAACTCTCTTCAGTTCCAAATGAGATTTGCCATGTGGCATGGGGGAGCGGTGCTATTGTTCAAGAAACTGGTCCAAACCTCCCTTGGGTTGCTGAACAACACAGATTGTTCTTTGGATCTAGACCATTATTCCCGAAGAGAGAGAGAGTGGATTAATAAACCTTACAATAAATAGTCCAAACTGATCAGAGAAATAGTCTGCTGCATCAGACAAGGTCCAGAGTTGGGTGTTTTTGTGCTCCATAAATGCAGACTCACTGGCTTACCAATGGCAAGTGAAGATTGTCCCAGTTGAGTGGCAGCCCTGTGTCCAGGCCAATACAGCAATTTCTCCTAAGCTAGAAAGAGCACCAGTGTACGTCTTTCTACCTGGGGAAAAATATATATGGCCCTATCATATAAGCATGCAACCACTCTTGATCTGCAAGACTAAGAAGGCGAGCTGGAATGGGTCAGATGGGGTGGCGTGCAATCAGTTTCCTTTCCCAAGCTTAAAGGGCCAAGAGAAAATGCTTCAACAGTACACACTATTCCTCTCAACCTGGGAACGGAGCACCAATTAAACCTTAATTGATTTGGGAAGATTGCTGCTTCTTTTTACCGGCATGGATGAAAGGGACAGAATGAAAGAGAAGGTGTGCAGACAGGCATAGAATTATTTGATTGTCATCAAATGCAACCAAACCAAGTCTGTAAAGGTGGACAAAGAACCAAGGAAACATCAAGGCTTGGGCGAGTTCCCTACTGCCATTGACCACAGTCAGTTTGGAGCTCTCAGTTCTGACCGCTCAAGCAGGGGCTGAGTGCAGAATGTTAATGCGGACCTCCCTGATCTGCACGAGAGCCAGTGCAGTGAAAGGGCTGGAGTTAATTCAGTTCCCCTGTGTGCCTAACTTTATAAATCACTGACTTTTTTTAAAGAATTCAAACTGTAAAGCTTAAAGACTATTAAATCTATGGGGGTTGGACTTGATGGTCTTGTAGGCCACTTCCAACCCTACTATTCTATGATAAATCACCATTTTCTCATAAGAACTAAACTATCAGTGAAGAACATTTCTTACACAATGTACCAGTTACACGTTAATTGTTGTTCTACACCTACCTGAAAATCCAGGAGTAAGTGATGCAAGTTTTCGTGCCAAATTGTCCTTACTCATGCTACTATCCAACTTCAGGGGCCTAAGGTGAACTTTGAAAATCGATGCTCTTCCCTTTATATCAGGTGGACCTTGAAGAGTTTAAAGAAAAAGCCATTTATTTTAAAAAATGCTGTTTTAAAATACATTTGAGACATATATGCTTTTTACTAATCCTCAAAACTGTAGTTTGAGCCAAAATTTTAGCCAGGCTCTCTCCAACACACTAGCTTCCTGTGTACATAGACTTTAGTGCAAGCATTCTTTCAAACAAGCAATCTGCTTTGTGTTTTCTAAGGTGTTAGAGGCACATGATGGTTCTACCCAATTTCCTCTCTGGTAGCTCTCATATTTTTGGGCTAACGTCTTGAGGAGGTCAAAGTTGTCTGCCAGGATGGGGAGTAGCTTACCAATAAAGATCTGTCTATCAAAACGTCCTGGCCTCATAAGTGCAGGGTCTAAGATATCTGGTCTGTTGGTGCCTGCCAGAATAACTACGTTTGTTGTAGTATTAAAACCTGTAATCAGAATAAAAAACAAAATGTAAGTATTCAATACTACACTCACTGTTAGCAAATGTATTATTTTCCAGAAAGCCTTCATGAATTTTATGCATGTTAGTTTGGAAATGTTCTAGTGACCAGAGTATTGGCTATTCTTCCTTCTATCCAGTACTTAAACCGGATCAAAATACTCTCAACTTAGTTCGGTTTGTCTCATGTGGACACTGGATGTCCTTGTGCAAATTGTAGTAATTTCACTAAATGAAGAGGAATAGCCCATGTTAAGGAATGATGAAAAGGTGCACAACTGTTACAATATAATCTATGTAATACAAGCACTTACAATGCAGCACCATATGCTTTCAAAATCCTGAATGAACATCACCACAGCTTACAACAGGTGTGGCCAATTTGTAGGCCAAAACTTCTGGAGGGTCACCACTCCCATCAGCCCTAGCCAGAATAGTCAATGATGAAGTATGATGTGAGTTGTAGGCCAAAACATCTGGAAGGCCACACATTGCCCAGCTCTGGCTTACAACATATTTATATGATAGACATTACATTACCCTATGAAATGGGGAAAAGAGTCAAAGAGACTTAGGGGGCAATCCTATGGTCCCTAGACAGAGTCTGGGAGGCCCTAGGATAATTCAGATTCATGGATCCAAAGTCAGTCAGGGCTCTGATCTCAGATCCAGGAATCCCTGCCAGCATGGAGAGAACTGTGCCAGCTGCCTCTCTGACGTCACAAAGGTGACTTTGGGGAGGAGGTAAAGGGGGCGTGCTGGTGGGCAGGAAGAAGACTGGGGAAGCCAGGGTTCGATGTATCCTGAGGCCTTCCCAGTCTCATTCCCTCCTGCTCCAATGTGCCCCAGCTAGATGGGCGAAAAAGCCTGCCTAGCCAAAATGCATAGCAGAAAGAGCGTGGAGGCAAATATCACCTCTGCCACTCCGCCAGCTCTGCACAGGATGCCTGTAAGCCTCCAAGTTAATCTCCATAGGACTGCGCCCTTACTTGCTCAAACCCAAATCTGTGTCAAGGATGACTTTCTACTCCTACTTAAAATTCAGAGTAACTGTATATTAGGGTTTAAACATTGTAATTATTTTGCATAAGGGTTAACACACTAGACTGAAAGTTGTATTGTACTATTAAAGAGCTTTGGTCAGCCATTCCCCCTTCCTGCTGCAGCTCATCATGCACCCTCAAAATTTGTTTTGGAGGGTTGGAGGACCCTCAGATTTTGGGGTGTATGGGGGCAGGGGAGAAGAGAAGTGGGAAGTCCTGTTGTGTAAGCTGACTTTTGCTCACACAACATTGGATTTTGCCCTAGGAAAATTAATTTACTACTTTTTGACATTAGCCTTTGTGATGAACAATAAAGATCACCTGAATGTCCATTCATACACATCTAATCAAAGCTAGCTTCATCTCATTTAAATATACTTTAGAAATAAGGATGCAACACAAAAAGAACAGTGTGGCAGAAATGTAGTTTCGGCTACGTTCATTCACTACCATGAAAAACCCACTATAACCACACTCCTCCCTCACCGCCCAATAGTAATGAAACAGGTTTTTTTGGCTTACTATCCTAAACACCAGCATTTGTATCTTCAAATCAACTTTGAGAGTTAGAAGTTACAATCTTATTTATTCAATTAGCTAAAAAGGAAGAGAACACAGATATCTGAACACAATTTAAGATGTCTTATTTCAAATGTATGGAAAACTAAATAAAGTGATGTGGTTTTGAAGAAGCAATGGAAGTATTCTGGAGTAAAAACTGGTTCTGTTAAACTCTGATCAAGGACATGACTGACTAAATAGTACTGATTGCTCTAACTAGCACCTGCCAAACTTTCACTACTATATAGAATGATTTAACCACTGCTTAATTTGTCATAGTTCTTCATTACAACCTTTGCTCATGTCCTCAAAATAAATTACTTGGTACCACTAGGAGTCTTTTCCAGATAGAATGTTTAAGACAGGAGTGTTACTCTGATACATAAGCTGTGGTATGCACCAAAAGGTTTAAGAAACGAAATAGTTACCATCCATTTCTACTAGTAGTTGATTTAGTGTATTTTCTTGTTCACTTTGCCCTCCAAAGTTACCCCGTCCTCTTTTCCTTCCCACTGCATCTATTTCATCAATGAAGAGAATGCAAGGGGCATTTTTACGAGCCAAAACAAATAAATCACGAACCTTTGCAAGAGAACAGAATATATTTTCAGTCACGTATTGCCACACAGCTTGTTCTCTAATCAATACTACTGAATACACCACACAGCTATATTTATGACATTTTTAAAGGAGTTGTTTTTCAGTAACACTGGTTATGAAACATATTCGATGCTGGAGTTTAACAAGCTCTAGAAAGCAACTCTAGAAAGAATGAAGACAATTATTTTATGAACTTGAAACAAATGTCCTATGCTAGGAGAGCCAGCAAAATGAACAAGAACGGGACCCAGATTGTGTACATCTTAGTTCTATTGCTGCCACAGAGCCAGGGCCATTTCTAACAGAAATGCCCTACACATCTCTTCGAAAAAGAAGTGTGCACAGCCTTCATGTACACTGCCCTGTGCAATTATTATACTTGTCTATTTTGTTTTGTGTATACTCAGTGGGAAGCTGCAGTTGTATTCCTATACAATTCTATATATACAGTGTTAATGGAATATTTTTTTACACTGAAGGTCTACTATGCAAAACTCATCATCTCTGAAGTGACCTTCAGCAAGCCACTGTAGCTCAACCTTCAAGCAGGCCATTTTACGGATGGTGAATTAATACTACACAGGATAACATGGAGGAAAGAGTGCATATAAGAGAGAAAACATTAGTAAATGCAGTGAAGTTACTTACTTACTTACTTACTTATTCATTCATTCATTCATTTCATTTCTATACCGCCCAATAGCCGAAGCTCTCTGGGCAGTTCACAAAAATTAAAACCAAACAACACACAATAGAACAATTTAAAATATACAGAACATTAAAACCACAATATAACAATACAACCACAATAAAACCTAGCAGCAGTGCAGGAGTTTAAAATACAGATTTAAAACAGCAAAGATAAAAATTTAGAAAGCTAAAATGCCAAAATGCCTGGGAAAATAAGAAGGTCTTCACCTGGCGCCGAAAGGAGTACAATGTAGGCTCCAGGCGAACCTCACTAGGGAGCTCATTCCAGAGCCGGGGTGCCACAACAGAAAAAGCCCTCCTCCTAGTAGCCACCCGCCTCACTTCCTTTGGCAGGGGCTCACGGAGAAGGGCCGCTGATGATGATCTTTAGGTCCGGGCAGGCACATATGGGAGGAGGCGATCCTTCAGGTAACCTGGCCCCAAGCTGTTAAGGGCTTTGAATGTTAACACCAGCACTTTGAATCGGGCCCGGAAATGGACTGGCAGCCAGTGCAGCTGGAAAAGTACTGGCATGATATGAGCTTGCAGGCCAGTCCCTGTTAACAATCTTGCTGCCCTATTTTGGACCAGCTGAAGTTTCCGGACCGTTTTCAAAGGCAGCCCCACGTATAACGCATTGCAGTAATCCAGACGAGAAGTTATCAGAGCATGGATAACTGTAGCTAGGCTATCTCTGCCCAGATAAGGACGTAGTTGGTATACCAGCCTAAGCTGATAAAAAGTGCTCCGTGCCACTGAGTTCACCTGTGCCTCAAGTGACAGTTCTGGATCCAAGAGCACCCCCAAACTACAAACCTGATTCTTTAGGGGGAGTGCAACCCCCTCCAGAACAGGTTGAATATCACCTAGCCGGGCAGACGAACCACCCACTAACAGTACCTCCGTCTTGTCTGGATTGAGTTTCAGTTTATTGGCCCTCATCCAGTCCATTACCGTGCCCAGGCACTGATTCAGAACAGCCACTGCCTCACCTGGTTTTGATGAGAAAGAGAGGTAGAGCTGGGTGTCATCCGCATATTGATGGCACCTCAGCCCACACCTCCGGATAACCTCCCCCAGCGGTTTCATGTAGATGTTAAACAGCATGGGGGATAAAATAGAGCCCTGTGGAACTCCATGGCACAATTGCCATGGCACAGAGCAATAATCCCCCAGCACCACCTTCTGGAATCGGCCATCCAAGTAGGAGCAGAACCACTGTAGTGCAGTGCCTCCAACTCCTAACCCAGACAACCTATCCAGAAGGATACCATGGTCGATGGTATCGAAAGCCGCTGAGAGGTCCAGGAGAATCAACAGGGTCGCACTCCCCCTGTCCCTCTCCCGGCAGAGGTCATCCCACAGGCCCACTGTAGCTTATTTAAACCATGGTGGGTTGCAGCATGTGTAGGTGGCCATTTTGAATACTCAACCCCTGGCAGGGAGGTTGCCATGGTTTGTCATGCTGTCTGAACCTGGGTAACAGGGGTTGTTTGAGGGTTAAACAACCCTCAAATAACTCTAAAACAAGGCATGGCTTATTTAAGGCTTGTTTAATCTCAAACAACCTCCGCCGCCTGGATTCACATGACACAACAAGCCATGGCAAGCTGGGCGCCCATAGGCACAATGCAGAAATGCTCCCTGTGGGCGCCTGCCACAATGCGGCAACACCCACAGGTAAATTAAGACATGGTGGGCTGTCATGCTGTGTGATCCAGGTCTCTCTGTAAAAATAACTCTTTACTGGGGTTGCACGGTATGAGGGAATACTTTTTGGAAACATCGAACCATTGTAACTAGCTCTTCCCTAATGCATTGTTAAAATCACACCCTGAACAGTAAATAGCTTTTCCAAAGAGCAGTCTTGTGGAGATGTCAATTAACTGATTGCTTCAGTTTCAGCCCTCAAGTCTTTTTGTTGCTAATATGCGGATAAGAAATACATTTAGACTTCCTGTGACAGTCAGGAAGTTCAGAATATTCTTCAATGCCCTTGTCATGATCAAATATTAGTTATAAAAAACACAAATAATTATGACCCAGAATACAGTCAGAAGTGATAGCTCTGAAGCAACAAAAATTCTTAGCAATGAAGCGGGGTATAATTGATAGTTCTTATTTATAATAGCTTGCAGCCATCTACTTAAGAAGAATTGTAATCTGGATAATTGCTATTATCAAGTTTTGGCCTACCAACCTTGACAGGGTCCTTTTAACAACTGACACGGCAATAACAGAGCAAGGCCATAGACTTACTCTAGCAGGACCCACGCCGACAAACATCTCTAAGAACTCAGAGCCATTGACAGTGATGAAAGGGACATTGGCCTCTCCGGCTGTCGCTTTAGCTAGAAGAGTTTTCCCTGTGCCTGGAGGTCCTGTCAGAATCGCTCCCTGAAATAAGTGAGGTAGGGAAGAAAAAGCTTAACTGTGGTAGTGTAATCATTGTACATTTTCTTTGTAAGATTGAACCATTTTAGGAATATGAATTATAAAGTATTTAGAGCTGTGTTTTGGGGAAGTGTAAAAATGTGCAAAACTTCCAATACAGATTACAATCAGGAGACTTAATTTGAAATAAACCAATTCTAGATTACGTAATTTAAATTTCATGAGCAAGCGAATGAGAGCACAAAATAAACATTATTTTGGAATGAATACATAATTGCTCAATTTATTAAGTTGATTATTTAATAAATAATAATTATTATTTTATCCACTGTTTATTATGATCCACAAGGAAAGATACTCTGAGACAGGGGTGGTTAACTTTTTTGGCCCTAAGGGCCACACGGAATACTGGGTGGTGGAGTGGGGACTGCACACGCACATGCCTCTCGGCATGTAGGGATGGGGAGGTATAAACCTCTCTTCCCTGCCAGCTGAGAGCAGAGGATGCAACTGCTGTTTCCTCATTACTATTCACCGTGAGGAAACAGCAATCCGTACCAGGATCACTGGGAGGAAGTTAAAGCCTCTCCCTACCCCAGTGAACTTAATACAGATTGCTGTTCCCTCATTACTCATAGCAGTGAGGGAACAGCAACCTCTGCATCAGGAGAGAGAGAAGCTTTACCCTGATGCTGATCGCTAATCGCAACAAGGATATAACAATTTGACATGAAGATCAATGGGAATGTTGAGAGGTTTAAACTTCTCCAGGTGATCTGCTTCCCACCCTGCAGTGGAAAGCTGATCTGACTGGAACAGAGAAGCAGGTGGGGCACCCATGTGGATCCATGGGCAAAAGAGAGGGCAGCCCATGGGCTGTCCATATGTGCTCCTAAGTTAATCTTGGCTCTTTTCTAATGTAGTTCTTTTAAAACTTGGCACAAATAGCTTTTGCCTGCAGGTAAATCTCTGGATAAGAACTAGCCACTGTCTTCATTTCACTGAAAGGGAAACAAGGAGATCAAGTGAATTCCAGGATCACACAATGAAGATTGATCCAGTAGGTGCAAAATGAGTTCTAATGATTCCACAAGCTAGTCAGACTTCTTTTTATTCTTGTGGACATTAAAAAAAAAAAAAAATTCTGATGTTAGGTTAGGACGTGGGAAGAGAAGGAAGTGTCAATTTGAAACAACTAACCTGATCCTGAAAAATATGACTACAGCTGAAACAGCTCAATACATGTCACAATCAAGTTAGCATAATAATATTCATGAGATTTCTTACCTTTGGGATCTTTGCCCCAAGATCCTGATACTGTTTGGGGTTTTTCAGAAAGTTAACGAACTCCATTATCTCTAGTTTAGCTTCCTCGCAGCCAGCTACATCTTTGAACTTCACATCTATTTCATCCTTCAGGACTTTGGCTGTCGTTTCACCCACGCTGAAGAGTCCACCCATTCCCCGTCCCGTCCGGCCCATTCCAGAAGGTCCTCTTCTTAACGTGTACAGCAAAAAGCCAACTATGAGGACTGTTGGCAACATACTCAGAAGAAATGAACTAAAACAAGGGCAAATGCTGGAAGTTAGTGAATGGCTTTTTCGTAACAAAATGCTGGGGCGGGGGGAGCAACCTGTAAAAGGCCACTGCATTTGTATTTTATGAACAACGGCCCTTAGCAAAGCATAGTTACAACCAAAGCATGCTGAGGCGCTACAAGCAGTAAGTTCTTCATAGAACCTTTCTGACTTGTAATTCAACGTGCACAAGATTTAATTTAGCTTGTGTTAAGGATTAATTTTCTAGATCCAGCTTTTGTTTTTTTTAAACAATACTTTCCTAGACCTGGCTTTTAAAAAGATAACCATTAGGGTCGGAGGTTATGTGAATAAGTGAGAGTGAGCAGATAGCTGTAAATGAGTGGAAGCAAAGGCGCATGTTGGCTCCTGGCTGCTTGATTGCTCCCTGGGTTGTTTAGCATGATGTCCAAACGTGTAACTCTGGGTTGTTGGGGGAGAAACAACACAGAATTGTAACCCAAGAACAAACAATGGATTACAACTCTGGGTTGTCTCTCCCCCAACAACCCAGAGTTCTGTGTTCGGACATCATGGCAAACAGCCCAGAGATGGGGTGTCCCTGGATTGTTTAGCTCCACCCAGCTGTGGCAGGAGTGACTGGGCAGCAAGAACCAGCACACTTGCTTGCTCCTGCTTCTTTCACAACAACCCAGGGTTTAAAAATAGCTATTACTCTGAGCTCTATACACAACACATTTTTGTGAGCATAAAACTAAAATATGGCCTTTGTTATAAAATTTTTAAAAAACTTTTAAGTTTAGACATCTACAAGTCTCCTTGCAAGGGGCAAGCATCCCTAAAGGATGCTCAGCAGCACACATCCTCTCTTATTTGCCCTGTAGCTTAGAGAAAGAAAGAAACATTGAATCCACTGTTTTTCTCCTCCTACCCTACAAGGTAACATCCTAACTCTCTCTTGAGTTCTCTGGCAGATGCAGTAAGCTCTAGGGAAGAGAGACAAGGTAGTATCTCACATGCCCCAAGATCTGAAGATGAATAGAGAAGATACTCATGCCGTTACATTTTTTGAACTGTTCTCCATACTCCAGTGCAAATGTTCTCCATACTCCAGTGCAAATGAGAGAAATCCCTGCCTCTCCCCAATGCACATGTCACAGGACTTGGGGCAAGGGTGAGCACCGAGGCTGGTCAGTAATAAGCTAGTCAAGAATGTGATGACAAAAAAAAAAGGTGGAGTCATGAACTATCTGCTCAAGGCAATGTGAAGTTATAGTGTGGGGTATAGAGGTGAACCGAGCCTGATCTCATCTGATCTTGGAAGCTAAGCAGGGTCAGCCCTGGTTAGTACTTCGGTGGGAGACCGCCTGGGAATCAGGCTTCCTGCACTGAGCAGGGGGTTGGACTCGATGGTCTTGTAGGCCCCTTCCAACCCTATGATTCTATGAACTCTATCCGGAATCCAATTAACATATCCTGCTTACAGAATGGCTTCTGTCAGCAAAATGGGGAGGGGGCAATCCCCCTTCCCCTGAGATACCTTCAAAATTCGCCCAGAAAATGGGGGGACCCTCTGCAGCCGATCTGGGGAGGATGCAAATGGCTGCAGAGAGGTGGTCGAAGTCTCACTGTGCAAGTGGAAGTCTGCTCATGCGACATTGGAGCCTGCCCATAAGTTTGGAAGTCTATTCAAAGAGACAACTAAAGAATGGTCAGTTTTAGAAATCACTGGCCAGGACCCAAAAAACCATCACACTTGTTCAGTGAGTCAAAAGGGATGTTAGACTTATGTTTTTTGAATTGCAGCATCCCTGTACCTCATAGCAAACTGTATTTTCTTAAAACTAGAGAAGTTTCAGATATGGAATTGGCCTCCATCTGTTCCCCCCACCCCTAAAGTCAAAACATTCCACTGAGCTTGTGCAAGCTCTTTGTGTGAACCTAAATAGTTATTTGGATCCCAGTCAGTATTTCAAATGATTTAAAACAGGAATTTTGGATTTGAACTAGAATGTAATGGTCCATATCAGAGAGTGCATACTACAGCGTGTAATGGCTGTGGAAACATTTCTGAGACTACCTACGGAACACAGCAGCAGCTGCTCAAAGACATCTACTGGAAGTTTATCTTTGCTCTCAGTTATGATGGCTATAATGCCAACATGGGCCTGCTAACACAGTCACTCAGCACCTTTCACGAGCAGCTGCTCTTGCGGGGATATTTATTTATAGTTTCGTTCAAAAAGCTCAGTCTTCTAAAGACCAAGTTCAAAGGTTCTATAGCAAAGGTGAGACATCTCTTTCAGCCCAAGGGTGGAATTCAATTTCAGAGAAGCTCTCAGCGGCCACATTCCAGTGGTGGGCAGGGCTGAAGGCAAAGTGGGGAGGCAGAAGAAGCCACGCCAACAAAACATACAGTACCAGTGTATTTTAGCTGAAAGCTCTTACTGCCAGTAAATAAGTCTTAGGAGGGGCATTTCAACCTCTTAGAATGGGGGGAAAACAAAAGCCGGCAAGCCACCAAGTGACTGGTGGTTGGGAGGAAGGGGGCATGACCTTCTGGGGAACCCCAGAGAGCTGGATTTGGTGCCTAGGTCTGAGGTTCCCCACCCCTATTCCATAGGAATATTGCCATCTAGCTGTTTTAAAGGTAATCTGCAAGAGATTCTGTTATAATGCACCTGCTGACCTCTTTGAAGGTTTTAAGCAGGAATTAAAGACTCTACTATCCCAAAAGGCCTTCCCTTTTTAGAACTCTTGTTCCTTTTTGTTGACTCTTGTATACTGTTTTTATGCTGTGTTGTTTTTTCTGTTGGATTTTTTATTTTATTTTTTGAAATTGAATACTTTTTATTTATTTTGTCTTTATAAATGAAATAATACCAACAACCTGATCAATAACTAGAATTTCCCAGCAATACAATATTCTTATGAGGACACAACAATGACGAAAAGAAAAAGAAAGGAAAAGAAAAGAAAAAGAAAAGAAAGAAAAGAAATTTCTTTTTCTTTCTTCTCTCTTCCCCCTCTCTTTTAAAGGGTTACATTTAAACACCAAAACCCACGGGCCTCAGATGCCATTCTATTTTAAAAACTATACCTATAACTTTAGCAATATTACAGTTTGATAATCAACTTTACATTTCAATATCATATCATCAATCTTATAACAAGGAAATAGGCCTACAATTCATTCCCAGTAACCATATATTGCCCTTAAGTTAAAATAATAGTAATAATAAAGCTTAACAATTCAACCAACCAAAAATCTTACTAAGTAATCTTATAGTAATGATAATAATAATAGTAATAATGATTAAAAAAGGATGAAATTATAATGTTATATAATAATAAAGCTTAAAAGCAACCTTACAACAATCAGTAATATATTTTATACTAGATATATAAATGTGTGTGCACAATACACCCTCAAACAATATATTTAAATACAACATATCATATCTATCTATTTTGAAAACAAGAATTTAAAGAAAAATAAAAAAGAGAAGAAAAATGAAAGAAAATAAAGGAATATATGTTATTCCTTTATAATCAGATATCTTCTCACCTAGCCTGAAACATGTAGACTAAACATAAGCAGTTAACAAAACTTGTTTAAAGATTCCAGTTCATGGGGCTGTAACAGAGATCTCACGCATTGTTGTAAAAAATCTGTGGGATTTTTAAAAAAATTGTTTTTAACTTTGTATGCCTCCTAGAGTATTCGTATATAGGCGGGATATAAACTGAAAAAATAAAACAGTCTAAAATTGAAAACACGTACCCATCACTCTCTGCTGCATATACTACAGGTATCCTGTTCTCCCCTTCTATCCCCAGCTCAAGATGTGCAGTTTCCAAGTTCCGTTCGAAAGTGTCCACACTTCCAATATTAAACCAGACATATTGCTGTCAAAACAAAAATCATTTATAGTGCCTAAGTTTCAGCATTTCTAATTAACCTCTGGCAGACTGATAAAGCATAATTTGAGAGGAACAGAAGGTTTCATCAAGCACTGAGTCAGTCGCAATGTATACTTAGCTTGCCACCTATCAAGAGCCACAGCTTTGACAAGTGGGGCCTAAAAGATAGTTTTAGTTCTACTGAAAAGAATGCCACTGGATGCATTAGGTACATTTGTGAATGCTAGAATGGCCAAATGTATCAATATTAAAGGACTTCTGCCATCGTTAACAAGAATATACAGTACCCTTCCCCAAGCTGGTGCCCTCTAGATGTGTTGGACCACAACTGCCATAATTCCTAGTGAGCATGGCCAATGGTTATGCTGGCTGAGAATTATGGGAGTTGCGGTCCAATACATCTGGAATTGTGGTTAACATCAACTGTGGTTAGTTTCAACAAGCCAGCTTTATAACCCATGGTTTGAAGTTGACTTGCTTGAAACTTACCATAGTTTATATTAACCACAATTCGCCATGCCAGACAACACAGCAACCCATGGTTAACCAAAACTGAATGTAATCACTTCTGAATTTGTCATCCTGGCCATACAGGATGAGCAGAGGGTGGGGGGAGCATGAAAGGCCTGAGGCTTGCTGCTGTTTATTCCCGTGCATGCACGTTGCACTAAACCATGGTTTAGCATGATATGCAAACGCATCTATTGTGTTACATCGACTGCTGTTTATGAAAGTCCATGTGTACTGCAGATGGCTTGCTGAGCAGCTTCGGCGGATACATTTGGAAAGGAGGCCTAAGGCGGCCAGCTGAGCATTTGGAGTTCATCACGGAGCCCTCAATTAATTAATTATTTCTATACAGCCCAATAGCTGAAGTTCTCTGGGCAGGTCATCAAAACTAAAACCACAAAGTGCAGCATAACGGACCCTCTCTAGATTAGGGCTTCTATGCTTAAACATTATCCGGTTGAGAAACAAGGTTTATGGTTAAAGGGCAGGTATCAAAATCGACAGAAAGTCACATTTCATCTCCTGACGAAACAACTGCTATTGATTTCAGCATCCTTAGACTTTCATTGTGTAAGTTTAGACTAGAAAGGAAGCCCTTGGGGCAACATTTTATTTTTGAAAAGCTTAACATAGAAGCATGCCTTCAACAAGTCCAGACTAATGTTTTGTGTTCAGAGATGAAGCCAGCCATATTACATAATACTTCGACAAAAAGTCAACATGATGCCACTGCAACAGATGCTTGCATAACCTTCTTTAAAAGTTGTGATTGAAAACGAGCACATCATCTTTTGAAACACTGTTGGTACTAGAAAGGATGTCATAGTTCAGAAAAAGAATAACAGCTGCCCAGTGGTACGACCTGCACAATTCTCTATAGCTGTATTTTAAAAACAAAACAAAAATGCAGCCACACTTTATCAAGAATCCCTTCCATTTTTGCCAAACCAGATTGTAGTTAGGAACCACTTAAACCAAACAGTTCAACATGCAAATCAGAAAATAAGGACATCTCATGGTATATTACTGAGCTGTTTACCACATGCTGCTGCTCCAAGTTAAAAGCATGTTCAGATTGCTATATTTTCTGGAGATGCACTAGTGACCAGCTTCTGCACAACCACAGTCAACACCAGTTTTGTCATTATTTACAAGGACACAGCCCCCAGCCCCAATACATCACCTAATGTATGAATCAGATGTCAATTTAACTTAAAGAAATGCTCACAAACATAGACGGTTCACCCCCTTGATGCATTTAGCCAAGTGAAAAATGCGATTTACCCCATCAATAGGAGACTTCCCTGAGGTAAACACCACTCGAACAAAGCGCTTGTTCACCACTTCTAACTTGTCCACCTATTAAACACAAAAAGATAAATTATTCCCAATATTATTTGCTTGAATGTCTATTTGTTCCATAATAGCACCAAAGCATTCATGTTAGGACCACCCTCTCCCAAGATGTAGAGCACAAAATTGAGCTTTTTAATTATTTTCCCAAATCACTTTCATCACCCACCCCTGGCTAACTGCAAAAGGTTTTAAAAACTGAAGGGCAAAGCCACACATGATGGCTGCAGATCCATGTCTTTAACCACAGGGCTGCCCCAAACACATGTAAAACTGGGTGGTGGTGGTGATTTAAAGCGCGAAAAGGGGTGTGGAGGTGCTGAACTCCCCCTCTCATTGGGCTGCTATATCTCTTGCAGTTCACCCAGTAAGGTCATGCCACCCCCAGTCAAGTTCCAGTATAAGACAGGCGGAAAAAACAGCTGGGGAGAAAAACAGCCTGGGATAAGGGAGAAGGTCTGCAGGAAGAAAATGAGTCCAGCACTCCCTGCCTTTGTGCTCCTTTTGAGCTTTAAATTGAACCACAGACCCTATTCTTTATGTGCATAATTGGGGAAGAATCCTGAATTTCTGAGCCAGGAGTTGCACTGGCTAAATGGGAGGGTGCCAATTTGATTTTGAGGATCATGCTGTTTCTCTCCCATGTAAAATTGAAACTGGAATACCCCATATTCTCATGTATAATATAATTATTGTTCCCTCCATTTTCCATGTTCAAGGATGAGTGGCGATGCTAATGTAGCCAAAACAGCACCACACACACAAGCGGAAGATATCAGCAGACTTGGAGGATCCCTGAAGTCTGCAGAAGTATATCGATTTTTTTAAAAGAAAGCAAATGGGGCTCAAAAGCCCTGAAAATAGGGGAAACAGGATGTGCATTAACTCATGTAGAGAAGGGTATGAAACAAATGCCTATCAAGCCCATTACCCAATCCGCACCTTCAAGGGCCCCCAGCCTTTCCTTTCATGTATGTGGGCTCTTATGGTAAGCTCCAACATGGTGTCACAACAACAGCAGATAAATGAATCCCTCCACCCATCCCGACTTCCGGTCCTTCTTGTCCCCCAGCCGCTCCGTACCAGCCACCCTTCCAAGCTCACTGCAGCAGAAGGAGGGTATCTGGCTGGGGCCCCACTGGACTAGCTCACTCAGCACCTGGCAACCTGGTCAAAAACCCATGTAGTGCTCATGCAACGTGTGCCAAGACCACTGAGCTGCTGCCAGCCCTCGTCCCCTCAGAATGGTCCACCATCCATTCGTCTCTGTCTCCCTCCAATTGCCTAACATGGTAATGGTGGCAGCAGCACCCCGGTGAGGGGAGGCCAGTATCCTGGTGGAAGGGGCAGAGCACCCACTCCACAAGCCTCTCGGTTGGGGGGTGGGAGGCAAAAGGGAAGTGACAGAGTGAGAGAGGAGGCACATTTCAAATAGTTATTAACAATTTGTTATTCTATTGTATAATGTGCTCTACCACTGAGCTATGGCCCTTCCCTTATGTTGTCTGAATATGTTCTCCTGAGGTATGAATATACTGAATTTGCTGAGAGCTAGGGTTTGAGAAAACATCCAAAAGGTGCTCAAGGAGTCTGGCTCCTTAAGGAGAGATGAGGTTTTGTCTCACTTGCACCAATGCTTATATAGGAAAGAAACAGCAGCAGCAGAATTGCTTGCTGTTGCTTTTCTTATTTAAACTGCAGTACAAGTGACAGCCCTACTTCTGGGAAGGACTCGTCCCCAGCAAGCTGGAAAGCGGAATTATGGAAGTCTGTTCACAGACATACCCATTTTGCAATTCCTTCCTGAGAAAAGAGGTTTTCAAAGCAATAAAAAGAACCTGTCTGCTCTAGAAGGAATTGCAATGTAGACCTGCGATTTGCATTTCAACCCACTACATCAAACTGCTTACTGTTGGACTCTGATCTGTTTTAATGGCTGCTTATCTTTTTTCCTTGTGCTGCTCTTAAAAATATCTGATTTCATCTGTTTTAATCTCTCATTGTTTGCCACCTTGAGCTTTTTAATGGAAAGGCAGGATAGAAATGTTTTAAATAGTAGGAAGTGCTTAAAAAAGAGCTCTGGAGCTCAAAACACCTTGGGCCATCTTCTAACAAGGCCCGCATTCTTCACCATCTTAGTATGTTTTTCTCTTGTTTTTGTCATGGATTGGAGCAGTACTCTGGTTTCTGGAATACACATTCTAACCATAGGTAGTAATGTCTTTGTTCTTTTAATGTAAATTCAGATTAATGCAAATCCAGACCCAAATGTTCTAGCATCCACTAGATCAGCCTTGTCTTTGTCTGAACTCAGCCACAATGATGTTAAAGTTATTCGGTGAAGCTATCTTTCACCTGAAGGTTTCCACAGTGCTACATACCACTCCTTTGGAAAGGTAGTTGTTGACAAAGTCCTTCCATGTGATTTCTCTCCCAGAATTCCTGAAGAAAAAGTAATATGTAACAGCAGCCCAGAAAATAGAACTGCCCATGAAATAAAAACGGAATTCTTTGTCATCCCAAGGAAAGTCACCCTAAATGTGGAGGAAAAAAAAGGAATATTGGATCCAGACAAGTGTTTCACATGTGAAGATCATAAATTTCCTACTTTACACTCACAAAAGCAGGGCCATACCACAAACCTCCCCTATTAACCACAACAGAGAAGACAAATTCACATGTGACACGGGATGTACATGCGGAGCTGCACAGTCTGTTGAAGTGAACGGGGATGTTTGCTCTTACAAGAGCTCACCATGCACATTGAACCACATACAGGGCCCTGGATAAGGGCCACTATAAGCTCAACATGCTAGTGAATAAATTATGTAATCTTTCAGGGTAATTTAAGGATTTCATTTTAGTAATGTTTTGAAGAAGCATCCAAGTCAACAGCATTCCCAGATGAAAATAATCTGACTATCATTTATTGAAGTGATGAATTAGAAAGGTCCTTTATTTGGTGCATTACATAATCATGGGTTGCATCTAAAGCTGGCCATCCACCAGCAGAACAGTAACTACTGGCGGAACAGATTTCCCCTCCTCCCCTGCAGCCCCCACTGTGTGCCACAAATCTGCTCTGGAGGGTTGGGGGACACACAGAGCAGATTTGGGATGCGTGTGGAGGGGTGCAGTGGGGGGAGGGGAGGACAGCAAGCAAGTGGAAGCCTGATTGTGGAATCTACTCATGTGACATTGGCTTTAGCCCCATGATACAGAGTAAAGCAAGCTGACAGCAAATGACACCCAAAAAAGCTGAACAAAGACCTTTTGTAATCTGGACCACCACCTAGTATCTTCTTTCTTGCCTCCTTTTTTTCCTCCACCACCACCTCCTCCGCCACTGCCAGTCTTGGGAGGCTGCTGGGAATTAGCTTGCTTTATATCTACAAAAAATGTACACACATGTGTTTCTACAACAATTAGATATATTTAAAAGCAGGTAAGATAATCATTTGAAGTCCTTTATTTTGTTGGTTCTTTATAAATTCTGTTTACACAACACTAATTCTTTTAAGGGGCTGCGGTGGCTTAGTGGTTAAGACGCTGAACTGCAGACTGGAAGGTCGGCAGGACAGCAGTTCGAGACCCGAGTGCTGCGTGACGGAATAAGCTCCCGTCTTCAGTCCCAGCTTCTGCCAACCTAGCAGTTCAAAAGCAAGACATTGCAAGTAGATAAATAGGTACCGCTTCAGCGGGAAAGGTAACAGCGTTCCGTGCACCTCGGTGTTCAGTCATGCCGGCCACATGACCACGGAAGCGTCTTCGGACAGCGCTGGCTCTTCGGCTTAGAAATGGGGATGAGCACCACACCCTAGAGTCGGACACGACTGGTTGGGGACACCTTTACCTTTAATTCTTTTAAGATGAAGAGCCAGACTAGATGTTACAGCAAACACACAGTTGCCTACGAAATATCCTTTGTACATCTAATCCCACCCCCCACACTATAGCATCTAGTAAAACTTCCCTCACGTCATGACACTAAAATGCTTTGCATGTCCCCACATCATTGGATGCTCGTGGTACAGTGCTGGCAAACCCAGAATGTCAAAATGACACAACAGTCCTACAAGAAGCGCGGGGGGGGGGGGGGTAGAAGTTATTTTCAGTGGAAGCCACATATTTACTATAATGTGTTCTTTAGTTTTAACCATCTGATCCTGGCCTACTTTACAGAGATGTTACCAAGATTACTTATAAAAACATATGTGAGTCCTTTGAGCATCTAGGAAAAGCACTATTAAAGCTATTTATTATTAAAATATACTGTGTTAGCACATAAGCTATTAGGAGGGGGAACAATATTAGCTGTATAAGAAATAAAAAATAGTGACAAATACTCAGGTGTGAACTGGTTATGCTTGGGGTGTCTCAGACAAATGCATTCTGGGCCGTTCAGATACTAATTTATGCTTATTCCAGAATCCAGTTCTCAGTGGCAAGATGTTCCACGCTTAGTTTTTCAACTCATTTCTAGTTTTAATCCTCCTTACCTAGCTCTATTTAGTTATTAAGATATGAATGACTATGTCACTGTAAAGGTATCAAGACAGCTGTGGCTTCAAGGGGCAAGCTCGGTTTATGCCCCTCCATGTCACCCCTCCTGCTCTTTCTGAATGGATACATGGAATGGAAAAGGGGCCAGTCAATGTAGAACTTTCACCAAACTGCCCAAGGTATATAAGCAACTATCCAACAAAGAACTTAGAATGAACATGGTGATTTGAGACCCGAAACACAGCAAGCATAGGATGTAGACACTGAACAGCTAAAATGCCCCAGCAGAAGCTACAAGACAGAAGGAAATCACAGGAAATAATAACGTTTTCAGGGTCACTTCCTCTGGTTCAAGTAATCTGTTAAGGCTCAACAAGAAGAGCTACCAAAGCTTTGGGTTCATGAGTGATCAAAACATATAACCATTACATTATTACTTATTCTACATACAGGCCCCAAATGAAAGAGCTTCTTGGTACCTTTGGTTTCTTCATTTGAACCTTTTGTTTCATTAGGTTTCTTCCCATCAGGAAAATATTTTTCAAATCCTGTTAAAAGGAAGCAGCGACAGCAAAAAATCATCTGCATTGTACTATGCCGGGGGAGTGAAGTCTTGCCATAATTAGCCCATCTGTCAGGGAGGGGGAAAAGAGGTCTCTCTCTCTCAGGGCAGCTGAAGAGGGTGGAAGCCAAAACATTTTGCTTGAAGATTTGAATTTTTCTTTTTTTTAATCACACAGACACACACCAATTTTTTAAATCTTCCCATCTCAGAAAACCATAACCATCTGAAGTTCCTACCAAGTGTGACTGCCCTTCTTCAGAACTCTGTTTTTATTTTGGGAAAAACTTTGCTGCTGAAACTAGGGGAAACAGGGAGGGGCTCATAAACCAGGAGAAAAAAGAAAGGACTGTTTTTAGGGTTCAATAAGACTTGGTATTGAAAACTGATTCCGCAGCTGAGCCCTAGCACAAATATAGCTTGGTATAGGGGCAAAGAAAAGAGAAGACACCTGTTTAGGAAGGACATAGATGGTTGTGGGAAAATGTACTTTTGTAAGAAACTACTAAAAAGGGGGTAGGAAAAAACATGAGTGGATTTGGGTGGTGGATTGTTCTCTGATCACACATTATGCTGGAAAGATAGTGGCGGAATGTTACTTAACTTCTGAACAGAGAAGTGCTGGGGCTCAGGCCTGTAGGAAAGTAAGGCCATGTCCTTATAAGCCTTGACCTTTAATTCTAAGTGGCAGCAGTTGTGCAGTTAAGCTGTTATTGTTCTAAAGTGAGGCAAATGCACAGAAGCATTTTCACATGCACAGAAGCATTTTCCTTCGAACATTCCAGGACTCAGTCCTGGCTTTGAAAAACACCTTCCAGGGTTTATCTCTGGTAAGCCTGGCAGAACTGAAGCTATGGCCAGGGCACCTTTTGCTCTGTGGCTTGGGATAATTTTCCACACACATGACATGTACGTGCAAGATAATTCCTTGGTTCCTGAGAAGCAGCGACTTAAGCTGAGTGTGTGGGTTGAAAGAGATAGAGATACAGGCAATAAATGAATGACATATTCTGATCAACCTAGTGACAGCAATGGCTCTATGGTTTTGGCACAGTGGGGTGGATAAATCAGGGAAATATTTAAGCTGTGGAACCCAAATGGGCAAGCAGAAGGCAGGAGAAGGGGGTGGTTGAAGATAATCAGCCTACACCTGGCTGCAGACCACTAGTTTTCAGTTATATTATTTTATAACTTACAGACTTTCAGAAGGGTAAAACTACTAAACACAATTAGTCTTTTATTTTTATAGCTTTCCCCATCAGACTCCTCCATCATCAGTCACTAGCAGCAACCATCCTAGTGGACTACTGCAGAGGGAGATGAGAAGGCAGGGCCATTCCATCAGCCCTGCTAAAAGCCCACTTGATTTTTTTGCTTCCCTCCTCAACCCTTTTTCCATTTGTGTTGTGTTTTTTTCACTGGCAGGTTTTTTGATTCTAGACAAGCCATTCTGGGAGCCTTTTTGGCTGTGGAGCAGGATAACAATGCATTAAATTAATAATGAATAAATAATATAACTGCACAATATGATAGAAGGCATTTTCCAAAATTACAAAGATTTTCAAAAAAAACATTGAGCCTGTAACAGTTTAACCAAAGATACTACATGGAAATCCAATTGAGTATAGCTCATTAGCATCTAAAGTCTGCTGCATCTCTCTTCTATCAGCCACCTATGAAAAATACAAGGCATACTTTGTGAATTACAACAGTGTAGGCAAAATAAAAGCTCCAAATATATATCACTGCGTTAGATCCAGACTTTGACATACTTAGACTAAACCCACTGAAATCAATGGGATTTAAGCTGGTCATGACAAACTTACGTCCCATTGATTTCAGTGGGTTACTCCAAGTATGTCAAAGTCTGGATCAAACCCATTGTCTTTACAGAGTACGGTCTGCAGATCATTTTCAATTTTCTCTCGCACTATCCGGACTTAGCACTACAATTTATTGTTAACAGGAACTGTAACTCCACAATAAGAACGGCCAGTAGTATGTAAGCTTTGTATTATATAGCAGCAATTACCTTTTGGAGGCTGGGAGAAGAGCCTTCTGTAAGCAGCAATTACATTTACAAGGAAGTTGTTTCTGTTTGTAGGAATTTGGGTGGCTACTTGGTCATGAAGCTGAAAAATTAAGAATGATCAGTTTACTTTTCCAAATACTTTTCCAGTACATTTTTGGCACAATCTATGCATGTTAAGTTGAACACAAGTTCTGCTGATTTCAGTGGGCCTTACTTCCTACTAGGTGTGTAAGACTTGCTGCCTTAGGCTGGATCCTACACACACTTACCCAAGAGTAAGTCTCACTGAAGGCCTATTCCTACAAAGTGAGAGAGAGAGTAAGCATTTGCTGAAAGTAGCTACCCTCCCACTTTCAACACAAACACCTCTGCACATTTTTTGGTAACTTCTTATCTCATTCAAGGATTCCAGTAAAACTAGCAATTGATGGTTTTGATCTTCCAGCAACAACATAATACCAAAGTACAAAGCATATTATTATTATTATTATTATCCCACCTTTTCCCCAATACTGGGACTCAAGGTGGCCTTACAATGTTAAAACTGCTACAATTAAAACCTATAAATAGAAATAGAAATACAACTCTATAAAAGTTAAAAATATAATTCAATCATCAATATTAAAATTGTAAAGATATTAAAACATTAAAAGACAACCAGAACAACAAAAATGGTATCCATACGTCGCATTTTCCCAGGTCCAGACTAGTTATCCCCAAAGGCCTGCTGGAACAAAAATAATTGTGCATGCCTACGAAAACCTATCAAGGAGGGCGCCACTCTCGCCTCCCTGGGAAGGGAGTTCCAGAGCCTTGGGGCAGTCACTGAGAAGGTCCTCTCCCACATTCCCACCAGGCATGCCTGTGATGATGGTGGGATGGCGAGAGGGGCTTCCCCTGAAGATCTCAGGGCACGAGTAGGCTCATAAGGGAGAATACGGTCTTTCAGATAACCTGGACCCGAGCCGTATAGGGCTTTATAGGACATAACCAGCACTTGAATTGTGCCCGGAACAGACTGGGAGCCAGTGAAGCTGTTTTAACAGGGGAGTTGTATGCTCCCTGTAACCAGCCCCAGTCAGCAGTCTGGCCGCAGTTCTTTGAACCAGCTGAAGTTTCCGAACACTCTTCTGAGGCAGCCCGACGTAGGGTGCGTTACAGTAATCCAAACGGGATGTAACTAAGGCATGTGTCACTGTGGTCAAGCATACTCTTAATCTCCAAATCTCCAACAACAACGATCTCTTAATCATTAAGGTAGGCTTATATTTAAAAACTCTCAAGTACGTCTCCTGGGCAGGGATAGCCTGGTTGGGTTCCTTCAGGAGGAAAAAAGGTGCGATATAAACATAATAAATAAATAAATATATTGGCCAAAGTGGTACAGGTGATAGTAACCTCAAGACTGGCTTACTGCAATATGCTCTATGTTGGGCTGCCCTTAAGGCTGCTCCGGAAGCTGGAGTTAGTGCAGAATGCAGCAGCTCTGCTGTTATTGGGAGCTACCCCTTTTCAGCTTGCAACTCCTTTGCTGAGGGAACTGGCCTGGCTGCCTATTTGCTACTGGGCCAGGTTTAAGGTTTTGGTACTGGTATAAAAGCCCTAAACAACTCAGGAACAGGATACCTGAGAGAGCGCATCCTTCTTTACCAACCTGCCCGATCACTGAGTTCATCAGTGAACATGCTCCTGGTGGTTCCACATGGACCTAAGGCCTGACTAGAGTCCACCTGAAGAGTCTTCAGTGTTGTGGCTCCCTTCCTATGGAATTCCCTGCCTCTGGAGGTCAGGCAGGCGCCAACACTGGGTTGTTTTCAGCACCTCCTGAAAACAGCTTTTTTCCAGGAAGCCTTCTTTGGTTAACCAGCCTCGGTTTTATTGGCACTCTGCTTTTTAAAGAATAACTTTAATATCATGTTCCATTCATCTTTTTATCTTTTGTTCATTTTATCTCTTGTTGTTCACTGCTCCAGAATCTGTTTAGATGTGGAGCGGTATACAAATGTTGTAAATAAATAAATAAAGTCACCCAGTAGCCACAGGTGACTAGGAAATCCACACAGGCAAGTGAGTGTCAGAGGACGGAGAATCACTCCATTCTTCCTCTGCTAGCCCACTTTGTTTTTGTGTTAGCCACAATGGAAGGAAAATCTCTTCCTCCACAATCAGCATGTAAATGCAATGCGGGGGGGGGCGGGCAGAGTGATCCATTCCTCTGATGCCAGCTCACTTGGAAGTAAATTTTTTTCACTAGCCTAACAGGCTTCCATACTTGTTGTGCAGAAGGGTGCTTATCTCCTCCACTGCCAGCATGGGAACGCAGGCTACTACCCTCTCAGCAAGCTAGATTTTTTTTTTTTGCAGACTAGTAATTTTTCTGGGCTTTTTTACAAGGCTGGTTTAAAGCAAAACTAGAATGTGTTAAGTGATACTGACTACTCTTGCTTGAGAAGTTCCTTGCATTATCAGATCAATGTCCACCTAGCTCAGTAGCACTCCTTGCAAGAATCAGCTATCCCGGGATAACCACCATTGAAGTAATTTCAGACTCTGTTTTGCTTACACATTCAAAGGGCAAATCAGAAGCTGGAACTGAAAGACAATCAAGAGCCTTGAGCAATATGAGAAACTCAAAACCCATCTGTATGAGGAACGAGGACCTCAAAACCCTACATTGAGCAGGGTGTTGGACTCGATGGTCTTATAGGCCCCTTCCAACCCTACTATTCTATGGTTCTATGATTTTTAGTGTAAGAGACTGAGCTACAAACCAAGTTGTCACCAGTTCAAATCTGACCTCTACCATGACCTCAGTAGGTGGCCTTGAGTAAGCCACTCTCTCTCAGCCTCCTCATCCTAATCTACAACAGGGGAATAATAATGACCTACCTTACAGGGTTATTGCATGAAGATAGTGCACATGAAGCACTCTGAACATTCAGAAATATGATACAAGTGCTTCTGTACATAATAGACAAGTGCAGCTCAGTAGTAAAGCACATGCTTTGTATGCAAAAGCTCCCAGGTTTGTTCCTGTCATCTCTAGGTAGGACACGGAGAAAGACTCTTGTCTGAAACCCTCAAGAGCTGCTGCCAGTCAGTGTAGACCAACCTTCCTCAACCTGGTGCCCTCCAGATGTTTTGGACTACAACTCCCAGCATTCCAGACCATTGGCTATGCTAGCTGGGGGGGCTGATGGGATCTGAAGTCCAAAATGGCTGGGCCACACCAAATTGGATTAGGCTGGTGTAGCCCAGACATCTGGTGTTGACATCTGACTTGATATAAGGCAGCTTCCTATCTTCCTAATGCTAAGGTTGTTATTATTCACATCATGTTGAGATTATTAACATCGTGGCAACCACAGTTTTTAACCTTTGGTGGGTAGGAATGCAAGTTACACAATGACTCAATAGGGCACCCTTCCCCAACCTGGTGCCCCCCCCCAGTTATTCTGGACTTCAACTCTCATCAGCCCCAGCCAGTATGGCCAATGATCAGGAATGCTGGGAGTTGTAGTCCAAAACATCTGGAGGGCACCAGGTCGGGGGAAAGCGCAAGAGGGTTTCCTCGCTGCGGCAGTTGCCGCGCCCGACTGACCGGATTTAGGGAGGCGGGGGCGCAGAGAGCCTACAGCGGGCGCTGCTGGGGAGGGTGGCGGAGCGGGCGTACGAGCTTCCTGCCCTCGCCTTGCCTGTGGCTGTGACTCACCAATCTCAGGTAGCGCGAAGGCACTGCCAGGCCTCGACCCCAAAGCAGCTGCTGAGCTCCGGGGGCCCCAGCAGGGGGACGCCGATAACAGCCCCGCGACAGCCACAGACAACGATGAGCCATGGCCCGCGCCTCCACAGGCCCGGCGCCCCGAAGCGCCGCTCTCGCTTACGCTCGCACGCACGCAGGGGGACTGGGCCACGCCTCCGGCGCCACGCGTGACGCCATCCCGTCGCCCTCCGTGACCCACGCTGCGCGCGCGCGCGGCCTCCGTCCCGCTCTCCTTTGCAAGCCCCGCCTCTCTCCCTCTTTGCCTGCCCCTTCCTCTGGCGCGCCTCGCCGATGCCCCGCCCCCCCACCCCCGATTATCGAAGTCCGGCCACCCGTTGGAAGCGAGTCCGCTGTTTCCCGAGGAATTTCATGCAACGGCGGTGGTGGTGAGGAGTTCACGCCTTCATTCTCCGGCGCACAGATAGAGAGGCTCAAATACAGCCATAGAAAAATCCAAGAGCAACAGCAGCAAAACAGACAGTTGCACAAGTGTGTAATTTTGGATTTTTAAAAGCGGGTATAAATGTGGATTGTATTTCTAGGGATTTTCCCGTTAGGCTCTCCTCGAAACGCGTTGGATACCATAGCTCCTTGTATAGCTGCGTTTTTGTGTTCTTGGCTTCCCAGAAGCATCTCGTTGGCAGCTGTTAGAAACGGGATGCTGTGCCGGACCAGCAGACCTCTTCTTATGGCAAGTATGCCTGCAGCCTGAGCCTATGAATGTTTACTCAGAAGCAGTGGAGGCTGGTGGCTTCCATATTAATGGGGCAGTGAATCCGTGCCAGCTTTCGGTCATGTTAAGGAAATATCCGAGGCAGCTTAGGTTGAACAGTCAGAAATTTATTAAAGCACATCACGGCCGTGGGAGAGACAGACGAAACTGTGTCTCTCCCCACAAAAGAAAACAGGATGCATTTATACAGGCTGGAAGTTGGAGAACAAAGAAAAACACACTACGCATGCTCAGAAACCAATTAGTACTCCGCACAGTCTTATCAGCACAGCAGCCTTCTTATCTTTAGGGATGAGTTACTTAGGTGGATAGGAATTTCTTGCTTATGAGCAAATTATAACTACCTTCTCATGGTCACACACGTGCACACACGCACATACAGACACACTCAATCCCATCATGCACTTCACCTGAACCTAACTACTTACCTAGTCAGGCCTACTTTCACTGTCAGAATGAGTCAGAACTCTAAAGGAGCTATTCAAGGTGCTTCTTCACCTTGGATAACTCCTTTAGAGTTCTGACTGAAACTGGGAATGGATCACTGCCCCACTGACATCGGAGCCACCAGCCTCTCTCAGGTAAGTGTGTATAGCAGGGGTGGGAAATGTGTGGCTTCTGGATAATGTTAGACTGCCATTCTCATCAGCCCTAGTCAGCATAGCCAGTAGTGAGGGATTAGTGGGGTCCCAGGCATGGTCTGATGGCACATGAGGCAGCCACTTTGCTAAAACTAAGCAGGTTTGGGTCTGGTCCATGCTTGGAGGGGAGACCACCTGGAAATCCCATGTAGCCACCTTGAGTTCCATGATGAAAGAAAGTTGGGATAGAAAAGTAATAAGAAATGTAAAAGTATGGGAGGTACAGTCCAACATCTGGAGGGCCACATGTTCCCCATCCTTGGTGTATAGCAGTAAAGACTTTATGTCCATCTGTAACAGCCTTTCCCAGCCAGGTGTCTTCCAGATGTTTTGGACTTCAACTCCTATCAGCCCCAGCCAGCATAGTCAGTGGCCAGTAATGTTGGGAGTTGTAGTCTAAAACATCTGGAGGGCGCCAGCTGGGTGAAGGCTGATGTCTAAAGAAGCTCACTCCATCACTCCAGCTAAGCCATGCCCAAGTTCCAGAAGCCACACCCACTTGGAATTTAGCTCCACCTCCAAGCCCAGAAGAGGGCCCTTTCCCCCACACTTCAGTTTCAGGCTGGCAGGGTGGGTGGATGCGTCTCTTGCTGTGGAGTCAGGTTGATCTGGTGCAGTGGAGGCTGGTGACTCCGATTTCGGTGGAGCAGTGGATCCATTCTGGGTTTCAGTCAGAACCAGCCAGAACTCTGAAGGAGCTACCAGAAGTGCTGAACCCTATCCCCAAAATAGGTTAAACACATTGGATAGCTCCTTTAGAGTTCTGGCTGGTTCTGACTGAAACCCAGAATGGATACACAGCCCCACCAAAACGGGAGCCACCTACCTCCACTGATCAGGCGTCCATGAGCTCGACGGTCACATGGTCTCTAGGACACTTGGACAAGTGCCAAGGGCATGAACAGCTGGCTGTGCCTGGGCCGCTATTTGTCCCATGAGCCACGTGGCTCCACTACAACCTCCAGCCTGGAAAGTAGGACAGAGGTCACTGCTTGTAAGGGTAGAATCTGAAGGTGCTGTTCTTCACTGGGGGGGGGGGGTTATACCAGGTTGACATGGAGGTACTACCGTCAGATTACCCTTTCCTTAGCCCCACAGACCTCAATGAGACTCAGCGATAAGACCGTTTGGTGTGAACTGCAACTCAGGATGTAACCTTACCATCTTCGCCCAATCTGATGCCCTTCAGATGTGTTGGACTACATGCCTGGGGATGCTGGGTATTGTAGTCCACCACATCTGGAGTGCTCCAGGTTGGGGGAGACTACAGGAAGCAACCTCCTCCAGGTTGGGGGAGACTACAGGAGGGCTCCACTGAACTCAATGGAACATACTTGTGAGTTGACATGTGATTGCAGGCAGGGTCAGGCTGTTACAGTCCTAACTTCATTGACAAGGGAGCAAGCTCCATTGAACACAGTAGCTTGTTCTGGATTTTTGAGGACTTTCAGTAATGGAGTTGGTTTACCCCCAAGGATATGAGTTTGGGAATAGAATAACCTTGGAAGAAATTTAGATATTACCATATTGTTGTGTGGAAATCCTGGATTCCCACACAAGTAAGTGCTTGTAAGTAAGTCCCAGATTTGGCAAGTAAGTGGTGTTTCACAGGGCATATTTTCCCAACACTCAACTGCAATATATTGTGTCAAAATGAGTTGTGGTTCCACTTTGTCCTTGGCTAAGAGGACAATATGCACTTACCTGGGAGTAAGTCAGTTTTCGTGAACCGCCCAGAGAGCTTCAGCTGCTGGGCATTATATAAATGAAATAAATAGATAAATAAGTCCCACTGAACTTAGTGGGTCTTATTTCTGAGTAGACATGTATAGGATTGTGCTGTGTAAATCTGTTAGTGTTTTGCTATAGGACTCTCTTCTGTGACTGACAATCCAATCCTATGCATTTTACTGGGAGTAAGCCCCACTGGATACAATGGGACTTACTTCTGAGTAAACATGCATAGGACTGCTCTGTAAATGGAGCTGAATCTGACAACTGAGTTGAGTGAATACCTGAAAAGCAAGGCTGAAATTCTTCCATGGGAGCAGGCCTCTTAAATTCATTCCTAGGATCGGACTATAATTCTAGGGCTCTTTTGTTGATTCCTCAGTGATTTCATCACCATCTGATGGCTGCTGAGTTAAGGCATAATTTCACATCGAATATAATATTTTAAGATCAAAAAAAGCCCAACTCCCAACATTCCCCATGCTGGGAGTTGTAGGATGCTTTTCTGTCTAAAGATGTATAGGATTTCAGCCCACGCAGTTCACAAGTTCAAATGGCTGTTGTTAAACCAGGAGACAGGGAAGTCTCTTTAATGTTGCCATGCTATACCCACTCACCTGGGAGTAAGCCCTATTGAACTAAATATGTTTTACTTCTGAGTAGACATGTATAGGAGTCCACTGTTCGTGAAGGACTGCTGGAGACTTAAGATTCCCACTTTTCTCTTGTAATCCCTGTAAACCGACTTTATTGGGACCCGAAAACCGGTGTGAGATTAACAGCACAATGTCTACTCAGAAGTAAGTCCCACTGAGTTCATAGAATCATAGAATAGTAGGGCTGGAAGGGGCCTACAAGGCCATCGAGTCCAACCCCCTGCTCAATGCAGGAATCCAAGTCAGAGCATCCCAGACAGATGGCTGCCCAGCCTCGTCTTGAAGGCCTCCAGTGTGGGAGAGCCCACCACCTCCCTAGGTAATTGGTTCCATTGTCGTATTGCTCTCACAGTCAGGAAGTTTTTCCTGATGTTCAGCCGGAATCTGGCTTCCTGTCACTTGAGCCCATGATTCCGTGTCCTGCACTCCGGGATGATTGAGAAGAGAGCCGGCCTTCCCCTCTGTGACAATGGGGTTTACTCCCAGATAAAAATAGGGTTGTTGCCGAAACCAACGGGAGACAGGGTCAGGACGCAGATGCATTATTCCGCTTTCTGTTCGGGGAAAGAACGACTTCAAGGGCGACCTCGGAGCTCCGCGCGCGGATCCCTCCCATGGCGGTCGGGGCAAACGCGTACAGGGGAACCAGGAGACGCGAACGGGGCGAGGAGTCACGCGCTCGACAGGGGCGGGGGCGAAAGAGCGGCGCCAGAGGACACCTGGCGCAATGACGTGAGCACACGCCAACGGGGAAGGCGAGCCGGGCACCCCGCTTCAAGGGCCAGGTGAACGTGACGCGTGTCCCGCGCATGCGTCCTTCGCTACTCCCCCGCCCCCCCCCCGGGCTTCGAAGCGGAGCCGCCTCGTCCCCTTGCAGGAGCAGCGAGCGGTTGACGCAGAGGGGCGTCCTGCCGAGGCGGCGAAGAGCGTCGTCGTCGACGTCACCGCCCTCTCTCCCCACCCCCTTTCCCGCGGGAAGGCCCGCCCTTTCCTCTGGGGCCGCGAAGCCGGCTCCCGCCATCGAGCCGCCGTTGTCGCCGCTGCCTGGCAGGATGAAGATCTGGAGCTCCGAGCACGAGTTTGGGTAAGAGGGGGAGCGGGCGGCAGACGCGGGGCTGGAGGGAAGCGTGTGACAGTAACCGGGATGGGGAGTTCGAAGGAGGAGCGGGTTCGCCCGGCCCGCCTCCCTTCTCTTGCCTGCCTCCTAAGCGCTGCCCTTTCGGGGGTCTTGGTCGTGGCTTCGCCTTGTGACGCGCGCAGCCTGTTCCGTTCCGTGCCGGCGCCGGCCCTCGCCCCCTCCCCGCCTGACCTTCGGTGTGGCGGCTGGAGCCTCCTTGGCCTCCGCCTTAGTTCGCTGAGCTCTGGCAGAGAGCTTTAGGCCGCAGTCCTACGCATGTTTAGAGAGAAATAAGCCTTACAACTCCCAGCATCCCCCGTGCAGCCTTCTCGCTCCCGGTTATTATTTAACTTGTCTAAAACATTTGTCCCTTTCCAGGCAAGCCTCGCAAAGTGTTTTGCATAAAAAAAATACCGAAACCATAAGCTTCTATAAAAGCCATAGGAGAAAACGGCAAAGGCAAATGACAAGGAATGTTTTTTGGAAGCTCCATCCCTCCCTGTACTGCATCCTGCTCCCTTGTCTCAAGGCAAGATGGTTTTTTAGTTACCCTTCGGTGGCAGTTGGGGATGGAGAAGCCACCTCATCTAGAGTATTGGGAATGTATCTGGCTATTCTGCCGTCCTTGCCAAGTGTTTATGATCCCTATTGGCTTTATTGCTGGTCTTAGAAATCTCTTACCTCCCCTGAGCCTTTTGGAATGGGGTTCTGATAAGTAAAAGTCCTAAACAAAAAAGCATGACATACCAGTGACAGTAGTCAGTGGAAGCACTCCTATGAGCATAACCAACTGTAGTAAAGTCTCATAAGTCTCTCTTTCCCAGCGTTTCCTAAAACTCCAAATTCTAAACATAAGGAGGCAGGGTCTTTGGTTCATGATTGGTACCAAACACCACCACTCCAATCTGTTTCTTAAATGGAGGGAGGGAAAAAGAGTTTATCTGTTCAGTGAGCTGATCCTGTTTTTTTCTCCCTTGCATGCAAATGCTGGAAATAGCTGGATGAGACAACTTCCTTCTCCAAGGTCAGGTCATTATAATGAGGTTTTGCCACTGGGTAGAACTGGTTTCTGAACATAACTCGGTATAAATAGGGTTAGGCCACCTGGTTCCATCCAGATGTTTTGGACTAAAACTCCCATAAGCCCCAGCCAGCATGGCTAATGGTCACTGATTATGGAGTTGTTAGTCCAAAACAATTGGAGGGCACCAGGTTGCCTGTTCCTGGTGTAAATTATATTGCGGATGCCATTGGCAACAAGTTGGTAGACCTTTACTAGTGCATGCCTTCTTCAAGGGCTGGAGCTCTATCCAGAACCAGATAAATAAATAAATAAATAAATACAGCATATTTTAAGCTACAGCACTTACTGCCTTAGCTTAAGCATTTCAACATTTTAGAATGGGAGGGGGGGAAATGCACAAAAACCATACAACTATCAAGAGATTGGTGGTTGGGGGAAATGAGTGAGGCCAAGAGGAGGAGATGTGGCCATCTGGGGACCCCAGGAGTGCTGGAAGGAGAAACCCCTGCTCCCCTGGAACAGGAGAGGGGGATGGGTAGGGTCCTCATAGTAGGACTGAGGGTTAGAGGGCCTCAGAAGCTCATCATAACTATGGGGATGATCAGTGCTCCTCCCTGCAGCTTCGAGCTGGGACGTCTGTTAACACTGGGCAAATGAGGTGCTAACATGGCCATCTCTAGGCTTCTCTGGAGTGAGAGGGAAAGGCTGGGAGCTGTTTTTCTGATAGGTGGCAGAGGTGCTTGAAGAGCCTTGAGCATCAAAATGGGAAGTGCCAGTCCTCCTTTCTGCTTGGCGCTAGAGCATGGGATGGGATTTATTTTTTTATTTATTTCATTTCTATACCGCCCAATAGCCGAAGCTCTCTGGGCGGTTCACAAAAATTAAAATTCATCTCCTTGGCTGTGTTATACCCTCTAAAAGTTAGTCTGCCTGCAGCAAACAATCCCCGACCCCTCCCCATCTTCAAGCTGTCACCCTTTCCAGAGGGTGATGGAAAGCCATGGTGTTCCCTTTTTTCCTCTAAGAAAGTGAGTTATAGAACATACAGCAACCCTTGAAAAATAATTAGGTTTTGCTGTTGAGGGGCCTGAGGACCATGGTGCAATTCTGTCTAGCAACTTCAACAGGGAACTCTCTTTAGCATTATAGTAGCTGGCAGCGGGAGGAGATGTTGCTCCATCTTGCCTCTATGTGTACAGATACATAGGAAATAATTTCATGACTCGGTTCTCCTGGAATTATGCAATGACAAGCTGAGACACTGCCTGTGAAAGCTTGTTTCATTTAATTGGGAGAAAAGTAGGTTATGATGTATTGGAAAATTCTTGTTTGGTATTACCAGGAAGAACGTATATCATTCTTCCTGAGAAAGACAGGTAAGACCTTATTGTATAAGCACACTAAATCATTACTATGGCTTTGACAGACTTATGAGTAAAAGCTGTAATATGCCTTTTAAGAACTAGCTGTGGCTGTCCAGCAATTAAATATAATGCCAGCTATGGAAGGCAGTCCACAGAAATCATTCCCTTTGAGTAGTATAGCCTACTTGCCAGGCATTCTGCTATAAAATAGCTTTGTGGAGTGCTCATAATTAAGCAACCACAGAACTCTTTTTATACTGATCTTAAAAATGTCCTTGTGTTTCCTGAAAGTGACCGATAGAGACAGAGCTGTGCAGACTGACGAGGAAAATGTGTGCAGTGCTACCTTTGTGTGGTTAACATGGTGGATTTAAGCATGCTACTCTCATCCTCACTAGGTTGTTTCCTACGTGAATCTACAAGGGCAACCAAATGTTAACATGTCCACCTTTGTCACCTTCATGAATATTGACTCTGTCAGGTTGCATAAGCCTTAAGATAACCAGTACTAGCTGGATCAAAATCTTTCAGTACTCAGTTACTGTCACTTTGAGACTAATGAATACTCTCTGAAGAAAAATGAAAGATCTACATTGCTACTTATTCTGTAGTTGTGCATATTATGTAGGCTGCAGTCCTGTGCACACTTTGGAGTGTCCCATTGCCATTGATGGTGATGGGACTCACTTCTGATTAAAAATAGATAGGATCCACCTGAATTGGTTTTTATTGGTGCATTAAGTGATACTTTTTGAGAGGGGAATTTGTGTTAAATAAGTTCTGAAAGTTGAAAGTGGTGTTACTTAGATTTAATAACTGGTGTTATGCCCAGTAATAGCTACCATCAAACCAAAGTTTACCTAGCACCATATTCTGAAACTTTCTAGTTGTGATTATCATTTTGGGGTGTGTGACTTAAGCTATATGAAGCTTGAAGGACTTGTACCACATTTAGCATTTGTATACTTGCATTACAGAAGTTGCTGTTTTTTGTGGCACATCTTTGGTTTCTGGCACACGATTTCAACCTATCTGGAACCAAAGAGTACACTGTAATGTAAACATGTGTGCATTCTTTCCTACAAGAACCTTTAGCTGCACTTAAAATGCTGAGTGCAAGAACAGTATGTCTCTCAAGCTCTTGGCAACACTGAACAAGACTCTGTTGAGGATATCATCTGTGTGAAGGTTTTGCAGAAACTTCACACAGCTGATATCCCTGGCTTGTGGTTGCATAACAGCCATACCAGCATGTCTGCTAGCTGCTTATTTGAACTTTCTAGGCTACATCAGAAATGAGAGAGCATTTAGACTGTAGTACCTTTTCCCTTGGTAAGGCCCCTGAGCTTAACCTCTTCCCCTGGTAAGCAATTATGGTTCTTTGCTCCAGCCAACTGTCATCACAGAGGCATTTGAGCATGTGCAAAGTGCAGCAGGACTACTTGGAGGGAGTATATGGTATTGGTGATCCTGGAGAGCAGTGCTGTGTCCGTCCCCCCCCAACAAATGGAGTGCTTCATTACCCCTCAAAACCAAGGTCTAAGTCACACAGTCAGAATCCCTTACATGTGATGCATGCAAAATCATCTCCACCTGTAAGTAGATGAAGGTTGCCGCTGTAGTTTAGTCCATCTCTGGACACATCCATAGCTACCTGGCAGCAATAGCACTCCTTCAAGCTGAATCATGGTATCTGTCTGTGTTTGCAAATAGACTGGGTCACACATTTCATTTATTCTGTGTGCAAATGTGTTTCTGGCAATATTCAGAACACAGGGTACACAGGAGAATATGACTATGTGAGTAGGCTTCCAGAGTGAAAGTCAGCGGCTGCCTTGGAACAGGAGGCTTCAAAGCTACAGGAAATGTAGTTGTGCTGAATGGCTGAACCAATCAAATTCTTGTAAAATGTTGACAAACGGGCTGTTAGGAGAACATTGGGAGGCATATGGCCAAGACTGATTAGATACAAGGCTAAAAACTGCTTACAAGCTTATAGACATAATTGAGATTGTTCCTAAACACATTACCGGCATTGGCTACTAACGATAACTTCTGCTTTAAGTTGTTTAAGAAGACTGAGTTGGTTTTGCTTACTTCAAGAAAATCTGATAAAGAACAACTTAGTTATAGCATTAAGCTTGTCAACTGAAAGATTTTCTTCCAGGTACAGTGGCCCATTACTGGCTAGTAAGATGTTCCTGAGAAAAATCCTTTGTTGGTTTTTACGAGGGGTAATACTTGCACTAGTTCCCTAATAGCATGAATTTTCTGCAAATGCTACTAATATAATGCTGGAGCTTAGATACAAGTTTTTGATTAGGCCTGTTCTAAGTGAAGAATGCCGGCTTGGCTGATCAGTTTGAGAGAATGTATTCTAAACCAGAATTGGCAGTTCCTGTATTTTGTATAAGGTTATAGGATGATATTTATCCTATAACATCAGCATGTGGTTTGCATGCAGTTTGGTCTGACTTGTGCCCAAAACTTTCAGAATTGCAAGTTTAATATATAACCCCCAGTTTACTACTTGGTAGTTAGAATATTTGTTGTTTATTCATTTTTATTTATGTACTCGATATATACGCGTGTACACACACACACACACGCGTGCGCGCACACACACATACCTTTTTCCCAGTGTACTTAAGGTGGCTAACAATCTAATACAAAAGGAAAGGGTTGGGGAAGGAAGAGAAGAATAAACAACTTCAGGTACCAACTCTTATGTGATATCAAACAGCTGTGTTTTGGAATATATATTTGGTATATGAAAGAGATTCAGTTTGAACTAAACAGTTCTTAAAAAGAACTCGCACGGAGTTTGTAAAAACATGTGTTGATTATTTCTGTTCTGTTACATTTTTTTTCTAGCCATCCATGGGACACTGTAATAAAAGCGGCTATGAGAAAATATCCTAATCCTATGAACCCATCAGTGGTAGGAGTTGATGTCCTAGACCGAAGCCTTGATAATCAGGGAAGGTTGCACAGTCACCGACTACTTAGCACTGAATGGGGCCTGCCAAGTATTGTAAAAGCGGTAAGATATAAATGGAAGGTGGACAGTGGTATGCTGACACAGGAAATGAGTAGCATCTTTATAGGAAATAACATTCTGAAGTATTCTGTGAACTCTTAATGCCTGCCCTGCCCTTGATTGCATTGCATATCATGCAGTAAATTATATACTGCATTAAATGCTCAGGCTGAGTCTCCTTAAGAGTTGCAGCCTCCATTAAAAGCTGCTGCATTTGAGCATGTACAGGGTACAGCACGATGACTTGGAGCGGGTGTTTGGTAGAGGTGATCCTGGAGACTGCTATGTTCCTCACCCTCTCATAGAGAATGTAGCACTATGAGACCCTTAGTTTTGTCTGGGCCTATGACAGTAGTCTTTACAGAAATATATTTATCACGGACCTTCTTGATCTTGTAACTTTGGATTGCTATATTAGTGCTTGCTTTTCTTTTTTAGATTCTGGGAACAAATAGAACTGTTACATACATTAAAGAACATTCTGTGGTTGATCCAGTAGAAAAGAAAATGATACTTAGCTCCACAAATGTAAGTAATGAAGCATAGTGTATTGCATTTGCTGGCAGGACAGAAGAACTGCTGGCTGGTTGTTGTTGTTTTTTACTGACTGACTATTCAAAGCTATTCTTGTATATGAAGGGAAAATGCTGCTGTAAGGCCAAAGCAGATTTCAGGCCTCTGGGATCGATTTTGTTTTTTTACTACAACCTCAATATCTACCAAGTAAGAGCTTAGTGCAGAAGACATACACTCAGAATGAAAGAATTCTAAGCCTGGGAATTTGTTTTGGGTACCAGAACTGAATGAAGCTCACATCCCTTCCACACAAAAATCCACTCCCGGCTACCCCAATCTCTCAGTGACCCAGTTTGCATGTCACAGTGGCAAATCGTGGATTAATTAACCCATGATTTGCTGGGCTGCGTGCTGCAGGTGAGCTGCTTTCACCTTGCATAAATAAGCTATAAATGCCCCTGTTGTATGCTGTTGCAGGACGTCTGGGCAGTCTGAGTTGTTTATGGATTAAACAACCCAGAATTAACCTAAAGTTTGTTGCCATGACTAGTAGATCTTTGAGTGATTTGCAGTAGATCAGCAAGGTTGTCTGACTCGCAAGTGTTTAACAATAGCAATAACACAATGACTCCCAGCTTCCCTCTACATTATACTGTTGAAAGTGACCTGGTTCGCACCTCAGAACAAAAACAAATTGTAGGTTATTTATGAGTTAAACAACCCAGAGTTGTTGCCATGATGTGTAGACTGGATCAGTTTCAGCAGTATAATGTAGAGGGGGGCAAGGAGCCGTTGTGTTATTGTTATTGTATTGTTAGACAATTGGGAGTCAGACAACCTTGCTGGTCAAATGCAAATCACTCACAGATCTACCAGTAGATCCAGATCTACCTTCTGCCTGTCCCTGCACTAGATAGCTTTAGGATTTGTCCTCAAAGGGATTATTAGCATGCCTTTTCTAGTACTAATTCTAGTTTTCTAGTTCTCAAGTACTGCTTGAGAACTACCGTGCAATCCTAAGCATGTGTACTCACTAGGAGACTTAGAATTGCAGCCTTGACCACTAAAAACAAGCACTTAAAGGCAATCTTCCCCAATCTGGTGCCCTCCAGATGTAGCTCACATCATCTCCAGCCAGCATGGGCAATGGCCGTACTGGCTGAGGATGATGGAAGTTGTAGTTCCACACATCTGCAGGGCACCAGGTTGGGGAAGGTTGCTCTAAGGGAAGTTACAGAATCCAATTTTTAGTTTTGCTAGTTAATACCAGCTGTGAATTTCAGATTGCAGTTATGGGTAAAAAATGGGACTTGGCAGTAGGAGGAACTAATTGTTTGTTTTCCTTTTCTAAGATAACACTGACGAATCTTGTATCAGTTGATGAACGCTTGGTCTATACACCTCATCCTGAAAACCCTGAAAAGTAAGTTGGAACATGCTATTTCTTTGTCTTTCAGTTAAAAACCCGAGGACAAGGAATCCTTTCTGTACTGATTTTTCCCCTTCCCTTCCAGAACTCTGCTAACTCAAGAAGCAATTATTACAGTAAAAGGCGTTAGTCTCAGCAGTTACTTGGAAACTTTAATGGCAAGCACAATATCCTCTAATGCTAGAAAGGTACGTGTATAAAGTCCTTATATTGGGTCACTGTTGTTACTGTGAGAAGGCTCACTTAAGACCTAAAGCAAGTACTATCTTGCTTTACTCAACTCATTGCATTATGCCCTTGTAGCTAACTCATTTTCTTTGATAGGTGGAGCCCAAGATGCTCTGGGTTATACACCTTTCACTTAAAACCGAACAGTACCTGAGAAATGCAGCACTATAGAACAGCCTTCCCCAACCTGGTGTCCTCCAGATGTGTTAGACCTACAACTCCCATCATTCCCAGCCAGCATAGCCATTGTCTGCTATAGAACAGTAACTAAGGGTGCAATCCTATGGGGATAGGTAACCGCCTATCCAATGCAGGGCAGGAGAACCACGGAAGGGATCTTTCCCCCCGTGCTTCTCCTGCCTTGCATTTTCAGCTAGTCAGCAAGTTTCGGCTGTCTAGCCATGGGAAAATGGAGTGGGAGAGGAGGCTGCTGGATGACCATAGGATGTGTTATACCAGCATTTCCGCCTTCCCCGCCCCAGAACGCCCCGTTTTAGCCGCTCCGTGCTCCTCTTCCGATAGTGGAGCTGTTCCACACTGCCTGTGAGGCAGCACGGAAGGGGGCAAAGGTTGGTTCTCCGGGAACCAACCTCAGAGTGCAGGCTCTGAGGTTGGTTCCCAGAAAACCACATATCCTATGGTCGTCTAGCCACTGACTAGCGGCCATAGGATTGCTCCCTAAAAGTGTAACATAATTCTATGGAAATTAATCTTTAGGATATAGAATGCTTTTTCTTGCATCTATGGTACAGTTTTGTAGAGCCAGTTATGTACTCTCAGGTATGTAGATTCTATAAGGATCAGAACTGAGCATGGATGCGGGATATGGTGTTCATGTACTGCTGGTGGGAGCATTTTGCCATGCCTTCTTCTTGGTATGGTGGAGAATCACATTTGTGTTTGTGACAAGAGAAGACAGGAAAAGTGACTGATTTGGAGATATATTATATATAAAAATAATGTTTTTGGCCCTGGTTGAAGCAGTAGAAGCTCAGAGGCAGGAGCAGGCGTGATAGAGGCAGGCCATTTGATCAGATTGATCTCTGGAGATGCAACAGTTGGCCTGTTGAAGATGAACCACAGAATAACATCTCAAGTTGATTGTTGGCTTCCACAGTGGGTTGCTTGAGTCTGGTTGGTTTCCAGGTGAACTCGCCCTCTTTAGCACCAAAGCAGGGGTGAGAAGTAAGAACAGTGCATATTTTAAATTTCCTTTATTTATATACAAATGCCTTGTATCTTCTCCCGTGTATACATGTTCTAGTTGCCTGATATGTAGTGTTGGGAAGAGAACATAATCCCACTTCCTGTGTAAAATAGCAAAATGCATACTTTGGGTTGTTAGTCTTAGTAAATTTAGAGTGGGCGGGGGGAGCCTTTCTTCTGTTGAGGGCCACAGGAGGGGGTAATCCCCCAGCACTGGATGGGGCTGCATGCCAGTGCTGGATGGGGCTGAAGCCAAATGTCGGTGGGACCACCCCCTTCTCTCTCTCTCTCTCTCTTTCTCTCTCTGCCCCTTTCCCTCCACACCCAGTGGATTTGTACATTTAGGTGCATCTTCAGAAAGTAATACATTATGAGTGGATTGCCCTAGTCAGCTTCATAGGTGTCCCTGTAATAGGTTGGGGAACAGGCAGAATAAAGATTAGATCTGAGGCTGAAGTCCCCTTCCTGTCCCAGCCACCCCAACCCAATCATTAAAAAAATGATAAAATGCCATAGGATCGGGATCTGTGGTTCCTGCCATAGAAGCTTTTTTTCCTAGAGTGTCCCCAGAGTGTCCTAGGAAGCAGGGAGGAACTTTCGAGCATTGCTTCCTAGGATGCTTCTGTGGGAGCTCTAGGAATGAGGCTTCTATGGCAGAAGAACCATAGAGGCCATTCCTAGAGTGTTTTTTCTTTCCTTTTTTCAGTGGCGTCAGAGACTTGGGGCCTCAGGGGCCACCAGACGGGGCTGGGGGAGGAGGGAGATGTGTCTGTCTATGACCTGTGGGCTGCACGTTTTGCACTCCTGATAACATGAGCTGGCCCTGAGTCAATGATGAAATGAACCTGGCAGAAGTACATATGCTCATTTGAACCTCAGCTTGCCTCTGCAAACCTTATTGTGATGGGATGCATCTTTGTGTGCCATCAGATTCCTGCTTTAGCACACAGTTAAACCTTTTCTAGGGTATAATTGCTTTACACATTTATGCAGTCAGTTAAAATGTTTAATTTTGCTGGAGGCTCTTGAGATTGCAGGACTGATGATGGAATGACCTTTTGCTGTAAGTTGTAAATCTCTTCTGTGTTACTCCAGGGGTGGGATGCTATTGAGTGGACAATTCAACATTCTGAAAGTGTTCTAAGCTAGCAGTCTCTTTCTACAGCTGCATTTTGTACTAACTAGTGGTAATACCAGCATTTATCTTGGTACAGCATTTCAGCTTCTAGCAAATCTCTGCATGTTGTTGTGATGTTACTTTAAAAACTTGCATGCCTTATATACATATATACACACATTGCATATAGAGGAACAGCACTCATATTCGTTAACATTGGAATGTGGGGGGGCATACCTTGATACAGGAAAGTCAAGAGGCTCTTAACATAAGTGTGAACCATTAATAATGCTTATCTTCTGTTCTTCAGTCTTCTGAGTAAGCAGAATGCTGTTAGAACAGGAGCAGAGATATTTTTTGTTGAGGCCTGCATTCCCTTGGGGGTAATTGGTCAGGAGCCATCGACTGGTGATGGCTAGAGCCGAAGTAAAAAGTCCTTTTTCTCTCTGACCAGGTTTGGATGATCAGCAGGGGAAACAATGCAGCTTTGGTTGTTTGCCCCGCCCTGCCTGTGCGGATTGTGTGACCAGAATTACCCTAATTACCCACGCCGCTGTGCTGGCCAAACCTGGCGCAGCACAGCCATGGTGACTTTTCACCCACCTGTGGCTTGCAGTAGGGGTTGTAGGGTGGATCAAGTAACCACAGGCGTGCCGAGTTTGGACAACATGGCAACCCACAGTGTGGATAATTAGGGTAATCCCGATCATGCGATCAGCATGGCGGCGGGTGGGAACAACCAATGCCTCATTGTTTCTCCTGCTGATCGTCTGACACCCCCCCCCCCCCCGTGCCTGTCGTCCCCTTTTGTAGAAGAACTGCTGCAGTTCAGGAGAGAGTATTTTGGGAGCAGGTGAAGCTACTGCTCAGTGAGTCACCTTGACTGAAGACTTGCACTGTTTGGGGGGAAAAACACTTGAGGTTGATGCTGGTTTTAGATACTGTTAGGCTTGGACTGCAATATAGCAGTATAGTGGTTGTTAAATATTGGTGTAGAAATACAGTGCCTCTCCTGCATGGGCAGAAGGATTTTCCTTTAATAGAACATAGTTCTATATCTTGTGTTTAAAAGACATAAACGTGTTGCTTGTACTCAGGTTGTCTTATTAGGCAGGAGCCTGTCAGATGTGTGACTGCTGCTGAAAACAGTCCTGTTATGGGGCAAGCAAACTTTCAACTCAGTAATATCGCACCACATGTTTCATGTTTCCAAACATTATCGCAGTAGAGGAGAGGCGAAGATCTGGGGCTGCTGGGTTTCGGCAGCAGCCATGCATCTCTGGTCATATCTAGGGCTGGCCATATATAGATATGGTTCCTTCACCTGTTTACTCTGCCCTTGTTGGCTGTAGCTTTGCAGGAGGTTTAAAATTTAGGCAGGAACAATCATGTAAAACCTCTTGGCTGCGTTCAAATGCAACAAAGCATTGTTCATTATAAGCATGAGCTGCAGCGACCCTCTGGTTCGTACACACCCTTTCTCTCCTTTCACCCTCCTTTGTATGTGATGGGAAATTGCGAATCGCAGCTGGAAATTTCTAGCAAGATGGAGTTGGCTATTTTGTACGAATCCTGGTTTGAGGACAAATGATGGTTTGAACAAACCGGTTTGTTTCCTCAAACAATGACAAATTGCAGTTGGTTGCAAATTTGAAGTTGAAGCTTATTTACTTCCCCACACCCATGAGTGGACAAGGGGAGGGGGAGTGCATGAACCTCACCATATCTTGTGCTCTTTAGCCACAAATAATGATTTATTACATCTGAATAAGGCCCTTATCTAAATTCCTACCAATGTGTGCTGTAATACATTTACTGCATACAGCTGGTTTTGTTTTTCCTCTAAATGCATTTTCAGAAGCATTTTAGCATCTGATAAATTGCTGTTTATCTGTTTGAATTACGAGGAACTTAAGTGGCCACCTTCTTTATAACTCCTTGACCTTGTCAATGAATGGTATTTCCTACCAATCTTGAGATATACTAGTTTGACTATCAGTTCTGTTCTTAAACCCTCATTTTCCATTTGCAGAATTCAAACACTTATCAGCCTGTCTTAGTGTTGTCATATTTAAATACTCTGAATTTTGGAGTGTGTGTATATATTACAAAATATGGGTAAACTCACACTGTATGCTTTCAGTTTTACCATTCAGTCTGTGAAACTTTTCCAAGTTTTAAAACTTTGTGCTCTTAATAGTTTTTAAAGTAGTAACCACTGATGTCATGTCCAATTTATAGCCTCATTCTGTATGCTCAATGTACTACCACCATAGTCATAAACATATTGAAGATGCATGTTTGGTTGCAAATGTGCTTGCTTAAAGTCATATACTAAGATGATGTCTTAAGGTACATCACAAACTCTGTAAACCAATCCTCTGTCAGATTGTTCTTCGTTCCATACATACTTATGTCATTTAGAACTGGACAAAATCTCCAATTTCTATTTAAAACTATTGATCCTTGCAAGGAATGCTGTCAAGACTCAAGAATCCACAGAATTCTGTTCAGAATGCTGCAACTAGTTCACATTTATCCATGTGATTTTAATTTGGAATCTATTCAAACCAAATTGTCCATTCACTTGCTAGAATATGCTTAGACCAACACTCGCTCTGTTTCAAACCCCAAAGCTTGTGTTTAGTGTGAAGTTTTTCACAGTAGCTGTCAGAATCAGTGTCTAAAATTGCTGAGAATTCCCTTTAACTGTGCAACTGATTGTTGATTGCAAGCATTTGATACTATGAGAATGCAACAGTTCCTGCTCTCTGTTCTACAACAATCCTGTGAATTCCCCCTCTCAGCATGCTATGTTACCATGTTGATGAGTCATTTTTAGTGTTATCTGGCACTTTGATTCTAGATCCAAACTATGCAGTTTCTACTGTTCAAAATGCTATTCAGCTGGAGCATGGGATTGTAAGTGATTGACTTGATTCGTATGTAATGACAATCCATGGCATTAAAAACCAATGGGTTGTCAGGGTGAGTGGGAGATGGGTTGTTGGGGTGAGCGCCTATGGTGCACCCATCTCTTCCACTTTACAACACAACCCATGGTCAGCTCCTTTGTAGGTTGTGCAGCATGACATGTGAACCCACACTGCTAGCTTGTTTAGGGGCTAAACAACCCAGCAGTTAACCCAACAACAAACCATGGGTTAACTGCTGGGTTGTTTAGTCCCCAAACAGCCCAGCGGTCCAGGTTCATACATTAACACTGCACAACCTATGAAGGAGCTGATCTTGGGTTGTGCTGTAAAGCAGAAGATGTGGGCGTGGTGCAGGCAGTGTGCCCACTCGTGCATGACAACTCATTAGTTTTTAAACCAGTGGGTTGTCATTATGTGTGAATAGGGCCATAGACTGGCTTGAGACCAGAAATAAGAAACATGTAAAACTGGATGGTATTTTCAAAAGTATAAAAATATGAAGAAATTCATGTGACTTAGAAGAGGTGCTTTGGGTTTCGAGGCATATCTATAGCAGAGACTTCTCTGTAGGAAGCCCTGTACACTGTAGTTTTGAGTGGCATCAACACCTTCACCCAGTTACTATTACTAGGATTCTTTGGGGAAAGCCATTTCTAGTTATATTACTAGAAACCCAATATAAGGTTGCAGTGTAGATAAGCCCTGCAGCTGGTTCTTTGATCTGTTCTGTTTCCTTAGTGCTTTTTTCTTCATTTCAAAACTTAAGTTTCTGTGAAAAAGGCAATTTTTTGCAGTTTAGAAACAACACGTGCAAATGATACAATAATCTTTCTGTTCAAGGGTGTTACTTGGAAGGCGTTAAATCTACACAAAGTTAGAGTGAGCACATTCCAGTCGCTCTTCCTGTATTTTTAATGTCCTTTAATCAGTCATTAAAATCAACATCTCAAATGTAATGGTATGTAGATAAATGAGTGATAGCGTAGCACAGGTTGGAAATAATAGTTTTAATTAAGCTACTTATATTCTGCACAAGGGCAATCAAAGTACTGTGATTAGACTTGATATGCACATTTCTGCACATGATTATTTTGCATTGTCTATTCAGTTTCTAAGGTCATGTTTCAAAGAGAATTAGCCACAGCTGAGGTAATAACTGGGAATGCAAATGCATTGAGGGAAATACACTGCCACTTCATAAGTATCCCTCTGTATCTGATTTGCCAAGTGGTGAAGAGGATGTTACCACCTTTAGCCTGCAATTCTATGTACACTTCCTTGCAAATAAGTTTATTTGAACTCTCTGAGGCTTACACAGGAATGCCCTGCTATCAAACCTTGGGATGCAGAAGAGTAGTAAACATCTCCTTGCCACTTGGTAGGATGATACTAACAGGCTTATTACGTGGTTGCGTGTTTACACTGTGGTGAGTTCAACTTGGTTAAGTGGCTGGGTTCACCTAGTGTTGGTGTTTAAAAAGACCAATGTTAAGGCAGCCCAGCCATTCATATCTCTCTTATCACTGTAAAGAGGTACAGTACAACATGGATTTCAAACTGTGCTAAGTACTGCTGGCAGAGTAAGTAATTTACAGTGCATTCCTATGCATGTCTACTTGGTAGTAAATCCTGTGGTATTCAATGGGGCTTACTCCCAGGAAAGTGTGCAAAGGATTGCTATCTCAATGTTTCAGGATAGGGAGTAAAACAAAATAGGGAAGCAACCATAAACTGCAAGTTCATTAAAATAACTATAAGGACTAACCAAAAAAATGGTGCTTCAGCAGCTCTTCCTTTGGCACAGTGAAGAAAAAAATCAAAGTGGGGGAAATATGGTTGGTGAGACAAAGCATAGTGATAGGCCTCGTGTGTACTCTGTACAGTCTTAATGTGGTAATGGAAGAAGCCAGAGATTAATTAGGTTAGAAGTGTGCCTTATGAAAAGGCTTTAAGTTACACAGATAAGTTGGGGACAAGAAACAAATGATGCTTCTCACTCTGGAAATAGCTATTAGTCCAATTTGTCTCTAGCACTCATCAGAAATGCACTGGTCCCTTGAAATTCTGTCTTGCTAGGCTGATCTAACAGTTGTACTCTGCAACAGAATTAGGGAGCAATCCTATGGCCGGTAGACAGCAGCTAGACGGCCATAGGATATGCGTGTTTCCGGGAACTGACCTCGGAGCCCGTACTCCAAGGTTGGTTCCCGGAAAACCGACCTCCCCCCATGTCCGCGCTGCCTCAGAGGCAGTGCGGAGAAGCTCTGTCCTCTGCACGGAGCGGCTGAAAAGGGGCAGGGCTGGGGGCATTCCAGGATGGGGGAGCGGATCTGCCTGTATGACACATCCTATGTGTCGTACAGCAGCCTCCTCTCCCACCGCCCCCCTCCTGCAGCTAGACAACTGAAAACAGCTGTCTAGCAGAAAAAGCAGGGCAGGAGAGGCGCGGAGGGAATGATCCCCCCCCCATGCTTCTCCTGCATTGCTTTGGATAGGTGGTCACCTCCGAGTTTGGAGGCAGCTGCCTATCTAGATAGGAGTGCGCCCTTAGTTTGAAGTCTTGTAACTTTGTTGGCATAGTATTACTAATAAAAATGTGCTGTCTGAGCTATGATCAGTTTTCAAGGTTGTCACTGTAAGGAGGAAACGTGGACTATTATAAAATGATCTTGTAGTGGAATTTCAGTACACAAGTCATTAAAAAACTTCATAATGCAAAAGACAACAAAGCTGTTTGCTTTGGAAGCTCTTTTGGTGTCTGACAGAGGAAAGATTTAGAAGTTTAACATTATATTTGGTAAATCGACTTAGCTCTTGTGCCTTTCTTAACAGGGTCGAGAAGCCTTAGAATGGGTGATTGGTGAACTAACATCGACACGAGAGAGCATGAAGTCTGCAATGGCGGCAGCCTCGACAGAGGACTGACGAACTGTGACAAACTTTATTTTTCCATTAGATGATTTTTCTTGCAGAGACAGATACTCCATAATTTTTATATATATATTTGTTTATATAATGAGACTTTTACAGGAGAGGAGCTACATCTTCCCCTAATTTTTGAAGCTTCTGTGGGACCCTGTGTTTGCCTGCACTGCAGATTAACAACTATATTTTTTGTTTTTTTCCATGGCTTCTAAGTGCAACCGCTCAACTTCCCCAGAGTAGAGACCTAACGTCCCACTGAAGTAAATGGATGTCAAACTGCCAGAGTGGCTTGAGGAACAGAGTCTACATAAATACCAAGCCATGCGTTCATAAAAGAGCTGAGGGAATAGACCTATTTTATGTCCCATTTTCTTGTGCTTGCTACTTAATATTTTTTCCTTTAAACGTGCAGCTGCAGTTCTTTTGTAAAGGACACAGGTACAAAAAAGCACTGGAGGTTTTGTCAGTCTCTAATGGCTAATTAAGTGGGGGTTGGGGGCACGACAGCACAGGAGGTTGACAGAGGCTTACTCTGATAATCTACCTAGTTTTGTAGCACAGCCTCGTTTTGTTTAGTGGAGCCTGTATGGGAGAATTGAGCAAGCCTCACTGAAACAGCTTCATTTCTTGGTGGAATGCGCTCTCTGATAAAGGCCTCCTGAAGCTTGATTTTTGTGGGTACTAACATTTCTTGCACTGATCAAATGCAGAGTGTGAATAAGGTATTTAGTATTTACCTCCTAGTATTTAAACTCCAACCACTGACAAGGGCAGAGATGCAGTCATTTTGCTGGGATAAAATGGTTTGAATCTCTCTCTCTCTATGTCATCTCTTGTTTTTTGATCCAGTAGGTAATTTATTTTTATATATATGAATACTTTGGTCACTTATGTGAAGACAACTGATACGTCAATGGGAAGTGTTAGAACTCTTTTCTTCATGCAATTTTTAATTCTAAGAGATTTGCATACATTTGGAGTAACTTTTCTTCGCATAATGGATTACAAGTCTGCAAAGGGAATTTACAGCCCAATCCACGTTTTATGCCCCGCTTTTCGAACTTTGCTTACCAGTTCCATGGTGATACCTCTTTTGTGGCAGGTGGGAGCATGAAGTTGTGAAGCTGAGCTCTCTTGTCCCAGAGAACCAGCAGCCTTCACCAAACCAATTTAAATTCCAGTTCTAACTTCTGATTTCAGTGGAACTCTCTTCCAAGTAACATTTTAAAAGTAGTTCTTTTGAAGCTAATAAGGAGAAATCTGCAAACACTTGCTTAACTAAGTAATGATGGCTGTAGCCCTCGATATTCTACACAGAAGAGAAAAAATAATAGGAAAGGATATTTTTTAAAAAAATTGAATAGTATTCATTTTCAAGCATTTTGGAAGCTTGGTAGGTTTGTGTAGCTTCATAAACAATTAATGGCATTGCATTTTGTATAATTTAAAGTTTAATTGGATTATTTTTTTTAATCAGTCACCACTGATTGGTGAAAACATGGTCTCTGGCAACTTCTGTAGAAGAGGAAGCTGGAAATATCTTAAACCCAATGCATTTCCAAGCATTCTGTTGTTCAAAACTGTAGCAGAAGGAAGGGGGAAAAACGCTGTTGAACCATTAAAAAAGACACATGTCTTCAAGAACCTCGGTTGTCTGCCTACATACAGTAAGATGAAAAAGATGCCTTCGATCTCTGTCTGTCTGCAGTTTTTCCTTTCTAAATTTCTAGCAAGAAATTGAAAAGACTGAAATTCTGTTTCTACGGTGGAGCATCTTGAACTCTGACAAAAGTATGAATAATGCTAAAGTGCCACATGGTAGAACTCTTCATGTGGGCACTTTATGTGATATTATAAGATAATATGGGAAGCAACTAAACTTATATGAAGTGCTTGTGTATGTAAGTGGAATGTTGATTAATGGTTACTGCAGGTTTTTCTCTTTCCCACCCCACCCCAGTAATTTAAGCATTATAGATTTGTAAGGCCTGACATGGTGTCCATCTTAATGAAAGGAAAAGCACACACTTTCTTTCAAGACACATTATACAAAAAATAGTTTAGCATTCAGTTAAAAATGGCCTGCCATCCATGAAGGGTATGTCACTGGAAGTTCAGCATTCTAGTCCATATGCACAGGACTAGCCTTTTTCCACATGTAGATTTTAAACTTTTCTCCTCCCACTTTCTTTCAGTGTTTGTTCATGCATACTTACCAGTTCTTCTACAGCCAGTAATTATTGTAGTTTTATTTCATTCAAGAGACCTCCATTTGCGTACTAAAGGCGATTGCACTTGCTCCTTCAGCTGCCTACTCTTGGCATGAACCTTCGCTGAAGAACTCCCATATGACTGTAGCTCCACAGATCGTGAGCCAGTTTTTTGCTGTGGTCTCTGTAGCTCTTTTCCTATGTCTCTAGTTTTTCTTGTAGCCCTACTGCCATCTTCTCCTGGACAGGCAAGCCATGTATGTGAAAGGTTAGGGGAAATCTGGTTGCTTATGTGCCCTAGGCCAAAAAGGTCTATTTTAAATAGTGGCTTTCATAGTGTTTAGCTACTAAATACTGACCACAGTCCTCCATTCATCTTGCTTTCATAGAACTTTAGTAGGGCATAGAAATGCTACACCTTCATCCCCAAGTAGAGTGGAATATTTATAATAGAGTTTAGTCTATGCTATTTCTAGCATGGTTACCCCCTACCCTTATCTCTTCCCCCTTCACATTTAAGGTACCTTCAGTAAAAACACTCCCATGATTTTCCTTTGTCCTTCGTGCACTTGATGTTCTTGGCTCAGAGTTAAATCAAATAGAATACTGCTCTCCCAGGAAATTCACCTTCCTGTTACTTACCCAACATCCTGCTGTAGAGATTCCCTCTTTAAAGCTGTCTGTTTTGCCATGCCATCTCCCATCTCAACATTATTCATAGCTAGAATTGTGTGTGAATCATTTGCATACATTCCTGATTTGCTGTTTAGCATTAATGTCTATAATTAACAGAAACCGTATCAATAAGTGAAATGTTAATTGTCTTGTTTGTTCCACTGACGGGTGAAACTATCATCCATTATTAGTAATAGGCCAAGATCTCAACCTTCCTCACCTAGCCTCGGTGGGGTGGGGATTCTTTACTAGAATATGCAGTTTGTCATAGTTGACTTTGTGGTTCATGCTAACAAATTGCTATATCTGGAGCCTATATAGGGTACAAAAGGGAAGGGAGAGCAAAAACGTACCTGTCCAGTCTTGCACTCTCTCCCTGTGCTACTGGGATTAACTTGCTTAACTTCAGGAAAAGTTATTTCTGCCAATGACAGCATTCTGAAGAGTTTTGAAGATCATATGGAAATTTGCATTTCCAGTCTCTAAACTGCAGAAAATTAAGACTTCTCCATTCAAAGCTTCAGCTTTCATTATTTTTCACTAGCATATCTGCAGTAGTGGGAAAAATGGGTATTACACCTTCTCTAGTTCTATTATAATGTCTTTATTGCACGGCCACATTGTAACCTCACCACCACCTATTCTTCCTTACATCTATATCCTTTGTGCAAATGAAGACACAACTTCTGTACCTTTAAGAGCTATGTAGCGGAGGGAATTGGAACGGGTGAAATTTGTCATACAGAGATGAGCACTTGTGTAAACTGCATATTCTGTGCAACTGTTAAAGGTGCAGAAGCCCTATTTTCCTTGACACCTGATCATACTTTCTGGGATCATGTCTTAATGTTAATGCAGGCGACCAGATAGTTTGAAAACCATAGGTTCATTTTATTTTGAAACCAATTTTAATACATCGTGATCAATATTGCTTTCTTGTAAGTTTTATTAATATGAAAGGATTGGGGGAAGGTGATCAATTGCTTTCAAAAAGAGAAGTGTATTTCTGCCTGTATGCCTTCATCCACTTGTGTTTAGACTGTAAGCTCTTCAGTGCAGAGAATCTTTATCTGAAATATTAAATACGATGGACATCTGGGGCCTAATTAAACACAACCTAATTAAAATAGCAAACTTCGTCTTGTTTTTCTTTATGGTAAACCAAGCCTGCTTTTGTGCCAATTGTTAAACAGGATGTTTATGTAGTACATAACAGAGTCATGTTTACTGAAAAAAGCACCTAGGAAGGTAGTAGGTGCCATCCTAGAATTAACCAACCTGTAATCTTGAGACCGTTGAGAGCATCTGTGCATTTATTAGTTGTGGCGATTATTGGTTTAAAGCAAATATGCGGAAACACTGCCCCGTGGGCTGGATAGAGCCTGCAGGATTTCTTCATCTGGCCCAGCAGCGTTTTCCAGGATGGGGAAAAGCTGTTCTCTTTTATCAGCTCTGTTGATCAGAGATAACAGCTTTTCGGTGTTTTTGGTGACAAAGGAAGCCACTTACTTACTACACAGCACTGAAAAGCTGTTGTCTCCAATCAGCACTACTGCAGGGCTCTTCTTCCATGGGAAAGTTGTTGCCTTTCCGTGCAGCATAGTGAGAAAGAGCCCCATTTATAAGGTCAGGAGTCTTACAAAAGGCACGTACCCTTTAAGAAAAAACAACCCCTGAACCGTGTTTTTCTGCTCTTCCAAAAGCTAGAAACCTAAGGCTGCACAGTTGCCTGAGAATAAGCAGTATTTAATACAAGGGGATTAGACCTAAATAAATATGCATAGGATTGCACTGTGACTTTGAACCTATGCATTAGCTTTGGGCATAGAGTTGTTTGGTACAGGAAAAATGTGAACTAACGAAGTACAATACAGTGACGGAGGACAAAAGATTAATCTTAATCCTTAAATCATCAGGTGACTTTAGTATAACAATCCTTTAAAACTTAATCCTAACCTTTGGAAAAAGTCATACTCCCACCGATTGAAAAAAAAATATGCTTCAAGGTAAGGATGCCCTGGCTTTCTTCTTTTATGTATATATTTTATGGCAGGGATACACAAGGGGTTCTGCTCACTGTGCTAGCAGAAAATCTTGTTAATCTGATGAATAAAGCACTGAAGGCATCAATAAAACTTCTAGAAGAGCTTTTATTATTAGTAATGGATAAACTGCATGTCAGTATTACATAACAGGAAAACAAGCAGAAAATTTCTATTGCTTTTTTTATTTACAAATGGCTACCCTGGTGCATCAGAAGCCATACAAAAGACATGCACAGTGACATCGCATAGGAAGGGTAAATAACTTTATTTTGTGCTTCCTTTAAAAAACAACACTGATGCTGTTCTTGAATCCTGAAAATATACATAATTAAGGAAACCTTGAAAGATGTAGTATGTCATACTGAGGCAGATTCCCTTTCTAATATGCAATTACACAGTCATATGAGTAACTATACTGAGATGAGATGGGTTGGCATAAAGTGCTATGTGTAAATGAGAAGGAATTCTCTTCCTGAACTTCACTACGTTCACTTGACAAAGCATTGGCTTATGACTCTAAAAAAAATTATAAAATATGTTTAAATTTATTTTAATCACATAGGATAAAAATCAAACTACCTTAGAGTTTCCCATTGGATAGCCTTAAGTTGTTTACTTAATTTAGTTCTGAAAGTATATTATGCTTTAGTATTTAATGAGCCATTGACTGAGCAGGTTCTTCAAAGATAAAAGAAAAATACTGTAGCTAATGTGAGATTTGTCCCGTGACCTGGGCCTAATAAACTTCAGCTTAGTTTACTATTCGCTTATCACATCTGTGTACCAACGTTCCCCAACCTGGTGCCCTCCGGTTGTGTTGGACTGCAGCTCCCATCATATCCAGACAATCTGGAGGGCACCTAGCTGGGGAAGGCTGGTCTATACCACTCACCAAAAAAGGTCCTCATTTTAACAACCCTAACAGTCTATTCGGCTGAGAGATAGTGACATACTCCAGGCTACACACAGCGAGCTTCATGGCTGAGAAGAAATTTGAACACAAACTTCCCTGTCCATGATCCAAACTAGCTTCATCATGCTTTAAAGTTAAAATTATCCACCACTACCACTGAACAGGTATTACTTGATACTATAGAGGCCATATGACAGAGGCCTTACATTTCTTCATACCTGTTTTATTGCTGTAAGAAGTTCACAGATACTTAGGTCTAACATTATGGATCTGTGCTTGTCTTCTAAAGCCAGCTACACAAAATATGGGAATGGAGTCACGCATGGGAATATAAAATGGGACATTGCCCTTTCTTCCCTGAGGCTATTGCTCCTTTAGCAGGGAGAGAAACTTCCTGCTAAAGGAACGCATGGGAAGGCAGTAGATAAGCCTCATCTACTGCCTTTCCATGTACAGTGCAGGATACAGGCTATGTAGAAATCACTGGGGGGACTAATAATTGAAGGAAACAACCATCACTGACCTCACCGTAGCATCTTCTGTAGATGCTCAAACAATGGATACCACTGTCTGAAAGTCTTATTTGAAGGCAGCTGATACTACTTTAGTAGAGATACTTTACCTCAACAATGGGTTTGCTAAATGCCTTAAATATCTACCTGTTATGGACACAACTCCTCAGGAAGCCTAGATCTAATAAGTCCATTCCTCTGCTTTCCATTTTGCCCCTAACTTTGCACCTATGTTTTCCATTTATCCCCTGACTTTGCTCTAGATGGGCTCTCCAGATGGCTTACAGTCCTGTTTCATAATAGATAACACAATAGATAACACAAGACAGAAGATAGAGGAATGCTAGTACAATAATTTCCCTCTCATAACATGCTACTACAAAGTCCTGCAACAAGAAAATGGGCTTCCTTTTTCTGAAAGCCAAAAGAGCCTTATGGAGGTTGCTGGGATGTAAATTCCATGAAGGTGCCTATATAATCACTCTACTCATAGGCTTGGATCCAGGGTTGCAGCTCTGTGAACAGAAGGGCTGCTTCCATTGGTGGAGGGAACTGGGATTGAGAGAAGGCTCCCTGCTGGTCAAGTGGGACAGTGTGGTGATTTTAACTGATTTCTTACCCCTGTAGCCCCTAGCACCACCTTCCATGCTCTTCTGGATGATCCACAACCCTCCAGAGTAGTTTTGCAGGGGCATAGGGAACTATAGGAGAGAGGGAATCTGTTCCCTATGCCCCTGCAAAACTCATGGGATTATCCAGTTCACGGAGTTCTGCTACATGCAATTCTGAATACAGCCCATAGTCTTTGAAGCAAGCCTAGGAGTTCATTATTCCTAGTTTCTTTTAGATAGCAAAAAAAGTTTATAACAGCACAACTCCATGCATGTACTCAAAACTGCCATTCCATTCAATAGGGGCCTTATCTCTATGTAAGTGGAGATAGGATTGTAGCTTAAGGGTGCAATCGTATGCATGTGGAGGGAGCAATCCTTTGGCCGCTAGACAGCGGCTAGACAGTCATAGGATATGGTGTTTTCTGGGAACCGTCCTCAGAGTCCATGCTCCGAGGTCAGTTCCTGAAGATCCGACTCCCCCCCACTCCCGCACTGCTTCGGAGGCAGTGTGAAACAGCCCTATCTGCGCTCACAAGAGCGAGGAGCAGCCAGAAAGGGGCATGGCTGGGGGCATTGGGGGTGGGGAGAGCATAACTGCCTGTAGCCTCCTTCCCCGCTCCGTGCTCCAATGGCTAGACAGCTGCAATGGGCTCTCTAGCCGAAAAAACAGGGCAGGAGAAGTGTGGAGGGAACGATCCCCTCCATGCTTCTCCTGCCCTGCTTTGGATAGGCGGTTGCCTCCAAGTTTGGAGGCGGCTGCCTATCTAGATAAGATTGCTCCCTTAGATAGAAAATAGTCCTACAACTCCCAGTATTCCCCAGCTAGCCATGCTGGCTAAGGAATGCTAGGAATTGTAGGACTTTCTGTTTAAAGAAGTATACGAGTGTACCCTAGGTGTACTGTCCATTTTATATTATAGAAACGTGTAACTTAAATAGTTCACTGTCAGGTACATTCCTCTTTAGCACTGTCATTGGATTATGAAATCATACAGTTCAAATAGCAAATGATGTGACCACATAGTTCTTGCCCACTTCCAGTTTTGTAACACCACAAATCAAATAGACAATATTGTTAAGATAAGTTGGTGCTTTCAAAAATCAATGTGGTGTGTGATTGTGGAAGTTGTTCTTTAACATCCAGTCCCTCAACCCATTTAGGTATGGAGAACTAGTTGCATTTTTTGGCGGGTCCAAGCACACACTCATGTGTGAGTGACCTTGAAAAATCAGCATCACAAACACAAAGCAATATGGTAAATTCAATTTTTGTGTGAAACAGAATGATAAAAACAAAACATTTCCTAAGAAGATCTACACAATGCAAACAAAGTGATTTGGAGTTCTGCAGTCACTGTAGATTATCTGATCAACTTTAGTATATAGTTTGAACTAATTTTCTAACAATATTGAACCTTCAACATTCTGAAAAGCAAGCATTTGAACCTGGGCTAATAAGTTACTTTCAGAAGTAAATAGTGAATACACAAGTTACATGCAACGATATTCATGATTTACTCCAATAAACCAGATATCTTGTGCCTGTGGGCTGGCGGGAGTGACTGCTCACACAATGGGGCTTTCACGCTTCTAAAACTAATCTGAAACTAGTGTTTCTCCTCGTTTGTAGTCATTCTTAGAAATGCGAAAGCCCCGTTGTGCAATTGGTCGCACCCACAAGCACAAGAGAACCAGAGGAAGTGGAGTGACCCTGTTGGATACTAAACACTAAACTAAACTTAAAAAAACCCTAAACACATTTACTAGAGAGTAAAAACAGAAGGATTCACTGAATAAGCATGCATAGGACTATGCTGCACATCTTGCATTTTAGTCTTTTTAATTATCATGTAAGCCACAGTATAAACTGCTTCTCTACAGCTAGCAGCATGGTTGGTAAGTTGTGATCAAGAAAAGAGACTTGTGATTAAAATTGCAAAAATAGTTTTGGAAATGGGGGAGAGAAGGGCGTTGCACAGTTCAAATATTTGTGCAATTAGAATTCAAACATTGTGCTAACACCCAGATGTTGCACCATCTTTTGCCTAATCCCTATGCAATGTCACGGTTTTACAAACAAGTTTTCAATCACAGATGATGTTCCTGAACTAAGTTATGCATGACAGTGGCAATCATGAGACATTCATCTGGAGCTGGTTTTGAATCACACCACATGTGGGTGATAAGTAACCATAGGGGAAGAACTTATGATGGGGAAAGGCAGAGAGAAAAGAAAAAAGGGGTGATGGGAATGTTAAGTTTGAATTGATATTTCTTCTTCTTTTGATAGCCATTTCCACAGTAGAAATCTATTTAATTCCATTAATTCTGACAGCATTTATACTATGAATTCAATGAATGTAGAGTAGTTATTGCAGAGACTGTAAGAATTCAGCACAACTGATATGTATTTAGAAAGGCAGTAAAATTATCTACTGACTTTCAAGCTTGAGGTATGGAAACGTTTTTGGTAAATCAACATTTTTTAACTTCAAATTGGTAATCTTTGCCTACATGAGGACTGTATTCTTCAGTGCTTATTTCAATGAACCAGACAAAGTTTTATTGCTATTCCAGAAACTGCTATTCTATGTTGACATATTTTGTTCCTTTCACGCAGCCCAAGTACTAAAATATTAATTCAGTTCCACAAACAAACCAAAAGGAGTAACTAACCATTTGACCATAGGAAAAACTAAGTATATTAAGCTATTGTAAAAATAGTGTTTAAATAAATCGTTAACACAAACAAAAGCTATGACAAAGGCATTTTTATTTCCCCAGATATTTCATGTTTAAATAGATCATTTCAACAAAAACAAAGCAACATTGCCACCAGGGATGCATAAAAAAATTAACGTTCTGCACATCAAGCCATAGAAAAGGCAGACCTAAGCTGGCTTGGAATTTCCCACAGAAAACTTTCATGTACATAAGACACAAACATTGCACTGGATGCAGGTCTTCTACTATACACTTCAGATACTTTCTTGTTTCTTAATAGTTAGAAAAATAAAAGTCTTAAAATTCTCATGGTGGCAAATTTAATGTGCCAAATATCCTTTCTCCCCTTTAAAACTCAAACATAGCTCTATGAATTGTGAATTTCCATCTTTAAGCATATGATAATTGACAAATACATAACTGTCAGGCTTATTCTTTTTATTATAATTTCTAGTCTTCACAAAAAGCTCGATTCCCACTTTTCACAGAGTGGAAGCTTTCCAAACTTAACATATATTACACATACTTACAAGTTGTTCTGACAGTGAAGATGAACATGTTTAAATTGTAAGGGCACCAAAAGGCTTCAAACCAAGGGCACCTTTCTGAGGTATGGAGAGACACAGGTCATGTCCTTAATACTTGGAACATATTCAGAATGCTAATGGCAAGGTGAAAGCAACGTTATGACACTCAACACAATAGCCAAGTAATCAGCTCCTTCTTAGGCTCCAAAATGAAGAAAAGTAGCAACACAGCAGAACTGACTGAATTGTCCTTTCCCAAACTAAAAGCTGGTATATGTTCTTTTATGTAAGACAAGAATAACCAAGGAGGAAATGAGGAGAAAAGAGAAGAGCACCTGGAAAGTGGCATTAGAAAAAGATGACCAAAGAATATCAGATTGCTAGTGGAAATTTCTAGTACAATCATCATATTGGCCTGGTTTACCCATAACACTAAGCCATAGTGTGATTTGTTGAAATTTGGCTTGTGCCCAAACCTGTCCCTACAAACCAATTATGGTTTGTTAACCAGCTACAAACCATAAACAGAAGCCATGTTTGTCTGTTGGCCAGTGAAGTCTGACTTGGTTAAACCATGGCTTGTCTTGGCTTATCCCTGGCTTATTTGTGCTGCTGTCCTCCTTGAAACAGAGGTCCCAGTAAGAATAGCCTGAAAATGAAACCATTCGGAGGGCTGACAAAATGGGTGGGAGAGAAACAAGCCAGAAATAGGGGAAACAAGCTGCAGTTTCCTCGTCTGCAAGACAATTCATGGCTAAAGCAAAAGACCATGGTTAACATAAGCCATGGCTTAGTATTATGTGCAAATGCACATATAATGTTATATGTTCTTATGAGTGGTTGGACATGGCAGAAAGGAGTGAAAGAGGGAATTGGTTGCCTGGGTGGAGAGTAGGCCTTCTCCAGCAAGGCAGGTAGCTTTCACTAATATGATTATAATATCTATTTATTTTTTATTTAAAATATTTCTTGGCTGCCTTGCAGCGCGGAATCCCTCCCAAGGTGGCTTACAGTAATAAAATACATAAAAACAGTTAAAATATTAAAAGTGATAAAAACATAAAAACAATACAAGCAACAATAAAACCAGCAACAATGTTAACAGCAGTACCAGCAACAATAGCAGTCATATCGCGAGAAGACCAAGGTAAAATAATATGTTTTCAAGGCCTTCTTAACAGTCTGCAATGACAGAGCATGGCGGACCTCCGATGGCAGCTTGTTCCAATGGTGTGGGGCTACTGCAGAGAAGGCACTCTCACGAGTGTTCACCCACCTGACTGCTCTCACAGGTGAGCAAGTGAGAAGGGCCTCTCTTTCTGATCTTAAAGTGCGGGCAGGCTGATATGGGTGAAGGCAGTCCTTCAAATAACTTGGTCCCAAACCATTTAAGGCTTTAAAGGTCAAAACCAGCACTTTGAATTGGGCTTGGAAATGCACTGGTAACTACTGCAGCTGGCACAGTATAGGCATCATGTGATCGAATCTCCTCGCTCCCACCAATATCTGGGCGGCCGTGTTCTGCACAAGCTGGAGTTTCTGAACCGACTTCAAAGGCAGCTCCACATATAGCGCATTACAGTAGCCCAGCCTGGATGTGACTAGTGCATGGATACCTGAGGCAAGGTCCGTCCTCTTCAGATAGGGCCACAGTTGACGTACCAGCCTAAGCTGGTAAAAAGTACTCCTGGACACTGTAAGCTCAGAGTCCAGGAGGACTCCCAGACTGCACACTTGGTCTTTCAGGGGAGCGCGACCCCATCTAAGACCAGTTGTAAACCTCCATCCGAAGTATCTGGTTTCCCAACCCACAGTACCTCCATCTTGTCTGGATTAAGTATCAGCTTGTTCACCCTCATCCATTCCAAAACAGCCTCCAGACACTGGTTCAAGAGTTCCACAACATCCCTGGGATGTGCAGATGGAAACGAGAGGTAGAGCTGAGTATCATCTGCATACTGATGACATTTCAGCCCAAACCTCCTGATGACTTTCACCAGGGGTTTCATGTAGATGTTAAAAAGCATGGAGGACAAGATAGAACCTTGCGGCACCCCACAGGCTAATGGCCATGGGGTGGAACTGAAGTCCCCCAGCACCAATCTTCTGAGACCGCTCCTCCAGAAACGACTGGAACCACTTTAAAACTGTGCCTCCCCAGCCTAATCCAGATAAACGATCCAGAAGGATACCATAGTCAATGGTATTGAAAGCCACTGAGAGGTCCAGAAGAACCAACAGGGTTGCACTTCCCCCATCCATTCCCCACATAAGTCATCAACCAGGGTGACCAAGGCTGTTTCCATTCCATAACCAGGCCTGAAACCAGATTGGAATGGATCTAAATAATCAGTTTCATCCAGAACGGCTTGGAGTTGTGAGGCAACCACACGCTCCAGTACCTTGCCCAAGAATGGCAAATTTGACACAGGGCGGTAATTATCTGGAACTATAGGATCTAAATTTGATTTCTTCAGTGAGGGCCTCACCACAGCTTCTTTCAAAGCTGGGGGGACCTCACCATCCCTCAAGGAGGCATTTACCACCTCAGAGGTCCAGATATCCATCCCAGCTCTGGCAGATTTCACAAGCCAGGAAGGGCAAGGATCTAAAAGGCAAGTAGTAGGCCTCAATCCTCCAAGTAGTTTGTCAACATCCTCAGGTTGCACAAGCAGAAAGGTATCCACAGCATGACTAGATGGTGCACCAGCCCCATCCATATCAAACTCTGTCAAAACAATGGCATCCAAGTCAGCACGAATATGAGCGATTTTATCTGCAAAGTGTCTGGCAAAATGCTCACAGGAGGCCTTTGAGGGTTCAAGTTCTTGTATAAGGCCTATGCCCAAGAGGCCTTTAACCACATGAAAGAGCTCTGCTCGATGACACTGAGCAGATGCAATGATGGTGGAGAGGTAGGATTTTTTCGCTGCTATCACCACCACAGAATACACTCACAAGTGGATTCTTACCTGTGTTCAATCGTATTCATTCCAAGTCTTCTGCCGTTTGCACTCCAATCGTCAACACAGTCGTTTCATCACCTTCAGCTCCTCAGAATACCAAGGAGCTGACACTAGGTTGAGGATGTTTGGGAGCGATCATATCGATAGCTCGGGTCATCCCCTCATTCTGAGCAGTGACTAGGACTTTGGAAGGACCGCTGGCTAAGCCTGCAGGAAAATCCCCAAGAGACCTCAAAAATCCATCCAGATTCATCAGTCTCCAGGGGCGGACCATCAAATTTGGTCCCCCACCCCTGTGGGGGGTTACAGGTGGCCTGAAGGTCAAAACTGGGGTCACTACTGGCTCCCCCACCTGCAGATCATTTTCTCCCAATCCAGCACAGAAAACCAGGTCCAAAGTGTGTCCTGCCACATGTGTTGGGCAAGATATTATTTGAGACAGGCCCATGGTTGACACGGCGGCCATGAAATCCTGAGCCGCTCTTGACAAAGTAGCCTTGGCATGAATAGTAAAGACCCCCAAGACCATAAGCTTTGGGGTCCTCAACATCACGCTCGAGACCACCTCAGTCAGCTCAGGCAGGGAGACGGTTGGGCAGTGGGGTGGGCAGTACACCAACAGAATCCCTATCCTGTCTCAGGTGCCCAACACCAGGTACAGACAAAACTGGTTGACTGTTGGATAGGGAATCTGACCAGGGGAATAGAATCCCTATAGACCAAGGCTACCCCTTTGGTAACTATATCTCTGGTATTCATGGTGGCTCATAACTGTTCCCACTACAACCTAAGAAACTCCTCATCCGAGAATTTCAGGGACTTTTAGCCAGAAAAATTTCCACTCCGCTCCCTATATTCTCCTTGGACTCAGAAAAGCACAAAAGTAAATGTGTACAATAGTCATAAAGCTTATTTAATAAAAGATGGAGAATGAGAGTCCTAGCCTAGGTTTGAAATGCCCTTTGATGATTTCTTTAGAAAATTACTTATATCTCTATTTACATTTTTGCTTGAGCTACAAAGTACCCAGCCTGAAGAACCATAGGAGAGTGGCTGCATGGAAGGAGAACAGACAACACAGAAAGCCTGCAAGGGTGACAAGCTTCTGGCTAATACTTCACCCTATTGCAGGGAAATAATAAGAGCAGTTCCTGACATATTTGTGGGCTATCAGGTGACCCCTTGCTTTCACACCACAATTGTGTGCAGAATTTATAAGTAAAATGTACAAACCAATTTAAGGTATAGGAGTTTTCAGCCCACTTTTTTCAATTGATCAATGAAAAAAGGAGACTCCAGCCCAACTTTTATATTCTTGATATGATAAAGTAATCACAAGTTAATTTTGTCAGGTCAATTCACAACGTGTTTATCATTTCATGGCAAACACTTTAAATCTAGAGTTTGTTGTGCCATGGCCTATGTGAGGGTCCAATCACATCAAATATCACCAGGGAAATTTGACATTATGAAATATGTGATTTTGCAACATCAAGGAAAAAACTGAAAAATTAGGACAAAGTGATTTCGGTTGTGTTCCTTGACTCATTAATATGCCAATAGTTAGGTAGCATAGGAATCAGTATAGATTGAATCAGAACTACATTAGAATGAGTTAGGGGTTCAACAACAGCAACAGTCCTCCCTAGGCTAGGTCTACACTAAAACATTTAAGCTGGTTTTATTTTGATGGAATGTTTATGGCTTTCCCCATGGAACTGTAGTCTTGCTTGAGTACTGAGACATCTCTATGGGTGTTTTCAATCAGTTTCCAAGTACGGACAGAGTTCCAATCAAGGAAAATTTAGGATTGTAGTGCAGATATGTACTGCAGTCCTCTATCTAGTGATACTAGAGTAGTTTCACTGTTGTGGCTGAACTGCTTCAGACTTACTGGGCTGAAGACTGCATCTGAAGACCCCAAACATTAGTGCCAGCATATCTACTTAAACACTTATATGTTAGAGCAGCAAATCTTAAAATCAGGTTATTCATCTTAAAGTAATAATTATTGGCCACTAATGTTTTGGTTTGTTTAAAAGATGTAGATTAGTTTCTCAATAATATTTTCATTAAATAAGTGTGTGGTTAGAGACTACATTTGAGCCGATTCTGCCTATTTTGGAAATGAGCTGAGATGTCACTCATCAGCCTACAATTGGAAAATGAAAATACAAAGAACTTAAGCTTTCCTATCACATAATCTATTCTTATATTAAATATGTGTCTAGCCATTAGAAACTTGGAAGGGTTATTGTTCCTGTCCACCAGATGGTTTGCAAATATTTATAACTGGGCTGTTATAAATACAAAAATAACCCAACTCCATATTCTACACTAAGCTCCAGTTTAATTTAAATTCAAAAATCTGAATATAAAAGAGTGCAAAAAATGTGATGTTGGTAGTATTATTGGAATTTCAAAACAGCTAGACGGCGTTTCTCCAAACCTTTTAAAAAAAGAAGACAAAAAACCTTTCAATCCAAGACACTGCTGTCTCAAATTTTTGCAGGGTATAAAATTTCTTTAGAGCCAAGATACAAACCCCTGTAAAAATGGGGTTTATAATGGATATGCTCAGACTCTTAGTTATAGCAGTACTTATGTATTCCATTATAATACAAATATACATAATATCTATTTTCTCAGGATTGTTTCCCAGAGAACATTCTTTATTTTACAAAAACTCACTAATCTTAAAAGCTTATAATTAGTTGCATCGTCCCCATAAAGAGTATGATTTCACTTATTTCTAAAAGCTACAACTAACAACTACTACAACAACTAACATTCAGAGTACATTCAAGATAGGGAAGAAATTACTACTACTTAGAACACACTGATCGTTATAATGAAACAGCAGCAGCTGAGGGAAAATAGTTATTCATTCAGGCATCCAGCTTATTTAATATTTTATATTAAAATTCAGGACGTATAAAGTCTCTAGCTTGGATTGATAACCATTATAAGCACATCAGCAAATCATTCTGAATGTTGTGCTATCCTATAATCAATAGCCATGGCCTCCATCTATTTTCTGTACAACATGGGCCTGTGTACCTCAAAGACTGAGATTTAGATGACATTACTTGGTGGTAAATTCTAACAGGGTTTAATGATTACAACTGTACTAACACTATCACCTGGTTCTTTAAGTATATATTTTGACACTCTTCCTGAAAATTATCACAGAATGCATATCAGAAAAAAATACAAATAAAGGCTTTCTTCGTATGCTGCAGACATACAAAAAGGCAACAGTCTCTAACTGTTGTTTTCTTCTAGTGCAAACAAATTTATTGGCTGAACTGCTGCAAAGCCCAATTTCTGACTTGTTTTTGTAAATTATATAAAGTGGCAAAACTAGTGACCTAATGCAAATGTAAGCTCTCAAGTAGAACAAAGGAAAGAGAGACATTCTGGTTTCATTGATTTCTCTCAGGACCTCATGAAGACAAAGCAAAGAGAAAGGCACAAGTTTCAGATCTCATTGATAGTCCTCTCAGAAGGACAGTACTCTGAGGTGCCTGGGGACGCCATGTAGAATGACTGGGTTTTCCTTTTTAATCTGGCTCGCTTGTTAGCCAGGGAGAGACTGCGACGGCTTGAATTAATGATTTCTGAAATGAACTTTTTGCAGTCCACACACACCTCCATGGTGCTCCAGTCCTCCATTAGCTCTTTTGGAAATAGCGCTTCATCTGATTTATCTACAGACTTTGACTTTGAGGACAACCTGAAAACAAAGGTACAATTCTGTTCTTATTAGTGTCACATCTTTCCAACTATACTAAAGAGGTAAACTCTGCTTACCCCAAAACAACATTTTCTCTCTCAGGTCTTCCAGTCCTAGTGTAATGGTCTGATTCACAAGTAACAACAACCCATGGGTTGTTTAAACTATGGATTGTCGGGGCCGCATGGGAGCAAGCGAGCTGCCTTCTCCCTGCCTGCTTGCCACTTCCACTTTGCATCTGCTTTCAGCAATGTGCGAACCCAGAACTCTGGGTTGTTGAGGAACAGCAAGCCAGAGTTTGAACCCATGGTTTGTTGTTGGGTTAAAACTCTGGACTGTTGTCCCACAACAACCCAGAATTCTGGCTTTACACATTGCATCAAACAACCCAATGGGGTGTTCCTGGGTTGTTGCTGGAAATGGATGCAAAGCAGAAGCAGTGAGTGTGCAAGAGGCAACGTGCTCACCTGCTCTGCTACAGCCCTGCCAATTAATGGGTTGTTTAACGAATTAGCGTTACGCGAGAACCAGGTCAAAGAGGAGAGAGAAGAAACAAATCAGGTTTGCGTGATCACTCACATGCTGGTCCTAGGCTTGCATGATGGCTTGGGTGGTTTACAAACCACCCTGAAACCCAATAGCTTTTTCTAGGGCCTCAGGGTGGTTTGTAAATGATCCCAGCCAGCCACCCTCACCAGGTTCAGACGTCACAACAACCCATGCCCAGCAAGGGTAATTATGCTAATCAGGCAGCTTACAATTGGCATGCATGGGGAAGGAAAATTAGTCACCATGGTCGGTTTTCCTTCGTGATTATGCAAACCTGGCTTATCAGGGTTTCTTGTAGCCAGTTATAATTCATAAAAGACACAGTTTGAATTGTAAGAAAATTGTTGTGTTATTTGGTTAGCATTTGTGGAGGCATTATGGTCTTAGAGAAAGGACTTGTACAAGCAATATAGAGAAAAGGGAATGTTTGCAACTGGGCTTGCAGAAACAGACTGCCCTGCTCCCTCCAACTTTCTGAAAATGCTACACAGAGGGTCAGGAGATCCTGCTGAATTGGGTGAACTGTGGTGCAGGGAGATCCTCCAAAACCGGGTGGAGACACCTTTGGTGAGCGGAGCCCTTCCATCCACAGAGGGAGGATCCTGGATCCAACCTTAGTTTGTTTGTTTTTAAATCCACCTTAGTGATACGATTTGAATGGCAAACATAAGTTTGGAGAGTGAATTATATCTGTTTCTCCAACACATTATGAAAAATTTTACAGAAAAACACAACTCCTGTAAACCCCAATCTATAACAGATAATTTATAATTTAATTCAGTTCCAAACAAGTAACGTTACTTTCTTGCAGCCAAAGCAAGTAAAAGTTCTTTCGCACTCAAAGACTAACAAATTTATTATGACAAGAACTTTTCACAGGCAAAAATTAGTCAAGATAATTAAAGTATTTCTCTCAACCTACCTGAAGACTGGAAAAATGCAAGATTTTTCTTGCAGATGAAAATTTTGGATGCACCTGTATGGTTGTATAGTTAAAGATAAACATTTTAAATCCAGTTTCATCCAACCTCTTCAGGCCAGGATCTAAAGAAGACCATATGTACACCAAGGTTGCCTTCCAGGTTTTTAGTTTTTGCTGATTTCCCCTTCCAGCACCAACCTCTTATGCTTCATGGAATTCCACTTCCAAAAGTCCACCAACCTTTTCAGGGAGCGCTAGGGTCTGTCACTGAAAAAGGGAGGCTGAAATCCTTCTCTAGATTGCACACGGCCCTTTGACATATGCATGGACATTTGTTGAAAGGGTTATAAATGGCTAAAATACACTTCTAAACATGTAACAAACTATAGAATATAGACTATGAAAGTAGCTGTTTGTAGATAAAATATCTACCCTGATCTTAATCAGAAGCATTACTTACCTTGGCATGCCCTTCAGTGACCGGTGATGGCTAGTGGAAGGTTTATCTGGCCTCATAAAACTCTCTCCTTTCTGTAAAGCAGAAGGTCCCAGAGAAAAGATGGGAAGAGTGGAATATGGTTTTGATGGTAGGCGCATCTGTCACAAGGCAAGAGGACAACAATGAGATACCATTACCCTGAGATCATGTGTGCCATCGCATGGACTTCTGTAGCAACTTAATCCAGCATATCCTCAAAGGTATTAACCCAAAGTAAGTGAATTGTAGACTCAGCAAAGCACTATGGCTACATGGACTCCATCCATTTGTAATGGAGACTTCTATAGGAATACTATAAAAACAAATATTGTAAATGTTACCAGAACAGTAAAAGGAACACATATGTACTAATATGTATATATGACAACTATTAGATTCAAAGGAGGGAATATTGTAAAGATGTGTTGGTGGAGTGTTACAATTTAATTTTTTTTATATATTTTGTTATTTTTGGGTGGATGTAGTGAAGCAGTCATGCCTGGTGGATTACACCATCAACTTTAAGAAGGGAAAGGATTTATAGATTTCTTAACTTACCTTTTTACAGCATTGTGAGCATACAGGCCTGTATAAGAGAAAGGAAATACATGGTTTACTCAGCTGAAAGTAGTATTATTGTGCGTCTCTCTTCAAAAGCTGTATTGCATTTTTCTCATTAAAATGTTTTAAGAACTACATACTACTTTTTAATTTAATTGGCTATTTCACCTTTAAGTTAAATACCACAAACTCAGTAGGAGGCCAGAAAAAGGATCGAGATTGGGAATGGGATCCAAAGGATCCTGTGCACATCACTTGGATCTTGCCCAATTTCCTGTTCCAAATGCAACTTTTGTGCTGCAGAGGTTTGCCTAATGTTTGGGCATGGCTTGGAGGGGACCTGAGAAGCCATGGTGGGTATGCTTCATAAGCAGTCCTACAAATCTTGGCCAGTATCTGGATATCAGAAACCTAAGTGAAATGAATGAAAATTGACTGCATTTCCATTCTCCTAAGAAGAGGAAAATTAACAATAATTTTCCTTTTCTTAGGAGAGCCAGTGTGGTGTAGTGGATAGAGTGTTGGACTGGGAGTTGGGAGATCTGGATTCTAGTCCCCACTTGACCATGGAAGCTCACTGGGTGACTTTGGGCCAGTCACAGACTCTCAGCCCAACCTACCTCACAGGGTTGTTGTTGTGAGGATAAAATGGAGAGGAGGAGGATTATGTATGCTGCCTTGGGATCCTTAAGGAGAAAAAAAAGATGGGATATAAATGTAATAAATTAAAAAACCTGACATGTTTAAATTCTGTTTAACGTCCAAATACCACCACTTTTCCTCTTTCAGTTACATAACCAAATGTGAAAATTATTTTTAAAAAGTCAGTCCTCTATCTAGGACTCTGCTGCTACAGCCAAAGGCTTACCTTTTACAAAACTGACAGGTATAGGACCAGGTGAAGAAAGAAAACCTTCTTGTTCGGCAACAAAAACAGAGCTACAAAAATTAAGAAGAGCATATGGCATTAGGAGGCCTTTCTAGAAATCAATGTATATATGCCCATACAGGGACCTCAGTAAAGATAAACTGTCTGAAGTGGAGATTTAACCACCCTTTTGATTGAATTAATCAGTGAAATCAAATTTGTTAAAAGGGGGAGCTTCCCCACTCTTCATAAAGTGTGTGAAATGTTTCCACAATCTTTTGTTAACTCAAGTGTTTTCTTCCAGATCAAGTAATCTGACTGCACTGTCCTAAAAGCATGCTTACTCAGAGGTAAGTCCCACTGAGTTCAGTGGGTTGGATCCAGTGTTTCACCTAGCAGAATTCTGCTGGTTCTAGAAGGAAGAGGTAGGGTGGCAATTTCCGCAAATCCCTCCTTCCCTCTGCGGTCCCTGTGCCCTTTAAAAGGCTGTTACAGTGGACTGGGAGACCTTACAGAACTGGGAGGTGGTGCTGGGGGGCTGCAGAGGGAAGGGGGAAATGGTAAAAATAACCACCCTGCTCCCTTTCTCCAGCAGGGAGCCTCCATTGGATCCTAGTTCCCTATGTGAATGGAAGCAACCCTTCCATTTGCAGAGCAGCAAATCTGAATCCAACTCAATAAGTCTTTCCTACTTGTACATAGGCTTGCACCCTGAAGCATTTCCATGATTCTCAACAGAACTGAATTACATGTAACACTCTTTTAGGAGGCAAAGTCCACCTTTCCGCAACTTTTAACTACCTGTTTGTATATACAAAAGAATGGTTTAAGTGTGTGAACAAGGTAACTAATTAATTTAGGGTGCAATGCTATGGATGTTTGGACAGAAAGAAGTCCTATAACTCCCAGCTGGCTGGGGGATGCAGGGAGTTGTAGGACTTTTTTTTCTGTCTAAACATCCAGAGCATTGCACCTGGAGGGAGCAATCCTTTGGCCCCTAGACATTGTCTGAGAGGCCATAAGATACTGGGGATTCCCCCCTCAGAGGTCAGAGACAGTGCTCCAACCTCAGAAGGGGGAGTCAGAGATCTGCCCCCCTTCCCCTGCCCCCATGCAGCTGGTGTGGAAAGAACTGCATGGTTGCCCTCCAAGATCAGGAACTCGACCTTGGAATGGGGGAGAAGGGGGTGTTTTGGAGAGTGAGGAGACCAGAGAGGCCAGGATATGAGCTATCCTGAGCCTCTGCCAGCCTCCTTCCTCCCCCTCCAAACTGCTCTTGCTAGATGAGCTAAAAGGCTTGTCTAGCAAAATATGCAGGGTGGGAAGATGAAGATCACTTCTGCTGCTCCTCCTGCCCTGCATTGGATGACCAGAATCCTCTGAGCTGCACCCTAAATTGATTTAATTAGGGTGCAATCCTATGGCTGCTAGACAGCGTCTAGATGGCCATAGGATTTTTCATTTTCTGGGAACTGTGCGCCGGCTCTGAGCTCGGTTCCCAGAAAGCTGACTCCCCTCCTCCTCCCCCACCTTGTAGGCTGCGTGGTTAATCCTCAGCTCCATGCTTGGAAGAGCAGCACAGAATGGCCAAAAAGGGGGTGTTCCTGGGGGAGGGCAGAAGCGCTGTTATGATGCACCATCTGGCCTCCCTCCCCTCCCCCTGCTCCGAGGCGCTCTGGCTAGACAGCAGAAATCAGCCATCTAGCCACAAATGCAGGGCAGCCACAGCACGGAGGAGAAGATCCCCTCTGCACTCTGCCTGCCCTGCACTGGATCGTCGGTTGCCCCCAAGTTCAGAGGCAGCCGACTATCCCCGTAGGATTGCGCCCTTAAACAATGAATTTAAGAAGCATAGTTTTAAGTGCTTTGGGGATATTCTAACTTGGTATTTTAGAGCCTTTAGTAACATTTGACTGAATTTCTTCTCCATACCCACTATCAGTTCTCTGGAAAAATCAGTGGAATTAGTCATACCTTTCCCTTCTTGAGGGCAGTATAGACATCTTTATACTGCTGGTACTTCTCTAGCTCAGCCTTCACCAGGACTTGACGGATATGCATTACTTCTTCCACAGTGAGAGCCAGGCATTCCACTGGGTAACAAAACTCCTCCTGAAAGCCAAAATCCTCTATTAATATGCACCTCATAGTATCTCCCAGCCACCAGCTTAGAGGGTCAGCCACCTGGTTAGTAATTTGAGGGAAAGAGATTTTACCATCCAAACTGGAAGAGCATTTTCTGATCTATAGGCATCACGAGTTTCAAGATGTCTAAGAGTTTGGATGTGTAACCAAAAGCAGCCCAATATCTACTAAAAACTTATTATTATCTGTTAAGCCAACCACTATGTTATAAACATCATAATTGTGATTTGATGCATAAAGATGCAAAACAATGTCACCTGCCTCTGAAAACACAGGTGCTCATTTTTACTGAAATTTCTTTGACACTCTGTGATGCCTAGAGCAGCCTGAGAAATGGTTAGTAGCCCAATCCAAAAGAAATCTTTATTCTGTGGTCTCATATGCAGGTAACATGCAATTCTAAATACCGACACACACAGATTTCAGTTACCCCACAGAATGTAAAAGCAATGACATTTTAAACTTCAAAGATCTTTATAGTTCTGTTAATAGCAGAAATACTAATCCAGAAATGAAGGTTTTGTGACAGAAACTAGTATTAAGTAGAACTATTTTCTGATACTAAAACTCACTAGCACGTTAGACCATCAGTATTGCTGGTACCACAGAATAAAAATGTATATTCCCAATTATAATTTAGCCTATTGATTGCATAAATCTAGCTAAAAGACAGAAATCCTTGGAATATTCGACCATATTATACTTTGCAATCTGGCATGTAATTTATGCAACATGGCATGTTAACCCTATCTTCACCTTGCCATAGGCAGATCACAAGGCTGAGGTTGAGCGACCATGGCTTGTGCACAGGCAACCAGTGATCCATGGCTGAGCTAAGACTTTAATCTAGGTCCCATATTATTAGCTCTCAGGTAAAAATGGTAGGAAATTTCACTGTGAATGCAAGCATAATGATGCAAAATTGCAATTAAACAACCAAAACTTAAAATGTAAATTAATTGCAAGTTATTTCATTTTATATAGTTTTAAGATGATTCTGTCTTTTAGTTAGAAAGGAAAAATCATTTATGATGCACACCTGGTAAAAATGAACATACAGAAGACACCATATTTTTAAGAACTGCTGTCTTACCTATCTAGAAATGGAACATACACAGAAACTTCATCCTGCTTAAGGTGCCCGCAAAAAGTCTAAAATTGAATTAAATCTGCCTTTGCAAGCATTAACTTGTTTGCCCTTATTGAAGATGCCTTGTTTTCTGGAGAGCAAAATTTAATAGAGTTTGCTTTGAACTGTGCTTCAAAGCAAATAGAACACCTTTCCTTATCAACAAGGTTTGTGATGTCTTCCCAGTGCCAGATGAATTTTTGTTTTAAACTTTCCCAGGCTTTTTAGCTTTTGTTGATCTGTTTTATTTGGATGCTGCTGTTATAGAGATATTATTTGTAGCTTAGTTTAATGTATTAGTTACTTTAATTAGTTACTTTTAATATTTTACTGTAAGCTGCCTAATACTGGATTGGATCCTGAGATACCCTTCTATTTGTGAAAGGGGCTGCAATTCAGTGGAGATTTCCTCTGGAGGAAGAGGGTGTGGGCAGTTTTTGGTACTTTCCCCTTCTCCCTGCAGTCCCTACCACTGTCTCAGGGGGTCACCCAACCCTCTAGACCAGATTTTCAGGGGGGCTGCAGGAGGAAGGAAGAATCAGCAAAAATTGCCACCTCCTACTTCCTCCAGCATGAGCTGTCCCATCAGTGGAGTTCCACTCACAAGAACTCTGGATCCAAGGTAATGTATTTGGAGGGTGGGGTATAAATCTAAATAAGAAAATGAATAAATAAATGTGATGGCAGCTGGCCCATTTGTTTAAACTTGTGTTTGCCCCAGCTGTAAATGGTCTAGGACCAAGATATTCAAAAGACCGCTTCCTCCACATGAACCTGCCCACCGTTTTAATCATCGCCTCACTACAACTTCAGCCACACCAGGAGAGGTATGTTTGGCTGTGGTAACACCCTGGCTGTGGAACTCCCTCCCAAGAGATTTGATTGGTCTCATTACTGATGATTTTTACATGGGTGATTATTTTTTTTAAAAAAATCTGCTAAACTTTTGATTTGTTTTACTTCCTACCTGCTTATGGATTTATTTGCTGACTTACTTTAATGCTGATTTCATAACTTTGTCTAATTGGTATTTTAATGTAAAATGCTTGCGGGGAGTCTTTTGAGGACTGAACGGCGGTATTTGTTTTAATTAATGATATAATCTATCAAATGGAGCTTATGGTCCCATTTTTATCACAAAAGTGGTGGATGTGTGGGGACACTAAAACCTCCTCTACCTGTGGTTTACTCCCATACAGTTATGTCCCCATTCCCCAAGAACTATTCTTCATAGAATCATAACATAGGTAGGGTTGGAAGGGGCCTACAATCTACTGGGATTTTCAACCTTTTTCTTTTAACATCAGACTCTTTTGACCCACCTCCTTTTTCAAAAGCAGTTTGCCATGCAGCATAAGAGTGAGAAACACAAGTTTGAGAAGCACAAAACCAGTCTACTTGGACATGCCAAACTAAGTCTACTCGGATGTGCCAAGGTCAGCCTGTGAATATCATAGGTAAATGGAGAGTTGAAGGGTGAAGGGCTGTAGTTCAGTGGCACAGCACATGCTTTGAATACAAACGGTCCCAGGTTCAATCCCTGGCATCTCCAGCTAAGGCCGGAAAAACTCTTGCCTGAAACCTTGGAGAGCCATTGCCAGTCAGTGCTGACAGTACCATGTTCCTAATCTGAATCTCCTAGTCTGACACTCTAAACAATACACCATTCCAGCGCTATAATTTCTTCTGTGCAAGCATGCTTAGAATTACAGCCTCAGTGTTAATTCACGATTTTATTTTTAGGAATACACCCAAGGGTTTTTTTTAAAGTGCACACCTACAATATTAATGAGTGATTGAGAAAATCACATATTTAGAAATATTTGTACCATACAGATCTACTCAAGACCCAGGATAAGCTGCAGCTCACTGTCAGGTGTACACTCAGTGGCAAACCCAGCTTTCTGCCATATAATATGTAGAACAGCCTTAATATTAATACTCAACTGAAACTTTTAGTCTAATAGTATTTACTTAAATTCTTCCCTTGGATGTCATTACTGACTGCAACCAATTAAAATACCAATTAATGTATATGTTATTACATATACATTATTATAACATAATGTATATGTTATAATGTATATGTTATTATACTTTCTAGATATTACACTGAAGTTCTCAAACAGTCTCATTTGACTAACTGATAAGTGGAAATGTGAAATATGCTATGTCTTTTTGTTTGTTTCTTGAATATATTATATTGTTCTGTCATTGTTTTCCACTAGAGTAGGTAGTGAAGAAATATAATTTTGTTCTGTCATAAAAATTAGCTTTCATCAAAAATATGAAACACACATGAGCAAAAAGGGGGGATATATGTTTAAATGCTAATATTTTCATTTTTAATAACTTACACAAGGACAAAGAAACTGTAATGCAACATTAAACAAGTATAATAAATACTGAGTTCTTACTGGAATAAAAATTGAGATGCTGAAATGAGATTCCATGATAGGTAAAAAAACCCACGTTTTATTGAAACCAAGTCATGGAACAATTCCACTAAGGTTTATTAAAAGTAACATTTAGCATTACCAGTTCCATACATAATGGATCCACTGTCATGAGGATTACGTGTAATTGAGGTAATCCTCAACACTGCCTAAGATCTTTTTCAGTTCTCAGATTCAGTGGAATTCAGCAAGCTTAGCAAACTACTGAAACTCCATTATTTGCTGGATTTGAAACTATATTAACGTTGAAGACAATTTGATATAAGCATAAGTAATTATAAGATTAAAATGGCACTGAATCTATTAGAAATGTTTGTATTCTCAGAGCATAACACAACCTGAAGCCCCAGGAGGAAAATGATGTATATTGGGATTTTAACTTGAAAAGGGCCACAAAGTCTTTAGTGCTTGAAAGAGGTTCTTGTATCATGCAATACTCAGTATAGCCCTGTTCACACATTACTTGTTGAAGCCCACCCCTGACCCGGCATCTCTTTCCTCCAAGATCTGCATGTTAAGTGCAGCCATCTGCAAAGGAACCCCATTGCACCAACAGCTACTCATGTGTGATCAAGACACATGTGCAACCGTGTCGACTGGCTGCACGGAGCCCCAGGGATGATTCTACTGATATGTCTACTGCACCAAAGAAAATTAAGCTAGCTGTAATGTTTTCCTAGTGGGCTGGACCTTTGAAGATAATCCTTTAGCACTGCTGTCATGGTGTCATGACTTAATGAACTGGACTGAAAATGTCTTAAATGCCACACTTATATGGCCACCTAATGAAAATTAATATAGGAATAACTTTTATTAAATAAAATATAAATATTATTTATAGATTAATAGATGAAGGTCCCAGTTAAATAAAAGTCTATGGTCATATCCAATGCTAGCGCAAAGCTTCTATTACTTTCAGAAACCCTGTTTTCATCTTTGTGGAATAGTCAAATCCAATACTTTGGTTCTGCTTGCACAGTGCTCTGCAAGCAATCCCACAAGGTGTTCCACAACGCATTACAACATCATTAGGCTAGGTGTTGCTTGTGTTAGTTGTGCAAGTTCCGCTAGTGGTTGTGTAGAAAAATGTGTAATTTTTCTGCTAATATAACACTGCATATAACTCCTGCATTGTAAATGCATTTATGAGAAGTCCAAAGATGTTTATCTTCTGCAACTCAATTCCACTGGAAAAATGCACCAGTTAGTTTCTGGAGAAAAATGACCAAGAGTTCAGATATACTTACATGAACCCCCATAATCAAAGATGCCTCTTAAACATCTTTGATTAATAAACACTGGTTTGTGTTTGATTAAAATTTGCTTTACACATGGTGAGCATGTTTACGCACACACACAATTTATAAATGTCTTAATCTGAGCAAAATGGGCATGTGTCAATTCAAATATAGACGAGGTTAAACAAATTTTTAATTCTTCTGAACTGGCTTATTTTCTAACTGTGGTTCCCTTTTTTAGGCTTCACAGATTCTGAAAACTCCTTCCCTAATAATCTTGTGATGTTGCATTTTTAGTTTGCTGTCCTTTCAAATGTAATCTCTGCTACTCAGCATATTGATTAGAGGATCTACACATGCACAGAAGAGTCCTACAGATGTTTAAATCAATTTCAACCAGAATCCAGAGACAACCTAAGCTGTTAAATCTTGCCACAGGTTAGGAAGCTCTCCCCCTTCTTGATGGGAAAGAAAGACTAATCCATAGGATTTATAAAGCCAGCAGCATGAGGCAAACCTTTGAGGGTTTCCATTTGTTGTTAAATGCTCTCTCACATAGGTAATATATAATTCTCGCCACCCCAAATAGGGCTGCTTCAAAAGGATGGGAGCTAAGATGAGAGGCTGTATGTATGGTTGAAAACAGTGTTTTGAGCATCATCCTTGGAAAGACACCTTTTTTCCTGGGAACCTGAACAACAGACAGGAAGTAGAAAAAGGAATGCTGAACACAAATAAAATGTTTATCTGATACTTTGGATTATGTAACTCTAGCTTCAATATTAATTTCCTCAGCATACTAGGAAGCCAGTTCAATAAAACCATCGTTGGTATGTTCCATAGGACAAATTCCCTGCTAATTCAGCTGAAAAACCAAGCAACTTTCTGTTCATTGGAAATGAGAAGCATTTAAAGATGGGGTTTCTTTCACCTTGGGGACCAATTGCCATCATTGGAGCAGAAGGTAAGCAATGAAATTCCATCAGTCCTGAGGGAAGGGATGAAGAAGTTTGCTGTTAAATTTAAGGTACATAATATTTTGAGCTAATCTGTGTCATTTTCTTCTTATTTTGAGCAGCTCTTGTCATGGAACTGTAGTGTTAGAGACATATTTTAGAAATAGGTAATGCAGTTTTTAACAATGTTAAATGATACTGAAACAGTGTTCAATGACAGTTTGAAGAATCTGCTTTAATAACTTCGGATGTTTCTATCTGGATGGCTCCTAGAGCTACCAATCAAAAGGGATTGTGTAGCCATTCAATTTCCCCCTCCTTAATGGCTTTTTTGTGGTAAGAAAAAATAGAAAAAAACACAGTGAGAAAACATGGGAGGATTACAAATGGAAGACATCAGCTGGACCCCCTGTAAAATTATGTGAATGAAACAGGGAGATTGCACAATAAGCCTCTTCTGGAATACCCTTTCACAGTTTTTCTTGACAACATTTCATAATCATTTATTCAGGCATTTCCCCTAGGAGGCACTGTTGTACAACAGATATTCACACATACACTTATGAACAAAGCACCATAATCTCAATTTGTTTGTTTTTCCCCATCACCTTTTTTGTATTAGCATGACTCATACTCATATACAAAAATGTATGTATAGTGTATAAGGCTGCAAGTATTAAGACACAACTATATTTAAGTGCCAATATATATATATTGTTTTTTGAGGCACATATCAAAGAAACTCATACAGACATTCTTGTATTACATTAGGCATGTTCCCCTCATACAAGAGTATGAATCTCCATATATAAAAAAACATGCACACAAAAATGAAACATGAAAAGAGTCTTTCACTCTATACATGGGGAAGCAAAATATATTTTTGGATTAGTTTGATTACTACAGCTACCTCTACAGGGGCCTGCCCTTGAAAAGCATCCAGAAACTCCAACTGGTACAGAGTGCTGTTGCCAGTTGGAGTGTGTCACTAGGAGCATATCACACTGATCTTTTTTGATTTGCGCTGGTTACCTATTTGTTTCCAGGCTCAATTTAAGGCACTGGTTTTAACTTATAAAGCCCTAAATGGCTTGGGATTTGCATACCTAAAGAGAAGAGCTTCTTCTAGATGAGCTGCTCCCATACATTCTGTCCAGCATCTGTGCCACCACTAAATGGAGGCTTGATCTACTAGACAGATCATTTTCAATTGTACCACTGATTATGTGGATTGCTCTCTTCAGGGAGACCCATCAAGCCCAGACATAATATGAGTTTGGGCACCAGGCTAAATCCTGGACCTTCTAAGAAGCCTTTTGGCTGAGTCGAAACTTGCATTTTTATTTCCCCCTGCTTTCTGTGTTTTGACTAATTGTTATGGACTTGTTATGGGTCCTGCTGGGTTTTTTTGTTGCTCATGCTCATGCTGCTTTGGCTTTTTCTTGTTAGTTTTATTTTTTGTATTTTGATATATTGTAGCTTTGATTATATCTTGTAGCCGCCTTGCATTGTTTTACTAGAAAGGCGGGATATAAAGGTTTAAAATGAATTAAAAAAATACTTACAAGAAGCCTCCTCATTTTCATAAGGCCAAACAACAGAACTAGGGTGTGCTCATTTACCTTTCAATGGTACAAGATATAAAATATGAGATTATTATGGAGAAATATAGGTTTAAGGGTTTTCTTTCTAGCAACCTTTTACCAGTTCACCATATTTGCTGTAATTTTGTTATCAGGTATTATTTTCATACCACTTGTACCAATCTCACCTTAATTTCATTTCAAGGTCTAAAGTAATAATACAGGTGCCAAACAACATCTTTCTTCTAGAGACTGAGTTCTAAAAGCAAAACCAAGCAAGCACCTGATTTCAGCTGGCAGTACCATAAAAAGGCAAGGTATGGTCTCCTTTACTGTTTTGTGTTCCAACAACAGTATAAGAGACTTCACAAATCCATAAACAAATAGTAAAAATACATGAAGAATTTAAAAAATTTTAAAAGTCAAGAATATCTTCAAATTATTTTAAACAAGGGTGAGACAAGATTTTTTGAAGGCACAGTCTCTCATTTTTGAGTAGGATAAGAATAATGTAACACGTTAATCAGAAATACCAAACATTCAAACACCTCAAAGCTATATTTGTCTGTGAAGACTTTAGCGTGCAACAGACTCAATGAAAATAAACATTTTTGTACCGCATGAAAAATAACGGCTGCAGGTTTTCTGTATGCTAATTATTTTCCTCAGCCATACTTTGAATTAACTCTCTCTCTCATATGTGCAAAACAATTACACTCTGAAGTAAATTCTTGGAAAATAATTCCTTTTGTACTGTAGTCTGCATATTGCACTGACAAATGAGCTTAAGGTTGCTGGAATGCTGTTTACCTAGAATCACAAGCTGTACTCAAGTTACAGTCATATGACAAAAGCCATTTTATATCTTCTTGGGGAAAAGGCTGCGCCCTCTCAGTATTAGTGAAGTATATTATTTAATACAAGTTAACCTCAGTACCTTGAAGAATTGGCATCCAAATCACAGCCTCTTGAGCCAAGGAGAAATAAGAAGGGCTCTCTTGAAAGGCAATCAATGCCACTCAATTTACTTGAAGAGCTAGCAAGTGGCCCTTTTCTCTCAAAACCTGAATTCTTTCAGTCTCTTCCAATTCTAAGGGACACGTTAGGGCCCTTTTGGCAAGGAACAAGAAACTAAAAAGTGAACTTGGATCTCTCTTATGAAATTGCAAGGCATTTAAAACACTGTGCTAGCCTCAAAACAGGCATTTTGTTCCCCCATGACACTTATGGGCTGTCGGAAAACTGCTTTCAGTTAAAGCCAATTGACTGAATGTGCTTTACTTCCTTTTCAAGAAGAACCTTTTTTTTTGTCCCCAGTGGATTCAATATTGTAATGTGATCACATACTTCTCAAAGTAACTTTAAATATGTGGGAGGAGAAAAAATCTCAAACTTCAATAATAAATTAAAATGCTGCAAAAACAGAGAAAGCATTCATTTCATTTTCATTTGGAATATGCCTATTAAAGAACTGTTATTTGGAGACATTTGTTTTGTTAGAATATTTAAATAGGAATTTCATCAATGCTTTAGCACAACATTCAAAACCCAAATCAGAAAGTTCAGAGTTATTGCATTTTGGAGCTTCTATTCAGTCCATTGGAGACAAAGCTCAAGTGCTGATCCAAATTCTCAGTTCGAGCTGGTATTGCATCTGGGGTGTCATCACAGCACTATTTTTAAATTTTATTTTTCTCTTCTCATTGCTGTGGAGTTGCTATATCTGTACCCTTGAACCAATGCTGAAAATGATCTACCACAATACTTACAAGTGATCTAGAGCTCTGTTTTGTAGGGGGCAGGAATTGTCGTACATTGGTTGGTGTTTCCTTTTCAATGGAGTGTCGCCTCTGAGGTGGTTGTCTCCTCTCTGGCTGTGGCGTGGATGATATTGGCAAGAATTTTGGAGGCACTATAAATACAATCAGCATTAATCAGATGCTAATAACGAGATGTTTTCCTTTGAAAGCAGGACCAAAGAAATCAAAAGGAAAGAATATAGGTTACTGAACATTATTATTCTAATGAGACTGTTCTGGTGCTCCTACAAATGAGGTGCACCAATTGGTGAATGTAATTTTTGATACTCTGGTAACACAGATTAAACCATTATACACTTATAATGGTGTGAACTATCCTTGTTAAGTAAAATTAGATCATGACACTGCAAGCCAAGATAGATAACCAGATCATCATTCTGTTTATAAAGACAAGGACAAATTCAAGAAAAACAGCTTCCAAGCCAAAATCTAATAACTTTCTACTGTATTCAGTAAAAGGTGTCCCCAACCAGTCGTGTCCGACTCTAGGGTGTGGTGCTCATCTCCATTTCTAAGCCGAAGAGCCAGCACTGTCTGAAGACGCTTCCGTGGTCATGTGGCCGGCATGACTGAACACCGAGGTGCACGGAACGCTGTTACCTTTCCCGCCGAAGCAGTACCGATTTATCTACTTGAAATTTCTTGCTTTTGAACTGCTAGGTTGGCAGAAGCTGGGACTGAAGACGGGAGCTCACTCCGTCACGCAGCACTCAGGTCTCGAACTGCTGTCCTGCCGACCTTCCGGTCTGCAGTTCAGCGTCTTAACCACTAAGCCACCGCGTCCCCTTTTACTGTATTCAGTACATTAAGCTAAATTTTCTTCACAATCCAATACAGCTCTCAATACATGCTTAACTATCAGAAAACTGTAACATCTCCTCACTACGTCTGTATCACTAGATCCAAAATCTCAAGTTCTCACCCTACGATTTCCTGTATCATAGCTATCTTTTCCTTTAGCCTCCTCCAGACCAGACTCCATGGCCATCAGAACTTCCTTTTAACTGAGTAAGTTGGATATACCTTATTTGAACCATCTGCTTCAAAAGTTTTCTTTTACAACATTCAGCACAATCTTTTTCTTTTTGGGTGTTGGACTCTTACCCTTTTTCCCAGATGTAGTCTCTGGAAATGTATCTTCCATTTGGGAAGGAGATATACTACTGCTGCTAGCTGATTTGTGTATAGACTCCTCCTAAACATAAAAAAAAATTAAGGGAATTAGAAATCTTGACAATCTGTTGCCTCTCCCCACTTACAAAAATCATACAGTATTTTATCTAACAACTTAAATGTGGAAATAAATGCTACAGCACTTGTGCCCTTGTTATTTGCAAACAGATCAGTAGTGGGAGAAATTGAAACTTTACGCAAGAGTGAGGTGCCTTCTGCCCCCCCCCCCCGCCACCCTATTTTTTGTATCACCTTTTGTAGGGCAGCAACTCTTCCTTCTGAACTTCTCACTCTCTGCCTCCCTGCTGCCCTTTCTTCTCCATGGCTGGCTGCAAGGCTGCTTCTTCCCAGTGCATGCTGCAAAGTGCTGTGTGGCTCACTTTAAGGCTGTAACCATGTGCCATTTTGATTTAAATAATTTTCCCTAGAGTGAGAGTGGCAACAATCTCAGCCAATCACCCACTATCTTTTAGGGTACAGGGTCAATGAGAGCACTAGAGCAGCAAAAGGTGGGTCAGGTGGCTCAGCTCATGCTGTCATTGGTTGCGTGCATCTAAAGGTGGCTTGTGATTGGCTGAGGTTACTTTCACCTCATTCTGGATAAAAGTGTATCAATTAAAATGGTGCATGGATGCAGCCTCAGCTGGTGCAGTGCTTCTCTTTCTAGTGCACTGTGGTTTTCTGCTGCTGCTGCTTCTCTGGCATTGTTTGGGGGCCCTCTGAGCAGCTACCATACTGCAAGGTCCCAGACTTCCATCTAGTGGTCTAGTGCTAATGGCACTACTGCCTTTACTTCTTTTACCAAGACCCTGAGAGGAATTTCCAGCTACTGCTGTAAAATACTATACTTCAATAAATGCTTAGAAGATGAGGCCCCTCTCAACATGTGAGCAAATAACCACACAATCTCCAACACTGCCCCCTGCATCTTTCCAAGCAGCAGCAGGGTCCCTTCCCCTACACCCGAAGTATTTTTAGCACTTGGCCAGGCATACTTCAAAACAGACGGAGGCATACTCTGGTCATGAACACCTGCCATGTTCACTTCATAAGAATGTATCTGGGCTCCATGGGAAATGATGATGGCAGGCAGTTGGAGGCCAGAGTCTTACTTTGCAGCACATCTAGTCACCTGCATTTTTGGTAATCCAATTTTTTAAAATAAATTCAATAGGGCAGGGAGGTTGAACCTCTGGCCTTTGCTCCAAATTTGGCCACTCCAGTATCCAGGATTCCACAAATGGCCCCACCCCCTTTCCCCTACCTTTGTTTTGTGGTTTCCTGGCTTTTCCCTTCATTCTAAAAGGCTGAAATGCCTCTCCTAAGGGTTAGTTACTTGCAGTAAGAGGTTTAACCTAAATATCCTGGCATTTTTGTATTTTGTCCCCATCCCTTTTGCCTTCGTCCCTGCCCACACTAGAACGCAGCCCCTCCAAAACTGAATTGGCCTTCAAGCTAAAAGATATTTGACCCCTCTGTGATAGGGGCAGGGGTCCTTGCAGGCACCATGTTGGGGGAAGCCAACAAAATGGGAAAAGCAAAAAGTGATGGGGTAGACAAGAGGGATGTTTTATTCAACAAAAATGAGTAGTTTCAAAAAGTTTTGGACTATATATAGATCTTTCTTCAGGGATATTCAGTATGATCCAATCAAATAACGCCTGCTCTTCAAACCCATCTCCTATGCTATACCTGTTGGAGGAGACAGGTCTAAACATCTGCACCGGTACATTTGCCTGCAACATTAGCTTAACAACATAGTTTACAATATCCTGGTAGTGCACGTCTGTCAGACCTGGCTTCTATACAACTGAGAGTGCAGTGAGAGGGAGGTGAATGTACTTTATAGCAAGCCAGCCTGACTTAGACATTTTTATATATATAAGGAGTGTCACCTGGCCTACTAATGCAGGAAGCTTCCTTGCTTGATGCTGCCGGTCTGTCTGCAATTATCTCTGTTAGTGAGACCAGGGTGATGGCACACAGGCTGAATCCCCATTTGACATCCCTTAGGTCACCACTTCAGGGCCTGCATTAGGCTTGCATCCTGACCAAGTTTCTGGGCAGCCTAACTTAAATTAGATTTGGTACACTAAATTTTAGATTTGGGTCGTCAATCTTAAAATAAAATGTGTCCAATGTGGATAATCTCATGTTTTGTCAAGACTGATTCTTTACTTGTTTTATTTAGGGAAGGGATTATAAAATATTATTATAACCAACTTTAGTAAGTTAGTAGTAAAACAGAACGGAACTAAGAGAAAACGCTGCCTGACAACTTACCTCTGAATCTGAGCTATCCAGCTCAGCCAAAGTGGGAGCTTTCAACAGTCTCTTCCGTTGCACTGCCAACTTAGTAGTACCAACACCATTCAACTTTGCGTCAGATGCCAAGCTCCCATTTGCTACACAGCTTTCTGACAGTTTTTTGGAGGCCTCTGGTGTGGATACATCTAAAACAACAACACAGAAATGTTTGTAGTGGCATATTAGAAACAGCACGCGTACTTCATTTATATCTTATTATAATAGGACAATTACTATATAAATTCCACAACTGTAATATTTTTTTTTAAACTGCAGACACTGGTGTATAATACAGATGTGATGAGACAGAAAGGATTAGTGGAACTGAAGTGGTGAGAAACATGGGGCTTTCACAAAGGTACCTTCAAAAATTATCTCATCCAAATTATATATTTATTTGTATTTCTGGCAGATAACACTAAACTCAAAGATCAATAAAACCAATAGAATATTAAGATTTGTGGAGTACCTTAAGTGAATACCTGCTTATTTAAAGAGTCCCCACCCCCGCAAATCTTTGATTGTACAGCTAGATTTAACTGGAATGGCTGATCCTTTAAAAATATATTTTACAGTGGTTTTATTGTATAATACTGTATTGATATATTATAATAAGATGCTCTGAGTTTCCTAGCTCATTAGAAAAACTACAGTTATAATAACCAAAGTCATGATAGCTGGGAGGAGACCCCGTTGTCATAAAGGGTTGATGGACAGGGCCATGATAGAACAAGTTCAACACTTAAATCTGGGTATGCTGTTCAGTAAATATTTGTTGTAGAAAAAATAATATAAGAGCTATAAGATAAATGCAGCTTGAGTGATAAGGCTGTTCTTTAAATATAACGGAAGAAATGGTGTAGTTCAATTTTTAGGCCATTAAGGTCTTTGCAGGTAAATTGTATCCTACTATCCTACTTATTATATGTTGCAGATATGTGGATTTAGAGATCTACTTCTTGTTAAGACTTTACAGAACCAGTTCCTTAAAAACCTTCTTGGTCTTGTCAATGGTACATTCAGCTGCAATATTGAGAGGTAAGGCAGGCTTACCTTTGTTGAAAAGTTAATTCTTTGTTAAAAGTTAATTCTTTTCTGCTGGAGACTGAAAAATCATCCAGAGAGCTGATACAGCACAAAGTATATCTCAGAACACACAGCTAGATGAGAATGGACTATCTAGTGTAAGAAGTTAATGCTGGGATATGATTTATTGCCAGGCCATTAGACTGATAGCCAGTGATCACGCCAAAAAAGAAAATGGTAAAAAATACTCAAAGATAAAACCTTAAAATATGCTGCCAATGTGGGTCTGGCAAAAATACAAAGTTCTGTTTTCTTGCAATGGCCCTATTGTTACACAATTGACCATTACATACAAAGATATTTATCAGAATAATTAACAGATTATTTTTCTATTCCTCTGGCAGATGAGAAATATAGAAATACTCTGTGGATTAAGCCCTTCTGTGAACCAAATTAATACAGGATCTAGTGCATTATCTATTTTACTGCATACTTTATAAAGAGCCAAGGGATTTATGATCCTATAATCAAATTATCTGACTTTAGAAAAGAATAGAAAATTTGCTATCTTCTTGCAGACACAAATTTGTATCTAACATATACGTAAACTCCACTTGCTAAAGCTGCATCCTAGTCTTAAAATTAAGATGATGAGAGAGACTGCTGTTTGTTTTGATGATCTATGTATATAATTCTTATCCCTATAAAATTATTTTACATCTATATGTAATTTTTTTTCCTCAGGGGGAATTGCCATGACATTTGATTGATGAAACAAAATATTTTACTGAATGATAAACCAGAACCTTCACCCAGCCTGCAAAATACAGGTTTCAGTTTTAGAGCTGGATAATAATGTGATGTTTTTATACTGACCCAGAGAACTCCACACACACATACAAAATCAACATTGCCAATATGCACATTAGCAACTGTAAACAGTCAGAAACCTATATTTTAAGGACAATCCTAGATTTGTTATTTTAATTTGTAGTCAAATTAGTGCCTCATCTTCACCACTCTAACTCCAAGCATGCTTAGATCATCTAATGAAGCCCTGTTCTGCACACCCTGATCATCAGAAACTAGGCTGGTGGTCACAAAGAGCATAGCTCTCTCAGTGGTGGCACTATCCCTTGGAATTCCTTTTAAAGAATTCCTTCTTGAAAAATACCTATTTGAGCAAGGTATTTGCAAGATGGTGGCTTTTAGCTGCAGGGCTACTGTGACGGATTTGTGAAAAATCTGTTAACGTTTAATGGGTTTAACATTGTTTTAGAATTGATTTTATTGTTGTATTTTGTTTTTATTGCAGGTAGTCTTGGATCATCTGCCAGACAAAGATGTAGCGTATATTCAGTAAGCCAACTGAACAGAAATAAGCTTAACTAAAGGGAATTGTGCCTGATAAGCCTGAAACTGATCTAAAAGCTGGCTCATACTATAATGGCTGCTTGAGTTCTGCTCTGTGTCATCAAAACAGAAAAGGATTTCAATGCTTTTTCAGAAGAAATGTAGAGAGGGTGAGCAATCATTGTCTTTGTTTTTACTTCAGCTATATAAATATATACAGCTGTATATAAATATTGAGCTCTATATAAATATATAGAAAGTGTGGGGCTTCAAGATGACTAGAATAAAAATCATCATAACTGGTGCGTGCATGTGTGTGCGCACACACACCCATGTGTATTAGGGACAAGGGGAGCATTCAAATTGAAATTATTGATCTGAACTTGTAAACAAAACATTAAAAATACACCAACAAATGTAGGGTACTGGATCCCACCCTAAGGGAAGAATCAGGTCCCTTTTCTTCAGAGGCAAATGCCCAGCTCCAACCAGGGCAGGCCTTACTATTAAATAAATTGAGGAGTTTGGGGTACCATTACAGTACAATAACTGGTCCATTATTTCATTATTATAGTCTTGTTGCTATGGGGAACTTTTCTGTCTCAGGCATCAAAATGTCTTGGGTTGTCCTTGGCCCCAGTAGCAGTAGCATCTTCTTAAACAAAGTGCACAGCATGCCAAACTGCCATCCCGAGGTGGGGAGAAGATAGTAAAAATAAATGCACTTTTATTTTTTACTGAGTGGGGTATTTGCCCACAAAATGGCTCTTGAGAACTTTTTTTTGTAGGTAGAGTCTGAAACAAAAAATACTTATTACTTCATTCAATACATGTTGATTTGGCCAGACAAACAGGGGAGGCAGCAGTTTTTACCTCTGTTGTCAGTCAGTAATTTCAAGCCAAACAGTAGCTTGGCTGTACAATAAACATCTCTCATGTTGCCAAGAAAACGATCAAATACTATAGGCTATCTTCCTTTACAGAAAAGTACTGGGTTTGATAATGTAACAGTGCAATTTTGAACATGTCTATTAAGATGCAAGTCCCATTGCTTTTAATGGGGCTTACTTCAAGTACGTGTTATAGGTTTGCAGCCTTACAATGAAACCCTATGTATGTTTACTCAGAAGTAAGTGCCACTCAGTTCACCTACCATGAAAATGTGTATAAAGTTACAACCTTACGCTCTCTTTTTTTAAAGCGGACTGTGTCACTTTCGTATCAGTGACTACTACTAAGGTATAAAGCAAGAGAATACAAACACAAAATGGAATCCATCTTTTTCCCAAGTTACAAAGGATTAAATCCAACACTGCATGAGTGGACTTCCACCTGTGCAATGGGAATTCCCCTTGCTCTCCTCCCCCTTGCTCTCCTTCCCAATGACCCCAAATCTATTCCAGAGGTTTTCCCAACTTTCTGGAGCTGATTTGGGGACCATATGGGAAGACGAAGAAATCCGTTCCATCAGCAGTTTTCACTCCAGTGGCAGATGGCATGGGTTGGATACAACCCAATTACTGTGCCTACCAAATGAATACAGAACATAAATTATATATGAGAATACAAGCAAGCATGTAACCACGTGCTGTTTGCATTGAATAGCTTCCACTGACACACAATTGGAACAGAAGCTCAGGCATTGTATAGTATGATGTTTGCCTAGAAATATATGCAATCTGGGAAGAACAGAAAATAAGAAGTCTCAGAATTGATGCAGATCTCCCCATTTACACTAAGAGTATAAGGCAGCTTAAAGAAGAATAATGTGAAATCTGTTTTTATTTTCAATATGCTTGCGTGGCTAGTCTGGACAAGAAAAAGTTCCGAATTATATATTGAAGCAAGTCAACCCAATACCTTGCGTTATGAAGCTGACTTGTTTTAAGAAACCATACTTAAGATGAACCACAGTTTAGGGTTTGCGCATAATGCTAAATTGCAGTTAACCAAAACAAAAATGAAAAAATTCCGATATCTTTGCAGCCACACTGGAGCTTGTTTCTATACACAGCTGATTATCTTGGAAGATAGATGTTATGGAGTGCCATGTTCCAGTGTCCTGACTCCTTACAGGAAGTAGTCTGTGCTCTGAATCTAGTGCTTACCAAATTATTTTGTGGAAATTACGTTTGATGGGCCTGTCTAGGCATACATTCACATTATCAACATCTTTGCACTTTAGACTCCTTTTACCTGGAGAAGGCTACTTAACCGAATCAGGAATTTTAACCACAAATGAGAAGGCCTAGAGTTCAATGGGGCTTACTTCTGAGTAGACATGTATAGGATTGCACTGTTAGTCCAGTCATAAATCCCTTCGCCCTAGTTCTAGATCAGGGATGAGGAACTTCAAGCCTGCTGGCCTTTATAAGATTTCAGTAGGTCTCTGCATGTTACTGAGACAACAGTTCTTCCTGAGTGCGTTCCAGCCAGCATAGATCTGTCCAGGGTCCTGAAAGGCCTACTCATCCTGCATAGTCAAACTTGCTTTGCTCTGCTTTGTCATTCTAGTAATTGCAGCTGCTTCACATTGGCTGCCTTGGGAATGTTGAGCCAAGCTAGACAGGGCACACTCCTCCGGCCAGAGCTTTGGCCAGGCATCTGATGATGTCAAGGAATGGGGACCCATCCCTGATATCATGGATGGGGCCTCACCTCACCTCATGATGTCATCTGACCCACAGGAGCCCAGGCAGGTCTGGCCCCTGGACCCAAAAAGGTGCCCCACCCCTGTTCTAGATATCGTTCCTGTTCCCTAATGATCAAGCAGTTGCTTGGAAGATAAATTAGCCTCATCTTTCCGCTGGGCAACATGCTGCAGTGGGTGGTGAGCAGGGGATCCCAGTGCAGGAGTAGATATTCCTAACTGGAGATAACATTTTTTCCTTAACTGATATCCTCAGATTCTTGGATCAAACCCAGTTCCCTAAGGTGGGATTCTAGTTTAGGTATCACCTCCTATCATTGTATCAGTATGAGATTGGAGAATCTATAATAGTGGTTATTCTTTTGGCCTTCAAACCCTTCTCACTGGAAGTTAAAATTCCTAATTGAATTAAGTAGTTTAATTCCAGGAATTGTGCACTGATTATTAGACAATGTTTCCTTAATTTCCATGAACTGCTTCCTCTGCCTTCCCTGTTAGTATACAAAGGGCTCACAGCATAAGAGTTATCATTTCTTCTGAAAATAAGAGTTCCCCTGTGAGGAATTCATTAAATTATTAATTACTGAACCTTCCTTGCTGATCTGAATATCAAGTTAAAGTAGTCTATCTGAAGCATTTGAAGATCAATTGAAGCCTGCAGCTTCAAACTGGGGAAGTATTTCATCTACAAGCTCTATAGGAGTGAATTTCTGATTAGATTGGAGGAAGGGGAAGTTCAATAATAGCTTTGCTAGGGAAGCACTCAACACATATGAAGTATTATTAATTATATATAAGAGAAAATACAATCTTATAGATAATACCACTTAAACCAGTGTTCTTCACTGCAAAGCATGAGGGTCACTGGCAGCTCTCAATCACTTCTAGCATGGCTCTCTGCCTCTCTCCCATTCATTCACTCTCTCTTTTTTTCTTTTTTCTTTGCAGTAGCTGCACAATCTCAGCAGGGGCTCTCTAGCTTTGCCTTGTTGTTTGCTTTGGCGGTGGGCCAGCTGCTGTGATTGTGCTACCAGAAGAGGCTTCAGGGGTGGGGAGTCAAGAGACCTGCTACACCTCAGCTGTAAGGTGGCTGGGGGGCTCTCCAGCCAAGTCTGGTGCACAAGAGTTGCTGCTTTATTAGTGTGGGAAGAGGTGACCACCTCCCCACCCCAGCTTGTGAAAGGTAGCCTTAATGATAGTTCCTGGAGCCAAAGTGGTTCCTGCTTCAAAAATAGTGAAAACCAATGACTTAGACAAACACATACTATTTAAATCAGAAAAAATAGCCCCAATACCTCTGCCTCCCCAGGTGCTAAAACTAGGTGGGAATATCAATTAGGAGCAACTTCTAAAAATAAGGGGCAAAGAAACCACAAGTTGTTGGCAAGCATGACCAATGTACCGACATTTCTTGGGAATTTTAAGGCAATGTCCCCATAAACATTCTCAATGCACCTCTCCCCCCAGTTATGCCCAAATGCACACTTTGGCAATACACTCTGGCAAAAATAAGGTACTCAGCAGCTGTGCGTCAGGTGGTGAAATTGGAATCCAGGCCTTATGGGAGAGAACAAGTATGGTACCAAAGGCTTAAAACTTCATCCTTCTGGTGGGTATTGTCTGTACCTTCATGCAAGACTGCTGCTTGCAGGGTGGTAGCCAGTCGCAGGTGGGGGAACTAGATCAATTCTCTTCCCCTCCTGTTTCAATCACTCACAGGTTCCCACAAATTGAATAATTAGCATCAACTTTTTCTTGCGAGTGAAAGGCAGCTCACTGGAACTGGCTCCTGCTGAAATGTTTGGTAGACCATGAAGAAAGTGAGATTTTACTCCCTCCCACAAATGCATCCTTAAAAGGTTCCATTTTCTATATCTGTGATTAAAAAACCCCCAAGTACAATCAGGTGGCAAAAGTTATGGAACTGCATAGGTTGTTGCCTGGCAACTACAGTGGGCAATATCCAACACTGCCCTTGCACCTCTGCTGATTGCGTTGCACCATCAAAGCCCACCATCGGCACAACAGGAAGCCAACGCTTCCTAGAACAACCCTGGAAATGAGTGGAAATACTAGTTTCCGGAATGGGACAGGTCAGTGGAGCTCTCTTCTGTTCCGTTCTAGGAACAAGTGTTTCAGCTTGCTTCTGATTGCTTTAGGAAGTACTAGCTTCCTGTTGCACTGGCAGTGGTTCCCACTGGCACATAGGCAGTGTTCAATGCTGCCCAGTGTCTTTCATCTGATGTTGAGAGCCTACTGGTGAGTTGAGGTTCTGCAGACAACCAGTGTGGTGTACACAAAACAAAGGCCTCATTGACTCACAAATCGTTCCATCCTGTTGGGCAGAACTCGAATTTGGTCTTTCCAAGTATCAACCTAACGGTTGATACCTCAGTATATCAACTACTGCCCCAAATCCTTATGGTGTCTGAAACAATGGGATTGGGAAGAACAGCTGGAACTCTTTTCAGACCTTGATAGAGGTGTCACCTCCCCTTGCTGGCAGCCTCCTATCAATCCTCTCACCTCTAGAAGTTACAGGATTTACTATCTAAAGTTACAGGAAGGCAATTTTTGGTTGAACATCAGGAAAAACTTCCTAACAGTCAGAGCAGTCATACAATGGAACCAACTGCCTAGGGAGGTGGTGGGCTTTCCATCACTGGAGGTATTCCAGCAAAGACTGAACAACCATCTGTCAGGGGTGCTTTAAACTGGATTCCTACACTGAGCAAGGGGTTGGACTTGATGGCCTAAATTGCCCCTTCCAACTCTATGATTCTAAACACTGCTGCTGAAAGCATTCACATCTACTGTTGCTCAGGCTATAGGAAATGATTCTGTATCCAGCACAACTCATTCATATGTTTAAAGCTCTCCGTGGTCTTGCCCCACTCTGTCTTTCAGCCCTTGTTTCCTGTTATATGCTTTCCTATGACTCCAATTCCTCCAACTCTACTAGCCTCAGCTGACCAAGGTCTCTTACTCTTTCACAATTTCTTTCTTTCTGCCTCTTATGCCTAGAACATCTTTATTGAATTTGTGCCATGTTTCTTTTTTTTCTTCATATTATTCTCCCAAACCCACTTTTCCATGAGGCCTTTGGCTTAACCTGTTAATTCTAATTTCAACACAGTTTAAGAAAGCTCTTGAACACAGCCTATTCTTCCTACATCATAATTCAAGCTTATGCTGATCATATGCTATGCCATTTCTCCCCACAAGACATATTTCATTAAACTCTCTCAATTTGTTTCCAAAAAGGACAACTCAGAAGAAGATTCAGACAATAAAGTACCATCACATTTCTGTGTGAATCACATGTCTGTTATAAAAGTACATTTTTAAGTAGGGAAAAACAAAGAGCTTTTCAGAGATCAGTCAAGCCAAAGTATAGTTTAAATCTGTAAGAGAGCAATATTTTCATCTGCCACCCAGTCAGTTTTTGATCATCTTGCCCCAGCCAGGTCCCAACTGCTCCCGGCATGTGACCCTAGACCTTGGCTTTCTGCAGAGCTTAGGTTAGAGAGGGCACAAGTTCGACGCCTGGAGAGGCAGTATAGGAAAGGAGAGGAACGTGTTGTTACAGAGTATATTGCAGCATGAAAGGACTATTTCAGTCATGTGGAGGCGGCGAAGCAATCATTCTGTCAGGCCACCATCGCTGCTCAGGCTCACGCCCCCTGCCAGCTCTTCAGAACTTTTAAGGGGCTATTGTTCACAGCCTCTTCTTCTGATCCCCCTGGTTCTCCAGTGCTTTCAGCAGCGGAGCTGGGGGAGTCTTTTTGTGAATAAGGTGGCAACGATATCTGCCACTTTTCCAGATGACGCTTTCCCCTCATCCCTCCTTCCTGTCTCTTACCCTCCAGGTGGCGTTGAGTTTGCTGAAGTAACTGAGGATCAAGTTTTCCATATCATCCTCTCCTCCCCACTTACTACCTGTTCATTTGATCCTTTTCCTTCATCTATTTACACTATTCTCTGTCCTCTTCTTCTGACTTTTTTGACTTGTCTAGTTAATTGCTCTCTTTCCACTGGTAGTTTCCCTGGTTCTTTTTGGCATGCTCTTCTTTGTCCCTTGTTGAAGCAGCATTCTTTGGACCCGTCTGTTTGTGCAAGCTATTGTCCTATCTCATTTCTACCTTTTCTATCTAAAATCCTGGAAAGAGTGGTCCTCTCCCAGTTGGCACCTTATCTAGTTCTTCCTAATTTTATTGCCCCTTTTCAGTCATGGTTTTGGGTTGGTCACTCAACAGAGATGGCATTATCTCATGTCTTGAATGATGTTGTTGTTGTTCAGCCATTCAGTCATGTCCCACTCTTCGTGACCCCATGGACCATAGCACGCCAGGCCTTCCTGTCCTCCGCTCTCTCCCGGAGTGTGCTCAAGTCCATATTCATTGCATCGGTGATGCTATCTAGCCATCTCATCCTCTGCTGTCCCCTTCTCCTTTTGCCTTAAATCTTTCCCAGCATCAGGGTCTTTTCCAGGGAGTTTTCTCTTTGCATTAGGTGGCCAAAATATTTGAGCTTCAGCTTCACTATTTGTCCTTCCAATGAGCACTCAGGGTTGATTTCCTTTAGGATTGACTGATTTGACCTCCTTGCAGTCCAGGGGACTCGTAAGAGTCTTCTCCAGCACCACAGTTCGAAAGCATCAATTCTTCGGCGCTCAGCCTTCCTTATAGTCCAGCTCTCACAGCCATACATTACTACTGGGAAAACTACAGCTTTGATTATACGAGCCTTTGTTGACAAGGTGATGTCTCTACTTCTTACTATGCTGTCTAGGTTGGCCATAGCTTTCCTCCCAAAGAGCAAGCGTCTTTTAATTTCATGGCTACAGTCACCGTCTGCAGTGATCTTGGAGCCCAAGAAAGTAAAATCTGTCACTGCTTCCATTTCTTCCCCTTCTATATGCCAGGAAGTGAAGGGGCCAGATGCCATGATCTTCGTTTTTTTAATGTTGAGTTTCAAACCAGCTTTTGCACTCTCCTCTTTCACCCTCAACAAGAGGCTCTTGAGATCCTCTTCGCTTTCTGCCATTAGGGTGGTATCGTCTGCGTATCTGAGGTTGTTGATAATTCTCCTGGCAATCTTAATTCCGACCTGTGATTCATCCAACTTGGTGTTTCTCATGATGTACTCTGCATATAAATTAAATAAGCAGGACGACAATATACAGCCTTGTCGTACTCCTTTCCCAATTTTGTACCAATTGGTTGTTCCATGTCTGGTTCTTACTGTTGCTTCTTGACCCTCGTACAGGTTTCTCAGGAGACAGGGAAGGTGGTCTGGTACTCCCATCTCTTTCAGAATTTGCCACAGTTTGTTGTGATCCACACAATCAAAGGCTTTAGCGTAGTCAATGAAGCAGAAATAGACGTTTTTCTGGAATTCTCTCGCTTCTTCCATGATCCAGCGAATGTTGGCAATTTGATCTCTAGTTTGTCTACCTCTTTGAAACCCCGCTTGTACTTCCGGTAATTCTCGGTTCACATGCTGCTGAAGCCTAGCTTGTAGGATTTTGAGCATAACCTTGCTGGCATGTGAAATGAGCACAATTGTGCGGTAGTTTGAACACTCTTTGGCATTGCCCTTCTTTGGAATTGGAATGTAAACTGACCTTTTCCAGTCTTGTGGCCACTGCTGAGTGTTCCAAATTTGTTGGCATATAGAGTGCAGCACTTTCACAGCATCATCTTGTAGGATTTTAAATAGCTCAGCTGGAATACTGTCATCTCCGCTAGCTTTGTTGGTAGTAATGCTTCCTAAGGCCCACTTGACTTCACTCTCTAGGATGTCCGGCTCAAGCTCAGTGACGTCACTATCATGGCTATCAGAGACATTCAGATCTTCTTCTGTGTATTCTTTCCACCTCTTCTTAATCTCATCTGCTTCTGTTAGGTCCCTGCCTTCTTTGTCCTTTATCATGCCCATCTTTGCACAAAACGTTCCCTTGATTTCTCCGATTTTCTGGAAAAGATCTCTAGTCTTTCCCATTCTGTTGTTTTCCTTGATTTCTTTGCATTGTTCATTTATGAAGGCCTTCTTGTCTCTCCTTGCTGTTCTCTGGAAATCTGCATTCAGTTGGATATATCTTCCCCTTTCTCCCTTGCTTTTCGCTTCCCTTCTTTCCTCAGCTACTTGTAAAGCCTCCTCAGACAGCCACTTGGCTTTCTTGCATTTCTTTTTTTTGGGGATGGATTGAGTTGCTGCCTCCTGAACAATGTTGCGGACCTCCATCCATAGTTCCTCAGGCACTCTGTCTATCAGGTCTAATCCCTTAAATCTATTCCTCACCTCCACTGTATATTCATAAGGGATATGATTGAGGTCATACCTGAATGGTTTAGTGGTTTTCTCTATGTTCTTCAATTGAAGCTGAAATTTTGCAAGAAGCAGCTCATGATCTGAGCCACAGTCAGCTCCAGGTCTTGTTTTTACTGACTGTATAGGGCTGCAAAGTACATAATCAATCTGATTTCGATATTGACCATCTGGTGATGTGCATGTGTAGAGCCACCTCTTGTGCTGTTGGAAAATCATGTTTGCTATGATCAGCGTGTTCTCTTGGCAAAACTCTATTATCCTTTGTCCTGCTTCATTTTGTACACCAAGGCCATGCTTGCCTGTTATCCCGGTGATTTCTTGACTTCCTACTTTAGCATTCCAATCCCCTATGATGAAGAGGACATATTTTTTTGGTGTTAGTTCTAGAAGGTGTTGTAGGTCTTCATAGAACCGATCAACCTCAGCTTCTTCGGCCTCAGCGGTTGGGGCATAGACTTGAATTACTGAGATGTTGAATGGTTTGCCTTGGATTCGTACTGAGATCATTCTATTGTTTTTGAGATTGTACCCCAGTACTGCTTTTCCCACCCTTTTGTTGACTATGAGTGCTACTCCATTTCTTCTAAGGGATTCTTGCCCACAGTAGTAGATACAATGGTCACCTGAATTAAATTCGCCCATGCCTGTCCATTTTAGTTTGCTGATTCCCAAGATGTCAATGTGCAATCTTGCCATCTCATGTTTGACCACCTCCAGCTTACCATGATTCATTGATCTTACATTCCAGGTTCCTAAACAATATTGTTCTTTACAGCATCGGATTTTCTTTTCACCACCAGACACATCCACAGCTGAGTGTCCTTTCGGCTTTGGCCCAGCCACTTCACTCTTTCTGGAGCTACTTGGAAATTCCCTCTGCTCTTCCCCAGTAGTATATTGGACACCTTCTGACCTGAGGGGCTCATCTTCCGGCGTCATATCTTTTAGCCTTGTCATACGTTCCATGGGGTTTTCTTGGCAAGAATACTGGAGTGGGTTGCCATTTCCTTCTCCAGTAGACCACATTTTGTCAGAACTCTCCACCATGACCTGTCCGTCTTGGGTGGCCCTACACGGCATAGCTTATGGCTTCACTGAGTTACACAAGCCCCTTCGCCACAACAAGGCAGTGATCCATGAAGGGGCTTGAATGATGTCCTTGTGGCCAAGTCCCAGCTCCGTACATCGGTGCTTGTACTGCTGGATCTTTCAGCAGCATTTGATACTTTGGACCACGGGATACTCTTGGCTCAATTGGCATCTCTGGGCATTGTGGGCATTGTTCTTTCTTGGTTTACTTCTTTGTCAAATTGTTCTTTTTCCGTTTCTTTTTCTGGCACTGTTTCAGATCCTTTTTTGTTCACAGTTGGAGTGCCTCAAGGGTCTGTCCTTGGACCTCTTCTTTTTTCTCTCTATACCCTTCTCTTGGGCTCCCTTATTTCTGATTGTGGTTTTCAGCATCGTATGTATGCCAATGATACTCAGGTTAACCAGTCCTTTGACCAGCTTGGGGAGAGAGAGTGGGCATCAGTGGGAGACTGTTTGCTACAGATTTCTTTGTGGATATCTGCCCACAGCCTTAAGTTGAACATGGACAAAACTGAAATTTTGATTTTCCACCCTGATCGTCCTTCTTCTTTTCTGTCCTTACCTCCCCTTTGCCTTCAAGATATTCAGCTTGTCCCAGTCCCTGTTGACAGGGACCTAGGGGTCCTGGTGGTCACTGTCTCTCGCTGTGCTCCTTTATTTAGCGAGGACTTGTAATTTCTACTTAATAAATACCTGCTGGATCTGCAGGTGCCTGTCTCAGGCGACTGCAGATATTTTGGTTCAGGCCTTTGTGGTTTCACATCTAGACTATTGCAATAGTCTTCTAGCAGGCCTCCCTCTTTCCTCTCTTCATCCTTTAATCCTGGTTCAGAACAATGCTGTTAGGACTGTTCTCGATCTTTCCCATTTTGTTCATATCACCTGTTATTGTAGTGCCTTGCACTGGCTTCCATTGAAGGCCAGGGCCCTTTACAAGATTTTGGTCCTGGCCTTTAAGGCCCTAAGGTTGCATTACCCAGCCTATCTATCTTCTCTTTTGACCTGGTATGTCCCAGGGAGGTCCACTAGATCCATGGGCCAGGCTCTTCTGACCTGCTCTACTTCACGGATTGCTGTGTCTCATTATCATGCATTCCAGGACCTTGTCCCACAGCTGTGGAACTCCCTCCCCCTACCATTACGGCTGAGAGTTTGGAGGTGTTTAAGAAAGGTTTGAAAACTTATATTTTTGAGTAGAAGGGGAGTGGCTGGTTGTTTCTGAAGTAAAGTATGCTGATTACTTTTATGTATATTTGGGTTATTAAGACTACAGTTATAATATTGTATTTTTGAGTTAAGTTGTACTAGAATCATTGTAATTATGTATTTTAAATTGTTGAGTTATTCTTTTATGTACAGCACTTTGTAACGAAGCGCTTTATTAATAACAATAATAATACTATGGTCCCTGGGCAAGCAATATAGGGACCATAGGATTGTTCAGATTATACCCTCTGAGGTCAGAGACAGCAGTCCGAACTCGGGATGGGATGGGAGTTGAAGATCTGACCCCTCACAGCTGGTGCTGAGAGAACTGCACTGGCTGCCTCTCTGAGTTTAGAAAGTTGACCTTGGAGAGGGGGGAAAAGGGGGTGTTCTAGTGGTGGGGACGAAAGGCTTTATCCTGAGCCTCCTCCAGCCTCTTCCCCTCCCCCTCTGAAGTGCCCTTGCTAGACAGGCTGAAAAGCCCATGTAGGGAAAAAATAAAAGATCAGAGGATGGGGAGGCAAAGATCGCCTCCACTGCTCCTGCTGGCTTCAGCCCGGCAAGACATAGGAATGTCGGAATTCATAGAATTGCACCCTAACTTGTTGAATTCTAATGTACAACAAATTAATGTATTTGTGTAAAAGACTGTTTATATAATACGTTTAAATATATTATTGGAAAGCAAAAAGTATTGAAATTACTGCATAAGTCTGAGATCAGAAAAGGACAGGAGGCACTTTTACTTGTCCCCCCAACCCTCCTTCCCCTCTTGCATGTGATTTCTGCCTCTTTGCTTTCCAGAGATAGACATGGTGCAAGGATTTTGGCTATCTGTTTAGTAAATTGTTGAATGTAAATTTAATGTTGATATTATTGGTATTGGATATTGTTAACTGATCTATTGGTCATTATTTAAATTTTTGATATGTTTTAATGAACTATAATTGAGTTAATGTTATATTGTAATGCCTTATAGTTATGACTATCGTATTTGTTCTTTAAACAACTTTGAGCACAATGAATCATGGAAAATGTGGTAGACTAATAAATTGACCAGGACTAACTCAAACCACAGTTTTGAAATGATGGTTGAGAATGGTGATTTGATGCTAACTACACCTGGATGAAATAACAGTGCAGACTACACCATAGTTAACTCTGAAATGAAAGGAAGGGGGAATTCACATGTGAAAGGGAAAAAGTAACACATTAGAGGGCACCCTTAATCACGGTTAGAAGATCAGGCAGCATTATGTCTACAGTGAGTCCATATATGAAGGGAGTCAGTGCCGGCTCCAGGTTTTTGAGGTCCTTTGGGCAAGACACCCTCAGTGACCCCCTCCTTCAGTGAGGCTACCTTCTCACCACCATTGTCACTAGTTGCTATTGCTCTTCATACTCTTTCTTATCTTTGCTACCACTTGCTTGCTTGACAGGTAGAGAACCAGTGAGAAAGCAGGGAGTGGCATTTACTGCTCCTCCTTCTCACCACCACTGTTGTTTGGGCCAGAGTGACAGGCAGGTTGCAATGGTGAGGAGCAGGAGCAACTCCAGGGGGCCTTTGTCAGTGGGCCCCTGCTGGGGTGTGGGCCCTTGGCAATCGTCCAGCAACGTCTGCTCTTGATTCCAGCCTTGGAGGGAATTGTGGGCCATCACTATTTTTGTCATTGCACTGCTAGTGTTTCAACAGAACTACATTTGTACAAATGTTGAGTGAAGTCAGAAAACATTAGTTTGAGGAATGGGTACTTACTAATATACATTATTCTGTTTCTGCTCTCATCTGAGTGTAAATTTTTGTGATATATATCTCAGATAGTATTTAGATGAACCTAAGTTCTACCAACTAGAATTAGAAGGTGACCTTCAGGTTGCCTTATTACATGAAAGTAAAACAAACAAATGGAATGGAACACATTTTACATTTATCACAATAACCACGTCAGGTGCTGTAGCACTTTTTACCTGACAAGTCAAAACTGTAAGATATGCTAAGAGGCCGGACTGCTGGAAAAAAAGAAAGGAATAGGAAATAAAAAGGACAAAAGAAAAACAATTCTGTTGTTACGGAAACAAAGGAAACATAAACGTTAGTTTTATGAAAGACATTTCAACTTCTAATATACCAACTGATCTAAATATGAAATGTCAGACACTTTTTCTTTACAACTGTAAAGGTGTAAGTGTAAACATTGCAACAGCACCACTGGAGTGCTGGATCCAGACATGCTATTTTCATAAACAGAAGTGCTTCTTCCATTGTCGGAAGTGACTTTGACCCAGCAGAAATTCCGGCTGCAGGAAGGGAAGGGAGACGGTCTTTTTCTATTTCCCCTTCCCGCTGCACCCCCAGTGCCACCTCCAATGCTGCTCTGGAGGATCCCTCATCCCTCCAGAGCAGGTTTTCAAGGTTCACAGATTAGGGGGAAGGGTTAATTGGCAAAGATGGCCTCCCCACCAACACTGGTGGAAGCATCCACTTAGTGGAGTTCCCCTCCATGGACCTCTGAATCCAACCAATTAATACCAGGAAGTAAGGGCCAGTTTAGTTATTATTCATGCAGACCACCTGAAATTCCTTTGTTATGGCATCCTACACATAGGGAATGTAATGTTTAAAAGATCCTTCCTGTGGGTGCACCCTTCACATGTGTATCATACACCTGCCATCACTACACATCCCCATCAGGAGTGGTGCTAGTGCACAGATGCTCTGCACACTGCAGCTGTGCATGAGGTAAAAACTTTTAAATATTACTCTGCTTGCACTTGGTAGTGCTATAAGAAGGGCTTTCTTAAAGCCTTCAAGAAGGATAAGCACCTTCTAATTTGGCCCTAAATCACACTGATTCAAGACAATAAGAGCTGTTTAACACATGACACAATTTCCTATATAAGTATACAAAATTGCACATTCATCTTTATGTACTTTGTCATATATGGAAAATACATGTTTCTGTCGCATCACATGTATAGATGGCAAGGAAGCTTGACTGGTGATAGGTTTCTGTAGCATATACATGAGGCAAAATAGACATGTGTGTATTTATCACCCTTGATTGTGTATAATTTATTTTCTATTTGAAAATTATATTGGGGTAGGAAACTTGTCATGCTTGAAGTGGCACTAAATATACTTTGGATCACTGGTAAAATATTTTTTAAAAACCCAAAGATGTAGCCAAAAAATGTCTACTGTAACCAGAGTACATGCAAACTTACAGTGGGTGTGGGGGTGGACAGTACAGCACTACATTTCTGTGATCTGAAATGCTCATACAATTTTGAAAGCGAAGTCTTTTGTGATGTATAATTACTTTACTAAAGAATGCCATTCAAATCAACTTGAGCCATTCGATGTCTTAGTAATGGTCACATCTTGCTACTCTTTAAAAACTATAATTTAATTTTACCTGAGATGTATGCAAGCATCATAAAACATATTACGTCAATTTCTAAGGCAAGATGTATGTCCAAGGAGTACTAGATATATCTTCCCTCTGTTTCATATAAATTACATTACAAAAGAAACAGCCATTCAGATGTATTGCTTTTCTCTTTACGCAAGTAAAAGACTGCAAGCAGAGGTGGTAGGCATTATTCTTATTATTTATTCAATCTATAACCCGCCTATATATGAATACTCTAGGTGGCGTACAAAGTTAAAAACAATTTAACAAAAAATCCAGCAATAAAAACAACACAGCTTAAAAAAGGGGAAGTCCTGCCAGAATAATAGAATCTTTAATTCCTGCTTAAAAACCTTCAAAAAGGTCAGCAGGTACATTTCAACCAGCAGGTCATTTCACAACTGAGGCATGTGTAATGGGAGTTGAATTTAATCAGTTTAGCTGATTTATCTCAGTACTGACATACAACTCCAGACAACTGTAAATTACCAAATATATAAAGTAAGCCTATTCTTCAAAATTATCTAAGAGATATCCATCGCTCTTCAGAACAAGATGAGATTATCTTGACTGAAAAATAGTAAATTAATATAGCATTTTTCCTAAATGCTTAAAGTGCTTCACGTGCTTCCCTTAATCCTTACAAAACCCCCAGAAGGTAGGCCAGGATTATCCCCAAATTACAGAAAGGGAACTGACTGAGAGTGACTTGCCTAAAGTGAGGTGAGCTAACATTTGAAATGGTAGTTTCCTGACTCACAACTCATGTTTTTAACCACTAGACCTTGGGTGGGGAACTTGTGGCACTCCAGACTGGATTCTATGTCTCATCAGCACTGGCTAGCATGGCCAGTGGTCAGCAATTATAGGAATTCTAGTCCAGCAACATCTGAAGGACCACAGGTTCCCCTCTCATGCACCAGCTCTCAAAAAAGTGAAATTAATAGAGAAAAGTAGTTAATATTATTGAACATTATGATTAATTAACACTACAATAATAATAAACTTTTGAATTAACTTCTAGTTGTTAATTATATCACTTTATATAAAGGTTCTGCAGGAAAAAATCTATTAGCCAATATGTATTTAGATATACTTTAGCAACGAAAACTGTTTTCAAAACTGTTGATAATCAAGGTTATGCACAGCTGGTGCATAATTATGGTTATGCATTCTAAAGGTTGAATGTGAAAACTGATAACTTGAATGAGAAATAGCATTTTTACAGAATATTTTACCTGCCAGTGTAATAGTTTACTATTCTTAACACACAGGAACCTGAGCTTTATATGTAGCCCAATCCTACACACAATTATTTGGAAGTAAATCCTACAAAGCTCAGTGGAACTTACTCGAACTGCACATATATTTGGGAGAAGCTTCACTGAACTCAGTAGGAGTTACTTGTGAGTAAGCATTCATAGGATTGGGTTGCACGTCTAAAGTTTATGTTGCAAAGTGTTAAGAACAGTAAACAATTAGTTACCACTGCAACTCAAAGCCTTAATGCAAAAAATAAAATTAATGAAATATGTACATTAAAATAAAAATCCTCATAAGACAAAATGATTCTCTAAATTTAAATTAGCTGCATCTGTTCATTTTGGTAGTAAACACAACCCTTCAGAGCTCTCATATTTTTCATCTTATCCATACTTTTAACAACTGATTGTCATTATACTGTTTTATTCCAATGCCACTTTTCTGTGCAGTTAGCAGGTCACAGCACAATCAGCCATATTACATTTATTTAAACTCATGTTTATTGCAACTCATGTCAAATTGTGTTATCCATCTAATGTTTGATATGAAAAATCTGGGCATGGATCATGTCAATTCTCTATTGTGTACAGCACTGAGCAAACTGTTTGCATTAATTAACCATTAAATATTTGTAACAACAGTAAATACTTTGCCAAACTATGTGCAAGCATATCTCTCTGTGAACCAGGTCAATCTGTATCTTCTGAATGTGATAGTTTATCTGCTGTTCTTTTCAAGTGCAAATTCTGTTTTAAAAAACATAAATTTAGCTCTGGAAGAGAAGAATGAACTTGAATAAATTATGCCTTTCAATTTGGTGGATGAACCACTTCCTTCATGAGAAACAGATTTCTCTTTTTTTACGTTCCAAAACATTTACCCTTGTTTTAGTCCTTTTCCAGACATCTTCCTGGCTTTACTGCAACCTGTATTTTAAAATCCCTTGTGCAGTGTTGTCATGTTCTCACATCTTGTTTTTGAGACATATAACTTAATGCGGAGTGTCTGACAGACTCCAAAGGAGTTTTTTTGTTGTTGTTTTTTGCTATCCCTCCCTTTGTTATAGGAAACCTTAGCCAATAGAAGTGATACCTGAGCAGATACAAGTTTACCTCAATGAGGGGAAAAATAAGCTCTGAATACAAAACTACTTTCTGAAGCTCAAAATATTTTAATCTTACTCATAGAGTAAAATGAAGTTATGGTGTACTTCATTAATTTTCTGGATAAACCTTAAATAATCTGGTGACAACAAGTTATAGAAATATACAATCAGAGTAAGCGAAAATGAATCTCCAGAATGAGTCCAGTAACTACAAGAAAAAAATCACAGACCAACAAAAAACCAAGAATAAGGTAAAATTGTTAGCTGCAATCCAAAAAAGTTTTAATAAGTTAAATAAAATGCAAAGACTTAAGTATTATGTTATTTTATATGGTAGGACAACTGCTGCTACTTGTCAATAAATTAGTGGAATATTACTCCTTGTGGTCCCACAATCAACGTTATGGCAATTATATTTTCTTAGACTGACATTTATTTATTTATTCATTTCATTTCTATACCGCCCAATAGCCGAAGCTCTCTGGGCGGTTCACAAAAATCAGAAAATTGAAATCATTGTGTTTCATTACAGAATATTTTGCCTTCATCCAGAATGCTATTTGTCTGCCAACATGCAAACAGAGCTGGCAGGGATCTACTTTCACTACAAGGGAGGAAGGAACTCCATTTTGCTTTTCTATGAAGGGAGTTCTGTATACACACTGGAACTGTCACATCTAAAAGAATCATTGCCTTTAGGTGCAATCATCACCAATAAAAATTAGCAGATTTCATGTTGTTTTATTTCAGTAGCTGACTAGTAAGAAATGCATCATTTCTAGAAACTGATTTCATTTAAACTAGAAAAATAGGGGGCATAAGTTCAGCTAAGTAGTAAGGTTTATGAAAGCTTTATGTATAGATTAGCAAGGTGGAATAGCACAATAGTATACAAGTCTAATGTGAAAATCAAAATACTCACCTAGCCTGCTATGCCTAATCTCATCAGGAGAGACAGGTCTCAACTTTCTTTCAGACTTGATTTCTTCCAGTATTCTTTCATGGAGGCTACGTGGTCGTGGTGGGGTAGGTTTCAGTTTTCTTGCAGATGCCTTGAGAATATTAAATACAAAAGTAGAAAATTTATGCCACACACAGATGTCCATCAGTGACATCATGGTGCAGTCATACTTAAACTAAAAAATACACACAACTTAGAGGTTTCTTAACTATGTCAGCAAAACATCTCTCGATTAGAGTCTGGCATTTTATAGTTTTCTATAAGCTTCTTTGTCTATTTAGTTGTTGTTGTTGTTCAGTCGTTCAGTCGTGTCCGACTCTTCGTGACCCCATGGACCATAGCACGCCAGGCCTTCCTGTCCTGCGCTCTCTCCCGGAGCGTGCTCAAGTTATCTATTTAGTATATATTAGCAATTTTGTACACACAAACAATATATCACAATTCGTTGTTTTATATTTAGGCTGAGATTTAGAAAGACCTGTGCACTTGGCTGATGGATCTTTTCGAGTGACAATTCCTTACACCTCTTGGCGTGCTGCTTGGGGGAGCCCTAACCTTAAGGGGTTTTCTGGGGAGCAACCACCAAAGGACAGAGCTGAAAAGCCCCATGTGTGCTTAGACCACAACATGTGGTGGGTTGACATGACATGACAAGCCACAGCAAGCTGGGCACCAAGCAAAAACTGCGCTCATGGGCGGCTGGCACTAAACAACAGCTCCTGCAAGTAAATTAAGCCATGGTGGGATGCAGTGTTATGCAAACCACATCATAAGAGTGTGAGGGGTTAAGAGAAATACTCTGGGTCAGGAACTAGGCACAGAGGAGAGGAAGAGTATAAGACCAGGGAGTGAAAACCTACTGAGAGCAAAATATGAGGAAGGAAAATCAGGTTAGAAAGAAAGCAAAAATACCTGAGGGTTTTCTTTTAAAGGAATTCCTGGAAGCTTTATTAACTTTTCATAAATGCATTTTACAGATTACAGGGGCTAGACTATATGGAAAATATTTGTGTTTCCTTGTATTCGATAGCATTTTACAGGTCAGAAGGGGAGAAGCCTCATTTAAAAAGTGGTTAGTGAAAGTGAAACATATGAATAGCTGTATGTTTACTAGAAGCAGGGGGGAACACATCTTGGATTACATACTGGATTTAATGGAGGTCGAGATCGGATAAAATCCAAGATAATTTCGTGGGCACTCTTTTTTAATCGTGGAGGGATATCTCCATTTACCTGAAAGAGAAAGAAAGCCATTATTTTGTCTGCACATCCAATATCACGTGGCAGTCTGACAATCCAAACAGGGCAATACATCCTAAAATAATCACCATTAACAAAATGTATCAACAATTTTCAGTAACGTAGGAAATGCTGAAGATAAGAGCGTTTTGTCTGAACATAAGAATTAATTTACTGTATCAGATCAGAGTTTCAGCTCTTCTTCTGCTACAATAGTCAATGGAAAGCACTGTCTCCCATTTTGTTTCCATTTCACATGCATGCGCACACAAGCACACACACGCGCAACACACACACACACACAATTGCCAATACACTGCCTGCAAATGGTGAAATGGGTGTGTATATGAAATGGGGGAGCATTTTAGCTTGGCCCTACATGAAATGGATTTCTAAGACTGGAAGGACCACATGAGCAGATACAAATGTATGACACATAAATCAAACAAACACCTCCCAAGACAGTCACTGTAATTTTCAGTGTAGACATATTGAGTAAGTTGGCTTTATTTTGATCTAAATACATATGACAGTATCCAAAAACCTCTGCAAGTAGTCCCATATGCCCACGGGAACATTAAATGTGCCTCTCCCAAACAGCAGACCCCTCTACCACATGGTAACTACTTTTAAAACTGAGGTAAATTTCAAAGGCAGCGATATGATCTGAGGTCCTTCCATCCTAAGAAAAAACATTCAAAACTTTCACAGGGCATGATGCACAAGCTCTGGAGCTTATCTAAAACAGCTCCATGGGTATCAGTTCTATTGTCATGGTTCTATGGCTATGTGTGAAATCATAAAAATGACTTTTATTGAAACACACAGTGAAAGGAGACATTTTCATTTTATCTTGTGTTGTCACAGCTTACCATAACCTTCCGTAAAGTATAGCGTTTGGATCGAATATCATCCATCAGCATCTCATATGGAGTGAGCTGATACTCTATAGGCAGAGGGTTGTACTGGCGTTCTTGAACCTTCTTCAATTTCACACCATTTCGCAGGTCTCGCATGACCTGCACCCAAAATTGGGCCTGAGGAATCAAGAAGAGTAATATTTTTCAGAATCCTTAATAAAACTCTGGCCTATTAAGTAAGATAACTAAGCCAACCCAAAACATAACAATCACTAACCTAAATAAACATACTGTGATAACTTCTTCATGCTTATGTTTTTAAACTACAAAACTTTATGGGAACTTCATTGTCAGGCCCAACTTTCTGACACACTCTGGCAACCTGACACAAATTACAACTCTCTTTATTGTTAGACCTACCAGCTTTCCAGTACACATGACAAAGCTTATAGTGTTTATAGACCCCAATAAATCAGATAGCCTAGGCAGAGGCTATCGGCATAGTGCTTTGTTCAAGAGGAAGTTCCAAGGCTAGAATCCACACACAGTCAAAGTCAGAGTTCAAGTCCAAGCCAGAGTCTTAACGATACAGGATTCAAGACAGACAAGATTCAAGATTCATGAAAAGTCCAAGCAAGAAAGTATTCTGGGTGATTAAGACATTGTTCCCAGCAGAGGCCCTTCAGGCTCTGAACAGGCTTAAATATAGGGAAGGGCTATTAAAGCTCCCATTCTGACAATCTGTCCTAAGAGGGGAATCTGGCCCATAAGCAAGCACCATGTCTAAAAGGGTGTCTCTGATCTGCCCTCTTTAGTCGATACCATAACCTGGGAGACACCCCTGTGCCACCCTCCCCTGTGGAATCCTCCTCCTGCTTGGTTCTCACAAACCCAGCCTGTAAATCAGAGGCCTCACTCAAGGGCGAATCTTGCAGCTGTGGCTGAAAGGGAGTATCATCCTCCTTCTGCCGGCAATCAGATGGGAAGCTAGGCAGAGCTGAGCTCTCAGGCCCGGGCTTCCCATGACTAGATTGGGTTCTGAAACATACTGATCTAACTCTGAATCAGACCCTGGCTCAAAAGTCATAGGGCCTATAGCACTTCGGTTAGGCCCAACATTTGTGGACTTTTATAAATAATTATAGACATATGGTCTGCACAGATTAATTTTGAACATCACACACTTTAATTGTACAATACAGAACCCTGAGGACTAATAACTTAAGAATTTACACAACTAAGTATTTAGTTCCATCATCTTTCTTGGCCATGTCCAGAAGCTTTGAGAAAGTATTCTGAGAGAGTACTCTGAATCCGGGGAATGAGTGTCCCAAATGTATGTGCAATATATCTTTCATCTATAGCACAGTCTATTCTTTATCTACTTTTTTTTGCTTTCCAATCACAAGAAACATGATGAAAACATAATGGTGTCTAATGTGCCCGAAAATGCAAAAATGATCTCTTTTCCCTGACTTTGTTGTCCATTTTCCTGTGTGTTAAACAAATCCAGATTTTGCAGTTTTACATTACCACAAAAAACAGACAACAATGCAATTGTAAAACAAGCCAAAAGGTGAAGATGGTAACAAAATGATGCCAAATTTTAATTACAACAATGACAAAAGTTGGTTTGTATCATTGTTTATATTTTAATTATAAGTCATAAAAGAACTTATATACCTGGACGAGCTGTTTACATCACCCCAAAATATCATAAAAGTGGTGCAATGCTTTGTTACAAAATTGGTTCAGTGGATGTTGGAACAAATACTTCTGTTTTAGAAGTTATTTCTTTACCTCTCCCATTAAGAATGAACTCATTTTTTTAACAGCTAGTAAGAAATCCTACCTAGGATAAGGGCCAAATAGCTCTTTAAAAGTCTGTATGAAGGGCAAGAAAGATGATAGTAACCAAGTTTATTACTCCATACCACATAATGAAAACGTCAATTCCAAGCCTTCATTTCTGGAATTAACTTCTAGAGCGCAGTGTGCAAAGCTCTAAAACCTTTCCTTACTCCTCTCTCTCAGTGCAATCCTAAGCATGTTTATTCAGAAGCACAACCAATTGTGTTCAATGGGACTTACTCCATAAGAACTCAATGGGACTTACTAGTGAGTAAACAAGCAAAAGACTGCAGTCTTAGTTAAATATTCTTCTATCCAGGGCCATGTTTATAATAGCAGAGAAATGGCAAAGGTTCAGAGAATTATACTGCCACAAGAATTTATTTATTTGTTTTATTTATTTATTTATTTATTTATTTCTATACCACCCAATAGCAGAAGTTCTCTGGGCGGTTCACAAAAATTAAAACCAAACAGCACACAATAAAACAATTTAAAATATATAGAACATTAAAACCACAATATAACAATACAACCACAATAAAACCTAGCAGCAGTACAGGAGTTTAACATACAGATTTAAAACAGCAAAGATAAAAGTTTAGAAAGCTAAAATGCCTGGGAAAATAAAAAGGTCTTCACCTGGCGCCGAAAGTAATACAGTGTAGGTGCCAGGCGAACCTCACTAGGGAGCTCATTCCAGAGCTGGGGTGCCACAGCAGAAAAAGCCCTCCTCCTAGTAGCCACCGGCCTCACTTCCTTTGGCAGGTGCTCACAGAGAAGGGCCACTGACGATGATCTTAAGGTCTAGGCAGGCACATATGGGAGGAGGCGATCGTTCAGATAACCTGGCCCCAAGCTGTTAAATGTTAATACCAGCACTTTGAATCGGGCCCTATTTTGGACCAGCTGGAATCAGATTCAAAGGCCCACACAACATTCAGTACACATACCAGAGCTTTTTCAACCTTTCCCAGTACACCTACCCTTTCTCCCCACATAATTGCCCCTGAATTTCTAAGGACACTCCGGAATGGGATTCAGTGCAGTGCATGGGGCTGTAGCTGGAAAGAAAATCAGTACAGTCCCCAAAGACTTGTAAATAAAAATAAAAGTTTATATAAAAATAAAATGCAGGTTTTTTTACAAGCACCAGAAGTTCAATGCATTTTATGTTAAAGTTTTCAAAATGAAATATGCATTTCTCTCTTTCTCCAGGCAAACATACACATGTGTTTAAAACAGCAAGAATATATGTACGGTAAATGTTTCTCCTCACAAGCACACACAGTATTAGCCATTATTCCATCAATAATATGTACTGTATTATTCAAATACAGTCTTACCCAATCAGCATTTTTTAACTCATCAAGATCTGTGTTGGATTCCTCTTTCCCTTCTCTGTCCATTTCCTGCATCTTCTTCAAATTCTGGCAATTAAAAGAATGGATATATTTGTTTAAATGAAGCAACAGCTGTGCAGTGAGTATTAGAAGAAAAACAGAATATTTAATAAAACTCTAACATGTTTCTTCTGATATTTATCACCGTTACTATATGGCTCATATAATTCTAAATAATGTTTGTCAATATACATTGAAAAATTCCAAGATAAATATGTAAATACTGTTAATTTAATATAAACTCTTCAGTGTATATCAAAATGGATTAAAACAAACAATGTCATCATTGAAATGTGCAGCAGCCCAGCAAGCAACATTTATACATAGAAAGCTGTTATGCATGGTTCATCTTGCCAACTTAAGAACCAGGCATGCCAATGGTGCCTAATTCACTGTCTGAGTCCATTGCATATGATAATTCTGTGCACTCAACTTGTATCAATGACTATCATTGGATCAGGGCCATGACCTAAATTATGCTATAGGTTAGACCTGACATTTGGAAACATCTTCTACATTCCAACAGCTCTCTTTCAATATTTACATGATTTATTTATGACATCTGTATGCTGTGCCATAACAAAGTTCTCTGGGAACATTACAATAAACAAACATAACAGTTTAAATACAAATTAGAACATAAACCATACAATCAAAAGCAACATAAAATATGACAACAAAACAAGACTCACAACACTTCAACACTAAACATACAGGGTCAGATCCCATGACGTAATTCTGCTGATAAAACTCCCCCCACAGCCCCCCACACACACTCAAAAACTGCTCTGGAGGGTTGGGAAACCCTTTGGAGCAAATTTTCAGGCAGAGGACTACAGCAAGGAGGAGAGGAGAAAGTCCTGTTGTGTTAGCGGACATCTGTTAGCGCATGTCACAAAGTGTGCCCCCTCTGCCAAGGGGAACATGTCCCTCTGTCCTCTTTCCATCCCAAATGACAAGGACCACATAAATGCAGCAATTATAGACTTTATTAATTCCTGTTATAGCACAGTATCAGTCAGATCAGTAGCTGCAGGATCAGGATCTCCTCTCTGCAACTGTAGTAATGAGTCCCAGGATAAGGCACAGAGTCTCTGGATCAGTAACAGTAAGTATCTGCAGGGCCTGGATACAAGGTCACAGCATGAGGTAAGTAGCTGCCGGACTGAGATAGACAATCTCAAGGCAATACTGGTAAATATCTGCTGGAGCAGGTTGAAGGTCTGCAGTGCAGGTAGCTGTGGGTTTGGAGTGCATAACCCTAGAGCAGTAGCTGTAGAATCTGAGGGACTGCTTATATACTGATGCTTGAGGTTGATGAGTAGCTGCAGAATCAGGATAATCTGTTCCTGAGTTTGCTAGGGAATTAAGCAAGTCTTTTCTCATCCACCTGTTCCTGTAGGCTTCTCACTGCTGCTGAATGCACAGGTAGGTTTCTTCTAGGTTTGCTAACAGCCCCTCCTCTGCTTTAGGTTCCTGGCCTTCAAGGAAGCCCAGCTGCTCTTCTCCCCTTCCTCCTATCCCCTTCTTTACCACTCAGTTCTTGTTCCTTCTAGTTACTCTTTTCAGCCACTCTTCTTGACCCCCTTTAGTTCCACCCCATCTTTCTTCCTTCCCTGAGCTTCTAGCCTTCGGCTTTTATCCTGTGCTTCTGCCCCACCTCTTCCTCCTCCTACAGAGTTTTGGACCCATTTAAAGAGCCCCTGTCCTGGTTTCTTTTTCTTCTGTTTAACCAGCCCTAACTGTGGCTGGCTACTGCTGCTAGGCAACCAGGAATACCTAGAGGATTGTACAGTGACCCCTGATGCCTCCTGATAGCATGGCATTGGAGTTAACTCGCAAATTTTAAAACTGAGAGGCCGAGACTACACGTGTTATTTAAAAGGCCTAGATGAACAAAAAGGTTCATCTGGCACCGAAAACACCACCGTGTTAGTGCCAGGTAAACCCCTCTGGAAAGTTGTTGTTCAGTCGTTAAGTCATGTCCGACTCTTCGTGACCCCATGGACCACAGCACGCCAGGAAAGACTGTTTCATAAATGGAGTGCCACTTAATATATTTCATTACAGTGTGTTTTAAAACTATTACTACTTAGAAAGTCTACTAACTAAATGTCTTAAATTTACATTACAAGATTAAAAGAAGTAGATGGCATTTAGAAAAATGTAAATGCTTCTATTTATGGAATACCTATCTACTCATTTTAATGGGGCTACTCTCATTGAAGCCAAACACTAATTTAAATGAAGGTATTTTTACCTTTCATACACACCCGTACCCCCTTATGGAGAGAGAGTTCCAAAGTTCAAATTATTAAACCAGTATAACATGTTTGGGTGCATTCATTAATGGAATTATTTAAGAGGGGGGAAACCACAGCAGGACTTGCTTTAATGTTTTAATTTCTAGAGAAACTTACAAAGATGTTTTTCACCTATATATGAAGAACTGCTGATCATGGGATCATTTCCTCTTAGGAATGTATGGAAAATAAATATGGATGGGTTTTCTTAATTTTCCTACTATTTAAGCAGTCAGCTGTGCTTAATTGCTCTACTGCCTAAGCGGGTTTAATTGCTCTAATATTTAAGCTCTTCCTATAGGGAAGTGTGCTATGTTGCCCACTTGGAAGATGGAAAGTTATGCAAGATACCTGTCAGAACAACAACAAAATCTAAACATTTTCATATCTTAGGAAGCTGAGCAAAATAACTCTGATTTCTGTCCAAGTCATAATCTGCCACTACAGTGGTTTGCCTTCTCTATTTCTGATGACTTTTACTAATTATTATAATTCTGATTCTAACTCTAATGCATGTACATATATATTTCTGAGTACTCTCTCCTGTTCATCCCACAGAAATAGCTCCAGGTCTCCAAAAGCACAAACATTATTTGCTGTGCCACTGGGTGACAGTTTCCAGGCACAGTTAAATGTGCAGTTTATTACCTTTACAAGCCTTATGTGGGCTAGGTTTTGGGTACAGTAGGGACAGCATTATTCTATATGTATTTCCAGTCCAGACCATTTAAAAAGTATCTTATTTATCTCATGCAGTAAGGCACTTCAACATCATAGCAATTACATTTTTTTTGCAAAATGATAGGAAGATTTGATTAAACCTTGCTCTATGTACACTAGATGTCTCAGTACTATTACCATATTAAAGTTCTGCTTAAATACCTCAATACTTTCCATTATAATTCACCTAAGTGAAACTAAAATGTCAGTCATTGCTTTTTTAAATAAAGAAAAGAAATTCCTATCTCTAACACATACTGTTAATAATAGGTCATAAGTTGTTCCTGAAAAATTAATGACCCTAAAAAGGGTTAACATCCGTTGGGTAAGACAATATAGAAAAATCTCCCTAGAGAGATAATTTGAAAGCCTGCGCCATTGAGAGAGATTGTCTTTCCTTCTTTCTTTTGAAGAACATTTGCACTAGTTCTGCAGTTTTCAATCTTCATGGAAAATGCTTAGTCGGGAAAAATACAACAGGACAGGACATGTAACAGATTGGTTAGAGGCTTGCTGAGCAAAGTCTACTGAATAAGGATTAATTTTTGTATTTCACAGTTGTAGAACCAATTCACTCAGCAGAATTAAAGACAGACATTTCTGCTGGTAGATCAGATAAAGAACTGTGCCTACCCGAGCTCTATTATGATCAGGTCCTAATAGAAGTGAATATCAATGCACTAAGTTTCACAGCAAGTAAAAAGTAATGCCAACTTGGGTCTAAATGAATGGTTTAAAGAACGAAGATCAAGTTTGGCATTACAAATGCAATTATAGGTACAACTCCACATAATAGGCGGGGAAAGCTGAACTATAGTATACATAGGAATATTCCCCCAAAGTATTTCATTCATTCCAAAATAGAAAATATTTATGGGATTTTTTTCATTGTTCCTTGAGGGAAAAAGGTCCCCCCGCCTTTTTTTCTGGGCCTTCACTACTCATCATTTAAACGATGAGTAGTTTGGCTATGAGCTTCGGCTTTTGGGTGGTATAGAAATGAAATAAATAAAAAATAAATAATCAGATTGCCATTTTGAGATCTAACAGAGCAATCTTATGGTCCCTGGGAGAGTGACCCAGGGACCACAGGATATGGCTGATCCCCCACCTCCCAAACTATAGACGCTGCTATGATCTTGGGTGGGGGCATATGAGATCAAATCATTCCCCACACCCCACCCCTACAGAAAGCACTGTGGCAGCTGCTCTTCTGAAGTTGAAACATCGGGGATATCATGATAAACCACAGTTTATCATTACAGGAATGAGCTGCAGCGAGTTTTGAGCTTGCATGCTCTCCACTCCCATCTGCAATAGGGAGATTGGAAGCTTTCTGTTTTGATTATCCTGCGCTTGTAATTTCTTCCAAGCTTAATAAACTGTGGTTATTATTATGGTTTGTTTGAAAGAAGAGTTCAAACCACAGTTTAGGGTTCAGACATAACACTAAACTATGAGGGCAATCAAAAACAGAACTGGAAGTTTCCCATCTCCTCCCCATTGCCGCAGCAGAGGGGAGGAGTGCATGAGCCTGAGGCTCACTCCGATTTGTTCCCATCACAACAAGCCATGGCTTGAAATGATGTCTGAAACAGCTCATAGTGCTGCCCAAGTTAATCGGCATTTTAAACTGTGAAAGCATACTCTTATATACTATAAAAACGATTAAAGAAATAAGTATGTAACACTGTACTAGCGTACAGAAGTCCAAAACAATGCTCAGAAATTAGTAAACCAAACACCAAGTGACATTTGTCCTGCTTACCTCTCTTGCACTTTTAATTCTGGCTAAGAATGTGTACAACTCCATTGTTTCAGCAAAAAGTGCCCGACATACTGCTTGATAGTGATTAGGTGCATCTGATCGTGTTGGTAGATGAGCAGCACAGAGCTAGGAAAAAAGAAATGGCTTTAATGACAAAATATCATTATTCTGTACTAGAGAAAAAACTTAAAATACCTATACTTAGAATATACCAGAGAAATATAATCCCTTTATATACATATGCCATATGTATTGCAATACAGGTTTATCACACATTTTCATTATTCTACCACCCAGTAGAAATGGATGAATGGGTTACAGAACTGTCATCATCCAGGAATGCCTAGAGTTGCAATGCCATAATTTGCTCTATCACCCTGGTCAGGAATGGGATACAAGTTAATAGAAAGATCTCCTTGTCCAAGGTTGTATTTCAACGGTCTTCAGCCAGGGGGTTGAGATTTACAAACAGGTTACAACCTGACCTAAAGTGGGATGAACAAGTAGTGCGATCCTTTATTGTTGTTGCTTTGAAGCACTGAGTTATGGTTAAAGAGGGAGATGCGAAGAAAGGCAAGTTCGGGGCAGTGGGGTGGGGAGAGGAATCTGAACTGGGCGTACTGGAACACTTACACTGCAACAGCTAGTGCAAAAGGCTTGACTAGGCTGGAAGAAGCACAGAAATTTGAGATGACAGATACACAGAAAGAAGAAAGGTAAACAATTAAAAGTCAGCCCACTTTAGAGAGGCACAGCAAGAGAAAAAGTGAGGTCAAAATAATCTACTGACCCCCTTAGGATTGCAGCTGTGCTGACTCCTACCATCATATATAATGGCATTTCTGTCTCCACAGAACCTGATAGAGGTGGAAATTGTAAGCAGATAGGATTGATTTTGATGAGGGACTGAGAGGTGAACAGAAAGGATACCATATAAATCAGCTCTTAGACCAGGTGCTGCAGTGCTGAAGAAGTACACTCCATGATGTGCCATGTGATGCCCTGATTCTAAAGTCAGTTCTGCACTGTTTCACAAGTTATAGTATTTAAGTTTATTAAGCACTTAACTTGCACTAGGCACTTTATAAAGTCAAATAAGTTTAGATTACAGGTAGTTATCTCCTTTTGAGGATGTTGTTAGGTGCCCACCCCATTTGAGTGAAACCACACCCATTGGCACCTGCTACAGTGCACCCCTACAGATCCTTGAGGGAAGGCTCTGTCCACTCCATTCCCCTAAGGGAGGGGGAGCTGACCCACAGCAGGGCAGAAGGGGCAGTCATATAACTCTTTTTAGAACTACTAATTTCTCCTGGCTCAAACTGTATTGAATGCAAAGCTGTGTGCTGGTTAGGGAAGTCTGCCATCTAGTGAATAAAGATGGTACTGTAGGCTTGAAATATACAGACACATTTAAATTAATTAAAATCAATGACTGCATTTAAAACATAAAAGAACTCCAAGGTACACTAGGGTCCCCTTAGTATGCATGCCACGTTTCAGGTGTTTACATTTCATGGTTATTATTTATTATTACTTTTTTTATTGCATTTATACCCCGCCTTTTTTCCTCTTGCAAAGAACCCAAGGCAGCTTACATTATCATCCTCCTCTCCATTTTATCCTCACAACAACAATCCTGTGAGGTGGGTTGGGCTGAGAGTCTGTCAGTCAATCCTAAAGGAAATCAACCCCGAGTGCTCATTGGAAGGACAGATACTGAAGCTGAAGCTCAAATATTTTTAGGCTGGCACTGGCTTATTCTTCTTCTTCACTACTACAGCCTTGCCAAAGCTGACTCTGAAGGGAGAGAATATTTGGAGCATCCAGAGTATTGCTTGTAGTATTTATGTTACTGTGCTACGTATTTCTTGTGCTATTTTTAACAAACATATGAAAAGCGCACATTTGAAAGGAAGGGGGGAAACATTACAGGGTACTAATCAGCACAGAGATGAAGTATGCAAATGGAGGTGCTGTGTAACTGAATTTCTATGTGAAGCTTTATTTTCTGGGCTGCCTAGAAACTAGGTTGCAGTATTCACTTTTTGCATAGATCCCTAAGAAGATTAGAGAATTACCATCTACATTCAGAGGTCACAGAAAAAAGCATTATGTAAACAGAGGAGTCTTGCCAGCTCCTCTCTTTTGTTTCATTCTCATTGAGTAGGGAGCACAGCTCACACGGGCAGCCTGGTGTTAACGGAAATCACAACTATTAGAAGAGATCAAACAAAACTTCTGGGTCCATTGGAATATACTCCATCAAGAGTGAAACCAAATTACAACAAAATATTCACAGCTGACTGACCTGTCAGTCAGAGCTCACTTGGTTTCCACATAAGCATTTTCAAATAAAGACTTGAAATCTGCACCACAACAACTCAGTCTGGCTGGGATCAGAGTTCAAAAGATACACACTTGTTTCCACTTCTATTTGTAATCTGAAAAGAGCTGTATTGCTGTTCTCTTTGCTCTGGAGAATGAAAAATACTTCCCATGGGATCTAAAATACAATTTAACTATTGATGATTCTCTAAGCAATTAAAAAAATGGCCTGAATGCTTATGATGCATTTGCCCTGGAACGGGAAATAAAAGACATTTTACCCAAAATCCTCCTGCAAGAGACAAAGCCAAGCCCTTATGTGAGCCTCTCTCTTCAATTCTTGGGGATGCAATTTTGCCACACACCTGCCATGCTGTGTCCTTTACCACACAGCCCATATTCACAGTTTCTTACCTTTCCTAATTCTAAAACATATCACACTGAGGCATTCAATTACATTGGCATTTGTGAAGGGAAAAGCAGGCAGACATCTGTTAGGGTGGACACTGAGCCCATAGAATCCCAGAGTAGTTCTGATTCTGAGGAAGAGCAGTCGCTCCTGGGAGAGGAGCACACTCCTCTTTCCCAGGGCCCACAGCTGACGGAGATTCCTCCCACCAGCATTCCTAGATTAGAAAGCAGTCCAGGCAGTGACCGAGCAGAGATAGCAGACTTGGTGGATGCGCGACGCAGACGCAGAGAGCGGCGCCAGATGGAGGGCGCGGAAAGGAGGCGCAGTGCCCGGTTGGCGCGCAAACAATGGCTGTGCTCCGAGGATCCAAGGGAAAAGGGGAGGGACTCTCCCTAGTCCTTAAGTTCAGGGGTCTGCCAGTAATTCCCTTTCAAAGTGGGACCAACTGTTTCAACTTAGGGCATAGGTACTCTGCTGCTCAGATCTAGTTGCTACCTGTAGAGTTGTTAAGTTGTAAAAGAAGAATAAAGCTTTGAAAGGAATCCCTTTGTCTGTGTCTGGACTTGGCTACTGGATTAGACTGAGAGAGGCCTCCAAGGAGCCCTTGACAACATCATTTCCCCTAAGCTGCTTTCTTACACACACACACACACACACACACACACTTCCCAAGTGTCCCTCCTGCAGAAGATTTAGATCTCCAGATGTTGAAAATGTTGCACTAAGTACTCACCTAGGGCCAAACTAGATGGGATGCTGGAAGATCCATTATTGGATTTCCTACATTTTTTAAAGTTACAAGCAGCCACCAGTGTGAATTAGGGCCATGGCACTAGGGGAAGGTTATCCTTTCCCTCATGCAGTTTTCCCAATCTAAATTGCCCCACCCCCAGCAGCTGCTATTTGCCCCACAAGGGAAAACATACAGGTATCTCATAGCAGTTAGTAGCATACAACTGTAGTCTGTGAATGCTCAAGAATGTGGCTAATTTCCAGACCTTCCAATTTTTAGAAAATGTCACCACACAGAACAATGGTGGAACTATAACAGGTAGCTGCCAAAAAATGAACAGCTTATTACTGTAGAAACCAGGCACAAAGAGCCTTTGAAATCAGGTAAAAAGCTTACATGTAATAGGAAGTGGAACATCTCAGCTGGAAAGGTAGGGAGGGACAATCCAAGCCCATCTACTGAGTTCATAATTGAATTAAAGCTTGTATCTAGGTCCAAGTCCAATACACGGTCTGCTTAATGGGTCTCATGTTTATATAATAACAGATTCCACATAATCACATAGGCTGAAATGTTCTGTTTTAAAACATTTTCACGTAATTGAAGGAACAAGTCTTTTGGACTTGGAACAAGGGCTCACCTGTATAAAAAGTTATTTTGAAGTCTGCATTATTACTACACTCCCTAACATTGGGCAAGTTTGCATGTAATGGCAAACTGTGGGTTAATTAACCTATGATTTGCTGGGCACAAGCAGGAGTGAGCGAGTGCGCTGCCTCCCATGTGCTCCTCACTTCTGCTTTTAAATCAACAACCTACATTTGGTCAGGTCTTGAGATGTGAGCATGACATGCATACCCAGAGCACTGGGTTTTTAGGGGCTAGACAACCCAGTGGTTAACCAAACAACAAACTATGGGTTAACTGGGCCAGTGATTCCAACATGTAATGGACTTCTTTAAAAAAAAAATGAAGAGACATTTCTTCTCTCTACATTTATGGTTTATATTGGGCCATTTCACATGATCAAAATATGCCATGGTGGTTTATTCAAATCGCAGTGCATGCCAGGCACAATTTCTATAATCACCATCCAGGCGCAGCTTGTCATGTTATCCAAACCTGGGTGGCATGGCTTGTTGGAGGGGAAAACAACCCTCCAATAAGCCATGGACTGTTGGAGGGGGAAACAACCCCCCAATAAGCCATGCACTGTTGTAGGGTTATTGGAGGATTGTTTCCCTCTCCAACAAGCCATGTCACCTGGGTTCAGACAACATGGCAAGCTGCACCTGGGCAGTGATTATGGAAGTCATGCCTGGCATGTGCCGCAATTTAAATAAGCCACCTTGGCTTATTTTGATCGTGAGAACCAGGTTATTGTGTAACCAGGTTATTGCGTAAGGACAATGGGAGGATAAAAAGATACTTCAAACATTCCCACTGATTTCATTCTACAAATATTTAGTCTTCTGGGGAGAGACCAATCATCAGATTATGGTGACTATTATTGATGAATGCCATATAAAAATGAAAATACCAACATAATATTAAATGTGAGAAATATGGACCAGAATGCAGCTATATTCTATCATTTCAGAACTCAAAGTTGCAGTTGGCATATATATCCTTATGTAAGACACTAAAATGCTTCTCAGTACGTAAAACAACCTGCTCTCATGTTTTGTCCTTAGCTTGATTTTTCTCTCAGCCGAAAGACAGATTTCCAATTGCACATCCAGATGTAAGTCATTATTTTGCTTTTATAGGACAACAGAACAACAGAAATCTATTTCTGTATGCACAGGATAACGCCTTACTTGTCTGGAGGGTTAATTTATTCACTCCAATTCTGTTAATAGGGTCCAAAACAAAACACTCAAACTTTGTGAAGCAAACTATAGGGAAAAAACACAGTTGTTATAAATATGAAGCTTCCCATTTTATGACAGTCACAGTAATAATGTGTTGCTACTTATGTGCTGTCTGAAAATGAAATGAAATCTTTAAACTTTGAGTTATAGTACCCTAAACATGCCTTGTAAAGACTGAATGGCTTTACAGAGACAAAGTGACTAAGACAAAGTAGGTCCTGAAGAAAAGACAGACAACACTGGGATCAAATAAAATGACATTTTGTTTCAGACTGGAGTTCAGTGTGATGAATTTTACAGGGCTGATGCATTCTATGTATGGGGGGAAGGGATTCACCTCCTGGGAGATAGCAGATGGTGTACAGAATCCCTGTTAAGAGGGCCATTCCAGCATTAACTCAAGGATATAGCAGTGTAGAAACTACACTGGTAGTAGATGTCAAGTAATAACACTGTGGTTATGGGCTGAAATGACTACCTCTATCCAAGGACTAACATGGGCCCATTATACTGAAGCCACTGACTGCAAACCTGTACAGCTGACTGGCAGTCTCGTAGGAGCGCAATTTGCTGCTGCAGTGAGGCTTGGGCTACACTGAAGTCCTCCGAGGGCTGTGCGACGCTCACATGTGCTGTACAGTTACATGTGCAATGAAATCAGATTTACTCTTTCTTATACAGCATCAACTACTGTCTTCAACTAAAAAGGTAGTACAGTGTAACTAGGAATCTAACAAAGTTTGAGAAGCTTTGGAAAGACCTAAAAAAAACTAAAAGATTGTTACCTATTATACCCAGGTGGCCCAAAAGTAGGTATACAGTTGTTTAGAATGTTGATGGGAGGGGAGAGAATGTATGAGTAGAAGATGTATGGGTGGAGTCAGAATAACAGTTGGGAAGAGTGCGTGACAGGGAGTGACAGTTAAATCAGCTAAATGTAGAGAGTGAGGGGAGTGAGGCCCTTAAGTAGGTATACAGTAGTTTAGTTTTTTAGTTATTTTTTTTACTGATATTGGCAGCGAACTTGAGTCAAGAACAAAGAAAGTGAATTCTAAAGCAGTACTGGAAGACTGAAAATGCCGAGCAGTTGCGCACACCGTGGCAAGAAGCATCTGACACTCCTCAACCGACACGTCTGACAATTTATCATCTTAAGAGACAAATTTGAAACAACAGGTGCAGTGGCTAATGCACTGAAATCTGGACGTCCTAGGACGTCTATGACAGAGGAAAATTAGATGAGAGTCAGGCGTCACAGTGTGGGGTGCACTGTCCAGCAAAGGTGTTGTAGGACTGGTTTTCTTCGATATAACTGTGGATGGTAACAATTACCTAAACGTGTTACGCGATGTAAAAACGTCTATTTCTGCTTCATTGACTACGCTAAAGCCTTTGATTGTGTGGATCACAACAAACTGTGGCAAATTCTTAAAGAGATGGGGGTACCAGACCACCTTACCTGTCTCCTGAGAAACCTGTATGAGGGTCAAGAAGCAACAGTAAGAACCAGACATGGAACAACCGATTGGTTCAAAATTGGGAAAGGAGTACAAGGCTGCATATTGTCGCCCTGCTTATTTAACTTATATGCAGAGTACATCATGAGAAACGCCGGGTTGGATGAATCACAGGTTGGAATTAAGATTGCCTGGAGAATTATCAACAACCTCAGATACTCAGATGATACCACCCTAATGGCAGAAAGCGAAGAGGATCTCAAGAGCCTCTTGTTGAGGGTGAAAGAGGAGAGTGCAAAAGCTGGTTTGAAACTCAACATTAAAAAAACGAAGATCATGGCATCTGGCCCCATCACTTCCTGGCATATGGAAGGGGAAGAAATGGAAGCAGTGACAGATTTTATTTTCTTGGGCTCCAGGATCACTGCAGACAGTGACTGTAGCCATGAAATTAAAAGACGCTTGCTCCTTGGGAGGAAAGCTATGGCAAACCCAGACAGCATAGTAAGAAGCAGAGACATCACCTTGCCGACAAAGGTCCGCATAATCAAAGCTATGGTTTTCCCTGTAGTAACATATGGCTGTGAGAGCTGGACTATAAGGAAGGCTGAGCACCAAAGAATTGATACTTTGGAACTGTGTTGCTGGAGAAGACTCTTACGAGTCCCCTGGACTGCAAGGAGGTCAAATCAGTCCATCCTAAAGGAAATCAACCCCGAGTGCTCATTGGAAGGACAGATACTGAAGCTGAAGCTCAAATATTTTGGCCACCTAATGCGAAGAGAAAACTCTCTGGAAAAGACCCTGATGCTGGGAAAGACTGAAGGCAAAAGGAGAAGGGGACGGCAGAGGATGAGATGGCTAGATAGCATCACTGATGCAATGAATATGGATTTGAGCACGCTCCGGGAGAGAGCGTAGGACAGGAAGGCCTGGCGTGCTATGGTCCATGGGGTCACAAAGAGTCGGACACGACTGAATGGCTGAACAACAACACATAAATTGAATGAGTGAGAGCACAATCTTATGCATGTTTAGACAGAAATAAGTCCTACAACTCCCAGCATTCCCCAGCAAGCATGGCTGGCTGGGCAATGCTGGGAGTTGTAGGAATTCTTTGTGTCTAAATGTGCATAAGATTGTGTCCTAAATCCATTTTTACATAGAAACTAGGTGATATTGAATGGAAAAAGTACACATGACATTAAATATGTCTTTGCATTTAATGTGCACATTTAAAAAAATGTATGATGCTTCCTTGGAGCTGATAATTACTGCTGAAAATTACTGGGATCGCAGCAGGCAGGCAGGGAAAATTTAACCCTTTCCTCCCCTGATGCAGTCCTGAGGAAAACCCTTCCCTGGAAGCGATTGGCATTGGGAGAAAATCCCCCATTAGTGCCAACAAGGGATTTCATCCCAATGTAAGTAGTTGCTTCAGAAGAGTGATCTTCCTCAGGATGCACAGCAAGAGAAGAAAAGGTTAAATACTCTCACCACACTTCCTGCGATAACTATCATTCTCTCCCCCACTTCTAAAACCATAAGAAGAGCCATGCTGGATCAGACCAAGGGTCCATCTAGTCCAGCATTCTGTTCACACAGTGGCCAACCAGCTGTTGACAAGGAAACCACAAGCAGGACACAACTGCAACAGCACCCTCCTGCCCATGTTCCCCAGCAACTGGTATACATAGGCATATAGCCTCTGGTACTGTACTTCTCTCCCCGGCCCCTCCAATGGATGTTATCTGCATTTAAATAAACATGCATGTTAAATGCAAACATGTATTTAATGTCACATCTAGTTTGGTCCTAAGCTTTGAAAATCAGGTATGGGACCTAGGTAGTGCCTGCTGAGCTGGACTTGGTAGTGTAAGATATTTTAATACAGGGGGAACTATCACCCCACAGTTTGCAGTACTGTCTGCAAGCATTGGGACCCCATTCCTCTTATATTTACTTAAGAAATAAGGATAAGAGCAGAAAAGCAGGTTTGCACCTGCAGATTAATAAGTGGAATTTTACACACTATGCGAAATCTTGGACCTCCAAGCTAAGTGCTGCCGCAGAGGCAACCACAAAAGCACCAAAACTCTATGCTGAGAGCTAGAGTTTTCTATGCACTTCTATGGCACACTGATTTCAAATTAATGTTCACATAGAATGGTATTAGCAACAAACAGAAACAGCTTAGGCAATAATGTAGATAATATGAATCAAGCAGCAAAATGTATGACAGAAGATGGCAATGAGCAACAAGCAACCTTTTTTCTAAACAGTCAAATAAATTCTGAAAAAAGTATAACTTGTTTTGATATGTTCTCTTTCTGTGTTTACTAGCAATCATGAAAGCATATCAGATGTAACTAGCTTTACTTCCAGAAAAGATGCTACTATAAAGTTTTCCTAAAGATCTGAGCATGAATCAGGAATATTCAGATAGAAGGGAGTTTCCATGGACAATTATTGCTTTGCTATTCTATGATGCATAGTTGCTCAAGATACATAGATTTCGTGGTCATTGGTACTTTGACAAGAATATTTTTCATTTTGCTGAACATGTTCCATATAATGCCTGGTGACTAGAGACTTTCTAAAAGATGAGGAACCTATTTTCTGTCGACAGCCACATTCCCTCAAGGGTAATCTGTCACGGACTGCATGCTAGCAGTATGCAGTGCTTCTCTCTTTTTCTTTCTGACACCTCCCTTCTCTCTCTCTCTCTGGCATAGCCCCTCTCTCTTTCTGACACTCCTTTCTCCCTATCCCCATTCCTCCCTACCCAGCAGACTGCCAGGAGAGGGGCAGATGGCTCTTGACAGAGGTCTGAATAATAGCTTGCAGAGGCCTGTTGAGGGCCACAGGTTGCCCACCCCTACCTATAGCTGAAGGTGTGAAAAGTATATCCTATTTAACAATGCTGCCAGTCTGCTGCTGATATTATGATTAATAATGTATTGTTCATGTATTATTTTTCATTTCTTGTTGTGAATTACTTTGAGTGTAATGTATACAATGACTATGACCATGAATAATAGAGCAGATAATACAAGCTATTTAAGCACAGCTAAATAATGTACTTTGACTTTATTTTTTTGAGATAAATGGATTAATATACGTATTACAAATAACATGCTCATCCCCTATTTCAGTCATAGTGGTAATCACCAAAAGATTATTGTGTTACTTTTATTGATTTCTGTGATGTTTTTCTCCAGAGCATCCCTTTAATCAGTACAGCTGAATCTTTAAGAACAGTAAAGTCTATGCTCAGGAATTAAAAGATTGACTTGCTGATCCACAGTCCAGATTATTTGCTGTCTTATCCAATTTGCCTAGGTAGATTTAATGCCATCATTATGCTGCTAGTGAAACTGAAAAAAAATACATCACACGACACACTGAACTTATTAGCCTTTATGGCTGGATAGCAGAGGTGTTTGTACCAAGAGATGAAGTCGGACAGATCAGTTTGGCTTTGGAACTGATCTGTCTGATTTGTCTGTCTGAAAGCCAGGCACTTCTGACTGCTTTAGTATTAGAAACAGCTTTCATGTTATATTTTTTTGTTATAATAAATTACTTTAACACTGTTATGTCACAAATGGCCAAACTAGATAAGACAGATATCTGTGAACTCACCCTCCACATTTTTTAAAAACTTAAAAGTGACAGCAGGGAACAAAGAATCAGATTAGGGCAATGATCTGCACTTTCCTCCAAGCCAGTTTTTCAATTTAACCAAAACTGGCATCTTCCCAACACAGGTAAACATACAGGTACAACATAAAACAGACAGCTGCAAAGATTGGTAAGTTCCCAATGCATTTTAATTGTTTCACTTCCATGAAAATTTAAGCAGAGTCTCCTTAAGGTAAATATAGCATACTGCCTTTTTGAGTAGCTTTGATGTTAGACTAAATATGAAATGTTTCCCATGATAAAGATATATTCAAAACATAAACAGAGCACATTATAGTAGTTGAGATGTGAGGTTACCAATGCATGGCATTACTGTGGCTAAGCTATCCCTATCTAGCAATGGCCGTAAATGGCATACCAACCAAAGCTGGTAGAAAGTGTTCCTTGTCGCTACAGCCACTTAAGGGTTCAGGGGCAGTGATGGTTCTATGAGCACCCGCAGAATGCATACCTGCTCCTTCAGTGGGAGTACAACACTATGCAGAATGGGCAACATGCCTAACTCCTGGACTTGAGAACTTCCCAGCCCCAGGAACTCCAGGTTACCAGGATTCAGTCTGAGTTTATTAGCCCCAGTCCAGCCCATCAATGCATCCAGACACTGGTCTATGACCAGCATGGCCTCTCCTGATTCAAATGTAACAGAAAAATATATCTCCTAATGACTGCTCCCAATGGCTTCAAATAGATATTGAATAGCTTTGGGGACAAGGTATTACATTGTGGCACTCCCTGGCATAATTACCAGTGGGACAAAAAATAGTCACCCAATGCTACTTGCTGCAAACAGACCTGCACTTAGTAACAGGATAAAATGGTGCCCCCTACCCCAGCTCACACAGATGGTCCAATAGGATACCATGGTCAATGGTATCAAAAGCTGCTGAGAGAGACTGGGCAAGAGTAACAGGGTTGCACTCCCCCTGTCCCTCTTCCGATAAAGGTCATCCATCAGGGTGACTAAGGGTGACTCTGTCTCAAAACCAGGTCTGAACCCAGACTGAAATGGATCTAGAAAATCAGTTTCCTCCAAGAGTGTCTAGAGCTGGGCCATCACCATTCTCTCAAGTACCATGCTGAGAATGGGGGTGTTGGCAATAGTTGTCCAATACCTCTGAGTCCAGAGTGGGCTTCTTCAGGAGTGACTATATGACATCATCTTTAAGGATGGTCAGCACTACCCCCTCATGCAGTGATGCATTCACATGCTCTGGACCCACCCAGCCAACCATGCTCGGGCCAGCTTTAATTAGTCATGATGGTCAGGGGTTGAGAGAGTAAGTGGTAGTCAGCCTTACGGCTACGAGCATCTCGTCCATGTCCTCAGGCTGCAGCACCTGAAATTGATCCCACAAAACCGATACAGATGGCAGATTGATCACCCCAGTTGTCTGTCTGAAATCTTGCATCTAATGTATAAAATGGCCTTGAAATCCAGACATTACATTGATACAAAGTGTTCAGAAATGCAAATAATTCCTGCAACAGCAATACTAATTTTTGAACCAGGTCAGCTGCATGCCCCTTTTAGTCTAGTTTAGCCCTCAGTTCTCTAAAATGGATTTGAATCTAGTTCCTGGACTAAATTTCTTCCAATGACAGAGAGACCAAGATTCCTCTCATCAAACAATCTCAGTGTTCAGTGCACATTTGGAACCCAGGGATTTACAGTGTCATTTGCTTCTTTGCTGTCAGCAGAAGGTATCTCTGTGAAAAGCATACTGGCAGCAGAGCTCCTAGTTTATGGAATGTCAAATAGCAACTCTTTAAAAATGAAGTTGGATATCTACTTTGCCAACTGAAGATTTCAAGCCACAACCCCACAGGAACTATGATGCAATTTGTTTTAAAAATTTGCCACATTAACTGTTGGAGCTGTATACATTGTAATGAAAGCTTTGATTTCAAGGCCCCTTCATACTGCAGCGGTAGTCTTTGGTTTCTATTAACATGCATGGTTTGCCAATTTTTAGACAACTTTTCCTGACGTGTCTTAAAAGCTACCTGCAAATTTTCCCATTGTAATAAAGGTGAGTCAAGAAATCATATTCTTTTTAGTCAGCAAAATGAATGAATCTCCACTATTCCGAATATCAGCACTGTTCTGAAGAAAGTGGAATAATTATATCTATATCTAGAGGTGGGAGGATATAATGATTAAACTAGGATAAAATCTAATATAATGTTAGAAATCCCATAAGAAGTAGTATTTACTCTCATTCCTTTCAACCCTTACCCATGAAAGATCACATATGAGCTTGAACCATTTTAAAATTTATGAGCCATCAATCTTTAAATCTGACCTTGCTACCTGAAAACACATATCTGAAAGTTAATTGTTAACAACCCAAACTAATAGTGGTTCAAAGGAACTACAGCAGCTTTCCCAATCTGGTGCCCTCCAGATGTTTTGAAATACAACTGACATCAGCTCCAACCAGCATAGGAAATGGTCAGAAATGCTAGGAGTTGTCGTTCAAAACATCTGGAGGGCATGATGTTGGGGAAGTCTGAACTACAACTTGATAGAGTTGAAGGAGAAAACAAATTTTCCTTTGAACAAACATGCAAGCAAATTGGACAATTTAAGCAGATTACTTTACATAACATTATGTAAAATGTCCATAATAGCGCCTTACAATGGCACTATGTTTAAGATATGACTAGATTACATATCCTGAATACACTAAACCTCAGGAAATATTAAAAATAAGGGAAAAGGAAACAATTTTTGCCAAATTTATGGTGCAAGACTATACTTAAGATCTTCTGGCTGAAGGACTTCAGGAAGTGGTGGATATCTTTTGCTGACAGGACTTGAAATACCCTCAGCATGAGGATATGCTGGCAGAATGATCCTGATATGCTAGCAGAACTGTGGCTATCTCTCTCTGTCCTCACGTCACAAACAATTATTACTCACAAGTGGTAGAGCACATGCTTCGCATGCAGATTCAATCCCCAGCATCTCCACGTGGTATAGGAAAAACCCCTGCCTAAAACCCTGGAGTCAGTGTTGATAATAATGGGATAAATGGTCCCCCCAATGGTCTCATTCACTATAAGGCAGCTTGTGATGATGAGAAACTATGGAGAAAGGGCACTTTACACAACAAGGGAGCACTTTGTAAAATGCTTTTCTCTTGAACACACATGGGAACCAGTGCACATTGCTAACACTTCTTCTAGAACCCTAACAGGTAGCCTGCTTCAGAAATCCAAGCACAAACATCACAACTTCCAGTCCAACATCTGAGAATGTCAGAACATAAGAAGAGCCATACTGGATCAGACCAAAGGCCTATCTAGTCCAGCATTCTGTTTGCACAGTAGGCCAAGCAAATGCCCATGGGAAGCCCACACATTATCTGCACAACTGGGAAAGCTATAGGCTGAGGGGAGGGGCAATGTCTGGGGATCTGGGGCTCAATTCCCCTCACACACACACCCAGAACCCACCAGGGGCTGCACCACTGAATTTCAGCACTACAACATCGAGGAGAAAACCCTATTCCCATTTAAAACAAGGCATGCAGAGAATGTGTACCTTGTTTTAAAGCAAAACCACACTCCCCGGACAGGAAGTGTATATACTCCCACTGTACCTTATTTTAAAGGGAAATCTGAGTTTTTACCCTGCTACCACAAGGCAGTAAGAGCTGCAAAATTGGCCAGGGGGTGTATGTGGCCCCTGTGTTGTTCACCCTGGTATATAGGCAATACTGGAATATTTCAGTGGTAAATACAAGTAGAAAACATATGTAGTTTCACAGCTATCTTAGCCAAATCATTCCATTACTGCAAAGTAAATGCTAACATTAACCTACAGATTGATATATTAATCTTTTTCCATCACTGACAATGTAAACACTATCCCCAGACAGAGGAATGCCTGACTGAAAGAAGATACATTTACAGTACTAAATAAATATAGTAGAAAAACAGGTTGCGTACATGTAACTGGTTCATCATGTAGTAATTTGTGCAGTCACACATATGGGTTTTCAAAAACGAGGCTCAGTGTAGAACCCATATGGCCACAGAGACAATGTAGAAGAATTAGCTATATTCACAAGACGTTTTAAGTGTTGTGCATCTTGTTCTATTTAATCTGATGGCATAGCTAACGATATTCAATACTGGCATTCGCCTGGGTACAGTGTAAATGACCACATTTCTTTTCTGCCTCTCACACACTGCCTCCAGTGCATTTACAGATGGCTGATGCAAGTGATAAGCGATTATCCCCAAATGAGATTTGACCGATTGGTGGGCAACTGGTGGCATATGGTCCCCATGCTATTGCTTGCTTACAGTATTTATTCACAACTGTACCAAGTTTGTTAGCACATGTCTTCAATAATAAATCTGTTAAAGTGATAGGACTGAAACAAAAACCACAAGACAAACAAAAAGCAAATACCATCATTCACCACTACAGTGCAAAACTGCATAAATTTACTTGTTTGCTGCCACACAATGCGTATATTTAGGATTTTAATTTGACTCAGATATGCAGATTGCTCTGTTAGAATTTTGTAGGAAAGTGGAATGTGATAGAATTGTGTGGGCTGGGGAAGAATATTACATCAATGCAGTGGTGAAATTCTTGACTTCCATTCGAGTGACTCCATCTGAGCTCCAGACAATAAGCTTTTGAAAACCATAATGGAACCAAAAGAAAGCTCTCTGTCCCTTTAAAAGCAAATATTTGAAGAACAGATGGTTTCAAACCAGCAAACAAATACACTGCAGGAGTCTCTACCAGCAAAGGGGAAAGATCTGATGATGGAAATTACTATAATAGTATGTCACGAGATCACATGCTTCTATGAGATAGTTAGAGAAAGAGAAGATATAGGCAGCTACAATGAGCTAGAACTATGCTTTAGCATCACACACACACTCACAATTTTTTGCTCTCCCTACAAAGCATGTGATAAAATCAGTCTCACACCACTAATTTCTCTGTCTGTCTGTCTATTTGATTTCTATACTGCTCAATAGCGGAACATTTATTTATTTATTTATTTATTTATTTCTATACCGCCCAATAGCCGAAGCTTTCTGGGCGGTTCACAAAAATTAAAACCAAACAACACAATAAAACAATTTAAAATATATAGAACTTTAAAACCACAATATAACAATACAACCACAATAAAACCTGGCAGCAGTACAGGAGTTTAAAATACAGATTTAAAACAGCAAAGATAAAAGTTTAGAAAGCTAAAATGCTAAAATGCCTGGGAAAATAAAAAGGTCTTCACCTGGCGCCGAAAGGAATACAATGTAAGCGCCAGGCGAACCTCACTAGGGAGCTCATTCCAGAGCTGGGGTGCCACAGCAGAAAAAGCCCTCCTCCTAGTAGCCACCCGCCTCACTTCCTTTGGCAGGGGCTCTCGGAGAAGGGCCGCTGATGATGATCTTAAGGTCCGGGCAGGCACATATGGGAGGAGGCGATCCTTCAGGTAACCTGGCCCCAAGCTGTTAAGGGCTTTGAATGTTAACACCAGCACTTTGAATCGGGCCCGGAAATGGACTGGCAGCCAGTGCAGCTGGAAAAGTACTGGCGTAATATGAGCTCGCAGGCCAGTCCCTGTTAACAATCTTGCTGCCCTATTTTGGACCAGCTGAAGTTTCCGGACCGTTTTCAAAGGCAGCCCCACGTATAATACATTGCAGTAATCCAGACGAGAAGTTATCAGAGCATGGATAACTGTAGCTAGGCTATCTCCGTCCAGATAAGGGTGTAGTTGGTATACCAGCCTAAGCTGATAAAAAGTGCTCCGTGCCACTGAGTTCACCTGTGCCTCAAGTGACAGTTCTGGATCCAAGAGCACCCCCAAACTACGAATCTGATCCTTTAGGGGGAGTGCAGCCCCCTCCAGAACAGGTTGAATATCACCTAGCCGGGCAGACGAACCACCCACTAACAGTACCTCCGTCTTGTCTGGATTGAGTTTCAATTTATTAGCCTTCATCCAGTCCATTACCGTGCCCAGGCACTGATTCAGAACAGCCGCTGCCTCACCTGGGTTTGATGAGAAAGAGAGGTAGATCTGGGTATCATCCGCATATTGATGGCACCTCAGCCTGCACCTCCGGATAACCTCCCCCAGCGGTTTCATGTAGATGTTAAACAGCATGGGGGATAAAATAGAGCCCTGTGGAACCCAATGGCACAATTGCCATGGCACAGAGCAATAATCCCCCAGCGCCACCTTCTGGAATCGGCCATCCAAGTAGGAGCGGAACCACTGTAGTGCAGTGCCTCCAACTCCTAACCCAGACAACCTATCCAGAAGAATACCATGGTCGATGGTATCGAAAGCCGCTGAGAGGTCCAGGAGAATCAACAGAGTCGCACTCCCCCTGTCCCTCTCCCGGCAGAGGTCATCCCACAGGGCGACCAAGGCAGTTTCCGTCCCAAAACCAGGCCTGAAGCCTGATTGAAATGGATCTAGATAATCTGTTTCATTCAACAGTGCCTGGAGCTGTCCTACAACCACCTGCTCAAGCACCTTGCCCAGGAAGGGGATGTTGTCCACTGGCCTATAATTGTTAACATCCTCTGGGTCCAGGTTAGGCTTTTTCAGGAGTGGTCTAATTACCGCCTCTTTTAAAGCAGCAGGCACCACTCCCTCTCTCAAGGAGGAATTTACAACCTCCTGGACCCAGCCGGACAACCCCTTCTTGTTTGATTTAATAAGCCATGAAGGGCAAGGGTCAAGCACACAAGTGGTCGATCGGACTTGACCAAGCACCTTGTCCGCATCTTCAGGCCTCAGTAACTGAAACTCATCCAATAAAACTGGACCAGACGGTGCTCTGAACGCCTCTACCAATGGAACTGCATTAATGGTGGTGTCCAATTCATGACGAATCTGAGAGACTTTATCCTCAAAGCGCTGTGCAAACTTGTCACAGCGTGCTACTGAGGGTTCCACCTTCTCTCTCCCTGGCCCAGAATGTAACAGGCCGCGAACCACTCGGAAAAGCTCTGCTGGACGACACTGAGAAGATGCAATGCTGGTGGAAAAGAACTGTCTCTTTGCCACCCTCACCGCCACAGAGTAGGCTCGATAGTGGGCTCTTACCTGTGTTCGGTCAGACTCAGCACGAGTTTTCCTCCACCTGCGTTCTAGCCGTCTCCCCTCTTGCTTCATTGCCCTCAGCTCAGGTGTATACCAAGGAGCTGGCCGGGCTCTGCTCAGAGGGAGAGGGTGCTTGGGCGCGATCGTGTCAACCGCCTGAGTCATCTCTGCATTTCACAGAGCGACCTGGGCTTCGACAGGAGCACCAGCCATACCAGCAGGAAAATCCCCCAGAGCCCTCTGGAATCCATTGGAAGCCATTAATCTCCAGGGGCGAACCATTTTAATAGGTCCCCCACCCTTGCAGAGGGGGAAGGCTGCCAAGAGTCTAAACCTCAGCAGGAAGTGATCTGACCATGACAAAGGGACAGATGTTAATTCCTCCACTTTCAGATCACCATCCTCCTGCCCAGTCGAGAAAACCAGATCAAGCGTGTGTCCTTTTATATGCGTTGGGCCGATGACATGTTGGGACAGCCCCATGGTTGTCATGGCGGCCATGAAGTCCTGAGCCACCCCGGATACAGCGGCCTCGGCATGGAAGTTGAGATCCCCCAGGACCATCATCCTAGGGGTCCTCAACACCAAGTCCGAGACCACCTCCGTCAGCTCAGGCAGGGAGTCTGATGGGCAGCGGACATATCCAGTTCTGTTAGAAGATTGTGGCCAAATACTTTTATAAACAGCAATGCACTCAAATATACTGTAGTACAACATCCTCAAAGAAGACAAATGAACAAATCACAAGACCAAGGTGTTATGTTCAAACTAGATATGACAGTGACAGACTCACAAGTTAAATTGGGTTGCAGTTGAATCGCTATAAAGTTGGGATTCCGGAAGAGACAATTTAAAGTGCAGAATGGGAAGATAGGAAGAGGTTGCTGAACTCCTTCTCCTGCCTGCATTTTCCTTCTGGACCCACTTCTCCCCAGCCATTTTTCTTGCAGGGGTTCTCTGAGATTGAGAGTAACTCTATCCAGAAGAAAAAAGCTGCAAAGGAGGTGTTGGGATGGGTGAACTACAGGCAAGGGAAGGTTTCTTCTCTCACCTGCTCATTCTGTGGTTTAAACCCCACCTCCTCCCACTTTATTTGGCACAACCAGAATTGTAACAGATGGGATGTAGCACCATAGCACCATAATGTGTAATAGGAGACTACGATGGACCTCACAATTTGATATCCACAAGTAATCAGTAAAATATACATTTTTCAGAAATATATGAAGTAACAGTTTTTTTGAAGTTATTTCATATAGTTCATCTGCAGATGTGTAAAAGACCCACCAAACTGTCTTAACTGGATAGTAGTAGTCCTATTATAGCAAGATGATTTCATGGGAATGAATGAAGGTAAGGTAAAATTGTAGCAGGCCAGACAGCACTGCAGAGCATAGCTGCAATCCTTCCTGCCTACCTTTGAGGGGTGGGGAGGCTGTAGAAAGGTGCACTAATGAAATAGATAAGGCAGCACATTAAGTGAAAAGGTGGGAGGAACGGACCATGAATGATGAAATATCCCTGTGATGGAGAGGGATTGCTTTGCTGGCATTTTCCACCTTTTGCAACGGATTGCTCCCTTACCCCGGTAATATATTTGGAACTATCAAACTGCTTTTGCTTTACTTTTGTTCACTGGGTCTAAAGCAAGAGCTACTAACTGCTTACCATAATCTTCTTACTTACTGTCACTTCTGGCTCACATAACAAATCTTTCAAATTACATATCACAGTGAACGCTGTGTTCAAATTATTTTGCAAGGGCAGGAATTCCTATGTTCCCTGTACCTAAACATCTGATTTCATTCAGTAGTATTCATATTTTATTCCTTTGTGTTTTTGTGTTAATCATGCGTATTTTAACAATATAGAGGAACATAAAGTCTTTTTCACACCTAATGGACAAATGACAATAAAGACGGCTTTAGCGAAAGAGATTTCCTCCCTTTCTCTCTGATTCCCCCCCCCTCGCATGCTGAACCCCACTCACTATGACAACTTAAAAACTCAGTGTAAAAACTGAGTTTTTGCTTATATTAGTGAAGGAAACTCTAAAAGGTCTTAATAAATAAATAAAAATTAATAGTGTTTTAATAAGCTGTTATATTATTTTAGAAGAATGATATGATCATATGAAACAGTCGAATCCGGAATGGAGTATTAACGGAATACCATAATATCAAAGGTGTTCATTAGATATTCAAACCTGATCATCTTTGAGGGCAAAAGTATAGAAACCTTCAGCAAATATCATGTAAAGAAAAATGCCAAAATCCATTATCAATGTAATACCTTTATTAGGTCAATCAAAAGATAACAAAAATTGTGCAAGCTCTCACTTTTTTTCTGGTGACATCTAAAGAAAGCTTTATACACATTGGTGTCTATGGTCCAACAAAATGCTAGGCACATGCTAAAGCCTATTGAAATCATCAACTTTTAAATATGATTATCGGATAATCAGATTAATACTGTACCTTCATGACATCTCGATAAGACTGTACAACTTCAACAACTTCTTTATCATTTTCATCGACTACACCTTCATCCAAAGCCTCATAGCCTTCATCTTTGGTCCCATCTGCTTCTATCGTATTGGTCATATGATCAATAAGCTGCTCCAAGGGAGGGCTTAGCTCTCGCTCTTCATTCTCTTTCAAGCCATAATCCAGTGCTTTATAAATTATAATTCCCAATGATTCTATTATCTGAAAAGGAAGAATTATATCACTTTTTAGATAAATGATCTTTTTGTTACTATGAGCTGATAGGCATTGTAATTCAAAGTATCTGAAGGGCACCAGGTTGGGAAAGGCTGGGTTATACAATATCAGCAGCTAACTAAGGAAAGACAGTCCCTGCTAAATCTGTGTTGCAGAAGAAGACGACATCATGTATAGTACAACAATGGAAACATCACAATTAATGAGGTGCTAATATCTAAACCCTGCAAATTCTGCTCCCCATGTCAGTAGTTTTGAAAACACCAGAACAGAAACAGGTGTATGTGTTAAATGTTTATATCCTGAGTAAGACTGCTTCCAGACAGGTGGTTTCTAGTGCTACCCAATCATTGCTCATCCATTGTAACCTACCAGTAGAATTACAATTGATTTTTAACAGTATTTGGAGAACTGTGCTTTTTCTATGTGTATCACAAAGCACACTATGTTCCATCAACACCTGTGGGCATGACATAGCTGCTGTGGACAGGACAATTTGAAGCTCAGCACACATTCACTATAACTTTTGTCGTGGGTGCCTTTTTATAGCCCCATTAATTTTAAAATTATTTTAATTAGCTTTAAAACACTTATCTAGTATTGATTTTTTTAATGAGACAGGCATAGCACTGTATCACCATAATGCTATAATGTTAATATTTGTATTATGATGTTATAGTGCTATAACATTATAACACAATTATCCTCATTTTTAACAAAGTTAAAAAAAACCCAGTCAGGTTACCACCATTTTAGCATTATGCTCTTATAGTGCTATCCCCGCTTTCATTAAAAATATAATTAGAGGAGCATTTTAGTACTACTTTAAAGCTCAATTAGAAGTTATTATGACCATTTATTATTGGGGTCATAAAATGGTACATAATATTTATAATGAATGTGCTAAACTGTGACATGTTAAAACCCTGTTCTTTGAAAAAACTAGGAGTAGCACTAAAGGCATCTACACCCATGGGGATTGTACTCTTCCATTCCCCTAGAAAGAGTTGGAGTTTCTGCAGTCTGAGAAAAGATGGAATAACCACAGGGAAAATACAAGATGACAATGATTGGATGAGACATTGTATAGATGCCCCATAAAAAATGACTCACTGAAACATGCAATTCCACACTAAATGCCTAGTGTGGAAGCATCCTAAGACAATGACCTGGTTTGCACGACACAATAAGCCAGGGTGGGTTGTCACTGTGGGTTGGTTCCAAATAGCTTGTCATGATGTCTGAACCTGGAGTGGTTTTTTCATCATGGGTTGTTTTCCAAAACAAACCACCCGGAGAGCTCATAGCTTGTTGTTGGTTTGTTCAGGGTGACTTGTTTTTTGGGTGGCTTGTTGTGGCGTCCGAACCCAGGAGGGCAACTTTTTCATGGGTTGTCAGGAATGGCTAGAGAGCCACCCAGCAAGAGTGGCAAAAACCACTTGTGATTTCATTAGCGCTGCTGCCATCCTCCCTCATCCCTTGTCAGCGCCCTTCACCCCATGCTCCTAAAAATTAAGAAAGGATAGTGGAGAGTGTCCCGAATGCATTCGCAAACTTTATTTTATTTTGTTTTTTTGGTCTTGCGCAAGTGTGTACATTTAAAAATCCACTGCTATGAAATCTGCATAATTTCCCCCTCTGCTTTACTGCTCTGCCATGAAATCTGTGTATCTTTATTGATCCCCTTCATTCCCTGCTCTGCCTTGAAATTTGCATACTTTTACGGATCCCCATCATGGCTCTGCCTTGAAATTTGCATATCTTTACCAATCCACCTCACTGCTCTGTGTTGAAATGTGTGTATCTTTACTGATCTCCATCACTGCTCTGTAACCCATAAATATGACAGCTAAGAATGGAGACCAATGGACAGAAGTGACAAGCACGAAGGGGTGAGGGGAGCCAAAAGCAGCTGGTGGCTGCAAGAGAAGGAGCTTTTCAGGCTGGTGTAATTACTTCGGTAGTATGTGAAGCAGCCTTTTAAAACAAAGGTGTTCGCTAGCAAGACAAGCTTCAAAGTGGATATTGACAAGAGGGGAATATTGGCTTGCTGGGCTAAATGGCAGACAGGCGGTCTTGCACTCCCACACACTTGCGCAAGATCCCAAAGAAAAAAAGAAAAAGTTTGAGAACATATTATGTTCACGAGGGCTCAGAAATGTACAGTATATGCATTTAGCGATCTAATGCGGGGGGGGGGGAGGTCCCCTTGTGAGCTGGCAACCCCAGCAGACCAATTGCAGAAAGGATGCTGCCATAGGGAACGAGGATTCCAGCCCCAAAGGTGCCTGTGATATGTGCTGGGAGCAAGCGGGAGAGAGAAACAAGCCACAGCAAGCCACAAAACAGGAGCAATGAGCAACCCACCAACCCACCGTGGCTTATTCTCAGGGTGACTTAGCGGGAAATGCAAACACGCCCAACATAACAAAGCTGAGTATTCTGAAATAATAAGGAATAAGATGTAGAGAAAAATTCCTGAGGAAACAAAGGGTAAAAAAATCTGAATATATTAAGCAAATACAGTAATATATACTTTCACATTAAAAAGTGGTATGGCCTTTGTGCCATCTCAGTAACAGTCACTCTTCCCAATACTAAAGCGGGTGTCCTTCTTTGTGCCTTAATGGAAGAAAGGAAATGGTGGGGTCAATTTCTATAGCCAGGGGGGTAGGGCACACAGAGCATACAGAAAATCTTGGGGTTTTTTAAAGCTCCAGGCTTAGTTGCAATCCACTAGTCCCAACAAAACCTGCAAGGACAAGGGATAGTATAAGCTTGCTGCTAGCAAACAAACATTGGCAGAGGAGAGCAGCATGCAATGGCAAGCCTTAAGCCTATCACTGGTAGTTAGCTGAACGGAAACAGGTGGACTGCAGCCTGCTTCTCTTCAACCAAGGTCTGAAAGAGGAGGGGAAGAAATTGGATTTAGAGGACTCTCAAGTACTCATCTTCCAAACCCAATTCCCTGCCCCATCCCACCATACAATAGGAAATGGCTTCAGGGGCTAAGGGGAGCGAGCCCAAACTCACACCTCCAGCATTGAGCACCATGAACTCAGGGATGAACATGTCTTGCTGTGTTCATCTCCTGAGCTTGAGACAAGCCTCTGAAATAGCTGCAAGGCTGAACAGCAGAAGCAAGCTCAGATATACTCTGTTCAGTGCCCAGAGTCATTGCAGGTGCTGAACAGCTGCCATGGCAGCCCCTCTGCTCAAGCCCAGCTTCAGCAGAAGGGTTGTGGTTGCCTTCGCTGGAGACTTCTCTAAGGATAGCTACTACTGCTACAGCCTCTCTACTTATTCTGGGAGCTTCCTTCACAAATGAAGCACAGAGGTTTTTCCTGGAAGCAGTCATTTTTCCTGGGGACAGCTCTGTGAAATTAAGTGCAGAAAGAACTAAAAACGGCCCCCTCTCAAATGAGGCAGTGGCAGCTGTCCCCAACGCCAGTTCTGCAGAGATGAACCCAGGGAGATCAATCACAGTCCCTCTGGTGGAGCCAAGTGCATTCTGGCTCAAGCAGAGAGGCTGCAGCAAAAGGGTGGAAAATGGAGGAAAAACCCTCTTCTTAGCCCTGTTCCTGTACTCCTCCCTCTACAGGAGATTTTTGTGGGGTCCCACTTGTATAATAAAAATTAACATAAGCTGAAAGTTGTAAAATAAACTCCAAAGTGTTAGGTAAAGCATATGTACAGAGTTACATTTTATAATAGGAATGTTTCTTTACATTAAGGAGCATTACTAGACTACATTTTTGTTCTTCACTCCATAATTATGTATAAATTAGAACTACATAATTCAAGGTGGATTAGTCCAAAAGCACTTGAGGAATCTAGGACTGCTTTATGGTCCAAATTAAACATTTAAAAAAGCAGAAGGGAAACATTCAATTAATAGTCAGGGTTAATCCTTTCCCCACCATTTCTTCCATAGTGGATGGAGGAAAGGGTTAAGCACCCCTCCTGCTCCCTTCTCCAAATTACACCGTCCCTTGCTACTTTTTAGATACTTGGAGGCCTAGTCTCCAAGGTCTGAATGATATGTTTACGTTAATGAATTAAATGAAGATTTTAGAAAAAATAATATGGGAAAGCTCTCTATTTTATTATTTTGTTATTTTACATAGTGGTTAAATCAGTTTTAAAGTGCTGGAATTTATTCTATTTTTACAGTGTTTCAGCAGTTTGTTCATTAGGAAAGGCTGTAACAAAGCTAAAGCAAATTAACACTTCACTGGTATTTAGTGCAAAATTTCAAGTTGACTTTATAGGAAATGACAGTTGAAAAAATAGCTTGTGGAAATGCTTCCTAACAATATTGTACATACTCCAGCTCTGATCTACACATTGATACATGAGTGAAAATGGGTTTTGCCTTACTTTAGTACAAAAGTGTGCCGCACAGGGCCCCCACCTCCAGCACCTGTGGTACATCTGCATGTGCAGAACAACATGCAGCGTAACTAACATTGACAAGTCTGATGCACTGATCACCTGTTACGCCAATCCCAGTACCTCTTACTGGGTGATGGCTGTTATCTATCTATTAGGAGGATTTTGAATTCTCCTTTTAATTCTACTGAGGCCTTTTACTTTTCATGTGCTGTATTGCAATATATATTTTCTACCCATTTAAAGTGCAATTTAAAAATTGCTTTTACTTTTCAATCATCTTGAAATGTGTTAATATTTATCATGCGTGCCATTCCCCCACACTTACAAGATATAAAAGGGCATTGTCTATACACTTGCCCTCTTCCTGAGGTTCCCGAGGTTCATAAATAAAGTAACAAAGCTGCAATGCATGGCTGAACTCATAAACATTAAAAAGGCAGTTCTCAGCCAAAATTCCTGTCACACTCCTAATTCTCCAACTTCTCAATTAGTCATCCCTTCATGAGTATGAGGCACAAATAATCTTGCTAGCAAAAAGTCAAAGTAACTCAAAATCCTTTTAGTAAGCTCCTAAGGAGTCAAATTTAATTTATAACGGCAAATACTCTTCACCCTGCTAAAGGACTTGCCAGGTTCTGACACACTTGGTTCTGGTGATGTTTGTAAGCTCAGTTTGTAAGCTCAGTAAGCTCAGAGAAAAATCATACCAAGGCAAAAACTGGAACAAGCATTCCATAAAAAAACCCCAAGTAATCCTTAAGTCCTTAATGGTGCTTCCATACTATGGTTTTATTGTGCAATTGCCCTGCCTCATTCATGGTATTTTATAGGGTAGTCAAGACGTTGTCATATTCCATTTGTAACCTTGCTGTGTTTTTCCACTGCTTCTTCCATCTTTTTTCTTACCTCAGCTATTCGTTAAGGAAGGAAAGATGGAATAGCTGCACAGTGCCTTGTTCTTGAGGCTTCAAGCACTATTTAATTGTTAGTTCTCCATTCAGGGTTTACAGCAGGGGACCTCAAGATTTTTTGGTCTGTGGACACAGTTAGAAAATGGCTGCCATGGGGTGCCTTGCCAATTCATAATCTGGCTATGATGGTGGACATAGCCAGTCATAAAACACCCATTTTCCAGAAGGCAAAACTGGTGAGATTAAAAGTAACCTGTACAAGAACCTAAGTACAACATAGAGGTAGAGTCTGCAACACCACTTTCGAACCCAAATAAAGATGGTATTGGAGGGGAGCAAGCACGCCACCCTTCCAGTTAGAAACAACATTATTTTTTTAAAAATCTTAAGTAATAAAATGAAAATCAGGAGGGCCAGGGAGCCTGGTAGGCACAATAAGATGTGTCCATGAGTACATTGGTGCCCATGGGCACCTCACTGGAGACCCCTGGATATATGGTGTGGGGGAGAGCAGTACCATGCCAGCCAGCCCCACATGATACGTTGTTGCGATCACCAGATCATCAGAAAGGAGAGCACATAACCTCTCAATCCAGTTGGGTATCAGTGCCCCACTAGGTGGAAAGCATTCTCAAAGGCTTTCCTTTCCAAGTCCCCTAAATGTGTAGGCACTGAGGGTGGGTGAAGAGGCTGCAGTGATGAAGGAGACAGAGATGAAAGGCACAGTCCTACTTCTCCCTCCATGTATATGCCATACATGAAAAGAGCTATAGAGTGGTATTCAGCAGCATAAACATAAGAGGAAGTATGAAGTATGTCTTCCTTTAGTTGAAGCAAAGGTTACTTTGCTCCTAGCAGGCTTGTAGTCATGATGGTTTGCACCATGACTTTGACCCGGTACTATCTTTGGAGATGGGTCCCAGATGGCTTCCCTCCACTTGCCCAGCAGTGAGCCAGCGAGGGAGGGAGGGAGTGTGCCGGCCATTGGCCTTGCTTTTGTTCTTCCCCCTTGACTGGGGCCTCCTGAGAAAGACAGGGAAGGGGAGAGGGAGGGTGTGTGAGGAAGGGAGGTGGAGGTGGCACTGCTGCTGCCTAGCTGCGTTCAGCTGAGCTAGACCCTCCCCAACACATTGGGCGGTGGCAGCTGCAGCTGCATGGGTGTGCCAAGCATGGCTTCCTAGCTCAAGTGAAAATCGTGGCCTCCAGAGCCAGCTTATAAGGGAGGCAGTGGAGTTTTAGGGGTGGTGGCTGCAGCGCAGCCGGGGAGAACCCGCTCGGTGGCGGGTGGAGGAGTAGAACATGAAGTAAAAGTGAGCTAGGAAGTGGGAAGGGGGCTGAATTTCTCAGATCGGTGGGCGAGATCACTTTGGGGAGGACAGTGTGTGTTTGTGTGTGTGTGTGTAGCTCATGCTTTAGCCCTTTTTGTATGGGCAGTGGAGTGCCACCTCAAATAATAATTTTGAAAATTCCCTACCTTGTACAGCTATTGGGCAGAATGAAGTGGTTGACTGAGAAGAGGTGCTAGAATTGTTTTGCTTGGCTTCTAAGCTGTGCTTTACATCTCTATTCAGAATTAAGCCCCAATGAGTCAATGGGACTTACTTCCAGATAAGTGTGCATAACAGTGCAGCTTAAATATCATTGTTTGGTAACTCCTTTAAAATGCAGAGCAATAGTTTTTTGATAGTACTGTTCCCCTTTGCAAACCTGTAAAAACTAGATGACATAATAAAAAAGGGGTTTTAACATACACCTTTGCTGTTTAGTTAGGCCCCACATTGTTAGAAGTTGAGAAATAGGAATGTTGTCCAGCTCTCAAAGATGTTTTTATGCAGTCCTTTGGCATATAAGCTGGTCTGTTGATGAAGAGTTTTTAATTGGTCAGCTGCTGTTTATTTTTATTGCTGTTTTTATTTTTTGTAATGTATTTGTTTTTATGTTATGTTTTAATTAACATTTTGTTTTTAATCTGTATTTTATTATCAGCTGTATAGAGTGCCATTTTTTGTCGGAAAGGTGGAATATAAAGTAAATAATAAATACACAATAAACAAACAATGGGGAGGAAATATCTAGGTTATTTAGCAATCTAAATAATAAAATAATAGATATCTAGGTTAATCTAGCAATCTGTGAACAAGTCAACTGAAAGGGGATTTTGCCACCTGAATCTCTTACTCAGCCTCCAGTCTGTCTATTTAAGGTACAATATAATGCATGCTTAGACAGGAAAAAGTCCAACTTTCCCTGTGGTTTGACCGCAGAGTCTGGTCCTCAGAGGTATACTGCCTCTGCACATGGACTTTCAACATCACCATCATGGCCAATAGCCACTGATGGAACCATCCTACATGAATAAAAGCTATCAATGAGAGTGGCCATTACTACATCTTTGTGTCAGGGAATTCTGTATGTTAATTGTACACAGCTGTTTGTTGTTTTCTTTTGCAAATCACCTGCACTCATTGTATGATAAGAATATGTCGTATGAAGGAGAGGGTGAGATTTCCTTTTTCCTGTTCACTATCCTTGGTGCAAGCAGTGCTATTGGGAGGCAGGGCTGTAGCCCTGATCATCAGAGGCAGGGTACCTCTGATTGCCACCAGATCCTGTGGGGTCCAGCAGGAGGGGATGGCTTTCTCCATCTTGCTCTGTTATGAGCTTCCTGGAGGCATGTGGTTGGCACTGCTGGAGACATGGTTCTGCATTATTACTTTACAAATACCAGGGATGAAAAGTAAGATGAAGACTGCAATCCCACACAAACTTACATAGGAGTAAACCCATTGAACTCAATGAGATTTCTGAGTAAACAGGCATAGCACTGATTTGCACTGAGCACTGAAATAGAATATGGTGAAATCACAAGTAATTGCACAAACATAATTGGGAAAAATTATGGCTTAGAGATAAAGTGGCTGAAAGCTCATTTTTATTGTATAAGGTTGTATAATCTTAGAAAGGGGTGTGGCTGTGAGGGGTGTGGCTATGAAAGGACCCTGCACTTCTGAATTTGCCATTACACTACTGGTTCCTTGTGTCAACATTTCTGATTCTTTTTCACAGAAGCTTCCGATTTTAAGGATTCCCTTTCTTTGTACACCTGCACAGTTTTTCACGATACACTCCATTAGAGAGCAAAGACTCTTTATTTTAAATAAAACCAAAATTAGATGCCAGCTTTCATCACTGCTTATTTTAACTTTACCAAGATCTCGTTATGGAAGTTGAGTCCCTGGCCAATCATCTTCCTTCCAAAAGCTCCTTGTTGGAGCTGGGCAAGGAGGAGTGACACACAACTAGCACTGTTTTAGAATTTGTATGAATTCAGCATGTGAAAGAGCACCGGTAAAACAGAGAAAGTATTCTGATATTTAAACAACCTTTTTTTAATAAGGGAAGGGGACAATGAATTCATAATTGTTAATTTCTTAATATTTTGGGTATTGTGTAAAAGAATGTAACCTATGCCAATTGATGAAAAAGTCTGTAGTGAGAGGATAGGGCAAAGAGTAAAAGAAGAATCCTATTCACTGGAATTTCCTTCACCTGGTAAAACTGAGTAAATACATACAGCAGTACATATAAACCACGGCTGTCCCGCCAGTCACAGCAAAGGAGAGGAAAGATGGTTTCCTGAAGTCTGTTCCCAGGGAGCCATCTGTATAGTTCTTCAAAGCACTGGAATGGTCAGGGTATTTCTCCACCCCCAATTATCTACAATTTTTTTGAAGGTTTTCACATGTCCATACAATAATTGCTTTTCTATTGTTCTCCAATCAATTGGCACACTCCAGCAAAATGTTTATATTACAATAGGTGGATGAATATTATTATTTAGTAACAGAATTAGCTTCAATTTGGGGGTATTTTCATTTATTGACTGGCGTGTGATAAAGTTGTATTTGGGGAAAATATGTTAACACAATCTACAGAGTTTGGTTACTGAAGCTGCAATCCTATACATACTTGCGTTAGTCCCACTGAATTCAACTGGGCTTTCAGTGAAGTAGACATATATAGGATTGCACTATATTTAGGCTAGCAGAGGATGAATATAGACAGCATTACATGTACAAAGTCAAAACAAAATCAAAGCAGCTATTCCAGCACATCCATTGTTCTCTTTATTGGCATATGACTTTTCTTCAACATCCTTGAGAACAGTATGTGCAAGTAGGAAAAATATGTGTTTAAACACTTCCAAATAAAGGACAGCTAATCTTTATGTTTAGAAAGTACTCATGTGAACTCCCTCAGCAAACCAAGAAAGAAACCGAAGAGTTTTATTAGAAAGGAGTCAAACATATTTAAAATTACTAACTCACTGTTATTCTACCATTAACCCCATAGTGTATGCCTATTGCCTATTTAATTATAGATATTAACAAACGAGGTCCAAAGAAAGTTAACCAGTGGTATTACACCCCAAAGAATGTTCAATGCAAAGAACCTATAGAAATTTCCCATTCCAGTTTCTCACAGCCTTATAAATATTAGCAAATGGAAAACAATGCACTTTACATGTCTCATCTAATATCACGTTCATTGGCATTATATATTGGTCAGTGTCTGTGCAACACATGTCTCTACTGCCATTAACAACTGCAGAAAGAGAACATCGTGGAGATAAAAAATATTTGATCTTTTTTCTTTTCTTTTTTAAAGGTATGTCTGCACTGGTACTTCCTGGAATCACTGTGAATTAGTCCAAACTGAGTGCAAAGGGCCTACATATCTGCCATTATACTATGGATTAGCTGAGCATAGGCTACAAATTGTAGTGCAACCAACCAAGGAGATTCAGACTGCTGACTGGCAGATGAATCTTTACTGGCTCACTCACCATACCAATGTTCCTATCAAAAATAAAATGTACTAATGAAGCAGTACATTTGCATTATGCCAAAGTATTGTGCAATGTGAGAAGTATTATGTAATCTGTCATGCAAATTCTGAATGGCTGTCCATATGCCATGCAGGATGAAACTGATAATGATCATGCAGCTAACCATTTTAAGTCCCTGGCATTCAAACTCATGACGCCACATGATTCATAAAGTGGGGTGGTGTATCCTGTGCCATACAACAAAGAATCTGGATATTTGCATATTATTTTCTTCCAGAGAAATAAAACTTTTACATTTTAGATGAACTGTCTCGTAGATCTGTGGTTGCAAATAAAATACCCTTTCAATGCCTACTGAAGTCCCATACGCCAGGAGCTTGGATCTCAAGTATTAGTAGGGAAGGACATAATTCTAGTCCTCATCCTGCTGAACAGGAAACATAATGTTAAGTCCTCTGGAGTTTAAAAAAATGATTTATTTGGGAAGCGGGGAGAGGAAGTGGTGCAGGAATAAAAATGTAAATGAAAACGCCCAACAGAATGCATAGACTTAGTTCGCATGAAAAAAATAAACCACCGTGCTGGGTGCAATCTCCATAATCACCACCTGGGCACAGCTTATTGTATCATCCGAAACAACCCTCCAATAACCCATGGCCTGGTTTGGATGACACAACAGGTTTGGATGACACAACAAGCAGTGTCTGGGCAGTGATTATGGAAGTCATACCCCGCACACACCTGGCATGCGGCGCAATTTAAATAAGCCATGGTGGCACAAATAAGCCATGGTGGCTTATTCTGATCATGCAAACCGGCATACCATTGCTGGTGCATGCAGTAGGTATTTGCTGAACAGAATAAGATACACATTTCATTTCTAACGAGCAGCCTTAAACCACTTCTTACATACAAATTTATCCTTACTAATTTCCTAGTGAATATCATGGCCCTGCAGCATCAATCGAAGGTATGGAAGTGAAAAGGGTTAATCACTTAATTATCAAATTAAATTTAAAATATTGTTAGAGGAACTAGTGGAAACAAAAATAGAAAAATAAAAATAAAAAGGAGATCAGAGAAAGTAGGAGCAAAGAATACTTTGCTGCACAGACAAAACTCAAATAAAAGACAAGCAGAACTGGGAACTGGATAGAACAAAGGGAGCTTTCATTGAGTGTTGCATAAACAGTAAGAAATATAAAAATCAACCTCTTCATGAAAGAAAAAACTATTAATATGGAAGCAGCAAGGGATGTCAAAACAAGTCAATTAACAAGGCTGCCTCTGGGGACTCAACTCTTTGATGTTTTAAATATCAGTGAATAATTCCAACTCCTGAATTACAGAATACACAAGTTTTCTGTTTCATTTCACTAACCCCACTGTGCAGATTATTTTCTTAGAAAATAAATAACAGACCAAAGGCCAATACAGAATAACCCAGTAGTAGGCCGTATATTTTTGGTTGTCAGGCAGGAGTCTCTCTCAGGCTAGCCACTAGAGGTATTTTAACTGGAGATGCTAAGATTAAATCTGGGTCCTCATGAACATAAAACAAATAGTGATGATGATGCTCTGCCTCTAAGCGATTGGTCCTGTAATATTTGCTGCTACAACCTTTGTAAAATGATGCTGTAGGAGACTGAAATGCGGAACAAGCTCTACTTAGCACTTTGCAACTCTTACTGCAACTGAATGCAAAATGGCTACTTGTCATTTCTCTGTGTTCCCCAAAACTGCTTCTCTCTGTGCACCCACTTATGGAACACTATGGTTCCTAGTATTATAGCATACCCACTCCTTATATCAATGTATTGTTAATCTTCTCTATTATCTGTTGGCTAAGTCACTATTTCTATTTCACAACATTAGGCCACTGATGAAGAATTGAGGTTAACATAAGCTTTCTTCAGTGTTTCTAGAGAAGATGTGATTTTTTTTTAGTTAGCCAGCTAGGATTAGAAACATGCCTTTGTTGAATCTGAATAGAATTAAGAATACTTGCACAACTATAGTGAAAGGCATAGAAAAATAATTAAAGCAGATAATGAGTATCAAATAACAAGCCATTATAAAGAGAATGAAAATAATCAATATTTCTGAAACAAATACAGGTCTATACTCAGCTTATTTTTAAAAACACTTATTTGAATGTTACTACTGGGGCAGGGAGGGAGAACAATTTCCCACAAAAACAAGGGATGACACCCTATAAAGCTAGAACTAAACAAACTAAAAAGGAGGCTCCCTAAAACTTACTCGCAGAAGTAGTATGGAGCAAGTTCCCAAAGCTGCTAATACAGTGGTAAAAAAAGACAAGTGAGCAGGAGGTGTTTATTCCACCCCTTGAGGTATGCCCTATTGGATAAAAGTGCTATATTGGGCATGGGAGAAGCTATGAATTGTAGCTCCCTGGCTACAGCTCTAGAGTTGCTTTTCCTTTCCTGAGGATAGGGATGGAGGACCACAGGCTTCTGCCTGCACTTACAGATCAGAAAGAGCACCAATAGCCAGGTCAACATCACAAAATGAATTGCAACTAATTAGTCACACTTGCCTGTCACACTAAACCAAAGTTTAGCGTGACATGAACAAGCAGAACCAAACTGAAGTGAGCCTTGGGTTTCCCACTCCCCCTCTTGCACGACCAAGATGCATTCAGCAGCTTTCATTTCCACTTTAACTTTAGTCTATTTTGCTGTCTGGATCAAAAAATTGTGGTTAACATTAACTATGGTTAGTTTCAAACAAGCCAGCTTCAAACAATAGTTACTGATGCTGGTTTGTTTGAAATTAACCATAGTTAATGTCATTACAGCTCTGGGTTCACACACTATACTATGTGGTTAATCAAAAACATAAACAAAAGCTTCCAAATTACTTCTCTTGGCTGTGCAGAAAGAGAGGGACATTTGTGCCTGTTTGTAACCATCGTGCTAAACTGTGGTTTAGTGTGATATACAAATATGGCTAAATATACTCAGCAAGTTGCTCCAAATGAAACCTATAATTGAACATGTACAAATGCACTGGTATGTGGTGGCTACATAAACCTAAAATACCAAATATTTATCTGTTGTCAGGTGAGCATGGAAGGCTTTGAAAATGGAGCACCGCAGCCTTCTACTGAGATAGGCTCAGGCTACAACCCTGACACACCACAGGCTTGGAATGATGATGATGTCTTTAGTGTCATCAATGTTCATGCTGCTTCACAAAATAACAAAAGATACTAGTTCCTTGATGAAGTTGAAATCTAAAATTCAACACGGGGGGAGGGAAATCAAAGGAAAGGGGAAATCACACGAGGCAAGGATAAATAAGTAGAAAATGCTTTTCAGTTCAACTGCATGTACTTAGGTTGAATTCTATTACTCAGTGGTGACTAAGGGGGTATACCAAATGATTCACAGGAAAAGTGGGTTGAGGAAGAATTTGAAAGGGGGAGAAAGGAAGAGGTGACATTGGCTGTATTCAGATGATCACAGGGGGGAAAGAAGCCACTGTGACTTCTTTTCCCTGCCCAGCACATGTCACTCGCATGACCGCCATCTCCCTAATTACCCGCGATGAGGCATGTCACGTCATCCAAACCCATCGGGGGGGGTTGGGGGCTTCTAAACCACCCTACAACCCCTACAACAACCATGGGTTGTGGGGTGCTTTAGAAGCCATCCCCGCCATGCACCTCGCTGGTTTTGGATGACACGCTAACCTGGGTAATTAGGGAAATGGCAGTTGTGCAAATGGCACGCATGGGGCAAGGGAAAAAAGCCACAGTAGCTTCTTTTCCCCCTGTGAGCATCTGAACCTGGTCATTGTGTAGGTGCTCTGCAAGACAGTAACCAGTGGATACAAGAATCTGAGTATAGGGGACGGTCTTGCAAGGTTCCCCAATTTGATTATAAGGATTGTTAGAAAATAAAGTATCAAAGATCTGTTACAAAAGCACACTTAGGCTACAATCCTACAGCCACCTACCTAGAAGTAAGCCTAACTGAACTCAAAGGGACTTACTTCTGAGTAGATATTTATAGGATTGCACTGTTAGAGATTTACTGATCCCAGAAGGGGCTTAGTTAATGTCCTCCATAGATGACCCTATAGATCCACACACATATCAGATCATTTACTCTCAAGGGGTTGAGTAACTTTGCTTGTCCAATAGTAAAGACTGGGAATGGACACTAGCCAAATAGACGATTCATCCCATGCAACAGTGTTCAACAGTTTTTAAAAAGTATTCCACAAACCATCATTAATATCTGCAGTCCAAAACAAGCTTCAATAATCCATGCAGCATTCATTAATAAAATTGTGTTTTCAGTCCATTACATAATTTAACAGCATGACGCTTCTGTTCTGTGCCAATAAAAGCTAAGAAAATCCTAATGGATTGTGCTTAATGCTATGACATGATGTTATGTTATTAAACTGTTCTAAATCAAGTGAGATATCAAGTTGTAATTTCAGATAATTCAGAGAACCAGCATCATACATTATTTCTTGGTTCATGCAAACGTAGTTAACGCATTCTGCAATGTTGTTTACGTCAAATATAATTAGTTTACCACTGTCATTGCTATAAATACAATAATATATATTAAATAACTAAGAGCGGAATCCTATGCTTGTTTAGACATAAATAAGTCCTACAACTCCCAGTGTTGTCCCAGCCAGCCATGCTGGGAGTTGAAAGGACTTATTTCTTTCTAAACATGCATAGAATTGCACCCTAAGGGTATGTTTGGCATTACGAAGTGTTTACATCAGTGTCTAGATACTCAGGATACTACAGTCTTCATCATAATAGGGCAGGAAGTTCCACAGCACTTTTACTAACAGGCTGCTTGTCTCATTTTAACAGTGTAATCCTATACATATCTACTCAGACGTCCCACTGAATTAAACAGGGCTTACTCCCAGGGAAGTGGGTATTGGATTCTAGCCTAAATATCATTGTTGCTATATAGGCCTTTTAGTAATTTTCTGGTCATGTTTTCAAACTATCCCCATCCCCACTACCATAATGTCAGAAATTTAGTGGGAGTCTGTTTTCTCGCTAGAATGGTTATAAAAACATAGTATTAAAACAAAATTGAGAAAAGTCCTAATATTGCAAGAACTAGCAATAAATCAGCAGTATCAGAGAGCATATGCGATGACCTTGTATCTTGATATAAAATGTGTGTCTAGACTATCTTACATTTTTGTCATATCACGTATAAAACCCAGAATATTAAATATTGTAGGATGTCCAATAAAATGTAAACTTTCACCCTTATAACTTAAGATGGCCAGCCAAAGGGCATTCAAGTTCATGAAAAAATAAACTGATGAGAGTAGCCATCAACTCTATTTTAAAAGTACAATTATGGATTTTAACCAGCAGTTCTCTGTTCCTAGCATTAATCCAGTCTGTCACTTTATCCCCAATATCCCCAGCAAAGATGGTATCTGAGTAGTAAGCAAAGCAGTCACAATAAGCAGAAGGATGAATGGGTGCCTACCAAATCGGACAGATTAATAATCTCCTTGCCAAATGAAGCTGAAAGTACAACATGATTGCTGAAGATAAGCAGCTGACTGCTCTGATTAAATCAAAGAATAATGGGAGGGGGTACTAAATAATATACTCTCTTACCTTCACAGCCCTTGCAGTTGGCTGCATATTGAGTTAGGCTGCTAAATAAAACAAGTCTCCATCCCTTTTTCACAAGAAACTAAGGTAAAGTGTATTTCTGGCAGATAAGCAGCATTTGCCCCATATCACTAGTTCCCCATATCACTAGTTAATTTCTACATTAAGAGAAAGAACACTCCACCACAGACTTGTAAGAGTGCAACAATGAATTACAAGCTTACTATACAAGTACCCAATTGTAATTAATACACAATGACCAGACTATGAGATAGAGGTCTACACCTGTTCTTCAGGATTTTGATCTGTCAAGCTCGGATATTTCTTGGACTGGTTGCAACTTGAATCCAACCACTTTCAGATAACTGCAGTTACACAAGATAAAATGCCCTTCTTCTGAACATCCTTACCATTCAATTCTCTTTTACAAACAAATGAAAAACAAAGGTAATATATGTTTATATCCAATGAACATCAATCCTTTATTTTTTCCTGTATTTACTTCCTTTACCCTAAGCAATTCTATTCTGTTTTACCTTTAATTTTAGAAACCTCTTCCTCTCTAAAATATTTTCATGTAAATAGAACACTTCACCTGATCACTGAGAATGTTCACTTAGGGAATAATAATTTTGCAAATAGTGAATTTACAAAATTCACTAAAATTCACAAAAAATTCTGACAATCTATATGTTTACACAGTACTCTAGATTTCAGTGTCACATTGCCTTAATATAATGGCTATGTTCAGATGATCAAATCCTGGCTTAATAAACCAGGATATGCATCAGCACATAATTCCTTTGCTCCTACCTTTGCGCGAGTGAGTAAGCCAGGAAGTAGCAGTTAACCATAGCTTCCCATGATGACTGAACTAGGAACTATGATTAATGCTTTCCAAATAAATCAGGATTTGCAAGCGAGCTTTAAATATGGCTTCATATCCTGGCTTGTTTGGAAGCCATTCATCATAGTTTCCCAGTTTGGCTGTTAACAGGACGTTATGGTTAACTGCAACTTCCTAATTTATTTCCTTGCTTGTGTGAAGCATGATCAGAGGGTTGTGTGCAGGTGCCCAAAGCTTGTACATATCCTGGATTATTAAGCCAGGATTCAGTCATCCAAACACAGCCATAGTGTCAACACGTCAGACTTTGGAAGCTTTCTTTCTTTCATTCCATCTCTTGCATAATTTACATTGGAATGTACATAAAGGATAATGACCAAGCTGGACCTGGTTAAATATGTAGTCATCTACAGTGTCAGTTCAGAAGCACAATTAAATACCAGTTACTCTCACTCCTGGCATGGAGTGCTTGCTTTTTCAGGAGTAGACGGACTGGATATACTTTAGTCATGTCTACAATTTATGTTCTGTAATTTCAGATTCAGGCCTTTAAAGCAAATTTCTGGCATTTGACAAAGGAAAACCTCCCTGTTAAGACTGCATAAATCTGCTCAACTGTGATTTAATTCAAGGTTTTGCTTTGGGAAAATATCCCTCTCTTTACATCTCCACACCTGATATATCACTTTGATATATCACAAGGCTGCATATTGTCACTCTGCTTATTTAACTTATATGCAGAGTACATCATGAGAAACACCGGGTTGGATGAATCACAGGTCGGAATTAAGATTGTCGGGAGAATTATCAACAACCTCTGATATGCAGACGATACCACCCTAATGGCAGAAAGCGAAGAGGATCTAAAGAGCCTCTTGTTGAGGGTGAAAGAAGAGAGTGCAAAAGCTGGTTTGAAACTCAACATTAAAAAAACGAAGATCATGGCATCTGGCCCCATCACTTCCTGGCATATAGAAGGGGAAGAAATGGAAGCAGTGACAGATTTTACTTTCTTGGGCTCCAAGTTCACCGCAGATGGTGACTGTAGCCATGAAATTAAAAGACGCTTGCTCCTTGGGAGGAAAGCTATGGCAAACCTAGACAGCATAGTAAGAAGCAGAGACATCACCTTGCCGACAAGGGTCCGTCTAATCAAAGCTATGGTTTTCCCAGTAGTAATGTATGGCTGTGAGAGCTGGACTATAAGGAAGGCTGAGTGCCTAAGAATTGACGCTTTGGAACTGCATTGCTGGAGAAGACTCTTATGAGTCCCCTGGACTGCAAGGAGGTCAAATCAGTCCATCCTAAAGGAAATCAACCGTGACTGCTCATTGGAAGGACAGATACTGAAGCTGAAGCTCAAATATTTTGGCCACCTAATGCGAAGAGAAAACTCTCTGGAAAAGACCCTGATGCTGGGAAAGACTGAAGGCAAAAGGAGAAGGGGACAGCAGAGGATGAGATGGCTAGATAGCAATGAATATGAACTTGAGCACACTCTGGGAGAGAGCGCAGGACAGGAAGGCCTGGCGTGCTATGGTCTATGGGGTCACGAAGAGTCGGACACGACTGAACGACAACAATGTGTACCTGACTACATGAGAACTGTCCCTTACTGTTTGACTTGGTATGGTTCAGTTCAAGTGGATTCAGGGACAAAGGAGCTGAGCAGGGAGCTGCTGGCTACTGTACCTCTTGCAGATGCCATTACATCTCCCACCACTGTCTCTCCAACCTTGCCTGCTGTATTCAGCTGCTACCTGCCATCACCTGTTTTCAACTGCAAGAGCAGGAATATACAACAGTAAACATTACATTTTGTTATCACTAATAATGCATGAAATAAGATTCGACATCTGTTATTGAAAGACTATCAGCACTGGTCAAATCAACACAAATTGGAATTCCTTTTGACCTATGAAGTTTCTCTTTCAACATTATATTTATCTTTGGATTTTAAAACCTTGCCTGAATGTACTATATTTTCTTAAACATGTTAACTACTTTATTCATACATTCTGTAGGGTGTGTTTTTTCTTTCAACTTACAATTCTTTGAATAACCTTTCAACAAGTCCCATCACTTAGGTTTTATTCCTGCACTCTTTCCCAGATGAAGTTCAGTCTGCTGCGCCTAAGGATTTCTGAGCATCGTGATAATCACGAAAGTACTATCCAAGCTGACTATATGGTGAACAGCTTTTATATTTAGGCTTGCCAGAAGGTTTCAAAAATTGGAAATAATGGTAGGAGATTCTGTTAGCACTCAGGCACTTCAGCTGGAGTGTTAATTTTAATAGTACTTTGAACCTTAAAAGTACTTTGCATGGACTACCTCTGCTACTTGCCATATCATGTAGTACCTCCTTTCAAAAGCCAAGCATAATGTTTATGCTGAAAAAAAGATTATACACTGCTATTTTTATTGAACTGAAATGTTAAATTTAGTGATTTTACATATTTAGATTACTTGCCTAAAACTTTGTTTTACATTAATCTATGGGCTTTCTACCTGTTCCTTATTTAGTTTTGCTAAATGTGAATACTAAATAAAGAAGCATTCCTTGAAATAAGGAACAAGAAGCAAGCCCAGTTATCTGGCAAACTGTAATAAGGAAATCTGAAAGCTTTATTGTTTGGTTTTATTATTGTATTTATTAATCATCTATGGTTTAGACAAATGAATATCTTACACATCTGTTAGACCTACAAGCTTTAATCAATTAACAGCACAATCCTATTGCATGTTTGCTCAGAAGGAAGTCCCTCTGTGTTTAACGTGCTTACTTTCTAATAAGTGTTTTTAGGACTGCAAGCCTATATCTGTAGATTAATCAGAGCAAAAGCACATGTGACAGGGGCAACCATGTTTGTTGTTGGCATGTCTGCCTATTCTAGCCTTCTCCAAACTGGCACCTTCTTGATGTGTTGGACTCCAACTCCCATAATTCCCAGCCAGTATGGGGAAGGCTGGCCTATTCATATATGAAATGAGGGGGTCCTATGCATCTAACTGTGCATGCCTTGAGTTTTATCATGGAATAAAGTCAGGATATAAATGTAATTTTGAACATTAAAGAGGTCACAATAGTGAGGGGAACTGAAGTCTCCCTTGGCTTACTTCTCTGCAGTCTGTCATTCCAAGTATCTTCCTCGCAACCCAACCTCAGGCTTACAGGATTATTTTTTTTAACTAGAATGTTGAGGTTTACCAACCAGAGCTACCAACCAGATCCACCAACCTGAGCCAGACACAAAATAGCAGCTCAGAGAGTGGAGTCTATTATCTACTATACCCCATGAACTATGCAATGGAATATATCCAAACCTACTTGTGAGTTACCAGAGATCAGGGATTTTATCACTGCTCTCTAAAACTGACCACCAGACCTGAACATAGACCTAGTCAAAAGCAACTAAGTATCACTTGCATTCTACAGTGTATAACAGTGAGGCTAAAAAATCATCATTTAGCACAAGGACAGCTATGCCAAAGACTTTTTTTCCTTGCAATTGTACTTTTTCTTTTTAAGTATTGAGAGTAAGAAACCCTTGGAAGCCCACTATAAACTACCCAGATATCTGACAGTAGATCCTAAGTTATCTTCTGCCTGCCCTGAATTAGATCACATTCCATCCCTCACTTTATGCAAGAACAGGGCAGAACTTAATTAAATCAATGTGGCTGCCCCCTCCTCCATCAAGTCTAGTTTGATCTAACATAAGTCACCAACTTGGAAATAGCTGAATGCAAAAATGTATGCACTCAATTAGCCAAAAAGTAACTTAGGGTGCAATCCTATTCATTGCGCCCTCGATGATCAGAAGCGCCTGAACTCAGGGAGAGAATGAGGCTAGAAAGGCCTCAAGGCAGTTTATATCCTGGCCTCTCCAGTCTCCTCTCCTCTTCACCCACCAAGACATCTCCTTTTCCCCCTCTGCAATGTTGCTTTTCTGACCTTAGAGGCCAGCCAACGCAGTTCTTTCCGCACTGGCTGCGAGGGGCTGGATCTCGGTCTCCCCCTTCCAAGGTAGGGTGTATCTCCGAGTCCCCCTTCTGAGGTTGGATCGCTGTCTCTGACCTCAGAGGGGGGAATCTCCATTATCCTATGGCCCCTCAGACAATATCTAGGGGCCAAGGATTGCTCCCTTATATGAAGAATTAGCAACATGCAAATTTAATTTAACCAACCAATAACCAGATTATAACATAAATGTTTAATTAATGTAAGCAGCAAACATCTATAATAGAATAATCTGAATACTTGTTAAATATAAACAATTATTTTTTATAACCCATCATCTATATTGCAATACACTAAGGCAGGAGTGGGCAGATGGTAGATTTGGATCTACCGTTAGATCTCTGAGTGATTTGCAGTACTATCATCAAGGATTTCTCACTCGCATTTGTTTAACAATAACAACAAATGACTATTCCCACCCTAAATTATATTGCTGAAATGAAGAAAGATTGGAGTAACAAGGAGTGGAAAGACTGTGAGCCCTGTTCAATTCTGGTATTTGAAACAAGTTCCTTGACTTAGAATTTTTAAATTCAAAGTCTAAGTCTTTTGTACCATGCTTGCTGGTGTATCTCAGGGTTCTAATAACTAAGTAGATCCTGCCCAGCCCAGCACTTAGGAATTTGGTAGTGGTAAAGCCTCCAGTAGTGATTGACTAAGCAGCCCTAATGTCACAATGCAATAGGTCAGGCAGAGTGTCTTTTGCTGTCACTGGCAGAATTGCTCTGGTCCTTAAAAGGGGCAGGGCAGGCACTGGAGAAAGGACTAAAGAAGCAGAGGCCCAGAAATGACAGATAAGGGCCTAAAAAGACTAACAGAAGACATAATCCGGAATGGTAAGTGGAAAGGCTAAACAAAGGGAGGAAAACCGAGAATCATTAGAGAGGACAGTGTCCATGGCCAGGAACTGTGAAGGTGAAGAAACATGAAGTTTACATAATGATTTGAAGTAACTATCCATATCTTTGGTTTCAAGCCTCCAGTTTTGATAGCACTAGCAGATTTCACCTTCTTGCTTTATGAAAGGATATACAAACAGGGTTCTATTCCACTCACATGGCATGCTTGCTTGCTTGCTTGCTTGCTTTTTTTCTTTCCTTTTTAATAAAAGGCTATTCTGGATTTTATGCATGTCAGATGACAGGAGTTGCTGTAGTTAATGGTATGGTTTAAGGTCTCAAAGAATGATTCTCTGTCTTCTCCAATAAAACTGATGGTTACCATCAAGAACTACAGACATCAAATTCTAGTCATATTGGTCCTAATGGGGACATATACTTAAAATACTGTTTTAGCAGTAGGGAAATTTTGCTCTCTACCAAAGGTACTTTTCCTGCCATGTTTTTAGTCCATTTAACTTTTACATAATAAATTATACAACACTTACACATCTGGAGCATTTTGGTTATTTTGTTAAATTAAATTATACAACCTGAATATTTATTGAATGTTTTATAAAAGGTTTAAAACTATAAAATTAGTAGCCAGGCAATGCAATGTTGCCCCATGACTAAAGCCATTCTTCCTGTGCCTTAATATGTCATATCTTGGTATAGCTTTAGATAAGAGGCAATAACATACTAATTTGAGTCTCTTAGCTAAATCCCATAACCCGTTCAGAGATACGTTCAATGCTACCCACTGAACTCCTGCCCACTACACAGTGCCCCAGTACTGACTGCCCACCACCACCACCACAATTTCAACACTGTCATGCTCCAACTGCTGTAAATCAATATGCATCTGTATTTAGTTAAAAATGGTGACAGGAGGAAGATAACAGTGATGTGACAAATCCCAGCAGTACCACAGAAAGCACAGGGGCACTGGGATGAAGAAGCCAAGGACACCAGTCAGAAGCAGTACATCCAAAAACCTAAATCAGGGGTAGGCAACCTAGTGCCTTCCAGATGTTTTACGAAAACAACTCCCTGACAATTGGGATGGATTTCTAAATTCTAGAAATTCAAGAACCAAATCTGTACTTCAAAGTACAACCCTAATCCTTTTATTCTATTTATTTCATAATAAATTAAAACTGCTTGCTATCAAATATCCCCCTCCCCCTCCATATGTGGCACCAGTTCATAAAATGCAGTCAACTGTAACATTCCATACTTCCAAAGGAAGAACCCTTGAGGTGAGGTAGTACAGGTACAGATCAATCACACTAGGCTTCCAGTTTAACCTGATTTGATTGGTGGGGCAAAAGCTACAAAAGAACTCTGTCTAAAGAGAGAGGAGTATTCCTATAAAGAATAGATAAGACAACTTTCCTGACAATTCTAGTACTGTTGCCACAGGGCTTAGTTTTTAATATGGTGGAAACCCCATCTTTAAATTCCTGCAAAGTACACAATTCATTGTGTGGCTTGGGCAGATCACCATCTCTCAATCAATTTATCTTTCATCAATGTCAGGCTAAAATGCCATCCTGAACTCCGTGAAGGAAGAGGCAGGATACAAATGTACCAAATTAATAAATAAGTGCTCCTGGGTAATTCCTCTAGGATTGGGTGTAAACCAGATACTAAGACACTAAGTGGAATCACAGATTTGGTTCAGAGCTAAAATTAATCTGTATGTGGAAAAAAATTAAGTATGGATCAAACACTGTCCTCATATTTCTAAAAAAACACAAGTTTCACCTCCTGAGAAAATAACTGACATACATGTGAATTGTGATCAAACCCAGTTGAAACAAACCCATGAATCCCATGCTGTCTGAATGAGGAAATGAAGTTAATAATAGGGGAGAGGGCATAGCTCAACAACAAAGCACACAATTTGTTTGCAGATGATCCCAGGTTTGTTTATTTAGTTACAATATTCATATGCCACTCCACATCCAAAGACCTCGGAGTGGTGAACAGCAGACAGTGTAAAGAATAAAAACACCATGTTAAAAAATTTATTTATTTTTTCAAAAAAGGAAACAGAGTTTTGATAAAACCAGATTTAATAAACTGTGGCCGGTCGAGGAAGGCTTCCTGAAATAACAGTGTTTTCAGCAGGTGCCGAAAGCAACACAATGTTGGCGCTTGCCTGACCTCGAAAGGCAGGGAATTCCATAGGAAGGGACACCACACTGAAGGCTGTTTCCCCATCTAGAACAGGTAATGAGCCTATCTCCTGGACTCAGAAACCATTCAACCACAGGGCTTCCATCTTGCCAGGATTCACCGTCAGTTTATTGGCCCTCATCCAGCCCATTACTAAGTCTAGGCACTGATCCAGGACTTGCGCTGCCTCTCCTGATTCAGATGTCACAGGAAGCTGTGTGTCATCAGCATAGTGACTGCATTTGGTTCCAAATCCCCTAATGACCGCTCCCAGAAGCTTCATATAAGATGTTAAACAACATTAGGGACAGGGTGGTACCCTGCGGCACCCTGTAGCTCAACTGCCAAGGGGCCAAGGAATAGTCACCCAGTGTGACTCTCTGAAATCGGCCCCGTAAATAAGACCAGAACTACTGTAACACAGTACTTCCGATACCCATCCCACGGAGTCGATCCAGCAGGATCCAATGGTCGATGGTATCAAAAGCTGATGAGAGGTCGAGCAGAATTAACAGGGTTGCATTCCCCCGTCCCTCTCTCGATAAAGGTCATCCATCAGGGCGACCAAGGCTGATTCAGTCCTGTAACCAGATCAAAACCCTGACTAGAATCAGTATCCTCCAAGAGGTTAAATTTCTAACTTCTCTAGTTAAAGAATCTTACGTAGTGGGCCTGGGGAAAACACCTACACAAGATCTGATAGAGCTACTGCCAATCACAGCAGACAATTCTGGGCCAGATAGACCAATTATCTGTCCTCAGTATAAGGTGACATCATATGTAGAATATTGAGAGTTAATAGTTCCAGTGGCTCTGAGCTCTGATGAAGAGAAAAGTCTGAGGGAAATATTCCATGGCTAAGATGATCCTTAAACAATGGCCAGGACTGTGTCTCCACAACAACGGAAGGAGAAGGAAGGAGTTACTTACCCTCATTTTTCAAGGAGCTAGTTTTGGTCTGGTCAGGGCTCCATGAGCGGGTGCATCACTCCATTCTAAGCCACTTCACATAACATATATCAGGGGCGGGGGGTTGAAGTAAATGTCATCTGACTGGCAGGGGCTGCTCAACTAATAAGAGAGGCTTCCCCCCATCCAGGCTCTACCCCCCATCCAGGCTCTCACCCCACTTTCTCCTTTGATAAAATCTTCCTCCTGTGTCAAAAATCACTCTTCTCCTCCCCCCCCCCGCAGTACTTACTTTCTTAAAACAACAATCAGTGCAGGAAATCAGCGTTCCCTCTGCTTTGAAGCTGCCGAAGCTAGGAACAATGTGTCTTTCTCTCCCCCGGCATTAGTTACTCTCTTAAAACAGCAATCATAAGGACACAGTGTGCTCCCTGCTCTGCTGCGATCAATCGAAGCTTTGTAGCTTCATAGCTTTGACATTAAGACTTCTAAATGTGTTATTTCGATTCATGGGAATCTCAGTAACTCTGGGAGTGCATTTCAGGAACAAGCCTCCCTGAGCACAATGGGAGTTACTTCTGAGTAGACACAGTAATTGGTTTACACTTGGAAGGGACAGGAAACATAGGGGGACGGGGAAACCAGCTCCCATTTTAACTCGATGGTGTGCAGGATTGCTGCAATGAAGGTGTGAATTAGTTACTTCCAAAGGCAATAAACCAAACACTGGAGAATCGCAGCTTCGGTGAAGCCCTTTACAGCCTTTAGGGAATCAGTGCTTTAAAATCTCCTATTTCCATCGAGGGGGATCTCTGTAAATTCTGATGTGTGCATTCAGGAACAAGCCTCATTGAGCAAGATGGGAGTTACTTCTGCGCAGACATGAACTGGTTTGATCTGAGGTCATGGTGAAGGGCACAACCCTGGGCAGGGCTAGCATACCTGAGGTAAATGCGGGGGTTGGAGCACACAAGAACTACACCATGGAGAACCCGACTTAAGGAAAAGAATCAGACTTTAAGCAGTCTCTGGAAATTCGGTTTTTCCCTAATAAACTCTGGGGTGGCTGCTGGATGACCAGGATGTCATGTATCCCTAGCGACCTCAACACGCAGCCAGCTCGGAGTAAATAGCTGGTGAAGACACCCCCCAGGACAAAAGAACTCTACAGAGTCCATTACCAAACACTCACCTCTATAATACAGATAACTGAAAATGACAAGATATTGGGATGAGATTGTGTTCAAACCCTACTAATAAGTATTGGTAAAATTAACAAAGATTTTCTCCATTTCTGCAAGGTCTGGAGAAGCTTACCAAGTAGGTCAGGCATTTTCAGATCAGTGCCTCACTTTCTAAGCACCATCCTTGTATGCTCTTTGCTTTCTTTTTCTCCAGTTAAGGAACTACAACTAGAGACTTGGTAGGCAAGACCACCATAGGGACAGAGCAACAGAGATACTTGATCTCCACAAGGGTGCTGCTTGTAGAGGGCAGCAAGAGGGGGCAACTGGAAAGGAGAGAGGGCTACTCTGAGTGTGGTTCCCTTGGCCTGCCCTTCCTGACAGTATCTGTCTAGCTGTGAAGACTAGAGATGTAATTAGTGCTGAGCACTAGGGCTACTATAACATTTGCAATACAAAATAAAATTGCTGAAATAGTTCTTCCCAATGAGCTAGTGCTCCAAAACTTGAGTGATTCACATAATGTTGACACCCCATTTACTAGAAAAATATGAAAATAGGGCATTTGTACACCTCTCTCAAAATGGAAGATTGAAAGTGTATTACCAAATGGTTAAGATACTTCCAGGCCACCCAGAAGGCTGAAATCTTTCTACCTATAGCATCAAAACCCTGGTTGCCAGGAAAATATGAAATGAGAAATTTTTTTGTACACCAATAAAAACCCGAGACAGTTGAACTCATAGCAAGAGTCAGCATTCTACCATAAAGCAAGCCACGCTGAGACAGAATGTTGGGCTGCAGAGGTTACATTGCTTTTTCATACTTGGACTAGGGGACAAAGAACTTTCAGTTGTAGTAAGGAACATATATTTGAGTGTAAGCAGAATACAAGCTTCATTTACTAGTGTTTCGTAAGAGAAAGAAATGTATATCTAACTTAAAATGCATCTCAGAACTTATTGCCTCATTGCAGGTAAATGCCTCTTATCATTCCACTTCTTGGCATCTTTACTGAAAATATATAGTTTGTCTAGGATGCTATCTTGCTCCTACAGAAAACAATTAGGCAGCTAATAAGTGGGGCAGTGTGTCAAAACAAAACCTGACAGAAGCTATTCTATTATTATCCCCCACTGGCAGGGTGGGCAACTCTAGCTATTTTGGCCTACAGCTCCCATCAGCCCTAGCTAGCACAGCCGATGGTGAGGTATGATGGGAGTTGTGGCCCTCCAGATATTTTGGCCTACAACTCTCATCATACCTCACCACTTGCACAGAGCTACCAATAGTGTTTCAGTTCAGCTTTGTCCCCTATAGAACTACATTGCATTTGGATACCTAACAGAAGGCAGAAAGGAGGAAGAAACCCCTTAACTACCTCAGCCTAAACTCTAAACAGCGAGAAGTCCTAACGAGGCAACTTTGAACAAGGTGGTCGACAGACAACTGAGGGAACGGGTGGTAACACACTGGGACGTGCGCAGTGGAGGATTCCCACCAAAAAATGATTTCCTCAGGTATAAAATGTTCCTGAATGAGGCTCCGCACAGGAGCAGAGCCCATATGTGTGATGCACAGAGACTACGAAGAAGAATGCTATAGGTATTATTTATTTAGTATAAATTAAAATAATTAGTAAATAAGTATTTGGAGTCTACAAAATGAGGATACCTTTTTGGGACAGAGCTACCAATAGGGTTTCAGTTCAGCCTTGTCCCCTATGGAACTACGCTGCATTTGGATACCGAACGTTGCAAAGACAGAAGAATTTTTGGGTTACCAAAGAGAAAAGTAATAAATACATTGGACTCTGTATTAAAAATGTGTGTGCCTGTGTGTATATTACAGTTTATTTCCCCAAATATAACCAATATCAGAATACTGCAAAGTCAAAACACTGCTATTGCTTGAACTAAGCTAAATGAAAAGAACAACTTTTAAAAGTCTAACTAGGATGGCTGAGCTTACTATATAACATACATAACATTCTTGACAATATTCTTGCAATATTTTTAAAAGAAAACAAATGTTAATACTTGCTTTAAAAACAAAATTGTCTCTTTTTTAAAACTCCAGATCATATCAAAGCCTCCTGACCATTCACTTCCCCCACCCCCAGACACTGGGGTATATGTGGGAGGACTACATGGCTGCGACAAGTAGCCAAACAATATTGCTAGAAAATACTGATTCTTCCTGATATGGAAGAATCAAATATCTAAACAAAGTTGTTGGTAAATAACTATTCCTCTGCACCCTACCCAAAATGCAACAAGACCAACTGGGGCATATTGTTTGAAGGTAAGTAAGTGGCTGTGATATGTCATGGGAGCAAACTGTATGGTTCTTGTGCCATCGGCCAAAAACATCTTAGAAGTCCTTTCCTTGCTTACCCATGGCATTTTGAAAGCCCTTTAGTCTGATCCAGCAGGGCTCTTCTTATGTTCTTCAAGCGTTTTTCCTTTTGTATTCAGAGGCTGTATGCGGACAGACAGCACACCTCTCTTTAAAAATATCTCTCTCCTCTGTGGCAATGCTATCATTGCAGATAGCTAGCACTTAACAGAAGCTTCTGGAAAAGCCATGGAAAAGTTCCCTAAGTGTCATTTGAGTGTAAAACACAAAAAGTAACACTCCATTAATAAAATAAATAAAATAAAAACACTTGTAAGTTCTTCTTACAACACCCCATTAATAAAATAAGTAAAATAAAAACATGTGTAAGTTCTTCTTACCTCTGTTTCTGGACAGCATGAATGTTCTGATTTACCTGAAATTAAATATATATATATACATGTTATTTTCACATTTAAAAAACAAAGATCAACTCAAAAACAAAATTAGACAATCTCACTTGCATCCTCCACAGACACTCACTGTGACAATCTCACTCACAATAGTATGTTAAAAGGAGTCACCTAATTATCAAGTTTGAATGCATCCTGCAGTAACTACTCTAATGTGTGTGTATGTGTATACAAAGATGTGGCTTGTAAGTAATAATTGGTATGTGAAACAACCTACTCCAGCTGCATCCACCTCTTTGAACTTTTTGGTTCCTAAGGCTACAACCTGAGCACACTTCCTTAGGAGTAAGTCCCATTAAATTCAGCAGCACTTGCATCCTAGGAAAAATGCAAATGATTGGGCTGCAAGTAATTGTGCAGAGGGAGGACCATACAGCTATTCTGGGCAGAGAATGGGAAGGTTAGAGGTACTGCTTCCAAGACACACACTCAAGGCTGACACTGTACTCCTCCATGACTACAGCTGTCAGCAACTCCTGTGAAACTAAAACGAGAACAGAAAAGACTGAAGGAACTTTGTAGGGAGTTGCACTGCAGGTCAGAAATATCATGACTTGCAGCCAAAATTCCTCCAGTTCAATTTACTTCTCTAAGTTGAGTTCTTCTCTAAGTTGAGTCAAGGTGGAGCAAGTGCTCTGGATTGCTGCCTTTTTCTTATCCTTGCATGTTGCAAAGAGGCAGAGAGGAAGATGATCCTTTCAGTTTCTACAAGTATCTAAGGAGAGAAGAACCTGTGCTGCTTCTCACTTCCCAAGAGCCTGGTACAATGCATGATCTTTCTACTACTCTGTGATGCAGAGGGGAGCGATACTAAACCATTCACTTCACACAGGTAGTACCTGGAAGAAGACAAAGCCTCTTCCCTTCTAGGTTGCCTGCTCAAAGTGATAATTTTATATTTCTGCTGCAGGGCACTTCCTCCAGCTGTGGATTGGAAGAACAGGGAGCAATGATCATGGCCCTGGTTGTGTATGTGCTGTTCATGATGAGGCTTCATAGCAATAAGTACATTACTGTATGCATTAATTTTAAAAAATCTTATATGGTATCTGTCCTCCATCTTCCCACTGAGCCACCTCCCCCCTAAGTTCCTCTCCCACTCCCACAAGGACTAATAAAAAGGAAAAAAAAACCCATTGGCACCAATAGATCTTATTTTTTTAGCCCATGCGGGGGGGGGGGGAATTGAGGGGAGGAAGTGGCTGGGTGGGGAAGGTTTAGACCTCCCCTACCCATATGAGATGGTCCAGATCTGGATCAGAGCTCCACATGCTTAATTTGAAGTTTTAAAATGCTGGGAATCAGCTTCACACTATATATTTGATATAGCTTGAAGTTTAGCCCCAAGTTTCTTGAGATCAGGGAATGAGCTTATGCTCTCTTCCAGACTCACTGAGAGGGGAAAGAAAATTATGAAAGTGCCTTATACCAAGTCAGACAATGAGACATAAGCAGGATTATACCTCCTCCTTTCTCCACACACACTGTGAAATAAACGGGAAACCCTGGGTGTCAGTGAGAAGATGCAATTAATGTGATTGTGAAATACGGACTAAAGTAACTTGTCAATCTCCACTCTATTTTGCTTTTGAAGAAATAGATACCAGCAGAAGCATTACAAAAAAGTGAACTTTAAAAAAGGTATCCACAAATTTTGGTTGGCCTTGGTAACCAGCCAAAATTTGTGCTGGGCCTTTGCTTCAGAGGGGTAAAGTGCTGGTATGATGAGTATCTGAGGCATTTCCCCCAATGCCCTTCCCAGCTCTATGCTCAGAAAACATGTGAGAAATTGTTCATGTCACACTGTGAAGTAGTCTCTGAAGTTTGGCACCCTATGTAAGTTCAGCACCCAAATACTGCCCTCCTCCTAAGCTTGGAGCTGGGGAAGAGGTCATCACTGCTTCATCCTCTTCCCATGCTACATCCACTTGCCTCCGCAGCTGCCATAATTCCTCCCTTTTATTTCCCTTTTTTACATTTTATATTATTACATTTTTGTTCAGAACAAGAAGTTCAGGGTGGAATACATGATTGATCCCCCCTTATCTTCAAAATAACCTTTTTTTTCTTTCCCTCCCACCGCAGAATATCAAAAAATTAGTCAAACATTCATAAGTGTTCCTCTTCAGGAAAATTATTTAGAAAAGGACCAAAGATTTATACAATTCAAAGAGAAATCAAGCTATTTTCTTCACAATAACCTTTTGAGGTGTGATAGGCTAAGAATTGATTGGCCTGAAGTCAGCCAATGAGTTTGTAATGGTCCAAAATTCTGCTGGGATTGTAAAGCCAGCCTTTACAATTGCAGCAGCAATCAGCATTCAAACCACCTCTGCCTCCTTTCTTAACACATTCCAGCACTACCCAATTCTCAGTGCATAAGCCACTTCTGTTGCCCAATGCATTGCACCCCCTGCCTCACTCAAAGCAACTTGGACTCGAAAGGGGTGGGGATACACTGATGGTTGGCAACAACACTTCATGCACTAAGCAATCTGTAGTGCTAAAAGGGAATGAAAAGGAAAAGGCTCATATGCTCATCACTAGCTGCTGGACAGAAGGTAGAAGAAAATAAGAGCCAGGTAGTCAGTACACGTAGGTGGATGGAAAGGGGTCGTTCTTTATGTCAAAAGGGACCATCTTCACGATGAGCAGGTTTGTAGACACTTGCCGTTAAATTCAGAAGTACAAAATGTTTTAATGTGGCAACATTGCAAGTATTGCTTGTCAAGGTTTTCAATCTACAATTCTAGCCCAACTTTTATTTTTCCCACTCTTCAGGAAGTTATGACAATATACATCTGACATTCTGCTCCACAGACACGGAAGACTTGACACTAAAGTGAGTCATACAAATTTATGACTCAGTTTCAATAGAAGCACTTATAAAGAATGCAAACATGGGCCTCTCCCACTCTCTTTCCTCATTCATATTCCTTTCCATGGTTTCTCCCCAAATTGAAAACATGAATTAACTGGAAACATACTAATTGATTTCCAATTTCTTTTAGATGCAAAGTAAAAAATGATACCCACTGAAATCATATTTACATCTATTAGATAATGGCATCCTTAGATAACTAATGGATCTGAATAAAAATATTAGGTATAGATCTAGAAAGTGTGCTTAGGACAGGTGCTCTTTCAGCTGCAGCACTCCAACTGGAAAATATGAACAGAAATAATTGTTTTTTACTCAAACTAATGCAACAATGTGTACAATATTCTGCACTATATAAATAGTGATTAAAACATCTGACACTCTTACATAGCCCCATAAGGTGTATGTAAAATATAATGTCAGCAATAATTCAGCTTATTATTTTTCGTTAAATAAACCCTCTGATTAATGGTGCATTCTCTAACATTGATGAGAATAATTTCTTAATTCCTTTTGCTATGTTGGGGTTATCAGTGTTACCCACTGAAAATGCAAACAACACATGTTTCAGGATTTAATGCAAGAGCAAGAACAGCAACCTGTCGTATTTTCAAACAGTGAAGAAATAACTGAACTAAATCAATTATAAGCCACTTTTAGAAACTTTTTCGATTGAACAGTGGGGTAAAATTCTTTCAAATACATATATAATCTAAGAAATGTGAAGTGATTGGTGGGCCTTAGGCACGGTGGCAAACAGGCACCACAATTTTTTCCAGCTCTGTATGTTCTCACTAGTATACAGAGAAGCTGTACTTGCATATAAAATATTTCTGCGGGTACATAGCAGTGTGTAAGAGTGCCTACTGTTTCCTTTTGGCAGCTGCCTCTCATACCTCATGGGGTGTTGCGCCAGATAGGTGATTTTTGATGGGAAATGGTGCAGGAAGGAAAGGGTTAAGCCCCAACCCTGTGTACCATGGTCATGATCTGGATTGGGGTCCCACATTACTGGGCGGGGGGGGGGGGGTTCCTAAAAAATAAATGAAGTGGCCAGTGCTAAGCATGCTTTTAAAAAATGCAGGATTAACATAGTATGCATATACAGAATATGTTAACTAGAAGCCCCCACCAAGCATAGCTTTTTGAATTCTGCCATCAGAATCTGAACTTTGTCATATTTGTTGGCTGAGGATGACAAGCATTTCTTAACAGTCCTTTAATATTTCACAAATCTAAATATAATCCAGTCTATTAGATGTACAATTCCATATAGTTCCTATCCAATTGATTTGGGAGGTCCAGGGGCCTTTTTCAACTCTCAGTTCCCCACTGTGGGCCACACCCACCCACCACCATTTTTTAAAAATAGTGTCTGTAGTGGCTACAGTGTGCCAAAAGGGTCAACATTTGCTAGAACACAAGCTAATTTTGATCTTTTTGGCACTCTGTAGCCACTGTAGATGCCTTTAAAAAATTAAAATGAACTTGGGGGACAACAGGGGTTGTATGTTGCCCACCCCTGCAATATATGAAAGATCTAATGGCATGAAGGGGGGGGGGGTAAAATGAGTGTGTTTATTACAATTTGGCCTCTGAAAAAACTGTCTTCAATAAGAAAAGCCATGTAGTATGTGTTTTCCATTAACTATTTCTGATATTCAGACCTGCCAACTCTTCTACTTTAATTAGCTACCAATTATCTGAGCTATGTTGCAAAGTGAGTTGTGAAGAGCACTTTGCAGTTCCCCTAATATTTGGTGTGATCTAACAAGGTCCATTACATTCTTGAGCCATAATAAGCCCTGCAGACAGTGAGCCACTGAATCAAGCAGATTATGTGAGCTCAGGTACTTTGCAAACCAGTTCTGTTAGACCAGAGCTTTCCAAACTGTGTGTCGCCGGCAGTGTGTAGGTGTGTCGCGCGAAAATTGTGCGGAAGGGCACCGCGGAGTTCCCTTATTCACGTTTGCTTCGCTTGGTCCCTCCCCCGGAACTTCCTAAAGCAGCTAACGTTAAAGCAGCTTAGCTGCTAAGGCTTAGGTCAGCGGTTCTCAACCTGTGGGTCGCGACCCCTTTGGGGGTCAAACGACCCTTTCACAGGGGTCACCTAAGACCATCGGAAAACACGTATTTCCGATGGTCTTAGGAACTGAGACACCGCTCCTCTATCTGTCTCCAGGCGGGTCCGCCCACATGGAGATTCACTGCCTTACACCCTTCCGTTCATGTTCTCGCCCGCCGCTGCTACTGCGGTCTTAATTCGCAGGGAAGACCCAGTGTGCGGAGAAACACACAACACGGCTCTGTTTCCAAGGGCTGCCTCGCAACACTGTGTGTGTGTGTGTCTGTGCTTTGTCTCCCCCCGCAGCTTTCTCATCGCGTCTGCTCGCTCTCTCGCTCTCTTTCCCCCTCCTATACTCTTTCAGCCATCCTGTCTCTCGCCGGTGTCTTCCATGCCTGTTTCCCGCACACTCGCTCTCTGCACCCTGTTCTCGCTTCTCGCTTGCAACCTCTTCTCACGCGTTCTTTCTCAGTGTGCACCCTCCCCAGCCTCCCCCCCCACGAAATTCCAGGAAATCTCTCCACTTCCCCACCCGCCTCTCGACTACCCAAGAGTGCTTCCCACAACTTATTAACAGCGATGCATGCTTCAAGACAAAATTTCATTTATTTGTAATTAGAAATAAATATTTCACAATATATAATTACATATTGTTTTTGTGATTAATCACTATGCTTTAATTATGTTCAATTTGTAACAATGAAAATACATCCTGCATATCAGATATTTACATTACGATTCATAACAGTAGCAAAGTTACAGTTATGAAGTAGCAACGAAAATAATTTTATGGTTGGGGGTTACCACAACATGAGGAACTGTATTAAAGGGTAGCAGCATTAGGAAGGTTGAGAACCACTGGCTTAGGTGCTTTAACATTAGCTGCTTTAGGATCACGTGGCGTCTTGATGCAGGACGCACGTGATTGGCGGTGTTGGAGCGGTTCGGCAAGGAGTGTGGTAACGCTGGCTGCACGAGGAGTGTGGAAACGTTGGCTGCACAAGGAGTGTGGAGAATTCCAAGTTAGCAGAGCAATTAGCCGAGCAATTTGCAATCAGCTCGGGCGAGAGGCTTCCCCACGTCCTCCGTGCGGCTGCAGGGCAGCGGGGGAGAACAATGGCCCGCTGGATGCCCCCAGAGCAGGGAGGGCTGCGCCGTGCAGGCGAGGAGCTTCGAGCCTGCGCTCCCCAGAAAGGTAGAGGTGCGGGGTGAAGAGAGGGGAAGGGAGGCACTGCCCTGGGAGCAGAGCTCGGCCGACACCGGCGCGGAGAATTGGCAGCGGCCACCAGCCCTGCGTAGTTTCGGGCGTGCCCTTCGTGGACTTCTGGCCAAAGTACCACACAGGTGGAAACACCACCTGGGACTGCACCGAGCGGGCCATCCGCCATCTTGGCCAGTTGGAACGGAGCTCAGTTGATTTTTGCCATTTATTTTTATTTTTACTCTGCTGTAATTGTGGATTAACCACCCACTGGCAGTGTACCACCAGAGAGTGCTGGAACTGGACTCTGGACATAGGCATTGCAAATATTTAGAGCAGTATAGCCTTGTAGTGAGACATATATATTTACACCATTTTTGTTGGACTTTTGCTTCTCTACTTCATGTGTTTTTGCAGCTGAGCTCCTACTTGGACCTATGTGTCCTAATATGTATTGTAAATACTTTAGTTAATTTTGTTTATTTTTCACATTTTCTCCTGGTCCTGATTCCTATCTTTATCTCACTTTATCGCTGTGGGAGTAGAGCGCAGGTGCTGTTATTTTCATAAGAAAAAACAGAGAAAGATAAGCACTAAAAACATGAAAGTATGGTACCAAATAAATTGAAGTGTCATTTTACCTCAAAACACTGTCATTTGTCAGAAAAACCAGTAGGATACTTTACTGAGCTTTCAAAATCTATAAAGAAGCAGTCTGCATCATTCACAAAGAGAATGAAGACATCAGAGAAAGCTCAAAAGGCAAGTTACTTGGTTGCTCAAATAATTGCCAAAAACAAGGACCCACACGCTATTGCCGACACCACATCAAATGCTTGATGATGAAATGCGAGTGTCTTTATCTAATATTCCACCAAATATTGAAAAGCTGTGTTCATCCCATCAACCTCATACATCCCATTAAAATGGTAAGTAGTTACTGGTGTTATTCAACTTTTTTAAATTCTTGCACATATTTACATACTGTTACTCATAAATGACAACAATTATGTTATCTTACAAATCATATATTTTTAAAAATATAAATGAAAGGTTTTCATGAGATATGTTGTATCCCCATACATTTCGTTATTACAATTTATGTATGTGTCCGTATCTCTTATAACGGGTTAGTTTAACCTCCGGTTTGCTAGTAAAACTGAGTTACCGTGTCACGAAATGACGCATGTCTAAAAAGTGTGTCACCAACACAAAAAGTGTGGAAAGCTCTGTATTAGACCTTACTACATCTGAACACTAGGTAGCTCAATGTAATGTCTTGCTAGCAGACTTTGCAGCAGAAGCATATTTTGGGATATACAAACAGAACTGAATACTTTGAAAGATATACTAACTGTTCTTAAAGCACAGAAATATCAAGTTAGGAATATTTTCCGAATGAATGTATGTGAAGCCTAATATTGGCAGTCTGGTTTTCTTGCTTTAATTTCATAACGGAGCAAGAATTAAAGATATAGAACAAGTACCTCTAATTTTTGGGTATTTCAAAAGTTGGCAGATAGGGATTGTCAAGGTTCCCGTTATGACCTTGCAACTTTTTTCTATCAGCCTGCAGACACCAACATTTCTAACTAATCGCATTACCCTTTTAACAGAACAAGTTTTATCTCTTTTCATAATACATCCATTTTCCATTGCACTGTGAATCCACCTTTACTGTACAAACAACTTGGAAAATAAAGAAGCAATCAGCTATACATATTAGAAACACAGCCAGTCCAATCACTGGAGGGTTTGCACTAAATACTCAATGATGGGTTAGAACTGTGTGCACAAGCAGAATGGAGCCCAAGCAAAGCTTCAAACTTGCACGCTCCCGCCCCCTCCTTCTTCTGTGCTGCTGGAAGGTGGAATAAACCAGGGTTCAAATTCACTTTGCATGATTCCTGGCTTGTTATATGTGAACCAGGAATCATGGTTTAAAATAAACTCTAGTCAATTACTAAAACAAGCCAACTACAAATCTTGGATTGTTTAGCTGGCTGGGTCAACATACTTGAGTTTATCTTAAACCACAATTCCTGGTTCACATGTAACACTAAGCTAGGAATCAAGCTAAAGTGGAATAGAACACTGACTTACTCCTCTTTCTGGCCCATGCAGGAGGAGGACGAGGAGGAGGGTGGGGGGAGTTTTTGAGAACAGTGTTTCACACAGCCTCCTTTCTGCTCATACACATAACACTAAACAGCCTTTCCCAACCTTGGGTCCCGAGATATTACTGGACTCGAATATTGGACCCATCACCCCAGCCAGCATGGCCAATAGTCAGGAATTATGTGAGTTGCCATCCAAAAAGCACCTAAGGACCAAAGGTTGGGAAAGACTGGTTTAGACTTTCATGTGAACATAGTCACTTTTTTAGACTGGAAATTAAATTTTATTACATCAGGACAAATACCAAGCTGAGACATTTTTAGAAGAGAAGCAGTGGTAGCTGATGTCCACTAGGACTGGTGGGGTGGAGACATGGGGTCCCCAAAGGCAGAGAAGTCTTTTGAATCCCAGCAGCCCAACTACAGAAAGATGGAACTAAAGCACATGAACTCTAAGATCATGTGTGCAAAGTGGAGAGGGGGGAAATTTACACAGCTACACAAAAGCACTCCTCTGAGCCATAAGAAGAGCCATGCTGGATCAGACCAAGGGTCCATCCATCTAGTTCAGGATTCTGTTCACACAATGGCCAACCAGCTGCCTGCAGGAAACCCACAAGTAGGATATGGGTACAATCCCCAGCAACTGGTGAATACAGACACACTGTCTCTAACACTGGAGGTATCATATAGCCATCAGGACTAGTAGCCACTGATAGCATTATCCTCCATGAATTTGACCAATACCCTTTTAAAGCCATTCAAATTGATAGGCATCACTACATCCTGTGGTTGAGAATTCCATACTTTAATTATATACTGTATGAAGAAGTATTTCTTTTTATCTGTCCTAAATCTCCCACCAATCAGCTTCATGGGATGACGTCAGGTTCTAGTATTATGAGAGAGGGAGAAAAATGTGTCTCTGTCCACCTTCTCCACATCATGCATAATTTTATACACCTCTATCATGTCTCCCTTCACTCACCTTTTCTCGAAACTAAACAGTCCCAGATATAACCTTTTCTCATAGGGGAGTTGCTCCAGTCACTTGATCATTTTAGTTTCTGCACTTTTTCAACTCTACAATATCCTTTTTAGGTACAGTGACCAGAACTGTGCACAATATTGCAAGTGTGGTTGCGCCATAAATTTGTATAAGCTCAGTATATTGGAACCTTTATTTTCAATTCCTTCCCTAATTATGCTTAACAATAATTTTTTTTCATAGCAGCCACACAATGGGTCAACATTTTCATTTAGCTGTCCACCACAACCCCAAGATCTCTTGGTCAGTCACCGCTAGCTCAGATCCCACCAGCTTATATGTGAAGTTGGGATTTTTTGCTGCAACATGCATCAGTTTAAACTTGCTTACATTTAACAGCATTTGCAATTCTGATATCTATTCTCCCAGTTTGCAGGGATCCTTCTGGAGCTCTTTGCATTACCTTTTTATTTCAACCACCATAAAAAATTTGATGTCCTCAGCCAACTTGCCCACCTCACTGCTCAGTCCTAATTCCAGATCATTTATGAACAAGTTGAAAAACCATGGTCCCTATACAGATTCCTGTGGGACCCCACTGTTTACATTTCTGCACTGGGAGAATTTACCATCTCTTCCTTCTCTTTGCTTTCCGTTCTTTAACCCGTTATTGATCCATAAGAGCACCTGTCCTCAAATTCCATGACCGCTAAGTTTGCTCACGAGTCTTTGGTGAGCAACTTTCTCAAAAGCCTTTTGGAAGTCCAAGTAAACAATGTCTCCTGGATCACCCCATCCACATGTTTATTGACACTCTCAAAGAATTCTAAAAGGTTAGTAAGACATGACTTATAATTGTGGGAGCCATTTATTTACTTAATTTCTTAATTGCCCATCTGGCTGGTCACCCGGCCACTCTGGGCGATGTACAACAGTACAATTTAAAACAGTAAAATTACACATTAAAACACTGTCTAAAAATACCCTGACCCACCGCAAATGCCTGCCTGAACAACCATGTTTTCAATGTGTGGTGGAAGCTCATTAAAGAGGCGGCATGGTGGAGTTCCCTAGGGAGGGAGTTCCACAGAGTGGAAATTCAACACCTTGAATTTGGCCCGGAAAACAACTGGTAGCCAGTGCAACTCCTTCAGGACCGGAGTGATGTGATCACACCAGCGGCTGCTTTTAATCAGGTGAGCCGCCGCTTCCTGCACCAGCTGCAGCTTCTGAACCGACTTCAAGGGTAACCCCATGTAGAGCTCATTACAGTAGTCTAGACGAGAGGAGACCAGGACATGTACTACTGATGGGACCACATGGTGGGGAAGGTAGGGGAGCAGCCGCCATATCAGATGGAGTTGGTACAGCGCTATCCAGCTCAGAGCTGACACCTGACAGCTGGGAGTCTAAAATGACCCCCAGGCTGCGAACCTGGTCTTTCAAGGGTAGCCATACCCCATTCAACACCAGGTCAACACCTCCAACCTCCTCTTGTCTCCCACCAAAAGTACCTCAGTCTTGTCAGGGTTCAGCTTCAGCTTATTTCTCCAGCCACTCACCATCTCCAGACTTTTGGACAGGTGAAGATTTGAACAAGAGGTAGAGCTGCATGTCATCTGCATATTGATGACCCCACACCCCAAACCTCCTGATGATAGCCCCCAGCGGCTTCACATAGATGTTAAATAGCATCGGGGAGAGGATGGAACCCCGTGGCACCCCCAAGTGAGTGGCCATGGATCCGAAACCTCCTCTCCCAGTGCTCTGGGAGAGGAGGTACCTGCCGGAGAGGAAGGACCAGAACCACTGTTAATACAATGTCTCCAGTGCCCAACCTCTCCAGGCGGTCCAGAAGGATACCATGGTCAACAGTATCGAAAGCCGCTGAGAGGTCGAGGAGAACAAGGAAGGAGCATTCACCCCTATCCAAAGCCCTCCTCATATCATCCACCAAGGCAACCAAGGCCGTTTCTGTCCCATGTCCAGGCCTGAAGCCCGATTGAAATGGATCTAGATAATCGGCTTCTTCCAAGTGTGCCTTCAACTGCATCGCTACCACCCGCTCAATTATCTTGCCCCAAAATGGCAGATTCAAGACTGGGTGAAAGTTGTTCAAAACTTGGGGATCCAAGGAGGGCTTCTTTAAGAGTGGTCTTATCACGGCCTCCTTGAGGGCTGATGGCATCACTCCCTCCTCAAGGGAGGCGTTCACCACTGCCCTGATCCCCTCACCCAATCTCTCTCTGCAGCTCATAAAGAGCCAAGATGGGCAAGGTTCAAGTAAACAGGTGGCTGGCTTTTCAGATGAAAGCACCTTGTCCACTTCATTAGAAGGAAGAATCCATGTTGATTCTTTTTCAGCTGGGCTGAAGGGCTTGCCCTTCTATATGCTTACTCATTTTATATTTAATAACATTTTCAACTAATTTACTAGGAACAGTTGTTAAGCTAAATGGCTTGTAATTTCCCAGATTGCCCCTGGATCTGTTTTTAAACATTGGCATTACATTGACCATTCTCCAGTCCTCTGGTTCAAGGCTGATCTTAGGGACACGTTACATATTTTTGCTAGAAGATCAGTAATTTCACATTTGAGTTCTTTAAGAACTCTAAGATGGCCATCATCTGGGCCTGGTGATTTATTAGTTTTCAATTTATCAATAAGGCCAAAAACTTCATTTTTTATCACCACTATTTGCCTCACTTCCTCAGACTCCCTTCCTGAAAACATCAGTTCAAGCAGTTATCTACTGCACATCTTCTGTAGTGAAGACAGATGAAAATAATTCATTCAGCTTCTCTAGAATCTCCTTATCCTCCTTTAGTATTCCTTTAACTCTGCTGTCATCCACTGGTCCAACCGTCTCACTAGCTCGTTTCCTACTTCTGATATATTTAAATAATTATTTATTGTTGTCCTTAATGTTGTTAGTAATATGTTCCTCTGCGAAGAGAAAACTCCCTGGAAAAGACCCTGATGCTGGGAAAGATTGAAGGCAAAAGGAGAAGGGGACGGCAGAGGATGAGATGGCTAGATAGCATCACGGATGCAATGAATATGAACTTGAGCACGCTCCGGGAGAGAGCGCAGGACAGGAAGGCCTGGCGTGCTATGGTCCATGGGGTCACGAAGAGTCGGACACGACTGAACGACTGAACAACAACAACAATATGTTCCTCAAAATGCTTTTTTGCATGCCTGATTCTCTGATTCTATTTCTTTTGTACAACTTTGTGCTCCCTTTTGTTTTTGTTATATGGATAGGATTTCCATTTTCTGAAAGACGCCTTCTTTTCTCTAATAGCTTCCTTGACACTACTGGTTAACCATGCTGGTGATCCCTTAGACTTGGTGCTACCATGCCTAACCTGTGGTATACATTCTAGCTGAGCTTCTATTGTGGTTCTGAGTAACCTCCAAGCATTCTGAAGAGATTTAATCCTCTTGACTCCCCCTTTCAATTTTCTTTTTATCACTTCCCTCATTCCCCCATTCCAGCAAGAACGTCTATTGCACAAAGAATCAAGTGACTGTAAGTTCATGAGTGCAAAACAGTGGGGGAATCCACCCAACCACACAAAATAGCAACAACAGCAACAATCCATAGCCTCTCCTCTGCCTCTCTCCCTTTTGCCATCAAGCCACCCCCTTTTTGCTCTCCATAAGCTCCTCCAAAGTTGCTGCTCTGGCTATGCTTTCTGTGCAGACTGCAAGGGCAGCCATGGTGGGGGAGGGGGAGCCACAGTAGCTTGCTTGATCATGCAAACTGGCATTGTGGATGTGAGAGAGGAAGAAGAAGCAAACATGCTCCAGTTAAACTATCCTTTTTGTTTGAGGTATGGGGAGATCTGGGGAAGGCAGGGGGTCGTTGCCTCCTTCACCCATAGTATCAGGCTAATGCTGAAGAGAAGTAATTGTCCCCAAATGTACTGTAATATCCTTGATTTAAAAAAATAAAGATAAATGTAATATCAGGTAAAAATTGAAAACATTAAAACACAGCTATCATTTTCACAGAAAGCTGAAGCTATAAAAACCATTCAGGCTGTAGCTTCGGACACTCTGTCTAACCTTCATGCAATTATAATTGCTGTCTTAAGATTCAGCTCTGTAACATTGTCCAAGAGTGCTGCAGTCTGCCCTTTCATACTCCTTGAGCTTTTCTACATGAGGCTGTCAATCAACTGTTAATCCGCTGTATCTACTTTTGGTTTCCTTTCCTAATTTTCCTCTAAGCGGCACTGTGGTATAGCGTAATAGCACAAACACACAAGGGAAATGGTGTTTTCTTTTGCTTTGACAATTAAATGCTGCATTTTCCATGCTCTAAAAAACTTGCAGAAAGTGTTGGTTAGACACAGATGTGAAACTGGAGAGTCACCACGTTGTCGAAAGAACCTGTAAACAACTGTGAGTAGGGAATGAGAAGCTCACGATAAATGCGTCGTGTAGAAAGGCCCCTTGACTGAAAAAGGCCTCAACAACTAAAGCCTAGTTCTCATAGAGTTTGCATTTTGAGTGGTGCCATTTCAGATTATGGGTGGGAACTCGCATGATTGAATGCACTTCCGTACAAAAACATTCTTCTACATATAGGGTTGGATCCAGATTTAGTCATAGTTAGAAATCAATAGGACTTTCTAGTCAGGACTATCTTAAATGCCATTGATTTAAATGAGTCTGTTCTAAATATGACTAAATCTGAATCCAACCCATAGAAGACTAGATTTCTGGGGGAAAGGGATGTAGCCTGACATACTATTTGTCTCTGTAGATTTGCGTGGGTGGGTATCGAGGAACAATCAATCACTTGAGCCTCACAATGTAATGTGAAGAGGTGCAACCCAGACACAGGTTTACCACTTCAATTAGAAACTAAGCCTAATATTCAATATGTCAATCTCAAACTCACTTTGCATCACAGGGCATGATCAACTGTGTGTGTTCTTGATAGGGAAACTAAATCATATTTAATTACAAATATATAACTCCATAATGCAAGCTTTTTTGTTTATATGTTATTTGCCTAATCAACACACAACTAGACTAGAAGAAAGAAAATTTGGAAAATAGAAGTCCATAGGTACATATATGAAGTTTTCACTCATTTCATTTATTCTTGTTGAGCAATTGCCAAGATAACAAGCAGTATCACAGTTATTCTTCTACTTCTATAACGACCGAACACTAAGTATTAAAGTAAAACCTCCAGGCTACATCCAACATTACAACCGACTTCTGGGCTGCATCCAACGCTTGTGCAACAAGCATTTCCCTCCCTTCTTTCCCTCTACAGCCCCCAAACCCTTTGGAGCAGATTTGGGGGCATGGAGGGATGGGGAAAGGCTTAAGACAAAGGGGAGAAGGACACCATGGGATACAACCACTCTGTCTTTATAAAACCCAAAGGTTATGGAGGTTGGAAGTTCCAAGATAGTTAAAACTGGAGATAGGCTCTTAAGTAGAGTGGACATAAAGGTAACTTAATAGGCTACATATTACTTCATGCTCAACGTCAAATTCATTACCATATTTGCATACATATATTGTCCCAGGTCATATCTGCTAACAATTTTAAGGTTTATTCACTTTCTCTTGTAGCTTGCTTGTTTGAACTATCTGCATTTGTTTTACTTAGCAGTGTTTGCCTTCATCCACCCAGTTTGAGGAAGATTATATGACATGACTGATAGGTGTAATCTTCTTCAGGGACAGAGTTGGGCTATCAGATCTTAAATTTCTTCCAGCAATATAAATGTACACAAATATTTACATATTGGCCCTTTTTCATTTTTAAGCAAAATGGAAGAGTTGGGCATCATTAACAGAACAATGTTATGTGTACCTACTCAGAAGTAAGTCAGTTTGTGTTCAATAGGGCTGCAACCTAATCAAGGTCTGCTGCATTTTCTATTCATTATCTGATGACATCATGACTGATCACATTTTCTTTCACAATTGTAAACGAAGTTTGAATGTTCACTATCGGAAGATAAAAACTGTATGAGAATAACTTGAATATACTCAAGAGCTAGTATTTTAATCCTTTCTTATTAACAATGACACTGATGCAGCTGTAATTGAAGGCATCTACTGGCTTTGGTTGGGGATAAACATCACCACAGGAGACAAAAGACACAACCAACCTCCTCAATCGGAACTGGATGAACATCATGGTGCAAATAATGCACCTGTATCCACGTTGTTGCTTCTACACATGGATCTCTCTTGCTAGATCAGAGCAAATGTTTAATACTTTCTTGTAATGAAACAAATATTAAATTGAATAACGGAGGAAGCAATCCTATGGCTGTTAGTCAGTGGCTAGACGGCCACAGGATATGTGGTTTTCTGGGAACTGACCTCGGAGCCTGCACTCCGAGGTTGGTTCCCGGAGAAACGACCTTTCCCCCCCTCCGCGCTGTGTTGCAGGGCGTGTGGAACAGCCCCGCACTCCGCGCTCAGAAGAGGAGTGCAGAGCAGCCAAAACGGGGCATTCCGGGGTGGGGCGGAGGCAGAAATGCCGGTACGACTCATCCAATGTGTTGTCCAGCAGCCTTCTCCCCCCTTCCGCTTCCCATGGATAGACAGCTGATTTTGGTTGTCTAGCCACAAATGCAGGGCAGGAGAAGCACAGAGAGAACGATCCCCTCTGTGCTTCTCTTGCCCTGCATTGGACAGGCTGTCGCCTCTGAGTTCAGCGGCGGCAGCCTATCCCCATATGACTGAGCCCTAAAATACTTATTGTATATATCTATGTCCAATATTTATTTTAATGGTTATATGCAACATGTATAGGTTTACAGGATCTCACTGCCAATTTCAAACTTTATTGTTGCACTTAAAAAACATGTCATAGTCTAAAATGTAATATTAGTGGATCAGTTCAAAGGAAATAATCAAAAAGGCTTTTTTCTCTCAGTGATGCTGAAATGTTTTGAAGGGATTAATAAGAATATAGACAACACGGTCTGTAAATACAAAGATGAATATTGCTCCATTCCACATCATCTGAGAGATTACCTACCCAGATCTTAAACCAAGGCCACTTCATGTGTCATCAGCTCTATACAGGCTACAGCATTCTGCAATCAGACACAGTGTTATCACTGTATCACCAAATACTGGTGGAGGCTATGTCAGTAAGTTCACTTATACTGCATCATAAGGACAGTAAACAAGATACAGTGGCAGCAGATCAGAGGCAGCAAACCTAGATCTGTCCCAATCATGTAGAAAAGTGATGAACTGATTTGAACAGCAAAAGGTAGATGCAGGTAGGTGTTTCTAACTCCTATATGTCTGCAGCTTTCTTTTAAGAGATGATTTTCTGAGTTTGGCTTTGAGAAAAAATTATTGGGAAAGGTACTGAGCAGAGATAAACTGCTGGCAGAAGGAACATTCTCCATTTGTCACTTTCATATACATTTTGCTTTTAAATTGGATCCCATCCCATCCCATCACCCTCTTTGGGTATGACTCCCAAAAAGGAACTGGAAAAGCCATTTCACTAATGCTGTGACAGACTATTCAAATTGCTGTGTGGACAAGTTGCTGCTCTGGTACAACCTCAGCTGAAGTTCTAAATAAACTCCTACTCAGCTTTTATAAATCATCCCTCCCTGTAATAGTTTCAAAAAGCTACAGTACTTACAACTGATCATCCCCTCTTTCTTGAAGACTTTCAAAGATTACTGCAAAGCCTAATGTCTTCAACAGAGATGCATATGTAATAGAAGGGATGATATGCCCTACTCCCTCCTATATTTTGGGATCAACAAGTGTTTAGAATCTGGCTAAGGAATTAAGAGACCAAGAACATTATCTTCATTTCACAAATCATAGCTAGCACTAAGAAGAGTTTCCAAATGTAGAATGCTCCTAGCTGCAGGCCAACAAAAAGGATTTACAAAATACCAGTCATATTTTCCCCTTATGGGTTGTTCATTGTGTTGGGGTAAAAACCTGTTTAGGAGTTGCATTCTCTGACCTGAAAGTCCTGTGCCCTAATCCCATACATGTGGGTGTTCACCATAATTAGTGATGTTAAACTACCCTTCCCATACTAAAACATTCCCTATTCCCCAGCCACTTAATGCAAAGGAAGTTCATCTAGCATGTGGTATAGAACTTAAGAATTTCTCACTGGCTTCTGAAAAGAGATTATAGAGGGCCTACACTGAAAGCCAGGTGGATATTAAACACTACAGCAGATTATCCGATCGTTCTCCCTATACTGGTAGAATACGCAAATTTCATACCATGTCCTAAAATCTTAAATTCAATTACTCCTATTTTGAAGTCTTAATATAGGCTGTTGTTCTATTATGTCCACTTACAATCCATAGCAAAATAAGGATCTGTGATGCATACTATGGACCACTTTTCATACATAATTCTTTTGTTGATTGTACAAGTAGCATGACAGGCATAATCTGTTTACTGCTAAAATGAGTTTATGTTGAGTCGGCTTTGAAAAGTAGTTTAGGATGCTGACTTCATAATCAAATATTTGTAGGCACATGCTAACACATGCAATGCTAAGGTAATGTGGTATTACATTACTCATGTATATAAAGTGCATATTATATATAATTGCTGAATCTATTTAACATATTTTACGTAAGTACCCACTTCCAAGGAAGAGGAATTCACAAAGTCACATTTTATTTCCTGTTCTTATTATGATTGGTTCGATATCCCCATTTACTGAAGATGGAAAATAAAATATTGATTTGTACACATTAGAATATGCATTTTCACCTACTTGTTTTCTATAAACAGCTCTTACAAATAGAGGCATCCCATTGTAAGTGTTATTGGTATCAGTGCAATTTACTCCCAAATAACTTGGTTTAGGTTAGCGGCCTTAGTTGTTTTGATTTTTAAATACACACAAAACAAAGGCACAAAGCCAACAGACATTAAAACCTCCTGCTAACAGCATGCCTGGGCTCTGACAGCTGCTCTCTTTGTTTTGCTTTGCAGTGCCCTCCCCCATCGTCATGCTGACCTACATGAGCAGCTTTGCATCCTTTTCTTTTCTACAGGCTTTCTCCAAGCAGGAGCAGAGAAAATTCTGGCTTAAAAGGAGCCAGGGCAATTCTGGTAAAAAGAAAGACACATTCTCTATTTGTTTGACACTGTATATTGACAGCAAATATAGCCATCTATATTGCTATATTACAAATAGAAATCCAACAGCAAGATGTTTTTATTAGGTCCTCTAATAAAAAAAATGAGACCTCTCACACACAAATCAAGGCATCTGCTCAAGTTAATTAAGCCACCCTGCCAACTCCGAACTGCTTACCTATACATCAGCCATAATGCAGTATTTGAGGGTAGGAAAGATTTTTGTCGATTTGAGACTTCTGTATTTCAAACCAACAGAGATATTCATAGAGAAGGGGGGGAAGGGATAAAGAAATGCGAAATACTGAACTCTTCATAGCTTAGGGAGGGGATGTATAAACAAGAGAAACAGAAGCGTTTCTGTATTGGGGTGGGGTGGGGAGAGAGAAGTATCGTCACCCTGAAGCAAGAGGCGTCAGCCCACATATAAACACGGAGAAGAGATGAAGAAATGGTGGAAGGAAAGCTATGGCAAAGATCCCGTCCCCCGCACTGCATTACTGGAGATGTGCAACCTCCAGCACCCAAGAGCAGGAAATGATGGCAGGTGGGATGGAAACTGGAGGGAGGGGGGAGCGTTGCTACGGCCATATTCATCCCCACAGAAAGAAAACGACAGGGTGGAAAACAGCCCATGAGGGAGCTGGCGCCAGAACCAGGCTGAGCCTCGGACGAGAACCGGCTGAGGCGAGCTGGCCGGCTGCCCTGCCGCGCTCACTCTACCTGCTCCTGGCGGGCTTCGAGCGCTGCCGCCGACGAGGGTGACGGCTCCGTCCTTCCAGATGCGGATGTCGGCGGGGCTCTCCACCCTGCGGGTCGGGGGCTCCCCTCGGCGGCCCCGGGCACGGAGGGAACCGCAGCACTGGTAGCACACGGCCCACGCCTGCTCCTCGTTGATGGGCTGGTTGTAGAGCTTGAGAATCTCCTCCAGCGACAGCGCGTTCTGCAGCGCCGCGGCCGCCGCCAGCGCACGGCCCGGCCCGTCGCATCCCCCGTCTTCCCTGCGGCCGGAGGTGCCCGGCACGGGCTCGCCGCTCCCCGCGGCTCCGGCGTGAGCCATCCCGTCTGCAGGGACAAGCCTGTGGGCTGCCCTTGCCGTCCTCCGCCTTGCCTGCGCCTCACCTCAGCCGCCGCTGTTCGCCGTCGCGCGCTGCCTTCATCGTCTCCCAAACGCCTCCCCGCCCCCAGGCCCAGCCAGCCCCGCCGCCGCGCGCGTGAGCCGCCGCGCGCGGCCCCAGTCACCGGCGAGGAATCCGAGCGCCGCCGGCCCTGCGGCCACAGAACGAGCGAGCGAGTCACTACTCCGTCAGTCGCTGCGAGGGAGGAGAGCACGAGGGGCGGGAGTCACCTCATAGCAACGCAATGGCGTCCCTCCCCCCCACCTCCCTTCCCTCCGGCTCTGCTGGGCTACACCGCCTCCTGCCTGCGGGAAACGAGGAGAGCAGGAAGAAGGGAAAGGGGTGGAGGAGAAAATAAGACTCCGTGCAGGCACGAGGGCCCGGCGTCCTCCGAAAATCAATGACCCCTACGGCCTTCCGCAAAGACGTTTGCCAGGCGGAATGATATGGCTCACCCGGTCGCGGTGCTGCCTTCCTAAATTAATTGTGGGTCAGTCGTTAAGTCGTGTCCGACTCTTCGTGGCTCCATGGACCACAGCACGCCAGATTAATTTAGATTAATTATCTAAATTAATAAGATAATTATTAATTATCTAATCCCCTTCCGCCGAAGTGTGTAGGAGTTCCTGAATGCTACTTCAGAGGGCCAGAACGAGATTTGGGGAGGAGAGCGCCTATTGCTCAGTGGTCAAGCACGAGTTTTGCATGCAGAACGTCGCAGCTTCAGTTCCTCGCAGCTGCCTGGGACATTAAAACCAGTGCCAGCCAGTAGGGGTAGACAAGTAATAGGCTTGCGGGATCTACTTGGTTTTTTTGTTACGACCTTGAGATCCAGCAGCGGTTTGTTCAGTCGTGTCTGACTCATCGTGACCCCATGGACCATAGCACGCCAGGCCTTCCTGTCCTGCGCTCTCTCCCGGAGTGTGCTCAAGTCCATATTCATTGCATCGGTGATGCTATCTAGCCATCTCATCCTCTGCCGTCCCCTTCTCCTTTTGCCTTCAGTCTTTCCCAGCATCAGGGTCTTTTCCAGGGAGTTTTCTCTTCGCATTAGGTGGCCAAAATATTTGAGCTTCAGCTTCAGTATCTGTCCTTCCAATGAACAGTCTGGGTTGATTTCCTTTAGGATGGACTGATTTGTCCTCCTTGCAGTCCAGGGGACTCGTAAGAGTCTTCTCCAGCACCACAGTTCGAAAGCATCAATTATTCGGTGCCAAAATAGTGGTTCGGCTGGGTGGACATGCACCACGAGTTAAGGAAGAGGGTGCCCACCAGGCACGTGCGTGGCCCAAGAATTTGTGACCAGTCCAGAATCAAGCTCACCAATCTTTTCATCTAGAAATGTGCTCCTGCTTTCCCCCCACCCCCAATCATTCTTTTTCAGCAATTCATTTTAGGAGAGAAAGAGAGAAAAAGCTTTTTGTCAGACCTTGGGAGTCAGAACACTTGATCTATCTTTTCTGCCCACCCTTGAGGTAGAGTCTGCTCAATAGACAATACAGAACAGAAGGTTAAGCATTCAGTCTACCTCCCATGATTTACTATTATAAATATATAAGACTAAGCCTCCTAAAGGAAATCAACCCTGACTACTCATTTGAAGGACAGATACTGAAGCTGAAGCTCAAATATTTTGGCCACCTAATGCGAAGAGAAAACTCTCTAGAAAAGACCCTGATGCTGGGAAAGACTGAAGGCAAAAGGAGAAGGGGACAGCAGAGGATGAGATGGCTAGATAGCATCACCGATGCAATGAATATGAACTTGAGCACGCTCCAGGAGAGAGCGCAGGACAGGAAGGCCTGGCGTGCTATGGTCCATGGGGTCACGAAGAGTCGGACACGACTGAACAACAACAACAACAACAACAAGACTAAGCCTGAAAAATGTGTGTGTGTGTGTGTGTGTGTATAAACTATGGTTAATTAGTGCCCGCTGCAATTCATGTAGAAATCTTACATTTGAGGCAGATAGTGGTGCTAGGAGTTGCCACTTTGCAACAGTTCAAAGCATGGTCCTTGTTCTCTCACATGGTCCAGCGTTAGGAACCAGAATAGAAATATAAGTGCAGATGAGCTCTAACATACTTTAAAGCTATATTGTTTAACAGTTTAAAATCCTAGCTCAGAGAATACACTCGGGAAAGACATAGTGCAGAAGGCTGCTCCAGCTACCAGGATGTTCTTTCCTTTGAAAGTAATACAAGCAACAAAACCAAGTTTACCACAAGTAGCCATTGCCGATCTTTAGCTGTGCAATACCTAACATCTTGTTTGTCACATTCATACAATACATTTTAGATTTAAACTCTTTATAGAGCAGTCCTTAAAAAAAGGAATATGTGAAGAGACCCAAAGCAGTTAGATATTCATGTTGTGCTCTCTGCCCCTCCCTTCCTAAATTTTATTTCTTACTCTTTCCTTGAACCATGTCTCAGCTTAGTTAATTACTTATTTTTTTATCCTGTCTGGCTTTTCTTCCTGTCCTGCATATTCTGGCCAGAATTCCTTGGATACATCACCTGCGCTGCTAGGTGAGAAAGCCATAGTTTAGCAGCAGAGGACACATTTTGCATACAGAAAGCCCCAGGCTTAATCCCTGGCATGTTCAGTTAAATGGAATCTCTGGCAGCAGGGCTGGGAAAGCTGGGGAGCTTCCAGATGGAGACCTTCTAGTGCTACCAATCAAAAAGCATTGTGCACCTATTCTGTCGTTTCCTCTTTAACTGATTCTTCTTGTAAGGAAAAACACGGAAGAAGAACTGGGAAGCAGTGGAGGCTGGTGGCTCCGATCTTGGTGGGGCTGTAGATCCGTTCTGGGTTTCAGTCAGAACCAGCCAGAACTCTAAAGGAGCTTTCCAAGGAGCTGAACCTATTTTGGGACCCACATTTCAGCACCTTGGATAGCTCCTTTAGAGTTCTGATTGATTGTAACTGAAACCCAGAATGGATTCACAGCCTCCACTGCTAGAAAGACATGGGAGAGTCACAAATGGAAAATGTTGGGGAGAGCGCAGTATGAAAACCTTGTCTGGGGGTATTGTGTGGGGCTATCCCCAGTCAGACTGGACAACACTGGGCTACATGGGCCCATGGCCTGGCTCAGAAAGCCAGTTTCAGATATTAACATGCAATCCATACACTTTTCTCCCTTTTGCTTTTCATAGCTATAAGAATCTAGACCAGCTTGCCCAACTGGTGCCCTCCAGAGGTTTTAGACTACAACTCCCATTAGTCCCAGACAACATGACCAAGGCCGATGACGGCTACAGCAAGGCATGTGGTATGTCAGCACACAAATGAGTTGAGCACCCATGCGAGGAGAAAGTAAGTGCTATTACTTATTTATTATTAAATTACCTCAGGTAAATAATTTAAAACTTGTTTAAACCCATAAGTCATCAGCTGAAGACAAAACAAGGGCACAACAAAGGGAGCTAAATCCCAGAATGGTAACCCTTTACAAACTTACAGTTGGGAGCTAAATCCCAGGCGGGAAATCCAGCAGGAATTTACAGTATGTTCATCAGCTGCTGGGGAACATGGGCAGGAAGCTGCTGTGGCACTCACGTCCTGCTTGTGGGTTTCCTGTGGGCAGCTGGCTGGCCAGTGTGTGAACAGAATGATGGACTAGATGGCCCTTTGGTCTGATCCAGTATGGCTTTTTGTGGCATTCCTGCCTGAGGCTTCACCTTTCCTCAGCCTCCTCCTCAGAAATTGAGAACCAACCCCCTCAGGAATGCCTGCTTTCACTTTGGGATAGATTTTTATTTATTTACTTATTCATTCATTCATTTCATTTCATTTCCCACTGTCCCACAACCTTTAGCCCTTTTACCCTCTCTGGATTCCAGAGAAACTCAATATGCTCAGTTGGTTCTCTCAACCCACTTCAGGAGAAGTAACCAGGAAATAGATATAATAAAGGTGGCATGAAATCAAATAACACATGGGAATTGGGATTTTTAAAAACAAAGGAATAAAATTTTGTTTAAAACATGGAAAGTTATATGTTATTATTATTCATTAATACTTGGCCCTAATTTCCCTACCTACTCTACCCCTTCTAAAATCCTGTACACAAACCCGATAAGCAAGATGTTACTTCCACGATCCCTAAGGCCCTATATGACTGTCAGCTCATCATTATATAACCTTAGAATCCTCAGACACACTCACAGGCCCCTCCCACCTTTCACTCATTCTCTGGCATACTATTAACTCTATCTTACCTGGGTTAAATTTAACAATGAAAACACATATATTAATATAACATGCATTTATTACACTCTTCTTATGAACCCAGCCTGATGTTGAACTTGAAAGCTCACCCACTATTTTGTGACAACTTGGTTGGTTATGCCTGACTATAGATTTTAGAAACATTATCAGTATGGGTTGTATCCATTATGAGTCATAAGCTAAATGGCCTGTAATTTCTCAGATCTCCTCTGGATCCCTTTTTAAAAACTGGTGTTACATTGGCCATTCTCCAGGCCTCTGGCACAGAGGCTGATCTTAGGGACATGTTACATTTTTTTGTTAGTAGATCAGCAATTTCATATTTGAGTTCTTTAAGAACTCTAAGATGGATACCATATAGGCCTAGTGATTTATTAACTTTCAATTTCTCGGTAAAGTTAGAACTTCAACTTTTGTCACCCCTATTTGCTTCAGTTCCTAGGACTCCCTGAAAACATCAGTTCAGACACAGGTACCTGTCCTATATCTTCTGTAGTGAAGACAGTTGAAAATAATTCATTCAGTTTCTCTGCAATTACCTTATTCTCCTTTAGTACTCCTTTAACTCCAGTGTCAACCAAAGTGTAAGTGCCTCCCTGGCTGATTTCCTGCTTCTGATATATTTAAATAATTCTGTATTGTTGGCCTTGATATTGTTAGTGATGCACTCCTTGAAATGCTTTTTTTTTTTTTTTTTTGCATCTCTTATTGCCTGCTTTGTGCAAGCTTGTGCTCCCTTTTGTTTTCCTCATTTGGGCAAGACTTCCATTTTCTGAATGAAGCCTTCTTATCTCTAATAGCTTCCTTGACACTGATCATGAACCATGCTGGTGACCCCTTGGACTTGGTGCTACCTTTCCTAACCTGTGGTATACATTCTAATTGGGCTTCAATTATTGTAGTTTTGAGTAACCTCCAAGCAATTTGAAGGGATTTAACTCTCCTGACTCCCCCTTTCAACAATTCTGTATTGTTGGCTTTGATATTGTTAGCGATGCACTCCTTGTAATGCTTTTTTTTTTTTTTTTTGCATCTCTTATTGTCTCCTTTGTGCAAGCACGTGCTCCCTTTTGTTTTCCTCATTTGGGCAAGGCTTCCATTTTCTGAATGAAGCCTTCTTATCTCTAATAGCTTCCTTGACACTGATCATTAACCATGCTGGTGACCTCTTGGACTTGGTGCTACCTTTTCTAACCTGTGGTATACATTCTAATTGGGCTTCAGTTATTGTAGTTTTGAGTAACCTCCAAGCAATTTGAAGGGATTTAACTCTCCTGACTCCCCCTTTCAACTTCCTTTTTACCAGTTCCCTCATTCAAAGAAGTTTCCTCTTTTGAAAACAAATGTGACTGTGTTACTCTTCCTTGGGGAATTTTCCACTGAAGTATGTATTAATTCTGATAGCACCGTGATCACTGTTTCCAACTGGTTCAACAACACTCACATATTGTACTAGGTCCTGGGCGACACCACTTAGGATTAAATCCAGGGTTGCCTCCCCTCCAGTTGGTTTCATGACCAGCTGTTCTAGGGCACAGCCATTTAGGGCATTGAGAAATTGAACCTCTTTGTCATCATTGGAACATGCATTTATCCATTCAATGTGGGGGTAATTGAAGCCAACCATTATTACAACACTTCCTCTTTTGGAGGCCTCCCTGATTTCATTTTCCTTCTCAAGATCACCCTGAGCATTCTGGTCTGAAGGACAATAGTATTTTCCTAGTACCAAATTAATTTTGCAGCCCAGTATTGGCGCCCACAGCACATCTGTAGAAGAATCTTACCCTTTTATGTTTTCTAGTTTGCTTGACACTATGCCCTCTTTGACGTACAGAGCAACACCTCCTCCAGTACGCTCTTCCCTCTCCTTCCTGTAGAGTTTATAGCCAGAGATAACGGTATCCAACTGATTTTCTACATTCCACCAGGTTTCTGTAATGCTCACCATATCTAGGGTCTCCTTTAAAATCAGGCACCCCAACTCTCCCATTTTTGCTTAAAGGCTTCTAGCATTTGCACAGAAACACCTATACAGTGTCCCTCCCCAGATCTCTCTCATGTGTGCACTTAGGTCTTTTTGAGTGGCTATCATATTTCACCATATGCTCATGGCCTATTTCTTCCCCATCTCCATTTGAGCAATTGGAAACATTTTCATCTTCATCCCCTAGGGAAGATTCAACCTGAACCAGATGCTTCCCAAATCCTGTTGGCTTTCCCCCAGGATTCAGTTTAAAAGCTGCTCTGCCACCATTTTTATATTTAGCACCAGCAGTCTAGGTCCATTTTGGTTCAAGTGGAGCCCATCCCTCGTATACAGGCCTGGCTTGTCTCAAAATGTTCCCCAATGCCTAACAAACCTGAAGCCCTCCTCCCTACATCACTGTCTCATCCACATATTGAAACTTCTCAGCTTCGCCTGTCTAGCTGGCCCTGCATGTGGAACAGGTAGCATTTCAGAGAAAGCCACCTTGGTGGTCCTAGATTTCAACCTCCTACCTAGTAACCTAAATTGATTTGAGGCCTTCATAACTACTTTTCCTACATTGTTGGCACCAACATGGACCACAACCAATGATTCTATACCAGTACTATGTACAAAGCTATTTAAACGGCGTGTGATATCCTCAACCTTCACACCAGGCAAACCATTTACCATGTGGTCTACATGCCCGTACAAACCTAGCTGTCTATGTGTCTAATGATTGAATCTCTGACTACCACAAGCTCCCTGCCCCCCGGAGGCAAATGCTCAGCATGAGAGGATATTTGTTAGTCTTCCAGGAAATGGGTCCTTTCCTCTTCCTCATAATGACACATTCACCCTGACAGCAGGGGAGACATCACCCAGGGATTGGGACACTACTATTAGGTCCCCAAAGGTCTTGTCGACCAACCTCTCTGTCTTTCTTTATCTTCTCCAGGTCAGCAACCTTGACTTCAAGGGAACCAACTTGTTCCCTGAGAGCCAAGAGCTCATTACATCCACGATTTCTGTTCAGCTGGCATAGTCATAAATGTGGCACTCAGTGCAATACACCGGAGAGCCCCCATACCCCTGCTGGCTTTCTACCTTCATACGTGTTTTTTATTGCTATTATGGGGTTTCTTTACCTGGAAAACTAAGTAATTTACTAGGAGAAGGTGGGGAATTTATTTATAGCTATTTATATACTCCTCATGCTCATGTATTAAACATGGCAGCAGTTGTTTTGCTGTTTGGTAGCTTTCTATTTAGGACATAATAATATTCGTCCAAGGTACATCTGAATGTGGTTTTTGAAAAGGAACCAATATTCTAGATCTACTGCAGATCCAACCTTTGCAAGCCATCTCCACTTACTTCATCCTGTGTATTACTAGTCCAGTACCAGTAACAACTATGAGCCTTCCCAGCTATTAAACTCCTCCTGAGGCACTTCTTCAGAGGCGAAGCAGGTAGCAACCAGTGACAGGGCCTCTTTAAGTGTGGCACCTCAACTTTGGAACACTCCTTCCACATAGGATTACTTGGTCCAAGCTGAATTCTTTTTGGCTCCTGGTGAAAATCTTTTTATTCACCCAGGCCTTTTAGATACTGTCTGATGCAGTGTCTTAATCTGTCTTATTGATTTGTCTGGTTTGTGCTATATTTTATATAGTTGCTCTGAGAGGTCATCACCTAAATCATAGAATCTAAATTTCATATATATATATGAAATACAAGCCTGCAGACCATGCAACATCTGAGTAGTGTTTGCAACCTGCAATAAAATAGTACTTCCAAAAAGGAGATTTGTTCTGCAAAGTAGGAAATGAGGCAAAGCAAGCATCTTAATAGGTTATGTTCACTGTGCATATTGCTCTAACCACCTGAACGTTAAAAAAATTCATTTTCAGAGTGGCAGACTAAAACAGGCGTAATTAGTTTCACAACTTTGTTTCCATTTGAAACTAACATTGCATACCCACAACAACTTCTTTTAGAATGCTCTGTGTTTTGCTTCAGTCATAGTTTGTCTTATGGTTAGCAGTTAGTCACACTTGAGCTATAAGGTTATAATCATGCACTACAGAAACTCCTGGCCAAGAAATGTTTTAAATAAATAAATAGGGTGCAATCCTATCGGGACAGGCGACTGCCTATCCCTGCATTCGTGGCTAGACAGCCGATTTCGGCTGTCTAGCCACGGGAAGTCAGAGCAGGGGGTGGGCGGATGCTGGACGACGCGTAGGAAGTGTCAGAATGGCACTTTCCCATCCCCACCCCCAGGAATGCCCTGTTTTCACTGCTCCGTGCTCCTCTTTGTAGGCAGCGTGGAAGGGGGTGGAAGATGGTTCTCAGGGAACTGACCTATCCCATGGCCATCTAGCTGCTGACCAGCAGCCACAGGATTGTGCCCTTAGTTTGTTATTTTATGGCTTTTTCCAAAGAAAACATTTTCAAAACCAAAATGCAGCGCGTTCTTTCAGCTTTATAATTTTCACTGCAACTCATGTTTATTTTTTTATTTTTCCAGTCTGGAGATATGAAATATAGAAGACTGGACAGGAATTTAAACTTCTGGAAGTCTTTATTTTTATGAACACAGCTTTTATTACAATAAAAATGTATATTTTCTTTATAATATAATAATTACACTTTATAAAAATATTGTTTGCCATGATAACTTTACACACAATCACACAGCCAAAACTCTAACATTATTGTAGCAGGTAGCCTTTAACAAAGGTATACCATTATATACTAGAATACTATTTTAGTATTGTCCACTCAGATAAACACTATAGTCTATAAACCAATCATCCAAAGCACGCTTAGAAATATGTTCCACTAAAACCAATGAGATTTACTTCCAAATAAAAATGTTCAGGACCAGGATGCAAGCCTGCCATCAGTAATATGCAGAAGTCTTTAATCTCAGTGGGGCTTTTGAGTAAGCACACAAGATTTCAGTTAAAAGTGAAAATCATTTCTTAGAGTACAGAACGGTATTTGCAAGCAAACATGATCCAAACAGCACATGCTGATTCAGGATATGTGAATACTCTGACACGAACAGCAAGCCGCACTTGGTCCCCTCTACAGCACACTATTTCTTCACAGAAAGGAGACCTATTTGAAGAAACATAAACATGAATAACCACTGTCATTCACTTGTTATATCTGACTGATTACATTTTAAAAATGGTGAGGATAGTAGTCACTACAGAAATGGTTAACCATTAAGTTTTTCTTCTCATACCATAAGTTTGACATTCCAATTAATAGCCTAATTCTCCTAAGTTATTACTATGAATGAAGTCATACCAAGCATACTTAGGTTTTTATGGCCTGTCAATAATATCGTATCAGCCACAACATTTTGTCATAGCAATTGACTAGCAGCTGACTTATCGCCTAATAATTATCAACTGACCAGAAATGGATTTTAATCTGGACCTAGAATCAAAAGTGGTCAGGAGTATACAACTAACATCCTTCAGTTACACATATAAAAATGAACAATTCTATACTTCAAATCAGAATGACGAAATGGAGCCTCAAATGTTCATCAAAGATAACTGAATGATCAAATTACTTCTCTTTTGTTTCTGCTTGCTGAAGTTGCAGGAATATATAACCTCATTCTTAAGTTTCATGCTATGTTATGCTACTTTTCTCTTGCAAGTCAATAATGTTAACTTTTTTCTGTTTTGTCTGAACTAATACTGAATCTTATAGATTTGGCCTTATAGAAAATACATACAACTGTTTGTATCCGATATTTCTATTATTGCCTGTAACAATACACTGTAAAAAAACCCCGGTGATATAGAGGGGGAAGTTTTACCGAAGACATGCAGCAAATGCTCTCCTTGCATTTTTGTACACAAAGTGGATGGGAAATCCTTTGAATGTATGACCATCGGGTACTGCTCTCCTGATGGCATCTTGAAACTCTTCATTTCCTGAAGAAATGCTTGTGGTACGTTCAAGTTCATATGCTGCCAAGGCTGGTGACAAGAGGTAAGATAGCTGGTCATCCCAGACTGTTGCAAGACCAAGGTCCTGTATGTTGAATCACATAAATAAAGAAGAGAGGATAATTAGGATCAAAGGACTTACAACAGTTAACATTCATGATGAATTAAAAGGAGAAAGAATATGTTCAGTTAGAGAATTTTAGAAATTAAAGATAGGACAGGAGGTACCACAATTATCACAAAATTGCATCTTTAATCAGAATGCCACTAATATGTATTCAGAATATCATTACTACATAGGAGGACTTAAAAAAAGCTCTGCCTCCTAATTGACAAAAGAATTGCTAACTTTGTTGGGATGTATTTACATGAAGGAACAAGGGAAGAGTCACAAGTACAAAATAACCTTTGCACCAACTGAAAGTATAGATCAGCCTTACCCAGCCTGGTGCCCTCCTGAACTTTCGGACTACAACTCCCAGCATTCCTTGCCATTAGCCATGCTGTTTGGGGCTGATGGGAGTCCAAAGTCTCTGGAGGGCACTCTGGAAAAGGCTGGTCTAGACAGACTCCAGTGGATTTCTTCTCCTCTACAGGTTTGGATTTTTTTTAAGTAACAAGGTTGAATAAAAGCTACAAGTGACAGTACAGAAGGCAAAAAAATTGCAGTATGCATCGTCTCCATTTGCTCACTTCAACCAGGATTCATTCAACAATGGAAGCAAGCCAAATAGAAGCACTGACAAATAGAGGAGGAAGGAGAGAACAAGTTAATGGGGAAAATACTGCTTCTAATCATTACTCCTTATCCTACACAAATAAGCTTCTGCCACTTAAAACCAGCATTACACTTCTGAATTTTCAAGGATGAAGCATTCTGCCCAACAGGCTAGCTTTTCATATGGAGGGCTAGTTTATGTGAAAGACATGATTACCCACCTTCAGTCTCAAGGGCTGCTGTACAGGAACTTTACTCCCTGCTTTTTCAGCATACTGAATCAACCTTAAGCTATCAACTTGTATCCACTACAAGAAAATATGTGTCTAACTAGGAGTTATAAAGGAACATTTGATTTACTAAAAAGATAATTGGAAATGAGGAGCCAGAATAGATGTATTGTTTTTAAATGCTGTTCCTCAGCAAGCAGAGTGCTTTGGTTTACTGGGCACAGTAAATATTATGGGTAGTATCCTATTTGGTACCAGTGCTAATGTAAATTACATTGTACTAGCATAAGCTATCTCTAGCACAACACCAATAGTGCTTGCTGGTGTGATGGGTTTTCTGGAGAAAACAGTATGGGCGTTGTGCTAAAGGCAGACTACACCAATGCAACATAATTTATGTTAGCGCTAGTGCTGAATAGGATACTGCCTTAAGATATAATCTTTTTAAAATCTTGCATTACCCTGTTCAGAGATAGTGCAAATATTCCACTTTTTTCCAGCTATGCCTCTTTAAGATACTGGCAGGAGGGTGGGTGGGAATCTGATTATGTGAAAATTAGTATAACAACATTCCTGTGGGTATGAAAAGTAAATAAAAACTTAATGAAGCAATGCTTAGTAGTGTACGTAAAATTAAGAGATGTGATGACCTAGAGCAATTGAGGCTATGGTATGCTTTTACAGAGGTTTTTTGTTGTTCAAGTTCTCATGGCTGAGATAATTTAAGATAATTATATGAATCAATTTAAATGCATCCTGAAGTTTCTGATGACTAAACACATTTTTCATTTCCTACCCTAGTGGGTAATCCAGCATAGTAGCATTTGCCTGCAGTACAATCTCAGATGTGTACTTCACTGTCCTGTAGGGAAAAGGCAGTGTTTAGCTTTTCCTTCCTAACCCCCATTCTCTAAACTGAGTCTTGTGGCTCTTTTGAATAACCTACTAAACACTTCCCATTAATATCAATTAGCTGGTGCTACAGTCATTCATTGGCAGCTGTCCTTGTTATATTCCTATGCAGAATTGTTGACTAGAATTTATCTTAATTTTTATTTTTAAAAACCATAAAGAATGAACTATGAATCAGATTTACTCTAGCTACTCAAGAACATTAATTCCTTGATAAGTTCTCTCCAACTGATCTAGTTAACTACCATGCTATACCAGGATACTACAGCATAGTTTCAATCTCTCCTTACTGTGGCTATGGTCCAACACTTCTTTTACTCATACAGTTTTAAATATTGGAAAGTACAAATAGGATTTGAAGGTGACACAAAATAGGTAAGTTACATATATCCTACAATAGACATCTTGAAAAAGTATTAATAGAGAAATTAAAGGCAAAAAGCAAAGATAGGAGTAGTCTAAAATACTAAGAAGTGTCTAAGAAGTTCAGATATAAGCTTAAATCCAGTCTCATGCAAGCAGACCTCTGCTTGCTCTCCTCTCCCCTGCAGCTCCCTAAATCTGCTCCACAAGTCCTCCAACAGTCTGCAGCCAATGTGGGGAGGGGAGAAATCATTCCCTTATCAGATGACCACGGTTGGATATAACCCATACTAGTTCTGAACAAAGTACAGTAGGAATAGGAGCCAAACGTCAAATAAATATATGCTAAGTCTTAAGTAAATATTATAAAAAGTTTACAGGTAAATCAAAGGCTGAGAAGGAAACTAGCTGCTTTCAGTCGATACAAAGTGATGTACCAATACAAAACTAGCATTTAATTGAGGTGCGGATAGTGGTTCTGCACTTGCTTTGGACACTGCAAAGACCTGACAAAACGCAGGCCCCTTTTGAACATTTAACTTGATAGCATAAGCCAATGGTAAATACCCTGAACAGCAAAAGAAGGATCTATGTGACTCACTATATCTTTAGACTGGCTTTCTTGACAACTTGAACCTCTTTATTTAAATAGGTAAACAACAAGCCCCAACATATATAAAAACAGGTAAACAACAAGCACACAAACATATAATGACATGTACCTTCCTGTGTTCTACCACTAATATCCTAAGCTGTAACTCTAGTTCATTGCTTGCTACTGCAGCATCTATTGTGGAAGCACAGAGAGGAGGAAAAGGTGGAAGTGCCGTTGTGGCCCCTGGAGAACACACAGATTTGATTGCTTCTCCACTCATTGGTTTCCATTTGGATTCATCATGCAAGTCGAAGGAACAGACTTCTACAGCATCAGAAGGCTGGCAGTTTGCCAAAAACTTTTGATGATTGAAGACACATCCTATTGTTCGGTAAGGATACAGTGGCTTCGGCTGTTCAACAATTGGAGGGTCATCAGGCTTAATAGGATTGTGGATGTACCTGAAGGTTAATAGATATGCTTTAAGAAATTATTTTACATTTTAATTTAAATTAAGGCCCCAAAATAAACACTTCCAATATACTTTTTATACGTTCATCAAATGAACATATAAAAAGAAACAAAACATGCTATCAAAATTAAGGAAAAATACATAATTGCACATTAGCTATAACTAGGACTTTATTTTTTAAAAGGGTATTATGAGATAAGAACATAAGAACAGCCCTGCTGGATCAGACCAGATCAGATCTAGTCCAGCACTCTGTTCACACAGTTGACCAGGAACCCACAAGCAGGACATGAGCACAACAGCACCCTCCCACCCATGTTCCCCAGCAACTGGTGTACATAGGCTCACTGCCTCTGATACAGGAGGTAGCACATAGACATCAAGACTAGTAGCCAATGATAGCCTTTTCCTCCAGGTCCAACCCCCTTTTAAAGCCATCCAGATTGGTGGCCATCACTACATTCTGTGGTAGCGAATTCCTTAGTTTAACTATGCACTGTGTAAAGAAGTACTTCCTTTTATCTGTCCTGAATCTCCCACCAATCAGCTTCATAGGATGACCCTGGGTTCTAGTATTCTGAGAGAGGGAGAAAAATGCCTCCCTAGCCACATTCTCTACTCCATGCATAATTTTGTAGACCTCTATCATATCTCCCTTTACCCTCCATTTTTCCAAGCTAAACAATCCCAGCTGTTGTAACCTTCTCTCATAGGGGAGATACTCCATCCCCTTGTTCATTTTAGTTGCCCTTTTCTGCACTTTTTCCAGCAGTACAATATCCTTTTTACGTGTGTTGACCAGAACTGTACACAGTATTCCAAGTGTGGTTGCACAATAGATTTGTATAAGGGCAGTATGGTATTGGCAGTTTTATTCTCAATTCCTTTTCTAATTATGCCTAACATGGAGTTTGCCTGTTTTACAGCAACAGCACACTGGGTCAACATTTTCATTGAGCTGTCCACCACAACCTCAAGATCTCTTTCTTGGTCAGTCACTGCTAGCTCAGATCCCATCAGGTTATACTTGGTTGAGATTTTTTGCCCTACGTGCATCACTTTACACTTGCTGACATTGAACTGTATTTGCCATTTAGATGCCCATTTTCCCAGTTTGGAGAGAACCTTTTGGAGCTCTTCACAATCCCTTTTTGTTTTAACCACCCTAAATAATTTGGTGTCATTGGCAAACCTGGCTACTCCTCTGCTCTCAACTAATTCCAGATCATTTATGAACAGGCTGAAAAGCATTGGTACTAATACAGATCCCTGTGGGACCCCACTGTTTACATCTCTCCATTGGAAGAATGTCCCCTTCATGGATCACTGCCTTGTTGTGGCGAAGGGGCTTGCGTAACTCAGTGAAGCCATAAGTTATGCCGTGCAGGGCCACCCAAGACAGACAGGTCATGGCAGAGAGTTCTGACAAAATGTGGTCCACTGGAGAAGGAAATGGCAACCCACTCCAGTATTCTTGCCAAGAAAACCCCATGGAATGTATCACAAGGCTAAAAGATATGACGCCGGAAGATGAGCCCCTCAGGTCGGAAGGTGTCCAATATACTACCGGGGAAGAGCAGAGGGTATTTCCAAGTAGCGCCAGAAAGAGTGAAGCGGCTGGGCCAAAGCCGAAAGGACATTCAGCTGTGGATGTGTCTGGTGGTGAAAAGAAAATCCGATGCTGTAAAGAACAATATCGTTTAGGAACCTGGAATGTCAGATCAATGAATCAAGGTAAGCTGGAGGTGGTCAAACATGAGATGGCAAGATTGAACATCGACATCTTGGGAATCAGCGAACTCAAATGGACAAGCATGGGTGAATTTAATTCAGGTGACCATCATATCTACTACTGTGGGCAAGAATCCCTTAGAAGAAATGGAGTAGCACTCATAGTCAACAAAAGGGTGGGAAAAGCAGTACTGGGGTACAATCTCAAAAAATGATAGAATGATTTCAGTACGAATCCAAGGCAAACCATTCAACATCACAGTAATTCAAGTGTATGCCCCAACCACTGATGCCGAAGAAGCTGAGGTTGATCAGTTCTATGAAGACCTACAACACCTTCTAGAACTAACACCAAAAAAAGATGTCCTCTTCATCATAGGGGATTGGAATGCTAAAGTAGGAAGTCAAGAAATCACCGGGATAACAGGCAAGCATGGCCTTGGTGTACCAAATGAAGCAGGACAAAGGCTAATAGAGTTTTGCCAAGAGAACACGCTGATCATAGCAAACACGATTTTCCAACAGCACAAGAGGCGACTCTACACATGGACATCACCAGATGGTCAATATCGAAATCAGATTGATTATGTCCTTTGCAGCCAAAGATGGAGAAGCTCTATACAGTCAGTCAAAACAAGACCTGGAGCTGACTGTGGCTCAGATCATGAGCTGCTTCTTGCAAAATTTCAGCTTCAATTGAAGAACGTAGGGGAAACCACTAAACCATTCAGGTATGACCTCAATCATATCCCTTATGAATATACAGTGGAGGTGAGGAATAGATTTAAGGGATTAGACCTGATAGACAGAGTGCCTGAGGAACTATGGACGGAGGTCCATAACATTGTTCAGGAGGCAGCAACTCAATCCATCCCCAAGAAAAAGAAATGCAAGAAAGCAAAGTGGCTGTCTGATGAGGCTTTCCAAGTAGCTGAGGAAAGAAGGGAAGCGAAAAGCAAGGGAGAAAGGGGAAGATCTATCCAACTGAATGCAGAGTTCCAGAGAATAGCAAGGAGAGACAAGAAGGCCTTCTTTAATGAACAATGCAAAGAAATCGAGGAAAACAACAGAATGGGAAAGACTAGAGATCTCTTCAAGAAAATCGGAGATCTCAAGGGAACGTTTTGTGCAAAGATGGGCATGATAAAGGACAAAGAAGGCAGGGACCTAACAGAAGCAGATGAGATTAAGAAGAGGTGGAAAGAATACACAGAAGAACTATACAGGAAAGATCTGAATGTCTCTGATAGCCATGATAGTGCGGTCACTGAACTTGAGCCGGACATCCTCGAGAGTGAAGTCAAGTGGGCCTTAGGAAGCATTAGTAACAACAAAGCTAGCGGAGATGACAGTATTCCAGCTGAGCTATTTAAAATCCTACAAGATGATGCTGTGAAAGTGCTGCACTCAATATGCCAACACATTTGGAACACTCAACAGTGGCCACAAGACTGGAAAAGGTCAGTTTACATTCCAATTCCAAAGAAGGGCAACGCCAAAGAGTGTTCAAACTACCGTACAATTGCGCTCATTTCACATGCCAGCAAGGTTATGCTCAAAATCCTACAAGCTAGGCTTCAGCAGTATGCGAACCATGAACTACCAGAAGTACAAGCTGGGTTTCGAAGAGGCAGAGGAACTAGAGATCAAATCGCCAACGTTCGCTGGATCATGGAGAAAGCAAAAGAATTCCAGAAAAACGTTTATTTCTGCTTCATTGACTACGCTAAAGCCTTTGATTGTGTGGATCACAACAAACTGTGGCAACTTCTGAAAGAGATTGGGGTGCCAGACCACCTTACCTGTCTCCTGAGAAACCTGTACGAGGGTCAAGAAGCAACAGTAAGAACCAGACATGGAACAACCAATTGGTTCAAAATTGGGAAAGGAGTACGACAAGGCTGCATATTGTCGCCCTGGTTATTTAACTTATATGCAGAGTACATTATGAGAAACGCCGGGTTGGATGAATCACAGTTCGGAATTAAGATTGCTGGGAGAATTATCAACAACCTCAGATACGCAGATGATACCACCCTAATGGCAGAAAGCGAAGAGGATCTCAAGAACCTCTTGTTGAGGGTGAAAGAGGAGAGTGCAAAAGCTGGTTTGAAACTCAACATTAAAAAAACTAAGATCATGGCATCTGGCCCCATCACTTCCTGGCATATGGGAGGGGAAGAAATGGAAGCTGTGACAGATTTTATTTTCTTGGGCTCCAAGATCACCACAGACGGTGACTGTAGCCATGAAATTAAAAGACGCTTGCTCCTTGGGAGGAAAGCTATGGCAAACCTAGGCAGCATAGTAAGAAGCAGGGACATCACCTTGCCGACAAAGGTCTGTCTAATCAAAGCTATGGTTTTCCCAGTAGTAACGTACGGCTGTGAGAGCTGGACTATAAGGAAGGCTGAGCGCCGAAGAATTGATGCTTTCGAACTGTGGTGCTGGAGAAGACTCTTACGAGTCCCCTGGACTGCAAGGAGGTCAAATCAGTGCATCCTAAAGGAAATCAACCCTGGCTGCTCATTGGAAGGACAGATACTGAAGCTGAAGCTCAAATATTTTGGCCACCTAATGCGAAGAGAAAACTCTCTGGAAAAGACCCTGATGCTGGGAAAGACTGAAGGCAAAAGGAGAAGGGGACGGCAGAGGATGAGATGGCTAGATAGCATCACTGATGCAATGAATATGGACTTGAGCACGCTCCGGGAGAGAGCGGAGGACAGGAAGGCCTGGCGTGCTATGGTCCATGGGGTCATGAAGAGTCGGACACGACTGAACAACTGAACAACAACAATTGGAAGAATTTACCATTTATTCCAACTCTCCACTTTCTGTTCTTTAACCAGTTACTGATCCATAAGAGGACCTGTCCCCATATTCCATGACTGGTAAGTTTGCTCAGGTGTCTTTGGTGAGGGACTTTGTCAAAAGCCTTATGGACGTAATGCTAAGTCACAGTGTTACATCTGAGCATTCTTAGAAGTTGCTATAATTGTATTATAAAATCTGTTTACTTACCTATGTCCTGTTAAACTCTCCCAGAAAGTGATTATTCCATCAATCCCGTAAGTCATTACCCATGTGTGAGGAACACCTTTAGCTTTTGTTCCTACACAAACAAAAGCTTCCAGCCCAAATCCCAGTAGAAGACTGCACAAAAGGTTAGCATGATCTTCACAGTCACCCTGAACAGGAGGATATATAAAATATATAACATGACTTCATACAGAAAAAGGTAAGGTATCTGTTTAAGATTAATGACATCCATTAAGATTTAATAAGTAATGGCAACAACCCCAGTTTTATAGATTAAAAAAAGCAAAGCAGAAGAATGCTCTGCTTTAAGTTCATGACCTAAATGTTATCAAATACCAAGTATCTTAGTGTAAACATTATTGAATATGCAGGTGGAATGTGCAAGTTTAAGAATCCTGGAGATCTTTAGCCTTAGGAGCCATCTCCTAGAAGCCAACATTTCACAGCTTTATACAGAAAGTGTACACTAGGACTTATTCCTGCTCTTACCTAGCACTACTAGAGAAAGCTGTGTGTTAAAATCTACTTGAGCAACACTTTGGAAATTACAATTTGCATCTACAGTTTAAACAAGCTACATAAAGGACTTTCAAATGGTGGTCACTGGATCACTCCATCAATATATGTACATGCTGAAGTGCAGGATTTCTAGATACAAGCCATCACCTTTAAAAATGCTTTAAACCATTTTGAATTTCAGTTAACATGTTCTCTTAAGAAATGGTATGTCCTAATAAGCGAATACCTTGTTTCTACACAGAAAAGCCAAAAGGGTACACCACTGTTCTTGTTTACTGTTTCCTCCGCCAATGATAGGGGCTTTTTCATAACCAAGCACACTGACAAATCTTGCAGCTTGTCTGGGTGTGTCTAGAAGCCGGCCTGCTCGAAGAGGCCTGACATATGAACAAACTGGTCTGTTTATCCCATTTTCATCCTGAATATAAAATATATATTAAGAGGCAGTTAATGTTTTTCAGGTGTATGTGAGAAAATACATATATGTCACTGAAATACATCTATGTCTCAATATGAAATGGAACTAATAAGTAGTAACAGCAAAACTGCAGATGCCCCAACAACCTTAGTGGAAGAGAGTTGAACTTTGTTGAAATAGATGAGTAGTTGTCAGCATATCATGCACAGTTCTTTGGATTGCTAAAATTAGTGTTTGTCAACAGTTTTCAGTACCTTTGGTTTTTTCCCCGTCAATTTAAACAACGTGAGGAAAGTACATGCAATTGTCTTTAAATTTTTACAAGTATTGCAATAAAAACTTCTACATAATATAACACTTCAATCACATTAAGTGTGCTTTGATTTCCCCCCTCAAATATTTCAGGTCAAATACTTGTGCTGTGCTGGGACAAAAAATTAACCTGAGGTACTTTTTTAAAAGCTTTGTTGTTTAAAGGTAAAGGTAAAGGTGTCCCCAACCAGTCGTGTCCGACTCTAGGGTGCGGTGCTCATCCCCGTTTCTAAGCCGAAGAGCCAGCGCTGTCCGAAGACGCTTCCGTGGTCATGTGGCCGGCATGACTGAACACCGAGGTGCATGGAACGCTGTTACCTTTCCCGCTGAGGTGGTACCTATTTATCTACTTGCAATTTCTTGCTTTCGAACTGCTAGGTTGGCAGAAGCTGGGACTGAAGACGGGAGCTCACTCCGTCACGCAGCACTCGGATAAACATGCTAAATTTGATCATTCTCTGTAGGAGGTGTGGGAAAGTTGTGGCCCTCCTCTGTTTTGGCCTACAACTCTAATCATTTCTCACCACTGACTATGCTAGCTAGGGCTGATAAGTTATAAGACCTAGTTGTAAGCCAAAACACCTGGAGGGGCACAACTTGCCTACCTCTGCTCAAGAGCATCAGAACATTTTCCAGTGCAAACTGAAAATTTCCTGATGCAAGTGACCCAATGCAAATTAGCTTAATTTGCATTGGAAAATTTTCCAGAAATTTCTCCAATTCAAAATTTCCCAGAAAACCCACATCACTGAGAGCAGCTCTTTGAGGCGATGGGGAAGAGAAGTCAGCAAAAATTACCGCACTGCCCCTTTCTTCCAATGTGAGCGGGAACTCTTTAGCTCAAGTCCAGATCCAACCTAGTGATTATTATTAAGAAAGAAGTACATTGCGATATGGACTAGGAATCAAGGGACAGGAAACTATGCTGATCACATCTTAGCAATGCTCCACTGGAAGCCCTGTCCCAGAAGCGGCTCTTCCCTTCTAATGTGTTTTCTGAATTATTGAAATCTATTTTACAAAAGGAACCAGATTTCCACGGGCCTTTATTCTCAAAATTCTCTAAACACAATACCCTGAAGTTATGATTTGGGGACTTAGCCAATTTAAAGCACGTGTTTATCTGGATCATGGTCAATTAGTATAAGCGAACAGGAAACAGGGAGTAAGTGTTTCAAAGTAGTAAAATTAAAATGACAGACTTATAAGGTAGCATATTCTGTAGAAATAAAACTAAACTGTCTGACAAGACACAGATCAAAACATACCACTTCCCACCAATGAATATAATATAGGGTTGTACAGAAAACCAGTACATTTGGGTTTGTAGCTTTTTGTCCACAACTTATTTCTACAGCGAGAATCAAGAAAATTGACAAACCTGTGCAAAAATTTTTACCAGTCTTGTGTTGTGCGAAATCCTGATCTGTAGGTATTCTCTCCACCACTGCTTAGCATACACAAGAAACAAACGTTCTTTTTCTGCTGTTTTCTGGCGTTCTAAAGTAAACTGCGGTTAAAAAACCCCAATGAACATGTATTGTGCTATGTTCTTCATACATAGTTCTTTAGTTTGATTCTCCATTAAGCAATATTTGCCAGGCTAAATCACAACCAAACACTCAAGAAGAAATTACAGCAACTCTTAATATTCAGTCTATGTGTTACATGTCTTACTGACTCAACTTTTAACTGCTTAGGTAAAATTGCACCTGCATCATAAAGAATAAGCTTCCTTTATTACTAAGACACAATTGTGCCTGAATAATTAAAGCTGAGATACAAGAATGCTTACAGCTTGATTCACAGATGATGTCCCACTACTGAATGAGGAGAACAGAGACCATTACACTACGTCAATCTAGTACTGCCAGTAATATGTTACTTAGGATTACTGGGTTCAGAGGAGTGAATAGTGTGTGCTATGCACTCAGTGGGAATTCTGTGTTGTCTTTCTGAATCTATGCCCTGCAACTTCTCAACAAGTTGCACTTGAGACTCAAGAAACTTGGAGGAATTTGAGAAGTGGCCTCTGATGCAGTATGAGAGCCTGAAATTTATGTAAGTGAAATAAGAACATTCAAAGGGCCCTGCTAGATCAGACCAAAGGCTTATCCAGTCTAGCATTTTATTTCCCATGCTAGCCAACCAGAAATATCCCAGGGCATTCACAGGAGTGCTTCAGTGTAGCTAAAAGGTACTCTTTAGCTTCTGGTTGTTGTTTTCCATAAAACCCAATATAGAGTTAGTTCTTTGAGACTATTCCAATGCTATTATTGGCTTTGACTAAAATTAAAATGTGTTCTGGCATGTTTTCTTCCTAACAGAATAATCAGAAACTTACAAATTAAATCCTTGCATTGAAGCAACAATCTGCAGCAATCTCCCTGGACATTATTTTAAAAAGTAGACTGATTTCAAGAGCGCTGAACAAGGGGCTTTGTGACTTATGTTCTATGTGTATGGATGATACAAATCAAGAGGGCTAGAAGAGACAAGATGATAATGAAGTTCAACACTACCCCAAGATAGGTTCCAACACATACGAGATTTAGAAGAGTAGATCTACCTAATCCAGAACACCATAGTCCTCTGCATGTGTTATACTATGTGATTACTGAGGAGCATGGCTGAAGCTTCCCCCAGGATAAAGATTTGTGCGCTTAGGTTTTCCCACTACAGATCTCAATGACTAACATGTTGACAACTGGGGCAGAGGGAGCCACATGACTTAAGGGTGGTGGTGCTGGCTAGCAGTGAGACCCCTTGTTGCTTACTCGTTCAGTTGCTTCCAACTCTTTGTGACTTCATGGACCAGCCCATGCCAGAGCTTCCTGTCGGCTGTCGCCACACCCAGCTCCCCCAAGGTTGAGTCCTTCACCTCCAGATTATCATCTATCCATCTTGCCCTTGGTTGGCCCCTCTTCCTTGTGCCTTCCACTTTCCCTAGCATCAGCATCTTCTCCAAGGTATCCTGCCTTCTCATTATGTGGCCAAAGTACTTCAGTTTTGCCTTTAATATCATTCCCTCAAGTGAGCAGTCTGGCTTTATTTCCTGGAGGATGGACTGGTTTGATCTTCTTGCAGTCCAAGGTACTCTCAGAATTTTCCTCCAATACCACAGTTCAAAAGCATCTATCTTCCTTCCTCCCTTACTCCCCAGTAATCACATGAGGACCCCTTCATACATATGAAGACTAGGGTGCCAAAAAGATCAGAAGCAAAGGAGACTTGAAGAAATAATCCTAGGTGACTCAAGCAAGTAAGCCATGCCATAGTAGTAATACAGCACAGTAATTGTGTTTTAATGCATTGTTTTATTATTGTTTTAAACAAGTTTTATTTATTCCACTAGAGCAGCCTTCTCCAACCTGGTGCCCGCCAAATGTTTTGGCCTACAACTCCCATCAGCCCCAGCCAGTATGGCCAATGGTCAGGAATGCTGAGAGTTATAGTCCAAAACATCTGGAGGGCACCAGGTTGGGGAAAGCCACTCTAGAGGGCTTGGTAATACTAAAATTACAACGTGCCCTAATAGCAATTGTAATTCATTGCAGTAAGTAGAACCAGGGAGACATATAAAACAGCGGTTGGAGAGTGCCCTCTGGTGCCAGTCTTGATTGTCAGCATAATAAGCACAAGCGTCAGGGCAATACAAAAAACCATTTGCTTCCCACAAAGCTACACACTTTATTCCAGACGTATCCCTCCCGAATGGAGTGCATTAACCAAGAACAAGGGCTCATGATGCATCCTTCCCAACTAAATGATGCTATTAGCCAGGTCTTAAAATGGTAATGTTAATGAGAGACAGAATTAGGTGAACAGCAAGACAGCACAGATGAAGCGCAGACATGCTTTTGTTGTGAAAGAGGTGAAGATATTTTGACTGACAGTACACAATCATTCACAGTACAATAGTACCAACTCCCACAGAAAGTTCAGGTGGCATTTTAGGAAGAAAAATGTGAATAAAACCCCATTCCAAGAATATATAATGTTTGCTCTGATCATTTCCCAAACCAAACAGCATGAACAATACTGGCACTTTCTTATTCCATTTTTCATGACATCAGTCTTGATTAATCAGGGAAAAAAAAGCAGTATTTCATGACAGATTGCAATAAAAAACAAATTACATGTCCTATTGTTTGGAATATTAAACCAATCTGAATTGCAGTAATACTAATGTTATTTAACATAACACATAACGGAGTACATACATAAATTGGGACTTACTTGAGTATTAACTATTTCCTGAGAAAGTGTCTTATTTAGCTTTGGGTACATTTCAAGTTTGATGTTAAGTACTCCAACAGAAACCTTTGATTCTGTACCTTTAAACCAAAATATATAGCTTGTTAAGAAAATAACTAGATATTTTAATAGATCAGGCATCCAAAGAGCACACAAAAGATGATGACCATATATTATTTATATTTAAACAAAGTTCAGGAGACATTGGATTGTCTCTAGTGCTGGCCATCTGCCAGAGGAAAGGAAAGAGTTGTCGGAATGGATTTTCACTCTCCCTTATAGCTCCTTGTACCCCCTGCCCCAATCTGCTCTGGAGGGTTGGGCGATGCTATGGAGTAGATTTGGGGGGCTGGGGGGGATGCAAGGGGGAAGTCCTGTTGCATGAGTAGAAGTCTGCTCATGTTACTGATTTAACCCATATACTCTGACATAATTGCCTTCTTTTGTAGCCTATGAGCCAGTTTTACCAAAGCAACAGTTTAAGCTGTATTAGGTCAATATGAACTACTCGAAATGAGCAAAAGAAAAAAAAAAAGGTGGGGGGAGAAATTCCACAAGTCAGGCTGAAGATTCCTTCACTATGAAGACAGCAGACTGAAGGAAAGATCAAGGGAGGAAAAAAGTTTTGAAGTTGTACCCAGAAGTGTCACTCTGTTCCCTCTGCCATGACTAAACTTTATGACAGTGCTTTGGGGAATCTACTTCCATAAAGTAAATGGAAATCTTTACTGTTCCCATCTCCTTTTTGAGCCTTTCTCAATGACATTATTTTCGATACTGTTAAAATAGTTTTTAAACTTACCTACACCCAGAAGTTCAACAGCAACATTTGTTATCCTGTTCTCTGCACTAAGGACAGACCTCCACTCTAAGAAATAGGATGCTGCTAACGTGGTCTCACCAGATGTGTCTGTTTTGATCAAGACAATATGTACTGGATCACATATTGATAGCATAGTAGTTGCATCCACCATTTTACTTCCTTCACCTGACAATGATACATCAAAATAACATAAACGAGAAATTCCAGTTAAAAGCATTGCCATTACACATCTGTAGAGACTAGATTAAAGATCCCAAAGAGTCACAGTTGGTCATTACATAAGAAAGTATTACCATGACACTTCCACTGAAACAACAACAATACCAACCGATCAGAGCTCACTTATGTCCAGGAAAAACAGCCTCGGTGGTAGTAGTGGTGGTAGATTTTGAGTGGAAAAAACAGCCAGAGCGGAAAGGGTTAGTCACCTCATTCCTTCTTGCCCTCCTCTGCTCAAAATCGCTACTTCACAAGGTTGCACTTCATGAAAAACAAAAAACTGGGGCTTTGCTACAGACATCTCCCTGTGGGTAGCAATTGCAATGGGATCCAAGACAGTGGAGCAGCACCTATCAGTGGGCTGCAAGTTCTCAGAATGTGTTAAGGAGCCAGATATCCTAAGTGGTCCTCCATGAAGTCTGCAGGAGCACATTAGGCATGTGTAAGATTCAGATTACAATCGATCAGTTTCCTGCTCAATTAACCTCTGTTCTTTCAACAGATGTTTACTTTGGGCAGAATTTCTCAAATGTTTTAAAAATAAGTCTACCTGAACAACTTACTGCACAATCCTATATGTGTCTATTCGGAATGAAGACCCACTGATTTCTATAAGGCTTGCTCCAAAGTAAGTGGGTATAGGGTTGCAGCCTCAGATGCTGCCAGATGGGCTTTTATAGCATCATCGCCCTGCCTCATTCACATAATTGTATAAGGGGTCCAGACGAGATTGTCTTCTACCTGTAACCCTCCTGTGTTTTCCCACTGCTTCTTCAATCTTTTTTCTTTCTGCAGAAAATCCATTAAGGAGAAAAAGATGGAATTGCTTCACAGTGCCTTCTGATGGTAGCGCTAGGAGCCCTCCATCTTGAAGCACTGGGTCTGTGGCACTGTACCTTGAGCCACAAACCCAGCCGTTGCTTCTGCAGGTGAGCACATTGAATCCACACAAATTGCTGCATGTATGCAGCCTGCTGCTATATGTATAAGGATCTGCGGATTGGGACATTTATCCAACACAAGCATTAGAAGAGGGTCAAGAACAAGGGTGTGATAGAAAAGCCCATTTTTAATCAATTTTTAAGACAAAACTGCTGTATAATACCAGACTAACACCATAAGATCAGGCTGACACAATAACGACAGGCTGTAGTTGATGTCCTGATACTTGTCCATATCATTTTCAACCTCACCAATAGCAGCTCTCACTCCCACATGGTGGGAAAAGCAAAGTGAGAGCATGTGCACTCTCAGATGTCAGGTGACATGACAAGCATCTTGAAGTGTGTGAGCAAACACTCATTTTGCAAACCTCAGGCAGTTTTGAACTACCATACACAAATTATTTGCATCATTCACCTCCAAGGCCAGGCATACAGATTGGTAAAGTAACTCATAGCCAGGAAAACGGGTGGATTTTGACACAAGGTAGAGTCTGCATAGCTCTGAGACCCTGCCACGAAATTCTGCATGTTAAAATTTGGGGGGGAGGCTATCATATTACTGATTACAAATAAACTGTATTTTCAACATTCCTAAAAAACAACTCAATACTGATTTTTCGACTATAAACTTCCTTACCTAAGGTATCCTTATATACTTCAAGTAGAAAGCCATCACTGAAGTCTGGTTCACAGGCACATGGGACAGGTTTAGAGCGGAAACGTTGGTTTCGAAAATGTAAGCAGAGAGTGAAGGTAGAACAAATTTGACCAGGTAAAGGCTCAGGTTCCTGCAGATGTTCCAGAAAAGCTTTTCCACCCAAAACCTGAATGTAAAGATACCTTCGTGTTGGGTCAATATTTGCTGCAAAATGTAGCAATAAATATGAAAGGGTTACACACGGTTTGAAACAAATTCAATTAATAACAATAAGGTTTTAGTGGGGGGAAAATTCCATTTCAAAATAGGTTTTAGAAACACTGCTTAGCAGATGTGCTTTAAAATGTTTACCTAGCATTCATTGCAAACATTTTCTTTTCCTACTGATCAGTCTTTTCCTACTGATTCCTTACAACAAAGAAGAAAATAAATATGTCTGCAGGTTCATCTATTGTAAATGTATTACAGGATCATCAGTTAAGACCAACTTCTCTAGGGATACACATCTATATACCAGGGGAAACATCAACGCTGTCCACAAAAGGGCATTCAAAACAGAGAAAAGAGGGATAAAGACACCTCACGGAATAAAACTATCTTAGGGTGCAATCCCATGCATGTTTAGACAGAGAAAAGGCCTTCAACTCCCAGCATGCCCCAGCCAGCATTGCTGGCTGGGGCATGCTGGGAGTTGAAGGCCTTTTCTCTGTCTAAACATGCATAGGATTGCACTCTTAATTATACAATGTTTGTTATTACTTGCTTTAAAAAATATCTTTAAAAAGTTCAAAGCAGTAGGTAAAATCCTAAAGATAATGTATAACATACTTTTTTTCAACACTGCTGGATGTCTGTCAACAAAATGTGTAGAGGGTTTTGGAGTCGAAGTCATTTCCCTGTTGTTTGTATCCTAGGATTGCATTAAGATAAAATTAAGGAAAACCATCAAATCAGATTCTCTTAAAATCCTTTCATTGTGTGTGTGTGTGTGTGTGTGCGCGCACACGCGCGCGTGCGTGCGTGTTGGGGGAGCAGCAGGGGGAGAATGCAAGAAATACATTCTGTTCTCTTCTATCCAAGGGCACTTGACACAAGCATAAAGACACAAAGGGCTCATGGCACAGGGAACTATGGTCATTTGAGAGTTCTAGGTAATATTTAGCTATAGCAAACATGTAGCTTAAAAATACAAATTTGTAATAACTACATTTCCCTGGCTAGTACAATGAAGGTACATTTTAAAAACAAAGAAGTGACCCTAGGACTTTTGTAGTGCAGAGACTATGCAGCCATTACTGCAAAGGTCATTTAATGAAAACTATCTGAAATGGACAGAGCCATCCTAAGCTGAGAGATCCACTGTGCAGGAGCTCTGCCATGGTAGCCCCAGCAGCCTCATGTGGCCATAGAAATTACACTGGCAGTAACCAACCTGGAGCCAGCACACAGAACAAGCCCGCAGCCTGTCGAACAACAACACTAGCCAATGAGAGACTACCATGTACCGCACCCCCCCCCCTCCTGTCAGCAGCACCACCAACCCACGTACGCTGCCCAGACAGCCAAAAGGCTTGGGGGATTAGCAGTAAGCTAGCCGATAGCAGTGCTGCTTGTTATTGCAGCAACACACAATACCCGGACATTGCTGGTTAAAATCCCATGTGGAGCCCTATTCCAGCCACTTTTTTTTTTTTTTTGCTGGGCACACAACCCCCCAAGAAACCACAAATCCCATGAAAGGCACACAGTCCTCCCATTCACACACCACTACAAAGCACATTATCTCCCCTGGTACTACACTGCCCATGTCCCGGAAACAGGACGAGGGTAGGAGGCACCACATAGGACTATACCCACATTGGACAGCACCATCCATCACTATGAAGGGAAAGCCTCTAGCACCTCTTTATAGGCAATTTTAAGGCAATGGTCATATCAGGCATATCAAAGAGGCATAGCTAAAAAGGCTGTCTGAACTAAAGTTTGCTCTTAACCTATTAATGGCAGGCAGCTTGGCCTGAGGAAAAGAGAACATTATGAAGAAAAAAATCTCGTTAAATAAGGTTCATGTCCTAGACAGGTCTAAACCACAGAGAACAAGTTGGAAAATTTCTATATAACTGTAGAAGTAACAAGATGTCAGCAAATATGAATAAATAGGAAGAGATGGAATTAAAGGAGTACAGTAAGTAATCACTTCACATATTATGTTCAAGTGTAAAACTATAAAAGTAAAGAGAAAATATTGGGTGGGGTCCTTTCCTGCAGGGAGTACTGCTAGCAGAAAGCTATGCTGGTAATGTATGCACTATACTTTGTCTTCTCTTTTCCAGTTTTAACCTTTGTCAAATACCATGGTATCAGTTTCTTTCTATAATTGTCTTAAATACATTTCTTTGTTAATAAATGTTTGAAAACATAGTCTATGAGCATTTGTTTATGAAGTCTGTGAATGACTCAGCCCTCCTCAGCATCAGAAAAAACATCTTTCCGAACTCAATCAGGAAATAAGAGCCTGCCATGAGTAAACAGGAGGTCTGCTTCAATTTCTTATCCTCTAAAAAAATTATTACATACTGCCCATGCCCATCCCACTTCAGGGGCATTGCCACTGCCAGGTGTCCCATAAATGTCTATTCATGTCCAGCAGTGCTCAGGGCTGCTATTACAGCCAGGTTGGCTGCGTGGAACATCTCACAGAGAAGCAGAGAAAGCTTAACCAACTCCATTTTGAAGCCACCCACCCCATCACAAACTGCACTCACGGAACACAGGAGAATGGGAGGTCTGGAAACCCCCATCCACAGATGTGCAAAAACCCTACAAGGCAGTACTGACAGAACACACCTGGACAGTCAGGATCTCCACTACCACCACCACCCTTGATGGCACTGAGCATCAAGGAGCAGCAGCAGCATCTTATCACAAGTGCCCAGACTTGATCCTCACCCGCATAATCTGCCCAACCTGAAATGCTCAGCAGGAGAACCAGGGAGATAGAGAACCATGAGTCTGAGGATAAAGATGGGGCAAGTACATCCCTGCCTTCAATTATCTTCCTGCTCTGCAGAAGCCTCCTCTAAGCACACAGACTGCATTTTCTCCTCCACAGCACTCCCCTGTTCAGATTCCCCACCTCCCTCAGAGTTAGTCATTGCTGCCATGTTGGTGACTTTGTCTTGTGCGGCCTCCAACTCAGGTACATCCAGGCCATCATCTGTCTCCTGCATGTCAAGATTCTCCTCCTGGCTAATCACCAGATGTCTGGGAGACAGCATTAGGTGGGGCAATGCCACCACCTTGAGTGGTAGTGTTGGGTGATGGATGGATAGGGGAGGTAACTGGTTCATCTGCAGAGGTGGGCATTTGTATATCTTGACTGCACTCCTGGGTATGCTGACTTGTAGGGGCTCTAAACATAGTGGTATTAGCAGAGCATATGGCCCTTATGTGGTGAGGAGCAATTTTCTTTTTTTTGCAAAGTCCCCCTTTCTGAGTGCAGAGTGCAGAGTGCACACTGTGTGGTGCAGCATGTAATTTCCATCATCAGAGTTTCTTCTTAGGAGCTCAAAATGTGCTCAGCATGAGGCTAGAGAAATATGGCCTCATGCTGCACAACCAATTGCCTCAGGTACGGTCTGCCTGTGTGGGGTTTATATAGTGGCAGTGTTGTACTGCAGGTGGTTGCTGGGTTATGCTGCATCCAGGGCTCCATTGTTTCCAGGTGGGCATGACAGGTGGGTTTTTTCCCTCCTATTGAATTGGCCAGATGTAACTTTAAATGTTCAGTGTGGGTGTGTTTTTGGAACTGAATGATTTCTGTTGCCATGTTTGTGCTCTCCGTTGACGGCTTGCTCTACTCCTGTTTCAGCCCCTCTGCCAGCACCTAGTGGCGGAGGGGATCCGCAGGCAGAGACCAGTGGAGGGCACTTTCCACTCGGGGAGAGGATACCTTTTCCTCATCTTAATCTCCTCCAGCCAGCAAATTCACAAATTAGAATTATACAGTTACTCATTTCAGAAACATGAAATCACACAATGTACATTTTTTTAATCATTGTGCATTACAGTGAAACCAATCATAAGTGATTTCACATGCTTACGCTATGCCATGAATATTTCGTATCACTCCAGAGAATTTTCTTCAAATTATACTCACAGTTACAAAGTTAAGTTCTTTAATAACATCATCAATTATTCCTCGCCGTATTAGGGCTTTCATTAGCTCTTCTTCAGATAGCTGCTGATGCTGAGGTGCCAGTTCTTCACGTATGGTCTCAGCAAGAACTTCCCGGATTCTACTGTGGACATCCATCTATACAAAAATGTTTCTGTTAAAGCATGAGGTACATGTCCTGAATTGTATTTTGTCCAACCTTGAATGAGATGGTTCCAAAAAGAGACCCATTTTTATTATCCTTTAATGAATACTCTCTCAGTAGAAACATAACATGCCTTAAATGGAAACTGTGCCTGGATAAGTGGTAGATTAACGTCTATTTATTACACTTAGGCTGCAGTGCTACACATACTAATTTGTTGGGAATACATTCCATTGAAATAAGTTGGCATTATTTCCAAGTAAACATGCACAGGATTGCACTGCCAATAATATAGGATCTCAGCTACAAATACATACCAATATTTTAAGCAGGGGTGGGCAACCTTTTCGGAACTGAGGGCTCCATTCCCACATGAGAAAGTGGTCAGGGCACATACTGCTAAAGCCAAGTGTGGAGGGGCCCAAAACAAAGAACCCTTTTCTCTTTCTTTTCTCTCTCTCACTCTTCATTCCTTCCTCTTCTATTCATACTCTCTCTTTCTCACTCCCCCACCCCCACCCATTCACACAGCCTCCGCACCCCCAGCTATCCCGAAGCAGCCAAAAAGCAATGCAGAAACAGCAATCTTGGCTGAACTGGGATCGCTAAGCATTAAAGTCTCCTGTCCCTGCACCAGAAATAGAAGCACTGAAACAGTGATCCCTGCTGCATAGCTGAAGACTGATGAGTGGGGGAAAGTGGGCAGGACTCTCCAGGGCTCCATGGACTGAATGGAAAGCTGTCAAGGGCCACATGCATCTCATGTGTTATCCACCTGAATTTTTTAAAAAACAATTTTGAACCAATAGCATCCAGCTCAATAATGATTTACTGCTGCTTTTAAACAAAATACCACTTATACACTGTGTCTCCAACTCCAAATTGAATTGTTACTCTATCTCAACAAAACCTATTTCCAGATTCAGCACTTAGCATAATGTTGGCATTAAATAAATGTAAAATAGCAGTAGTCCAACAAAACTTCAGTTTTTACAATTATTCTGATCAAGATTTACTTCTTGTTCCTCAGGGAGAGCACAAAATCCTAACATGAGAGCCAACTTCAACAGCTCTCAACTCTTCCCTAGTTGCCTCATTTTCAAAAGTACATACAATTTCCCTGGAAATAAATGCTATTGAATTCAGTGGGATTTACTTTGAAAACAAGATCAGGCTGCCACACTTGTAATCCATAGCCCAGATGCTATTTATAATGGCACACATACGAGTACTGTAGAGAACAAGGAGACATAAATTTGTACGTTTGTAATTGGGAATAAGCTCTTAGCACTGTGTTTGTAATTTTAACTACAGTTTGCCACAATACTTGCAATTATAGTATCGTTCCAAACAAGTTCCTCCCCAGCATCTATTCTATTAATAGTTTGATTTTCAAGTACTAACAGTAATATATGGCAACACTTGGTAAACCAGATCTCAGTCTACTTCTTTTCTAATCTCTGCTAAAATAACTATGTGTATTCTAGAGCAGTGCACATACCTGGAAGGTTATATTTCAGACCACTTATAATTTTTACATGCCAGTTATTCCCCAAGTGTGTATTAGACACACCAGGGGCGCAATCCTATAGTGACAGTAGGCCACCTCTGAACTCAGAGGCAGCAGACCATCCAATGCAGGGCAGGTGGAGCACAGAGGGTATCCTTTCCGCTGTGCTCCGGCCACCCTGCATTTGTGGCTAGGCAGCCTATTTGGGCTGTCTAGCCTGGGACGTTGCAGTGGGCGGGTGGGGAGGAGGCTGGACAGCGCATAGAAAGCATTGTAATGATGTTTCCCCGGTTTCCTCTCCTCCCCTGGGAATGCTGGGGCAGGGAGTGCAATTCCCAGAAACTGAAAAATCCTGTGGCCATGTAGACACTGTCTAGCAGCCATAGGATTTGCTACCTTAGATATTTGTATTTTGTTTGGGAACCAGTACTGATTCTGACAAACAAAAACGTTTGTCTCATGAAATGCTGCTGCCAGGACCAGTTAGTGACAGTCTAGAATGATATGCTTGGGCCACCTTTGACTCACTGTTGAGGCCTGAACCCTCTGTTGGAAATCGCTGTTCTATGGCTGAACATATCCCAGCATAAGTGAGATGCTTTCAGATCAGAGCATTTGATACTTTCTGAGGTACATTTATAATTACAGTAAGAGTTGCAGAGACTGACAATTTATTGCACAGAATCATAGGGTTGGAAGGGACCTACAAGACCATCATGTCCAACCCCCTACTCAGTGCAGGAAGCCTGATTCCCAGGCAGTCTCCCATCCAAGTACTAACTAGGGCTGACATATTGTCCTAAATCAGTTGTGTCCCCAACCTGGTGCCCTCTACATGTCTTGGCCTACAACACACCTCCAGCTGGGTTGCTGTCTAACACATCTGGAGGCCACAAGGTTGGGGAAGGCTTACTTATGTATACATAACTGCGTTATGAATTCATGGGTTGGTTGGTTGCTTTGTTCTAGTCAACAGGGAAGCAACCTAAGAAAATTCCATTTCATCTCATCGTCACTTCATCTAAGAAATCAAGCCTATGGTTCAGCATGTTTCACTAAAACAAGCGAAGGACCTTTCTTCACCATTAAAAACAACCAGAAGAGAGTTGTTACGACTCCATGCCTTAAGTCTGCAGCTCCAGCAGCTCTCTCCGGAGCACAACTATCAAGATCTTCATTCTACTAATGGCCACAAATAGCACACAGGGACATTATATACGGCTCTATGTTATTATAGAATTCGGCTGGCTTTGCCTCACGAAGAGCCCTCACCTTGGTCAGCTGCTGGTGAATGATTTGCTTCAGTTCCGAGGCTTTCTCTGGAGCCAAAGCCATGGTTGGCGGTGGGGGGAGGCGGCGGCCACTACAGTATCTTAGGGGGCGCGGGAAGCAGCGGGGCGCTAACTCAGCGGAACCTCTCGAGAAGAAGCGAGAAATTTTGATACGGGGGGCGATCCCTGCCTGCGCCTCCCGCTCGCTCACCCGCCTGTGCTCTTCCTCCGCCCTTGTCAAGCACCCATTGGCCCAGTCTTTAGCCAACCAGCAACTGGCGGCCCCACCCACAGCCGGGCAGCGGCCTCCCCTCCCAACGGGCTTTCAAAATGGCACGAGGCAAAGGCTGTCCGGAGCGACCGCCTGATGGGAGATGCCGGGTTCACTCCCCTCCTCGCTCCTAGCCCCCGTCCCGCAAGTACACGCTCTTCGCGAGGTTACCGTGTTGGGCCCATTAGGTGGCTTTCAGTGGGGCCGCTGCGCGAAAGGTGAAATTGAGACAGGCGTTACCTCACGCCCCTCTCGTGCCGGTGAGAGAGAAAGGACCGCCGAAGGCGGCGAAATTGCCCTCCTCCTGCTGCGGCCCTCGCTTTTCTGTACGCCGCTGGGTCGTGGGAACTGGGGGCCCTTCCTGAGGGACGGGATGTTCGTTTCTTGTGATGGCTGCGCGCGCCCTGCCTTCCAAGGCTTCACGCTCCTTATGGTAACAAACGCTCCTTTTCTGCGCACGCCGCTGCAGGCCCGAACTTCGGGCGTTGCCCGGGCAACCCGCGAGTGCCGCAGCGTGCGTCAGTCAATCGCGGAACGGGGAGCCGGTGGGCGGGAACTCTGCCTCACGACGTACGTGGGCTCCGGAGCGGGAGGCGGGCGTGTGTGCGAAAAAGGGGCTGCGGGATGGTCGGAGGGCAGCTCCTGAGCGAGGGGCCGTGACAGTGGCGGCACCAGGAGGTTGTAGCCAGTGTCAGCAATACTTAGAGTAGGCCCATTGAAATGAGTGGGCCTTAAGTTAGACTGACCTTAGATACAACCCGGGGGGGGGCACTAGGAGAGGGCACAGAAGGGGCAAAGTGGATTAGGCCGCGAGAGACGGGGAACGAAAACAGCTTCGGTCTCACCAGTTAAATATGTTAAGTATGAGGGTGGCAGTCCTTAATTTTTATTTTACGTTTAAAACTACAAAACCGACGATACAAAATTCCTTGATTGGGTTTTCTACATTGTCTATGTAGCCAATAACGTATTGCTTATTTTAAAAAATGCCTAAAACTTTCTATCTGCTGTAAAGACTTAAAAAAAAAAATAAATACCGTTGCTACCCTCAGGTTCATAAGTTGATATATGATCCAAAAGGAAAAGGCATGGGAAGGGAGAAGGAAAGCAAGAAAATTCATTCTGTTTCTACTGAACAGGCGTTTAGTACCAGTGGTGCAGATAGGTAATTTTAGACCCTGGACTGAATGGTCTTGGGGGGGTGGGGGGTGAGGGCTTTAATCAGCCTTGTGTATTACTTCAGTGGTGAAGCACACAACTTGCATTTCTCTCCCCATCCCCAACCGCCATTCCATGCTTTACAACTGCTTCTACATTCCTTGCATGTTAGAAAGTTTCCAACCCTGATTTTTAAAAAACTTGGTGTGTGCAGTTTTGCATTTCAAGCTCACTTAAATTATAGCACAATCATGACTACAGGGATAAAATAGAGCTTGTTTCTGATACCCTGAAGCCCTCATCACCCACTGTTCTCTGGAGGGGCATGGGGGGGGGACTTGGCTGGGAGGCCCTGGACTTCACCTCCAAGGTCCAGCCCTAGCTACGCTACTGACTAGCATCCAGAACATACTCAGAGGCACCCCTCGAGCTGCAGATTCCACACCCTTTCCCTCCCAATTATTTGGTGGTTCCCTGGCTTTTGTGCAGTTTTTCCCCATTCTAAAAGGCTGAAAATGCCTCCCTTAAGGCTTAGCTACTGGCAGTAAGAGCTTTAAGCTAAAATATGCTGGTATTTTTGGCCCCACCCCTATTGTCTTTTGCCCCACCTACCTCTGGTACATGGCCCCCAGGAGATTCTGCAAAATGGAATTCGACCCTTGGGCTGAAAGAGCCCTGTGTTAAACCCTCACTAGTTTTAAATATAATTTCTAAATGTTATTAATGCTTTAAATTTGCAATAAAATTACAGTTATAAAATTAACAGGTCTATTCTCTTTCCTATGGATCTCCACAGTCTCTCCTCTGCCCCATAAATCAATTCAATTCAATTTTTATTGCATTGACAACCAGTCATTTGCAAAACAATGAAACAGGCTGTACAGCTGAAACATATTTAAATTAAAAAAACAACTACTGGTTACCTCCAGAAATTCAACAACCCTTAAAATTTAATATTTAAAACCTAAGACCAAACCATTTAATCTTATCTTACCTTGAACTAAGCACAATTTGCCGGTTTGAATTCGAAGCCCCTTGTCTCACTTTCAAAGCAGAATTAATATATTTTGCCATTCTAAAAGCAACATAATAGTCCGATCCAATTAATAACGTAAGCACCTTATCCCTTGATGTTTCCAACCTCTTTTTCTTTAGGAGTGGAAGAATATATTTGAATCTCAAGTTATCGTATTTAGCACACTCTAGCAGAAAGTGAATTTGATCTTCTATTGTCTTGCAACCGAACGGACAAAGCTGACATGACCTGGGTACATTATGAAATCTTCCCTCTACTTCCTTCAAGGGAATACTATTCCATCAGCATTTTGTAATAAGAACCCATAATGAATAGGGACATGGGTGTGCCAGATATTGTGCCGCCTGGTTGAATGTCGCTGGCAACCAAGCATATAATTTATTTGACCTGCAATTAGCCACCTTGGCCAATTGGCCAACTTAGCAATTTGCCACGGTATATCTGCTAATCCTCTGCTTTATGAGCGATATGGCTACATAATAACCCTTTGATAAAAGGAATTCATATGAGAAACCAGTCTGGGTCACATGCTCTCTCATTGTACCTGACCAAGCCTCGGCCGCATGGTTAGCCCCATAAATAAGAAAGTGTTGAGGGGGAAGCTAGGCCAGATAAGGGTCACAGTCAAAGGATCTAATGTAGCATCTTTGGTCTCTTATTCAAACAGCTCTAAAAATGTCTTCAAGATCTAATCATACTTATTCAGGGTTTCATAAATATTATATGCATTTTTTCTTTTGTCCCAAGTCCAGCGTTATTGGAGTTTCCTTAGATTTCCAGCATTGCAAAATTATATGTTTAGCCACATTCACAATGGATTAAGGCTACATAAATATATTTTTAGCCTTTACTCTTTGTATACTGGTAAAAGTGCTTTTACTAGTAGTTTAAAAAATATTTTTAAAGCATATATTGAGAAACTCTCGTTCCTTCAGTTTTTTCAGTCTTGTCACCACGTTTCTTCCATTATGTTTTTGTGTATGCAACCTTTTTGAGAAAATGTAACTTGTATGTGTGTGTTATGTCATTTCAGCCAGCTGTATCAGTGGGGAATGTTGGCCAGTTGGCTGTAGATTTAGTCATTTCTACACTAGGCATGTCCAAAGTTGGTTACTTTTATACTGATTGTCTTGTGCCCATGATTGGAAATAATCCATATGCAACAACAGAAGAGAATGCAACGGAACTATGTATAAATGCTGAAGGTATGTACCGTAAAACACAGTCTAGCCAAGACGCTCTTCAGTGTTGATTTAGGCTCCAGTTCTACAATATGCTCTAGAGACACCTACTCCTTAGGATCAGTTCAGACATTTGACCATCTTCTTCTGCAGAGCAGCCCCAGGTAGAGAAATAGCATCTGGCCTGTTTCCTGATGTTTTATAGCATTAATTAATTAATGTGGGTGCAGCAATGCAGTTTTCAGTCACAATACTCACCGGGAAGTAACGCTTGTAATTGGGAGTGCATTCATATGGCTCCATGCTGAGGTTGCTCAAGCTGCTCCATGTGAAGAGATTTTTAAACCTCTCATCTGGCTCTTTGTGTGTACATTGAAGTTCTTCCAGGTGAAGCTCATTGTAGAAGTAGCTCTTGAAGCTGAACTGCACTATGAAGTAACCAAGGAGCATTGTTTAAGTTGTAAGCCATTTCGCTAGCCAATCTTCACTGAAAGATGAGGTATGTAGAAATGAGGTTGCAGTGAGCAGCTAATAGTTCTTACAAATATGTGTAAATAACACTGCCTAAATTTTAAAGAATCTTAAGGAAAGTAGGGTGACTTTGGATGATGACGTACTGTACTTTGTGTTCAATGCCAATCACAGTTTCCAGACTAAGTAAAGGTGACAAGTTGGTTTAGGAGAGAGATGAAGTTAATTTGGGATCACAAACTACACTTTTTAAAGCTCAGTCTTTCACAAGCATACTTGTTAATCAGGAAAACAATTGTGTGTTTGGGCATAAGTGCCCCCTCCCTCACAAGTCTTCTAGATAATTAGTACAAAATCCCTGATACTACTGACCCCAAGGCTCAGAATCATACATTAGAATGGGAAGGCTTCAGGAATCTTGGTAGCTGTGTGAAAGCATATAAAATAAAATTGTCTTTTGTTTTACTGGACATTGCTATGATGATCTGAGACTGCTTTGTTTTAGTGTGTTAAGTCTCAAACAAATGGTTATTCTTTTTTCTGTTCATCACATTGTCAAAATGCAATAAAGACATAACTGTAGAACATGTGCTGATCCATCTTAAAATGTCCAGAATCGTCTATAGTATGATAAATTAAATGTAATTTAATGTTGTTCTTGATATATTGACCTGCCTTGCATGATCAAAACAGCTCATCGTGGGTTGTTTAAGCCATGGTGAGCTGTGGCACCTGCCAGCTAGTATTTTGCATATTAAGCCCCCAACCGTGGGTTGTCATGTTGTGCAAACCTGTCTGGTGGAGGTTATGCGAAGATTAAACAACCCGTGGTCTATTGTAGAGTTATGTGAAGGTTGTTTAACCTTTGCATAACCACGGAGGCCATGTTTGGATGCAATGACAGCCCCCAGTTGGGGGTTGGATATGCAAAATATTGGCTGGCATGCCCCGCAGCTCACTGTGGCTTAAACAATCCATAGTGGGCTGTTTGATCATGTGAACCAGCCCATTGTTTTGTATTACTTCTTTTAGTGTATGCAGTGCCTTCTAAAGAGTTGGTGGTTCTACAGATCAGATCACCATTCATAAAGGTGCGTATGTTCGTTGGAGGTATTCACATTATAGCACTTCAAATTGTTCATAGGATAATTTTGATTACCCAATCGCTGTATCTAGGAAAGGTCCAAATGCATTTAAATAATGGAAGATAAAACATTTGTTAAAAAAAAACTCTACCCAGAGCCTGGCAAACTTTCAATATGTTAACAAATAACACCATAATTTAAAGTGAGTGCCATTTTTGTTGCATGGGCTGTCCAAAAGATTGACCCATCATAGCCTAATGCATAATAAAAGTTCAAATTGATGACTATCAACTTTGACTCACTTTTTAGATCACTATACAGTGATGTTTGAACATTGACACATGTGAAGTGCAATCCTATACATGTCTACTCAAAAGTAAGCCCTGTTGAGTGCAGTAGAACTTACACTCAGATAAATGAGTATAGGATTGCAACCTTAAATTGCTCTAGATTTCTGGAATGTTGAATGTAAATAACTGACGATGCCAACACAAAAAGAAAACCTGTGTTTTGTTGACTTAAGGGCCTATTCCATGGTGCCTCACAGTCCACTTTTTCAGGAATTGTCCCTGGAATTTGACTTTTCTGTCCCCTCTCCCTGGAGTCATACTTTTCTTGCCCCTCCCCTTCCCTGGCTTCTCTCTTTTCTCTCACCTCCCCACCCCCACCCCCTGCATACCTTCTTCACCACCACCCTGCCTTGGAGACCTTCCCCAGCCCTTGCCCTGGATTGGTCCTGATCTGTTGACTTTCTTCTTCCTTGTTAGGGCTTTGGCAGTGGTGAGGTGTGTGTGTGTGTGGGGGGGGGGGGGAATCCCAGACAGAGACCTGGGAAGTTGTGCAGGGATGAGGGAGAGGTAGGTGTGTGGGGTGGGAGTGCAAGGGGGTCTGGAGGGCACCACTGGGGTTCTTAAGTTAACAGGCACCAGTGTGCTTGAGGCACCAGTGTGCTACCCCCTGCTTTGGAAGATACCTTCATCAGTCAAAATAGTCTTTATTTTTTTAAAGCCTGCAAAGAAACTAATAGTCCCCCTCCCCCCATTTTGGTTAAGTAATTGTAAAAATTCCAAAATGTTAAAAGCACTGAAGAATTTACATGATTATTTCATGCAGAGTTCTAACCTGTTGTTTTCCCACCTTGATGTCCAAAGAATAAATATAGACCCTTCTGTCAAACGCTACTATCCTGGGTGAAAAGTTGCGGATTTTCCAAAATTGTTCTTTTGTCCAGCACTCATGCTTACCAACGTAATGATCAACAGCTTCATGGGTATGTCTGTGTGAATTTTGTCATTATGTGCATGGTGTTTTATGCATTTGTTTTAATTTTCTTAGCCACTTTCTGACAGATGTTGTCCTAAGTGGCTTGCAGTTAAACACACATGCACACACACAAGCAGCAATACAAGTTTTAGTCTTAGTTTAGCTCTTACGTCTGTAGTCTGGATGGTCTTTTCCATTTATAATCTAGGTTTTAATTTAGTGGTGGTTGGGTTTATTATCAATTTAGCTTCACTAAATATATATCCCACACCATGCATTCGGATAGATCCAGATTTAGCCATACTTAGAGTAGACCCATTGAAATGAGACTAAATTTTGCCAAGACTAAAGTCTCATTTATTTCAGTGGGTCTACTCTAAGTCTGCTGTCCAGAAGGCAGTTATAAGTGCAATGTGTTATGCGTGTATGTAAGGTCTTCTTAGCAGTAGCTGTGTGATTCTTTTGAACAATGAACTCTTGAGATAGGTCAGTCCCAGGCCTGAGTCTTCCAGATACAATGTGAGAACTTTCTTATTTGGACTAATGTGTTTGTGATGAATAATCAAAGGTGTATTTTAGTGCTGTGTTTTAATTTGTTCTTTTATGAAATATACAAAAAATCATTTAGAAAGCAATCCTGTGGTCCTTGAGTGAGTGTCCCAGGGACCATAGGATTGTCTGGATTCCCCCTTCCAAGGTCAGAGACAGTGTTCTGACCTTGGAATGGGGAGTCGGAGATCTGACACCCCCCCCCCCGCCCCCTTTGTAGCCAGCATGGAAAGAAACACACTGGCTGCCCTCTGAGGTCAGATAAAGGGTGTTCCAGTGGGCAGAGAGGAGATCAAAGAGGCCAGGATAGAAGTTATCCTGAGCCTCTTCCAGCCCAAAGGGCTCTAGCAAAACCTGCAGGGTGGGAGAATGGGGAGATGAAGATCACTTCCGCTGCTCCTCCGGCCCTGCATTGGATGATCAGACAGCTCCAGGTTTGGGGCCTTCCATGAGGTTTCAGTTGATAGGATTGCACCCTTAGCTACTTTAACTCTGTGAGAAAAGCGCAGGTTATAAATAATGGTGCAAGGCTACAAAACAAGATCCCAGGCTAATCATATCGTGGCCATCCCTGCAATGAAATTCCTGTCTTTCACTGCATTTGATCTTAATTTAACTGGAATTCTAACTGGCTAGAGCTATTTTTCCTGCTGTATATGCATATTGCTAGCTAGTGAGTATATGTGAAATTCCTTTGCCCTTTTGTCATGTAAGGCAAATATTGTTGTGTTAACAAGTGTGTTTCTTCCTATTTTTGCTGGCTTCTTGCTAGGTGTATTTCAGCCTACTAATCAAATTAAGTCACAAATACAAGTTGCAAAAAACCTATGTATATCTTATGGTTTATTGACAGTACCTCACTGCGATACTTGCTTTCTTCTGCTGTTGAGAAAACAATTGGCAATGTAATGGAGAGGCTGAGTGGCAGAGAACTGGAGCAAATAGCAGCTTTTCCTGGAGTAAATGATGATGAAAAAGTGTTCCACATTCCAGGAGGTGGTATCACAAAACTATTGTTCACTGAGAGGTTGGTGAAGACGGTAAAGGATTAATATTGAAAATTACCATTTTAAAAAAAGTTCTATGTTGAATAGGTAGGTCTGAATAGTTCTTAAAGTACTTTGGCCTAGATTCAAAGAATCACACAACTAGATCTGCATGCCCAGTGGAGCATTGTGTTTCTCAAATAATAGCACCCCATTTTGTTTGACAACCCCTTTTGAATTTTACATGTAATTCATGAAATGACATTGTGGGGGTCGATGGACATCCAGAATCCCACTGGGCATGTCGAACCCCTTGGGCACATCTGAAGTAGCCCTTTGGGTCCCAGTGTTGGATTTCAAAATGAATGTATTTGGTATGTGCCAATGGTGTTTTATGGATGGTGGTTCCACTCTGGATGGTGATTCCACTCTGATTCTCAGTAGCAGTAGATTCCATCTTGATTGTAGTGGGCGTTACTTCCAAGAAATTTATTTTTTTATTTTATTTATTATTAAATTTATTAATCGCCCATCTGGCTGGTCACCCAGCCACTCTGGGCAATGGACAACATACAATAAAACAGTTTAAAACAATAAAATTCTACAATAAAAACATTTTCTAAAATACCCTAACCCACCCCAAATGCCTGCCTGAACAACCACATTTTTAATGCACGACGGAAGCTCATTAAAGAGGGGGCATGACGGAGTTCCCTAGGGAGGGAGTTCCACAGAGCGGGGGCCACCACAGAAAAGGCCCTCCCCCTCGTCCCCACCAGTCTAGCTGTCCTGGCTGATGGGACAGAGAGAAGGCCATCCGAGGCTGATCTTGTTAAGCGGCCTGTCTGGTGCTGTTGGAGGCCCTCCTTAAGATAGGCTGGGCCGGAACCATATAGGGTTTTAAAGGTCAAAACCAACACCTTGAATTTGGCCCGGAAAACAACTGGTAACCAGTGCAACTCCTTCAGCACTGGAGTGATGTGATCTCGCTGCCTTTAATCAGGCGAGCCGCTGCATTCTGTACCAGCTGCAGCTTCCGAACCGTCTTCAAGGGTAACCCCACGTAGAGCGCATTACAGTAGTCTAAACGAGAGGAGACCAGGGCATGTACTACCAATGGGAGCAGATGGTCGGGAAGGAAGGGGCGCAGCCGCCGTATCAGATGGAGTTGATACAGCGCTGTCTGGCTCACAGCTGACACCTGAGCCTCCATGGACAGCTGGGAGTCCAAAATGACCCCCAGGCTGCGGACCTGGTCTTTCAAGGGTAGCCGTACCCCATTCAACACCAGGTCAACATCCCCTAGCCTCCTCTTGTCTCCCACCAAAAGTACCTCAGTCTTGTCAGGGTTCAGCTTCAGCTTATTCCTCCCCATCCAGCCACTCACCGTCTCCAGACATTTGGACAGGGATTCTACAGCCAACCTTGGTGAAGATTTGAATGAGAGGTAGAGCTGCGTGTCCTCCGCATATTGATGACACTGCACCCCAAACCTCCTGATGATAGCCCCCAGCGGCTTCACATAGATGTTAAATAGCATCGGGGAGAGGATGGAACCCTGTGGCACCCCACAAGTAAGTGGCCACAGGTCCGAAACCTCCTCTCCCAGTGCTACCCTCTGGTACCTGCCGGAGAGGAAGGACCGGAACCACCACAATACAGTGTCTCCAATGCCCAACCCCTTCAGGCGGTCCAGGAGGATACCGTGGTCAACGGTATCAAAAGCTGCTGAGAGGTCGAGGAGAACAAGGAAGGAGCATTCACCCCTATCCAGAGCCCTCCTCATATCATCTACCAAGGCGACCAAGGCCGTTTCTGTCCCATGCCCAAGTCTGAAGCCCGACTGGAATGGGTCTAGATAATCAGTTTCTTCCAAGTGTGCCTTCAACTGCACCGCCACCACCCGCTCAATCACCTTGCCCCAAAATGGCAGATTTGAGACTGAGCGAAAGTTGTTCAGAACTTGAGGATCCAAGGAGGGCTTCTTTAAGAGCAGTCTTATCACTGCCTCCTTGAGTGCTGATGGCATCACTCCCTCCTCAAGGGAGGCATTCACCACCGCCCTGATCCCCTCACCCAGTCCCTCTCTGCAGCCCATAATGAGCCAAGATGGGCTGTTGCAGAACCCAGAGTCGGAGAGACCACGGAGTGAAGGAAAAAGAGATTCTTTATTTAACGCGCGGGCTTAAGGCTGGAATCATTTCCAAAGAGCCAGAAGCCCCGATTTACATTAGCACATTGGTTTTATAGACATTGTGACATATATGAAACGGCTCCTCCTCTCCCTCCCGCATGGGGTTGCAATCCTCAACATTTCTTCTCTTAGCACTATTGTTTATAATACAAGAACTGGGTTATAGGGTAGCCATGATAAGGAGAGAACAGAAGAGAACAGCAGAGAACACGATATACAGCTGTATGACCTTTGACAAGATAAGGAATTCCTGTGTCTCATCAGCTTACAACAATATATTCAAAGGAGAAAGAGCTCAGCAAGAACGTGAAGCATGAGACTGCATGAGGCTACTTAGTCTGACCCCCGATATGGCTGCTACATTCCCCCCTTAAATGCATAATTTTATTGCAATTATAGCATTTTTGATAACTATACAAAGCTTTTTGTGACATACATATTACTTAGCCTCTTGTTGGGCTATTAAAGCGTAGAGGGCAGCAGTTTTATTAGCTGAGACATAAAACAGATTGGTTAAACAGCTCATAAGACAAGGAAAGCAGAGACATAACAGTATCTCTATGAACAACACTGGTAGAATTAGGATGAACAACGCTTTTAAGCTAGCTAAGATCTGGAAGCCAAGGGGTTAACTAATTTAGCTAATTGTTTTGTCTTATTGTTTTGTTAGCTACTATATTGTGCAGCTTGTTGATCTGTTCATCTACAGCATTGCCATTATCAGTTAAGTTAAAACAACAGAGCTTTTGGTGTGTCTCACAACTTAAATGATGAAGAAGGAAGAGGTAATCTATACCAGCTTTATTTTCTAGAACTGCACCTCTTAGATCACGCAACTCTTTATTTAACAATGACAATGCTTGTGAGGTGGCATTTATGCTTTTGGCTAAGCTGCAAGCTAACCGGTTGATTTCCAGACCATCAGCCAAGGCTAAACCTGGAACCTTAACCAGTGACATTGTTAAGGCCAATTTTTCTGAGTCAAAATATAACTGCACATGACTATTTTTATTTATTACAATTTTTAGTTAGTTGGAGTGCTCGAGGCTGCCGTTGACGGATTTTCTCGGGCTACAGGGGAAGAATTGGCACCAATTTAATTGGCAGCTGAGGCAACATGGGTGGTTATTAGACAAGTTGGCAGGAATGAATGACCAAGTGCGGGAACTACATGTCTAAAACCATCCATGAGGCAAAAGTATGTGGGCATTATTAAAAGATATGTTTTGAATTTTATTTCAGTGGAAGGGGGCCAGGGATAGCTTTATATTTTCTGGAAAATTTTTGACAATTAAGCATTCGTGCACACGTAGCATTTGTTTCAGCAACGATGGGGGTGCATAGAGTGAACTCTGTAGGGGGTAGGATCTTTGCAACTACGCCCCAATTAGCATTTTGGGAATAAGTTAAACTTACACCATAAACTCTTAACATGGTATCTTTTTGAATGTTCCCAGGATGTCTACAGACAGGTATTAGGCAAGAGCTAATAAGCCTGTTTGCAGGTATACCTCTTGGCAAACAAAAATGTTTTATTTTCGTGATGTTAGCCAGGTGGAGCCAGTAATTATCAGCAAATCACTGGGACAAACTTTTTTTTCCAGGGGCAGACCCCCCTTTTGCACCTTATTAAGGAAACACAATGCAACACTACTAACACTACAATACGCATGTTTGATCTTCTTTGGGATCTGACCGTACGCTGGGCAGCTATTCACCTGGCAAGCTGCAGTAGGGTCTAGTCCCCTTCTTCAATTCTCCAGTTGCAGGTCTGACCGTACGCAGGGGGACAGTTTCCCGGTATGTCCACAGTAAGGTCTAGCCTGACTCTTCTTACTGCTTTTTCAGAATGATTTTTAAAGGATTTTCAGGATTTCTGTTTATAGTCTACTTTCCCCCTCTCGCTCTCTTGACTCGTGTCCAATGTATCTAGGGTTTAACTCCAGCTGCTTTCATAGCTGCGGGGGTGGAAAGTATGACAGTTCTCAGTTCTCTCCATCTGGGAGTCAAAGGGTTATTTTTCCCTCTTTAACTCATACTTTAACTCTTGGTTGGAAAGGATGAACTTCTGTGATGGGAATTGGGGGCTTATTTTTTAAGACAAAGCGACGCTGGGCTTGAAGAACTTTGTTCAGTGTTTGGTCTTCTTGTTTAAGGCTAACGTTTGATTGCTTTTGATGCTGCTCCAGTGTCAATTATGAAGTCAGCGTCACGGCCCCTCACAGTCAATGTCACGGCCCTTCTCAAGCTGTCTCCCTCTTCGGCCATTCTGGCCCCTTTGTTTTTTTCCTTTGTGTATTTGATTTATTTTATTTGGGCATTCATGCCACTAATGTCCATCTTGTCCACACTGGGCACACTGGTTCTTTTTTAAGAATCTTCTGCCTCTGCCGGGTCTTCTTCTTTTCTTTTTTCGTTTACGTCTTCTTGGGCCTCTGGGTCGAGGGAGGTGTACTGGCGATAGGCATCTGAAAGACGCTCCAAGTACGCTCTGGGGCCTCGGTGGCACCTTGCAGCACTTTAAACACTTTGGTCATATTAATTGACTTTTTCATACCTGCTTTCATGGCTTCTAACAGCAGGGTTTGATACTGGGTGAGGCGCTCTAGCCCAACTTGTGTTTTGGGATTCCAGCGAGGGGGAGATTTATTTACAAGGAGACTTTATTGGGTAACTTACAGCACACAGGCGTACTTAATTGTTGGATCAGACAGCTTCTCTGAACCACGAGCTATTGGGCTAAATGGGTTTTTATACTATACATGTTACCCATGAGGCAGCACAACACTAGCAAGCATTTTCAGCATAGGCTAGAAGTGTTTGGTTCTCAGGCACAGCTTCCTGTAAACAATTTCGCTTCTCAAAGTGCTTGATAACACTTTTATTTATTAGTATGGGAAGACAAATTTTTTCTCTTTCTTTTGCTTTCTTTTTCTTTGCTGATCTGCCTGTATTGCAGATCATGTTTCAAACTTTTTACACAAAACTTTCTGCTCCATGCACCAGCCTTGTTTCTTTATTTGTCTTTTTCAAGTTAAACTCACTTACTTAAACCTTTCTGCCTTACACTAGTCTCAATGACACACATTTGGGATAGGCTCTTCTTCTCCTTCTAGTTACATTTTCTTTATCTTAAAGAACTATTACATTATTGTGGCTACTTTACCCCAGGTAATAAGCTCCAGGCACAATCAGCTGCTTTTAATTTACCCTGGGGGCAACTATGGCCACGCTTCTTTTCTACTTGCCTCTGTCTTTTCTCCTTGTTATCCATCGGGAACCACACTTAGTATTATTTGGAGTTGCAACTAACACTAATTTGCAAATATCACATATATTTCATGATATTTAAGAAATCATAAAATATACACAACAAACTTTTTTTGCAATTTAACACAATGAATGGAAAGCACTTTTTGCATGGTAAGGCATGATGGAGCAGATCCAGCAATTATACTGCTCTTCTGGCTGAAAGCTCAGGGCTCATTAAAATCAAGGGACGGGCATACCCACACACGCAGAGTTCTAGGTCACCATTTTTGCATTGGCAACTCTATGCTGCATGAGTTCTGGCAGAAGGAAATTTAAAAGTTATAAATCAAACTCAGCCTGCTGTACACTGAGCTGACTACAAACACAGACACACGGTCCACAGCGATGAGAGTTCAAGTTTATCAAAAGCTTCATAGCACTGTCCATGGCAAGTCTTTGACAATTTAAAATTTTAGTCCATGTGCAGAGTGTCTCTAAAAAGCCCAGACATTGATGGAAGCAAACAGAGACGGCTCTGGGCAATGAAGATGCGATGTTTCCAGCAAAGGCTCTCCACTTTTGCATTAGTTTAAAAAGGGAAAGTGTGGCCCTACACCCCTTCTGACAGACAAGGGCCTTTAACTTTTTAGCAAGGCCTGTGTCTAAACAGAGCGGCACAGCTCAGCTCTCTAGCCATGACACTTTAACTTGGGCAACTCCTCTGTAAATTTTATTTTACTTCTGTCAGGTTCTCTCACAGACATTTTAAAAACTTAGTCTTTTTTTTTTTTCCTTCTAACCTGGTACACGAAAGCACTGAAACACTGAGTGCCGAAACTCAGGACGCTGGGGGGTGATGGGCATCGCCTTATACTTGCATTTTTCAAGCAGCCATTAATCTTCGGGGAGGCGGTGGGGTGATTTGCAGGACTTTAAAGGCAAGCTTCTCAGTTTGTTTGTATTTGTAAATCCCAAGCTTAAAACAGGACACGATGAGGTACAGGGCAGCCAAATTCTTGCTTTGGCAGGGGCAACAAATAACTCGGTTCAGCTTTCTTCGCTGGGGTCTCAAACAGGAAAACAGTCTTAATTTAAAGTTGTAACATCACTGACAGCGTCAGCCAGCCAGCTACACAGATCTCATTGTTTTTTAAGACAGTTGCTCCAATATCTTCTTTTCTTCTCAATCAGGTTGGGTCTCCCAGCTTACACAGTTTATTGCAGCTTTCAGGAGCATGGTAGTAGAGCGATTTTGGCTTGGCCAGGAACATGCTGTCTGGTTTCTCGGTCTCTTCAGCACACACTTAGGCAGTGTAACACTGGACACTCAAATCAGTGAGATTTCTTCATTGCAGGGAATCCCACGGCAAAAGCTTAATGGTTACGCTCTTCAGAAATCATATAGCTGATGGTCAGTAGCTACAGGCTCTATGCAATTTTAACACAGTTCAAAGCTAAACACGGTTACCTTGACAGAGATCTTCAACATGGTCTTTCCGCTTCATTCTGCTTTGGGACAGTCTTATGGCACACTTTTCACTCGAAGAGGGGTCTAGCCTGTGCTCTGGGGGCTGATTCTTCACCTTTATTTTCTATTTTGCCTTCATCTTCTGGGTCTTCATTTTCAGTTTCCATTTTTTAGGGATTTTATCTCAATTAGGCGAGGTGATGATGAACAACTCAGAACGTTGTGGGCAATTTTCCTGCCCCCCCTCTCTCGGCGCGCTAGGCTAACAGCTACTTCTTCGGCCTTACACTCTCACGCTCCCACGCTTTGTTAAAAGCCAGACTGTCCTGCAACATTTTTCTAATTAACAGCCTCAGATCTTGTTTTTTTTTCCTCTCAGCTCGACCTTGAGCTTTTTGCTTTTTTCTCTTTCTATTCTGAATCTTTTTAAAAAAACCTTTTTCCTTCTTTGTTTGACATACATCTCAAGGGGGTGCAAGGTTTGCTTCCCCCACCACCCATAGCCTCCCTCTTAAATTGAAGACAGACACAATTAGGGAATGGGAATTGGTCAGTGAGTAAGGGGTCTCACTGGCCGACACAAGAGGATTTTTCACACCACGCACTTTGCTACTGGCCTGGGCACCCGGACGGTCAATGGTATGCTTCAGAAACCGCAGTAGCCACTCACACAATCATCAATCTCTCCACTACATCCATATGTCCCTGCCACCCACTTTTCCCACTTTTTACCAGAGCGGAAAACGGCTTCCTCAGCTTCCTCAGCTTCCTACTGAGTACTGGCGTGCTGGGTACTGGCGCCCACTCGGGGGGGTGATCAGGCCCCCCTTCTACCCGCAAGGAGTAGGTTCTTTTGTATACGTATACCACCAACACTGACCTTCTTCATAAGGCGGGGCCCTCTTTTTTTCTGCCCAGTGGCCTTTCTCCCTAAAGGCGGGGCCCTCTTTTTCCCATATACTTGCCTTTCTCCTGAAGGCTTCCAATGTGGGTTTCAACTCAATTGCAGTTGCGATACAGGCAGGGCTCAAGTTCCTTCCTCCGCTTCCCAAGGTTCTCTTGCCGCTTGCTGCCGTTTGGGCGGTCCCGGCGCAGGCTTTCTCCCATTCACTCGACAAAAAGGTCGGTGGCACCAAGAAAGGGAGGCATGCGCCGAGCTCGTCTTCCCGGTGCGGCGATCAAGAGCAGGCAACTGCCACCTGTCTGGCTCAGAGCCTGCCACATCCGAGTCACGGCACCATTTATGTTGCAGAACCCAGAGTCAGAGAGACCACGGAGTGAAGGAAAAAGAGATTCTTTATTTAACGCGCGGGCTTAAGGCTGGAATCGTTTCCAAAGAGCCAGAAGCCCCGATTTACATTAGCACATTGGTTTTATAGACATTGTGACATATATGAAACGGCTCCTCCTCTCCCTCCCGCATGGGGTTGCAATCCTCAACATTTCTTCTCTTAGCACTATTGTTTATAATACAAGAACTGGGTTATAGGGTAGCCATGATAAGGAGAGAACAGAAGAGAACAGCAGAGAACACGATATACAGCTGTATGACCTTTGACAAGATAAGGAATTCCTGTGTCTCATCAGCTTACAACAATATATTCAAAGGAGAAAGAGCTCAGCAAGAACGTGAAGCATGAGACTGCATGAGGCTACTTAGTCTGACCCCCGATATGGCTGCTACAGGCAAGGATCAAGTAAGCAGGTGGTCGGCCATACAGATGAAAGCACCTTGTCCACTTCATCAGGAGGAAGAAGCTGGAACTGATCCCACAAAACTGGTTTGCCACAGGCCGCCTCTTGCTTACTAACTGTATCCACAGCGTGCAGAGTAACACACCTAATCTGATCAATTTTATCTGTAAAGTGCCTTGCCAAGGCCTCACAGGAGGCCTTAGAATGCTCCAGTGATTCCGGAGCCACAGGACCGACCAGGCTCCAGACCACTTGGAACAGCCTCCTGGGACAGCACTCTGCAGTCGCGATGGAGGCAGCATAATATTCCTTTTTTGCTGCCTTCACCGCCACGTGATAGGCTGAAGATACAGCTCTAGCCCGTGTCTGATCGTCTTTGGAGCGAGACTTCTGCCACCGGCGCTCTAGCCGTCTCACCTCCTGTTTCAGAGCTCGTAACCGCGGATTGAACCATGGTGCAGTCCGAGCCCTGTTCAGGGGGAGAGGGCGTTTCGGAGCCACCCGATCTAATGCCCCAGTGATTGCGGCATTCCAGCCACCCACTAGGGTCTCGACCAAGTGGCCGTTGGCGTGCCCCAGAGAATCCCCAAGTGCGTTCAGGAATCCATTTGGATCCATAAGACGCCTGGGGCGGACCATTTTAATGGGTCCTCCACCCCTGCGGAGGGGTTGTGGAACCGAGAAGTCCAACGTCACCAGATAGTGATCTGACCATGACAAGGGGGTGGTGGATATACCCCCGACTTCCAGATCACTCCCCGCTTCTCCAGAAACAAACACAAGGTCTAGTGCATGACCGGCTACATGGGTGGGCCCAGTTAGAATATGGTGCAGCTCCTAGGAGGCCATGGTCTCCATGAAGTCCCGAGGTGCTCCTGTGAGGATGGCCTCGGAATGTACGTTGAAGTCCCCCAACACCAATAAGTTAGGGGACTGTACACGCACATCAGAGACCACCTCAAGCACCTCGGCCAGGGAGTCAGTCATGCAGCGGGGTGGACGGTACACGAGCAGAATCCCCAGACTGCCCTTCGGGCCCAACCTCCAGTACATGCACTCAGCAACCTTGGTCTCTCGGAGAGGGGGTCTGGTGAAGACCAAGGACTCTCGGTAGATAACAGCCACTCCCTTTCCCCTATCCCCAGCCCTCGGCTGCTGTGCATACGAAAATCCAGCTGGACACATGGCTGCAAGGGTTGGAGCAGCAGCCTCGGCCAACCAGGTCTCCGTAATACATGCCAGGTCTGCACCCTCATCCAGGATCATGTCATGGATGAGGGAGGTTTTCTGGGTAACAGACCTGGCATTGCAGAGCAGCGAACGAAGGCCAGAAGATGGGGTCACGCCTCCCCCAACCATCCTTTGGCTCTGGACAGGCCCGGAGCAGGGGACAGATATTACACATCTCTCCCTTGTTCCCCTTACCTGGCATGGCCTGCCCCTAGCGCTCCGCCAGCGCCTGCTGCCCAGCCTCGGTATGTTCTGGCCCCCAACGCTCCCCCCACTGCCTCCATCAGGTGGACACATGCCCCCTCGCTCATGCCTATCAGGCAGGCTACCCACCCCTAAAAACACAACAAAATCCCCCAGAAAAACAAAACAAAACAAAAAACAATTAAAAATCCCATTAAAAATAATGCCAGGCAGGAGTCCACAGGGAGGCCTGGTCGTCGTGGTGGTGGTGGTGGTGGTGGTGGTGGTGGTGGTGGCGGCGGCGGCGGCGGCAGCAGCAGCAGGCCCAGCAGCGGCAGGCACTCCCCTGGTGGTGGTGGTGGTGGCTTCTCCTGCAGGCCCTGGCTCTCCCAGGCCACCTCAGCCAGCCAGCTTATGTAGCCCCTCCAGGGAGGGGCAGATGGAGCAGCACAGCTGGCTCGGTACCTGGGGGCCTGGTCCTGCAGGGACTGGCGGTCCGCCAGGCAGAAGTCCACAGGGAAGGCCTGGTGGTGGTGGTGGCAGCGGCAGCAGCAGCAGGCCCAGCAGCAGCAGGCACGCCTCTTCCCCGGTGGTGGTGGCTTCTCCTTATATATTTTCTCCTTATATATTTTCATGGATAATGACTTGGATCTGGGTCCAAGTCCCAACTGTGCCATAGGTTCATGATGTGGGTTTTCACAAGTTTCTGACAGGTTCAGTTCCCTATCTGTAAAAATAGCAATTAACTGACCTCCCTCTCAGTCTTGGTTTGAAAGAGAGCCTAATATGGACTGTAAGGCTTTCCTTCCTCTTGTTAGCATAACTAATTGCTAAATCACAAGTGTTTGAAACAGTAGCACAACATGGAGGCATAGAATTTCTTTGGGTTTTGTGAGTTGCCCTTGTTGAAATCTTAATATGCGCTAACACATTCTGGATTAGTGTGGATTGAAAAGAGTCTTCATGTGGCCCTCAAACAATACTGAAACATTGTGGTGCGTGCATGAAAATGCTTATGTGTGGAAGCATGATAAAAGCTCTCTTAATTTGCCAAATTCCATAATGGTGATAAACAGTAGAGGCAGCAATTTTAAGTGGAGATGGCTCTACTCACTAACAAGTTTCTGTGTTAAAAAACTAGCTTGTCTGCTGAACTTAACTGGTAAAGTTTTGCTCTAAAGAGCCTAATCCTAAGGGGTTGCTTTTTCTGTTTCCATAGTGTGCCTTAATGGTGGTTGATTTCTTAAATCATTGTGTCTCTTCAAACAAAATCACTTTTTTGCTTTGTGTTTGCATGGATGATGCTTTGTACTCCAGCTTTAGAATGTCAGATTGGATAAACCGGAGGAGCTAATTTTAACATAGGTGCTACTTTATGAGCTCCTCCCAGTGGTCTTTGTCATCCTGTTCCTATCCTCAGGCCAACTGTTATCCCCAAACCTTATAAAGTCTCTTGGAGCCTCCTCCCCTAATATACCATGCCTTCTACTATTATCCACTTGTCTTGGTCCTTTTGTATGCTTAAAATTCCAGGCAGAGCACCACAGTTCTCAACATTCCAGTGATTATCTTGATTGTTTTCTAAGAGTCAACCTGCTGTAACGAAGAGTGTGCTGGATTGCCTAGACCCAGGTTGAAAACCCCTCTGAGCAATGAAGTTCACTGGGTGGGGGGCCTTGGACTCTGTGGTGAAGGTGCAGGATGCAAATGTAATTAATAAACTTGGTAATTTGCCTTAAGGGAAAATGTTGGGTTAATCTAACCAGGCTTTTTCTTTGGGCAATATCCAGTTTGGCATTAGTGCCAGTGTAAATTATGTTGTGCTAGCGTTAAGTCACCTCTAGAGCAATATTGTGCCAGGAAATGTTATTGGTGTTGAGCTAAAAGTCGTGTACATTAGTGTAACACAATATATATTAATTGTGCCAAATAAAGTACTGCCCCCTTGCTTCATTTTAGGAGAAATCCTAAGAATTCCAGCCCAAAGGAAATCAAGAATGTTTGTACAGAAATCTTCTGTTTAGTTATGTCATTGGTATCACTTTTATTCCAGTTGTTCAAAAGGAATTCCAATGGTAGTTTTGCTGAAGTTCTGCTCAGAGGGGGACAATATTCCAGATGCCCATGCCCTTGCTGACTACCTTAATGAATGGCTCCAACTGACTGTAAACCAAGTAAGTGTGTTTGATCCATGGCAAACGGTAGGTTTTTTAGTTTGGGGAGATTGCTCTAAAGTGAAACTGTAATATTTCAATGTATGAATATTATTGAAAGGGCAACGAATACGGCATGTTTCCAAAGACAGTGATAACTAGGGCTGGCTAGTTGCTAATTGAGAATACTATCATTTGTGCATAGTGAGGCAGGAATGAGGCTTTGATGAATTGCCTAGATCAGTGGTTTTCAAACTTCTGAAGTTTGTTCCACATCAGTTTTCCTAAGAATCCTGTTTATTACAGATGATTCTGCGGCATGTTCTAGGGTGCATGCTTATTTCTGTGTGAGGTACTTGCCAGGCTTGCAGGCCTGACAACTTGATTGTGGCCCTAGGACACACTGCAAGCTGCATATTGCTGAGGAAAGATTTGTAGTCATGGGCAAGTTATCTCTCAGGGAAACCTCTCTGCTATGAATGATCTCCTTATTTAGGCACTGCAAAGTTCATCACAACATTTTGAAAATGGCTAGCATAGGCTAACTGGTATTTGCAGAACCTCCTTGATGCAAGAGTATACAAAGGCATTTATTTGGGTTAATGTAATTCTACTGTTTGAAAATAACTTATATTTTTGAAATCAGCAGAGTGGCAGTTCTTCAGTTAAATGTTCCAGATGGAAAATACCAAGTTCTTGGAAACTACTCTTTGGCAGTGGACTCCCGCCTGCACTGTTTTAAATCTCATAGTTTTTTATAGCCCACTTGTATAAAATCTAAGTTTTCGCATTTGGATTCTGAAATGAGCAACAACAGCATGTATGAAACTAAATGGCCATGATTTATTGCCACCAGTATTTTAAGATACTGTGACAAGCTAAAGAAAATTATATCATAGAACTGTAAAAATGGAAAATGTGTTAAATAAATCAATTTGCAAGTTTCTGGTTTTAACTATTGAGACGTTCAAGGCTTTTTTTCAGTATAATTCAGATATTTAAATAATTCTGGCCTTCCCAATGCAATTAAGGAAAATCCAGATTGTAATTAGGAGCACCGAGTTGGAAAAGTATACCTTTTCCCATTCCTTGGCACGTTAGTATGAGGTAAGTAACATATGTTCAGACTTGACACATGTAAAGGGGTCATGGGCTTGTTGGAAAGGAGGGGGGGACATTGAATCATGGGGTGGTATCTTGTAAATTCTGGCACAAAGTAATGGAGCTGATTAAGGAGATCATGGGCTATCATATTTGACCAGGCTCAGTCTTGTTGAGTGGGGGCTTGAAATATGAGGTCGCTTATACAGTATATACAAAGATCTGTTACATGCACAAAGCTGTATCGTGCAAGAGCAGGAAAATGCTCAAGCATCTACAGTGTCAAAGTTTCTTTATGGTTGTAGTGTCCAAACTTTACATGCTGAAAGCCAGCTGCTCTTCTGTAGGCAGCTCAATTATTCAAAGGAAAATATTTTTCTTAAATCTAGCTGAGTTATGTAGATACTAGCTGAGACTGTACTCAGACCAAAGTTGTCATTAGCTCTCCTTCAGATGTTCAGAGGTTAGTACCATCCATGCACAACAGGAACATATCAGCAGACTAGATGAAGCCTGAAAATGTCCAGAAGTACCCCCAAAAAACATGAAGGGAAAAAAAGCCCACCTACCCAAACAGTCCTGTGAGGACTGAGTTTGCTTAGTAGCTAAGGAATGCCAACTGATTGGGGTAAGAAAACCAGGCAGGAGAGGATCATGGGGTTGAGCATGACTGACTGGAACAGTGAACCGGACCATTCCACATTGCCATATCTTGTTGTTCATGTGTGAAATGTACAAGTTTTATTTTGGTGACACATTTACTGTCCCACGCACCCTGTCATTCCAATGCATTTTTATGCAGTAGGAGCTGCAGTATATTTTTACATCTAACATTAGTTATTTCTAAAGAATAGGAATCTTTCTACCTCTTAAGCAAAGACTGATTCGAATACGTGGTTGTAATTCTGATTTAAAAAAATTAGTACTCATACTGCTTCCCTAATTTCTAATACAAGTTTGACCTATCAGGGTATAACCCAGTCAGAATTGCATCACTTAGCCAGCCTTGCTCTCCTACTACGTTTTCTTTTTACATTATAATAAACCTAAGCAGTTTAGTGCAGATTTTCCCTGTAGTCAACACTGTTTAGATCTTGCACCTTCTGTCTTGATTGTGTATAATCATATGATTATGTTCTGCTTGATACAGTGTTTCAAGAAACATGTTCCTGAAGTATAAGGACCACCGGATATTTTATCTCACCAATTTGGACTGCTCACCAATTTGAAGGCCCACTCAACAGGTTTTGTCCATCTTTACAACAGTAATGGTTCCAATAGATGGAAACTTTTTCTCTTCAGAGAGAGGTGTGACCTCTTTCACCGAGCCTTTACTCTTTTTCTTATGACTTTTAAAAAGCTGGCTTAATTTCATTATTTTCAGTTTGATATTTTTACTGTCAACAGATTTGAGGCCCCACCAAAAAGTATTTTTAAAAATTAGTCTTCCCATTCAGAATTATAAGTTACTGTGTATGAATTGTTAACTTTATATACTGAAGGACAAGTGGTCAGCAATAGCAACACTAGACATTTATTGGACTGTGGCAGTAAATCTTTTACTCTGAAGAACCTACAATTGTGAATACACATATCTAAAGGACAGTAAGCAGTTAACCATGGGTAGTAGAGATAGTCCATGCTACTTATGCCCTAATAAATTATACCAGGAAGTTTGAGGAATCAAATTTCTCAAAAGTAGTACCAGTAGCCTTCTTGGAGGTAGGGAAAAATACAAACAACAGTATGTCAATTAAAAAAAATATTTAATGCTGCCAAAAGTATAAAAATACAGTAAGAATGGCAGTACAATGTACTTTCTAATGTTATCTCTTACACCTTTCTACAGTTGATACAAGCTTAAAACACTTAAGACAAATTATTTTGCAAAGTCTCTTGCTGGTGATGTACTTCATTCCCTGGTTGTTTACGTTGTAAACAGATATTTATGAGGCCACCTGGGTATTGCTCAGACCTCACTTTTGTTCCTGAAGAGGAGTGATGTCCTGTTTTGCAGGCCAGTTGTGTGTAATTATAGCTGCAGAATATTCACAAGTCTTGGTGGTTAGGTGTCGGTCACTCTCGGCCTACAGACACACAATGTAAAAGAGTAACAGGTTCAGTATATGCAGATGTATAATGCTAAAGTTTTAGTTTCACTGCAAAACAAAATGGGAGAACATCCAAAGTGATCCAATGGAATAAAGAGATGAAGACTCAGGATGCTGAAAATATATGTGGTTTTATTCCAACAAGAAGCCCTACATGTTTTGGCCCCGAGTCTTCTTCAGGAGTTAGTTTTATTTATATAAATGCCTGCAGAGATCTCTGAAAAAGGTAGTCTCCAAGATGAATCCTGCAACTGGATTCATCTTGCACTCACAGGATTCGTCTTGGAGACTTATCTCTAAGAGATCTCAGCATGCGTGTGTGTGTGTGTATATATATATATATTATTTTTTTAAAAAAAAACCCTAGCTCCTGAGGAAGGCCCATATTCATGGTTGAAATGTGTAGGGCTGCTTCTTGGAATAAAAGCACATATTTACAGTTCTACGGCAATTGCAAAAACCCTCATGTTTTCTGAAAGTTAAATGAAGGCCTTACTGATATTGATCAGTTCCTGCAGTAGTAACATAGGGTATGTTGTATGTTATATATGCACGTGCATATGTATTCCCTGCCCTAAAGAAAATACCTTTCAACTTGTTATGAGAAGGCACTATAACACCCATGCTTCCATTAATGTCTCTCTTGAATGAGGAGAAAACAAGGTAGTTTACCAACTATTTTCCCTCTAAGATAAACCCCAAGTGTACTTTAATTAAAAGAAAAGTGGATTGTGGAATGGAAGTGTACTAATAATGGTTTATTCTCCTGCAATGTCAGTGATCATATCTTAGAAATGAAAGCTAAATGAAAAGCTTAGTGTTACCATGACTATTACAGGGGCAAGAGCAAATATGGAGAATCAAGATACCAGCCTTTGCATTAGCATTGAGAAGCAGGCACGTGTTTTTAAAAATGTTTAGTAATCTTGATACTGAATTGATAGTGGCTTACAAGGAGTAACTTGAATAACTTTGTTTAAATTACAAGAGCAAATCCCGAGCTGAATGTTCAATGATTACACTTTTCAAGGCAGAAAAACAGTACAGTTAATCTGTCATTTAGTGATACTTGATTAACAACCTCCAGAGGTGAGGACCAGAGATGGAAGAGACTAGCTGACAGAAAAAGGCAGGAGCCTGGACAACATACACAGCTACTAAAAGAATTGCAAAACCTAGAAAGATGGGGTAAATGAACCAGGATCTCCAGTTTTGTTAGGGTCACTACCCACTTCAGGATAGAACCAACTTCCTTTCCCCCTACAAGACCATTCGTCTCTAGCAAAGCAGCTACACTACCAAATACTAGCCAGGCCTGCTGTTCTCTGCAAATGCTTCTTCCACAGCAGCCTGACACATTGGGAGAGGTTGGACAATCATAATTAGGCTTAATACTCAGAAATGTGAACCAACATTTTACCAGCATACCCAGGCCCTTTGTGCTAATCACACTTAAAGCAGGAAGCTTCTAGTTAACCATATAGTTTCCTATTTTGCCCAAACCAGGAAGCTATGGTTACCAGCTTTGAAGTCAGGATGTTAAATCAATTTCTAAACCATGGTCTAATAACCAGGCTTGTTCTGAAGCTTGGTAACCATAGTTTCCTGGTTCAGACAAAATAGGAAACCATAGTTAAGTGAACGTTTCCTGGCTTATTTGAGCTGTAAAGGGAGAAGCAAAAGGGGTTGCATGCACAGACAGGGCTCATTCATATCTCGGCTAATTAAGCCAAGATATGATTGTAAAAATGTCGTCATTAAGTCAATTACTAAAGCAATGTATGTAATGCGCTATTTTCCACATACAGCAGCTGTTTTTATAATTTACATACATATTGGGGTATGTGCTTATCTGTTAACTCCAAGGGCTCCTGTCTGAAATCCTGGAGAGCTTCTGCCAGCCAGGGTAGACAATACTGAGATGACTTTGTAAAAGGCAGGTCCCCATGAGACTCGGGTCGGTATTATATAAGAGTAGTAAAAGATAATAGGATGCCTTAGCTGATATTTATGTGCACACAGGCCTTCAAGTGTGCCTAAAGAAGAACTTTGAAGCCTAGCAAATCATTCTATTGTGCTTCATATATAACGGAAGTCCATATGCATGGAAATCCTGAAAGCTTTGATCGGTACCTTTCAAGAGTTTGTTTTGCACCATTTCACCATTCAAACATTCAGTTACCCATATGGAAAGTAAGAGTTAAGAATGACAGTATCAAATATGGGGTAGCATTTGAGACTTAAGAATTGCCTAGACTCCCAAGTATAACTCATTATACAACAATTAAAACACTTCTGGTAATTTTGCAGTGGACAGTTTTTAAGGGTATGAGGCAAAATTTAATGCGGTTTCATCTGGACACTTATGCTGTAAAGGATACACAGAGGTTCCTAGTATCCACTTCAATACTTGCCATTCCCCCAGGAAAAGGTTCTTACAACATATACAGTAATTCAAGATTCCTCAAGTTGTTTCATTTATCTAACCACATTGAAAGGCTTGGAGTTAAGAGTTTTATATTTTGGGGGTGTTGACTTGGGTCATTGACCCACCAACCTTATTCTGTGTCCTGAACCATCAAGTATGTTTAATATTACTTGCAAGTAATATTAATCCAAGTATTGTTTAATTGTCTTAAGTATACTATAGTTGTTGCAAATCATAATCACATTTTACCATCAAGCAGTAGGTCTAGTATTATTCCCACTACATAGTTTATCCCATAGGCCAACAGATGAGAAAAATAGTATTCAGTAGTCCTTTTCCATCTCCATTTTTCCTTTCCTGAAAAAAGAAATCCTGTATTATGGCCATTTCCTTCTACCTATAAACACTTCTGATATGGCCTACAATTTCTGTTTTTAGAACCTATAAGTTTGTCATGTGTTGTCTGCACCCATTACAAAGGATACTTAAATATTGCAAGGAATAGGACTCAAATCAAATGAGACACAAATGTTTTCTCATTTAATGGCATGTTTGAACTTGAAACACAAGCTATGGCTTCCAACAACAGCTGTAGTCTTAATACAGGTTCCCTTCAGAAAAGTCAGCTTGAGATTCAGAACCCAATCTCCCAGTAGTCTCATAAAAATTAAACATTTTCAAGTTTTTTAAAATGGTAACTACAAGCATAAATACATGAATGCAACTTACAGGCTGGGTTTACACAACACTAACTCATGGTATGGATGTTAAACTCTGGGTTGTGTTCTGTGAACAAGCCATGGTTCGTTAATTACAAACAATGCTGAAGGAAAACCCATGGTTTGTTGGGTTGTGACGTTTGGGTTGTTTAAACCATGGGGTGTCATTACGTGTGAATCCAGACTCATGGGTTCATCGCTTGCTTCACCAGGCTACAATGGAAGTGAGCAACAGTGATAAACGCTTGCCGCTGTACATGCCAGTGCTACAGCATCACAAAGACATTTGGGATACAGGGAGAGAATGGGCAAAGGAGGAAATAACCCAGGGATTGAGGAAATGGACCGTGGTTTGTTAGATTATGTGGCAGACAAAGCCCCAGATGGCAGGGTCACTATGGCTTAAAACAGGACGAGACCAGCATTGCTTGTGTCATCTGAACCAGGATGCATGGCTTGAGAGGGGGAAACCTCAAATAACCCAACAACAGGCTATGGATTATTTGACGGTTGTTTTCTCCTCAAACAAGCCATGCTGCCTGGATCTGAATGACTTGACAAGCCATGCCCAGGCATGTGATTAGACAAATGGTGCCTGGCTTTAAAAAAGCTACTGCAGCTTAATCATGTGAACCAGGTCATCCTCTAGGTAGATCAACCAACCATGGGTTGATCATGGGTTAAATAAGTCATGGGTTAGCATTCTGGGTGGACCAGGTCACAGAGTGGAAATTGAGAAGTGGCCCCTACCGGCTAACATCAAATATCTCAAAGGGCAATTCACTACATCACTAAGTTGGGAGGGGCGGAGCTCAATCAAACAGCACCTGCTTTGCATGCAGAAGGTCCCAGGTTCAATCCCTGGCATCTCCAAGTAAGGCTGAAAAAACTCCTGCCTGAAACCCTGGAGAGCTGCTGCCAGTCAGTGTGGACAATACTGGCTAGACAGACCAAGGGTCTCACTCCATATAAGGCAGCTTCCTATGTTCCTAAGTTGGGAACTGTGATGTCGGTGAATTTCCAAATCATTCTTGAAATGTTGAGGATCGATGCATCAATAACTAATGCATATGCTATGTCAGAGAAACTTGTACAAAATGTAACTTTTAAAAATACATTTACAAAAAGTCATATATATATATAAAATTCATTTTACGTCTGGATATTATAAACAGCGGATGGTATATTACACAAATCTAACTGTTCTGCATTCAGACTATAATACCACATTTATTGCTTATATGAGGGATACGTGACTGCATTGGTAGTTCAGTCTACAAGATCTAGTGGACTTTCATTTTAAGTACTACATACATAGTTGCTGAAAAATGTGCATTAGTTTACCTAACAAGAGCGTACAATTTTATTCCAGGTGGCAGTTTGGTTTCAGAAGTACCTGCAGTGAAAAGTCCTGAGACAGTGACTAGTGATCAGGTCCTCGTGTATTGTGCATTACAGGATTACTGCATTAATTTTAGATGTAGGAGTTCAATGCTGCAAGTTAAATTCCCACTAGTGAACTTGCAGCACACGTATTCCATGAACGATGGCAGAAATCTTGGACCCAGTAATACTCACTTTGTCCCATTGAAATCAGTTGGATTTAAGCTTTATATTAGTAGATGCATGACAGCGTAAGCATTCACTTACATGAGAGCACCTTGGAAGTACAATTTCCAGCAAGAATAAACTGCAATGAAAATGGCTGAACCAAACCCAATCTTAGTGAGAATAGGTTTCCAATATAACCACCTTTTTCTTTTTCTTTCAGCCTCACTCAGCTTATGTTTCATCTGCTGCACCATCTGTGCTGTGTTAGATTTTCTGTCCTCTCTCACCCGTTTCCGAAAAGCACTAAAAAGCAAAAACACCTGTGTCAGACTAACACGCTCTTGCTTAACAGTGCAAGTCAGGTAGTAGTAACACAACAGAAAACAACAGAAGAGACAAGATTAAAAAATAGTTTATATTGAATTAAAGTTTAACCATACCAGCTTAAACCACTAAAATTTAGCCCTATGAAGGAAGTCTTAGTACTTCTGAAGAAGTTTTGACATATCTCCAGAGAGAAAGAAGGAGTTCTACAAATGGAAAGGAGCATCCATCAAGACCTTTCTGTATTAGAAGACAGGACACACAAAGGACCAAGTTATGATCCTTTCCCTGTTGCTGCTTGCATGCTTACAAGCAGAGCCATGATTTAGAGATGTGGATACTCTTCAGAAGTACCTTCGTATAATAAGTATTTTGTACTCTGAAGTCAGTAGTGAGAAGCAGCTCTCAGGTATCAATATAACAGTCATCCATCTGTTATGGGAATTCTCCAAAGGAAAGTGGGCCAAGTTATTTAAGGTATATAGGTTAAAACCAGTTTCTTGAATTGTACCTGGAAACAAGGGTCAGTGTGGAAAGTGAATCACTGGCATAAAGTGATCCCAGAACTATGACAGAAAGTAGACTGGTAGCTGGGGAGTGGGGCACAGGGAAGGATCAATTTCTGCTCCAAAGGTTATGCTAACAAGTTATATTTAGCACATAGTAAAGTTAAGTATCTCTAAACAAAATTTAAAGTTTGTACACTTTAACTAGCTGTTTAAACGAGCTCAAAAAGGGAAGACAAACCTTATCCTGGGGTTTGACATTTAAGATAGTATCGGTGTGCTGCTTGTAGGTATTATTCAAGTTGATACAGTATGCAACTTGAATAGTAAATTGCTCCTCTATCTATGAAAGGCTATTTCCACCAACTCACCTCTTCAGCTATAGGCCCCCATACCATTCTCAAGCCCCCCACCCCCCACTGAATTGCAGAGGGAAAAGGGAGACTGGAAAGACCCTTTCCATGAATAAGAACTCTTCCATTCATGGAAGAAATGTTAGGGTCCAAGCCTAAACATATTTAATTTCATGCCTGAAAGTTAATTCACGTGTGGCAAACAGAAACCCTCAACATGCACTAGGGCATGTATACCACTTACACCATGTGATGTCTACTATACATATCTATGCCTATTTCCTGCAGTCTTTCGGGGGGGGGTGTACCTATGCGCCCCACAATAAACTTTTGTGCACAGTTGCACATAGGCCTATTGCCCTACTACTAATCTAGGATTTCTGCAAAGCAGATGTGTGTACTGATCTCCAAGTACTATTTAGCAAGAGGTGAGGTGCACATATGTGATGGGATAACAAAGATGTCTGGTTCAGAGATAAAGTCATTGACTCTGAGGGACCAGATCCACTGCAAAGGAGATCCATTCCTTGGTGACTAGATCATAGGGCCATTTTACACATGAATATTCTATATTAATATCATCCCTCTACAAAGTGCATGTACACCACATTGTGTAATATATACCAGCCTCTCACATCTCAACTGTTGCTCCCCACATACATATAGCAAATATACATGTTCATTTGTAACACATAACAGTGACTATGTGGGGTACATGCAATTTCATCTACCAAGGTTCAAACACTGACCCTACTCATGATTTGCCTAGTTAAATATTATGTCTGAATACCCAAACCATAAAGAATGACCACAAATTAGGATTCAAAATCATAGCTTGAAGTGGGATTGCATTAACTATGGCTGAGTGTTGCACCTGCACTAAGCAAAATATGGTTAAGGCAGTTTCCCCACTTTTTTGCTTGCAAGTCTTGTTGGCATTGCTATCCAAGCCTTCTGCAGCCAAGGTGTAATTTGTCAAACCCTGCCAAGATTTCAAATTACAATAGTATACACTTAGGGCCATGATTAAAGGCTAGAAAACATTGTTAGCAGTACTTAAGAGTTATGCATTAATGACTGCATCATGATAATATAAAGTAGGCCTTATATTGGGGAAGAATTTCAACAGAACACATCCTGCATCTTTTAAAAAACTCTGCAACTTTAGGGGCTGGAAGCTTCCTTTCTCAATAAGCAATCAAAGCTGGAATTCTCACTTCTGAAATATATTTATTTATTGTGAGTAGTTTTATACTGCCTTATGATCACAAAAAGAACAAATCAACTGAAGTGTAAATTCTGAACTATGTGTCATATTTGTAAAGTACAGAAAAAGAGACTGCTTGATTGACTGACTATCACACTCTGATGCAGCAGAAACTTTCACATGTCTTTAGGAGTAGTCCCATATAGAGTGTACTACAGTAGTCTAATGCCAAGGTTAACTGACATGAATGGCAGTCAGCGGTATAAATCTCATAAAAAAAAGGAACAGTCATCAGATAGTATAGGTTAAAGAATGGCTTTGGCCACTGCCCGGTTTTCAAGCTATTATAAAAATGATACTCACTTGTCAGCACTTGCATCTGCAACATTTTGTATTGTAGGAGACAGATCATCATTTAAGTTCTTGGCTTGCTCCTGATTTTCCAGTTCCACACTGTTCCCATTCCACGTCTCTGTAGTTAGCTTGGCTAGGTGTGGAGGAGAGCATTCAGAACTTGGTGCTTGGTCCTCTTTTGAGAGTGCTTTCCACTGATTCTGAAAATGACAAGTACAACTATTTTCAGAGTTAAGCTGCAACACTGTTACACATGAAAAAATTAGTTCATGAATAACACTAGTGGCTAACTTTTCCCCATGCACTATTTTATTTACAAGATGTATAAACCGCTCTATATCTAAAAGGATTCCTTAGGAATGAACTGTAAATAAAAACAATTTTAAAAAATCAAAAACACTTAAAATCAAGTTATATCAACAAAATCAATACCTGTTCTTTGGTTCTAACTCTGACTCCAATTACAGTGTGGTTATCACAAACAATACTATTTTGCATTTTTAATTAATGGCCACACAGGCTCCTGCAAGTAATTCTCATGACATCTTAAAATAGACAGCTGTTTTAAAAAGTTTTTAAAAAATCCCTGCCTGTGCAATGTAGTCATAATTTTTAAATCTGTGCTCTCTACCAGAAAACAGCAGTTTCTAGCACTTAATGGACTTTTCTGTTTTAACCCCCATTCAGTGCTGGAAAAGTAGTATTTGGAAAAAAGAAATCCTGTATTATGGCCATTTCCTCAGAGCCTAGACAACCAAGTGTCAGATTTTTCCAGTTCTGCCCCCAGTATGCTCTCCACATCATAGAATGCCACCTTATATTTGCCTTCATATCCTGACCATAAGTCATCTTGCACTCCAACATTAGCCAAATCCACCCAATCCACTAACATCCCAGATGTGTTCCTTTGCACTCTGGCACTTATGAGAATTTATTACAGTACTAAGTGTATAGTTTTTCTGTTTAGTTGAAATCATTTAATCCTTAATTCTTTACAGCACTGATTGAAATAAACTACAGATACGGGCATCTTTGTCTTGTTCATTACAAAGAACTCTAAAATTCTATTTGTTATTTTTAACAGTAGGATAGTGTTCTTCATGCAAGGGAAAGCTAATCCACATCTAACATTAAGCAGACAGGCTTCTATTTATGCAGCAGGACTGCCCCTTACTGTCCTCCCCTTGTACACTCACCCCATGTGTATGCACATTTTTGCTCCTAACTCTCTGGAGCATTTTCAGAGGGGGCAGGGGGCTCCGGGGAGGAGGGGGAATCCATTCCACCAGCAGTTTGCATTCTGTTGGTGGATGGAAATGATTGGATATAACCCATTGCTTTCTCATCAAGTACCTCTTCAGTAGGATGTACTGTTATGATATCCCATCACATCAAGGTAAGTCATCCCTCTGAGCATTTAAGGACTTTTAGGGAAAGTTTTTTCAAGACTGGAAAGGTTTGGTTGGTTCCAGAAGAATATGCAAAAACATGCCAACAACTTATTTGTATTAAAATACATTAATACATAATAATGACAATGCTATGCAACAGGACAGGAATAGAATTTTGATCAACATTTCATTGTGCTTTTTAGGAGAGCCAGAAATCTTCTCTTTAAACATTAATAAAAGGATTCAGATCCTCGACAGTCTTACTGTGTTACGGTATTATTTATTATGCCAGAAGACCTAGAAGTACGCAACTAGCTATGCAGTAAAGTAAGTATATTATACTATTACTCAGCACCAAAGCAATATAAAGTAGGAATGGGTGGTATCCAATTAAGCCATCCTGATGACAGAACAGCTTTGTCAGCTCCACATGCAGCCTCAAGATCTGCTGGAGGGTTGGGGGCTCTCTGGAACAGAGTTTGGGGAGGTATGGGGGGCAAAAGTCACATTAAGTGAGCAAAAGTGTTAGACTTCCCCCAATGAGCAGATACCACATTTTGATAAGAGTTCTTAATAACTTTACTAACTCAGAAGTACTACATTAAATTAAATTTCCTCAGACTTTATAACAAGGCCAGGATGAGACAGAGAAAGTTCAACTGCCCATGGATTTCTAAGTTTATTTATTCTGTAATGTAATTTAGTCTCCAATACCAGAACATGATCATCTCAGTAGAACAGTGATCCACCCAGAAAAGGAGCAAATACATGTCAGATAACTTAGTACAATTACCTATTATCATCTATATGCATAAGCCCTAAAAACAGTTCAAATTGGCTTATGAATTGTATCACGAACTCTCCAACGTGACCAATTTAAAGAGCAGTCCATTTACTCTAAACATTTACCTGTATATTAGAATCACCCATTATGTATTTTGCTCCTTCTATTACAGCCATGTATGAAAATCGTAGCTGATCAGGGGTCTGGATAAGTCCCATTCGATATTTTCTCATATTCAGTAATACTTGTTTAATGTCTACAGAAAATGGATATTTTCTTTTTTCCATCTGTGAAAGAAAAACAGTAACTAGTTTTGGTAGCAGTACTACAGATTAGGGACAGAGAGAAGGCTGTTTTCAAGTCAAATATTTTCATGCATTCATTTCAGTTTAATTCCCACACCACCATTATAAAAAACTGAGATCACAATGTTGATATTCTAAGATGATGCTCAGGCCTCACTGACCATTTGGTCTTTCACTGGTAGGAGTATCAACAATTTAAAAAACCACAGGCAACAGAAAGGTGAAGTTAAATATACACAATCCAGTATTTGCCATACTTTATCCCATATCTTTTGCTCTATTGTTATCCTAATATCTCCCCATATTATTTTCACTCCATCTGAGATTCTATTTCAATAAAATATGAATACATTTTCAAAACTAATCCTTTTGTATTAACCATATGTTCCAATAATATACCTTCAAATTTTGTCGTATTTCTAGTCACGCTTTGTTTTACTAAAGGATTTGTAATAAGATAATGTATTTGATGAAGAAGCACCCAATTCATTTGCATTCCCAATTCATATGATATCTCAGTTTGTTAAACCAGTTCCCTGTGATGTTTAAACTGGGAAATTGTGGTTTCAGCGATCCCTACAAACCAGGATCAAACCATAGCCTGCAGTCCTGCTTTGTAGAAACTGCTCAAACCAGGAGTACCCAAACCACAGGATTGCTCAACCCAGTTTCCCAGCTTAGCCCTCACTGGAAATTGGTTTAAAGAACAAGGAGACTTTTCTGAAGCTGGGCACATAAGTAATACCGAAGCTTATTTGACCTCCAGCAAATAATGGTTTGTTGGGACTGGAAACATGACATTTGAATTGGGCCACATATAACCACATGGTGGGCTGCATACTGTAAAGATATTTGGTCTTCATTTTCAATATCAGAACACACATTTTATATCTTCATTGCAGAATTCAGTTTTTCAAGTGTTATTCAAGAATAGTAATTTGTTTATTTTTTTCAAACTACTCTAAAGTGGTTCAAACCACAGTCATTTTGGGATAGGTGTTTAGGGAATAACTTACCAAGACAAGACATGTATCTACCAATGAAAATGTACCAGAGCGCCCAATTCCAGCACTACAGTGAATGACTGCTGGCCCATGTTCTGGACTCAGAGATCCAGATTCTCTGACTTTAAACAAGAAGTTGAGGAATGAAGCTGGAGATTCAGGAACTCCAAAATCTGGCCATGTAGTATAATGAAAATGGAATATCACCCTTGACTCACCAGACTGAGAAAAAGAAAAATGTAAAAAATATTAGAGCAATTCTTTGGGACACATTTAATATGTTTATGCATCCAAGCAAGATAGCATGAACTCCAGAAGTTTGCTTGAAATGCAGCATTTTGGGTCACTACAGTGGAAAGCCCAGCTGAAGCTCCACCCCAGCTGCTTAGCAAAATTACAGTACACAAAATCAGAGCTTAACTCCTAAAAATAGGTGTGATTATGTTGCAAGTACAGCCCCAGCTACCTTTATTATGTTGTAGATGGCCATATGCCTTGCCCCCATGGCCAAAGCTTAATTCCTTTTTGAAACAATCCCAGCAGGGATTTGAGTTGCTGATACCAACCACAAACTTGACAGCTGTCTAAAGGTTTCTGAAGCAGCATATCTTTTGCTCACCTGTTCCCAAGAAGCAACAGCCAATGCCACTGCATTATACCAGGTATAGCCTTGTCTTCATTCTGGCAAGGCAAAGCTGTGTGAGATAGCACCCAGGGACTCTTAGGAAGGAGATGAGCCTTGCTCAGAGCTTTGCTTGTTTTTCAGGGAGTGGAGGTGGGGAGTTACGCAACCATAGTTAATGCATCAGAAAACAACTAAGTGTTCATTCTGTACTGGCCCTTCATATTTTTTTTTAATCTACTACAACATGCTTCTTGGTGCTACCATTTTTACAAGTTTTCGGTTATCTACAATGTTTTCAAGAGTATATGTAATTGGGGAACGGACATAGCTTTGCGCACATATGCAGCAGGATTAAGTACTACAACCCATTCTACCACTTCAGGCTGCACCTGAAGAAAACCTTTATTTGAATGTTCCTTATCTAAAAAGCTTTCTAAAAGTAAAAGCCTATGCACATGGAGAATCATTCTAAATCAATTCCAGAGTTTACTCTCTACCAGTTATTGTTTAAATACTAGTGTTAATTCTAAGGCAAACATTTCATTAACTTATTTGCACACCCTCACACTAAAATTCAAATAATATCTCATTAAAATATTACTCTTTAATGTTTTCAAATTCACTTTCAGAGAACTGCATGGTAAATAAAAATGGTCAGTAATAGATAAGAAAATGTATTAAGTCAAAGGAAAATTAAAGTGTCTCTCTAGATTCTAAGTAAACCAAAGGAGATAAATGTTCTCCTACTTCGTTTCAGAATCCTCAATCAAGATTATAAAGTTATTTTCCAATCACTTTGTAACAAAGATATGAGTGCGCTTTGCCATGGCCCAGTCTCTCAGTATGGAATGATTCCCCCCCCACCCCATCCCCACAGAGGAGAAGGCTGTTTACGTGAAGTATTTGAGTAGCAATGGCAGCAAGAGTATCAACAGGGCTTTTCCATTTACCTAGCTCCTTTTTTTATAATAGTCACTTCTTTGTGACTCTCATGCTCGACTCCTGCAGTGAAACTGAGATCAGGATGCAGACAATTATGACTGAAGTCAGAAATACACCATTTGCATGAAATATACCAAGGCAATAGTAACAGCTACATACACCTTTCGTAAGGATTGTGGAGACTGTATGCACAATTTTGATGAGAGCTTACAGTGGTATTTACTAGCTGAAGCTGGCGTACTGTATAGTAGGATTTGACATCTTCAGATTTTAGCCTCACACAAAATCCTGTCTCTTTGTACATCATTTGTTCCTCCTCCTTGGTTGGCCAGTATTGTGCACATTTCACCTAAATTGTAAAATAAGCATACTGTAATAAGAATTTGTTGAAGACTTTATATTACTGTACTAGGCATCACACAAACTTATTCAGGTATATACAAACAATCCTTCCATGCACTGGTTTTTCTATTAAAAATGGATGAAATGGAACAGTATTAACCCTGATGAACTGTTTTAAAAGCCAAAAGCTTACAATGTAGGATGTGTGCATATTGTATAGTTACAGATATATACAAGCAGAACTTTTAAGTACGCTATTCAAATTTAGATTCTTTGATATGGGTATTTTCAACGTCATTTACACATACCACTGAAATCAGCAGTTCATATTCAGTGACATTACTCCAAGCAATTCCAGATTTATAAAATGAGGGGACTGCAAATATAAGACATCAGCTGAATACTTGTGCTACACAGCCCTTTTAAACATTACCGTATATTTTACTGAACTTCTGTATTATCTAGGAATATTCAAATGCAGTCTAAAACCTACTGCTATTTAAGTATCTACACTCCTAATGCCAAGAATACACACACACACTTTATATCATTAATATAGGTCCCAAACAGAGATTTATTTAATAGATGTATATACTGCCCAACTGACAAATGCCCTCAGAGCAGCTTACAGTCATAAAAACCTCAAACAGTAAAACAACCACCAACACAATGGAACCACTGATGGAAACTCAAAAAATTAAGATAACATTAAAAATATTAAAGAGCCAGCAGTAAAACTCATGATAAAGACAGAAAATTAAAGATTAAATGCTTGGCAGAAGAGGAAAGTCTTAGTCCAGTGTCTAGAAGTATACAGATGGACACCAGGCAGATCCTGGGAAGAGTGTTGGACTGGGAGTCGGGAGCTCTGGGTTCTAGTCCCCACTCCGCCATGAAAGCTCACTGGGTGACTCTCGGCCAGTCCCAGACTCTCAGCCCAACTACCTCACAGGGTTGTTGTTGTGAGGATAAAATGGAGAGGAGGATTATGTACGCCGCCTTGGGTTCCTTGGAGGAAAAAAGGTGGGATATAAATGCAATAAACAAACAAACAAACTACTGAGATTGCCCACTGCACTATTGTGGGCAGTGGCACCCAGAGAAGAGCCCCCAAAGATGATCTTAACCAGGAACATATAGGAGAAGGCACTTCTTCAGATAGAACGATACTCATTAATGGCAGGTGGATGCCAATGTAACTGATATTAATGTGTTCTTTAAACAGTTAACTTTAAACAGTTAAGGCAACTCACCGAATCTTTCTCAACAATTCTGTTCAGCATGACCACTGCTTTGGTCTTTTGTTGCCATACCATTAGCCAGAAATGGCAACATGTATTAGGAAGCGGACCCTGTAAAAGTAAAAGAAAGGGAATATTCAATCAGGAGTCTAACATGACTCAACTGAATCTGTATCTATGAAAGCAGACAGACTTTGAAGGAAAGCACTTATAAGATTAGATTATATAGTATGACACAGTCAATACAGGGGTAGGCAACCTTTCAGGCCCATGAGCACATTTGGGAATTTATGAAACTGTCGGGCACAATTGTAAAATGGCTGCCATGGGTGGGCATTGCTAGTCACAAAGGACAAGTATCCTACCCAGTGGCATTCATGGGACATTAAGATGGCACCAGCTAGAAGTTCCTACTTTCCTTTAAAGCAATCCCAGCTGCCAGTAGGAAAATATAAACATTACTTAAATAAAAATTGGGAAGGGTAGGGTGTCTTGTGGGCACCAAAGAAGGTGTCTGGGGGCACACTGATGCTTGCGGGTACCATCTTGCCTACCCCTGGACTAGAGACTGTGTATATGTAAAGTTCTCTGGCTAGGACCCAAGTATCCCTTTGTGCCATGTTGAAAGTTTTCTGACCTCCAGATGCAGGGGTGAAGTGGGAAAGGAGGAAGCTCCAAAGTGTGCGTGGAACTCTATACAGAGCATTTCTTGGGCATGAAAGTAGTTCTCTTCACTGAAGAGAATAAGATGATTCTTCAGAGCTCTGGATTATGACAGGGATGTGAAGTACTTAATGTCAGCCAACCTTCAAGACAGTATGCATGAGACTAGCTCACAATGAAGGCAATACATTTATAAACGTATCTGAAAGTTGAGAGCACTTTTATTAGTTTCTATACAAAACTCTTGTAGATTTAAAGTAGAAATCTGCCACTCATATTTAAAAGACATCTTAGATTATGTTTTATTACAGTGACGAGGGCCTATTTATGATCATACTATCTCTACTGAGGAAGCTACAGATATCCCGGTAAACAAAACAACATTCCAAGAAGCAAGCTTATTTATAGTAGGTTGGATCCAGATATTCCCCCTGCTAGAGGAAGTTGGTGGGGCAATGATGTGTCACCAGTTCATCTTTCCCCCTGCAGCCCTGTATCCTGTCCTCCATTTCAAACAGCTTTTCAGGGGGCACCAGGAGTTGCAGGGCAAAGGAGGAACTGGTGAAAAATCAGTTCTGCACCCTTCCTCCCCAGCAAGAACTCTTATGAACACAATTCTGAATCCAACTGTGACAGGAAGAAGGGGGTAACTTAACTCCTGGCAGTGTAGGCAGGGACAAAAGGTTGCTTTTGAACCCCAGCCCAGCAAGATAGGCTGCCCCCACCCCTTATGTCCAACTCAGCCTGAGCCTTGGGACTCTCAGACTTTACAGGACACCCCTAAGGCTTATGAAATAAGGGCCCAAGCCAGCACCCTCTGCTTCAGAGCCCTAGAACTAAAACAGTAGCAGTAACCAAGAAGAAAGCTCCGGACTTAGTAGCAAGGCCAACTGGAATAAAGCACATACATTCAAATATGATAGGTGACAAGTGTATTTACAAAAAGGGAAAGGAAACATATAGGAGAACCAGAACTGTTTGGAAACAATACTTACAAGGCAAAACAACAAAACTGACTAAACCTGTGTAGACGTACCAGCAGCACAGCTCTTCAGCAGAGCAAGACCTCAGGAAGTGAAGCCTCCAAAGCAAACATTGAACAGGGCAAATGAAAGCAAGTGAAAAGACATCATTTTACCCTTGGCTTTATACCCAAAAGCCTTTAGCAAATCTGAGATGAACCGCAATAGCCAATCACAAGCTGGCTGGAAATTATCTGCTCAGGCTTTTTGGGAGGGCAGAAGGTCCTCAGCAACACTCAGCTGAGTTCATTCAGCCCAATTAGTGAGGGTTCTGCTTTGGCCTTGAAGTCTGGATGGGGTGAGATAACACACACCGGTGGCTTAATGAATCCATGCAGGCTCAGCCTTACAGAATGGAACCTTACAGGCTTCTAAAACAGAAAAAAAATGGATTTCATCTCATCAACCCACTGTCAATACTCTTGGCCTGAAAATCCATGAAAACATAAGCACAAAGACTGTGGATTTAATTTTTATAACTTAGATTTATGACTGCCTGCTGTTATTTTAGGTATTCATCTTCCCGTTAGACAAAACTAATTTGTAAACTGTTGTTTGTAATCTCCTATAGGGGTTAATGGGTGGGACAGGAAGAAGAGTGGAAAGTGTTTTTAAATACAATGGTAATATTTTGGTAAAAACCAAGGAGTCTACATTCCAATGACATCAAACAATGCTTGACATATTATATATTACTCCCAACGTATGAAATAAAATCCAAATTTTGATCATGTTTTAGGGCTCTTACTATGGTTGTAGAAAGATGGATAAGCTATCAAATAAAAGTGCAGAGCATATAGTTTTCCAGAATATAATAGTTTTCTCAGTTCCAAATGCAAGTTCCAAATGCAAGTTCCAAATGCAAGTTCCAAATGCAAGTTCCAAATGCAACAAAAATGACAAAAAAGAGACACCTATCCACCACAAGATAAATGCAGGTTGCAGTCTTTCATACTTCTTTACTTGCAAAAGTAAAGGTTGCAAAAGCTTTGGTTTGAGGTAACTGCCAAATTTAAAGGAACTGTCAGCACACATGGGGCTGTTGGTGGAAAAGCAGTATTCAGGTTTTGGTCAAGGGTAAAAATGTGCACAAGGAATTGGGACAGAGAAGGCACTGAAACTTTTATTAGTATGAAGACCTTTGCCCACTCTCTAATACAGGTCCTCTGTTTGGCTCCAGTTATCTCCAAAAAAGACATTTTGGAGATATTCAAATAATTATTTGCAAATAATTGTTTATTAATAATGGACTTGAAAAGAGAAGGGAACTCTCTCTTTACAATCTGATTAGCCAACTTATTACAAAAAGGAACTTATATAAAAAGTAGCATGGAATCATGCTTTAAGGGTATAACTATCTGATAAAAAATCTTCCATATACTTGACTTATAAGAAGTGGGTGTAAAGGTAGTTAATGCATAGGTAGCATATGACCACAGACAGATCAAATACACAGGACAAAGAGGTTCACTTGCTGGAAATATTTAGCTCCATGTGCAGACTTTTCCCCAATTGTGGTGGCCCCATGACGAAGAGACAAAGATTAGAACTTTTTGTTTTCAGATGCCATTCCTCCTCCAAAAAAAGAGGAGATGTGGGTGGGTAGACAGGGTAAAGATTTTACTGCATGGCAAGAGAAAAAGGAGCACATAGAAAAACCAGGAGGCTTGCTTTGGTAACACCCTTTATGTTCAAATTAGCCTGACAATTTTTTAAAAGTTTAAACGTGCATCTATTTACAAGGAAGAACTGTTAACAGCAGAGCTTTGCTAATCAAGGTGGGCAGCCCTAATTTGTCCGAACTAAATATTCAAGGCTTAATTTGAATCAGGGCTTACCTTCCAGTAAAACCTCTTTTTTTCTTGCCAGGGCTCAGTCACAGAATAACTACTGAATAACTATAATCAGCACATGTAGATGTCGGGGAATGTGATGATGAGGGGAAGGGACTCAATTAAAAAAAAACAGACAGACATCAGACCCCTAAAAACTAAATGTGAAAAAACACAATAGGAAAACCATGGCTTAGACCTGAGTAAGAGGTTTATATTACTGCTCCCTTTCCATATTTCCAAACAGAGAAACCCACACACAAAAAGACACCGATTTCTCCCCCAAATCTCTGCATTTTACAACAAGAACGATCACAGCAGCCTTTACAGTTGAATTTCTCATGCGTTACCAGCTCATTACTAACCTTTGCTAATGACCAAGCCTCAGGACAAGAAGTAGTCCAAGAATGAATAAAAGCTAGGTAAGATGTTTTCCAATAGTCAACACAATTGAGCTGTTGAAATTTACTGGTCTCTACTAAGAGTGATGGAACACAATTGAACTCCCAGAAGGCTTTTTAGCAGGAAGTACTGTGTCAGTAATATCTGCATGTACATTGGAAGTCCTTTGCCAATGGTCCAAAGGGGTAGTCATGCTGAGGACCTGTTGTGAACCTAAACCTCTGGGTCAGAGCCTTCTTGTCTGGGACTGTTCATATTTGCCTGGTCTAAGCCTTAAGATGACAGCAGCAGGGCCACATGGATTCCTTTGCCAGGGGTTGGCCTAAGTCAATTGAGCTATTTTTCCCGTACAATAGTAACTTCTCTGTGCCAGGTTGGTCATGATTTAGATGTCCTGGGAAGGCACAATCTCTTTACGACACTTTATTGTTGCATAGTCGTGTCTGTAGATTGTGGCCCAGTTCAAGCTTCACGACGCTAGGAACAGGGCCAAGTACTCACCCCCCCTTACCTGTCCTCTCCCCACTTCCACTGCAAACTGGCTTCAGTGCAAAGGTACCAGTTTGTATTAAGACACAGTTCCCCATTATATCTAAACCAGGAAACTCTAGATTAACATTTGTTAAGAAACCAGGAAAATAAGACAGTACATAATGGGAAGAGAGGAGGGAAAGGGTGAGAGAAGAACATGGCTCCAACACTCATTTCTAGATTTATAAATCTTTGGAATTACCATTGGAACCAAGTCTCTATATTAGAATTAAGACACTAAACATAATACATAAAAGTCTCATAATACATACCTGTGTTAATATATAATTTCTCTGAGCTTCTTCATTAACCACCAAGCTTGCATTGATATAATCATTGTCTGTGTTCTGCAGTATTACACGACTGTGATCATCTTGAAATAAATATAATCAGAAGAGCATTAAGATTCATATTTTCAATATTAAATATGACTTTTTAGACATGACTTTAACATAGCATCTTAAAGTACTGCTAGACAAGGAATTGTGGTATAAGATATTGGGTAAAACCCAATTCGTGTCACTCCACCAATGGAAGGCTTCCAGCAGCAGAATGGGGAAGGGGCAATTCCTGCATCTCCCGTGACCTCCATCCAGTCTAGAGGGGTGGGGGATCCTTCCAGAGAAGATTTAGGGAAGTGCAGGGGACTGAAGAGGGGAGGAGAGGAAGGGAAGTTCCACTGCATAAGCAGGTATCTATTCATGTAATGTTGGATGGAACCCATTTTATTTAAACTAGTTATAACACACCTTCTAATTTCCATACCTTATTATTAAATACTCTAATGTGCAACCAGTTTCTCTTACAACATCAAGTTCTCTCTCCCCCCCCCCCCCCCCCAATAAGTGGTTTTGGAAGCAAATGAAAGAAGGAAATGCCACAGGAGGAAAGATACTATGAAGCAGAAAATCCCCTTCATATGACAAATGTCAGTTAAAGATAAACTATGCAGAAGAAGTAGAAGAATACATTTCCATTGTCTGTATTAAGTGCTGCATGTCTTGAAAGATGGGTTAGGGCATAACACTTCCCAATGCAATAAACTCCTCTTTGCCAGAACAGATGTATAGGGTGCCACAAGATAAGGTGCTGAATCTATTTTGTATTCTTGCTCTCTACCTTTCTGGACTTTGAGTAGTCTGCACTTTAAACTTGGGCAGGATGTTCCCCCTTTTCATCCATCTAAGCATAAATACACTGATCACCAATGGCTCTGAGCAGCAAGTAGATAGCTTAAGTGATCACCAGACTGCTTCAGTTTGTCCAGGACTAGCAGTGAGAACAAGCCTGAGCCACCTCTTCACATCATTTCCAACTTTACATCAGCAGACTTCTACTCAAACAATGTGAGTTTCCCTTGCCCTCCTCCCAAACCTCCAGGGCAGATTTGGAAGACATGCAGGTAGGAGGGGGAATGTGACCCATCAGCGGTGTCTGTTCCACTGGCAGAAGGATACCGTTGGATAAAACTCTGTCATCAGACCCTCATGGTATAGACACATGCACATGTAACAGTATTTATGTTACCACCGAGCCAGTTAGCCCAGAGTTTGTTTACTTCAGTTTAGGGAAACTTTGTGGCTTACAAAATGGCTGTCAGATTCTTCAGTCATATGAAAAATCCTGGCATTCCCCCTGTATATAATTTTATATGAACTATTTACAGTAGTGTTCATTCAGGCCTTTTTGAATGAGTGCTTCATATTCATTAATTGTAACAGCTGTTTAATGTAGGCCAACATTATCCTTAAATCTCAGATAGAAGGCTATGATAGAAAGAACAATGGTGTGCCTAAGGCCACCTAGTGAATTAATGGCAGAGGTACATATTGAACTAGGGATATCTTGGCTCAACTGTAGCCATTACATAGTACTTATCTCCCAGTCGCTAAAATTCCCCCAAGACTCATGCTTCTCACAACTCTCACCAGTAAGTCTCCTGCCCATGACAATCATTTTTTTCATCCACCTATATGACAATATTCATTCAAAATTGCTAGGTAATCAGTTAAGGATTGGAAACTACATACAGTAGAATGCACTGAGATGGAAAGCAAACACAAATATTCTATCTGCTAAAGAACTAAAGCAGCAATCCAAGAACTTCTTATTTGTGCAGAGAAACTGTATGAATAGCATTCCTCGTAGTTTTGCCTGTGGCAGCTCAACAGCAGGTGCAACCTGCTTTTGAAACTGTGCAATAGCTTGCCTCATGGAATGTTGGAGATGAAGGAGCAAACAGAGCAGATAATGTCCCGGCTATGCACATAGTTCGCTTATGGGAATATAAACATCTCATTTGGGTTACAGCCAGGGCTTATATGCTGAATGTACCTGAAGTGATACTACCAATACAGAAAATACAGGAGTTGGGAGGGGGATCTATAGGCACAACCAAAAGATGATTAGCTGGAAATTAAGACCCACAACTCTAATTTCCTGTCACTGTCTGAAAGAAAATCTAATCAGTTAAAAAAACAAGCACAGATCAAGCAATTATTCTGATATTTGAAACCTGTATTTAAAATCATGATTTAAAACTACCTTTGGTTTCACTAGAACACCTACTTATAATCCATGATGCTTCTCTTTTGACAGGACAAATTGCCCTCTCCCTCCCCAGAGAACGGTGCTCATAAAGCACAGTCCTATTTTCAGTCCTATGCCTCTATTTAAATATATGCAAAATGAGTGTCCAACATGAAGGCATAAATGTATACATGTTTTCCCAAGGCTTATAAGATATTGAAAGCTTTGATTGAAAAGGCTTCCTGTTTTCCAGAAAGTACATAGTGCCTAGTAGTCTGCATAGGCACATTCCATGTGCAACTGGTGCAATCACCACCAAGTTATATATTTTCCAGAGGGGTTATGAGCTCCCCCAAATCAGTATTTTAAAAACTATGTTAAAATATAATTGCTTTCCAACCAAATGGTTTATCTTTCTTGGAAATGAAAGTGTTAAAGTTTCTCTTTTCATGTATCAATTTATTGGAACTCAAATGTTTCTGCTGGACAGAAACCAAAGCCTTTGTAAATACTACATGCCATTTGCCAACAGGAAAAACTTAAGATCTTGTTATAGTAAATCACACATACTGGTACTAGTGTTCTCGGAAATATGATGTCAGCAAGTACTGTTTTAACCACTGAGTCACCAAGAAGCTGCTGTTTGATTTTATATATAGGACAACTCTCTTGCCTCACTTTCATACTTTGTTCCATCCATGTCAACATGCAAGCTTCTAGTCCAGTTTTTCAAGCTATTCTTCATCTCTAACCACAACAGAAAAGACAAAATTTCTCTATGCAGGTCATGAAGGGGAAACAACCCACAGCTCTGCTTCATTTACCCATAAAAACCTTTAATTCTGAGACAACCACTCCACAACCTAAGCACACAGGCATGTGGGAGGGAAAGGGTCCTTCTGTTAAAACAGATCTCATATGGTGAGCCCTCCTTTCGGTGGTAACTACATAACCCCAAGCACACAAGAAGTTTACTTTCCCTGACTGCAGAGAAGCCAGACCAGAGTTTCAGCGAACAAATGTGCAATACATTCTGCCTGGATGCCCCACACTCTTAACTAGGATACTCTTTCTTTATTTCATTTCTATACCACCCAATAGCCGAAGCTCTCTGGGCGGTTCACAAAAATTAAAACCAAGGAGCACACAATAAAACAATACAAAATATATAAAACATTAAAACCACAGTAAACAATACAACCAGAATAAAACCTAGCAGCAGTGCAGGGATTTAAAATACAGATTTAAAACAGCAAAGCTAAAAGTCTAAGGAGCTAAAAAGCTAAAATGCCTGGGAAAATAAAAAGTTCTTCACCTGGCACCGGAAAAAATACAATGTAGGTGCCAGGTGAACCTCTTTATGTACTTCATTTCCCTAAGGCAAGAGGAGAAAAATTATGCCCTGATTATTCAATGATGTTTGTTCAAAAGAGCCTACTTCCTAGTGGATGCCACTGTTCTGAACTAGTAGATGGAGGTCAAGTTCAGAGAACTCAGGATTGTTTTTCAATTAAGAGACTATGTAAACAAGCCTTTCTAGAAATGAAAAAGATGTAGTGCTCTTTGGAGTATACTAGCTCATGATATGGCAACTTGCCCGTATAAGCACTGATGCAGTGCTTTATTTTTCCATGGAAAATGTTCTGTTTAAGTTAATCAGTAACAACCAATGAATGCCAATTGCAAATACAATATTAGGCAAACTGGCAGTTTCAAATGTTAGTTACTGTTTTTCAGGGGATTATCCCTAGCTAGTATTGAGAATATATGGATTTGACCAGCCTCATGCAATATGGACAACCTTGAACCAAATTCGCACGGGTCATGGTAGATGTGCAGATGCCCTTTGTAAATGGGGCAAAACATCATCATCAAACTGTGATTGTGGGGCTGAAAAACAAACTAACATATAGTGACAGAGTGTCAAAACTGAGCCTACAATGGAGACTTTGCTGATTTCCTGGCTGTGACAACTGAAGTAAAAAACTGTATCTGTAACCTAGACATATGTTTGTAATATTCCTGTCTATATTTTATATTTTACATTTCATATTTATTATGCTCTGTTTTTATTGTAATGCAATGTAAATGTGCCATACAATTGATAAATAAATAAGTCAGTCAGTCAGTCAGTCAGTCAGTCACTGAAATACATCCATGTCTCAGTATGCAATGGAACTAATACAAAGTAACAGTTAAACTGAAGATGCCCCAAAAACCTAAGCGGAAGAGAGCTGAACTTCGTTGAAATAGATGAGTTGTTGTCAGCATATCATGCACAGTTCTTTGGATTGCTAAAATTAATTAGTGCAGTCTTTCCCAACCTAGTGCCCTCCAGATGTGTTGGACTACACCTCCCAGCATGCCCAGCCAACCATGCTGACCATGGGATTCTGGAAGTTGAAGTCCAATACAACTGGAGGGTACCAGGTTGGGAAAAGCTAAATTAGCATGTCAACAGTTTTCAGCACCTTGTTTTCTTTCTTTCTTATGTTTAGACTGTAAGGGAAGTACATGCTTTGTCTTTACATTTTTACAAGTATTCCAATAAAATGTTTGACATAACGTAACATTTAAATAACATTAAGTGTCTTTTAATTTTCCTCCTCAAATATTTCAGGTCAAATACTTGTGATACATTGGGGCAAAAAATTAACATGGGGTACTTTTTAGAATTGTCATTTCATTTATATTTAGTAAACATATGGAGGGAACAATCCTATGGCCACTAGTCAGTGGCTAGACGGCCATAGGATATCTGGTTTTCCAGAAAATGACCTGAGAGCCCGCGCTCCGAGGTTGGTTCCTGGAGAACCGATCTTCCCCCACTTCCGCGCAGCCTCGCAGGCAGTGCGGAAAAGCCCCATGCTCCGCGTTCGCAAGAAGAGCGCAGAGTAGCCAAAATGGGGCGTTCCGGTGTGGGGAGGGCAGAAATGCCTGTACGACACATCCTACGTGTCACACATCCCATGTGTCGTACAGCAGCCTCCTACCCTGCTCTGCCCTCCCACGGTTAGACAGCTGCAGTCGACTGTCTAGCCGAAAATGCAGGTCAGAAGTGCAGAGGGAACGATTCCCTCCATGCTTCTCCTGCCCTGCATTGGATAGGCGGTCGCCTCCGAGTCCAGACGCCGCCACCTATCTGCATAGGATTGCGTCCTAAATTAGATTACTCCAGGGCATCTGAAAATTTTCTGGTACAAACGGAAAATTTTCCAGTGCAGAATTTTCTGGAAACCCACATCACTGTGCATAAGCCAATTATCTTGGAAGAGTCCTTACAGACTTCAGCAGAATTTTAGAAAGTGTTCTCCAGTGTGTTTTTATAGTTCCAGTTTGCCAGAAACACTCAGAGATAGATGACTGAATTTATCCTACTTCCAGTAAAAGAATTCCTGGATGTTACTGTGACCTGGAATCCTTACTCCTCCCCAGCAGTTCAGTAATACAGCAAAAGCTAGTGTACTGGTAATATTATTTGTTTAACATATAGGCCACTCTTTTAATCCTTTTTAAATTGACAGCCATGTTGCTCAATTCCATTCAAAAGAATTGAGATTTTATGGGATTCATACTCCTAACCACATCCACAAAATGTAACATTTATAGAATGTCTGAATCAAATGCTCAAAGTACCACAGAACCTGCTAGTTTACAAGTAGCGGAAATCTTGAAACACAGTTCCCATTTTGACTGTCTGAACATGCATAAGATATTTGCAACTACTTAGCTTGCTCCCTCTAAATATGACAGTCTATAACCAGATGAGTAATAGCAAATGGCACAAAAAATCCCCGATCCCCAGATAAAAGATGTTTGACCAGAAGTTCTCTTCATTCTGAAAGATACCAGAAGTGTCCTTCTCTTATTTGAAGAGCATTCCAAAGCTACATTCAAACAAACTTTACTATCTTAACAGCATAAAATTAACTCTGCCAATATTATGAAAAAAAGTACAGGCAGACACAACACAGGAAATAACAGATGCTTACTGCAAAGTCAGCCTTTTTAACATATTTGGAAATGTGGATAAAAATGTTTACCCAGGGTTCCAGACATACTCTGAAGATAAATTATGCAGCAACCTTGCTGAAGCTAATAAGGTATGAGTCTGGTCAGCATCTGGATAGAAGACTGCCTATGCACACTACCTTGAGTTCTACAGAAGGCAGGCAAGATCTGCATAAATTTACATAAGAAAGCAACATAATTTCTACACCAGTGCACTTTCGTCTCAATGACTGCAGTGAAAACTGAGAAGCATATGCAACTGTGTGCAGGATTAGCCTTAAATATGAATGAAAACCCAATAAAAGTGTTAGAATTAATAGCGTCATTCACTAGATTAAAATAAATAAGAGCTTACTTACATGGACTAACATCTCTGTATCTGTTACGATTTCGGTTTTCTGCATACCTTGCAACTTTATGTGGATAATCATTGGATTGGTGCCGAATATCCTTGAAGAAACAAAGATAACTTAAGTTCTGTTTACTTATTAGCTGTCAAGACAAAAGGTATTAAGTAAATAAATCAAGTTTTTAGACTCATGCTATAGATTTGTGTCACTGGGCTTGCTTCAATCCTTTGTAAATTGAAAACTCAGTTGCAACCACTAGATCATTAATGTGAATACAGTACCATGCATACAATATTTTTGCAGTTATTAAAAACTATTAGTCCTAGATCACCGAATCCCCAGATTGTGTCTTAGTAGCTATCCTCTGTCAAGTTGAAATACTACTTTAAAATATTGGATAGACCAAGGATGTTTCTATCTTTGTAAATGAAACAGAATTCTGAGAAGGACCAACTTGGGAGCTGCAGTAAAAACATTCTGAGCAGAGATGTGCAATGAGTTGAAGGTATCTGTTACTACAAACTATTAAGTGGGTAACAAAATGGAACAAAACTGGAAAAAAATCCTAGCCACACATACACACTGAAGGGGTCTAAACTGTCTATTGACACCCAAGAAACAGGTGCCACATCAGAAAGCTCACTAACAACATCCATCTACTATTGTTGTTCAGTCGTTCAGTCGTGTCCGACTCTTCGTGACCCCATGGACCATAGCACACCAAGCCTTCCTGTCCTGCGCTCTCTCCTGGAGCGTGCTCAAGTCCATATTCATTGCATAAGTGATGCTATCTAGCCATCTCATCCTCTGCCATCCCCTTCTCCTTTTGCCTTCAGTCTTTCCCAGCATCAGGGTCTTTTCCAGAGAGTTTTCTCTTCGCATTAGGTGGCCAAAATATTTGAGCTTCAGTTTCATTATCTGTCCTTCCAATGAGCACTCAGGGTTGATTTCCTTTAGGATGGACTGATTTGACCTCCTTGCAGTCCAGGGGACTCGTAAGAGTCTAAATTCAAACACCACAAATTATTAGAAGAGATACTGAAATTAAAGAATCATAATGCCATTATCTAAATCTATGGTGCATATACATTTAGAGTTATGTGCAATTCCGGTAACCCCATCACAAAAGGGAGAGGGAGATAACGTATAGAAGGCCACAGCTAAATTTGTTGTGTATGTTGTAGCATCTGACTTTAGAAAAGACTACGAGGTAGTACCTTTCTAGTTTAGGAAAAAAGATTATTCAATCCTCTCTCTGCAGGTAAAGGTCAGAAATAGGCCTTGGCTCATGCACTTCATCTCCATTGCTCCACTTATAGCACATTGGTTCATAAGTTATTTGAACTCAGGATCCCATTAACTAGGCCCTGGACCAATTAGAGAACATGGATAAAATATCCAAGTTAAAGATTGAGTATTCAAATAACTGTGGTATCTCCTGGTCAGACGTTATCTCATATGCATGGTGGATGGAGCAGAGGAAGATGCATACAAGCCCAAGACCCATTAATGATTTCACAAATGTGAGGGTTAACAACTAAACTGGCCCTAAGGGAAGATATCACAAAAGTCTGTAAAGTTATGAACTTTGTGGGCAAGAATGAATAAAGAAATTATTTTCTCTTTCCACACACTAGAATTCAAACTCATCCAATGAAACCGATTAGCAGTATGCCTAGGAAAAAGGGAAATAGTGCACTAAGCACATTATATGCAACTCTTTGCTTCTAGTATAGATGGCAAACCCCCCTAAACTTGACAGGATCTCTACAAGTTTATCATGACAGCTTGAAATTAAACTTCCATGTTCAGAGGCAGCATATCACCAAGAACCAGATGCAAGAAATGTCATCCTTATCTGATTTTCCTCAGGGCATCTTGCAGGCCTCTGGTGGAGACAGTACTGAACAAGGTGGACATTTGTTCTGATCCTCCAAGGGAATCCTTATGGTGCATTATGAAACATTAATTAATGTCTTAATTAGTTTCTATATCTATGGAATTTTTTTAAGTTACTAGAAAAGCTAAAGAATAGGCCTAAGTCAGCACTCTTCGTTCTGGATAAAGAGGTATCCTTCTCCATACAGCATCTTCCACTGCCAAAGAAGCTGTTTTACACCTCACATTGAAGTACTCTGCAAGTAACATGAAACTAAAACTAAGTATGGTCCTTCTGCTTGCACAAGCAGCAGCACGTGAACTACTTTAGCACTGTACTAAGTCTCTCCTAGTACTTATGCACCTGCAAAAAAGCACCAGCATCTACTTCCTTTCTGCTCCCAGTACTTTGTATTTCATGCCAAGATTTTGAAGAAAATTATTTCTTAGAGTCTGTCAGATTTCACAAGGTCCCAAACTTCAAACGCCACGCTTACAGCCCAATAAATGATTTTCACCACCAGCTATACCAGCACATTATTAAACTAGTACAAAAGAGATTGTTTTTAAAGAATGGTATTAGTGGTTTGTTATAAATTGCTTCTAGACCCTGATTGAGCAAGTTTAAGTGGTGGGGAGGTTATGTTAAACATTACACAGCATTATTAGCACTGCAATGAAAGCGGTTTTTTGGGGGGGTGCACACAAAATATTTAGTACTGGGGTTCTAGAATGGGAACACACTTTCAGGACTTCTATTTACATACCTTCCACTGACAATTTGTATCTCCATATGCTAAACTTCTTAACAGAATATAATTCAGTAAGCTAATTAGTACAGCTTGAGATCCCTCAATATTTTAAGAAAGCAAATTAAAAAGCATTGCTCCCTATTCCAAGATAAAAACTTAGCTAGTTTCAAACAAGATACCAAGTTACTTGAGAAGATCATACACTTAAGAGGGTATACAACCGACAAGATCATGTGCCAGCGTTCCATTATGGCAGGGGTGCGCAACTGGTGGCCCTCTAGATGTTTTTGGACCACAACTCCTATCAGCCCTAGCCAGCATACCCAATGGTGAGGGATGATGGGAGTTGCAGTCCAACATCTGAAGGGCCACAAGTTGCACATCCCTGCACTATGGCATCATAGCCACATTACTATGCTTACATAGCTATGGTATTTCATATATTTGAAATAGTTCTGGCAGCCATTTTAGAAGCATTGCTGAAGGACTCAGCCAGTTAGTAGGCAAGAGGTACTGATCTGAAGCAAAGGGGGGGGGGAAATATCAAGACGTCTTAATTACCAGCATTGAAATTTACAGCTGAATCAAAACTCTATTTTAAGTTGCAGTTTGTTATCAGTTGATGGCTTAGCACCTGGAGATCATATAAACCCCAAGGGAGGTAGCTGGAGGAGGCAGAATCAATTAACTAATAAATGAAATTTGCCATGTTACTTGTGAAACTATACAATGAAAAGGGTTGTGATTCCTGGTATCAGTATTTGGCTCATGATCTTACATACTTAGGCCAGGTGTTCAGAAAGGTTTGTGTTAACAATACCACCTATTGGTTAACCCATCAAATAACTGGCATAACATCCAGACACTTCTTTTTTTTTTTTTAAAGATGGAAGCTCTTGCTTCCATCTTCAATTAACCGCAGTTCATTATTACATCCAAAGCTGAACTGTAGTTAACCAGAACTATGGTTTATGGAAACAAGCCAACTTCATAAACAACTTTTTGAATTTGGCTTGTTTGCCTAAACCATAGTTAAGTCTGGATTTGGATGCAATACTAAAGCGCAGCTAGTTAAAAATTGAAGAGAAAGCTCTCTTCTTCATGGTCACTCCAGGGGGAGGGGGGAGGCAGAGCTGATGAGCCTGAGGCTCTTTAAGATAAAACCACGAAGCCATAGTTTCGTGTTGTGTCTGAAAAAGGCCATTAAGTAAACACTGCAAAATCTGAGCCTCATTTGTGAACACACTACACAGCAGGAAACAGCTTGATAACCCACACTGAACCCAGAGAGATTGGAGACTGGCTTGGCCAGATCCCTTACAAATAGCTGGCCCAATGAAAAATATCTGCGCAAAGTAGGTGTACTGCCCATGGCTCTATGCAGTTCTCAAGGGGGCAGAAATGGATGTGGTATAGAAAGAACACAGGAATGGAAGTGTTAGTCACATCCTATCCTGGTACAGAGTTGTTTTAAAGTGGCAGCTAAGTGTATAAGCTGTGAGCCACAAGTCCCTGATTCCAAATCTCATCTCAACCATAAGGTATTATGTAGCCTTAGGAAATCCATTATCTCTCAGGCTCAGCCCCATTATATAATACATGGTTATTGTAAAGATTACTAAGAAAATCATTCTGAACACTCAATATATTAGGTATTTCTCTTTCCAAAAACAGAAACTACCATCAAAAACAGAATTACATTCCGTCCTTGTATCAGTGCAACAGTACATTCTTGTAGTCTAACTTCAACAACCATACTTTCTCCTTGCAACCCAGAACTTTTCCATTACAGCCAACTATTTATGAAACATAGATAATGTAAATAAATTAAGTTATTTTAGGCTGTCTTTACCCTTTAAGGGTAAAATTAAATGCTAGTTCTGGAAGTGACCATTATAAATGGGTGTTAGTGTCATTGATCTGTCTCATCCTCTGTTTTCATCCATCACTTGTATTGCAGGAAGAAGACAAGAGCTAAAGCTACAGGTAGAGGCATACATTTGTCCAAATGCTGAAGAACATAAACATCTGTTACTTACAGCCCGCCCCCCCCAAAGTGAGAGCTGCTAGCAGCACATTCACAAAGGTCAACAAAAAATGTTTACATCAATGGCTCACAATTCAGTCATTTGAAATAGCTATGGGAAATGCTTAGAGCTACTCAAAGTGCTGAACAACTCTCCCTAACTTACAGCTGAAGAAAGAAAATACTACATTTTTAAAAAACATAAAGAGTTTGGGCTTTTAAAGTCACCGTTTATTTAGATAACACAGTCTGAAAATAGACTTCACAATATATTCATGTTGTATATTAACCATGTGTATTCATATGCTTTTCATTAAGGCCCCCTCCCCCCCCAGATTTTATACAAGGAGTCAGAGGGTAAGACTGCACTGACATGCATAAGCCTATAGCTAACAAGATTCAAACTCAATTCTAAAATTGTCTTCTGATGTGAAAGCTTGACTAGTTCAGATGAGACTTCCCCAGTGCACACTCATGTTTGGAATGGAAAAATAAAAACGATCAGCTCTAAACAACTAAGGGCCATTCTACACATGATTAATTTATTTGAAGTATTTTTATGCCAGTACTTCAACAAAAAGGCTCCCAGAGTGGCTGACATAATCAATTAAACAAGACAGTCCCTGCCCACAGGCTTACAATCTAAAAAGACACAAGGTAAAGAAGGGGGAGGAAAATGAAATCTGGTAGCAGGCCTAGTGGAATGCCCCTGCCCTTCCTGCTGGAATGGCTGCTGGTGGTAACAGTTGAGGAAGGAGGAGCCTTCATGTTATGCAGAAACAAACCTGAGTTTGCCACCAAGACCACATAAAACAGGGAGCTGCAACCAGTTACAACTTCATAATGGGTGGACCTGTGTAATACACATGCTTGGATCATATTCACCCAGACCTAGAATGTAATGTTTGGCATGCTCCTCAATCAACTAATGCTTCAAACGGGAATTCTGAAGCATGGTATTTATTTTGTTTTCGGCACCTCCGTGCTACTAATTCTGTGCTTAAACTGTATCCAGGGAGTATTAAGTCCGCACTGCTACTGATAGCATAACACTGTCACTGCAAGTAGGCATACACCTAGTATTACAGCAACAACGACGAGAACGTGAATCCCCCTTTATGTGGTAACAGCAGCTCTATTTCCAATGGGTTAGGGGAAAATTTTACTCCACGGGAATATTCCGCTCAGCCAAGCACGAGCTGAACGGGGGCTTGTGATGGCCAATATAAAGAGTCCACCAAGCCAGCCTAACAACCACGTGGGAAGCAAATACAGAAGTCAGCCAGAGGAACCTAGAGAGGCTGCGGCGATACGAGGCTTGAGAAATTCCACCCCTCGAACTTGGCCCTTCTTTCTCCGTGCCCATGCCGAGCCACTTAAGCCGACCACCCACCCGCTGCTGTCGGGAGTACGAGCATCATGACCGTACCCGAACGCGTCCTCCCCTCTTCCCCGCGCCCGGAGCCTCACTCGCTTTCCTTCCAACCCTCTAAGTAGTTCTCCCTTCTCGCTCATCGCCGCCCCCTCCCTCGACTCGGAACATGCGCATTTCTTCCCCCAAGTCCCAATGCGCGTACCTGAAAGCGCTCGCCGTGGCCCAACGACTTCCTCTTCCCTCACCCCGGAGGCAACGGCCGGGTCCCACAAATTCTCCCTTCCCTCCGGCAGCGGAGCCTCGCCCTCACTTACCAGGTAGCGGGGCTGCCAATCGTTAGCAGCGTCGATTTCCTGGAACTCCTGCTCTATCGTGGCAGTGACGGACATAATGGCGGCGGCAGCCGGAGGAGGAGGAAGAAGAAGGGCCGTTGGAAGCCGACAAGTTCATCACCTACCTCGCGCTACTGACAAGGCGCGGCAACAACCCGCCCATCCTACCCAATCGCGCTACCTTTGACTATGTTCCCTACCACGCACGCACGCACACGCAGCGTCAGCGGCTCTCCGGCGTTCTCGGCCGGCGCAGGCGCGATCATCTGTCGCTACCGCCTACCAAGAACGGATGAAGCCCCGCCTATTTTCTGGGCTAAGGGAAAGAGCACCTGGGATGACGTCACTGGTCACTTTGGGCGGGAAGTTAACGGAAAGAGTGCCCTGTGTGCGCAATAGAGGCAGCGGGAGTGTTCTCGTTTTGGGCTTGCGCTTTTGTGGATTAGGAAAAGCGGGCACTTTTCTCCTCAGGAGATGCACATTCACATAATACATAAAAGCCACCCAACTAGAGGTTACCATTCTATATAGCATAGTCTGCCAGTTGTGACTACATTGGACATTGGCTATAAGAAATGCAATCCACAAAAAGGTTACCAAAAAACACACTGAATTGGTCCCATTTAGAGATAATGGGACAAACTTCCCATTGCTATGGAAGCTACGTAATTGCCTTAATACTGACATAGTATTGCAGCAATGTCAACATATATCATGTATAAATAAAGCTTGTTTACAGCGCAATTGTATATGTGTCTAGTAAAAAATAATTCTGTGCAAGATGGCAGTTGTACAGTGCAATCCTATACATGTCTATTCAGAAGTAAGTCCAATTAAATTCAATGGTACTTACTCCTGGATAAATCAGTATAGCAGTTCTATGCATGTCTGCTCAGAAGTCCAATTATTTTTAATAGGGCTTAATCCCAGGTAAGGGGCCACCGTGGCTTAAGGGGCCGTGGTGGCTTACTGGTTAAGACACTGAACTGCAGACTGGAAGGTCGGCAGGTCAGCAGTTCGAGACCCGAGTGCTGCGTGATGGAGTGAGCTCCTGTCTTCAGTCCCAGCTTCTGCCAACCTAGCAGTTCGAAAGCAAGAAATTGCAAAATGAAGCAGGACAAAAGCTAATAGAGTTTTGCCAAGAGAACACGCTGATCATAGCAAACACTCTTTTCCAACAGCACAAGAGACGACTCTACACATGGACATCACCAGATGGTCAATATCGAAATCAGATTGATTATGTCCTTTGCAGCCAAAGATGGAGAAGCTCCATACAGTCAGTAAAAACAAGACCTGGAGCTGACTGTGGCTCAGATCATGAGCTGCTTCTTGCAAAATTTCGGCTTAAATTGAAGAACGTCGGTAAAACCACTAAACCGTTCAGGTATGACCTAAATCATATCCCTGATGAATATACAGTGGAGGTGAGGAATAGATTTCAGGGATTAGACCTGATAGACAGAGTGCCTGAGGAACTATGGACGGAGGTCCGTAACATTGTTCAGGAGGCAGCAACGAAATCCGTCCCAAAGAAAAAGAAATGCAAGAAAGCCAAGTGGCTGTCTGATGAGGCTTTACAAGTAGCTCACGAAAGAAGGGAAGCGAAAAGCAAAGGAGAAAGGGGAAGATATACCCAACTGAATGCAGAGTTCCAGAGAATAGCAAGGAGAGACAAGAAGGCCTTCTTAAATGAACAATGCAAAGAAATCGAGGAAAACAACAGAATGGGAAAGACTAGAGATCTCTTCAAGAAAATTGGAGATCTCAAGGGAACGTTTTGTGCAAAGACGGGCATGATAAAGGACAAAGAAGGCAGGGACCTAACAGAAGCAGATGAGATTAAGAAGAGGTGGAAAGAATACACAGAAGAACTATACAGGAAAGATCTGAATGTCCCTGATAGCCATGATAGTGCGGTCACTGAACTTGAGCCAGACATCCTAGAGAGTGAAGTCAAGTGGGCCTTAGGAAGCATTAGTAACAACAAAGCTAGCGGAGATGACAGTATTCCAGCCGAGCTATTTAAAATCCTAAAAGATGATGCTGTTAAAGTGCTGCATTCAATATGCCAACAAATCTGGAACACTCAACAGTGGCCACAAGACTGGAAAAGGCCAGTTTACATTCCAATTCCAAAGAAGGGCAACGCCAAAGAGTGTTCAAACTACCGCACAATTGCGCTCATTTCACATGCCAGCAAGGTTATGCTCAAAATCCTACAAGCTAGGCTTCAGCAGTATGCGAACCGAGAACTACCGGAAGTACAAGCTGGGTTTCGAAGAGGCAGAGGAACTAGAGATCAAATCGCCAACATTCACTGCATCATGGAGAAAGCAAGAGAATTCCAGAAAAACGTCTATTTCTGCTTCATTGACTACGCTAAAGCCTTTGATTGTGTGGATCACAACAAACTGTGGCAAATTCTTAAAGTGATGGGAGTACCAGACCACCTTACCTGTCTCCTGAGAAACCTGTACGAGGGTCAAGAAGCAACAGTAAGAACCAGAGATGGAACAACCGATTGGTTCAAAATTGGGAAAGGAGTACGACAAGGCTGCATATTGTCACCCTGCTTATTTAACTTATATGCAGAGTACATCATGAGAAATGCCGGGTTGGATGAATCAGAGGTCGGAATTAAGATTGCCGGGAGAATTATCAACAACCTCCGATATGCAGACGATACCACCCTAATGGCAGAAAGCGAAGAGGATCTCAAGAGCCTCTTGTTGAGGGTGAAAGAGGAGAGTGCAAAAGCTGGTTTGAAACTCAACATTAAAAAAACTAAGATTATGTCATCTGGCCCTATCACTTCCTGGCATATAGAAGGGGAAGAAATGGAAGCAGTGACAGATTTTACTTTCTTGGGCTCCAAGATCACCGCAGACGGTGACTGTAGCCATGAAATTAAAAAACGCTTGCTCCTTGGGAGGAAAGCTATGGCCAACCTAGACAGCATAGTAAGAAGCAGAGACATCACCTTGCCGACAAAGGTCCGTCTAATCAAAGCTATGGTTTTCCCAGTAGTAATGTATGGCTGTGAGAGCTGGACTATAAGGAAGGCTGAGCGCCGAAGAATTGATGCTTTCGAACTGTGGTGCTGGAGAAGACTCTTACGAGTGCCCTGGACTGCAAGGAGGTCAAATCAGTCCATCCTAAAGGAAATCAACCCTGAGTGCTCATTGGAAGGACAGATACTGAAGCTGAAGCTCCAATATTTTGGCCACCTAATGCGAAGAGAAAACTCCCTGGAAAAGACCCTGATGCTGGGAAAGACTGAAGGCAAAAGGAGAAGGGGACGGCAGAGGATGAGATGGCTAGATAGCATCACGGATGCAATGAATATGAACTTGAGCACGCTCCGGGAGAGAGCGCAGGACAGGAAGGCCTGGCGTGCTATGGTCCATGGGGTCACGAAGAGTCGGACACGACTGAACGACTGAACAACAACAAAATAGGTACCGCCTCGGCGGGAAAGGTAACAGCGTTCCGTGCACCTCGGTGTTCAGTCATGCCGGCCACATGACCACGGAAGCGTCTTCAGACAGCACTAGCTCTTCAGCTTAGAAACGGGGATGAGCACCGCACCCTAGAGTCGGACATGACTAGTTGGGGACACCTTTTTTAATCCCAGGTAAGTGCATATAGGATTGCAACCATACAGTGCACTCCTACACGAGTCTAGGAGCGATTTGATTTCCATGAGGCTTACTCCAAGGCAAGCAGGTATAGGACTGCAGCCTTAAAGTGAAACATTATGCATGTTTATTCAGAAATAGGCCCATTGAGTTCAATGAGACTCCCAGGTAGTGGGGTACAGTATTGCATCCCAAGTATTTTATGTATGGGATTTGACAAGACAAGTGAGGCAAGTTCTAAGGCTAGGGAAATGAAGTACAATTCCACCCAAGTTAAGCACTTGTGTCCCATTGATTCCAGTGTCATTACTTTAAGCATGTTGTATTGGATTTAGTTTCAGAGGAATGGTGGGCAGTCAGGTATGAATTTACCCAGATATATGCATTTAATGCAGTGTTTAATAGCACAAGTACACTAATTTGCTAGAGCCGTTGGCAATGTTCATGATTGTAGAGTGAGTTCTCATAGCTGTATTCACAGAGAAGGCCACACTTTTTGCTACTAACAAAAGCTAAAACAATGTACAGTAGTTGCTCTCCATACTGTGAACCTTCTAACTGATAAGGGATGCTTCTTTCTGTACTGTGAGAAACTTATTTTGCTGCCAAGAGAGAAAGTCATTCCACCTCCTTCAGGGTGAAGGGAGGGGCGAGTGTGAGTGTTTTCTGACAGTTTGAATTAAATGATGAGACCAGGCCCTATAAGGTCCTGAGCAGCTTGACGTGCTACCTGTTGTCTTCTGAAAGGGGGAAGGTGTGCCACCTGCTCAGATAACCAGCCTCATGGAACAACGGCCTGTCGTTCCCCTGGGAACAGGAGCAACTGAACGGAGAGTTAAGCTTTCTTTGCTTTTGCTTTCTCTGCATCCTTTTCCCATCAATAAACTCTATCATTCTTTCACACAAGTGGACTTGAGTCATACTAGTATCCTCGAATCTGGTTAGTGTGGGTCCTGAGTGCACCAGGCCCCAGTTTAAGACACATGTACTGAGCTCTCCCATTAAAATCAATAGAATTTTAATAGTTCTTAACTAATGGATTCAATAGTGCTAAACTTTTAGCTGGTTCATGGTCATATTATGTAAACTCAATTATTTAAAAAATATATTTACAGTGAGTAAATGGTGTCTACTGTTCAAAACTAAAGTGAAACATAGTCCTTAGTTTTTAAGGAGTTTCCTGCGCCGTCCCTGCCTGCTTGAAGTGAGAGCTGCTGTGACAGCAAGAAATATGTGCAACTCTGCCCCCTCCCAGGCATAAATGGTACAAATGAATGGGCCAAAAGATAAGCAGTTCTTTAAAAAAAAGATGAGAAACAACAGCCCACTCTGCCATCTCTCTCTTTGTCAATATCTATCGCAACTGTCTCCTTTAAAGACAAGAATCTTGTGACAGCTTAAATGCTTACAGATGTATTATGGCATAAGCTTTCTTGGGTGAGAGCTTATCTTATAATGTATTTGTAACAGACAGTGGAATCACACGTGCCTACTCAGAAGTAAATCCAATGGGACTTACTTCCAAAGGTGTATAGGATTGCAGCCTCGCAGTTCAATCCTATACGTGCCTACTTAGGCCCTGGAAAGCAACATCGAGTTCAACTGCACTTACTTCCAGGTAAATGCGTATAGGATTGCATCCTTAGGTGCAACCCTATGAATATCTGGACAGAAAAAAAGTCCTACACTCCCAGCAACCCCCAGCCAGTCTTTAGTTGTTTTCCTGCGGAATTTGTCTCCTTAAAACACGCGTGTTTCGGATAACGCCTCTCCAAGGTTTTGTCTGTGTTGGTTTTCAGTCAGTTACAGCACCCGCCGCTGCGCGGGCCCGATTAGGCTGTTGCCAACGCGGCGAGAGACCCGCATCCCAGCTAGCCGTAGTCCACGTGCCTTTCTTGGTCGAGCGCAACCGCGAGGCGGCTGGCAGGTCCCGCCCGTCAGCCGCTGCGAGGGCTGCCTCCGTTTCTGCCTGAGGGAAAGGCGCAACAGCGCAAGCATCGCGGGAAGAGGCGATTGGCCGCCGCCTCTCCCTCCTCCCCGCCGAGGCCCGGCGCTCCACGCAATTCAGGCGAGCCGGGCGCGCCTACTCGAGGCGAGCGAGCAAAAGAGCTGGGCGGTGTGCGCGGCGGCCTCGTCGCGCAGGGAAGCTGCTGTGGCCCCTACGACGGCTCCTGCCGCAAGGAAGCCCGCTCGGCTAAGAGGGCGGGGGCGTCGGAATGTTCGTGGCGCGCAGCATCGCGGCCGATCACCGCGACCTTATCCACGATGTTTCTTTCGACTTCCACGGGCGGCGCATGGCGACCTGCTCCAGCGACCAGAGTGTCAAGGTGCGGGGCGGGGCGGGGCAGGCGGACAGGCAAAGGCCGAGCTTCTCTGGCTGACTCCGGCTTTTTCTTCTCCTTCTGTGGGTCTCCCCTACGCCGGTGTGGGACCGGTTCTTGGGGCTGGGCCGGCCACCATCTCGCTCGCTCTCCCCCGCTCTCTCGACCAGTCGCTACATACCCACTGTTAGCTATCAGGTTCCTTCGTCCCTGGCCTTGCGTGATCTGGTTTAGGAGGACGGGCAGTTGCTTTGGGTGGGCACGTCCGCCCATGCAGGGGAATATGAGCCTGGCTGGCCATATTGGCAGCCACGGTTTAAACCAGCATTTTCACAAATGAAGAAAACGTCTCACGATAGAGACAGAAAAGCCAGTGTCCCTGCTTTACACAAGTGTTGGTTTTCCAGAAGAAGTCAAAACAGACCTATGAAGCCCCGATCCACCATTATCATGTTTGGATTTATTTAAGTGCCGAGTTCCTGAACTGCAAATAATTGTACTATAGTTAAAAAGTGGCATGAATGAGGTATGAAGGGAATGAGCAAGTCAGGTACTTCTCTAGGGGTACACCCGGATCATGTGAGTGCACACAGAAGAAAATTCCACAGAATTCAATCAGACTTGCCAGCTAGTAAGCATGTATACCATTCTGTCCTTAATTAGCACCTCTCTTTTTTTTTTTTTACAATGCAATACTATTCCATTTCTCAGTAGGGCAATAGTGGCAAGTTCTCCAACAAAATCCATAATTGAAAGACAGTGCAGGAGAAGAGCTGCAATTTACTAATGAGTAAAGCAAGAACCGATGTTGAGTGATATTTATGTTAGAATATTCATGGCCAGATGTGTGTGTGTGTTTTTGTTTAGTACACATCTGATAGTGAATTAGTGTGGCTGTAATTTTCCTGGGTTCTTTTAGTTAATACCCAAGAGTCTCACAGGATCAGTGTGACCTTGCAGCATATTTATGTAATATATTGTTTAAAAAGTGGTAGTCCTGTGGATTAAAGTTAAGCTTATTTCCAGACAGAGTTTTGAACTGAAGATTTGTAAGATGTTAGACCAATCATAAAACCAAATATTTTGAACATGTGGTTACATTGGATTTATTTTCTTCATTGAGGATTAATTATTTGGAACTATGTAAATCTATGTAATAATTCAAATGTAGACGGATCCTGTACATCTCAAATAACTTGCAATAGGACTTACTCCCAAGTATGTACTCATAGGATTGTAGCTAGAGTGGGAAAGAAGACAGAACGGAGTGTATATCTTTGCTCAAACTCACTTGGCATATATATATTATAATGACCGGTTGTCATATAAATGGCTTGCTAGTTTGTTTTGGAATACTTACTTAACAGACCAATCAATCCTAGGCATGTTTACTTGTAAGTAAGTCCCACTATGTTAAATGGGACTTACTTTCAGGTAGGTAGACAGAAGATTACAATCTTTGTGACAGAAATTGATGTAGGCATATCTAACTCATGAATTTGGCTTGGTTTTAATAGGATAATGTTTTGGAGGGGTTAATATCTAAAAGTCCTGAGTTCTTAGACCCATTTTATATACAACTATTTTTCTGCATAAATATTATCTCCATGTAGGGAATTGTATGTACACTGTTCCATGTGTATTTCTGCATGTAGTGGAAAGCCATGACTCACTGTAATTTCCCAGTGTATATGTTCAGCAGAATACATATGTGCACTCATTGCATATAACAGTCTATACAACCTTTTGCACACAAAAGTAATATCTGTGTAAGAAAACAGTTGTGTGCAATGTCCTGTGAGTGGTCCAGAATGAGCAAACCTATCCAAAATATTGTGGCATGGATGCCATTTTAGTTCTAACAAGGACAGTCTTAAGACTTTCCACAAACCCTGATCTCTGGACTTGTTCTTGGGACTCCAATCCTGTTACTTTCTCTGCTTTTTCAATGAAGGATTTAATAGAATTGTTTTCATTTTTCTTAATAGGTGTGGGACAAAGGTGAAAATGGAGAATGGCACTGTACTGCCAGCTGGAAGGTAAGGTAATCTAGAAATATCTAGTGTTACATGGAACAGTATTTGGAATGAGGTTGTATTGAAGGAAAAATTAATCCCTAAAACTGCAACCCTGTGCATGTTTACAAAGAAAGCTTCTCTGTGATCAGTGGGGCTTACGCCCTTCTAGGATTAAGTTTAGGATTACAGCCTAAATGTATAACTGTCTACCTGGGAGTTGTTGTTTTTTTTTGCAGCTGTAATTCAGTATAAATTACTATACTTTTCAAATACTAAGGCAGTCTTTATGCAGATGTTCATGTTTCTGTTTAAATTTGCAAAAGTGTATTTTCACTAGCTTTTCCACCTCAATCATCCTTTCTTTATTTTCAGCCTCCCCCTTCAGTTCCCAGGTCTCCATAAATCTGGTTGGTAGGAGCAACTGCCCATAGCCAGTTTGCCCAACAGCACAGAGATTCTACCTTCCATCTCTCTCATTCTCACACACACACACACACACACCTCTGCTAATTGCCAAAAACTCGGGAGGTCTCACATGCTTTGCTAAGCTTAAGAGAAGGCAAAAGCTTCTGTCTGCCCCCAAGTTCAGTGTAAGATGAGGTCTTCCTCTGCCCCCCCCCCCAAGTTTTCTGGCATACACATAAAATCTCATGTATCTCATGTAACACAGAACTGTGAAGGAGGCAGAAGCAGCACAAATTGCGTACTGCTTCTGCTTGCCTCAGAATACAGCATGTTGTGGGAGGCATTTCATGAGTCCTGTGTGCATGCCAGAGGACTTGAGAGAGGGAAGAGTCTGTGGCAATCATAAATAATGGCTGGTTACTAAGCTAAGTCAAAATTTGTGGACCCCTGTCAGTACCATTCCTGGATTTCTGCTAACTATTAGGAGAATCTTGGTAATAGTACGAGCTGTTCGATACAGGAATAGACTGTTGTGGAAGGTGGTGAGCTCCTCTTCATGGGAGATATTTAGGCAGAGGCTGAATGGCTGTCCATCAAGGATCCTGTAGTTGCATCCTGCAATGAGCAGTGGGTTGGATTTCATGACCATCAGGATTCTTTCCAACTTTGATTCTTCTAGACATGTCACACACAGGTGTTCAAGAATTACATGCTTCCTTCTAACTTCCTGCCCTATCTTCTGTCATTCTTTATATCAGAACTTTTGAAATGTACAGCCTACTCCTCCAGTCTTATCATCATTTCTTCAGTTTTCTCTCTATTCCTCTTTAGGTCTGTCTTCTGCCCATCACAGAGCTGAACTGCTCTAAATGAAGCCACTATGACGATCCTAAGTGACAGATCCAAAGGGCCCTGCTCTTTTGCAGCATATGTCTCCTTGTCTGTACAGAGTCATGGTGTTTGGGACTCTGAGTCTATACCTGCTAAATAATAGTGGGAGGATTATAGTAAGGCAACTAGTATTTAGAAGGATGTTGGTCTGGCTAGAACAATTGGAAAACTTTGGGTTGATGCTCCTGTCAAATCACAGATAGTAAGAACTTCCAATGGCACTTAGATTTAAAACACGGGGAAGATGTATGCCCATGCAGGACAGCGCCTCCAGGGTCCACCTGGAATATTCTGTATCCGTGGGCTTTGACCCTATTCCTTCAATTAACTAGGTGGCTCGTATGCAGCTATATGTAACATTTTAGCTTGAGCTTTGGTAACGGATTAGTCGAAGAGAGTATTCTAAAGAGTTTTTGAAGTTCGCCGTTTTATTTATTTAGTTACTTACAGCATTTATATACCGTTCCACATCTAGACAGATTCTGGAGCAGTGAAAAATAAAAGATAAAGATAAAAAACCCACCATATTAAAAATTGTTATTTTTAAAAACAGAGTACCGATACATTTGTACTGCTGTGATCTTTTCCCTGTCAAACCTGAAAAGGTACATAAAATGAAATGTCTTCTGCTGTAGCATTTAGTCTATAAGTTCCAATTCTTCTCAATGTTCCAGACACACAGTGGGTCTGTGTGGCGTGTGACATGGGCACATCCAGAGTTTGGACAAGTCTTGGCTTCCTGCTCTTTTGACAGAACAGCTGCTGTATGGGAAGAAATAGTAGGAGAATCAAATGATAAACTTCGAGGGCAGAGTCACTGGGTAAGGTCTGAAAAGTGATTGTTTTGTTGAACACATTTCATACACAGAATTTGTTTGTGACATTGATGGCATGAGCACTGTGTCTTCTAAATTTCACAGTAAATAGATTTATTGGGTTTTTTATATCAAGTACAAACTTGCTTTATTTCTGTAATTTGTTTTATTTCTATAATTTCCTTTATTTACTGTACAAGAGTTACGTAGAATCATAAGCTTTAATGCTACATTTCTTTTCCGTTCACACACAGAGGGTGAATTCTGCTGACTCCCCCTCTACCTGCAGCCCCCTATCACCATTCCTAAGGGTCTCCCAACCCTGAGGGGCAGAGTTCTGGTGGAGGGGAGCATTAAGAACTGCAGAGAGAAGTGGGAAACCCCATTTTGTGAACAGAACTCTGTTCCGTTCATAGAGGAGAAGTTGGAATCTAAGCTACAGGTCTTCTGGGATCTTGTTGTCATGTTAATTTACATGATTCAGGAGAGTGGAGAGCATGAGAGAAGAGCCAGGATCCAAATGCTACATACAGCATTATGCCCATGTGCAGAAATTTTGTAGCTCCCTTCTTCCAGCAGCAGCCTCCATCACTCCATGGTGCTTGAGGACCTACAACCAGAAGGGCATTTTTCCTGTTTTTTAGGTTTTGGTCGAGAATATTTTTAATTGACCGTTTTGTAATATAAAATGAACATACTTGCTTTCCTTAACTTTTTTATAACTTGTAAAATTTCTAATATGAATATTTATGTGTCCCTTATTTTACGTTTTTCCATTAACAAGGTCCTGACCATAGAATTGTCATATGTGTATGGTAACTAGGGATGTATGGATTGTGTAAGTTCTGTTCTGTCTTGTGTTTTGTGGATTGTCAGATGCCTTTTGTTCTGTCGTCCACCCATCAATGGAATCGGCTTTTTTTTGTTTCTGAATTTGCACAAATACGCATTTGCGCAAGTTCCCATGTGTGAACATGCGCAAATTCCCCCCAAATGCTCATTTTCACGCTTTAGCCTATGGGGGAAATACGCACTTTTGGCTGGTTTTAAAATTCTTTGCCTATTTTTCTATAATTAAATTTGCGCAAAATTCAGGAAAGTTTTTAAAAAATCTGCAAGTCTGCGGAATCCGCCCAACGGGGGGAACCCACTCTACTGTGGAATCTGCGAATCAGATTCATGGAAACCCTAACTCATTTGGCTCCATTGCGGATTTCTCCAACATCCCAAGTGGTAACATTGTTCACTGATTTTTATCTAATAACTATCATAGTGTATAAATAAATGAGATTCTAAAAGTCTCTTTTCTCTCTTTTAATGACTACTGCATTTACCTTCAGGTAAAAAGGACTACTCTGGTTGACAGTAGGACATCGGTTACAGATGTAAAGTTTGCTCCTAAGCATATGGGTCTCATGTTGGCAACATGTTCAGCAGATGGAGTTGTTCGGATATATGAAGCTCCTGATGTTATGAATCTTAGTCAGTGGTCACTTCAGCATGAAATCTCATGTAAACTAAGCTGCAGTTGTATTTCTTGGAATCCTTCAAGGTAAGTTATTACAATCTAATAAGGATGGAAAGAAAAAAAGGGGGGGTAATTGGGGCAGTATCCAACAGTTTTGTCTGCAAACTCAAATAGCGCTAGCAGAACTCTGCTGGATCTTTCCATTGTGTGAGTGCTTGCCCAACTGTGTTTGCACAATTGTTAGTTGGATTCTCCTCTTGCGCATAGTTTGGAACCTAGATTCTGCTAGCACAATAACACTAATAATAATTTGTGCTAGCACAATAACACCCACTGGATATAGGACTTCTGCCTTTCTCATGCAGACGTACTTAAAATCGTAAGTGTTAAATTAGAGCTGTTGGGTCTCGCAAGAATTGGAGACTGTTGAATTCTAAGGACTGACCTTTTGAGGAGGGACCATAGCTCAGTGGTAGGGCACATGTTTTACATGAGAAATGAGAGGTTCAGTCAGCCTCTCTGCCTGAGACCCTGGAAAGTCACTTCCAGTTAGAATGGACAGTGCTGGGCTTGATGGACAAAAAGTCTGCCCAGTTATAAGGCAGCATCTTACATTCAATCTCAGTTCACTATCTGTGCATGCTTCAAAGCTAATAATGTAGGAATTGGTCCTCATTGTTCAAAGTCCTTTATGTTAATTCGGTGGTCTAATATGAGTTCAGATTTGTACCTTTGCAACCCATGGACTGGAAAGTAAGTAAGAATATTTCATTTTGTAATTGCAGCTCTCGTGCTCATGCTCCTATGATAGCTGTAGGAAGTGATGACAGCAGTCCAAATGTACTGGCAAAGGTGCAGATTTATGAATATAATGAAAATACCAGGTGAGTGGTGGTGTGTGTGTGGGGGAACCCCGCAACTTCTGTAATGGTTTTACACGCTCCATAATATTATCGACATCATTTGTGCTGTTGGGATGAATGGAAATAGCGAAACACCTTGCTTCTGAGAGTTCAGTATATGAAAGGGCTACCAGTGAGACCTTAATTTGGAATTTGTTTACTGTTGGTTGCAGCCTGCCACAGCCTGGTGCCCGCCAGATGTGTTGGACTGCAACACCCGTCATTTCCAGTCAGCATGACTAATGGCTGGCCATGGTGGCTGGGAATGATGGGTGCTGCAGTCCATCATATTTGGAGGATAGCAGGATGGGAAAGGCTGGTCTACAGCCATGATCCAAAGAACCTTGGTAAAAATTCCATGAGCCCAAAGCAGATGTGAATGTCTATTTCTTGAACAGTTGTCCCCCATGTAAGACAATTCTTGAACCTGGGTGGGTGGGTTCTAAAGCACTTCCTAATATGTCACAGGACAGGAGTCTGTCAAACTTTAAAAGTTTTTTTTTTAAATCCCAGTGAGTGTGCAAGTACTCTTGTGTAGCACTTTGAGTTTGGAAAGTACTTTATAGTTCTTATTGTGTTTGCCCTCCAAGAGCTGTGTACACCAATGTCTTGCACAGTGAATAGCAATGAAGTGTAAAAGGGAGATGCATGTCTGCAAAAACTTGGAGGTTTGTTTCAGCACTGGCCTTTACTGTGTGTCCATTACGTCTTTCTAGAGACATGCTTTATAGTGTTCACAGTGCAAACACTACACTGGTGTACACACAGCAGGTAACAACTGCTGCATAAAGTATGATCAACCCTTTGATAGTTTAAACATTACTTCTCATTTTACAGATGGGGAAACTGAGTCTGAGGGAGAAGGTAACTTGCCAGTGCCGTTCATGATAGAGGTTGAGCTCGAACGTTGAAGCAATGAATGCCAACCATAAAATGTCATCCTGTATACTTGTGCCTAACTTCAGGATATTTTGCCAAAACAAAGCTACTTGTTTCACCCATAGATAGAAACTCCCAGGAATAAGATTGCTATGCATAATTAGGAAGTCATATTGAAGTAGTGAAGAATGTATTATCTTTGGAATATTTTTTTCTTCCTGTGGCTTTAATTTTTATAGTATTAAGTCTGTAGTGTTTCTCCTCCTCACTTGAATTAAGAAGACTTAGCATTCTGGACCTCAATACCTCAGAGGGAACATCAGTGACACTCTATGTTAAATTATTTGATTTCTATTTAAGGGCAAAGAAAAAAAGCAATATTTGTGTGTGTGTGTGTGTATGTGTGTGTGTTTACAATATTTATTGTAGTGATAAAACAATAAAAAGTATCAGAAGTTTTTAGCAGTTATGATTCGAATCAGTATCACTGTAAGGTGGCCTGGTCCTATCCTCTAACACTCAGCTAACAGGTTTTCCTTAATATACCATATTTCAGCATGTTTGTTTCCATTGTTAAGTTCACTGGCCCAGTAGGGTCAACTGACACTGGGCCTGTTCAGACGCAAACAGGGGGAGGGTGGTTAGGGTAACTACAGAAGGTGGGGTCTAGCGAACCCACGACACGTGCGCCTGTCACACAACCAGGGACCACGCGGTGCTCCATGGTTCCCATAACGACCCCCCCTCCCCTCTGTAGTAACTGTAACCATCCCGCCGGCGCTGGTGATTCTAGTGGCCTGTGTGCTGCCCGCTCCAGCTGTCGCTATGCGACAGCGACCATAGAGAAAGTCTGTGCTGGCTAGAGTGTCATGGAAATGTGGGATGCTCTAAGCTGCCGTCTCTATGGTCACGGCCTGTAAACCAGCAGGAACCCATTGTAACCATCAGGGAGCCCGCCACATGTAACGGTAAGCCACCTTGGGACCTGTTAACCCTGCTGCAGGGGGGTGGTTAGTAGGTTTTTCTCCCGCCACATGACACACTAAGCCACTGTAGCTTGTGCAAATTCTCTATCATGGCTTAGCATGATGTCTGAACAGGCCCATTAATTATATAGCAAATGCAACATCACAGATATACAGTAACACTAACTAGATGTTTAACTTAAGTTCTAGAATAAATATGCTCATTTAGAAAGAACCTCTTTAAAAGTATTGGTCAGTATCCAATGTGACACATAAATTACATTATGCTAGTGTAAATGGCCTCTAGGGCAACAGCAATAGCACTTGCTTGTGTAATGGCTTTTCTAGGGAAACCTGTTGTGCCAGCAAGCACTCTTGGCATTGCACTACAGATTGTGTAGACTATTGCAACATAATTTACATTAGTGTTGGATACTGCCCACTGACTTGCATATGAGAATTCATCCATAAGGGTTATTTAAAAACAACAAACTTTCCAGAAGCATTAATGTGTCTACGTTTTAGGAAATTCATAGCCTGTCTGTTACTCTTCAGGAAGTATGCAAAAGCAGAAACGCTTATGACAGTCACAGAACCCGTACATGATATTGCATTTGCTCCAAACCTGGGAAGGTCCTTCCATATATTGGCAGTAGCTACCAAAGATGTACGGATTTTCACATTAAAACCACTAAGGTGAGTTTTTGAAGGAGATACTATCATGTAACATGGAAGCAGGTGTGTGTATATTTTTGCTGTCTCAGGAATGAAAACAATCATCCTCATGTTTAAGAATCTAGTAACCTTGGTATATAGTCCATTAGTAATCTATTTTTTAATGTAGCATACAAATAGGCAATACAGTTCTATTAAGTATTTTCAAGTATCTTCAAATAATTTAAATTTCTAAAATGAATATATTTTAATCAGATTAAATTGCAATATCAAATTTTACTTTTTTGCAATAGAAAAGAACTGACCACTTCATCAGGATTGACAAAATTTGAGGTTCAGTTAGTGGCTCAGTTTGATAATCACAGTTCCCAGGTCTGGCGTGTAAGTTGGAACATTACAGGCACAGTACTTGCATCTTCAGGAGATGATGGGTGTGTAAGGCTTTGGAAAGGTAAGTGTTCTTTCAGATTACTCTGTGTGATTAAATGCTGCATTATTAAAAGATCGGGGCAGCAATCTAAGCATACATACTAGGAAGTAATTCATTTTGAACTTGACGGGCCTTTCTTCTGAATAAACCTTCAGATTGTGCTACAGGTCCTCTTGACTGAACTTCTGTAGTATAATATTTACTATCCGAACAGTTTAATGTTTAGACTGAGGCATTGCCTTAGTCATAAATTTGCTTCTCATTAATAAAGTGTTAGACCTTAAATCAGTTTAATACTTTTATCATGATATAAATGTAAGATAATGTAGGCCACTGATAAATATAGATCAGTCTTCCCCAGTGTAGTGCCCTCCAGATGTTTTAGACCAGAACACCTAGCGTTCCTGACCGTTGGCCATACTGGCTGGGGCTGATGGGAGCTGAAGTCCAAAACATCTGGTTGGCACCAGGTTGGGGGAGGATGGTCTAGATAATAAATACAAATTATTTGGTCATAGCTGTGGCCAGAAAATCTGTATTCCCAAACTCGCATGATAAAAACATCAGATACTTAGGCTTGGAGGCCTTCTTTCTCTCTGAAGAAGAGGCTCCCTTCCACCAGTCTTGCCTTGGGGCAAAGTAACTGTAAGCCATACAGAGAAAATTACCTGAGTTATAACACTTTGCTGCAAGATTCCTTTGATCAGGCTAGGGAGAGGTGTTTATGTTTTGTATAATGTTTTGGAAGGGCCATATCATTAGTTATATTATTTTAAATGTGGCTGTATAAACGTAACTTACTGAAAAATGCAATTGGGATTTGTGGATTTTTCCTCAGCTAATTACATGGACAACTGGAAGTGTACTGGAATTCTGAAAGGTAACGGGAGTCCAGTCAATGCTAGCTCCACTCAGCAGGGAATTTTCAGTACTCCTATAGGCACAGTCAATACAAGCCTCCAGAATTCAGTCAATGGGACATCTGCTGGCAGGTAGGCTACTTTGTATGTAAACACTAAAAATGTAGAACTCTCTATTCTGAAAATGTCCAAACTTAGTCTCACTAAAATGTTCAGCATCTCTGCGGCTTTCATATGCATAGGTTTTAATAAAAATCATTATCACATCATCAATAGCTTACAAGTTGAGTTCTGCTAGTCTTACCCGCATTCTGAAATGTATAGCAGACAAACTGTTGTAAAGAACTCTCCTCCAATTATAGTTCACGTACTTCAAGTGCTGACACAGTTGTCAAAATACTCCGATATCTCATCTGTTCTTGTATCCTTCCTACTCAAAGTATCTGCCTCTTGTTATCCTATACCCTCTTGTTGCCTTGACCACTAATTATCCTACTGTCTCTCAACCAAGGTCTCTTTGACTCTGAGCTTCTGTTCTTTGCTACTTCCTGAGACTCCGTGGGAACAGGGACCCTGCTCCAATCCTGTCCTTTGGTAGCTCTTGGCAACCATTTGGTTCAAGTAGCTTTCAGCACATGAGTCTATTTCAGGCCTGCCCTCAGAAATGTGACTCAGAAAGGCGACATGGTTGACCAGTGAATTTATCCATAAGACTGCCAGTGGCAGTAGGATACAGCCACAGTGCTAGCATTTGATGGACACAACTTGGAGCATATGCTGTAGATACAGCTTGGTCACAGTGATTCAGGCACTGATAACCCTGAAGTTGGAGTATTGGAATATGCTGTATGTGGGGCTGCCTTTAAGGCTCATCTGGAAGCTGCAGCTAGTGCAGAATGCTGCAGCTAGGTTGCTGAAGTGGGGCAACCTATTGGCAGCGTGTTACACCCATGTTAAGGAAATGTACTGGCTACCTCTTTGCCACTGGGCCAGATTTAAGGTTTTGTTCTTAATATATAAAGTCCTAAACAACTTGAGACCTGTCTACCTGAGAGACCGCCTTCTCCCCATAGACCCATTTGATCTTTGAGATCATCTGGTGAGGCCTGCCTTGTGGTGCCACATACTCCTGATGTCTGTGTCACAGTAGTTCAGAGCAGGGCATTTAGTGTAATGGCACCCACTATGTGGAATTATCTTTCTCCTGACAATAGACATGTGCCAGCACTAATTATTAGATGTTGAAGACCCATCTGTTTATGCAAGCCTTCCCTGCGTACACACAATATAGTCTATGTATTGGTCTTTATTTTCATGTTTCTATGAATTGTGTACACCACTTTGAAATCTTTAGATATAAGTGGTTTATACATGCTTGTGAAAAATATATTTAATGAAATTTACAATTTTCTCAACAAATATGAGTGCTGGACATTTAATATTTTATAAAAATTAAAGTGGTCATGCATCATGCCCTAATGATAAAGCGTAAAACCAAGTGAGTAGACAGCCTTTTTGTTTTTTAAACACTTGGACAATATGGCTGCATTTATTCAAACTAATTCACCCATATTTCTGGTTTGTAATAACTTAAAACGTCTTCTCTTGTGCTGTTACTTGAGATTCTCCCCTGTTGTTGCTGTCTTAGTGCGATTCTGGACATAGGAGGCAGCTGCTGAACAGAGGAAAAACTGGGAAGTTGGCCTGTGGTGATACCTCTGCTGTGTTATGGGAGGGGGGAGTTTTCTGCCACTGGCTATAATGTCCTCTTGTGAGCTATGTCACAGTTGTGACTGTATGGCACACCTGAGGAAGAAAGGAACATTAAATTGCGCTTTAACAGGATGGTGAGATGGTTCTTGTGTTAGATTTTCCACTTATGATTTTGAAGTTACCTTTTCAGATGAAATTATGAATTCTAGGGCACAACTTTAATGTAAGAGATAGTAAAGCTTTAACAATGATATGCATACCAGCTGTTGTGGAAAATCCCTGAGTTGATAATTTTGCTTTTTTACATCACTTTGAAAGTGGGGCAAAAATAACCATACTGTCATTAATACTCTGCAAGTTCTATGTGAACAAAAATGTAAGTGCTGACTTTTAGAAGCAAGCTGGTACGATACAGTAATAGACTGCTTTTACTGTTATTAGGGTTCAACGTTTTGGTACTTTGTTAGTAAACTCTAGTAACACTACTAACATTTTTGAAGATCAAAGTCATCAATGTTTTAACAGAAAAGTAAAATTGTTTGAGAAGTGATTTGAAAAGATTAAAACGTAATAAACCTATCAAATACTGCTCTACAGTATTCTTATTGTGCTTATAACCATGTGTGTCTAAAATTGTGATGCATTTTCCCTTCTCCATTTGTATTATGTCCTTTTTAACAGAAAGCACAGCTGATACCAAGCTAACTGGAGTAACTTTGCTGTTTTGCTGCTTGTTGCATGCACACAGGAATGGAAAGCGAACTCCTTTTTCCCCTCCCCAGCGCCGTTTGACCTCTTCCCAAGACACCAACAGTCTGCCTCCTACTAAAAGCAAATCAAAAGGCTCTCTTTTTTAAAAATATGTTGTATACGTACTCTGCTAGCCAGCACAGTATGACCGGGTCGAAACCTGTGAAAAAAAAGTAACAGGAAGAGCCCTCTTGTGGAGATATTCCCCCTCCTCACAAAAATACAGCAAAAACCATTGTGGGCCAGAGGGGGAAGTTCACTAGAGTAATAGGATTACTATCCTTGCATTCTGAGGTGTCAAGAGAGAAAATCTTTGGTGAAACTATTGAAATCTATTGGTTTTCATTAAAATTGTTTTAAATATTTGAGTTTGTCCTGTATTTTGAAGTGTTCAGATACATTCTTCACCATTATGATTTTGTTAATGGATTTGTAACGCACAAACATAAGTAGTCTTAAACAATGTGGGCAACATTGTAACTTAACAACTGTACAGTTGGTATCTGAAATTAGTTTGGCATTGTTTCACAATTAAATACTACTTCAAAGTAAAAGGAAAAACCCCATAAAAATTGTAATGCCATACTTTAGTTGTCTTAGTGAGAATGATCTTACTTGGTAGTTGCATGTTCCTGTGGCATGATTCCATGGAATAACGAGTAAGACTTCCTATGGTCAAAGTATTGTGGTGAACCATATCCATATGAATGTTTGTCATATGGTATTGGCAATTTGCTCTGGGAATTATTGTCTGCTGCATCAAAGCTGCTTCATGTTTTGCGTAGTGCGCATACACTGCTTCTGTGCAGTGGAGTTATTGTTCTGGAGCATACTGAAGCAGTGTCCTATTGCAAACATTCATCAGGACATGGCAAGAAAATGCCTTGTTTTACATAGTGGCATGCCAATGTAGCTCTAGATATGTCCTGTCTCAAAATTTTACTAACTTGGCCATTCTGTTCTGTAAATTTGTCTACATTTCCAAAGATTATAAAGATTAACGAAGTGGTGTCTTTAACAATACGGGTAAGTCATAAAAAGTGACATGGAATAGTCTGTTAAGCCTTTAATTTACCAGGAGTCTTTGGTTTTATCTGAATTTTTCTCCAGAAATATGTATATATGCACACAGACTGTATTTGAGTGGAAGAGGAGTCACTTTTTGTATATTGTGGAAATCAAAACTTTGTAAAAACAATTTGTTTTTACATCTATTCTATAAAATGTGCAGTAAAGTGAATCTGAATTGGATGCAAATACAGCAAATGTACCTGCATAATTAATGTGTGCCTGTCTTTCTGCAATTGTTACTAAAAGCTATGATGATGCTGCATGGTTTTTAGGAGTGATTGAGCAAATGTGTTGATAGTTAGGGACTCATTTAATTTACAGATAATTTATTACGCTTAAAATGTACATAAGGCATATTTTTCATTATCTCCCATGATTGTGTTCCTACCATGCAGTTTCCAGACTTTCACAATCAATCCTTTTCTGAGTTGGGAATTTGATTTTGGTCATTTTATTTTATTTTTGGCATGGATTTACTAAAGCCTTTCCCCCCCAGCATGTGTCTCTCCCCTTTGGTTCTCCTTGTATTTACTACTATTCTCTTTCTTCTGTTTTTTCTTTTTTTCTTTTTCTTTTTTGGTGTTCCTGTCTTAATTGTTTTCAGGTATTTCTTTCCCCCTCTGGATTCCCCACGGGCTGGATCAAGATGGTCCAGTTATGCCCAGCTCCTACCTCCTCCTCTGATAGAGCACTCTTGCGATGCTGACACTGCCAATCTCCAGTATCCTCACCCACGCAGACGATATATCTCTCGACCTCTTAATCTCTTACGTGAACATGAAGGGGTTTAATACACATTTAAAATTGTATTAAGGGCCTTACTCAGATGCTTGTAAAATGCTTCTATTTCTGGCTGCTTATATTATTTCATTTCCTCCTCTCCCCAGCACAATTCGGGGTGGGAAATTTTAGGGTGTATTTTGCAAAACAAACTACAATATATGGAATCTACCATGTTAGTGCTTCTGCACCAAATAAATACTAGTCCTACCATTCAATACGTTTTCAACTACAATGAAACAAATAAGCAGTATTACGTATGAGTCATACACAACAGATGAGTTCAAAGTGTTTGTTCTTTCAATTTTTTTTAGCATTCAGTTTATTGCAATCCTTACATTTTAATTATTATTTTTGTATCCTGCATAGTTTTTGATAACGTATCCATAAAACTGAATAGATAGCGAAGAAAACTGTTCTATAGTGTGGAGATTAAATATTTTAATTCTTCAGCACAAGCATCAAACTTCTAGGAGACCAGATTCTTGGGGCTTTTTCCCAGCCCCAAGCAATAGTACTGAAAAGGAATGCAGTACACTTAAAGTAAAATAAAGTATTCTATGCATTCTGCAGCAAAACAGAAGTGGGAGTCTTTTAGTCACCAACATTTTCACCTTGCATAAAATTATTTACACTCCACTGTTTTATGAAAGTAGGTTAATAAAACACTTGAAATGATATGTAGTGTGTTGCTTTTATTTACTTCTAAAAGTATAAAGGGAATATTGGGGTGGGGATGGGGCGGTCTAGCAGTCATGCATCTCCTGTTGTTTGTTGTTCATACCATACACTTTGTCCAGTTCACTGTTACCTTACCCACCTCAGCCATGGCATGTAGCATCTGGAAATAAGATTGCCCACAGGTTCTGATGGACTGAGTCAAGTGCAAGAGCTTTGGATAAGCAGGAGGAATAGAGGTGGCCGCCTTCTAGCATTTAGTAGTGCTGCCTACACCTCAAAAGGAATTCTGTGTGTGAGGGAGAATCTAGAGAAGCAAAGGAAGAATGCCTTGCATTGCCTCAAGAGGTCCATTCACCATACACATCTCTAGGGGCTGAGAAACGGGCTAGCTTCAAGACACCAAAGCCCCACGCCTGTCCTCATAAGGTAAGTTTGCAAGAAAGGGATCCTACCTGAAAAGCAACTCCATGCATTCTTAGACAGAAAAAAGTCCTCCAACTCCCAGCATCCCTTGGCCAGCATAACTTCAGGGGGTTATTTGTTTGAAAGAGCCACTAGTTGTACTCTACTGGTACTTAATGCAGAAATAAAGCAGCAAAATGACAGGGAACCTTCCGTTGCTGATACTGGTGTGGGAAATGCAATGTGTCAGTACAGCAAATTAAAGGAGGCCAATGAGATAGTATATCTGCAGCCTTTCGTCTAGGCCAAGGCTGGGGAACTATTGTTGCCTTAGGGCCATATTCCCTTTTTGGAAACCTGGGGGCTGTATGTCGGAGATGCCTGGGGTTAAGGGGGGCAGAGCCAGCCCCTAAGCCTTCTCCAACCTGGGGCCCTGGAGATGTGTTGGACTACAGCTCCTATCAGTCTGTAAGCAGGGTGGTGGGAGTTGTAGTCCAACATGCCTGCAGGAACCCAGGATGGGGAAGGCTGATCTAACCTAATAACCTAGTTCACACATATCCACAACCCTGAGTATGGGTTGTCATTGAATCGGGGGTTGTTGAATTGCAGGTTATCATTATATGTGAACCTTGTGCTATGGCTTAACCATGAACAACCCAGACTTCACACGCCAACAACCATGGTTCTCTTCCTGGGTTGTTTGTGGATAGAAACCCATAGTTAAACCACAGTGCAGGGTTCACATGCAACGACAAACTGCAATTCAACAACAACCCATGATTCAATGACAATACATTCTCAGGATTGTGGGTATGTGCAAACCAGGTTACTGGGTTATATCCCGATTGAAATTAACAGGACTTCAATTAGACTAACACTGGCTACAGCCCACTGTAGAATAACTTCACGTCTGTCACCTTTGATTCAGTGGAGTAAAGGCAGGGTAGAAATGGCCACTGCTGTCTCCAGAATGTAGGATTAACTATTGTGCTTTATTGATGTTTTAGCCTACAACTCCCCATCAGCCCTAGCCAGCAGAGCCAATTGTGAGAGATCATGGGAGTTCTAGGCTAAAACATCTGTAGGGCCACAAGTTGCCCACCCCTGGATGGTACAGAAACTTAATAAATAAATCATAAGTGATTACCACCAATAACACGCATCAATTACTTGGAATCCCAGACCCTGCTCTATGAACGACAGCATTCAAGTTTCGTTCCTTCCCAAGGCTATTTGAAAGTAATCACGTGCTCGCGTCTCTCCCTCTCGCCCAATCAAAGGACCGCAGGCCTTTTCTTCGGAACTTTCTCATAAACCAATAGTATTCGCTTCCGCGCTCCCTTCCTCCGTTCCGCCCCGCCCTGTTCTCAAACGAAATCCTGAGCGGGGCTTCCTAGGCGCCGGGTGAGAAAGGAAACAGAGGGGGCGCGCGCGCGTACTTGAAGAAGGGGAGGGGGGAGTTCCCCTCCCGTCAGAGAGTTTGACGCTCGCGAGGGTGGGGGCAGCCGTGACGCTTTCGAATGGTGCCTCGCGCAGGAATGCGCGTGCCTCAAGGCTCCCGCTCTGCGCTGCGGTTCCGGGCTCCGGGTGAGCGTTTCGCGTTTCGCGTTGGGAAGGTCGGGGGGGGGGGGGGGGAGGCTGAAAGCGGCCGTTTCAAGCTGCTTTAGGGGGAGGGGCGGCTTTCATTTCCCGGTCTTCGTCGCGAGCCGTTCCGCTCTCTTCCTGCCCCCCCCCCGGTTCCACCCGCCGCCTTCCGCCCTTATTATTGGCGATTTAGTGGCGCTCGGGCTGGCGTGAGGGGAGAGGGAGCCTGCTTAGGGGACCTCCCTCTCCTCCCTGCGGGTTCAGCGAGGGGAATGAAGAGCTGTTTTCCTCACCTCACCGCCGTCTTCAGTAGGAAACACACGAAATGGGTGCTCTCCTCGTGTGTCCGACGCAGTTATTTACACCTGAATAGGGGAAAACAGGCTTAAGCCACCTTAGGCGGTCTGCTGTGTACCCGCCTTGCAAGTGTTAATAGTCGTGTGTATTACCCTTCCCCAAGATACCCGGAATATTAACACTGCCGAGAGGGTTGATAAAGTTCAGCTATCCCAGTGCTTATCGCATAACCTCTGAATGCCAGGATTTTTTAGTCAGGAACTTTGTTCAGTGTGAACGGAGTTTGGGGGCGTATGCAGAGTGCTGCTCCTTCGCTGTACCACAGCCTGTCTCTGCACACTTGCAGTTGGAGCCCTGGCCCTTGATTTGGGTGGCAAGTTGTGAGAGAGCGACTGCTGCTCTTTCGGCAAGGGTGCTAATATGCAGACGGAAGTGCTTTGAGTGGTGAGCCATCTGTCTATTTAGCAATTGTAGTAAAAGGGGCTTTCGTTAATGAGTTCCTGCAAATTTAATAAAGGTATTGCTGTTTTGGTCACAAAAGAAATATACTTTAATCTGTTTTGTATATCACTGAATAACTTTAGATGAGTCCTTTATTGGTGGAAGTTTATATATTTGGAGTTGTACAAAAACCAGCATTTTGTATAGTTCCAAATATATACACACTTTTTCTGTGCACAAAGATTTGATGGTGGTTCTCATTACTTGAACTCTTTCTTCCCAAGTGAGTAAAGATTGTCTAAAGAGCCTCAGGATGCAATCCTATGGGTTGCACCCTGAATGACTGTAAGCCACCGAACTCGGAGGCTTATGAACATCCTATGCAGGGCAGGAGGAATGGCAGAAGCAATCTTCACCTCCCCATCCACACATTTGTCACTAGACAGGCTTTTTTGCCCATCTAGCTAGGGCTCTTCAGAGGAGGAGGGAAGGAGGCTGGAGGGGCCTCAGGATAACTTGTATCCTGGCCTCTCTGGTCTCCTTCCCACCCACTAAAACTCCCCCTTCTCCAAGGTCAAGTTCCTGACCTTGGAGAGCTGCCAGCGCAGTTCTTTCCATGCTGGCTGCAATGGGAAGGAGGATCAGAACTCCAATGCCCCACTTCAAGGTTGGAGCGCTATCTCTGACCTCTGATTGGGGAATCTGAAAATCCTATGACCCCTCATATGCTGTCTAGGGGGCCATAGGATTGCTCCCTTAATTAAATATTGAATGAACCAAGTTTTTCCTCTTCTTGGCACCCTTCAGATGCTGAGCCCTCTAGAAACAGAGCAAGAAATCCATGCCAATCAGCTTTATCACGCCAATCCATGCCAACCAGCATTAGGGTGCAATCCTATCGGGATAGGCGGCTGCCTCCAAACTCCGATGCGACTACCTAGCCAATGCAGGGCAGGAGAAGCACGGAGGGGATTGTCCCATCCATGCTTCAGCCGCCCTGCATTTGCAGCTAGACAGCCGTCTAGCTGAGGGAAGGCAGAGCAGAGAAGTGGCTGCTGGACAACACATAGCACATAGTACCGGCATTTCTGCCTTCCGCACCCCGGAATGCCCCCAAGAACACCCCATTTTGGCCACTCCGTGTTCCTCTTCTGGGCGTGGGGCCATTCCTAGCTCCCTGCGAGGCAGTGCAGGAGGGGGTGAAGGTCAGTTCTTGGGGAACCGACCTTGGAGCACGGGCTCTGAGGTCGGTTCCCGGAAACTGATGTATCCTATGGCCGTCTAGCTGCTGACTAGTGGCCATATAGACTAGTAGCTCCCTTAAAAGCTAAATTTAGAGTCCGCACTGTGTGTGTAGTCTAAGCTGTCTTATAGCCCTCTCCGTGAAAACAATGTATATTGTAAAACAGTTGACAACCACCGCACATTTTGGTGCTTCATATTTACTACCAGGTAGCTTGATTTTTGCAAATAAGTTAGATCAGTAGTAACTTGCTTAGATTTTGTTAATAGTAGCTGGTGTAGCTCTAATTTTAGACCACTGTGTCATTCTGCTTTCAAAGAATTTGTAGTACCTGTTTCAATCCTTCAAACTTGTGTTTCTTTTGTGTTTGGAATTCCTAGTGCATAATGTAAAAGAAAAGCAATACTCAGCCCTGTATCTGTCTTTGAGGAAGGAATGGAAATACTGTGTTACTCTTGTATTGCTAGTAGCAAAGTAGAACTGTGCCGTTTTGGTTCTTGATTATTGAGCTCCTGTATCAGTTTTGGAACTTTATTGAAAGATAAAGCAGGCTCTGGCTGTACACTTACAATCTAAGGAAACAAAAGGATAGAATGTAGTAGAAAAGTGATCTTCAGTATTGTTAAAATGAACTTTTTGTGAGTATTTTCTTACTGCCTATGCATAACTTTTTATTAATATTTTAGGATCGTTATGAGAGAATAGTATTATGGAAGGCTTCAGATGTATTGTGGATGAGACATTTCCAAGTATTTTGGCCAAAACCAGTGAAATAATGGATAATACGATCTCATCAAACCTTGGTCTGCCAGTTGCTACATCAACAGAAGCCAGGCAGAAAACTGGCTCTCATGACAGGTAAGATGTATGTTAGCTTACAACTAAAAATGTGTATAGGGAAGAATGTGATGACTGAAGGATTGTTTATGGCTGTGGTTTTCCACTTCACAAATCATAAGATTAATGATAAAAGGAAAATCTAGAAGAGTGTTAGAAATCTTACATTCTATTTCAGCAATTAAAATATAACATTCTTAATTATGTGGTGTAATGAAGTGTCAGATGGGCAAGTTGAAGAGTAACTCTGGATTGCTAAATACTCAATCTCTCCACATGGGTGGGATCTGAAGTGGGCCCCAGGCACTTGAACTTCTTGCCCCACTCACCTTCCTGTTTGAGGTAAATATCTGAAATAGGAGGGCCTGTGATGATTTGGATCTCCTTTAATGCTGGATATTGATATTGGAACTACTTCCTTCAGTAAAGCTGGATAGTGGAACTACTGCAGGAGTTGTAAGGCATTGTGGGAAACGATAGTTGACATTGGTGGTAGCCTCCAGTGTGCTGCCTCTTGAGCTGCCAGTTTTAGGCCAGATCCTGCATTTGGATAACCACAGGATCTGCTGGCTTGGATACAGGGAGCCAGAAACTTTGGCTGGCGAAGCCAAAGTATGTGATAGCCAGGACCCTGCCCTTCATTCTCTGAGCAGGCATATGCCTAATTGAAGTTAAGTCCCAATGTTTTCAGTTGGAATTGCTCCCAAGTAAGCATGCGTAGGTTTGTCGCCTAAGTCTGCAGTTCTGTGCACGCTTACCTGCGAGTAAGTCTTATTGAACTTAGTGTGACTTCTGAGTAGATGTACATAGGTTTGGACTGTTCATTCCTAACCTCACACTGCACTTTCACACGAGGTAAGGGACAAGTCCTTGCTCTCTTTGCCTAGCTCCAAGTTTAGAACTGGAGGGGGTATGCAGCCCCCATAGTTGTGCTGGGCATCAGAGGCTCTTGGAAGCCCAGCATAGCTGTGCAGTGCTTGTCTTCCTTTCCCCCATCCCCACAGCTCCAAACCTAGTGCTTGTTTTGACATGAGAGAGCCAAGGTACTTGGAGCATTTCTGCTGCCTAGTGTTTCAAACAGCTAGCTCCAGTCTTCCACTCCAGAACTAGAAGGAAATACTGGGGCTTCACCTTTCCTTGCATCTTGGAACTAGAAGGGAAGACCTTCCCTGTAGTTGGATCACTCTGATGAAGCTCAGTGTAATTGCAGGGAGTTGTCTCTGCTGGACAAGAAGCTGGGACTCATCATCATCCTTGCCAAAGGTGAAGTGATGAGCTTGGATTGTAGAAGGCGATCATGTATACATGTAGGGAAGGGAATGGGAGAGGATTCTCATGAATGCAAGGGCCCAATTTGTGATCCTGGTGCACACTGAGAGATGTGTAGAGGAGATATTGGCAGATAATCCCTTCTATCTCGTATTTCTCCTGTCATCAAATAGAGGTTTTGATAAGCCTACATAACTGGAACTTGATGGGTGAATATAGGTGACCAACTTACCACATGGTTAATGTGAGAAACTTTGCCCGCTTCTTAAATGTTTGGTAGAGTGCAACAGTACAGGTAACCATGGTTGACTTCATAATATTCTGTGGTCGCTGCTGCTCCACCCATAGTTACTGATGTTCTTTCACTATGGAGTGAAAATTTCACACGTGGTAGACTTGCCCCACAGTAAATCAGTTCTGGAAAACAGTATTTAAAGAGGCAGAAGTAATCACAAACCAGAAAATTGAGTTCTCTCCAGCATTAGGGTTATTGCTTATATTTGATGGATCAACAAAAATGTAAGGCATAAAGAGCTTTTGACATTCACAATTAACTATAGCATCCACCTGAAAAAAATAAATAACAAGCTCATTTTCAGTGTTGAGAAATAAACTTTTGTCTGTTGCTTTGATGGAGAAATTAACATGGCAGTTTACACAAGATAAGTCTGAAAAATATAAAGACAGTTTTTATAAAATTTGGGAAGCTTTTATACATTTTGCAAATATTAAAGATTATATAGAACCTCCATATTCACATGACTCATGTTGGAAATATGTTTTGGGATAAACCAAAGAGCATAATTTATTATGATTAACACATAAAGGCAAAAATATATTTAAGACTTTTAGAGAGCAATCCTATGGCTGCTAGTCAGTGGCTAGATGGCCATAGGAGATGTGGTTTTCCAGGAACCGACCTTCCCCCCTTCTGCGCTCAGAAGAGGAGCACAGAATGGCCAAAACAGGGTGTTCCGGGCGGCATTCCGGGGCGGGGAAGGCGGAAATGCCTGTATGACACATCCAGTGTGTTGTTCGGCAGCCTTCTCCCCCGCTCCACCTTCCTGCAGCTAGACAGCTGAAATCGGCTGTCTAGTTGCAAATGCGGGCGGAGACGCACGGAGGGAACGATCCTCTCCGTGCTTCTCCTGCCCTGCATTGGATAGGCAGACGCCTCCGAGTTTGGAGGGGGCTGCTTATCCCCATAGGATTGCGCCCTTATAAACATCAAACCACATAATTAAATGTAAAATATTATTGATTATATGAGTGCAATTTACCTATTGTTTGTTTATTGTTGTTGGTTTATATGTTTATAGTGAAATAATATGTATGTATCAATTTTATAAGAAATCAACTGAAATATTTAAAAAATAAGTAAAACTGTTTTCAAGAACAGTGTTGAGAACATGCAAGATAATCAACTACTTTATTGCTCTTACTGCAGACTTTGTGATCAACCTTCTTATGTGGAAAGCAAATTCTCGGCTGCGTTAGCATTTTCCTGCAGTGGTGAATCAGATTATGATCCAAGAAGGAAACTTACACTTAACTTTCAGGATACTGTGTAAGAAATGGATTACTTAATCTTATATGTTGCACAGTGCCTTTTTTTTTTTTTTGGAGAATGTATAAAAATGGGTTGTATCCAAAGGCTTCTTCTGCTCACGCAAGGACCCCTTCTGCTTAAGGATAGGATCCATATTAGAATTATTATCATTCTCAAAGAGTGTCTGATAAATAGGTTTCATAAAATATTAATCTAAGTGTTGCATGTTTTACCAGAAAGTCTAGATTCATGAGTCCATGAAAATAAGATACAAGTTAAGATAAGCATGTTAAAAAAAATCCACTCAAGCGTTCCTTAGCTAATTTGTATTTCCTATCATTGTCCCCTAAGAAAACCTGGTGCCACATTGTGATCATATGGCTAGCAACTAACTCATGTCAGTTCACTGTTTCTCTAGGCCAGGGATGTTAAACCTCAGGCCTGCAGGTCAAATTTGGCCCACGTGGGGTCCCAATCCAGCCCTCAGGAGTTCCCCAGATGGCCACAACCCTTTCCCCTAACCATTTGGTGGTTTCCTGGCTTTTTCATGGTTTTCCCAGTCTAAAATACTGAAATGTCTCTCCTAAGGCTTAGTTACTGGAAGTAAGATCTTTAAGTCAAAATTTGCTGGTAGTTTCGGCCCTAGCCACTACTGGAATGCAGCCCTTTGAGAGCTTCTCCAAAACTAAATTTGGCCCTTGGCTTGGAAGAGGTTCAACAGCCCTGCTCTAGGCACAAATCTTACTGTGTGCCCCCACTAGGTAACGCACCCTGTGCTTGTGTGCTGTATATTTATCTGCCCAAATATAAGGTCTGCTAAAGGAGAAATAAGTTTCCTGTTGAGAATACATCAATAAATATTGCTAGTAAAACTAGCTTGTGTTGTGTGTGTTTTAGGCGTGGCATTGGATAACACAAGTCCTGGGTTAATTGCATACCTTAGTATGTAGAAAAGTACTTGTATCTATTTGGGATGAACCTAAATTGCTTTTCAAATCTTTGCCTTAGTACCTGTCACTTAACTGAGTCTGAAAACTTTGGGCTAAAGACTGGATAATTTCCACTTGGGGCTGCATTGTACAGATGCCACTAGAGACCGCTGACTGTATTCTGGACTATATTGTTCAGTGAGGTTAGCTTAACAATATTGTTGGAGGTGTCTGACAGTAAGTACATAAAACTGTTAATTAGTAGTTGTTATAAAATTATTATTAAAACCATAATTATAACTTTCTTAGGGAAAACTGTAATAAAAGTACAGAAACTCACTTGGAGTTGGACCAGAATGAATCTAATTTATTGCAGAGAAGACAAAACCAAAGTTGCACTGATGAATGCAGAGGTAGCAATGAGGATGTTCTGCATGAGAGGCTTTCACTTGAACATATGGAAGGTATGCGGCTGCCACAGTATCGGCTGTTTATTGAGTTTTAGCATTGTACAACGCATCCTGAATATCTGCTTAGTATGGTATTTTGTTCCCGTTTGGGGAAATGCTTGTGTCCTAGATATCCTAGATATGCCATGTCATTTTGCCCATCATTTAAATCTAGGGTGGACAGATGGAATATTAGGTTATCAGTTGAATGGCATCTATCCAGAAGTTTCCTTCATTTTCCTGACTTGATCAGTATTATCCACTAAATTTCAACTAAGCTTCTTGAATTTGAGCCAAATATTGTAACTTTTAGCTGCGAGTAAAACTTTCCTGAACATAATCTAAACATAACTCTTAATTAGTATTAAATGATGCTCTGTGTTAACATGAACTCCTGAACACTGGTCTATCAGCAATGACACTGCTTTATTGATAAGGGACATATGGGGGAAAAAGGAGAAAGATATCTCTGCTATATCGTGGACATTGACTTTAAGGTAAGTTTCCAAAATGTGAGCTTCAGGAGTCCTTAGTAGTTTGAGATTTATATTCATACTTGTACATTGTGAAATGTGTGGATTATTACCAGGGAGAGGGCCTTTTCAGTGGATATGCTTCAGCTTTGGAATACTCTCTCCAAAGAGGCTTGCCTAGTGCCCGTTCTGATAACTTTCCATCACCAACTGAAGGTCGTCTTACTTTTCCAGTTTTTTTTTTTTTAAACGTTCACTTCTAACTTCTGTTGAGCTGTCTTATTTGAATGCTGCTATTACAGAGTTGATGTTTCTGGCTTATCCTACATATTAATAGTAAAGTCATTCTCTGAGTGTGAATCCTTATGTAGCCAAAATAGCACCATCCACTCACAAGAGAGAAGTACTGTGGTGTAGTGGCTAGAGTGTTAGACTAGGACTCAGGAGATCCGGGTTCTAGTCCCCACTCGGCCATAGAAGCTCACTGGGTGACTTTGGGCCAGTCACAGAATCTCAGCCCAACCTAACTCACAGGGTGGTTGTTGTGAGGATAAAGTGGAGAGGAGGAGGATAATGTAAGGTGCTTTGGGTTCCTTGCAAGAGGAAAGCAAGCAAAGGATTTTATAAGTACAAAGAATCTTTTTTGGGAGGGGGACCCAAAACAGCCTAATGAGGACTGACCAAACTTGGTGGGGGCAAAATGCTGACTGTTTGGGCTGGGGTTGGGATGGAATGGGGTATTCTGAGAGAAGGCATGACTGGTTAGAACAGTGAACAGGAACTGAACTCCAACATTGTTTTAAGGCATTAGTTTAAGCTTCCCTCATAATGCATTTGGATGTATAAATCTAAATAAATAAATAAAATATATTATTGAATCATTGGATAATGCTTGACTGGTTTATATTTTCTTAAGTTCGTGTTAGTGTTAAATTTTTTATGCACAATAGTAAATGGGTGATGTTAGGAAATTATAGCATTTCCTCCTGCCATATTAAGATAAGTAGTTACCTTTGCATAGCAAGAGGAATTGCATAAGATTTACTAACAATATAACTGATGTATCACTGTATTTAAGACTTTAAAATTCTTGAACTCAGTCACTTCTACGGATCTGGTTATTCGTGCATTCAGATTACATGTAGTAGAAGAATTGGTTCCTCTTTAACTTTCAGATTTGACAACTAGAATATTTGCTTCATTGGAAAAAGGAAGTGAAGACCACAAGGTAACTTTTTTTCTGCGGTATGATAACGCAGACTTGACTGAAAACTCATGAACTTTTTACAGCAGTTCAATAAACTTTCATTATGTATAACTTGGAGTCTGCAGTTCATCCTGCGATAAACTTTTTGTGTCCCAATTCTGACCATAGTTTTTCAGTAGAGGCTAAAAATAGCTATAAGCATTCTACATAATTTTGTCCCTGTTCAGATGATTGTCCACCACCACTACCCAGCCTGGATTGTAATTAATGAGAAAAAATATTAAGTTGGAAGTGAATGTCCATGCTGTCTGGGTGGCTATAATAAGCATTTGATTTCAGAACTGAACACATTGCACAGTTCAGATGGTTAGCATAAAATATTAGTACAGGTCTAAGCTAAAAAGCCCCAAAAGCTTTGGGGCAGGGGGTTTGAATCTCTTTCAGCCCATGGGCCAAAATCCATTTCTGAAAAGCTCTCAGGGACCTCATCCAGAGGTGAATGGGGCTGAAGGAAAAAGGGCCAAAATACCAGCATTTTTTAGCTTAAAGCTCTTACTGCCAGTAACTAAGCCTTAGGAGAAGCATTTCAGTCTTTTAGAATGTGTTTTGAGGTGGGGGTGGATGTACAAAAGCTAGGAAACACCAAACTCTCAGTTGGGGGAAAGGGGGTAGGATCAGGGAAAGGGTATGTGGCTGTCTTGGTAAGTCTGGAGAGTCAGATTTCGCATCCACGCCTAAGGTTCTGGACCCCTGCTTTAGGCTCTCCTAATAGGTAAGGTGTCTCAGTCCTCTGATAATTTTGTTTGCCCTCTTTACCTTTTCTAGCTCTAAGATAAATCATTTTGAGATGGAGCTATCAGAATTGTCCACAGTATTCCAAATATAGCTGCACCATTGATTTTGTATAAGGCATCACAATAATGGCAGTTCTGTTTTTTATTCTCTTTCCTAATGACCCCTAGTATACTGCTACTCACTGGGTTAGCATTTACATTGAGCTATCTGCCACAGGATCTTTCCTAGTTAGTCATCTCTAGTTCAGACCCCCATCTGTTCTTTTTTCTCCATGGGCCAGTTTGCATGATCACCACAGTCCAGCATAGCTTATTTAAGCCATGGTGGGTTGTGGCCCATGCCGGCAGCCGTTTTGAATATTCCAGCCCTGGTGGGGGTTGCCATGGTTTGCTGTGTCATCTGAACCTGGGCGGCATGGCTTGTTAAAGGGGGAAATAACCCTACAACAGGCCATGGGTTATTGGAAGATTGTCCCCCCCCCCCCATAAGCCATGCTGCCTGGGTTCAGATGACATGACAACCTGGGGTTTGAATAGGTAACCTGGCAGCCAAGCACCCGCACTTCATCATGGCTTAAATGAGCCACATTGGGCTGTGGTGATCATGTGAACCAAATCAAAATGTATCACTTTACACATGCTTACATTGAACCTTCTTTGCCTTTTTCTTGCCCGTTTATCAGTTTGTTTATTTTGGAGCTCTTCATCCCACCTAGGGTTTTACTACCCTGAATAATTTAGTGTTGTCAGCAAACTTGGCCACCTCACTTCTCATCCCTAACTCTAGATCATTTATGAACGAGTTAAACAGCCTCAGTCCTAGTACACGTCATTAGGGAGACACAGTTATGTGCTTTGTTTCTATTCTCTGCTTCCTCTTAACCAGTTCATAATCTATATGAGGGTCTGTCCTCTTAAAGCATAACTAAGTTTATTCAGGATGCTCTGATGAGGGATTTTATTTTTGGAAGTCCCAGGTATGAAAGACTCCTGTCTGCAGGCTTGTTGACATGCAAATAATTCCAAATAGTTGAGGCAGGACTTGCCCTTGCCAGAGTCCTGATGAATCTTCTTCAACAAGACTTGTCCTTCTATATGCTTTATCATTTTAATGCTTTCTACCTATTTGCCTGGAATAGACGTAAAACGAACTGGTCTGTAATTTCCTGGATTCCCATTTAAAAATCCCTATGGGACTTAAAACATGGGGGAACTATGTCCTGCTTGTGAGCTTTTCCTGGGTTCATCTGGTGAGACACACGAGGCTTTTGGATTCTGAAGTTGGTTCAACAAGTAAGTTATTAAAATTCATATGTTGATTTTGATTTGTAGGCAGCTTCATTAGAACTTGGTCAGAAGTGGATAACAAGTGAAATAGATGACAATGCAGTGACTGGCTTTTCCAGATTTATAGAAAATGAAAAACTCCTGAGCTTTGCAAGCCTAGAAGGGCATTCTACAGGTATACCTTTAAAAAAATAAGTACTTGGCATACTTCCACATTTTATTTCCACTAGGTGTGGCTCCACACTCATAGTAGCAAAGCAGATTTGTACATTGGTTTTTTTCTGTAGCATACATGCTAAGTGTAGATGACATGCATCTGGGGAGCTCTGGAAGAATGCAAACAGTAAATACTAAATGTCTGTAAACTTGACAAACCTTTCTTTTCTGTATTAGATGAGGATATTGCAGATGAAGAGTTCTGTGATGAGCAGTTGGAGGCCTATTTTGAGCAGCTGGTACTGCCAGAAATGGAAGATATGGAAGAATATGAACTTGGTGAATATATTAAAGGCATGGAATTGCCTCCAGGTCAGGTAAGTGAAAATATAGTTTTTATAATACTGAAGGCTTATAGGTGCACTGTGCAGCCTAATCCCATTTTTTGGTGTTCAGATGAACAATTGGCACTATTTATCTTTACTGGCCCTAATGAACATTTACTAGACAAAAAAGTGCTGACTTCTATGATGGTGGTGTCTCGTCAATTAATAGCGAAGAATCTACAGATCTGTCTTATGGTATAACTATCTTTGGAACATTGTATTAGCTGAAAAATTAACTAAACAGATAAAGGCACAAAGGCAACAAAAAGAATCTGACACTTTCCATACAATTTGGTATAACAAACAAGATTCCCAGAGAAAAACACCAGCATGTCATGGCCAGATATGGAAAGATACACTTAGATAATAACAACTAAATCTTAAACCCCATGATGAACTTCTGTGGATAAATATAAAGTTATTAATATATTGAACCTCCTGTGATTTCTGTTAACTGTAATTGGATTTCTTATGTAATGTATATGTTTTGCTGATTGAAGAAGTTAAGATTTTCTCTATACTGATTGATTATGGAGCTTGAGCACCTCAATGATGTCATGAGCTAAACCGTGAAGGGACACCCAAGACGGGAAGGTCATGGCAGAGCGGTCAGACTAAATACAATCCCTGGGGAAGGAAACAGCAACGGCAGTATTCTTGCCATGAAAACTAAATGGATCAGTACAACCACAGATATGTCGGTATACCGTCGGAAGATGGGACTCCCAGGTCGGACGATGGTCAAAATGCTACTGGGGAGGAACAGAGGATAAGTTCAACTAGCCCCAGATGTGATGACGCAGCTAGCTCAAAGCCGAAAGGGCGGCTAGCAGCCGATGGTGCTGGTGGTGAACAACGAATCCGATGTTCTAAAGATCAACACACCATAGGAACCTGGAATGTAAGATCTATGAGCCAGGGCAAATTGGATGTGGTTATTGGGGAGATGTCAAGATAGACATTTTGGGTGTCAGTGAACTGAAATGGACTGGAATGGGCCACTTTGCATCAAATGATCACCAGATCTACTACTGTGGACAAAAGGACCACAGAAGAAATGGAGTAGCTGTCATAATTAATAATAAAGCGGCTAAAGCAGTGCTTGGATACAATCCAAAAAATGATAGAATGATCTCAATTCAAATTCAGGGTAAGCCATTTAACATCACAGTGATCCAGATATACGCCCCAACCACAGATGCTGAAGAAGCAGAAGTAGATCAGTTCTATGAGGATCTGCAGCACCTACTGGATAGTGCGCCAAAAAGAGATGTTATTTTCATTACAGGAGACTGGAATGCTAAGGTGGGTAGTCAAACGACATCTGGAATTACAGGCAAGCATGGTCTGGGAGAACAAAATGAAGCAGGACATAGGCTGATAGAATTTTGCCAAAACAACTCACTGTGCATAACAAACACTCTCTTCCAACAACCTAAGAGATGACTTTATACATGGACTTCACCAGACAGTCGACACCGAAATCAGATTGACTACATCCTTTGTAGCCAAAGGTGGCGGACATCTATGCAGTCGGTAAAAACAAGACCTGGAGCTGATTGTAGTTCAGATCACGAACTTCTTATTGCACAATTTAGAATCAGACTAAAGAGAATAGGGAAGACCCACAGAGCAGTTAGATATGAGCTCACTAATATTCCTCATGAATATGCAGTGGAGGTGAAGAATAGATTTAAGGGACTAGATTTAGTAGATAGGGTCCCAGAAGAACTATGGACAGAAGTTTGCAACATTGTTCAGGAGGCGGCAACAAAAAACGTCCCAAAGAAAAAGAAAACCAAGAAGGCGAGATGGCTGTCTGCTGAGCCACTGGAAGCAGCCCAAGAAAGAAGGAAAGCAAAAGGCAACAGTGATAGGGGGAGGTATGCCCAATTAAATGCAAAATTCCAGAGGTTAGCCAGAAGATATCAGGAATTATTTTTAAACAAGCAATGCGTGGAAGCGGAAGAAGATAATAGAATAGGAAGGACAAGAGACCTCTTCCAGAAAATTAGAAACATCGGAGGTAAATTCCAGGCAAAAATGGGTATGATCAAAAACAAAGATGGCAAGGACCTAACAGAAGCAGAAGAGATCAAGAAAAGGTGGCAAGAATATACGGAAGATCTGTATAGGAAGGATAATAATATTGGGGATAGATTTGACGGTGTGGTCAGTGAGCTAGAGCCAGACATCCTGAAGAGTGAGGTTGACTGGGCCTTAAGAAGCATTGCTAATAACAAGGCAGCAGGAGATGACAGTATCCCAACTGAACTGTTTAAAATCTTGCAAGATGATACTGTCAAGGTGATGCATGCCATATGCCAGCAAATTTGGAAAACACAAGAATGGCCAACAGATTGGAAAAAACCTATATTCCCATACCAAAAAAGGGAAGCGCCAAAGAATGTTCAAACTATCAAACAGTGGCACTTATTTCACATGCCAGTAAGGTAATGCTCAAGATCTTGCAAGGTAGACTCCAGCAATTCATGGAACGAGAATTGCCAGATGTACAAGCTGGGTTTTGAAAAGGCAGAGGAACTAGAGACCAAATTGCCAATATCTGCTGGATAATGGAGAAAGCCAGGGAGTTTCAGAAAAACATCTATTTCTGTTTAATTGAATATTCTAAAGCCTTTGACTGTGTGGATCATCACAAATTGTGGCAAGTTCTTGGAGATATGGGGATACCAAGTCATCTTGTCTGCCTCTTGAGGAATCTGTATAACGACCAAGTAGCAATGGTAAGAACAGACCACGGAACAACGGACTGGTTTAAGATTGGGAAAGGAGTACGGCAGGCTTTGTATACTTTCACCCTACCTATTCAACCTGTACGCAGAACACTTCATGCGACGTGTTGGGCTTGATGAATCCAAGGCTGGAGTTAAAATCGCTGGAAGAAACATAAACAATCTCAGATATGCAGATGATGCCACTTTGATGGCTGAAAGCGAGGAGGAGCTGAGGAACCTGATGACGAAGGTGAAAGAAGAAAGTGCAAAAACTGTGTTGCAGTTCAACGTCAAAAAACCCAAGATTATGGCAACCAGCTTGATTGATAACTGGCAAACAGAGGGAGAAAATGTGGAGGCAGTGACAGACTTTGTCTTTCTAGGCGCAAAGATTACTGCAGACGCTGACTGTAGCCAGGAAATCAGAAGACGTTTACTTCTTGGGAGGACAGCAATGACAAATCTTGATAAAATAGTGAAGAGCAGAGGCATCACACTGACAACAAAGGTCTGCATAGTGAAAGCAATGGTATTCCCCATAGAAACCTATGGCTGCGAGAGCTGGACCATAAGGAAGGCTGAGCGAAGGAAGATAGATGCTTTTGAACTGTGGTGCTGGAGGAAAATTCTGGGAGTGCCTTGGACTGCAAGAAGATCAAACCAGTCCATCCTCCAGGAAATAAAGCCAGACTGCTCTCTTGAGGGAATGATATTAAAGGCAAAACTGAAGTACTTTGGCCACATAATGAGAAGACAGGACACCCTGGAGAAGATGCTGATGCTAGGGAAAGTGGAAGGCAAAAGGAAGAGGGGCCGACCAAGGGCAAGATGGATGGATGATATTCTGGAGGTGACGGACTCAACCTTGGGGGAGCTGGGGGTGGCGACAGCTGACAGGAAGCTCTAGCGTGGGCTGGTCCATGAAGTCACGAAGAGTCAGAAGCGACTGACCGAATAAACAGCAACAATGGCCATTGGCTTGGTGCAAATAAAATTTGATTTGATTTGTGATTTAAAATTCAACAAAAATAATTTTTAAAAGCAGGTTGGGGAGAGGGACCAAAATGTAAGTAACACCCTTGCCTGAGATAGCACAGGAAGCTGCTTGGAGAATTAGAAAAGGATGTGACAAAATAGTATTAGAAAAGAGGAAAGGGTAGGATGTGGATCTTAATTTTTCCAAGACAAAGTAGGTAGGAAGAGAGTCTGCTGTGAACCAGGAAATCATCCTTCATACCAGGATCATGTGTTTGTGATTCCGTATGATTTGCCAATGACTAGGACACCCTAGCCCAGCCTTCCCCAACCTGTGCCCTTGAGATATTTTGGATTGGATAACACAATCCCCAGCCTGGGTGAATTTGGCAAATACCATAACTGACTGGAGGGGGTGGATGGAGAGAATGGGCACTGTTGGGCGTTCCATAGAATTGCTTGGAGCAGTTACAAATACAAGTATCATAAAGGTATATAACTTGGCATTCATTTCTGAAAAAAAGAACCCAGCAAGCTTTGTGTGTTTTGGATATCTTTGGTTAGGTACATGGCACTTGTTCTGGCTATCGGTTTGGAAAGTGACCATGGTAGTGACTACTGGAGATGAACTTGTAACATATTACTTTGTAATATGGCTGCATTGGATAAGAAAATATGTAATCTGAAGTTTAAGATCTAGTGGTGTGGTTTGTTTTATTTCTGGTTAGGTTGAGTTGATGATCAAGACTTACATGAGAAATACATTTGAAAAAATTTGTCATGACATACTACATTAATTTAAAAATGAAAATTTAAACTTTACAGTAGCAACAATGCTATGGTGAATCTTCTTTCACCTTGGCTTGCAAAGCAACAGTTCTCAAGCACTGACAATTATGAGTGAAATGTTCCCTTTTGTAAAACAATCTGGCAAAATTCTTGTATCTGTGCCTGAAATCTTTCTAATCTTTCTTGTGCTTGAAATGATTTTTTAAAAATTGATTCAGTAACAAGTAGCAAAAACTAACTCATAAATTCTTCAGGAAAAATTCCAGGTACCTAGTATTTGCCAAGCAACAGCAAGAACTGATTCTCCTGTTCCTAGTGACAAAGAATCATATGATTTTAAGGAAGCTGGGCACAGTGTCAGAGAGGAACAATTCATACTGCCAATGACAACAAGGCAAGAGGTATGTAATAAGCTTGGCTTAAGTAATATTTAAAGCAATAAATATAGTTTGGGGGTAGGGAATGAGGTTTGGTGTCCATATGTAATATACCTTCAGAAATTTTAAAATAATTTTCTGTTAATTTTATATAAATAAGAGCCTTATCCCTTTTTCTTTGCAACAGGAAAATAAGTGCAGTAAATCTAGTCTTAAATCTGGGTGCTGTGGTAGTTCTGATAAGTCTCCTGTTGGAATAGTAGGTGATGCATCTGAAGTGTGCCATAGAACAACAGATTTTCAACGTACTACTTCAGATGTAGAAGGTAGGTTAACTTTGGCAGCTCTGTTGATAACATTTCATACTAAATGTGTGTCAGTTTGGTATTCAACAGTTCATATTCATTCAGTCTCTCCTGAAAAAGACTCTATAGTGCCTTGACAAGTTTTAAGCATCTATTTTAAAATGCATATTGGATAAAAAAAAAATAAACCTGGCAATGAAAACATGCTATAATTTATTGATATAGAAAGAACTTTTTAAAATGATGATTAAAAAATGAAGCCTAAAATATTGTGGGAATATTTATTTTATTTTTACATTGCCTTTCTACCAAAAAAGGTGCTCAAGCCAGCTTACAATCACTAATAAAACTTGATAAAAACAATGACAGGTAAATACATTAAACCGCAATTAGAAACAACAGTAGCAGAGTAAAAACAGCATCCAGCTCAGCAGACCTGCTTACACACTAAAGGCCTGCTTGAATAAAGCAGTCGTTGCCTGCCGGCAGAAGATAGCAGAAAGGGAGTGAACCTACCCTCCTTTGACAGGGAGTTCCACAGCCAGGGAGCGAACACTGAGAAGGCACTCTTTCATATTGCCACCAAACACACCTCTAAAGGCAGTGGTCTCAAAAGAAAGGCCCCTCCCAAAGATCTTAAGAACCAGGCAGGCTCATGTAGAAGGAAGTCTTTCAGGTAGCCTGGTCCCAAGCTTGGATTGTATAGGGCTTGGATTAAGATGATGTCAGGACATATTGCTTACAGAGAGCTTCAGCTATTGGGCAGTATAGAAATGAAATAAATAAATAAAATACTAAATACTGGCTTTTATTACAACATTGCTTTTATTTCAATCAATAATTAAAAATGAACACTTATAGTTCCTTAACTAACTGGTTGTTGACAATGTTAAGCACAAGTAGCTAATGTTTCTTGTAACAATTATCTGGAAACATAACTGTTTTAAAGTAAACTTGATACCGCTCCCATCAGTCTCTCAAATTTATTTAAAGTATCTGTAGACAGCAGCTTGTGCTCCTAAAAACCCAGCAGAGGTGAAAGCAGGAAAGTGGGGTTCCAGATGTAGAAGTGGGCAATACAACATTCTGCCTATTCAGATATTGTGGGGAGAACCTTCAGCACGCACAAGCCATCACAATACAGAAGTGCCTGTTAGTTTAAACATTGATTTGGATGTTGGTTTGATATCCTGTGAAGGACAAATTTGGCCGATTCACATGATCAAAATAAGCCACAGTGGCTTATTTAAATTACAGTGCATGTGGGACTGTGATAATCACTGCCCAGCTGCAGCTTGTCATGTTGCATGATTTGTTGTAGGGGGAAACAACCCTCCAATAACCCATGGCCTGTTGTAGGGTTATTGGAGGTCTGTTTCCCCCACCAACAAACTATGTTGCCTGGGTTCAGGTGACAGGACGTGCTTGGGCAGTGATTATGGAAATGGTGCCCCGCGCATGCTGCATGTGCGGGGCGTGACAGTGACTTATTTTGATTGTGCAAACCAGGTCATTATGTAAAACTAATCACCTGTTTTATATATTTTATTTATTTAAAGGATTTTTAACCCACTCCTCAGCCAGACGGGCTCCCAGAGTGGCTTGCAAACAGTTAAACAAGGTGGTTCCTGCCCTTAGGTTTCCAGTCTAAAAAGACATGATTGATATATATATACACACACACACACACACACACACACACGGAAAAGGGGATAGGAAGGGAAGAGGAAAAAATGAAGCAGTCTTTAGCAGGGTTGGTGAAATGTACCTATTTCCCTTCTCATCTCCATCAGTACAGCCTGCTGAAATGGCTGCTGGTGGTGACAATTAAGGGAGGAGTTGCCTTTATTGGGATAGTCTTCAGCAGGACTGGGGTAATGGCCTTGCTTCTCCTCTTATCTCCCTCTGTTACAGCCTGTTGATTGGCAAGTGTTCTGGTGATATATGTGCATGTAATTATATACTGTAATTTGAATCAGGAATTGGCAAAGCAGTTGTGCAGCAGGAAATGCCAAATGGCATGTGAATTTTAACTTAAAGTGCTATTTATCTTGTGGAAATAGAAGTAACATGAAAGAAATAATGTTAAGTAACTTTATATTATTGCAGGTTATTTTGCTTATGGTGGGGAAGATGGAATACCCTTAAACATTAATACGGTCAGCAATAGCAGAAACAAAAGCAAAGGACCCATTGAAAATCAGACCCCAGACATGTCTTATAATAAGGTAATGTCTCTCCTTATTCTGGCATAATTAACTTGATTTTGATTGTCTATTGGGAATGCTTTGTTTCCGTTTTGGAGGGAAACAATCTGATTAGTCAAAATTTTCAAAACATCTCATGACTTATGAGACCATGCCCCATACATATTTCTGCTATTGGTTCCAGACTCAATAGTTGTCTTTCCCATTCTATGAACTTGGGTCAGATAACATTTATTTGTTGTGTCCAGTCGTCCTTCCTTACTCCCAATCCTGTATGCTTGGGACAGAGTATTTGCAGGCAAGGGAGGATAGAGAATAGTATGTATTGACTGCTTTTTCAGTAAAATTGCCCAAAATGGCACATGCAGCTTAAAAGCAATGAATACCTATGATCAAAATGGAAATAAATACAAAGATAAAAGACTCAAAAGACCAAAGAAAGATGAACAAGTCTTCGGTAAATAAAAAGGTCTCAACCTACTAATGGTAGGTAACAAACAAAAGAGCTTACTGGGCCTTACTGGGAAAATTGTTTCATAGGGCAAATGCCACTACTGAAAAGGCTGCCCCATGCCTTGAAGAACACAATTCTCTCAGTAGGAATTCAGAGCAGAGCTCAATTATCTGAAGTAATGGAGATGTTTACTTTTGAAGTATAAAGTATTCTGGGTGATAAAAGGATTTGAAGGTGATAATTAGCATGTTAATTTTGGTGTGAAAGCCAGTAGGTGGTCACTGCCATTGTGCCAAAGCAAGTACAGTATGTTTTCCGTGCCTTGCACCAGGACAGCACTGGTTGAAGCTTTTGAACCACTTTCAAAGACAACCCTGCATGAAGCACACTGTAATAATCCAAGCTAGAGATCCCCGAGGCATGACTCACTTTGTCTCAAACAAAGCAGGTTCACAACCAACTTACCAGCCAGAGGTAATAAAAGGCACACCTGACCACTAGATTATAGGAGAAACCCTAGATCTCCTGCTTTAAGGATAGTGTGATCCCATCACACAGTTATCTCTTACACATCACTCCAATGTAGATCCTGCTTCAGCAGCCTTGCCATTTGATAATGGAACAAAATACTGAAATATATTTGGGCCAGGCAGCTTCAAATTTTTAGGTTTAGCTGCTATCTGGCCCCTTTGGATAGGTGGAACCCACTACCTGCAGATGGAACCCACTATCACATGCAAGTGTTTACAGTATTTCCTGTGGTGATGAGTTGATCAAAACCAGGAAATTGAGTATTGATAAAGTCCTCTAGTGTTAACATAAAATCTTACTATAAAAGACTTTCCTATTCATTCAGAAATGGCCTAGGGAAATATCTGTTAATTGACAGTGAAAGGAAATGAACTTTTTAAACATATCTTAAAATACTGCTTTTCTGTTTTTTTAGAATAATGACACAAATTTAACCAACTCTGAACTAAAGCTGGATTCACTCTACTTTAAATGTACTGATGACAATGCTGCTTCTGAGATTTGGCACACAGAACAGCAAAGCCAATATTCTCATCTGTGTCAAGTGGCTAATGACAGTCATGTTCCTCTGGCTGATGTATACCTGTCCCCAAGTTCTTCCAGAGGATGTGAGCAGTATCAGTGTACAACAGAAGGTTAGTTAAATGCTGGCTGCTATGTGCTTGGGGCTTTTAAATTCATTTGAGAATCTCCTGAATTCGGTGGGTTGCTACTGGTCAAGCCATTGTCCTATGTCTGATCCAAATATCGCATAGTTAGTGTACCTTTCAATTACTGCAGTTTTCTTAATTTGATGTCTGTAGAACAAAAAATACCTTTGAACCCAGCAGTTCAGTGAAACTACTTCAATCCAATGTTTTCAGAAACATTCTTTCAACTTAATCTCTTGCTCAAAGTATGTGTGCTCATATCAGTTCCTTGTTTTGCTTTCCCTTCTCCCTGTTTCCACACCTCTCCCACTTTCCCCAACTGTCAAAATATGGATAGTAATATCCTTTGGGCAGGAACCTTGCTTACGTTGTTGTTGTTGTTCAGTTGTTAAGTCGTGTCCGACTCTTCATGACCCCATGGACCATAACATGCCAGGCATTCCTGTGCTCCGCTCTCTCCCGGAGTGTGCTCAAGTTCATTGCTTATGTTACTGTAATGTAATGATGTATGTGAAAACAGTTGTTTAATATGGAGGAATCTAAAGGCAATACTTGATGCATTTTTCAGAGGACCCACCACATAATGTTGTATATCAAAATGAAGAGGGTAGATGGGTGACGGATCTTGCATACTACACCTCATTTAATAAAGAACAAGTATTCAATCTCTCAAACATAAGTGGAGATTTCATAACTGGATGTAAGTCTGCTTATATTCGTCACTCCTTTGAAATGTCTTGGTAGAAAATTCATTGTATATCACTTGCTAACTTTAAAGGAACATCCCTCTGCATTTACAAAATATGAGAGTGGCAGACGTAATTGTATGCAGTTCTGTGAATTTCTCAAATGTACTAAGATTATTTTTCTTTACAATTAAAGGTGTGTAAGTTTTACAGCAGGGGACTTCATAGCTTTCCTCTGAGCAGGATTGGGAAAGGTTTTTTTTTAAGCATACATTGGAAACCGGTCACTGAGATACATTTTGTAGGTAATGTAATGCACATACCAGTTGTATGACAGCAAAACAAAAATACGTTAAACAGTTCTATTTTAAAGAAAGGGTAAAAAACCAAAGTCATGGACCTGGCAGGAAATTACAAAATTAAAAGGCGAGTAACCTGACTTACTCTAAACTTGGTGTATTTATTGTGATTTAATTTATGATAACTACATTGTGTTGAAGCAACTGCTTGGCTGCCTATTAGCCACTGAGTGAACCTCATGGTTTTCTTGCTGGCATATAAATTTCTGAACCACTTGGGACCAGATTACTTGGTACCTTGCTGTCGCTGATATAGACCTGTTCGATCAATAAGGGAGCAATCCTATGGCTGCTAGACAGCAGCTAGATGGCCATAGGATATTGTGTTATCCAGGAACCGACCTCGGAGCTGTGTGGAGCGGCCAAAAAGGAGCATGGCTGGGGGTGTTCTGGGGTGGGGAGGGCAAAAATGCCTGCACGACACATCCAGTGTGTTGTACAGCAGCCTTCTTCCCTGCTCTGTCCTCCTGCAGAGGGAACAATGTCTAGCCGAAAATGCAGGGCAGGAGAAGCACAGAGGGAACGTTCCCCTCTGTGCTTCTCCTGCCCTGCTTTGGATAGGCGGTGGCCTCCGAGTATGGAGGTGGCCGCCTACCTGGATAGGATTGCGCCCTAAGATCATCAGATCTTGCTGGGTGTACTGCAGCCTATAGATTGCCATCTGGCAGCAACCTGGAAACAGTCCTACTTTGTGGTGGTTCCCACTATTGTGGCTATGAGGGAGGTGCTAACTGCCATATGTTTTGGTGCCAGTTAAAGCCTTGTCTTCACCTAGGCCTTCCCTGACTGATTGTATTGCCCAGTTTGATTGTTAGTTCTCAGATTTTAAATATTTTAATTGAGATCTATGTATTTTTAAAATGTTTTTACCAGAGATGTTTTGTATTCTGTTTTTAAATCTTTTCTGTGAGGGCATTTTATATTTTAAACTTCTTATATTGTAAACTGCTTCAAAATGTCTTTAGATATAGCCAAGCAGTCTATAAATTGATTAAATAAATCAACTGGCCTTTAACTCATCCAGTTTGTCACGGGACCTTGGAATATGCTGAGATGTAAAATGTATAATTTTCTCCCACCTCATTCTCTGAAAAGCTGACGCAATTGCTATGATTGCCCAAGATCAAGAACAATTTGAAAGGGAGCACAAGTTTATACAGGTAGGCAACATTCTGAAGAGAATTCTAGAATGCCTGTATTTATAGCTAACAATAATTCTTGACTTTTGAGTTTGCTACAATTTCAGGAAGAGAAAATGGACCCACAAAATACCTCTGGATTAGGAGATTCATCATGGAAATCAGTTAATAACTACAGCTCTCTAAGAGCTTCACAAACTGACTTTAGCAAAGATGCTAGTTATTTACGGCTCTCTCTGGGAGAGTTCTTTGGTCAGAGATCTGAGGCTCTCGGTTGCCTTGGAGGAGGTGGTGATGTGAAACGGGTATGTAGCTGGTTTCTCCATATCCTTGTACCAATGGATGCACGTTTCCTTTTAACAAGATTGCTTTCTCTTAGATCCAGTCGAACAAGCTCATTTGAAGGGCTCATAACTAGAAAATAGATCACATGCTTTGTACACAGAAGAACCAGGTTCAGTTTCTGACTTCCTCATTAAATGGCCTCTGATAGCATGACTGGGAAAGATCGTATCTGAGAGACACTGCAGAGGTTACAATACTATGTAACCTAGTATTGACTTGATATGAGGCATCTTCATATGTATGTAAATTTATGTGGAGCTACTTCCTTCAATGGACTGTGAAATGCTCTTCTAGCAAACAGATTTTGAAAACAAATTTGGCATACACCAAATGTAGACACAATTCTTGCCAACATCTGTTATAATGCTTATCAAAAATATATATTACTAACATTATGTTCTCTTATAGCCATCTTTCGGTTATCATATTACTTCTCCAGAGAAGAGACAGCCTATACCTTTGTTGAGGCAATCTGATGTATGTAGAGCAAACTCTGATGAACAGAATTTGCAAATTTCTGACACTCTTCAAGGTAATTTCTCTTAAAGCTTAAGTTAAAGTGCTTATATGAAATTTGGGTGCACTGACAATTTTCACTTCTGTGGAACTAGCTATTTGTTTATAACTACTGGATAGGTTAATATTTTAGTTCTCTTACTGTATCTACTTGTGTATTGGGCCAAGTCTGAGATGTAAGACTTGTCACATGTTGTCTGTATGGAAGTTATTTTTTCATGTTTTGTAGCACTAGTTGGGATACTTAATTTTGTAGCTCTATATAACGTACACTTACAAAACAAACTGCTATCCTGTCAGTAGGCATGAGTATAACTGAGGACAACAAAATGAGCTCTGTGTTAATTGGCCAGCTGAAGTGAAGCATTCAATGTAATTTGGATATTTGACATTGTCTGTAAAATGATTTGCATTGAATATTTCAATGCTGAAATTTGGCACACATGTTTAAGGAATAATTCTACATTTCAAGTTGTGAATACCAGCTCGGTCCCAAAATCTGCTACCACACTGCTGTTGCTTCACACTCTTGCCACAGGCCCTCTCAGTTTTTATCTGTTGGCAATTGGTAACATAGGCCTTCTATGGGTGCACTCCAGCCATCTGAGCAGAAGCAAAGATCAGCAGGGGAAGCAGGTGCAGACTCCTTGAAGGATGCAGGAATGGGTATTGGCACTGGGATACTGTTGCATACTGAGCTGTTAACTCTGTTGAGCACAGCTCAGGAGATCAGAGGAACTGTTGCAGCACTAAGAGGGTGAACAGTGATGACTAAGGCAGCTCAGTCCTTCCTGACAAAGAAAGGACTCCTATTTTTTCTCTCCTCAAACTTCGCTGAGATCTAAAAGTTAATGCCTGCTATACTGACATAAACTGATAGGCATTCTGCTGATGTTCTTTAAATATTGCCCCTTCAGCTCTTGACAGAAATGCATATTTCTAGGTACTTAATTATATTTAAAATATTATCTTATGAAGCTTAACATTATCCTCAAGCACTGCTTGGTAGTGTTCAATGGAGATTAAGTGAAAATACTGATATAACTGAACTGTCACATGGGAAAGACCCGTTACTAACACTGGCTTCTGTGAAGCATAACTGCTGCTATGATGTACATTCATAATGACTGCATTTAAGCAATAGTTGATTGTTTCATAAACCAGTTTATGATCCCTAATTCATTAATTCATTCACCAGCGTTACACAGTTCGCACCTAATGGAAAGCTCTTGCTTATCACAAGTCAGGATCTCTGTACCAAAGCTGATGTATGACTGGGGGTGGGGTGGAGAGGCTCAACCTCGGTGCTCAACTAGTGCTTCATAAATAACGATTCATGAAATCGCAGATGATATTCCAAATACAGCCATTGTGTGTGAAGAGCCAGTGTGGTATAGTGGCGAGAGCGTTGGACTGGGAGCCGGGAGATCCGGATTCTAGTCCCCACTTGGCCACGGAAGCTCACTGGGTGACTTTGGGCCAGTCACAGACTCTCAGCCCAACCTACCTCACAGGGTTATTGTTGTGAGGATAAAATGGAGAGGTGGAAGATAATGTAAGCCGCCTTGGATTCCTTGCAAGAGGAAAAAAGGCAGGATATAAATGCAATAAATAAATAAATAAGTTGGATTTGAAACCTATATACATAAAATGAAAATCATCCGTGGTTGTCATAAATCTTTGTGGTCGCTTCCCTCATTGTTGGCTTATTGTAAGCAGTATTCTAGTCAACACAAGCTACTGCTTTTTTGTGTGTGTGTCTTCTTTTTTTGTAGAAGAGAGCCTTAAAGAAAAATCTCACACTGCATCTACTACTTTTACCCTTGGTGAAATAGGCACACAAACCAGAGAGAATAGAAGTGTAAGTATGCAAATAGATACCAAAAGAAAACCACAGGTGTTTGATAAACAGTATTTGATTTATAAAAAATATTGTTAAATATGATATATGTCTAAGAAACAGTTATTTAGTAACCCAGTTTACACAGTCAAATAACACCATGGCCTGTTGTAGGGTTATTTTAGGATTGTTCCCCCTTAAACAAGCCAGGTTCAGAGCCAGGCCTGTGCAGGTAATTAGGGAAATAGTGGCTGGAATGCACCACCAATTAAAATAAACCACTGTGCCTTGTTTGATCATGCAGCCAGCCCAATCTGAGGTTGGAAGGTAAAACCTAGCTTCTCTCAAGGTCTGATATGGAGAATGTAGCATTAAATTGTGTGATGTGTCCCAGCTACACTCTTGTATTCTTATAACAGTTGCATCACCTTTTCTGGCCAAATTGTCTGGGTAACATTTGTAATAGATTTTCAAACAACACAAGTTCAGTTTCACTACAGGATGTTATTTTTACAACTTTTAGGAGAAACTGGAAGAAAGAAAAGTTGAAAGTGAACGCCATGACCTAGAGCCTTCTGTTCTGAGTATAAGCACAATTGCCTCTGCTATTGCAGATGCTTCTGTTAGTGCTGAACCCTCACAGCTAGCTGCTTTGATGATGAAACTTTCAAATAAAAATAGAGAGAGAACTAATATACCAGAAGCTGGCAAACTCACAGACTTTTCTGTCATCAGTCAGCTAATATCCAGCAATGGAGAAAATAGCACATTTGATATAGAGAAATATCTCAGAAGAAGTGATGAAGTTGGCAACAACAGTGAGCCTGAAAGCATCATTAAACATGAAGAAACTGCCACAGAGTGGCACCAATTTTTGTACAAACAGGAATGCAAAACTACTACTGCAGAAGACCTGTCCAAAAGCAGTTTCTATATCCAGTATGGAAAAGAGAAGCAGCATTTGGAAAAAATAAATGAGGAAAACTGTTTCAGCAGTTCACCTTGTGATACCAGTTCTGAGCAGAAAGAGGAAATAGAATATTCAGAAGCAGCATCTAATATAGATGAATATTTTCAGTCAAAGACACAGTCTTCTGTTGCACCAGCTTCAAAACAGAGGCCATCCGAAAGTGCTAAAACATCTTTGGAGGGTAGTGTAACAACTTTTCCCAGTAAGTCTTAAATTTTAAGTTTCGTTCTCTAAACCATACAGTAGCTCATCAAACTATAACATCCTATTTTGGATGAAATGGGAAACTATCATTAAAAGGCTAGTATATTAAATCATAGTTTGAAGTTGCAAACCAGCTCGTGCACATGGAGGCGTAAAGGGGCTGTATGCATTGCCAAAAAGCTTATTTTTATCTTGCCTTATTAAGCTGAAATATGATCCTCTGAACTCTTCCTCTGTGTAAAATTGTAAAATATGCAGATATGTGGCCTTATATTTTCTATACATATGCACTTGTTAACTTGAAATTGTACCTTGTTTTCTACTCTATACACAAGGTAGGTGTATGCCACAATAAAACCCATGCTGTCTTAGGTAGTACTACCTTTCCTGAACTAGTTTTAGCATGCTTGAAGAGCATTATGCATAAATCTGTGCTTTGTAGAGACAGTAATCTGAAAAGCCAATTACAACTCTGATTTAATATCTGACCAGTATTGTATCCATTCTAGTTGCCTCATTTATTCTCTTACTCATTGTCACTATTTATTTATTTCATTTCTATACAAAAGCTCTTAATGCATTTCTAAAAATGGAAAAGTTTTAATCCCACATAAGTGGCATAGAGGCAAAAAGGAATAAACAACTTGTGACCTCTTTTTTGTCTTTCCAGCTTACTCTATATTGGAAAGAAGAGCTAGCAAGAGCATTCTGCCCTTCAATTTAAAATCTATTCCAGTATTGGTTTCCCCTCTTCCTGTATATCCCGAAAAAGAAAAAGCTACACACCAAGTTAAATACCAGGATAAGCAAGATGGAAAAATCCCTGAAGGGAATGCTACATGCAACAATGAAAAACATGTAACCTTTGAAAACACATCCCTTGATAACCAGGAAATTCCTGGCAAGTAAAAAAAAAAAAAAAGTAGCTATGCCAATTTCTGCAGCAATTTCTCTTGTTTTGAGAGCAAATTAGTTTGTTGTTCATAGGAGGATAATTGTGTCGCTGGGTGACACCTCTCATCCACTTCTGGGGGCTCTTTCCTGGTATCCATTGAAGTAATGGAGATCCTGCTTCTCTCTGAGGCTGAGGTGTTCTTTCAGAAGCTCCCCGCCCTTGCTCCCAATAGCTTTAGTTAGGTAGGCAGGCTTTGTTTTGGGCACCTGCTGTTGCTGTTCAGATTGTTGGTTTGTGGCTCTTTCCTTTTTTTTTCATAGTGGGGAGATGCATGGAAGTCTAATCTCGAGAAAGAAAAGGAGTGTGATCTCTCTAACAGTAAATGGGGAGTCAACACCACTTTTTCTAGGCCTGGAATAACTATCATGGACACCAATTTGTATCTCCCATTTGACACACATAACTATATCTCCATCACTGTTAGCTGAGCTTGTGATAAAGTCTTGCTAATACTGAACCAGGCCCTGGTCTGTTGGAATGATGGTGCTTTGACGAGAACTTTCGTGAAAATCTGTGCCCCCTGAAATTTACACGGGACTCTAAAGGACAAAAGGAACACTGTTACCCTTATTAACTCTGTTGCTTTTGGAATGAAGGACGTTCCTTCTTTCAAAACATCCTTCAGGAATACTCGCTGAAAAGGGAGTGATAGATCTCGACATGGCTTGCTGATGCCACTCTGGCAGTCAGAGCAGTAGTCTCAAACTACAACTACGCTCTTTTCGCCTAGTTCTCCTAAGCCATTCCTCCTGACAAGAGCCTGTACTGGAGCATTGATGTGGTACCTGTAACGACTCCAGTTAGGCCAGAAGTGGCTGATGTGGCTTTTGGTACACAGTGATTTAGCATAGCAAATGTTTTTAAGTGGTTGTAGACTGTTTCACACAAAATGTTTTGTCCCTCTGTTTGAACAAGGCTCTCTCAGTATTGGGATTAAAAATTTATTATTTTAGATGATTCACAGCCTCAACAGAAGGATACTAGTGTGGCTTTTCCAGGGGCTAGACTCTCCATTCATAAATTATCCTTTTTCCTACTATCTTTGACAGAGTAGTTAAACCAGAATTATATTATCTGGAATCAGGTAAAGGTATTCCAACCATAGCTAGAAAGCTCTATGGAGGTCATCTGAGGTGATGGAGTTATTGTTTCAGACAAAGAGGCAGATTTTGTGCTGACCACAGCTTGGCCCAAGTGCCTCTTTTATGCATTCCCACTATTAGCCTGTTTGCCACAGTCTTTCCAAAGCTATAACTAGAAAGAGCCCAAGTTAGCTTAGTTTCCCCATTCTGCCCTCCCTCCTGGCACTTGGTAGAGGCAAGCTTCAGCCATCACTTCAGTGTTGAACAAACCAGGTTCTAAAACCCTCTAGACATTCTCACACTAAACAGTTTTTGAAAGGAGATTGCATGCTTAACCCACCCACAGTTCTAGGTTCCTCAGAAGTGACCTTTATTTGGTATAGGGATTTTGATAAAATCACCATTGGAACTTATCCATATTGTTTCCCTCTGCAATTTCACTCTGAAAGGAACTTTTTGTAGCATCAGCAGGAGTGTATTTGAGTTAAGTGCCATTGTCAATCTGTCTGCGGCACTTAGCACAAAGGCTTTTGTTTTTGTTTAAAATATTTTTTAGACTGCCTGTCAAAGCAGAATCCTCCCAAGCAGCTTTACAACAAATATGAAATGTAATCACAATTTCAATAATACAATAGAATTTAAAACCACCAATTATAAATACCAAAAATTTCAAAAATAACAAACAATGCTTACATTTAAAAACCTAGTTCAAAACAGCACAATAGCAATCGAAAGCCAATAAACCAGCAATATAATCAATGAGATAATCTCAATTAAAAGCCACTCAAATCACACATCTTCAAAGCCCTTTTGGAGGCCAAAGCTGATGGGGCCATCCCTTGAAAGGGTGCTCCACAGATTAGTGGACACCACTGAGAAGGTCTGCTCCTAGTGCCTATAGGTCTTAAAAGGCAGGCCAGCAAGAAGGGCCTCTGATACCAACTTTTAGGGTGCAGCCAGGTTCATTTGGGTGTAGGTGATACTATAAGGCAGCTAGTTGGAACATTTCTTCTAAATTTGTCCAGCAGTACCAGATTGACACCTTTGCCTCAACAGAAGCTTTGTTTGCATGAAGAGTGTTGTAGTAGGTAGTAAAGTGCACTAACCTCTGACCTAGAGAACTTGAGTACAGCTGCTAAACACTGTACCTTTATAGGATGTCATTCCTATATGATGGGGAGAAATGTTGAACTTACAGCAAGGTTTCTTTCTGGTCATGGAGTGGATGACATCTTGGCTTTGGCCTGTACTTTCTGCAGTCAGAATGCTACATCCCAGGCTTGGCCTTCTGTTCTATACATCTCTTCACTATTTACCAACGTAGTGTTTGGGGTTAGAAATGTCACAGTTAAGGACTTTTGCATAGGCTTCAGAAATGTCTATGGGTAAAATGTGTCTTCTGAGGTGGGTAGTCACAATCTCAGAGGTCATTCTTCCTCAATGACCCGAAAGAACCTTCATGATGAAGTCCAACATTTTTCTTTTTTCAATGTTCAGGAGAAGCTATTGTAACTGAACAGAAGCTTGCAATGCCTACGCCCAGTACACTCATGTCAGATGATGAACAATACAGCTTCAGACCTTCAACCTCTCCTCTTATTCATTCATCTCCAAGTGAAGCTTCTGGAACTGCACTTTCGGGGTAAAAACTATAGGGGAGCATGACAATCACAAAAGGGGGTGGGTGAGTTGAACTTTACTGTAGAGGAATATACTGTCAGACAATTGGACTATACAGTCCAGTCTCAGGCAGAGATTTTTCCCATCACGTCCTGGTCCTTTTTTAAACTGGAGCTGCCAGGGATTGAACCTGGGACCTCCTGCATGCAAAGCATGTGCTCTATCACTGAGTGATGGTTCTTCAGTTGAATTTGCTCTTTCTTAACTAGTCATCAGCAAAGGTCATTTCTCTCCTGTACAACAGGCCTAATTACCATTTTAAAAAGTGTCCTCCATAAAAAAGAAACCTCTTCAAGACAATTATGGAAGTAATTTAAAATGACAATGGACTTTGCATAACTTTAATAGCATGAACTACAAATGGGGATATTGCTGCTTAGCATTCTTGCCAAGTGAACATGGTGTTCAATTATGCAGTGTAAGGGATAGCTGTGATTGGCAGAGTGGCTAAAACTTTTAAGAACTTAATCATTATGCATTGAAGAGCCAGCCATAATCTAATTTACTCTTGCACATTGGGACTCGCTGAAGGAGTAAGGCTGTCTTAGGCATTAAAGTGACAATACAAGGTAGACTTCGGGTGCAATCTTATGCATGTTTAGACAGAAAAAAATCCAGCCATACTGGGAGTTGTAGGACTTTTTTCTGTCTAAATATGCATAGGACTGCATCCTTTGACAAATCAAAAGTTAGATATTAAAATTACTGTTTACTTTAGGAACTTATCTTCTGCCTTTCAAAACATGTTTTCCCTGTCTGTCTCCCTCTCTCACACACACCTACACACACACACACACACACACACACGTGCGCACACTCGCTATCTAAAATTATTAAAAAATAAAAGCAGCATAAAATATAGAAGACCAGCTAATAATCAATAGTATCATTACTTTATAATAAGGAGCAGCAAAATGCAATTGAAATTTTAAAAAAGTCTTAAGGGCCAGTGAGTCAAATGTACCTCTTAAGGGAGGGAGTTCCAGAAATATAGACTACCACTGAAAACACACAGTTCCTTGAGCCTGCCAATCTTATTAGACCTATTGGAGGTCTACAAGAAGGGCCTCTGGCCAGTCTCAAGGCCTGGGTGGGTTCATGTGGGCATAGGTGGTCCATTAGGTAACCTGGTCCCAAACAGTTTAAGGCAGGAGTGGGCAATTTGTGGCCTTGCAGATGCTTTGGCCTACAAGTTCCATCAGCCCTATCCAGCATACACAATGTTGAGGGGTGATGGCAGTTGTAGGCCCAAACAACTGGAGGGCCATAAGTTGCCTGCTCCTGTTTTAGAGCTTTAAAGGTCAATTCCAGCACTTTAAATTGGTCTCAGAAGTGAATAAGTAGTAAGAGCATCTGATAGAGAATTGTAATACGCTCCAAACACCTAGCCCCAACAAGCATCTGGGCAGCTGCAGTCTAGACTAGCTGAAGCTTCCAAACTATTTTTTAAGGCAGCCCCCACATAGAGCCTAGTCTGGATGTAACCAGGGCATGAGTAACTTAGGCAGGGTTTGCTGTTTGTAGGTAGGGTAGCAGCTGGTATACTATCCTAAGCTGATAAAAGGCCCTCCTAGCCATCGCTGTCACCTGTTTTTCCACAGATAGTGCAGAGTCCAGAATGACCGCCAGGCTGCATAGGCAGTCTAGATGTGGCAGTTTAAATGTTTAAAGTCCATGTGTTTTTTTTCTTAGATCTGATTGTCCTTGTATAACATCTCATCTTAAGGAGTCGTCTTGCAATGATTCTATACCACCTCAGTCGGTATATTCTGATCCTAGCTTGGAACGATTGACCTTTGTTTCTGCCTCTGAAAATATCCTTAAAAATCTAGCTTTGTCTACTCCAGAGAGTTATAAAGTAAGTAACTTGCTAAATAATTTTTATATGCAAAGTTTAAAGTTTAGCCACCTTAAGTACATTTTATGAAGTGCTATCTTTGGATTCTGACTTGTATCATCTAGGTTAACATGCTCATGCTTCCCAATTTCACTGCTTCTGTTCATATGTGCAATTAAGTGGCAGGTCTAGAACTGCTGATAGGGCAACTGTTGCACAAAACATTAAGTAGCACTCCCTCCAACCCCAACACACACACACACACACACACACACACACACACACACTCACACACACTTAATACTCCTTGGTGGCACTTCCTAGAGTTACTTTTTCCTTGATTCATAGAGCAGTAGTTGTCTTTCAAAGAACCATGAGATTGCTAACTCAGTAGTGAGAATAATCACCACTATAGACTATATTGATAGTTATTTATTTAGTGATTTGTCTTGTTTACTTATCAATTTTAATGCAGTCGACATGTATAAATCACACATTTAACTGCCCTGCTCTCAGAAGTTGCCAGTTGCATTCTTTTGAAAAGACAGTAGTTTCTTTGGGGTTTAACATTTTTCTCTTCAGTTCCAAATGTTAGACCTTGTGTTGAAGATGTACACATTTTTACCATATTTTGAAGCAATTCAGTTTATTGGGTGGCTTTTCTTGCTTGAGACTTTGGCAACTACTCAGATACTTGTCTAATGTGACTGAATGGCCTTCTGGTTCCTTCCAATTCAGTCTGCATTTTCTTCAGATAAATGAAGGTAGTTTTGGTAGTAGAAACATAGGGCTATATCCAATACGAAACAGACTTCACTTGTGCAATGGAGATTTCCCTTCCTCTCTGTAACCCCCTGCAAGCCTCCCAGATCTGCTTCAGAGGGGTGCCACTCCTCTGGAGCAGATTTGGGAGGTGCAGGAGGAAGAGGGAGTTGGATCTGCCAGGGTTGTCCATTCCACTGACAGAAGAACACTGTTGGATACAACCCATAAGTTTGCATCCTGAGACAAGGTATATTTTTTTCCAGGAGTTCAGGTTATTCCTTACTAGCATGTGCACGTGAAATTCCTAATAGTATTCTATTCAAATTGACATTCTGCATAGACACAGCAGTATTTAGTTAACGTCAAACATGGATCTTTATTTTGTAACCATTTGTATGTTACAAGTAAACTTCCTGTGTCCATGGTGTTTATGGCAAAAGCTCCCTTAACTTAGCAGGTAAGTATGCTACTATGTTTATTATATTATATAGATTTATTGGTGCTTTGAATGTGTAGTATGGTATTCTGTTGAGGGTAAGTGTATAAACGTGTATCTGGCATATGATCACTAGTCTTAAATTTACTATAAATTGTGAACACTGATCAGAATTTTAATGCCTTCTGTTCAGAGCAATCGCACCAGTGAGTTGAGCACAACAATAGTTTGGACCAGTCCAACTTCATTATTGGAACAGGAAACTGGAAAACACACTGCTTTGCAAAATATCCAACATCCATCACACAGCACCAATGCAAGAAACCGTGCTAAGAAGCTAGAAGTAAATGAATCAGCAGATCCTACCAGTCAACCTGAGAATCAGAAATCAACTGGAAAGCTTCCACCAAAAAGTGAAGATCAGCCTGCACAGAACTGTTCAAGTAATACTGAACTGGGTCAGGTTGATACACCTGTAACACAGCATGACTATACCGATATAGCACATGGACTAGGCTTACCCTCTCTAAAAAATGTGCTGCCTTCTAACAGTTTAGATGGCTGTATTTCAGTAAATCAAAACAGAGCAGATTTCAAATCCAATGGTAGTGCTTCACAGATTCCAGAGGTAACTGCAGCAGTTCCAACACTGCTAACAGGTTGTTCTCTTACAACCACTCCATTTGCCCAACAATATCTGGGAAGCTTGTCATCTCACACAAACATTGCTTTGCCTCAGTATCATGTTGGTTGTCCTCCAGTTTTTGGTGTTCCAGCAGGACTGATCTATTCTACAATCCCTGTGGGTCATATTCAAAACTCACTGACTACCGGAATGACACTAGGTCCAGAAGTTGGGTCTACCATGTTGAGTACCACTCCACATTGCAATTTCACATCCAACCAGAATATCTTCAGTGGTATATCACATACAGAGCAAGCAGCTGATGCTGACGGACCTAGACAGTGGAGGGAATCTGTGCCATTTGGCTTTGGTAAGTCCATTTTCTTTCCGTTTAGTAACATCTAAAATATTCTGTGCTCAATAAGATGCTTATCTGGACTTTTGGGTCACATGTTATGAATCTTTTAGAATCTAAAGTTTATATGAATAACATTTCCATTTTGAGTTGTTCTTCATTTGTTTATCTGGAAAATGCTCCATGGTATAGATAGTAGACTTGCTTGTTTATATGAAAAATATATTATTTCCTTTCCTCCTATATACTCGTGTGTGTGTGTGTGTGTGTGTGTATGTGCACGCACGCATGTGCTCTCCCTCCCTCCCCCCCTCCACTCTCCATTTTCCACACCCTATTTTCTCTTAACATCTTGCTTTCTGTGCCCTTTCTTTGCTGAATGGAACTTGAGCAGATAAACAATTATTTTTAAATTAATTACCTTAACCTCTAGAAATCATGTTGCTAAAATAATTATGTATTGCAACTTAATGTACGTAAATGGCAACTTTGAAATATTTGTATATTCCTTTTCTGGATGATAGCATCTAATAACTGTACATGTAGTAGTTCTGGTATCCCTCTGGCCCCTGCTTTGAGGTTGATATGGAATAATAAAACAACACTTGGGGCTGTTCACAATTATTAACTTGAGATGCCATATACACTGAAACATTCTTCAAACTTAAAACAGCTTGAAATTAAAGAAGAGAAGGAACAACAAAGCGTAAAAAGTTGGAAAGTTTCAACGCAGGTACCAGAATTACAAGGATATTTTTTTAATATGACTCTACAGTACTTGACTTAAAAAAACAATAGGCTTACAGCTAGACACTAAGGCTGTAATTCTCTAGGATCACCCATACAGACTGCTCCCTCTGGCCTGTTTACCGTCTTTCCCAGAACTCTTTTCCTTTGCTTGACAATTTGGGTACCTAGCTCACATGAGTGGAGTGGTGGGTAAACCATAAGACACTTATCCAAAGCTGTAAATTCTCTTGAATGGGAAATGAGGAGAGGGAATCCAATCATGTGTTGCTGCAAATTAGATTAGTTGTCAATTAATTTTGATAGTAAGAACTGGTGGCTTGCGGTTGGAGGTGCATGAGGAGACATCTTTGCCTGCCCTGATCCCCAGCCGAATTGGGCTCTTGCCAGTCTGCCAAATAGTTGGGAGCCCAATTCTGCTGGGAAACAGGGCACATGAGGATGATTCCCTTTGCAAGCCCTATTTCCCCCCCCCGCCAACAATCCGGATCCTCCCCCCGCCCCCATATATAAACACCTTATGAGAGAATGTATTACTCTTGGGAAGTGTAACATGGGGCAGTTGGGGGGTAGGGGAAGTAACTATCACAAACTACAACCCACAAGAATGTCTTCTATTTTCTTAAACCCTAATTATATGAATTGGCTACTCAATCCTGTAATAACCTTCCCAAAACTCTGTATCACTGTCCTGTTCTCCGACGTTTTTCTTGTTCCTCCCAATAGCTACACAAATTTCTCCTAGATCATAGTACACCTTACCCAGTACTGAGTGCTGATCTTGTGCTCTTGCATTAATGTGGTGGTTTACCTTTGCAGCAGCCCCCAATATGAGAAGCTCCATCCAGCATGGAAAGTCTGTGCTGCAGCTGCTTCTCACACCAGCATCAACCCTCCCGCTGAGATAACTACAGATGTTGTGGCTTTTTGCATTATTTGACAGTGGGGAAGTAGTTGCACTGCAGTGGTTCCCACTGATATGATTACATAATCATTCTTCAAATGTGCAGGTAGCAGTTGCCCCATTGTACACTACCCAAGGGTAATACATTCTCTCATTCTTATATATATAAGGTGTTATATATATTTGGAGAAGATCAGGATTGCTGGGGGGAAATGGGGCTTACAAAGGAATCATTCTTGTGTGCCCTGTTTCCCAGCAGAATTGGATTCCCAACAAACAAATATTTGGCAGACTGGCAAGAGCCCAGTTCTGCTGTGGATTGGGGCAGGCAAGGATGTCTCCTCATGCACCCTGTGTGGTTGCCAGGAATTGAGAACTGGAGGGCCAGGGCACATGCAGCAGGCTGCACAAACATTTTTCAAGGGTTGTCCACCCCTGCTGTAAACAGCTTTTCAAACCATCCCAATCTTGATTTGTGTGAGTGTGTGCTGCATTTGATTAGACCTTCTAAAGCAGGTAACAACAGCATGCCAAGAACAAATTTTGGATCTCCTATACTCTAAGCCTATACTGTGTGAAAGTATTTTGCTAATGCTGTATACTGTAATTATTCTTAAACATATCTTATGGAATGATAGTTAAGCTGGAATTTGCATTTCACTTTTGCCATAAATGAATTGAGTATTAAATGTTCTCTTAAGGCAAGGCAAGGTAAAAAAACACAACTCTGCATGCTGAAGATATTCACAGGAGTAGTTTTCAATCTGTTAGTAATACAAAATATTTACTTAAACTGAAGGCAATGCTGATTGATGAAACACCAAGTTTTGGTTCTGATTATTATGGCTATAAGAGATTAGTGTGAAATTAAACATCTAACTTCTAGTCGTATTTTATGTTGGCCAAGATTTGCCATTGAAATAGAAGTCAGTTTATTGAGGTTTTTTCTTTCTGCAGCACATGTGAAAGTCCCAGAAGAAGTAAAGTTCCCTAATGCTTGTTGTGTGGGGCTGACATCGCACACAGTCCTTAGTATTCTTAATCCATCTGAGCGGTGGCTACAAGTCAGCATTAACCTTCTTAGTATTATGCTTGATGGTGTGAAGGTATGTACTAAATCTTGCTATATATTATGTTTAAAAAAATCCTTGTCCTAGTGGAGTAAACAATATTTACATCTCTAGTATCTTTATCTCATGCTGCTCACAGGTATTGAGAAAAAAATGACTGAGTATAAGTGGGGCTACTGCCTCCCATCCAGCCCAAAAAAATACTCTATAAGTTCAAATCTCTACCATAGCAAATACCCCTGTTGATAGTGATTTTTGTTTCTTAAACCGTTACCGTAGGCCATGGTAATGAAGTTTTTATACATGTGCTACATTTCAAAGCATTTATCAGTGTAGGATTGGGAATAGGAGTCGGAGCCTTCGTAAGTCTTTGTATGTATTTACACCTCTAGAATATTTATTACTTATTTATATTGAGAATTGCTTGTCTTGTATACTTTTGTGTTTTTCTGTAGATGGAAATTCCGAAGCACAGTTGCCTTTTGTTTAAGAACAAAACTGTCATCGGACCTTGTACTACAGAAGAAATGAAAATGCTGTTTTTGCCCTGTCAAGCAGGAGTCTTCCAGTGTGTACTTAGTGTTGCTGCTTGGCCATTTTCTGCAGATGCAGATACAGTAGTCCAGGCAGAGGCTTTAGCTGCTAGGGTAATCGTGAATGCAATTGCTGAAAATCCTGATATAGAGGTAAAAATCCTGATGAATATGTAGCTTGTATCTATTTAAAACATTTACATACAGCCTTATATGAAAGATTCCAAAAATTAAGACAATAATAAATACAAAAATAAGCAGCAAATAAAAGCATGGTTAAAAGTGAATTTGAAATATTAAAGGTGTTTTAAAATGCCTGCTTGAATTTTAAAAAAAATACCTGACACCTAAAAGACAAAAATTGGCACCAAGTGGACTTCCCTGGGGAAGGTGCTCTACAACAGAGATGCCACTACCAAAAAACCCCACACCCCTCTCTTGTTCAAGCAAACCACATTGGGGTGGAGGTATTTGAAGAAGGGCATTAGCCAATGAACTTAATGTGCAGGCTGGTATATGAGGAGGCACTCCTTCAATTACTTGGGTCACAGGCCATTTAGGGTTTTAAAGATAAGCATCAGCACTTTGAATTTGGCCCCAAAGCAGATAGGCAGCCAGTGAAGTTCTTTTTAAGACTGGCAAGATATGATTTGAATAAAACAGTGGCCAGAGTCCTGACTCCACTGTATTCTGCACTAACTGAAGTTTTCAAAGGCATATATCCTCATTGCAGTTATCCAAATGGGATCCCACCAGAGCATGGATAACTGTAGCCAGACTTTACCTGTCCAGAAGAGGGCATGGTTGGAACTTCTTGTCTGGTTATCTTTCAGTTACAGTTATTTACATCCTTGTACAAATAAACATGGCTTTGTATACCTCATTTCTTAAAGGTACTCTCACCTCTCCCTTCCCGCCTTTTGATATTAGGTGGAAGCAGGAAGGACAAACCATCTTGACTTTGGTGATCTGCCAGCTGGCAGCTGGAAAGCTCTCCCATTGAAATTAACTAACAAGACTCGTGCTAGAGTTCCAGTCAGACTTGTTATTCATGCAGTAAGTACAGGAGCTCATACTGTAAGGTCTACATATACAATATATTGTGCTGTCATTGATTTTTGAAAGCTTGTAAGACACTGCTAGCTTTCACCACTGTTCATGTGGAAAATTACGTAGCATGAATAACCAGCAGCTTTCTTCATTTCTCACATAATGAACACAAATGGTAACAGTTGGATTATCCTTGTTGCAGTGTGTTACTGTCACTGGGGCATGTATGTTCTGCTCCTCTTCAGTGGGCCAGTTGACTCTGTGGTATTTATTTATTTATTTATTTATTAAATTTATTAATCGCCCATCTGACTGGTCACCCAGCCACTCTGGGCAATGTACAACCCACCATAAAACAATTTAAAACAATAAAATTTTACCATAATTTTTTTTTTTAAATACCCTAACCCACCCCAAATGCCTGCCTGAACAACCACGTTTTTAATGCACGACGGAAGCTCATTAAAGAGGTAGGATTGTATTATGCGAATCCCAAAACAATTTTCAAAAGCTTGTGTTCTAGGAAGCTGGAATACAGGGATTGCTGTTGATTAATCTTCTTGCATAATACCACAGTTGTTAGAAACCCACATGATGCAGTAGACCAACTACACTATACTTTGTTTTACTAAGGTCAGCCATATTACGTCTTGCATCTTGGAACTTCTGTCCTTCTGACAATATCCCCAGCTTTCTCATTAAAGAGGCTATTAACCAGTATTGAAGCCACCAATGCAGAGGTTGTCATCATACTTATCTTTGCTATCTTCTGTACAAGTGATCACTTCCTTCTCCCTGACTGGTTCCCTCGGTTTCTATGACCAGTCTTTTCCTGGTTTTCTTTCTACCTAGCTAATTGCTCATTCAACGTCCCTCTGTTTCTCACTCTCTTCAGGTCCCTCATGGATCTGTTTGTGGCTCCCTGCTATATTCTCATTCTCCACATTCACCTTGGGTGACTTTTAATCCCATGGCTCTCGGTATATAGCCAGACAATGGTCAATACCTTGGTTATTATTTGGTCCTATAGAGAACATTGGAAATGCCCTTTTAAAGTGTAAAAACATCTTTATTACAGAATGCTGTAGCATGGCGCTGTTTCACATTTTCCAAGGAACAAGTTAACCCTTCTGTTAAACGTACACTTCCTACTCACAACATCTCCCAGCTAGCAGCTCCTTCAGTGATATCCCATGTAATGAATGCAAGCTGTGATGGGCAAGTAAGTAGTTATAGATTAGTTGGATATAGTTAAGTTCACTGAAATAGCATATTACTAAGTACTCATCTAAAAGTCTGCTATCAGTAATGGACTTCATATTTGGGTAAAAGTATGTTATGTTTTACAGACTTTTGCCATATTATGTTACAAGTTCTCTGGGCACATGCAAGACTTCATTGTATTGGGGATATCAACCTGGCACTTGAGTTGGTGGTATGCTTTTCCTTGCCAGTCATGGTCTGGTTGTGAAAGGAAGAAAATATGAACTTCCCACACCACAGAAGAGGAGATACTCTTTCCTGTATCTGTTGCTTAGGGGTAGTAAAGCGTTCTTATATCCTTGTCTCTTGGTCTTTTAAATCCGTGGTTCTCTCTGAGAGTATGTAGCTGATCAATGTTTCAAGTTTTATCGCATAACATTTTTAAAAGTTATACTTTTATACAAAATGCATCATTCTATGCAAATGTCTTCCTTTCCAGAATCCTGAAGTTCTAGTGGTTTGGGTCCAGTTCCGTGCACCAAGCAAATGCATCTCTTCAGGTATATATTTGCTACGTTCTGAAACTAGTGTAAGCAAAAATCAGTCCGCTGTGTTAGTCCATCAAAACAAAATTCTGTTTTGAAATATATGCACAGGCCTTCCGGGCCAAGGCTATAGTAGGAAAGCTCTTCCAAAGTGTATATGTATCATAAGCTATTATGTTCCTTGAGTACATTGAAATGTACTCCTCTACGGTGGGGCATGAAGTTTTGTAGAAGGCAAGTCCATTTTTCAGGGCAGGAAGCCAAGCATGTGCCATTACAACTAGTGTAGGAATGAAGTGTTCTGGATTCCTGTTTTACTTGTGGAGTCCATCATACTGAAATAGCTTTGAGGCAAGCAGAAGCACTACTTCATCATGCCTTTTAGGATGTTTAATTACTTACAGCGGAAGTACTTCACTGCTGCTTGTTCCTTTTCATTTCCATTCATTTGCTGCAAGATTTAGAATTATATTGGTTCGAAATGAACAGCCCCACATGTGCAGACCAGTATTGATTCTAAATACTGTTGTAGTACCAGGAACATGTTCACTATTGGGTGGTTAAATATTGAGAATACTTGGTGTCAAAACTGATTCTAGAATAAGGAGCAAGATTATGTACTTGATAACTCTCTTTCATTGAACTTTTTGAGATTCTTTGGGCCCAGCAGATGAGTACTTTGCGAGAATTGATGTGGAAGTTGATTGTCCAGAGCCTGGTAATGTTTTAAGAAGTGTTCCTCTGAGTGCAAGATCTGGAACTCCTAGGGTATATGCTCCAAAGGGCCTGCAGGTATATTCTGCTAAACTATCACTTGAGATATTGGTTATTTATTTCTCTATTCAGCATCTAACTGTTTCATGCCACCTATTTTTTCCAGACATTATATATGTCGACAAAGATGGGATTATCAACAAGGCAGCAGTTGCCCTTAAAGAATGCTGGGAATATTAAAGTTGATTTGAAGATCATGGTAAGTTACTTCACCTCTTTTCCAAGTAATAATTCTAAAATTACTGTCAACCCTAATTGGACCAGTCTAGCTTCCTAAATACAGAATGGTTACCTGAAGAGCAAGAGATTCTATTCACTTTCTCCTTTTTTCCTAGAAGAAAGCCTAAAGTAAAAATTGATATGGCAGTCTTACAAACAATTCAGAGGAGATGGTCGCTCACCTTCTAGTTCTTTGCTAGTCTTCTTTGTTCTGCAACAGGGGACAACCTTTTCCCCTCGAGTGCAGCATTCCTTTGCAGGGGACTTGGTGGGGGGATGCATGCTGGTGGTGGGCCAGAGCATCCACATTTTCTCTCAAGACCATCACCCCCCCCCCCACACACACACACACACTTATACTTTCTCTCTTGAGAGGAAAAGAGAGAAAACTTGTGTGGGATGTGTAATGATCTTAAGTGAGAAACTGTGTGTGTGTGTGTGTGTGTGCGCGCGCGTGTGCTACAATCACCCCTCCCTACCAATTTGTACCTTGTTTGTCTCTCATGTGTGCGTGTACATACGCCTTTTGAAAGCATGGCCAATCTGTGCTTTCTAAGTACTTTTCTCTCCCTGCATCTTAAAAAAGAAAAACAAAACCCCAAAAGGCTAAATTTGCAATTAAAAAAACAAGCACTTTAAACTGCAATCCCCTCTAATCTAGCTCAGACTAATCTTCTGCAGTATTATGTATCTTTGCAGCCCCACATTAGAACTAGCAATTAAGCCTCAAGAAAGGCATTTCAACCTATTTATTTATTTATTTATTTATTTATTTTATTAATCGCCCATCTGGCTGGTCACCCAGCCACTCTGGGTGATGTACAGCATATAATACAACAGTTTAAAAACAATAAAATTCTACAACAAAGACATTTTCTAAAATACCCTAACCCACCCCAAATGCCTGCCTGAACAACCACGTTTTTAATGCACAATGGAAGCTCACTAAAGAGGGGGCATTGCGGAGTTCCCTAGGGGGGGAGTTCCACAGAGTGGGGGCCACCACAGAAAAGGCCCTCTCCCTAGTCCCCACCAGTCTAGCTGTCTTGGCTGATGGGACAGAGAGAAGGCCATCCGAGGCTGATCTTGTTAAGCGGCCTGTCTGGTGTCGCTGGTGGCGCTCCTTAACCTTTCAGAATGGGGAAAAAAACTGTACAAAAGCCAGGAAACAACCAAACAATTCGTTGTTTCCTGGAGAGGGGATAGGGCCAGGGGAAGGGGCTTGGTCTTTGGAGGATCCCCAGGTGTCCAGATTGGGGCCCTGGGCCTTAGGTTCTGTACCTCTGGATTAGAGGCCTTTTGCACCTTGGCCCCCAGGGAGAATTGGAGGATTCCTCAGCCTACCATGGCCAGCTTGCAAGAAGATTCAGGAATATAGTTGCTTTCCTCTGCTCCAATCAAGAGTCCACATCAATTACCATTAGATGTACTTTCTGGACAGCCGCTTTTCCTGTTATGGATACCTTTTCTATTTCTGTAGTCTGAGAATGTGGGTGGAATATATGGAGGACATTGCCCACTTGACTAGACTTCCACAATTTCACTTGCCATGTCAAGTGAACCACAACTATCTGGCAAGCTGAGCCTTGTTCTCACCCTTGGAGCTGCAGAGGTGGTGGGGATCATACTGAAATTGTGCAGTGATTTTTGCTCCTTCCTCAGCTGTGCAGTTAGGAAGAAGGCTAGGAGGGTTTGGCTGCTAAATTGCCAAGGCAGTCAGAACGCCTTGCCCATGCAGGTCCAAATCGGCAAGATCCTCGTTTTCCAGCCTTTCCTCCTGAGCAGGAAAGGGAGACAGAAATGGAAGTCAGGGTGCCTTGGCTGAACGATGGCCAGATGGGCACCACCTGTGCTTCCCTTTCATGTAGGAAAGGACGGTTGGGGGGAGATGGGGGCAGTCCTTGACTGCTGGGACCAACTTAGCCAAGCCATAGCCAGACAGACAGCCTCTGCACTTTTCTCCGAAAGCAGGGAGGGGCAGACACCCACAGGCTTTTGTCTTGTTGACCAAGGCCAATGAAAAATTTTGGTTCCCTGCATTTCACTCTTGTCCTTGCAAGCTGATTAGCATAGCCTGAGTTGGTGTGGCCAAGTGGGTGGAAAAGGTGATAAAAGCTTACTTGAGAGAGTATAGTATCAGTGAGTTTGAAGGAAGGTGGCACTGATAGTATTCTTAGATTCCACTGTGCTGTTTAATTAACCAGGCAGCTTCAATACCATGTCTAGGTAAGATGCTTGATTGTATGGTGGTGTCTCAGCCAATCTATTTTGGCCTCAGGTTTTTAACTGCTCTCTCTAAAAATCAGCCAACACTGAAGTCAGCTAGATGTCCCCCACGAGAGAGTTCCATGGTCTTTGGGCCGTATATACCCTCCTGCCATCTGATGGCACTGGGACAGAGCAGGACTTCAGATATTGATCTCAGATGTCACAACAGGTTCATTAAGGGAAGATACTATTTTTTAAGTTAGCTTGATTCCAGATCATTTAGGACTCTAAGGATCAGAATCAGCACTTGCTGAATTGAGCTCAGAAACAAATTACTAACTAATCAAGGTGATATGATAAGCAGAGTTATTTGATATGATCATTGGGCCTGAATTAACATTTTGGCAGTTGCATTTGCACCACTCTGAGCTTCTAGAGCAGGGATGAATATCTTGTCCTTTAGATGTTTTGGCCTACAACTCTCATCAGCCCTCCTCATAGGCTATGCTGGCTAGGGCTAATGGGCATTGTAGGGCAAAACATCTGGAAGGCCACAAGTTGCCCACCCCAATTCTAGAATCTCTAGACTATCTTTCAAGACAGCCCCATGTAAAGCTGGTCATCATAATCTAATTTGAATCAAACTAGCGTATTAATGATAGAGGCCAGATACAGGTTTTCTAGGAAATGCTGCATCTTGTACAGTAGTCAAAGCTGGTAAAAGGCAATCATGGCAACAGTGGTAACCTGAATATCAGATGATAATGCCTTGATTGAAGTACTCCCTTCATTTCCAGACACTAGAGCCAGATAGCTGCATTTCTGTCAAGCCTGACGATCTGGTCCTTATACCTGGGGAAGAACAAGAAGTGACAATTGAATTTTCTCCAAAGGACTACAGAAATGTGGAGAGGTAGTGCAACCTAATTGGCCTAATGATATGAAGTAGAGATCCTTTTTATGGAATGTCTAACTTGAGATTTTATTTTAATAGTGTTGTGAAAATATTGGTACTGCCTTCAGGGCCAGAGTATAAAGTGACTGTGAAAGGTGAAGTGTCTGCGATGGAGAACAAACCTTTGGTACAAAAATGCCCCAATTCAGACGTTCCTCCCATTCTTGCCAACAAGCAACTGCTGGCATGGGGAGGTGTACAACTTGGCAGAACAGTGTAAGTACTAAGAAAACAGTTTAAGCAATGTGTGGTAAATGTTGCTGTACAAAGCCTGAACCAGTTTTTCATTAAAGAAGTAAGAAATGCCTTATTTAGACATGACAGTGCTTTTTATTGAGTAGTGTTGTAGTTTAAATTATAAACCAAGGAAAGACTTCCCCACAAGTTGACTGGGATCAGAAGCCCACGCACTAGGAGAACATGCACCTATAGATGCACAGAAGGGGTTTGCTGATAGATGTGCACAAACATACACATATCCGCTTTGCCTAGATCATGGGAGGAAGGTAACAAGTTTTTAATGACTTGTACAGCTGCCTGAGGAGTGTCTGAAAGTGGTTGTAATTACGAGCCCTTATTTAAGTTCATCCTGAGCAAAGAGATCACATCCAGGCATGGTTGGCCCAGAAACGCTACATGAAGTTAAAAAGTGAAATGTTCTCCTCTCCCTCGATTAGGTACATTATAAATAAAATATTTGCCAGGTAGGTACCCCTAAAAAAAAGTAATCCCTTAATTGCATCTAAAATTTGCTGCTTGATAGTCTGCCGTGCTCTGCCTTGTGGTAGTATGTAGGTAGAACAGGTGGGCAACCAGCAGTCCTCAGCCTAATTTCAAAAGCCCTTTGCATGTGATTCATTTAGACCTCTGGCAAGACTAATCTGCCCCTTCCCTGGCATCCCACTTTGAGGAGAAAGAAAAGAGGGTGTCAGAAATAGAGAAAAGAGTGAGAGAAAAGAATGACCCATATACTTTTGGCTCTGGCCCCATGCACTGCCTATGTGCAGCCCAGACAGATTACCCATGAAAGAATGCAGCCCTTGACAGAAAAAAAAGGTTACCCACCGCTGATCTAGAAGCACATACTGTACATAAATAGCTGAAATATTAAACCTTCTGAGAATCTAGACAGTTCTTGAAACCAAAAGTGCACTCAGTTGCAACTCTCAGATTAAATAACTGGTGTAGAGTTAGACTAATTGGTGATTGCGTCACTAAATCAGTTTGAATTAACGATGCTACAATTCTTATTTAATAGTTTTAGTATAATTTTCCTGGAAAACATGCAACTGGTTTATTCTTGCCTCATAAATAAAAGCAAATTACTACAAAATTTTAAACAATTTTTAGTCAACAGAAAATAATTCTGAGAAATGACTCTCCATCTACTACTCAACAGTTACGATTGCTGATAAGAGGTCAAGATCAAGACTGTTTTCAGGTGAGTCATGCAAACTGTTATCTGAAACTATTTGCACAAATATGCTGCATGTTTGGGATTGAGGCTGCTTTTTATTTAAAACTTCTCATATAACTGGAATAGCCTTTAAAGGGTGCATTTCTCAGGCTTTAATCCTATACACACATACCTGGAAATAAGTCTAGTTGAACTCTGTGGGACATCTGAGTAGACATACATAGGATTGTGCTATAAATCTGACTTGAGTAGATATGCTTGGAAATTTAAAATTTCTAAAGCATAAATGTTGATTTTTAGTATGCCAGTTCCTCTGGTTGAAGTTTTTAATCAAAATGCCACTTAATAATAGTTTTGTTTTACTAAACTAGGGATTTTGAATATTTCTGTCACATATTCTGCATTTCACAGGGCAATGTTTGTTTTGGGAAATATTCAGTGATATCCCAACAAACTTATTTGCAAACAAAATACCTGCATGCAAATTTAATGCATAATAGAATAGGTGGTTCTGCCTATACTGATTCTTATCTCTGAACATGGAAAATGTTGCAAAGCAGAAGGGAATAAAAAATAAACTTTTTGAGGCTCCTACGCCTTTCTAAACTGAGACTAGTAAGATTTCTTAAATTCCTCTAGCTAGCTTTATTATGGCAGCATTTCCATGGAGTGATGTACCTCTTAATTCATCAAACTGTGGAAATGGATGATTATAGTTTGAACAGTTGATTGAAAACTTAAGTCTTCTGAATTAAGATCTCACCAGATGAACTTGTGGGGGGTTTTCCTTGTATATTTGTAGTTGAAACTTGGAGAACATGTGTACAATAACTGTGAAATCAAGATCCGTCCAAAACAGGATTATTGTGTTTGTCTAACGTTCACACCATCTCGCCTAGCTTGCATGTTTGCAAAGCTCGAAATGAAACAGCTTGGTCTTCTATCTCAACTAGGAATCAAGTTCACTGTAAGTTGTATTTTATACTGATCTATGTAGTTTTATGGGATATTTTCTGAAAAGTACTAGGCTTCTTGCAATAAGACCTCTAGGAAATTCTGAAACATCTTCACACTTTCTAAATCTAACAATCAGACAAAACATTAAAACGTGGTCATATAGCCTTGTTGGGTTGTTGTTGTTTTGAGCTCAAGTAACTCAATGTCCCACTCCTAATGATAAGAAAACAATCTCTACATAGTTTAATAACTAACGTTGCCCTTTCTTGTACTTCTCTTGATACTTCAACTTCTCCTGGGCCTTCTAATGTCTAACCATCTGTAATGTCTGAAATGATATACTTGATGGTCCCAGGCTTACCTGGCCAGTGTTTTTAAATTCAACTTACTGTGGACATTGCCCAGTTGCAATATAGCTCAGTCATGCTTAGTTGCTCTCTTGTTTTCTATGTGCTGGTTAATATTGCAGTGGAGGCAAAGGATCATAACACAGTTGTAATCCCCAGCTTGCTGAACAATATACTACTTTGGATTGCAAGAGCTTCATCATATACAGATACGAATCTCTTGCATCCACTCAGATGCCATAGTTGTACGCTGCCTTGAGAGAGATGGCATGCAAGTATACAAATAGATAGTCTGCTGCAGGGATATGACAGCTTTAAGTCACACTCCATCTCCTTAAGTGGTTCAGCATTTTGGTGGCACTTTGCTGTTATCATTTGTTAGCAAAATTTAAAAAATGAACCTATTTAGGGAGTAGTAGTATATTTATTACATTTATATCCTGCCTTTCCACTAAAATGGTGCTCAAGGTGGCGGACAATAAAATACAGATGAAATAACAATGTTGTAATAAAAACTTTAAAACTCATTAAATAACAATACATCCAATGAAAACACATAAATAGTAAATAAATAGCAGCACCCACCAGATTAAAACCTACTTTAGCAGTACATCAGTTTAGATGCCAAACGCCTATCTGAATAAAAGTATATTCACCAGCCAGCAGAAGGGCAAGAATTAGAGCTAGCCTGGCCTCCCTTTGCAGGGAGTTCCAGAACCCAGAAGCAGCTACCAAGAAGGCCCCTTCTTGTGTTGCCACCAAATGTGCCTCTGATAGTAGTGGGACAGAGGGAAGGGGCTCAACTGAGAATCTTAAAATGGGAAGCAGGCTCATGTGGGAGATTTCATCTTCCAAAAGGCCTGGTCCCAAGCTGTATAGGGCTTATACGTACGTCATAACCAGAATTTTGAATTGTGCCCAGAAATGGACTGGTAGCCACTGAAGCTGTTGTAACAAGGGAGTCACATGCTCCCATTTAACCAGCCTTTTCTGAAGACTGACTTAGAAAAAATCCTATTACTCATACATCAGAAACCAAATTTTATCCAGCCTATTTAAAATATGTCTGCATGGCTTTTTCACCAGTTGTTCAGGGTGGTTCGTATATGAATGTTTTAAATAAAAGGGAAACAAATGAAAAAAAAACTTTACCTAACACTTGGCAAACGAAGATCAAAAGAGAACCATAACAAGTCAAAATAACAATTAGTAGGAGCTAAAAATAATAAATCAGTTACATATTATAACATTAAGCACCTGGTGGAAATGGGGCAGATTCTTACTGGCACCTAAGTGATAGCAAAGTTGGATAAAGTAATTGTTGCGAAGGTGTATCAGCACCCACACAAAGATGGTACTGTTCGTGCAAAGCCACCTGCCTAACCTCTGAGGGCAGAAACACCTGATATGGGACTTCAGCTGATGACCAGGCAGGTTCATAAATGAGCAGGCAGTCCTTCCGATAGTGTGGTCTCAGGTAGTTTAGAGCTTTATTGGTTTAACACACTTGTATTTTGAGTACACCTAGAAACAACTAGGCATGAATGAAGATCTGTAAGCACTGTCTTCATTTAGGATCCTCTGCTTGCTTTGAATATTCAACTTGGGAACAACAAACCTGAGAACAGAATTTTTTCCATTTCTCTGTTTCTAAGTGTGTGTGTTTTCTTTCAGATACCGTTGTATGGATATGGGGGGAAAAGCAACTTGAGACTAGAAGATGTTAAAAGACATTCTAACAGATACATAGTGGAATTGTATGAGCCATCACCTGGTAAACCAAGCCAGGCTTCTTTCTCTGTACAAAATACAGGGTGTCGGGCTGCCTATGTGAAAGTACTGTGCTTTAAGAACTTCTGTGAAAGAATTGTTATGGATCCAAATGTAATGAGAATTTTTCCAGAAAAGTTTGTCCTTAAGGAAAGTTCACAGCAGGTAAATATGAAAACCAGTTGCATGCTTGCCCTGATAGATGATGTGAAAGTGACACTTTGTTATGCAAGACCTGTAAAATATGTAACTTGTCAACTTATTTTTTTTCCAAAAAGCGCTATACAAAAAGAATGTGCTATACAATTTTCCTCTGCCTTTGTGCATCTGACGTATAATTCAAACATAGTGGCACTACCTAGAGAATAAGTTCAAGTTTAACACAAAAATGCCATTTCCCCTAGAAAGTTACAGTAACATGCAATTTCACCGAGGAACAAAATAATTCATCAGTGTTGTCTACAATATGTTTCTTCTACGGAGATGAAATTTCAAGACAGCAATATTGCAGGTAAGGCTAATTTTTACTTGAGAGATAATGTAGCTTGTTTCAACCACATTAATTACTATCTGTTTTCCTTAAGAATAAGAAACAAATGGCATATGCTATTTTAATATTAGTTGGTTATTAAGTAATTGGTTGTTATTAAATAGCATAGTCAGCCCTGTCTGCATTCAGAAATGATTGGTCCAAAGAATAGGAGCAAGTTCTAATACTTGGGAACTAAACCTTGCATGCTTCACTCATTGGAATGAGTTGAGTTTGTGCAAATCATTCGACTGACTTTAATATAATTATATGCCTATTGTTGAGACTTAAAGCAATTCCATTTTTTGAGGTCATAAGATCCCTTAGGACATATACCATGTGCAAAAAGAAAGAGGAGTAGAACATGATACAGTATTGTCTTGTAGTACTCACGTTGGCTTCATTGTTTAGCTTTGGAAGGCTGGCACTTGAGGGTCTAATTCCATAATTGGCCTTATACCCCAGATGCCTTGCTGTGTTTTGACATCATTTCCTTCCCTCTTAAATATAATCAAATGCCAGAGACTGTGAAGTTGCCAGCTTCCCACAGTCTTATAGGAACATGTCATAGCAGTACACAGATTATATAGCAGTAGATTGCCCTCTCAACACTCCCCCCCCCCCAAAGGTGGCTCCTATTATCTGGTATTAGGGGAAAGGACTTTCAGTTCAGAGGTTCTGGTTTTGAGGGAGCTCTGATCCTTGTACTCTTAAAAATGAACCCCCAGGTATTTTTGCAGTTCTCTTAATGCCATGTTGAGGCAAGGTGTTCAAGTCTTTGACTTGTAGCAATTCGGATGTGGACCACTATTTTAGTTAGGTGGACCATCCCAGTGTGTAGCCTACAGGAGTATAGACAGTAACTGCAGTTGGCTTTATCCCAGTATGCATTATGCAGCTGGTTCAGTTGGGTAGACCCAGGAGTTCTGATTTAAAAATAAAAAGTAGTACACACAAACGTGAAGTTTGCCCAGTCCTGATGTACAGGGAGGTTACATCCTAAATTCCTGTTTATATAAATGTTTGGAACCTCTTAAGAGATTAGAGGAATACTAACTTGGGGTGCTGAAGTGCTTAACACTATGTTCATGGGTTCACAGACTAGGCTTGCATTAATACCACGTTACTATTTGTGCTCACCTGCTCCTCCCCTCCCTTGAGATACCCAACACATGCAGAGGACTTGGGAGTGGTTGGTCTCTTCAGAAATCAATGTGAGGTGAAATTCTTTTCCCTCAGTTTTTTGTAGATGGATGGAGGAGGAGATACAGAGGTGTTTCCGCTGCATGCAGGACATCTGCAACAGACAGTTGCCACTAGGGTTCTTAGGATAGCCATCAATGACTGCATTTATGGAAGGATGACTAGGACATCAAATGATGCTAGTTTTAGCCTTGATAAATTACTATACTTTTATTATGGAGAATAAGGAACTAATCAGCCATAGCTTCTAAGAGCATCAGGATACGTCAGAAATGCTTTTAAAATGGGATAACTGGATTGAATGCTTTAATGAGTATTTCAGCATCTTTACCAAATATTTCATAAAATTAATGGGCCCTGAAAACCAGTCTTTAAAATTGTTTACCTAGAGCTATACAGCATAATCCAGAGCAAGTGCAAAAAATACTTCCTGCTAATAATCCAGTGATAAATGTAAAGTTTGATGAAGAATTACCTGGGGAAGAGTTGGTGACAGAAGGTAAGCTTATTCATCCTAACTCAGGATTTCTATGTAATTCGTATATTTAATTTGTTCATGTGTATGCTTAAGATGCACCACTTCCTATATTCCTCACTTTACACTCACCCTTATATCATTAGCTTTGGTCTTATACATATTTGGAAGTGTGTTTTATTTGAAATAACTGGGAATTAAGTGTCTGTTGGAACATAAGTGTTAAATTACATTCATCTTTGCTTAAGCTCTAGCAATGGTGGCTGGTGCCCATTGGGGTTGGTGGGGCAGGACAACTAATGATAGATGAGGCCAAAGCATTGCGGTAGGTGAGGCCAAGATAGCAGCCCATTGCACAAAAAAGAAACTGAGGCAAATGAACGTTGAGATCATGTCTGTAAAACAGAGAGGCGGGAAGCAGGCAAATAGGAAAGGTACCTACCTGGTGACTGCTGTGTGGATTCCATACTTGATCTGCTGGCTGTTGCGTGCTTCCTCTGCTGTGTCTGCTTCCTCTGCACATATGCAAGAATAAATATTTAAAGTACCAACACCCACTGATAGGCTGTGGGCGTCCTCTATGGATGCCCATTTTCAAACCCAATGCTTTGGTTCCTTGATTGGCACATGGAATCAAACGTGACCATACATGGGACCCAGGCAGGGTGGTCCACCTGGATGCTCTGCCTTGTATGCCTGCTGCTTATGTTCCTACTGCTGCAACTGTGTCTGGAGTGGTGGTGGAGGTAGAGAAAAAGGAATGTGCACATAGCTTTGTTCCTTTTCTTTGAGCATGTGCAGTCTCAGGATGAGACAGAGACATTGTTTGATGACTTCTGATTGGAACCGATGTCGCTCTGGCAGCTTCCCACGGGTTCTCCCATGGGAGCTTTCTCAGACAGCTTTTTAAAAGGTTGAAAAACCTTTTCATCTCCCCCCTGGAATTAAAGGAGGGCAAGGCGTTATCTGGACAACATCTTGGAGAAAAGTACCCCCCTCGAGATAGTGGGGGAGCTGGATTCCATGATTATCTCCTCAGAGCTTTAGCAATGCAAAAAGCTGTGATGAGACTCCTGTTTCGTAGGAGAGAACAGGGCTGACGTGTTCCATAATAATATATGCTTCAAGGAATATCAACAACTCCTGTGGGATGATTTAAGAAATATTAACAGCATCTGAGGACCTGTAAGATCTGTTTGAGAGAAACATGACTGCACCGAGGAGAAGAAAGGGGATGGCTTAACCGCCAACTCCCCTCGTACCTCCTGTGTCAGAAGTTTCGAAAACAGAAGATATAGGGGAATTAGTTACTCCGATAAAGACTTTATCTTCACAATTTACGAAGCAAGCCAAAAGGTTGGATTTAATCCAAAATTCCATCACCGCCTTGCAAGGAGCTGTCGATTTAATTAATGCGTCGTGGCAAAAAATGGAGACGAGAATTAACGAGCTAGAAGACCAAGTAGCAGGGAATGAAACTTCGACAGAAATTTGTTTTAAAAATACCTTTGACAGAATTTCTCAACTGGAGGCCTTCATGAGAAGATCCAATATTATTGGGATTAAAAATCTGTCTAATGATGTAAAATTGCCTATTTTTGTGGATAAACTTTTGCATGAGATACTCCCTATCCCATCTGATTATTTACTTGATATTGAGCAGGCATTTCATGTGCCAAATGCAAAAGGGACTGACTATACCATCATAGTCCAATTTGCAAAAGTCTCCACAAAGAATTATATTCTGCGTTTGGCAAGAGAGGGTGGAAGGCTTTCCTGGAAACAAGAGAAAGTTATGTTATTTCCATATTACATCAAAGAGGTGGTGAATAAAAGAAGGCAATTTATCAAAGCAAAAAATATGGCAAAACAAATGAACTTACAATATTACTTTAAATATCCTGCTACACTTTGTATTGTGTCTGAAGGTCAGATGAAGAAGTTTATAAATCATGAAATGGAGGAGGCATGGCTGAACGTAAAAATGTGTGAGATTCCTGTTACAACCCCATGAACTGGAATCTTTAAACAAGCTTTGTTAACTGTTTGTGTTTAGTCTACATGATCCAGGCTAGGTCAGAAGATAAATGACTATATATATATTCGGTTATTCTCTTTCATCTTTTTTTTTTTCTTGCTTTCAATATAGATATGGTATGCTGTATTTAAATTAATTGTTTGAGGGTACAATGTGTACTTACATATCTAGTATAAAATATCAAATATATTACTGACTGTTGAAGGTTTATTTTAAGTTTTATTATATAACACTATATTCCTTTTTAAATTATTATTAGTAGTAGTAATAATCTAGGCTACTGGGAATGAACTGTAGACCTGTTTCTTGGATATAAGATTGATGATATGATATTGAAATTTAAGGTCGTTTATTAAACTGTAAGATTGTTAAGGTTATAGATATAGTTTGTAAAATAGAATGGCATCGGAGGCTGGGGGGTATTGGAGTTTAAATTTAATTCTTTAAGAGGGAGGGAGAGGGAGGGAAGGAAGGGGAAATAATCTTCCTTTTTCTTCACCTCCTTTCCTCCTCCCTTTGCCTTTTCCCCTTTTTTTCCTTTCTTTCCTTTCTTTTTCCTTCTCTTTTTGTTATCATGGTGTCCTCATCAGAATATTGTATTGTTGGGAAATTCTAGTATTGATCAGGTTGTTGGTATGTTTGGTATTGTATATTTCATTAATCCCCTTCTTGGATCACTGCCTTGTTGTGGTGAAGGGGCTTGCATAACTCAGTGAAGCCATAAGCTATGCTGTGCAGGGCCACCCAAGACGGACAGGTCACGGTGGAGAGTTCTGACAAAATGTGGTCCACTGGAGAAGGAAATGGCAACCCACTCCAGTATTCTTGCCAAGAAAACCCCATGGAACGTATCACAAGGCTAAAAGATATGACGCCGGAAGATGAGCCCCTCAGGTTGGAAGGTGTCCAATATACTACCGGGGAAGAGCAGAGGGAATTTCCAAGTAGCGCCAGAAAGAGTGAAGTGGCTGGGCCAAAGCCGAAAGGACACTCAGCTGTGGATGTGTCTGGTGGTGAAAAGAAAGTCCGATTCTGTAAAGAACAATATTGTTTAGGAACCTGGAATGTAAGATCAGTGAATCAAGGTAAGCTGGAGGTGGTCAAACATGAGATGGCAAGACTGAACATCGACATCTTGGGAAGTAGCGAACTCAAATGGACAGGCATGGGCAAATTTAATTCAGGTGACCATCATATCTACTACTGTGGGCAAGAATCCCTTAGAAGAAATGGAGTAGCACTCATAGTCAACAAAAGGGTGGGGAAAGCAGTACTGGGGTACAATCTCAAAAACGATAGAATGATCTCAGTACGAATCCAAGGCAAACCATTCAACATCACAGTAATTCAAGTCTATGCCCCAACCACTGAGGCCGAAGAAGCTGAGGTTGATGGGTTCTATGAAGACCTACAACACCTTCTAGAACTAGCACCAAAAAAATATGTCCTCTTCATCATAGGGGATTGGAATGCTAGAGTAGGAAGTCAAGAAATCACCGGGATAACAGGCAAGCATGGCCTTGGTGTACAAAATGAAGCAGGACAAAGGCTAATAGAGTTTTGCCAAGAGAACACGCTGATCATAGCAAACACTCTTTTCCAACAGCACAAGAGGCGACTCTACACATGCACATCACCAGATGGTCAATATCGAAATCAGATTGATTATGTCCTTTGCAGCCAAAGATGGAGAAGCTCCATACAGTCAGCAAAAACAAGACCTGGAGCTGACTGTGGCTCAGATCATGAGCTGCTTCTTGCAAAATTTCGGCTTCAATTGAAGATCGTAGGGAAAACCACTAAACCATTCAGGTATGACCTAAATCATATCCCTTACGAATATACAATGGAGATGAGGAATAGATTTCAGGGATTAGACCTGATAGACAGAGTGCCTGAGGAACTATGGACGGAAGTCCGTAACATTGTTCAGGAGGCAGCAACGAAATCCATCCCCAAGAAAAAGAAATGCAAGAAAGCCAAGTGGCTGTCTAATGAGGCTTTACAAGTAGCTGAGGAAAGAAGGGAAGCGAAAAGCAAGGGAGAAAGGGGAAGATATATCCAACTCAATGCAGAGTTCCAGAGAATAGCAAGGAGAGAGAAGAAGGCCTTCTTAAATGAACAACGCAAAGAAATCGAGGAAAACAATAGAATGGGAAAGACTAGAAATCTTTTCAAGAAAATCGGAGATCTCAAGGGAACGTTTTGTGCAAAGACGGGCATGATAAAGGACCAAGAAGGCAGGGACCTAACAGAAGCAGATGAGATTAAGAAGAGGTGGAAAGAATGCACAGAAGAACTCTACAGGAAAGATCTGAATGTCCCTGATAGCCATGATAGTGCGGTCACTGAACTTGAGCTGGACAACCTAGAGAGTGAAATCAAGTGGGCCTTAGGAAGCATTAGTAACAACAAAGCTAGCAGAGATGACAATATTCCAGCTGAGCTATTTAAGATCTTAAAAGATGATGCTGTTAAAGTGCTGCACTCAATATGCCAACAAATTTGGAACACTCAACAGTGGCCACAAGACTGGAAAAGGTCAGTTTACATTCCAATTCCAAAGAAGGGCAATGCCAAAGAGTGTTCAAAGTACCATACAATTAAGCTCATTTCAGATGCCAGCAAGGTTATGCTCAAAATGCTATAAGCTAGGCTTCAGGAACATGTGAACCGAGAACTACCAGAGGTACAAGCTGGGTTTTGAAGAGGCAGAGGAACTAGAGATCAGATCGCCAACATTCGCTGGATCATGGAGAAAGCAAGAGAATTCCAGAGAAACGTCTATTTCTGCTTCATTGACTACGCTAAAGCCTTTGATTGTGTGGATCACAACAAACTGTGGCAAATTTTGAAAGAGATGGGAGTACCAGACCACCTTACCTGTCTCCTGAGAAACCTGTACGAGGGTCAAGAAGCAACAGTAAGAACCGGACATGGAACAACCGATTGGTTCAAAATTGGGAAAGGAGTACGACAAGGCTGCATATTGTCGCCCTGCTTATTTAATTTATATGCAGAGTACATCATGAGAAACACCGGGTTGGATGAATCACAGGTCAGAATTAAGATTGTCGGGAGAATTATCAACAACCTGAGATACGCAGACGATACCACCCTAATTGCAGAAAGCGAAGAGGATCTAAAGAGCCTCTTGTTGAGGGTGAAAGTGGAGAGTGCAAAAGCTGGTTTGAAACTCAACATTAAAAAAACAAAGATCATGGCATCTGGCCCCATCACTTGCTGGCATATAGAAGGGAAAGAAATGGAAGCAGTGACAGATTGTATTTTCTTGGGCTCCAAGATCACCACAGACGGTGACTGTAGCCATAAAAGACACTTGCTCCTTGGGAGGAAAGCTATGGCAAACCTAGACAGCATAGTAAGAAGCAGAGACGTCACCTTGCCGACAAAGGTCCGTCTAATCAAAGCTATGGTTTTCCAAGTAGCAGCGTATGGCTGTGGGAGCTGGACTATAAGGAAGGCTGAGCGCCGAAGAATTGATGCTTTCGAACTGTGGTGCTGGAGAAGACTCTTATGAGTCCCCTGGACTGCAAGGAGGTCCAATTAGTCCATCCTAAAGGAAATCAACCCTGAGTGCTCATTGGAAGGACAGATACTGAAACTGAAGCTCAAATATTTTGGCCACCTAATGCGAAGAGAAAACTCCCTGGAAAAGACCCTGATGCTGGGAAAGATTGAAGGCAAAAGGAGAAGGGGACGGCAGAGGATGAGATGGCTAGATAGCATCACTGATGCAATGAATATGAATTTGAGCACACTCCAGGAAAGAGCAGAGGACAGGAAGGCCTGGCGTGCTATGGTCCATGGGGTCACGAAGAGTCGGACACGACTTAACGACTGAACAACAACAACAATAATTTCATTAATAAAGATAAAATAAATAAAAATATATTTTTAAAAAATTATTTGATGACTGCATGAGCAACTCAGTTCCTATATGCCTGTGCAGTCCAGAAAGAGAGTTGCCTTTGTTGGAAGACTGCATGCAGTGGCGCTTGTCAAGTACCTTTCTTTCCTTCAAGGATGTTTAGGCTTGTAGCGTGCAGGGGTACACTGGGAATAGGTAAAGGACACAGGTGGGGCTTCACCCCACCCCCACCCGAAGTGGAAACCTGATCCAAATCTCTAGAGAGTTTGAAAAGAGCCAGGATTGTAATTACCATATTTGCAGCTAACTGTAGTATTTCTTTGCCTTACTGACTTGAAAGAGTTTTTCAGGGCATTATCAAGGGCACAAGATAGTTGGCATTTAAATAGAATGAAACCTAAGAATAGTTCTCTAAGACACCAATCCTATGGCCACTAGACACTGTCTAGAGGGCCTGTTTTTCGGTTCCCGGAAACTGTGCTCACCCCACCCCACCCCGGTAGCTGGCACAGTTCTTTCCACACCAGCTACTTCTCCGTGTTTGGGGACGGGATGTAGAGAGGGTTAAAAGGAGGTGGGGAGGGGAGGAAACTGCAGAAGCCCTAGGCTTCCTATGCACTGTGCAGGCTCCCAGTCCATCATCCCCGGCTAGATGCACAAAATCATGTGTCTTAGCTGTCACGTTTCCCTTTGCCCCTGCTATAAAACTTCAAAAGCCAAATCAAAACACAGACAAGGGACTTCAGTTCCAAGGCTTTTAATCCACTTAATTCAATGGGTCATTCAGATGCTAATTGTCAGTGACCCACAGTCTACAAAGGAAATACCTTCAGGGAGTTCAAAGGAAAACTACTAAAGTTGCCCACCTTTGAGGAACAGGCGAGCTTGCTGTCCTAACTTAAGGGATGGGGTGGGGGGATCTGACTCTATCTTGTGAGGACTCTAAGCACAGCTGTTCCCGCTGGGCCAATCGGGCAGATTGCCTAAGCTCCATCCCTGCCATTTCTCTCTTGTCTCTGTGTCTAGCGTCTTAGAATTCAGGCTCTACCAGCCCCCCTTCTCCCTGTTCACTATCTCTCACAGGGATGGGTGAAGAGAGGCCCTCTCCATCCAGCTGTGCCTTTGAAGCTTGAAGCGTAGGCCTATCCATCTCTGTCCAGGCCTGGGAAATTTTCTCCACGTTTTGTGGTTCCTCTTCAGACTCAGAACTACTCTGCCAATTGCTGCGCTCAAGGGCAACCCTGGACATCAGCCAAAAATGCAGGGCAGCCAGAGAACGGGGCAAGGATCCCCTCCATGCTCCAACTGTCCTACGTTGGATAGGCGTTAGCCTCTGAGTTCACAGGCTCATGTCTATCTCCACAAGATTGCACCCTAAACTTGCTTGATGTCCTAAGATAATCTTGTTAGGTGTAACAGGCATGCTGAATTTCAGATGACTCAATGTATATCGAACCTTTAAATAAGACATATAATATGTACAGGCAAACAGTGAGTGTTTAGGAAGCACTGATCAGATTTTTGGCTAAATGCTAAGTTTTGCTCAACTACATACATATATGAATCCCATGTTTTTTCAGGTTCTTGTACAACATTCAAAATGTCCGTGATCTCCATATTTTGTTCAAGGGGATTTGTAGTCATGTGGAAAACTTGAGTGTATCTGTATTATACTAAGAAGCTGTACTTTGAGGGCTGGTTCCACAACCACTTCATTGATCCAAGTCTCAAGTTACTTTATCATAAGACTCGGAAGCGAGCTTCAGTTATGCCCCCCTTTCATGTACATATGTTTGTTTGTGGCATTTCAGTGGATTGATCTCTCTCTCTCTCTCTCTCTCTCTCTCTCTCTCTCTCTCACACACACACACACACACACACACACACACACGCACACTTACCTTGAAGAGAAGACTTGGAACAGTCTGTACAGGTGGTCCACCCCCAAAAAGGCAATATACCTTTTTCCCTGTGTAAAGTCTAATCAAGTATATCTACTACCATTCTCATTACTATTGAACTTTGGTGTGAAATTATTTGAGAACACAAGTCCACATTCGTACAGTAGAAAACTACTAGATGTGAAGGCAGTAATAACCCAGTTGATTCTGTTGTTAGCAATCTGCAGTTAATATTGTAGTTTGAAGCAGTGATACTTTTGTTCAACTAAACCAACATTCATTTAATTTTTGAATGTCTTCTCCTAGTATATGATCTTCCACAACAACCAAATGATCTTCAGTGTTTTTTCACAAACATGCGAAGGATTACTCTTTTTGTTGTAAACGCCTCTACTAGTACTGTTTTTGATGCCAAGTCATCTTCAGCACATCATGTGGCATTGCAAAGGTAATGTCATATTTCTCTCTTTTTTTTTAGTATTATTAAAATACTGGCAAGCAGTTCCCCTGCCTTGGTAAATTTTTGATATTTCAACTAGTGACTGGAGTCCATACCAACACAATCTTTCTTCATATGAGTGTGTGTGTTCTAATGATTCCTGTGGAGTAATTCTTCTGGGGACAGTTACATTGGAGCTGAAAACGATTTCCTCAGATCTTTGAGCCAGATTACTAATTTCCAATTATCTCGGCCAGTATCCAATTGGACACTAACATAAATTACATTGCGCTAGCATAAAGGATCTTTAGTGCAATGCCAATAACGTTAGCTGGTGTGACTGGATTCTCCAGAAAACCCATTGCTCCAACTAATAGTGAAATTGCACTAGAGATCTCTTACGCTAGCACAACGTAATTTATGTTAGTACCAGTGTCCAGTTGGATACTGCCTTTCATCTGCCAATTTATAATTGCTTTTATGCTCTCCATCAATTTTAATCTCTGGCTAAGACTAAATGTAGTGTGTGTATTGGGGGCAGAGAGGGTTATTTTAGAAGGCTAGTTTGAAGCTGAAGGTTGATTACTTTAAATTGTACTTGCCCTTGTTTCCTCTGTCAACATTTAAACACTTTTAAACTATTTTACAGACCTGGTATTCCTGAGAAACCTAGTATGACTCTGGATGTACTACCTGTTAAAGGACCTCATGATGCATTGTTATCAAATTCTAATGGCCTAGATGAAAATAAGCTTGTTCCTCAGGATACTTGGATGCTTCAGCCTGAATTTCTGATTCTCACAGCTCCTTCTCAGAGTAAGTAACTCCAGTGCTTAATCAAATAACTGGTCATGAGTACTTGTCTGTTTTGATTACTTAGGATTGTTTGATAAATAATACTACTGTGACTATCACTGAATCTTGCAGTGATAATAAATTGATTTGATTGGGATTGTGAATATTTCAAGTTGTATATACAACTCTATTAGTAAATGGATCAGGGTACATACATTCTGTAATTAAGAGAATTTCTCTTGCGCTGGGATGACTTCAGCATCTTACCACTGAGAATTGCCGGTATAATTGTCTGCATTTAAGATCTGCTTGTTCTAATCTGTGATCAGATCAGAAAAGGAATTGAGAATAAAACTGCCAGTATCATACTGCTGTTATACAAATCTATTGTGCAACCACCCTTGGAATACAGTTCTGTACAGTTCTGGTCACGATACCGAAAAAAGATATTGTAGAGCTGGAAAAAGTGCAGAAAAAGGGCAACTAAAATGATCAAGGGGCTGGAGCATCTCCCCTATGAGGGAAGGTTATAACAGCTGGGATTGTTTAGCTTGGAAAAAAGGAGGGTAAAGGGAGGCATGGTAGAGGTGTACAAAATTATGCATGGTGAGGAAAATGTGGATAGGGAGACATTTTTCTCCCTCTTAAAGCGCTAGAACCCCGGGGTCATCCCATGAAGCTGATTGGTGGGGGATTCAGGACAAATAAAAGGAAGTACTTCACGCAGCACATAGTTAAACTGTGGAATTCGCTACCTGAAGATGTAGCGATGGCCACCAATTTGGATGGCTTTAAAAGTGGGTTAGATAAATACCAGGAGGAGAAGTCTATCAATGGCTACTAGTCCTAATGGTGATGTGCTATCCCCAGTACCAGAGGCAGTAAGCTTATGCCCACCAGTTGTTGGGGAACATGGGCAGGAGTGTGCTGTTGCACTTGTGTCCTGCTTATTTTATTTATTTATTTGTTTATTTCATTTCTATACTGCCCAATAGCCAAAGCTCTCTGGGCGGTTCACAAAAATTAAAACCAAACAGCATACAATAAAACAGTTTAAAATCCCAGTTTAGATAGTCCTTGTCGGAAATCATGTAATTAATCGATCTTTCCATCTAGTACATCTAAAAAAGTCTGTAACTCAGTCTTAAGGTTGTTTTGTCTGTGTTTGCTCTCTTCAACCTCTGTCCTTAGAGCTCTGACTTTCTCCTCGAGGTCTTTATTCCTTTTCTCAGCAGCCTGCAATTTCTGAGTTACCGTTTCACATTCTGTCATGAGCTGCGGTATGATTTCACCCTGTTTCCGAAGTTCCTCTAATTCCTTACTCCTAAGTTGATCGTTCTCTTCTTTGCAAATGGAAAACTCTTTTTTCCAGTGTTCTATGCTGGCCGCAGATTCCTGGAGCGCAGAAAACAGTCTGGCATTGCTTTCCCTAAGAGACTGCAGTTCTGTTTCCCATTTCTTTACATTGGAGGAACCCTGAGTGAGGGCGAGTTTCAGTTTGTCATTCTCTGTTTTTAGCTGTGCATCTGAGGGACCTCCATGTGATGCCTTATCATCTGTTCCAGTCACACTGGTTGCCTGAGTAGAACAGGGAGTTTCGCACCCTGATTCTTGGGAATGATTGCTGGAAGTCTCTATTTTTTCTTGTGATCGTTCTCTGGTTAGTCTGGCAGCTTCTTTCACCTCTTGAAATTTCTCAGCAAACTTTGTCAGCTGCTGTTCAGAAGAGAAACCCAGACCAAACACAGTATTAGCTCTGCTATCTGCCCACTGGCCAAACTTCTGCAGTGTTTTTGTGAACGTCATATTAGGTGTGATTGTGCTACTTATAATCACCTTGGCTCCATCGACACTGATTATTCGATAGCTGTTTCTTGTGCTGTCATAGAAGCAGGAAATAGTTACAGCCTGCTTGCTTGCAGGAACCCAGTTCTTCTTGGTGGCAGGGTCAATTTGGAAGACATGCACTCTGGTGGTGAAAATGGGTTCCTCTCCCATCTCTTGGCAGTTCTCGCTGGCTGCGCAGCCCGGTGGCGACAGCGCGCTAGCCGGTGAGGTCTCTCCGCCCCCTCGGTCGCTGGTGGGCAACGCAGGGAATTTCCCCACTTCGCACATACGGCTGGCCCGGCGAGAGCGCCCTCCTCGGCTCCGACAGGTGGCAACAGGGGGGCGGCCCGTTGCCCGGGCGCCCCAGCTCAGGGCACAGGAGAAGCTGGTGGCAGCACTGTTGCCGCCGAGACTTGAGCACCACACAGCTGCTTCGCCCCGCTTGTGGGTTCCTGGTCAACAGCTAGTGGGTTCGTGGTCAACAGCTAGTTGGCCACTGTGTGAACAGAATTCTGGACTAGATGGACCCTTGGTCTGGTCCAGCATGGCTTTCCTTATGTTCTTATCAGGAGGCAAGACCTCTAGTTGCTTGCACTGATGTCAATCTGTTGCAGCAGCCTGATGACCTCACATAAAGTTACCATTTTGCGAAAAGTGTGTCCCAACCCAGCATTTGGAAAATAAGTATAGTAGTATATCCTTATTCCCTGTAGTTACATTCTGTAAAAGGTCTTGATCGCATATGAAAGTTAGCAAGTGAAGTTTTTGTTTGATGCAGTTGCTAATATTGCATACCAAATATTTATAATGTAAGAGGTAAGAGAAAATTAATGCAGTTCTTATCTCCAAAGGTGGAACAACAGTTACTAGATATACACAAATAACTAACAACTCAAACAGGTCATTGAAATTTGAGCTATCGTGGCCTGCTCACTGTCTTACAATAACACCTCAACTTGGAACTATTGAACCAGGGTAAGTTCTGTTGCTCATGAATTTTTAACAATATCGTATTTAGCTGGCTATGGCTTTCAATGATTAAGACTTCAATTCTGTACCCACTTACTTGGGAGTAAGTCCTCCTGAACTCAGTGAACCTTAATTCTCAGTAGACATGTATAGAATTGTGCTGTAAGGCTGAATTTTACATGCTATTAGAAGAGCTGGATGTAGAGAGAAGGAATTTTGTTTAAGTTGGTAAAAACCTTTGGCTAGTTTTGGAAAGTTTTTCTTCCCTACAATAATCTCTTTAGCACTGAGAGAAGTCTTTAGGCTACTACCTTTATTTATTTATTTATTAAATTTATTAATCGCCCATCTGACTGGTCACCCAGCCACTCTGGGCGATGTACAACCCACCATAAAACAATTTAAAACAATAAAATTTTATCATAAATTTTTTTTTTTTAAATACCCTAACCCACCCCAAATGCCTGCCTGAACAACCACGTTTTTAATGCACGACGGAAGCTCATTAAAGAGGGGGCATGACGGAGTTCCCTAGGGAGGGAGTTCCACAGAGTGGGGGCCACCACAGAAAAGGCCCTCTCCCTTGTCCCCACCAGTCTAGCTGTCCTGGCTGATGGGACAGAGAGAAGGCCATCTGAGGCTGATCTTGTTAAGCGGCCTGTCTGGTGTTGCTGGAGACGCTCCTTAAGATAGGCTGGGCCGGAACCATATAGGGTTTTAAAGGTCAAAACCAACACCTTGAATTTGGCCCGGAAAACAACTGGTAACCAGTGCAACTCCTTCAGCACTGGAGTGATGTGATCTCGCCGGCGGCTGCCTTTAATCAGGCGAGCCGCCGCGTTCTGTACCAGCTGCAGCTTCCGAACCGTCTTCAAGGGTAACCCCACGTAGAGCGCATTACAGTAGTCTAAACAAGAGGAGACCAGGGCATGTACTACAGATGGGAGCAGATGGTCGGGAAGGAAGGGGTGCAGCCACCGTATCAGATGGAGTTGATACAGCGCTGTCCGGCTCACAGCTGACACCTGAGCCTCCATGGACAGCTGGGAGTCTAAAATTACCCCCAGGCTGCGGACCTGGTCTTTCAAGGGTAGCCGTATCCCATTCAACACCAGGTCAACATCCCCCAGCCTCCTCTTGTCTCCCACCAAAAGTACCTCGGTCTTGTCAGGGTTGAGCTTCAGCTTATTCCTCCCCATCCAGCCACTCACCGTCTCCAGACATTTGGACAGGGATTCTACGGCCAACCTTGGTGAAGATTTGAATGAGAGGTAGAGCTGCGTGTCCTCCGCATATTGATGACACTGCACCCCAAACCTCCTGATGATAGCCCCCAGTGGCTTCACATAGATGTTAAATAGCATCGGGGAGAGGATGGAACCCTGTGGCACCCCACAAGTAAGTGGCCACGGGTCCGAAACCTCCTCTCCCAGTGCTACCCTCTGGTACCTGCCGGAGAGGAAGGACCGGAACCACCGCAATACAGTGTCTCCAATGCCCAACCCCTCCAGGCAGTCCAGGAGGATACCGTGGTCAACGGTATCAAAAGCCACTGAGGGGTCGAGGAGAACAAGGAAGGAGCATTCACCCCTATCCAGAGCCCTCCTCATATCATCCACCAAGGTGACCAAGGCCATTTCTATCCCATGCCCAGGCCTGAAGCCCGACTGAAATGGGTCTAGATAATCAGTTTCTTCCAAGTCTGCCTTCAACTGCACCGCCACCACCTGCTCAATCACCTTGCCCAAAAATGGCAGATTTGAGACTGGGCGAAAGTTGTTCAGAACTTGAGGATCCAAGGAGGGCTTCTTTAAGAGCGGTCTTATCACTGCCTCCTTGAGGGCTGATGGCATCACTCCCTCCTCAAGGGAGGCGTTCACCACCGCCCTGATCCCCTCACCCAGTCTCTCTCTGCAGCTCATAATGAGCCAAGATGGGCAAGGATCAAGTAAGCAGGTGGTCGGCCTTACAGATGAAAGCACCTTGTCCACTTCATCAGGAGGAGGAAGCTGGAACCGATCCCACAAAACTGGTTTGCCACAGGCCGCCTCTTGCTTACTAACTGTATCCACAGTGTGCAGAGTAACACACCTAATCTGATCAATTTTATCTGCAAAGTGCCTTGCCAAAGCCTCACAGGAGGCCTTAGAATGCTCCAGTGGTTCCGGAGCCACAGGACAGACCAGGCTCCGGACCACTTGGAACAGCCTCCTGGGGCAGCACTCTGCAGACGCGATGGAGGCAGCATAATATTCCTTTTTTGCTGCCTTCACCGCCACGTGATAGGCTGAAGATATAGCTCTAGCCCGTGTCTGATCGTCTTTGGAGCGAGACTTCCGCCACCGGCGCTCTAGCCGTCTCACCTCCTGTTTCAGAGCTCGTAATCGCGGATTGAACCATGGTGCAGTCCGAGCCCTGTTCAGGGGGAGAGGGCGTTTCGGAGCCACCCGATCTAATGCCCCAGTGATTGCGGCATTCCAGCCACCCACCAGGGTCTCAACCGAGTGGCCGTTAGCGTGCCCCAGAGAATCCCCAAGCGCATTCAGGAATCCATTTGGATCCATAAGATGCCTAGGGCAGACCATTTTAATGGGTCCTCCACCCCTGCGGAGGGGTTGTGGAAGCGAGAAGTCCAACATCACCAGATAGTGATCTGACCATGACAAGGGGGTGGTGGATATACCCCCGACTTCCAGATCACTCCCCGCTTCTCCAGAAACAAACACAAGGTCTAGTGCATGACCGGCTACATGGGTGGGCCCAGTTAGAATATGGTGCAGCTCCCAGGAGGCCATGGTCTCCATGAAGTCCCGAGGTGCTCCTGTGAGGATGGCCTCCGAATGTACGTTGAAGTCCCCCAACACCAGTAAGTTAGGGGACTGTACACGCACATCAGAGACCACCTCAAGCACCTCAGCCAGGGAGTCAGTCATGCAGCGGGGTGGACGGTACACGAGCAGAATCCCCAGACTGCCCTTCGGGCCCAACCTCCAGTACATGCACTCAGCAACCTTGGTCTCCCGGAGAGGGGGTCTGGTGAAGACCAAGGACTCTCGGTAGATAACAGCCACTCCCCCTCCCCGATCCCCAGCCCTCGGCTGCTGTGCATACGAAAATCCAGCTGGACACATGGCTGCAAGGGTTGGAGCAGCAGCCTCGGCCAACCAGGTCTCCGTAATACATGCCAGGTCTGCACCCGCATCCAGGATCATGTCATGGATGAGGGAGGTTTTCTGGGTAACAGACCTGGCATTGCAGAGCAGCAAACGAAGGCCAGAAGATGGGGTCACGCCTCCCCCAGCCATCCTTTGGCTCTGGACAGGCCCGGAGCAGGGGACAGATACTACACATCTCTCCCTTGTTCCCCTTACCTGGCATGGCCTGCCCCTAGTGCTCCGCCAGCGCCTGCCGCCCAGCCTCGGTATGTTCTGGCCCCCAACACTCCCCCCACTGCCTCCATCAGGTGGACACATGCCCCCTCGCTCCCTCCTATCAGGCAGGCTACCCACCCCTAAAAACACAACAAAATCCCCCCCAACAAAATAAAACAAACAAACAAAACAATTAAAATCCCCTTAAAAATGCCAGGCAGGAGTCCACAGGGAAGGCCTGGTGGCGGTGGCGGTGGCAGCGGCGGCGGCGGCGGCAGGCCCAGCAGCAGCAAGCACGCCTCTTCCCCGGTGGTGGTGGTGGTGGCTTCTCCTGCAGGCCCTGGCTCTCCCAGGCCACCTCAGCCAGCCAGCTTATGTAGCCCCTCCAGGGAGGGGCAGGTGGAGCAGCACAGCTGGCTCGGTACCTGGGGGCCTGGTCCTGCAGGGACTGGCGGTCTGCCAGGCAGAAGTCCACAGGGAAGGCCTGGTGGCGGTGGCAGCGGCGGCGGCAGCTTCAATGCTTTAAGAATTGAAGCATTTCAGGGTAGCACAAACACGTTAAATACTTATAAAAAGTATCTGATTCAAATTTAACTAGCTCCATCCAAATAGTTTTATTGCAGACAATGGAATCTAGTTTTTAGAGAGATGGCAGTACTATGGTACATTCAAAACTACTGTTAAGAAGTTACAGCTTCTCTGTCATACACGATTTCTTCCCCTTGTATGCCTATGGTCATTGTGAAAGATACTGTAGCCATATGACCTGCAACCAGTACCCAGCAGCCTGTCATAAATTAGGCATACAGCAAGCAAGGAGATTGACACTTGATGTTTGGCTTCTGGCAATATTATATCAGAACTAAAAATTCTGATGCTGTTCTAATACATGCAAGTGCATTGGTGGGTGATCCATCAGTATGTGAGCTTTCCTATCCTGCTGCTATAGCCAGACCTGTGGGTGGACTAGGTTTGCAATTCCTCTGCTGAGATTAAATTAATAAAATACATACCCTATATTGTGTACAAAATCTCAAGAAACGCAGTAACCAAAATTAGTAGTGAAACTTTTAGGAACACTGCTAAAATGTTTGTTTCATTGGAATTTTGAAATTAATGTAGCCATAAGGTTTTTTACTCAAGTTCAAACACTAAATTTTAAATCTATTTCTAGAAGCAGGATTTCAATTCACGTGAGTCCAAATCCTTCACTCGCAGAAAATAAATCCATATTTCCATGGAGTGGTCTTATTTACGTACATTGTGATGGTGGACAAAAAGTAAGTGACTTAAATGTGTGTCTGTGACAGGGGTACAGAGCCTCAGGCCCATGGTCCCAATCTAACCTTCCTGGAGTCTCAATCTGGCCCTCTGGGGATTCCCAGATGGCCACAAAACCTTCCCCTGGCCCACACACCCTTTCTTCCAACCATTTGATGGTTACCCAGCTTTAGTGCAGTTTTTCCCCCATTTCAAAAGGTTGAAATGCCTCTCCTAAGGCTTAGTTACTGGCACTAAGAACTTTAAGCTAAAATATGCTGGTATTTTTGGCCCCACCCTTTTTCCTTTGGGTCTGTCGCTTTTGCCTTCAGCCCTGCCCACCATTGGAATATGGTCCTCAAGAGCTTCTCTGAAATGGAATTCAGCTCTCAGGTTGAAAGTGGTGCAACACCTCTGGTCTATAGAAATATTTTCAGCTGCCTTGGTTTTATAAATGAGGTATTCCAATTCTTGATCTGTTGGCTTTGAAGTGAGTAGTTTAAATTTTCTATATGAAGTTTAAGTCAGTAATTTAGTGATATGAAAAGTTCTGCCAGACGTTGCTTCCAGATTGTTGCCTGGTGCTCTAGGTTCGGAGCATATAACTCCAGTCTTATTGCATCTGCACTGTTGCCCATTTGTTTCTGGGCTGAATTCAGAATGCCAGTATTGATGCCCTAAGTTGCTTAGGATCAGGTTGCCTCAGGAACCACCTTCTCTCATATGAACCTTTCTGCCCTTTATATTGGCCTCAGAAGCTTTGCTTTCTGTGCCACCCATAAGATCATTTACATATGAGATACAGGGCCTTCTCAGTGGTGCTCCCTCCCTGTGGAGGTTTGCTGTGCTGCCTGGTTTTAGATGGTTGAAGGAAACTTTTAAAATCAAGCTAGTTTTTAATCTGCTGTTTTTCGGTATAACATTTTACCTGTGTCTTGATGTCATGCATCTTCCCACCTTAGCACCACATCATTAGTTCCCAAGAAACTAGTATAGAAGTATATTTCCCCAGATCTTGGAGATTCCATTTAGCTATCCTGGCTAATAGCCATTGATAGTACATAAATGTGCCTAATCCCCTTTTAAAGCCCTCGATGCTAGTTGCCATCATACACATCTTGTAGCGATTAGCAAGAACAGGGAAACAATATGACGTCAGGACATGTAGTAGAATTACTTTTCATTAGATATCATGGAACAGATACAGTCAGGGCCAGAAATATTGCAACAAGGGTAACTGTTTTGGCAGTTGGCCTCTGTACACCAACACATTGAAGTTGAAAGGAAACACACCCAGATGGGAGCAAAGTCAGGACTTTCAGCTGTAATTCAAGGGGCTTGACAAAAGTGGGACACTAACCATTCAGGAAGTACAGCCAGTGGTATACACACACACCCATCGTTGGTGGCTCATAAGTAACGGAACGAATGGCTGACAAGCAGCTGCATGGCCAGGTGTGGCCTGTTTCCTGGGTACCCCATGACCAATCAAGCAGATAAAAGGCCTGGAGGTGGTTCTGAGTGTTACCTTTGCATTTGGTAGCTGTTCACTGGAACTCCCAACATGAGGTCCAAAGAGGTATCCATGCGAGTGAAGGAGGCCATCATTAGGCTGAGGAAACAAAATAAACCCATCAGAGAGATAGCAGAAACATTGGGAGCGGCCAACACAACAGTTTGGAACATCCTGAAAAAGAAGGAATTAATTGGCAAGCTCAGCAACAGCAAAAGGCCTGGGAGACCACGGAAGACAACTAAAGTTGACCACAGAATTCTGCTCAGGGTGAAGAGGAACCCTTTCGCAACATCTAGCCAGGTCAAGAACGCTCTTGCAGAGGTAGGCATGTCATTATCAACATCTACAGTCAAGAGACAGCTTTATGGATGTAAATACAGAGGCTTCACAACAAGGTGCAAACCACTGGTAACACTCAAGAACAGACAGGCCAGATTAGCCTTTGCCAGCAAACACCTAAAAAAGCCTGCCCAGTTCTGGCATAAGATTCTTTGGACTGATGAAACCAAGATTAACTTGTACCAGAATGATGGGAAGAGAAAAGTATGGAGAAGGAAAGGAACAGCTCATGATCCAAAGCATGCCACATCATCTGTCAAACATGGTGGAGGCAGTGTTATGGCATGGGCATGTATGGGTGCCAGTGGAACCGGGTCACTGGTGTTTATTGATGACCTGACTGCTAATAAAAGTAGCAGGATGAATTCTGAAGTGTATAGGGCTATACTTTCTGCTCAGATTCAGCCAAATGCTGCCAAACTGATAGGACACTGCTTCATATTGCAGATGGATAATTTGCCAAAACATACAGCAAAAGCTACCCCAGAGTTTCTGAAGGCAAAGAAGTGGGATGTTCTTCAATGGTCAAGTCACCTGATCTCAACCCAATAGAACATGCTTTTCACTTCCTGAAGACAAGACTGAAGGCAGAAAGACCCGCAAACAAGCAGCAGCTGAAGGCAGCTGCAGTAAAGGCCTGGCAAAGCATCTGGAGGGAAGAAACTCAGCATTTGGTCATGTCCATGGGTTCCAGACTTCAGGCAGTCATTGACTGCAAAGGATCTTCATCCAGGTATTAAAGGCGATCCTTAAGTTTGAAATGATGTTGGTTTGTTCCATTACTTATGAGCCACCAATGACGGGTGTGTGTGTATGCCACTGGCTGTCTTTCCTGAATGGTTAGTGTCCCATTTTTGTCCAACCCCTTGAATTACAGCTGAAAGTCCTGACTTTGCTCCCATCTGGGTGTGCTTCCTTTCAACTTCAATGTGGTGGCGTGCCGAGGCCAACTGCCAAAACAGTTATCCTTGTTCCAATATTTCTGGCCCTGACTGTATATCTCCTTGTCTGTTTTGTATCTCTGCCCTAAGAGTTTGGGACAGGTAGGGGAAACATCTTATAATACATTTATAATACATTAAAGTTATAATTTAATTATAATAAAGTTATAATTAAAGTTATAATACAGTTATAATACATTAAAGGGTAAAGCAAAGAAAGGATTGGGGAGAATAGAAAATACTACTTGGTTGTAATAATGAAACCATGGTTGAATACTACCATGGTTAGCATCAATTTATTTTGGATATTCTAAGTGTAGTCCTCCTAGAAGAGGGGTCTCCCACCTTCTTGGGCTGGTGGGTATATTTGGAGTTTTGAGAAAGGGGAACTTTCCTTTGACGACACTGAGTCAGCTACCCCTAAACAATCTTATAACTTGAAGTACATTGGGCCCTAGTATATTTGCAGTGTAGCCTTTGTGGCCTCTGCAGTTATAGAATAGAATCATAGAATAGTAGGGTTGGAAGGGGCCTACAAGGCCATCGAGTCCAACCCCCTGCTCAATGCAGGAATCCAAGTCAGAGCATCCCTGACAAATGGCTGTCCAGCCTTGTCTTGAAGGCCTCCAGTGTGGGAGAGCCCACCACCTCCCCAGGTAATTGGTTCCATTGTCGTATTGCTCTGACACTCAGGAAGTTTTTCCTGATGTTCAGCCGGAATCTGGCTTCCTGTAACTTGAGCCCATTATTCCGTGTCTGCACTCTGGGATGATCAAGAAGAGATCCTGGCCTTCTTCTCTTTGACAACCTTTCAAGTACTTGAAGAGTGCTATCATATCTCCCCTCAGTCTTCTCTTCTCAAGGCTAAACATGCCCAGTTCTTTCAGTCTCTCTTCATAGGGCTTTGTTTCCAGTCCCCTGATCATCTTTGTTGCCCTCCTCTGAACCCTGTCCAGTTTGTCTGCATCCTTCTTAAAGTGTGGTGCCCAGAACTGGACACTACTCCAGATGAGGCCTAACCAGTGCTGAGTAGAGGGGAACTAGTACTTCCCGGGATTTGGAAGCGATGCTTCTATGAATGCAGCCCAAAATAGCATTTGCCTTTTTTGCAGCCACATCACATTGTTAGCTCATATTCAGCTTGTGATCGACAACAATTCACAGATCTTTCTCGCTCGTAGTGTGGTTGAGCCACGTATCCCCCATCTTGTAACTGTGCATTTGGTTTCTTTTTCCTAGGTGCAGAACTTGGCATTTATCCCTATTAAATGCCATTCTGTTGTTTTCTGCCCAGCGCTCCAGTCTATCCAGATCACTTTGAATTTTGTTTCTGTCTTCCAAAGTATCCCTTCCAATTTTGTGTCATCTGCAAATTTGATCAGCATTCCCTGCACCTCCTCCTCCAAGTCATTAATAAAAATGTTGAAGAGCACTGGGCCCAGGACTGAGCCCTGCGGTACCCCACTCGTTACCTCTCCCCAGCTTGAGAAGGTCCCATTGATAAGCACTCTTTGAGTCCGATTCTGTAGCCAACTGTGGATCCACCTGATCGTTGTTTCATCTAGCCCACTTCGAGCAAGTTTGCTCATCAGGATATCATGGGGCACTTTGTCGAAAGCTTTGCTGAAGTCGAGGTATATGATGTCTACAGCATTCCCATGGTCTACAAGGGAGGTTACTTGATCAAAAAATGAGATCAGATTTGTCTGGCAGGACTTGTTTTTGACAAATCCATGTTGGCTTCGAGTAATCACGGCATTGTTGTCAAGGTGCTTCCAGATGGATTGTTTTATGATCTGCTCCAGAATTTTCCCAGGGATTGATGTCAGACTGACTGGTCTGTAGTTCCCAGGTTCCTCCTTTTCACCCTTTTTGAGGATAGGGACAACATTAGCCCTCCTCCAGTCATCTGGCACTTCACCCGTCCTCCATGATTTCTCAAAGAGAATAGACAGCGGTTCTGAGAGTTCTTCTGCCAGTTCCTTTATGACTCTAGGATGCAGTTCATCTGGCCCTGGAGATTTGAACTCATTCAAAGTAATGAGGTGTTCCTTGACCATATGCCTATCGATCTCAAGCTGCAATCCTGCCCCTTCAGCCTGTACTTCGCCTTTGCCAAGGGGGTCATAGACCCTCTTTTGGGAGAAGACTGAGCCAAAGTAGGAATTGAGCACCTCTGCCTTTTCTTTGTCATGTGTTATCATTTTTCCATCCTTATTTAATAGCTGAACCACCATTTCTTTCCTCTGCCTTTTACTATGCACGTAGCTGAAGAAAGCCTTTTTGTTGTTTTTAACATCCCTTGCTAACCTCAGCTCATTCTCAGCTTTAGCCTTCCTGACACCATCCCTGCAATTCTGTGCTACCTGCCTGTACTCTTCCTTTGTTACTTGGCCTTCTTTCCACTTCCTATATGTGTCCTTTTTTGTTTTCAGGTCATCCCTAAGCTTTTTGTGAAGCCACATTGGCTTCTTCTGTTGTCTTCCACCTTTTCTTCTTGTTGGAATTGTTTGTGATTGTGCCTTGAGAATTTCCTTTTTTAAAAGCTCCCACCCATCTTGGACTCCTTTTCTCGCTAGCATCGCTTGCCATGGGACCTTACTGATCATTGTTCTGAGTTTATGAAAATCAGCTTTCCTAAAATCCAGGGTACGCGTTTGACTACACTCGGCTTTTGCTTCCCTTAGAACCAAGAACTCAAGTACAACATGGTCGCTTTCCCCCAGAGTTCCTGTAACTGCTACTTTATCCACTAAGTCATCTCTGTTGGTTAGGATCAAGTCAAGGATAGCCGATCCTCTAGTTCCTTCCTCTACTTTCTGTAGGAGGAAGTTATCTGCCACACAAGTCAGGAATTTCCTGGAGGGGCCATGTTTTGCAGAATTTGTCTCCCAACAAATATCGGGGAAATTGAAGTCCCCCATTACTACTACATCATGCTTCCTTAAAACATTGGCTATTTGCTTTTCAAAAGTTTCATCCTTGTCTTCTCCTTGATTGGGTGGCCGGTAGTAGACTCCGACCACCAGGTTCCTTTTATTCTTTGCTTCATTTATTTCAACCCAGATGCTCTCGATGGGGCTACCAAGCTCCTCCTCCTGTATTTCTGTGCAGAGATATGTATTTTTCACATACAGTGCAACCCCACCTCCCTTTCTGTTCCTCCTGTTCTTTTTGAACAAGTTATATCCTTCAATTGCTGTATTCCAGTCATGAGAGTCATCCCACCAAGTCTCAGTTATACCTATCAGGTCATAATTTCCCTCTTGTATTAAGAGTTCAAGTTCGTTCTGTTTGTTTCCCATACCCTGGGCATTAGTATATAGACATCGAAGACCATGTGCTTCATAGTCTGGCTTTCTTCCTACATGTGTCTGAAGACTATTATTGGGCGCTATCAGAGCTGTTCTCTCCATTGCAGTGCATGCGCCTATGTCCATTGTTACCCCCAACATTACATCTCCCTTCCCCGTAGGATTCAGTTTAAAGCCCTCCTGATGAAGTTCTTCATGCTGTGGCCAAACACATTCTTCCCATCCTTTGTGAGGTGCAACCCATCCCTAGCCAACAGCCCATCTTCCAGGAAGTATAGCCCGTGGTCCCAGAATCCAAATCTCTCTCATCAGCACCACCTTCGTAGCCAGTCATTCACCCGGAGTATTTTTCGTTCCCTTTCTATCTCTCTTCTAACTACTGGAAGGATGGATGAGAAAACTATCTGGGTCCCAAAGTTCTTGAGTTTCCTTCCCAAAGCTTCAAAGTCTGACGTGATCTCTTCGTAGCTCTGCTTGGCGGTATCATTTGTTCCCACATGGATGAGAAGAAAGGGATACCTGTCAGTGGGCTTTATGAGTGCAGGCAACCTTTCAGTCACGTCTCTAATCTATCCTCCCTTATGATTGCAAGATAGCACAAAAGAGATGTGCAGGATCCTGGTATCTTATCTCAAGCTTGAAGTTCTATAACTTCAGAAGGTTGGATTGGATTGGATAGTAACATTATGTCCCACTGAACTCATTTGCATTCCATGCAATATTTATTCAGGTAAAAATGTTTCACCTTCCTTTATAATACAAAGCTACCCTCCAATATTGAGATACACTGTATGTTCTCCTTTCTACAAATCTACCTAGCTGCTGCAAATAAATAGAACTGCAAAGATAACCATCTTCACCTATTAATACTTTCCACAGAATAACTATTTAAGTAAATCTAAATCTCTGCTGATTACCTTTATGTTGCTCTTGCAAGTTATGTATGTGTTTTTGTTTCCTTTTAATAATTGTAAAACTGTCCTGGAAACTTGTTGAAGGATGGGGTATAAGGAAATAAAGGAAATCTTTAAATTTCCAGGTGCTGGGCAACTCCTGCTATTATACAGGAAATTGTTCTAAAAGATTTTAGATCATATATGTTGTAAACAATTGTATGTTTACTTTATTACATTGACTGTTTTCACCTTTCATTTGAGTTTATAATCATTAGTCCCATAATATGTTTGGAAATGTATGCATTGGTCGGCAGGTGTGAGTAGAGATCACTTTGGAACAGCTAACTTGAAATACTATGAATTTGTGTTTTTCTCTATTATTTGTAGCTTGTTAGAGTCCAAATTCGGGAAAATATCACTGAGAAGCAATCTGGAAAGGGCTCACCGGTTGCCAAAGTAGGTGCTTATCAACAGCCCGAACTTCCTATCATTCACATACGGCCACTTCAAAAGCCACCTTCAACAAAAGTTGAAGTAAAGAATCGAACTGTTTTTTTTCCTGAGACAAAGTCTGGTGAAAGTTCAGGTAAGCTTTGTCTTGCACGTAGTTAGCATCATATTCAGTAAAATCTCTTCCAATAGTGAAACTTGATTTAGCATGTTGTACTTTAGTATGACAAGCAAGATTGGCCATGCATAGACTACAATTCTAGTAAGAACTGACATCTTCCTTTTGGCCTTGAAGATATTCTGCACAAGTAGCTTATGACAGGTTAAGGAAAGACCATATATTATAGAGACATCTACGGGGGTAAAAGTCTGCCTAAAGATGCCTTTTCCTATTTTATTCTCCTCCCATCCCTAGCAGTATAACGGAGTATCCAGTATTAAAGGCAAAAGTTAGATTTTGCTCTTGCCCTATTCAGATGTTGCTCTTTTGTTGCTATTCTTTCCCATGTATAAAAGCATCACTTAAATGAATAAAAAGGTGTACATGGATACCATTGGGGTAGACATCAACCTTTCCCCTCCCCTGATTAAACTTATGTCTAGAACAGGCAAATCCCAGCATTGCAGCCCTTTTAGTAAGTTAGGTCTATGGAACTCTGTAAGAGCTACTGGCCCAGTGAATGGTGACTCTATGCTTCATTAACCATGATTTATGAAGTCAGGAACGAGCATCAGTACTGAACATTCTTCCCCTTGTGTGACACTTTATATCTGGCTTTTATTGAGCTGGCTTTTATTAAGCCTATTACATCCAAGCTGGAGTTCCCTGTTACCTCCAGAGTGGAGAACTCTGGTTTAACGTTACTGACATTAAGCCAGAAATAAAGTGCCATGTGAGGGAAGAATGCTAGTCCCTGGCACTTGTTTCCGACTACATAAAGCATGGTTTATGAAATCTGGAATGATCATTCATTGAGAATTAAACCAACCAATATCTACATAACCCTATCATGGCTTTGTTTCTTGGTTATGTCAAGAAACAATCATACCAATCTGTTTATGATATGATTGAGAATTTGATTTGTTTTTTGCTAAAAATTATGAAAGCAATTGATGGTGGTTTCATTTTTCTGCCTCGGGGTAGTGATGAAGATTTGAAAGATCATTACATAATCTATTGAACTGCTTCATCACAGATTATTCACTATCTTTGGGTTAATAAAATGTGGCTTTCAACCATTAAATCAGAATGGTAAAGCACATTCAGAATGGAAATACAATGCATTCTTAATCAGTTTATGAAGGCAAGAACAGTGATGATGACTGAGTTTACACCACACAATAACCCACACTCAAGGGTTGAGTCATTGAACTGTGGGTGGTTGTTGTAACATGAGTTATCGTATTGTCTGAACCCAGTCACAGTGACCCAGTTTGCATGATCAAAACAAGCCACTGTGGCTTGTCAGCTGCAGCATATACCGGGTGCGATTTGCATAATTACCAGCCTGCTGCAGCTTATCATGTCATCCGTACCCAGGTGGTATGGCTTGTTGGAGAGTTAAACAGCTCTCACATAACCCATCGGCTATTGTGGGATTGTTTAAGGGTTATTCAACCCTCCCAACAAGCCTTGCTGTCCCTTGTTCAAGCCCCCGTGGCTTGTTTGATGGTGCGAACCAGCCCAGTGTCTGTCTAATCTTGAATTTTACATTGCTAAAGATAGATTAGCCTGATATTTGTGTGAGTTATTTACAAATTAAAATTCTTGTGGTAGCTTTATTTTCTGACTTGCCTTGGAACTCAGAGACTTTAAGTTTGGGAAACTTTAGATAGGTGCTATCTATAGGACTGTAGAAGTGAACAATAGGTTGAAGCTGCATTCTAACATTGACATACATTATATCAGCCTTCTGTTTAAGGTAAAGATGGGCATAGATTATAAATATGATAACTTCTGATCAAATTACTAATTTAGTTTATTAGCAAGCTACTTACTCATTTGATTATTATGAAATCACTTAGCAGTGGTACCTATAATATACACAAGCTTTTGCCTAATTACCTGTATATTTTCTTGCAGAGAAATATCTAGAGATTGAAAATAATGGGGATGAAAATGTGAAATGGGTTTTGTCATCTTTTGCACCACCTTATGTCAAGGTGAGCAGAAAATCTGAAAAAGACATTGTCTTCAAAGGTTCTCAGTATACTTTTTGCACTCACTGCATCTAAACAGAACTGACTTGATATTCACATACATATGGAAGTTCTTTGTTCTAGAAGAGCAAGCTTAGAAAAGAAGTATAATAGAAAATTAATGAACAACCTGATCCTATTAAAGATTAGTTCATTCTGTTCTGGTTGTCTTGATTCATTCTTTAGTTTAGGGGTGAGGAACCATATTTGGCCCAAGGGCCAATTTGGTCTCCTGCCTGAGACGTGGGGAGCTTGATGTGCCAGTGGGTGAACCGACCACCTAAAGTGACACACAGGCATATTTACTCACACATGGATGCATGTACCCCTGACATGTATAGCTGTTCATTGAAAGGATAATTACACTTCATGCAATTACACAAAAGCCAAATTATATATCTCATTCTATATTATTATAGATTAGTTTGAATAAGGAAATAATTTATCTCACTCAATTAGAGTTGGAAAGAATGTTAAACTCATTTGGAAATTAATCAGGTTGAGAAGAATAGTTGCTAGTAGAGGTAGGGCTCAGTACCTAAGTGTGCCTGCTCCTTATATTCCCTGTGGCTTTAAAATTGATCAAATGCATCCTTGAAAAATGTGCATATGACAGGCTTGTTTTGATCAATGAAGTACTTTCCCATCAAGTACTAAATAGAAACTGATTAGATACTGAAATTAATAACTTCTTACTGAAACTCAGTATATCTATCCACTCCAAAACAATTCCTTGAAGATGTTCCAAAACTGCTTTAATTTCTTTTTAGGATGTTGATGAAAGTGGGGAGGTTTACAGAGCCACATATACTGCTTTCCGGTGTTCATGTCTTTCTGGTACTCTTGAAGGCCGCGGGAAAGAAAAAGTAAGTTTATGTGACGGTGTGCATCAACCTTTTAAGATTGTTTGTCTTCAAAGGAAAAACAGTTAATATTCCAAACTTATAGACTCTATTTGACAATAGTAGTTATGGAAAATGAAGTCAGGCTTCTGTTCAAGAGTCAATTTTGAGAATACGGAAGAAATTTAAAGTACATAGAAGTAAGATTCCACCACGATTTAGTTCCAAATTTGTGCAAGGCACTCTTCTTGGAGTGTATTGTGTAAAGTGAACTGTTTTCATTTGCAAAATTGCCATGGGGTAGCTAGAGGAGTCAAGGGCATTATAGTAGTGTTGTCAGAAAAGGGTAGGAGGGCTTATCAAGCCCTTTGTGGGTCCTCGGTGTGGCCTAAAGCATTTCTTTTATACTCTGCTCAGATTAATGAACTACCTTCAGGGTAATGACCTACCAGTGGTTGCTACTGCATATCTCAGCATCTTCTCTCCTGTTCAGATTAGTGTCACAGGTGTCAAGGAGCGTGGAGATGGCTGAAAATGTAGGCAAACTACACATTTCTGTAAAAGGTGTGTGTGTGTGGGTGTGTGTGTGTGTAATAGATGGTGACAGCAGTTTGGTCATATGGCTGTGGTCCTTGGCATTTGCTGGGTGGTCAGTTTGATCCTCCAACTCATTTAACTCTTGGCTGCAGTCCTGTTGTCTTTGTCCCCTAAACCACTTCTGGCATGCAGCAAACGTGGCTTCTCTAGCTTTGTTGCCTGCCTTCCCCATCCTACCTTACGAACAAAAAGGAATCACTCTCTCCATGACTACAACAGCATTCTCAATCTTGACTCTTTGGAACAAAGTGGCTAGCTTTATCTTCCATGCAGTCGCCAGAATAATTCTGACCTCATGACTAAATACAGGGGCAGTCTGGCAGCTAGGCAAAAGGGGAGGTAGGAGATATGATTAAGCATATGACCTCAATAAAGATTCTTCTCCCTCAGCTAGGAGAGAGTCAGAAACAGCCACAACTCTCATCACTAGATGTAGAGGATAATGTTTTTTGGCAGCAGGGATATGGGGGAACCATTCTCTGCAGATATTCTCTTCATCATTTCAGATAACCATACTAAACTATATCCATTATGTATATTTATACTTTATGACTACAGCTTGCATGTTAGTGTTTTTTTACCAAGTACTAAAAATAATCAAGTCAAGGATCAGCTGCTTATTTGAATGTGAAATACCAATTTTTGCCTTGAAGAGAAAAATTATAGTTGCTAAATTACTGTCCAGTATAATGTATGTGGTATAGTTCTTTTCTCTGGCAATTTTGATCATGACTTCCTTTTTCCACAGCTGTTACTTTTTAAGTTACAGCAAACATTGCCTAAGAGGTCATAGGGTCTTGAAAGTCTTAAGGGTAAACAGGTAGAACTAATCTTATCATTGTTCAAATTATGCATTTTTAACAAGGCATTTGCACCTTTTTTATCTTGGTCCTGGAAGTTGGAATTATGGCAGCCGTTGAGCCTGGTGACAGTACTTAATGCTTTTTTACCATCTGCGGTCAGTGAAAGTGCTGCCATTCCTGTTCAGTCAAGTTCAGAAAAGTATATATTTATATAATTTTGTAACTTTATTTCCTGGTAGGTTGTAGTCACCTTTTTGCCTAGAGATAGAGGGCGCTATTCTCAGTTCTGGGATCTTGAGTGTCACCCACTTCATCATTCTCACCTGAAAGACAAACACAGACTTCAATTTTGTGGAATGGTGAGTACAGGAGTGCAGAACCTCAGGCCTGGGGGCCAAATCCAGCCTTCCAAGGGTCCCAGTTTGGCCCTCCTGGAGTCCCCAGAAATCCACATCCCCATCCTCTGTCCCTACATCCTTTCCCCCAACACTGGTTCCTGACTTTTGTGCAGTTTTTTCCCTGTTTCTGAAACACTTCTCCAAGGGCTTAATTACTCATAATAAGAGCTTTAAGCTTAAATATGCTGCTATTTTTTCCTTTCTGCTTTTGGTCCTGCCCCCCACTGGAATATGGGCCCCAAGAACTTCTCTGAAATGGCCAAAATAAGTCCTGCCTGCTCTAGTCACTTGAAACAGCTCTGCTGGTCAATGGTGAAGGGACCCAATAGTGGCAGAAGAGATTTCTTTGCTACCATCACAATAGGCCTTAGAATGGGTTCTAGTTTGAGTTTGATTGGATTCATCAGCACTTTTTACAGTTTTTACCCACTGGATAAATAGAAAGGATCAACTTGTTAATGCTGATGTCAGTATTGTTACAGCTTGTGAATTTGCGCATGTAAATTAGGAAGCAGAAATCTGGCAGAGTCCCCTCCAGATCCTACCATAGCTTGTAACATAGTTCCAATAAAATCTCATCAGCATTAGGAGTGGAACTGCCTCCAAGGAATCCAGGGCAGCATATATACTTCTCCTGTCCCCCAGTTCATCCTTTTCTTGAGCTCTTAGCTACGAAGTTGTAGGTCAGGAACAAGTCAAATGTAGGGAATTCATACTCATAAAATAAAATCAGAACACAATTTAACTTGGCCAAAGTTTACTTCATTGGATTTTACCTATAGTTTTTCTCAGATTAATGAGCTTTATTACCTTTCACAATCTATATAAAAATATGGAGCATAATTTGAGGAGGTAGTGCTAATGTTTAACTTCAAATGTTTCTTGCAACAGGGCATCCTAGAAAACAAAGCTTTAAAAAATGAAGTTTCCCCAGCTGCCTTAGTAAAAATCAGGGTTCGAGATGTATCCCAAAGAAGAGATGTCCCTGATACTTTTGATCACAAAATTTGGTATGTAAATGAAACGTAATCTAAAGTAACTGTATGTGCATTCATTCTTAGTCAACAAAGTGAACTTTGTTAATTTGATATATAGCATGTGATAGTCTTTAATGAGCTTCCGTCGTGCATTAAAAACGTGGTTGTTCAGGCAGGCATTTGGGGTGGGTTAGGGTATTTTAGAAAATGTTTTTACTGTAGAATTTTATTGTTTTGAACTGTTTTGTGTGTTGTACATTGCCCAGAGTGGCTGGGTGACCAGCCAGATGGGCGATTAATAAATTTAATAATAATAATAATAAAAAATAGTACTTCAGCAGATTCATAATGTTTTGCTATGCTCAGGGTTGCTAAATAGAAGGAATAGCTACTGTGCTATATATAGCTCTGTGTTGTAGGTTCAGCTGGTAAAATATAGGTGACATTTAACCAAACAGTTAGCCCTACACATCTGCCAGTGAACCAGTCCTTTAAGGAAGTTCTTAAACTTTAAAAAGTGTGTAAAGCTGTAATCCTAAAAAACTTTCTAGGGATTGAGCCCCAATGCACACAGTTGGCCTTACTCATGAATAATGTATAGATTGTACTGTGTTAAGGGTAAAAAGAAAAAAGGTAAAACTGGGTATGCAGCATAAATCTGAATACTCCCTTCCCCCACTCAAACCTAACAATCTTGGTACAAGACTTGGAAAATGTGTACAGCCTTTTGCCTTGTGGATTTCACTTCAGCGTAGGGCATACACTGCATGTACACCTCACAGTGAGACAAATGTATATCTGTCTTATTTTCTAAATATTTTTCCTACGCATGCATTTATCTTACATGGTGGGATGTGCATGCAGTATTTAATTTATTATATCTTTATCTTTATACGACTCTTTTTCATCATGGTCTCTGTGCATCACACACATGGGTGCCTGCATGGAGCCCCATTTCGGGAAACTTGTATGGCTGAGGAATTTTTGGCAGGAGCAGTTCCCCACCATCCCAGCACACATATCCCTGGCAGGTTCCCACCTGTTCCCTCCATTCTCTTTCAACCACCATTGTGGTAATCTCGCTTGGGAACCTCTCTGTGTTCAGTGAGATATTTCTGCGTCCTGCTTAGGTTTAATTCAGTCTTTTCTCTCTTCTGTTGTTCTTTCTATCTTTTGGTTGTTTTTATTATTTTCATTTTTTTTTCATGAATGTGTGATTGCCCCAGTGGGCATATGGCCCTCCAGGCACTGTTCTAAAACTGCCCACTGTGGAAGCAAGTTACCACCCACAGGTGGACACTCTTTATCCCTTTTCTGCCTGGGTGAAAGACATAAAGTGGACAGCTGTGCACAATTGCCAGGCTTTTACAAAGCAAGCCTGTTGCAATTGTTCTGACCAGCTTCAGAGGGTGAAAGACCAACGGGCGGAACTAATCCTGAAAGTGCCCAACTGTCAAGAAGAAGACCGTGGTATGCTGACATAGTAAACCTGTCAACAGCCAGCCCAGTAGTAGTCAGTCCTCCCTTTTTGGCACGACCTGCTGACCCAGGGTCTGATAATACACCAAGACCCAGGCTTCCTGAAACTGACCGCTTGGATATTGAGCAGGACCTACTAGACGGCCAAGGCTATTCGACCACAGTGGCCTCCACCCTTCTTGCCTCCAGGAGGGCCTCCACTGACAGGTTGTACAAGCACACCTGATGGGCCTTCCTCAGATGGGCTCAGTCATCAGGGAGGGACCTGCTATCCACCAACATAGGTGATATCCTGGAGTTCCTCCAGGAGGGCCTTTTTACAGGCCTCAAAAACAATACCTTGAGGAGACAGGTCTCTGCCCTGGGGTCCATCCTTGGAGAATTGGAGAGGGGACCCATAGAGTCCCACACCCACATTAGGAGATTTCTCAGGGCTGCCTCCTTGATCAATCCACCCCCACATGGAACCCCAGCATCATCCTCAAGGGATTAACCAAGGCTCCATTGGAATCTCTGAGGGCAGCCACCCTTAAGGTGTTAACCCTCAAAACCACCTTCCTCCTGGCCATCACCACCACCAAGAGGGTCTCTGAGTTTGGGGCTCTGTCCGCAGAAAAGGAACTTTGTGTCTTCCATAGAGACAAAGTGGCCCTCTGCCTGGACCCTACCTTCATCCTCAAGATTAACTCAAAGGTCCATAGGGCCCAGAAATTAGTCATCCCATCCTTCTGCCCACACCCATCCCAACCCACAAGAAAGGGAGTGCCACACCCTGGATGCCAGGCGGGCTCTCAAGTTCTACCTCAACAGAACCAAGCCCCATAGGCAGCAAAGCTCCCTGTTTGTGTCCTTTAGACCATCCTCTTTGGGATAGAAGGTTTCGGTAGCCTTCCTTGTCCGCTGCCTCTGCGAGTGTATCGCACTAGCATATTTCTCAGGCACCTTAACAATTCCAGCGAGGCAGTGAGAGTGATGGCCACCTCAGCGGCCTTTTGGGGGAGGGCCCCTATGGAGGAGATCTGCAAAGTGACTACATAGTTGTCAGTGCACACATTTACATGACACTATAAGATCAACTCATTCGCCTCAGCAGAGGGCGCCTTTGGCAGTCGTGTCCTTTGGAGGGTGCTACAATCCTAGCAGGGGGCTGGCTAGAGTGTCTGTTGGCCCACCCAGGGGTGAACTGCTGTTTTACATCCCCAAGCTAACTGGCCTCCTGCATTCGAGGTGAGAAACGGAAATTCTTTACTTACCAGTAAATTTCTGTTCTACTCGAGTGAAGGAGGTCAGCTAGGTCCACCCGAGCTGGGCTTCTTCTAGGAGACTCACAGGCTTCATCCATGTTGCTTTCACAGTCTGATAGTCAATCTGACTATTCAAAGTTGTTTTTAGTTATATGTTGTTTGTGTATATTGTATGTATACTTTTATATAAATGGCTTTTAAACTGCCCAGAGAGCTTCGGCAATGGGGTGGTATAGAAATGTAATTAATCATCATCATCATCATCAAGCTACTGACAGTGAGTCAACAGGACCGGTGGCTTCCGATGTGATGCAGCTGTTTGAAACACTCAACTGGTGAGCGGGGGGGAGGGGTCCTCCTCCTCTTCCAGGAGACCAAATTTGGAGACTGCCTTCCCAGCCCCAGAGGCAGGGCCTTCCCAAACTTGCTGACCTCTGTCACTCAAGTACAACAGATATTCACAGGTGAGTAAAGAACTTCTGTATCCTCACCATGACTCTTGTGGACTTGGAGCCAGACAGTACTGACGAATATCATCGGCTATGGTCTTGAGACCTCAGGATGACTGTCTTGGTGCCTTCTCCCATATCATTGCCACGAACAGTGCCTGCAGCAGTTTCACTACCCCATTCGGTCCCATCGGATCAAGTGGGTCCCTGCTGCCTTCCTTGCTTCAGCTACCATAGCTCAGTTTCCTGACTGACATGCTGACATTATTGGCAGTATTACCACCTCAGTCCACAGCTAAGGGGCAGCAGAATCTGGATCCTCCAGCACCTTACCCACTATCTGGCATCAACGGTTATGAATCAGACTCGAAGTCCCACTCCTCCCTGCACCTGTCCATCTCGTCATCAGACACAACAGTCAGTTCTCCAGACACAATTTCTGCAGCTGAAGATCTGAGCCAGTTCTCTGACTAAGTCTTTCACATGGTGTAGTTGTTGGGATTGAAGACTCAGCAACCTGACTCTGCTGTTCAAAACCCAGGGTTTGATGCAGTCCATACTGAGTCTTCCATGCCGATCCTGCTACTTCTAGCATCATCTCATACTATACAACAGTCGTGGAAGACCTCTTCATCTATTCCTCCCACATCTACATGACTTGATGGGATGTATCGCATGAAGGAAAACACTGAAGGTTTTCTTTTTACTCATCCTGCTCCAAACTCTATCATAGCTGAGGCATCACAGAATAAATCCCATGGACCCCACTCCTCACCGATGGATAAGGAGGGTCGCCATCTGGATTTAATGGGCAAATGACTTTATTCCTCAGCCAATATGGGACTTAAGGTGCCAGATTATCAGGCAGCTATGTCCTGCTACCATCTATTCCTTTGGGAAAGGGTTGGACACCTTTTCAACCACTTCCCTAAGGATAAGGCCTGGGTGTTTCAAGGTGAGGCTATGTGCCCCTCGAGGCAACAGATCAAAACGTCTCGACACCAAGCAGATTGTGATGTGCAGGTTCTGGTCGGTGTTGTAGCCCTGAGGCACCGTACCTTGCTGAGGTCTGTGGGTCTGTCCCAGGAAGCCAGACCCCATGTAGGAGACTTGTCTTTCAATGGCCAAGGTATTTTCACTGCCAAAACTGACAAGGCCATGGACTCTGCAAAAGGTACAGAATACAACTCAGCACATGGGGCTGGGCCAACTACCCTCCCCATGCACACACACAAACAAAGCCACAGGTTGCGGCCTTCTGCTAACCAGTATTCATACCAACAGTGTAGAGCTGGACTGGCTTTCAGACCATTGGCCTCGATGCCAAGGAAGCAGTACTTGGTGGCCGTGTTCAAGGTTTTTCATCATAACGACGACGGAGGCAATAAGTGTCACCTTTGACTTTCCCTCTGTCTTTCTTAGGCCTTCTGCCTCATCCCACTCATCCCATCTTTGAAGCTTGCTTGTCTTCTTTTCTGCCAGCCTGGACCAACATAACAGCCATCGGACTCTTGAGTCCTCTGTGTTGTGCAGAGTGGCTACAGGATTGAGTTCAATGCCCTTCTTTCTCTCGGTATCTTCCAACCTACTCCCTTCATCAGCAGTTCTTCAACAAGAGGTAGAGACCTCTTGGCATAAGGACCCATAGAACCTTCCCGTCTTGTCAACTATGCTGCAGTTTCTATTCCCAGTACTTTACAGTATCAAAGAGGGATGGAGAGCTTCATGAGATTCTGGTTCTCTGCAACGTCAGTACCTTCACTACACCCAAGAAATTCTGCATGGTTTTGCTTTCGTTGATCCTGCTGCTGCTGTCCAAAGGAGACTGGTTTGCATCAGGATGTCAGGATTGATTCTGAGTGCAGGGAGGATAGCAGCTCAAATTCAGAAGAGGAACAGCCAGAACTGGAGGATGCATTTTCCCAAGCCAGTTCAGATATGGGTAGGCGTGCTTCTCGGGTTACTGCCAGATGGCTGGGCCTGAAGCCTCCCCCTTGCCCCCCTCTGTGAGAAGCCGGGAGGAGGACAAGGAGGAGAAGGAGAGTGGGGACTGTGACCTAAGAGATGCTAGACTGCAGTGCAGAGCTAAGAGGGAAATGTCAGGGGCGGAGCTCAGACGGTCGACCCAGTTAGCGATGCGTAAGAGGCAACATAGGGAAGCATCACTGGAAGGGAGGGACATCCCTCCCTAAGTTAGTCTAGCCAGCAAGCCTCACTTCAAACTGCAGGCAACTTCAGTGTTCCCATTTGAATCCCCTGGAGGCATTCCTTTGTAGCCTGAGAGTCTTCAAGGATTTGCATCTGTAATGAAACTGGTGATAATGATAAGGGGTGAGACTGAAGCCTCTCTATTTGTATGTGTGAGTGCATAAGGAAAGAGATGGAAACGTGGAAGTAGGCATTCTTCAGGTCGACTGTGTCACATCATGATTCAGAGAACTTACCAGCACTTCTTCCCCTTTGCCATCAGCAACAATGCTTACCAATTCCAGGTGTTGCCCTTTGGCCTTGCCATGGCTCCAAGGGTTTTCACAAAGTACATGGCAGTGGTGTGTGCTTATCTGAATGCCCACAGTATGGAGATCTACCTGTACATCAACGATTGGCTCCTGGTGGCATCAATCAGCTGTGAGCTTCTTTGGTCACTTGATGTGACTTCTCCACGATCTAGGCTTCTACATCAGTGTGGAGAAATTGCACTTGATACCTCTCCAGAAGCTCCTATTCATTGGGGCTCTCCTCAACTCACAGACTGGTCAGGCATTCCTTCTTGAAGATTAGGCCTGCTCTCTAACCATCCCAGCATACGAGCTAGTCGCTCGAGACAGTACCACTGCATTCGATGTCCAACGTCTCCTGGATTTGATGGACACAACAACATCAGTTGTGCAGCACACCTGCTTACACATGTGGACACTGCAAAACTGGTTTCTCTGAGTCTTTGATTTCAGGCATGACGCCTGACGTATTCAACTTCAACTTTCCCAAAAGGTGAACAATACATTGTAACGGTGGACCATAGATACCCATCTCTCATAGGGCATGTCACTCCTACAACTCCATCCTGTGTGCTGACTATGGATGTGTGTCCCTCAAGATGAGGAGCTCACTGTGGGGACTTGATAGTCCTGGACTGGTGGGTGTTCACAGAAGCCACCAAACATATCAATCTCTTAGAGCTGAGGGCTATCGACAAGGCTGTCAAGGCTTTCCAGTTGGACCTAATGGGCATGCTTGTTCTGTATTCTCAGACAATAAAATATTCTCATCACCTATTTGAACAAGCAGGGAGGAACGTGATCCCTCCCACTCATCACCCTCACCATCCAGATTTTTCACTGGTGTGTGTCCCATTAGATTGGCGTAATTGCAATCCATCAAGTTGGTGTGGAGTATGTGCTGATCAGTTGGTTCAGTTGGACACTGTTAACCTCCCATGAGTGGGAGCTGAACCATGAGATACTGGTCGATCTCTTTTGCCATTGGGGCACGCCGGAGGTCGATCTCTTTGCCCAGAGAGGGAATGCTGTCTGCCCACACTTCTGCAGTTGAGCGGGGTGAGATAAGGACTCAGTGGGGGATACTTTCATGTTCCCATGGATGGGAGTACTGTTTTACATCTCCTCCAACCCTTTTCCACTCATCACCAGAGCCCTGGCAAAGGTCAGAGCAGATGGCACGCAGTGCATCCTCCTTACCTCATGGTGCCTGCAACGGCCATGGTTCGCCCCTCTTTGTCTTGTGGAGGGTGACTGTGTGCAGCTCCCAATGATTCCATACCTCCTTACTCAGGAGCAAGGCAGAGTTCAGCACCCAGATCTTCAGAAACTCTGCATGATGGCATGGAGGATCCAATGAACAGTACCAGTGGTAGCATTCCTGCCCCAATTCAGCACATCCTCAGTGCCACTCATCAGCCATCCATGAAACAGTCATATCCTGTAAGTGGGCTACATTTTGTTCTTTGCACATGTGGAAGACTTTGATCCTGTTAGATGCTCCTTGCACCAGGTTCTTTGGTTCTTTTTGTCACTGTTCAGCAAGTGGTTAAAGCTCTCTTTTTCTTCCGTGTTTACCTTGCTGCAGCTTCTGCTTCTCATCTCCCTGTTGGGGGATTCTCCATCTTTTCCCATCCAATGGTGAAACAGTTCTTCTGGGGAGTCCAGAACTTTGCTCCTCCAGTCCAAAAAATAGTGCCGACTTGGAGTCTCTCCACTGTTCTCCAGGCGTTGTCATCTAAGCCTTTTGAGCCACTTGCGACTGTAGATCTCCATCTGTTATCCTTGAAGACGGTGTACTTGGTGGTTGTTACTTTGGCACAATGCTCTAGTGAACTGTGCACTCTGCATGTTGATCCTCCTTATCTCATTTTTCATAGAGATAAGGTGGTTGTTTGTCCAGATGTCAGCTTCCTTCTCAAGGTGGTGTCGGAATTTCATCTGAACCAAGACATCATTCTTCCTGCTTTCTTCTCCTCTCCATCTGTTTTGCTTGAGTCAATACTTCACACCCTTGATGTTTGTCAGGCACTTGCTTTTTACTTCAGGAACTGAGTTGTTCCGACAGTCTCCCCATCTGTTCATCTGTTATTGTGGCAAGTGCAATAAGTGCAATGGGCCTTCCCATTTCTGTACAACGTCTTGCTGCATGGGTTATCAAGATGATCCAGTTAGTGTATGAGGTGACTGGTCTCAAACTGCCGCAGTCTGAGCTCACTTAGCTCGTGCAGTGGCTAGCTATGTCGGTCACGTTCAACAGGGGAATTGTCATTCCTGAACTAGGTAGGGATGCAATTCGATCAAAGGCATCGCTGTTCATTCATCACTACCGATTGGATGTATGAGCCAGAGCTGACTGGTTTTTGAGGTGTGCAGACCCTAGTAAGTCAGCTTGATACTTGCCCATGTGTGTGATGCACAGAGACCATGAAGAAAGACAGGTTGCTTACCTATAACTGGTTCTTTGAGTGGTTATCTGTGCATTGACACAACCCACCCATTATCCTCTCTTCGGTGTCATAGTCGCTTTCAGTGTGGATACCGAAGATTCCTCTCAGTTCCAAGGCTACGATGGATGGTCCCAAGGAACTGAAGGAATAGGTGGGAACCTCTCAGGGACATGTGTGCTGGGATGGTGGGGGAAGGTTCCTGCCAAAAAATCCTCAGCTACAGAAGTTTCCTGAAATGGGGCTCTGCACAGGTACAGAACTTGTGTGTGAATGCACAGATGACCACTTGAACAGCCATAGTTACAGGTAAGCAACCTGTCTTTCTTCCAAGAAGCTCAGGATGATGTACATGGCTGTTTTTAGAAGGGAGTGCTGCCAAAGGATACATGGAAATTATGCTTGTTGGGACACTTAAAAGAGGACTTAGTTAACAATGGCTTAATCCTGGATTTTTGTTCCAGTGAACCAAAAATGTGTCTCTCAAATGCTGAGAATAGTGTCCGCTATGAATCCCTCTATTTCTATGAAACTTCATTATCACTTATTACAATTTATAGAGGGTAGTATTACTGGACCTGATTGCATCACCCTTCAGCAAAAAATTCACTTAGTTCTACAGTGAATCTATAAAATTAGTATCCAGGCAACAACCCCATCAAAATTTCAAAGTGCTTGTAAAATGGGGCTTTATAAAATGCGTAAAATTAAGCAGTGACATGTGTTGGTGGGCCTCTGTAGGGAACATGTTCTGCAGCTGTGGCTCTATGAAGGCTCAAAACGTTGGGCTTCAAGTACTCTTCTTCACTTTCAGAGCAATCTAATTATAAAAAATCCATTGCCAACAAAAATATAATAGATATGATCATTTTGGCATTATTTTGACATTTCTCTTTCAAAATCAGGAAAGGGCTATATGTCCAAGAAGACGTTTATACATTTCCTCCAACTAGGACTGGCGAATCGAGCACATTGAAAATCAGCATGCGGAATTATTCTACCTCGTCAAACAGGGTACTTTTAACTTCCACGCTTTCCTTCCAGATGCACTTATAGTCTTGCTGCTTACACATCTAATGTTTCATGCTAAATACTTATTTGTACCTGATTCTGCTGGTCAGTCACTTTCCAGTATTCCTTTCATTTTCAGCTGAAAAGCAACCATCTTTTTATTAAAAAATCTGATACTGTATTAAACTTGAATCCCAGGGTTAAAATTGTATCGGGATTTGTTGATGAAGCTTAAATACTATGAACTTTTCTCAAACATGTAACCCAATAATTTTTTGCTGAACTTTAGAACAGGCTAAGTAACTATATGCCTAGTTTATAATGAATAAAGTATCTTCCTAAACAATTACTTGTTAAATTCCAGCTGAAGTTTAGATGTCCCAGAGAACCTTTTTACATCAAGCATTCCCATTATAATTTGAGGTGAGTGAAGTCATATTTTCTGAAGCTTTTAACTTTTTAAAGGGGTGTGGGGGTGGGGTGAACATGTTTGCTTTACCAGTACCAATTTGCTTTATGATGAATCAGAAACTGGGTTTGAGTTTCCCAGTAGCCCAGCCATTTCACCATTCTGGCCCTCCTATAGTATGGAGGAATCTCAGTTTGCTTTACAGCTAAGCAATTTGTATTATTATGTAGTCAATACTGAGTAGCATGAAGTTTATTGTACAGTAATAGAATGGAAATTAGAGTAGAAAAGAGCCAGGTACATAAAAATATGCATAGGTGTTAAATGAAAATTGGATTCAGGGAACGACTAAATGTGTTTTAGCATTTTTATCCTACTTTATTTATGGAAATGTCAAAGAGGCTCACAATAAATACCATTTATTTATTATATTCATTTAATATATTTATATCCCATTTTTCTGCCTGACAGCAGGCTCCCAGGGCAGCTGACAAAGTAAGAAGGATTACATAGTAATGCAAAATAAGTTCCTTTTAAAAGACAGTGGTGACTTATGAAGATTTTGGTGGGACAATGATGAAAAGTGTCCACTCCCCAGGAAATAAATATTGCTGTTCTACAATAGTGGTAGTCAATGAGAGAAGCCTGTATCCCTAGGGCATCTGTCTCAATAATCCTTGCTTAGCCTACTTGGTGTTCTACACTGGAGGCATTCCAGGTAATACACTTTTGGGTGTCTTGTACACACACTCCCTAGAATGGCTTTGTTTCGTCCTAAAGTGTCATACTAGTGTGAAAGATCTGAGAGACAAAATGGCACATACATTAAGACTGTAAAGCCAGTTTGAATTTCCAGTGGAAGACAGTGACGGTGACTGACAGCCTATAACATTCTGGCCACTTGATAGGAGACCATTCTGCTCTCCCTTGTATACAGACAAAGGTATTCAAGACTCCTGAAAGGATGATAAGGAGCTACGGTACTTATCAACATTTCTACAAAAAATCAGTAAAACTGAAGCAGCATATTAAGAACCTGTCTAAAATGTTTGTCAACTTGTGCCTTGCAGATGTCATCACTACTGCAACTTACCAGTCCAGTTCAAACCAACATCACCAGGCACTTTCAAAGGCGTATTGGTGGTAGAGACAGACAGAAGTGGTACTCTTACCATTCAGCTCACTGGTGAAGGTTTGGCAGAACAGTAATTAAGAACTGCTGTTAACAGTGCATGCTGAATTTACGATTAAATTATTGAATGACAAGTTCCTTTTTTTGTACCCTAAAACTATATTTTATAAGAAACTGAGGTGTTTGTAATTTTTAATAAAATAATTTTGTATGTTATCATGCAGCTTACACTACTGCACTTTGGCTGTTGGAAGCAGCAATGTGTCTTATTTTTGTATTGATTATGATTTCACAAATCACAATTGTATGTGTTAAAATATGATTTTTTAAAAAAAAAAAATAAAGTTTTCCCTTAAATTCTTGCCTATTACTAAACTCCATACCTTAGCTGTTTCTGTTTGGCTTCAGTTTTGAGGCAGAAAGACAATCATGCCTGCTAAGAACCTTTGAAGATCTTGGCATTAGTTTTGTAGTTTTACCAAGATTTGAGTTCTCTACTGTCATGGATCCAGTTCAAATAATATCCTCCTCCACCTGCCCAACAACAAGGCGTAAATAATCTCGTTATTTAAATTTCCTCAATGACAAAATCTCCTTCTTCATTACGTAGTTCCTATATGAGCAGTTGTTAGCTTCAATAAAGTCTGTACTGGCCGAGTATAAGTACTGTCAAATGTTGCAGAAGGATTCAAAACTGGCAAAGTGGTATGTCTCCTGTCCACCTCTGGTTGGGCCAATAAAACAGTTCAAGCCTTATAACATGGCCTCAGGTCTGATGAGAATGGCACAAAGAAGTAAACTTCATCCAAGAATGCTAAAAGTTGTACAGCAACCAGCTCCTCACTCATTTAGCCAAAAATTCCATGCTTGAAACTGGCAAATTTTCAAGACCCAATGAACATTTTCAGCTAAATCACCTCTTTCAGAGCAGCTGGAAATAATTCCCTTATAGCAAAGCATTTATCATAGCTGTCATGAGCAGGGCCAAATTCTCCTAGCTAGTTTTGCTAGTGAAGTTTGGGTGTGGCCATTACAAGGGTTACAATACAATGCTTCAAAGTAGATCACCTGTCTCCAGACTGGTATAGACAAATAAATTCAAGGTGTAACCTGTGTTGTGTGCTAAGCCGCCAATACTCTGTAATAATCCATGACTATCATAGTTGCAATTACATCCTGAGCTGCTGTCTGGGTGTCAGTGTTGCTGTCTCCACCCGAAGGGGCCTCAGGCACAGCACAAGGCTTAGGACTACCCTTTTAGCCAATTACCCTTAATGTACTGCTCATCCTGCTGCCTAATGGAACCCCCAGCTTAAGTATCTGGTATCCACACTTAAAATCAGCTTTATTTGCCATTGAATGTGTGGTGAAGGAAATACTACCTTTTCAAGTTACAGACTTTTTCATGTTCTCAAGTGTTGAAAACTACATTGACTAAAAGTGGCCGTATTATTCAGCCAGGGTTTCAAAAATGCACCTAATCAGCCTAATCTAAATTCATATCATGGCTGCTGATAAACTAAAACCAATAACTAGTACTGTCCTCAAGAATACCTTTCTGAATCCTTCAAGTATCAGCCATGAAGAACTTTGAAGGTAAACAGTTGTTGCTATTGGACGCTATCAAGTGTGCAACTTTTATTTATCTAAATTTGTAGCCTGCCATATTACCAAAGCCTGAAAGAGGCTAATAAATGAAGACATTGTTTTTTTTTAAATCTGATAAAATATAAAGCAGAAGTAGATGAAAAAACTATCAAAGTAATCTAATGTCATTTAAAATTAGAAGAAAACAGGACAGATTCTGCCAGGTGTCTAAAAGTTTATGATGAAAAGGTGAATAAAACACAGGAAGGAGTTCCATGGTTTTGGTGCTCCCACAGAAATGACCTTGGACAGTAGGGGCACTGTAAGAAGAGCATCTGAGGATCTTAACAAATGGGCAGGTTCATGTGAGAAAAGCAACATTCAGATACCCCTGTCCCAGTCACTTTAGGACAGGGGTGGGCCACATATGGCCCCTGATCCCCCCACCAATTTTGTGGTGGTAAAAAAAAGGCAGTTTATTTTTTAAAAAATGGTGGGTTTAGCACTACAGAGACTAAACCCCTTTAGCAGCTACATAGCACTAAAAAGGTCAAATTTAGCTTTAAAACAAACTACATTTGATCAGTTTTGTGTGCTGTAGCAGTTTATTGCAAACCAACAAGTTTTTTGGGCAGCCTGAGGAATGCAGGGATGAAAATGGCCCCGAGACCCCCCAAAGTTGCCCACCTCTACCATTCAGCAACTTGAGTTGGGCCAGGGCAAGGAAGCAGACTAGCAGCCAGTTAAGCTCTTTAAGCGTTTGCATAATATGTTTTTGGTTGCTGGTGCTAGCTAATTTGGCTCTCAGTTTTGAACCAGCTACAAATTCTGGAGCAAGCACAGCCCCATATCTAATGCATTTCAGTAATCTACCCTGGTTTATGGGGTATGTATTACTGTGGCTACTGCTTGAAGAGTGGGCTGTGTTGCGCCTATCCCTTGTCTTCTCACTACTGTGCTATCCGTGCCTTTGCCACTTGACTGTTGGTTGCTGCCTTGTAATGACAGAGGGTAAAAATTCTCTGACTGCTAGAGTTGAGCAGTTACATGTTTTTAGCAAAGCTGTAAGCTGAGCATATGCATGTACAATATGTAATGGTATGTATAGATACAGATATTAATGTGTCAGTATGTTCAGGATAATCATGTATAGGAATATAGGCCATGGTGACTGCCTTAATCCTTTTTTAAATATGAAACCCCTTGGCAATAAAATACTAGATATCTTGACTTGACGCTTATAAAACATTTCCATGTAGCTCTTTTGACCTGATTTCACTGTCTTTTTATTAACAAACATACAGTAAGATTTTAGGGATCTAGTTTGTTTATCAATCATCATGTCAGGTTCATGGTTGGCTACAACACTGGAGCCTTTTCTGCTTCTAGTCAATGTGTTTGGGTTAGAGTATTAGTTGTGTTTTAATTAAAGTTGTGGAACTTGATTTGTGAAGGGCTGAGGGTAAGTTTTATTAAAGTTTTTAAGGCATTTTTGCCTCATTTCTAGTTTTTAAAATCTATGGTTTTTCTCTTAATCGTATGCTGCGTTGCATACTTACGAAATTCACATTTTTCTCTGCATTTTAATGTATTAATTTTCTTACACTGAACCAATCCAATACATAGTTTGACCTGGGCTAGAACATACCGTATAGTGCTATGAATTTTCTCTTAGTGACAGTTTACCACCTTAAATTAAAATTATTATTCTAAAGTAGGCCCCTTCAAAGTGCTGAAGAAACTTGGAAGCAAAGGTGGGGAGGCAGAATGAAACAAACCTGATTACTAAGAGAGAATATGTTTAAAGTGTTTTGAACGCTTTAAATGTGCTACATAAATGTTAGTATATTATTTGTTTTATGTTCATAAATCGATGCTTCAGAGACATTTCATCTGAAAAATTACAGGGGGGGGGAGGAGGCCTTGACCCTCTTTTATGACAGCCCCCTTTAGTTAGTGACTGAATTTAAACATAATGCTAAACCATGACTTATGTTAATCATGGTTTGTTGCTTTAGCCATGAACTATCTTGCAGAGGGCAAACAAACTGCAGCTTGTTTTCCCTATTTTTGGTTTGTCTCTCACCCATTTTGCCAGCATTCAGAGTGGTTTCATTTTCAGGTTGTTCTTGCCAGGCACCTCTGTTTTAGTGCGGGCAGCAGTGTAAACCAGGGATAAGCCTTGGTTCTGAGTACAGATAATACAACAAGCAGTGGTTTAAACAAACCAGACTTTGCAAGTCAACAGCAAACCACATTTTCTCTTTGTGCTTTGTAGTTTGTGGTTTGTTTTGCCAGGATAGGTTCATACACAATGACCTGGTTCACATGATCAAAATAGTCCACCATGGCTTATTTAAGCCACTGTGGGCTGCAGTGCATGCCGGGCGGAATTTGCATATTCAGCACTGCCCGTGGCTTGTCATATCGTGTGAATCCAGACTGTGGGGGTTGTGTGAGAGTTAAATGACCCTCTCAGAATCCATGGTGTGTTGTTGGATTATAAGAAGGTTGTTGAACCCTCGCACAACCCCCACCACCTGGGTTCGCATGACATGACAAGCCACAACTGGGCCTTGAATATGCAAACTGGCCACCTGTACACACTACAGCCAACTGTGGCTTAAATAAGCCATGGTGGCCTGTTCGATCATGCAAACCAGCCCAATGGCAAGCCAGATTTCAACAAACCATACCATGGCTTAGCATTATGTGTTTTACCTACAAATAGATTAAAATGGGCAGGGTGGGGGGAGAGTAAGAACGTGGGAATTGTGTATGTCATTAAGTGTTAATCCTGCATTTTCTCCTATAATTCAAGAATGGGGGGGTGATTTTGCTTTGACTTGTGACAATTACATATTATATGCAAATGTTCCAAGAGACCATGAAGCCACTTTCAGTGAGGAAATTTAGAGCACAAAAGCAAAGAGGAATGGAATGCTTAACCCCTTCCCCTAACTGCTATTTCTCTACTCAAAATCTGTTCCCAAGCAGCTCCTCTTCCCTGCAGGGTTTCAGTTATGTACACATCACTGGAATCTCATATGGAGGAAAGCCACTGGGATGCTGAGTGATTTAAGAAGAAATGACAGATGGAGAAAGGGCTCCTATACCTACTTCTCCAGTCCAAATTTCCCTCTCCCCAAACAGCTTTCCATTAAAAAAATGCAAGTAATAGTTAGCCTCTTCTATATTGTTAGCATCTTAAAATACGTTTAATAGCAAGCAAATGATGTTTTTTAGATGTAGTTCCATAGGCTGACCTTTGGAGAAAAGAAATTTAGGGTGCAACCCTATGCATGTTTAGACAGAGAAAAATCCTACAACTCCCAGCATAGGAGTATTTTACCAATATTGAAGATTTTGAGATAACCTTGCAAAACATTAATACTTACAAGTTAGACACTTGAATCTGAAGTTACGAATAATGGTCAATGAAACCCATGTGTATAAGGGCACATGGGGACAGGTATTAAAGGCAAGGTTGGCCCTACCATTAGGCAGAGTGAGGTAGCTGCCTTAGGTGGTAAATGCTGGGGGGTATGAGGAGTGCCGAGATGTTGGAGGATGAAATTTTGTGTGCCACAGAACCTGCCCTGCATGCTTCTCTGAGTCAAGGAGTATTGTGATCAAGCTAAACATATCTCCCCTCTAATAATGATCATAAGCCCACTTATTTGGAAGTAACTTTTCTTGAAGACAATCAGACTTAAAAAGTAGTGACTTAAAGTAGTAAAGATTTCGTATATATACATACATGTGTGTGTGTAAAGATTTGTTTCATATTCCATGAGGATTCCCATATTGGAAAATGTAGGGCTGCAATTCAGTACCCACCTACCTGAGAGTAAGTTCCATTGAATGCAATGGGACTTACTTCTGAGTAGACATATATAGATTACACTGCTTATCATCCTTTATGCCAGGGGTGGGCAACTTGTGGCCCTCCAGATATTTTGGTCACAATTCCCATCAGCCCTAGCCAGCATAGCTAATGGTGAGGGATGATGGGAGTTGTAGGCCAAAACAACTGGAGGGCAACAGGTTGCCCACCGCTGCTTTATGCTATCTAGGGTCAAACAATGGGATGAGACTGAAAAATGTAGCAAAGTACTTCCGTACATCCTTTGACTTTCTTTTTCTCTCCTAGTTCAACTTGTGTGTGAGCATAACATTAAAGTTACGTACTGTGAAGCTGAATTCAGTGTCCGTCAGGTTACACATGTGTGCTGTTTTTAGGTGCCCTAATCAGTACTGGACATGTCCTTTGCTACCTGTGTAAACCTGAATTCCATTTGGTAAAGACTTTCTCTAAGGTGAAAGAGCCAAAGGAAGACAAAATTGTCACCAGAGCATACTTGTGAATCAAGTCATTGAACTTTTTGGTACTGATTTGTATAAAATCCAAATTGGAATGCTAAAGACTATACTGCGTCTTCTTCAATAAACAATTGGCTCATTAGGTAAGTAATTATAAGAAAATTGTCCTCTCCAATGCAGAAAAGCCAGCTGGGGCAAGACTAGTCCCTTTCTTTTCTTATCTTCATTTCAAATTTCCACTAGGCTAGCGGTAGGTAATACTCATCCTGCATAGAGTTCTGTTTCATTGTGAGCATTCTGTCACTAGTCAGAGCTGTCAGGTATGTCAGTCATGGAGTATTGTGGCTGTGTCAGAGACATAAACAGAGAGATTAGATGGCTACAAAGAGCTGTGAATGGGGGAGTAAATTGTGTTCAGGAGGGGGAAAAAGTTAAAGAAACTGTTTTATCAAAAGGTCTGTTCAGGAGGCTACTGCTAATATATTACAGCTGGAACAAGATAATTGTGGAAAGAGATCTTTGGGTGTTCCCTGCAAAATGCTGCATACTTGCAATAAATATTCAAATGCTTATTTTGTGTGGCGACGAGTGCCAGATATCCCATTCAAAGTGAAATACAATTCCTTTCAGAACATTTAAAATCTACTGCCAGGAAATGTTAGGGACAGTTTTATAAGCCCACAAGGAATATTTGTACTAAATGGAGCCACAAAACTATGTTTTCACAAAAGTTTCCTTGGAAAATCCATTCAAGCCTTAAATGGCTCTGCAGTGAGAAATATCCAGTAGCAAATTAAGTTGGGGCCAAATTCTTTCTCACTACTGTTTCCTCTTTCCAAACAGGTTTGTTTGTGGGCTAGGGACATTGCATACACAGAATAGAATTATTACGAGCCTTGTCACTGTGCATAGCCTGTCAGCTTTTCCTTTGTAGTTTAGCAGTTAATCACCTGTCACTCCACTTACCAGAAGGAAATATTCCATTTGATTGTATGCAGTTAAAGAATTTTGTGCACTATCTTAGGATTTTTTAGTACTGAATGAAGAGACAACTTATGCAGACCTTTCTTGTGAAAAATTCCCACGGACTTAACTGGAAAATGTGCTACAATGCATAGTTTTGCAGCCTAGATGTTGTATTTCTAGTCCTGGTGGGCACTGTAGTAGCTTTCTTAAAGGGAGAAATTTGATGCATCATTGTAAAGGATTTCTTGACCAGTGAAGCATCATTTCTTTGCTGGTCAGATTGGGCTGGTCTGGTCCTTTTCAGCATTTTATGTTAATCTATGCAGTTTTTTCTCCCTCCTTTTCTGGAGGGTATTGTGAAATATGATCACATTGTGATTGCAAAAACACATATTCAGGCAAACCACAGGTTCTTTCCAGCCCTTAGCATACCTTTGGTATTAAATAAGAAAGAGTAATTCCACAATAGTCAATTCACATTATCTTCATTCCGAACTGAACCTTTCAACAAATTATATGAAACTGAAGCCCGATAAATGTACTTTCAACACAATGCGTTATCAGGTTTTTAAGCTGCCTTTGTTGTTGTTTCAAATTGGTGTTGTTTTTTTTAAGCTCCTGGTGACAAGAGCCATTTGAACTTCAAAACCACCCACACTTTCAATGAATCTGTGTGAACAGGCTTCAGATTCCTCCCAAGTTTTCCAAGCTTTTATGCTCTCATATGGTTTACACAGACAAAAGCCCACAGGAGTCCCATTTAGCCACCTAATGGCTAAAAGACAAAGAGAGGGGAAAGTTTTAAACTGAAGTGCCCTCTTACAAGTGCATTAAAACCCATTTTATTTGCTCTCCACTTCCAAAATGCCTCCGGCACTCTAAGATACTGTGTTAGCCAATGATTCATGTTGGGCACAAGAGAGACACAGACCCTTCTGCTAATTCTTGCCATAAACTACTTTATTTACCCAGGACAAAATCTGACATTTTTACCACTTGGATCACATGTATAGAAATTATCTGTGCCCTTTAAAAGTTTATAATGGTCTCTCAAACCATGGTTGGTGAATATTTGTCAGTTCCACTGTAGGAATCTCAAGATTTGAAGTGTTTGGAAAACAGGTCTAGTAACCATCAGAGCCTGCATACAGCCAAGTTAGCTATTCAGATTTAGGGTTAGCCATACTGGTTGGGGAATTCTGGGATTTGTAGGACATTTTTCTGTCTAAACATGCATAGGATTGCACCCTTCGTTGCCTTTGTACTTTTTCCAACTACAATATGCTTTTTTAGATGCCGTACACAGTATGCTAAGGGTGGTCACACCATAGCTTTGTATAAGGGCAGTATGATATTGACAGTTTTATTTTGGATTCCTTTTCTAATTATGCCTAACATGTAATTTCCCTTTCCACAGCAGCTGCATGCAGGTTCAACGTTTTCATTGAGCTGTCCACCACAACCCCAAGATCTCTTTCTGGGTCAGTCAACGCTAGCTCAGATCCCATCAGCTTATATATAAAATTGGGATATTTTGCCCCAACACACATCACTTTACACTTGCTTACATTGAACCACACCAAACTGGTGCTTTATGAGTATTTATTTTTGTAGTTGTAGTCCATCCTATACCAAAGTGGTAGTGTGGTAGAGTTATAGTGATTACACAAAACTGCAATGTAAGCCACATTAGAGAAAGAAGTGAGCAGGACAGATGAAACAGAACTACAGAATGTGACGGCTAGAATAATAATAGGGCATGTAAGGTGGTAAACATATTGTTCCTTCTCTGGTCAGTATTCTTTGCCCCCATTCTCTGAAAGCTGAAGTTGTCCTACACCTTACTACCATCCCCACTCAGTCCCCACTCTTCTCTCTCCTCTGCAGGACAAAAATATATCCCTGCTCTCCATCATAAAACAGGTTCTCCTATCTTCCAATAAATGCTTATATGGGGGGAGGTATATTAAACTGCAAGCATTTATGTACATGTAACCATTGTTTTGATAGTCATCAAAAGATTCTGGAGGGAGTAAATTAAGGATGCAATCCTATCCAGATAGGTGGCCGCCTCCAAATTAGGAGGCGACTGCCTATCCAAAGCAGAGCAAGAGAAGCATGGAGGGGATCGTTCCCTCCATGCTTCTGCCCCGCGTTTTCGGCTAGACAGCCAATTGCAGCTGTTTAGCCGCAGGACGATGGAGAAGGGAAGGAGGCTGCTGTACAACACATTGGATGTGTCGTACAGGCATTTCCGCCCTCCCCCCCCGGATCGTCCCCAGCCACGCCCCTTTTTGGCTGCTCCATGCTCCTCTTGTGAGCACAGAGGACAGGGCTGTTCCATGCTATCTCTGAGGCAGCATGGAAGTGAGGGGAGGTTGGTTCTCTGGGAACTGACCTCGGAGTGTGGGCTCCAAGGTTGGTTCCTGGATAACACGATATCCTATGGCCATCTAGCTGCTGTCTAGTGACCATAAGATTGCTCCATAAATTACTGTCTTGATAAGAAATTATCCTTCTCCAAGATGGTCTTACCTGTAGGTTCTATAATGTTTAAGATATGGATCGTAATTCCATTTTACTGGGAGATGACTATAGTTTGTGTGTGTGTGCGTGTGTGTGCGCGCACGCACACACCTGAAATGTTTTTTTCTGAATAAATATTTATTTGTTAAATGTTTCTTACATACAGTTTTTGGTGTGCCCCTTTGCTGTTAATATCTCATGCTAAATTGCAGTCTTTGGCTTATTCTGGTTCATATAATACAGAGGAAGGGCAAGGAGATGGGCTGGAAACCTACCTACAAGTATCAGAACTCAGATCAGCTTACTTCTAATTGCAGATACCCAGGAGCCTCTACTCAGGTGGTGGCAGGTGGTGGCAGCCCAGAATGTGTTCTATCTCACCTAGACTTATTAGCGTTAAAGTGTGATATCCAGAACATAGAGATTGTAGAGGATCTCTACAAATTGGCCCATCCTGAAGTGTTTTTTTAATTAACCAGCAATGGCTACTAGTCAGGAGGGCTGTATGGAATCTCCATGTTCAGAGCAGTATGTTACTTGACTGAATGCCAGTTGCTGGGAAACAACAGCTGGAGAGGACTATTTCCTTCATGTCCTACTTGTGTGCTTCCCAGAGCCAGTGTGAGTTTAGTGGTTAGAGTGTTGGGCTGGGACTTGGGAGATTCTGGTTCTAGTCCCCACTTGGCCATGAAACTCACTGGGTAACTTTGGGCCAGTCACTAACTCTTGGCCTAACCTACCACACAAGGTTGTTGTGAGGATAAAATGGAGAAAAGGAGGATCATCTTGGGTTCCTTGGAAGAGGATAAAAGGCGAGATATAAATGTAATAAATGAAAATGTAAAAAAAATCCCTATGGCCACTGTAGGAAGCAGGATGCTGGATTAGACGGACTTTTGGTCTCATCCAGCAGGGCTATGCTTCATTCTAATGTTTAGTTGAGCCCAGACAGTGATAAGCACATAGGATCCTTCAAGAGAAGGGTCTTTCTCAGGGGAAGGCCTTCCAGATATTTTGGACGACAGTTCCTATAATTCCTTACCATTGTCTGTGCTGGCTGTGGCTGATGGGAGCTGTAGTCAACCTCTGGAGGGTTCTAGGTTGCCTACACTTGCTCTTTCTAGTGCAGTAGTCCCCAAACATTTTGAGCTTCAGCTTCCTCTCTAAAATTATCTACCTACTATTCCTCTCAGCTCTACACCAACCATTGGTTCCATAGCAGAACATGCAGAATGTCTGCATTTGTCAGGCATACATGCAGCCTGCTGCTATGTATAAAGATCTATGGATTGGGGCACTAATCCAAAACTGTCATTAGAGAGGGAGAACAGGACATGTCTGATTCCTCCTAAAACCACACATTCGGAGAGAAATACAATTAAAACTTAATCAGAACATTTTCTTGTATTTGACTAATAGCCATTACAAACAACATAACTTAAGGCATGCAATAACAGAACATAAACAGAAATCAAGTTAATAATTCACCTGCACAGTCCACTGCAATAGCATTTAGAGTGATTGCATGAATATGTTTTGCAGCCTTAGCAAACAAAGCTGTTTTGTGTGTAACGTAAGGGTCACAATCTGACAGTAACCAGCAAATCTTCACATAGATACTTTTACTCTGCAAGTATGGCAACATCTGTCCCAGGAATCTCTACATGGGATTTTTATTCCTCTCAGACAGTACAGTACAGTAAATAAAATGTGAGATATCCTCTACCTCTCCCATACCACAGGTACAGAAACGTAGGTTTCTTGGAACATGCCTATATCTTCCATCCAAGAATGCTGTGGGCATGGTTTGGAAATGTAGTTCTGAAAATGAGGTTCTCAAAGAAGCAAAAGTAAGAGTTTGTAAGTACTGCGCTCTTTCATGATCCGTTTTAAACAGGTAGTACCATTGAGAGATCAATGAGCCTCGTGTGGCGCAGAGTGGTAGGCGGCAGTATTGCAACCGAAACTCCCCACGACCTGAGTTCGATCCCAGTGGAAGCTGGGTCCTGGGTAGCCGGCTCAGGTCAACTCAGCCTTCCATCCTTCTGAGGTCGGTAAAATGAGTACCCAGCTTGCTGGGGGAAAGGTAGTCACGACTGGGGAAGGCAATGGCAAACCACCCCGCTATAGTCTGCCATGAAAACACCAGCGAAAGCAGCGTCCCTCTAGGAGTCAGCAATGACTCAGTGCTTGCACAGGAGGAACCTTTCCTTTTTTCTACCATTGAGAAAAGTTTGAAGATTTAATTACGTCTAAGTCCTGAGTATTATCTGTTCCATAAATCCAATCTCTCAATTTGTTTTTGGTTCCTGGCATAGTAAAAATATCTGGTAGAACATTTTTGGTGGTTAGCAACTCTTGGCATGACTTGGCCCAGCCACCTTTCTTCATTTGTTCTTTCAAGCAAAGTTTGGGGGGGCGGTCTTCTGGCATGTGCAGGACTCTCTTACAATACAGAAGGGCTGTCTTCTGAGCCCTAGCTTCTACTGATACCACACCTGTCTCTGCCCTGAGGAAGGGAGCTGGGGTTCTTGGGGGTACTGCCAGTATGTATCTCCGAAACTTGTTTTGACAAGCCTCCAACTCCTTCAAATTGTTATGCCTGACTCCTCAAATCTCAATCCCATATTGGATTTGAGCAACCATTTCCCCAAGAAACATTGTCAGTGCTGGAGCCACCAACCTGCCTCCCCTGAAGTAGAACATTTTCAAGATAGCTCTACTGTGCAATTAAAACTAAATCTAATTTCAATAATGGAGCATGTACAGGAGCAGTCATGCCCACAAATCGAATCTGGAATCAATAAGAACCCTTTGCTAGGGGCCAATGAACCACCCCTGTTTTTGGCTGGTGAATGTAGAAAGGCACCACCTGCCTCTAGAGTGGGATCTTATCTCTCCCTGGAAATGTGTGCTCCTCTTTCAGCCACCCTGCTCACATATCCTATGAAGGTCTTTTCCTGCAGTTTGAGAACTATTTGTTATTGCTAGTGCTCAGTTCTTACAATCAATCAAATTGGAATACAGTGAACTGTATACTCCTAAGAGCTTTTAGTTCCAAGACTCTGATAATAGAGGTTAACAAATCTTTTTATAATATATGCCCATTTTAAAATTTTTATTTCAGAAAGGAACTCCAAGTAGCTTACAACAATAAAATATACAAGTATAAAATCAAATCCACAGAATGCATTAAACAACCATCAGAAAATGCCAACATCATAAAAAACAAAAACTCCCCACAGCAATAAAAACAGCAACTCATCACTCTCTCTCTCTCACACACACACACACACACACACACACGGTTGAAGGCACAGCAAAAGGAAAACAGCCATATTGTATTTGTAATGTGGAGATAAATGTTTTTCAACTGAAGCCATTTAGGGCGTTGAGGGTTAAAATTAGCACTTTGAATTGGGACTGGAAACAAGTAGTGTAGATCAAACAAACCACCTACTCAAACCACAATTTCTCAAGTGTGAATCAAGCTTTCCAATAGAAACAGATGCAAAGACTTGAGGAGTTACAAGTTCCTCTAAAACCCATTCTAGGGCACTTACAGGTGGACTTTTATTTCATATTTGTTTTAGCATCACCCTCCATGACAGCTGCTAGCCGCACTGAAATTTCAGTGACCGGTATGCTGATTATGTAATATATATATATATATATATACACACACACACACACACACACACACACACATATATATATAGTGTCCTTGTTTCAGGAATACTTTTGCTTTATATGAAATGTTAATTTTACATGATAGAAATTCATCAGATTAGAGTATTATAGTGCTTTGCCCTGCCAGAAATGTACCCCTGTATGTTTTGTGAGAACTCCACTACCTTCTACATTCTATAAATCAGCTTCCCCCAACCAGGAACCTTCCAGATGTGCTGGGCTACAACTCCCATCATCCACAGCCAGCATGACACAGCTGTAGGCCACAAGGCTGGAAAAGGCTGCTATAAATGATGGATGGAGGGAATGAATTTGAAGATGTCTTTGGCCTCATGAATCATATGCAGCTGCGATGATAAAAAGGATCCAGAAACCTCCGCATTGCTCCTTTCCGATGTAAGAACAAGACATTTCTTTTATAAACCAATTGCCTTTCAGATAAATTGACAGAATAAACCAAGATTCTTTGTTAGACTATATTTGAAGAAACTGTATTATCTGAAAAAATACATTAAAAACGTAAATACATTATTTTAAAATTAACAATAAGTCCATAATAAATTTGTTCCTGCTTGCTTCACGGCTGGGAGGTTCAGAACAGATTTTAAGCATAAATACATGGGAATGCTATTACAAATGATCTCTTAGAAATCTCGTAAGAACCTAGAAGTTTGAATTAGGTATTGGAGTTTTGGCATGTTTTTCACTCAAACTTTGGACTGGAATCCTTCGTATCCAGTTTACATCTGAATGATGCCATTGTAAATGTAATAAAAATATATGAGTTATCTTGGTTGCATTCTGCTCTGAAATAAAGCTTTGACTGGCAACCAGGAGAGGACTGCAAGAGCACCGGTATGATTGGCAGAGGAACAGCATTGTTCAGAACATCTTTTTGAAAGCATTTAGACAAGGCTTTTAACTCACCACTTTACTGCTGCTTCTGCTTCCAGATTCCATTGTGGGATTAAGATTGGATGTCTACACATTGTTTTTGTGGGGTGGGAGCTCCTTCTCTGCCTTTCTGTATGTTCTGCTACACAACCTCTGGGTGGCATTGTGGTATACCAGAATTGCACAACTACACTAGTATTTCATTCCTCAACATGCCCACCCCCCACCCTGGTGATAATGCTTGGAAAGCATGGGAGAGGCCTTGGAGGATTATGACATTGTCTAAAGCACCAGTAAACTACTGTGAGTGAGGAATGGTGAACGCACAACAAAAGCTTCAGCTAGAAATTCTCCCCTTGAGTGCAGTTTCACCAGATACATATATTACATTTTAATTGCATGAGAGCAATTAAAATGCATTACTTTTTTCTGGCTTCCTATAGCTATTTAAACCTTGGAAGAATTTTTTGTGAAAAAGACTGCTTTGTTTTTACTCTTTAGCTTACATTTAAATCAGTTGTTTCTTTTTTATTTGAAGGCAACAATAGAATCTAATTGTACAAGTCTTCATATTTCCTGATTCCCTGAATTAAAGGTCCCCCATATAGCTCCTTTTACCTTGTATAAATATAACTCTGGTGTATCAAAAACTGTAAATGATATTGTAGTGTCTTCCCAGGTTAAATAGGTAATTCTGTTTCTCTGGCATTCAAAAAATTAGCTAGTGGCTTAAAATACATTTACTAACAGCAACATGCATTAATGACATCCAGTTTCTGTATTTATAAAGGAGGGGTGGAGAACGTGTGTTTTTTTTTCCCTGTTGATGGCCACATTCCCTTAGGGGTAACCTCTCAGGGGCGAAAGCCAGCTGTAGGCATGGCCAGAGCCTAAAGGGTGGGCTATCCTTTTTCTCTCTGCCACACCCTTTTCTCTCTCTCTTTGCCACCCCCTTCTCTCTTTCTCCCTGACACCCCCTCTCTTTCTTTTTCTGACACTCCCTTCTCTCTCAATATCTGTCTTCATCCCTACCTAGTGGGCCACCAGGGGAGGGACAGATTGCCCTTGTGAGAGGCTAGAACTGATTTCTTGCTTTTGTGTGTAACTGTGATGATCTCTGTTGTACCAATGAAATTTTTCCACTTCCTCTTTTCTCACTGTAGAAAAAGTGTTTGGATAAAAATCAGGGACATCACTGATTGCTGCTCCAGTTGGCCAGTTGTGCATACTTCCATCTGGTTAGTTGGTAGGGCCCCCCAGAGCTCCTAGTTATCTGCCTAGGGGGAGGTAGCAGCTAGCTGAGAACTTCCATCGCCTGCTTTCCCCTTAGGCAAACACAGATAAGGGAGTCCAAGTGGTTAGCCAAGTAGGTAGAGAAACCTCTCTTGGATTTGTCAGAAAGTCACACACACACCTCAGGTCCAAATGGAAATAAATTCTGATTAAAGGAATATAACAAGAGACAAAAGGGGAAAGCAGAGTGGCTACTTGAAAATAAACCAATGGTACAAATCTTGCTAATTTACACTAAACTCTGAGAGGTAAATACTCACAACTCATGGGTCACCTGGAGAGCTGTACACACAGCATCTTCACATGGTCAAAGGAGGATGTGACCAAAGGGGCTAAGGAATAAAGAACCATGTTCCATTGTTGTTATGTTTGGACAGTGTGGACAGTAGTGAGCAGGGGATGGCACCTTTTGGGGCTGGGACTAGAAAAGTGTTAATTAAAAAGGAGATGGCTTCAGCTATCTGTGGCAGACTTCCTGTTTTGTGGATGTGGAAGCCCTGGAACATAGGAAGCTGTCTTATAATTGGTCCATCTACCAGCATTGTAGACACTAACTGGCAGCAGCTCTCCAGAGGTTTTTCCTGCCCTACCTGGAGATGCCAGAGATTAAACCTTCTGCATGCAAAGCAGATGCTCCACCACTGAGCTACTGGGTAAGACATGTGGTATTCTACATGGGCTATGGATGACTGTAACTTTAATGAAATAGATGCTGAAGAGCAGCTCCACATAACAATCACCTCTATCCACTTCCTCCTAGTTAAACAAGAGGAGCTGGCAGGATTGCCTCCACCCCACTTCAGCTCCGTGAGAAATATTAAAAAGTAAAACAAATTAAAGCAGGTGCAACTGGGATCTTGCCAGTTTAAAAAGCAACAAGATTCTTTTATTTTCCTAGATGTGGAAACAATGATAAATGTTTAAAAAGCAATGACAAATTAGCAGTAATATAGTTCTTGATGATTAAAAAATGTAGAGAAGGAGGCCTTCTAGAACTGAAACTGAGAACTGTGGTCAAATATTGGTTTCTGTCTTAGATTTGAAGACAACAGCAGATCTCTCCTTATACATATCTCAATCATCCGCATTTCCTAAGCATCCGAATTCTCTCAGAAACTCCAAGCAGTGCCACACCAGTGCCACCCTGTATAAACAGCACTTCGGACAGCAGCATAGACCCCAGAATAACCCAAGTGCTTTGGGATGCAGGGTGTGACTTCAGTTCTTGGAAGTCTCTGTCTGAATAAAATGCAATGAATGACACCAGATGGAAGCCAGTTCTCCCAGCAATGCAAACAAAGCCTCAGCTGGAGATGAGAGTGGAAGACAGTACTGCAGGATACTTGCCCGCCCCCCTCCCGCCATGGTTATGTATATCAATAACTCATATGCTATATTTAAAGTGATGGGGATGATTTACGGGGTAACATTTTTGTTGCATATATTTTAGAGTGAGCTGTTCTTCACTTATATTTGGGAGACTTCAGAGACATAATGACAAAATTTGGGAGCCCAGTGCTTGAGAAAGGCAGCCTATTTGCTATTTTGCATTTAGAAATAGTGTGCTTCTTTCCTGTCTCTTGATGCTGATTAATATATATGGAAAGTGTTCTGAGTCTGCCAAGGCTATTACCCCAGCATACTGAAGGGGCTCCCTCATGCTAACATATTTCTTTAGTGCAGGGATGGGGAATGTATAACCCTCCAGATGTTGTTAGACTGCAACTTCCATAATCCCTCACCATTGTGTATGCTGGCTAGGAATGATGGGAGTTGCACTCCAGCAACATCTGGAGGTCCACATGTTCCTTACCCTTGCTCTTGTGTCTCAAACAATCACCTTGATGACTACCTTTTTCTGCTGTGAGGTTATAAATCTGGTGGAAAACGTATGGTTGGGATAAGCAATGATCAGCTGTACACATGATCATTTGTAGATTCTGCCTGTGTGTATGTGTGCAGGCAGGGTGAAGCATGCATCGCTAAACCCCTTGCACAGAAGTGGGAGGATCAACGGGGGCAAGATGAATTTGGGGGGTCCTGCCTTGTAAGAACCCTCTGCTAAATAGAATGGAGCGTGATTTCAAATGATCAGAAGAAGGTATCCTAAATACATTCTATGTTTCAGTTATTTCTGTAAAGCAGTATTTGTCAACACTTGCAAAGCTCTTCCCCTAGAGCTTGAATTAACATTCTTAACATTTATTTTTTCTCCTGTTTTTTTCTGTTCTGTTTGTTAATAAGAAGCTTGCCATGGATATTTGGTTGATGGAACAGTGCCAGACATAAGAAAACTAATCCACATAGCCATTATATTTATACTGAAGAGTGGCATATCATTAAAAAAAAATGCAAAAAGGCTGCTTTTCTCCTAATTTTCTTTCATGACTTACTGGCAATGGATCTCTTGGGTTTCAGACAGGAGACTTTCCCAGCCTTACCTGCAGATAATAGTGGCTGAACCTGGACTTCTTGCATGCAAAGCATGTTTTCTGTCATTGAGCTACAGCCCTTTCATGGACATCTTTTGATGATTCCATCTGTGTGTCAGATTCAGATTAAAGGACTCTATAGAAAACAAAGAAGCTTGGGGCACCTTAAAAAGGATAATAAATATATTGAGGCATAAGCTTACACTGACCAGAGCCCCCATAGTCAGATACATGATGAGATCACTTCTGTGGTGTATATCACTTAGTAGAACAAAATAGGTTTTTTTACAATATAAGCCCAAAAGGTCAAGTAGGTGGGTCACAGTACCACTTCTGCTTAATTTGATTTGTATCCTGCTATTTTGACCAGGGCCCCCAAAGCAGCTCATAACAGTACCACATGCGGAGAACAAATAAGTTCAGAATCTAATAAAATAAATACAAGATCCAATCAGTTTGAATGTGACCTGATCCGCACAGCTAGATCAATAGTGTAAATAAACACCTAAACAGGGAGAATTGTTTTGTGTAGGGAGCTACCCACTCCAAGTACGTATTGAGTCCAAGAAGCACCAGTGTCAAAACATACTAATGAATTCCAACTCAGTTGCTTCACAGTGGAGTTTGCCTTTGATACACACACACACACACACACACACACACACAGAGAGAGAGAGAGAGAGAGAGAGAGAGAGAGAGAGAGTATAATAACTTCAAGGTCTGAGATAGAATATCCTGACAGATTTAAATGCTCCCCATTTGATTGCTGAGTGTGGAGCCATAGCTCATGGTATAGCTCCTGCTTTGCATGCAGAAGGCCCCAGGCCCTATTTGTGGTACAAAGGTAGCAGCTGATGTGAAAGCCTTCTGCTTGAGACTCTCGAAGGCCACTGCCAGTCTGAGTAGACAATACAAGTCTTGGTGGGCAACTAGTCTGACTTATGTTACTATTTTAAGGGAGCAATCCTATGGCTGCTAGACAGTGGCTAGACGGCCATAGGATATGCTGTTTTCTGGGAAGTGACCCAATGCTCCGAGGTTGGTTCCTGGAAAACTGACCTCCGTCAATGTCCACATTGCCTTGGAGGCAGCGTGGAGAAGCCCCGTCCTCTGTGCTCGGAAGAGGAATGTAGAGCTGCTGAAAAGGGGCGTGGCTGGGGGCATTCCTGAGCAAGGAGAGCGGATCTGCATGCATGACACATCCTATGTGTCGTACAGCAGCTTCCTCTCCCTCTCGGCCCCCCTGAGGCTAGACAGCAAAAAACGCCCGTCTAGTTAGGATTGCACCCTAAATGTCTAATTTGTGTCTGTTTAGTCTCTTGTGTAGGGACAGCCCTGTTTGGCATATGTAAATAGTACAAGGACATTGTTGCCAGATTATGATGGATATCGTGTTAGACGATGTGCTGGTGAATAAGCCTTTGATGGCATGGCTGATGTTTTGTGGTCCTGTGATAAGTGTGCCTTGAGCAGATTTGGGACTGATAGTGCAATCCTACATGGGTCTCCTCAAGAGTAAATCTAGTTGCATTCTGCAGGGCTTATGCTCAGGTAAGTGGGAATAGCATTGCAGCCTGGGTTAACCCAGGGTCTGTTGAAGAGCTGGTTCCTGGGTTCATATCTTTATTTGGCAACCCATATCGGTGTTGGTGGGGAGTAGCTGCTTCAGTTGGAACATCATGGATAGACTTTCTAGCCAATGCCATGATGGGCAGTAGTGTGGTGGCAAATTCAGAAGTGCAGGGTCCCTTTGTGACAGTCACAGCCCTTCTAAGATTGTACAGCCTTGTAAGATATACAGCCTTCAACTGGGATCCAAAAACAGTGCAGCTGAGAATTTCACTCACTCACTCACAAACATTTTAGGTTTTCAAAATATGATACTCTATGGAAGCTTAACCCTCTCAACTCAGCCCCCATGGACAGATCCCTTCTCATTTAAACAGCCCCCTTGCACACTCCCTTAGTGCCCCAACATTACCCATTAGCCTTTCCTACGTTTCTTCATTATATCTCTCCCATCCCACAACAGAAACATCCACACACCCAACTGGATTGAAACACACACACACACCCCTTCTTTCTCCTCTCCCCCAACTGATTTTTTTTCTGTTTCCCTCCCCTCCACCAGGGTTTGTTTGCCCAGCCACATGCCAACCTTATACCAAAAAGTGTAGCTGACAGAACAGGTTGCATTTGGAAATTCTGCTTGCTGTAGAAATTAATGTTCAAGAATTAACAGTGCAATCCAATGGGTGCTTATTTCGAATTAAATTTACAGAGATCTTGGGAAGGCAGCTAAGGCTGCAGTCCTGTGCATACTTACCTGGAAGAAAGCCCAATTGGCAATAGAACATAGTGGGACTGGCCTCTGAGTAAACATGCATAGGGTTGTGTGATAAATTCTAAAAACTGGCACAAACCAGCCACCTGCCCTGCCCCATAAGTAAATAATGGTGGCAGTGCCACCCCCCACTTTCCTGCTGCTGCCGTGGCCAGCAGCAGCAGCCCTGAATGGGTGGCCAGTGTGGAGACAAGGAGACAAGGGCAGCGCCAGGCGCACAGGTATGGAGCAGGGACAGGAGGAGAAGCCAAGAGTTGAGGAGAAGGGGGGGCAAGAGGAGGCCGCAGAGCTCCCTCAGGCTCCTTCTCTTGCTCACTCCCTTTGGCGGGCTCTGCACAGTAGAGAGGCAGGCAAGAGGCAGCCACCTGCACTCCCTCTGCTCCCTCCACCTTCCCTAGCAGATCGTGTGACCCAGCTGGGAGATAGCTTCCAAAAAAGTGCCGGAGCAAAGCCCCGGCGCAACCTGCCACCACTACACCACTGATGATGGGCTTTACATCCTTGATGATGTGCTGGAGAGGTTTTAGTTTGCATTATGTAGGTGATGCAAAGTACTGTTCTGTTATTTTATATTTCCTGTAGTAGTTGACTCCTGCCATGGGAACCTAACTGGCTTTTTAAATTTGTTTCTTCCTTTCTCCAGATAAGTACTGTAGCTTTAAGAATGCCTGTTGTAAGTCCTGCATGTGTTCATTTCTGTCTGGAGGACTGGAGGAAATGCAATATCATAGGTATTGGCTTTATACAATGGCTCATGTGCTAGCTGGAAGGATGTGTATATATGTAGTGCTCAGTTGCTTTCTAGGATAAGGTTGGTGATGTTTATCGCATCATTTGTTTCTGGTGTCCAGAAGTGAACCCGCTGCCTAGAGTGGTCCAGGCTTAAGTTAAGAGTAGGGTGGGAGTCACTGAGTCAGGCCATTGGTCCATCTAGCCCAGTATTGTCGACACTGACTGGCAGCAGCTCTCCAGGGCTTTAGGCAGGATTCTTTCCTTGCCCTACCTGGAGATGCCAGGGATCGAACTTGGAACCTTCTGCATGCAAATCCTCTGAAAGTGGATTGAACAAAAATGTGGCAATTTTATTTTATTCATTCATTTACAACATTTATATACTGCTCCACATCTAAACAGGTACTAGTTGTCACTAGATGGCAGACAAGTGAAAAATGGAGATGGCAGACAAGTGAAAAATGAAGTCAAGAACTGGACATAAGCTAACTCCTGTAATGAGAGCAGGGCCGGCCCTACCAGTAGGCAAAGTGAGGTGGTTGCATTAGGCAACAGATGCTGGGAGGTGGCAGTAAAGTGTTAGAGGAAACAGTTGTATACCATGTGGCCTGCCTTTGGCCCCCTAAGCTAGCCTGTCACTTTGAGGTGCAGTGGAGGATACTGTCCTATCATCAGTGTTGAGAAAGATTCAACCTACACAGCTCAGGGCCAAAATATCTGACAGAGCAGTTCTCCTGGTATGAACCTCCCCATGCGCTATGATCATCGCTTGAGGCCCTCCTCCAGGTGCCTCCTCCGAAGGAGGTTTGAAAGACGGCAACAAGGGAGAGGGCCTTCTTGGTAGTCCCCCCCATTGTGGAACACTCTCCCCACTGACTATTGTCATCCTTTCAGCGTCAGGTTAAGACTTTACTCCCAGGCATTTGACAGCATGTGGTAAGGTTTTAGCCAGTCCTGGGATTTGTTATTGTTGAGTGTTTTAAATTGTTGAGTAAATGTTTTTTATATTACGTTTTACATTGTATTTTTAAGGTTTTAATCTTTTGTAAGCCACCCAGAGAGCGTTGGCTATTGGGCGGTACAGAAATGTAAATAACAACAACAATTGCCAGTCCAGTTGGGACTTTTGTACTTGGAATGGGGGACCTCCCCCCCCCCCCGGTTCCCTTAGTCTTTGCCTCAGGCACCAACATCTCTTCGGCCTGCCCTGGATGAGAGGCTTTTCTCCCCTTGGTGCTGGGCGAGTTTGGGAGCTGACATGATCCTCGCCCGCCTAGCCTGTTCTTTACACATCCGGCCCTGCAGATGTCAGTGTAGCCTGTGAATAGCGGCGCCAGGGGCTGGGCAGGAAGCTTCCCCCCAACCCCCGTCCCGGCTCCCTTCCTCCCGTCCCTCGCCTGCTGTCACTACGAGCCAGACTAGCTGCAGACAGGCAGGAGGAGGGGAGAGGAGGAGGAGGAGGAGGGACTGGGAATGAGTTGGAAACAGACACAGCCTCACCGCGCAGATCTCGCCTGCTGGAAGGAGACAGACAGACAGACAGACCCGGGGGAGGGAAGGAGGCGGATGAAGAGACTTCGTCTGCTCTGCATAAGGAAAGGTCCCCCTCCTGGTGCTTCGGGGGCGACGTGTAGGGCTCGGAGGGAGGAAAGGTGAGTGGACAACCTGCCCGGGGCGGGCGCGGGGGTCTTGCGTCTCCTGCCCTTGGCAAATGGGCGCATGGACATGTCGCTCCCCGGGAAGCGGGGAGCCCCCGGGAAGGAAGGAAGGAGTTGCTCCAGTAGCGGCGGCGGCGGCGGCACCTAGACAGCCAGAGAAACTAAGTGTCTGGCAAAGTGAGGAGAGGCCCAAGTTGAAGGTCTGCTGCGGCTCTTAAAGGGACAAGGCGCTCCTGGGGTTGCCCCGGGTTTCTCTTTCTCCTTTGTGTCTTTGGCCGCCTCTTTCTTTGGCACGCAGGCAAAGTGCGTGCGGCAGTAGGGAGCGCGCGCGCGTGTGTAGCACACGCCTGCGAGGCAAGATGTGAACAGAAACCACACGTTAGGTAGGGAAACACACCAGACGGTGAGAGATCCCCAGAGCGTACATGCTTATCCGGACTGCATAGTCCAGTGGGTCTTTGCCCGGATTTGGCATAATGTCAGGAAGGAGGCATCTGTCTTTTGGGAGCCGAAATCAGAGGAGGAATTAAACATTATCAGGGCTTCTCCATCCGCTGGTATTCCTGTTACCTTGTCAGCCATGGGTTCTGGTTACAAGCAGCGGCGTGGAGTTAACTACCATGGCATCACTTTTATTTTATTTTTAAAAATTAAATGACTCTTTTTGTCATCCTTTCGGATGGTTTGTCTGAGCATGTGAGCTGCATCTCATTATATTGTTTTGTTGGGGAATCTTTATAGCTGAAGATAGAGCTAGAAAGTGTATAATTTATGTTTCTGATTTGTGCCTGTGGTTTGAAGGAGCTGTTTTGGAGACCTAGATAGAGTTTTTTTTAGTTGGTGTTGCGAGAGAATGGGAGCAGTATCCCATGTCGCTGCAAGCAAAGCTTTATACACCAGGATCATTAAATATGAATGAAATCTAATGGAGAAAAGACAGGAATTTGAGGAATTATTTTCAAGCTAATATCTTTTAAACACACACACACACAAACAAACCACAGTGTATATAAACACATGTCATTGTTTGGGAATGTTAATTTTTACACCCCAGACAGTAAAAATATTGATGCATCAAACTGCTGTGTACTCGAAAACTGTCTCAAGAGGCTGTCATGGAGGGTGACTGCATGGTGTAAACTATACAACAGAATCAGGCATGCAACTTTTATAGAAGAGGTGATAAGCATCCAGGGGTGTCTGAGGTTATGGAGAGTCAATATGTGTGGAAATGGTTTGTCCCTTTTCACACATTAATAGAACCGTTCTTTATGCATGTTCCTTTCTTGCTCTAGCTTTAGGTGCAGTTATGACAAGCTTCTGGTGTGAGTTGGGAAGTGAATTCTGCTATTAGGAGTATATTTTATATATGCATGTGCAGATGAATTCATTTTTTCCTGGGGTTACTTTAATAGAGAATTATATTTTTGTAGCCCTTCTGTTGAAATAAGAAACCATTAGGTTGACAGCAAACCAAGCACAAACTTATCTGTGCTACTTTAAAGATTTGACCTATTAATGCTTAAAAGTTTTTAAAGTGCATTTTCTAGTGTGTAAGTGGTGCCAATTATGCAGTTATTCATTTAGTAATTCAATGTGGTACCAAAGGAACATTAGGTGTTGAAAAACGTTACTATTTTAGAATGCCTGCTAGCACTTTTGCCTGCTTTTGGAGTGTGTGTGTACACACATATACATACATATGAATGAATAATTTAATTGAAGGAGCTTCTTGGAAAAAGAAAGACACAGGAACTATCTTAAGTAGCTTAAGTAATGACAACAAAGAAGTATCTTGTTTTTAAGAGTTTGACAGTGCAATCCTATGCATGATTTCTCAGAAGTAAGTTCCACTGTGTTCTTACTTGCATAGGATTGCGGTGTAAGAATACAACTACCTGTAGCTGAAGATCTGTGTAGCAAACAGATTGGGTTTTCAGAAAAGGGTTCTTAGAAGTCATGATTAGAACATTCTCTGGTTATTCTGGGATAGCACTTCAATGGTCTTGCATTTCCAAGTGACTCTCATAGTACAATCCTATACATGTCTACTCAGAATTAAGTCCTATTGAGTTCATTGGGACTTACTCCCAGGTAAGTAAGTAGAGTGTTACAGCCTCAGTCTATTTAACTGAAGTCTTATACTCAGTTTTCTCCAGTGCTAATTATATTTGTTGGTGATGGTACAGTTGTTTTGCAGTTTCTAAGAAACATGTAAATATTGCAAGTTTCCTATTGCTAGCAATAAAGGGGATAATTTATTGGGCAAGACATTAGAGGAGATGGCATATATTAAAACTGGTGAATGTCCCTACTTCATTGCCAGCTGAAATAGTGACAAAATGTTCTGCATGTCTATATCTGTACTGGTGTTTTCAGTGCAAAGTATTGAGTTACTAACTGTGCGTATACCACAAGATTCTGTAGTGGCACAATTTTAACTGTAGAATATTCTATATGCTTGTCTGTATGAAGAGACATCTCTGTATATTTCGTGTTTTGGCCTGTATTTAGTTCTGCCTCCTTGATCAGTGGCATTGTAGGCATTACTTTATTATCTCTGTGACAGATGATAGGTGACAGGTGCTTCTGTTACTATAGAGTTCAGTTCAGCCCAATAGTTTGAGGGGGGGGGGCACCCAAAATTCCAGCACCAATAAACTGGTCTTGATTATGTCTATCCTTTTTTCTAGGTGTTGGTTTCTTACTTCCTCGTTGTGCATTTTTAGTCTGCAGGTCTGTTTCCTCCCTGAGGGAGGTGTCTTTGTTCAGTGCACCTGTCCTCCCTCCGCAGCAGTTGTGCGTCTATGAAGGCTGTCTTGCCATAACTGTGAAGAGAATGCGATGAAGTGATGTGAAGGCTAGTGTCCATGCTGACCTAAGTTGCCCTGCTGAGGGAACATGCCCACAGCAACCCGGCACCAGCCCAGCATTTGCATTGCCTCTTTCTGCAGAAGATCTGCTGATCAATTCAAGTCAAGACCTGACATACAGCCACTGCCTCCTAGTTGTCCCTTAAAGGTCAAAATTGTGAGAGGGTCTCTGTGTCATTCATTATTGCAAAGAAGATGGAGAATCCTACTGTGTGAGTTTTCCCATCATGATCCTATTTCTCAGTCCTCAGGCCTACTGGCTTTCCTACTTTCAGGTACTTTGGGCAATCTGCCCCTTAGTCTCTGTATCTGATGAGGTCTCTACCCATTTAACTTTCCAGTCCTTAGTCTCATGTGTGTCCACACCAGCTTCTCCCATCTGTAGGGCAAGTGTGGACTTTTATTCCCATCCAAACGAAGCTTTTGACTTTCTTTAAAAAAGCTGGGATTATTTTTTGTGAATATCTGTTTTGGATAGACTGGTTTCCTGAGAGGTTAGCAAATTTATGATTGTGACATCATAGCAGCTCAGCCAATCGTCATGAGAGTTTTCACTATCTCTGAATTCTGTGACACATTACAATAATAATTTTCCAATAGTTTATCTCTCTCTAAACTTACTTGTAGCTTCCTTAGCCAAGTCAGCTTTTAGAGTAGGATGTTTAGGGTTTTTTTTGGAGGTGCTTGAGATTTGTCTGTGTTCTGTCACATTTTAATGTTTATGTCCTGGTTATTTAAAGTCTGGTTCTGACATATGTGTAAATATCTCTGGAACTGCATGCCTTATGTACTAATATATAAACCCATCTAGACAAAATATGGATTTATTAACATTATTCTTATTTAGTGTAAACTCAAGAAGAAAAATATTTCAAAGGGGATATTTATTTGGATTTAACATGATGAATAGTTTCTTAGTATTCACCACTACGTGGCTTCTTCTTATACCTGAAGGGCCTAGTATTATTTCTGTGTGCCATTATCAGCAATGGAAACAACACATTTTTGAAAGGTTTTCAGGCAATTACTCCAAGCTTGGTCTATATAACTTCTGGATTTGCCAGTGGCACTCAGCCAACATCAGCTGTTTATTAAGAGACCTGGTGCCAGTAGACTGGTGCATCAGTTGTTAAGAATCCACCCTCTGTGTATAAACATTCTCACATTTCCCCCCCTTTTCCCAACTAATGACTGTCTAAGAATAGCCTCCTTGCCTGGCAAATCGACTAGGTTCACATATTTCTAAGACAAATCTATCTTTTTCCTGTTTTATTTAAACTGTATTAGTATTTTATATTTTGAATTCACCAAATGACAGAGCATCCACCACCTGCCCCTACAAAAGACGAGAAGGATTTTACAGTCAAAGATCACTAGAAAGGAGAAATGACATGTATAGGTAGGTCATCTTACTTTGGTACTATACCTGTTCCCTAGTTGTTAATTCCAATATCTCCCCAAAGAGATTAGCTGCAATTTTCCAGGTTTTTAACATGCCAGTTGTTACGGCTGCGTTATAAATCTAGCAACAAGAAAACCTTGCTAAGGGATGCTTCAGTTGCATGAGTACATTAAACATAATCCAAACAGAAATTGTGGTTGTGTTTATTTGCAATAGAAAAAACATTTCATAAAGGATAACCACAGTATATGATTTAAAGTATATGATTTATATGAGTCCCTTTCAACCCCACTGTTCTATGATTCTAAAGCACATACTGCCTTCTGGTTTATGATATTCTTACAAATGGGTTATAGCACTGTTTCACATATATGTAACTTTTTATATCAAATCTGCTCTAAAAATAATTTTTTGGGGCCTGATATTGTCTGAAACAGAGATTTTGGGTCTGTTTCAGCCTTCAGTTGCCACAGGTGTATATGTTCATATCTGTTTCCTAAATTATCCATATCTAAATCCTAAGCTATGCATATCTGGTTTACAGTGTTCCTGTAAGGCTTTGTATATAATAGTGGTTTTGTTACTCAAGGAACTAATAAGGTTTAGAGTCCAAGAGTAGGCAATTCGTGACCTTCCAGATGTTTTGGCCTGCAGTTCCCATCAGCCCTAGCCAGCATAGCTAATGGTGAGGCATCATGGGAGTTGTAGGCTAAAAATCTAGAAGGCCATAAGTTGGCTGCTGCTGGTTTAGATTTTCAAAGTGCTGTAGGATGACTGGCTGCCAATGTATGTGATCCAGATTCTACAATCTCAAAGACTGTAAATCTTTTCTGCCAAACGTGTTGTTCAGACAGGTTTGGAAATGATGAAGTGAAGTGTGATTTGTCTTTTGATTGGCAACCGAGAGCTTTCTCCAATGAAGTATGGCTGCACTGTGCCAAATGGTTGACTTTTCTAGAAGAAAAAAACTCCAAAGGTTATGTGAAAAGTACTCTGGTTAATATACTGGCATTCCCAGAACCTACTAAAACTTGGGCAGGTTGCCAGATACCACTTAATGAGGATGCAGAATGTCTGGCACAAATCTGCATAAACACAAAAGAATTTCAGAAAAGAGAGTTTGTGAGTGTAAGTTGCATATCTGTATCCCCGATTAATTTTTAATTACTATACTTTGCACTCAAGATGGATGGAAATCTTTCGAATTGGGTTATTGAGCATGCATCCACAAAATGCACAAAATGCATCCACAACATTTTGTGTATTCTTGTGTCTCTGCCTTGTTTAGATTGTTGTTTGTGGGGGAAGCAGAGTCAGAGCTGAGCATATTCTGTAAATCCACAATTGCACTGCACAGACAGATAACTCAGATGCTCATGATACCAAGCTTTCATTTAAAGTAACTATTGCTACGGCTGCAGTTCTGTATACATTCACCTGGCAGTAAGTCCCGTTGAATTCAATGGGGCTTACTTCTGAATAGACATGCATAGGATTGCTCTGTACATTTCTAGTTCTTAATGCTGGAAAGTCAGGATTTAAAAAAAATTTGGGCAGAGTCTGCTAAAATCTTAGATGTGGGTGTGATAGGCTGGCTGAGCAGGCTTTCCAGTGGTCAGAAGTGTATGGCTTCTAGTATCCTGCCCAGCTCTTTGCCCTTTGAAATAAGAAGAAATTATGTTTAATATGCTTAATCTGCATAATATGATTAATCTGCATAAGGTCTACAGTTGAGGAAAGCTCAATTGGAAAGAATACTAGGAAAGAATACTGACCTGAGACACAAGTAGGGCTGTGCTGGATCTTTTCCTGTCTTGCTTTTCTCCTTGAAAGTAGCAGTGGGCTGGGGAGGAGTCTCTCCCCACTGATCTCGCTTTTTTCAAGTTGAAAAGCAAGTTAGGACAACAATGAGCTCAGCCCTCTGACAGGTCAATATTCTTTCTTGGTGGGGAAGTTTGAGTGTCTCTCCCTCACCATCCCGTAATACATTTTTAAAAGCAATTTTCGCTGATGGGGAATTAACTCAAAATGGCATTTTTAACCACGCAAAGAGTAACCTTTTTGTAAAAATATAAAGCAAAACTATGATTAATATGTTTTAACTTTAAATATGATTTAAATAATTTTGGTACCTGCATTTAGCTAAAAATGTCCAGATTTCCAAAATAATAATTGTAAACATAATATGCCACAGTTAACAGGATTTTGGCACTTTCTGCATTCTGTGCCTTCAGTATTTTCAGCCATGGATGCTTATCAGTGCCTTTTTCCTACTGCACCTCCATTTCCTGCTGAGTCTTCATAGATTTATGAAGTTCAGGTTTAAAGTGATTCACTGTGGTTTTTTAAACAATCTTTTCCAACAGCCCTTACACCACTAGCAACTGGAACCATTCTTTGAGCACTTTTTTGCTTCTTCTATATATTCTGAGTTTACAGGTAGTATGCACATGTGTTTTCCCCATTTTTACCAGCTTCACATCATTCCAGTTATGTGTTGTTTTTTTAAAGCCACACATCAAGCCTTGATAGTAAATGACTCCCTTTTCTTTGGTTGCCTCTTTTGTATAGTACTGCTGGCCAGTTTTTGGTATATCTTTCTTGAGGGTGGTAGTTCAGCTTTATTTTCATTAAGTATTCTCAGCTTTATTTGAGGTGTATCATCCCCTTCTCTTAATTCCAAAAGTTCTTTCTCTGAAATAATGGTTGTAGCAACAGCAGTATCTGACGAGTGCTTGGCAAAAAGACTTGTTAAGACATATTACAGCAGTATGTTGCATTACTATATGCTCCCTTTTTGCGTTTGTTTTAGCGTTGACATTGTGCACACAGCTCAGCTGAGTCTCCTACGCTGCTTGGGTACAGATTTCTTCTCTCAGCTCAGATTCAAACCTGGCCTCTGATACAAACCTAGGCCTTCCTTCCTCTCACATACAGGGAGAATGGGGAGAGAGATACTTGCTTGCACTCTGGCTCTCACATTCTGTTGAAGTCTTCCCTATGGACCTTTAGGTCTGCTGCCTGTTTTATTAATAGAGCCAGGGCAAGAGTAGCAGGGAGACACACAAGTGTCGACGAACTTCATAATTTGTAGACAAGGGGTGGGCAACTTCAGGAGGTCCGGAGACCATTTTCGCACCCTGGGCCCCACTTGTGGGCCACACTCTGTGGGGTGCTGGGAAAAGACCTGGTAGTTTGCTGCCAAAATTCAGCGACAAACTGTTCCATAACACTAAAAGGTTAAATTTTGCTAAATTTGACCTTTTAGTGCTCTGTAGTGCTAACAGCACCATTGGGGGGGGTGTAACCCCCTTTTTGCCGCTGCTGAATTTGGTGGCATGACAGGAGCAAGTAAGGGCCACACCAGGGAGTGGGGCAGCTGCACATTGCCCACTCCTGCTGTAGATGATGGAAAAATGGAGGGTTGTCAAAGGAATCAAGGTGTGCAATATATTATATATCTCCACAAAGTAGATGAAAACAAGCTAAATCTCTTTCCTTCTCTTCCCCTTGACCTCCAAGGTACTCTCTTATTTTCGGTATATGGCAGAATTAGGCTTTTCCCTACCCCACCCCCATTTCCCTGTAGCAGCACGTGGGAGGGAATTTGGGAGCAGTTTAACTGCTGCTTACGTGGCTGTTTTCTGTCCACTTCCTATTCTAAGGTAGAAAATTATTCAAATGGGCAGTATTTATTTATTACATTTCTATACCGCCCATTAGCCAAAGCTAATATCTCGTCAAGTTTTCATTGCATTTAATATTCAGGAATCAAACTGGGTGGAAGAGCAAAGGGACCCTGCTCAGTGCTAGGAAAGAGACAGGCATAGCAGCTTTATTTTTAGCCTGCTTCCCAGTTATCACAGCCCTGTGTGTGCGTGATGCTCTGAACAATACATTTTGGAGTGGGTAGTGTGAAAAGGGTACTTGCATTTACTGAGAAGGGGCACAGGATGGGCAAGATAGGCAGAGGGGAGCAAAGGGACTTATGTCCTCAGGTTGAAGAAAGAGACTGAGGGTGCTTCCAGATGAGGCATTTCTTACACCATTGCCCTGCCTCATCATAGAATGTTATGGGGGTTCCAGATGTGGTTGTCTTCCACTCCTAGCCTTCCGGTGTTTTTCCACCGCTTCTTCCGTCCTTTTTTCTTACTGCAGAAAGTCTGCCAAGGAGGAAAAAAAATGGAATAGCTGCATAATGCCTTCTAATTTGTTGTGCTAGGAGCCCTGACTGAATTGAAAAGGGCACATTACTGGTGGGGAAGTTTGAGTTCATTGGTAGGGAATTCATGAGGCCTTGTGGAGAATTTACCCACGACTTTATATGTTAAAAATGTCCTGACCTCTTTCCTCTGTGCTACGTATGCCTGGTCTTACGTCCTAAGTTACAATGAGTTCGTTGACATTTTTCTGTTCGCTAAAACAGAAACACATTTAAGAAATTGTAGGTTTGTCAGACTGTTTATATGACAGTGCAAGTCTGTGCTTGCCAAGATCTAGACAGTCTGTTAACATTACATGTCGGGGATAGATAAATTATTGTGTCTGAGACAGAAATGCACTTGTGTTCGGTACAAATCTGTGATACATTCCTACAGATATCTGATGATATCTTGTATTGTATGCGGGTCAGGTAACATGTTCAGGACCTATTTATTTAAACATTCATAAGATATTACCCTGTCCCAAAAAGCTTTGGTTTATATAAATATAAGTAATAATTATTACAATATCGCCTCCTCCCATATGTGCCTGCCCGGACCTTAAGATCATCAGCAGCAGCCCTTCTCCGTGAGCCCCTGCCAAAGGAAGTGAGGCGGGTGGCTACTAGGAGGAGGGCTTTTTCTGTTGTGGCACCCCGGCTCTGGAATGAGCTCCCTAGTGAGGTTCGCCTGGCGCCTACATTGTACTCCTTTCGGCGCCAGGTGAAGACCTTTTTATTTTCCCAGGCATTTTAGCTTTCTAAATTTTTATCTTTGCTGTTTTAAATCTGTATTTTAAACTCCTGTACTGCTGCTAGGTTTTATTGTGGTTGTATTGTTATATTGTGGTTTTAATGTTCTATATATTTTAAATTGTTTTATTGTGTGTTGTTTGGTTTTAGTTTTTGTGAACCGCCCAGAGAGCTTCGGCTATTGGGCGGTATAGAAATAAATAAATAAATAAATAAATAAATAAATACAATAGAGAAACATTTTTAATACAGCAAGTTTTGTAGAATTGCTAAAAAATTGCTTACTGTTCACATCCAAGCATTAAATAGCTGTAAGAACTGTTGTTGTTCAGTCGTTCAGTCGTGTCCGACTCTTCGTGACCCCATGGACCATAGCACGCCAGGCCTTCCTGTCCTGCGCTCTCTCCTGGAGCGTGCTCAAGTTCATATTCATTGCATCGGTGATGCTATCTAGCCATCTCATCCTCTGCCGTCCCCTTCTCCTTTTGCCTTCAGTCTTTCCCAGCATCAGGGTCTTTTCCAGAGAGTTTTCTCTTCGCATTAGGTGGCCAAAATATTTCAGCTTCAGCTTCAGTATCTGTCCTTCCAATGAGCACTCAGGGTTGATTTCCTTTAGGATGGACTGATTGGACCTCCTTGCAGTCCAGGGGACTCGTAAGAGTCTTCTCCAGCACCACAGTTCGAAAGCATCAATTCTTTGGCGCTCAGCCTTCCTTATAGTCCAGCTCTCACAGCCATACATTACTACTGGGAAAACCATAGCTTTGATTAGACGGACCTTTGTTGGCAAGGTGATGTCTCTGCTTCTTACTATGCTGCCTAGGTTTGCCATAGCTTTCCTCCTAAGGAGCAAGCATCTTTTAATTTCATGGCTACAGTCACCGTCTGTGGTGATCCTGGAGCCCAGAAAGTAAAATCTGTCACTGCTTCCATTTCTTCCCCTTCTATATGCCAGGAAGTGATGGCGCCAGATGCCATGATCTTTGTTTTTTTAATGTTGAGTTTCAAACCAGCTTTTGCACTCTCCTCTTTCACCCTTAACAAGAGGCTCTTTAGATCCTCTTCGCTTTCTGCCATTAGGGTGGTATCGTCTGCATATCGGAGGTTGTTGATAATTCTCCCGGCAATATTAATTCCGACCTGTGATTCATCCAGCCTGGCATTTCTCATGATGTACTCTGCATATAAGTTAAATAAGCAGGGCGACAATATGCAGCCTTGTCGTACTCCTTTCCCAATTTTGAACCAATTGGTTGTTCCATGTCTGGTTCTTACTGTTGCTTCTTGACCCTCGTACAGGTTTCTCAGGAGACAGGTAAGGTGGTCTGGTACTCCCATCACTTTAAGAATTTGCCACAGTTTGTTGTGATCTGTAAGAAATCTTATATCAATATGGTAGGACACCCTGGTTTAGAATTTGGCAAGCTGATGGAGGAACAGAGTTCCAGAGCTCAGTGGAGGGTGGTGGCTCCTCTGTCAGTGGGGTGGTGATCTGGTCCAGGTTTCAGTCAGAACTCTAAAGGAGGAATCCGAGGTGCAGAGCTTTAGAGTTTTTGGCTGGTTCTGACTGAAACCCGGAGCGGATTCACCACCTCACTGACATTGGAGCCACCAGCCTCCATGCTAGAGCTGGAGTATCACTCTGTGTTTTGCTTGTAACCACAAGGGAATCTGAGCTGTCTGAGCTGGGGTGTACAGTAGGACATTGCAGGTCTGGTAGTCTGTGTGCAATCCAGTGCTAATGTGAATTTCCCCTCATACATGAATGGGTAAATGTACATTTGTTGGAAGAAAATCAGGTTGTTTTTTTCTCAAGATGCCCTTCTGTTTCAGGATATCACATTTTCCCGATATATTGTTGCTGGGATAGTATTGCTTCTTTCATCAGTTCGTTGGGGCTGTTGCAGTTTGAAGCAATAATAAGTGGTTGCCTGAGTGCAGACTAGATGTAATGATACTTATGTGAATGCAATTAAGGTGTCAGTTTTTTAACTTTGAAAATAACAGCCACAGCAGTCCTCAGTCAAGATTGGGACTACAGCATAGGCTAGTGGTGAAACCCTTTTGGCAATGCTGCAGTACTGGTGAACCCCGCCAGCCAAAGCTGTTATTTACCCTGAGATGTAAACTGCCTTTAAGCACTGATGACAACTTTCCTCCCAGAGAAAATAGCAGCTTCAGAGGGTGACATTTTTCCCCAGGACCACAGCATGGGGGAAGGGTGTAATCCCATCCCCATGCTGCATGCCATAGTCCAAATCCTGATTGTGGGCCTCCATGGCTATTACTTTGAAAGTAATAAAATATGCATAGGGAAGGATCCAGCAGTGTCACGGTGCTAGCTTGGTTCATGCTACTGCAACATCAGTAGCACCAGCACCATGACACCGCTGGATCCTTCGCAATAAATGCATACACAGATTTAACCTAAAGTTTGCTTTCGCTCTGAGTGACATTGGCACTTCATGGATAGTGTTGCAGACATCACTAGTGATTAAAACAATCTATTTTTCTTCTTTAAAAATTGTTTCCTTCTTCAATAGAGTTTGAACATTCATGTAATCTTTAAAAAGAAAGGAACCGCCACAAAGCCACCCACTTAGCATGCAGCAATGTCCCATTATTTTACAAATCTTTTCTTCAGTTTTTAGAAAAATACTTCTGAAGGATATGGCCTCTTACCTCTCACCAAGGCTAAAGCACTTGTTCTTATTTTCTATTTCTGTAAAAGAAAAACGTTGCTAATATTGACAATGCAGCACAGTTGTCATGTCGTTGTGGACTCCAGGTGTTCACTTGGTGGGATGCTGCAGTACTGAGGGCCACACTGGAAATGTGCTTGGAGTTGGAGGTCTTCATCAAAAGTGCCTATTATTTGCTCTTAATGTTCATAATGTGTTTATTACTGGTTAACAAGCACGTTGTCTCACTAGCTATGTTTTCTAGCCATTTGTGATAAGTAAAATATCTCTTTCAGCCTGGGTGTGTGGGAAGTAGAGTTCCTGTCCTGTGTGTGTGTGTTTACTCTCTTTACCTGTTTTGTAGAAGAACAGGAATCCTTGCTTTCCCTTATATGACAGATGTAGAATCTAGTGCCTGGGAACTGTGTAAGGACCTATCACTGTGGGTGCCTGTTCTGCACATCATTTTGGTTGTTATCTGTGTGAACTGGGTGGTGGGTTGTGTGGGGCCTTCTCTCAAAACAAACAGCCGTGATTGCGTATTTGCAAGATGGCTGTATCTCTGCCTGCATTGTGGAAGAACTCATGCATGTTATGGAACATAAGTGGGGTTTCTTTCTATAGCAAATAGCAGCTTCAAGGGAGTTATTTTTATCAGGACCACAGCAGGGAAGAAATAATTAAACTTCCCCTCCCCACCTGCTGCGATCCCAATAATTATCAGCCTCCCAGTGGCTGCTGTTTGCATTCGTTAAAACAAGTACATGTTCAATGTGAAGAAACATTTAACAGTTTGCTCCTAAGTTAGTTGCACTTAGTTCCCATTTAGGTTAATAGGACTTAAATTAGTCATGATTAACTTTTCACCTTGATTTCAATGGGACAGAAGAGTGACTAAGGGTACAATCTTATGCCTGATTAGACAGAAAAAAGTGCCACAACTCCCAACATGCCCCAGCCAGCCATGCTAGCTGAGGAATGCTGGGAGTTGCAGGACTTTTTTTTCTGTCAAAACATTCATAGGAGTGTACCTTGGTAGTCTGGATCCAACTCAATAGTCATAGTGCTGAAAGCAACTACATTACTTTCATTATCAAATGGTGGAGTCTGTTCTGTGAGAAATCAAATGTACTTCATTGTAAAGCTTTTAAAATACAAGTCTTAACATAAAGAAAAAATCATGATTATCTTTGTGTGTTGAATATCTAGGAATTCAAAAACACAGTTCTCCTAAGACTTCCATGGGTGAATGAAGAAAGTAATGGTTTCCTGGTTGCCCAAATATCCGTTTTATCTGTAGCTTATCTTTATTTTATTTATTTATTTATTTATTACATTTATATCCCACCTTTTTTCTTCTTTGAGGAACCCAAGGTGGCGTACATAACCCTCCTACTCTCCATTGTAGCCTCACAACAACCCTGTGAGGTAGGTTGGGCTGAAAGTCTGTGACTGGCCCAAAGTCACCCAGTGAGCTTCCATGGCTGAGTGGGGACTAGAACCCAGATCTCCTGGCTCCCAGTCCAACACTCTAGCCACTACTCCACACTGGCTCTCTAAGCCATCTTTACTCTTCATTCAGTTTTCATCGTTACCATTTGTTTTAACTACACCTTTATTTTTGTAATAGAAATCCCACCTTACCGACCTCAAAAAGATGTTAGAATGAGCACTCTATTTTTACGATAAAACTGTGCTGACACAATACACTTTTGGTTTCTCACTAGGGATCTATTTGTGTTCTCCTGTTACCCATGGGGAAGCTCTGTGACTGAGAGACAGGAAAGCTATTACTGAACAACATCTTTGACACCTTTCCTTTACCAGTGAGCTTGGTGTAAGAGGTGTTGCAGTAAGTGCATGAATTGAATAAAAATTTCATTCTGACTTCTTAATGTGAGATCTTAAAAGGCTGCATACGGTTTCCTGATACTCAAGGAGTTGGGTGAAGCCTTAGTAGATGAGCTTGCCTAACTGTCAAATGTTATATTAGAACAACTCATTGACTTACTTAGTTATATTTTTTAATTTAAAATTTCCAGCTAGAATCTCTATTTGGGGGCGGGGGGGAGGAAAGAAGTTTGAACGTACTTGTGGCTATGATCCCAAAATATATGTAATGATAATCACTGAGACTAAACTACAAAGGACTTTGATCAAGGCGGTCCAGACTTAATGGATTTTTTAACAATTTTATCCCTGACACCAGGAAGGGTCAACTCAAATCTTTCGTGCAGATATTTCTATTAGAACGTGTTTTGTAATGCTACTGATTAAAGGGTTTTGTCACAAGGCTTTGGTGCTGCCTCTGATCTTTGGATGTTAATAGGGGCCATAGCTCAATCGTGTAACACAAGCCTTGGATGCAGAAGATCCCAGGTTCAATCCCTAACATGCAACTCCAGTTTTATAAAGGATCAGGTAGCAGGTGATGGAAGGCCTTCCTCTGCCTGCAATCGTGAGCCTGTAGACCTGCTGCCGGTCAGAATCTGCAATACTGGAATAGATGGACAAATGGTCTGACCTAGTTTAAGGCAGCCTCCTATGTTCTTTCGGAAGAGGGCATATATTACAGCTGTCAAATGGAACTTTAAAAAGGCTCATAGAGCTTGTCATAACATAGCAAGCTGTTGGTGTGCAATTACTGACCATGATATTGGACAAATATCTCCACACAACCTCAGTTGTCGTTCTTTTTGCCATTTTGCTTTGATGTCTACCTGTCACGTCTATGGATCTTAGGCTGTGTCTTATTCAGGAAAAACCTTTGTTTCATTTCTGTTGGACACAGCAATGTCTCTTTAATAAGGGGCTGTCTAATTCGGCCAATTGCTGGCGATGCAATACAGCTAATGCTTCTTTTAAACATATGTTTTGGCAATGTCCAGTAGTTGCTTCTTTTTGGGAGGAGGTTATTATACAGATAAATTTTGTACTGGAACAGTCTTTAATATTCACTGATGGACACACTCTTTTTTAATAATTTACCTGCTTCATGGAAATTAACAAATGGTCACTGTAAATAGAACATCCACACCCTTTTGGTAGCTAAAAGGCTGATATTACAACATTGGAAGGCTAAACAGTCAACTTCTGTAATGCAATGGATTGAGGCCCTTTCAGTATATGAATGGGTGGCATATAGACTGCACATTCAAATGGATACTTACTTGGATATTTGGTCCCCTTTTGTTGAAGCCTACGTATAACTGCTAGAAAGTTGTATGAATTTCAGACAAATCCATGTACATATATTTTAAAAATGGGAAAAGTTGGTGCCTGTGGGTGCCACATTGGGTACCCCTGGATCAGACAGATAAAAGTGTGAGTGAAGGTCTTGAAAGTAGCGTGATTCTTTAACATGATCAGCTTATCTGTTTATCACATGTGTATCTTACCCTTACTCTGAGGAATTCAGTGCAACATATGCGAGGGTTATTCCATTTCATCTTCAGAAAATCCTCTGAGGTAGTCTGAAAATGACTTAAGTAACATTTTGTCGATGAGCTAGGATTTGAACCCAAGGCTTCCATCTGACACACTAGTGCATCGTATTATCTTTACAACCTTTGCTGATACATCATGTTTTTTCTTACAACTAACCCCAGAAATCAGGAGGACAATTTTTTTTTATTAAGCACATTTTATTATATCAATGGTGATGATATATCATGGTGGTGATAGCAAGTTTCTTCCTTAGTTTTTAGTAGCTTTGAGCAACCAGGTCGACAGTGGGTTGGTCACTGTGTGAACAGAATGCTGGACCAGATGGACTCTTGGCCTGATCCAGCAGGGCTCTTCTTATGTTCTTAACATGAAAAGACAGGAATATAAATTGAAGTAGATTCTACTCACATGAGGAGTATTTTCAGGAAGCAGTCTGACTGAAGACAGAGTTAGGACACTATTCATTGGTGGACAGATACCATATAAGGGTCATAAAGACCTTCAGTGCTGTATGGTAAGAAATATAATTTGATTTAGATTTAAAAAAACCCAAAATATTAGTCACTTTTCTTCCAGTGATAAGATATTTCATTTCGGAGGGAGCAATCGATGAGAATCGATGGTGGCCTCCGAGCCTGGGGGCGATCGCCTATCCAGTACAGGACAGGAGGAATGGTGAGGAGCGGATCTCCTCCCTACTCTCGCCGCCCTGCTTTCGTGGCTAGACAGCCAATTTCAACTGTCTAGCCGCAGGACCTTGGAGTATGCAAAGGGGGAGCCGGATGACACATAGGATCAACGACACACTGGCACTTCTGACCTCCCCACCCCTGGGAACGCCCCGTTTCCCCCGTTCCATGCTGCTCTTCCCAGCGTGGAGCGCGGGACCGATCCATGCTACCTACAAGGTGGCATGGGAGGGGGTGGAGGTAGGTTCTCCGGGAAACAACCTATCCTATGGCCATCTAGCCACTGACTAGTGGCCATAGGATTGCACCCTTAATAGCTAAAACATAATCAGCCAAAATTTTTCCCCCTTTGTCTGTTTGGCAGAAAATAGCAATTGGGTGGTAGAGCATGAGAGAGTGGGTTCTTTATGCAGAAATCCAGCAAGAAAACTACTTGTGCCTACCATTCAATCATAATTTTGATCAGTGTACATAGTAGGAAATACATCCAGCTCAGTATGACTTTAATTTGTTTATTTTGACTAGTGCAGATGTCAAAATCCTTCTGACTATACTATAATCCTTCAGAAAATCAGTGTGTGCGTCACCTAAAAAGAGGACAGAAGATGACACAGATTACCGTACTTTACGTAGAAATACAATACATCTCACCATAAGGGGGAAGATGATGACCTGCATGCTTGCTTACTCAGCTGTTCAGGTGCTAACCACGGATGGGCAACTTCAAGGCCCCTGGTTCTTTAAATTGGACTGGCTAGTCCTTCAAACAGAGGAAAGATGTCTGAAAAGCAGGACACATGGCCCCTTAGCGTGTGGGATATATTTTTATTCATGTCTTTGGAGGATGGCTTTCTCCAGGGCCTGAGAGATAAGATGGCAATTATCTGAGTCAACAAGCTTTTATTTAGTAGTTTAATTAGTTAATATTTAATGTTATTCAGTAGGAATTTCTAGTTGTTTTTTTGTTTCTAGTTTATTATAATACTATTACTTTATATTCTGTATTCCAGACTTTTACTTACAGTAAAAAAGAAAAAGAAGGAGCCTTTGGAGTCTAGCAGTGTACTCCCAAACTGGATAGAATATGTACTTTGAAAGGCTGCTTTGTATGGCAGTCATTGCCTTCCACTCAGAGCAAAAGTGGGTCAATCCCATAAATTCTGTAAATGTCTCTTATACAAATGATTCCATTGCTAAAAAACTGAATGGAAAATATTGGTTACCAATGAATTACTGCTGAAGAGTTCTGAACCTCTAAATGCAGGGGACCGCAATTGAAAATGCATGTTTAAATGCAATTATTGGCAGCATGAATCCTCCGGAACAATTAATTCACCTTCTAAAATGTCTCTTTAACAGTCTGCTTGCTGATGCAGCACAATTTTGGTTCCAAGTTTTTTTAAAATAATAAAGTAAATGATATGCTACAGGGTGCACTTGTTTCCTGAACATCACTTTTAGAGTTGAAGCCTTTGGCTGCTGGATAAACAAGTCATGTTTTAATTAACTATGTCTGTTTTCAGCAAAACTATGTCAGAATATAAAATCAACAGATTAATTAGGGTTTGATTAAAACAGCACAAGTGTATGCAGTTGTAAAATTGCCTGTGGAATAACTTTTGTTCTTAGGTGCCACAAATGTATTCTTCTCATACTGTTAGACTTCTTAATAGCATGTATTTAAAATGCATTTAATTGGATAGTTAATGGCACTCATGATACTTACAAGAAATACACCCTCTCTGTATGGAGGAAAATGATTCTACAAGCAGAGTTCTTTTCTTTGAAAAAATTATTTAAAAAAATTATATATATATATATATATATAGTGGGTAAAATGAAAAAGTTTCACATAACTTAGTGATGAAGTATGTTTGGAAGTTGTATAGAGATAGAAAGATGTTAATATTTCAACAATTAACATTTTTTATTATACATTTGATGCTAAGTAACAGCTAACATTTGTTAGGTTCTGAGCAGGTTAACAACACAATTGGTGCATGTCTACTCAGAAGTAAGTTTTACTGCATTCAGTGGGGCTTACTCCCAGGTTAGCGGATATAGCAGCCTTCCCCAACCAGGTGCCCTCTAGATGTGTTGGCTGGGGATAATGGGAATTGTAGTCTAACACACCCGGAGGGTGCCAGTTTGGGGAAGGCTGAGGTATAGGATTGCAGCCTAAACCTGTCAGTGCTTTTAGGAATCAGGAATCTTGTAGACATGATCAGAGAGTTGCTATAATCCAGTAGATATTGTTCAAAAATCTCAAATCAGCCATGTATGTACTGGATTGCTACAGACAAATTGTCCTTTCAATGTCGGCTGTCTGTCTGCAGAATGGAAATAATAATCCATTGTCTTAGATGGGGACAAGCAATGTGTGGCACATGGGCCACATGTCCCCCTGTGGTCCTTTTATGCAGCCCCCTCCACTCCTAAATTGCCACTAGTGTGTTGCTGGATTGCCAGTGAATTTCAGTGCTGTGTGGCAGGGGCAGGGGAAACAGCAGCATTTTCCCTTTAAAACAAAGCACGCAAGGACCGTGCACCTTGTTTTAATGCAAAATTGTGCTCCCTGGGGTTTCTGTGATCGTGATTTTGATTCTAAACAAGGGGCGTGATCCCTGCACAACTTGTTTAACAAGAAAACATTTTCTCACCACCAAAATTGGGCAACAATTCAGTGTGGTGGTGGTGGCCCCAGTGGGTTCCACAGGTGGAAATTTACCCCTGGACCCTCTGAAGTTGCTCACCACTGGCTTAGATGCTTTGATGGAATGGAGGACTTTCCCAGCCTGGAGAGGAGCTGAGGGTTTATGAGAACTACTGAAAGACTTTAAAAGACTAACGAATCCATGGTAAGCGATTTATGAATTCCTTCTTATGATCACTTAACAGAAAACATTTTTCCTCAATCTGAGCAGCTGTGACTGGCTCCCAGATGGGCATTCATGTTAGTGGTGCAATTAGGTAATTTTACACTCTGGACTTAATAGACTTATGCCTCCAACCACCCCCTTTAGATGGTAATGTGTATTATATCACATATTTCAAAATGTGATATGTCAACCTTGCTGTGTTTGGGGGCTCTCCTGCTCATTCTGCTGAGTGGGGCCCTGGACGACTACCCCAAAGTCCTACACTGCATGCACCACTGATTCATACGGGCAAACATAATGGGTAAACCAGACAATCCCAGATATGGCTAGCAGCTGTGGAGGCTGGTGGCTCTGATGTCAGTGGGATGGTGAATCCGCTCCAGGTTTCAGTCAGAACCAGTTAGAACTCTAAAGGATTCTGAACCTTGGATAGCTCCTTTAGAGTTCTGACTAGTTCTGGCTGAAACCCAGAGCAGATTCACACACACAGCCCTGGCATCGGAGCCACCAATCTCCACTGGTTTACAGCAATTCTCGAGATTACAATGGCTTGAAGAGTTACTGACGTAATCCTGGAAATTGTTGCCAACCTGACCACATCTGCCCGACTCACACATAACATTTGACCACATAAGTACATGTTTGAGGAATGTATTGGGACTGGCTCTGTCAAGAAAAACATTTAGAGTGGAAATTGGTTCTTATATGCTTCCACAGTAGAGTATTTCTCTTACTGGTTACGTTAGGGGTATCTTTGAAGAAGTATTCCAAAACACATATTAGTGTAATACCTTTATTAGGCCACCAAAAAGGTCACAAAAATGTGCAAGCTTTTGAGATCTCCAGATTTCTTCATCTTATTCATCAAGATATTACAAAAATCAGGTGTGGGACAGGGGAGAAAAAAATAAGACAAAACTGACTTGATTTTGAAGACATGGTGTTTGTATGATCACAATCTTGAGGTGGAATGGGGAATGAGGAAATAGGCACTTTCCACTGCGTATATGCCTGGGATAAATCTGGCAGTTCTAGAGATATCTTGCCCTCAAAGCTTGGGAAATGTACTAATCCAGTGACATTGATATTCTCTGCTTTAGGGTGTTAAACTGAACAAAAGATATTGATGGTGGGGGAAGGCTCTTGAAGTTTAAGCAGACTTGGCTCTCCCTTTTCACCTCCAAGTTGTATGAGAGATTCAGTAGAACTTAAATGAAATTGTCTGAATGGGAACAGTACCCTTTTAAATTCTAATTAGGGAATGAATTAACTAGTATGAATTTTTATGAGTCACAATGAATTACAGGTATTAATTACTTGACAGTCTTATGTACACTAAAAGCAGTGGTTATCCAAATGGGTCTTCAACTGCCAAATCAAGCTGAATGACATTAAATAGTATGATCAGGACTTCATTTTACTTTCTAAAAGTGTCCCCCCCACCCCCAGTTCTTTTAATGATGGGAAGTTGAAATAGGGCATAGCTAAGGCAAGAAGTGGATTCATTCTAGTATTCTGGGTGGGCTGCAGAATAGGGAAAATTGCTGTTGGCAGGCTTTCAAATTCTGGTGCCTTGTGGCTAGATTCTGAAGTTCTGAATTATACATATATCTCGTGCGTGCCTCATGTAGCATGAATTTTATTACTAGAATGCAAGTGTCAAGCACTCAAAGGAGAAGGACATCTATTGTATGTTAGACTCTCTCTCTCACAGTATAGAGACCTAATTTCTGTAAAGCATCTTCATTTTTCACCCTGTTCCTGCAGCATAAGATGCTCCTGTTGTTGTATGCACACAGCTCAGAAGCCACTTAAAAATTGTTACTTTATTGTCATCTCCACCGAGTTGTAAACTAGCCGTAACTCAGATATTGAATTCAGTTGCCAGCTTTTGTTTAGACAGCACACAGAAATGTGCTTGTCAATTTTATTTGCCCACTATGTAATTCTGCTCTGTGACACAAGGCATAGGCCTGAGAACATGGCTGGTAAGGACTCGAAGCTTTCCTGAAATAATTGCTGGGTGACCTAGGACAGGAAGGAAGGTGGTGGTGGTGGGGATATCATTAAGGATTGCTTCCCTTGGTCCTGTTTGAATAGAATGTCCCATCTCCAAATAAGATCTCGACTCCGAGATTTTGTTACTTGAGTACTGCAGTTTACTGAATGTCTCTGTAGGGGAATATGCTGTAATGAGAGCCCTATTTAGACATTATCCACCAAGGCGCGGAGGAGGAGAGCAGGGCTGCACCCACTGGGTCACCCTCACCATCCATACATTGGGAGGGGGGAATGTATGGAGCTTGGTCTAAGGATGCATGTAGGTTACCCTAGCGATTCAGAACCCTGACTGCACAGGGCTCTGCATGACAGGAGGAGCCTATGTACCTATTTATTTATTTTATTGAATTCATTAAATGTCTCAAAATAAATTTATCTAGGAGTTTTACAATAATAATAATGCTACTAAAAATCACAATAAAATCAACAATATAAAACTAATAAATGTGCCAACACAGCATAAAATACAATATCAGGTATAGGAGGTAAAACCACATTGCAGGAAATAGGGTAATAAAACACAAATGCACTAAAATATTTTAAAAGACTTTAAAAGATTTAAAAGGCTGGGAGAATATAGAGCAGGGTTCCCTCTTCAGACCTTCCGCTCCAGTCTGTGGATGGGGAGAGTGGCTCCTGTGGGGTGCAGTGCTGCTCCCTTCCTCCAATGCATTTAAGATTCCGTGGTAGATAAGGCACAATTAGGGCTTACAGTGACCTTGAATCAGTTCTCTCCTCTTCACAGAGCCCAGCTGCACAGACACAAAGTGTTTCTTAACCATTGCTGAGCCTTTGTACAATAATCCCACTGGTTATTCTGCACTCTGGTGGTTTTTGCTAGAGAAGGCCTTTTTATTAATTAATTAGTAAGATAAAGTTAAATCCAACATCACATTAGCGGGCAGCCAATAGTGGAATGGAATGTTCTCCCTCTTTCCTCTCCCCTGCAGTCCTCTGTGCCACCAGAAAAATCTACTCTGGAGAGTTTCCCAGCCCTCTGGAGCAGATTTTGAGGATGTGCTGGAGACTGCGGGTGGGTTGGGGCATTATCACTGATGCCCCAACCCACTGATGGAAGCAGTTCCATCAGCAGAATTACACCATTGGATCCAGCCCCAAATATATAATATAACTGAATGTTTTACAAAGCTTTTCCACTCCAAAAAGGGGTTGCTCAAAGTGTCTTAAATAATATAAAAACACACATAAAAGTAATAACAATCCATAATAAAACACAATTACCAAATCAAAAGCAACATCAAAGCAAATCCCCCAAAGAATGAAAGCTATTAAAAAAAAATTAGACCACCTGCTTAAAGAGAAATGCCCTCGGTTGCCAAAGAAATGCAGATGGAGAGGAAGATTATCCAACCCAGCCTTCCCATTCTGGTGCCCTCCAGATGTGTTGGACTGCAACTTTTGTAATTCGCAGCCAGCATTGGCCATGGAGGGCATCAGTTTGGGAAAGGCTGACCTAACCTCTTGGGGCAGGGAGTTCTCCATAAGAGATGCTGCCCTCTTGTGTATTGGCACCAATTATGCCTCCGAAGGCAATGGCACACAGAAAAGGAGGCAACAGGTGATCTTAAGGGATGGTCCTAGTCTGTTTAGAGCTATAAAGCTAAGAACTGTTCTTTCCTGTGCTTCAGCACCAGCACTGTGGATAACCTGAGATGGTATTTGAATAATGAGCTAAGCAGGGGTCAGATGACACAAGATGCAAGTCAGGTTTCACCTGGCCCTGGAAAGCTTCTTGCTTGTCTCCTTAGAAGGAGCAACATCTTGTTGTGGCACGGGCTAAGCTGCTCTCAGACTGCCTGTCCTCGCTTGCTTACTGACCAAGGGACTGCCTTCATGAGCGATTTAGTGCGAAGTTAGAGCAGTTTGAATTCCTTCATGACAGATGACCTTGTCACCAATTTGCTGCCAACCAGCCACTTCTCTCTTGAAAAGCCGCATTTTCTGAAACTCCTTTTACTCCGACTTTTTCACTGAAAGCGGCTCCCTGGCGTTTGACCACTGTGTGTCACGTGTCCCCCCCTCCCGCATTAAATCCTGGGCGTGCCTCTGTGACCTGGCAGTGATGTGGTCAAGGGGGTGGAATGCCCCATTCCCTCTTGTTTCCCCAATGGAAGTAGTTTTTCCCATTCCCATTGAGAAAATCCCCAGGAGCGCATCAGCAACCCCTCACATTACCGCAGTAGTGGGGACACTCACTCACCTTAGCCAGCCTGCTTTTAATCTTCAACATATCCCCCCTTCTGTGCATGTTTACTCAGAAGTAAGAAATAAATCTCACTGCCCTGCAGTGAAAGGGGTAAAGGCTAACTTTAGTAAGTCGCCCTAAAAGTACTCTGCTTCTTTGATGTCCTACAGTTTCTCTGCTGTAAAATCCTTTCACTGTTGTTGTGTAAAGTTCCTTCTCCGCTTTATCACTTTATCACAGTAAGGATCTTTTGGGTTTACAGGAGCTTCTCATTGTGAGCAGGGAGAGGGAGAAAGGCGGGGGTGGTTGGAAGCAACAGACATAAGTGCACACATAGGGAAAAATGGGGTGGGGTCAATAACTCTGCAGCAGATTGCTGGGATCCAGAAAATTGGGGTGGGGTGGGGAGCTCTCAGGAGCCTTCAGATGCTGCACTGGAGAACTGGGAATTTTGGTTTCTTCCAGGAAATCTGCACACATGGGGAAAATTAGTTGTTCTAATGTCATAGCAGCAGGGAGCCTGGACAGGGGCAAGCCTCTCTCATTGGTTGAGCAGCCCCTGCCAGTTTGATGATGTTTAGTTCTACTCCACCCACCTCACCTGGAAATATGTTCCTTTCAAGCACTGAAAACCAGATTTTAAAGGTAGGGTACACTTGGCTTATCTTGCTTCGTGTGTCCCTGACGGACCAAAGCCGATTCCATGAAAATCCAGGTAATACTCCAATGTGCTTCTCATTCCATTGTCTGAAGATCCCCCACCCCTGCTTGCTGGCCCTCCTTGATTGCCTTTGCACATCCAGCCTGCCAGCCCTGACATCCCCCTGTGAGTTCTACTGTAGTGTCCGAACATAAGTGAAAAGGGAGGTGGCTATCTGCTTGTGTTAATTCATAATTCACACCATCATAGGTGTGCACTCCAGCCCAGGAGTGCGGGACCAGGTGAGACTGTATTGAAAATTGTGGGATTTTTAAAATGACAACAATAATGTACAGACCAACCTGGAACTATGTTGTATCGCTGCTAAGGTTACCAGTGGCTAAAACACTTCAACTTATTCATAGACTGGATAAAACATAGTAGGTATCATCTATTGAACAAAACTTTAACTCTTTCTGCTACAGTTACAACTGCCAAAGGACTAAAGATTAAAATAAACTCAGTCACAAAACAACAGGTCGCTGGGAGCAGTGCCTCTTTTTTGCCTTAGAAGTGTTGCTGAATGAACAGTCGAGTTGTACAGCTGAGAAGCAGTGCCTCCAAAGAAATGTTAAAAATGATAATTATAAATAATAATACTAAAAATAACAAACCAAATAACATAAGCATTCTCAAAAAGCTGTGGACAACTTGTAATGTTCTTCACTTACTATTCACCACTGCAAATATCTAGTATGTGTTTTATGAACTTCACATGACCACATTCACATTCATTTGACAGCAATAACTGTGCTGTCTGTACAGAAATGGAACTTTTCCTTTCCTTTTCTTCAAGAGCTAAGGATAGTAAGCTGTGTTCTGAGAGGGAGATGTGGTATCCCTGTAACAAAAATGCAACCTTGAGCTGAAAATGTGGAAACTATTCAGCAAGTGCGGAAATGTCCATTGCTCTTGCAACCCGCCCCCCCCCCCGCACCTTGATTGTGTGGAAAAACACACAGAACTTACCTTTTAATCACGCGTGAGTTACCAGCACCACAAAAGTGAGTTTAGGAAATAATTTTTCAAAGTGCCTGATTCTCCCCTTGATCCTGCTGTCTTCCTGCTTCTCAACCTGCTCTCCACTGCTGCATCGGCTTGGATTGTCTTCTTTTGCAGTCAGAGGAGCAAATAGCTTCTTTGTGATTAAACAGGGATATGTGTAGTGAGTCTGTGCTCTTTTTCTAACTTGTACTAGAACATACCTACCTGTATGGGGGCAATTTTTACTTAGAAAATGTGGCAAGTGGAAAATGGCAAGCCTGACTGAAACACATTTCTTGGCAGTAAGTACCTTTTAATTTCAGTTTGTTAAAAGGAACTGACTGAATCACATTAGCAATCGGCTTTTAAGACTGTCATGTAAATTTCCACCTGATTTTCTCATGTTGTGAAAATTGGTGCATGGAATACTGTAATATGTTCATAGGTTGTATGAGCAACGTATGTAAATACTTTGAATACATTTGGATGGTACCTCAAGCTCAGTTGATAGTATACCCATTTGAGCAAAACAGGTCTTGTTGATGGCTTCAGGTAAACACTGTATTCCGTACACATTTTGTGAATGCTGATATGGAATTTTTGTTTTGCATTCTTCCCTCTCCCCCAAATATAGAGAAAGCTAGTTCTCACAGTCATTCCTTTTAATGTGGATTTCAGTCTTCAGTGCTTGTGCTTATGTAGCCAAAACTGCATCACCCACCATGAACAAGAGAGATGTATCAGCAGACCCAGAGTAACCCCAAGGTTTGCAGATGTTCAAAAAATATTTAGAAAAAAACCCATAAGAGAGGAACCCAAAATCATCCCCATAAGAACTCAGTGGCACAGAAAGTTGAGAGACTAACACCCCCCCCCCGCCCCCCAGACAACTAGGTGGGAAGAGGAATGGAATGAGGTGGTTGGAAAGGGAGGAGAAGAGACATAGATCTTTTTAAAAAGGAGTAGAAAGAACTCTCTCAGTGTGTGGATAGGTAATTTCCTCATTCACACTCGAAACTATTATAAAACGTCCCCAGGGACAGAAGTGATAGCTGCCTATAAATATCAATGGAGAAATCAAATATGCATCTGGAATTGAGCACAGGTTTGTCTATTCTATCCCTTGGGGGGAAAAAAACCCAAATGGAAGGGAGGGGGAGCTAAAAATGGAGGAAAAACCCTAAATCCATGCCAGTGAGGACTGAGCATGTTCAATGGGCACGAAATGCTAACTGACTGTTGGGAGGGGGAATGGAATGGAGTGGCTAGGACCCTGAACAGACAGACACATTCCAAACTGCGACATTTTGTTGCAAGGACCCACTTGTTGTTCAAAGATCATTTTGACACTATGTCAGTGAAACACAAACTATTGCTTGGCTGCAGAAAAGGCCATTCTAATGAACTTTTAATATTGACTTCATGACATTTTTCTTATGGATAAAGCAGCATTTTGTAGAAGTGGAAAGCGTTGTCTTGACAACCAAACTCCAGCTAAGAATAGAAACTGAAATTGAAAGCCCAAATTTGCCATAATTTCTTGTGAGTTTGTTCAGTCTTGCTTTTGAATTTGAGACCTGAAGTCTTGCTTTTGAATTTGAGACCTTTAAAGAGTGGGATCTGATTTCAAAAGTAGCAGCTAACATCACTTGGCTTTTCTCAGCTGGTCTGGGTGAGGCATTTGACAATCTGCCCATGGATCAAGGTGCTATAGGAAGGTGTAAACTGACCTGGTGAAAGAGAGACCAGCAGCCCAGGGAGAGAGCCATTATCCAGCTTTTGCCCAGCTCTGAGTGTGTGTTTCTGAAGCTGGGTGCTTGGGACAAGACAAGGATTCTCTTGGTGTACCATCTGCCCTGCTGCCCAAAGTTCTCCCTACCTGTGCTGGCCAAGGAGATCTCAGGGGCGATGTTGGAGCCTCCAGGGATGTTTGTTTTGGTGGATTTCAGTGTCCACGCTGAGGCCTCCCTGTCAGGAGCAACGCAGGAGTTCATGGTTGCCATAGGTCTGTCCCAGGAAATTTCTGAGACAGGCCTCACTCATTTAACTGGACACACCTTGGACTAGTCCGTTCCTGCTTGACAGGGCAAAGGCTATCTGGTAACGAGCAACTTAATTTTTCCATTGTCATGGACCGTTCACTATCTGGTTGGGTTTAGGGTTACCAGCACCCCATACTGTTGTGGTGGTGGTGGTGGTGGTGGTGCTGTTAGGATGGTCTGTCCAGAAGGTTGATGGATCCAAATGGCTTTCTGAAGTTTCTCAAGGATTTTCCTGCCTTACAAACTGGCAATCTTGTTGAAGCCTGGTCAATCCCTGGAATGGGGAAATGGCCTGAGTAGTTGACAGGATTGCTCCTGAGTGTCCTCTCCCTGGTCACAGAGCTAAGTTAGCCGTTTGGTGGTCTGAGGAGCTGGCAGCAATGAAAGGCCAGGAAAGATTACTAGAGCAGAAAGAGGTGGACTGGCTTTAAGTGTGGGGGTGGAGCGGTAAATGCCTCATTGTGGGAAGGTGTGGTTCCTGCATGTTTGAAAGAGGCTATGGTGAAACTGTTATCGTTAAAAAGTCTTCTTTAGTCCCACTAGTAATGGACAATGTCTGGTCTGTCTCTAATACTCCATTCTTGGGCAAAGTACTTGAGCATGTGGTAAAATCTCAGCTCTAGGTTTTACTGAATAAAATTGATTATCTAGATCACTTTCAATCTAGCTTTAGGACTGGTTTTGGTAGTTGACCTATGCTGGGAACTTTTTGATACCATCAACCATAGTATCCTTCTGGGTTGGCTCACAGAGATGGGACTTAGGGGCACAGTGTTATGGTGGCTTCAGCCCTTCCTGGAGGGCCAGCTTCAGAAGATGATGCTGGGAGAGTGCTGTTCAAGGCCTCGCCTGTTTGGTAAACAACATGCAGCCCATAGGCCATAAGTGGATCTCTGCAGCCCTTCTGTGTCACCCATCATCCGCCGCCACTGTGCCACTGAAATTCACAGCGGCAAACTCATCACTAGTTTGCTGCTGAAAATTGTCAGCAAAACCAACCTAAAGTGGCCAAACCTTGCTTGTTTGAAGTGAGATTTGGCCACTTTAGGCTTCCAGAGTGGTTCAGTTTTCAGTAGCAGACTGGTGGAAGATGCATTTTTGGCTCACTCCACAGTATGGGACACCTGGTGGAGTGTGGCCTGTGTGGAGGTACAGGGGGCAAAAATGGTCCCCAGACCACCCGCAGTTGCCTACCCTTTGACTATCAGGGTTCTATTTTGTCCCTTACATGGAACGTCTGGGGGAGGCCATTCAATGTTTTGGAGTTCATGTCACCCGTGCAGATTATCCCCAACTCTCATCTCTCATTTCCATGTCATTCACTCTAGGGAGACTATCAAGGTTCTGAACCATTGCCTGGAAGTGGCAATGGACTGGATGTAAGCTAACAAGCTGAAACTGAGACCAGACAAGAGTGTCAGGGTGGACATTGAGCCCATTGAACCTCAGAGCAGTTCTGATTCTGAGGAGGAACAGCCATCCATGGGAGAGGAGTGTGCTCATCCCTCCCAGGTCCTGCAGCTGGCAGAGATTCCTCCTGCCGGCATTCCAGACATAGATAGCGGTCCTGGGAGTGAAAGAGCGTGGGAGGAGGGCTGGCTGGATGCTCGACGCAGACGCAAAGAGCGACGAGCTATGGAGGGCGCGGAAAGGAGGCATAGCGCCCGTTTGGCGCGCAAGCAACGGTTGTGTCCAGAGACCCAAGGGAAAAGGGGAGGGACTCTCCCTAGCCCATAAGTTCAGGGTCTGCAAGTGATTCTCGTTCAAATGGGGACCAACTGTTTCCAACCCGGGGCATAGGTTACTCTGCTGTTCATAGCTTAGTGGCTGCTGATAGAGTTATTAAGTTGTAAAAGGAATAAAGCCTTGAAAAGAATCCTTTGTCTGTGTCTGGAGTTTTCTACTGGAGTAGACTGAAAGAGGCCGGCTAGGGCCCCCTGACAAAGAGGTAGTTTTAGTTAGTAGTAGTAAAACTGGGGTTCGGCTGGAGTTGGATGAGGTAGCACTCTCCTTGAAAATGCAGGTTTGTAGCTTTTGGATTCTTCTGGTCCACATCTTGGCTGTGGCTCAGAGTGACTTTGCCCAGCTGAGGCTGGTGCACCAACTGGACCCGCTCCTGCAGGAAGCAGATCTGATCAGGGTGGCATATGCTTTAGTTACATCATGTCTGGATTATTGTGATATGTTCTACATAAGGTTGCCTTTGAAGAGTCTGCAGAAACTACACTTCAAATCCAATTACTCAGTTGTTAACAGGGGCCGTGTACCGGGAGCATATTACTCCCTTGTTGAAACAGTTGCACTGGCTTCCAATTTGTTTCTGGGTACAATTCAAAGTACTGGTGATGACCTTGAAAGTCCTGAATGGTTTAGGACCAAGATATCTGAAAGGACTGCTCTCTGCCATAACAGCCTGTCTGCCTATTAAGATCATCTTTAGTGTCCCAATAATCCAAGATATATGCTTAGTTGGTACTGGGGAGAGAGGGTGTTTTCAGTGGCTGTGCTGGGTCTTTGGAACTCCTTTCCAAGGGCAGCCTGTCTCACTTCTTCATTAATGATCTTCTGGAAGCTGGTGAAAACTTTTCGTTTTAGGAAGGCATTTACCATGTAATTTGTAACTGTTTTGTTTCTGTCTTCTGAATAGTTAAAATATTTTGACCACTCTTATAGTTTTATTATCAGCTCCTATTTTGTGTTTTAATTTTCAGTGCGTTTTGTTTTAAATTGTAAGAATGTTTTAAATTGTTCGATGTATTACTTTTTTCTTGTTTAGCTGCCTTGAGCTCCCAGTAGGAAAGGCAGGGTATAAATGTTTTTAAATAAAATAACTATGTGTTTGTATGTTTGATTCCATACAATGCATATTTTATCTCAATCGCAATAACATTGTTTGAAATTTTGTGCTTATGTTGTAACTTGTACTGTGATTTATTGTGGAACAGAAACCCTTAATTCCACCAGAATTTTCTTCCATAAATCTGCTGATGTTCTTTGGCTTATGAACTGCAGAACAAGTTCACATAAAAAAATAAATCTAAATCTCCATTACAGTAAGTACTAAATCTCTTCTGTTTGCGATCTCATTGATTAATGGAATCTCCAGACTTAGGCTGGGTCTATACATCAGAATGTGGTGGTAGAATGCTGTGGTAGGAAATGGAATGTACTACGTCAGACTACAGGAGGAGGATACCACTTTTCAGAACTCACCCATGTGTAAAAATACCCTGCAAAAAGAAAACTAGTACATTGGAGAGGGTCATTCTAGGTAGGATGTCTCTGGTTGTGCCAGTTTTCTACTTACATAGGATTTTTAAGATAGTTTTAACACTATAATACCAATTTTTAAAAATCTTTTAAAAAACGCCATTGCTGTTAACACCATTAACCACCTTGCTAAAATGGTGGTGACTGGTTTTATTCTTTAAAAAATAGCATTATAGTATTATACCGCTATACCACTTTTTCATTTAAGAGGTATTTCATGAATGCTTTTAATATATGAAAAAATATAGCTAGAAAAGTGTTTTGGAACTAATTAAAAAATGGATTAAAAAAATAAACAGTGGGCCAATCTACACTGTGCCCGCCATCGCAATGAATTCGGTGTCCTGTCGGGTTAAATGCTCTCGCATTAAAACGTGATTACCCACACTCACCCATTTTTCTCACTGCGGTGCTTTATCAAATGTGCGAGCTCGGTTCACACTTGAGCGCTGTGCTGTTTTCCTGCTCTTAAAGATGGAGACCCTCATTGGAGGATCAGAAACTCTTCCTGTTTCTGCTGATTCCACTGCGCTCACAGCTCTCAACAGCCCCATGTCGTCTTCTGGCTACTGATCGCATAGCTTCCTCAGCACTCAATGTTTCCTCAGCAACAAGCAAAGGGCTGGATGTGCGCGTGCTTGTCTGATCTCGGAAGCTAAGCAGGGTCGGCCCTGGTCAGTAGTTGGATGGGTGACCGCCGGGGAATCAGGCTTCCTGCACTGAGCAGGGGGTTGTTCTGTCCCTTCAAATAAGACTAAGTTTTACCCCCTTCTTTCCCCCGCTTTGGATTTTTTTTAAAAAATTAAGGCGTTATCTTCGAAGAATCATGGCTTTGCCGTGATTTTTTTTTCTAATTCAGGCATGATCTTTGAAGATTCGAAAATTCGAAGAATTGACTGTCGAGAGCTGTGATTGGACAGGAGGGAAATACAAACACCACCGTATATGGACAGGCAGGGGAGGGGACTACGACCAGATACGGTAGCAAAGGCAGAAAATCAGAGCACATTAAGGGGAAATACTGGGATATCAGGGTATTGAAAGCAGGAGCACGGAAGCGGGAAATTCCAGTTCCGATTCAAGGCGGGTACTGTGTAGTGTGAAAGACGGGTGGTGAAACCTCATTGGAAGTGAAAAAACCCGTAAGTGTAGATCGGCCCAGCTATATAATAGTACTTACCACAAAAGTTATCATGAATGCCTGCTGAGTTTCAAATGGATCATGTGAATTAGACTTTCCTCACCCACAGCAATGTCATACCCACTGAACGGGATACATACACGTGCATGCACACATACACACACACACACTCATTGCAATACTCCCAATAGCGTGGGAAGTCAATTGCAATTCTGCTTGTAGTTTACAATGTGGGAACAGTGATTTGGTAGTGCTGGATTTCACCTGTCTGGAAGCAGCCATTGATAAAAATTTATTTGGTAGCACAGGGAGCTGGAGAGCATGATCATTGCTGAAGAAGATAATAACCAAGCCTATCAAGTTCCTGTCCCTTTTAAATGTTGATAAATCCTTAGAACTAGTTGTAGCACACTCATTGGGAAGGATTCAACATTGTCTGACCTCTAGCCCGATGTATGTTGCACTAGCAGAAACCAACGCTTGCACAGTGTCGGTAGTGCTTGCTAGCACTGTTGACGTTGTGCAAGCATTGGTTTCCACTAGTGCAATGTAAATAGTGCTAGTGGCCAGACACCACTGGATCTTTCCCATACTTTTTATCCTAGTAGAATTACCTATTAACAGTGCATTTCAGAAGGGCCTTAAAGATGTAGTTGTGTTGGCTTTTTCCTACTTCCTGATAAGAAATCAGTTCAGTTTATTGGGGGAGATAATCACCCACCAACTCTCAGCCCACACTAGATGTCACTGTTCAGTTACACCACTGTGTAGTGAAGTTTTGAATGTATCTCTTAATTTGAAGGGAAAACCTGAAGAAATTTTTTTGTCGTGTGTTCACAGCCGATTATAATACTAGTATTTGAATAACTGAACAGTTGTTTGTCTTTATTCCCGACTGTAGATGTACTATAATGCAAAAATCAGCTTGGATAAGTTTCGTTGCTAAGCTACATAGCGTGGCAGTTCTGATTGAACTGAGGTAAAGCAATATAAAATAATTGTCAAAACAAATGATACCTGATAAATTATCAAAGCCTGCTAGACCTTTGGAAGAATTAATTTTGGAAGAAATCCTGGGACCCTGTTGTGGTTGGTTTTTATAGCAAGATGATTAGTTTCCCTATGCTACATTAAAATTTTTTTAATGTAGAAGCTTTTCTGTCTGTGACTGAGGAACACTGTTGCATACAGTATATCAGTGGTGTGGTATCCATGGCCCTCCAGTTGTTGTTGGACTGCAACTCCCATCAGTAATAGCCAGCCTAGCCAATGATGAGGGATGATGGGAGTTGCAGTCCAATCACTTCTGTTGGATGACACATGTTTCCCATCCCTGGAGTATATCATGGAGTTGATGCTTGGCCGGGTGTACGGAAGGAAGCTTATCTACTAGACAGCATAGTAGTCAGTGTTCGAAGTGGGGAAGAGAAATGGAAATAGGATGGTTTCATTTCAAGTTGGGGTGGGCTCAATTACATCTATCACAACTAAGTAGAAAATCCACCTGAAAATAAGTGGGATGGCATCCACTCCACTTTGAATTCTGGTAGTAGGTCAAATGTTTTATTCAGAATAATTAATTAAAGCCTATGAAATAATGCCTGTGGGGTTTTTTTTAACAACACAATAATAGTTTATTTAATAACCTGTAATAAGGCCTTGGTAAACACTCCTCAGATACGCAGACGATACCACCCTAATGGCAGAAAGCGAAAAGGATCTAAATAACCTCTTGTTGAGGGTGAAAGTGGAGAGTGCAAAAGCTCCAAGATCACCGCAGACGGTGACTGTAGCCCTGAAATTAAAAGACGCTTGCTCCTTGGGAGAAAGCTATGGCAAACCTAGACAGCATAGTAAGAAGCAGAGACATCACCTTGCCAACAAAGGTTCGTATAATCAAAGCTATGGTTTTCCCAGTAGTAACGTATGGCTGCGAGAGCTGGACTATAAGGAAGGCTGAGCACCGAAGAATTGATGCTTTCGAACCATGGTGCTGGACAAGACTCTTACGAGTCCCCTGGACTGCAAGGAGGTCCAATCAGTCCATCCTAAAGGAAATCAACTCTGAGTGCTCATTGGAAGGACAGATACTGAAGCTGAAGCTCAACTATTTTGGCCACCTAATGCGAAGAGAAAACTCTCTGGCAAAGTCCCTGATGCTGGGAAAGACTGAAGGCAAAAGGAGAAGGGGACGGCAGAGGATGAGATGGCTAGATAGCATCACCAACGCAATGAATATGAACTTGAGCACACTCCGGGAGAGAGCGGAGGACAGGAAGGCCTGGTGTGCTATGGTTCATGGGGTCACGAAGAGTCGGACACGACTTAACGACTGAACAACAAACACTCCTAAACAAATGTGCAGGATATCTTCCCTGTGTGGACTCTCTCTTTGCCCAGAATAATTTTTCTGTCTTGCATTAATATGCAAAATAATTCTGTTATGAGCCAGCCCTAACCATTAATGAAAAATTAGTGACCCACTTATAAAGCAGTCATGTAATTTTCTTTTACATTTTGCCAGAGCGAGGCCGGGGGGGCAGTGGTAAATAAGATTTCTGGGTGGTAAATAAGATTAACGTCAGATAAAGTCAACATATATGCTCAGAGAGAAGGAAATTATCTTTCAAAATGAGTTTAGGTGGGTCCTTGGCTTAAAACAAAGCACACTTATTTACACTAACAAATTTTACCTTGTTGCATTGTACCACTGGAAATGGTGGAACTTTTTTTAAAAAAAGCAGTGTAGTTTGTCTTCTCAGTCAGGAGCATGGTAAGAGCCTTATCTTGTCCAGTCACTGCTACTGGTGGTTCCACTGACATTTCCACTGTTCGTATGCTGGGAAAATGTATTAAATTAATTAATGTATTTGATTTATATCCCACCCTCCTTTACAAAGAGCCCAGGGTGGTTAACAAATATATAAGATGCATAACACATAAACAATATTAAAATCATGACTCTAAATTCACAAATATATAATACAATGCAATAAAACCATCAACACAATCAAAAAACAAATAGACCACTTGCCTTTACCCCCAAAGTCTGCACAAATAAATAGATCTTTAACTGGCGCCTACATGACAACAGCATGGGGGACAGCTGAATATCTACTGGAAGGTAGTTCCATAGCGGGGGTTCTGTCACTGAAAAGGCTCTGCCATCTGTAGTAGCCCCATGGGCCAGATTTCTCAAGAACACCATGAGCAAGGCCTCTCCAGCGGATTTTTAATTCCGAGCTGGTCGGTATTGGGGAAGGTGGTCCTTCAAGTACCTGGGGCCTGAGCTGTTTAGGGCATTGTACACTAGTACTACTATGGCCGCGGTGGCTTAGTGGTTAACACGCTGAACTGCAGACCGGAAGGTCGGCAGGACAGCAGTTCGAGACCCGAGTGCCGCGTGACGGAGTGAGCTCCCGTCTTCAGTCCCAGCTCCTGCCAACCTAGCAGTTCGAAAGCAAGAAATTGCAAGTAGATAAATGGGTACCGCCTCGGCGGGAAAGGTAACAGCGCTCCGTGCACCTCGGTGTTCAGTCATGCTGGCCACATGGCCACGGAAGCGTCTTCGGACAGCGCTGGCTCTTCGGCTTAGAAACGGGGATGAGCACCGCACCCTAGAGTCGGACACGACTGGTTGGGGACACCTTTACCTTTTTTTACATTAGTACTAACACCTTGAATTGGGCCAAGTAGCTCAGTGGCACCAAGCGCAGGTATTTCAAAACTGGTGTGACATGCTCACATCTCATTGCCCCTGTCCACACAATATGACAGTTAGCCATAATCTTGTTTCCCATATGACAGCAAAGGTCCCTTTCACTTGAGCTTTAGGGACCTCTCTCAGACCCTTTCCCTTCCAAATTTTGAAAAATTCTGCTCATGTTTTGTGCCAATCATGTCTGTCATGATTACACCAGTACTGCACACATCAGTGTTCATCATAGCAAAGGCATAAAGTATGATCTGCCCTTCACGCTTTATGCATTTGCTATGAAAAATTCCTGATCTAACAACGATGTATCCGTAGTAAACCCGATTGGTCCATCAACTGTGAAGTGCTTTGGGGACATCTGCCTTTCACTCATACTGATTTTGCTGTCATATGGTCATCATTTTTCTGATCACCATATTTGAGGACAGGAAGCAGTTCCTACCTGCTCTGGTTCATCATGTCAGAGACTCTAGGGCAGCCTTCTGCAACCTGTTGCCCTCCAGATTTTTTGGATCACAACTCTCAGCATCCCTGCTCATTGGCCATGCTGGCTGGGGCAGACGGGAGTTGGAGTCCAAAATATCTGGAGGGCTACAGAGTGGGGAAGGCTGTTCTAGGGTCAATCCACTCTACAGAGTTAAATTTGTTCAGAGTTATGCCCTCTACTTGTAGCTTTATGAGAGTAGATGGATGGGGACTAGAGATCTCTAAATGTGTCTTTATCAAACTCTAAATCTCAGGTTATCTTGGGATATTTATGTGAGTAAAACATCTCTTTAAATATGCTCCAGTAATGTAATGCCTTACCAGTTATTATCATAGAATAACTGGTTCCTTAGCAGTTATTATCATAGAATCATAGGGTTGGAAGGGGCCTGCAAGACCATCAAGTCCAACCCCTGTGCAATGCAGGAAGCCTGATTCCCAGGCGGTCTCCAATCCAGGTACTAACCAGGGCTGATCCTGTTTAGCGTGCAGCTTGGCTCACTTGCTTGAGCCTTCACCTGGAGCCACGTCTTCTGCAGGCACCTTCTGATGGCACACCTGCTCGCTGCTTGAAGCACATATTGTGCATGGCTTGATGTGTCGGGGGAAGGTGGCTTCAACTGGGGGGTGGACAGACTAGATGGCCTCTGAGTCCCCTCCAGCATTGTGATCCTAATCGCCCTCCATTGACAGTTCCATGATGTCGGCTTGACTTTGGATTCTCCTGTTTTTTTCTTTCTACAGCATTGCACGCTGTTCATCTGTGAAATGGTGGTAATAATAAAGTAAATCTGATATGCACCTTAAAAAAGCGAACAATAAAATGGAGTTTAATGTTGTGGAAGTTATATGTAGATGTAGCTGTAGGAATTTTGCCAGTGGGTAAGTGAATCACAGAATCAAATGAGGTCAGGATTGTTCATAACTGCAATCACCTGGATACCTTCAACTCATGATACTAAATGAATGTACACACCCTTTGGTGGCATGATGGCTATGGCAGCTCTTTTGTTTCCTGTGTATGTTGCCTTATCCTTCCAGATGGCCTAGTCATAGAAACAGTAGAAGTCAATATTGTACTTTAAGAATTTTAAGTTAACAAAAGAGAGAAACAGAGCAGCTAAAACTATTTTAATATATAGAAACTGCACATTTTTCTGAACATGGTTAGAATAACTCCTACACAGCATCTGAAATTATGATCACCATTATTGTCAATTAATCATTAGTCCCCTGTAGTTACCCCACTATGTCCCAGCATCATGGCTGAATTTCATCCCATTACAGCAAAGGCTAACGTGTGTGTTAACTACTGATCCATGATTAGACCTCTTCCCTTCTCCCTAACACGTATCTCAGTGAAGGGTCTTCAACATTCAGGATTTTGGCAATTTTAACATTCTAGTCTCTTAGCTTTGCTGTTTTAAATTTGTTCCAGTATTTTAAATCTCTGCATTGCTGCTAGGCTTTATGCTGGTTGTACTTTAATACTGTAGTTTTAATGCTTTAATATTGCTTTTATGCTGTACTTGTGGTTTTAATTTTTGTGAACTATCCAGAGAGCTTCAGGTATTGGGCAGTATAGAAATTTAATAAACAAACAAATAAACAAACATCTAACCAAGTTTTGTATCTTTAGCAAATATCAGCCTAATATTTGTTGATTCTCAGCTGGATACCAGCTTGTCTCTAATCAACCTGTTTCTACAGTTTATAGCAGTAAGTGTGATTGAACTGTGGAATGTAAGTTCACAGCTGGACTTGCGGTTAGCATGCCGTCACAATATTGCTCTTTTGTTGTCTTATTTAAAGATTTTGGAAAAGCTTTACAGTACTCCTCTCCCATATAATGTTATGAAATTATGTTTTCCTACAGTTTTTAAATAAGACTTTCTAGTCTACTACTACAACAATAATATTTTACAGCCAGTATTCTGAAAACATGAAACACACTTTCTTAGGAATGTGGGCCAAAGCAGACATTACTTTAAATCTGTATCTATTAGCTACGGGCTTTTTTGTTCATTTTTACTGTAGAGTAGGATCAGGCCCCCAACCCAGATTGGGAACCTAGCAAGGGGGTTGGGGGGCTTTTAAGACCTGAATTGGGCCCCCCACACCTACTCTAAAGTAAAAAAATACTTAGGCTGTGATTCTATACACACTCCCATTGTACGCAATGGGATTTACTTCTCAGTTAAATAAATTTTTGTTTGGGCCCTATTGTGTTAACCTGTTGAGCCTGGGGAACATGGCCACCTAGTAGGAGCAGCTGAAAATATAACACTGCTTCCTTACCAACCTTGTATTGCAATACCTTATGAGCTCTTCGTCTGGATAGAGTATCAGAGAACATTTTGAATAGTTATTGCAACTCAAGAGCCTCAGGACTAACCTGTTTAAGAAAAATGTTGCATCCTGTCAAAATGGATGTATTATTGGGTGCTTCTGGATGGGAGAGCTCTTAATAATACCAGTCAAAAAATACACCGTGCAGCTATTATGTCTTTTCCTCCTTAATGGATTTACTGTAGAAAGTTAGAAGATGGAAGAAGTGATGAGAAAATACAGGAGGGTTGCAAATGGAAGATGATGATGTGTGAAGCCCCCATAAAATTCTGTGAACGAAGCAGGGCAATTGCACAATAAAAACTTTGTCTAGAAGGACCCCTAATTAGTAACCTGGCATTAAAACACATTTCCCTGTTTTGGGCATAACAGGGAACTGTAGCTTAAACAGACCAGGTTCGAAGCATCAAAGCCAATGCATACAATGAGGAAGCAAGGGAAGAGCTCATTTCTGGATTAAATTGGGGTTTATTAGTAGAGGAATTTTATATCTGAAGTGGACCAGAATTCTTGTGTAACACAGGCAGGGGACTTTAGGATGTATTAGTTTCAACACCCATTGCTATGTGTCTAGGCACTGGATGTTGATAGGGATTTCTGAACTCCATCCACTTTTGCCTAGCACCTGTAATGGCCAAGCTGGTGCAAACATGGTCACTTTTCTGGACATGGAACAAAATAACCATCCAGAAAGCTTCTACTGTTGAGCAGTATAGAAATGTAATACATACATACATACATACATACATACCAGTGGTGGCTGGTGGCTCTGATGTCAATGGGGCAGTGAATCCACTTCGGGTTTCAGTCAGAACCAATCAGAACTCTAAAGGAGCTATCCAAGGTGTGGAATGCTTTAGAGTTCTGATTGAAACCTGGAGCGGATTCACTGCCCCACTGAGATTGGAGCCACTAGCCTCCACTGATACATACATAAAGTTAGAAGTATCCTCCAGAAGTAAAGAAGGGCCTTTAAAGCTCTGCTTTTGCACATGCCCTGAGTTACTATAATAAACCAGGTTTCCGCTATCTGGTGCCTTTCATATATTTTGGACACCAACTCCTATAATCCCTCAGCTATCATATGCATGTTGGGAGCTGTAGCCCACACATCCGACAGGTGCCATGTTGGGGAAGGCTGCTACAAACACTGTTCGTTTACTACTACACCTACTAGGGGTTTGATATGCTAAGGCAAGTTGTGGCCTTCCAGATGGTTTTGACTACAACTCCCATCAGCCCTAATCAACCTAGTCAGTAGTGAATAATATGGGAATTGTAGGCCAAAACATCTGGAGAGTCACAAGTTGCTCACCCCTGGACTAAGGCAAATAGTCCTATTTCCATGTGACCGCACAAGCATCTATCCTGAATGGCTACATGAGGCCTTCTAGGAGATAGGAAGAAAGATTCTTGCTAATATAGACACATCATCATCATCCATCATCATTCTTATTAGATTTATATCCCGCCGTTTTTTTTTCTTTCAAGGAACCCAAGGTGGCTTACACAGTCCTTACTCCTCCTCTCCATTTTATCATCACAACAACCCTGTGAGGTAGGTTAGACTGAGAGTCAGCGACTGATCAGCTTCATGGCCAAGTGGGGACTAGAAACCTGGTCTCCCGAGTCCTAGTGCAAAACTCTAAACTCGACAGTACACTGGCTGCCATAGACCATGTTGGGCTGTTGCATCCCTGTCTCAGCTCCGTGTCTCCCCCACTTAACCCAACCTTGCTTACGTGTGTACTCTCTTGAACTGTCTATGCAGCAAACTACGAAGGATGCCTGGCTCTCCTAGGGTATCTACTGAGCTCTGCCCAGTTCTGTTTGCCCTGGGTCTAAACTTGATCCTGTTCTGTACCTTTAAAGTATTCTAAAGCTGAATTAAGCATAAACTAGTGTTGGTTTTAGCCTTTTTTTCACCTGGGATCAGGCTTTAACTGAACTCTCCTGGTCAGTACTTACACTCGGATTGTTAGCATCATTTTCATTACTTTCAGTAGACACTGGTTAACCCCTCAGAAAAGAAATCAGAGTCTAAAGCAAGTTAAGGATTTGTAGTCCAGGACAGCAAACCAGTAAACAAGCTCTCTAATTCTCATTGAGTCTCCTTGAACTTGTTCATTGCTTTGCATGATGATGCATTCAGCAGCACAGAAAGGTGTGAATAACCTCTTCTTTCAAACTGTATGTATGGTCTACCAATTCTTTTTGTTCACATTTTTCCACTCCTGTGAATAAATCAGTTTTATTTTTAGTATTGTTTTGAAGTACTTTACAAATATATTTGCTCAAGGCTTCCTTCATTCTTGATGCAATTTTCCCCCATTGGCTACATTCTCTGCACTACCTTCACTTTATGTGCATTGTTTCTAACCTAATGTGCTCAGTAGTCGAACTTTCTTTTTAACAGCAGGCACCAGGGCTTCCATTCATGCACAATGTTCTATGACAAACTGGAAGACGTGAGCATTTTGAGTTGTATAGTCTGTGCACTCAGATAGAGTGCAAGGTAGGTACTTGTCATTCTGTTTTTCTCAGTGTGTTTCCATTCCTCCCTGCTGTTTCTGAGCTCCCCATTGTTCTGTTCTGCACTCTGTACTAGCAGTACAATAAAACTGAGTGGAATCCACATCTCCCAATTGTTTTATGTTGGTGCTTCAAAGATTGGGGATTACTCATGTTCATTTGTGTTGTGTACCAACTTAGCTAGAGTAGCACAGAAAGGCAACATGGCATTGGAGAAGCATTCATATTAGGGGTGAGAGGAAAAGTGGATATATAGCATACGTTAAAAAAACCAAACCCACACACAATACTGGTCTGAAGTAATACATTCAGAAAGAGAAATAAAAGAGGACTCTGAACAATGGGCGCAAAACTCTAGTATAAAACATGTCAGCAATATTCAGCCAACAGTGAAATCCTATGCATAGTTACTTCAGAAGAAAGTCCCACTGGTCTGAAATAGTTTTATTGTATCTTTTGGCTGTTTAAGTTGCATGGTGATTTTGTAGTTGTTTTAAGCCACCCTGAACAATGTTTTTACATTTGAAGGGTGCAGGATAGGTTTTCTTAAATAATAACAACATGAACTGCCTGGCCTGGGCTTTATCCCTTCACCTTTAGGTAATGATGGCTGATTTAATGAGCTTCCGTCGTGCATTAAAAACGAGGGTGTTCAGGCAGGCATTTGGGGTGGGTTAGGGTATTTTAGAAAATGTTTTTATTGTAGAATTTTATTGTTTTATTGTATGTTGTACATTGCCCAGAGTGGCTGGGTGACCAGCCAGATGGGCGATTAATAAATTAAATAATAATAAATAAAATAAAAAAATTATGTTTATAGTCATGTTAGAAGAATCACACTGCAGAAGGAAAAGGTAAGTACTCTGTATCCCAGCTGATTTCTGCCTACAGGGAAGTTTTAATTGGCATAACCTGCCTTATGGAAGAAAGGTGGGATTTCTGTGCCTTTTAAAACAAATATTGCCCTTTAAATAACCCATCTCTTCGCTTTACTGTTTTAGTTACAACTGTGGAGAGAGTAAGTACATTCCTCTCTTAATAGGCTGATCCTGGAAGTGCAGGGTGACCACTTTGAAAGAGCTGGTTCTGCTGTGTGGACTCAAAGATGCACTTTGTTCCAGGGTATAAAAGGATAGGTCTCTGCCCTGAGAAACTTACAATTTAAAATTTGAAAAGGGAAATAACTGAAGAAACAAAGGGGAGGGGAGGAGGAAAAATGGAGGTGGGGAGAAAAATTAGGGGGGGGGGGAAGAGTTTTTTCCAGGGACTTTTTCATCCTTGGAAAAAAAACAGGAAAGAAGGTTTTCTACAAAATTTTCCATTTTTTCCCCCAGGCCTTCACATCTTTAGATATGAGTAATACGGAAGCAATATGCTGTTGTTTCAGTTGCACATGTTTAGATTGAGTTATGTTATGCCATAAGAACTGGGGGCTTGCGCCAAATGCTTCACAGAAAAAGTGCCTTTTGAAGAAGAAGTTGAAAGGCATAAGAGAGGTGGATGGGAAGCAACAATGTTTTGGTGTTCTTGGCTTCTCTGTAACTTTTTTGTGCTATCACTTCATCAGCTTATTCCCAGGAACAATTGCTACATACAACTAGAGACAATTGGGGGGAGGGGGGGGGGGAGATGACTGATAGAAAAACATGAACTGACCTGAAAAGTAAAGCATATAACAAGTTGAACTTGACACAGCTTGTGAAGAGGCTGTCTCTTTGCCATCAGGGGGGAAATTCAAGGGCACCCTCTGAAGAGTCATCTCTTGTTTTGCTCATTTGTATGGTGATATCTAGGTTATTCCTCTTTGCCTTATAATGCAGTGCCCTCTTTGGCATCTGCAATAGTTCTGCAAGCTTTCATTTCGAGTCCTTTATTCAGAAAAAGGATTTTTATGTGGTTTAGACAGGTACAACCTGATTTTTCTGCTTTCAGAGGTGTAATATTTATTTACATTATTTATATATTGCCCAATAATGATAGTTCTCTGAGTGGTTTACAGTAACAATTAAAACAAAAATAAATAAGACTAAATATAAAACCTAAAAGAGAATAAGCCAGCAACAGCACAAAAACAGAATAAAAAGAGCAACAGCTAATAACATTAGTTCAAAAGATCTGAAAAGCACTAAATTATTTTAAGACTGAAAGGCCCGGGATGATTAAAAGGTCCTTTACCTGATGCCCAAAAGACCACAATGCAGGTGAGCCTTTCTGGGGAGAGCATTCGACAACCAGGATGCCACCACTAAAAAGGCCCTCTCTAGTAGCCCTCCACAGCACTTAATTTGGTGGGGCACCTGGACAAGGGACTCAGAAAGTAATCTTAGTGTCTGGGTACATATGGAAGAAAACAATTCTTCAGGCAACCTTGCCACAAACTATTCAGGACTTTAAAGGTTAATATTAGCACTTTGAATTGGGCCCTGAAATGGACTGAAAGTCAAAATGGCAAAATCCTAGTGTAAAATGATCATACTGTCCAGTTCCAATTAACAATCTTGCTGTCCTGCTTTGGAGCAACTGAAGTTTCTGGACTGTTTTCAAAGGCAGCCTTAGGTATAATGCACTATGATAATCTAAATGTGACAAGATTTCGGATAGTTCTATTTATTTATTTATTTATTTATTTATTTCATTTATATCCCGCCTTTTTGCCTCTTGCAAGGAACCCAAGGCGGCTTACATTATCCTCCTCCTCTCCATTTTATCCTCACAACAACCCTGTGAGGTAGGTTGGGCTGAGAGTCTGTGACTGGCCCAAAGTCACCCAGTGAGCTTCCATGGCTGAGTGGGGACTAGAACCTGGATCTCCCGGCTCCCAGTCCAACACTCTAGCCACTACTCCACACTGGCTCTCTATTATGCGTTGTTGGGTGAAAAAGTGTTAGGTGAAATTGTATGTTAATTGACACATACAATTTAGTACAATGCTATATGTTGTACTTTTATTACATTTTTATCCTGTCCTTCTTCCAGAACTCAGGGCATCAGCACCTGTATTCAGGAAAAATCTCCCATCATTTTATCCTGCCAACAACCTTGTGAGGTATGACAAGCGAGGAGATAGTGTCTGACCAAAGGTCAGCCAGTAAGTGTAATGGCTAAGTGGGAGTTTGACCTCCAGGTGTGTTGGACTGCAACTCCCATCATTCCCAGCCCATGCTGGGTAGGAATGATAGGAGTTACAGTCCAACACATCCAGAGGACACCAGGTGGGGGAAGATCACACTCTGATCACACTGCCAGACTGGTTCTGTAATACGATTGCAGTGTGTATATCTTTCTCTCTCTCTCACACACACACACATAATGCAATTGAGTTTATTATCTTGAGTTAGTAAGTTAGGACCTGAAGTAAACATTGAATCTGACAAGCTTAATCAGTCCTTCATGTGGCAATGTCTTTTACTTACCTCCTAAGTATACTTTCAGTTCCCACTGATTTCAGTGGGAGAGACTGTAAGCACGTGCTTAACTCTCCCATGGAACTCAGTGGGTATCTACAGTGTAATCCTATTCATGTCTACTCAGAATTAACCTCCATTGTGTTCAATGGGACTTGCACACTTGTGTTCAATGGGACTTGCACATTCCACGGAACCTGCCCTGGAACGGAAGTTAGGGGTTTCATACATCCCTAGAATTAACGCCCATTATGCTGAATGAGGCTTGCCTTTGAATGCCCACATGAGAACTTACAGATTCCCCCTCAATTGAAATGGCACACGCTAAAGCCTAATTCCGTAAGTGCATTAAGTGCGATCTCGAGGCTCCGATTCATTGCCTTAGGACGTATGTTCTTCACAGCTTGGTTATAGATATCCTGCAGGTTACACTGGGGGTTGGTTTCTGTCTTTATGTTTACTGCTCTCTTTCCCACAACAAACACATTAGTGTCTCCTCAGAAGTAACTCCCATTGTGGTCAATGAGGTCCTGTGGGCTAAAATGGGGGCTGGTTTACGTCTTTGTGTTCTCCCCCCTCCCCTTTCCCAGCACAAACATATGTGTGTCTACTTGGAAGTAACTCCCATTGTGCTCAATGAGACTTGCTCCTGAAATGCAGGTACCTCTGGACTTTCAGGGGAGGAGAGGGGGGAAACCTCTGTTATTGGTTGAGCAGGCCCTGCCAGTCTGATTATGTACACTCCAACCCCCACCCCCACCAGGAAGTATGTTCTGTGAAGCGATTTTTGCTGCTGCAGAGAATCTGCTTGTGGAGCCCTGCGCACAGCAAAGCTGATTCCTATTAAAAAAAAATCTGGTACTCCTCCATTCGCTTCTCCTTCCATTGTCATGGAAACACAGCCTTAGTAGTTTTTTTGCTTCTATTCCGGATTATTTCTCAAATGTGTCATAAAACAGGACGTGCATATACATCAGAGAATTTTGCCATAACACAATTCATTTCATATTTACATTTTCTTTAAATCATTTTTTATGTAAATAACTATTGTTGTCTTGACATACGTTTCTCTCTTGCAATCCAGAGGGCTACTTTAGGTTGACCCTTTGGATTTTGTGCATACCGAATTAGGATTTTTGAAGTCTGTGTGTGTGTTTGTGTTTATATTTGTTGAAACTGCAAAGTCCATAACCTATCACAAATCGCTTGTGAAACTCAGGAGACATTTCAGAAGCATTTTGCCATGTGGCATCCACTAGTTGTGCAGTTGTTTAAGTCCTGGCCTTCAAGTTTATAATGTGCTAAATCCTACATGATTCTTAAACCTTTATACTGTCTTCACTTTATTTTTGTGCACAAGTGATCCATTTCATCAACAGCTTGACACTGTAAATCACTTTTAGCTGCTATAGTGCCAAACGTGTTTTCTGCTATAGCAACAGTGACACAGCCATCTATCTGTGTTCAGGTTTTTTAAAGAAACAAAACAAAACATGCACCGGTTGCTGCACAAAATACAAGTGCAAAGTAGCTAATGATTAGGTTCTGGGATTGTCCAGTAGTCCTTAGGTTGTCATATTAACAGTTGCTGTGCTTGGGTAAGTTTTGAGAGTCTCCAATCCTGGCATGGTAGCCTCAGTCATACGCTGAATCTGGGACCCTTAAGCCAGACCATGTGAGCTACTATGGCAATGCCGCAGTTCAGAATCAGGACCTCGGCATGAAAGTTTAAAACTTAGGGCAGTATCCTATACTGACCCCGCACTAGCAGAACAGACTGCGCGCACAAAAGGAACAAGCAGTTCCTGAAACAATTGGAAATTAGCAGCAATGCTAATTTTCAGAATGGGGCAGGTCAGCAGTGCTCCCAGAAGGAAATAATTGTTTCTGCTCATTTCCATGCTTATTTCAGGAGCCTCTAGTTCCTATTGCACCAGTGGTTCGTTCCGCTAGTGCAACAGAACTAGTGCAAGTGCAGTGGCAGCATAGGATACTGCTCAGTGCGTGTAGATTTATTATCACTACAAATGTGTGTTTTTTATTGATATTTCTGAAGTTACCCATGAGATAAAAAAGACAATACTATTTGTGTTCCAAACACAGCTGAGAACTAGCAAGTGTTGCATTATTTGATAAAGCTCCTACCCATTGGAAGAGCAATGCAGATAATTTGTTTTGAGACTCCCTACTGAGTAAGGCAAAAGAGCAGCTGTTGCATGTAGATCTGTGTTTAAAGGGGGATGTTCAACATGAAGAATAAATTGGGCGGAAAGGATCAATATGAAAAAGCATAATTCCAGAAATGCACTTTGTGGTAAATGCATAATCATGCATAGTATCTGTTAGATGAAAATATTAACATTATTACACTGAAATAGTAATCTCACTGGAGGTGAAATTATTTGGAAAACATTTATATGCTTAAAAGCTGTAACTTACATCTGAGCTGAGCAAAAGATTTCTCTGTCAGGATGATGGGAAAATTGTAGATGTAGGAACTATCTCAGTGATTTTTTTAAAATACATTTTCTGACAATCGTTTATTTTGAGTGCTGTGCTAACATATTGTCATGCAAGTCTACTTCTTTTTGGAGATGCAACTGTAATTAGGGGTGCCTGGAAAGTGTTTGAAGAACAGCTATTCTAGGGAAATTTAGACAGATTCACATGTGCAACCATGTATAACAGTGTTATACAGTGTTTTTAAGTCTGAGGGCTGAATTGGCTCTGGGCAAGCACATCTGGCCTCACATGCCAGCAGTAGGTGGGGCTACCCCACTGCCAGCATGCAGTCCACAGCATGTTTGTCCAGAGACACATACATGTACGTACATGTCCATTCTCTCTCTCTCTCTCTCTCTCTCTCTCTCTCACATGCACACACACACGCACACACACATATACATGATTCATAAGTGGCCACCCTAAACATGTGTCAGGTCCCTTGGTTCTCTCTGTGGGCGATCACACACTCCAAAGCACCAGGCTTCGGGCTCACTACTTTATTAGTTAGCTACCAGGTTCCTTACAAATGCAAATCCTTGGAGTCTGTCAGACTACAAAGGAAAGCAGTAGGGATGTTGGAGAATTTCTCCACGAATCTCCGGGAGGCCGAATGCTAATGCATTCGGCCCCCCGAAATTGGTGGAGAAATGGTCTGCCCCCCTGCCCCCGGGATGGGACTTACCTTTGTCGAATGTCTCTGGTGGTGGCGGCTCCCGGCAGCGGTTCGGTGACGGTTCGGCGGCAGTGGCCGGTCTTCCGACCGGCTGCCGCCGCTGCCATTTCCAAGTAAAACAACAACAACAACAACAAACGTGATAGGCTACGTAAAGAATTATGTAGCCTGTCAACGGCTAGATTTTCAAAAAACACCGTGACAGGCTACGTAAATGTTTACGTAGCCTATCACGGCTGACTTTGGGGGGAAAAAAAAGCGCATACGCAAATGGCAGCGCCCTTATTTTCGCCATAGTCTACGTAAATGTTTACGTAGACTACACGTGCCCAAATAAGGAATGCAAATGGCGGCGCTCATGAGTGCCGCCATTTGCGTACGCGCTTCCCCCCCCCCCCAAGTCAGCCGTGATAGGCTACGTAAACATTTACGTAGCCTATCACAGCTGACTGCAGGGACGCAAACGGCGGCGGCTATGGCCGCCGCTATTTGCGTCCCGGCAGGAGACGAGATTCGCGGCCGGAGGGACGGGGCGCCTCCCCCCCGCCCAGAATTTCAGGGGAAGGGACGGAGCACCTCCCCCCCACCGCGAAGCAAGCTGCGGGACCAGGTAAGGGACTTTTGTCCATCCCTAGAAAACAGCCACTCCACATAATTACGAATATCAGTAGAGGAGCCAAGTGGGGGAATCAGAGACGTTGCCAGCAGTTTGAACAAGAACTTGCCAGCCAGAATAACTTAGGGGGGATCCCCTCCCTTACAGTTGTGCCCCCCACGTAAGCTATCACACATAGCCAACGAGGTGGAACGTCTGAGCTCCGCCTCTAACTTTTCCCATTTCGCTCTGAGCCAGACTCTAGCATACCTCAGGTTACACCCCGCACTCTCCTCCTCCTTCGTGATCAGGGTTCTCACGGGGGAGGAATGGGGAGAGCCTTCAGGTTGAGCCATCTGCAATCCAAGTTCCTGAGAAGAACACCTATCCATAGCTGAGCTCACTCGGGAGGAAACCTCCACCAGTTCTGGCTGTTCCCAATCCGAATCTGAGCTGCTATCTCCACACGCTCAGAATCATTCCTGACAACATGTGGGAAGCCTCAAACCTCCAAGTTGTTTGTCCGTGCCTTCAGGATATACAAGTTGAAAAATATCATTAACAACATGACTAGAATGTACTGTATCCATATTGGACTTCGTTAAAGTATCTAAGTTGGAAAAGATGCGAGTGTCAGGGTGGAAACTGAGCCCAGAGAGCCTCAGAGCAGTTCGGATTCTGAGGAGGAACAGCAATCCGTGGGAGAGGAGCCAGCTCATCCCTCACAGGCTCAGCACCTGGCAGAGATTCCTCCTGCCATCATTCCTGAGATAGTGACCCCGGTAGTGAGGGAGTGCAGGAGGGAGGCTTCTTAGATGCTCGATGCAGACACAAAGAGCGACGAGCGATGGAGGGCATGGAAAGGAGGCGTAGCGCCCGTCTGGCGCGCAAGCAACGGCCGCCTCCCATGGACCCAAGGGAAAAGGGAAGGATCTCTCCCTAGCCCATAAGTTCTGGGTCTTCAAGTGACTCTCTTTCAAATAGGGATCAACTGCCTACTTGAAGCTTAGGCCACTCTGCTGTTCCTTGCTTTAGTCTCTGGTGATTAGCATCTGAAAGAGTCATTAAGTTGTAAAAGGATTAAAGCTTTGAAAAGATATCCTTTTGTCTGTGTCTTGAGTTGGCTATTGGAATCTATTGAGAGAGGCTGCCAAGGCGCTCCTGACAGCAAGTAACTTTATCTGCAAAATGTACAGCAAATTGGTCACAGCAAGGCTTTGAGTGTTCCGACTCTTACATACCAGAGCCTACACCAAGAAGACTCTTCACCATCCGAAAGAGTTCTGCTAGACAGTGACCGGGTTTGCATGATCACTGCAGCTTGTTGTGGCTTATTTAAGCCGTGGTGAGCCACAGTGCCTACAGGTGCCATCGTCAATATTCAAGCCACGTTTTGTTTTGCCATCTGAACCAAGGGACCATGAGTAATGTGAGGGTGAAACAACCCTCTCAGAACCCATAGCCTGTTTTAGGGTTATGTGAAGGTTAAAAGTAAACAGCCAGTCCCCAGTTTCGGATGACACAACAAACCATGATCACAGCTTGAATATTCAAAATGACTACTGGGACGCATCACTTAAATAAGTCACGGTGGGCTGTTTGATCATGTGAACCAATCCAATGTTGAATAGGTGCAATGGTGGCAGAAAAGTATGATTTCTTCACCACCATCATTGCCGCATACTAAGACTGAATGTGTTTGGTTATGTTTCTTACAAGTCTTCCACCGTTTGCATTCTAATCTAGCAGTTTATGTGTCATGGGAAGACTTCAGCTTTAGCTCTCAAAAACATATAAAACTGCATATTCTAGGTGCACAACAAGGACACCTATCTAAAATATACATGCACACGCTCTCACACACACAAAGCAAGCCTAGGAAAAGCGAAGGAATGGCAAAGACAATTATTATAGGAGCAAAGATTTAATTTTTATTATGTAGGAGCTTAATAAACTTTGACTTCTGAAGGATTTTGATGCATACATGTGTAGCTTGTAATGAGCACCTTGTGACTGTCAGGATGATTGATATGTTCTGACAAAAATATATATATATATATCTCTTGCACACTATATGTCTGCCTGCATTGTAGGAACAGAAGCTGCACAGTATAGGCCTTACAGGAGTCTGCATCTTCAGATTGTATGTTGGGGATCACTTGTTTGAAACCATCCCCACATTAGGAATATGGAAATCTTTAAAACTTTGTCCTTGATTAATTCTGCATTTCCACTATTACCTATCGAATTCTAATGCTTAACATCCTTGGTTTTCTAAGAGTGCAATCCTAAGCATATTAGACAGAAAAAAGTCCTACAACTCCCAGCATTCCCCAGCCAGCAAGAACTACTCTAGCATAAACTAGAGTAATTCTTGATAAACATAATGTTTCCAAACTAAGCCATCTTTAATGACAAGTGCTCTTTTAAGATGACCTATGATTACAACCCACGGTTTTGCTGTCATTTAAGCTAGAGGGGACATGTGTTACTGTCTTGCTCAATTGATGGGATTGGATGGATGACTGAGTGATGAGACCACGGGCTGGGTCTTTAGCTTGTCATCTTGTCTGTAATTCAGAATGACAGCATGCATGCATGGCCAGTATATTTCTTCCATCGTCCTTATGCTTTAAGACAGAGCTCCCTGTGTGCCTTGATACTCTACATATATTAATAGGGATTAGCAGAAACTACATGTACAAAACATTTCCTCATTAACATTAAAGCATTGGCAAGTTTTTAGTACGCCTCATTTCTTGGTGGATGCTCTCCTGTTCTGCCATGACTTAAAAACTAATGTTGATTGTGAACAAGGAAATTGAGTAGATTGCCCCTGTGGGATGTACCTGCTGAATGTCAGTACATTATGTATGCCCTTTCCTATTTCTCTTGCCTAGTCTCTGCCCCTCCTTTTTTAAAAGTTTTCCATGATTAAAGCTCCCACAATTTCTGGGACTTGTGGTGATATGAGTGGTAATTGATGAAACCTGGGAATGTTTCCACCAGCGACTTACTCTAAGCTGGCTGCGTGTTGCGGTCATTAGGGATACATGACGACGTGGCCATCCAGCAGCCACCCCGGAGCTTCTCAGAGAAAAATTGGATTTCCTGAGACTGCTTAAAGTCCAATTCTTTTCCTCAAGTCCCGTTCTCCCCAGTATAGTTGCTGTGTGGCCAACCCCCACGTTGACATTGGGTATGCTAGCCCTGCCCAGGGGTGTGCCTTTCACCATGACCCCGGTCAAGGGGTGTTTCGTCCCATTGTGCTGAATGAGGTTTGCCCTCTGAATGTCCACAGAAGTTACAGAGATCCCCCTCAGTTGACATGGCACAGTGTTATCTTGAGGCTCCAATTCTCTTTTGTTTGGTTTATTGCCTTAGGAAGAAACTACTTCAACCCTTCATGAAGGGTTCCCTTCATTATAGAGATCTTGTGGGTTAAAATGGGGGCTGGTTTCTGTCTTTGTGCTTCTTGCTCTCTTTCCCACAACAAACCCATTAATGTCTCCTCAGAGTAACTCCCATTGCAGTCAACGAGGCTTGCCCTCTGAATGCCCACAGAATTTACAGAGATCCCCCTCAATTGACATGGCACAGTTTGAAGCCCAATTCCCTAGTTGCAGTAAAGCTCAATATCAAGGCTCCAATTCTCCTTTGTTTGGTTTATTGCATTAGGAAGAAACTACTTCCACCCTTTGTTATAGAGATCCTATGAGTTAAAATGGGGGCTGTTTTTCATCTTTGTGTTCGCCCCCTTTCCCAGCATAAGCATATGTGTGTCTACTCGGAAGTAACTCCCATTGTGCTCAATGAGGTTTGCTCCTGAAATGCAGGTGCATTTGCACTTTCGGGAAAGGAGAAAGGAGGGAAGCCTCTCTTATTGGTTGAGCAGCCCCTGCTAGTCAGATGATGTTCACTCCAACCCCCACCCTTACCAAGAAGTATATTCTGTGAAGTGATTTTTACTGCTGCGGAGAACCCACTCATGGAGCCCTGCTCACATCAAAGCTGATTCCTGTTAAAAAATCCGGTACTCCTCTATTAGCTTCTCCTTCCATTGTTGTGGGAACGCAACCATGATCTAGCCAGCTGGGAGTAAGCAATTCAAAGCACCTTCATAGATTGGCTTTGCAAGTTGAGCTCATCTGCTATTTCTCTGCGTGTGGGTTAATTAAGTGAATTGGTACAATTATTTTGTGTCTCTCATTTTGGTGTGTGAAAGGCTTTTGGAAAAATGTGGAAATCACCTGATTCTGATAGAGAACAAAACATCTAAATGAATCTTGGGTGTTAATTAGAATATTAACAATTCAAAAATACTTTTTTCATCTCTCCAAAAGATTACCTTTTCTTTTCAGTAGTATTTTTTTTCTTTTTAGTGCAAGCAAATACTCCTTATTTTTTAATTATTTAATTTTTATAATATTGAGTATCATGTCCCTATAGCCATATCTTATATGTACCAGTCTATTTAAAATTTCATTCTTCCTAATGTGGATGGATCAAGATGCATTAGAACTCATGTAAAGGAAAATTATAGTATTAATTCTGCCAAGTTTATACTGCATATAGAAAAAAACAAAGCATTTGTTTTGAAATTTAAAAAAAAACCTCACTTAAACTCTTTTCTAAACTCACTTAAACCATTTAATAGCAACTTTTCCTTTAACACTGTGGTGAAAAGGAACACTTGAAATATTCCATAGACAAAGCATTCTGTTCCAATATATTTAGATATTTATTAATTTTTATCTTATTTTTCTGATCCATAATGTGTGTCTCCCCCACACACCCCTTCTTTCCTCCTGTTCACAGATTTTCCTTCCCTTCTTGCCATTGGTCTTAGAGATGATCTACTTGTTAAGTTTATTATGTGAATGTGTTGAACTTTCACACCAGCACTACGCATAGAATTCTGTATAGAAGACTGCAAATAAATAAAAGGGGTTCTAGTGGCTTGTTGCTATTTATCACTTTGTGTTTAAAGTTGTGATTCTTAAGGCTAAACTAGATGTGGGGTGGGAGATTCATACATGATTAGAGCAGTTTATATCAATCCCAAAGTGCCATTTTCCCAGCCTTCAAAGCTCAAGCAAATCAGCCAACAAACTGCAAGAATTCCTAATCTTGTTTGCCCGTACCATTGTTCAGCTTACCCTGTAGGAAGCCAAATTTTAACAGACAATGGCTTCTATACATACAGTTGCATTCCCCCTCATGCCTGTGTGGGTGTGTTGTGGGGGTGAGGGTGTATTCTTGCAGTTCAGAGGAAGCGGCATGGAAACTCGAGGCATGCCTTGCTTTTTTGCAGGAGAGCAACTAGATAAGCAGTGAGCTGGCTCTGGCCAGTTGTCCCTGATACTTGGACCAAGGGTCGTTGTCATCCATTTTGAGACCAGGGTGGGAAATGAATCCCTGGTTCTTGCCTTGGTAGATAGGTGCCCACACTGAAGGGGTGGTGGTTGAGTTCGTTGCAGCTAAGACTTTTATTCATACATTGTGGCCCATATTTGATCCCCTGTCCTGTATCCATGACTTCCATCAGGGTGTGGGGACAAATACCTTTGGTGTGCTTTCCTCTTTTAAAAAGCAAACAAGCATTCACACATTCCTTAATTTGCAATGTCCAACAAAGGCATTGCTCTGAAGCTTGAGTAATGTTGGTTCCTTACCACCTTCTAGTTATAAAGCAAAGGTGGGGAATCTTATTTTGTTTGAGTGTTGCAGCCCCTTGGGGTAATCTGTGGGCTGCATGCTGATGGTGGGCAGAGCTGAAGCCAGCAGTGGGTGGGACCAGGGGCAAAAATGTTTTTTTTTATCTCTCTCTCTGCCACTCCCTTTTCTCTCTGTTCCTCAGCAGCCTGCTAGGAGGGGAGAAATGGAGTTTGGAAGTATTTTCATGAGAATGGCTTAAACTGAAATGTATTAAAAGCAAATCAATTACGAATAACTGTGAACTCCAGTTATTACAAGCATTTAACTGATAGCCATACATTCAAACATTCTTTACATCTTAATCAGTTGAACTTTCTTGGGGTGTGGGGAGAAGCTTAAGCAGCCTTCCCCAAGCCGGTGCCCTCCAGATGTGTTGGACTACAACTCCCACAATCCCCAGGCAGCAATGGCTATGCTGATGGTGAATGATGGGAGTTGTCATCCAATCCATCTGGAGTGTGCCAAGCTGGGGGAAACCACCTTTAGTTAATACTTGGATATGATCCCCAATGACTTAATGTATTTTCTGCTAGTGTGTTACTCTGTGTTTCAAATAAGAAATGTATTGTGTAGAATGAATGTTTGAATGGGTCAGGGGATTTGGCTTTCCTTTTTTTTCTGATTCAAATTGGTTCCTAATGGAAATTTGCCAACTTGCATGGAAACTAAGCAAATCTGTTTACAGAACACTCTGCCTCTTAATATAATGAAACCAACCAGAAGGAGGAAAGGCTGCACAGCATCAAATAAAGAGCTATTTTAATGGAGCCATGACATTTTGCTGAATTTTTCTTTTGTATTAGTTTCCTGCCTGTTAGCAATTTCAGCGTAAGAATGTCTTGCTGGACTTCTGGGAGTGTGGACAAAAAGACATGGCTAAACTACCATACTAGGTCATCTCCATAATTTCTGTCTAGAACTGTCTAGATACTACGAAAGTATCCTTTCTTAGGAGAAATAAGTGTAGGATGGATGACAATAACCCCTCACACAAAGTATTGTGAGTGTTGCCTGCCACATACACAAAGGTTTGTTTTTCTAGAGGACAAAATGACCTCCAGAGGGAGCTATCTGACTAAGTGGCCCTGCTAATGAACCTTGTTCCTATAAATGGCCCTACAGTGGCAAAAATTAGCAACTTTGGCTCTATAGCTGACCGGTAGCTGTGATATGTGCAACTTTAGTATGGCCACTTGGGGATGACAGCAAGAGGGTTCTCCAGTGGCAGCACTGAAGGATGCATTGTGTGCAGGTAGTCCCCGCTGGCAGAATATTCAATAATAATTTATTCAATAATAAATTCACACATTTTGTGTATATATTAACTACTAAACATGACAACAAACATTAGTACTTTGATGTGAAATTCTTCTATGCTAGCCCAAAGTGTACCTATCCAAAGATCATAAATAAATTGACAACATGTACAATATTGGGTTAAGAATCAGACTTCAAAATAAATCACTCCAGAAACTTTGCCCAATTGCAGATTATTTTGGACTTTTGTGCAGTCAAGATGTTGGCGGAAATTCCTTCATCAAAAAAATAAGATGACATTCATGTAACTTCAGCATCAGGTCTGAAAGGCTCCTAAACAAGGCAGATTCATGACAAATTATAACTGGCAACACTGACTGTACTTGCAATATTTTATTCATTACATTTGAGGTGTTTTTTGCTTTTATATTGTAAAAAGAAATTCCATGCTATTTATGGAACTATTTTTCCAAAAATGCAGTAGTTCTTACTGTACAGACACATCAGCAAGAGACTGTTTTTTGTGACTGAAAGTTTTAAAATAGCATGAATGATTTCTTCCTGTATTCCTTATCAGAAATTGTATTTTGGTTGTATGTGCACAACTACTACCCCAGGTCTTCATGAGCGTAGAACTTTTATTTTGACTGTTTTCTATGCCCTGTTTTTGTTAGTTTCCATCCTTTAAAGATAAACAGAGGCACCGTCATGGTGAAATAACTTCAAGGGGGAGGATCCATATTTACTATTTCACAAGGCATGAAAGCATGTTCATATTTAGCTGGAGGATGAAAATTGGTGCATACCACATCCCTAATTGACCTTTTAAAAGATCTATTTTATTATTGGCAGATTTTTTCAAAACCATGAGAAAAATGGAATCTCTGTATGTGACGTTTATCTGTGAGGAAGTCCTCAACCCATTGGTTTGCATGGGGCTTTTCTAGGGGTGGATAAATAATTCTTGGAGCATTGGCCCCAAACTCTTACACCTGCTGATAGCAATTGCCTTTTATCTTCTTAAGTACTATAACATTTATATAAACATGTAAAAGAATCAGTCCTAAAATGACATGCCTTGAATTGCTAATAAGCTGAACTTAGTTAGTAGATTAGTGAATAAATGTGATATAGTTCCAACTTCCTACGTGCTGATAAAATAAAAATTAATGTTCAGGGAAGGGAGGTCTGGAGGAAATGCTTGGATCCAGCTCATGGCATTGTCAGTTTACCCCTGGGTAGGAGAGGGGATGTGGCCAATGTGTGTGTACATTCCTGGATTGTTTAAATTGTGGTGCAATAAAGACAGTTCTGCAAGCATCCAGGAGAAAATGGCATTTTCATGTTTTGAAGTTAAAGACGCAATCCTATGCATGTTCAGACAGAAAAAAGTCCTAAAATTCACAGGATTCCACAGCCAGTAGTGCTGGCTGGGGAGTGCTGGGAGTTGGTCTTTTTTTTTGTCTAATCATACATAAGATTGCAAATCTTAAAGCTCTTTGGGATAGAAAGAAGACAGCTTTTCTCCTCGTGACATGAAATGACGAGATGTCATTTCTGCAGTACAGCCTTCCCCAACCTGGTGCCTCCCAGATGTGTTGGATTACAACTCCCAGCATTCCCTAGCCAGCAATTGGGGAAAGCTGCTGTGCTGTAGCAGTCCCAGGGTTCAAGGTGTTTTACAAATACGTTTAATTACTCTACGTGGGAGCTGCCCGTAAAGACTGTTCAGAAACTGCAGCTTATGCAAAATGCAGCAGCCAGATTAGTAACTGGGACCAGAAGGTCTGAGCATATAAGACCAATCCTGGCCCACTTGCATTGGCTGCCTGTATGTTTCCAAGCCCGATTCAAGGTGCTGGTTTTAACCTATAAAGCCTTACATGGTTTGGGACTGCAATACCTAATGAAAAGCCTCTCCCAACCTGAACATACCTGGACACTATGATCAACATCTCAGGCCTTCCTCTGAGTGCCACCTCCAAGGAAGGTGGCTTGGAAGGTGGCAACAAGGGAGAGGGCCTTCTCAGTGGTGCCCTCCCTCTGGAATTAGCTCCCCACTGAAGCTCGCCTAGCACCAACACTGTCATCTTTTTGGCACCAGGTAAAGACCGCCCTCTACTCCCAGGCATTTAATGGCATATGATGAGGCATCTATGTCTGCTGATTTGAACAGATCAATTAGGGAAAATATTTTCTACTTAAATGGTTTTTACCTGCTTATATTGTTTTACTTCTTTGTGTTAAAATTTTTTAGACTCTTTTTATCACATTATTTTTGTAATGCTGGTGTATTTTTTATGAATTGTTGTAAGCTGCCCAGAGAGCTTCAGCTATGGGACAGTATAGAAATGAAGTAAGTTGTTATTGTAGCAACAAATATAAAATTGTTTAGACTTGTGATTTGACCAAGGCTGACCAGTATCCATCAGACAGGCTTCAGTGGGCTTTCAGACTGGGATACTCACAGTGCTAACACTAGGTTTGATGGTTACAGTTATTATTTGCAATGGCTGCTGGTCAAAATGGGAATCAACAGCTGTGTCAAGATTCGTCAGCTAGTTGTATTAGGGTTCTGTGTACATTCCAGAGTATTGTGAGGGCTGCCTGTAAAGGTCTGACCCTCCCACTCCTCCTTAGCCTTCTCAGGTTGTGTGAACACTGTGATCTGGAAGTAAAGTACATGCAGTACATGAAGGCTTCTGTGCCAACATGCAAGTGATGACAATCTCCTTGGAATTAGTAGTGTACTTGTCCTTGACAAGCTCAAAACTCGCACAATCTTACCTGGTTTAGCCAGAGAAACAGTGAGAAGGGGTTCTTGGTGTGAGGAGTCAACTCTAGCCAGGACCAACCTTGTTTGTCCACTTGAAGCACCAAATTAGGTGATGGTCCCTAAACTGAGTTGCACACAGCATAATCCTGGTTGCTAAAACAATGCTTATCTGTCTGTGCCACTCATACCACTTTGGCATAAATTCCCATTTCTCTCCATTCTCTCCCTCAATTCTCCTGCTGTGTGTTTTGAATTCTCTGCATTGTCACTGCTCATTTACAAAGGAGCTTCTTCAGCAGCAACCCTTTAGAAGTCCCATCCCTTCTGGTCTCACAGAGCACTGCTCTTATATCTTAGAGAGTAGTTGTACCCTTTACTGTGTATTCATCCAAAGTGCTTTGAGAGAGGTCATCACCTGCTTGAGATGATAAGGTTATCACCTCCCTCCAGTTGACTTGCTTCATGTTATATCAACAAAGAGTCTTGTGGCATGTTAATTCTAAAAATGTATTATGGCATAAGCTTTTGTGGACTACAGCCCACCATCAGATACATGAAGCATTATCCTGAGCTCCATGTGTGCGTGTTTGTCTGTGTGTATATATTTGTGCGCACATGCGCATGTGCGCGCACACACACACAGATAGTGGGCATGGGATGGGGAATGGCAAACAGTGAGATCAGTGGGAACTGAAATGCAAATACAGTGCAGATAGTGTCAATTACCTTATTTACAATGGCCATACATAAAACAGTTTTTGGATGATAACACAGACTTCTTTCCACTAGAGAGCTGATATACGCCAGCATTGCACTCTGTCCAAGGAGCTCTGTGTAATTGAAGTCTGAAGTGCAAGTCTCAGGAGCAGGATGAGGTCCACAGGAAGACAAGGAAAGAGGTAAAGGACTGAAACTGGGTAAGGAGACTAATCAGAGTGACAAGTACTAGAAGAATGAGGCCAGGTGAAGCCAGTGGTGTAGTGAATGGGAACACATCATTGGGACTTTTTTTAGTGCAGGACTGCTGACATCATTGGCCACAGTGCCAGGGACATTGATGAACCCTGTTTGTTTATTTTACATCTTTCCACCAAAAGATGGCAAGGTGGCCCCTTGCTCTGGCAAATGAATGAAGTGATAATGAGCCTTTCAGGTGTTATTTTTGACAGATTAGTACAGAGGAAGTCAGAGAATGTGGAAAATAATCTAGCAGAGGCTAGAGACTTCTTCCCTTTTCTTTGATGGAGTTCCTACTTCACTGTAGCGGTTTAAACTAATTTAAACATAAGCTGGCTGAAGATCTTTTGTTCAAGCGTAATATGTTTTACAACTTAACCCTTTACAGTCAGAAGTAATCACCGCTGAATTCAGTGGAGCTTAACTATACATATGACTGCAGTCATGCCCTGCAAGCATAATTGTGAGCTTTTATTAGTGGTTTATTTGTCACCTCATTTTGACATTTTGACTAATATAACTTTGCTTGTCACAGTACTGTAGTGATAAGCAAAACTGAAGGTTGAATACAAACTTGGTCATGCTTGGGGTAGACTAGGGGTGTACGAAACACCAGTCCGCCGGGGGGGTCTGCAGGGGGGAGGCGATCTGTCCTTCCCCCCGGAATCCTTCCTGGCTGGCTCCGCTTCACAGCAAGTCCGCAGAGCCGCCGGCTGGGCCCGTCCGCAGCTGGACTTCCGGTCGCTGCCACGCAAATGGCATCCGGCATAGCCTATCTTTACATAGCCTATCATGGCAAAAGGCAGGGACACAAATGGCATAGCGGATGCTATTTGCGTCCCTGCTCTTTGCCGTGATAGGCTATGTAAAGATTTACGTAGCCTATCACGGCAAAAGGCAGGGACGCAAATGGCATAGCAGATGCTATTTGCATCCCTGCTCTTTGCTGTGATAGGCTACGTAAATCTTTACGTAGCCTATCACGGCAAAGAGCAGGGACGCAGATAGCATCTGCTATGCCATTTGTGTCCCTGCCTTTTGCTGTGATAGGCTACGTAAAGATAGGCTATGCCACTACGGCGGATGCCATTTGCGTCTGAAGACAGGCAGCAGTGGCTGGCAGTGGCTGGACAGCGGCAGGTAGGATCCGGACAGCGTGGATTCCCCTGAGTGGCGGAGGTGAGTCTTTCGTTCCGCCGCAGACTCCAGGGGGCTGGATTCTTAGAATCCGGCCTCATTGGAGTCCGTGGTGGAATTATCCGCCATCCCTAGGGTAGACCCAGTGGAATCAATAGGACTTAAGTTAGCCATGACTAACTTGTCCTATTGATTTTAATGAGTCTTTTCTAAGCATGACTAAGTGTGGATCCAACCAACCCAATGCCTGCTCAACCTTTCCATGACATGCAGCTATTAAAATGAATGGAAGATGGTCCCATTGGGAATCCTTCAATTTCTGAGCATGCGTAAAACTTTGTTTGCTGTGCTACAGTACATCTGTGGTGACATGGTAACTCTAGGTGGCTGCCCATGTGTAGGCACATCTGATTCTCTTCTCAGAGAGAGAACTATCCAGGCCATGTACAACCAAAGTGGGAGAAACCTAGGGTGCTTCCAGATGGACAGCTGCTAGTGCTACCAATAACAAGATGTAGTGCAGCTATTTTCTTCTGTAAGAGTTTTCCTGCGATAAGAAAAAAGGTGGAAGAAACGGTGGGAAAACATGGTAGGGCTACAAGTGGAAGATGATGTGATGGGACTCCCCCATGACATTCCATGAGTGCGGCAGAACATTATAAAAGTCTCGTCTGGAAGCACCCTTATCCTAAAGACAGGGGTTGCAGTCCTTGGCTTGGAATCAGATTTATGCTAGATTAATTGCACTGGTGGAAGTGGATTTCTCCACCCTCTCCTTCCCACAGCAGCCCCTCCAGCCCTCTGAAAATGCTACACAGAGAGTCAGAAGACACTGCTGAATGGGGGAAGCTGTGGTGTCTGGGGGAGGGGAGGATCCCCCAAAATCAGATAGAGAACTTTCCACAAGCAGAGACCTTCCTCTCTCAAAAGGTCCCTTCCTCTCATGGAAGACAGAACTTGGATCCAACCGCATCTATCTTGTTGCAAACAAGAAAGATCCCTCAAAAATAAAACATTTAAACAGAGTGTGATGTGTGGATTTGCTAGGCTTGAGTTCATGTGGTTGATTTCCGTCGTCGTCGTCGTCGTCGTCATCATCATTGCGACTAGACAATATTCACCCTGTTTTTATTTTTGACTGCTATTTTCATATGTAAATAAATGATCCATTAGAAAATACTGTTTCATTGTGTTCAATGAGAAGAGGTTGACGGCATTTTACAAAACCTCAGGCTACTGTCCTGTAGAAGCAGTTTCATAATATTGTTGCGGTTGTTCCTCTTTGGAAAGACCAACTGCCCTCAAATTTAAACTGGTCTCCTGTATTGTAACATGTTGTATTAACAGCAGATTCATTTATTTCCTAATTAACAAAAAAGTGTGCTTTTTATTTAAGCCATCTGGCTGGAGAGCATGTTGTTTAACTGCTTGCTTTTACAGATTGGAGCTACACAGGGAAAAAAGATGTCTCGGCTCTTGTTTTGGCTTGTGTCTGGGTTAATGTCGTAGGTGCATTAACGTGCATGCTTGTCACTGCAGCCTTCATTCCTCATTGACTGTAAAAAACAAAAAAAGTGAGCTCAGATATTTCTTTTTATTAACCAAATGGGTTTAGTATTGACAGTCTGCTTCATGCCACTCAATCAATTACAATTCAGACCTGCCATTCTCTCTTCACATCAACAAAATAATCCAGACAGAGCCAAGCTCTTTAAATGACCCTCCCTTGTAGGGGCTTGCCAAGGATTTTAAAATAGACCAGTGATTGTCTCTTGGCACATCTTAGAGACATAGTACTTGTGTGGGTTCTTTGCTATAACATAGGAGGTCTGCTGCTTTTTTTGGATCCTTTTCCTGATTACCTCTCTGTCCTACCCTTCTGTTTTGGACTTCACATGTAGCTTTCTCTGGCTTTACGCAGCTCTGCTCTAGCACCTCTGCATCACACCCACAAATGGAACTCTAGCTGGTACCTGACTTTTCTGTTCTCTGTGCAATGTTCCCTTTTCACCATAGGGAAACTGCAGGCACCCCTACCATATAATTGGACTATAAAATAATTATACTTTTCAACTTACATGCTGTTCTGCTTTCCCTTAATACCCAAAATTAAGACCCCGGATGTGTTTGAACACATTCATCTAAAAGAATGATCTCCTAGCCTCTAATAATGTCGTTTATAGAGTCTTCTACTCCTGACCTAAAGGAATATATGAAAAAGAATATAGAAAAGATGCTACCTCATCTTTCAGGCCAGTCTTCACCCAGGGCATGAACCTTGATAAGGTCATGCAAGTGGATAACTTCCATAACTAAAATAGTAGCAGAGCGAGCTGAATTCTTTCCCATAAGCTAAAATCTGCGAGTGATATATTCCAGAATCTGTCTCAGAAAACAGTGTTGGCCCCTAAATTGTCTGTCTGTCACAGTAGTTAATCTTTACATCTGCAGGCGGATGTGAGAGTAGGATGACTCTAGAATCAAGTGGCAAGCACATCTTTTACATGCACAAGGTCCTCAGTTCAATATCTGGCATCTTCATGCAGGGCTTGGGTAGACTCCTCTCTAACAACCCTGGAGAGCCACTGCCAGTCTGTAAAGTCAGTCCTGAGCTAGATGGATCATTGGCCTGGCTTGGTACAAAGAAGTGTCCGATCATCTGTTAGAATGACTGTAGAGAGTGCTTTCCCTCCCCTCAGATGACTGCATGGAGGTATTGTTTATGGGCAATCTGGATCCGAAACACACTTTTCCTTCCTATGATTGAAGGGCCAGCCTAAACATGACAGGGACAGAAATGTATTTCATTTCGTGTTTTTGCCCTATTCACGTTTCTCCTTAAGGGCTGTTCCAAACTCATAAAGATGATTCATTCATGATAGAACTATACATTCAAAGAGTAAAGCTTGGAAGAGACAAGTTGTATTACTATCTCTTAACCTGAAGCGCTCCCATCTCCCTCCTCTTTTCCGCATTCATTCTGGCCTAGTGTTATATCAGCACAGAGGTCATCACTAACCATTGTCGGCTTTTAATTAAAGTTTGCTGCACCCCTTCAAACCATGGTTTCAAGCACTAATTTTTTAAGAGATCAGGAAATGTTGTGTCTGTACTGGAACTAAGAATTGCAAGTAATGTCATGCATTTATTAAAATGCCATGTCATTCAGTATGTCATGCATATTTAATACTGACTATAGATGTTTATTTAACATTTGAAATATGTATTAAGGACGCAATCCTATGCATGTTTGGACAGAAAAAGTCCTACGACTCCCAGCATGCCCCAGCCAGCATAGCTGGGAGTTGTAGGACTTTTTCTGTCTAAACACACATAGGATTGTGCCTTAAACTGCTGATATTTGATTGCCAGTGCTGGTGGCCTAGAGGCAGGGAGATGGTTCAGCAGAGAGGCAGGGAGGTGGGTGGCTCAGCCTGGAACCAGGCTGGGCGTTTCAACAAGGAATCAAGTAGAGAAACCATCTATGAGCAGCTCAGCCTGAACCTGAGTGATAAGTTATTCGGACTAAAGAGCTAGTGTCCACTGTTTTATAGGGCTAGAGATATCTTATTGGCTCCTTCCATTACCTTCTCTCCGCTGCTACGAACTGCCACTTTGAGGCAGGGAATACATAGCCCTAACCTGTTGCCAGACTTCCTGATTCCAAAACTGCAGCAGCTTCTACCAGAAAGCACTGAAAATGAGGGTTTGAGTGATTCTTGTTATGCTTCCAGTGGGGATGAACTCTCTCTCCATGCAAATTCCTCCAAAGCACAGAGGAAGCATACCCATGTGTTTCCTCTTTTGGTGCCACTCCATAACATGGCATCCACCTAGGGATGTCAGAGAATTCCGCCACAGATCTCAGTGAAGCCGAATGCCAGTGCATTCGGCCCCCCGAAACCCATGGCTGAACGAAGCCTCCCTCCCCACCACCCCATGAAAGGCACATGAAACGGAGCACTTAACTGGTGCCATTCGCTTCCACATTTAGGCTGTGATAGGCTATGTAAATACTTACGTAGCCTATCACGGCTAATGCAGGGGCGCCATTTACATCCTGCGGAGGCCATGATAGGCTATTTACGTAGCCTATTGTGTCAAAAAAAGGGAACGCAAATGGTGGCCGCCATAGCCGCCACCATTTGCGTTCCTGTTTTTTTTTTGCCATGATAGGCTACGTAACTATTTACATAGCCTATCACGGCAAAAAAAAAACAACGGGCGCAAATGGCATAGCGGCCGCCATTAGCGCCCCTGTCTTTCGCCGTGATAGACTACGTAAATATTTACGTAGCCTATCACGGCCAAAAACATGAATGCAAATGGCGGCCGCTGTAGCTGCCGCCATTTGCGTCCGCAGGCGCCAGACACCTGCGAATGCACCCGGCAAGTGGCTCTGCGGAGTTGTCACGGAGCAGAGCCAGCCGGGTTAGGATTTCGGGGGGAGGTGTGGAGCGCCTCCCCCCCACCGTGAATCACCCCTGCAAAAAGATAAGTGACTTTCGTACATCCCTACATCCACCCAGTGAATCACTCAGAAACCTAATTGGTATTGTTTGTTGTTGACTATTGCCTTGCAGTTCCTGTTGAAAATGCAGTGCTTCTACCCTCCTTCACTTTGTTTTATTTCCCAGATGTGTGTGTGTGTGTCTGTGTGTGTGTGTGTCTGTGTGTATATTCCTGTAGGATTGTTCTTGTGGAATAATTTCCATGGGGTAGTCTGTGCTATGTGACGTTTACTGTAAATCTTCCTTGCAGCCTGTGGATTTCTGCACAAATTTGCCTAGGGGTGGTCTTGTCCTATTTTCCTCTTAGATGGGTTTGGCATTTACAAAGCTTGGGAGATGATGCTTCCGAATTTTCCAGTCTGAAGAGCTCAAGCCAAAACAGCAGGGAGGACAGCAAACCTGCTTGTTGTTTGGCTTAAGGCAGCTGGTTCTGGTTTTCCTTTGACCTGGAGGAATGGCATAATTCCTGGGGTTTGATGTGGAAAGCAGTAGGGGCAAAAGAGAAGGAATGCTTTTTAGCAGAGTTAGTATAATCTTGGTTGCTTTGAAAGTCTGGCTTGAAAACCCTAATTTGTTGGTATTCATACTCACCTTCCTCTCTACTACAAACTGAGTAGACTCCCTATCTACCTATTTAGAATCCAGTTTTTATTCCTCATAGATTGGTCTTCCTTATAGTATGTAAGTCAGAGCCCTAGAGCTTTTCTAGATGAGGCTTTTATTGTGTAATCGCCTTTCTTTACTCATGGTTGTTTACAGGTGCTTTAAACAAAGCTCCTGTGTTTTCAAAGCACTTTTGTGGGGGAGTTGGAGATGCGGAAAACCTGGTATTTTTTGGCAGCGTAAAACCAAGTACAACTCTTGTCTGGTGTAATAGTTGCATTATTTCACCATACCACAGCAGCACCTAGAGGTTCAGTTATCTCCTCCGATGTACATGTATAGGAATGGATGGGAGAAACTTGGTCATCCCCCTTATAGCACATTTACTGCACTTTTGGGGGCCTGTGGGCACATTTGGCAATTTGAGAAACTGTCCTGGGCACCACCACAAAATAGCCTGTTGTAGATGAACGCATTGGTCTGCAGCCACCTGCCATATTTGTTTCCTAAGCATGTCTCTGAGCCCCACATGTAGCCCAGAGGGTTTCACGGGGAAAGAAGATGAGAGCAGCTAGAGGGCCACACTTTGATTTGAAGTGATCCCAGGTGTCAGTAAGAAACGTTGTCATTTAAAAGAAATAAGAATAAGAAGTAGGGCGCCTCAGCAGGCACCAAGAAAAGTGCCCAAGCCACTGGGGCCTGCGGATGCAGCGTTGTCCACCCCACCTTACAGTTTAATTACGAGAAAAACTACAACCATTATTTGTGAAAAATAATGGGCAGCAGTCAACCAATGTAACACAAAGAAGAGCAAGAACTCTCTTCAGGTTTTTGATTTCCCTGTGTGGGAGCTGGGGAGAAGCACAGGAGTGATTTTCAAATGTCTAACAAGACTGACTTAAAAAGACAGAAACACCAGTTTAGCATTGTATCAATGATAATAGATTCCATTGGACAATACTACCTTACAGTGAAAATAGATGGAGAATACACAGGTTGCTCCATAGAGCCTAGCTTGCCCTTTAAAAAAAAGAAGAGGTTTGAAGAAAAAAAACTCTTGATGAGTGACTATCAGGAATGTTTTAAGGACATCTGACATCAGGCTTTAAGAAATCTGATTTCAGTATCACTATGATAAACCTTAGGAATTCTACCCAGATTTAGAAAAATGACTGTGATTCATTGATTCACTTAAAAAGACCAATCTGAGGAAAATCGAATCATTCAAAATGTGGATATACCAACACATGCTGAAAATACCGTGGACTCATGAAGTAACACATGAGAACGTACTATAAAGAGTAAACAAACAAACAGAATTGGTAAAGACCATCAAAAGTAGAAAGTTACAATACTTCCGTCATATTATCCAAGGCAAAAAATACGCCATACTCCAAATTGTTATGCAAGGGAAAATGGAAGAAAAAAGATGAATAGAAAGAAGACGAACATCATGGTTAAAGAATCTGAGGGAATGGTTCAGCTGTACTTCTGTACAACTGTTCAGAGCAGCGGTGTCAAAAACAAAAATAGCTGTAGTGATAGCTAACATCCGACAGGGGATGGTACCTTAAGAAGAAGATTCATTGAGGTGCTGTAACTCTAAGCGAATAGTTCAAGCAGAAACTTATGTGCAACATAAATGGGAGAGTTAAAATTGTTAGTTCTAAGAAACAATTTTTCTGGACCAGTTTTCTGGGTATTACGCAATATGAGGAGTCATACTTGTTTTTGTTGACAGCTTCTTCCCAAATCATTCAGTCTGAATGGAAAGTTCTTCCTAGAAATGCCTATCTTAAAAAGTTTGGAGATAAATTTTTGTACCTTTATTTGATCACTGTTGTTGCTGTATTTTTTTCCTAGAAAACAAAACAAAGTTTGTTTCATTGTGTTGGGGTCTTTCTGTTTTGGTTTGTTAATGCTTGTGTTTGACTGGCCATATGTTTTATATTAACTTGATTATTTGGATAGAAGGATACATATAACAGTCTAAAATGTTAGTGCAGGTGCAGGTTTGCAATTGTTGGATTTCATCTTTCAAGATGCATTTTGAGGCTGACTAAAGTTGCACGACCTGTAGGTAAAAAATGGTGTATTGTTACATCACCCAGACAGATTGGGTTTCTGCATTTGGATGACATATCTCTAAAGTTCTCAGCAGATGGGTATTGCAGGAGGTTAGGAAGGATTGAACAGTTTGACAAACAAAGCCTTGGAGAACCTCGTCTGGAATTTTAGAGAGGGTTTTCCAGCTAGACTTAGTCATTTTCTCCCCAAATGTCTTGGCATGGCTGATCACTTGAGGGTGACATATGGTAGGAACACGCTCTGAGGGACAAGCCTCCCGGATGGCAAACAGCACCATGCAAAACAGACAGATGGTGGCTTATTCAACCTTGGAAAGTCATTTAATCCTACATACTGGCAAGGCTTGAGTGTAGAGAGAGACAGATACACAACCCTAATGGAATGTGAAGCAAAGATATGAGGAGTTTGCTCGTGGATTGCCTAGTACTGTGACTGCAGTAGTGTTGAGCTGATATAGTTGAACACAATGATTTGTGAAATATTATGATTCTGATTGTTTTGAAAAATACAATAGAATAAAGAGAATTGAGTAAAATGTTCACCTGTTCCTTCAACTAAAATTAAAAGGTCATATTTGAAAAGCCACTGGCACTAAGTTCTTACCAAGTACAATAATGTGAGTTGTTGATTTAGCTGAAACTTTGCTTAGGTGAGGATGCATTTCTCTTTCAGAGTCTGCCTACATTTTCAAAGTGTGTTATTCAATTATCATTTTTTCTCTCACAATCCATCAGCTTTTATTACATTTTTCTTTGCATAATACATAAGAAAATAAATGGCATAACATAATGCAGACATTAAATTTCAAAATTTAAAATTAAAATTAAAATTAAGGTTGATTAAAGGTGCGATCTTATGCATATTTAGACAGAAAAAAGTGCTCTAACTCCCAGCATTCCCCAACCAGCACTGATGGCTGGCGAATGCTGGAAGTTGTAGGACCTAAACATGCATAGGATTGTGCCCTAAATCAGACAGTTGTTAGAAAATATGGTCTCTTTTGTAAACTCTTATGATTATTGAAGGGATGCTTTAGAGAACAGAATCCTCCTGTGCAGAAAAACTGGCCTTTCTTGTGAATATCCAGTAGGAAACTGACTTCTGAGTCTTCTTCGAAGTGTATCTTGATGACTTCTGCTGAGATTGCTGCAGAGCTTGATCAAAATTTGTTGATGTAACATCCTTGGAAATATTGTGCACAGATTTTTTCTCCTCTGTGTTCTTTTTACAGAATACTTGCTATTGCACGCTCAGCTCCAGGGCACTGATTTCCCAGTTGAACTGGTTTGAAAGGTATACTGTGGCTCTCCTGTGTCCATCTTGGTGAGTAGAATTCAATATGTCCTCTCCACACATTACTTACTACTGAAACAGTAACCTTGCACTTTTGTTTCTGTTTCTCCCTTTCTCCTGTCTTCCAGAGTGTCATTTCTCCCAAAACATTTATAGATCAGAAATATAGATCAGGGTATTACAATGAAGATATGACACACCATTTCTTATATTTAAAACTATAAGTTCAAAGTAAGTTTCTGGTTATATGGAGCTCAGTTAAATCAAGAATGAAAGTTTCTTAAAAGCCTTTACTGTGGATTTTATTTAATATTCTGGGTCGGATCTACATGGGGCTTTTATGCCAGTTCTACTGTGCCCTGAAGTTGATAATGTCAGATGACGCATGCCCTTCTCTGTAGCCAGCATGCTGTTTCAAGCTCTAAAATCTGATGTTTCTGAAACTGCATTCCTGACAGATTGTCCTGTCGCTGGCTGAATCTACACATAGCAGTTATACCGTTATCATACCATTATCATAACTATGGGTACACATGACACCAATGGGCACCAATAGTTATGATAATGGTATGATAACAGTATAACTGCTATGTGTAGATTCAGCCGCTCTGCTTTCATGACACTTTCAGGGTCTGTGTGAGCTGAAATGCAATGCTCATTGGCAGAAGCGAAAGGGTGTGGTGTAGGAGTGGGGAGAGCAGAATCATGTCTACCCAGAAGTAACTTCAAATTGCACTTTGCCAAGTACAGGAGCAGAGGAGTCAGGAGAATTCCTCTGCCTGTTGTTATAATATTCATTGTGTGTGGGAGAGGGAAGGGGGAGTGGTGGAGAGCAAGCCTCAAACCTGCCATTTTAAAACTACGCATCCCTACTTGGAAGTAACTTATCGTCTTTTGCAATTCACTGCCTACAGGGGGGGTGGGGGTGGCAGAAGAGTGTTGTAGACGAAGCCTCAAGCAGCGGGAGAGGGAGGAATGGAAGGAGTTAACCTTCTGCTTCTCCCTATCTTCACACTTTCGAATATGAATGGGGCCGTTTCTCTCCTTTCTCCCTTCTAATTTCTTTGCCTCAAGGAACAACAAGCTGGCATGGATAACCATGTCTACTCAGAAGTAAACTATTTTTTTTGCAAAGAAACTTACTTCTGAGAAACTCAGCAGGTAGCTTTTGGGTTCCGTATGTAAAGCATCGTAGATTTACACTAATTCCTGCAATATCCTCCCCCTCCCCCCTTCCTGATTCTCAGGTATGCAGAGCTTAATTGATTTTAAGAGCTGATGGCCCCTAAATGATTCCTAATCTCATCAGGGCTATTATTATTATTATTATTATTATTATTATTAGCACTGCTGCTGCTCAGTCATTCACAATACCGCTGTTCTGGAAGAGTGGTGTTGTGCACCTTTGCATTACTTCACCTGGGCTTAGGGGCGCTGCTACAACCAGAGGGAGAGAGAGGGGTGAGAGGGAGGATGTTTGCATGTCTACTCAGAAGTAACTCCTCCATTGCAAGCAAGTGAGGGGGCGGGGAAGCCTGTTGATTCAAAGCTGCATGGGGTGGCCGGGGGAAGCAGAGGGCTAAAAAATGGAGATACACAAGTATGCAGAGCTTTATTGATTTTAAGAGCTGATGGGTCAAATGTTTGCATATATGAGCTCAAAAAACAATCATCCCCCAACCTCCTCCGCCTAATCTCATTCATTTCACTTGACTGAACACAGAAAGGAGAGCAGGGGCAGAAGTAACTTGGTGTCTTCTATTGACTTAACAATGCACAGGAGTGCAGCAAGCTGGGGTGGGGGGCAAGTCTGTCTGTCTGCACGTCCACAGCAATTTAATCAAAGTATTTAATTCACCCCGACTTCCCTGGAGAGAGGGGGGCAGGTGAGGGGAGGTGTTTTCTAAAGTGCCTACTCAGAAATAAGTCATGCATGCTCATTGCACTTGACTGAGCAATTTCATTTACAGAGGGGAAGGAGAGGGGGTGGCCAGCGGGAACATGGACAGGGCAGGGGACAAGCCTCTCTCATTCGCTGAGCAGCATTTCTGCAGTTGATGACGTTCACTTCAATTGGCCAGACTCCACCCAACTCCAAAGTAAGGCAGTTTAAAGTGCATTTGTGTGACTTGTGAAAGTAGTTTTTTAGGTGGTGAATACTCTGCTTTTCTTGCTCTGTGTGCTGCTGAACCAAAGCCAATTTCATGAAAATCTGGATAAAACCAGAAAGCAATTCTCATTCTGTTTCTGTGTAGATTGGGCCCTGGTTTACATCAAGCATTCTAAAGTTAGATACCATACTAGAAATGAGCAACTACATACTCCGAGGAAATTCTTTAAAAATAATCTGCAGATGGCATCTAACAACTTTATTACTGAGTAAAATTTATACTACTGTAAGGCCCAAGTGTTGGCATAATTGTACAGATGTTGGATTTTTATAATCTTTGGTGGAAAAGTGACATAATCCAGAAATTTTGGCAAACTGTCTTTGAAGAACGTAAAAAGTTTATAAAATTCCAATTGCAGCTTGACCTCAAATTGGCCCTGCTTTCCCTGTTTATGGGGGGGAAATAACGATACCCCATTTAAGAAGCAGTACCTTAGATCTTTGGTATGGATGCCTGTGGACAGTCATCCTAGCAGAAAGACTCACTAGCCAAATTCAAGTACTTGGGAAACAACACTTTTACTAGCTCTTAGTTCTGCTTCCTAAACTATGTAAGAAGTGAAGCAAAACATTTATTCACCCACCAAATACACATGGTACTCTCTGAAAATACTCTTTTAGATGAATGAACTTGATCTACATTCAATCATCAGTGAAACGTATATTGTCTCTTTGCTGTAAATTGCCCCTGTTATTTGTCAGTTTATTTGTGTATGTATTATTCTTAAAACCTAATTAAAATAAATTGTAAAAATTAGCAGCTAGAAATAAAATACAGAAATTGTATAACAACAAAGCTTATTAAAGTTATCAGCTTGGCCAGGGGTTTTCATAGTTAAGAGAATTACAGGTGTTTAATGTTACCCTGGGGAGGTCACTCTTGTCTGGGTTCAAAAGTGACTGATAGCCATTTCCTTGTCCAGACTTCAAAGTCAAACTTGGTAAATGAGGTTTTTTAAATCTGTTTGGAAAAAACACAGAATGGTTTTTGAGGTTTGGTACTACCTTGCAGTTTCTTCTATAACCATCAACCATGTATTCCCAAATAAGGAAGTAACAGTCTTGTTACCAATGTGATTATGGTCTGTCTTGTCATTAATGCCTATGGCTTGATCTATCTTGTAGCTTTGTGTCTGGTATTCCATCCACAAAAACATAATCTCACTGTTGACTATAGCTCAAGCAATAGTTTGATGAAAGAGCTATGATCTCTAAGGTAGGGTACCATCTGAAACAAACTGTTGCATGGTGACACATTTTGGGCCTCCATTTTAGGAAACTGCTGTTTCTCTATAGCAAAGCCAGAGTATAATTACCAAGCACAACTATGCTTAAGCATCTCAAAGTAGCTGAAATGTTTGTCCAGGCACCGCTATTCCACTATTCCACTAGTGTCATATATGACAATCAGGACTCCCTTTTATTTCGGGCACAATCTTATGGACTCTGCCCTTGCTCCTGGGAAGCCCCTGAACTCGGGGCTTCTGAGATTTCTGTGCCCTGCCAGGCTGAAGCTGGCAGGGCAGCAGGAGGGGCAGAAGTGACTTTTGCCTCCCCACAATCTGATCTCCTATATTTTCGCTAGATGGGCTTTTCAGCCTGCCAAGTGAGGGTGCTTCGGAGGGAGAGGGAGGGAGGCTGGAGGAGGTTCAGGATAACTTGTATTGTGGTCTCTCTGGTCTCCTCCCCCCCCTGCCCACCAGAATGCCCCCTTTTCTCCTCCAAGGATGCTTTAGTGACTTCAGAGAAGCAGCCAGTACAGTTCTTTCCATGCTGGCTCCAAAGGGGGAGGGGTTTGGGGTCGGAGCTCTGACTCCCCCTTCCGAGGTTGGAGTGCTGTCTCCCACTTTGGAGGGGTTTCCTGAGCCACCCGGTCCCTAGGGCACTCGTCCAGGAACCTTAGGATTGCTCTCTTAGTTGTTGGCAATACATTCCTTTTACGAAAATCCAATATCTCCAGCAAATTCTATTTGATATTGATATACATGTCTGTGCTAAACTAATTTCCTGGGAAGCAAATTCTCAGTCCAGTTAAGTTTACTGACAAATAAGTATGTTTATGATTGAAGTCTTAAGAGAAATAAATTAATTATTAAGAAGCCTAAACTGTTAAGAGAGCACAGTAAACATACACCTTTCAGTGAGATCCTGTGTGTATTGCTTAAATTCAAAAAGTTGAGTTTCCATTTAAGGCACTTGAAGAAAGTGGTCAGAGTTTTGAAAAGCTCTGGGTACTGAGCAATTTTTTTAAAAAATCCAGTTATTTTAATTAAGGTGAGAAACAAGGCTAAAAATGAGGTAGCAAGAAAGTAAGGAAACTGAAAACCCGGTCTCTTGTTTCTGTAGTTAGCTTATGTAGTATAGGGTGGGCACAGTATATAGCCAAATAATACCCTTTCACAAAATGATGGGCAGATTTCTATGTTCCTGGAGGCAAATTCAAAGAACCTTAACATTAACAGTATTTGGGCCAGCTTTCCTTAGTAAAAAATGGAAAACAATCACAGGACACGAAAGCAAAATATCTTCAGCCGTGTGTGTGTATATATAAAGTACTGTGCAAAAGTCTTAGGCCACCATTAAATTTGTTGTTTTTGCAATGGTATAATGACCATATATAATTATTTCTCAGTCTCTTCATTAGAATACAACCAGAAAATACAGGAAATTTGTATGCAGTATTCAGCAATAGAAAAAAAATCAGAAAAAACAGCCTCCATAGGGTAAAGTGGCAAGTATTTAGTGTGACCTCCCCTTACACTAGAGTAACAGCAGGCGCCTGGCCAGGAATGGTCTTCATGGAAGGGTAGCAGCCAAGAAACCACTTTTGCGGAAGGGGAACAGGGTGAAAAGGCTAAGATATGCTAAAGCTCACAAAGATTGGAATGAAGATCAGTGGAAAAGAGTATTATGGAGTGATGAATCCAAGTTTGACATTTTGGGGTCCAATCGTCGACAATATGTGAGAAGAAGAGCTGGAGAGAGATGGACGAATGAGTGCTTGCGGCCTTCAGTGAAACATGGTGGAGGGTCTGTCCTGGTTTGGGGCTGCATTTTTGCCAGTGGTGTTGGCGATCTTGTCCGTATTGATGAGATCATGAATGCTGAAAAGTACAGACCGGTTTTAATTCATCATGCCATTCCTTCTGGAAAGCGCCTGATTGGGAATGGTTTCATTTTTCAGCATGATCACGATCCCAAGCACACTGCTAATGCAGTGAAATCATATGTAGCGAGGAAAACAGCTGATAAAACACTGACAGTCATGGACTGGCCTCCAGAGTCCAGACCTGAATATTATAGAGGCAGTATAGGATCACCTGGACAGGGAAATAAATAAAAGACAACCTACATGTAAAGAAGAAATCTGGGAAGTGCTGAAAGAAGCCTGGTATAATATACCAGAAGATTACTTCAGAAAACTTCAGGATAGTCTCTCCCAAAGAGTTCAAGATGTGCTTAGAGCCAAGGGAGGTCACACTAAATACTGACTTTTGCCTGTACATATTTCCTGTATTTTCTGTTTGTATCTTAACACAGAGACCGAAAAATAATTATGGAAGGTCATTAAAACTTTGCTAAAACAACAAAGCTGGTGGTGGCCTAAGACTTTTGCACAGTACTGTATGTCAGAGTGTGATTGGCTGCTTTTCAAAGAGATCTACATAGGCTTTTTTGGACTACTAAATCAAGAGCAAGAGCAACACATTTCAGGAAGAAAGCTTTTAAATTACTATTCTTCTGCAGTAAGGTATGAGTGTCCATGAGAGAGCGCATCATCCATTTCTATTATGTATGTATGTATGTTTTCTTCCTTCCTTCCTTCCTTCCTTCCTTCCTTCCTTCCTTCCTTCCTTCCTTCCATTAATTACATTTATATCCCGTCTTTTTCCCACCTTAAGGAACCCAAGGCGGCTATTCATTTACAATATTTATATGTTGTTCGGTCGTTCAGTCGTGTCCGACTCTTCGTGACCCCATGGACCATAGCATGCCAGGCCTTCCTGTCCTCCGCTCTGTCCCGGAACGTGCTCAAGTCCATATTCATTGTATCGGTGATGTTATCTAGCCATCTCATCCCCTGCCGTCCCCTTCTCCTTTTGCCTTCAGTCTTTCCGAGCATCTCTCTTTTCCAGAGAGTTTTCTCTTCGCATTAGGTGGCCAAAATATTTGAGCTTCAGTTTCAGTATCTGTCCTTCCAATGAGCACTCAGGGTTGATTTCCTTTAGGATGGACTGATTGGACCTCCTTGCAGTCCAGGGGACTCATAAGAGTCTTCTCCAGCACCACAGTTTGAAAGCATAAATTCTTCGGCGCTCAGCCTTCCTTATAGTCCAGCTCTCACAGCCAGACATTACTACTGGGAAAACCATAGCTTTGATTAGATGGACCTTTGTCGGCAAGGTGATGTCTCTGCTTCTTACTATGCTGTCTAGGTTTGCCATAGCTTTCCTCCCAAGGAGCAAGCATCTTTTAATTTCATGGCTACAGTCACTGTCTGCGGTGATCTTGGAGCCCAAGAAAATAAAATCTGCCACTGCTTCCATTTCTTCCCCTTCTATATGCCAGGAAGTGATGGGGTCTGATGCCATGATCTTCGTTTTTTTAATGTTGAATTTCAAACCAGCTTTTGCACTCTCCACTTTCACCCTCAACAAGAGGCTCTTTAGATCCTCTTCGCTTTCTGCCATTAGGGTGGTATCGTCTGCGTATCTGAGGTTGTTGATAATTCTCCTGGCAATCTTAATTCCGACCTGTAATTCATCCAACCCGGTGTTTCTCATGATGTACTCTGCATATAAGTTAAATAAGCAGGGTGACAATATACAGCCTTGTCGTACTCCTTTCCCAATTTTGAACCAATCGGTTGTTCCATGACTGGTTCTCACTGTTGCTTCTTGACCCTCGTACAGGTTTCTCAGTCTCTTTAACAATTTGCCAGTTTGTTGTGTTCCACACAATCAAAGGCTTTAGCGTAGTCAATGAAGCAGAGATGTGCCCTCCCCACACGCCCGACTTGCCTGGCTGCGTGGGGGGGGGCTGTTGCAGGTGGCGGGGGGAGGACAGGACAAGGGTGAAGGCCACTGGCCTTTGCCCCTGGCGTCACCAAGGGGCGGGTCAAGCCGGCCACTATTTGGCTGCGCTGCCCCGCAGCCTCCTCATTCCGGCTATTCCAGCTCCCTCCCTCCCTCCCGCCCTTACTGCAGTGCAGGTTGTTTACTGGTCGCCCTATTTTGGGGGCTGAGTAGGAATTTTGGTTCCTAGCCGCATTGGTCAGGCTTTGGGGGGTTTTGCCTACTTTGCACTGCAGTTCCGATATTGAGCTGCATACGTTAAGCTAGCACCCAACGATACAAACTTCTGGTCACATAGCTGCACCGGCGGCTCCGGGCGGGCTCTCCACTGGGGGAGTGGACAGGTGAGTGTTCGTAGGCACCATTTCAGGTGACTGGTAAGGCCCGAGGCTTTCGGCTCAGGGTTTTGTGGCCCCAGTTGGGAGATACGGCTTACCTTTGAGGCCAACCCTCCTCACCCACTCAGGTTCTGTGGCTCGAGGGGGGGTGACAGGGGAAGGTCTCCCAGCCCAGAACTGGGTATGTCCGATTGGTGGGTGAGGGCGGACGCCTCGCCACAGACAACGAATGCCTCACTCTACACCTGTTATGTTGGTCTTGTTGGAGGTGTGCCTGCCAGTGCTTTCTTCGCAGATTGTAATCTATCAATAAATGTGGCCCTGTTTATCCCAAATTGATTGGTGTTGTCTCGTCATTTCTCCCCTTGTCCACTCGCAAATACATTTTTCTGGAATTCTCTTGCTTTCTCCATGATCCAGCGAATGTTGGCGATTTGATCTCTAGTTCCTCTGCCTCTTTGAAACCCAGCTTGTACTTCCGGTACTTCTCGGTTCACATACTGCTGAAGCCTATCTTGTAGGATTTTGAGCATGACCTTGCTGGCATGTGAAATGATACGGTATTATACGGTCGTTTGAACACTGTTTGGCGTTGCCCTTCTTTGGAACTGGAATGTAAACTGAGCTTTTCCAGTCTTGTGGCCACTGTTGAGTGTTCCAAATTTGTTGGCATATTGAGTGCAGCACTTTAACAGCATCATCTTTTAGGATTTTAAATAGCTCAGCTGAAATACTGTCATCTCCGCTAGCTTTGTTGGTAGTAATGCTCCCTAAGGCCCACTTGACTTCACTCTCGAGGATGTCCGGCTCCAGTTCAGTGACCGCACTATCATGGCTATCAGGGACATCAAGATCTTTCCTGTAGAGTTCTTCTGTGTATTCTTTCCACCTCTTCTTAATCTCATCTGCTTCTGTTAGGTCCCTGCCTTCTTTGTCCTTTATCATGCCCGTCTTTGCACAAAACGTTCCCTTGATATCTCCGATTTTCTTGAAGAGATCTCTAGTCTTTCCCATTCTGTTGTTTTCCTCGATTTCTTTGCATTGTTCATTTAAGAAGGCCTTCTTGTCTCTCCTTGCTATTCTCTAGAACTCTGCATTCAGTTGGATATATCTTCCCCTTTCTCCCTTGCTTTTTGCTTCCCTTCTTTCTTCAGCTACTTGTAAAGCCTCATTAGACAGCCACTTGGCTTTCTTGCATTTCTTTTTCTTAAGGATGGATTTCGTTGCTGCCTCCTGAACAATGTTACGGACTTCCGTCCATAGTTCCTCAGGCACTCTGTCTATCAGGTCTAATCCCTGAAATCTATTCCTCACCTCCTTTGTATATTCATAAGGGATATGATTGAGGTCATACCTGAATGGTTTAGTGGTTTTCCCTACGTTCTTCAATTGAAGCCGAAATTTTGCAAGAAGCAGCTCATGATCTGAGCCACAGTCAGCTCCAGGTCTTGTTTTTACTGACTGTATGGAGCTTCTCCATCTTTGGCTGCAAAGGACATAATCAATCTGATTTCAATATTGACCATCTGGTGATGTCCATGTGTAGAGTCGCCTCTTGTGCTGTTGGAAAATCGTGTTTGCTGTGATCAGCGTATTCTCTTGGCAAAACTCTATTAGCCTTTGTCCTGCTTCATTTTGTACACCAAGGCCATGCTTGCCTGTTATCCCAGTGATTTCTTGACTTCCTTCTTTAGCATTCCAATCCCCTATGATGAAGAGGACATCTTTTTTTGGTGTCAGTTCTAGAAGGTGTTGCAGGTCTTCATAGAACCGATCAACTTCAGCTTCTTCGGCCTCAGTGGTTGGGGCATAGACTTGAATTACTGTGATGTTGAATGGTTTGCCTTGGATTCGTACTGAGATCGTTCTGTCATTTTTGAGATCGTACCCCAGTACTGCTTTTCCCACCCTTTTGTTGACTATGAGTGCTACTTCATTTCTTCTAAGGGATTCTTGCCCACAGTAGTAGATATGATGGTCATCTGAATTAAATTCGCCCATGCTTGTCCATTTTAGTTCATAGATTCCCAAGATGTCGATGTTCAATCTTGCCATCTCATGTTTGACCACCTCCAGCTTACCTTGATTCATTGATCTGACATTCCAGGTTCCTAAACAATATTGTTCTTTACAGCATCGGATTTTCTTTTCACCACCAGACACATCCACAGCTGAGTGTCCTTTCGGCTTTGGCCCAGCCGCTTCACTCTTTCTGGCGCTACTTGGAAATTCCCTCTGCTCTTCCCCAGTAGCATATTGGACACCTTCCGACCTGAGGGGCTCATCTTCCGGCGTCATCTCTTTTAGCCTTGTGATACATTCCATGGGGTTTTCTTGGCAAGAATACTGGAGTGGGTTGCCATTTCCTTCTCCAGTGGACCACATTTTGTCAGAACTCTCTGCCATGACCTGTCCGTCTTGGGTAGCCCTGCATGGCATAGCTTATGGCTTCACTGAGTTGCGCAAGCCCCTTCGCCACAACAAGGCAGTGATCCATGAAGGGGTACAATATTTGTATACTGCTCCATATCTAAAACAGATTTCGGAGCAGTGAACATAAGAAATAAAATAGTAAAAGAATAAGAAGATTAAAACACCATATTAAAAATATGCTTTTAAGAAACAGAATGCCACTAGAAACTGTGGCTGGTCAGTTAAGGAATGCCTCCTGGAACAGTGTTGTTTTCAGGAGGTGCCAGAAACTGATCTCTTTGAAGCTTCGAAGTTCATGCCTCAATTAGAAAAAAAAACATTGCGAAGAAGTCCCGATTCTGCGAGGATAACGCCTTAATTTAAAAAAAAACATCCGGAGTGGGGGATAGGAGGAGGTAAAACTTAATCTCATTTGAAGGGATACAACAACCCCCTGCTCAGTGCAAGAAGCCTGATTCCCAGGCAGTTGCCCATCCAACTACTGACCGGGGCCGACCCCGCTTAGCATCCGAGATCAGACAAGCGCGCACAGGAAAATAGCACAGCGCTTGAGTGTGAACCGAGCTTGCGCATTCGATGAAGCACTGCAACGGGGAAAATGGGTGAGTGTGAATAATCACGTTTTAATGCAAGAGCGTTTAACCCGACGGGACACCGAATTCATTGCAATGGCGGGTGCAATGTAGATTGGCCCCTAGAGCAGATAGAAATTGTTGCTTCCAAAGCACTGTTTCCTTATACAAAATATAGATGGTTATTTTCTTCCAAGTTACCATGATGTATTTCTGATGTTTGATTGAATTGCAAAGCCTTTGATTATCTAGATACTGAAAAGACTAAATTTAAATTATTTTCCATCTACATGGAAGAGACCACCACCAGAGATTGCAAGCTATAAGGTATTGGTGTCCGCTGGAGATTTTCTGAATTGTGTGCTTCTGTGCAGAAACACTCACACACATCTTCTCTCTAAATGACACTTGGTTTTTGAAGAGATTAAAAATTTATTATATAGCAGACTTCCCCATCAGATGGCTTGGACTACAATTCCCAGCATTCCTAAGCACTGGCCATGCTGGTTGAGGCTGATGGGGGTTGAAGTCCAAAACATCTGGAAGACACCAGGTTGGGGGAGGCTGTTATATATTTTCAGCAAGCTGAAAAGCAAGTAAAGTATAAGGTGTGAAAGCTATATCATCAAAATGCAATCCTACATGGACCTAATATGTCAAAACCAAACACTTTTTGTGACTTGCTGTCTAATCCTTTGTATTAGCATTGCCAGGTCATTCCTCCATTTAAAAGGATGCCTACCTTTAATTTTAAATGACTTTTTAAAGACACCAATAGAGGATGCCATTGCTGCAGCTTCCTAGTTGCTTTGCTCAATCCCTCCTCTCTTGCCTGTTGTGGGGGGAAATTAGAGTCCTGATTGCTGCAGCTAAGAGGAGAGGAGTGATGGGAAAAAACCCAGCACAGTAGCAGAGTGGAAGGTAGAGAAGCTGTGTCCTCTGGGAGCATTTAAATGAACAGATACCATTGCCAAGTGAAGACCTGGTAACTCTATTATATTTCAAATTATTTTTCAAAGACACAAACCCGGCAGAAACAGTTTCTGACTCTAGTGTCCAATCGATATGCAGGTGCTGCATCTTTCATTTTGTAGGCATCAGAGGTTTTCAACTTAAAGACTTGCTGCGCAATTCAGTTACCACAACCTCCCCTTGAAATCTTGATTCAAAAGACACGCATTTCCTTGTCTGTGTTCCATGGGATGAAATATCCAAGAGGTGCAGTACTTAGGACAGAAGCCAGCTGTGTGTGAAAATATCTTGTCTGCCTAGAAAACAGGCAAAGGTTTAATAGCTTCTAGAAAAACAAACACAAGTGTGTTTTCTCAGACATTTCTACTGAAATAACAAAGTCTGTATCAAACATATGCTTCAACATGGTTTTCTCCTCATCCCCAGCATCAGCTGAAGACAATATGCACACTAGTCAGAATACACTAGTTAGGTGGTTTGCTTGAAAGATTTGTCTTTTCGTGTAAGTTAGTATTCCTGCCTTTCTCCATAAAGCATGAATAAGATGTTGCTGACTCAAGCAACATTTTTAGTTTCCATTTGTCATACATTATTATCTTTAATGTATTATATGGTAGGGATAGGCAACCTGGTGCTATCCAGATGTTTTGGACTATACCACCCACAGTCCCTGACATTGGCCATGATAGTTGGGAATGATGGGTTTTGTAGTCCAAAATATCTGGAAGGAACAAGGTTGCCTAGCCCTGCTGTATGGTGTTATGGTTGCTGGCTGACCATCTCCTCTAGGTTAATTGCTGGGTAGCAGTCCAAGATGATTGGTTAATGTTTCATTAATGGAAGCCAATGACGGGAGATGTTCTGCTGACATCTGGGAATCTTTTTCATTTCCTTTTCTGTTTGGAATGTGATATGACCAGAGCTTGAAGAAGGCAACATCTTAGTGGGAGGGAACAGAGAAACTGTTAAAGGCAGTTTTACAGTTTGAATTTTAAGAGAATGTAAGAACTGAGAGTTTTCTACCTAGAATAAGCTGGAAACTGGAACATAGAAATCTATACCGAGTCAGGCCATTGGTCCATCTAGCCCAGTATTGTCGACACTGACTGGCAGCAGCTCTCCAGGGCTTTAGGCAGGATTCTTTCCTTGCCCTACCTGGAGATGCAGGGGATCGAACCTGGGACCTTCTGCATGCCAAGCAGGGGCTCTGCCACTGAACCTTGAAGTTGCCCCTGCAAATGAGAAATTATTGCTTGGGGAGCGAGGAGCATGTAACTATGTGACAGCCGGTGTGGTATAGCGAGCACAGGAAAAGCAGCAAATTTGGTATTGGGCACAATATTAACAATCCTGAGCATCAAAGAATTATTGGAGAAGTTGCTAGGGAAAGCTAAATTGAGCCCCTATGTCATATTCTTGAACTAGCAGCCCTGATCGGCTGAGTAGCACTGGCCCTTGAGGACCAGACAGAATTTCCTGTACGCTTATTCCAATTCCAGCTCTGATTTGGGGGTGGGGTGGGGTGGGGGGTGTGTGGGAGGAAGCCATGAAGCCCACAGTCCTTTTCTGACATGCTTGGGGACTGTTTGCCTCTGTCACCGACTGGCCCTCTGTTATCCCTTTGGGTTTTCTTCAGCTTGCAACATGAACAAACCTTGTGGTAGTGAGTTCCATGATCTAGTTGCCCCGAGAAACATCCCTAGGAAGAGGGGGAGAAAACTCTGAAGGAGTTCCAGTATTTCTCTTTTTTTAAAGAATTAGAAGTTTTATGCTTGCAAAACCTTCACTAAGCCCTTTTGGAACTATTTTTTTAGGCACTAACATGAACAGCAACTTACATTCTGCCTTGCTATGTTTCTTTGAACATGAAAAACAGCATAGACATGCTAGTTTAACACCCTCCCCATGCCAAGGTCCATGTAGATATAACACAGAGAGACACTGTTACTTCTGCTGGGATTAAATCTAGACAACTAGACTATGAATACCCAAAGGGGGGCAATTGTCCCTTGATAAGTCATCACCTCCAGATTCCCAGCTTTCACTAAAAATAAAGGCAACTCTAGCCTTTGTAGACTTCGAGATAGAGGCAAAATGTGTGGCAAAATGTGTAGCCACTAGTCTCCCCATTCCTTTTTGAGAAACTAGCCTGAGCCTGCCTTTCAGTGAGAGCCAGTGTGGTGTAGTGGCTAGAGTGTTGGACTGGGAGCCAGGAGATCCGGGTTCTAGTCTCCACTCAGCCATGGAAGCTCACTGGGTGACTTTGGGCCAGCCACACACTCTCAGCCCAACCTACCTCACAAGGTTGTTGTGAGGATAAAATGAAGAGGAGGAGGATAATGTAAGCCACCTTGGGTTCCTTGCAAGAGGAAAAAAGGTGGGATATAAATGCAATAAATAAATAAATAAATAAATAAATTTCAGTAGTTTAGCCGATGAATGAAGTCATAGCAATGATTGACACACCCACTATCTAAAGATGGAACTTCCTGGTTCATTTTCAACCCCCCCTCTGCCCTCCCCACAGTGGGAAGCGATTCCTTCCCCAGGAGAAACAATTCACAAATCCAGGATTTTAGTGTAGCTGTGATTGGGCAGTAGTATGTCTACCCCAAAACAAAAGGTAGCATCAAAGACAGGAGTTCACGATCTTTCTAACTCAGAACTTATTTAAAAAAATGGTTTTCTTTTCTGAGTGTATAAATTACTTTGCCAAATCCAGTGCGTTCAGACAGTCCATCACTGTTATACCCATATTGCAGGAGACTGTGGCTGAGAAACTGTGGGTTACGCTAGCCCTGCAAAGTAGTTCAGTGTTGTTATACCCACTTTCCTGGGGGAGGGGGCAGTTAGTGTATGACAATCCTGCAGGGTAGTATTGTGTGTTTATCTAGTCTCCTGGTGTGCTGAGGTTTTTTTTAGAGAAATGCAGTGGGAAGGAGACTGTAAAGTTGATTGTAGCAGCATTGCAGTTTATTAAGAGCTAGAGGGGGTATGAGTTTTAGTTTGGGTTTCTCTTTCCTCCTGGAGACCTGGATGATGGCTCTCCCTTTCTCTCTTAGTGCACACCTTGGAGCTGGGACAGCATGCCATGCGGCTCCTCAGAAGGTAGTGTTTTCTCATGAATTGGTAGCAATAAATAACTCTATTGTGAAGGTACCTGAGTCTGTTGGGTGTTGCCGGGACAGCATAGCCTAGGGGTGGACTAGAAGTGGAGCTAAGGTCCATTATCGGGATGAAGAGCCAGGGGAAGAATTGATAGTTTCAGCCACAGGTGAAAATAAATTATGCAGATGCCAGGTCTATCCACTGAGAAACAACAGAGAGGTAGACCTGGAATCAAGTTTTTCAGAGGTCAGGAGCTTCTTCACATGGAGCTTTTATCCTGCTATTGAGATTGGCTACTCGTGGAAGTTTCCGGGACCTTTAGATGACGTTGTTAACCTGCAGGGCGTCTCCTGCACTAAATGACCATTCTGTTTTTTAAAAGATCAGAGATAATGAGCTATCAAATTACAGCCTTTGAGTTCCGCTTGAGTTCCCTCATGAAAGAGGAAAAGCCGCAATAAGAGGAGCTAGACCACAGCGCCATCTAGCAGCTGTATAATGAAATGTATGGAAGATTCAGAGAAGAGGGGAAAGGAGGGGGAAAAGAGCGTGTGTAAAGGGAGTCCATTGTGATCCTGCATTTAAAACAGAAGAAGAAAGCCCCGTTTAAATGTGGAATTTTAGGCTGGTGTAGAGATGCTCCAGGTCTACATATCTTGGTAGACCTGGTGCCCAAGCCTTATTACTGTTCAGTCACCAGATCTACCAGAAATTGTACTCCTGTTCTCTGATACTAGCAGGGCTTTTAAAAAAAGAAATGTACAACCAGACACAAATGTTTAGTTCCAGGGAAAAAATGTGTAGTTCCAAAAGAACATTTGTGCAATTCAAAATTTAAGCAGGGCTAAAATTGTATTACTTTAGGTGATGTGAATGGTGGCTGATAATGTGAAAAGTAAAGTGAGTAGTCTAGGCTCAACCCTGATCAAGCGTACACCTTTCTTCTCCCCCTGCCAAAGACTCTTCCCGTAGACTTCACTGCAATTATCTACATACTGTTCACCAGTTTCTGTGATTAAGGAAATCACTAACCTGGGGATCCCTGCCCTGACAAGTCATGTGAACTTGTCAATGTTATGATAAGGGCAGTGATGCTGGAAAATATATAATATGGCATTCTTAAGATTGTTGTACTGTGTTTTTGCATCTTTTATTTCTTGTTCTACGTTTTTTTTTTAATGTCCCTTATGATGCCTCTTGTGTGAAGTTTGAATGTAACACTCCTCTACATTAGTGCTGTCAAATTCCCAGGGTTTTCTGCCAGTCTGTCTAGGCTTTCAAATGTAATGGAATGTAATTCTATGCAACAAAGTGCACACAAAAGGAAAATGCACAGATATGGTGCAGCAGTGCCTGCTATACAAACGAATTACAATCACATACATACCCACTGTGCCACTTTACCCCTCCCCCAGAAAAATTCCTGGAGATGCCCAAGAGCTAGAGTGACCAAGGGTGGTAGAAAGAAATTATGCAATTGCCTTTTTGATATACTTATTTTCTTTACTGGGTTTGGAAAGAGTGCGTAATAAAAACAAAATTTACCCTTGTGTTTCACATCATAAAACAGAGAAAATACTGCATATTGTCGCCCTGCTTATTTAACTTATATGCAGAGTACATCATGAGAAACACTGGGTTGGATGAATCACAGGTTATAATTAAGATTGCCAGGAGAATTATCAACAACCTCAGATACGCAAACGATACCACCCTAATGGCAGAAAGCGAAGAGGATCTAAAGAGCCTCTTGTTGAGGGTGAAAGTGGAGAGTGCAAAAGCTGGTTTGAAACTCAACATTAAAAAAACTTAAGATCATGGCATCAGACCCCATCACTTCCTGTAATATAGAAGGGGAAGAAATGGAAGCAATGACAGATTTTATTTTCTTGGACTCCAAGATCACCGCAGATGGTGACTGTAGCCATGAAATTAAAAGACGCTTGCTCCTTGGGAGGAAAGCTATGGCAAACCTAGACAGCACAGTAAGAAGCAGAGACATCATCTTGCCGACAAAGGTCCATCTAATCAAAGCTATAGTTTTCCCAGTAGTAACGTATGGCTCTGAGAGCTGGACTATAAGGAAGGCTGAGCGCCGAAGAATTGATGCTTTCAAACTGTGGCGCTGGAGAAGACTCTTACGAGTCCTCTGGACTGCAAGGAGGTCAAATCAGTCCATCCTAAAGGAAATCAACCCTGAGTGCTCATTGGAAGGACAGATACTGAAGCTGAAGCTCAAATATTTTGGCCACCTAATGCGAAGAGAAAACTCACTGGAAATGACCCTGATGCTGGGAAAGATTGAAGGCAAAAGGAGAAGGGGACAGCAGAGGATGAGATGGCTAGATAGCATCACCAACTCAGTGAATATGAACTTGAGCACACTCCGGGAGAGAGCGCAGGACAGGAAGGCCTGGCGTGCTGTGGTCCATGGGGTCACGAAGAGTCAGACACGACTTAATGACTGAACAACAACAACAACAAGAGAAGAGTTGGGTTGTATGGGATTTGGAAGGAAAAACATCCCATAAATTGCCTTGTGTGTTTCCATTTATTTATTCCTCTGTGTTATAATATGTATGGTAGCAATATTACTTGGTCCTGTGATTAATAGCATGAGACTATGACCTTTTCTTTGGATTCCCAGTCTATTCAAGATAGGCAATATAGGAGCAGTCAAGTTAATTGTGGCCAATTAACTGAGCCAAGATCCAAACCAGTTTGTATGGCGAGGTTCATGGGATGCATCATACTTCCTAGAAATCAAACCCAGAGATATTAATGCAATGTTGATTGCATGTACTCTTGGAAATGCAACAAGCATATCTTTATGAGAGACTGAAAGAACTGTTTAGCCTTGAGAAGAGAAGACTGAGGGGAGATACGATAGCGCTCTTCAGGTACTTGAAAGGTTGTCACAGAGAGGAAGGCCAGGATCTCTTCTTGGTTATCCCAGAGTGCAGGACACAGAATAATGGGCTCAAGGTACAGGAAGAACATCAGGAAAAACTTCCTGACCGGTAGAGCAATACGACAATGGAACCAATTACCTAGGGAGATAGTGGGCTCTCCCATACTGGAGGCGTTCAAGATGAGGCTGGACAGCCATCTGTCAGGGATGCTCTGACTTGGATTCCTGCATTGAGCAGGGGGGTGGACTTGATGGTCTTACAGGACCCTTCCAACCTTACTATTCTATGATTCTATGTGAATTGACACATTGGCTCAGTTCACACATAAAAGAAAACCATGGCTTCCACTGTTGATTTTAAACTAACTGCAGTTCCTTGGATGAGCTATGAGGGAACTCAACAAGCTGTGGTTTGTTTAGACTAGGGTTGAGCAAATCTGGAGAATTTGGGGGCCAATTTCTGCCCCTTGGAATCCACTGAGGGCTACACACACACAGCTAAAATTGCTGCTGCTGAATTGCCACAGAATTTCAGCAGCATGCAGCTGTGGCAAGAAAAAAAACCAATTTTCCCTTTAAAATAAGGCATGCTCCCTGCATGCCTTTTTTTAAAGGGAAAATGTTTTTTTTTTTCTTGCTGCAACTGCATCCTGCTGAAATTCTGTGGCAATTCAGCGGCATGGTGATTTGGGGGCAGCAGGAGCCACAAAAAAGGACAGGGTGCGCATGCAGCCACATGTTGCCCATCCCTGCTTTAGACTATGGTTTGAGAACTAGCCAGGATTTGAAACCAGGGCTTGATCCTGATTTATTCTCACTAGCCAGGTTTTAAACCAAGCTTTTCCAACCTGTTTGCCTTCAGATTTTCGGACTACAAACTGTGGTGTAGCTTGGTACAGGGAGGGGAGGAGTAGATGTTTATGTGTATTGCCTCAGTTGTGAAGCATACAATTAACATGTCTCTTCTCTTTCCTTTATTGCTGTTCCATGCTTTACAATTGCTTCTACATTCCTGCTATGTTAGAGCAAAACAACAACAATTTTTTTTGCTAATCCTGATTAAAATGTAATATTCCGAGCATGTGCACTTTTGCGTTTTAAACTTACTTATATTATAGCACAAGCATGACTACAGGTGTAAAATGGTGTTTTCCAGTTGAGGTGCTGACCCACTTGCTACTGCTCCCAACACCTGCTGTTCTCTGGGTGGCCATTTGGGCCATCCTCCAGGGCTTTGGGACCCTGGACTTCAGCCCTGAGGTCCAGCCCTAGCTGCACTACTGACCACAGTGCCAAGAATTCCTGATCACTGGCCGAGCTGCCTGAGGCTGAAGTGAGTTGAAGCCCAGAATGTTTGGAGGGCAGCAGGTTGGGAAAAGCTATTTTAAACAAACCATAGTTTCTTGAGTTTGAATATCACAGGGAACGGTGGCTTGTTTAAAATGGAAGGTTGAAGCTTTTCTCTCTTTTTCTGGTTTGCTAAAGTGTGTGTGTTGGGGGGGGGGAAATCTCTTTGCAACTTGTTCTTGTAGTGGGAAGCCATGGTTTTCCATTAGATGTGAACCCAACCACTGTAATAGTAAGCACTGCTTATAAAATGCTAATAATGAATCACTAAATTAAGCTATGCTATAAATGTATAGCTTAAGACTTCTTGATTGTGAATGACATTTAATTTTGGAAAGATTCTCCTTTTTTTCATCTGAATTTGAGTACAGTCCTGCTATACCAGACCAAGGATTCATTTAGTCCAGCATTCTTTTTTCAGCCAGGGCCTCCAAATTCCCTCTGGAAACTTACAAGCAGACTATGAAGGCAGTTGCTCCTGTCCTATTGCATGGCCCTCAGTATCAGTATTCAGATATCAGTGCTCACTCTGAACATGGCTTACAACTGAAAACCAGGCACTGAGAAATCAGTCTTGATTATTTGTGTCTAATCGGAAATGTGCTCATTTTAATAATAGTGGCAGCCTCCCAAGAAGGATACAGATTTCAACTGAAAAGAATAAATCCACATCGAAGGTTGTGAGGCAAGCTCTATTTTCAAGTTAGAAAATACTATACCCAATTCAAAACAGGGGTTCAAGAAAATAAGCATACAGGATGTTTCGCACATATTTCTTGGAAATAGATTGTCTCTTCTGTCTCTGAAATCTAAAAAACCCCCAAACACTTTAAGCATTTGGGCAGTTCTCTCTAAGAACCAATCTCTTACTATTATTTTTCTTAGCATAGCCTTTCATTATTAAGGGCTTGTTCTGCAGCTGTCTTGCATAGAGATTCTCCCTTTGAAGTCCCAATAGCTTCCAGCACTGAGTGGACTGCAGACTTTGCCTCTGTGTGTTTTGGTTATGTAACAGATTAGATCACCATGAGTCTAGTCAGATGATCTCAACAGAGTGGAAATGAGGGATTTGAGCAGGAGAGGGTGAGAGAGAGGGCGTTTGTTTTAGTTTTACTTAAAAGAAATTGCTACCCAAGATAGCAGTGTGCTGTTGAATGTCAACATAGCCACACCACGGCAAATTCTGTCTCCTTCCATTTTTGCTATAGAAGAATGATTCCTACATGGCAAGTAAAGGAGCCTTGAGGGTAGTCAAAGCAACACAAGTGACTGATAAAGGAAAAGTAGGGGCAATGCAGTTTTTCTGAACAACGAAATCTGTAGGTCACTTCAGTAAAATGTTTGGGAATACCTGTCTATAAAATTATTTGATTAGCCACATAAAGAAAAAATACCTTATCTATATTTTCCTTATACTATTGAAAAATGTTCATGCCTCTTCCAATTTGGATACAAGTATGTAGTCCAAGCCCCTTCATGGATCACTGCCTTGTTGTGGCGAAGGGGCTTGCGTAACTCAGTGAAGCCATAAGCTATGCCGTGCAGGGCCACCCAAGACGGACAGGTCATGGCAGAGAGTTCTGACAAAATGTGGTCCACTGGAGAAGGAAATGGCAACCCACTCCAGTATTCTTGCCAAGAAAACCCCATGGATTGTATCACAAGGCTAAAAGAGATGACGCCGGAAGATGAGCCCCTCAGGTCGGAAGGTGTCCAATATGCTACTGGGGAAGAGCAGAGGGTATTTCCAAGTAGCGCCAGAAAGAGTGAAGTGGCTGGGCCAAAGCCAAAAGGACACTCAGCTGTGGATGTGTCTGGTGGTGAAAAGAAAATCCGATGCTGTAAAGAACAATATTGTTTAGGAACCTGGAATGTCAGATCAATGAATCAAGGTAAGCTGGAGGTGGTCAAACATGAGATGGCAAGATTGAACATCGGCATCTTGGGAATCAGCGAACTCAAATGGACAGGCATGGGCGAATTTAATTCAGGTGACCATCATATCTACTATTGTGGGCAAGAATCCCTTAGAAGAAATGGAGTAGCACTCATAGTCAACAAAAGGGTGGGAAAAGCAGTACTGGGGTACAATCTTAAAAATGATAGAATGATCTCAGTACGAATCCAAGGCAAACCATTCAACATCACAGTAATTCAAGTCTATGCCCCAACCACTGAGGCCGAAGAAGCTGAGGTTGATCGGTTCTATGAAGACCTACAACACCTTCTAGAACTAACACCAAAAAAAGATGTCCTCTTCATCATAGGGGATTGGAATGCTAAAGTAGGAAGTCAAGAAATCACCGGGATAACAGGCAGGCATGGCCTTGGTGTACAAAATGAAGCAGGACAAAAGCTAATAGAGTTTTGCCAAGAGAACATGCTGATCATAGCAAACACTCTTTTCCAACAGCACAAGAGGCGACTCTACACATGGACGTCACCAGATGGTCAATATCGAAATCAGATTGATTATGTCCTTTGCAGCCAAAGATGGAGAAGCTCCATACAGTCAGTAAAAACAAGACCTGGAGCTGACTGTGGCTCAGATTATGAGCTGCTTCTTGCAAAATTTCGGCTTAAATTGAAGAACGTCGGGAAAACCACTAAACCGTTCAGGTATGACCTAAATCATATCCCTGATGAATATACAGTGGAGGTGAGGAATAGATTTCAGGGATTAGACCTGATAGAGTGCCTGAGGAACTATGGACGGAGGTCCGTAACATTGTTCAGGAGGCAGCAACGAAATCCATCCCAAAGAAAAAGAAATGCAAGAAAGCCAAGTGGCTGTCTGATGAGGCTTTACAAGTAGCTCACGAAAGAAGGGAAGCGAAAAGCAAGGGAGAAAGGGGAAGATATACCCAACTCAATGCAGAGTTCCAGAGAATAGCAAGGAGAGACAAGAAGGCCTTCTTAAATGAACAATGCAAAGAAATCGAGGAAAACAACAGAATGGGAAAGACTAGAGATCTCTTCAAGAAAATTGGAGATCTCAAGGGAACGTTTTGTGCAAAGACGGGCATGATAAAGGACAAAGAAGGCAGGGACCTAACAGAAGCAGATGAGATTAAGAAGAGGTGGCAAGAATACACAGAAGAACTATACAGGAAAGATCTGAATGTCCCTGATAGCCATGATAGTGCGGTCACTGAACTTGAGCCGGACATCCTCGAGAGTGAAGTCAAGTGGGCCTTAGGAAGCATTAGTAACAACAAAGCTAGCGGAGATGACAGTATTCCAGCCGAGCTATTTAAAATCCTAAAAGATGATGCTGTTAAAGTGCTGCATTCAATATGCCAACAAATCTGGAACACTCAACAGTGGCCACAAGACTGGAAAAGGTCAGTTTACATTCCAATTCCAAAGAAGGGCAACGCCAAAGAGTGTTCAAACTACCGCACAATTGCGCTCATTTCACATGCCAGCAAGGTGATGCTCAAAATCCTACAAGCTAGGCTTCAGCAGTATGTGAACCGAGAACTACCGGAAGTACAAGCTGGGTTTCGAAGAGGCAGAGGAACTAGAGATCAAATCGCCAACATTCGCTGCATCATGGAGAAAGCAAGAGAATTCCAGAAAAACGTCTATTTCTGCTTCATTGACTACGCTAAAACCTTTGATTGTGTGGATCACAACAAACTGTGGCAAATTCTTAAAGTGATGGGAGTACCAGACCACCTTACCTGTCTCCTGAGAAACCTGTACGAGGGTCAAGAAGCAACAGTCAGAACCAGACATGGAACAACCGATTGGTTCAAAATTGGGAAAGGAGTACGACAAGGCTGCATATTGTCACCCTGCTTATTTAACTTATATGCAGAGTACATCATGAGAAATGCTGGGTTGGATGAATCACAGGTCGGAATTAAGATTGCTGGGAGAATTATCAACAACCTCCGATATGCAGACGATACCACCCTAATGGCAGAAAGCGAAGAGGATCTCAAGAGCCTCTTGTTGAGGGTGAAAGAGGAGAGTGCCAAAGCTGGTTTGAAACGCAACATTAAAAAAACAAAGATCATGGCATCTGGCCCCATCACTTCCTGGCATATAGAAGGGGAAGAAATGGAAGTAGTGACAGATTTTACTTTCTTGGGCTCCAAGATCACCGCAGATGGTGACTGTAGCCATGAAATTAAAAGACGCTTGCTCCTTGGGAGGAAAGCTATGGCAAACCTAGACAGCATAGTAAGAAGCAGAGACATCACCTTGCTGACAAAGGTCCGTCTAATCAAAGCTATGGTTTTCCCAGTAGTAATGTATGGCTGTGAGAGCTGGACTATAAGGAAGGCTGAGCGCCGAAGAATGGATGCTTTTGAACTTTGGTGCTGGAGAAGACTCTTACGAGTCCCCTGGACTGCAAGGAGGTCAAATCAGTCCATCCTAAAGGAAATCAACCCTGAGTGCTCATTGGAAGGACAGATACTGAAGCTGAAGCTCCAATATTTTGGCCACCTAATGCGAAGAGAAAACTCCCTGGAAAAGACCCTGATGCTGGGAAAGACTGAAGGCAAAAGGAGAAGGGGACGGCAGAGGATGAGATGGCTAGATAGCATCACGGATGCAATGAATATGAACTTGAGCACGCTCCGGGAGAGAGCGCATGACAGGAAGGCCTGGCGTGCTATGGTCCATGGGGTCACGAAGAGTTGGACACGACTGAACGACTGAACAACAACAACTCTGCATATAAGTTAAATAAGCAGGGTGACAATATGCAGCCTTGTCGTACTCCTTTCCCAATTTTGAACCAATCGGTTGTTCCATGTCTGGTTCTGACTGTTGCTTCTTGACCCTCGTACAGGTTTCTCAGGAGACAGGTAAGGTGGTCTGGTACTCCCATCTCTTTCAGAATTTGCCACAGTTTGTTGTGATCCACACAATCAAAGGCTTTAGCGTAGTCAATGAAGCAGAAATAGACGTTTTTCTGGAATTCTCTTGCTTTCTCCATGATGCAGCGAATGTTGGCGATTTGATCTCTAGTTCCTCTGCCTCTTCTAAACCCAGCTTGTACTTCTGGTAGTTCTCGGTTCGCATACTGCTGAAGCCTAGCTTGTAGGATTTTGAGCATCACCTTGCTGGCATGTGAAATGGGCGCAATTGTGCGGTAGTTTGAACACTCTTTGGCGTTGCCCTTCTTTGGAATTGGAATGTAAACTGACCTTTTCCAGTCTTGTGGCCACTGTTGAGTGTTCCAGATTTGTTGGCATATTGAATGCAGCACTTTAACAGCATCATCTTTTAGGATTTTAAATAGCTCGGCTGGAATACTGTCATCTCCGCTAGCTTTGTTGTTACTAATGCTTCCTAAGGCCCACTTGACTTCACTCTCGAGGATGTCCGGCTCAAGTTCAGTGACCGCACTATCATGGCTATCAGGGACATTCAGATCTTTCCTGTATAGTTCTTCTGTGTATTCTTGCCACCTCTTCTTAATCTCATCTGCTTCTGTTAGGTCCCTGCCTTCTTTGTCCTTTATCATGCCCGTCTTTGCACAAAACGTTCCCTTGAGATCTCCAATTTTCTTGAAGAGATCTCTAGTCTTTCCCATTCTGTTGTTTTCCTCGATTTCTTTGCATTGTTCATTTAAGAAGGCCTTCTTGTCTCTCCTTGCTATTCTCTGGAACTCTGCATTGAGTTGGGTATATCTTCCCCTTTCTCCCTTGCTTTTCGCTTCCCTTCTTTCGTGAGCTACTTGTAAAGCCTCATCAGACAGCCACTTGGCTTTCTTGCATTTCTTTTTCTTTGGGATGGATTTCGTTGCTGCCTCCTGAACAATGTTACGGACCTCCGTCCATAGTTCCTCAGGCACTCTGTCTATCAGGTCTAATCCCTGAAATCTATTCCTCACCTCCACTGTATATTCATCAGGGATATGATTTAGGTCATACCTGAACGGTTTAGTGGTTTTCCCGACGTTCTTCAATTTAAGCCGAAATTTTGCAAGAAGCAGCTCATGATCTGAGCCACAGTCAGCTCCAGGTCTTGTTTTTACTGACTGTATGAAACTTCTCCATCTTTGGCTGCAAAGGACATAATCAATCTGATTTCGATATTGACCATCTGGTGACGTCCATGTGTAGAGTCGCCTCTTGTGCTGTTGGAAAAGAGTGTTTGCTATGATCAGCATGTTCTCTTGGCAAAACTCTATTAGCTTTTGTCCTGCTTCATTTTGTACACCAAGGCCATGCCTGCCTGTTATCCCAGTGATTTCTTGACTTCCTACTTTAGCATTCCAATCCCCTATGATGAAGAGGACATCTTTTTTTGGTGTTAGTTCTAGAAGGTGTTGTAGGTCTTCATAGAACCGATCAACCTCAGCTTCTTCGGCCTCAGTGGTTGGGGCATAGACTTGAATTACTGTGATGTTGAATGGTTTGCCTTGGATTCGTACTGAGATCATTCTATCATTTTTAAGATTGTACCCCAGTACTGCTTTTCCCACCCTTTTGTTGACTATGAGTGCTACTCCATTTCTTCTAAGGGATTCTTGCCCACAATAGTAGATATGATGGTGACCTGAATTAAATTCGCCCATGCCTGTCCATTTGAGTTCGCTGATTCCCAAGATGTCGATGTTCAATCTTGCCATCTCATGTTTGACCACCTCCAGCTTACCTTGATTCATTGATCTGACATTCCAGGTTCCTAAACAATATTGTTCTTTACAGCATCGGATTTTCTTTTCACCACCAGACACATCCACAGCTGAGTGTCCTTTCGGCTTTGGCCCAGCCGCTTCACTCTTTCTGGCGCTACTTGGAAATACCCTCTGCTCTTCCCCAGTAGCATATTGGACACCTTCCGACCTGAGGGGCTCATCTTCCGGTGTCATCTCTTTTAGCCTTGTGATACGTTCCATGGGGTTTTCTTGGCAAGAATACTGGAGTGGGTTGCCATTTCCTTCTCCAGTGGACCACATTTTGTCAGAACTCTCTGCCATGACCTGTCCGTCTTGGGTGGCCCTGCACGGCATAGCTTATGGCTTCACTGAGTTACGCAAGCCCCTTCGCCACAACAAGGCAGTGATCCATGAATATGCAGAGTACATCATGAGAAATGCTGGGTTGGATGAATCAGAGGTCAGAATTAAGGTTGCTGGGAGAATTATCAACAACCTCCGATATGCAGACGATACCACCCTAATGGCAGAAAGCGAAGAGGATCTCAAGAGCCTCTTGTTGAGGGTGAAAGAGGAGAGTGCCAAAGCTGGTTTGAAACTCAACATTAAAAAAATGAAGATCATGGCATCTGGCCCCATCACTTCCTGGCATATAGAAGGGGAAGAAATGGAAGCAGTGACAGATTTTACTTTCTTGGGCTCCAAGATCACTGCAGACGGTGACTGTAGCCATGAAATTAAAAGACGCTTGCTCCTTGGGAGGAAAGCTATGGCCAACCTAGACAGCATAGTAAGGAGCAGAGACATCACCTTGCCGACAAAGGTCCGTCTAATCAAAGCTATGGTTTTCCCAGTAGTAATGTATGGCTGTGAGAGCTGGACTATAAGGAAGGCTGAGCGCCGAAGAATGGATGCTTTCGAACTGTGGTGCTGGAGAAGACTCTTACGAGTCCCCTGGACTGCAAGGAGGTCAAATCAGTCCATCCTAAAGGAAATCAACCCTGAGTGCTCATTGGAAGGACAGATAATGAAGCTGAAGCTCGAATATTTTGGCCACCTAATGCGAAGAGAAAACTCCCTGGAAAAGACCCTGATGCTGGGAAAGACTGAAGGCAAAAGGAGAAGGGGACGGCAGAGGATGAGATGGCTAGATAGCATCACGGATGCAATGAATATGAACTTGAGCACGCTCCGGGAGAGAGCGCAGGACAGGAAGGCCTGGCGTGCTATGGTCCATGGGGTCACGAAGAGTCGGACACGACTGAACGACTAAACAACAACAAATGTAGTCCAAGACAAATCATTCTTGGAATGCCTCATATGTGGAACTTCAGGATATAGGCTTCTGTTTGGTCAATGTACTTCTAATACTCCTATTGGAAACAAAATTAATTGCAGGTTTGTTTTCTGTGTCTGTCTTTTTTCATATTCAGTATGTGTGTTCAGGGTTACACATTCAGCATTTTTATGTAAAAGAAGAGTCAAATATTGTTTTTTAAATAACACACTAATATATTGTTGGTTACATTAATATATGTTGGGTTTGATCATTATGATAAGTATGCTTATACAATTGGGGCCCAGTCCAATTGTTGTCTCTGCTATAGTACGATACTTTGGGGAAGAGCCGTAGCTCAGTGGTAGATCACATGCTTTGCACGCAGGAGGTCTCAGGTGCAACTCCCGGCATCTCTAGGTAGGGCTGGAAAATTTCTGCCTGAAACTCCGGAGAACTGCTGCCAGTCAGTGTTAACTATACTGGGCTAGATAGACCAATATTCTGACTCAGTATAAGGCAGTTTCCTACATTCCTATGATCTTACTACCTCTGCTAAGATCCTTTACAACTCTGTGGAGTTCAGCCCATGGCAATTGTTCCCATATCACATGGCAGGGAAGCAACATATTTTCACTTAGGAGGGAAATGAAAATAGTATCTCCGTCATGCTGATGGTTGTGTTCCATATGCAAGGAAATGTATTTCCCATAGGTAAAGAATAAAAGTGAAATGTGACTCTATGACCTCATTCACTAAACTGTGGTTTAACGTTACATGAGCAAGCTTCAGGCTCACCAGCTCCCCCCCCCCTTCTCTTTCTTTGGTGCAGACACAAGTGGGAGATTGGAAGCTTTTGCTTCCATTTTTAACTAACCACTGTTTATCATTACGTGTGAGTCCAGACAAACTGTGTTCTACTTAACTATGGTTTAGGACAGAGGTGAGGAACCTGTGGCCCTCCAGTTGCTGCTGGATTCCAATTTCTGTCAGCCCCAGCAAGCATGGCAAATGGTCACAGACAATGGGAATTGTGGTCCAAAAACATCTGGACACAGGTTCTCCCCTCTGATTTAAGGAAACAAGCCAACTTCAAATCATGGGTTATAAAATTAGCTTGTTTACCTAAATCATAGTTAACATTGGTTTATGAAGCTGGGTTGTTTCACTAAACCAGTAGGCGGTGTCCAATACTGCCACTGTGCTCCCACTTGATCTGTTGCATGGACCCTCCACTCGTGCCACAGAAAGCTAGCACTTCAAAAAGCAATCCTGGAAACAAGTGGAAACACTTGTTTCTAAATCTGGACAGGGCAGCAGAGTTTCCGTCTGCAAGCTCTGCTGACCTGGCTAACTCCTCATTGTGCTAGCAGTGGATCCTGCTGGCATGCAGGCACACTTGGGCACTGACCATAGTTAAGATTAACCACAGTGTAGTGTTCAGACATACTGATAAACAGTGGTTAACTGAAGATGGAAGCAAAAGCTTCTGATCTCATCCTCATCAAAGAGGCGAGGTAAAGAGAACGAGCCTGATGCTCATGCATGTAACACTTAATCATAGTGTAGCTTTTATGTCCAAATCAGGACAGTGTGTGTGTTGGTATGTTTGGGTCTGCAAGATTGTATTATTTATATAAGGAAATGGGAAAAAATTGTAACATAAGTTAGAAAGACATGAGCTGCCAAAATACAGTTCAGCAATAGGGTCAGCATTATGCTTTTTGCCACTCTAATTGTGTTTGTGTTGAGATCTCAACAATTTGTCCTTTTTACTTGCTTTCGGTTTTGCTAGAGATGCTTCATTTTTGATGATAAGAAGCAGAGATTTGGCCACATGACTTTTGAGGAGTCAGGTAGCTGAAACTCTCAAATGTCATGCACATACAGTTGCATACTTGAAACAAGCAGCTAACTTTCCCACCTCTGATAATGTTCAAGCGAAACCTCAATTTTCATAATATATTAATGAAGAATGAAGTGCTGCCTTAATGTGGATGAGTAAGCCATTCTACAAGTCATCAAAGAAGAAGGGAAAAATAATAATTAGAAGTCATGCTTCAAAGACTATCTGGTGTAGTTTAATGGCAGGTTGGCATTTTCCTCCCGCCCCTCAAATCATGCTAGAGGAAAATTACAGATGAGTCATGATATGCTGTAAGTGCTCCAATGAGGAGCATGGAAGAGTATGATTCATAAATAATTGCTTGTAGGGATAAAAAAGCTGGCCAATATCTTATAAAACAGGGAGACCTGTCACAAAGGCTTACTTTACATATAGACAGGATATAAATTAATGGTCAGTGTATATCACTTTAATTGTGCTCTTGCAATGTGCATTTTATGTATATGCCACACATATTAATACTGGGTACATTTTAAACATTTTACTAGAAATTCAGTATTGAACTCATTATCCAGGATTGTCTAGCACAGTAAGTAATTAAACAACTATTTTTTTCATTTCTAATTAATTATTTCATTTAATATAGAGAATCTGGATAGCATGTCAAGGTGGATACTGAGCCCATAGAGCCCCAGAGTAGTTCTGATTCTGAGGAGGACCAACCACCCGTGGGAGAGAAGCTCACTCACAGGCACAGCAGCAGGGAGAGATTCCTCCTGCCTGCATTCCTGAGAGAGATAGTGACCCTAGCAGTGAGAGAGCAGGGGATGGGATCTTGCTGGACGCTCGGCGGAGACGGAGGGAGCGGCACCTGATGGAGGTTGCCGAGAGGCGGCACTCTGCCCACTTGGCGCTAAAACAACGGTCGCGTCCCGAGGATCCCCGGGTAAGAGGGAGGACCTCTCCATAGTCCATAAGTTCAGAGTTTTCCTGCTCTTCCCCTTCAAATGCGGACCAACTACCTTACCCGGAGCTTAGGCTACTCTGCTAACTACCCTAGTGCGTTTCCTTGCTTAGTCGCTGGTGATTAGCATCTGAAAGAGTCATTAAGTTGTAAAGGAATAAAGCCTTGGAAAGGATCCCTTTCATCTGTGTTGTGAGTTGGCTATTGGAGGGGACTGTAAGAGGCAGCTATGGTGCTCCTGGCATAGCAACATGAACATTTTCCTATGTCTATGCCAACGTTCGGAAGTATGTACCATCAAAACTCACTTTGCAGTGTTGTTTGTTGTTTAGTGGGTTAGTCACTTCTGACTCTTCGTGACTTCATGGACAGCCCATGCTAGAGCTTCCTGTCAGCCATCGCCACCCCCAGCTCCCCCAAGGTCAAGTCCATCACCTCCAGAATATCATCCATCCACCTTGCCCTTGGTCAGCCCCTCTTCGTTTTGCCTTCCACTTCCCTAGCATCAGCATCTTCTCCAGGGTGTCCTGTCTTCTCATTATGTGTCCAAAGTACTTCAGTTTTGTCTTTAATATCATTCCCTCAAGTGAGTAGTCTGGCTTTATTTCCTGGAGTATGGACTGGTTTGATCATCTTGCAGTCCAAGGCACTCTCAGAATTTTCCTCCAGTAAAGGTAAAGGTGTCCCCAACCAGTCGTGTCCGACTCTAGGGTGTGGTGCTCATCTCCATTTCTAAGCCGAAGAGCCAGCGCTGTCCGAAGACGCTTCCGTGGTCATGTGGCCAGCATGACTGAACACCAAGGTGCACGGAACACTGTTACCTTTCCTGCCAAAGCGGTACCTATTTATCTACTTGCAATTTCTTGCTTTCGAACTCTAGGTTGGCAGGAGCTGGAACTGAAGACGGGAGCTCACTCCGTCATGTGGCACTCGGGTCTCGAACTGCTGTCTTGCCAACCTTCCAGTCTGCAGTTCAGCGTCTTAACCACTAAGCCACCGCGGCAAATTTTCCTCCAGTACCACAGTTCAAAAGCATCTATCTTCCTTCACTCAGCCTTCCTTATGGTCCAGCTCTCGCAGCCATAGGTTACTACGGGGAATATCATTGCTTTAACTATGCGGACCTTTGTTGTCAGTGTGATGTGTCTGCTCTTAAGTATTTTATCAAGATTTGTCATTGCTGTCCTCCCAAGAAGTAAACGTCTTCTGATTTCCTGGCTGCAGTCAGCGTCTGCAGTAATCTTTGCGCCTAGAAATACAAATCTGTCACTGCCTCCACATTTTCTCCCTCTGTTTGCCAGTTATCAATCAAGCTGGTTGCCATAATCTTGGATTTTTTGAGGTTTAACTGCAACCCAGCTTTTGCACTTTCTTCTTTCACCGTTGTCATGAGGTTCCTCAGCTCCTCCTCGCTTTCAGCCATCAAAGTGGCATCATCTGCATATCTGAGATTGTTAACGTTTCTTCCAGCAATTTTAACTCCAGCCTTGGCTTCATCAAGCCCAGCACGTTGCACGTGTTCTGTGTACAGGTTGAATAGGTAGGGTGAGAGTATACAACCCTGTCGTACTCCTTTCTCAATCTTAAACCAGTCTGTTGTTCCATGGTCTGTTCTTACCATTGCTACTTGGTCGTTATACAGATTCCTCAGGAGGCAGACAAGATGACTTGGTATCCCCATACCACCAAGAACTTGCCACAATTTGTGATGATCCACACAGTCAAAGGCTTTAGAATAGTCAATAAAGAAATAGATGTTTTTCTGAAACTCCCTGGCTTTCTCCATTATCCAGTGGATATTGGCAATTTGGTCTCTAGTTCCTCTGCCTTTTCTAAACAGCTTGTGCATCTGGCAATTCTCGTTCCATGAATCGCTGGAGTCTACCTTGCACCTTACTGGCATGTGAAATAACTGCCAGTGTTGGATAGTTTGAACATTCTTTGGTGCTTCCCTTTTTTGGTATGGGGATATAAGTTGATTTTCTCCAATCTGTTGGCCATTCTTGTGTTTTCCAAATTTGCTGGCATATGGCATGGATCACCTTGACAGCATCATCTTGCAAGATTTTAAACGGTTCAGCTGGGATACCGTCGTCTCCTGCTGCCTTGTTATTAGCAATGCTTCTTAAGGCCCATTCAACCTCACTCTTCAGGATGTCTGGCTCTAGCTCACTGACCACACCGTCAAATCTATCCCCAATATTATTATCCTTCCTATACAGATCTTCCGTATATTCTTGCCACCTTTTCTTGATCTCTTCTGCTTCTGTTAGGTCCTTGCCATCTTTGTTTTTGATCATGCTCATTTTTGCCTGGAATTTATCTCCGATGTTTCTGATTTTCTGGAAGAGGTCTCTTGTCCTTCCTATTCTATTATCTTCTTCCACTTCCGCGTATTGCTTGTTTAAAAATAATTCCTTATCTCTTCTGGCTAACCTCTGGAATTTTGCATTTAATTGGGCATATCTCCCCCTATCTCTGTTGCCTTTTGCCTATAGGGCAAAACTAAGAGTTGATCTTCACATTTAGAAGAATTTCAGGCTTCTGTTATCTTAGGGTGCAACCCTATTGGATCTGCCCTGGGTGCTCGTAAGCCTCTGAACTTGGAGGCTTACATGTATCCAATGCAGAGCAGGAGGCACATGGTGCCGCCTCCTCTGCATTTTAGCTAAACAGGCGTTTCACCCATATAGCAGAACCTTCGGGGAGAGGGGAGGGATGGTGGCTGGGGATAGCTTGGATCCCTGCATCTCCAGCCTCCTCCCTGCCCCCCCCGACATGCCCCCTTTAGCCCCTCTACGAGCTCACATTTGCGGGTTCATAGAAGCAGCCGGCGTGGTTCTCTCTGTGCCGGCTGCAAGGGGAGGGGGTGGGGAGCTTGGTTTCCAGGCTCTGAGGTCTGAGTGCTGCCTCCAGCCTCGGATCCAGGAATCTGAAGTATCCTATGTTCCCCAGGTACTGTCTAGGGGATATAGGATTTCTTCTTCCAAGGCTTGGTACCTGAGGAGTATGTTGAAATAGTTGTGTATAGGTTAGCAGCAGTTTGTATGATCATTGCTTTTAATTGGAAGAAAACAGCCGTAGCTACTCTATCTCAAGTGATCCTGAGTATGCAGTTTTTCTGAAGAATAAAAATATCTTGCTGGGTCAGGCCATGTCTTTCTGATTTTGCACCACATCTCTAACCCTACTTTCACCATTGGATACCCAACCTTCTATGACCTTGATTCTAGGGCACGCTTTACGCTGCCATGACTCACATTTCTTCAGTCTTCTCCTTCACCTTGCAGGGATTTTTTCCTGGTCATTGTCCATTGAAATATGCCCTTTGCCACTAAGAGAAATGCTGTAAAACTGGTAATCCAATAATTTTCACCTCCATTGGCAGCTGGATTATTACATTTCCTGCTACGGCTGAGTCAGACTCAGCATTAGGGCAAATTATGGGGCAATTGAAAAGGCAGGGCAAGAAAGCAGGCAAATGGTCATGCACAAAGGTTTCAGTCCAGTATGGGATCAGGCTAAGGCAGGAGTCGTCAAGATACAGGCAAAGGTCAAAGCGCAGTTAAGCAGTCAGATACCATACACAGTCCAGAAGCAGAGTGAAACAGGAGTCCAGAGGGTCAGTAGCATGGAGGTTCATTCACAAGGCAAGGTCAGGAAAACAAGATACAAGGCACTGGAGCTGGTAGAATGTTGTCCCAGCACAAAACAAAACAATAATTTTGGTAATCAGTTCATTTTAAGAGCAGAGACCCTTTCAAACTGGCAGTTTATCCCAGTGTCTGATATTCTCTTTCAGTTAAGCCAGCAGGGGTAGAAATTTGCTTCATAGAATAAATTTGCTTCATAGAACACTGAAGCTGAACCTGTCATATTTATTCCCAGATAGTTAATTTATGGTGGAGCTACCTAATGTCTGTCCTTTTGAACACATTCAACCCAATTGCAGTCCAACAACACTTTAAATTCAGAATACTTTTTAATATTAAAACACTTCCTTTGTCCAAGATGTGTATGCAAGGTTGACCCTTTTGGCCATTCTATATCAACTTTTATGCAGGTTAGAAACTCCTACCGTAGGTGGACAGATTTCAGACAGTGATGTAAGGTAGAAAGAATTAAGTATATGTGCTGAAATTCAGCGGCACTGCAGATACTCACAATATTAGGGGCTATAACATACTGGATGTCCTCTGTATAAGCACCAATGTGACTTTGTGTGCTGCTGAGACTCAGTCTGTTGCGACTGGCATCAGTTGCCATAGGCAAGTAATCACAAGAAACTGACCTTGGCAAAAGCACATTTTACACTTCAGTGCTGTTCTGCTGTGTGTGTGTGTGTGTGAGAGAGAGAGAGGGAGAGGGAGAGGGAGAATGAATTATATGAGTAGAAAGAAGGCAAGAGGAGTATCACAATCTCAGAGGGGAAAGAGGGGGCATTGTCTGCACAAGTAAAGCTAAACTTCTTGTCACCCAATTTTAATTTAATGTTTATGTGAACCACCCTGGAAATACTTATGAAAGGGTGGTACACAAAAAAATATATATTTAAAATGGATAGCAAGGGTTGGTGCTTTCAAAGTGTTCCTCTCCATCAGTGTGCAACACAAACTTACTAGTACATGTTGCTTTCAGTATAGAATGTTGCCATATAGTATTCAAATGCAAAATTTAGGTCATTTTTTTTAAGGACTTTTCCTTAAAGGGTTTCAGACTTTAAAAGCACATTGTGGTCTCAAGTTTAAATGTTTTCCTGCAACTATAACTGTTAGCTAGCTATTTTTCCAAATTACAGTTAGAGAATCTCAGTTTCACTGCAGTGGCAATTTTCTAGACAAATAGTACAGATGTTCCAAATGATGACATAGAAACTATATCTGTAAATAATTTAAATGCATACAAACATTATATGCATGCCTGTGCACACTCTACCTGGGAGGGGGTACACACATATGGACTTACCCTTAAAAACAAGTTAACCCACGTTCTCTGCTGCTTTGTCTTATAAGTGCAGCATCCGAAACCACAATGTTATTCTGGCATTACCATTCATTTGCATCAGTAGTGCTAACAGATATACCAATGCAAGAGTTAATATAAATAGTTTGGGGCTGAAATCCAATAAAAGCAACCCATCAAAAGTTGAAACTATAAAGGATTATAGCACCCCGCCTAGACTAAAGGTCTGTTGTAACTTTGGACAAACCAAATAAATGCTGTATAATGGCTGAATGAAGTCATTTACTGTCTATAAATGAGATATCTTTATATGTTCTTGTATTAAGTTGGCAAGATTCAAGGCAAATACACACCAGTGGTACTACTAACATAGATGTGGCCATTTTCATATGATATTTTACATACTTTTTCATGAGGATTGATCTCCACTCATACTGAAAAAGTAATACGAGCATTTCTCCGTAAAAACAAGATTGGTGTTTAGTACTCTGTCCAATTGCAGCTAATTAAGAGCTTTATCACAACCTCCGATTCAAAGGGCGATATTTTCTGTGTGTGCTTTTCATCTTGCTCATACAATGGCTTGAGGCCTTGAACTGCAGTTTGTCAAGCCAGAAGAAACTATGTTTCCCCGAGACACTGATGACCCAGGGCTGACAAGCTGATAGGCGCTTTGCTGGAGGCAGAATCTACAGACTTTAGACTTCAATGCGGTAATTTACAATAATGTATTTTAAAGTTTTCAACACTGACAGCTCCAGCAATTGCAGTTACTTAGTACACAAACAGTTTATGTTCTTCAGATTTCTGTTTTCCTTTGTGAGAAATCTTATTTAAGACAATGAACAAGTTATTTGTTCAAGCACCTAAGACAATGGCTTCCATATTAGTTGGCATTTCACTACTGTACTGCAATGGCTGGTGGCAGGGAAAATTTTCCATTTTCCTGATGGAAAATGGAGGCATAATCTACACATAGCAGTTATACCATTATCATACCATTACCATAAATATTGGTGCCCATTGCAGTCATTTGTACCAATAGTTATTTTATTTATTTATTTATTTCATTTCTATACGGCCCAATAGCCAAAGCTCTCTGGGAGGTTCACAAAAATTAAAACCAAACAACACACAATAAAACAATTTAAAATATATAGAACATTAAAACCACAATTTAACAATACAACCACAATAAAACCTAGCAGCAGTGCAGGAGTTTAAAATACAGATTTTTAAAACAGCAAAGCTAAAAGTTTAGAAAGCTAAAATGCTAAAATGTCTGGGAAAATAAAAAAAGTCTTAACCTGGTGCCGAAAGGAATACAATGTAGGTGCCAGGCGAACCTCACTAGGGAGCTCATTCCAGAGCCGGGGTGCCACAGCAGAAAAAACCCTCCTCCTAGTAGCCACCGGCCTCACTTCCTTTGGCAGGCGCTCACGGAGAAGGGCCGCTGAGGATGATCTTAAGGTCCGGGCAGGCACATATGGGAGGAGGCGATACTTCAGGTAACCTGGCCCCAAGCCGTTAAGGGCTTTAAATGTTAATACCAGCACTTTGAATCGGGCCCGGAAATGGACTGGCAGCCAGTGCAGCTGAAAAAGTACTGGCGTAATATGAGCTTGCAGGCCAGTCCCTGTTAACAATCTTGCTGCCCTATTTTGGACCAGCTGAAGTTTCCGGACCGTTTTCAAAGGCAGCCCCACGTATAACGCATTGCAGTAATCCAGACGAGAAGTCATCAGAGCATGGATAAGTGTAGCTAGGATATCTCTGTCCAGATAAGGGCGTAGTTGGCATACCAGCCTAAGCTGATAAAAAGTGCTCCATGCCACTGAGTTCACCTGTGCCTCAAGTGACAGTTCTGGGTCCAAGATCACCCCCAAACTACGAACCTGATCCTTTAGGGGGAGTGCAACCCCCTCCAGAACAGGATGAATATCACCTAGCTGGGCAGATGAACCACCTACTAACAGTATCTCCGTCTTGTCTGGACTGAGTTTCAGTTTATTGGCCCTCATCCAGTCCATTACCGTACCCAGGCACTGATTCAGAACAGCCACTGCCTCACCTGGTTTTGATAAGAAAGAGAGGTAGAGGTGGGTGTCATCCGCATATTGATGGCACCTCAGCCCACACCACCGGATATCCTCCCCCAGCGGTTTCATGTAGATGTTAAACAGCAGAGGGGATAAAATAGAGCCCTGTGGAACCCCATGGCACAATTGCCATGGCACAGAGCAATAATCCCCCAGCACCACCTTCTGGAATCAGCCATCCAGGTAGGAGCAGAAGCACTGTAGTGCAGTGCCTCCAACTTCCAACCCAGGCAACCTATCCAGAAGGATACCATGGTTGATGGTATCGAAAGCCGCTGAGAGGTCCAGAAGAATCAGCAGGGTCGCACTCCCCCTGTCCCTCTCCCGGCAGAGGTCATCCCACAGGGCGACCAAGGCAGTTTCCATTCCAAAACCAGGCCTGAAGCTCGATTGAAATGGATCTAGATAATCCGTTTCATTCAACAGTGCTTGGAGCTGTCCTACACCACCCGCTCAAGCACCTTGCCCAGGAAGGGGATGTTGGCCACTGGCCTATAATTGTTAACATCCTCTGGGTCCAGGTTAGGCTTTTTCAGGAGTGGTCTAATTACCGCCTCTTTTAAAGCAGCAGGCACCACTCCCTCTCTCAAGGAGGAATTTACAACCTCCTGGACCCAGCCGGACAACCCCTCCTTGTTTGATTTAATAAGCCATGAAGGGCAAGGGTCAAGCACACAAGTGATCGATCGGACTTGGCCAAGCACCTTGTCCGCATCCTCAGGCCTCAGTAACTGAAACTCATCCAATAAAACTGGACCAGACTGTGCTCTGAATGCCTCTACCAATGGAACTGCATTAATCGTGGTGTCCAATTCATGACGAATCTGAGTGACTTTATCTTCAAAGTGCTGTGCAAACTCGTCACAGCATGCCACCGAGGGTTCCACCGTCTTTCTTCCTGGCCCAGAATGTAACAGGCCGCGAACCACTCAGAAAATCTCTGTTGGATGACACTGAGAAGATGCAATGCTGGTGGAAAAGAACTGTCTCTTTTCCACCCTCACCGCCACAGAGTAGGCTTGATAGTGGGCTCTTACCTGTGTTTGGTCAGACTCAGCACGAGTTTTCCTCCACCTGCGTTCTAGCCGTCTCCCCTCTTGCTTCATTGCCCTCAGCTCAGGTGTATACCAAGGAGCTGGCTGGGCTCTGCTCAGAGGGAGAGGGCGCTTGGGCGCGATCGTGTCAACCGCCCAAGTCATCTCTGCATTCCACAGAGCGACCTGGGCTTCGACAGGAGCACCAGCCATACCAGCAGGAAAATCCCCCAGAGCCCTCTGGAATCCATCAGAATCCATTAATCTCCAGAGGCAGACCATTTTAATAGGTCCCCCACCCTTGCAGAGGGGGAAGGCTGCCAGGAGTCTAAACCTCAGCAGGAAGTGATCTGACCATGACAAAGGGACAGATGTTAATTCCTCCATTTTCAGATCACCAACCTCCTGCCCAGTCAAGATAACCAGATCAAGCGTGTGTCCTTTTATATGCGTTGGGCCGATAACATGTTGGGACAGCCCCATGGTTGTCATGGCGGCCATGAAGTCCTGAGCCACCCCGGATACAGCGGCCTCGGCATGGAAGTTGAGATCCCCCAGGACCATCATCCTAGGGGTCCTTAACACCAAGTCCGAGACCACCTCTGTCAGCTCAGGCTGGGAGTCTGATGGGCAGCGGGGTGGGTGGTACACCAACAGAATCCCTAATCTGTCCCGGGTACCCAACACAAGGTGCTAACACTCAAGATCTGCACTCAAATGAGCAGGAAGCATGGAGAGGGAGATTGAATTCCTATAGACCACGGCAACCCCCCCTCCCCGACCCTCAAGTTGGTGTTGGTGCTGCACTGAGTACCCAGGAGGGCACAGCTGGGAGTGACCCCTCCCAGCTCCCCCACCCAGGTGTCAGTAATACATGCCAGGTCAGCCCCCTCATCCACAATCAAATCATGGATGAGGGAGATTTTATTTTGGGCCGACCTGGCATTCAGCAGCAGCACCACCAGACCCGAGAGCAGACTGGTAAGGCCGCCAGGAACCATCAGGTTGGGAGAAGAAGCAGAAGAGGGGAGAGCCGTAAGGTGTCTAGCCCCTCTTCTCCTCAGCTGGCCTGTTAATCCCCCAATGCCATACCTCCCCCTGCCCGTGACCACAGTTACGGTGGCAGCTCCCCGACCCCCTGCGTTGCCCAATAGTCCTCCCAGGCACATATTAAAATGTTAGGATATAAAATGTTCAACAGTGTAAAAGAATATAAAAGATAAAAGAGATAAAAGAGAAGAGCAGCTAAGAAGAAGCAGATAAAATCCACGTTTGCCCCTTTCTCCCTCGTCTTTAAAGCTGCTGCTCTCTGCTGCTGCTATTTGCTGCTGGTATCTGTGGCTGTTGGTGTCTCTGGAGAGGCAGGTGGGTGGGTCTTCAGGTGCTGTTCCATGCAACTCCAAGTGTGATGCTAAGTGCTCCTTCTCTCTGGCAGCCCTGCCTTAAGTACCTGTTTGGCGGGGGCAGAAGCAGGCTCAGGATCCACCTGGTGCAGCTGGGTGGTCCTCCTTCCCACAGGCTCCTTATGTTATGATAACGGTATAACTGCTATGTGTAGATTCAGCCGGAGTTGTTATGAAACAATGTAAGCCAATGGACAAGAATACCTGCTGGTTTCTGAGAGGCTAGATTGACAACATTTTTGATGGAGGGGATAGCATAAAATGTATAGGCTTTTAAAAGAAGCTGAAATGAGCTGATTGGCTGTTTGACCGGGAAGAGGCACAAATTGAATTTATTTCCCCTCCTGAATGGCTAATGGGGAAGATGTAGGCATTTTAAACAGAGCTGAATACACCTAACCTTGGTTCTTGGATTGGATTGGGAAAGCATGCAAGTTTCCCATTCAGCTAGGGATGCACACTTGGAAATCCACTTCCACACTGAAATGGCCCATAGCTGGACTGAAGCTACAATTTTCAGTCAGAGTGTCTGCCAGAACCAAAGCAAAAGCATCAGTCTCAGAAACAGCATGGCATGCAAGCTGGGTGCTCTGAACCACACAACTGCAAATTGTTAATCACTAGTGCTTTCTTCCCCTTCATGGATCACTGCCTTGTTGTGGTGAAGGGGCTTGCGTAACTCAGTGAAGCCATAAGCTATGCCGTGCAGGGCCACCCAAGATGGACAGGTCATGGTGGAGAGTTCTGACAAAATGTGGTCCACTGGAGAAGGAAATGGCAACCCACTCCAGTATTCTTGCCAAGAAAACCCCATGGAACGTATCACAAGGCTAAAGGATATGATGCCAGAAGATGAGCCTCTCAGGTTGGAAGGTGTCCAATATACTACTGGGGAAGAGCAGAGGGAATTTACAAGTAGTGCCAGAAAGAGTGAAGTGGCGAGCTGAAGCCAAAAGGACACTCAGCTGTGGATGTGTCTGGTGGTGAAAAGAAAATCCGATGCTGTAAAGAACAATATTGTTTAGGAACCTGGAATGTCAGATCAATGAATCCAGGTAAGCTGGAGGTGGTCAAACATGAGATGGCAAGATTGAACATCGACATCTTGGGAATCAGCGAACTAAAATGGACAAGCATGGGTGAATTTAATTCAGGTGACCATCATATCTACTACTGTGGGCAAGAATCCCTTAGAAGAAATGGAGTAGCACTCATAGTCAACAAAAGGGTGGGAAAAGCAGTACTGGGGTACAATCTCAAAAACGACAGAATGATCTCAGTACGAATCCAAGGCAAACCATTCAACATCACAGTAATTCAAGTCTGTGCCCCAACCACTGAGGCCGAAGAAGTTGAGGTTGATCGGTTCTATGAAGACCTACAACACCTTCTAGAACTGACACCAAAAAAAGATGTCCTCTTCATCACAGGGGATTGGAATGCTAAAGTAGGAAGTCAAGAAATCACCGGGATAACAGGCAAGCATGGCCTTGGTGTACCAAATGAAGCAGGACAAAGGCTAATAGAGTTTTGCCAAGAGAACACGCTATCATAGCAAGTGTCCTTTTCCAACAGCACAAGAGGCGACTCTACACATGGACATCACCAGATGGTCAATATCGAAATCAGATTGATTATGTCCTTTGCAGCCAAAGATGGAAAAGCTCCATACAGTCAGTAAAAACAAGACCTGGAGCTGACTGTGGCTCAGATCATGAGCTGCTTCTTGCAAAATTTCGGCTTCAATTGAAGAACGTAGGGAAAACCACTAAACCATTCAGGTATGACCTAAATCATATCCCTTATGAATATACAGTGGAGGTGAGAAATAGATTTCAGGGATTAGACCTGATAGAGAGTGCCTGAGGAACTATGGACGGAGGTCCGTAACATTGTTCAGGAGGCAGCAACTCAATCCATCCCAAAGAAAAAGAAATGCAAGAAAGCCAAGTGGCTGTCTGATGAGGCTTTACAAGTAGCTGAGGAAAGAAGGGAAGCGAAAAGCAAGGGAGAAAGGGGAAGATATATCCAACTGAATGCAGAGTTCTAGAGAATAGCAAGGAGAGACAAGAAGGCCTTCTTAAATGAACAGACATTTTGCAAAGACGTTTTGTGCAAAGACGGGCATGATAAAGGACAAAGAAGGCAGGGACCTAACAGAAGAAGATGAGATTAAGAAGAAGTGGAAAGAATACACAGAAGAACTCTACAGGAAAGATTTGAATGTCCCTGATAGCCATGATAGTGTGGTCACTGAACTTGAGTCAGACATCCTAGAGAGTGAAATCAAGTGGGCCTTAGGAAGCATTACTAACAACAAAGCTAGCGGAGATGACAGTATTCCAGCTGAGCTATTTAAAATCCTAAAAGATGATGCTGTTAAAGTGCTGCATTCAATATGCCAACAAATTTGGAACACTCAACAATGGCCGCAAGACTGGAAAAGGTCAGTTTACATTCCAATTCCAAAGAAGGACAATGCCAAAGAGTGTTCAACCTACCGCACAATTGCATTCATTTCACATGCCAGCAAGGTCAAAATCCTACAAGATAGGCTTCAGCAGTATGTGAACCGAGAATTACCGGAAGTACAAGCTGGGTTTCGAAGAGGCAGAGGAACTAGAGATCAAATCACCAACATTTGCTGGATCATGGAGAAAGCAAGAGAATTCCAGAAAAACATCTATTTCTGCTTCATTGACTACGCTAAAGCCTTTGATTGTGTGGATCACAACAAACTGTGGCAAGTTCTTAAAGAGATGGGACTACCAGACCACCTTACCTGTCTCCTGAGAAACCTGTACAAGGGCCAAGAAGCAACAGTAAGAACCGGACATGGAACAACCGATTGGTTCAAAATTTGGAAAGGAGTACGACAAGGCTGTATATTGTCGCCCTGCTTATTTAATTTATATGCAGAGTACATCATGAGAAACGCCGGGTTGGATGAATCACAGGTCAGAATTAAGATTGCCGGGAGAATTATCAACAACCTCAGATACTCAGACGATACCACCCTAATGGCAGAAAGCGAAGAGGATCTAAAGAGCCTCTTGTTGAGCGTGAAAGTGGAGAGTGCAAAAGCTGGTTTGAAACTCAACATTAAAAAAACTAAGATCATGACATCTGGCCGCTTCACTTCCTGGCATATAGAAGGGGAAGAAATGGAAGCAGTGACAGATTTTACTTTCTTGGGCTCCAAGATCACCGCAGACGGTGACTGTAGCTATGAAATTAAAAGACGCTTTCTCCTTGGGAGGAAAGCTATGGCACACCTAGACAGCATAGTAAGAAGCAGAGACATCACTTTGCTGACAAAGGTTCGTATAATCAAAGCTATGGTTTTCCCAGTAGCAACATATGGCTGTGAGAGCTGGACTATAAGGAAGGCTGAGTGCCGAAGAATGGATGCTTTCGAACTGTGGTGCTGGAGAAGACTCTTACGAGTCCCCTGGACTGCAAGGAGGTCAAATCAGTCAATCCTAAAGGAAATCAACCCTGAGTGCTCATTGGAAAGATAGATACTGAAGCTGAAGCTCAAGTATTTTGGCCACCTAATGCGAAGAGAAAACTCCCTGGAAAAGACCCTGATGCTGGGAAAGATTGAAAGCAAAAGGTGAAGGGGACAGCAGAGGATGAGATGGCTAGATAGCATCACCGATGCAATGAATATGAACTTGAGCACGCTCTGGGAAAGAGCGGAGGACAGGAAGGCCTGGTGTGCTATGGTGCATGGGGTCACGAAGGGTCGGACACAACTTAACGACTTAACGACTGAACAACAAGTGCTTTCTTCCTACTGAATGTGCTTAGGATTATTCTGCAAGACAAGTAAATGTTCTGGAATTTGGTACACGTAAAACAAATTAGTAGCTCGGGTTGGCTTCCTACTGGTAAATATTGATCCTTAAATGGATGTCCCAGTATATGCAAACCAAACATTTACATTGTAAAGTTCTGTGTACTTACTTCTTAGCTTCCTCTTCAGTTATTTCCTTTACATCCTTAGCTTTATTCAGTAGTCTCGTTGGAATGAGTTTGGGAAAGCTTCTCACCTCATACTTTTATGCATAGATTATACACTTCGATGAGTGGTCTTAAAAGTGTAGGAGGTTGAATTTTACAGGCAAGCAGTTCATGCAAGGATGTGCTATTGCATGATAAAAAGAGGTTACAATGAAGCAATCAAGGTGCCAACACAATACCCGTCCTCAAAAGTGATAACTTTTGCAATGTTTTAATTCACCAGTTTCGATCCTTCCAGTTGTATGTATAACTCCTTTCAGCAATATGCAGCGTTGCCCAGAGTTCTGTAGTCTTTCCAGTTTGCTTTCACACTGTAGTACGATATCAAGACAGCAACACAGACATTTCTGATTCATGGTAAGCACAGAGATGGAACAGACAGAATTGCCCTGCTATAGAGCTAGCCATTGTTCTGTATGGAGAGAACCATAAATGTTTCCTTCACAGAATACTTCCTCACACCAAAATGATTTTGATGAAGGAATACTTCTGGAAATTGCTAGATCAGAATTGTGGGGGAAGGATTTTCACCTAAAGCCCCCAGGAGCTTCTAGAACCATCTGTACATGTTACAGCTTTTCAGAGAGATGGGATGCACTGTTGGAGACCTGTTATTGCCCTACATGGTCTTGGGTTTTGCAGGTTTCTGCAACTCTTAAAGACTCTAATAGCTTTTTAGAAATCACTGTACATAGGTACAGAGCGGGGGTGGACAACATCTCGGGGGTCAGGGGCCACATTGCCCCCCTGAACCCATTGGAGGCCACACCCCACTCCCGCCACTGTAGCAAATATCTCAGCAGTTTTGCAAGGAAACAAGGCACATGGGATAGAGCACATCTTGTTTGAAGCAGAATCACACCCTGGAGATTTCCAGAGTGTGATACTCCTTGCAAAATTTCTGTGATTTTTGCCATGGTGGCAGCAAATTTGGCAGAGGGGGCAGGGGGGCCACAAAACTAGCCATGGAGGATCACATGCTACCCACCCCTGGTATAGAAGGTGGGGTGAATATTTATCATAGGTATTGATGTCACCTAATAGCTAATGTAGCCTTGCCCAACCTGTTACCCTCCAGATGTTTTGGACTACAAACCCCAGCATTCTTAACCATTGGCCATGCTAGGTGGGGCTGATGGGAGTTGACGTACAAAACATCTGGAAGTCATCAGGCTTATTTAAATAGTAAGACTGAGCCAAACATTCTCTATAGAAAACATTCCGCTTGAAATTTGAATGGGAGTGGTGAAAGGGCCTCTCAGAATTCGTGATGGGGATTCCAGGAGGATGACAAAATTACAGGAAATTTGGGGGAATGTTGCAGAAATGTTTTGCACCATCCTGGGCTTCCTTGGGAGAAGGGATGGTATATAAATAAAATTATTATGAATAATAGTAATAATAATAAAAAACAAGAACCGCATAATGTTAAGCACCCTTGAAACTTGTGGCAACATTTGCTTCCCTTCACACCACCAAAATTGACTCCCTCAATTTACTACTTGTGCTGAAGTGGTGAAGGGGGGGCATTTTTGCCCTTTAAGTTTCATATTTACATTGGGTGAATCTTTTTATATGTCTCTCTGCCTATAGCTATTACCTGATGCCAGTAGCCATATGCATCTGTAAGAATTTAAATCTACTGTGCTAGGCACTGTAAATATTGTGGGCTACATCAGTCTTTGAAAATATAGGGGGCATAGCAGATTAGATTTTTTAGTAGACCAGTTTCGGTTGATGACTTTGTGAAAGTTCTCAAACTTCACAAGAAACATTTGTGTTGCACTGATGTTTCCTGCAGCAGCTGCATGAACACTAGTTTTCCACTGCAATTGCAATGTGTAGAACTGCCTCTAGCTGTTTTTCAGGCATGGAAAAGAAAGAAAGGATGGGGCCCAAGTGTAAATATAGACATATTGGCGTGATTAAAGCGTGAGATCATGGAGACACTTAAAATGAAGTGGGGCATTAAGCGACAAGTCTGAAGGTGACCACTTGAAATTAAGTAGGCCTCTAGCATATAATGTAGATACTGCCAGTGAAGAGGGTCAAACAATAGTGAGACCAAAGAGCTAATTGATATTTGAAATGCAGAGGGAAATGGATGCCTGCCAGAGGTATGGCCATTGGACCACCAAGCTAATGATAGCAGAGATTTTTCTGCAAAGTTCTTCAGTGATTTTTAAAAACATTTATTTTCGCTTTGGAAGGTGTTGGAAACATATCCAGCAGTACACCATTTTTTCACAGCCAGAAATATGAAAATGTCTAAATGAGAATTCCCAAAGACCGTTGTAATATGCAAAATGTTCAATTCACTATGCACAAAGAAAACTATTATATATAATATAATATAACATTACTGAAGGATAAATTAGGGATGTCAGAGAATTCCGCCACGGATCTCGGTGAGGCCGAATGCCAGTGCATTCGGCCCCCCGAACTCCGTGGCGGAACGGCCTGCCCCCCCGCCCCCTGCGGATCCCCCCCCGGGACGAGACTTACCTGGGGCGGATGTTCCGGGCGGCGGCGGCTCCGGTGGTGGCTTCGGCGGTGGAAGCAGCTGCAGCGGCTGGTCTTCCGACCGGCTGCCGCTGCCGCCATTTACAGTCTTGTCGTTGTTGTTTTGTTTTGTTTTTTTACAAGACGTGATAGGCTACGTAAAGATTTACGTAGCCTATCATGGCTGGGTAAAAAAAAAAACCGTGTACGCAAATGGCGGTGGCTACGGCCATTTGCGTTCCCTATTTTTGGCCGTCTTAGTCTACTTAAATATTTATGTAGACTATGACGGCTAAAATAAAGGGGAACACAAATAGCGTAGCGGGCGCTATTTGTGTCCCTTTTTGATTCGCCGTTTTAGCCTACGTAAATATTTACGTAGGCTAAAACGGCGAATCAAAAAGGGACTCAAGTAGCGCCCACTACGCTATTTGCGTTGCCCTTTATTTTTGCTGTCATAGTCTACATAAATATTTAAGTAGACTAAGACGGCCAAAAATAAGGAACGCAAATGGCAGCGGCCGTAGCCGCCGCTATTTGCATATGCGGGTTTTTTTGTTTTTTTTTACCCAGAGCCCTCCATGGCTGGAAATCCGGCTGCGGACGGCTCTGGCCTGGGCCTGGCTGGCTGCTCCGCAGAGCTGCCGCGGAGCACAGCCGGCCGTGGAGGATTCCGGGGGGGAGGAATGGATTGCCTCCCCTCCCGTTGAGGATTCCAGGGGGAGGAACGCCTCCCCCCCCATCAACATAATCGGCGGAAAGGTAAGTGACTTTCGTACATCCCTAGGATAAATGGTATATCTCTGGATTATAAAACTGTTGTTGAATGCAGGAACACAAAATGGCAGAGCTGTGAGATAGTTCAAGAATATGGCTAACTGGATCATTTTGCCCATTTCACAATAACTTATTCAGGAACATTTAATCAAAATAAAGAACCACAGCAGCTTATATAGATGACCCTATATAACAATGAATATTCTTGAAGGTGTAATTATCTTTTTCAGTCTCCCAATAGTAGCAGTGAATGGCTAGTCATCGTCAATCAAAATTGTCTAGGAATATCTATAATTCATAAAACATGGTTTATAAGACCACTAGTGACTGTAAATAAATTTTCTTAAGTTCAGACCTCCTAGAAGAGTAAGCTTTCAACTTCCAAACTGCTTGAAAATGCCGTGGAGCTGTTGGAGATTAGACCATAACTCTGAGCAGACATAGTACACAGAGTTCATCATATGTGCATGTCTATTTTTGTGAACTGCCCAGACAGCTTTGGTTATTGGGTGGTATAGAAATATAATGATAATATGCCATTTCAAAATAATGAACATCGGGGCCACTGTGAGCTACCTCAAAATATTCGATATGATTCAAAGGGCAGTATCCAACAATGTTAGTGGGCTAACTCAAATTACGTTGTGCTAACATAAAGGACCTCTAGTGCAACGCCAATAATGTTAGCTTGTGCAATGGAATTGCTTGGAAAATGTGTTGTGCAAACTAATACTAATGGTGTTGAGTTAAAGGTCCCTTATGCTAGCTCAGTGTTATTTGCATTAGCGCAATGATATTGATGGATACTGCCCAAAGAGCCAAGGATTTGTACATGACCAGCACAGATTTCTTAACTTTAAACACAAAATCCCCATGCCATATCACAAACTGCTCTTACAAATGCTGTTATATTCAGAAGGGGTTTGCCATATGACATGGGGTGAGCTACTCTTTGAGCAACATGCAGAACTAGCTTTGTGATTCTTGGTCCATGGCCAAATTACATCCTCTCATTTAATTCATTGGGTTGGATTATATTCAGTGTGTAGATTCAGGATCCTACGCTATGTAACAGTAACATATGATCCACTTGTGACCTGGGATTCATGCAACGTGATCAAATATAATTGTGGTAGGCATCTATGACCTTGTTCATAGGGTTGTCTTTCAATAAGTTGCATAGATAACACATTAAGACAAAATGTTTTCACTTTTGTGGGTTCTTGTTAATAGTTCCAAAAGCCAGTCTATGGTTACAATATGTTATGTTGGATCTGGATGAGACTCTGAATACTGTACTAGGCAAATTGATAGAAACTGTAACTAAAAGCAGATTGGTTGAGCTTATGGATAAACATAATATCTTAGGTAAAGGGCGATATGAATTTTGTAAATGGAACTCATGCTTCAGAACTCCACTGACATTTCTTACGGAAGTGAATGGAGTAATTCACTAATTATAGTGTACTTGTTCTAGTATGCCTTTAAGATCCTTTGCTAAAGTAGTCATGCCATAAATGGAAATGTTCTGCTTATTAAGACAATGGGAGACTGAATCAACGTTTTTATTGCTTAGTGAACTTTACCAAGTCTCTCAAAAGGCCTTGTCACACAGGTTATTTCATTCAGCTGTCCCTGGGTTCAAGGATCACACGGAGAAATGTATTGTATGAACACCCAATCCAGAAATGCACTTGTGATTTATGTGATCCTGAGGGCACCAAAATGCCACCATGATTTGGAAATCACAGTGGGAATATATCCATGGAAATTCAGCAATATGCTTCTTCCATTCGATCCTTGTAACCAAGGATAGTCAGGAGGGATCATGTAGATTGTTTAATTGATGTTTTAGTGTGAGGTAGGTCTGCCCAAGGAAGGCATGAGCTGTTATAAGGAGAACAGCTAGTTTCTGTTAGACCTCCATTCATCATTTAGCTCAGTTATTGCATTGAGCAAGGAGATGGATGCTAAATACGGGTTGTGTGCTCCTTATTTGTTGTGATGTTGAGAGTGCTGTAGACCACTGGGAAAATTTTGTGTGTGTGTGTGTGTGTATGTATAATCTTTACTTTTCTAGATCTTTTACTTGTGGAATGTCTTTAAGCACACTGAGTTATGAGATACCAACTAAATCTGCTTTTTTGCTAGATTTAGGATTAAAAAGACATGAGGCAAGCTGTGCTTCTTGTCTTTTCTGTTGCTCCTGAATATAATTTTCCCCATCTTATGAAACTTTAATAACAAGTGTACAATTTCTAATCCTAAATTAGATATAAAACATACATAAACAGAAATATGAACAGTTTTGGAATCTCTGACACTGACCTAGCTATGGGACCAATAACACATCATCACCAAATACTATTTCCTATCTTCTGGTTATTAAATTATGGTAAGATGTGCAAAGGGAGACATGCCACCTTTTATTTGTTAAAAAGCATCTATGTAATGGTGGTTTTATTATCAAATACTGCCCTGTTCAGCCCAGTGGCTCCAGTATATTTGCTTTAAGGGGGCATTTAATAGAACACTGTACCAAGCAAAACAAAACAAGGCTGCAGCATTCAGCTATTTCTGGATGAGGCTCGTAATTAGCATGCCATGGGTAATTCCCTGCTGTCTCAAGCACTGTATTTGGTTCCTTATTCCAATACAGAGTGTTGGGAGATGAGGTTTATTTTGTTTGTTAATGTGGCTTTGTCAAGACCTCCAAAATGTCACTGTGAGATTAATCGCTTTCCCAGCAAAAGTTCAACAGACCTGGTATTTCCATTGCAATTGTTGATTTTAAGTAGAGTGCTCTTTGGAGCGAAGCTCCAGTCTATCAAGCTGCAGCTTAATGATACTTCATTTCAAAGAGGGATGTGCTATCACCTACAGCAGGAACAACTGATATGGCATTGGGGGAGAAGGTGATTAAAGAGCCAAGACTCTTGTTTCATTAAAGGATCTTGCACTTTTCTTATCTGTTTCTAGCTTTAGCTTCCTATTTTTGTCTCCCTAGACAGGTGTTCCAGTTAATAAATCTGCCTTCTCAGAGGTGATTTTTATTTATTTTTTAACTCAGGCTTGTGGAATTTCTGTTAATCCCAAGTATTTTCTCTTTGCGTTGTGACTGAAAGTGATGTGATCCAGCTAAGTGTTGTTGTTGTTGTTGTTGTTGTTTTAAAGTCACTTTATAATTTCTAGCAGATATGACTAGGAAAAACAAAAATCTTGGGGAAGGTATACAATATTAAGATAGATATTAACTTTACTTTGGTATTATGCAGCAGTAATACCTCTTCCATTTTTTCATCGAGTGTGCGTGTGGGGAGGAGGTTTTGTTTTGGGGTCAATAGTAACCCCTGCAAAAAATTATCCCCATATTATCAAATGTGCATTTTGATAATGTACATAAGAATGCTGTTTTGGGGTGAGAGTGCACCCCGCTTACTGGCCCCACCTCCACTGATACATCCTCCAGCCTGCCCCCAGACATCCATGCATTGGGACGTCTGTAATGGGAAGCTTGACTCACCCTGTTACTTCAGGTTTGCATTCCATCTCCACCACTGCCAAACTCTCCCTTTCTCTAAGCCCCATCCCAATTTTTTCCTTGTGGAAGGAGGAAGACAATGGAAGACACCATAATCACAGGAGAGGCTTTGCCACTTGTCAAGGCTCATGATTTCTGGCAAGAAATGATGTGCCATGCATCACTCATCATGACGATGGGCCCTGTGGAGGCATCTCCTGTATCTTATGTGAGTCCTCTGCTGGTGGTTGTCCCCTTCCCCCAGGTCAGACTTGTTTGACTTAAGGAAGGGGAGGATGGTGGGAAAGAGGAGTGGTGGCTAGATGACTAGATGAGATTTTTGAGGGATAGTTATGAACAGTCAAAAAAACCCATTTATTTTTGGGGCAACAAGTTAGATGCTTGAACGCCTCTGCTCCTGAGTCTGACAACTGAATCTGACAGTAAAAACCAACCATGATAAAACAGGTTCAGCTGTTCACCAGAAGTTTGAAATACATTTCATCCTGGAAAGGGAGACTTGAGTTTTATCTGTGTTTTTCCAAAGTGGAGTTTCTTTTTTGTTTTGTTTTTTGGGAAGTTCCAGCCCTTCTTTCTTGTGTCCTCTCCACAGGATGTCTGCTAGTCAGGGCTGACATTGGGGTTTGTACACTCAATGTATTTAATTTTTTGGATCAATGATCTGTATCCTCTTTGTTGATATTTTATGGAAGAGGATATATTATTGTTACTGATGTGTCTTACACATTACATACAGTATTTCATCTTTTACCTTCAGAGTAAAAGAAGATGGGATATTTACTGATGATACCTATGCTGAAATTGATGAATATGTCTTAACATGTATGTGTCTTTTTCTATTCCTATCTCTGTCCCGTTTGAACTGCTTTTTACCCATTTAGCAAAGATCTACTGAAGTTGTTTTGTTTCGAACTGTATGTTGTCATTGGTTGTTTATCTCCATATACTTGCCACTAGGTTTGGTGTACATATCCTTCCTTGGTACAGACTGGATCACAACAAATTATTTATTTTGGATTTATAAGTTTACATTCCAAGTTATCCTGATATGGAGTAGTAGTGTCGGTGAGAAACTCTTAAAACTTCCTAGGGTTGTTCTGTTAAAGTTAGCAGACTTTACACTAGGGATATTATCAGCTTTGTGAGTCAGTTCTGTTTGGGAGGTGAATCAATCTGAGTTTCTACAATATTTAAGAGGGCTTTGATAATATTCTGAAGATCTTATTAGAGATGTTACAGGGAGATTCTGGAAATGATCTTAATCAGCCATTTTGAGAATCTCTGTTGTTTGTTTGAGGTACTGAAATGCGGTTCTTTGTCTTCTGTAAATAGTGATGTCAGATTTTTATAGTTGTACTTATGAAGAAAGCCTTGTGGCCTGATCTTTCCTGGTCCAGGTACCATGTGAGTGAAGTAGGATTGTGCATAAACTGTTGTGCCCTGGCTCAACCCAGCTCATCAGACAGGATAACCTAGGAAGCTGCCTTTCTCCAGGTCAGACTGTTTGTCCACCTGGTTCACTATTGGCTACTCTGACTGGTAGTGGATCTCCAGTCTCAAGCACAGGTCTTTCACATTACCTCCTACCAGATTCTTTCAGCGGGAGCTGCCAGGGATTGAATCTAAGGCCTTCTGTAGCGGCCTACCACTGAGCTACGGTTGCCGTGCTTGTTTTGCGCTTCTCCCTGGAAGCTTTGCTGCAGCAGCGGAAGACACATGCTACATTAGTCTAACTGCATAGTGCATGGCCAAAATTGGGCACAACAGACGACCTAGTGGGGAGAACAGCAGGCTAGTTTGCAACTCTATCCACCTTCTCAGGAGTGGGATTACTCTTTAGAATACTGCAGATCATCATTCACAGATACATACAATGCACATACAATTGTTCATATACTCTGCTCTGCATTTGTGAAGGTTCCAGTCTCCAGATTTACTTTTAAAATAAACCTTTCTACGGTAACCTGTAGAGCATAATGCATGACCAGCCCTTTTGTATCTCATTTTTTTGTTTGTAGTTTAGCGCTGCTGTGTAGCATTTTAACAACTCTTACTGACTGAGTGATTTGTCAACTAAAACAAACACACACAGCCAGTGGAAGCTGGTGGCTCCGATTTCGGTGTGGCTAAATTCATTCTGGGTTTCAGTCAGAACTGGGCAGTACTGTAAAGGAGCTATCCAAGGTGCTGAACGCTATGGGTTCGGGCCCTTGGATAGCTCCTTTAGAGTCCTGGCTGAAATCCAGAATGGATTCATAGCCCCACCAAAATCGGAACCACCAGCGTCCACCACGTACAACAAAAGATGTAAAATAAATCTGAATACCCTTAATAAGTCTTTAAAGACGCTGCACCCTTTAATAATGATCTGAATGCGACAGTGGAGTTGTGGGTACAGAAGAAGCACTTCTGGATCTCAGGCAGAACTTGAATGGGACTCTTTTCCCCTTCTACTTTAAGGTCGCTCCAACAATAAAAAGCCCTTTCAGTCTGGAGCTTTCTTTCTCTAGATATATGCTAATGCACTGTGAAAGTGCTCATCATGCCTGGATGGGCCCTGCTGATAAACTACTGCCTGGAGATCTTTCCAAGTGCTAATGTGTCAAAGTGCCTGGGAGCACAGGGTGAACATTATTAGTGCTTTCTAAAGGTCGTGTCTGCTGAAGTTAGCTTGTATGCTCTCTGTAGGGGAGAATGATATTCTCTTTTTAAAAGAGATTGGGGAGAGGGAGGGATATTCTAATCAGGGGGGAAAACCAGGCACTATTAAGAAAAATCAGTAAAGTTGAAAAAACGTCTCTTACCTGGATGTAATTGTGGAAGAGCAAACATTACAGTTTAGAATTGCCTGATAGTGAACATGTTTTTCAAGAGTTTGCACGGTTACTTAATGAGTAGGTTTGATATCCTGGAGCTTTAACATAGCTTTAAAACTGTGAAAAGCTTAATGATCCTTAAAAGCCATTTGTATTCTTTCTCCCCACCCCCAGTGTTTTCATCATTTTTTTGCTATTCTAAGTGTCCCAAATTTGGTGATAATGACTGGATTATTTTAAAATGTTTGGCTGACATTCAGCTCCATTAGAGATTCAAAATGTCTTGAGATAAGCTAGCAAATTTATTCTAGAATAAGGTGCCACAAAACTCTTTGTTGTTTTTGCTGCAATAGATCAACATGGCTACCTTCTGGAAATTGAGATAAACTGTGATTAAGATTTTAAAAAACAAAAACAAAGCCCTACTTAGCCCTTTGTTTGGGATAATTACGGGGCAGGGATGGCAACCATCAATGGCTGTCAAAATTATTGAATCCATATGTGCTATGACTATGAGAAGTTATTAGCTGCTTTTATTGAGTTGAGAATATTTAAATATTGTAAAATATGGTTGGACGTGCCTCCTTTTTATCTGGTGGTATATTTGCACCAGCCTGCAGCTGTCTATATTCTATAGTTCTTTGAAGAATACCATTTGTTGTGCAGAGGCTTCACTGTGTCTCTGAGTGAGAATCTTACTTACCTCAGGGTTGCACGTGCTAATGACCTAAGAGGATTGCTCTTTGGCAGGTATCATCAGATGGATTATGTCTTCCATGCTTAGCATGTCCATCACCTGCCTTTTTTGCTGGCTTGCTGGCTCTGTGGGACTGTTTTACTCTGCAGCTTGCTAGTAAGGATTTGCGGTTGGGGACTGTGTGGTGGCTGGAGTGGGCCAGAGCCTCCTGTGAGTGGAGCAGCTCTAGGAAGAGGCTCATAAGGAACTGTGGCAGGGTCAACCCTGAAGGGGTGACACCAAAGGGGGTGCCCCTTTGGGTTGCCATGTGGGCAAGAGTGTCCTTCTGTTGGTCTGGGAGTAGGAAGGTTGCTAGGCTCCTATGTCAGAGACAGGCCTGTGACCTTCACCTAGGGTGAGAGCCTAGGTGGGGAATGTTCGTGGTGTCTGGAGGCCCCCCCTGAGTGAGAGTCAGGGGTGGAGAAAGATGTGCCATCCAACTAGGGGTGAGATGTAGCCACCTGTGTAGGCTTATAACTTGGTTGAGCCACTCAGGGGAGCCACAGGACAGCAGAGGGCCTGGGTTGTAGTTTTAAAAATTGTTGGTGGGTGGTGGGTTTATGAGCTGGTGCTTGTGATTTTAGTGGTGGGTTGCCTACCTGATCGGCGGAAGTGAGGGAGGCATGTGTCCACCTGGCGGAGGCAGTGGGGGGAGTTCTGGGGGCCAGAAAGGTCGTTCTGGGTAAGGGGAGCAGGGGAAAGATGCGTAATATCTGTCCCCTGTTCCGGGCCTGTCCAGAGCCGAAGGATGGCTGTGGGATGCGTGACTCCATCCTCTGGCCTTCGTCTGCTGCTGTGTAATGCCAAATCCGTTGCCCATAAAACATTTCTTATCCATGGATGAGGGTGCGGACCTGGCATGTATTATGGAGGCCTGGCTGGACAAAGCTGCTGCTCCTACTCTTGTGGCCATTTGCCCGGCTGGATTTTTGTATGCACAGCAGCTGAAGGCTGGAGGTCAGGGAGAAGGAGTGGCTGTTATCTACCGGGAGTCCTTGGTCCTCACCAGACTCCCTCTCCAGGAGACCAGGGTTGCTGATTGCATGTACTGGAGGTTGGGCCCAAAGGGCAGTCTGGGGATTCTGCTCGTGTACTGTCCACCCTGCTGCACGACAGACTCCCTGGCCGAAGTGCTTGAGGTGGTCTCTGATGTGCTTGTGCAGTCCCCTAACTTGTTGGTGTTGGGGGACTTCAATGTACATTTGGAAGCCATCTTCTTGGGGGCACCTCAGGACTTCCTGGAGCTGCACCCTATTCCAACTGGGCCCATCCGTGTAGCCGGTCATGCGTTAGACCTTGTGTTTGTTTCCAGAGAGGCGGGGAGTGATCTGGAAATCAGGGGTATATCCACGACCCCCTTGTCATGGTCAGATCACTACATGGTGGGGTTGGACTTCTTGGTTCCGCAACCCCTTGACAGGGGTGGAGGACCCATTAAGATGGTCCGCCCAGGTGTCTTATGGATCCAGATGGATTCCCGACTGCGCTTGGGGATTCTTTGGAGCATGCAAACGGCCACTTGGTTGAGACCCTGGTGGATGGCTGGAATGCTGCAATCACTGGGGCATGAGACCGGGTGGCTCCAAAACGTTCTCTCCCCCTGAACAGAGCGCAAACTGCACCATGGTTCACCCCATGGTTGCGAGCTCTGAAGTGGGAGGTGAGACGGCTAGAGCGCCAGTGGCAGAAATCTCGCTCTGAAGATGATTGAACAGGGGTTAGAGCTGTAGCTTTAGCCTACCACATGGTGATAAGAGCAGCAAAGAAGGATTTTTATGCTGCCTCTATCATGTCCGCAGAGCGCCGTCCCAGGAGACTGTTCCAAGTGGTCTGGAACCTGGTCGGTCAAGAACCAATGGAGCATTCTAAGGCCTCCTGTGATGAGTTTGCAAAGCAAATACCTGGCATGTATCATGGAGACCTAGAGTCTGTTTCCCACCTCCCAACTGAGCAGAGCAGAGCAGAGGAAACTTCTCCAGTTGGTCTTGGGACTATAGAAGCAAGCAAGCTCTCAGAGAGCGAGCGAACAGAGGGAGCAAACAGGAGTTGGCCAAGGGAATTGCAGTTGCAGAAGAGACAAAGGAGACAAAGGCAAAGAGGTAAGCGAGCTGGAGGAAGTCCAGAGGGCTGTCCTTTTCCTGCTGAGTGGCTGTGAGCTCACCAGGTGCTCCTGAGTGCTCCAACTGAATTGGGTGTGTGTGGTCTGAGTACTCCCAGCAGCTGTGTGGGCAGGAAGCTTCAGTCTGTTTCCTGCCTCCCAGCTGAACAGAGCAGAGCAGAGCACAGCAGAGGAAGCTGGTCTTGGGACTAGGGATGTACGAAAGTCACTTAACTTTTCATGGATTCTGTTCGTGGGGGGGGGAGGAGCTCCGTCCCTCCCCCAGAATCCTTGGGGGGGGGAGGCGATCCGGTCCTCCTCCCCGGAATCCTCGACGGCCGGCTCTGCTCCGCGGCGGCTCTGGAAATTCGGAAATCCAGCTGCAGACTGGCTGGTGTGGACGCAAATGGCAGTTGCCATTTGCGTCCAGCCAGGCAGGCCATCACGGCTCACCCCCCCTAAAAAATGCAGCATACGCAAATGGCAGCGGCTACGGCGGCCGCCATTTGCGTTCCCTATTTTTCACCGATTTATCTTACGTAAATATTTACATAAGATAAAACGGCGAAAAAAAGGGGAACGCAAATAGCGTAGTGGACGCTATTTGCGTTCCTTTATTTTTCGCCGTTCTAGCCTACGTATTACCTACGTAATAGCCTACGTAAATATTTTTTGCCGTTCTAGCCTACGTAAATATTTACCCCCCCCAAAATGCAGCAGACGCAAATGGTGGCGGCTACGGTGGCTGCCATTTGCGTTCCCTATTTTTTGCCAATCTATCTTACGTAAATATTTATGTAAGATAAAATAGCGAAAAAAAGGGGAACACAAATAGCGTAGTGGACGCTATTTGCATTCCTTTCTTTCCCCGCCGTTCTAGCCTATGTAAATATTTACCTACGTAATAGCCTACGTAAATATTTTTCGTTTTCGTATATTTTTTTTCCTGGGGGTGAGCCGTGATAGGCTACATAAATTCTTACATAGCCTATAACGGCTGCAAGGATGGCAATGGCGGCGACAGCAGCCTGGCCGTGGCCGGCCAGGAGACCAGCTGCCAGAGCCACCGCCGGAGCCACCGCAAGTAAGTGCCATCCCGGGGGGAATCTGCAGGGGGGGCGGGGGGCAGGCCGTTCCGCTACAGATTTCGGGGGGCCAGTGAATTCTCCGCCATCCCTACTTGGGACTATAGAAGCAAGCAAGCTCCCAGAGAGCATGCGATCAGAGCGAGTGAACAGGGGGAGCAAACAGGAGTTGGCCAGGGGAGTTCGGCAGGGGAGGTCAAGGGGGAGGCCCCTAACATTTTTATTTTATTTTATTTTAACATTTTTTTCATTTTTTTTTTAATTGTCTTGTTACACACACTACCATACCAGTGGGACTCTGTTTTTAACCTGCAGTGAGTAGAGGACCAGGCACAGGCTTCTCTAGAACAACCAGAAAGCTAGACACAAAAAGGGAAAAAAGGCTGTGGAAAGACAAGACTCTCCAGTGGTGGTGACCTGCAAGGTGTGTGCCATGTTTGTTTTCTTGCCTGAGAACAACATGGTCTACACCTGCAACAAGTGCAAGTTGATCACACTGCTGGAAGAAAAAGTAAGAGGACTGGAGCGGCAACTGTCGACCCTCCAGGGAATAAGAGAACACGAAGAGTTCTTGGACAGAACGGTGGAACTACAGCAGCAAAGTGAAGAACAGAAGCTTGAAGAGCAACAGCAAGCTGAGGCAGAAGAGGGAAATGCTGATGTAAGGAAAAATGCAGTAGGGGATACTCCTTGGAAAAGGGTGACAGTTAGGAGAAGAACTAGAAGACACTCAGCACCAGTGGAAGCAGTAGAACTAGGGAACTGTTTCCAGGTACTTGAGGATGAGAATGGAGGACAGCCTGCAGAGGAAGAATTACAGGGGAATCTGCATGAGAGCAAGCAAGAGGCTGAAGGTCAGCCAAGCAGAGGCGATGAAACCTAAGAGGATTGCTCTTTGGCAGGTATCATCAGATGGATTACGTCTTCCATGCCTACAACAAGAAGATAAGAGTAGTAGTAGTAGTGGGAGTCTCCTTGCTGTGTGGGATTGAAACCCAAGTATGTCGCAAAGACCCGTGGACTCGCCAGGTATGCTGTCTCCCGGGAGGACAGATTAGAGACGTGACTGAAGGGTTGCCTGCACTCATAAAGCCCACTGACAGGTATCCCTTTCTTCTCATCCATGTGGGAACAAATGATACTGCCAAGCGGAGCTACGAAGAAATCATGTCAGACTTTGAAGCTTTGGGAAGGAAACTCAAGAACATCGGGCCCAGATAGTTTTCTCATCCATCCTTCCAGTAGTTAGAAGACGGTAGAAAGGGAAAGAAAAATACTCTGGGTGAATGACTGGCTACGAAGGTGGTGTCGACGAGAGAGATTTGGATTCTGGGACCACGGGCTATACTTCCTGGAAGATGGACTGTTGGCCAGGGATGGGTTGTACCTCACAAGGGCTGGGAAGAATGTGTTTGGCCACAGCATGAAGAACTTCATCAGGAGGGCTTTAAACTGAATCCTACGGGGAAGGGAGACGTAGGGATGTACGGAAGTCACTTACCTTTTTGACGGGGTGATTCGCAGTGGGGGGGAGGCGCTCCACACCTCCCCCCGAAATCCTAATCCGACCGGCTCCGCTCCGCGGAGATTCTGCGGAGCCGCCAGCCGGGGCTGCCCACAGCCGGATATCCGGCCGCTGGGTAGCCTGCAGGGAAAAAAAAACAAACAGCGTATGCAAATGGTGGCGGCTACAGCGGCCGCCATTTGCATTCCCTTTTTTTTGCTGTTTTAGCCTATGTAAATATTTACGTAAGCTATTACGGCAGAAAAAAAGGGGAACGCAAATAGCGTAGTAGGCGCTATTTGCGTTCCTCCCCCCCCGCCATTTTAGCCTACGTAAATCTTTACGTAAGCTATTATGGCAAAAAAAAGGAACGCAAATAGCGCCCACTACGCTATTTGCGTTCCCCTTTTTTCGCTGTAATAGCTTACGTAAATATTTACGTAGGCTAAAACAGCGAAAAAAAGGGAACGCAAATGGCGGCCGCCGTAGCCGCCTCCATTTGCGTATACTTTTTTTTTTTAGCTTGCCGTGATAGGCTACGTAAATACTTACGTAGCCTATCACGGCCTCTGCAGGAACGCAAATGGCGTCCCTGCATTAGCCGTGATAGGCTATGTAATTATTTACATAGCCTATCACAGCTATGATGAGGAAGTGAATGGCGGCCGCAATGCGGCTGCCATTTGCAAGTCAGCACGGATGGCAGCAGGTAAGTGCTCCGTTTCGCGTGCCTTTCGTGGTGTGGGGGGGCAGGGGCTTCGTTCTGCCACGGATTTTGGGGGGCTGAATGCACTGGCATTCGGCCTCACCGAGATCCATGGCGGAATTCTCTGACATCCCTGGGGAGACGTAAAGTTGGGGGTGACAATGGACGAAGGCTCATGCACCACAACAGAGAGAACAGCTCTAATAGCACCCAATAATAGTCTTCAGAAACATGTAGGAAGAAAGCCAGACCATGAAGCACATGGCCTTTGATGTCTATATACTAATGCCCAGAGTATGGGGAAGAAACAGAATGAACTTGAACTCTCAATTCAGGAGGGAAAATATGACTTGACAGGTGTAACTGAGACTTGGTGGGATGACTCTCATGACTGGAATACAGCAATTGAAGGATATAACTTGTTCAAAAAGAACAGGAGGAACAGAAAGGGAGGTGGGGTTGCACTGTATGTGAAAAATACCTATCTCTGCACAGAAATACAGGAGGATGAGCGTCGTAGCCCCATCGAGAGCATCTAGATCAAAATAAATGGAGCAAAGAATAAATGGAACCTGGTGGTCAGAGTCTACTACTGGCCACCCAATCAAGGAGAAGATGAGGATGAAACTTTTGAAAAGCAATAGCCAATGTTTCAAGGAAGCATGATGTAGTAGTAATGGGGGACATCAATTTCCCCAATATTTGTTGGGAGACAAATTCTGCAAAACATGGCCCCTCCAGGAAATTCCTGACTTGTGTTGCTGATAACTTCCTTCTACAGAAAGTAGAGGAAGGAACTAGAGGATTGGCTATCCTTGACTTGATCCTAACCAACAGAGATGACTTAGTGGGTAAAGTAGCAGTTACTGGAACTCTGGGGGAAAGCGACCATGTTGTACTTGAGTTCTTGGTTCTAATCTAAGGGAAGCAAAAGCCGAGTGGAGCCAAACGCGTACCCTGGATTTTAGGAAAGCTGATTTTAATAAACTCAGAACAATGATCAGTAAGGTCCCATGGCAAGTGACTCTAACGAGAAAAGGAGCCCAAGATGGGTGGGAGCTTTTAAAAAAGGAAATTCTCAAGGCACAGTTGCAAACAATTCCAACAAGAAAAAAAGGTAGAAGACAACAGAAGAAGCCAATGTGGCTTCACAAAAAGCTTAGGGATGACCTGAAAGCAAAAAAGTACACATATAGTAAGTGGAAGGAAGGCCAAGCAACAAAGGAAGAGTACAGGCAGGTAGCACAGAATTGCAGGGATGGCGTCAGGAAGGCTAAAGCTGAGAATGAGGTGAGGTTAGCGAGGGATGCTAAAAGCAACAAAAACACTTTCTTCAGATACATGCATAGAAAAGACAGAGGAAAGAAATGGTGGTTCAGCTATTAAATAAGGATGGCAAAATGATAACAGATGACAAAGAAAAGGCAGAAGTGCTCAATTCCTACCTTGGCTCAGTCTTCTTCCAAAAGAGGGTCTATGACCCCCTTGGCAAAGGCGAAGTACAGGCTGAAGGGGCAGGATTGCAGCATGAGATCGATAGGCATATGGTCAAGGAACACCTAATTACTTTGAATGAGTTCAAATCTCCAGGGCCAGATGAACTGCATCCTAGAATAATAAAGGAACTGGCAGAAGAACTCTCAGAACCGCTGTCTATCCTCTTTGAGAAATCATGGAGGACGGGTGAAGTGCCAGATGACTGGAGGGGAGCTAATGTTGTCCCTATCTTCAAAAAAGGTAAAAAGGAGGAACTGGGAACTACAGACCTGTCAGTCTGACATCAATCCTTGGGAAAATTCTGGAGCAGTTGATAAAGCAATCCATCTGTAAGCACCTTGAAAAAGAATGCAGTGATTACTCGAAACCAACATGGATTTGTCAAGAACAAATCCTGCCAGACGAATCTAATCTCATTTTTTGATCAAATAACCTCCCTTGTGGACTGTGGGAATGCTGTGGACATAATATATCTTGACTTCAGCAAAGCTTTCAACAAAGTGCCCCATGATATCCTGAACTAGGTCAAAGAGGACTAGATGAAACAACGATCAGGTGGATCCACAGTTGGCTACAGAATTGGACTCAAAGAGTGCTTATCAGTGGGATCTTCTCAAACTGGGGAGAGGTAACAAGTGGGGTACCGCAGGGCTCAGTCCTGGGCCCAGTGCTCTTCAACATTTTTATTAATGACTTGAATGAGGAGGTGCAGGGAATGCTGATAAGATTTGCAGATGACACAAAATTAGGCAGGATAGCTGATACTTTGGAAGACAGAAACAAAATTTAAAGTGATGTTGATAGACTGGAGCGCTGGGCAGAAAATCACAGAATGAAATTTAATAGGGATATAAATGCCAAGTTCTGCACCTGGGAAAAAGAAACCAAATGCACAGTTACAAGATGGGGGATATGTGGCTCAACAACACTAGCTTGTTGAGCCATGTATCCCCCATCTTGGAAGGATCTTGGAATTCTTGTAGATCACAAGCTGAATATGAGCCAACAATGTGATGTGGCTGCAAAAAAGGCAAATGCTATTTTGGTCTGCATTAATAGGAGCATAGCTTCCAAATTCTGGGAAGTAATAGTTCCTCTCTACTCAGCACTGGTTAGGCCTCATCTGGAGTACTGTGTCCAGTTCTGGGCACTGCACTTTAAGAAGGATGCAGACAAGCCTGGAGAGGGTTCAGAGGAGGGCAACAAAGATGATCAGGGAATCAAAGCCCTATGAAGAAAGACTGAAAGAACTGGGCATGTTTAGCCTTGAGAAGAGAAGGCTGAGGGGAGATATGATAGCGCTCTTCAAGTACTTGAAAGGTTGTCACAGAGAGGAAGGCCAGGATCTCTTGTCGATCATCCCAGAGTGCAGGACACGGAATAATGGGCTCAAGTTTCAGGAAGTCAGATTCCGACTGAACATCAGGAAAAACTTCGTGACTGTTAGAGCATGTCAAGGGCTCCTTGGCGGCCTCTTTCAGTCTAATCCAGTAGCCAAGTCCAGACACAGACAAAGGGATTGTTTTCAAAGCGTTATTCCTCTTTTACAACTTAACAACTCTACTGTTAGCAACTAGATATGAGCAGCAGAGTACCTATGCCCTAAGTTGGAACAGTTGGTCCCCGTTTGAAGGAGGATCACTGGCAGACCCTGAACTTATGGGCTTGGGAGAGTCCCTCCCCTTTTCCCTTGGATCCTCTGGGCGCAACTGGTGTTTGCGCGCCAACCGGGCACTAGGCCTCCTTTCCGCACCATCCATTTGGCGCCGCTCCCTGCGTCAGTGTCATGCATCCAGCAAGTCTTCTACCCACGCTCTCTCACTCCCGGGACTGCTATCTATGCCAGGAATGCCAGTGGGAGGAATCTCTGCCAGCTGTTGGCCCTGAGAAGGATGAGTGCGCTCCTCTCCCAGGAGTGGCTGCTCTTCCTCTGAATCAGAACTACTCTGGGATTCTATGGGCTCAGCATCCACCCTGACAGAGCAATGCAACAATGGAACCAATTACCTGGGGAGGTGGTGGGCTCTCCCACACTGGAGGCATTCAAGGAAGATGAGGCTGGACAGCCATCTGTTGGGGATGCTCTGATTTGGATTCCTGCACTGAGCAGGGGGTTGGACTCAATGGTCTTGTAGGCCCCTTCCAACCCTACTATTATATGATTCTATGATTCACCTTTCTGTTAAAATCAACCGAATCAGGAGTGCTATTCCATGCACTGTGGATACAGTTAGGGAACAAGGGCTGGCCAGTGGCAGACCGGTTGTGTGGGATCGGTTCCAGTTTCTTCCTTTTGAGGAAGTGGACAAGGTGCTTTCATTTTTAAGGCCGACCACCTGCTTACTCGATCCTTGCCCATCTTGGCTCATTATGAACTGCAGGGAGAGACTCGGAGGGGATCAAGGCGGTGGTGAATGCCTCCCTTGAGGAGGGAGTGATGCCATCAGCCCTCAAGGAGGCGGTGATAAGACCACTGTTAAAGAAGCCCCCCTTGGATCCCCAAGACTTGAACAAGTTTCTCCCGGTCTCGAACCTGCCGTTTTGGGGCAAGGTGATTGAGCGGAGGGTGGCTCTGCAGTTGTAGGCACACTTGGAAGAAGCTAATTATCTAGATCCATTTCAATCAGGCCTCAGGCCTGGGCATGGGACAGAAACGGCCTTCGTCGCCTTAGTGGATGATATGAGGAGGGCTTTGGATAGGGGCAAATACTCCTTCCTTGTTCTCCTCGATCTCTCAGCAGCTTTTGATACCGTCGACCGTGGTACCCTCCTGGACTGCCTGGAGGGCTTGGCTATAGGGGACACAGTATTATGGTAGTTCCGTTCCTTCCTCTCTGGCAGGTACCAGAGGGTAGCTCTGGGGGAGGAGACTTCAGACCCTTGGCTACTCACTTGCAGGGTGCCACAGGGTTCTACTCTCTCCCCAATGTTATTTAACATCTGTGTGAAGCCACTGGGGGCTATTTTCAGGAGTCTTGGGGAGCAAGTGTCACTAGGGGTGTACGAAACACTTAACTGGTTCCGCTGGGGCCATCCGCGGTGGGGGGGGAGGCGCTCCATCTCCCCCCCCCCCGGAATCTTCCCTGGCCGGCTCCGCTCCGCAGCGACTCTGTGGAGCCGCTGGCTGGGGCAGCCCGCAGCTGGACCTCCATCCGCTGCTGGGCTGCGGCCGCCATTTGCGTCCCTGCTGTAGCCGTGATAGGCTATGTATATATTTACGTAGCCTATCATGGCAAAAGGCAGGGACGCAAATGGCGGCCACTACGCCATTTGTGTCCCTGCGTTAGCCGTGATAGGCTACGTACATATTTATGTAGCCTATCACGGCAAAGGACAGGGACGCAAATGGCGTCCCTGTGTTATTCGTGATAGGCTACGTAGATACTTACGTAGCATATCACGGCTTGGCAGGGACACAAATGGTGGCCGGCACAGCGGCCGCCATTTGCAGCCGCCGCCCAGCAGCAGCCAAAAGACCACCCAGAGCCAGAGCTGCCGCCAGAGCTGCCGCCGCCGCCGCCAGGGAGGCTCCGTCCTGGGGGGATTCTGTGGGGTGGCGGGGGGATTGCCCTGTTCCGCCATGGACTCCGGGGGGCCGGATTCTAAAGTATCCGGCCTCACTGGAGTCCGTGGCGGAATTCTCCAACATCCCTAAGTATCACCAGTATGCAGATGACATGCAACTCTACCTCTCATTTAAATCCTCACCAAGGGTGGCTGTAGAAACCCCGTCCAAGTGTCTGGAGTTGGTGAGTGGCTGGATGGGAAGTAATAAGCTGGAACTGAACCCTGACAAAACCAAAGTACTTTTGGTGGGAGACAAGGGGAGGTTGGGGAGGTTGACCTGGTGTTGAATGGGGTGTGGCTGCCCCTGGAGGACCAGGTCCGTAGCCTGGGGGGTGATTTTAGACTCCCAGCTGTCCATGGAGGCTCAGGTGTCTGCCATGAGCCGGGCAGTGCTGTACCAACTCCATCTCCTACTCCAACTCCATACGGTGGCTACACCCCTACCTCCCTATCCATCTGCTCCCATCAGTAGTTCATGCCCTGGTCTCCCCTCGCCTAGACTACTGTAATGAGCTCTATATGGGGTTACCCTTGAAGAGAGTTTGGAAGTTGCAGCTGGTGCAGAGTGCAGCGGCCTGCCTGATTAAAGGCAGCTGTCGGCAAGATCACAGCACTCCAGTGCTGAAGGAGTTGCACTGGTTACCATTTGTTTTCCAGCCCCAATTCAAGGTGTTGGCATTGACCTTTAAAACCCTATACGGTTCTGGCCCAGTCTATCTTAAGGAGCACCTCCAGCAACACAAGAGATACTGCTCAGCGAGACTGGCCTCGGAAGGCCTTCTGTCTGTCCCATCAGCCAGGACAGCTAGACTGGTGAGGACTAGGGAGAGGGCCTTTTCTGTGGTGGCCTCCACTTTGTGAAATTCCCTCCCTAGTGACCTCTGCCATGCCCCCTCTTTGATGAACTCCAGCCGGGCTTTGAAAACCTGGCAGTTCTGGTGGGCATTTGGGGTGGGTTAAGGTTTTTTTTTACAGCAATGTTGTTGATTATGTTGTATTTTGTGTTATTTGTATTGTACGCCACCTAGAGTGGCCGGGTAGCCAGCCAGATCGACGGCTAATCAATCAATCAATCAATCAATCGAATGAATGATTAACTAAACAAACAAATAAATAAAATTTAGGTGAGGTATTTCCCCCAGGTGAAGCTGGTTGGTAATCCTGCTGCATTCAGTGACTGCTCACGCTTCTGCATTTTAGTAAATCTAGAACCATTTCTGATGTAACGTCTTGGAACCATTTGATGACTTGAAATGATTTAACACTTATTTTATTTATTAATTTGGACTTCTAGCATAACCCACCTACTCGGATTGGGATACACAGTATTTATATAGCAGTCTTCCCCAACTCTGTGCCCTCTAGTCCATGGCCATGCTGGCAGGGGATGGTGGGAGTTGTAGTCTAATACATCTGAAGGACACCAGTTTGGAGAAGGCTAGTTTATAGCAAAGGTACATACAGTACTAATTTCCAGAGGGGTAGCTGTATTAAGTCTGTTGCAGCAAACAACAACTGAGTCTTATAGCAGTTTAACGACTAACATATTTCGTATGGTATATACTTTCATAAATTAGAATCCAGTTTATCAGATGTATGAACTTCAGCTGACATAATCCATCATGGCTCTTCTTATGTTCTAATATATTTGTTAGACTTTAAGGTTCCACAAGATGCTTTGTTTATTCAATACTAATTAAAAAAATGGAATATGAAGCATATAAGGGGTCTCCCTCTGTGTGATGTGGCTGAATAAAACTTGCCGCAAAGCCGTTGGATCTTTGGTTACACACCTGATTCTGTGAGAACTTAGTCTAGCAAATAAGCCCAAATAAAAACTGCTTATACATGGGTACATAAGTACAACAATGTTATGTGCAAATTATTTACTCATGGAGCTCTCCCATAAAAGAACAATTGGCCAGTGTGGCTGGTTATATACTTGCCTCAGCAAGACTTGTGGACTGTAGCCCTATGCGCACTAATTAATTGACATTAGTGGTCTTACTTCAGAGTAAAAATGCATAGGATTGTGCTGTAAAGGTGCAATCCTATGCATATTTAGACAGAAAAATGCCCTACAGCTCCCAACTGGCTGGGACATGCTGGGAGTTGTAGGACTTTTTTCTGTCTAAACACACATAGGATTCCACCTTAAGTTGCTTTTGGGATGGTAGTATATATGATATATCATTGCCTTCCTGAACTTTCATTTTAACCACTTTTCCTTCTGTACTTTTCCTACATGCTTATTTTGGGATCTTTTGGCTAAATAGTTTTTTAAACTTCCATACCTTTGAAACCTCTCTTACTTGGCTGTCCATTGCTTATCTAAAGCTACAGTTCCATTGCTTATCTAAAGCTACAGTTGGTGCTGCTATTTATTGATCAAAAAAGAGTTGACTCCCAAACCTAAAGGTTATAACCTTGAGGTTTAAGAGAAATTTTCAAGGAGGTGATTCTTGTCCCCTTTGTCTTGCTCCTTTTTTCTTTCTTATTCAGAAATGAAGCTTTGTGACATTACAATTATGTGTGTGTGCTTTTTAAAAGGTGGTTTTTATGAAGCTCGCTCCTCATGGTAATTGCCTAATTATTTCTTTCAATGGACACCTCTGGCCAAAAGGTGTATTCAACCAATATTAATGGACATATTTAATTACTGTTCACCCTCCCTTCAATGGCTGTCATAATCCCTTTATCACTTTGGATTTAGAGACTTGACCCTGTTTTAATGTGCACTATTATTAAGTTGGGCTTTCAGACATATCATTTGACTATTTTTCATATTATATGTTTCCCACTGTCGTGGATTATGGCCTACATCAAACAGAAATGCCAGGTGTTGAATATGTGCTTTTCTGTAGATGCTGTTTGTGCTTGCAACCTTGATTGTTACTATTCTTATTGTTCACTTTTCTGACAAAAGCTCAGGCTGATCGAACATTTTATTTCTTTAAAAAATAAAGTATTACAATAGTAACGTGAAACCATACCATATCATGCAGGAGCACTGCCACCTCCAGGTTTTTCAGGGCCTTTGGGCAAGGCACCCTCTCACAGTGAGTCTGTCTTCTCACCATCATTGTCACCAGCTGCTGTTGCTCCTCATCCTCTTTCTCATCGTTGGTACCACTTGTATGTTTGATAGGAAGAGAACCAGTGAGCAGTAGGCAGGGGCATCTACTGCTCCTCCTCACCGTCACTGTTATCTGGGCCAGACCGAGAGGCAAGGGAACAAACAGGTTACAATGGTGAAGAGGAGGAGCAAGTCCAGGGGGCTTTTGCCAGTGGGGCCCTGCTGGGGTGTGGGTCCTCCGTAGGTGCCCAATCATGCCTACCTTTTATGCCAGCCCTGTGCAGGAGCAAGAGCTCAGAGGAATTTTCTGTAACACCATTTTAAAAAGCCTCTGAATACAAACAAGTTTTTGAAAGCCTGTACATGAGAATCCAGGCAAGACAGAGGTGCTCATCGTGAAGGGTCTTAATTCAGGTATTGAGGTATGTCAACCAGTTCTGGATGGGGTCTCACTCCCCCTGAAGGACCAAGTTCATAGCTTGGGAGTGCTTCTTAACCCAACCCTGCTCCTGGCATCCCAGGTGGAGGCAACGGTGAGAGGCAACCTGTTATCAACTTCGGCTGATATGCCAGCTATGCCCATTCCTGGAACATGTGGAGCTGATAATGTTGGTGCACGTGCTGGTAACCTCTAGGCTTGATTTCTGTAATGCGCTGTAGTTGGGGTTGCCTTTATATTAGTTCAGAAACTTCAACTGGTACAAAATATGGCAGCCAGGTTGGTCTCGGGGACATCCCATGGAGACCATATTACACCAGTTTTAAAATCTTTACACTGGCTGCCCAGTTTGTTTCTGAGCAAAACATAAAGTGCTGGTTCTTATCTTTAAAGCCTTACATGGTCTATGTCCAAGGTACCTGAGGGAGCGCCTTCTCCCCTATGTCCCAGTCCACCACCTAAGGCCCTCTGCGGGCTACCTGCTGTGGCTGCCTAATGTGAGACTGGCAGCCACATGCAAGCGGGCCTTTTCCTTTGCTGCCCCTCAGTTGTGGAACGACCTGCTGGTTGAAATGCTCCTGCTGACCTCACTGAAGGTTTTTAAGCAGGCATTAAAGACCCTATTATTCCGGCAGACCCTCCCTTTTTAGAACTCTTCCTTTTGCTGACTTTTGTATTCTATTTTAAGCTGTGTTTTATTGCTGGATTTTTTAGAAATTGTTTTTAGTTCCAAGTTGCTTTTAGTCATATGTTGTTTGTATATATTGTCCATATGTTTTTACGTAAATGGTTTTTAAACTTTGTATATTGTATTAGTATTTTGACTTTTGTGGACCGTGCAGAGAGCTTCTGCTATGGGGCGGTATAGAAATGTAATTATTATTATTATTATTATTATTAATAATAATAATAATATGTAATTCTGAACCAGAGTAAAGGAAGATGTGGACAATTCACATAAAATAGGAGGAGCTAATTGTCAGCAAACCATATGTCCACATCAGCTCTATGCCATCATGATTTCAAGGTAATCCCTGCTATGAATCCTGCTGTGTTTATTTACACTCTATGAATATGTGTTAATGGGAACAGGGATGTTGATGAAGTGTATGTGTGTGTGTGAGAGAGAGAGAGAGAGAGAGATTTTGGTCTGCCCACCTTTCCTTTGCCCCATCAATTGCTGGCATGCGGCCCCCAGTAGGTTACCACAGAATGTAACCCCTGGGGTGAAAACAGTTCCTCACTCCTGATTTACAGTTAAAGTATAACTGAATCACCTCATTACCTCACTAAAACAAAAATTACCCCAACCAATAACCTGATATGATTGCTCAGTTGTGGATGAACCAGAGACATCTCAAAGACATGGTAGTGTACCCAAGAGAGGTGACAGGAAGAAACTTTTTGAAAGTAAAATGGAATAAAGAGCTTGACACTTTATTTGACCTCAGATATGCTTTGTTTATAGGCCACTCCTAAACAAGATTATTTGAAATTAAATTCCCTGAGTCCAATGACATTTACTTCCTCATAACTAAGCCTAGGACTGTAGACTTCATTTAACAATCCTCATTTAGAGCTTTACAATTCTTCCTCTTTTCACTGAATGTTTTTCTTGTGTTTTGAGCCATTTCCTTAAAAAAAGGATGTCCAGTTTTGAGTTATGGTGGTTTTTCTCCCATGCTTGGCCAGTAATGACGTTTTCTCCAGAAATGTTTTGATTTTGGTAGTCAAGGAAGTATAGTAACTATTATGACAATGTTCTACTGAATATAATAGAAGTCCGGTATTACTTTTGGAAGAAGCAATTCTCTTAAAAAGCAAATTATAAGAAGTGTTCTTTTATTTTAAAAAATCTTATTTATTTATTTGCTGTTATGTTAAGGTTATGAGATGTTTATTTCCAAAAATGTAATTGTGGTGGTCAAATGTTCATTTCAGGAAAGCAGTACTAGTAGATCTTTGATGTGACTGCTACTTGAAAGTTGTGGTAACAACCAAGTTAGAAGGTCACTGCCCTGTGTGGTGGGAGCATCGGAGTTCATAGTGGATTTTAGTTAAGGTTATTGACACTTGGCAACATCTGTTGACTAGTGCTGTGCCCTTTCGCAACCTCTTTGTTTCCCTGTGAAAGAGGCAGTTGTTTTTCTGCCTCTTTCATTGGGATGTTGAGAATTTCTCTGAAATTTTTCGATGTCAGGGATGAGTCTAAGTGCCATGAGATGACTGACAGCTCCGATTATGAATCAGAGTTGGAGCAGCAGCTAGATCAGTAGCCAGGGGACGTACCCTCCCAAGTGAGCCAAAACACTGGAAGAGAGTCCTCCCAAGACCTTGACCAACAGATGGCCCAGTCTGAGTCCCTGCCCCCTCCCTCCACCTCAAGAACGCAAGTTTCCGAGGAGGAGGAAGAGGGGTGTGACTTGAAAGATGCTAGGGTACGACGCAAAGCAAAGTGGGAAAAGCACTTTGCAGGGCTTAGACACTCCACCCAGATAGCCACTCTTAGAAGCCAGTGTAGGAGGGAGCTACCCTAAAGGAGGAGCATCACTGTGAAGCTAGCTTGGCCGGGAGTTTTATACCCCAAGTGGCCAGCAACTTTCTCTCCCTCTGGTTAGTCTCCTCTGCTTAGAGATCGTTGATTAGTTGTTTAGAACCTGGCAACAGCCTGAGAGTTTTCCTTGAATCTGCAATTGTAGAGAGACTGGGCTCTAGCAAAATAAAGTCATATTAGCCTGAAGCTTTGTCTATTGTGGTGTTGATTGCGAAGGGAAAGGACAGTCCATATCTGACACTCAGGGTGCAGGCTTGAGTGCTTACTTTACTGGAAGGAGGTGGCAGAGGGGCTCCTGTGTGCACTTTCTTTTACCATTTCCCCCCTATTCTGTCTTTGCAGCCTCTCCGGCTGCTTGAGCTTCTTGGAAAGCCCCCTGGAGGATTTAACCAGGGCCCCATTTATATGGTACCGCTTTGACCCCCACCTTGTCGCAACTGCGCAGCAATGCAGCTTTGAATCACCATGCCCTGCAATACACTCGCGATGTACTGCACGTTTCCCTAACAGACTCACCGTGCCCTTTTTTTTTGCCATTATACTGAAATGTGCAGCTGTGCACAACTGTGAGTGTGGGTGTGTGACACGTCAGTGGCTGTTTTGTATTTGAGAGGCTCTGCTGTCTTTCTTACCCTTTTTTTAGGTAAAAATTGGGTGTTTTGTGCTCCTTCATTTCTGCACCATCAGTTTGTCAGGTCCGCAGCCTAAGACTCTTGCGATAGTTTGCACTCACAAGCGTGAGCGCTATGTGCCTAGCCATCACTCCGAAATGGGCCCAGAGCAATGTTGTTCCTCCCCCAAGACCCTGCCCCCAGCCCTTGGGTACTGAGTCCAAAAGCAACTGTTGCGAAGATACGAAGCTGCAAATATGTGCAAAAGTCTGATTAAATTTGAAAATGCCCCTCTGTGCCTTTGAAACTACGCAGCTGCGAAGGGATGGGGGGAGTAAATGGGTGGCACAGGCAGTACACACGCCTAAAACACGTCTACTGTAAAATGCGAAGTCAGTTTAGGGAAGGGACAGACGGCTCACAAGCACAAGGAAACCCATAGCAAACGAAAAACATTGCAGCAAAACAACTCCTTGGAGCTCCGCATTTTCCAGGAGAAAACCACGGATGGCGAAGTCATGATTGTGTCATCTATCATGAGGGACCTCGACTTGCACCTGCCCCAGAGTAAAAGCTGGGTGTAGATGGACCCCAGGACTTCCTCCTGTCGGCTTTCCAATGCTGCTGCCTACTGAGTGCCTGAAAGCCGAGAGGGGGATTTATTTATTATTGTTATTAAAAGTCCTTTTAACAACAACAAGAATAGCAACAAATCCTCTCTCAGCTTTCATGCACTCAGCAGCCAGCACCATGGGAAAGCCCCAGGGGAAGAAGTCCTGGTGAAGTCCTCTGGGAGCTTTCTGAGAAACTCCAGCAGCCGAGAGGCTACGAGGACAGAAAGGGTGGGGAAATGGTAAAAGAAAGAGCACACACACCCCTCTGCTGTGTCCTTATAGTAAGATAAGCACCAAAGCCCTATTCCCTAAGAAATTTTAGAGAAATTCTTACCCCTTCCCCCAATTTTCAGGTGCAGTTTATCCCCCCCCCCCATGAAAATAAATAGGTTGAAAAATTAGGTCCAGTGCTATTGTTGACTGTACTTGATCTAAGTAAGAGGGGTTGTTTAGGCTTCTATGTTGTGGGGTGATGTTGGTGTTAGGTTCAATGACGTTATCCAAAAAATGTATTAAGAAAATAGAGCACAGCTCAATGGGAACTTCTAATGCAGAAATTCTCTTGAAATGATTAGGAGTTGCCTACTAGAACAGGGGTGCTCTGGCAGAAGCCTCATTAATTTTAAGAGGGAACAGGAGAAGTTCCAGGTGTTTTGTGCCCATAGTTTAATAAGAAAAAAAAGTGAGTTAGTCGTCCTAGGCTATACTCCTGTTCCCCCCCCCCCTTTTCCTGGTAGTAAGTCCCATTGAACACAATGATACTTACTTCTGAGTTAACATGCACAGATAATACTGATGACCACTTCAGTCACCCACCGCTGCTGTGAAAGATTTACGAATGTTGTATTCCTCTGTTTCTGGAATGCTCTGAATCTAAATTATCTGCAAGCAGCCAGGCAGACTCCCAGATTACTTGCATAGAACTGTGTCCAAGTATGACTTGTTGTAGAAAATCTTGTCCATTGGGCGAAAACTAAAGTACAGTTTCTGCCAGTGTTTTGTAAGTTTTGGCACAATTTGGGAAACTGTAAAGGGTTTTTTTTTTTTTTAAGTTTATTTGCTTGGTAAATATAACAGTTCAGAGAAAATGGAATGTCACTGTCTGGAATTTGAAGTCATTGCCATTTCATGGAGGGTATTGATTAGTTCCTGGAGACCATAAGGGACTTGCTGTTCTGCCTTGTAGAATGTTTTTGGGTATATAAGTTTTGGGCTTTAAAAAAATTCATATAACATTTTTGGAATTTATTTCCATGATATTTCAGTGTATATCCAAAGGATTACGTTATATGTATTTTGTTTAAAATGAAATTAAGAGATTTAAATTTGCACTCCTCCTGATATATATAAAGGTGGTTTTGAAGAAAGTTAAATCATCATTATTATGTTTTAATGCATACACTGTGGCATGCCCCCAAAGGGATACAGAAATACATTGTTCCCAAAAGTTTTACATATTAAATATTCCATACATTTTCCATTTTGTTGCTAGATACATGTGCTCAGTTCTGTAAGTCAATGAGAAATTGTCAGGAGTGCCCTAGCTGCCTCTTACAGTCCCATCCAATAGCCAATTCAAGACACAGACTAAAAGGATTCTTTCCAAGGCTTTATTCCTTTTACAACTTAATGACTCTTTCAGATGCAAATCACCAACGACTAAGCAAGGAACTGCACTGGGGTAGTTCACAGAGTAGCCTAAGCTCCAGGTAAGGCAGTTGGTCCCTGTTTGAAGGAGGAGGACGGGAAGACTCTGAACTTATGGGTTATGGCGAGGTCCTCCCTCTTACCCTTGGGTCCTCAGGACGCGACCGTTGTTTTAGCGCCAAGCAAGCAGAGTGCCTCCTCTTGGTGCCCTCCATCTGGCGCCGCTCCCTGTGTCTGCGCCAAGCATCCAGCAAGGCCCTATCCCCCGCTCTCTCGCTGTCAGGGTCACTATCTCTCTCAGGAATGCAGGCAGGAGGAATCTCTCCCTGCCGCTGTGCTTGTGAGAGATGAGCGAGCTCCTTTCCCATGGGTTGTTGCTCTTCCTCAGAATCAGAACTGCTCTGGGGCTCTATAGGCTCAGTTTCCACCCTGACATCATCCGTGCTCCCATGAGGCCCCCACCAGGGCCCCGAGTTTGTGGGGGTACAGCTGGGAGCCCGGGTTTGTGGGGGTACAGCTGGTGGAAACGCCTCAGCAGCAACGGAGCATGCACATTTTCAGCAGGTTCCCAGGACCGCTCATCTGGCCCGTACCCCCTCCAGTCCAACAGATATTGCAGGCGGCCGCGAGAAAGGCATGAGTCAAGGATCTCCGCAACTTCAAACTCCTCCTCCCCCTCCACCAGCACTGATGGTGGTGGGGAGCCGGCTGAGCAATGAGGGTCGCCAGAAACCAGGGGGGACAGCAAGGACCGATGAAAAACAGGATGGATCTTCATGGAGGGGGGGAGAGCCAGATGAAAAGCAGCAGGGTTAATCTGGGCCGTAATCTGGAAAGGCCCCGTGCGACGAGGCGCAAACTTCTTCGTGGGTGAGTGAGAGGGGAGGTATTTGGTGGACAACCAAACCCAGTCCCCCAGTTGCAGAGATGGACCCGGCTGGTGCCGCCGGTCTGCAGAGGCCTTGTAGGCTGTCTTGGCTTGCTCAAGGGAGTCCCATAAGAGGTGGTGTACCACTTGCAATTCCTCTAAAAACTCATGGGCTGCAGGCACCGAAGAGGAAGCTAGGGTGGATGGGAAAGCCCTCAGGTGATAACCAAAATTGGCAAAAAATGGAGTTTGGCGGATGGAAGCATGGCAGGCATTGTTATAAGCAAATTCTGCTAGAGGCAGCAAGGAAAACCAGTCATCTTGCTGGTAATTGACATAACAGCGCAAATATTGCTCCAGAGTCGCATTGGTGCTCTCGGTCTGACCGTCCGTCTGGGGATGGTGGGCGGAGGAAAGACAGAGCATCACATGGAGAAGCCCAAGTTGCTCTCTCCAGAAATGGGCAGTGAATTGGGCCCCCCTATCCAAAATGAGACCCTCGGGCCATCTGTGGAATGGAAAACATGCGCCAAAAAAAGCTCCGCCGTCTTCCTGGCTGTGGGCAAACCAGAGCAGGGGATGAAATGGGCCATCTTAGAAAACAAATCCACCACCACCAGAATAGTGGTCTTACCGTGTGAGCAAGGCAAGTCAGTGATGAAGTCAAGGGAGAGCAGTTTCCAAGGACCTGAGGGGGTAGACGGGTGAAGCAAGCCTGTGGGCTTGCCTGAGGGGACTTTCGCCTGCTGGCAGGTTGGGCAGGAGGCGACATAGGTCTTGACGTCCCGACACACACGAGACCAGCAAAAATCCTGCATCACTCCATGCAGGGTCTTGGTGAAGCCAAAATGCCCAGCGGTTGGGGAGTTGTGGCACTGATGGAGGACTTTCTCACGGAGGGGTCTAGAAGGCACATAGACCCGGCTGGAATGGTAAAGCAGGCCACCTTGCAGAGAGAAGGGGGTAGACTGAGGGGGGCAGAGGCTAGCCCCAATCCCCCCACCTTTGTGCAGACAAAAGCATCCTGAGCTTGTTCAGAGTGAAGGAGCTCCTCCCAAGAGCGAGGCACCGCAGCTGCGGCCAGACTCTTGGGGGGGGGGAGAATCAGGGGGGGGGATTCCCCTCACCTCCTGGCTGTATATCCAGCTTACGAGAAAGAGCATCTGCTTGTAGGTTGTCGGAGGCTTTCACATGGCAAATCTTAAGGTGGAACCAGGAAAAAAAAAAAGCGACCACCTAATCTGCTGCTGGTTTAAGGCACGGGCTGTCTGAAGATGTTTCAGGTTGCGATGGTCGGTTCTGACTTTGACTGGGTACTGTGCCCCCTCCAGAAGATGACGCCAGGTCTTCAAAGCTGACTTGATGGCCAACAGTTCCTTCTCCCAGATGGTATAATTCCTCTCAGACATGTTCAGCTTCCTGGAGTGGTAGGTGCAAGGTTGCAACCCGCCGCCCGCCCGATCTGGCTGAAAAAGCACAGCCCCCACCGCAAAGTCAGAAGCATCAGTTTGCACTACAAAAGGCTTCCTCGGGTCGGGATGTAACAGGATCGGCTCAGAACTAAAAAGCTTCTTAAGTTCCTTGAAAGCCTGTTGGGCAGATGCCGTCCAATGAAAACGAGATTTCCTGTCCTTAAGGAGGTCCGTGAGAGGAGATGTCAGCCGAGCAAAGCTGGGGAGGAACTTTCTGTAGAAATTTGCAAAGCCCAGAAAACATTGCAAGTCCTTCTTGGTGGATGGAGCCTGCCAGGAGAGGACAGCCTGGACTTTTGCAGGATCCATCCTGATACCCTCAGGTGAGATAATGTAGCTGAGATAGTCTAAAGATGTTAGGTCAAACGCACATTTCTCCAGCTTGGCATAAAGATGGTGCTTGCGGAGGCGCTGGAAGACGGTGGAGACATGGTGCTGATGGTTGTGGGGGTCCTCAGAAAATATAAGTAAATCATCGAGATAAACAATGAAGAAAGTGTCCAAATAGTCCCGGAAGATGGCATTCATAAAATGCGAAAATGTGTGTGGGGGTGCAGGCAAGCTCAAACAGCATCACTAGGTATTCATACACTCCATACCAGGTGCCGAAACAGGTCTTCCACTCATCCCCCTCCCAGATGTGAATCAGATTGTAGGCACCACTAGGGATGTATGAAAGTCACCTTTTCGAAGGGTGACATTTGCGGTGGGGGGGAGGCGCTCCGTCTCTCCCCTTGAAATTCTCTCCAGCCGGCTCCGCTCCGCGGAGATTCCACGGAGCTGCCAGCCGGGGCTGCCCACAGCCAGACATCCGGCTTCTGGGCAGCCTGCAGGGACGCAAATGGTGTCTGGCATAGCCGCCGCCATTTGCGTCCCTGTATTTTACTGTGATGGGCTACGTAAATATTTACGTAGCCTATCACAGAAAAAATAAAACAGCGAATGCAAATGGCAGCGGCTATGGCGGCCGCCATTTGCGTTCCCTTTTTTTTGGCGTTTTAGCCTACGTAAATATTTACGTAGGCTAAAACAGCAAAAAAAAGGGAACGCAAATGGTGGCCACTGTAGCCACCACCGTTTGCGTTCTCTGTTTGTTTGTTTTTTTTGCTGTGATAGGCTATGTAAATACTTACATAGCCTATCACGGCTTCCTCAGGGATGCAAATGGTGTCCCTGCGTTAGCCGTGATAGGCTATGTAAATATTTACGTAGCCTATCACTGCTACATGGAAGAAGCCAGTGGTGGCCGCCATTCGCAAGTCAGCGCGGATGGCAGCAGGTAGGTGCTCCATTCCGGGCCCATTTTGCGGGATGGGTGTCGGGGGGGCTTTGTTCCACCACGGATTTCGGGGGGCTGAATACAGTGGCATTTGGCCTCACCGAGATCTGTGGCGGAATTCTCTGACATCCCTAGGTGCCACGCAGGTCCGACTTGGTGAAAATCTTGGCTCGCCCCAGGCACTCTAGCATCTCCAGTACGAGGGGGAGAGGGTACTTGTCGGGGATCGAGACCGAATTCAGTGCTCTGAAGTAATGCACTGGGCGGACTTCTCCCGTCTTTTTGCAAACAAACATAGTAGGGGCGCAGGCAGGAGAGGAGGAGGGGCGAATGAAGCCACGGCTGAGGTTTGTTTCCAAAAACTCCCGCAGAGCTCAACGTTATGGCTCCGACATCGAATACAGCCGGTCGGCGGGGATGGTAGCCCCGGGAATTAGGTTAATGGCACAGTCAAAAGGGTGCTGAGGGGGAAGCTGGTCGGTCTCCTTCTTGTCGAAAACATCCCGAAAAGCCGCATACTTCTCTGGGAGGATAACGGTAGCTGAAGAACTGCCAGAAGCAGATGACGCGGGGGAGGAAAGGCTATGAATCTGCTCAATGTGGGACTGGGCGCGCAGAGTGAGCGGAGCTGTAATCCGGGTCACCGTGCCCGAAGAAAGAGGATGCCCATTGATGGTCTCCCCTGCCAAGGGGGCAGGAAGAGGCAGGGTAGGAATGTTGTGGAGGTGAGCGAACGTTTCATCCAAGAAACTCGTTGTAGCCCCAGAGTCCATTAAAGCCAGGGCCTCCACCCCACCCCACTGGGAGGAGCAGAGGTGAACATGCAATAGCAGATGGGAGGGTGGGGGGGTTGCGGAAGGCACCCGTCTGGTGGGGAGCCGACCCCCACACTGGAGACCCCCAACAAGCTTTGGGGGCAGCCTAGTCAGGTCTGGGGACAAGGAGAAGGAGGAGGAGGAGGAAGGAGAGGAGGAGGAGGCAGTGTGGCTGCTGGTCTGGCGCGGCAGGTGTTGGTGAAATGTCCCAGCTTTCTGCACCGAAAACATCGGTGCTCTGCGCACCGCCGCTCTAGTTCCTCCGGTGACAGTGGGGCTCGGGTAGCTCCCAGCTGCATCAGGATCTCCTCCACCCCCACTGCAGGGGCAGGGGGTGGGGGAGGGGGCAGGAAACGGGGAATGGGAGGAGGGAAATCCCGCCCCCCCGGCGCCCCGCTGGGTCTGCCGGCACCCCGCTGGGTCTGCCGGCACCCCTCCAGCCGACCATCTATCTGGAGGCAGGTCTGGATGAGGTCCTCCGAAGTAGGCGGGCTAGGCGTGTGTGCCAACTCATCCAAGATTTCGTCGTTCAAATCGTCCAAAAACCGAGCCACCAGCATGGCATCATTCCACGTAAATCCTGCATGAGCAAGCAAAAGGCGGTTGCATAGCTGGAAACTGAATCCTTGCCCTGCCTGAGGTGGCGAATCTCCCGAGAAGCCGTCTGCGTGCGCAGGGGGTGACCGAAAAATCTGGCCATCGCTGTCATGAAACTTTGATAGTCCCCTAGCAGGGGGTCATTAGTGAGAAGAAGCCCTGAAGCCCATTTAGCTGCCATGCCTGAAAGTAGGTTAATGATAAAGCCCACATGAACCTGTTCCATTAGGAAATCCTCAGGTCGAAGGCACATGTACAGCTCTGACTGGGCACAGAAAATCTGAAAAAGTCCTTTCTCACCAGAAAACTTCCCTGGCAGAGCCACCGGGCACTTGTGGCGGGGGGGGAATTGGGAGCAGTGGGGGTTGAGCAGCAGCAGCTTGCAAAGCGTGCACGGTAGTCGTCAGTTGGGCAACTTGATCACGAACAGCCTGGTTCTCTTGCGCGATAGCTTGCACGGCCGGGTCCATGGCACCCTCCAGGGGCAGTAGGAGCATAGGAAAAAAAAGAAAAGAATGGGAACCAAGCTGTCAGGAGCGCCCTAGCTGCCTCCAATAGCCAACTCAAGACACAGATGAAAAGGATTCTTTCCAAGGCTTTATTCCTTTTACAACTTAATGACTCTTTCAGATGCTAATCACCAACGACTAAGCAAGGAACTGCACTGGGGTAGTTAGCAGAGTAGCCTAAGCTCCAGGTAAGGCAGTTGGTCCCTGTTTGAAGAAGGGTGGGAAGATTCTGAACTTATGGGCTATGGAGAGGTCCTCCCTCTTACCCTTGGCTCCTCAGGACCGTTGTTCTAGCGCCAAGCGGGCAGAGCCTCCTCCTCTTGGTGCCCTCCATCTGGCACCGCTCCCTGCGTCTGTGCTGAACATCCAGCAAGGCCCCATCCCCTGCTCTCTCGCTACCAGGGTCACTATCTATCCCAGGAATGCAGGCAGGAGGAATCTCTCCCTGCCGCTGTGCCAGTGAGAGATGAGCGAGCTCCTCTCCCACAGGTGGTTGGTCTTCCTCAGAATCAGAACTGCTCTGGGACTCTATGGGTTCAGTTTCCACCCTGACAGAAATGCATATAGATCTCTCTTTCTCTCTCTAAACATAAACTTAGGAAAGCCCCCGGTCAGGTCTGGCTCTGTATCAGGACAGGCCCTAACTGGGGGAAAAAGTGGTTCTGTCACAGGGAGGGTAATAGTTGCAGGGATAGAGTGTTGGTGGCAAAACAGGTTAAGCGCAGGAAAATGACTGTTGGAGACTTCAGTTCAAAATCCCCTGTGCCGTATACTCACTGATGGACAACATTTGAGAAGCCTTAGCTGAAGGTTCCTATTTTAAGGGGTGCTTGGTATGTCATGCTTTCCCAATTTGAAGTGCGCACACCTGTAATGCTTCGAAGCCATTTGGACGGCACATGGCTTCCCTCATTACACACACAAATAGCTTTGTGACTTCCAATTAGGTCCTTGATGCCAATGGCAGGGTCCCCCCTCCTCTTTAATCCCCTTTCATGTCATTAATTACATTTCTATACTGCCCAATATCCAAAGCTCTCTGGGTGGCTTACAAAGATTAAAAACCATTAGAGTACAGTATTGTGCATAATAATAATTTAAAAAGTGTAGGTACAAACATAAACAGAGCAGACACATATACAGGGGCAGGGAGAATATTCAGAGGCAAGCAGTTGTGGAGGAGGTTTAACACCCCCCCCCCTTTGTATGGTGGTCCTGATGTGAGTCAGGGACCAATGCATTTACATGTGAGTAAGTAAAACATAGAAGGACAGTCACACAACATAGAGTTAACATAACATACAATTTGGTTCCAAGCCCAATAACTTTTTTTGAGTACCAGAACTGAACAGAGTTCACTATCCTTCCACATAAAATTCTACTCCTGGTTACTCCGAGCTTTCTTCATAGTTTCAGGATGAGGGACAGGGGTCCTTTTGGTGCTGCTGTTGTTAAACAGTTGGGAGACAGAAATCCTTACTGATCTATTGCAAATCACCCAGACATCTACCCATAGATCCAGATCTGCCTTCTGCCCACCCCTACTTTAGGGGATAGGAACTGAAGTGCTGCCTTAGCAAAGTGATCCTCCAGGAGAATTAGTTGCTGACCAGGGTTCTGAGACTTCCTGTGCCAGAACCGTGGTCAGCTTCCTGTGGTCAGGAGGGCCATTGTTCCCATAGCTGTGATACAGAAGGATGTGATCAGTACAAGTGATCAGAAATCAGGTCATGAATCCCTAAGACATTCTTAGGAATGTTGTCAGCAGTATAAATTACAACAGTTTAATAGCAGGTTACTTAGTTTGCCTGCTTCTCATGCTTGCTTTTCAACATTATTTGTCTGTTGTTGCCAATGATGAGATGAGGAAAAAAGGGAGTTGTGCTTTGTTTTGATCTGAGGTCAAAGTACCATGCTTCTTATGTGTTGTACTTTGGTTTGCACTACATTTTTGTCACTAATTTTAAAAGAATTCTAAAAGAAAACATACATTTATTTCCATAGGTTGCTTTCTGTGCTAAGTACATAGACTCCTACACACACCAGAGCAAATCACTGAGGTTGCTTCAGATTTTCACATTTGTACTTTTGTTGTTGTTGTTGTTGCGTGGCCTGATAGTGGATTATAGCTGAAGTGCAAAGCCTGTGGGAAAGGCCATTACAGCAGCAAGGGAAATAGAGAATACTGTTTGGATTCACAGAAAGAACACATTGTTTTGCGTTTAAAACTGATGGAGCCTGATTGTATTTATGAACACTTCGAGCTCTTGAGACTCAGTGTTCTAATCATAAGCTGCCAGTGTTGATGGATGTTTCATTGTGATTCCCATTAATAGGATGGTTTGCAAGTTACGGTAAGTGTTTTGTTGTCGCTAACACTCTGTTGTGTTCAGGGCCAGGGTAAGTGATTTTTTATCTCTCCAAGTTGGTGGCACTAGTGGAATTCAGTTGCCCTCCTGGGGGAGAAAAAGAGGGGTAGCCATCTCCAGAGGCGTCTCTGGTCTGCCAGATGATATCAATTGGGGCTTAATTTGCAATGGCTTCCACAGTTACAGCTCTTGGACCTTCCTGCATGATCAGGCAATGTGGATCTCAGCCGCAGTTGAGCCTTTCTGTAATATACCCTGAAGTCCTGGGAGGAGAGCACGCTCTCCCCCTTGGTTGCAATAGATCGTGTGTGGGGGGAGGCAGTGGGGAGCTAACTGTGGTGGTACTTGCCTTTCCTTAAAAAAATATTGATAGATATATATTCTAGCACAGAAGATGTTGTTCCATAACCAACAAAAATAAAGTGGTTATCTCCTATCTCTCCTTCCTAATTCGGAGTGAAGTGAGAGGGTGTGTGTGTGCCCTAACTCCCAGGTGTGTAGGCAGGGACAAAAGGTTGGTCAGACTGAACACCAACCCAGCAAGGTAGGCTGCCACTACCCCTGTTATGCCCACCTCAGCCTGAGCCAGGGGATTCTCAGACCTTACAGGACCCTCTTGAGGCTTAGGAAACAGTGATTCAAATCACCAGACCCTAACTGCAAACCCCAAGCCAGATACATAGAACAGCAGCAATTAGCCCAAGCAGAAGACATTGGAATTAGTACTGAGGTTTACCTGGCAGAAGGCACAAAGAGTTCTAGAGGTAGAGATTTAAGTTTATTTTCATAGGGGAAAGGGGTAAAAAGGTATACCTGATTCAAAGAAAACCTTTGGAACAATGTTGTTGTTGTTCAGTTGTTAAGTCGTGTCCGACTCTTCATGACCCCATGGACCATAGCATGCAGGCCTTCCTGTCCTCTGCTCTCTCCCGGAGTGTGCTCAAGTTCATATTCATTGCATCGGTGATGCTATCTAGCCATCTCATCCTCTGCCATCCCATTCCCTTTTTGCCTTCAATCTTTCCCAGCATCAGGGTCTTTTCCAGTGAGTTTTCTTTTTGATTGGAACAATGCTCCAGGCAAAAATAACAAAGCGATACCTAAACCTATCCTATACATTACCGAAGTATGAGTCATCCAATAGGACAGGGCCCAGTCCAGGATCCAAAAGCTCACAATCCCAGACACAAGTTAAAGCATGAAGATGAAGATAGATGGGCAGCTCCTGAGCCACTTATGCTCAGATCCCTGACAACTCGAAGATTTCAAGGAGCCAATCACAGGTAGACTACCATCGCTTCCCGAACCCTATAATGGAGGTGGGAAAGTTCCCACAGGAATGCAGCTGAGATCATTAAATCCCAGTTACTGAGTCTTACTCTGGCCTTGAGGGCTAGAGCTAGCTGAAGATAACAGATCCACAGGTGGCTACATCACTATGTGCCATTTCAACTTAGCCAAATGGAATTGTCCCACAGTTAGCGCATCAGAAGAAAAGGGAGTTCGTCAGTTAGGGCACAGAGCAAGACTGGGATTCTTGACATACAGGCATGCAAGAAATTGTTTACATTTGATGCACCACTAATGTGATTTTATTATTTGTTAAAAATTCATACATTTATTACTCATTAATAAGATTTGCATTTATTTTGCTACTTCATTTGTTTTCATGTTTGCCCCCCTCCCTGCCCATTTTTATTTGGGTCTTTGCCATCCCTGGTGTTGGAAACAACAGCTGATTTCTGCAACCATTCCTTGCATCTCCAATAAAAGATGGTGGATTCTACTTGTGGCCACAATCCCCCCACTCCAAACCCCAAAATAATTCAACATCCCAGATATTCTCATAAAATAAAATGGCAGCCACAAGGAGCAGCTGCAGAAATCAGGTCCACTGCCATTACTGGCAGAGAAAAATAAGCCTCCCCATCCCAGAATGGTACAAATGAGTATCAAATGGGTATGAATGGGAGAAACAAAAATGTTCCTGTTTCCCTATGCATTAACTTTAGAACAAATGAAAACTGAATGAAATGGGTGCCATTCAGTTGAGTTTTTTATTAGTTTTGAAATGAATGCATGTACCTATACTTTTTAAGGCAAGAGATTTATGTCTGCTGAGCCCTGCTGGGTAATCTGAGCAACAGGTTGTCTGGCCTTCTCAAGCACTGATGCCTTCCTGCTTCAGTCCTGCATCTGATTCACCTCCTTTCTACTCCTTTCTATCCAACACCCAGTTGAGTTCCTTCCCAAACTTTGCTTGCCTCCCACTTGCTACTGTTATTTATTTCTTTGGGGGATGGGTACAGATTACTTAATTAACAATGAATGCACTGTCTAGGGGTTACCCAGCACTTTCTTAGGTACAAAATAATGTGGTTGGAATGCCATGTACCTGTAACAGAAATCCCACCTTTGGGAAAGATAGGGACCCTTGCACAACACATTATAAATCCGCGGGTGGGGAGTTTCAAACCAAGAATGAAACAGAGCGGCCCTTATTGCCATAGATATGTGAAAAAGTGTTAGACTTTTTTCTCTCCTGAGGGAAGGCATCTAGGGTGTGGTCCAAAGAGCGACTTGGGCTCTTGCTAGCCCAGTAAATTTTAAAATGGAAGATATGTCCTGGGCCCTGTGTTCTTCAACATTTTTATTAATGACTTGGAGGAGGAGGTGCAGGGAACGCTTATCAAATTTGCAGATGACACAAAATTGGGAGGGATAGCTAATATCCTGAAAGACAGAAACAAAATTCAACATGATCTTGATAGGCTGGAGCGCTGGGCTGAAAACAACAGAATGAAATTTAATCGGGATAAATGCCAAGTTCTGCACCTAGGAAAAAGAAACCAAATGCACAGTTACAAGATGGGGGCTATGTGGCTCAACAACACTACAAGTGAGAAGGATCTTGGAATTGTTGTAGATCACAAGCTGAATATGAGCCAACAATGTGATGTGGCTGCAAAAAAGGCAAATACTATTTTGGGCTGCATTACTAGAAGCATAGCTTCCAAATCCCATGAAGTACTAGTTACCCTCTCCTGGTTAGGCCTCATCTTGAGGACTGTGTCCAGCTCTGGGCACCACACTTTAAGAAGGATGCAGACAAGGTGGAGAGGGTTCAGAGGAGGGCAATGAAGATGATCAGGGGACTGGAAACAAAGCCCTATGAAGAGAGACTGAAAGAACTGGGCATGTTTAGCCTTTAGAAGAGAAGACTGAGGGGAGATATGATAGCACTCTTCAAGTACTTGAAAGGTTGTCACAGAGAGGAAGGCCAAGATCTCTTCTTGATCATCCTAGAGTACAGGACATGGAATAATGAGCTCAAGTTACAAGAAGCCAGATTCCAGCTGAACATCAGGAAAAACGTCCTGACTGTTAGAGCAATGCGACAATGGAACCAATTACTTGGGGAGGTGGTGGGCTCTTCCACACTGGAGGAATTCAAGATGAAGCTGGCTGGATGGGCACTTGTCAGGGATGCTTTGGCTTAGATTCCTGCATTGAGCAGGGGTCTGGACTCAATGGTCTTATAGGCCCCTTCCAACCCTACTATTCTATGATTCTATGTCTAAACAGCTGAGCCCCATGTTTTGTCACAAACTGCTTTTGAAACTCTACTCAGATTCAAAAAACAGTTTGTCATGTGGCTTGGCAAGAGTGGGGTGGCTGCTGTTAGAGAAAAACAAGTCTAAAGTTCCCTTGGGCTCATGGAACAAGTTTCCTAGTTCTTTGAATCCTGGGCATCTTTCTTTTGTGCAGATGTGCAGTGTTGTGGATTTTCAGATACTGATCTAGTTGCATCAATAAGACAGAATGATGCATATTCATCTTTCTTGCGCTGTACCATGTCAAGACAAATACTTGTTTAAATATTTTCTGCTTGTGTTGTAATATGTTTTTTGTGTTCCTGTCTAAAAGTCTTTCTTGCAATTATGCTTTACAGCTGTTTATTTTGTTCTATTTTACACTAACTGCAAGGGATTGGAGGGGGTGGGCAAAGAACGATGTTGAGATGATATTCTTATCTTGTTTCACCTTAGAAACCTTCTTGTGCATGATACATGTATTTCTCTGTAACACCTATTAAGTGTTCAGGAATAGTAATGGCAACATTTGTCAGTCTTTCTTATAACAGAGAGAAAAAAAGTTCTCTCTGTTATATAGATCTGATTAACCATCTGAGCCAGCACCATGCCTGCTTACTGTAGCCCAAACATGTATGGTGCTGGTTTGCAGACCTTGCCCTACCTTTATATCTGATCATCTAAATTTCCAGCTGCCACTAAATTAAACAAACCTCCATATTTACCCAGCATGGGTTGTCCTGTGCTAAAAGCTTTGTCTTCAGGCATTTTAGAAGGGTTTTCTTCACCTACACCATTGGTGGAAAATAGTCCTTTGCAAAATGGCTATTCATTAATCTCATTGGAGAAATGTACAGTTCTGCAAACTCTTATTTCCCTTGCCCCACTTTGTCTCACCCATGTAGAAAAAATGCAACTACCTCTTGTGCACATGCACCAATTTTCAGAGGGTTTCAACATAGCTGATGGGGGACATCTAAAGGCTAAATTAAAGGTGACCTGGCAGTAACCTGCACTAAACTTGCAGTATAAACAAATCCTAAGGTTTTTGATATACTTGATATCATAGAATGGTAGGGTTGGAAGGGGCCTTTAAGACCGTTGAGTCCCCCCCGCCCCGATATGGAATGCATCATATCTGAAAGACTTTCAGTATAATCTTTTTGTCTAGATAATGAAAGCTTCCACCATTTATTTATTTATTTATTTACTTACTTACTTACTATATTTGTAAAACACCCAAGAACTGAGGTTCTCTGGGCAGTGTACATGACTATCCTATCAGATGGAAATGGGGTAAAACACAGATCTAAGATGCTAAATTATAACTAAAGAACAACAGATGGTGAAAACCTGTGATTGAAACTTATTTTTCCCCTCATTTCTGAATTTAGAAAATCTGATCACATAACTAAAAATTGTGCATGTGCATGCATGTACATTCACATGCCTTGAAGAAAACCAGCAAACATGCTTTCCATTACTGCCCCAAATGATAAGCCACAGTATAGATTTTAAATTCAAAGACCTTATATCTCTGAATAAGACAAGGTGCTGATGGGAAATATTTTTTAAATGACCATATTCTCATCCAAATCCTTCATAAATTGTGTGTCAGTACAGCTGGAAACTATATAACATAAAACTCTGGCTTATCAAGCCTTCCCAAACCAAGCAACAAATGTTCAGAAATGGTGGTTGTTTTGGCCCGAATGCAAAGGGGACTCTTGTGTACCTATTCAGAAGATAATTTCCACAGTGCCCCCCAAAAAACCTTTTATGAACTCCCCTGAATTTATAACAGCAGTTTGATGGTTTGATGTCATGAGAGATTTTCAAAGGGGAAATTGGAGGGGAATCACAGGCACCCTCTGTAAAATTGGCAGAGGAGAAAAAGAAGAAATGTGTGCACACACAATCTGGATTATAGCACTTAAAATGTAAAAACAGCATATACAGAGAAATAAACATGTATTAGCAGAAAAGTTAACTAAGGGTGCAATCCTATGGAGATTGTCAGCAGCCTCTGAAGTTGGAGGCTGCTGAATATCCAGCACAGGGTGGCTGGTGCATGGAGGCAACCCTCACCTCCATGCTCCGGCTACTCTGCATTTTTGCTAGATGGGTGATTTTGCCTGTCTAGCCACAGTGCTTTCAAGTGGGAGGGAAGGAAGCTGGGGTGAGCATAGGAAGCTGTGTAATGCAGCTTCCCTGGGCTCCTCCCCTCCCTGCCCCCAGGACTGCCCACTTTTCCCTGTCTCCACGTTCCATTTCTGAGCATGGAAACATAGCCAGAACCACAGTGGCTACAAGGGTGAGGGGGGAGTACGTTTTCTGGGCTCCGAAGTCAGAGCTATGATTCTGACCTCAGATCCCAGAAACCAAACAATCTTATCTCCCTCTAGACTCTGTCTAGGGGGCATAGGATTGCGTTCTAAACACCTTAAAAGTTGCTCAAGGACACCAGGAAACAGATGATTTTGTAATTACTTGGTACCATGTCATTAACTGTATCAATACCACAAATAATACAAGGAACCCACCAACTATTCATGGCAAACTCTGGAAAGATACTTTTGGTCATAGCTCTACATAGCAAGACTCTTAACTTGCAGGTGGACTCTCTCGAACCTCATCAATTGTATGCTTGTCACAAGGAGTGCTCCTTCCATTGCGGGGCGGGCGGGGGGGATATCGTTTATATGGAATGAGAGCAGAGAGTTGTTCAAGTCAGTAGTTGCAAGATTAGAATCACTTCTTGGGGGGCCTATTAAGTAGCTGCAGAGTAAGGTGAAAAGCCCCTGGTGCAATACTGGTAAGTAACTGCAGGACCATGAGTGCACATGGAGTGAAGTTGTTGTAGGACCAGGCTGAATGCCCACAGGGCAATGCAGGTAAGTATTTGCAGGATCAGGGTGAAGGTCCATGGTGAGAGGTAAGAAGCTGCAGGACTAGGGTAAATGTGCATGGAGCCATGAAAGCAAGTAGCTTCAAGATCAGAGAGAAAGCCCATGTAGTGGTGTCAGTGTCAGTTGTAGATAACTAGGGACCAATCTACACAGCCCATTTAGTGCAGAGTGAAAGCACATCAGGATCATTTGTGACAGATGATGCTGTCACTAATCCACAGCAACCCTGTAGCTTCCCTCTGGAAAAGGTGCATTTTTGGAAAGTCCTTTTAGTGAGTCTTTTTCCCTAAAACATGGCTCCCACGTGGTTCTGCTGCAGTGTGCCCCATCCCCTGCATTAAATCCTGGGCATGCCTCTGTGACCTGGCTGTGACCTGGCAGTGACATGGCCAAGGGTGGGACAGCCCCTTCCCCCCCTTCCCTCTTTTCCCTCATTTTCAGTAGGGCACTTTTGGACACTGGCTTTCTTTCCCACTTAGCACTACTCCGCGCTGTTTCATCCTTTCGCTTTATCGCAGTAGTGCTGTTTTTCCATTTACAACATGTAGCCTAACACAGTAGCTGCTTTACCCATTCAGATGATATGTGTGATCCGTGAAAGCAGGTTTTTAGGTAGCGTATACTCTACTTTTCTTGCTTTGTGTGCCCCTGATGGACCAAAGCGATTTCATGACAATCCAGATATAACCAGAAAGCGCTTCTCATTTTGTTTCCATGTAGATTGGGCCTAGTTGTAGAGTCAGGATGCTCTGATATCGAGTCTGCAAGTGAACAAGTCTTTTCTTGTCCACTTGTTCTTATATTTTCCTGACTGCTGCTGTTAGCCCTGAAAAGTCTGTCCTCCCTTTCTTAGCAACCACTCCTGTGCTTCTGCTCCTTGGCCTTGTAATGAGCCAGCAGCTCTTTTCTCATTTCTACTACCCCTTTTTGTACCTTCTGTTTTTTGTTCCTTTCTTGTTGCTTCTCCTGAGTCTCTCTCTGAGCTTCCAGTATTCAAAGTTTTACCCTGTGCTGCTGCCCTGCCTTGTCCTTCTCCCTCAGAGTCCTCAAGCCATTTAAAAGGCCCTTGTCCTAATTCCCTTTCCTTCTGTTTAACCAGCCTTAGCTGTCACTGGCTGCTGTTGCTGGGCAAGCAGGGAAACCTGAGGGATTGTGCAGGGGAACCTGGGGGGTTGTACAGCGATACCACTGCCATGGCTCCTCACAAGGCCTAATTAATTCCTTTAGTATGATTGTTATGTTCTGAAATTCATGTTAATTGTACTATGAACTTGAAGAAGAGAACTAATTATATATATATATATATAAGGAAACATACAATACGTTCTCAAAAGCAAAATCAGCAGTGATTTGGAGCTTTTCTATATGAGCTACGTGAGCTTTTTACAATCTTGCACCTTTACTGGGGCTTTTGCTTCTGGATTCTTTGTGGGATTAAGATCTGCTCCTTTACATGGGCGGACGTGTGCTTTGATTCGGGACTTCCTTTGTCTGCAAGTTCTATTTGTTTCATTATACAGCCACTAGATGTCGCTGTGGTATAGCAGAACCATGCAATTACACACAGTCAATATAGTGGATTAATGTTGCTTGCTGCATTATCTCCAATCTTTAAAAAGCTGGGATAAGGGTGAGATAGCACGGAAGATGCCCTGGAGGTTGACCACGTCATGTAAAGGACCCCCAAACTTCTGTGAGTAACCAATCTTGATGGCAGGATAAAAGCCCCATGTGGAGAAAGTCTTGATCTAGCTTAGGAGATTCATATGCTTATGACTTCGTGGATCAGGAACGATGGGTGTAAATCTAATGCACATCCAAATGTGAATGCCATTACTTTTAACAGAATGTGTGTTTGAATGTTTGTTCCTATCCCCATTCTGGCAAAACTAGCCATCATTTCAAAGAACAACCAGAACCTGGTGTAATGGTGGCAAATTGTGGGTTAATTAACTTATCCTCATGGAGGCAGGATTTCCTTGCTCTCCTCCCACCTGCAGCCCCCCCCCCAGTACCTTCCAAATCTGCTCTGGAGGGTTTACCCTTTCCACCACCCCTGCAGAATATGGCGGGGGGGGGTACTGAAGAAGGGAGGGGAAACCCATTTCGACAGTGGTCTCCAATCTTCTGGCAGATGCTCAGGGCTGAATTCAACCTAAAATATTATTAAGTAACATCCTTGTTTGTGGAGCAATTTAGTAGCGGCACTGCTGAATGGAATTTAATTTAGAACAAAGTCTAGTATTTATGCTAAACAACAACAACCCAGGAAGTTTTCTTCTGGCTACTAATTATGAAAATTATGTAAAGATTAGTGAGATTATAAAATACACATTTTCAGGATAGTTTGCTTTATTAAGAGACAATAAACCTACAAAAAAAAAAACCCTCTCCTCTGACTTCGTTGTCAGAAGAGCTATGTTCTTTCATTCCTACTAGCCTCTGACCCTGGCGTGCTTCTACACAGCTTAGTGTCAAACTGCCATGCTTCCTTCACTCAGTTCTAATGGGGCATCCACACAACCCCATTGTCCAATCATTGCATCCTATATGTTCCTTGTGATTCTTCTGTCTTTCCTCAGACTGCAAAAAGTCTGACTTTTTTTAAAAAAAAGTAAGAGAACCAGGAGCACAGTCTTTATGGGGGTAGATGGCTTTAGAGTTACTCTTCTACCTTTTTTAAAGGGTGGGCTTTTGATGTGGGCTATGATGTATCAGAAAAGTTAACCTATCACTTTTCAATCCCTTTCCCCCCCAAAACCATTTTTTTGGCCACTAACAAATGGTGATGACAGGTTTTAAAAAATACCTTTCAAAATTAGCTTTATTGTGTTATAGCGCTATAACACCATATTACAAAAAATAATGTTATAGCATTATGATCCTATAGCACTATACTGCCATATAAGGTCTATAGACACATAAAATCTATTTTTGTAGCATGGTGTTATAATGTTATTACACAATCATATAATAATGCTAATTTTAAAAAAGTGTTTTTATATTACTTTGTGTTTTCCCAGGAAAAAAGGAGCTGAGGGAGCTGCAGAGCTCCCTCAGGCTCCCTCTCTTGCTCGCTCCCTTTGGCGGGCTCTGCATAGTAGAGGTAGCCAAGAGGCAGCCGCCTGCACTCCCTCTGCTCCTTCCTCCTTCCCTAGCAGACTGCGACCCGGCTGGGGGCTGGCTTCAAAAAAAGTGCCAGAGGGAAGCCCTGGCGTGACCTGCCACCACTACACCACTGAGCTGGCAAAAGAGAGGGGAAAATAACTCCCGTTACTGCATTTATGTTACGAACTTATAAGGTAAATAGAAATTGCTTAAGGGCTCATTTTGTTTTATGTCAACAAGAATCAGGCTGGCTAAAATATATTTTTGTGGCTCCACAGTTTAACCCAGGCAAAGAGCTGAAGCTTTTGCTGCTATAATAGTATTGCTCTCCCAGAAGTGATAACAGCGATTCTTCCTTCATTTTGAAATTTGCATTTCATTATATAATAACCAACAGCCCACATCCAATAATTCTATTTCAAACAAAATGCATGTTAAAGCTGACAGTTTGACATTAACTTAAGCTTAAGGTTGGTTGTCAAATAAAAAATTCATGAATTAGGGACAATGTAGAGGTGAGATGATTTTTCTATGGAGTTTTGTGAAGCTCTGTTCGATGAAGATATAGGTGTTTCGTTTTTTTTAAATGATATTGTTATCCTTTTTGTACTATGAGTCCACAGGATAAGATTTAAATAAACAAATACATGATTAGCCCATTATTTATTCCACCCCATACGTATGGGTCTTGTGCTAGAGAATTGTCTAAATTGGGCTAAAACCAGGCTTAGTCCTGATCCCCCAGATACCAAATCTCTGCTTTCCCCCTTTGCTCTCAAAGCCAGTAATTCCAGAGGAGGTTTTTAACATGCCGTCACCCTACCTCATTCATGGAATTTTATTGATGGTCCAGATGACATCATCTTTCAGTCAGAACCCTACTGTTTTCCCACCACTCCTTCTGTATTTTTCCTTTCAGGGAAAAAAGACATCATTGTGGCACAATGCCTTCTAACTAGGAGTCCTCTGTCTGGAAGCACCTATAGAGAAGTCTCATGCAGAAAAGGTTTCAAAACATAAGAGTGAAAGATGTTAAGAGAACTCCTCCTTCAGCCACTCTGATTTAGGCAGGGGACTACTGATTATTGATTCAAATTATTACATCTGCCTCTGTATGTTTGGATTTGGGGATAGTGCAAAGGAGGTCTTGGCTCCTTACCTGTTGTTGTTGTTGTATACGGGAAAGAATTTCCACAGGCGAGTTTCGATCATGCAGGGCACTTGCTGAAAGCCTTCCTATAATGGTCTAAAACCACAAATGCTTTCTTTGCCTTAATTTCCACTGGAACCCCAAAATTGTTGGTCGCCTGGAGTGATTATCCTAAATATGCAGTAATAAGGGCCTAGCAAAAGGTTCAAGTGAGTGCTATTTTGATCCCAGTCTAAAACAAGCTGCACTAGCTGAACTAGCATATAATTAACACAACTAACACGTGCTAAAAAAACACCCAAATAAAAGATCCTGAGAAACATGCCTTTGTAGGGTTTTTTTCTAAACAACTATATGGAATAGGTTACTGTTAGTGTTACTTTGGCTTGAAGCTTGATTAAAGGTGCAATCCTATAGGCTATGCTGGGAGCTGTACATAGGATTGCACCATTAATCTCTTTATTTCAGAGTTATAAATGGATATAACGCACGCCTGTAAAAATACGAGTAGTACTCTACTAAAAGAAAATAGGAAAAGTTCCAAAGATTTTTTTTCATGTAAAACTCCCAATATTTGGGAGAAACTCTACCTTGAAAAGCAACGTCTATCTTCCTGTTGGGAAAAGGGAGTTGCCAGTGGTAGAAAGATTGTGGCATGCATTCCACCAGGTGACAACAAGCTCTTTGCCTAAATGGCCTGAAATTTCTTGACACATGGGATTCAGGTGGAAGTTTTGCAAAATTTGGGATGAGAGGTGGGAACAGGATGTATAAAAATGAGAGGCAGAAATCTATTTCGCATATACCTCTCCCTGCAAAAGGGAAATGGGTTACAATCCTTCTGGTGCAGCTCAGGGTTGAGCTTAATTATGCCAGAGGGACTTTACAACTGGCTCGCTCTGCTAATCTTCGTGAGCAGCTCTTGAGGTGAGGCTAGAACCATCAATCATGCTGGATTTAGCAGATGCTTTTATGCTAGGGGTGGGTAGAAGGTGGATCTCCAGACCTTTTGGACGTCAGCTCCCAGATCCACTGGCCAATGGTCAGTTGAAGTTTAAAATATCTGGAGATCTACCTACTGCCCACCTCTGTATGGTATGCCATGTTCTTTCAATTTAAGATGTGACATGTTTAATCCCAATTATTGGCATCTGCCTCCCCCCCATCCCATTTGCAACCCCAGTGGTCTGTGACAGGGGTGGGAAGATTTCAGACCTATAGGATATACTTTGTTTTTTACTAGAATCCCAAGATCCACCAACCACAGCCTGGTGCCAAAAAATTCTGATCCCAAGAATTTGTATTGAGCACCAGAACTGGATGGAGTTCACACAAAATTCAACTCCTTATTACCCCAAGTTTTCTTAGGGCTTCTCTACATTATGGAAAAATCCTGCAGCATTAACAGGGCTTTCTGCTTCCATTTCCCTGGCATGATTAGGATGGGCTCTTTTAGATGATGAACATGACATGGAATTGAAAAAACCCTTTCTTGGCTGCCTTACCAAATCTTTCTATAGTTTAAGTGAAACAGCACCATCTAGTGGCCAAATTATATCCCGCATTTTTTAAAAATTCCAGTTTATTCCCGATCTTTTTTAACGTGGGAAAGCACAGGAGACATCCTGGAGGTTGACAACATTGTGTAAAAGATGCGCAAACTTCTGTGAGTGGCCAATCACAAGCATGCAGTAAATAGCTCATGTAGAGATGCCCTTAATTTCAGCAATATAATTTAGGGTATTGGCAGGAGAGAGTCCTTTTGTTGCTCTTATTGTCAAACAATTAGATGTCAGAAATCCTTCACAATCTACTGAAAAATCACCAAGAGATCTACCCAGTAGACCTAGATCTACCTTCTGCCCACCCTATGAGTTTGTACTTTGGTAGATGTAAAAATAATTATTCTGATAAGATGAAGGGTAGTTGTAAAAATAAAGAAGTCAATATTTTGTGATGGTTTCACATGTTACCATGCCCTCAAAAACTAAACTAAATCGTTGATAGTAAGTATAAGCATCTGTAAATTCCATCTAAAATGAGTGACTTAATGCCTATGGGTGTGTTTGTTTTTAACGTTTGGTTTGTTTGGGTCTGTAATGTTCTGAATTAAAATATACCATCCAGATGGCTGTTAAGTTCCATAATTTCATTGGCATAATATGGAAGATTTTATTGACCTCCCTTTACTGTTGTTATTGGCAGTATATCTAATGGAACATGAAGTCAGTTCTGAGGCTGAAATTGTTTGGCAGCCAGATGGGTGAGCATTGACGCTCCTGGACCCATTGTCTTGATAGATTTAAAGATGAGGGAACTTAAGACTTTTCTAAATGATTCAGAACAATGTTGTTGTTTTTTACTTAAAGTTTTATTAGCCCTAATGCTGATCCAGTGCCAGTGCACCATTCCCACATTAAAGGATGGGGACGGTCTTGCTCCAGCGGACTTGCTATATTCTTGTTTGCCACTGTTTAAAACAATAAATCAATGGAAATATACAACTGCTCCAACAAATTAAAAATAAAGGACACAGTTCAGCCAAACTTTAAATGCTTCTATGACCTATTCATTATACTGGAAGAGTTAAACACATGTTTAACTTTCCAATATGGAAATTATTGGGACTTAAAAGTGCGTAAATCTGGCTGGATACTGATGGAAGTACCTGTTAGTTATTTTCAAGCCAAAAGGTGAGACTAAAGAAATGTCAAAAGAAGCAAAAAAAAAAAAAAAGTCATGCAAGAGGTAAAATGGCTCTTTTAGACATAATTGAAGTGGCTTCATAGTGGAAAATGGAAACTCTCCTAGAGTGTGGTTAAAGCAAACATTGAACACATTATTGATAGTGAAGTTTACTCATTTGGCAAGATTTAAGGAAGGAAGAGAGAAAGAAGGAATACGTTAACTGGATAATGAGAATTGTTCTCCTTTTGGAATAGAAAATACAAGTGGAATCTGCAATAAAACACTGCAGTGTATTCTTACCCTCTAACAGCTCCTGTTAAGGGTTCCAGCCAGACAGCCATGCCCAACTCCAGAAAACTGTCCCCTATAAGGGATTCAAGTAGCCCAATTTACACTCCCCCCACCTCCCCAGGGGTTAAGTTTTTCTTTTCCAATTGACACCCAACATGGATGCCACTGAGTTGTTCAGTCCTCATTGGCCTGCCCCCCTCTTTTTACCCACTCTCCTTTTATAGCCATGTTTTGTACTTCTGCATACAAAATCCATGATCGCTCCCTTGTTTCTAAGTGGCTCCATTTTGGCTCTAGTCTTGTTGATACTCAACCACTGAGGGAATGGTGGACAAAATATGGTCAAAATATTTAAATTATTTGTTGATATATTCAAATATCCTGTTCTTTCATAGAGTGAAGGAAATTATGTTATAGTTTATTGTTCATTTTTGTTCTTACTATTTGTTTCATTCATGACTTATATACCCATAAAATAATTGTTAGGTTTTGTTCCATGTATTGTGCACGCTTGCAATGCTAATCCATGCTTTTGTAACCTCCAGACTTGACCATTCTAATATGCTTTAAGTGGGTTATTCTTGAAAACAACTCACAAGCTTCAACCAGTGCAAAATACTGCAGCATATGCCCTTATGGTTATGAGACGGTACAGGCATATCCAGTGGATCTGGTTTCATTTGCATTGGCTGTCAATATGCTTCTGAGTTCAATTAAAGATGCTGGTGCTTACTTATAAAACCCTTCAAAGTCTGGGTCCCACATATCTTACAGAGCACTTTTTATTGTCTCCCATGCCAGCTTCAATCTTTTTTTCAAGAGCTGCTCCAAATCCCAGATCTGTGCAATTCAGGACTGTCATGGCAAGAAGCAGGGCATTTACACCAATTGCTGAGAGGATGTGGAATGAACTTCCCTCTGGAATCTGCAATTCTCCCTTTTTTGGCTTTCCAGAAGAGGTTGTGAAACATGTGTCTTCTGTTTGGTCTTTGGCTCAGCTAGCTAGTTTTCTTTGTTCTTATTGGTGCGGATTTTCAGGTTTCCTTTGGTTGTTGAACTTGGTCTTTCACTATACACCATCTTGAGCATTAGAAAGGTGCCTAGTAACTAATTTGAATAATAAATTTCATGTTGCGGATATCTGTTTTACTAGTAAGTAAAAAAAAGTATTAAATGGTAGAAGATAATGGAGAAGAGGATTGTTGTGGATAATCATGTTTATTCATAAGCACTATCCAATAGCACTAATTCCACAGTATTCATATGTAACCGCAATCACAATAATAATGAACGTATCAGTAGGGTGGCCAGATGCAGATGAGAGCCCACTTCAGCACCTTTAATAGTTGTGTAGAAGAGGGAATTTCAGCCTGCGTAGCTTGTCATGCAAGCTACACCTGCTGAAATTCCCTGTTCTACACAACTATTAAGTTTACAGGAGCCCTGTCCTCTTTTTCATTTGACCACCCTACAAATAAATAGGGTTTATAAAACAGCATTTTTCTAGTGACAAATTATTTCTGAGTACTGGGGAAATGTAAAGTCCCCACAACAGTAGTATACTTGAGGAAATACATTTATTTGTATCTTATGCTACACATATTTTATTGCATGAAAAAAAAAAACTATAATGGTTCCAAGGGGTTTTCTGTGAGTATAGCCTAAAGAACTTTTAACTTATTCTCAGTCTGAGACTGTTGGGCTTTCTGTAGTAGGAAATAATGGCAAAACATGCCTCTGGAAATTAGTGTTGGTTTTGGATGTGGGATGCCACAAAAACAATTTGGAGCAAATCTCTATTGCTCAGCCTAACCTACTTCACAAGGTTCACTTGATGACACATGAAATAGGAATGTTAAGAGTATATTTTTCAATGATATGTGCATAAATTATTATTAATAAATTGTATTAATTTGAGATAAAATTACATGTACTTTGAGAAGCAAACAAATGTTTTCTGTGGTGTCCTGTGCTTAAAAGTGTGTGAAACACTCATAATTCTCTGTGCTAGTATACTATGGAACAAAGTGGATTTTGGAAATATTTCAGACTAGTTTATAATTTTGAGAGCGATCTAGAAAAATTATAGCTGTTTTATTGCTTCCTCGTTTCAGCTATTCAGCTTTCATATTCAGGCTATATTATTTTTCCTGTGACTGAAACTTTCCTTCAGGTCTAAATATGTTAACTTTTTGGCACTGGGATGTGTTTAGGGCATTTTTGTGGTTTGTGTTATACAACGGAGTCAAAATGGAAGGAGAACATATTTGTCCAAGGCTTCTGGTAGAAACTAAACTTAATTTACTCACACTTGCTCTAGCGTTTTCTTTCTTAAAATATCATTATCACCCTTGGGGGAAAATGACCAGTTGAGGTATTTCCAAGTTAATTGTTTTTGCAAGTTTGTTAATGATTTGTTTAAAGTTTTTGTTTCCTTCATGATTTAATGAAGAAGTGTAAACGAAAGTAGTAGTTGAGATTCTTGATCTTCAGTCAGATTTTGAGGTGTGTGTGTGTGTGTGTGTGCAGATGTGGGCCTAGTTGCTGAAATAAATTCTCAGTAGAACTCCTATTGTACTTCATAGGCTTACTTATGAATCAACATGCACAGAATTGTGCAGTTGGATTATACAGAGAGAGAGAGAGAGAGATTATATACATATGTCATTTAACTTTTATAAGTGATTTCTGCAATACATGACTGGACACGATAATCGTGTTTTTCTGAAAACATTTTCAGTTTCCCTCAATATGAGAGGCTGGCACATATCAATCTTGTTTTGGAGAATGCCAATACTGGGCGCTTGTTTTTAAATTGTCTGTCTGTCTCTGTTCCATGAACACTGGTGCCAGGAACACCCTGTAGCTGATTGTGTCTGCAGTTCTTTAGACTCTGTTTGCTTGTCTGGGTAATGTTCTATTTGCACTTCTTTATTTAGCACCCAGACAGAAGATGTTGACTACTGGGACAGTGTAAATAAATCAAATTAATTCTTGCAGCCTGGTTTGATTTACAGGAGCAAACCAACTCTCACTTTGCCTAGTAATGTGTACAAGAGTTTAGGGGCCTTTCCCCTAGATTCCTTTGGCTCCTGAGCAGCTGCTGGTCACAACAGACACACTTTTGTGCCACTGGCTAATCCAACCTTCCAGGAAGACATGGATTTCTTTGAGAATTTCCGTATTACCTGTGGAGCGTAGCCTGCTCATTAAAATGTCAGACCATTGGTCCAGCTAGCCCAGCATTATGTACACTGACCGTTAGCAACTCTGCAGGCTTCCGGGCAGGGACTGAACCTGGAACCTTCTGCATGCAAAGCAGGTACGCTACCACTGAGCTGTGGTTACTGCCTAATATGATTAACTATTTCATAGATGAGCCTTATTTTGGTACAAGAGCTGTTGTGCTGAGACGGTGGCAGAATCTGGCCTTTCAGCAAATCTACAGTGTCAATGGACACTTGTTTCTGTGAATTTTTAAAAAAACCTAAAATTGTACTTGACCTATTCAGTAGAACAAATTTGGTGCTGTACTGGCATAAATAGTTGATGCCTTCTCTGCTTCAGGTATTCTGGGGCTTGACCCAGGAACCTCATGTTCTGCTTGGGAAGACAACCTGGGTCTCTGTGTTATCATGCTTCAGACCCCTTTAAAGTCCTGTTGCTGGGTTACCTTGATCTGAGTACAGACGTAGAAAAGGATGCCTATTTAAGCAGATGCCTTCATGAAGCAGAGTTTATCCAGCAGGTACTGTAGGTGGCGAGCCATACCTGGAAAGTATGCTTGGAGGGTGTAGCATAGCACTGCTATGTCAAACAGGCAACTGTAGCACCAAGCTGCGCTTATTTAGAGTGGCAATAGCCAGTCCAGGGGGCTTTATATTGCTTGTCAGTCACAGGGGTGATGCTACCTGGTAGACAAGAGTCGTATGCTTCAGGCTCCAGTTTGCTGCTTCCAGCTTCTTCACACAGTCCAGTTCTAAATATATGGTTGCTTGTAACCTCTTCTAAAGAACTCTTTTATTTCTTTTACTTTTTTAAGACATGTGCTGATAGGTGGTACATCTTTTTGCTGTCTGTGTAGCCGAGTCAAGGTATCTGAGCGCCATTGTTTCACTGGTTTTCACTCTGGAAAAGAATCACAGCATTTTTAGAATCCCAGTTGGGAGATTGGGAGAAGGGAGTCATGGAAAGTCTTGGGTGGGAGAACCTTATAACAAAATGAGTGCAACATGGTACAGACACTATTGGACATGAACTACATTTTATTTTAGTTCAAGATGATTTGACCAATTTTTGGATTCCAGACATTTTTGGAAAATGCCTTGTGAAGTGTGTGTGAGAGTGTGTGTGTGTGTGTGTGTGTGTAATGTTGCTTAACCTGTCCATTTTTTTGGAGAGTGTTTCCCCATCTGTGTACTCGCTTGTTGTTTTATCAATACGCATTGTCAGTGTCAGCCTTTCCTAATCTGATGCCCTCCAGATGTGTTGGACTGCAACTCCCATTGTTTTCAGCCAGCATTGTGATAGCTGAGAATGATAGGAGTTGCAGTCCAACACATCTGGAAGGCACCAGGATGTGGAAGGCTGGTCAGTATGCTACAAAGCAGGAAATCAGTATGCTACAAAGCACCCCTGCCCGCAAAATGCGAAGTCGGTTTGGGGAAGGGACAGATGGCTTGCAACCATGGGAAACTCGCAGCAAATGGAAAACATCGCAGCAACATGCCTCCTTGGAAATCTGCATTTTCCGGGAGAAAACGACAGATGACTGCAAAGTGGTGACTGCATCATCTATCCCAAGGGACCTCAATTCGCAGCCGCCCTGGAGTAAAAGGCTCGTGTAGATGGGGCCCATAAGAAAACTGAACAGTTGGTATCAGATGTATTAAACTTTTCTGTGATGTTTCTAGGCCCTAGTTTTATAGGTGCAACCAGTCTTGCTTGAACTGGGAACTCAGGTGGTATGATCCAGGGTTGTAAAATCTGCACCAGAATGGTCGGAGAAGGTAGACGTTGGACTTATCTCTGCTGTACTTCAGGACTACCATTGTGGATAGTCTGAGGGTCATATTGGAATAAACAGATAAGCAGGGTCATGTGACAGAAGGGGCCTCTCCCCCCTTTCCCCCAACTGCTGATTGTTTAGTGTTTTCCTTTTTTTATATATTTATGCCTTCCCCCCTTTTGCATTTGACCCCCCCACCACTGGGATGTGGCCCCCAGGAGCTTCTCCAGAATTAAATTTGGCCCTCAGGCTGAAAGAGGTTCAACACCCCTGCCATAAAGCAATTGATAGCGGAAGCCTACATTTCTTTACTCCCTTCTCAGGCTAAGAGCCTGACCCCAGTTCAAGTGTGAAGCAAAGGATAATCTATTTCCAGAAAGGGAAAAGTAGCTTCTGCCTTCACTTCCTTTATTGGAAGAGAAGCTGCAGAAACCTTCTTTTCCAGCAACCACCAATTGTTCCCGTCTCGGATTGCATGGTGGCACAGAAGCACTATCGAATTTGGGCTGGTTGAGGCAGTTTTGTTGTTGATTCAGAAGGCTTATGGTGGTGACACAGTTTAAGAACCCATGGTCTAGAGGTTTTTATGACCCTGTCAGACTTTTTAAAATAAATGGCATTCCTGGGTGTTTTTGGCAGCATGTTATTTATTTCTCTGTCATTGTTTGTAAAACCAAAGTCTGATTCCAACTTTTGATTTCTAAAATGTTCTAAAGCGTCTTTGGCAGTACTTCCGGAAATCAATACATTCTACACAGCAGATATGATAGCAAGTAAATTTGTTATTTGGAGGAAGCATCTTATTTTCCTAGATAGAAAATATTAATTAATTACAAAATATTAGTGCTGAGAAAATGTGACATCCTCATAATAAAAATACTAGCTCGAGAGAGGCTATGCAGACTGTCTGTGCATATCAAACGGGAAACACGTTTATATTTACTGTACAATGAACTGCTCAGAAAAGCTCACAAACACCGTCCTGCAAAGGGCTCTTCTCCTAACTCTGTTGTTTGGCCAGCCTTGCCTGAAAGGACTATGATTTTTACAAAAAATGGCCACCAGCCAGATGGATAAGAGATTGATTTTGCTGGTGGAAACACCCCAAACCACGCTTACATTTGTTCCAAACAAGAGTAACAATATCCTTTCCCCAACCCTGATAGCTGTTTTGTTTCGAACAAATAGCCTTGTTAATATAGACTCCAAATGAACAAATAAGGGACAGAATTAATGACACTATCATTTAACTTTGATAGGATTGTGAAAACCAGGAACGGGTCCTATAAAAAGCAGATTTGTTGTTCTGGGTTCTTATGTTTTCATCTACATATTGTTTGACATTTGTCATAGTAAACATCAGTGTTGTAGATGTTTTATAGAAAAATTCATACTATGATGACTATGTTTTGGGAAAAGGGGTTCGTATCTGTTCTAACAGTATGCTGTTCAGTAGTGCAGTGGCAAATTCAAAAGTGCAGTGCAGGGTCCCTTCATGATGGTCACAGCCACACCCCCTCACAACCACATCCCCTTCTAAGATTATACAACTTTGTAAGATTATACAATAAAAATGAGGTTTCAGTCATTTTGGAGTTCTGTTGAGTGATGAATGCAGGATGAGGGCATGTCTTTTTGAGATTCAGCAAAAAGAAGGTAGTAATAGCTTCCAGAAGTTCCAATTGATCACCCACAGTGCCAGAAACACATCTTGTTATATTCTCCCTAGAGCAGCAATCTGGATTGTTGATCACTGTTTTGGTTTGTTTCAACATTCTGTGGCCTTTGTGACCACTGACTTCATAGGGTTTTTTTTCATGAGTCCAGAATTCATAGTTCAGTCATCTCTTAGGTGTTTTAGTTGAATCCAGACTTAGTCATGCTTAGAGTAGACTCACTGAAATCAGAGGACCTTAAGTTAGTCTAAGTAGTGACTAACTTTTCCCATTGATTCTAGTGAGTCTACTCTAAGCAAGACAAAGTCTGGATCCAACCCGTTATGTGGCCATCTGAGCAATGTCTCAACCTTGGGGAAATCACAGTACACAAAAGCACTCCTCTGGACCCACAATCTCTTGTTTGAGAAACAATGGCTACAGCTACTGCTAATGATGATATCCTCAAAGCCACACAGCAAGGGCCAGCTCAAGACTATGATGGGCCCCAGAGTAGCTGTCCCTAGTGATCCTCCTACTCTGTCCCTAGTGATCCTCCTACTCTGTCCCCAGTAGTGAATTCACACACAACATACACACATATATACAGAGAAAGAGTCAACAGTGTACAATAATAATGCAAAAACCATTTTTCACTACATACTTTAGTGGAAATCATCTTCCATGCTTTCCTGGAAGCAAAAGACTTCTATCTCTTCCATGGTAGAAAACATAAATACAAACACAAGCTTCTCCTTTTACAAAATACAGTGCAGAGACACAGAAAACACACATTGATGCACTCTCTCATACACACACACACACACACACACACTCAAGAAAGAGACATAAACTGACTCACTGCCTCTTTCAGATGCAACAGTGAAACAGGCTGTTTTGTTATTATAGAGAAATCAAAGAGGCCTGTTAGGAATTCATGAGTGTTTATACCCCATTAACTTCTAGAGCCTGCACCTGCCTTTTTTAATGCAACCTCCTCAAGACCATGTACTGTACAGTGGCACAACACAGACTCCACCTTCCCCAGTTTCCCTCTCACTAAGCACACAGGGAAAAGCAGAAGGAAAAACACAGAAAGGCTGCAGGAGCTTTCTTAGACCCAGCCTTCCTCTCCTCCTCCTCTCTCTTCCCCCCTTCCCTTTCTTCCTCCTCCCGGCTGGAGCTTTTGTTTTTCTTCCCAGCTCTCTATTTCCACATGGGGCAAGGGGAGAGAAAGGCAGGAACAAGAGGAGAGGAAGGAAGGGAACGGAGGAAGGGGAGGGTACAAAGTCGGGTGCGCTCTCCATGCAGATAGCCAAGACGAAGGAGGGAAACATACCACACAAGCCCCCAGCTCCCTTTCTCCTTCCCACAGCGACTACAGCTCTCTCACCTCGTTGTTGTTGTTGTTGTTCAGTCGTTAAGTCGTGTCCGACTCTTCGTGACCCCATGGACCATAGCACACCAGGGCTTCCTGTCCTCCGCTCTATCCCGGAGTGTGCTTAAGTTCATATTCATTGCATCGGTGATGCTATCTAGCCATCTCATCCTCTGCCGTCCCCTTCTCCTTTTGCCTTCAATCTTTCCCAGCATCAGGGTCTTTTCCGGGGAGTTTTCTCTTTGCATTAGGTGGCCAAAATATTTGAGCTTCAGCTTCAGTACCTGTCCTTCCAATGAGCACTCAGGGTTGATTTCCTTTAGGATTGACTGATTTGACCTCCTTGCAGTCCAGGGGACTCGTAAGAGTCTTCTCCAGCACCACAGTTCAAAAGCATCAATTCTTCGGCGCTCAGCCTTCCTTATAGTCCAGCTCTCACAGCCATACGTTACTACTGGGAAAACCATAGCTTTGATTATACGAACCTTTGTCGGCAAGGTGATGTCTCTGCTTCTTACTATGCTGTCTAGGTTTGCCATAGCTTTCCTCCCAAGGAGCAAGCATCTTTTAATTTCATGGCTACAGTCACCGTCTGCGGTGATCTTGGAGCCCAAGAAAATAAAATCTGTCACTGCTTCCATTTCTTCCCCTTCTATATGCCAGGAAGTGATGGCGCCAGATGCCATGATCTTCGTTTTTTAATGTTGAGTTTCAAACCAGCTTTTGCACTCTCCACTTTCACCCTCAACAAGAGGCTCTTTAGATCCTCTTCGCTTTCTGCCATTAGGGTCGTATCGTCTGCGTATCTGAGGTTGTTGATAATTCTCCCAGCAATCTTAATTCCGACCTGTGATTCATCCAGCCCGGCGTTTCTCATGATGTACTCTGCATATAAGTTAAATAAGCAGGGTGACAATATGCAGCCTTGTCGTACTCCTTTCCCAATTTTGAACCAATCGGTTGTTAGGGATGGTGGAGAATTCTGCCACAGATTTCAGTGAGGCCGAATGCACTGGCATTCGGCCCCCCAAAATTTGTGGTGGAACGGCCCACCCCCCCGCAGATCCCCCCCGGGATGAGACTTACCTGGGGTGGATGTTCCAGATGGCGGCGGCTGCGGCAGCGGTGGCTGGTCTTCTGACCAGCTGCCGCCGCCGCCATTTGCAGTCTGGTCTTTTTATTTTTTTACACATAGACATGATAGGCTACGTAAAGACTTACGTAGCCTATCACATCTGGGTAAAAAAACAAAACAAAACCGCGTACGCAAATGGTGGCGGCTACGGCCGCCACCATTTGTGTTCCTTATTTTCCGCCGTCTTAGTCTACGTAAATATTTACGTAGACTATTACGGCAAAAATAAAGGGGAACGCAAATAGCGTAGTGGGCGCTATTTGCGTTCCTTTTTGATTCACTGTTTTAGCCTACGTAAATATTTACGTAGACTAAGACGGCGAAAAATAAGTAACGCAAATGGCGGCCGCCGTCGCTGCCGCCATTTGCATACATGGGTTGTTTTTTGTTTTTTTTAACCCAGACATGATAGCTTACGTAAGTCTTTACGTAGCCTATCACGGTTGAATACAGGGACGCAAACGGCGGAGGCTATGGCTGCCTCCATTTGTGTCCCTGCTACCCGGCTCCTGGCGGAGTTGGCCGGCGGCTCCGCGCAATCCCCGTGGAGCCGGCCAGGCAGGACTCCAGGGGGAGGGATGGAGCGCCTCCCCCCCTTGAGGATTCCGGGGAGAGGGACGGAGCACCTCCCCCCCACCGCGAAGCAGATCCGCGAAACTTTCGTTCATCCCTATCAGTTGTCCTATGTCCTGTTCTTACTGTTGCTTCTTGACCCTTGTACAGGTTTCTCAGGAGACAGGTAGGGTGGTCTGGTACTCCCATCTCTTCAAGAATTTGCCACAGTTTGTTGTGATCCACACAGTCAAAGGCTTTACCATAGTCAATGAAGCAGAAATAGATGTTTTTTCTGGAACACTGTTGAGTGTTCCAAATTTGTTGGCATATTGAGTGCATCACTTTAACAGCATCATCTTTTAGGATTTTAAATAGCTCAGCTGGAATACTGTCATCTCCGCTAGCTTTGTTGTTAGCAGTGCTTCCTAGGCCCGCTTGACTTCACTCTCCAGGATGTCCGGCTCAAGTTCAGTGACCGCACTATCATGGCTATCAGGGAGATTAAGATCTTTCCTGTAGAGTTCTTCTGTGTATTCTTTCTACCTCTTCTTAATCTCATCTGCTTCTGTTAGGTCCCTGCCTTCCTTGTTCTTTATCATGCCCATCTTTGCACAAAACGTTCCCTTGAGATCTCCGATTTTCTTGAAAAGATCTCTAGTTTTTCCCATTCTGTGGTTTTCCTCGATTTCTTTGCATTGTTCATTTAAGAAGGCCTTCTTGTCTCTCCTTGCTATTCTCTGGAACTCTGCATTCAGTTGGATATATCTTCCCCTTTCACCCTTGCTTTTCACTTCCCTTCTTTCCTCACCTACTTGTAAAGCCTCATCAGACAGCCACTTGGCTTTCTTGCATTTCTTTTTCTTTGGGATGGATTGAGTTGCTGCCTCCTGAACAATGTTATGGACCTCCGTCCATAGTTCCTCAGGCACTCTGTGTATCAGGTCTAATCCCTTAAATCTGTTCCTCACCTCCACTGTATATTCATAAGGGATATGATTGAGGTCATACCTGAATGGTTTAGTGGTTTTCCCTACGTTCTTCAATTTAAACCAAAATTTTGTGATAAGAAGCTCATGATCTGAGCCACAGTCAGCTCCAGGTCTTGTTTTTGCTGACTGTATAGAGCTTCTCCATCTTTGTCTGTAAAGTACATAATCAATCTGATTTCGATATTGACCATCTGGTGATGTCCATGTGTAGAGTCGCCTCTTGTGCTGTTGGAAAAGAGTGTTTGCTATGATAGCGTGTTCTCTTGGCAAAACTCTATTAGCCTTTGTCCTGCTTCATTTTGTACACCAAGGCCATGCTTGCCTGTTATCCCGGTGATTTCTTGACTTCCTACTTTAGCATTCCAATCCCCTATGATGAAGAGGACATCTTTGTTTGGTGTTAGTTCTAGAAGGTGTTGTAGGTCTTCATAGGGATGTACAAAAGGCACTTACCTGGTCCCGCAGCTTGCTTCGCGGTGGGGGGGAGGCGCTTCGGTTCTCCCCCCGAAGTTCAGGCCAGGGGGGGAGGCGCCCCACCATGCCCAGCCGAAATTCAGGCCGGGGGGGGAGGCGCCCCGCCTCGCCCGGCCGAAATTCAGGCCGCGCAAAAAAAAAAAAGAGCACACGCAAATGGCGGCGCCCATGGGTGCCGCCATTTGCATACACACTTTTTTTTTCCCCCCAAAGTCACCCGTGATAGGCTACGTAACGATCTACGTAGCCTATCAAGGCTGACTTTGGAAATCTAGCCGTGATAGGCTACGTAAATTGTTACGTAGCCTATCACGTTTTTTTTTTTTTTACTTTATTTTGTAATGGCGGCGGCGGCGGCAGCAGCCGGTCGGAAGACCGGCCGCTGCCCCCGCCCCCGCCGAACCGCTGCCAAACCGCCGCCGGGACCCGCCGCCGAGAGGGACATTCGAGGGAGGTAAGTCCCATTCTGGAGGGGGCGGGGGGTGGAGAATTTCACTGCCAATTTCGGGGGGCCGAATGCCAACGAGATTCGTGGAGAAATTCTCCGCCATCCCTAGGTCATCATAGAACCGATCAACCTCAGCTTCTTCGGCCTTAGTGGTTGGGGCATAGACTTGAATTACTGTGATGTTGAATGGTTTGCCTTGGATTCGTACTGAGATCATTCTATCGTTTTTGAGTTTGTACCCCAGTACTGCTTTTCCCACCCTTTTGTTGACTATGAGTGCTACTCCATTTCTTCTAAGGGATTCTTGCCCACAGTAGTAGATATAATGGTCACCTGAATTAAATTCGCCCATGCTTGTCCATTTTAGTTCACTGATTCCCAAGATGTCGATGTTCAATCTTGCCATCTCATGTTTGACCACCTGCAGCTTACATTCCATGTTCCTAAACAATATTGTTCTTCACAGCATTGGATTTTCTTTTCACCACCAGACACATCCACAGCTGAGTGTCCTTTTGGCTTTGGCCCAGCCGCTTCACTCTTTCTGGCGCTACTTGGAAATACCCTCTGCTCTTCCCCAGTAGTATATTGGACACCTTCCGACCTGAGGGGCTCATCTTCCAGTGTCATATCTGTGTCATATCTTTTAGCCTTGTGATAGGGGTTTTCTTGGCAGCAATACTGGAGTGGGTTGCCATTTCCTTCTCCAGTGGACCACATTTTGTCAGAACTCTCTGCCATGACCTGTCCATTTTGGGTGGCCCTGCACGGCCTAGCTTATGGCTTCACTGAGTTACGCAAGCCCCTTCGCCACAACAAGGCAGTGATCCATGAAGGGGCTCTAACCTCGTAGCCTTCTGCTAACCTGGTGCCCACAGCCGCACGGAGCTGCTCCGGCTGCTGTCGACAGCAGCAGCAGCGCTCACTCACAGCTTCTCAGGCTGTTCTAGCTGCCTTCCCCACAGCAGTAGGCTGGGAGTGGGAGGGACCTGGCTGAAACCTGGCTCCAAAAAAAGTCCTGGGTTTTCGTCCCAGCGAGACTCCCCACCGCTGCAACCCTGAAGCTGCTATACTTATGGTAGATCTGAAATGCCCATATATAGGTACTTGCAAACTACAGAAGGATATGTCTGTGTTTTGATACAGCAACTCATCTGTTGGTCTAAAACAGTGGTGGGGAATCTGAGGCCTAGGGGCCAAATCTGGTGCTCTTGGGGTCCCCCAATGGCCACTCCCCTTTTCCTCCAGCCACCAATTGTTTGTTGATTTCCTGGCTTTTGTGCAGTTTTTTCCCCGTTCTAAAAGGTTGAAAGGCTTCTCCTCAGGCTGAGTTACTGGGCACTAAGAGCTGTAAGCTACGAGATGCTGGTATTTTGTGTATTTTTGATGGCACCCTTTCCCCCTTCAGCCTTTGCCTTTGCCTTGGGCTATGCCTACCACTGGAATCCAGCCCCCAAGAGCTTTTCCAAATTTGAATTTGGCTGTCAGGCTGAGAGAGGTTCACTCCTGCTGGTCTAGGACCTAAGTTATGCTCTTGAGGACACCGCCGAGGCAGCAAATCTGTCCCTTCCCGTGGTGACTGAAGTATTGAAGGTAGCATGGGGGCTAGTTCCCCAATTGTAACCTACTTACTTTCTCCAATACAAGGAATTACTGCCATTGATTTTCACATGGCAAAATAACTGGCTGGTTTTAAAAATAAAATTGGGGGGGAAGGGGAATCAATCACTAGTCTCTGCCACTAGTGTCCCCAGTGTCTGGGGTTAGGGTAATTTTTCTTCCCTCAGCTGTGTCCCAGATTGCACACAGTTTGCTCCACAGAACTCAAAGGAAGCGCTTGACTGGTTTGGGAAATGTAAGTGAGCTGCATTGGGGATCCAGTTGGGGTGGGCCTGAAATCAGCCTCCACTCCTTTTTCTCAGGGCCCCCAACAGGTTTTGCCTATGGCCCCAAAATGTGTGTCATCCTGCTTTTGTATAGGGGAAAAAAGCAAGCTTCTATTTTCTGGGGCACCATTAACTTTGTTAGCAACAATGCCTGGTCCCCAACAATATAAAATATTTTTATATATTAAATGGAATATCTACTAGGACTGACCAGCCCAAATTTCTTGAAATTCAGCAAAGGGGAGAAAGCAAAAAAGAAAGGGGGGGGGCAAAATTAGGGACAATTTCAGGGAGTTGAAAACCTCAAAAGGTTATGGGGGCTTATTGCATCCTGAGTAGTAGTGGCATTTGTGGGGGGCACTGCCTCTTGTGCAGTATTAGAGCAAGCAGTGGAGGTTCTCTCTATCATTTCCCACTCAGATGGCTCCATATGTAGCACTGCTTTGGGGCATTCTGGGAAAACCCTGGCAGCCTTCATTGGCAGCTGCCATTTTTATTGTGGCTCATCCACTTCCAGAATCTCCCAGAACGATACCACATCTTGGGAATTCTGGGGAAAAACTTGCAGTCACCACAATACACCTTGTTGTGGCTGATATATTTTTGTTGATTTTTTTCTTGCTTTCTTTTATCTTGTTTTAGGTTTTTACTATATACTGCTTAGAGATTATTTTTTAATAATAAGTAGTTTAGAAACATTTTAAAATAAATGAAATGAAATATTTTTAAAAATGAATGTCACTGGGGGCATATAATCCCCCCCCCCTAACCTCCTTGTCCCAAACAATGTAGCATCTGAAGATTCTGGTAAAATATGGTCGCTCCTGGCTGGTAGCTTCTGAAAGGAGCTTCACCACTAGGGATGTTGGAGAAATCTGTTTAGAGTGGTGGAGTTTGACGAGTGTTCCTAGGTTTGACTCCCTGGTCTGCATTCCAGTTCCTGCTGTGGCACCTAGCTTGGCCTGCAGCGACTCAGCCCAGTTTGCAGATTTTCCAGGCATTTTGTGTATTTTGTTTCCCGCAGGTTCTGCAATTTGCACAAATTTCTGAGCAATTTCTGCAAATCACAGCCAAATTTACACATATTGCTCAGAAATTTGAGCAAATTGCAGAACCTGTGGGAAAAAATGCACAAAAAAGTTCCTGCAAATCGAGTTGTACACCCTGCAGAACTCTGGCGAGTTAAAAAAGAACGAGATTTCCCAGTGTTGGACATCCGTACTTCACCACAACCCGGGTTAAATTTTCCATCCACCCCTTTAATTCCCCCCACTTCACTGAAATGCCCCCCTTTCATCACCCACAGGGTGACAAAAGGGGGGTGCATTTCAGTACAGCTCTACATGGTGTTTTTTAGGCTTAGGCAAAGGGTTTACTATCATATTTATTATATATTGCTTAACTATATATTGCTCTAACTATTTATTGTTACTGGATCTTAACAATGCAGCTACAATGTTAGAGGTTACTATTTTTCTGTGAAACAAACATCAAATATCGTTATAATTTTAAAATTATATTTAAAAGAACAATAACAATGACAACTAATATTCTTAATGAAAATAAATTTCAGTAACTTTGGTTGTAATAAAACTAACAATTCTCAGGCCTTCTATATAGAACTTCTCAGAGGTTTTACCTCAGAAGGTAAATGTTTTAAGCATTCAGTGTCATATTTCGCTTCCTATTTTATAATACAGTTTTATAAAATGGTAATGATGAGACCTGATAAAATAATAATGATAGATTAGATTTAAGGGCCTTGAGAAGTTTTTTTTTCAACTTTTCTCTTTTAACTGCAGTGTTGTTTTTGTACTGCTACCCCATCTTTACTAAATATGGCTTTTGAAATGTAAATTGTATCATGTTCAGAGATGCAACTGGCATCTTCAGCGCTGTCTCTCTTTGCATTTCAAAGGGTTGTACGGTCACACTTTCCATCTTGGCAAAATTGCGAATGTTTCCTTCTAGATGTCTCCTTTAATGTTCAGAATCAATCCCTACTAAATGGGGCTATGTGTATGCATGTACACGGATTTGCTCTTATTCCCTGAATGTTGTGAACCATGCTGTTAGTTATCAGGAAACATCTTTTCCTTTTTTAATTTCTCAGCTTACTTGAGGGGAAGGGGAAGCCCAAAGAGAACACAGAAGACAAGTGACGACCCCATTTGGCTGAATCTGAAAGAAAGTGAGCAAGCAAAGCAACAACAAAACCAATGATGTTCTCTGAACAGAGGATTAGAACTAAATTTTGAAGAAGAAAAACCAACACATTTTTAAAAAATGTGTGGAATGACTGCTTTCCTTTACTGGGACACCGTGGCCGAAATTCTTTGGCAGGACGGTTGAGTGACCTGCACTTGCCACTTGAATTCGACGTGCATCCTTTTTACCTAGGGCTCAAAGGACCTGGGAACAGGTGGGAATTGGATTATGCCAAATGCTGGATTGGGGGGAAGAAATGGACATTGACAGGCGAAGATGGAAGTAACTTGACAGCTTCAGCCCTAGAAGTTGCCTTTGGAAAGGACAGCTTAAGACTGGAATCACAAGCTTTACGTGGAAAGCAGTATGCAGGAAGCTGGTTTCCAGGCCACAAATGCTTTCACAGGTAAGGACTTTGCTGTGATTTCTAGACAAACTGTGTTTTCCTTGGAAATTAATGTATTTGTGTTTGTATACAACAGCCCCTTCTGTAATTTGTTTTGATCCTGATCATGGTATGACATATGGACTTGTAAACTATCTGCTGGATCCTTCAAAAACAACATCTGTGTGCAGGCACAACCAATGTACAAGCATGTTTGTTCTGAGGCCCCTTTCCTCAGGATCCTTAAATCTCTGAAAGTGTCTCGCTCGTTCAAATGAGAGTTCTGCCACCTGTGTTTACATTTACATGCTAGTGTTGCAGTTTAAGGTATGCTTCTTATGAGACTTTTTGTACTTGATTATAATAATGAGGTGTACACATGTATCACATTGATGGGCCCCTTCATGTTTTTCCATTTCTCTTTAATGGTCCAGCTAGAAAAAGTATTATACTTCTGTGCTATGTGGGCTAAGCGTGGAGAATGGAATGGGGAACTACCCCTGTGCTCAGTCCTCCAGCCATTTTTATTCAGATTTGGCAGGAAAAATAGTAGAATGCAGTAATTTCCATCTACTTTTCTGAAACATCACTTGGAGAATTTGCCTTCCCCACCCCAAACTCTGGAAGACTTGTGCAGTTCACCTGGTTACTTGGATCTGAATGCTGCAATCCATACATTTATACTGTAGTAATCAATATGCTGTTGAATAAGTGGATTGGGAATATAGGTATTACAGACAAATCACCCACCCTGTCAGTCAGAGTTTTCAGCCTTTGTTTTCTTTTGTTGGCCAGAAAGGCCTGGGAAACTATGAGCAACAGCATGTGGTGACCCTCTGGACGTCAGCTGAGGGCACTTGGAAAAACATGTTGGTTTTACAGTGTAACTTGTAAGCTCAGACAAAAATTCTTCATATGTGGGTGAACTTGGCAGATAGGTTTCACTTCTTTAAATGCTCCATGTTTTAAATTTGTGGTTTGCTTCTCTGTTTGTTTGGTTCAGGGTTTTTAGGAACCCTACAATAAAAGGAAATGAATAGCATGCAAGGTTACATTCTTTAGTTCAGAGCGTGCTCTGGTGAAATTCTAGTAGAGACACCACTATAGTCTAGATACATTGCTCTAACAAGCTAAGAACAAATAGAAACTGGTTGTAAAACTCAGCTAGAATTCTGTTGTTAAAAAACAAAATCCTGACAATGAAGATCTTGACATGTTGTGTAGGACCATAGCAACACAAATAAGTACGAAGTATCTGATCTGCTTTGGTAAAAGCGTGCCAGCATTTTAAAGAATGCCCATGAACTATGTCACATTTTTGCAAACCCTTTTAAAAACTGCACTCCTCTGTCTTGGTCACAGTTTGGTGCTCTGCTACAGTCCCTCTCCAGACCATTATGTTGCATATCTAGGATTACCAGCTTTTTGACCAGTCCTTGCTTCACTGAGCCTTTAATAGCAGCTGGGTCTGCAGATATTAGCAGTTGACCATTTTGATCTCTACACTGTGAAACAACTTAATCTGTTTATCTCCTTAGGGGTAGCAGATTCACTCCCGCTCACCTGTACATACTGCAGGCACATGAGCCTCAAGCCTTCAGGAGAATCCTAGAAACTGAAGTTAAGACATATGTACTATCTAAGGCAAGAATGGGGAGCCTCCAGCCCATGGGCCAGATACAGGCCCTACGGTTCCCTATCCAGCCTGCCAGCTTCTTCCCCATGCTCTGCACTCTCTCCTCTCAAGGAAAAGCTATTATTTCCAATCAGCAGCTGAGCCATATTTCCTGATAAATGTATATAGGATTGCAGCCGTAGTGATGGAACAGTACTTTTTATTATTGTAGCCACTTATATTTGAGATGCAGAGGGCAGTAACTGAGGCCCAAATCAAGCCTTGTTTATTCTTTAGCACTGAATTTATTATGGCTCTTCAGTGTATTTATTTATATCTGGTAAAATAATGAACAATTTATTTTTAAATCAAATTTGTTCTCAGTGGTCATTAATCCAGGCAATTTTAAATCTCTTAGAATGACTGTTCTGGAATGTCAGCAGTCATAATATGCTGTGTTCACATTGCTAAAATTTCTCAAAGTCCAATGTATTAGAAACACACCCATATAAGAGAGAAAGACTAACAACGGACTATTCAAAAATATATTAAGGTAAATGTTTCAGCTTCCGCCCTCATCAGTAGCTGTGCTGTTACATGGATATCAGTAGTGGCAGTAAAGACACACAATACCTTCATGCTGAAATGCATAGGACAAGCCTTCTGATATTGTGCGTGGAGTTGTGATTGAGGTTATACCAGGAATTTTTAATGGATTGTCCATATATAGGAATGTATTTAATCAAGTTATATACCGCTTTCCATATCAAAATATGTTTCTAAGCAGTTAAGGAATTCTGTCCATAACAAAATAAAAAACCCTGGTTTATTCCTTTTTGTTATTTTGATTTTTTCCCCATAAGAAATGAAATACATGAGCATGTCCAGCCCCCTTTTATAATGGAGCATGGCATATGGAGGGAAGTCAGATTCTCTGATCCGACAGGCAGTGGGTCACCAAGGCCAGGTTAGAGGTGTTTCCCAGCTCCGATTCTTTTCATCAGATATTTTTTTTAAATCATATTTCTGTGCCACTAAATTTAACACAAACATTCTCAAGGAAGTTGAGAATAAATGTCCCAACAATAAAACAGTTTTAAAATGTAATACATTTAAAACAAGTTAATAAAACAATTTAAAAAACAAAGCAACAACGAAAGCACAATTCCAGCTAAATCCCAAGTACCTGGCCAACTAAGAATACAATCATTTATCTCCAAAATGAGACCAATGGAGAAGATAGAGGGGCCTCTTGAAAGACTCTGTTCCACAGCTCCAGAGCCACCACTGAAAATACTTTGCTCCAGGTGTTAGAAAAAAGGAGACTCCATAACCGTTGGCGTCTCAAGTTACGTAAGAGCCCGAGTGGCAGGAAAATATAGGCGGAGCAAAAAGGGAATCATACTGACGCGCTCATGACTAACAGCTTGGTAAGCTGATAGTGACTGTTTATTGGATATTGACTTAGTGAGCCGATGTACTAACTGTTTCATTGGTTACTGGTAAGAACAATAGGAGCGATATGATATAAAGGGCTTTTGCACACGTGTCTCGGGATCCAGACTGCTCTGCACCCGTTTTGCAAAACATTCAATAAAATAGTGTTGGATCCACTGCTGCCTGCCTGGCATTCTTTTCTTCTAAAACCGAAAGCAAGGACTTTTTATCTAACAATTTGGTGCCGTGACTCGGATCCTGCTTCGGGGCGCGTCCCCTTCGCGCTGAGACGAGGGGCCGCGGAGGAGAAGTGGCCACAGGCGGTTGTTTTACACTGCCTTCTCCTCACGACGGTGGCAGCAGAGGTGCCTGGGGACCAACGCCAGAGGAAGAGGGAGACGTGATCACTCTTTTTAGGCACCGGCAGTGGATCAATAAGCAGCTGGACGCAGCTGCGGGCGGGACAGAAGAGGCTTTTGGGGTAAGTGAAACAGCTTACATTAGGGGATAAACGCGGGACGGTGGTGTGTTTGTGATTGTGTGAGACGCCTACGGGCGAAGCGAGTGGGGAGCCCCGATCTGCATTTCCTTACCCCGGAGACGGGCTAGGTCAGAGGAGGGCGAAGCGCAAGAATTGCTGACTGAAATTCCCACCGTCATGGGCGGGTCCCAATCTAAGTCTGCGAAGAAGTCCCATATGCCCTTGGAGTGTTGTTTGCGCAATTGGTCACATTTTAAGCAGGATTATGGAACTAAGATGACAAAGGATCGTCTTGTCTTTTTTTGCACACGGGAATGGCCAATATTAGAACCCAAATGGCCACCCGAGGGGTCTTTTGACCCAACCTTGGTATCTGATGTGCGAACAATAGTAGCACAGAGGGGAAGTTGGGACCAGTTCCCTTATATTGATTCATGGGCAACTTGTGTGCCCCTTGGCGGCAGGCCTGCTCCGTGGGTTGTTAAATGCATGTCCCTTGCCCTTCCCATGGTGGTCAAAAGGAAACCACCAAAAGAAGGACCACCCAGGGTCGTGGCCACGGCACCGGAGGACCTACTGCTTCCTCCTCCCTATGGGACAGCCGTCGCAGGGCGCTCGTTGCAACCACCACCCTCTCCTGAGGGGCCCGCCCAGCGGTTAGATGCCCCCGAGAAGGACTCCTCTCATGAAATAGTACCGGAGGACCCCACCCCTCTAGTTGAACGCCAGGACACTCTCCAAGATCGTCTATATTCCCTAGAGGAAAGATTGGAGGTCCTACAGAGAGAGGCAAAAGGGGGACCTAACTACAACCTGCGAAAGGACCCCCAACCACCGGTGAAGTTCACCTTCCCCATCAGAGAAGTCCCCGACCCTACCGCCCAACATCCTCAAGGGACGATGTTTGTTTATGTCCCATTCACAACATCTGATTTGTATAATTGGAAACAATTTAACCCCTCCTTTGAAGAGGATCCCGGGCCACTCCTGTCTCTGATGGAGAATGTGAGGCTTACTCACAACCCCACATGGGACGATACACAAATGCTATTGAACACCTGTTTTCTCAGCCAAAAGTCAACCATCCTTGCAGGGGCACGAGCCAAGTATAGGGAGGAAAATCCCCAGGCAACTGAGGAGGAGACGGCGGAGGTTCTGCCCACAGGGCGACCCAATTGGGGGGTGGCCACAGCGGCACATAGACGCTTACATGCTGACTATTTTCGACTCATTTTAGCAGGCATGAAGCAAGCCGCGAGAAGGGTCCCCAATTTGCAAAAAGTCCTGACTCTAAAGCAAGACAAAAACGAACCTCCTGCCGTGTTCCTCCAAAGGCTGAGGGAAGCCTTCGCTAAATATACTGACATTGACTTGAATGATCCAAATAATTTAAGGATCCTCACGACTCAGTTCATGGGACATAGCTGCCAGGACATCAGAAAGAAGTTGCAAAAAGTTGAAGGAGGGTTGGCAGCTGACCTAGGAGTTTTAGTTGAAGTAGCTCAAAAGGTTTATGAGAGGCGAGAAGAAGAAGAAGGAAAAGAAAAAGACAAGAGGCAGGCCAAGCTCCTTGCTGCGGTTCTTAAACCTGACAAAGAGGGAGCTAGAAAGGGGAGGAAAGGGGGAAGGAAAGGATCTCCCCTGGGGAAAAATCAATGTGCCTTTTGTAAGCAAATGGGGCACTGGAAGCGTGACTGTGAGGCTTTGAAGCAGGAAGAGAGAGGGGAAAATACGGGAGGAGCGCAGAGAGTTCTGTATGAACAGGAAAGAGATTAGGACAGACCGGGGCCCAGCCCCCTCTTTGCCGTCTCTGAGGCAAGACGGGACCTCATGGTCAAAATAAAGGTTGGGGGCCGCTCCTACAAAGCCCTTGTGGACACAGGGGCCGCCCTGTCCGTCCTCCCCCTCAGTGAGCCCCCAACGGGAGGTGGGGGGTTCACCACCATAATGGGGGTCGAGGGAAGGGCAACCCAAGTGCCCCTCTCTCGTCCCCTGTTCACCAAGGTTGGGAAAACACACCTAGAACATGCATTTGTCTGTACCCCCTCCTGTCCGGTGGCATTGCTAGGGAGGGACTTATTGACTCAACTCCAAATTGAGATTGCTTTTACTCCTGACGGAAGGATGGAGATACGGCTCCCTAAACAGCAGAGTAGTAACTACCAAATGGCCCTTTTGAAGGTTGCAGAAGAATCCACCCCAGAGGCCACCGAGGACTGGAGCCTAATAGAAAACAGAGTCAACCCTCTAGCTTGGGCCGGGATTGGAGGGGCCTCTCGTGCCAAGTCGGCAGCACCATACAAAATTCCCCTCAAGGAGGGAGCAAGGCCTGTTCATGTGAAACAGTATCCCCTTTCCCGCCAAGGAAAGGAGGGCCTACAACCAGTAATAACAAAGCTCCGAGAAGAAGGCCGGCTCATTGAGATAATGTCCCCCTATAACACGCCCATCATCGCTGTGCCAAAAAGGGGAGGGGGGGCTTTCGCTTAGTGCAAGACCTCCGGCTCATTAATCAGCAGATCGAGGCCCCCCATCCTGTGGTCCCCAACCCACACACCCTCCTTGTAGGAATTCCGGAAGAGCACGCCTGGTTCACTGTCATAGACCTAAAAGACGCCTTTTTCAGCATCCCCCTCCACCCTGATTCAAGGCCTTTGTTCGCCTTTGAATGGGAAAGCCCAGAGGGGGGGTCAAAAGTTCAATTAGCATGGACAGTCATCCCTCAGGGGCTGAATCTCTCACCGGTGGTCTTTGGCCAGCAGCTCCAAAAGGATCTCGAACCCTGGGTCCAGCAGCACTCAGAGGTGCATCTCCTCCAGTACTGTGACGACCTCCTGATTTCAGCCAAGGCCAAGAATGCGTGCCTGAGTGGGACGGTTTCCCTCCTCAACTATCTAGCGGGGGGGGGGTATAAAGTGTCAAAAGAAAAAGTACAGTTGGCCCAACCAACTGTAAAATTCCTAGGCTACCACATAACTAAGGGGACTCGGAGCCTAGGGCAAGAAAGAATTGAAGTCATCCGTGACACTCCTGTCCCTAAGTCCCCCCGCGAATTGAGGGCCTACCTGGGGCTGACCGGATTCTGCCGACTATGGATAGCAAACTATGGGGAGACAGCGCGGCCGCTGTATGAGGCGCTGCAGAAAGATAGACTGGATAAATGGAAATGGACTAAGGAAATGAATAAGTCTTTTCTCAGTCTTAAAGCTGCTCTTGTGTCACCACCTGCTCTAGCCATACCAAATCCCAGCCGGCCATTTAGACTTTATGTGCATGAAAATAAGGGCATAGCTTTGGGAGTGCTTTGCCAGCGAAAAGGGCCCTCTTGGAGACCAGTGGGATATTATTCCAAGGTCCTAGATGTCGTAGCGCGAGGATGGCCAAGTTGCCTGAGGGCAGTAGCGGCAACAGCTCTGATTTGTACCGAAGCCGAGAAAATGACAATGGGAGGACCCATTGAAGTTTGGGTGCCGCATGGAGTGCCACAAATTTTGGGATCAGGAGGAGGAAGCAAATTTCTCAACCCAGCCCGGCATTCCCGATATGAAATAGGTTTACTAACAAACGAAAACCTCACTTTTAAGGCTTGCTCTAGCTTTAATATCGCCACACTACTGCCAACATTACTGGGCACAAACGGATCAGGACTCCCAGATCATGACTGCCTTGAAGTATTAGACCTAGACACCAAAGGCCGACCAGACCTTGAGGATGAACCAATAGAGGGAGCCAGAGATCTGTTTGTAGATGGATCTAGCTATATGCTGGATGGAAGGCGCTACACAGGTGCGGCCGTCGTTACTCTAGAGGAGAGTGTGCGCGAGGAAAGGCTGCCTCCTCATTTCTCCGCCCAATCCGCTGAACTGGTAGCCCTGACAAGAGCCCTGCAAGCCAGCAAGGGAAAGCGAGTAAATATTTATACCGATAGCAAAAATGCCTTCGCCGTTGTGCATGCTCATGGGCAACTGTGGAAAGAGAGGAGATTCCTTACAGCAAACGTATCTCCAGTGGCTAATGGCGGCCTAATAGTGGATCTTCTGGATGCCCTCCAGCTACCCTCACAAGTAGCTGTTGTCCACGTCCGAGCCCATGGGAAAGAAAAAGAGGAAAAATGGAGACAGGGCAACCAGAAGGCAGATGAGGCCGCAAAAAGAGCAGCCAGAGAGGGAATCCAAGGAACATTCCTCATTCTACCCAAAAGAAAAGAGCGCCCCACATACTCCCCTGCTGAGTTACGGATGGCACAAGAACACGGAATAAGTCCCTGCGATGACGGATGGATCCAGATGACAGATGGAAGACTGCTTCTTCCACAGACCCTGCAGAGGGTTGTTCTAGAGCAAGTTCACCATTCTCTTGGACACCCTGGAGCATCAGCCATGATCGACTATTGCAAGAGGCTGTTTGTCTCCCCTGGCTTAACTGTATGCGCCCACCGACTAGCCGCAACCTGTGAAGTCTGCCAGAAAACCAACCCTCCCAGGGCACCCCCTCCTCCAAAAGGAGGGCGACCATGGGCCTACTGTCCTTTCCAGAGGGCGCAGATTGATTTTGCTGAGATGCCACCATGTAGGGGTTACAGGTATTTGCTTGTAATAGTATGTCAAATGACAGGGTGGGTAGAGGCGTTTCCATGTAGGAACTGCCAAGCTAAAACTGTTGTTGCTAAATTGTTACAGGAGGTGGTGCCCCGGTTCTCCCTGCCCGAAGTTATAGAGTCCGATCAGGGCTCACACTTCACCTCAGTTATTACACGGGGGCTGGCACAATCTCTGGGAGTAGAGTGGCATTTACATTGCCCCTGGAGGCCCCAGGCAAGTGGACAGGTTGAAAGAATCAATTGGAGCCTCAAGGAGACTTTAACCAAACTCCAACGAGGGGTGAAGCTCACTTGGGTTGAGGCTCTGCCAATAGCTTTAACGAAGCTTCAAAGGATGCCAAGAAAGGACATAAAATTGCCCCCCTTCGAACTGATGTTTGGGTTCCCGCCTCGGGTACACTGCGGAAGGAGGGAGGAAGTCAAGTGGGAGGTGGGTGATCAGATGCTAAGGGATCAGTTGACTTCTCTATAGTCTGTTCTTTTACAGCTACGAGCTTATTCCGTTCCGTTTCAGAGACTGCCGTTAGATGCACCTATCCATCTCTTCCAGACGGGAGACGAGGTGTTGCTGAAAAAGTGGAATAAAGAAGCTTTAAAGGAAGGGTGGGAGGGGCCTTATTTGGTGGGACCAACCAGCCACTCGTGTGTAAAGCTTGTGGGTTCTAGTAAATGGACACATTGCAGCCGGGCGCGGTGGCGCGAGCCTGGAATCCAGCTACTCGGGAGGCTGAGGCCGGCGGATCGCGTGAGCTCAGGAGTTCTGGGCTGCAGTGGGCTATGCCGATCAGGTGTCCTCACTAAGTTCGGCGTCAATATGGCGGTCCCCGGGGAGCCGGGGGCCACCAGGTTGCCTAAGGAGGGGTTTGTGTCATGCTAGGTGGACGGTGTTGCACCTTCATCCCTAACAACACTGCCCCAGATGGCACAGTAACAAGGGCTTTGCAGGGCCTCACCGCCTTGTCTGAAGAATTAGCCGAGAATTCAGGGATTAACAACCCCGTGACTGCCTGGTTAGAGAGATGGTTTGGAAAATGGAAACACCTAGCAGCCTCAATCCTTATTTCGCTTGTAGTGATGATAGGAGTTTTAGTGTTATTTGGTTGTTGCATTATCCCCTGCGCTAGAGGCTTATCCCAGCGGTTAATTGAAACCGCTCTGTCAAAACAGATGCTCTTGCTTTATTGTGCTGATAAAGAAACTCCGTTTTAAATGCTTTAAGACGTGAATAAAGATTTAAAGGAGGGAATTGTTAGAAAAAAGGAGACTCCATAACCGTTGGCGTCTCAAGTTACGTAAGAGCCCGAGTGGCGGGAAAATATAGGCGGAGCAAAAAGGGAATCATACTGACGCGCTCATGACTAACAGCTTGGTAAGCTGATAGTGACTGTTTATTGGATATTGACTTAGTGAGCCGATGTACTAACTGTTTCATTGGTTACTGGTAAGAACAATAGAAGCGATATGATATAAAGGGCTTTTGCACACGTGTCTCGGGATCCAGACTGCTCTGCACCCGTTTTGCAAAACGTTCAATAAAATAGTGTTGGATCCACTGCTGCCTGCCTGGCATTCTTTTCTTCTAAAACCGAAAGCAAGGACTTTTTATCTAACACAGGTACAAGTTAATCTTAGGGTCAAACTAAATCTCATTTTTAATTGTAAAATGCAGCTACTTCTGTTCTTTTTCCTTACCCAAAAGTGAGTGTAAAACACCCAGTACAGACCAGAACCCTAGCATGGGTGGTGGTGGTAGGGGGGCTTTTACCCTGTTCCTCCCACTGTGGTTCTGGTCCAGATTGGGGCCCCACCTGCAGTTTGCATAGGGAAAAAGCTGCCATTGAAGCTAAGGGGCATTTTTTTTTCTATACAATTTGCAGGTGCAGGTTGCAAAGAGTTAAAGTCCCCCTACTTCCCAATCCAGAGTCCTGATCAGGTCCCTGCACTTACTTTTGTGTAAGAATAAAGAACAGACAGCTACATATTAAAAGCGACATGTAGTTTGGCTCTCAGTTCATGGAACGACAGCACTCGCAGAAGAGGATCATGGATGGATCTTTAAAACCCTTGGGGCTTGTATGGGAAAACATGTTTCCTCTCCTGAGATGCTGAAGACTGAGCCTGGGGGTCTTTGCATGCAGAGTACATGTTTTGTTGCTGAGCTATGGATTGTGACAGTGTAATTTTGCATCTAAGCAAACTTCAGTCAATTCTGCCTTTGGTTTCCAAAACATGTGCCTGACAACAAGGGCTTCTGGAGGCAGCTGCAAGCACAAAAATAAATACAAATAAAGGTAAGTTGTTTTGTAGATATATAATGCAGAGAGTTTGTTTGCTCTGAATTTGCTCCATACACTGATGCCAAGGGCGATGTTCCCCTTCTGACTCCATCTTTTGGAACAGTGCAGCAGCTATGCACCAAAATGACTAGTGGCTTGTTTGCTTGTTTCATGTTTTAAAAGGTCGCACAACAAGTAGCCAAATGCACTGCAAGCATGTTCACAGGGGCTCTCATGAAAGGTGATCAGGACTTAAGACTGAAGCATGCTAATGTTCCGTTCCCCCCCCCCCCATATTTACACTTGGAAGTAAGTAAGTATCAAGAAGTAAGAATCAAGAAGAGTGCCTACGAGCATGTTCAAAGGGCCTTTCAATGATACCGGGCAGTCACAGCACCTTATCTGGGGATGATGGGGCAAGGCCACTTGAGTCAAAAAGCGCAACTTCCAAGGCAAGCTTGTGTACTCAGATCACACTTACTTGAGAGTAAGTCTCGTTGAACTCACTGGGTGCTACTTCTGGATAAACATGCATGGGATCAGGCAGGAAGTGACTGTAAAAATGTCACCTCACTTGACAGGGCGGGGGATGTGTCTGAAGCTACTCTAATATTATTTCAACAGGTATTAGTTTGCTTGAATAAAACAAAGATGGCAAAAATAATTGGCAGAGTGTGGATTTATGTGAACAGATGGTGTACAGGAAAGAACAGAGAAACTCCAGGGAAGTGTGAGCTGTCCACTGAGCCTTTCATTCTGTTCCTGTTCTGATTATTTCCTAATGCTGCGTTGTCTAATTTTGGATTATTATGATTTTGTTATTTTTTAGGAGGGCGGCCAGTTTTCTGAGTGCTTTGACATTTGTGCTCTCATTCAAGTTACTCCCATTTGATTTAAGGGCCAGTCATAAAGGCAGCTTTGTAGAGTAAGTAAGGAATTCAACATTTTAAAAAAGATGATCACAGTCACCAGGAATTTGTCTTTGCAATAAACATCTGTGCATAATCAGTGCTTCTGAGAGCAACATTAGTGAAACAGTTTAGTACACTGTCGGTTGGACGTGGATAGCTTGTATATAGGCTGTGGTAGTGGGGGATGGAATTTTGTAAACAGGGCAAGGTAGTGGCTCAGAAAAGCATGAAATATTTGTTTGGGATATGAGTGATTCAGAAATTGTATGTTTATCCTGGAAGCTTAGACTATACAAACCAGTAATTTACACTGGCGGAAGATGAATATGCAGCCCGGCTGTGTATTCAATCAGTTCCTGGTTGAAATGGAAAAATTGGAAATTGCAGATGACGCACTATTTCCCACCCTCTCCTCCTGAGTCTTATTACACTTGATTTGTTTATCTTGAAAGAAATGCTCTGTGTGCTGTGATACAAATATTGTCTCAGTTGTTCCAAGTAAGACATTAGACAGACATGGGACCTGCCAATAAAATGAGAAAATGGTTCAGTGAAACTTCATTGTGGCTTATTTTAAGGGATCAATTCTACCTGTGAAGGGAATGCATATTTTGCTTGTTGGAGAAATGCAGTTTGCTTGCCAGAAGAATACTGTGGTGAAAGAAACTGTTTTATGTGTTTCTTATGGTATCAGAGAGAAGACACAACAGACTGTAATAAATGTAGCAAATGCAGGTTCTAAAAGCTAGAGTGGATCAACATTTTGTAATCTGGGAGATTTTTTCCTTTCTTTTTAAACCCTATAAGCAGTTCTCAGAGAATTTGGTTCACAAGGCAATTGGGTCAAAAAGGAATCCATTTTATGTATTGTGGTAGCGTGCTGCATCCTTTTGTCCTGATGGCTATACAAAAAGAGATGTGTCACTGCAGCATAGGGATGTCAGAGAATTCCGCCATGGATCTCGGTGAGGCCGAATGCCAGTGCATTCAGCCCCCCGAATTCTGTGGCAGAACGGCCTGCCCCCCCGCCCCCCTGCGGATCCCCCCCGGGATGAGACTTACCTGGGGCAGATGTTCCGGGCGGTGGCGGCTGCGGTGGTGGCTGCAGCGGCGGTGGCTGCGGCGGCTGGTCTTCCGACCAGCTGCCGCCGCCGCCACCATTTGCAGTCTGGGTTTTTTTTTTTTTTTTACAGAGATGTGATAGGCTACGTAAAGATTTACATAGCCTATCATGGCTGGGTTAATAAAAAAACCCGCATACGCAAATGGCAGCGGCTACGGCCGCTGCCATTTGCATTCCTTCTTTTGGGCCGTCTTAGTCTACGTAAATATTTACATAGACTATTACGGCGGAAATAAAGGGGAACGCAAATAGCGTAGTGGGCGCTATTTGCATTCCCCTTTATTTTCGCCATAATAGTCTACGTAAATATTTACGTAGACTAAGATGGCCAAAAAGAAGGAACGCAAATGGTGGCGGCCGTAGCCGCCGCCATTTGTGTACGCGGTTTTTTTGTTTTTTACCCACAGCCCTCTGCGGCTGGAAATCTGGCTGTGGACAGCTCTGGCCTGGGTCTGGCCAGCTGCTCCACGGAGCACAGCCGGCCATTCGAGGATTCCGGGAGGGAGGAACGGATCGCCTCGGAACGCCTCCCCCCCACCATAAACATAATCCGCGGAAAGGTAAGTGACCTTCATACATCCCTACGTGCAGCAACAATTAAGAGGCAGGTGCCAATATTGGTTGGAATACTGTCACAACCTTTATTATATTTACAACCAGGGAATGAACCCGGCTTTGCACAGGTTGGAATAGCCCTTAGTTTGATACAGAGAAGCCTTCAAGAAAACCTATGCAGCTATTAGAGTTTGGCACGTTGTGCCGCATCTGAGTGAAGCCACCCCTTGACACGCGTGGGCACAGCCCTTGCCATGGTGTGCCCCTAGAGCCCCTTGAAGGAGGAGTCTGTTCACTCCATTCCTCTGACAGGGGAATTTTCCATAGCAGAAAGAATGGGAGAGGCGTATAACTCTGTCCCAATGACCTACTAATCTCCTCTGGCTAGGGATCGGCAGGTCCCCCCCCCCCGTTTGGGTTCTCCAGGCACCCACCCAGCCCCTGCCCCCACTTGCGTGCACCTAGACCAGCTCTTGAGCTCCCTGCCGCTCACGGAGCTCCTGCATTCACCTGGGTGGCCTCGTTGAGCTCTGCTGTTGCCATTTTTTGAAAAATAAAATGGCAATCGTGATAATGCACATACAGTCAGGGCCAGAAATATTGGAACAAGTATAACTGTTTTGGCAGTTGTCCTCTGTACACCACCATATTGAAGTTGAAAGGAAACACACCCAGATGGGAGCGAAGTCAGGACTTCCAGCTGTAATTCAAGGGGTGTGACAAAAGTGGGGCGCTAACCATTCAGGAAGGACAGCCTGTGGCATATACCCCCCCCCATTGTTGGTGGCTCATAAGTAATGGATCGAATAGCTGACAAGCAGCGGCATGGCCAGGTGTGGCCTATTTCCTGGGTACCCCATGACCAATCAAGCAGATAAAAGGCCTGGAGGTGGTTCTGAGTGTTACATTTGCATTTGGTAGCTGTTCACTGGAACTCCCAACATGAGGTCCAAAGAGGTGTCCATGTGAGTGAAGAAGGCCATAATTAGGCTGAGGAAACAACATAAACCCATCTGAGAGATAGCAAAAACAATGGGAGTGGCCAACACAACGGTTTGGAACATCCTGAAAAAGAAGGAATTAACTGGCAAGCTCAGCAACAGCAAAAGACCATAGAAGACAACTAAAGTGGATGACCGCAGAATTCTGCTCATGGTGAAGAGGAACCTTTTCACAACATCTAGCCAGGTCAAGAACCAGGTCATGCTCTTGAGGAGGTAAGCATGTCATTCTCAACATCTACAGTCAAGAGGCGGCTTTATGAATGTAAATACAGAGGCTTCACAACAAGGTGCAAACCACTGGTAACACTCAAGAACAGACAGGCCAGATTAGCCTTTGCCAGCAAACACCTTAAAAAGCCTGTCCTGTTCTGGAATAAGATTCTTTGGACTGATGAAACCAAGATTGACTTATATCAGAATGATGGGAAGAGAAAAGTATGGAGAAGGAAAGGAACAGCTCATGATCCAAAGCATACCACATCATCTGTCAAACATGGTGGAGGCAGTGTTATGGCATGGGCATGAATGGCTGCCAATGGAACCGGGTCACTGGTGTTTATTGATGACCTGACTGCTGCTAATAAAAGCAGCAGGATGAATTCTGAAGTGTATAGGGCTATACTTTCTGCTCAGATTCAGCTGAATTCAAACTGATAGGACGCCATTTCATATTGCAGATGGATAATGACCCAAAACATACAGCAAAAGCTACCCAAGAGTTTGTCGAGGGAAAAAAGTGGGATGTTCTTCAATGGCCAAGTCAGTCACCTGATCTCCACCCCACAGAGCATGCTTTTCACTTCCTGAAGACAAGACTGAAGGCAGAAAGACCCACAGACAAGCAGCAGCTGAAGGCAGCTGCAGTAAAGGCCTGGCAAAGCATCTCGAGGGAGGAAACTCAGCATTTGGTCATGTCCATGGGTTCCAGACTTCAGGCAGTCATTGACTGCAAAAGATTTATATCTAGGTATTAAAGGCGATCCTTAAGTCTGAAATGATGTTGGTTTGTTCCATTACTTATGCGCCACCAACGATGGGTGTGTGTGTATGCCACTGGCTGTACTTCCTGAATTAGTGCCCCACTTTTGTCCAACCCCTTGAATTACAGCTGGAAGTCCTGACTTCGCCCCCATCTGAGTGTGTTTCCTTTCAACTTCAATGTGGTGGCGTACAGAGGCCAACTGCCAAAACAGTTATCCTTGTTCCATTATTTCTGGCCCTAACTGTATTTGCATATATGCAAAATTGGGCCATGAATAGCCCATCTAGGCAAGATTACAGGCGTTTGCTTGCCTGTAATCTTGCCCATATGGGCTATTCATGGCCCCATTTTGTGTATATGCAAGTATGATTTTTTTCTGAAAAATGGTGATCATGGAGCTCAACGCTGTTGTCCAGGTGGGTCAGCGAGCGTGGCAGGGGGCAGGCAGGGGCAGGGGCTTGGTGAGCATGGCTCAGGGGCGCGGGGAGAGTGTTGCCAGATTCCCAGGCAGAATCGGGCACCTGCGCCATTCGTACTTCAAACTGTATGGACTGCAAAGCTATGGACTGGTTAGGGAAGTCTGTCACCTAGTTATTGAAGATGGTACTGCAGGCTTTAAGCACATGGACACATTAAAATTAATTATTTCATTTAAAAAACAAAATAACCTGAGGTGGATACCCCTAGAGTCCTCCTAGTATCCATGCTAAGTTTTAACTGTCTAGGTTTCATGGTCTTGATGCTAATAGACAGATACATATCCCCTTTTTTATTATAGACTACATTAAACTAGGATTGCTGCAAATGGGAGTTGAAGCAGGTCCTCATTTCCTACTCTCTGTGCGAGAGGAAGTGGTAGGTTTAGCCATCTAACTTTGACCCATATCCTGTCCTCTATTTGCTTTTGCTGCAGAAAATTCCAGACAGAGTACTGTCAACGCCAGGAACCCCTCAGAGTGTACAGATGGGGATCCCTGTCAAAACACTGTGGGTCAGAAACAAGGGGTGGATTCACAATATGGTGATAGTGATCCTTGCAGTACATAGCTCTGGATGTTAGGGCCAGGATGCCCTGCTGTGGGAAGGCCACTTTCTGTAAAAACTCATCAACAAAAGCTCTAACTGCAAATTAAAATTTGTCTCCCAGTTACTGGGACTGACAAGAAGCAAAAGCTCTGTAATGTGAGATTATGGAACGATCCGTCACTGTGCATGCTAGACAGATGCACCATCTAGTTCAGTTCTATCTTTACGTTTACACCTGGGTTGCAACAGAAATATGTCAACATGAATCAGTGTATGTGGTGTAGCAATCTGCCTTTGTATGTATGGTTTGCCAACTCCACTACTCCATCTGGAATTTTCAGCAACACAGGGGTTGCGTGGGTGGAAGGCATAGTATACGGGGCAAATTTGATGAAAACTCAGCTTAAAGGTGGCCTTTTTCCTCTGGTCTACACCCAAAGTTCTGGAAGTTGTTCAGAATTGTGAGTTATAACACTTAGGAGAAATTGCCCTCTTTCTTCAAAGCCTCAACAAGGCACCTTAATTGAGGTCTTGCAGTGTGTGAATTTTTAAAATGTAATTGGTTAATTGATTAGCCACTTAGAAGCCAGACAGTTAATTGATTAAAATCTTTAATTGGTTGACAGATCTAGAAATTAGAGACGTACAGCTGGGACAGAGAGGGGGGAAAACGTTGAATGCAAAATGTGTTGGAAGATTCAGCAAGCCTTTGTGACGTTTATAAACCTTAAAGGCTGCAAAGGCGATTATAAATGTCACTGTAGGGCAGCTTTACATTTACACCTTGATGGCACATGGATATGTCATCATGAATCCATGTATGTCACAAAGCCCTTCTGGTGCATTTTGCGTGTCTGGTTTGTTACAGCGTTTCCCTACAAATCAAATTAATATTGAAATTGCCCCGGCTTTATTTAACAACCCACTCAATCACTAGTGGCTGCGCTTGACCTGGTGCTACAGAGGGTAAGAACAGGTTCTGGTACTCTATTTTAGATACTAAAAAAGGAACAGAAAGGGGAATAAGGTGAAGTGAGGTTAAAAAAAAAATGGTTCAGAGCATGGAGAAGAAAAGTACTTGAGAAGGATTGAAAAATATTCCTCTTATGTGATTACCTTTTCACAGGTAATCACAGGTAAGTTGGGAAAATAGGAGTCACTACAATCTCATGATCTGCCGTATATATTATATCTTCATTTCACACATTATTTTTCTCCACATGACTGTAAGGCTGTACAAAGCTGAGTAATCTAAGGGTGACTTAGTACATGCGCTTTCATCACTTGATGTTTTGTAACACCAAGCGAATATTTGCATGTGTGACACAGACATAATCAAGCATTACAGGTGAATTTTTGTGTCATCTTCCATCAGCTCAAACACACTATTACTTAATTGTTGGATGTAGGCAGTTATACTTTCCTGCTGCCTTGAGAAACTGGGTGGAGAGACTCAGTGGTGCTAAGGTGCTATAACAGAAAAGCCAGCCTGACTCAGAAGACCTGAAAGGCTAGGTGACGTTCAGTAGTCCGCATGCACTGTTAGAAGCCTGTTCTGGCATTGCTGTTGGCTTTATGGTCATTAGTCCCACATATTGGGTGGGTAGAAAGTACATCTCCATGTTTTGGACTTCAGCTTCCAGCATTCCTGACCATTGGCCATGCTGACAGTAGCTTCTGGAAGTTGAACTCCAAAATATCTGAAGATGTACCTTTTGCCCACCTCTGTCATGTATTACAACTGGGCAGTGCCACAAAGGAAACAGAGAAGTACTCTAAGTTATTATTCATATTCAGTTATGTTGAATAAGCAACAATTAAATCCAATGTGGGTAAAGTGTATATTGACATAAGACAATTTAGGGGAATTCTTCAGAGGAGCAGAGTGTGGGCAAATGAGATAATGATTTTTATCTGAAGAATAAAAGAGAATCAGTACCAAAAGATAACTGTGACATTGCTATGCTATTTGCTTGTTGGTAACAAGCAGCGCTATTATTTTGCTGCGCTCTTAAGCATTGGCTTCCTATGGGACCCAGATGATTCTTCACTGCCACTTTTTGATCAGTGATGCTGAAATTCTGAGAGATTTCCCTTCTGGCTGCTCCACATCTGCTCCTGATCAACAGCTGGAGGTGCTGGAAGTAGTAAAATTCACATGATTAGAGCACAGAAATTGACATTAACAGGTGCATGGATGTGTGGCATACCCTGAAATTGTTTTGGCTCAAAACACATATATGGACACCCAGTCTTTGTAACATGATATTGTTTCAGTCCCAAGAAACTGACACCTAGGGTAAAACTAAGTTTGTGTGCTAGGGTGGATTGAGTGGAGTGATTAATTTGTGACCATTATAGTTAAAATAACGTCAGCACACTAAATCTACGTAGGCATCTGTAGAACATACCTTTCTTAAATGTGTTGCTTTTTGCTGTTTAAAGTATGTTAAGCAGGTACTTAGAAGCTACATTTCCCTTAATTTCTTCTGCTGATGTTGGAGATTAAATGTGTTTGTCTGATGATCTCATGTTGCACTGCACTGCGTACAGCTGTTTGCATAACTTACCTTCTTTGTGAAGGGATACAGCTAGTCTCTTGCCTCTTTGTATGTATGTATGTATGTATGCATGTACAGCAAACTTTGACACCTATAACTTTCTATTCTATACTCTTTGGTATTTCATTTTAGTAGGTTCTGGATTGTGGGGGGGTTATGGGTTTAATCACCTTGTAGATTTTGAGGGAAGGATTATACTTCCTCATTTTGATGCAACTCAGATAATTATCTATTCCAAAGCAATGGTTAAAGCTCGTTTCAGTTCATGAAAGAACTTTACTTAATTGCAGTATTTCTTGTTGGGGTAGGCAGCCTGGTACTTTCCAGGGCATAGTCTGAAGGCACATGAAGCAGCCACCTTGCTGAAGCTAACTAAGCAGGTTTGGGTCTGGTCAGTGTGTGGAGGGGAGACCACCTGGGAACCACATGTAGCCACCTTGAGTTCCACAATGGAAGAAAGGTGGGATATAGATGTAATAAAGGAATAATAAAGATGTTTTGGATTATTACTCCCATAATCCCTGACTCTTAGCCATTATGGCTGGGGTTTATGGGAGCAGTAGTCCAAAACAACAGGTTGCCAACCCTGAAGGACTGACTTTCACAGGTACAGTAGAATTTCCCTTATCCAGATTTCCTGGGTTTTGGAACTGACTTTCTGTCCCTTATGACACTGCTGTTTTGTGAAGATTGTACTGCCATTTATCTGGGTTTCTGATTTTCTAAACATTTTGGAGCTGCCCACATGGTTTACCATTATCAGAGTGACTGTGTTTACTGAGAAGAGCCATTTTACTTGATTAATTTATTTCAACTTTTGTGATAACATTTCTCCTGTTATTGTCTTGTTCAAAACAATCTGTTATCTTCTTGTTCCCGTCTGTACTGCTCTGCTACTTTAACCAGCATGTAGAGACTGGAGGAGTAAAACTTTTCTATATTCATTGCCTCTAAAAGGACACTGCTTTGGATTGCCAATCTAGAGAATCAGTTTATCTTTCCGCCTCCTGCTGCAGAGGGAGATGCAGCCAGTGAAGTGGAGGCACAAGGTATTCTTGGGCTGCTTGTGTTGAGTGGCAGCCAAGGGAGGCACACTGTTACCAGCAAGAGCCCCAGAGCATCACTGGAACCACAACTGGTTTGGCCAGCAACATCCAGCACAGGACCAAGCCAGTGATGCAACTGGCCCAAGCCAAATGGTGCTTGCCAGCAGCCACCTGCCTCCACAGCCATCTCGTGATACTCACCAGTAACAGCATGAGGCCCCTCTTCTCTCCCGGTCACTTCTTAGCAGCAGTCAAGTATTGCTTCCTGTCCCACTTCACCATCTACATTATCCACTGCAGTGAGAACATTAAATCCCACCACTTCCTGGAGGAAAAAAAATGATTTTGCTTTTTCACCTACGTGCTCAGCACCCAGCCCCCTCCCCCCCAAAACCCTTGATGCACAGAAGTGGGAGGTGTAAAGGAATACATGTGGTTTTGTCCTGATATTTGCAAGGCTTTGGTTGTTGAAAATATGATAGTCTGTTTGTTTTTTCCCCTAGAGAATGAAAAACAATTCTTGGGGTTTTCTGTTCAGCCTGAAAATAAAATTGACAGTTAATTTGGGTAGATTGCATACTAGTCCTTCAGTCCTCAAATTAGAGGGGGCAGAGGGGGCCAGCCCTTTTTATGATGGTCCCTTGGCTACTCTTTTGGTTGATTTTGATTTGATTTGCACCCTGCCTATCAGCCAAGAAAAATGGCACTTAAGGCAGCTTTTTAGAAGGCTGCAAGGGGGCCGTGATTTAATTTGACCAAAATTGAGGCAAATCAGGATGTGTGGATTTCGAATAATTCAAAAGTCCAGATTAATTATTAATAGAGGTTGAAATAAATATTATTCATGGTTGTGTGAATCAGGCTTGAAAGAGATGAAATAAGAAGGTGATAAAAGAGAAGCTTTGGCGTAGCAAAGGTTTTTTTTTTCAAAGCACAAAACAAATATCAAGAAAAAACAAGTAAACTTTTCCCCCTCAAAATAATAATATTGTCCTGCAAGGAATTGGCCCTTTACAAGGTTTACTATGGTCATGGATATTGAAACATAATGGCTGGGTTCAAAAACGACCATAAATCAAGGATTAGCGTAATGTGAATGGGTCACAGCAAACTCTCAAGACTCTTGTGCTTTCCCCTCCCCTCATCCCATGTGGCCATAGGGAAATGTTTGCTTTCACTTAACCACAGTGTGTTGTGTCATTTGGACCCAGAACTTCAGTTAACGTTAACTATGGCTGCTTTAAACAGACAGCTTCATAAATCACAGTTTGAGGTCAGCTTGTAACTAACCATAGTTAATGACATCTTGTTTTAAACAAACCATAGTTAATGTTTGCAACACATTGAGCTGTGGTTAAACCAAAATAAGAAGCCCAACCTTCTTAACAAATCCTTTTGTCCCTATGACAGGAGGAGAGGGAGGAGTAGCACGTGAGCCCCCCACAGCTTGTTTATATCACGCTGAACTGTGGTGTAGTGTGATATTTAAACACAGCCAGTATAATCAATGCTGTGTGAAGCATCATGAAGAATGCTAGAAAAGTGAAGGAACAGACACATGAAGACTTTTTCTTTTCTATTTCTCCTGCAATGGCAACTTACCATTATCAAGGATTTTGCTTACTGTGGAAGATAGTCTCTTTCAGGATTCAATTTGCAAGCTCAGTAAATCCCAGGCAGGCTTAATGATCATACTTACTTTCTGGAATAGAGAAATGAAGAGAGGCACCTGGATCTTTCACGCTTTGCAGACATCTCTGAAATTTATTATGGCTCTTGGAGCCAATCCGTTCTATCAGCATCCTGTACTTAGTGTTTAATTGGAATTCTGGGAATACTGGAAGGGGCAGGGCTGGACTGCAGTCACAGTAGCGCTTTAAAATATAGCAGGTTGGTTCCTATTGTGAACTCACCCTAAAGAGAAATATTGTCGATGGAGTGCTAAGGACGGAGGGCAGAAAGCTGAGAGAAAGTTGACTTAAACTCTTGACCTTTTAATGCTACAGAGGGAATTGGCAATACAATAAAATGGTTGTTCATTTATTAATGGCAGTTTAAGTCAAGCTACTGGCCATTGCTTTCTCTCCTAAATTCCCCTAAATTTATCTTTGTCATGGCCTAGAAAAATAAATAAAAGGCTCACTCTGAAGGCAAATTCACTGAGCTATAGCTCTTGTCCACTGTGGTCTTAACATGTACAATGGAAGTGAAATTAATATGCCCATTTACTTGCCACATCCTTCTCAGTCGGGTATGGCATTTTCTTTTCTTTTTTTGCCATCATATTTCCAACCCTCAGGAATGATAAGGCTAGAAACTTACTTTTTTTGCATTAAATGCCTAGCGCTCTTGGTATTCTACCATGAAAACTGCAGGAAGTACAGGACAGGAGGTCTTGGTCCGCATTTCACCTTCTGTACTGGAGCGATGAAGAACACAGCAGCAGCATTCCTTGCACCAACCTTAGTTTGAAAAGGGAGTAGTTTGAATCTTTTTATTGATAGACCTAAAATTAACAGCACTTTGAAATCTAAAAGCTGATTAAAAACAAACCCCATAAAGCAAATTTCAAATATTTTTGCCTTTAAAAAAAGAGGTTAAGAAAAGTTTGCTTTAGCTTTCTCGATCCTTTTTAGATCCATTCTCTCTGAGCCTTGTTTTTAAAGCTCAGTTAAAACAGAGGTGTGTAGAGTTCACCATTTAGCATGAAGGGAGCTTCACCATAAAACTCTAAAATAAAGTATAAGTGAGTAGTTGTCCTGCAAACCTTCCCCGCTCTTCCTCACCATTGTGCACAGGTCAGCTTTCCTGGTTGAAAGGATTCAGCTAGGGTGGCCATGTGCCCTCTTCTACAGAGGACAATCCTCTGTTTGATGGGCTGCCCTCTTCAGTTCTGGTTTAAAGATAAAGAACTATAAGAACTGTTGCCCCTCAACTGTTAGCACCTGGACAGCAGACTGAACAGGCAGGCACACAGGTCACTTGGCCACAGTCTTCTACACCAGTGGTACCCAAACTTTTTTGATCATGCACCCCTATCAGTAAAAAAAAAAAAAAAAAAGAGCACGCACCCCCAATATATGTATATTTATTTATAAATTATATACATGTACTACTGTACTAATATATTATGCACATTATAAAACATACACAAAAATAGAAATTAAAAGGGATGAGATAAAGGTGAAATAATACTTTTAAAATAATTTATTAACAGTACAAAAAGCCATTTTGCTCTCACTAAAAATATTATTATTAACAATATTTTTTAGTGAGAGTAATGTGATTGAATAGGCTTCATTATTTTTGAAAATCTTGTTTTAATTCTTTGTGATACAGCAATTCAAAAGTCTGGTTCGAAGTTCAATTTATTTCAATACTTGGTTTTAATGGCTGTTATAGCTGAAAAAGACACCTCACAAAGATACGTAGATCCAAATGGAAGAAGGGCATCACTGGCTGCGCTTACTAAATCATGATACTCATTTGTCAATCCCATCCACCCACTAAGAAAAGGTTTTTGTTGAAATTCAGCCAGTAAACTTCCATCTTCCATGATGTCAATCAGTTGTTCTTGCAAACTACTGTAATTGGAAGGTGTCACATTTTTATATTTTTAACAAATGGGTTGAAAACCCACTGAAATTCTTCGTTTGGAAGCTTTTTAAACAGGTTAGAAAATTCCATTTCCAAGTTTTTTAAGTGTGCAGATATGAGAGTTTTTATAGTTGACACACTTACAGCGTTTTTGACAACAAAATCACATACTGATGGAAACATTTCCAGACATCCATTTTCAAAATGCTCTCTCCACTGCACAAGTTTCTTTCGAAAAGCAGTTACTTTCTCACTCATTGTTAAAACATCACCTTTACCTTGAAGGGACAGATTAAGTGTGTTTATTTTTTCAAAAATATCTGCTAGGTAGCATACTACGGACAGCCACTTGTCATCACAGAAAAGGTCCGTAAATTTGGGACAAATTTGCACTTGTTCAGCAGGACGGCAGCGGCTCTGGTGCTGTGGCTGAGCAAGCAACTGCACCTTCCTCTGCCGTGCCTGGCAGAGACTGGCACAGTTGCTTTCAGTGGCCACAGCAGAGGCAGGATAGGACTGGAGCTGAGAGAGAAATGCCACGGAGCTTCCCTCTTGCTCCCATCCCATCCTGCTGCCTCTGCCACCCCCATCGCTGCACACAATGGCAGGGGGAGGCTGCTCAATTATCAGGCAGCTCACGCACCCCAATGGGTCGTCTTGTGCACCCCATAGGGTGCACGCACCCCACTTTGGAGACCACTGTTCTACACTATGGTGAGATGATTATTATTTATTGCATTTCTATACAGCCCCATAGCTGAAGCTCTCTGGGCAGTTTACAAACATTAAATACCATTAAAAATACATTATACAAAGTGTAAAACTGTTTCAATAAAACCTATAAACAAACAGCATGCATGCGTACACAGACTACATATATCTAGAAACAATTTTAAACAGTCAGTCATAAGATAGATCCAAAACCTGGTTAAAAACTCACCATATGTATTGTGCTGTATTTCCCTTTAAATGATAATAATTATTTATAAATGTGCATCTATAAATGTAAATTAGCATATGCAAATTTTCTGGAAATCGCTGTCGTCTGCTGTCATCTTTTTTGTGATGCATTTCTTCTGTTTTGGAAATAATTTTGGCCACCCTAATTAAGTTTGAGAGCAAGAGTGGCAACTCTCAGTACAACCCTGAGGGAAGTTCAGTTTATGATGGCTACCAGTGTCTCCTCTTTCCCTCTATCTCTGTCTTTAATAATAATAATTTTAATAATAAGTGATGCTTGGCAGCACTTAAGGTGGTTACGCTCATGGCTTAAGGCCAGAACACTGAGGGCTGCAAGCACAGCCACAATGTTATGTTTTCTCTGTGACAGAAACTGAAACGTGGGTTGGTGCAGTTTGCCGGGGGGGGGGGGGTAAGATCTGCTTGCACAAAGGGATATAGCCAGGACTTCAAGGAGGAATTACTGGAAGGAAACATGCTTGGCTCACATGGGTTCTTCTAATGTTTGGAAAAACAGAAATAAATCAAGGGTTTTGTTTTGTCTTGGCCACATTATGAACAAAGATTGACCATTCATTCATTACTGGCTTCCTCTGTTACAAAAAAGACTGTTGACCTCATTTAATCTTTATGCAGTTATACAGCAAAACCTTTGGTAAGGTTTCATCCTGTGGTTGCAGTCCTTCCTGGATTAGGGGTAATTCCAGTTTAATATATTGCAAGGCAGTTGCTTGTTGTAGTTACATAAGCTATACTCCTAAAAGATATGATGCTAATATGCATCATTTTGGGGGCCCAGTACATACTTTAAACACAGGCCCCCTCCCACACAGATATCACAGTCCCGTCCGATACATACAATCTCATGAATCTTGAAAGAAAAAAACCCTATTTTAATGCTGAAATTACATTTAATTCTGAAATTGTACCACGGCCCACACTGAGGCTTTTCTACTATGCCCCCCAAGCCCCCTTATTTTTGCTATTTTTATTTATCATAACATCCATCCTAAAGAACAGTTCTGCAAAGTTTGCTGTCTATTTTGTAACTTTTCAGTTGGTTCTAATAAAGATACTATCCTGCCAATGTTTTCATTTCTTAATTCTAATGGCTGCATTTCTAACGTGGCTGCAAACATTTACACATAGATGAAATAATTTCTAAGCTTTATTTTTCTAGCCTTTGTTATTTTAAAATCATGAATTATCTCTCCAAAGTAAATTTATTCAAGTAAACACTCAATAAACAAAGTACCTATGTGATTTTTGTTTCCTTTTAACCTTGTTACGGATTTTGGAGGGGGGTAACTTTCCCAACTGGTGGAACCTTTCTTTGCAAGAGTATCTCCCCTGCCCCCATAAAAGAATTTCTGATAGGATGCCACCACAGGCTACTCCACACCTGAATACTCTAAGCCAGGGGTCCCCACTTTTTGGACCTGTGGGCACATTTGGGAATTTGAGAAACTGCGGTGGGCACCACCACAAAATGACTCCCATGGAGGATGTGGCTAGTCACCTAATGGCTGCAGTGGGGGCCTGGCTAGTCAAGGGGTTGGTGTGGGGAGAGAAATAGTGAGGCTAGAGGCTGGGAGGGAGGGGGAAATAGAAAGAGCTGCTTCCTGGTTCACCCAGTCTTTTTCCATCCACACAAACCTTTTCCTTTGCACTCTCTCTGTCTCTCTGTCTGTCTGTCTGTCTGTCTGTCTCTCTCTCCCCATTCCCAGCCTCTAGCTTTGCTGTTTCCCTCCCTCAACCCCTGTCCCTGCTCTTTCTCTTCCTTCCCCGTCCCTAGCTCCCTTCTTTCTCCCCCTAGTCCCTAGTCTCACTATTTATCTCACTTCCACCTCATTACCTCACTATTTTTCCCTCCTGGCCTTTAGCCTTGCTCTTTCTCTCCCCTCTATCCCTTTGCCTTGCTTTCTCGTCCAGACCGCTGAACAGCTGATCCAAAGGAGGTTCAGGAACAGGAAGGAGAATCTGGTGCCCTAACATTTTTCAAATTTTTATTAAAAATTTTTTTTGAAGGGGGTAGGGAGTAAAGATCTGTGAGGGCACCCACGGGTGCCTTGTTGGGGACCCTGCTCTGATCGGTCCAGCTGCCTGTAGTTTCTGAGCCAAGGACTCCTTTCTGCAGTCCAGCTCTATGAATAAACAAAAAGCAATGCACTTTGGATTTTCTTGCCCAAAGCTGTCAGTCCGTCCGTCCGTCCATCCATCCATCCATGCATGCATGCATACAGAACATAACCTTGTGAAAATCTTGTGACCACAAGGAACCATAATAGCAACCATGCAGTTCTGCACATAGGGAAGGTTTTAGTGAGAAATTTCTGTTTAAAATAATGCAGCCAAATGTCCAATGGAGTTTATTTGGGAGAAAAGAACAAGGGAAGAAGAACGGAAAGCAACAACCACATACACAACATTCCAAATAAAATAAATCAATTGAACATACCTAGTTTTGAGACATATGCAGAGTTCCATGCAGAATGGATGGTCTGAGACAGAGTGACAGAATCTTTGGCCTCCTGCTTAGATGTTAGGAAGACCCAGACTGAGAGCAAAGTCACATATTTATAGGAGTCTCAGTGAAATCCAGCCTCTTAGTGGAGATGGGCTACTGTTTTGTCCAATGGTGGGAAACCATAGATTTTTCATTTTTTATATCGGTGGTCTAGCCAACAAATCAGAAAATTACTAACAACCTCATTAACAACCCTGCACTTGAATGATAAATAGCTGTCCAGTTCCAACTGGACAAATTATTGTTCAAAAGAGTTTAGATTTTGGATGTGTATTGGGAAACAAAAGGTAAGATTTGGCCTATTCAGGCTTCCTGGTATGGTGCCAACTTACCTGATGCTGTAGGGAGCACTGTTGAGCTACATCAGAATGTAGGGAGAGTTGTCATAAATCTCCTTATGTTTCTGGCTGCCTGATTTGTATTTATAGCCAGACATGGCAATATGGTGTGTGTGTGTGTGTGTGTGTGTGTGTGTGTGAGAGAGAGAGAGAGAGAGAGAGAGAGAAAGAACATTTACTCACATATTTTGGGCCTGTAAATCTGCAGCACTGGCTCTCACTGTCCATGCAATCAATGACCAGGATTAGTATGGTGCTTTGTCACTTTTGGTACAAAAATACCAGCTGTCCCTCCCTCCTCCCCATGTACACAGAACTCTGGGTTTGGTTGTTCTTGTGAGAACATGTCCCATAGGGAAGCGCATATCTCTCTCAAACTACAGGTCCTAGTTTAACTGCACAAGCACACTCTCTCTGTTTTAGAGAAGGGCCTGGGCCAGCAATTCAGTGTTCAGAATTTTGCTTGTTTTGCTCTGACATTGCTTGTAATTGACTCCAGCAAATCTCACAAGATCTGGACAACAGATACATAGATACATGGAAATTAATTTCCATAGATATCATCAAGCATGACCTATAATGTAACCTTATTTTTTCCATATAGTAATGGAGTTGCAGCAGCATCTGGGACCCCCTGGATCTCTCGGTCCCAGTAAAATGTACCCCCCACCCATGCTTGGGCTCTTCTAGGAAGGCCACTTTGGTTGCCAGATAGGAAATTAGGGAAACTAAACCCTCTGCCTGGGGGACCTGTGTAGAGAACTCTCCACCCCTTATTTATCTTACCTGTAATCTAGCAGAGCAGTACACCCTGGATCCTTACCACCACAGGAAGGATCTGTTCAGGCTGGTTGGAGATGTTGGCAACCGGGGGAAGGGTATCTTAAAGAAAAAATAAGGGATATCTCTCGGAAAAGGAATTGCTGCTGACTCCTGCAACCCTTAAGGAAAGTGAAACCTTTGACTTATCTGAGAGTGCTGATTCGGCTGGGCAATGCAACCTTTCGCCATAAAAATTACTGGGAGGGTGACGAGGAGGCTAATGCAGTGGGACAACTGAGATGGACTGAAATGTGGTGCATTACAAAGAAGATCCAATCCAGGGAAGTAACTGAGGCAGGTGAGAATAAAAGTTCTGCATTAATGTTAAGCTTGTATGCCTGTGATTTCTGGAGACTATAGATGAAGGAGGTTTTGATATCCCCTATCCCAGGAAACATGTGACAGCCTAGACTGGACCCTACTTTTTGGGAAAGATTGGGTCTCTCCCTGCTGCCTTGTTGCTGAATGTATTTTTAAAGAACAGGCAGCATTTACCTGTAGTTTAAAGTGTATTATATTGAATTGGATAACAAAACAATGGTAGTTCTGTTCATGTTAAGAAGCGAAGTGCAAAGGATGTCTGAAAACATTAAGCGTAATCTAATGGGATGGGATTGTATATGGGTGAGTAGACACAGTATGTGTAAAGTAAGCACTGGAAATGATGATAGCATGACATTTAGTTCAGCATTTAATGATTGCAGTTAGGATCAATGCAGACATGTATCAAATTCTTCTGCCACAAGTTTCTTTTGTACTTGTTATCCAAACCATACTTACTTCTTATTTTAAATTTTAACTTTCCCTTTAATTTTTTTAAAAAATATTTCTGTTTGGAAGCAGTACCTTTTGCAGAATGCAGTGGCTTGATTCATCATGAGGCTAGGCCTCATGAATCTACATTGCTTTTGTGAGCATTCTTCAAGGTGCCATTTTTTTTAACTTAAAAAGTTATCTGTGGCTTATTCTGCCATCCTGCACACAGATAAGCTACCCAATCCTACTGGAGCCCGTGGGATTTAAGTAGCCTAACAGTGAAATCCTATAATGTCTACCCAGAAGTAAAGTTCAATGGGACTTACTCCCAGATAAGTTTATCTGGGATTGCAATTTAACTCTATGGTACATTTCCAAGTTTGGTTCTGCATGCTTTAGCTGTTGTCTCCAGGTTCATAGAGAGAGTTAGTTGGTGTTTTCTCATGAAGGTTCACTAGAACTTGAACATTTTTCCAGACTTGATGCAAGATTATTTTATTCAATCTGTCATTTGATAGCCATTAGCTAAGCCATTAGTGGGATATTCTAGCTAGTGCTTACAGTATAAATTTTAAATTAGATAAATACATTTTAAATGTTTCAGTTGGCCCTGTGTAATTGGTATAAAATAAAAAATAAGTAATAATAACATACATACAGTTCCTTAGTGTTTAGTACTCTAAATAGACATTTAAAACGAATTGCCTGATTTTAAATAATGTGAGATGAAAAAGAAAGTATCAAGATGTGATAAATTCTCAAAGCATTAGTTTAAATGAGTGCATATTCCCAACATGTTTTGAGATGTGTGCACAGAATGCATATGTAAGTGCATAACATCCAGAGGTGCAGCCATGTTAGTCTGCTGAGGCAATAACGACAGGGTATTGATGCACTTTAGAGACTAACAAATTTATTATGATGAATGGTTTCATGGACTAGAGTAGGGATACATGAGCACTCCAAAAGGGCTCAGTGCTGTGTGTGCTCCCCAAGCAAGCATGCATAAAGGACTTGCTGTTTTGCCTGCAGTCTAAGCACAAGCAAGGAATACTCTCATAGACTCCCAAAGCACGCCTGTTGCTTTTGCTTCTCTGCTGCCTCTCCCTTCCCATGCCCCCTCAAGGGCCCACCACACTTACCTGGAACAGGGGAAAGGGGAGCTGGTGGTAGCAGTGGGCAGTCCAGCTTTTGGGCAGAGTGGCCTTCCCGACTGAGGAGGGATACTAGGACATCCAGGTCCCTGTGCCCCTGGTGGAAACATGACACTATTTGTGTCAGTTGGAGAGCCTCTGCAGCAAAACAGACACAAATAGTGCCTTGTTCTGGCCAGGAATGTTGGAAATTGAAGATTCAGCATCCCTCCTCAATAGCAAAAGTCATTCTGCTGAGGAGCTGGAGTGCTCACTGCTGCCTCCCCCTTTGTGTGCCCCAGGTAAATGTGGTGGGCTCTTGGCTGGGCACTGGAAGAAGGAGGCAGCAGTGGTGGCCACCAAGCATTCAACTTGCAGATCATTCATCTAGTCTGCTATGAGCAGGGCCCTCCTACTTGTAAGAAACTGAACAGAGGCATTTACATTTATGAGCACCTCTGTTGTTACTTCCGACATCTACTTTATCAATGCAGGAAGTGTTGTCCTCTGTTGAATGAATACTATTCATGGGTATAGAGGACTTTTGGGGGGTAAAAGGTGGGGTTAGATGTCAATGAAATACAAACAGTATAGTCAGTGACAATTCAACTGGAGTTTAAAGGTATGCAAAATTACCACTATGTCAGTTCAGACAGCAATAATCAGTGATAACACATTCACCTTAGCATTGCTGAGGAAACAAACAGCTGTAGTGGAAAGAAACCATTGCCTCTATTCAGACCCAATGAATAAAATTACACTTAGTTATAACTTGTACCTCAGCTATTTCCTGCTGGAGTTTTCCTTGGAAGTTTCTTTGTTCAAGACTAGCCATCTGAAGGTCAGCAACAGAGTATCCTGGGAGCCTGAAATGTTCTCCTACTGGTTTTTGAATGTTTCCCTTTCTGATGTCAGATGTGCCATTTATTCTTTTGCATATAGACTGACCTGTTTGTCCTATGTAGAAAGTAGAAGGGCATTGCTGGCAGGTGGTAGCATGTATTGCATTGGAAGACTAGCAGATGAATGAGCCCCTAATGTTGTGCCTAATGTTATTAGGTCCTGTGGTAATGTTGCCTGGGTCAATATGAGGACAGAGTTGGCATCTGGCTTGTTGCAGGGTCTGGTCCCTCTTATGTGTTTCTGTTATGTGGCCAATTGTTGCTGGTGAGTAGCTGTTTGTAAATGAAATGTGATGTGTTTGTAAGTGAAAAATATATGGAATACTTATACAAAAGTTAATTTGATTAACATAAAATAGCATTAATTTATTGATAGTTTTAAGATGTCACTATATTAGCTTTCTTTCTTTCTTTCTTTCTTTCTTTCTTTCTTTCTTTCTTTCTTGTTCTAGGAAAAAATAACAGTGATTTTTAAAAATCCCACTGATCTTTTAATCTGTAACTACTAATACTTTCTATCTACTGGGGTTAGGGACTGTTCTGTAACTGACCAGGTAGGATCACTAATTGACACTTGAAACTGAAGAAGGAAGGTGAATAGCTTTGAAAAGTTATTTATAAAACGCAGTCATGCTGGCTTGTCTTTAAAAATTGGATCACCCTATCTCCCCCTTCTTCTGTCTAGACAAGCTGTGTAACAGCTCAATTTATTGAGATCTCTCTGGTGTGTCACTACATACAATTGTGCAGTGTGGGTTGGCTCTAGTTTAGGTGCCAGTGCAGTTCACGGTCACTAGCTGGTCACTAACAGCATCTTTAATTTTTGTTAATAACAGAGTGATCCTATCTCTGACATACCCCCTAGGCTGTGATGGAATTGCTCCTAAATCCATCGGCATCAGCAGAGCCCAAATAGGGAGGAAATTTGTTTTAATAAGTTACACAGTTAAACCCAGGAAATCCACGAAAGCATGCTGACACCGCTGTAAGGTGGTACCTACCACATAAAGGAGAGGCCGTGGCTCAGCAGTAGCGCACATGTGTTGCATGTAGAAAGTCACAAGTTCAATCCCTGGCATCTCCAGGTGCAGCAGGGAAAACGCCTGTCTGAAACCCTGGAGAGCCACTGCCAGTCAGTGTCGACGATACTGGGGTCTTATTCAGTGTGAGGCAGTTTCCTACGTTCCTCTAACCAGGGGTCAAGCTTCCCATATTCGGGTGATGAAGTCATGGGTTCTGCGGAGGTGACATGGTGGGGGAGGGAATTCTCAGCACTGTCCCCAGATAACCCCACCTTCCAAAAGCCCCAGCACAGGAAAAGCTCATCTTGCCACCATCTCTCCAGCTTGAGGCAGTCATGCTGCCACCCTTGGAGTCTGAGGACTCCAGCCTGGAAATCATAGCTGTAACACCCCCTCTGGAGGAATTATCTTTAGAGCATGGCCTGGAGCTCCCTTGGGACCACCTGTTTCCAGTGACTGTTCGACAGATCAGGGGGATCCTCAGCACTCAGGAGAGATGGTATCCAAACTGTTCCCTCAACACATGGAGAGCCCCCTTTTTGATTCCGAGGCAGAAGCCGAGCTATCGCCTAGTCTGAGGAAGCACAGGCGCCTAAAGGTGCAGGCCGAGTTGGCTCCCAGGCAAAGACGTGCCTGCCTTTGGAATAAGACTCCTTGTGAATAAAGGGTTACTCATGAGTGAGACTCTCCTTGCAAGTAAGGCTTTCTCTCAGGTGACTCTGATGGCCAGCAGCTGTGCCTGGCCAGGGTTCTCAATGCTCAGACATAAAAGCTTTCAGTTCCAGCCAGAGAACCGCTGAAACAACGTCTGTACTCCAGCTCCCAGACTTGCATTCCCGGGCTACCTTGTGCTCTGCAGGATTCTGTGCACTTAGACCTTTTACCTTGCTTGTGGTTCTACGTGAAGCAGGACAACAGTGAAGAGAGATATTTTCCCCAGTGTTATTAGAGCCAATGGCTTCTAAGATAGGCAAGGCCTTTTAATGACAAGAGGCTTCTCTTAGTGGAGCTGTCCATCCAGACTGAGTTGCAGCTAGGGATGTTGGAGAAATCCACAACGGAATCAAATGAGTATGGATGTCTATGAATCTGACCTGCAGATTCTGCAGCAGACTGACTTTTCCTGAGTCACACAGATTATGTGGACTTGTGGACTAATGTGTGTGTGGGGTTTTTTTTAACTTTCTGGAATTTTACACAAATTTAGTCATAGAACAATATGTAAAATAAAAAACCCACTGGCTGAAAATGTGCATTTTCCCCATAGGCTAAAGCATGAAAATGCGCATTTTTGAGGGGATTTGCAAATTTGCGCAAATGTGAATTTGCACAAATTCAAGAAATTGGGGGGAAATCCGATTCTGTCAATGAGCGGACCATAGAATGAAAGGCCCCTGACAATCCATAAAATGTAACAGAATCGATTTTACAAAAACCATACATCCATAGTTGTAGCCCTGTCTAAATCTCGGACTGCCTGGTTTTTAAGTGGCTGGACCCACCTTCTTAACCACCTCTAACCACAAAAATGAGCCTAAAACATCTGGAGGGCACCAGGTTTCCTACCATGGTTAACTGACAGCATGGACATTTCTTTTTTTCTTTTTCTAAATGAGATTTTTATTGGATTTTCCCCAAAGAAATAATATAGTTAAACCAAACAAAATGAATATATAAATACAAAACCAAAACTGAAGACCGCAATTAATTAAGATAATGGATCTTCAAAAAATTAACAGTCATACAACTTTAATACAGGAATCAGGTACTTCCAAAAATATCTGTGTTGAGTTCAGAAATGCTGTACAGAAGAATGACTGTTTATATACATATATACAAGAAACATAAACTATCTATCAATAAATGAGTTTGATTGTGTTGATCCATCAGACACCCAAACATTTTCAGTTAGTTTATCAAGGCTTAATACCATACCCCTGTGGAAGTGGCTTATTACTTTTTCATTTATAAATAATTTGTAAATGTGCTGCCAACAACATCACAATTACTTCAGGTCCAGTCCTATACTACTTATCAGGGAGTAAACCACATTGAACTCAGTGGAACATACATAGGATTGTGTTGTAAGTCCTTGTGAGATAAATCACCAGGACCCTCATCAAAAATCCCATGTAATGGAAAAATGCTGGTCTCCCAATAAGTACCTGCCCTTGGTTCTGGAAAATTCTGTATACATAGAATTTTGACATGCCAGTGCAGCCATGTATATTTTATGTACTTGTATGCCCTGCTGAAACTAGGGTGCAGAGTACACATAGTAGGGGAGTGAGACATGCCCTGCCTCTACCTTACCCTCACTGCCTTACCCTCTGTAGCTTGCCTCACTTCTACTATTGGAGCTGGGTTGGGGAGGAACTGCTTAAAGCAGCACAGAACAATGAGGGAAGATGCGGAGGGGGGCTTCACTTCCATTATGTTTCTTTTCATCTAAGGAGCAGATCACCATCCATATATGTGAATGGGGGAGACAGAGGCATGACTGCCCTGTGGCATCTAGTTTGCCTCATAGTAATCAAGTAAACCAGGGTTGGGCAACTTGTGGTCCTCCAGATGTTTTAGCCTAGAAGTCCCATTATCCTTTACCATTGGCTATGCTGGCTAGGACTGATGGGTGCTGTAAGCCAGGCCATTTGGAGGGCCACAAATTGCCCAACGCTGAAGTAAACAATATTGTTTGGTGTCCTTTACATCTGTATAGAGATGGCCAAACACCTTAGATTTTTAATTTTTGGCCTATGCAAATATAATTTCTATAGAGCCAAAACCCTGAACAGTTTAGGACCTGGCTCTCTAAGGGACCACCCATCTCAATATTAACTTGTTTGGTTATTAAAATCTGCAGGAGAGGCCTTCTTGAGGGCACCGTTACCCACAGAGGCCCATTTGTTGAGCAAATGTGAAAGGGCTTTCTCTTGTATTGCTCCCAAACTCTGGAATGCACTCCCTCAAGAACCACAATTTAGCCCCACTCTATTGGCTTTTAGAAAGTGTGAAGACACATAGTTTTAATTAAGCCTTTTATGTTATGTATATAATCTTTTACTGTTTGTGATGTTCTTGTTTTTATTATTTTAAGGTTTTGTTGTTTTAAATTGTTCCATCACCTTGATGGCTTTTTAGCAAATAAGGCAGTATATAAATGTTAATAATAAATAGAAAAGAGTTGAAATTCTATATTACGTCTTAGTACACTTAGTGAAGCATTTGGACCCTTGCAAATGAAGAACAAGCTTGTTTACATATCAGTCTGTATTTAAAACAACAACACCACATTCCTTTAATCTGAAAGAAAAATAGGAAACTAAAAATCTAGAACCAATGGGGCTCTGCTTTCATGCCAAGCGAAGGAAGATCTCAAAAAGTATTCAGTAGCTCGGCAGTACTGACATTTGGGAATTCAGCACACTGACTGTTTGATTGTTTTACTCCTCCAGTTTGTTAATCTCCATGTGACAATTGAGAAAGGTGGGTAGACATATATTTTTATGGGACTGAATGGATTGTTGCTGATTACTGTATCAAAGCTGAGACATTTAGCTGCAGCTATAAAGCCTTTTTTAAAGGCAAGCGCAGGAGGTAATGATTCTTATGTCTCGTCCAGAGCTGGCAGTGTTCCAAGCAAACATAGAAGCAGGCAGCTCTTGTCCAGGGTCAATTCAAGTAAAGTATATATTATATGGAATTTCTGACATCAAGCTTCCAACTGCCCTAAATGATGAGTGTGATTTAAAGAGAAAATTTTTAAAATAATTTTGAGATTGATTTTTGTATGCAGAGCCAGTGTAGGCTTGAATGTAAATTCAGAGATAATATCATTAGTTTTCTGCATATTTTTGTAGCATGTAATTAATATTTAAATATAGTTTTAGATGGCTCGCACTATCCATATTTGGAAATTGGCACTTCAAATATGAAAAGCTTTGAAATTAAGAAAAATCCTGAAATGCAGATTTAGTAAACATGAGAATTCAGGACGGTGTTCATGAAGATGGATATAGAGCTCCATGTGAGTAAGAGGCTTCCTTGTTGCTGGGCATGGAAAGGGAAAGCACTGTGTGTGTTTATTCAGTTCCATCTACTGAAGACTTCCCCAGACTGGTACCCTCCAGATCTTTTGGACTACAATTCCCAGCATTCCTGACCCCTTCCCATGCTGCCAATGCTTGGTGGAAGCTGAAGTCCAAAACATCTGGAGGGCCCCAGGTTGTGGAAAGCTGATCTATTGTACTGAAGCATTGGGAATTCTGTGGTGTATAAGATTCTGGATTGGAAGGAAGGAATTTGGACTTCTTTCAAACCCTTTGTTTATAAATATCAAGCTGCTTTTTGCAGTTATATTTAAATATTTAGCTTAGGAATTATGAAAGTTAGAAGCCTTGTTTTTTAGATGGATTTGATCCAGAGATAATTTCACTAGAATTCATTGTGGCTAATTTGTCCGATTGATTAATAGTACTTAAGCACAACTAACTTCTTCTGAATTGGGCTGGTAATGTATGCATACTTGCTCCACAGTAGTGAAGCATAGGTATTTATCGCTCATTTGTGTGTATGATAAACTATAATGATCACTTGTGGATTTGTTAATATGTCATTCTTATTGCATTAGCCTGTTGTTAAGCAAGGCAAAGCAGGTTGGGACTTAATGAGAAAGAACACTCTCCAGTAGCGGAGCTGTTCTAGCGGGCTTCACACAACCTAATAACCATGAGTGACTGTTGTAAATTATAATATGTACAATTGTGTTGTCATGTAAACTGACTCTGAATTATTACCTGGGCTATAATCCTGCCCCCGCAGTGCATGCATTGTGTGGAGTAAATGTTGGTGTAGCATTGAAGAATTGTTTAAAATAGAAAACAAAAACTGAGAAATGGTGATCTGGGGATTTAAGTACCTGTCCAAGTTTTAAGAAAGGAACTTAAGAAATAGTAACTGATTGAAATTTGTTGGAAATCAGGCCATTTCGAAACATTAGTGTCTAACTAGTTCATTGTGTATATTGCCATTTTCAAATTCCTTGTGCAGTTTAAATGACTGGCAAATTAAATGATTATTAAACTGTATTGCAGCATATTATTCAGGGATCAAATAGGAAAAATAAACCTTTACCACCCTAAAACACATCAGCAGCTGAATTGATTTGAAATGATTTGATTAGTTTCTAACACTTGCCATAGGTATCCTTAAGAACATAAGAGCCATGCTGGATCAGACCAAGGGTCCATCTAGTCCAGCGTTCTGTTCACACAGTGGCCAACCAGCTGTTGACGAGGAACGCACAACCAGGGCATCAGCACAACAGCACCCTCCCCAACACCATGTTCCCCAGCAACTGGTGTACTTAGGCTCACTGCCTCTGGTACTGGAGGTAGAACATAGCTATCAAGACTAGTAGCCACTGATAGCCTTTTCCTCCAGGAATTTGTCCAACCCTCTTTTAAAGCCATCCAAATAACTACATCTGGTGGTAGCAAATTCCTCAGTTTAACTATGCGCTGTGTGAAGAAATACTTCCTTTTATCTGTCCTGAATCTCCCACCAATCAGCTTCATAGGATGACCCGGGTATTTTGAGAGAGGGAGAAAAATGTCTCTCTATTCACATTCTCCACACCCTGCATAATTTTGTAGACCTCTATCATGTCTCCCCTTACCCTCCTTCTTTCCAAACTAAACGATCCCAGCTGTTGTAACCTTCTCTCATAGGGAAGAAGCGCCAGTCCCTTGATCATTTTAGTTGTCCTTTTCTTCACTTTTTCCAGCTCTACAATATCTTTTTTTAGGTGTGGTGGCCAGAACTGTACACTGTATTCCAAGTGTGGTCGCACCATAGATTTGTATAGTGACAGTATGATATTGGCAGTTTTATTCTCAGTTCCTTTTCTGATTATGTCTAACATGGAGTTTGCCTTTTTTACAGCGGCCGCACACTGGGTTGACACCGTCATTGAGCTGTCCACCACAACCCCAAGATCCCTTTCCTTGTTGGTCACCGCTAGCTCAGATCCCATCAGGCTGTACTTGAAGTTGGGATATTTTGCCTCAATGTGCATCACTTTACACTTGCTTATACTGAACCGCATTTTCCATTTAGATGGCCAGTCTCCTAGTTTTGAGAGATCCTATTGGAGCTCTTCACAATCGCTTTTTGTTTTAACTACCCTAAATAATTTGGTGTTATCTGCAAATGTGACAACTTCATTGCTCATTCCTAATTCTAGATCATTTATGAAATGATATACAATGAAGCAGAATACCTTGATAGACAGTGAAACGGAAAGTGTACTCACACGTCCTTTTCTTCTATTGTACTTTTTCAGAGTGCAAATTCACCTGCACCAGTGGTAAATGCTTGTATCTTGGCTCACTGGTCTGTAACCAACAAAATGATTGTGGGGATAATAGTGATGAAGAGAACTGCCTGCTTGTAACGGAGCATCCACCTCCAAGCATCTTCAGCTGTAAGTACTAGCCCCTGTGTGCCAGTTCTGAAATTCACATTGAATGTTGTTCTACTTCATAATGTTTTGGGAAAGCCTTCAATGAAAATAGTAAGATGTTATTTTCTGTTACTACCACTACGATGGATCCAGAATAGAAACATAGTCATAATCGTAACTTGTAATTTGCTTTTTCATTATCATTTGTTTTCTTAGTAGTTGGATTTTTCCTATGGCAGCTACTATGTTTTATCAGTTAACTAGAAGTGCAAGACTTTTTCTTTTAAAAAGCAGACAGACATTATTTTCAGTTACCACTAATTGTATCGTAGCTAGCCATACTGAATTCTTTGTTAGTAAATGAGAGCTTTGTGAGTTAGTTTATCAACAGAAAGAGAAAATAGGACTGGTCTACATAGTATATTATCTCTGTGGCAGGAAACGTCCACTATGTAATTCAGGGGTCCCCAACCTGTTTGGACCCATGGACACAGAGAAACTGCTTTGGGCATCACCACAAAATGCCTAATCAGTGTATTGCTGCTTTCATGTCTATCTGTCACATCTATGATTTGTAGGCTGTATCTTATTTGGCAAAAACTATTGTTCTATGTCTGTTGGACACTACAATGTCTCTTTAATAAGGGACTGTCTAATTTGGCTAGTTGCTGGTGATGCAGTAGAGCTAATATTTCTTTTAAACATATGTCTTGTCATTGTCCAGTAGTTGCTGCTTTAGTGGAGAAGGTTATCACACAGATACATTTTGTACTGAAACAGTCTTTAATATTTACTTATGTACATGCTGTTTTAAATTATTTACCTGCTTCATGGAAATTCACAAATTCTCTGTACTCTTCTGATAGCTAAAAGACTGATATTATGACATTGGAAGGATAAACACTCACTTCCTATCATGAAATGGATTAAGGACCTTATTTTTTAATCTATTTTTATTTTATTTTTATAAATGAAATAAACAGTACCAACAACATAATCAGAATCTTCAGTTTCCAACATTACAGTATTCTGAGGGGGCGGGGAAGGGAGAATAGCAAAAGAAGGGAAAAAATAAAGGATTATATCTAAACTTCAATAAAAGCAGACCAAATATCCAAATATAAATCCAATTGCAAATTATACCTATACAGCACTCTTCCAAACATTCAGGTATTATTAAATCTTCAATCCGCTGCAGCACAAATGGTGAACCTTATCTATCAGTGTCATAACCTCAGTCTTATAGCAAAGGAACAGGAGCAAACAATCCATTTCCATTGGCCATATATTACCATTCAATTCACGCATATTAATAAACATTAAAGGTTTAGCCAGCAAGGAATAGTAATAATCATAATCCCATGATGATGATGATGATGATGATAATAATAAAAAGAAAAAGAAATTTAAGAAAAAGATAAAAAACAAAAAACAAGAGCAAACCATTTGTATATTTTATGTAATATTATATCTAAAAATATATTTATATGTATACACACACATATACACACAAACATACATTTTATTACAATATAACATAAAAAAAGGAGAAAGAAAACAGAAATATGCAAACATTTATTCTGGCATACTGCCTAGACATCTAATCAGCTATAACCCAAGCAGCACTTCAAAAGAACAGTAAAGATGGCTAAATTCCAACTCAGGAGGCTGAGAGAGTTGGTTCCCTTGTTTTAATTTTAATACCAGTGAGGAATGATTCTGCAGCATCAGGATTTAAAAACCTTTTCATCTGGCCTTCAAAAAGAATGCAAAATGTAGCCTGATATTTAATATGATATTGCAGGCTAATTTGCTTTGCCAAACTTCTCGCCTTGGTAAATTGCCTTCTTCTGTCAGCAATTTCTTTAGTATAATCAGGAAAGAGCATAATCTTGTCATTTGCTGGTCCCCAGGATTAAGGACGTTATAGCGCTTTCAGTATTTGAATGGGTGACGTATAATGCTACCTTCAAACAGATACTTATTTGGATATTTGGTCTGCTTTTGTTGAAGCCTATATACAGTATAATTGCTAGAAGGTTATATGCATTTCATATGTATTAATTGCTACGGATATGTACAAATCCATGTACATATAGGAAAAAAAAAACCAGGGGGGAAAAAAAAGTTTTGTTGGTGCTTGCAGGCACCACGTTGCAGGACCTCTTCACAGGCACCATTGGAAGTGCCCACAGGTGCTATGGTGCCCGTGAGTGCTGCATTGTAATTCTTTTCCCTGTGGCTCTCAATGTTTAGAGCAGTAGATCCTCAGGATCATGTGCATAGATTCTATGTCAAGAGTGGAGCCTTGCATGATCATCCAGATGACTGCGAAAATCCATAAGTTGTCAGCAGTTTGCCAATGATGGAGATGATTGGGAGGATCCACATGGATCCTCAGGATGATTGAGAGGATCCACATGGCAAGAGGCTGTACTTTAATAACCATAGCAAAGCCTCCTGCCACAGGGATAAAGTAATGTTAGACTGGCCCTTCGTATTGTTTGCTGGGGGTGGTGTGGGAGTTATTCCTCTAAAAACAAAAAGCAATATATTCAGTCTGTTCATATGAACCCTTCATGTGTGTTTGTTCTTGCTGAAAATGCTTTAAAGTTTCTATGAGATGGGATGTCGAAAAATGGAACAGTGGACAGTACCCCAGCTGACTATGTAACTGATTTGTATTTTTGACACCTTCTTAATGCACTCCTATATGAGAGTTACAAATTATTTGGCTATACTTCTGAACCATATTCTTTTCAGATCAAGCTTCTTGAGAAATATAGGATCGAACACATGTTCTTTAACTGTGTGGTCTTGCAGATTGTATCAAACTACATTTTGTCTTTGTGTTATTCAAAGATATTTAGTTACTATAATGTGACAATCAAATATATGCTTACGGAGTAGAATACAAACTATCTCTGTTCCATAACTGAGTTGACGGGAAGTTCTATGTATCCAGTATGCATTCTTGTTTTGTGGATTTTGGAGAGGTTTTTCATAAAAGGTTTTTTTTCTTTTTTTTTTTTAACCCATCTTATATGAATTCCTGTAGCTGTTGGAGCACCTTAGCATGTGTGCCATATATGTGTCACAGGCTTCATATCAACAATTGATATGTGTTGTTGCATTCTATGATTGACAAATGCTGCCTTCTGCTTGAGGTTAGGTTTCCAGGCCTAGTGGTATGCTGTTCTTTGAAGCAGGAGACTATTTGGAGATGGGTCACTATAGACAGTCCATCAAAGATAAGTGACCTATCAAGACTAAATTGGCTAGGTGGCATCTCAGTATGTGGTTTCCTGGGAAAAAAAATATTGAGGCCATAGTCTTAGGCCTGAGGCTTCAGTAATAGTTAAGTTTAAGATGTGATTGCCATTTAAAGGGGAAGACGGTGAGATTGGACATTTGCTAGGGCCCCATTATTGGAAAAGGTTGGGTTGCAATATTGGCAACCCATCAGTTTTCCCATTTGGTATCCAAGTAAGCCGGAGGCAGCATGAGAGAATTCTTAGTTTGCATATCCCACTTCTTCCAGGTAAAGGCAACCAGTTGAGAGTGTCTTGCCTGAGGGGGCCCCAAATAATGGAGCTGCTACTAAGACTTGGAAAAAATAAAACAGGGAACTTGTAGGCTTTGTCTGTTGACATTTCCAAAGTCTTGCTTACTGACCCAAAACTGAAGGAGATAATTTTGAATGAGAAGATGTAATAGAACCCATCTTTATTTCACTAACATTTATTGGCCACAGGAGGAAAATACTGACTGGAAAAGAAAAATGAGAGAGAGAGAGAGAGAGAGAGAGAGAGAGAGAGATGGCTCTGGGGAAGGCCTTACTGAATGCCTATTTTGTCAGAGTACATAACATAAGCTTCCTTACTTTTTGAAAAAAGGGACAGTTAAAATGTTCTAAAGGAAAAGTAGTGGTAAATTTTATTTATTTAGTGCATTTCTATACTACCCAATAGCTGAAGCTCTCTGGGCAGTTCACAAAATAAAGGTTAAAATAATAAAATACAAAAATATAATTAAAAATGTAAAATCCAAAACAAATTAGAACAGCCACAGAATAAAATCAAAGGAAAGCCTATAGCAGAGGAGAGTAGGAGTCGCAGCAGCAGCATGCAAAGCTCTGAAAAGCCCTTTCCAGGAAAAGCATTCCATAACAGGGGTGCCCCCACTGAAAGGGCCCTCTCTTTAGTAGCCACACACCCTATCTAATTTGGAAGGGGCACTGTTGAAGGGCCTTGGAAAGGAGGATGGCCTTGGTGTCTGGGTACGTGCATATGCTCCTTCAGACCCTGGCCACAAGCTGTTTAGGGTGTTAAAAATTAATATCACCGCTTTGAACTGGTCCAGGAAAAGGTCTGAAAGCCAGTGCAGATCACAAAGCACTGGTTAATATGATTGTATCATCCAGTCCAAGTTAACAGACTTGCTGTCCTATGCTGGACTAGCTGAATTTACCGTACCGTTTTTAAAGACAGCCCGACGTACAAGGGATTGCAGCAGTCCTACTACAGCATAGATAACTGTAGCAAGCCTAAGTTTGTTGAGACAGTCGTAGTTGGTACAACAGCCCAAGTTGATAAAAAGCACTCTTAGCCAGGATGCTGCTTGTGTCTGTAGTAACAATGCTGGATCCAAGAGCATCCCAAACTGTGAACCTGACCCTTTAGGGGAGAGTCTACCACCACCTAGCCAGGCAGACAAACCACTCACTAAGATAACTTTCATCTTATCTGGATTCTTATATTAATTATTGGCCCTCATACAGTCCATTTCTGCATCCAAGCACTGATTTAGAACACCCATTGCCTCACCTGGATTTGATGAAAAGGAGAGATAGAACTGGGTGTGATCTCCATATTGCTAGTGCAAAACAAAAGGAGGTCCCCTCAAGTAAAGATCCAATAGAAACAAATCAATAGACCGTAAGAACAATTGTATGAAAACAGAAAGTACATAAATAAATAAATAACCACTGATGATAATCAAATTGATAAGCACTTATACATTAAGTAAAATAATCAGTGTACAAACAACCATATGATCAAGAATATATGTGTGGTATACACAACAATACTGTCATGTACACAGAGTCTCCATTTGACAAAATGGTACATTACTGATCAATTCTATGACAAAAACTCTGGTCTGGGAGGAGCAACCTTGGCTGCCATCTATAGTAGATAAAGGAGATAAGATAATTGGTTCGTCATTCTGAAGAACAGAGATGAAAATACAATCTGGATAATCAACTTGATTATCACCACTAGTTATCCCCAATCCCTTTTCGTTTTGTGTCTTGTCTGTTAGATTGTAAGCCTGAGGGCAGGAACTGTCTTAATATTAACCTTTATAAACCACTCTGGGAGCCTTTTTAGGCTAAAAAGTGGGGTAAAAATGCTCTAAATCAATAAATCAATAAATATTGATTTATTTATGTACTTTTCTGTTTTCATACAATACAATTGTTCTTATGGTCCATTGTTTTATTTATATCATATCTGTATATTGCTGCCACCTCAGTCCTGGTAATGGGCAGTATCCAATGCTGACAGTCCACCAGTGCTCATCAGGTTGTACTTGCGGGAATGACAGCTAGTACAATGGGAAGCTAGCGCTTACCACAGAAACACCGGAAACTACCCCAGTCTAGTGTTTCCAGAACAGGACAGGTCAGTGGAGCTCCCTTCCATGAGTTGCATTGCCTTGCTTCATTCCAGAAACACTAGTTTGGGTTAGTGTCCAGTTGCTGTAGCTAGTGCTAGCTTCCCATTGTGCTAGCAGACATTTCCACTAGTGCAATGGCACCATTGGATACTGCCCAATGATTCTTCCATTTAGTACATGAATTTTACTGTAGAAACTAATTCTATACTTTCAGAATATTGCCTCAACCTAGCCAAGGGGCTTCTACATGCATATCTTTGGTTGGTTGGGGAAATAGGCATGCAAACGAGTATTAGGGCAGTGCTGACAGGGGGGGAAAAGCATGATCTCATTGATCAGCTGTTCAGCAGGGACTAGACTGAAACTCCTCTGTTCCTCCTTTCCCACCAAACAGAACATCGGGGCTTTTCAGCATCTTTTCAAGGCTGCTTCATGCGTACTCTGTTGGATTGGAGCCAAATTGTGTAGGATGCTGGATTTTGTGCAGAAACAGACTCCAGATGTTTTTAAGCAATTTACACTTTGATAGCATTGGGCCAGGTGCAGTGACAACTTGTCAGCAGTTTGAAATTACTAGGACAGCTACGTACTGGACACTCAGTTGTACAATTAATTAATGCATTGTAGTAGTTACTTTAATTACAGCATTCTGTACTTTTGCATTAGATCTGTTATTTGTGGGGTGGGGGTACTTAATAATCAAATCCATTGATGACAGAAGTGGTAAAGATTTATCATTCTATATTTCCTTATTACTGTTGGTGCATTATGCTTTTACAGTTGTAAAGCTTGGTATTTCAAGATAATTGCCAAGATCTATCCATAATACCATAGAAAATTAGGGGCAAAGAGACATAGTCAATATTCTTCACAGCTTGAATGCAAGGAAAACAAATATGTCAATATAGTTTTATAGCTCCTTTTCATAATTGTCCACTGTAGGGAACATAAATTTACTTTCTATTTTAGGTCACGGCATGCAGAGTTTGGGTGAGAATAAAAATAAATTTTGCTTATTATTATTGAGGTTGGAGCAGCTCTGCAAGTAACTTTAGAAGAATAGCTATACCAAAAAAATTCTTCTATCGGAGGATTGTGAACGCCAAAGGACTGTAAGCTCCATCTTATTCAGTTTACATTCAGATTGCATGTTTCCTCTTCTGTGCTGTTACAGCCCAAGGCGATAATCTTGCCAGAAATCTTTGCACCGTTGCTGCATTGGGACTGCTCAGGTGTGCAAAGTTAATTTGTGTGCTTGCAATATTGGGAGCTCATCAGTTCCTCTGCTGATTTACAGTAGGAATACTTTGATGAATAAGATATTTGCTCATATATATCCATAAAATTTGGCCATATAGTGTGTTGTGTGATTTTATACTAAGATAGCTTCTATGGAATATTTTGCATCAATTTAAGGTAGCATAAACTTACATTTTATTATGCTTTGAATTAGATGAATAGGCAAACCACTTATTAAGGCCATAGATGATTGATTGACTGACTGACTGACTGACAGACAGACAGATAGATAGATGTAGCAAGGGTTGCCAACTTTCAGAGAAGAAATTATGGACATTGTTGAATTAAAATGTTAACTAATTTAAATATATGCAGTATTAAAAATAGAATACTAACTAGATGAACAACTGGAAAGCGAGAGAGAGAGAGAGAGAGAGAGAGAGAGAACCTCTGTCCCAGGGTTTTGGCCTTTGTTTTGCTTATTTGCCATACAAAAGAACATAGTGAGGTCCACAGAGGTCATTAGGTCCACAGTGTGGCTTATACACCTATATCTGTGTGCAGGAATACAGCTAGTATGTTTTCTAGTTTTTTGGGCCTGGTGTTGGTTCATGGGAGCTCTGATTTACATATGGATCTCCTCTGGCCACACAAATTTCTCCAAGCATTTCAGTAGAACTTAAAACACCAGCACTTTCTATCTTTTATGTAGGTTGAATGCAACATCTCCAATTAATAAAACTATTATCTATCCAAAGTATTTAAAGATTAAAAGCAATTATAAAATATACATATTGCTATTGTCATTGTACATGATATATTATATACTTGAAAGCTAGTGTAATGTAGCAGCCCAGAACTTTGTGAACGCTTTTCATACTTTGATATATGGAACAAATATGATTTTATTAAAGTGTGTGTGTGCCACAGATTCATGGATTAGGCAGCCGCTGCATGGTCTAGCTGCTCAGTTCATGTTCTCATACCGCATTAGCGTAAACTTGTAACATGTTTGCCATACACGTGAGATTATTTGCATGTATCTGAGGCATCTCACAGAGGGCACTATCATACCTGATATCTGATCTGATAGTGGTATCCAGAACTGATTTTCATTCCTATTTATATCTTTATTCTTTCTTCCAGGTGTGCTGGGGCTATCCCACATCGGGGATGACTCTCCCATTTATTTAAATATTTAGCAGTCTAGAATAGATGTTAATGAAAGTCTGGCACTGTTATTTTGAGAATTGCAACAATGATAGTAATTTTCAGTGTCAGATTACTGCTTCACAGAGGAAAAAGAGATGGGGAGGAGGAGAGAAAAATTATTCCAGTTCTAATAGAGTTTGCCATCAGCCTGGCTGTGCCAGACAGATGGATCATGAATACTGTCTAGACACTCTCTGCCTGAGTGAAGCTGTGGTCTCTAAGGACAAACAGTGAGATGCTGGTTTAAGTAACTGGGGGAAGCCAGGCTGCATTCTCCTGTAATCAGATAACAATCAATGCAGATTATGCTTCACCAGGCCTGAGAAAAGGCCCTCTGTTACTGATAACAGGTCAATCGTGATTTCACTTGAAACTTGTTTATTACTAGGTTTTAGGGAGAGAATGTTGGGCAGTGTTGTATGCAGTTATAACCTTTGGTTTGAACTGATATGTCTCTAAAGGATTCAGAATAATCGTGTATGGAGTACTACAGCAGTGGTGGAAAGAAAAAATGACATAATTTGTCCACAAAACTCATGCAAAAATCTGCTTTATTTACCTTAGTAACCAAGCACAATATGTTAACCAAAAGAAAAAGGTAATTCTATTGAATGACTTCAATCTTAGGGGACTTTTGACATGGCTGGTATCTGCCCAGCCCTGGCACTCATTCCACGCCATGTATATTTGCTAATCTGCTAATAAACAGATTTGATACATTATGGTGAACAAGTGACCATGCTAAAATTTTGGGTGAATTTGCCAGTTGTTTTGATGATTGTGCCCAGTATGAGTGCCAACTAGACAAAAGAAAAAGCGATCCCTGCACAATTCTGCATGTTACAGGATTCTTGAAAAAATAGTGCAGGGAGAAAGAGTTACCCCCGCTCCGCCCCCCCAGTGTCATGATCAAATCCCCTCTCCTCTCTGCCAAAACAGAAAAACAAATGATTGTATCACAGATCTCTCTTTCTCATCAAGTTAGGCCTTAAGTGATACGCTGAAAGGTTCATCATGTTTGTGTGTAGAAGTACAAGACCTCAGACAGTTCAATTCCAGTGTAACCAGATGCAACACAAGTGTGGTTCTTTTAGCTGGACTGAAGGGAGAACTTAACAGAAGGAATTTGTTACACATAGTACCAATGGAGGGTGGGTGGGTTGGGAGCAAGAAGTGGCTGGGGAGCGAAGGATTAAACCTTCCTACCCCCTGCACTGTGATCCCAAATGTGTAGGTTGACCCTTAGAAGCAGGATAAAGAGACAAAAGGGCAAGAAGTGGCTGCTAATTTGCATATGCAGTTCATTTTAATGTAGGCTAATTCCACATTTCCCACTGAGTAGCACCAAGGCAGGCAGATGGCAACCTTGTTTCCAATAAAACAGTTATCATACTTCAGTACAAAACCAAATTGAAGAGGGGGGAAAAATAAGCCTTAGATAGAACTTTGGTAATTAAACAGTAGAAATATAGTGCTTTATCTGTTGATGCTGCAGAAATGGCAAGGTCTGAAATAAACTGTATTTTCCACTTAGTCAGATGTAGGAGAAATTGCTTGTGCAGCTTCTTGGCAATTTCTGCATACTACCCTAGTGACCCATGATGAGACAAGTTGGATCATGACACAGATTAGTAGTGTGAAGTATCCTAGAGCTCCTCTGCCCTTAATGCAGAGAAGCTGAAAAGGTGAACACCTGTCTTGCTCCAGAGGGGCAGTGATGGGGGAAAGCTTCACCTGTTGAATTTCTGTCCATTGCACAGAGGTTAAAGGCTCAGGAGTCCTGCCGGAAAATAGGTTGACTGTTGCTATTAGCACAATAATACTGCAGAATTACATAGCTTTGTATGGTTCATTCTTTATTCTGAAGATATATAATTTTTTGTCTGTTTTTACTCAATTTCTTATTATGAGTTTCAGCAAAACAAACAAGCATAACAGAACAAAAAATTGAAAGTATAACAACATGCTCTAAACTCCTTAGTTTCAAATGTTACAACATTTGGGGGGTGGGGGGAGGAAAAAAGAATAGATTAAATATAAACTTCTGAGTTTAGAAGTTAAACTCTTAAACTTCTTTAAGAATAGATTAAAGATAAACAGACCAGATATCCAAATATAAGTCCATTCGCAAGTGGCGCCTATATACCACTCTTTCAAATGTTGCTAGTGTTGTGAAGATATATTTGTGATCCTGCCCTATCAGAAATGGCCTTGTTTTTTTTTATAAAATAAAAATGCTTGATTCTCCTGATGAAAAATATGTTTCTCAGTGAAACCTTTTGTCAGAGGTGGGACCAACAAGCTTATGGCATGGGAAATCCTATGGGACATGACCTAGATTTGTTAAAGATGTCGTGGAAGAGGCTTGGCAGAATCAGACTGAGGAAAGGTAGCAAAAGAAGATTTGGGTCCAGGGCAGGCACAAGGATGGGTCAGATCCAGGTGAAACAGTTAAACGGAGCAAAGATACAAGATACAAAACATCAGAGTGATAGGCAGATAAGCAGATTTGGGGGTGGGAGGGGACACTCTCTGTAAGCATCTTGTGACTGCTTATCAGTCACAATCCACATGATGGATTCCTTTGTATTATTTTTGAAGAGGCCACTAACACCAGATTAGTTAAATTTGTTCCAGGTAGAGATACATTTTTCAGTGTGTGTGTATCTGAAATTTCTGTTTAATGTACATTTGAGGTTTCCTAATAATGCAAGAGGAGACTCATGAGGAATTTATGAGGAGTGGAGAGGGAGGGCAAAGAGAGATTTTTTTTTGGCCCCCTGCTGCAGATTGCCCACAGGCAAAGCAATGCTGAGAAAGACTTGTGCTGCATCCCAAGGGCTCCTCAATATCCCTTCACCCATCCTTCAAAATGGCTTTGGTGTTGGAGTGGAGTTAAACTTCCTTTTTGGTCCTAAGGCCAACATGAAGCCTTGCTTTTCTCAGGCTCAGGAGATGAACCCTGCAAGCTGCCTGCATCCATCCCCCAAGTCCAAAGTGCTCTAGCCATCATGATGGATGTTAGGCTGAAGTATGGAACAGAGTGAGCAAGCTGTCCCCATCCCTTCATCCTGGAACTTATTGCAGAGCCATGTGCGGGACTAAAGGGAAACCAGTGGAAGGCGGCTTGTTTCCTTCAGTCACCGAGATGCCCAGCCCCAGCCAGCAAAGGGCTAGACCTATCCTTTGCTTGCAGGGGTTTTCTGGACCAGCAGGACATGAGTGTACATATGTAAACCTTGGCCTGTGGCAGTTTGGAGAATTTTGTGTGGCAGTGGAGATATTGTTCCACTTCCTGGTATTTTTCTGTGGGAGGTCTGTGGAGAAATGTTAATAAACCCTGAAGATTCTTCCAGTTTCACTGCTTCCACATCAATATATTCAGAAAGGGGATTAGAAAAAGGTAGATTAGGTTCAATCATGTAAGGATTATATATTTGAGAATTAAATTACTTAAGGAGAAGTCAATGATGAATTATTACCCAACCCCGCCACCCAAACCGCCTAAGAAATTACCAAATGTCCCTTGATTATTTTGTTACATGTACTGCATTTCAGTTGTAGTTATCAGTAGCCCTCTTTAACATATTGCTTAAATGCTGGTATCTGATAACTCACAGATTCATTAAAGGTTTGTAGAAGTCAAGGAAGGCCACCATTTGGTGAAAATTGCAAGCATAAAGTGCTGATGGATCAGTAGGTGTTTCCTCTTCATGTGGGCAGTACATTTGCCTTTGCTACATGGGAAGACCTGAAGTTTGGAAACTCAGAAATATTATAGGATCCAATTTTGAGAAGAAAAAGAGACTAACTTTCCTGTAGAATCTTAATTTTAAAAAAACACCACAGGATGAGATAGGTAAGCAGTCTTTCTATGTGTCCATACAATAATAATATTTCTTAAAGTTTTACAAGATGAAAGAATAATTACAGGGTTAAAAAAAGAATTAAAAACAAAAAGGAGAGAATTACATAGAATTATATATAAAAGTGTTCACTCAGCATTCAAAAGGCATTCTGCACCTTTTCTTCTCATTCAGTGACATCGTGACAAGGGCAGATACTTGATCATATCAAATGTTCACATTAATGAATCCCAAAAGTGTTTTTGGGCTCATGATGAACTCTCTCCCTATTGCTTACATCAAGGAAAGAGCCCTTTCTAGAAATGCAGGGAGGGTCTATAGTTCTTTGGTAAAGCCCATGCTTTGTGGCTGGCTCTACCATTAGGCAGAATGAGGTGGCCACCAACTGGGAGTTTTAGGTTTTCAGTCTAAACATGCATAGGATTGCACCCTTAATTATTGTTGTTGTGGTTGTCGTATTTTTGAATTTTAAATATTGTATTATTTATTGCATTTTTACTACCAGGTAAGGGGAGAGGTGCTTGTGAAATGTTTTGCTTCAGGTGCCAAAATAACTGCTCTTCACTGGCCTTAAGTATCGTGCACCTTGACTTGAGATGGAGGGTGCCATTTGCCGCTCTTCCTCAGGCAGTAACATGTTTTGGGCCAGCCCTTTGCCTAAGAATCCAGGTTCACTGCCCAGCTTCTCCAGTTAAACTTTAATGGCTAAAGGATCTCGAAGTAGCAGGATTTGGAAAGATAAAAACTTGTTATATCAAGGGCACAATCCTATCAGGATAGGCGGCTGCCTCCAAACTCGGAGGTGACCGCCTATCCAATGCAGGACAGGAGAAGCATAGAGGGGATAATCCCCTCGGTGCTTCAGCTGCGCCGCATTTGTGGCTAGACAGCTGATTTCAGCTGTCCAGCTGCAGGAAGGAGGAGTAGGGGGCGGCCGATGCCGGCCGACGCATAGGAAGCATTGGAACGGCACTTTGAGAGGGGCTGTAGTTAAGTGGTAGAGCTTTGCATGTAGAAGGTCCCAGGTTCAATCCCTGGCGTCTCCAAATAGGGCTGGAAACACTCCTGCCTGAAATCAAAGAGAGCCGCTGCCAGTCAGTGTTGACAATACTGGGCTACATGGACCAATGGCCTGAGTTGGTATAAGACAGTTTCGTATTTTCCTATAAAAATTTTCCCATCTTCCCTTCAGTTTGTAGACCTAAAATTCAAGACAGGATGGTTCTTTTTCTCCACAGACCCACTTAAGGAATATTTTTTTAAAAACCACATAGCAGATGCTTGAACATACTGTGTTCTTTTGTTAAGAATCTTTTTTTAAATGACATTTTGAAAGTGGGACGCACAGAAACCAGGAACTAGAAAAGTTTGTGTATTGTGCTCAGCTCAGCAAACAATTCTGCTCCATATCCTTCATTTGGTTCAAGGGGCAAAGCATGATGGGTTCTTTCTTTTACTAAATTAGAATAATTTTCAGTTATGCAAAGTTAAGACAGGTTATTAAAGCATAAACCCAAACCCCAAATATACAATCAGCAAATATAAATTATACCTTCCAAATCTCTGCTGCTCTAATTTTCTCAAATCTCTGATTTATACAATCGATTTGAAGCAATATATTTTTGTAATAATGAGCCAATTTAATTCCTGGTGAGATTAAAATACTCATTTCCCACTATCTGCCATATTTCAAGGCACTTTCTTTGCAGTTGTTTAAGCTGGGGTTATTCCATCATTACGTTGTCTGCTCTGATACTAAATCAGGGGGCATTTGGGGCCACAATGTGATAGCATGGCAGTTAGGTATCATAGAATCATAGAATAGTGGGGTTGGAAGGGGCCTACAAGACCATTGAGTCCAATCCCCTGCTCAGTGCAGGACTCCAGGTCAGAGCATCCCTGGCAGATGGCTGTCCAGCCTCGTCTTGAACACCTCCAGTATGGGAGAGCCCACCACCTCCCTAGGTAATTGGTTCCATTGTCGTATTGCTCTTACAGTCAGGAAGTTTTTCCTGATGTTCAGCCGGAATCTGGCTTCCTGTAACTTGAGCCCATTATTCCGTGTCCTGCACTCTGGGATGATCGAGAAGAGATCCTGGCCTTCTTCTCTGTGACAACCTTTCAAGTACTTGAAGAGTGCTATCATATCTCCCCTCAGTCTTCTCTTCTCAAGGCTAAACTTGCCCAGTTCTTTCAGTCTCTCTTCATAGGGCTTTGTTTCCAGTCCCCTGATCATCTTTGTTGCCCTCCTTTGAACCCTATCCAGTTTGTCTGCATCCTTCTTAAAGTGTGGTGCCCAGAACTGGACACAGTACTCCAGATGAGGCCTAACCAGTGCTGAGTAGAGGGGAACTAGTACTTCCCGGGATTTGGAAGCGATGCTTCTATGAATGCAGCCCAAAATAGCATTTGCTTTTTTTGCAGCCACATCACATTGTTGGCTCATATTCAGCTTGTGATCGACAACAATTCCAAGATCCTTCTCGCTTGTAGTGTGGCTAAGCCACGTATCCCCCATCTTGTAACTGTGCATTTGGTTTCTTTTTCCTAGGTGCAGAACTTGGCATTTATCCCTATTAAATGTCATTCTGTTGTTTTCTGCCCAGCGCTCCAGTCTATCCAGATCACTTTGAATTTTGTTTCGGTCTTCCAAAGCATTAGCTATCCCGGCCAATTTTGTGTCATCTGCAAATTTGATCAGCATTCCCTGCACCTCCTCCTCCAAGTCATTAATAAAAATGTTGAAGAGCACTGGGCCCGGGACTGAGCCCTGCGGTACCCTGCTCATTGAAGGTCCCATTGATAAGCACTCTTTGAGTCCGATTCTGTAGCCAACTGTGGATCCACCGGATCGTTGTTTCATCTAGCCCACTTTGAGCTAGTTTGCTCATCAGGATATCATGGGGCACTTTGTCAAAAACTTTGCTGAAGTCGAGGTATATGATGTCCACAGCATTCCCACAGTCCACAAGGGAGGTTACTTGATCAAAAAATGAGATCAGATTCGTCTGGCAGGATTTGTTCTTGACAAATCCATGTTGGCTTCGAGTAATCACTGCATCGTTTTAAAGGTGCTTACAGATGAAATGCTTTATCATCTGCTTCAGAATTTTCCAAGGGATTGATGTCAGACTGAGTGGTCTGTAGTTCCCAGGTTCCTCCTTTTTACCCTTTTTGAAGATAGGGACAACATTAGCCCCCCTCCAGTCATCTGGCACTTCCCCCGTCCTCCATGATTTCTCAAAGATAATAGACAGTGGTTCTGAGAGTTCTTCTGCCAGTTCCTTTATTACTCTAGGATGCAGTTCATCTGGCCCTGGAGATTTGAACTCATTAAAAGTAATTAGGTGTTCCTTGACCATAGCCTATCGATCTCAAACTGCAATCCTGCCCCTTCAACCTGTACTTTGCCTTTGCTGGGGTGGGGTGGAGATATAGACCCTCTTTGGGGAGAAGACTGAGCCAAAGTAGGAATTGACCACTTCTGCCTTTTCTTTGTTATCTGTTAGCTGTAGGTAGAGGCTGAATTTCCTAAAACCACACTTAACCATCTAATTGTCATTTTATCACTTGGTTTCTCAATTCATATATGCAGAACAGACCCTTGACATCCTATTTTAAGCGTATTGGAGACTACCTACCTAATGTGTAAGCTGGCCCAAGGCGATTTGCTGCCTGAGGCAAAGATGCTTCCTATTCCCTGTACAGAAACTGACAGGACTGGTAGTTGAATCTTACTTCAGCACTGGCAAAGGGACAGCATTCTCCTCTGAACCTGAGGGCAGCAGGGCAGCTTAGGGCACTGCAACTCCCATCGTACCTGGGAATGATAGGAATTGCAGTCTGACACATCTGGAGAGCACCAGATTGGGAAAGTCTGGGTTAGAATGTCAGACAAAGACTAGGGAGACCAGGTTCAAATTCCCACTCATCCATTACACTCACTGGGTGACCTTGGGTCAGCCATTGGCCAGCTTTGTTCTCCAATACCTTGCTGCTACTTCCTGCCCCTGAACATCTGCTGCCTCACTCTCCCTAATGGTACAGCTGCCCCTGTATGTGTGTAAAAAACACAACACAATACCAGACACAATTAGGAGGCCAACATTATATGTGTGTGACTTATACGGGACCTACATCCTTATGTGTGTGGCAGCTACATATCTTGAAAACTTGCATAATCCAGTTATAAGCTAAAAGCTGGTGCAGCTCATTACCTTGTGGCCTAATTAGACAATCACTTTTCTTGGAGAAGCAATTCCTAATCTAACAACCTTAGATTTATTTACACATTTCAATGTTGTCCTAAATAGGTAAATCAGAGATTGAAGTGAGTTGAGTCAACAATCCTGGTGATTTCAGGGGTGCTTAACTTGCCCCCCTCTCTCTTACATGTTATCACAGAAATAATTGTCTGGTGTTATTTCTAGTGGGAGTAAACCATATGTAAACACGATTGCTTGTGAATAATCTAAAGGGGTGCATACAGCAAAGGGGTGTGTTGGGAATACCATGGTATTCCATTATGAAGATTATGAGACCTTCACTAGTAGATAGCGCCTGTTTCTTTGAATGCTCCACAGCTCTGACAGAGTATGGAGTCACTGTGGCAGCCTTTTCACCAATCTTGTCTTCCCGCTTTCTGTGTGCGGAACAGGTCTCCTGCTTGCTACAGAGAGGTAGAAGATGAGGAAGAATGAAAGGACTGATAGAATAGCAGGGAAGGAGAACACTGGTGGTACATTCACTTGTTGTGGAACCTTAAAGAGACAGGTACCATCTGTCAGTGAACACTATCATTAATTCCTCTGAAGAACCTTGCACGTCCTGTCTCTGTGCTCCTTGATCACATCCAAAATAGTTATTTCACATTCCTCTCTATGCTGAGCTGCACCAGCAGCTAATTTTGGACAGTTTGCTCATCTCACCCTGATGTTAACATTTCATTTTGGACATGACAGAGAAATGCAGAAACAGGAAGTGTGAGTCACTTGCATTTCCTGTTCTCCCTCCCATATCTGTGATGTTTGAAGGTGCTGTTAATCCCAGCTGCACATTCACGTCTGCTTCTTGACTTGCCCTTCCCACCCTACCCCCATCAAATATAGAAGAGAGGGACAGAGGATAGTATTAGCAGAGTTTGTGAATACAGAGTCTGGCACCTAGTAACACCTAGATGGAAATAGAAAGCTGTGAACACAGTATTAAAATATGCTAACAAGCTGCAGGAACTAATGGGCTGAATTTTTACACTGCAGATGTTCATTCCGGCACTTGTGCTGAGAATGCAGTAACAAATGTGTGGGGCGGCTGTCGACATGATTGTATTCTTGGCATCACCAGTCTTTGAAGCACACTCTTTCTTTCTTTTTCATGTTTTTGCTACAGTTTGGAGGATATTCTTTTATGGAATAAAATATAGAATAAAATAAACTAAACACAAATCTGTGCTTTATCTTTGACTGTCAGTCAGTATTCATTTCATTTTTATGTAATTTTTATCTGATATTTTGTGTGTGTGTGTGTGTGTCTTTTGATTTCCTTTTCATGTGATGTGACTAGCTTGCTTGAGTAATCTGGAGGCTGTTGCTCTGCAGACACCTTTCTGTGATGAATCTGTGCTCTGCTTTTTCCAATGCTCTGGTTTTATGCAGTGCATTTATGGAACTCTCTGTGTGAGTGAGTGTACACAGTACAAACACACACACATTCAGTGTGAGTATGTGTGTGTGTTATTGTTTTAACAATCCACTATTTTGAACAATCCATCTCCATTCAGAACGAGGTGGGTCTTTCTGAACCATTTTAGAGAATCCGGGAGGGGGTGGGAATCTCAGACTTTTTCTGAGAGTCTCCAAAGCTGAGAAAGTTCCAGCCTGGGTGCTCTTCCACTGCTGCCATTCCTCTTGCCTGCCAGTTTCTCTCACTGCTCTCTTTCCAACACTTTGCTGGTCAATGAGTCAGGATAAAAATATATATATATATACTTTCCAATGTTCGTGTTGGCAGTGCAGACTTGGAGCATCCTCAGTAACCTTCATTTCAAACAGTAACTTCTGGAGAATGTTGAGCTTTTGCAAGCCCTCTCAGCTGCCATTATTCCTCCTGTCCCCCCTGCAACTTGTAACTCTGGGGAAGTGTATAACAGAGGGGAAGAGGAAAACTTTCAGCCATCACAAATGCAGCTGAAATTCAGAAGTGTGGTGGAGGGGTGAGCTTGGGTTGTAAAGCCTCAGGGAATTCTGAACCCCCCATTTCAATTTCTTCTCCATAACATTCTTGGTCCATCTGATAGCTAGGACTATTTATTTATTAACAGCTGCCACTACTAGAGCATTATTACCTAGATACCTAAAAAAATCAAGCACAGGCTGTGGGGATAAATGTTTTATGGCCCCACATCTTGTGTGGGCTTCTCTTAGCTCAAAAAGTGGAGAAGGTTTCTTTACACACACACCCCAGCATAAAATCTATCAATCTAGGCAGTGTTTTTCATGAGGAACAAGTGCAATCATAATACCTATTGACAGACATGCATTTAATAAAGCCTTTCAATAAGATAATTAACATATACATTGTACATATCACAAAAAGAAAACAAAATGATTGATTACATATGGTTTATTATATTGCTGATTAGAGATGTGTAAGGTTAGCAAGATAGTTAGAGTTTGTAGTTAATGTTACTAATCTTTTATTTAACGCCACCTTTCAAAATATTCATGGTGACATCAGCCACATTTTGTAAACCACCCAGAGAGCTTTGGTTATTGGGCTGTATAGAAATGTAATAAATAAATAAAATATATGAAACCCAGCGAAACCCATGAGACTCCTAGATAGACACCACGTCAAGTCAGGACAAATGGTGTCTCATGAGTGCTAGTCTGTCCTCTCATTTAAACATAAAACATCCCATCTGGATAAGGAGATCAGGCCTCCACGTCGCCAGTGCAATAGGCTACAGAGACTTCTGAATCATGAGTAACAATAGGCATTGGAGTACATAACCATACTTCCTCCAAGAAACGGTGATTACTAATTTCTTAATTGAGACCTCAGCATGGGAAGGAAAATATATTTGGGCTGCTGTCTTTCTCTGCAGGAACGTCTGGACCCTAGACAGCAAACCAATTAACTGGCTAGGAAATTGGGTAAGATGAGGAAGGAGAACAATAAGGTGTTACATTCAGATTGATTACAGGGTGGCGAGTCTTGCAGGTTGGCAAGCCTTCTTGTCTCCAAAATCAAATTTTGTGCTTTTAAAAGACATCAGTCAGATCAAGTAATAAGTACAATCAAGGTAGGGTCGAGTCCATTATACATGCATTCTATTTTTCAGAGCTGCTATTGCTGATATATTTTGAGAACTGTTCCATAATATCAGAGGAGTTGTGATAGCACAGCCCTAGCACAGTTCTGGTTGTTCATGGCAGGGCCAGGAGAGAGAATGCCCATGCTTCCAATAACGCAGCATGGATAGTTAGGTGCCTTCTTGCCACACGTTTTGCTTGATAATGTTGGGAAGCCAAGAACCACACTTCCTTTTATGAGGTTTTTGATTCTCTGGAGTCCCTTCCTTGGGAACCTTAATTCAGTCTGTAATACCTCACCTTAGATGCTGTATTTATAATAAGATGCCTGATATCCTGCTTTCTTTTTGGCCCAGTATAAGCGGTTGACAAACCAATACATGTAATCACTCAAATTTGAATAAAGCACAAAGCTCTCTGCTGAGTGAAGAGTTAATGTGCCACATTCAAAACAACCTCTTTCAGTCAGGTTTATTGGTGATGATTCCATGCCCAGGAAGGCAGCTAGTCCTCTCCCAAAATCATATCCAGATTTTCTCTGCACAAATAACAACTCCTCACCCATCTTTGAACAGTTTTAACAATCTTTTGTTTCCAGAGACTCCAGCATTCCTGACCAAATCTGCATTAATGGTAGTAAAATATTTGCCAGATGCTTCTTGGCATCATTTTACCTTTCCAGTCTTTTGTATTTTTCCCACTTTAGCCAAAGGGTGCCTGTGAATTGCCCAGGATGTTGTGTTGCTTTTGTTTGTCATCCCACATACCTTTTTATACTGAACACCTGTTGTTTGCACTGGGATATCTACAGTACTCTTGATCAGCCAACTGCCCTCTGACATTTACAGGAGATGATACTATTCAATATGTTCTCATGGAATACAAGAGTGCCAGACATTCTAATACTACGATTTCTATCCAACGTACTGTTTGCATACAATATTAACTGTCTGTTCGACTCCCACCCTGCCTTCCTTTTCTAAAAATTTGAACTACATGATGAATGGACATAGTTTCTGGGTGAGATCATAGCTTTATGGAACTCAGGTGTGCTTAAACAGCACACTCAATCCTTGCCAACCCCAAATCATATGGTACGTGTATAGCTATTCTGATTTTATTCCCCAGGTGAACACAGAGCAGACGCCGGGAATTATGTACACTCCACAAGGGGGCAGGAGCTCTGTTGGTAGCAAAACTCCTATGCCACGTTGCAACTGTTTGCCTGGGTACTGCTCTCTATAGTTCTGGCTAAATGGTATTCAGGGCATAGTTAGCCCATGGTTAATTCTAACTTGAATCAAAGGAGCCTGGATCGCACACATACTTTTTAGGAATACCTAGATTCCATAGTTACTGACAGTATTTCTCCTGGCTGTGTCTGTTAGATAGTACAAGGCAGCTTCCCATGTTCCTGAGTCAGACCCTTGGTCTATCAAGCCAAGTATTGTTGACACTGGCTGGCAGTGGGTTTCCAGGGTTTCAGGCAGGAGTATTTCTAGCCCGACTAGGAATTGAATCTGGGACTTTCTACCTGCAAAACATGTGCTCTACCCTTGAGCTATGGCCCTTCTGATCTTTCCAAGTAATGCTTTATGGTGAAAAGTGGATCAAAGAACAGCTCAAATTCCATCAAAGAAATTGATCGCCCATTTTTCAATTTAGTCAAGACATCAGAACAAACATCCATGAGAAAAAATGATTTTTTGAAATGGACCTAAATTTTACTTTTCATCAGTTACATCCTATCTCATTACTTGTTGTTGTTGTTCAGTCGTTCAGTCGTGTCCGACACTTCGTGACCCCATGGACCATAGCACGCCAGGCCTTCCTGTCATGCGCTCTCTCCCGGAGTGTGCTCAAGTTCATATTCATTGCATCAGTGATGCTATCTAGCCATCTCAACCTCTGTCGTCCCCTTCTCCTTTGCCTTCAGTCTTTCCCAGCATCAGGGTCTTTTCCAGAGAGTTTTCTCTTTGCATTAGGTGGCCAAAATATTTGAGCTTCAGCTTCAGTATCTGTCCTTCCAATGAGCACTCAGGGTTGATTTCCTTTAGGATGGACTGATTGGACCTCCTTGCAGTCCAGGGGACTTGTAAGAGTCTTCTCCAGCACCACAGTTCGAAAGCATCAATTCTTCAGCGCTCAGCTTTCCTTATAGTCCAGCTCTCACAGCCATACATTACTATGGGGAAAACCATAGCTTTGATTAGACGGACCTTTTTTCGGCAAGGTGACGTCTCTGCTTCTTACTATGCTGTCTAGGTTTGCCATAGCTTTCCTCCCAAGGAGCAAGCGTCTTTTAATTTCATGGCTACAGTCACCGTCTGCGGTGATCTTGGAGCCCAAGAAAATAAAATCTGTCACTGCTTCCATTTCTTCCCCTTCTATACGCCAGGAAGTGATGGGGCCAGATGCCATGATCTTCGTTTTTTGAATGTTGAGTTTCAAACCAGCTTTGGCACTCTCCTCTTTCACCCTCAACAAGAGGCTCTTGAGATCCTCTTCGCTTTTTGCCATTAGGGTGGTATCATCTGCATATCGGAGGTTGTTGATCATTCTCCCAGCAATCTTAATTCCTACCTGTGATTCATCCAACCCGGCATTTCTCATGATGTACTCTGCATATAAGTTAAATAAGCAGGGTGACAATATGCAGCCTTGTCGTACTCCTTTCCCAATTTTGAACCAATCGGTTGTTCCATGTCTGGTTCATACTGTTGCTTCTTGACCCTCGTACAGGTTTCTCAGGAGACAGGTAAGGTGGTCTGGTACTCCCATCACTTTAAGAATTTGCCACAGTTGGTTGTGATCCACACAATCAAAGGCTTTAGCGTAGTCAATGAAGCAGAAATAGACGTTTTTCTGGAATTCTCTTGCTTTCTCCATGATCCAGCGAACGTTGGCGATTTGATCTCTAGTTCCTCTGCCTCTTCGAAACCCAGCTTGTACTTCCGGTAGTTCTTGGTTCACATACTGCTGAAGCCTAGCTTGTAGGATTCTGAGCATCACCTTGCTGGCATGTGAAATGAGTAGCATTTATAGATCATTATAGTTGTCAGCATTTCATTCTTTTTCTCGAGGTCATTTCGCAAACCTGTGACCTGAAGTCCACTGCCTTAAGACTGATTTTGAGTGTGCATTAATCCTTGGAGGCAAATCTTATCAATGAGATTTGATTTTTGAGTAAACATATTTAGGGTTGTGCTGGAAGTTCATGAAATTTGAATTTTAATGCCCCTAAGAGCATGAAACTGGATTTTCACCATACAGAAGATGGAAATTTCCCAAAACATTTGTGGAACTTACAATTGGAACAATATCTGTTAGACAGCTGTGATCCCTGCAGAACTTTAAAACTTTAGAAGGGTACTTTTATTGTATTAGTGCTGTCCATGGATTTAATTGAAGTTTTGAGCCAGGGAATAGGAAGCAGAATTTGGCTACTGCACCACTTCTAGGCAAATTCAGAAATGTAAGAGAAAAGAGGTAGGCAAGCACATGGAGTTCTGAGGAAGAACACTGTCTCCTGTACAGGGTATATGTATTTAGAGGAGGAAGTGAAACACTGATCTTGTCTTTTTGCTAGGATGTTTAGTGGGGCATCTCAAAGTCCAGAGCCTAGTACACATACCTTTTTTTGTTATATATTTTTTAAAAATAGCTATTTGTGCCTGTGAAGAAATGTCCTGTATAACTGTTGTTGTTATGTAATGTTTACTTTGTGTGGCCTTCGTGATGCAATCATGTTTCTGAGTAGGCCTGAGGCTTTGTCAAAGGCCTGTGTAGTAGTTGCTTAGTGATATTCTGAAGTGGGAGAGAGAGACAGTTGCTTTGAATATTGTTAGATGGGGCCTGGATTAAATTCAATTCTGGTTGGCTGGGGATTCTAGCTAGGTGGAAAAGAATGGTTGGGAAATGATAGTTAAGGTACAAGAGTTGAGGATTAGTCAGTCTGTGGGCAGAAGGTCTGCTGGTCGGTGTGCGTGGTGTTATAGAAGGACTAAGAGAAAGCTGAGGAGAAAGTGAATAGCTAAGGCCTGAATATTAAGCTATTCCTTCTCTGTGGGATAAACTTATGTGGCTGGTGAAGATCAGGAGTAGGGATCAAGTGGCGTGTTATGCCTGGAGGCTGCCCTAAGATCTTGCCAGAAGAAGGTTAAACAAGCAGGCAGTAAAACTCCAGATAAATTGTCCAAGCAGCCAGAAATGCAGCAGGATGAGCTTTGGTGTCAGAGGAAGATTGTATCCAAGAGCTGGACCTGGTTGTAAGTGTATTTGGCTAGGGTGGAGGTTAAGGGAATTTGGCCTGAGGTAAAAGAGGTCATTAAGAGGCTTGTAGCAGCAACAGTATCTCTTGGGTCCTTAAGAATTGTCACTAAGCAGTCTTTTGAAAACCCCAAAGTAAATATTAATAATCCTTTATGTACAAAATATCCCTTTAATAAATTACTTGTTTAATAGTTCATCTTGTCTCTAATATTCTCACACCTAAGTCTCTTATATCATGCTACTAGGAGGTTTTAAGGTAGTCTAAGGGAATTGGTGGCAGTGGAAAAGGGTCAGCTTGGGGAACCCTGAGTTATAGTGGCAGAGAGGTTCTTAGGCCCTGAATATAAGCATTTGCTATAAATAAGAAACCCCATAGGTGAATTTTCCCAGTGAAGGAGCAGTTTTCCCATAGGTAGTGGCAGTGGAGGGGAGAGGAAATTGCCCAAAGTGCCATTATCCACATTTTACACAGATGGAACAGACAAATAGAGAATCTGTGTGATGTGCATAAGATCATACTGTGTCATCTAAAAAGTTCCAAACTGTATGAAGATCTAATTGAACATATTTTTCTTCTTGCTGTTGTTTCTGCTATATCCATGTAGATGATTACTTGCTGGTAGTAGAACCGGCAGTATCTAGGAGGGAACAAGGAAGAGCTTGGCTGGCACTAGTAACCAGCAGAAAGGCAAAAGACTGGATATAGGGAGCTGTCCAGCTAGAGACACAGAGCTGTCCACTTCCAGACTGAGGAACCAGTTCTCAGAAATATGTTTACATGGAGCTAGATAACCAGGATATTGTACCAGCAACAGTCAGGTGTAGACTGAGCTCATTTATACTGGATTATTATGATCTTCCTCACCACAATTTTTCTTGGAGCTTCCTGTGGGCCTACTTCTGTGGATATTTAGACCTCACTTTGCTAGAGTCATGCTTTCTGGGAAACTTCTGAGAAGCCAGGAGTGGTTGCCTTGACCTGAGCTTTCTGCCTTCTCAATTCTTAATTTGGAGAGACATGTGTGAAAGTCTGGCTCTCGGTGCTGGTGGAAATGGGTTCTTGATTAGGACTTCTTTTCTGCATTTGCGGGTCCTGGTATCTTGCTACCCTCATTTGAGAATAAACTGGTGACATTGTCCTGTGATGGAATTCATGACACTGACGGACATACCAAATTCCTTAGGCAATTGTTTGTTGAGATTCCACCTGCCAGCAGTTAATACCTTCTACGTCTTTAGTAGTTTCCACAGTATTATATGAGTGTGTTACTTTACTCCTAGGTTAAAGCTCTCCCCTCCCCTTGTGCTTTTGCACTCTTTCCAAGTGAGAGAAGGGCTTATATCTTGAGCCTTCTTAGTCTCTGACTTTCTGGGGCTCTTGGCTTCCCTTCGTTTTGTGTGGCTGCTAACTGCTGTCCAGCTGTCTTCATCTCCTCTTCTCCGGTGTAGCCACCAGAGTGTGTTTAAATGACCTTTTATTCACCCATGCACATTTCCTGTCCCTGCCTCCTTTCTGTTCTAGCTGCAGTTGTGGTTTCTCAGGTGTGGAGGAGATGGGCTCAGGGAGGGGTTACTCTCTGCGGCAGCTTGGAGGCACAGGGGCAGCTAGCATGGGGAGTAGTTCTGGCAGTACCCCATTACGCTGCCTTTCTAACATTCATCATTCTCTAGTCTACTGATGACAAGCAGATTTCTAGGTAGACATACTAATATGTCTGTTTAATGATATTCTGGCACCTGGACCTCCAAGTGTTGTTTAAAAATAATCTGTGTGTTTTGGAAATAAAGTGAGCATGGCTGTGTCCATTCTTGGAAGCTAAATTTCAGATTTGTTCCTGATAGAAAGGCAGTGATTTTCAGCAGTGATTTTCTCTGACTGCAAAGCAAGTACTTCTATTGTTATTTGGAAAAGAGGGAGGAAAGGGATTGGTTAGATCAGGACCTCTCTCTGTTCATTTAAATCAGTTCCAAAATCACAGTGACCTGTGGCAGAATTTTATTCATTGCTTGTCATCTTTGGATGTCTTTCAAATCAATCCACTTCATGCTGCATGAAGAAATTATTCTGTAAAGTCCATTGAAACCTGGAAATTGCATAGCTTTGGGCCCTTTTACTTTCATTCAGGTTCTTGACAAGGGGAATAGCCAGCAAGCAAGGAGGATAGGCTTAGGTTTCAGATAAATGATTTGAGGTTAGTGAAAATGTTCCAGCAATAACAGTGTGGCTTTAGCTTTCCATTGCATAACACATTAGAATATGAACAAAGAAATTATTCAGTGTTGAGAATGCTCAGTCTCTAACCTATAACATGTACTGGGAAACCAAATATGAGGATATGGCTTTTGCAGAAATTTAATGAAAAGATCACCTGGCATTTCCCTACAGCTACTTCTTAGAGTTTCCCAGTCTTGCTATTGAAGAGTGATTGAAGGAGTTGTCTCTGGATAAAGGAGATGTAAAGAGCCCTCAATAAAATGAAAAGCCAGAGAAATGACCAAACTTCCCTGGGTTGAGGGCTTTTACCCTGGCGTAGCCTGGTCATCTGTATCATCCTGCCATGTGATCAAGACAATCTCAGATTATTATGTGTGGTATAATATGTGGTAAAGTGGTCTTGTATCGACCTGGTGTTAATTTGCCTTAACAAGATTTTCCTTGAAAGAGATGAATGTGGTAAAATACTAGAGAAGACAGCTTGATCTCTCAAAATGAAACCAAACCCTGGGGTGTACAATACATACCTTTATGTTCAATGTTTGGCAGGTTTTAAAGAGCCAATTCTATTAAATGTGCTTAGCTTTAACTTATTGAATTTCTCTAGAATATATATTATGCACATGCACACGCGCACACACACGTGCATACACACTATGTATTTTTGGCAATGTAGGATGCAGTAATGTGTAGGGGAATTTATTGCTGTTTGTTTCTGGGCAAAATTACTCTAATCTGAGAGGCAAAGACACTCTGTGTTCTGTCTAAAATGAACTTTCCGGGACAGGATGTTGATGTGCTGTCTTTTCTGAGAAGCTTGGTACATTGCTTGGAACTACAGCAGCATTTTCAGGATCTGTACTTCTGCGCAGATATTGTATATTAATTAAGCTGCTCAATCAAAAGAGGAGAGAGAGGCATTTAAAATGCCCAGAAAACAAAATTCCTTCAGGGCAAAGAGCATCACAAATGCTAGCTTAATAGAGTCATTGCTCAAAACCTCTCAAGTAAACATGTTCCAAACAAGCTTCTACATTTTCAGTCCCAGGAATTGTGACTCTGAAAGCAGTGCTGAATTCCTCCTCCTCTTCCAAACTGTGCGTTTGGGGACATTTTATTGAATACGTGTGGGACTGAATTTGATCAGACATTTCTAGCTGTAGTCTATGGTATGGAGTGTGCCATGCTGTAAAATGGCTGGCAAGAAGGCAAATAGAGAAAGGAAGCCAGCTGCTCAAAGGCAGATTTTAGGTATACAAGTGAGTGAGCGTAGCTGCCAGTGTTGGAATGCAGGCACTGGAGATCAGTAAGACGTGCAAAGGTAGAGGGATGAGAATTTCAGCAGTGAACAAATCTCAGCAGGTATAGGAGTGGAGTTGCCATAGGCTTTTTCTTGTGCCTCTGGAATTGTGTCCCATTTGTGTTTGCCAAAATACCTGCCATAATGAAACACCTCTGGGATATGGGACACCTCAGGGGAAAGAATCTTCAAAGGGCCAGGAAGGGAGCAGTCACAGCTCAATTAAGATGTCAACCCAGTGTGCGGCCACGGTAAAAATGGAAAATTCCATGTTAGGCATAATTAGAAAAGGAATTGAGAATAAAACTGCCAATATCATACTGTCCTTTTACAAATCTATGGTACAACCACACTTTTCGGTATCATACTTGCAAGGCCCAAGAAAAATCCTTACACTTATACAAATCTATGATATGACCACACTTGGAATGCGGTGTACAGTTCTGGCCACCACACCTAAAAAAAGATATTGTAGAGCTGGAAAAGGTGCAGAAAAGGGCAATGTAAATGATCAAGAGGCTGGAGCATCTCCCCTATGAGAGAAGTTTACAACAGCTGGGATTGTTTAGCTTGGAAAAAAGGAGGGTAAGGGGAGATATACTAGAGGTCTACAAAAGTATGCATGGTGTGGAGAATGTGGATAGGGAGACATTTTTCTCCCTCTCTCAAAATACTAGAACCCGGAGTCATCCTATGAAGTTGAATGGTGGGAGATTCAGGACAGATAAAAGGAAGTACTTCTTCACACAGCGCATAGTTAAACTATAGAATTCGCTACCACAGGATGTAGTGATGGCCACCAATTCGGATGGCTTTAAAAGGGGGTTGGACCAATTCCTGGAGGAAAAGGCTATCAGTGGTTACTATGTGCTACCTCCATTACTAGAGGCAGTGAGCCTATGTACACCAGTTGCTGGGGAACATGGGTGGGAGGGTGCTGTTGCACTGATGCCCTGCTTGTGGGTTCCTGGTCAACAGCTGGTTGGCCACTGTGTGAACAGAATGCTGGATCATTCCAAGCGTCCATCTAGTCCAATTTAATAGACTAGATGGACCCTTGGTATGATCCAGCATGGTTCTTCTTATGTTCTTATGGAAGCTGAGGCAACCAACAGGGCTATTTAGAGGAAACCAGAGGTCAAGTACATGAATCTCATGACAATCAAGCTCATGTGGTCCAGTTGAATTTGTTGCTCAAGGCCATCTGTTCATGCGCAGCCACTGCCAACCTCAGGTTTGAAGGTTTTTTAAATTCTCTGTGGCAAATGTGAATTGACTATGACTATGACTACATTTGAAATAGTTTGCAGTGGCATGCAAAAGGCTGAACTTTGGGTGGGTGGCAATGGCTGTACACACAGTTTCTTCCTCTCATTCCTGTTTCCTTAACTTGAACATGAATGGATCAAGATTCTCCCAGTTCCAGTAGGAAAAGGGGGCAGAGCAATTTTGTTTTATTGTAGAGAATGAGAAGCAAACTAGAAGGACCATTAGTTATTTCCCTAACAAACCCTTTCCCCACATTTTTCCTTTCCAGTTCTTTTAAGAGAGTAAAAGTGGGGAATGTAGTCAGAGAGCCAGTGTAGTGTAGTGGTGAGAGTGACGGACTGGGAGCCGGGAGATCCGGGTTCTAGTCCCCACTCGGCCATGGAAGCTCACTGGGTGACTTTGGGCCAGTCACAGACTCTCAGCCCAACCTACCTCACAGGGTTGTTGTTGTGAGGATACAACGGTGAGGAGGAGGATAATGTAAGCCGCCTTGAGTTCCTTGCGAGAGGGAGAAAGGCGGGGTATAAATGCAATAAATAAATAAATAAATAAATCATAGAATCATAGAATCATAGAATAGTAGGGTTGGAAGGGGCCTACAAGGCCATCGAGTCCAACCCCCTGCTCAATGCAGGAATCCAAGTCAGAGCATCCCTGACAAATGGCTGTCCAGCCTCGTCTTAAAGGCCTCCAGTGTGGGAGAGCCCACCACCTCCCCAGGTAATTGGTTCCATTGCCGTATTGCTCTGACACTCAGGAAGTTTTTCCTGATGTTCAGCCGGAATCTGGCTTCCTGTAACTTGAGCCCATTATTCCGTGTCCTGCACTCTGGGATGATCAAGAAGAGATCCTGGCCTTCTTCTCTGTGACAACCTTTCAAGTACTTGAAGAGTGCTATCATATCTCCCCTCAGTCTTCTCTTCTCAAGGCTAAACATGCCCAGTTCTTTCAGTCTCTCTTCATAGGGCTTTGTTTCCAGTCCCCTGATCATCTTTGTTGCCCTCCTTTGAACCCTCTCCAGCTTGTCTGCATCCTTCTTAAAGTGTGGTGCCCAGAACTGGACACAGTACTCCAGATGAGGCCTAACCAGTGCTGAGTAGAGGGGAACTAGTACTTCCCGGGATTTGGAAGCGATGCTTCTATTAATGCAGCCCAAAATAGCATTTGCCTTTTTTGCAGCCACATCACATTGTTGGCTCATATTCAGCTTGTGATCGACGACAATTCCAAGATCCTTCTTGCTCGTAGTGTGGTTGAGCCACGTATCCCCCATCTTGTAACTGTGCATTTGGTTTCTTTTTCCTAGGTGCAGAACTTGGCATTTGTCCCTATTAAATGCCATTCTGTTGTTTTCTGCCCAGCGCTCCAGTCTATCCAGATCACTTTGAATTTTGTTTCTGTCTTCCAAAGTATTAGCTATCCCTCCCAATTTTGTGTCATCTGCAAATTTGATCAGCATTCCCTGCACCTCCTCCTCCAAGTCATTAATAAAAATGTTGAAGAGCACTGGGCCCAGGACTGAGCCCTGCGGTACCCCACTCGTTACCTCTCCCCAGCTTGAGAAGGTCCCATTGATAAGCACACTTTGAGTCCGATTCTGTAGCCAACTGTGGATCCACATGATCGTTGTTTCATCTAGCCCACTTCGAGCAAGTTTGCTCATCAGGATATCATGGGGCACTTTGTCGAAAGCTTTGCTGAAGTCAAGGTATATGATGTCTACAGCATTCCCACGGTCTACAAGGGAGGTGACTTGATCAAAAAATGAGATCAGATTTGTCTGGCAGGACTTGTTTTTGACAAATCCATGTTGGCTTCGAGTAATCACAGCATTGTTGTCAAGGTGCTTCCAGATGGATTGCTTTATGATCTGCTCCAGAATTTTCCCAGGGATTGATGTCAGACTGACTGGTCTGTAGTTCCCAGGTTCCTCCTTTTTACCCTTTTTGAAGATAGGGACAACGTTAGCCCTCCTCCAGTCATCTGGCACTTCCCCGGTCCTCCATGATTTCTCAAAGAGAATAGACAGCGGTTCTGAGAGTTCTTCTGCCAGTTCCTTTATTACTCTAGGATGCAGTTCATCTGGCCCTGGAGATTTGAACTCATTCAAAGTAATGAGGTGTTCCTTGACCATATGCCTGTCGATCTCAAGCTGCAATCCTGCCCCTTCAGCCTGTACTTCGCCTTTGCCAGGGGGGTCATAGACCCTCTTTTGGGAGAAGACTGAGCCAAAGTAGGAATTGAGCACCTCTGCCTTTTCTTTGTCATCTGTTATCATTTTGCCATCCTTATTTAATAGCTGAACAACCATTTCTTTCCTCTGCCTTTTACTATGCACGTAGCTGAAGAAAGCCTTTTTGTTGTTTTTAGCATCCCTCGCTAACCTCACCTCGTTCTCCGCTTTAGCCTTCCTGACGCCATCCCTGCAATTCTGTGCTACCTGCCTGTACTCTTCCTTTGTTACTTGGCCTTCTTTCCACTTCCTATATGTGTCCTTTTTTGTTTTCAGGTCATCCCTAAGCTTTTTGTGAAGCCACATTGGCTTCTTCTGTTGTCTTCCACCTTTTCTTCTTGTTGGAATTGTTTGTGATTGTGCCTTGAGAATTTCCTTTTTTAAAAGTTCCCACCCATCTTGGACTCCTTTTCTCGCTAGCATTGTTTGCCATGGGACCTTACTGATCATTGTTCTGAGTTTATTAAAATCAGCTTTCCTAAAATCCAGGGTACGCGTTTGAGTACACTCGGCTTTTGCTTCCCTTAGAACCAAGAACTCAAGTACAACATGGTCGCTTTCCCCCAGAGTTCCTGTAACTGCTACTTTATCCACTAAGTCATCTCTGTTGGTTAGGATCAAGTCAAGGATAGCCGATCCTCTAGTTCCTTCCTCTACTTTCTGTAGGAGGAAGTTATCCGCCACACAAGTCAGGAATTTCCTGGAGGGGCCATGTTTTGCAGAATTTGTCTCCCAACAAATATCGGGGAAATTGAAGTCCCCCATTACTACTACATCATGCTTCCTTAAAACATTGGCTATTTGCTTTTCAAAAGTTTCATCCTTGGCTTCTCCTTGATTGGGTGGCCGGTAGTAGACTCCGACCACCAGGTTCCTTTTATTCTTTGCTCCATTTATTTCAACCCAGATGCTCTCAATGGGGCTACCAAGCTCCTCCTCCTGTATTTCTGTGCAGAGATATGTATTTTTCACATACAGTGCAACCCCGCCTCCCTTTCTGTTCCTCCTGTTCTTTTTGAACAAGTTATATCCTTCAACTGCTGTATTCCAGTCATGAGAGTCATCCCACCAAGTCTCAGTTATACCTATCAAGTCATAATTTCCCTCCTGTATTAAGAGTTCAAGTTCGTTCTGTTTGTTTCCCATACTCTGGGCATTAGTATATAGACATCGAAGACCATGTGCTTCATAGTCTGGCTTTCTTCCTACATGTGTCTGAAGACTATTATTGGGCGCTATCAGCGCTGTTCTCTCCATTGCAGTGCATGCGCCTACGTCCATTGTTACCCCCAACATTACATCTCCCTTCCCCGTAGGATTCAGTTTAAAGCCCTCCTGATGAAGTTCTTCATGCTGTGGCCAAACACATTCTTCCCAGCCTTTGTGAGGTGCAACCCATCCCTAGCCAACAGCCCATCTTCCAGGAAGTATAGCCCGTGGTCCCAGAATCCAAATCTCTCTCGTCGGCACCACCTTCGTAGCCAGTCATTCACCCGGAGTATTTTTCGTTCCCTTTCTATCCCTCTTCTAACTACTGGAAGGATGGATGAGAAAACTATCTGGGCCCCAAAGTTCTTGAGTTTCCTTCCCAAAGCTTCAAAGTCTGACGTGATCTCTTCGTAGCTCCGCTTGGCGGTATCATTTGTTCCCACATGGATGAGAAGAAAGGGATACCTGTCAGTGGGCTTTATGAGTGCAGGCAACCTTTCAGTCACGTCTCTAATCTGTCCTCCTGGGAGACAACATACCTGGCGAGTCCACGGGTCTTCACGACATACTTGGGTCTCGATCCCACGCAGCAAGGAGTCTCCCACTACTACCACTCTTCTCTTCTTCTTCTTGTAGGCCTGGTTTCATCGCCTCTGTTTGACTGACCTTTAGCCTCTTGCTCACTCTCATGCAGGTTCCCCTGTGATTCTTCCTCTGCAGGCTGTCCTCCAGTCTCATCTGCAAGTACCTGGAATCGGTTCCACAGCTCCACCGCTTCCACTGGTGCAGAGTGGTGTCTAGTTCTTCTTCTCCTAACTGTCACCGTTTTCCAAGGAGTATCCTCTACTCCATTTTTCTTCTCCTCAGCATTTCCCACTTCTGCCTCATCTTGCTGTTGCTCTTCAAGCTTCTGGTCTGCCCTTTGCTGCTGTAGTTCCCCCATTCTGTCCAAGAACTCTTCGTGTTCTCTTATTCCCCGGAGGGTTGACAGTCGCCGCTCCAGTCCACTTACTTTTTCCTCCAGCAGCGTGATCAACTTGCACTTGTTGCAGGTGTAGGCCATGTTGTTCTCAGGCAAGAAAACAAACATGGCACACACCTTGCAGGTCACCACCACTGGGGAGTCTTGTCCTTCCATAGCCCCGTTTCCCTTTTTGTGTCTAGCTTTGTGATTGTTCTAGACTAGCCTGTGCCTGCTCCTCTACTCAGTAGAGATTAAAAGCAGAGTCCCACTGGTGTGGAAGTGTGTGTTACAAGACAAATAAATGGGAAAAAGTTAGTTAAAAAAAAAATGTTAGGGGCCTCCCCCTTGACCTCCCCTGCTGAACTCCCCTGGCCAACTCCTGTTTGCTCCCCCCGTTCGCTCGCTCTGTTCGCTCGCTCTCTGGGAGCTTGCCTGCTTCTGTAGTCCCTGGACCAGCTGGAGCAGCTTGCTCTGCTCTGCTCTGCTCAGCTGGGAGGCGGGAAACAGACTGAAGCTTCCCGCCCAGTCAGCTGCTGGGAGTGCTCAGGCCACACCCCTCCAATTCAGTTGGAGCTCTCAGAAGCTCCTGGTGAGCTCACAGCCAGTCAGAAGGATAAAGGGCAGCGCCCTGGGCTTCCTGCAACCCACTTACCTCTTAGCCTCTGTCTCCTTTGTCTCCTTTGTCTCTTCAACCACTGCAACTCCCCTGGCCAACTCCTGTTTGCTCCCCCTGTTCGCTCGCTCTGTTCGCTCGCTCTCTGGGAGCTTGCCTGCTTCTGTAGTCCCTGAACCAGCTGGAGCAGCTTGCTCTGCTCTGCTCTGCTCAGCTGGGAGGCGGGAAACAGACTGAAGCTTCCCGCCCAGTCCATGGAACTGGAAATGGGAGGGATCTTTTCTTTATTGTCAGTCACAGCACTTTTAATGGCTTATTTTAGGGGCAATTATTAACGTGCATTTTTGAAATGGTAAAGACCTTGTGCAGTAATGTGGGGAGCTGTTTGAAATTGTCCCTGTGTCAGTGTTGTTCAACTTGAGTTGATGGCAAGTCTTTCAGTTGTCATGCAGGGGCAGTTTGAGGCAGGTACTACACCTCACATGAAAGAGAAGTAGTTGCTTGTGAGGACTTCATCATCTAAGAAATGTACATATGAACTGGCCTTCTGATAAGCCAGTATAAGTTATTCATAATTCACAAGTGATAGGGGAGTTCACCCTCTATGCTGGGAGCAGAATATCTTGCAAATGACTCAAATATTTTTGTAAGAATTTTTTATGCACACAGTGCTATTGAAGGGGGGGGGACCTTGAAAGTACGCCAACAGTTAATTCTGCAGTCATGAAGGACTTTTTAAGTAAGCGTGTTGGCTCTGTTTGAATATCCTGCACCTGGTCATGAAACAATAGACAATACTACTGGAACTGTATATTGAAGTGTGTTATAAATAACTCACTTGTGAGCCAGATTCTGAGGATTAATGTGTTCTTCCTATTAAAATTTCCCTCACATTAGAAAGTTTCCTGACCAGAAAGGTTTGAGAGACGAAATGGTATTTTATTATGAGTTGGTTAGGTCTACCATTTCTTTTCAAACCAAACTACAAAAATAGGATAACCATTCATTCAAAACACTTCCATGTACATACATGCCAATTTTAAGACTTCCATTTTCTAGCACTGAAACGGAGGCAAAATATACAGCATAGCTGATGAAAATGGCTGGTGATACATTTAAAAAACCAAACAAGCAGGAGAAGTGTGTGTGTGTGTGTGTGTGTGTGTGAGAGAGAGAGAGAGAGAGAGAGAGAAATGCCAACAGAGTATATATGTATTAGACACAGTGGATTTACATCCATTTTTTCTCTTGATGCCCCCATGTAGTTTGATCTTGCTCCCTGATCTTAATTGATATTGACACATGTTTCTTTTTTCAAAATGTATTTGTGTAATTCACTGTTGGTACTTCCAAGAATGGTTTATCTATTGAAGACTGCAGCTAGAACTTCTGTGAGCCAGTTCTTGTGAGTTTCGTTGTAGATGGGTATAACTGTTGTTGTTGTTCAGTCGTTCAGTTGTGTCCGACTCTTCGTGACCCCATGGACCATAGCACGCCAGGCCTTCCTGTCCTGTGCTCTCTCCCGGAGCGTGCTCAAGTTCATATTCATTGCATCGGTGATGCTATGTAGCCATCTCATCCTCTGCCGTCCCCTTCTCCTTTTGCCTTCAGTCTTTCCCAGCATCAGGGTCTTTTCCAGGGAGTTTTCTCTTCGCATTAGGTGGCCAAAATATTGGAGCTTCAGCTTCATTATCTGTCCTTCCAATGAGCACTCAGGGTTGATTTCCTTTAGGATGGACTGATTTGACCTCCTTGCAGTCCAGGGGACTCGTAAGAGTCTTCTCCAGCACCACAGTTCGAAAGCATCAATTCTTCGGCGCTCAGCCTTCCTTATAGTCCAGCTCTCACAGCCATACATTACTACTGGGAAAACCATAGCTTTGATTAGACGGACCTTTGTCGGCAAGGTGATGTCTCTGCTTCTTACTATGCTGTCTAGGTTGGCCATAGCTTTCCTCCCAAGGAGCAAGCGTCTTTTAATTTCATGGCTACAGTCACTGTCTGCGGTGATCTTGGAGCCCAAGAAAGTAAAATCTGTCACTGCTTCCATTTCTTCCCCTTCTATATGCCAGGAAGTGATGGGGCCAGATGCCATGATCTTCGTTTTTTTAATGTTGAGTTTCAAACCAGCTTTTGCACTCTCCTCTTTCACCCTCAACAAGAGGCTCTTGAGATCCTCTTTGCTTTCTGCCATTAGGGTGGTATCGTCTGCATATCTGAGGTTGTTGATAGTTCTCCCAGCAATCTTAATTCCGACCTCTGATTCATCCAACCCGGCATTTCTCATGATGTACTCTGCATATAAGTTAAATAAGCAGGGTGACAATATGCAGCCTTGTCGTACTCCTTTCCCAATTTTGAACCAATCGGTTGTTCCATGTCTGGTTCTGACTGTTGCTTCTTGACCCTCGTACAGGTTTCTCAGGAGACAGGTAAGGTGGTCTGGTACTCCCATCACTTTAAGAATTTGCCACAGTTTGTTGTGATCCACACAATCAAAGGCTTTAGCGTAGTCAATGAAGCTGAAATAGACGTTTTTCTGGAATTCTCTTGCTTTCTCCATGATCCAGCAAACGTTGGCGATTTGATCTCTAGTTCCTCTGCCTCTTCGAAACCCAGCTTGTACTTCCGGTAGTTCTCGGTTCGCATACTGCTGAAGCCTAGCTTGTAGGATTTTGAGCATCACCTTGCTGGCATATGAAATGAGCGCAATGGTGCAGTAGTTTGAACACTCTTTGGCGTTGCCCTTCTTTGGAATTGGAATGTAAACTGACCTTTTCCAGTCTTGTGGCCACTGTTGAGTGTTCCAGATTTGTTGGCATATTGAATGCAGCACTTTAACAGCATCATCTTTTAGGATTTTAAATAGCTCGGCTGGAATACTGTCATCTCCGCTAGCTTTGTTGTTACTAATGCTTCCTAAGGCCCACTTGACTTCACTCTCGAGGATGTCCGGCTCAAGTTCAGTGAGCGTACTATCATGGCTATTAGGGACATTCAGATCTTTCCTGTATAGTTCTTCTGTGTATTCTTGCCACCTCTTCTTAATCTCATCTGCTTCTGTTATGTCCCTGCCTTCTTTGTCCTTTATCATGCCCGTCTTTGCACAAAACGTTCCCTTGAGATCTCCAATTTTCTTGAAGAGATCTCTAGTCTTTCCCATTCTGTTGTTTTCCTCGATTTCTTTGCATTGTTCATTTAAGAAGGCCTTCTTGTCTCTCCTTGCTATTCTCTGGAACTCTGCATTCAGTTGGGTATATCTTCCCCTTTCTCCCTTGCTTTTCGCTTCCCTTCTTTCCTCAGCTACTTGTAAAGCCTCATCAGACAGCCACTTGGCTTTCTTGCATTTCTTTTTCTTTGGGATGGATTTCGTTGCTGCCTCCTGAACAATGTTACGGACCTCCGTCCATAGTTCCTCAGGCACTCTGTCTATCAGGTCTAATCCCTGAAATCTATTCCTCACCTCCACTGTATATTCATCAGGGATATGATTTAGGTCATACCTGTGGTTTTCCCGACGTTCTTCAATTTAAGCCGAAATTTTGCAAGAAGCAGCTCATGATCTGAGCCACAGTCAGCTCCAGGTCTTGTTTTTACTGACTGTATGGAGCTTCTCCATCTTTGGCTGCAAAGGACATAATCAATCTGATTTCGATATTGACCATCTGGTGACGTCCATGTGTAGAGTCGTCTCTTGTGCTGTTGGAAAAGAGTGTTTGCTATGATCAGCGTGTTCTCTTGGCAAAACTCTATTAGCTTTTGTCCTGCTTCATTTTGTACACCAAGGCCATGCCTGCCTGTTATCCCAGTGATTTCTTGACTTCCTATTTTAGCATTCCAATCCCCTATGATGAAGAGGACATCTTTTTTTGGTGTTAGTTCTAGAAGGTGTTGTAGGTCTTCATAGAACCGATCAACCTCAGCTTCTTCGGCCTCAGTGGTTGGGGCATAGACTTGAATTACTGTGATGTTGAATGGTTTGCCTTGGATTCGTACTGAGATCATTCTATCATTTTTAAGATTGTACCCCAGTACTGCTTTTCCCACCCTTTTGTTGACTATGAGTGCTACTCCATTTCTTCTAAGGGATTCTTGCCCACAATAGTAGATATGATGGTCACCTGAATTAAATTCGCCCATGCCTGTCCATTTGAGTTCGCTGATTCCCAAGATGTCGATGTTCAATCTTGCCATCTCATGTTTGACCACCTCCAGCTTACCTTGATTCATTGATCTGACATTCCAGGTTCCTAAACAATATTGTTCTTTACAGCATCGGATTTTCTTTTCACCACCAGACACATCCACAGCTGAGTGTCCTTTCGGGTTTGGCCCAGCCGCTTCACTCTTTCTGGTGCTACTTGGAAATACCCTCTGCTCTTCCGCAGTAGCATATTGGACACCTTCCGACCTGAGGGGCTCATCTTCCGGCGTCATATCTTTTAGCCTTGTGATACGTTCCATGGGGTTTTCTTGGCAAGAATACTGGAGTGGGTTGCCATTTCCTTCTCCAGTGGACCACATTTTGTCAGAACTCTCTGCCATGACCTGTCCGTCTTGGGTGGCCCTGCACGGCATAGCTTATGGCTTCACTGAGTTACGCAAGCCCCTTCGCCACAACAAGGCAGTGATCCATGAAGGGGTGGGTATAACTAGGCTACTTCAAGAGCCCAGTAAGCTGGTAATGAAGGTTCCTATTTAGAAATAAATAAATATAAAACATATGCTGTGCATTTAAAATGCATGTAAGCAATGATTGCTAGAATTGGGCCTCCACTCCACTGTATTTAATGAGGAATGGAGAACCCTTCACAAACCAGTTCTTGAAATATTTTTTTGTATTCAGATATGCATACTCAAGTACAAAATACAGGTGCTGCATGTCAAATATGAAGAGTGTACATGTGTACCTTTAGCCCCATTCCTTATAAATACACACGGGGTGAAGGCCTGCTTTCCATTGACACGTATTTTAAGTATGAGCAGCACTACAAATTGTCTTCAGTTCTAGCTGGAATGCTTCTGTAGGAAAAACTGTAGATGGCAGGAGAAGGCATGGATCACATAATGTGCCCTTTTTCTTAATAAATTGGGCTATATATATACTCCTATAACCAGAATTAATTGCGATATTTTTTGAGCCTTGGTTGTCAAACAGGAAAAGTTTCAGGAAGCTTTTTTGCTGTACTATGACAAGGCATTCCTCCAACATAATAACCATTTGAACATAAAATGTTCTAAGTATCCTGCTGTAATGGGACTCCTGAGTCTAGAGACTACATACCCTAGCCTGTATGTGTGCGACTTGAAAAAAGGGAGTTGCTCTTTCTGAGGTAAAGCAGAGAGAGGGGGGGAGAGAGAGAGAGAGAGAGAGAGAGAGAGAGGCTAGGAAAAGAAGGGGGAAATATAGGGCTTTCTACATGAGGCTTTTAGCCCGCCACTTTACTGAGGCTCCTGCTTCCAGATTCTTTGTGGGACTAAGATCGGCTCCTACACGTTTTTGTTTTTTTTTCTGCGGGGTTTCTTTCTCTGCCTTTCTATATGTTCCATTACACCTAGTTCCAAAGAAGTAGGAACACCTAGTTCCAAAGAAACCCCTCAGAAAAAAAAACAGGTGTGGGAGTCGATCTTAGTCCCACAAAGAAGCCTATCTTAGTCCCCCAATATGAAACCCTGGTGTATTTGCACATGGAAATATGTGTAATATGTTCCATTACACTAGGTGGTGCTGTTGTATAGTAGAATTGTGCAAATACACCAGGGTTTCATGATGCCATTCACAAAAATACTAGACTTCCCTTGTTAGAAAAACAAAACAAGTGAGGCCCTGGAAGATGAGGACATCATGTAAAGCACTCGCAAACTACCATGAGTGAGGAATCACACTCACACAATAAATGGCTTGTGTAGAAAGAGCGAGAGAAACTACAGAAGACTACAGCTTGAGAGTAGCACTGTGAAGCACCAGTTGAAATTTGGAGAGCTGGAATGGGCCAACTGGAAGATCCTTAGATTGGAAAGAAAGATAGCTTCGGGATTGTTGTTCCAACTGTCTATGTCAGAAAAAGCCCTAAAAGAAAAAGGCCTACTACATTGTTGAACTTGTGCAGGCCTCCTGTTGAACTGGCAACCACAGAAGCCTGGTTAAAGTCTTGACTTGTTACATTTTGAATCCAGGACTTGTGGTTTACAACATGCTTCCCTGTTTTACCTACCCATTAACCACCTATTGTTGTTAGCCATGTGATAGTGTGATTGCTGGAATCCACCAGGGTTAGCAGAGATGGCTGCAAACACTCAAGTTCCTTCACAGCACTTATTTCCAGTCTTGGTTTCATAGACATGCTTCTGATTTATACTGCCATTGCACTATTTTATGTACTTGTTGAACTGGAGATAGGTAGACTATAGTTTCCTGTGTCTGATCCAGTACATAATGGAGATCCACTGGCAAACATTTTACCCAGTGCATGTAAGAAACTCCATGTTTAAAGAGAACAAACAGGAGATGCAGGGAGGGAGTAGACACAGGAGTGGGGAAGCTTGGCAAGAAAGTTTGAGGCAGCAACTAGACTGCTCGAGTTCCTTGTGGAAGAAAGCAAGGGAGAAGGAGCTCATCAACAGCCAGAACTAGAATGTTTGGCTGTAATTTGGCATTTCCTGCCACAAAGTTCAAAGTCCTCCTTGGGAAAAGAGATGTTTTAAGTTTAGTTCATGGCATTGGCTGGAAATCAGTTAAGCATAGGTGTTTCCTTGGGATTGCGCTCAGATGTATTAACTTTTACTCGTGGTGTAAGAGAAGGGATGCAGTGGAGATTTAGCAAAAGAGTTTGGTAAACATAACATACTGTAATGTAATTATACTTTCATGTGTGAGATGTTATCCAGGCTTCGTGTTTGTGCATTGCTTCTGTGAAATAATGCACAAGTAATGCATTACTTGCATTACAATGAAGTAATTGCAGTGAAGTAAGTAGAATAACCTGCTGTTAAATAACAGAAGCTATTAAATGCATGCCTATCTTCAGTTATAGTACAAATAAATTTAACACGTTCCTAGATTAGGGTGTACTTCTGGATTCAGCCCTGAGCCTGGATCCCCGGGTTTCAGCAGTGGCCAGGAGTGCATTTGCACATAGTGGGCCAGCTGCACCCATTCCTTGAGATGTCTGACTTGGCCACAGTAACACATCCCGTTTGGTTTACTGTAACACACTCTACGTGGGGCTGCCTCAGAAGAGTGTTCAGAAACTTCAGCTGGTTCAAAGAGCTGCTGCCAGACTGTTGACTGAGGCTGGTTACAGGGAGCATACAACTCCCCTGTTAAAACAGCTTCACTGGCTCCCAATCTGTTTCTGGGCACAATTCAAACAGCTGGTCATGTCCTATAAAGCCCTATTCGGCTCGAGGCCAGGTTATCTGAAAGACTGTATTCTCCCCTATGAGCCTACCTGTGCCCTGAGATCTTCCGGGGAAGGCGTTCTCGCCGTCCCGCCACCATCACAGGCATGCCTGGTGGGAATGCCGGAGAGGGCCTTCTTGGTGGCTGCTCCAAGGCTCTGGAATGCCCTTCCCAAGGAGGCAAGAGTGGCATCCTCCTTGATATACAGTCAGGACCAGAAATACTGGAACAAGGATAACTGTTTTGGCAGTTGGCCTCTGTACACCACCACACTGAAGTTGAAAGGAAACACACCCAGATGGGAGCGAAGTCAGGACTTTCAGCTGTAATTCAAAATGCTGGACAAAAGTGGAGGTACTACCCATTCAGGAAGTACAGCTAGTGGCATGCACACACACCCATCATTGGTGGCTCATAAGTAATGGAACAAACCAACATAATTTCAAACTTAAGGATCGCCTTTAATACCTGGATGAAAATCCTTTGCTGTCAATGATTGCCTGAAGTCTGGAACCCATGGACATGACCAAATGCTGAGTTTCCTCCCTCGAGATGCTTTGCCAGGCCTTTACTGCAGCTGCCTTCAGCTGTTGCTTGTCTGTGGGTCTTTCTGCCTTCAGTCTTGTCTTCAGGAAGTGAAAAGCATGCTCTATTGGGTGGAGATCAGGTGACTGACTTGGCCATTGAAGAGCATCCCACTTCTTTACCTTGAGAAACTCTTCGGTAGCTTTTGCTGTATGTTTTGGGTCATTATCCGTCTGCAGTATGAAGTGGCGTCCTATCAGTTTGGCAGCATTCGGCTGAATCTGAGCAGAAAGTATAGCCCTATACACTTCAGAATTCATCCTGCTGCTTTTATTAGCAGTCAGGTCATCAATAAACACCAGTGACCCGGTTCCACTGGCAGCCATACATGCCCATGCCATAACACTGCCTCCACCATGTTTGACAGATGATGTGGTATGCTTTGGATCATGAGCTGTTCCTTTTCTTCTCCATACTTTTCTCTTCCCATCATTCTGGTACAAATTAATCTTGGTTTCATCAGTCCAAAGAATCTTATTCCAGAACTGGGCATGCTTTTTTAGGTGTTTGCTGGCAAAGGCTAATCTGGCCTGTCTGTTCTTGAGCGTTACCAGTGGTTTGCACCTTGTTGTGAAGCCTCCGTATTTACATTCATAAAGCCGTCTCTTGACTGTAGATGTTGACAGCGACATGCTTACCTCCTTAAGAGCGTTCTTGACCTAGATAGATGTTGTGAAAGGGTTCCTCTTCACCATGTGCAGAATTCTGTGGTCATCCACTTTAGTTGTCTTCCGTGGTCTTCCAGGCCTTTTGCTGTTGCTGAGTTTGCCAGTTAATTCCTTCTTTTTCAGGTTGTTCCAAACTGTTGTGCTGGCCACTCCCAATGTTTCTGCTATCTCTCTGATGGGTCTGTGTTGTTTCCTCAGCCTAATTATGACCTCCTTCACTCCCATGGACACCTCTTTGGACCTCATGTTGGGAGTTCCAGTGAACAGCTATCGAATGCAAATGTAACACTCAGAACCACCTCCAGGCCTTTTATCTGCTTGATTGGTCATGGGGTACCCAGGAGACAGGCCACACCTGGCCGTGCAGCTGCTTGTCAGCCATTCGCTCCATTACTTATGAGCCACCAATGATGGGTGTGTGTGTATGCCACTGGCTGTCCTTCCTGAATGGTTAGTGCCCCACTTTTGTCAAGCCCCTTGAATTACAGCTGAAAGTCCTGACTTTGCTCCCATCTGGGTGTGTTTCCTTTGAACTTCAGTTCAAAGTGGTGTACAGAGGCCAACTGCCAAAACAGTTATCCTTGTTCCAGTATTTCTGGTCCTGACTGTACTTTCGTAGACATGTAAAAACTTTTTTGTTCCTGCAGGCCTTTGGGGATAACTAGTCTGGACCTGTGAAAATATGATGGATGGATACTATTTTTCTTGTTGTCTTTTAATGTTTTGATATTGTTCCAATTTTAATATTGATGATTTGATTATATTTTTAACTTTTGTACACTTGTATTTATATTTCTGTTTATAGGTTTTACTTGTATAAGTTTTAATATTGTAAAGCTGTGTTGAGTCCCAGTATTGGGAAAAGGTGGGATATAAAAATAATAATAATAATAATAATAATAATAATAATAGATTTAAGTAGAAATATACATAAGCCCCCCATTTGCCTAATGTGACTTAAAGCATGCTCTTCTTCCATTTTATTAATAATGATTTAGGGTTCCATCCAACATTGCGTGAGTGGACCTCTACTTATGCAATGGAACTTCTCTTTCCTATCATCCTCCTATACCCCCATACCCCTCTAAATCCCCTCTAGAGCAGATTTGGGAGACATAATTGGACATAATCTCTAAATAACATGAAAGGCACAACAAGAAGTTCCAACTTGCTTCCTAACTGAAAACCACAAGCTATCTGGCACAGGAGAACAGTGAAACTTGTGAAAATCCTTAATGAATTAGTAATAAATTTTCCTTGATAATTTTGGGTGTAGGATAGGGCTGAAAATGTGATACATTCTGTTTTTGTTAGAAAGAAAAATGTTTCACTTTTAAAATGTCATAGTTGAAATATTTATGCAATAGAGAAAATGTCGGCATGCAGAAAATATGACAAAATATGAGGCAAACAAAATAAATAGTAGTGACATATAACATCTTAAGCTAAATTTGAAAAGTGAAACATTTCTCCATCACTACTATTTATTTTGTTTAATTATTTTTCTTAAAATTTGCTGCATACAGACATATTCTTGATCTTTCCAGCATATGCATATTTCAGACACGTTCCCTGCCCTATTAGTATAAAGCTGCCATTCCACAATATAGCTGCCACCAATTTACAACCCACTGTTCTCCTATCTCCCCCCCATTATCCCAAGTGTCTGACCAAAGATGCAGTGTTTCTTCACCAAAATCAGCTCAGCATGTAGAGCTTCTATCTCTCCCCACCCCACCACCCCACTTTGTTGGCAGTAGCATAAACATCAAGAGAGATTTTAGTGGGTATAGGAGCATAAGGCTACAAGAAAAATATCTGGGGGCAGCATGCTATCTTCTGGTCACCTAGTTACTGTTGATATAAATTAGTGATGGGGAACATATGACCCTCCAGATGTTGTTGGACTGCAACTCCCATCAGCCCTAGCATAGACAGTGGTGAGAGGTGATGGGAGTTTCAGTCTAACAACTTTTGGAGAGCCACACATTTTCCATCCCTGATACAGACAAATCTCAGATTCTTTTCTGCAATTTGGAGGAGCTGGGTTTACAAACAGGAATTTTGAATTTACCCTGAAGTAGAAAAATTGTGTAGCATCAAATGCAACTCCAGCTACAATTTTAAAAAGTCATCTCCTCCTGTTTACCCTACAGTTCACTATAAAGCCACTGAAGTCCCTTCTGACTGGAGCCCTGGTGCCTAGACTTGTCATCGTTGTATCAGTGTGTACACCTGTTTCAGGGTTACAAGGTCACTTGGGCTCAATTTCATATTCTCTTGTGGCTGCATCCAAAGGAGTATTCTTATCATCCAAATGAATTTTTAAAAAACCTCAGACCCCTACTACTCTGGCCCACCCCTGGCCTTTCTTTTTCCTTTTTTTGGCAAGAGCATGGTTTGCAGGCATTTGAAAAAAAATAATTGAAATAATTATAGTATTATAGTATTATCCTTCCTCAAGTGCAGTAACAGTTTATATGGAATGATCCCAGAGTGCAGGACACGGAATAACGGGCTCAAGTGACAGGAAGCCAGATTCCGGCTGAACATCAGGAAAAACGTCCTGACTGGTAGAGCAATACGATAATGGAACCAATGACCTAGGGAGGTGGTGGTCTCTCCCACACTGGAGGCATTCAAGACGAGGCTGGACAGCCATCTGTCAGGGATGATTTGACTTGGATTCCTGCACTGAGCAGGGGGTTGGACTCAGTGGTCTTGTAGGCCCCTTCCAACCCTACTATTCTATGATTCTGTTCATGGCTATACATAATGCCCTCTTTCTCCCTATACTCATGTTGCACCTTTGTTTGTAGAACTGTGTAATAGATCACAATGTTCTGTTGCTCCTTTCTGGCCCTCATTTCTCAAAATATAAACTCTGTCTTCTGGTATGGGTCATATTTGGAGGCCTGGCACCAATATTGGCTTCATAAATGCATGGGAGCCTGCAGGCTCCACATTGTGTAAAGCAGTGCTAGCTCCAGGTTTTGGAGTGCCCTTGGGCAAGACACCCTCAATGGGCCCCCTCCCTCAGTGAGGCTACCTTCTCACTGCCATTGTTGTCAGCTGCTATTGCTCCTCCTGCTCTTTCTCATCATTGCTACCACTTGCTTGCTTGATAGGCAGAGAGCTAGTAAGCGAGTAGGCAGTGTCATTTGTTGCTGCTCTTCTTTACCACCACCATTGTCTGGGCCAGAGCAAGAGGCAGCTTAATAAGCAGGTTGCAAAGGTGAAGAGGAGGAGAAACTCCAGGGGGCTCCTGTCAAGAGGCCCATGCTGGGGTGTGGGCCCTCAGCAGATGCCTGGCCATGCCTACCCTTGACACATGCCCTGGTGTAAAGTCAGTTCTGGGACCCGGTAACAGAGATGGAAATGGGAAAAGTAAGTGCAGCCACCTAACATGTGCCTTTTCTCTACTTGAGAAGCATTACCACTACCACCATCTCTGCCAGTAAATAAACTAGCAAAAAGTAAACTCACTTAGCACAGTGAAGTGGCTTGGGCTTGTTTCTGCACTTCTCTTTCCCCACTTCAATTCAGGAACTGTTTCAACCTAAGAAGACGAGACTGAGGCCACATGAGAGTCTTGCCTAGCTGGAGGCCACAATGCTTGTGTTGTGTTGAATTGCTTTTTGTGTTTTTTGCTCCTTAGCTATGATTGTGAGAACGCTACAGGGAGGGGGGATGATTTGGATGAAACTGGTGTGAGTCAGGATGAGGCTTGTGAATTTCATTAAGGGCTTTTACCATAATCTGAGTATAGGAAATCTGTTTTTGGTAAGAGGGGAATATCACAGTGTTCTGTCTAAGCCAGTCCTCTATAATTTCTCTGGCGCTTTAGTTTAATCAGAACTTCAGATCCTTAAAAGTACAGCTAAAAGTGGCTTCATGTTTGTAGAAGAAAAAATGAAGGGCTATGTACATTTTGTAAAAAATACAAGTTCCCTTTTGCCCACACACAGTGAGTCTTGATGGCCACTCTAACACATAGGGGGAATATATGTATCATAAAAATACATAGGAAATTGATACCTGTAATCCATGATTGACCGGGCAAGTGTTTTCAGATGTAAATCTCTTTGTTCAACGCAGAGACGTGCAGTGGACAAACTGACATCTTTTCCATAACGCATGAATATTTCCTTAAGGCTGACTCAGTGCTGGTGTCAAGGGTAGGCATGGTTGGGCACTTGCCGAAGACCCACACCCCAGCAGGGACCCACTGTCAAGAGGGCTGTGGGCTATTGCAGACTACTACTTGCCGACTACTACCATAGAGAAGCAGTTGTCGCTAAGAGCTGGACTGGGGGAAAGAAGACAACTCAGAATGTAATAATAAGTCTGTACTGTGCTTGATGAGGTACTTTAGTTTGCTTCGCTCTTTTGTTTCTTCCCTTGTCTATGACTGTCTCCCAGCACAAGCGTTGAGTGCTCTTCTTTCTCTTTTCCTTAGATAATTCTTTTCCACATGTTTAGATTTGTGCTCTTTTGATATCTTGCATGCTCTGCTAAAACAAAATGACTTTTGTGCACAAAGATCTTAATACATATCTGTCTAGCTAATTGTGAAAATGAATGGTGTTGTCTTTGATTTAAAACTAACCCGAAAGGTTGCTGATGGTGTTTGGCGAATGCACAGACAGTACACAGATCACAAGAGACAGTGCAGAGGAGTATGCATGAAATGAAACACTCAGTCTGAAGGCTCTGCTTTACTGGTCTGTCTGTCTTCAAAACACTGTGACATTGCAGCTTCCTTTCATTGAAGCTCTTCTTAGCAATCCTCCTCAGGCTTCCTTGTACTGATGCATTTGCGTTTAAAGGACTATTTGATTTTCTTCAGACTGTTTGTAAGCTCTGTAGAAAGGCATTTTATTATTTTTCTTAGTTTCTAGTTGAATAATGTAGGTCATTTAAGGCTACTGCCAGTTTGGGTCTACATCTTTTGACTTCGGTCCAAACTTGTGAATTGTGGTTGCTAGGCAAAAACTTCAAGGGAATGAAACTGAAATTGAATTGAAAAGGGATTCTAAAGATGTTTTTGGTCTCCATGTATACCTGCATACGAGATATATCCGCCCGACCCTAGTTGAGAATGGTGCATGTGGTTTAAATTACTCTCTTTCTAGCCAAAATAGAAGGAAGTGTCAGCCAGGAAAAGATTAGGACCCTGGTTTTGTGTATTGTGCCAGGAAAAGTGTAAATGTAAGTATGATTGCACCACTGATATAAAGTGTATTTTCTTCTTGGGTATTTGTACCTGAGTACAAAATATAAAGCATCCCTAAATATGCTCCATTTCTTCCATATTTCCTTACACAGAACACATTTATACCCCTCAACATTTATCACATGAGCTGGTACAATTAATTTACACTAAAAGAGTGATTAATCACCAGAGCAGAGGGTATTTCCAAGTAGCGCCAGAAAGAGTGAAGCAGCTGGGCCAAAGCCGAAAGGACACTCAGCTGTGGATGTGTCTGGTGGTGAAAAGAAAGTCCGATGCTGTAAAGAACAATATTGTTTAGGAACATGGAATGTCAGATCAATGAATCAAGGTAAGCTGGAGGTGGTCAAACATGAGATGGCAAGACTGAACATCGACATCTTGGGAATCAGTGAACTAAAATGGACAGGCATGGGCGAATTTAATTCAGGTGACCATCATATCTACTACTGTGGGCAAGAATCCCTTAGAAGAAATGGAGTAGCACTCATAGTCAACAAAAGGGTGGGAAAAGCAGTACTGGGGTACAATCTCAAAAACGATAGAATGATCTCAGTACGAATCCAAGGCAAACCATTCAGCATCACAGTAATTCAAGTCTGTGCCCCAACCACTGATGCCGAAGAAGCTGAGCTTGATCGGTTCTATGAAGACCTACAACACCTTCTAGAACTAACACCAAAAAAAGATGTCCTGTTCATCATAGGGGATTGGAATGCTAAAGTAGGAAGTCAAGAAATCACCGGGATAACAGGCAAGCATGGCCTTGGTGTACCAAATGAAGCAGGACAAAAGCTAATAGAGTTTTGCCAAGAGAACATGCTGATCATAGCAAACACTCTTTTCCAACAGCACAAGAGGCGACTCTACACATGGACATCACCAGATGGTCAGTATCGAAATCAGATTGATTATGTCCTTTGCAGCCAAAGATGGAGAAGCTCTATACAGTCAGTAAAAACAAGACCTGGAGCTGACTGTGGATCAGATCATGAGCTGCTTCTTGCAAAATTTCAGCTTAAACTGAAGAACGTAGGGAAAACCACTAAACCATTCAGGTATGACCTAAATCATATCCCTTATGAATATACAGTGGAGGTGATGAATAGATTTCAGGGATTAGACCTGATAGACAGAGTGCCTGAGGAACTATGGACGGAGGTCCGTAACATTGTTCAGGAGGCAGCAACGAAATCCATCCCAAAGAAAAAGAAATGCAAGAAAGCCAAGTGGCTGTCTGAGGAGGCTTTACAAGTAGCTGAGGAAAGAAGGGAAGCGAAAAGCAAGGGAGAAAGGGGAAGATATATCCAACTGAATGCAGAGTTCCAGAGAATAGCAAGGAGAGACAAGAAGGCCTTCTTAAATGAACAATGCAAAGAAATCGAGGAAAACAACAGAATGGGAAAGACTAGAGATCTCTTCAAGAAAATTGGAGATCTCAAGGGAACGTTTTGTGCAAGGACGGGCATGATAAAGGACAAAGAAGGCAGGGACATAACAGAAGCAGATGAGATTAAGAAGAGGTGGCAAGAATACACAGAAGAACTATACAGGAAAGATCTTAATGTCTCTAATGGCCATGATAGTGCGGTCACTGAACTTGAGCCGGACATCCTCGAGAGTGAAGTCAAGTGGGCCTTAGGAAGCATTAGTAACAACAAAGCTAGCGGAGATGACAGTATTCCAGCTGAGCTATTTAAAATCCTAAAAGATGATGCTGTGAAAGCGCTGCACTCAATATGCCAACAAATTTGGAACACTCAACAGTGGCCGCAAGACTGGAAAAGCTCAGTTTACATTCCAGTTCCAAAGAAGGGCAACGCCAAAGAGTGTTCAAACTACCACACAATTGCGCTCATTTCACATGCCAGCAAGGTGATGCTCAAAATCCTACAAGCTAGGCTTCAGCAGTATGCGAACCAAGAACTACCAGAAGTACAAGCTGGGTTTCGAAGAGGCAGAGGAACTAGAGATCAAATCGCCAACGTTCGCTGAATCATGGAGAAAGCAAGAGAACTCCAGAAAAACGTCTATTTCAGCTTCATTGACAACGCTAAAGCCATTGATTGTGTGGATCACAACAAACCGTGGCAAATTCTTAAAGTGATGGGAATACCAGACCACCTTACCTGTCTCCTGAGAAACCTTTATGAGGGTCAAGAAGCAACAGTAAGAACCAGACATGGAACAACCGATTGGTTCAAAATTGGGAAAGGAGTATGACAAGGCTGCATATTGTCACCCTGCTTATTTAACTTATATGCAGAGTACATCATGAGAAACGCCGGGTTGGATGAATCACAGGTTGGAATTAAGATTGCCGGGAGAATGATCAACAACCTCAGATATACAGATGATACCACCCTAATGGCAGAAAGCGAAGAGGATCTCAAGAGCCTATTGTTGCGGGTGAAAGAGGAGAGTGCAAAAGCTGGTTTGAAACTCAACATTAAAAAAACTAAGATCATGGCATCTGGCCCCATCACTTCCTGGCATATGGAAGGCGAAGAAATGGAAGCAGTGACAGATTTTATTTTCTTGGGCTCCAAGATCACTGCAGACGGTGACTGTAGCAATGAAATTAAAAGACGCTTGCTCCTTGGGAGGAAAGCTATGGCAAACCTAGACAGCCTAGTAAGAAGCAGGGACATCACCTTGCCGACAAAGGTCCATCTAATCAAAGCTATGGTTTTCCCAGTAGTAATGTATGGCTGTGAGAGCTGGACTATAAGGAAGGCTGAGCGCTGAAGAATTGATGCTTTCGAACTGTGGTGCTGGAGAAGACTCTTACGAGTCCCCTGGACTGCAAGGAGGTCAAATCAGTCCATCCTAAAGGAAATCAACCCTGAGTGCTCATTGGAAGGACAGATACTGAAGCTGAAGCTGAAATATTTTGGCCACCTAATGCAAAGAGAAAACTCTCTGGAAAAGACCCTGATGCTGGGAAAGACTGAAGGCAAAAGGAGAAGGGGATGGCAGAGGATGAGATGGCTAGATAGCATCACGGATGCAATGAATATGAACTTGAGCACGCTCCGGGAGAGAGCACAGGACAGGAAGGCCTGGCGTGCTATGGTCCATGGGGTCACGAAGAGTCGGACAAGACTGAACGACTGAACAACAACAACAATGAGCAACAAGTGGTATAGATTATACCCTTCCATGAATTGATGGCAGGCACACTGCCTGAAAGGTTTATGAAACTTAAATTCAAACTCTGCTTTGCCCCAGTGCATCTGAAACACAGATTTGCATTTTCGGATATGACTTACCGGTATGTTTTCTTGTCATAGCAGCTTAGATTCCAAATATTGTGATTTTCAAAATTTCATATCCTAGTATAATTCTTAGACCAGTTGGATTTCTTAAAAAAAAAAAAAGATGTACAGATGTACCAGTACTAGGTATATATCATCTACATGCTACCAACTGATCCACATAGTGAGACAACAAGTATAATACTTATATAATTGGAGGATATGTTTTTATACCACATCAGTTGTCATCTTTCCTGCTCTTCTCTGAATCTTTTCTGATTTTCTTTGTATCCTTCTTATAACTAAAACATCTCTGGGTAGAGCAGTGCTTTTCGTAATGTTTCTTTACATGTCTGAAAGAATTTTATCCTTAAAATTAAAGTTGGGCCCAAAAAATTCTTTTTTGACCATTTGTTGGGTTGATGGGGTGAAATGAACCCCCTCCCCAAATATACTGGTGGTGAGGAGAAAGTGGAAATTGGAATGGGGTATGGATGCTGCTTACCTTACTTAACCGTACGAGATGGCAAGGGGGTTCCATTTCTCCCCTCACTTTTTAAATTAAAAATGAGAAGAAGCCTCTACCACAAAGCTTTCTCAGCTGCTTCTTGCTGGCCACATTTCCTTTGTATGTGGAGGTTCTGTCCCTTGCATATCCATTTAAAAGATCTGAGATAGCACTGTGGGGAAAGTGGCCTCTTTGTTTTGCCTGTTAATCTCAGGATCAAACTGCATGTTACTTTAATTATGAAGCATACAGCTTCCTTACCTGTTTTTCTTTACTCTAAGGTAAGGGGGCAAGACCCTAATGAAGATTGGGACCACCATACATGGGATGGGGAGTTTTAATCTTTCTCTCTCCAGCCACTTCTCCCCCAAAATACATTCTCCTCCCCCTCCTTTGAGCATATGTCAGTTAAAGAAAGAAAGAATTGTTTCTTTAATTGCTGCACTGGGGGTGAATTTTGGGAGCGAAGTTTAATCTTTCCTTCCCTGAATGTGGTGGTTGTAGTCCAGATTAGGGCCCCACATGCTTACTTTAGAGTGAAGAAAAAACAAGAAAGGGAGCAGCACACTACATAATTAGTGTAAAATGTAGCTTGATCCTATGCCATTTTTTTTTAGAAGAGAACTGTTGCTGTGGGGCATGTGTGTGTGAAATCATGTCCTTGAACATTTTCTCTCTCATTGCCTCTTCCTCTATAGATACTGTGATAGCAGATACCCAAACTAAAAATGTTTGTCATAAGTCAGAGTACTTTTGATCCCAGAATAGATGAGACTGCCTGTGGCCTCTATTACACAGTATTCATAACATAAACAAACTTATGATTATGTTATAGCAACAAGCACTGTGATTACACATGTAAGTTTGATAGAGATCTCTAGGAGTGGAGACCTCTGCATCCCAAAATACCACCACCACCTACTTCTGAGTAAAGAAGCCCTAAATAATTTCAGAAATTAGTTATGCCACCAATAATATGATATGTCATATGATGCCTTCTGCTGTTCTGGTATAGGATTAGCAGTAGACTAGTCTTGAGGCCACATAGATGACTCTTTCTTAGGTAGGTGAAAACAGCCCATCATCAGGTCTCAGTGTGAGGTGTCATAATTTAGATCCTTACAATGTGAATAGTATAGAGAAACCTAATGCTTCATCGAATGAATGGCTTTGGTACGTGCTTTTAAAAAATCTTATACATGCAGTGGCTGGATGTCTGTTGTGAACTACTATGCAAACACAATTACCATCATTTTCAACCTTTGTCAATAGCAATAAATGTAAACTTAAATCTTTTATTTAATAGTACAGTGGAATAGATTCTCATGACTTATTTTTGCATATGATGATTTCAATCCCTTTCTTATTTCCTCTATTTCCCATTAGATCAGCTGTCTGCAGCAAGTGGCTTATAAACCCAGAAATCTTATATTTTGCTTAACTCTCCCATTGAAATCTATGTGATATAAAAGTTGGGGACTGTTCCCACACTGTTAATAAAATCCCCATTAAAACATGTACAAGCTAAGCATTAATATAACTATGACAGCAATACCGTTGTCTAATTCTCTGTCTCTGCTATCACATATAAAACCTTTATACCATGTGTGTAAGTTGTACAGGTCAATGAATAAGGAGACTTGCAGACAATATATTTATCAGAAACACTATTCACCCTGTTTCAGAAGTGTCCACAAACTAAAATTCTATTCCATTTCTTAGGAGACATTAATTCCTGACATTTCCCTCTTCCCAGAGTTGTACACTTAATATCCAGGAGGCATGTTTCTACTCAGAATGTTATAGAGGAGATATATAGATAAGTAGCACCATAATAAGGTGAAATGGTTGACATTTGCTGGCTGGAGTCTTTGGTACAGAGAGCTTATATGTTGACCACTGCTTGAATGCTGCTGCTTCGGTGGAAGACTCCTGCTAATCTCCATAGTTAAAAAGGTAAAGGTGTCCCCAACCAGTCGTGTCCGACTCTAGGGTGCGGTGCTCATCCCCGTTTCTAAGCCGAAGAGCCAGCGCTGTCCGAAGATGCTTCCATGGTCATGTGGCCGGCATGACTGAACACCGAGGTGCACGGAACACTGTTACCTTTCCCGCCAAGGCGGTACCTATTTATCTACTTGCAATTTCTTGCTTTCGAACTGCTAGGTTGGCAGAAGCTGGGACTGAAGACGGGAGCTCACTCCGTCACGCAGCACTCGGGTCTCGAACTGCTGACCTGCCAACCTTCCAGTCTGCAGTTCAGCGTCTTAACCACTAAGCCACCGCAGCCCCTTAATCTCCATAGTTAGTTTCATGTAATATTAGAATTTTGATATAATGTCAGTGAACATGGTAGATGCCGAACTACAATTATGTATTTTTCAAGAATTGTTACTTTACTGTAGAAAACTTGATTCACCTATTGAGGGGTGGAGAGGAGATAGATATGTTTTGAAATCACTAGTTCTGCAATTATTGATTGGGCATTTTCAGCTTCTTATTTTCAAGTTTATTTTCTGCAACTATCAGGACTAGAAACACAGTTTTTGAAAAAAAAGTGAAACCTGAAATAGTCAACAGGCTAAGTAAAACTGTTGGCAACTGCCTGTACCTACTGAGTGATGTGTTTCCTTCCTCCGCTAGTACAAAGATGGCACTAAATCTGGCATTCAGTCAGTCAGGCTCAGTGAAAATTTGTTGTTCAGTCGTTCAGTTGTGTCCGACTCTTCGTGACCCCATGGACCATAGCACGCCAGGCCTTCCTGTCCTGCGCTCTCTCCCGGAGCGTGCTCAAGTTCATATTCATTGCATCGGTGATGCTATCTAGCCATCTCATCCTCTGCCGTCCCCTTCTCCTTTTGCCTTCAGTCTTTCCCAGCATCAGGGTCTTTTCCAGAGAGTTTTCTCTTCGCATTAGGTGGCCAAAATATTTGAGCTTCAGCATCAGTATCTGTCCTTCCAATGAGCACTCAAGATTGATTTCCTTTAGGATGGACTGATTTGACCTCCTTGCAGTCCAGGGGACTCGTAAGAGTCTTCTCCAGCACCACAGTTCGAAAGCATCCATTCTTCGGCGCTCAGCCTTCCTTATAGTCCAGCTCTCACAGCCATATGTTACTACTGGGAAAACCATAGCTTTGATTAGACGGACCTTTGTCAGCAAGGTGATGTCTCTGCTTCTTACTATGCTGTCTAGGTTTGCCATAGCTTTCCTCCCAAGGAGCACGCGTCTTTTAATTTCATGGCTACAGTCACCGTCTGCGGTGATCTTGGAGCCCAAGAAAATAAAATCTGTCACAGCTTCCATTTCTTCCCCTTCTATATGCCAGGAAGTGATGGGGCCAGATGCCATGATCTTAGTTTTTTTAATGTTGAGTTTCAAACCAGCTTTTGCACTCTCCTCTTTCACCCGCAACAATAGGCACTTTAGATCCTCTTCACTTTCTGCCATTAGGGTGGTATCGTCTGCATATCAGAGGTTGTTGATAATTCTCCCGGCAATCTTAATTCCGACCTGTGATTCATCCAACCCGGCGTTTCTCATGATGTACTCTGCATATAAGTTAAATAAGCAGGGTCACAATATGCAGCCTTGTCATACTCCTTTCCCAATTTTGAACCAATCGGTTGTTCCATGTCTGGTTCTTACTGTTGCTTCTTGACCCTCGTACAGGTTTCTCAGGAGACAGGTAAGGTGGTCTGGTACTCCCATCACTTTAAGAATTTGCCACAGTTTGTTGTGATCCACACAATCAAAGGCTTTAGCGTAGTCAATGAAGCAGAAATAGACGTTTTTCTGGAATTCTCTTGCTTTCTCCATGATCCAGCAAACGTTGGCGATTTGATCTCTAGTTCCTCTGCCTCTTCGAAACCCAGCTTGTACTTCCGGTAGTTCTCGGTTCGCATACTGCTGAAGCCTAGCTTGTAGGATTTTGAGCATCACCTGGCATGTGAAATGAGCGCAATTGTGCGGTAGTTTGAACTCAGTGAAAATAGACATAGTAATGTTAATACAAAAGTCTTGTAACAAATTCTTTCCTGCAAAACAGACTAACATGACTATTTTAATTTCATTTGGCTTTTAACTCATAAGTAAATATCTACAAAGATCATCAGAGTTTATATAACCCTTAACTCTTAGTAATATATATCTGCTTCAAGATGTTCAGCTGTTGGAAATAAACTGCACAGGGAAACAGAATAGTGATGGTTTGTATACTAGTGGGCTAGTAGGAAATATGCTTAGGAACAAAACAAAATACAATTCTTATTGGCTTTTTAGGTTCCTATAAAATGTTTTTTAGTTATATGTTGTTTGTATATACTGTCCATATGTAAATGGTTTTTAAACTTTGCATATTGTATTTTAATGTTTTAACTTTTGTAGAGTTAAAGAGAGCTTCGGCTATGGGGTGGTATAGAAATGTTAATAATAATAATGATAATATAAATACATTTTGATTTCATCCTTGTCATTTGTTTTATTAAGCTTTATATGATTATGGACTAGTCATTGCTGTATTACTAGTGTTACTCCATAATAAATTGTCCAATCTGCTCTGATAGTATGGTTACACTTCAATGTCATGATAACCCATGGTTTATCATGACGGGAGCTAGACTAGTCTTCCCCTGCTTATGCATTTCTTCCTCCCCTTTCATCCTCCAGTGTGGCCGCGAGGAGGAGATTGGGAGCTTCTGCTTTACTTTTAGAGTAACCACAGTTTACTACAACATAGTGTGTTGTCTGAATTTTAAACTGTGCTTCAATCTTAACTATGGTTGTTGTTGTTGTTGTTCAGTCGTGTCCGACTCTTCGTGACCCCATGGACCATAGCACGCCAGGCCTTCCTGTCTTCCACTCTCTCCTGGAGCGTGCTCAGGTTCATATTCATTGCATCGGTGATGCTATCTAGCCATCTCATCCTCTGCTGTCCCCTTCTCCTTTTGCCTCCAGTCTTTCCCAGCATCAGGGACTTTTCCAGTGACTTTTCTCTTCTCATTAGGTGGCCAAAATATTTGAGCTTCAGCATCAGTATCTGTCCTTCCAATGAGCACTCAGGGTTGATTTCCTTTAGGATGGACTGATTGGACCTCCTTGCAGTCCAGGGGACTCATAAAGAGTCTTGTCCAGCACCACGGTTTGAAAGCATCTATTCTTCGGTGCTCAGCCTTCCTTATAGTCCAGCTCTCACAGCCATACGTTACTACTGGGAAAACCATAGCTTTGATTATATGAACCTTTGTCAGCAAGGTGATGTCTCTGTTTCTTACTGTGCTTTCTAGGTTTGCCATAGCTTTCCTCCCAAGGAGCAAGCGTCTTTTAATTTCATGGCTACAGCCACCGTCTGCAGTGATCTTGGAGCCCAAGAAAATAAAATCTGTCACTGCTTCCATTTCTTCGCCTTCCATATGCCAGGAAGTGATGGGGCCAGATGCCATGATCTTAGTTTTTTGAATGTTGAGTTTCAAACCAGCTTTTGCACTCTCCTCTTTCACCCGCAACAATAGGCTCTTTAGATCCTCTTCGCTTTCTGCCATTAGGGTGGTATCATCTGTATATCTGAGGTTGTTGATAATTCTCCCGGCAATCTTAATTCCGACCTGTGATTAGGGATGTCAGAGAATTCCGCCACGGATCTTGGTGCCCCCCAAACTCCGTGGCAGAATGGCCTGCCACCCCCCTGCCCCCCCCGCGGATCCCCCCCGGGAAGAGTCTCACCTGGGGTGGATGTTCCGGGTGGCGGTGGCTCCGGTGGTGGTGGCAGCAGCGGCCGGTCTTCCGACTGGCTGCCACTGCCGCCATTTCCAGGCTTGAGTGTAAAAAAAAAAAGACGTGATAGGCTACGTAAATCTTTACGTAGCCTATCATGGTTGGGTGGGTTTAAAAACAACAACAACCGCGTACGCAGTGGCTATGGCCGCCGCCATTTGTGTTCCTTCTTTTTACCGTCTTAATCTACGTAAATATTTATGTAGACTATGACAGCAAAAATAAAGGGGAACGCAAATAGCGTAGCGGGCGCTATTTGCGTCCTCTTTTGATTTGGCGTTTTAGCCTACGTAAAGATTTACATAGGCTAAAACGGTGAATGAAAAAGGGATGCAAATAGCGCCCGCTACACTATTTGTGTTCCCCTTTATTTTCGCTGTCATAGTCTATGTAAATATTTACATAGATTAAGACGGCCAAAAAGAAGGAACGCAAATGGCGGTGGCCATAGCCGCCGCCATTTGCCTACGCGGTTGGTTGGTTTTGTTTGTTTGTTTGTTTTCCCAGAGCCCTCCATGGCCGGAAATCCAGCTGCGGACGGCTCTGGCCTTGCCGGGCCTGGCCGGCTGCTCTGCGGAGCTGCCGCGGAGCACAGCCAGCCATTCGAGGATTCCGGGGGGAGGAACAGAGTGCCTCCCCCCCGGCCAGGATTCCAGGGGAAGGGATGGAACGCCTCCTCCCCCCACTATCAACATAATCCGTGAAAGGTAAGTCACTTTCGTACATCCCTACTTGTGGTTCATCCAACTCGGCGTTTCTCATGATGTACTCTGCATATAAGTTAAATAAGCAGGGCGACAATATGCAGCCTTGTCGTACTCCTTTCCCAATTTTGAACCAATCAGTTGTTCCGTGTCCGGTTCTTACTGTTGCTTCTTGACCCTCGTACAGGTTTCTCAGGAGACAGGTAAGGTGGTCTGGTACCCCCATCTCTTTCAGAATTTGCCACAGTTTGTTGTGATCCACACAATCAAAGGCTTTAGCGTAGTCAATGAAGCAGAAATAGACGTTTTTCTGGAATTCTCTAGGGATGCACGAAAGTCACTTACCTGGTCTCGCAGCTTGCTTCGCGGTGGGGGGGAGGCGCTTTGCGGCTCCCTCGAAGTTCAGGCCGGGTGGGAGGCTTCCCGCCTCGCCCGGCCGATATTCAGGCCGAGGGGGAGGCTTCCCACCTCGCCCGGCCGAAATTCAGGCCGGGGAGAAGCGCCCCGTCTCCCTGGCTGCGAATTTCAAAAGAAAAAAAAACAAACGCCCCTGTGATAGGCTACGTAACGATTAACGTAGCCTATCACGGCTAGATCTGCAAAGTCAGCCGTAATAGGCTATGTTAATCGTCACGTAGCCTATCACGGGTGACTTTGAAAAAAAAAAAAAAGCGTGTACGCAAATGGCGGCCCCCATACGGAGCCGCCATTCGCGTTCCTTATTTGGTCCCTGTAGTCTACGTAAAGATTTATGTAGACTACGGTGAAAATAAGGGCAACGCTATTTGCATTGTCCTTATTTTCGCCGTAGTCTACGTAAATCTTTACGTAGACTACAGGGACCAAATAAGGAATGTGAATGGCGGCTCCCTATGGGGGCCGCCATTAGCCGTACGCGCTTTTTTTTTTAAAGTCACCCGTGATAGGCTACGTGACGATTAACGTAGCCTATCACGGCTGACTATGCAAATCTAGCCATGATAGGCTACGTTAATCGTTACGTAGCCTATCACTGGGGCGTTTTGTTTTTTTTTACTTTTCTTGTAATGGTGGCGGCGGCAGCCGGTCGAAAGACTGGCTGCCGCCCCCGCCCCTGACGAAGACCTGCCGAACCGCCGCCGGGACCCGCCGCCGGGAGGGACATTCGTGAAAGGTAAGTCCCATCCCGGGGGGGGCGGGGGGCGGAGAATTTCTCCCCGAACAACCTTCGGAGGACCGAATGCGTTGGCACTCGACCCCCGAAGTTTCGGGGAGAAATTCTCCCCCATCCCTAGAATTCTCTTGCTTTCTCCATGATCCAGTGAAAGTTGGCGATTTGATCTGTAGTTCCTCTGCCTCTTCGAAACCCAGCTTGTACTTCCGGTAGTTCTTGGTTCGCATACTGCTGAAGCCTAGCTTGTAGGATTTGGAGCATCACCTTGCTGGCATGTGAAATGAGCGCAATTGTGCAGTAGTTTGAACACTCTTTGGCGTTGCCCTTCTTTGGAAATGGAATGTAAACTGACCTTTTCCAGTCTTGTGGCCATTGTTGAGTGTTCCAAAATTGTTGGCATATTGAGTGCAGCACTTTAACAGCATCATCTTTTAGGATTTTAAATAGCTCAGCTGGAATACTGTCATCTTCGCTAGCTTTGTGGTTAGGAATGCTTCTTAAGGCCCACTTGACTTCACTGTCTAGGATGTCTGGCTCAAGTTCAGTGACCGCACCATCATGGCTATCAGGGACATTCAGACCTTTCCTGTATAGTTCTTCTGTGTATTCTTCCACCTCTTCTTAATCTCATCTGCTTCTGTTATGTCCCTGCCTTCTTTGTCCTTTATTATGCCCGTCTTTGCAGAAAACGTTCCCCTGAGATCTCCAATTTTCTTGAAGAGATCTCTAGTCTTTCCCATTATGTTGTTTTCCTCGATTTCTTTGCATTGTTCATTTAAGAAGGCCTTCTTGTCTCTCCTTGCTGTTCTCTGGAACTCTGCATTCAGTTGGATATATCTTCCCCTTTCTCCCTTGCTTTTCGCTTCCCTTCTTTCCTCAGCTACTTGTAAAGCCTCCTCAGACAGCCACTTTGCTTTCTTGCATTTCTTTTTCTTTGGGATGGATTTCGTTGCTGCCTCTTGAACAATGTTACGGACCTCCGTCCATAGTTCCTCAGGCATTCTGTCTATCAGGTCTAATCCCTGAAATCTATTCCTCACCTCCACTGTATATTCAGAAGGGATATGATTTAGGTCATACCTGGATGCTTTTCCCTACGTTCTTCAATTGAAGCCTATATTTTGCAACAAGAAGTTCATGATCTGAGCCACAGTCAGCTCCAGGTCTTGTTTTTACTGACTGTATAGAGCTTCTCCATCTTTGGCTGCAAAGGACATAATCAATCTGATTTCGATATTGACCATCTGGTGATGTCCATGTGTAGAGTCGCCTCTTGTGCTGTTGGAAAAGAGCGTTTGCTATGATCAGCATGTTCTCTTGGCAAAACTCTATTAGCCTTTGTCCTGCTCCATTTTGTACACCAAGGCAATGCTTGCCTGTTATCAACAAACAAGCTTCATAACCCATGGTTTTAAGTTGGCTTGTTACAAACAAACCACAGTTAGCTTTAACCAGTTTTGTGCATTCAGATGATACAAGAAGCCACAGTTAATGAAAAGCAAAAGTTACTGTACTTCTCCTTGCAGCTGCCCCTGGGGAGAAGAGGGAAGGAGGAGCATGCAATCCCGGGGTGTGGGAAGAGGCTAGCCTCATCCTTGTCACAATCAACCATGGTTTATTTTAACATCCAAAAGCAACCAATGTGTGCTTATGTGCATAGTATCTCTTCAATAAAGACCTAGAATGAACATAGTACAGTCATTGCTCAGTCTCCTGTTTTTACTTAGTGCCAGCTGGTTTAAACCATTACAAGTTGGCACCCCTTGCAATGATTTCTGTGTTTATTGGGTGGCATCCCTCAGGATCCCAGTTTGGCTTTTAACTTAAAAGGTAAACATTTACTAGCCTTCAGATTATCTCTTTACCCAACAGTATGTTCTGTCAGCACTTTGGAGGTGATCATGATATTGTTTCAGACAGTGTGTACAAAGTAATAAACTCCCCTAACACTCCCTTATATTTATAAGTAATAAATATAACACTGATAAAATCAGTGTTTTATTTGTTTGTGATTTTGCTTAATGGCATATGGGCATTTGGTCTTAGATGCAAATTAAGTGTTTATACTAAACAGGTTACACTTTTTCCCAAATGTTATTTTAATGGTTACTGTAAGTGGCTGTAACCCACCTCCATCAATTAGAAGAGCACAAATCACATGTTGGTGTTTGATTACTTATTTAATTAAATGTCAGTATAATCTTTCTTTGCCCAAATTAACTATTCTAAAGTTTCCCTTCCAAATGTCTCAAGTTTCTCCTCTCCCCAAGATACATAATCATAGCCATTTTAAAGTTTTAATAATTGTTCTCCTTTTCTCAAACCAATATTTCAACAATTGAATAACTTACCAAAGAAAACTAAAATCCATAATATATTAGGCCAGCTCAAAGATCATTAGTTGATTAGATCATTAGTTGGACTAATAGGGGTATTACACTATATAGATTTTGGAATTCATCTTATGGCCAACATGGTTACCTTAGGTTCTTCTATATAAGGCCTGCTCTATAGTAGTCGTCTTCAGTCTTTTCAGACCTGGAACCCACCTTTTGTCAAGGGCTCCTTGGAGGGCTCTCAGTCTAATTTAGTAGCCAAGTCCAGACACAGACAAAGGGACTCTTTTCAAAGCTTTATTCTTCTTTTACAACTTAACAGCTCTACAGGTAGCAACTAGATCTGAGCAGCAGCATCTCTATGCTCTAAGTTAGAACAGTTGGTCCCCGTTTGAAAAGCAATTACTGGCAGACCCGTGAATATAAGGACTAGGGAGAATCCCTCCCCTTTTCCCTTGGATCCTCTGGGCGCAACCGTTCTTTGAGCGCCAACCGGGCGCTACACTTCCTTTCCGTGCTCTCTATTTGGCGCCACTCTCTGCGTCTGCGCTGCGCATCTAACCAGTCTGCTATTGGTGCTGGGTCACTCCCTGGACTGCTTTTTAATCTAGGAATGTGGGTGGGAGGAATCTCTGGCAGCTGCAGGCCCTGGGAAAAAGGGGCGCGCTCCTCTCCCAGGAGCGACTGCTCTTCCTCCGAATCAGAACTACTCTGGGATTCTATGGGCTCAGTGTCCACCCTGACACCTTTAGCCCAAACAATCAGTCGGAGAGCTACTTCTTAATTTGTTACCATAACGCTGCTGTTGCAAACTGCGTTAAGTCATATTGCAAGCCAATAGCGTTCCAGTTGAAGACTAATATTGTATAACAGACCATCATTAAAAAGAAGTTTATTTCCCATTCTTGGTGTAACCACCTCCATGCAGCCCCTCCTTTCTGAGGTTAGCATCCCTCTTCAGTTAATTCAGGATAACTCTGCTAAAATACTCTTTCCATCTGACCACGATGACATGACATCCATCACTTTAATTAAGTTTTTACATTTGTACCCTTTCCCTCCTTTTGTTACAAAAATTGTGTTCTTTCCCTGGTAGACTTTCCAATTTGTTTACCAAGAACGAGAGGAGGCAGAGATCTGGTCCAACATGATTTTATTCTGCAGAATAAGGCAACCCTTGAGGCTAATGCTCCAACAAAGTTCACAATCAAGTAATGTGATCCAAAAGTTTATATAGGCAAGACCTTTGGGGGCAGTCTTACGCTTGCGCTGTACTAATCTCTTTGTCTAGCTGAGAAGGAGACAGAAAGCAGTCAGCGCCTTTCACATACCTAGGCATGCGCAGAGAGGTAGTTTTGTACTCTTAACGTAAATACATTCTTGGCATTCCTGAGTCTCTGATAAGGCACTGTGTCTTTGTTTGGCATGACAATTTCACACAGAGGTAGAATAGACATAGCCTAGCTTATAAAATTATGGGATAACAGACATATTACAACAAAAATTTCTATAACACTTTCACTTTAAGTTTTCAACCCTTATTTTTAAAGCTTCTCTGATTTTTGTTCTATCTCCTACCACAATTCCCCTTATTTATTTATTTTCTTTCTTTCTTTCTTTCTTTCTCTTTCTTTCTTTCTTTCTTTCTTTCCTATACCACCCAATAGCCAAAGCTCCCTTTTGTGCCTCTATTTTCTAGAAAAGTTTACATGACATTAGCACCATTGTCTTCTCTGATCCATTTTCCTTACTGTCCTTGCTACAATAGAGATAGTATCTCTGTCCTTGATTATGAAGGGTACGTCCCTTTTCAGACAATAGGGAGTTGAGTGTGGGGGGGGATTTGCAGGAGTAATTTTGCTATAGGGCAGGACAGCTTTTCCATAGGGAAATAACCATACTGTTGATTCCGGTGTAGAGAGGTGGTTTTTTCTCTCTCTCTATTTGCTTCTTTTCAGTTAACCCTCTGCTGAATTGCTTCCCTTTGTCAGTTTTGAAAGCCATGATAAATGTGCTGTTGTTAATAGGTTGCTGTGGAGATTCAGACATCTTCCCTCATAGAAACACTTCCATTGCTGGGAAATAACATTTTCACAGCATTCAAAATATAATATTTTATTGCCAAGAAAATGTCGTTTTTTCCTTAGTTCACCCGTTACTGCTTGAAAATACTATTGGAATGTGGTAGTATAAGAAGCACAGGAGTCTTTTGGAAAGGTCCTAGGCTGGGAGTGCTCCGGTGTCAAGTCACAGAACTCACATGCATCCAAGAATGTGATTACAGAGGAGGATTCTCAGGGTCATCTACAGTCCTGTGCAGAATTTACTTTCTCTCCACATATTCCAAGATTGTATGGAAGAGGGAGTGGAGGGAGTGGGGCTGCATGTGCAAGCTCTGCCTAGGGCGGCTAGGTGTTCTAGTTTACAGAGGACTAATAAGTACTTCCCCTTCATGGATCACTGCCTTGTTGTGGCGAAGGGGCTTGCGTAACTCAGTGAAGCCATAAGCTATGCCGTGCAGGGCCACCCAAGACCGACAGGTCATGGCAGAGAGTTCTGACAAAATGTGGTCCACTGGAGAAGGAAATGGCAAACCAATCCAGTATTCTTGCCAAGAAAACCCCATGGAACGTATCACAAGGCTAAAAGATATGACGCCGGAAGATGAGCCCCTCAGGTCGGAAGGTGTCCAATATGCTACTGGGGAAGAGCAGAGGGTATTTCCAAGTAGCGCCAGAAAGAGTGAAGCGGCTGGGCCAAACCCGAAAGGACACTCAGCTGTGGATGTGTCTGGTGGTGAAAAGAAAATCCGATTCTGTAAAGAACAATATTGTTTAGGAACCTGGAATGTCAGATCAATGAATAAAGGTAAGCTGGAGGTGGTCAAACATGAGATGGCAAGATTGAACATCGACATCTTGGGAATCAGCGAACTCAAATGGACAGGCATGGGCGAATTTAATTCAGGTGACCATCATATCTACTATTGTGGGCAAGAATCCCTTAGAAGAAATGGAGTAGCACTCATAGTCAACAAAAGGGTGGGAAAAGCAGTACTGGGGTACAATCTTAAAAATGATAGAATGATCTCAGTACGAATCCAAGGCAAACCATTCAACATCACAGTAATTCAAGTCTATGCCCCAACCACTGAGGCCGAAGAAGCTGAGCTTGATCGGTTCTATGAAGACCTACAACACCTTCTAGAAATAACACCAAAAAAAGATGTCCTCTTCATCATAGGGGATTGGAATGCTAAAGTAGGAAGTCAAGAAATCACCGGGATAACAGGCAGGCATGGCCTTGGTGTACAAAATGAAGCAGGACAAAAGCTAATAGAGTTTTGCCAAGAGAACATGCTGATCATAGCAAACACTCTTTTCCAACAGCACAAGAGGCGACTCTACACATGGACGTCACCAGATGGTCAATATCGAAATCAGATTGATTATGGGTCTAATCCCTGAAATCTATTCCTCACCTCCACTGTATATTCATCAGGGATATGATTTAGGTCATACCTGAACGGTTTAGTGGTTTTCCCGACGTTCTTCAATTTAAGCCGAAATTTTGCAAGAAGCAGCTCATGATCTGAGCCACAGTCAGCTCCAGGTCTTGTTTTTACTGACTGTATGGAGCTTCTCCATCTTTGGCTGCAAAGGACATAATCAATCTGATTTCGATATTGACCATCTGGTGACGTCCATACGCTAAAGCCTTTGATTGTGTGGATCACAACAAACTGTGGCAAATTCTTAAAGTAATGGGAGTACCAGACCACCTTACCTGTCTCCTGAGAAACCTGTACGAGGGTCAAGAAGCAACAGTAAGAACCAGACATGGAACAACCGATTGGTTCAAAATTGGGAAAGGAGTACGACAAGGCTGCATAGTGTCACCCTGCTTATTTAACTTATATGCAGAGTACATCATGAGAAATGCCGGGTTGGATGAATCAGAGGTTGGAATTAAGATTGCTGGGAGAATTATCAACAACCTCTGATATGCAGACGATACCACCCTAATGGCAGAAAGCGAAGAGGATCTAAAGAGCCTCTTGTTGAGGGTGAAAGAGGAGAGTGCAAAAGCTGGTTTGAAACTCAACATTCAAAAAACTAAGATCATGGCATCTGGCCCCATCACTTCCTGGCATATAGAAGGGGAAGAAATGGAAGCAGTGACAGATTTTACTTTCTTGGGCTCCAAGATCACCGCAGACGGTGACTGTAGCCATGAAATTAAAAGACGCTTGCTCCTTGGGAGGAAAGCTATGGCAAACCTAGACAGCATAGTAAGAAGCAGAGACATCACCTTGCCGACAAAGGTCCGTCTAATCAAAGCTATGGTTTTCCCAGTAGTAATGTATGGCTGTGAGAGCTGGACTATAAGGAAGGCTGAGCGCCGAAGAATGGATGCTTTCGAACTGTGGTGCTGGAGAAGACTCTTACGAGTCCCCTGGACTGCAAGGAGGTCCAATCAGTCCATCCTAAAGGAAATCAACCCTGAGTGCTCATTGGAAGGACAGATACTGAAGCTGAAGCTCAATATTTTGGCCACCTAATGAGAAGAGAAAACTCCCTGGAAAAGACCCTGATGCTGGGAAAGACTGAAGGCAAAAGGAGAAGGGGACGACAGAGGATGAGATGGCTAGATAGCATCACGGATGCAATGAATATGAACTTGGGCGCGCTCCGGGAGGGAGCGCAGGACAGGAGGGCCTGGCATGCTGTGGTCCATGGGGTCACGAGGAGTCGGACACGACTGAACAACAACAACAACAATAAGTACTTATTTAGGAGAGCTGGAAGAGCACAGGCCTCTATTTGAAAGTGTCCTCTATATGAAGGGCTGTCCGGTCCAAATCTGGTTTAAAGTCAAAGAACATGAGGAGGGAGAGCAGCAGGAGCCTTGAAGTTGCCCATCAACACTTAGAACCTGGACAGCAGGCTGAGTAGGCCCACAGGTCCCCTGGACGCAGTCTTTTCCACTATGGAGACATATATTGTATTTCTATTTAAATTATAGTTATTATGTCTCAATTTGCACCTATACATATAAATTTGCAAATGCAAAAGTTATGCAAATCGGTGCTCTCTTTTTTGATGATGCATTTCCTCTTTTTTGGTGATGCCTAAGTCGCCACCATACCTCTGCCGCCAGTATTTGAAGGAGGAAATTACAAGCATTGACCTGAATGTGCAACCCAGGTTCCTGATTGCATGAAGGAGCCTACGTGTGTTCTGTTATTGTTACTATTGTTATAAATAATTAAATAACCCTATGTCCAGGTATGCATGCCAAAGGCGCACATTCTTTTACTTTTCAAAAGGGTCACTGACCACTGTCAACAATGCTGATAGACTTACTATGAAGTATAAACAAATAGTACAAGAAATATTTATTAACATGCCCTGCTTTCTTTGTAATTTGATCTTGAATATACCAAAGCGTGCACTAAAATAACTCCCCCACCCACAATCTGAAATAGCTCCCCTGGTACCATCACCATTTTTTAAACTAAATGTTTAATACTTGGGATTAAAATAAATTATTAATATTCTCAGTGGGTGTACAGTTCCTTGGTGTCCCTAGTTTCCACTGCAACACTGGAGAATTCAGCTGTGTTTAAAACACACACACAAACTCTCTCTCTCTTTCTCATTCTCAGCATGTTTAAAACCTTCCCTGCTCTACTCCACCATTTCAGGGGCCTGGTTCAAATTGGTAAGGGAAGACTTCCAAAACTGACAAAGGGAAGGTGTTCAACTGAGGATTTACCAAAAACAAGCAAACAGAAAAACTGACTGAACAGCAGTATGGCTACTGCCCTGCAGCCAAGCTACCCTGCCCTACAGCAAAACTAACTCCCCCATTAGACCGGGATAGGATATTACATTACAGACACCATATGGGTCTAGCACAAATACATTGCTACATATCCCATCTGGGTGTTTTAATAATCTGGAAAGGCCCTAAATGTGTTTCATCTGTGATTAAAGTGATAGCATTTTTCCTGCTATCTTATATCTTGTGTGCTTTTAGGAGAAGAGCTCAGTTGCAAATATTACCTAGCAACAAAAATAACTTGAGTCAATTCTTAGGAAATGGGAGTGGGCAAAAGTTATTAATCATTGCAGTTGAAAAATGGGAAAAGAAAGGTCAGATTTTAAATATTGACATTTACGGTAGTCCTGGTTTTCTCTTTGTCTGACACAGAAGAATATATTCTATGAACTCAGGAAATAAAGTCTTTGTCTCAAATCATCGGTAAACCCCGAAGGGTCAACGTGCATGGCTTCATTATCTGAAGTTTTGCTCTGGTGTTCTTCAAAGTATAACTCCCATAGGTCCTTCTTAGTACATTATATAAGGGCTATAGGGCTCTTCAGAAACAAGAGTTGCATAAGGCACTGTACTTGGTGAAAGAAATAAGTAAAATACTACTTAATGATACCTTTGGGCATCCTAGAAAGGGCTTCATAAATACTAGAAGTGGGAAGCTCAATATACATTTCCAAATTTCAGCTTTTCTTAGATATTGGTTTGCAGATTGATGATGTGTATTAGTCCCCACCCATTTTAGATATAGGCCTGTTTCTTATAGGTCTTATTTCTCTCTTCTAGTAATCCCTGATGCTACCATAAATTCATTCCCAATGTTCACCATTCCTCTGCAAAAATCCTCTTAATTCTCCAGTGCAATGTCTTCTAGAACCAGGAGTGGCAGCAGTTTGGAAATACAGTGGATTTGATGGTAGAATTTAATCTTTGATGTTGTCATCCAGAGATTATTCGGCAACTGTTTGAGAGGAGAATTGAGGAGGTGGAATGTTCACTAATAGCTTCTTTTCCTCCTATATCTCAAATGCATCTGCCATTCTTAGAATCTTGTCTGTTATTTTAGTTTCTGAATGTGAGTCTCTTTGGGACAGCAAATGTAGTATCGCTGGGTCACTGCCCCTTGTTTTCAGTTCATCTGCAAAATGGCTGTCTTTGGTATGAATGAGTTTGGTGCTCACTTAACAAAATCCACCTCCCATTTTTTTTGCTTCTCACTGTTATCACTATCTTCTTTTTCTTTGCAGCTCTGTCTTTGCTTTCTGTTCCTCTTCTTTTGCTTTGTTTTAGTATTCACAATTTCTCCTTTTTGAATACCAAGAAGTATTCTTACCCTTGGCCTCCCTTTTAAAGTAAAAATAAAAATCCAGATCTCTTAATCTGCTGTAGTCCTATGGAGTTGCAGCAGCAGCTGTAGTTCCATAGGTGCTGCTGCAAAAATATCTTTCACCAGCTAGCACACACGGTTCCAGATATTTTGGGCGCTTTTGAACTGAGTATGTGTAAAAACTATAAAATCAAATTTTTGCCTAGGACGAGCCCCATCCACGTTTTCAGACTTGAAAACTGCCTGTTGGAAGTGGGGATGGCGGGTACTCAGTCTCTTAGGTTTGCTGCCTTAGGCTGCAATCCTTTGTACGCATAGGGTTTTGTCAAATCTTATACTAGCGTAAAAATTACAAGAACTATCATTGTTTTCTGACTAGCAGAACAACAAGATAGCTAGTATAAGCAACACCTAGACTAATGCAGTCATAATGAATTGTGGAACGCCTTGTGGAACAGCTTGTGCAATGCCATGTGAAATTCTTTGTGCAATAGCTTTTGCATCGGCTTGCACAAGTGGAATCAAAGTATTGGATTTGACATTTGCGCAAGGATGAAAATGGGGCTTCCACAAGCAGTAGGAGATTTGCTGTAGTGGAAATCATTGGATACAACCCATATTTGGGAGGAAATCCTATTGAAATAAATGGGACTTACTTCTGAATAATCATGGGCTGTTAGGAAGCTTCTGGATCTATTATGGCACATACCATTCCAAGTGAAATACCTGTTAAGATGAATGGAGTGTATAGTATTATGCCCTGTTCTTCAACTCATTATTTCTCTCTATTTTTTTTCAAAGTATGGCTCACAGTTATAGTCCTAAATTCACTGGTTAACAAATGGTGTGGAATTTGTAATATATTTTCCCTGTGAAATAATTGAATGTTAAGCGATATTTCAAAGACGTCAGTAAACATTTTATCATGATAATTTGTTTCTTTCTTAAGATTTTATAATATGAAACTGTTGTTTTAACTAAAATAACAACTGAGGCGATAACCTGCACAATTCTTAGTCTGGATTAGTCCCATTTATGTGACTTGGGCTGCAGTCCTATTCACATTTACCTGGGTAAGCCCCATTGAACACAATGGGACTTACCTTTGAGTAAATATGCCAAGGATTGGGCTGTAGGACTGTAGAACTAAGCACATTTACTAGGGAGAAAGTCCTATTGAATTTAGTGAGACAGACATCTGAGTAAATTGTTTAGAATTGGCCTGTAAGATTTGCTTTAGAGTAAAAGGGGCGCTGCGGTGGCTTAGTGGTTAAGACGCTGAATTGCAGACCGGAAGGTCAGCAGGACAGCAGTTTGAGACCCAAGTGCCGCGTGACGGAGTTAGGGATGGCGGAGAATTTCTCCACGAATCTTCAGGATGCCGAGTGCCGATGCATTCGGCCCCCCGAAAGTGTTGGAGAAATTCTCCGCTGGCCCCCTGCACCCCCTGGGATGGGACTTACCATGGCCAAATGTCCCTCTCGGCGGCGGGTCCCGGCGGCGTTTCGGCGGCGTTTCAGCGGGGGCGGCGGCCAGTCTCCCGACCGGCTGCCACCGCCGCCATTACAAAATAAAAAAGTAAAGAAAAAACAAAAAACCACACACCCGTGATAGGCTACGTGACGATTTACGTAGCCTATCATGGTTGACTTTGGAAATCTAGCCGTGATAGGCTACGTTATTTGTTACGTAGCCTATCACGGGGTTTTTTGTTTTTTTTTCACTTTTTCTTTCGCAGCCGGGGAGATGGGGCGCTTCTCCCTGGCCTGAATTTCGGCCGGGCGAGGCGGGGCGCCTCCCCCCCCGCCTGAACTTCGGGGGGAGAAGCGAAGCGCCTCCCCCCCACCGCGAAGCAAGCTGCGGGACAAGGTAAGTCCCTTTTGTCCATCCCTAGACGGAGTGAGCTCCCGTCTTCAGTCCCAGCTCCTGCCAACCTAGCAGTTCGAAAGCAAGAAATTGCAAGTAGATAAATAGGCACCGCCTCGGCGGGAAAGGTAACAGCGTTCCGTGCACCTCGGTGTTCAGTCATGCCGGCCACATGACCATGGAAGCGTCTTCGGACAGCGCTGGCTCTTCGGCTTAGAAATGGAGAAGAGCACCACACCCTAGAGTCGGACACGACTGGTTGAGGACACCTTTACCATTTTAAAAGGGTTGTGGATTAAAGCCTGTGATGTTGGCAGATCTGCTTCAGTACAGTAAGCTACTCGGCCTTACCAGCAATCGTTCCCCAATTTATTTAAATACTTGTCTGCATTTTAGGATGATGGGAAGCCTGTCTGTGGTTACCAGAACAGTGGAGAGAACAGATACATATTTAAGAGGTACTTTATGTGCATTTGCAGTGATTTACAGCAGTTAAAAGCTGTGAAAGATGTTTATTTGTATTTAAAATAGTGTAGTGAGAGACTATAATTTGACCTATAATTTGACTGCTTTGCCTTGTTAAATTTAACATTTCTGGTAACAAATTTTCCCAACATGAATTCCATAGTGTGAGAAAGAGAGGATGATAATGACAGCGATAGCATGACCTAGCACTGGAAATATAAATAGCCTGGGCATGTGTGAGAGATGATTGAGGTGAAAGATGTGGAGAAATGGAGCTGGTTTTTGCTGTAATGCTTCAACATGAATAAGATATGATTCCTGAAAGTCAGTGAGTTTTCTGCTCTTGTACTATAAGATGTGAATTGCCTCCCATTTGGCTTTGTAGTGTATTTATTATATATTTAGTTCTCAAGTACCCAGGGTGAGTGTTTCATTCCCATTCTATGTCATTCTCACCTTCTTAACTAGGTTTTTTCTCCAGTGTGTGTGAAGTGAAATACAACCTATGAAAGCTCAAGCTACTGTAAGAGTTAGGCTAGGCCCATCGAAAAGGGCAACGTTAAATGGAAACTTTCTTTCCAACCCAAATAGCAACGTGGGGGAAAGATTTTCCTTGGGATGGGGGGGGAGATAAAATCTCTTGAAGAATAACAATAGGAGAGAGAACCTTCTTTTCTCCCTCCCCAGCAGGCCTGAGGCTACGTGTATGCATACTCCATAGTGCACCAACCATTACTATCAACAGGAGGCTTCTCAGTAGCTCCCACATCTTCATGCAGACATTGCTCTTTTCCCCTTACAAATTAGTTGTGCACCAGCCAGGATGCAGCAGGAAGAGGGATCCATTGAAGTGGCTTGCTTGTGAACTAGATCACATTCTGGGGAGTATGGACATGTCAAGGGCTATCTTCCTAGCTAGCAACACCTTATATGTGAGAAGCAGCTATTTATATCTGATATTGTTTCTCCCATTGGAGGAGTTTGCGGTATTATCCTCTCATTATTACATGCCTAGAGTTCATTCAATTCAACCGGTTAATATCTGTGTCCAGACTTATCCCAAATGCTTAGTGAGTACTGATTAGATGTGTATATAGAAAAAAGGATTCTCTCATCCTTAATATTTGCTTATCAGGGAGATTTGGCTGATAATATTTGCTGCTGCAGCTTTGGAAACTCTAAGGTGAAAAAAGTCACTTTTTCACATTAGAGTTTCCAAAGCTTCCCTGTATCACCCTTGTTAAAGTCACTGGAGATGCCTTCAGGCCAGGAGCTAGCATCCCAATATGTGGCAGCATTTATTACACCATTTCAAGCAGAACAGAGTACAAGAAAATTCCTTGGAGATCTTCTTACAGATCAGAGATTTAGCATCATTGTGTTGATAATCTAGTGACAAAAACATATTCTCAGTTCATTTCCCCCCTCTCTTTGCCACTCTCATCTTGAAGCAACAAATGTTTTCTATTCATCACCCAAAGAAAGAACTTTGGAGCTGTCACTTGCAATGAGTTAGCTTTTATGTCTTTTTAGTGTAAGAAACCTATAGTGTCTGTGTGTGTGTGTGTGCACGCGAATGTATATGTGCACATAGTACAAGATGACAATTGGGATGACTGTTCTCACCACAAGCAACGATGCTTGTTTCCTACCACCTTCAGCTCTCTGAAAAAACGATTGTCTGTCTCTACCCCCAAGATATGAGTGTTCATTTTTCCAGCGTACCTTTGTAAATTAAACGGAGCCTCCAAATTATTTACACACAATCCTCAAATGGTAACTAGATATTTTTCCATTTGTAATAGTTAAAAAAGTGCTATCTTGCATTGTGTGCTCCATTGCTGCCAATAGAGACTTCCCTCTCTTTTTTAACACCCCTCCCCCGTAGAGTGTGTGGAACTTCATGAACAAAATGGGTGGGAGTGAAGCTTAAATCCTCCTCTCCTGGAGCGCCACAGTCCCAATCCAAATTGGGACCATGCATGCTTACAGGAAAGTAGAGAAAGTTAGCATGCATAACATTTAGTTTTGCCCTCAGACTGGCTTTTACAGAGTTCAGAGACGGTTCTCCCTTCCCACACTTGCTGCCTCCAAGCATGTTGTGATATTCCAGAGCCGTTCAACAGCAGCAGCAGCAAGCTTCTTGTGTATTACTGGCAGCATTCTATTGCTGAATCTTTCCCAGTCCTTCCCCCGCCCCCTGGGTCCATCTCTGCTTCTGCTGGAGGTAGTTGTCAGGGTGGAAACTGAGCCAATAGAGCCCCAGAGCAGTTCTGATTCTGAGGAGGAACAGCAATCCGTGGGAGAGGAGCTCGCTCATCTCTCACAAGCACAGCAGCTGGCAGAGGTTCCTCCTGCCAGCATTTCTGGGATAGATAGTGACCCTGGTAGTGAGAGAGCGCTGGAGGGGGGCTTGCTGGATGCTTGGCACAGACGCAGGGAGCGACGACAGATGGAGGGCATAGAAAGGAGGCGTAGCACTTGCTTGGCGCGCAAACAACGGTCGTGTCCCGAGGACCCAAGGGAAAGAGGGAGGATCTCTCCCTAGCCCATAAGTTCAGGGTATTCCTGTGGTTCTCCTTCAAATGGGGACCAACTGCCTTACCCGGAGCTTAGGCTACTCTGCTAACTTTCCCCAGCGCTGTTCCTTGCGTTGTCACTAGTGATTAGTATGTGAAAGAGTCATAAAGTAATAAAGGAATAAAGTCTCGGAAAGAATTCCTCGTTGTCTGTGTCCTGAGTTGGCTATTGGTGGGGACTGCAAGAGGCAGCTAGGGTGCTCCTGACAGTAGTGTGCTTGTCAGTCGTCTGTGGATGTTCTAATTCTGACTGCTGCTGAGTAGCACCAGTGAGTGCATGAAAAGGAGCTGGCAGGGAAGGGGAAGGTTCTCATAGAGCCTTTTGGAGACATTGACTGGGTTCACACAACATGATAACCCCTGCTCAAGGTTACAACGTGGGTTGTTGTGTTGACTGAACCCTGCCATGATAACAAACCATTGTTTTGTTAACCACAAACAACCCACAGTTCACAACCAAACTACAAACCATAGGTTTGTCTCTTCATGGGTTGTTTGTAGTTAAGACACCATGGTTTGTTAGCATGACTAGGCTCAGACAATACAACAACCCATGGTTCAACTACAACCCACACTCAACCAACACCTTGAGTGTGGGTTATCGTGGTGCGTGAACCCAGTCATTCCGTGGCTTCAGTATTGCATCCTTAATAGACTGCAATTTGACAGTGCTTTACTTTCCCTCAAGGGAAGTGTTTGTGCTTATCCACTATTTGGAAGGATCTGTTTAAAAAGGAAGAAGAAAGGAAACATGATTCCCTGTCAGAAGCATGCTAACAGCTTCTTTGCTATTTGTCTGCTCCTAACTTTGTCCCTTTTTGCTGCATAAGATGTTAGAAGGAAGAAGTGTCTTTGTTTACCTCTTTAGTCTACAATATTGCTAATATCTTGTATTTTGTCTGCTTTTACCACTTGGTGACCCTGCTGCCTTTCTGACCTTACATTTTACTTGTTGGGCCTTGTTTAACAACCTGCTTCATTCTGGTTCCTGTCTCTGGCCTCTTGGTTCAAATGCATAAACATAGTTACTTGGAAGCTAGGTTTATTTGATTTTCGTAGAACTTCCTTCCTGGTTAAGACTTGTGTTATTTATTTACTTCTAAAATGTATTAGTCACCCTACAGCTAAAAGCTCTCAGGACGACCTACAGAAAAAATATAAAGTAAACATAAATTAAATCCAAAATCCACATTAAAAACAAACAGCCCAATAAAGCAATCAATTAAAAGCAGCAATCAATTAAAAGCAACCAAGGGTAAAACAGGCATTAGGAAGACACCCCCCCCCCATATATAAGGATAAAACTATGTAGTAAATATAGAAGATTCAAAGGAAAGCCTGAGAGAATAAAAAGGACTTTGCCTGGCGCTGAAATAATAACAAAATGGGTACTAAGTGGATCTCTCTGGGGAGGGCATTCTATAACTGGGGGGCTACTGTTCCCAAGTAGCCACCCGCGACATCTCAGCATGTGAGGGTACTCAGAGAAGGGTCTCCGATGACAAGTGCAGGGCTTGGGTATGAATATATAAGAAGTGCTCCTTCAGATACTGTGGTCTGAAGTTATGAAGAGTTTTATAGGTTAATATCAGCACTTTGAATTGGACCTGGAATTGAACTTGTATTGTATGTTGATACAATACTGGTGTAATATGATCATAACTCCCTGTTCCAATCAGTACCCTAGCCACAATATTTTGTACTAACTGAAGTTTCCAGTCTGTCTTCAAGGGCAGCCCCACATACAGACATTGCAGTGATCTAAATGGGAGGTTACCAGGAGGTAGGGTCATAGCTGGCATACCAGTCTAAGTTGGTAAAAGGTGTTTTGTGCAACAGGAGACACTTGTGCCTCTAATGACAGAGGGTGCAGATGTAAGGTCCCTCACTTTCAGACTGCCATCCACCTGTCCAGTACAGAAAACCAAATCCAGGCTGTGATCAGCTACATGTGTTGGGCCAATGACATGTTGCGACACACCCATGGTTGTCATGGCAGTCATATCCTGATATGGATATTGAAGTCCTCTAGAACCATCATTATGGGAGTCGTCAAAGTCAAAACCTAAATGGCGGGCAGACCATCGTTAGCCCATAGTTAATTCTAACTTGAATCAAAGGACCCTCGATTGCACACATACTTGGTAGGAATACCTAGATTCCATAGTTATTAACACCGACAGTATCTGTCCTGGCTATGGCTATTACATAGGAACATAGGAAGCTGCCTTATACTGAGTCTAGGCCAGTATTGTAGACATTGCTGGCAGCAGCTTTCCAGAGTTTCAGGCAGGATTTTTTCCAGCTCTACTTGGAGATGCCAGGGATTGAACCAGGGACCTTCTGCATGCAAAGCATGTGTTCTACCACTGTGCTATGGGCTCTCTCATCAGGTCCCATCAGGAAGTAAAGAGTACGATCTTCAGAATTCAGTTTTGGAGAATGTCAGTGGCTGGAAGGCATAAAAGAGAGAAGCTTGCATCCATATGAAAGAGACAAGGAATTACTTTTGGGCTTGTTGCATAGCCTCTGTGACCATTGTGCTTTTATAGCCAGTTGCCAAAATCTACTTCCCAACTGTCAAGATCTTGAGTGTTCTTTCAGTGCCCCAAATTTTAAAATATTCCTTTACTACTGAGCAGCTGCAAAACCTCTAGCAATCTTCATTTTCTTGCTCTAATGCAGGTGATGGCAGAACTAGCCCAGTAGCCACAAATACTTCGGCTTCTCTTTCAGTATACTACAAGGGCTGCAGAGTCTTTCTAGGATGTAAGGGCCTCACATAACTTATTCTTTGTCCTTTTCTTTATTCCTCTTCATCTCTACAGCTCAGCACTTTAAAGGCGGTGTTTAGTCTCAGGGCTGTGTCATTCACCCCTTCCCAGAGCAGGATATTAATACACTATAGCATTAGCTTATAGCTATATTATACTAAATGTATTTTTTAAAATCCTCTCTGCTGGAGAAGAGCTGATACTTATCTGTCCATAGAGAAACATGTTCTATATAAACTTACCGACATAACAACAACAACAAAAACTATTAAACAATTGGGACATCCTGAAGGATTGAATTATGGACATTTGCTGTAGTCATGCCTTATTTATATCTTTCATGCACAGGGCATAACCTGTCTGCAGGGGTAGATGTGTAATGTGTATAAGTGTCCATATAAAAGGATATTTGCTGACTTTAATTTGGAAACAGAAAGTTCATGTGGCTGTGTAAGTGTCATCATATCACAGCAGTGCCACTGGGAAGCAGATGTTCCTGGGTACCGCACATTAGCCATATTACAGTTGAAAGTGGGAATGGCTGGAAGTAATTCAATTAGAAATCTAGGAATAAGTACTTTTATTTTAAAATACTTTATTTTAGTGAACTTATTGTTGGTCAGTGAATGTGGACATTTAGATAAGGAAAACCTTTAAGGAAGGCCCAGATTTAGAGGAGGGCATGATAAGGAAGGACACAGTTGAAGAATGACATGAGCTGCAATCATGGAAGGACATAAGTAATAGCCAGCTTCAAAAGCAGCTCTGCTATCACAAAAAAATTAGTTATGGAGACATCACTTGTATCTACAAGTGCTATTTGGTACTTCAGGTTCATTTGCTCCTGTCAAGGGGTGAAGTCTTCAAGGGAAAGAAGCCTTTACTTTGGTGTTTGCTCAACAGTCTGAAGGCAGTGGGTTAATCACAGCTTCTTAGTTGTTAATACTTTCCCTCACTGGTAACTTGCCTGTCTGTAGCTTCCTACCTGAAAGATTGGAACAAATTATGCATCATGACTTACAGGGTTCTTCTCCATGTCGCTGAATTGAAAGTTCAAGTTCTGTCCTGGCTTTGATCAAATGAAAGGTCACCCTCTTCTGTATGAACCTGCCTGTGTTGAGAACTTCTAAAAGGGCCCTTCTCTCTGTCCTGTCAACAATCAATGTGTGTTTGGTAGGAGCTCAAGAAGGGGCCTTCTCAGTGGCCACGCCTAGCCTTAGGAACGCCCTACTGAGAGAGGCTTGTTGATGGTCTTCAGCTGGCATGCATAAAGCTTTTTTGTTTAAACAGGCATTTGGCTTTTAGAGCTGAAATCTCTTCTCTCCTGCTCTGTGTTTTAATCTGTATTTTTAATTTAATGATGATTTCACTGGCTGCTATATTTTAAATATTTTATGTGCTCTTATTTGATTTTAGATGGTTTCATATTGTTTGTTTTGTTGTTTATTTGTGGATTTTATTGTTAGTCATTTTAGACATATTTTATGGAAAGGCAAGGTTTAATGTTGAATGAATGAATGAGATTAACATGGGGCTTTTACCGTGCAATCACAGTGCCTTATTCACAAAACTTTACTGGGGTCTTTGATTTGTAGCCCTCTTGTGTTTTCCCCACTGCTTCTTCCATCCTTTTTTTTTTAAAATGAGGAAAGTCCGTTAAGGAAGAAAAGGTGAGAAAACAGTACAATGTCTTTTGATTACTAGCTCTTGGAACCCTACGTGTAGAAGTACCCCAAATGCCAGGATACCTTTCAAGGTGCAAGCTCTCCTGAGGAACATGCATACACATGGGAAGTTTTGAAGGCAGTTCTATACGTCATTTATCTGGGGAAAGAGAATTTGAAACAGCTGTCATAGGTCAAATGAGTGGCCCATCCAGTACTCTGTATCCATATTTTCTCCTTTGAGGTCTCTGTGCATCACACATATGGGCTCTGCACCTGCGTGGAGCCTCTATTCAGGGAACCTCTATAGCTGAGGAACACTGTTTTTGTCAGGGACCCTCCCCCACTGGCCCATTGCGCATGCCCAAGTGGGTTGCTGCCAATCTCCTTAGTTCCTTTTCGACCACCATTGCAGCTGCCTCTTTGGGAGCTTCGTCTGTTTTGTTAGGACTTTAGTGCTGAGGTTTCTCTTCATTTTCGTCTTTGCTCTTTTTCTCGTTGTTCTCCTGTTATCTAAAAAGAAGTAAAAAAAACCCCAACACATATGATTCTGGTGTTTTAAGAGAACTGATACAAATAGCGAATTCCATTCCTTGGTGTCTAAGCCCAAACATTAATGTTTTACCATATAACGGAAGCTCTAAATATTCAGTTTATATCATTTGTTCAGAGTCTTTTCAGCATCTTAGACTATTAGCTGCTATTATTTCTGGTGGGTCTGGAAGTCTTCTGTTTTATTTATCATAACCAATATGTATTAATTGCATGTGTTTCTTCCAGTTACTAGCATTGCATGAAAGTGTAAATAGCTGTACACTATTAATTATTCCAGAATCAGCTTATGATTTTAGGAATTCTAATACTTCCTTTTGGGACCCCCCCCCCCTTTCGATGCTGGAGAGGTTTTTCATTATGTAGAAAGTGGGCTATTATCTAATGACCATTTTATAAAAATATTTAAACTACACTAAATGGACACGCCTCTTTGTGATTTAGACAGAGCACTTATCTTGAAACCAGAGATGTCTTAGTGATTTTTTTTTTTGCCTTATAAGGTACCCTTATTAGATTTATATTGATAAAATGCCATCGTCTGGTTCCCCTGGTATTACCTACCCAGTGGTTGCCATTTCATCAGGAAAAAGCTGCATGAGTCATTATTTGCCCACTGGATATGTTGCCTTAATTCCTTTTCCTCTTTGTTATCTCTTGGTGCATAGAAGAAAAGTGCAATGTAGTTTATTATCAAGCTCTTGTGTGAAAGACCACAAAGAAGAGGATTAGCAGAGGTATTTACAAGTCGTGAGTAAACATTGCCAGGTGGAAAGAATTTTATAATGTCTGCACCAAACTGTTCTTGGCTGAACACAGTGTATCCAGTACTTTGTTTTTAATTAGCATGATATTATCACAGTATTTTTAAAAAGGTAACATGAAAATCTGGATGGCACATTATATGTCTGCAGTAATCTCTGTTGATTTTTTTTAATACTGGAGACAAGGAAAAGATTGACTGAAAAGCAAGAGGAAATGCCCCCATTGACTTTGTTACCATCCTAGATTGCAATTGTATGCAAATATACTTGTGTGAGTAAGGCTTGCTGAACTCAGTGGGACTTACTTCTAAGTAAATATGTATAGAATTGTGTTGTTAGAGATTTGTGGACCACGTTTACCTTTTTTTCTGGCAGGGATCTTGTGGCTCTAATATAATCTTCCCCAACCTTGAGCCTTCCAGATGTTTTGAGCTACAACTCCCATCAGCCCCAGCCAGGATGACAATTGGCAGGGATAATGGGAGTTGTAGTCTAAAACATCTGGAGGGCCCAAGGAAGGCTGCTCTATCTGTGCCAGGCAGAAGTCCAGTGGGTGGAGCTTTTGATGTGGTGGGGAAAGAAGTTACTTTGTTGAATGTCTGTCTGCTATCCAGCTGTTAAGGGCACAGGGAAGTCTAGCCCTATTGTATATGTATATTGCAACCACCTGCTGCATGTTCATGTAATGCCAAACTATGGTTAGCGTTGTTTGAAGGACCTGTGTGTGTGTGTAGGGGGAAGAATAGGCCCGTAGAACTTGCCTATAAGAAAAACGGGGCTAGAGCTGCGACAAACAACCTGTTTTTATGAAGATATGCTGTAAGGAAGAGAGAAAACAAAAGGTGGATTGTTCAAATGTATTGGAAGAGAGTATATGTGTTCTTTGGTTGTGATTTACTGGCAATGGAGTCAGTGCTAAATTTCAAAGAAGAGGTACAGGGACTTTAATTTGTGTGAGAGATATGCCATCACTCTGTTAGCTCTGCTTCTTAATTCTAAATATGTGGGGAGTGGGGGAGTCTGCAGTTGTTCAGTGGTGAAGGGAAAGCACTCTGCATATGCTCAGATGGGCTCCTTGTTTATTGCTGTACCCTAGTGTTTCTCAGCTGTAAAATAGTACCAATGTCTTCTAAATCAGGGGGAGATAGAAGGTAGATTGGGATCTACTCGTAGATGTCTGGGTAATTTGTAGTAGATAGCCAAGGGTTTTTGCATCCCAACTGTTTAATAATAGTAACAACAAATAATATATTTCTTTCTCCTCTCCCCCTTCCCGAAATTAGGCTGCTGAACTGAAGAAAACTTGGGAGATAGCTAGGGGTGATTTTTCTGTGTGAAAGGACTGTGACCTCAGTTTTGGTACTGAAAACAAATCCCTGGGCCAAACAGGTTCTCAGAGGAACTAATTCTATGCCTGACCCCCTGAGCCACTATTTTGCACCTGGCTCCAGTTGGTGGACCTTGGAGTTAGTAAAAAGCAAAGAAGATTCCGCCAGCCTGACATCTGCTTACCACTGCTCTAGATTGTATAAATTCATGGATGGTATGTGTGTGTGTATTTGACTTGCTCTGCAGTCTGTGGCTTGCCTCACTGCTTTTGTCGTCTAGAGCCATTGCACGCAATTTTAGTTTCCAGTTTCTGCTTACAGAATATCTGAGTATGTATTGTGTTGCCCCCCCCCCCACACACACACATTTGTCCTCTAGGCCTCTGCTCCCAGCCCCCCACACACGTGCAGAGGAATGTCCCTATCTTCATCTGTAAAATGGTGGAAGGTATGAATGTAAGTACAATCTCTGGAGTATCTCTTTCTCACCAACACTATATCCGCCTCAAAACCATCTTTACTCCAACCCCACCACCAGTTAAACTACAGGAAATTGACAGTTGTCAGGAGAAGCCTTGTATTTCAGATTCCTAATGGCAAACAGTTTGCATAACCATACAACAGATGAACAAAAAACAGACCCTGGAACAAAGTTGGCTGTAACTGGGTTTTATTTGGAAGGAGAGAGAGGCTGGTTGTCACTAGAAGCTTGCATATTTTTATGCAATAATGGCTCAACAGCAGTTTTACTTTTGGAAGATTTTCTAGCTTCCTTCTGTCATAAGCAAAATGTTTTTTTCACTTTAGTTTATATCTTTCCATTGCATTAAATGTGAAAATATTAAGTCTTGTCTTATTTGTCTAGGAGAGCTCTTCAGGAAAGGAAGGTCGCTGAATGCAATTTACTTGTACCCACTGAGTACTTGGGACCAAACTTTTGAGATAATTTGGTAGCCTTACAAGCCACTAATCTAATGATCCGTCTCCATTCAGATTTTATCAATTAAGGGCTCAATCCTATGCATATGTAGACAGAAAAAGTCCTACGATTCCCAGCATTCCCCAGCCAGCCTGTCTAGGGAATGCCGGGAATTGTAGGACTTCTTTCTGTCTAAACATGCATAGGATTGCACCCTAAGTTAGTTCAGCTAGTTTTTTTTTGTTGACTAGTTTTTAAGCAACCCAACTGGCTTTCTCCTCTAGTTGTTGATATCCAGTTGAATTAGAAAAGGGCCAAAATAGATATTGCTTTACATCTGTATCTAGCAACTACGTCTTTTTTTCATTTTTACTTTAGAGTAGGCACAGGGGGTCTGATTGATCCACATCTTTAAAGCCTCCTTACTCATCATGCTAGGGTCCTGAAGCAGATTAACGTTGCCTGCACCTAGTCTAGAATAAAATTGAAGAAAAGATGCAGCTTCTAGAGAATCTGTTTTGGCCCTAAGTTTCAGTTCAGAAACTGAAGGATGGAAGCCAAGGCTATGGTTTTCATCCAAGAGGTTGCTTTGTGTGCCCTATCTCAAGGCTGGGTGGATTGACTTACTGGATTGACTTTGGGCTTCTTCACACAGAGCTTTTATCCTGCTATTGAGATTGGTTACTCACAGAATTTTGTGGGCCTTTTAGATGACCCTTTTAACCTCCAGGGCGTCTCCTGCACTAAATGACCTTTATTCCATTTTTTAAAAGATCGGAGATAATGAGCTATCAAATTACAGCCTTTGAGTTCCTCGAATTCCCGCTAGAAAAAAGAAAAGCTGCAATAAGAGGAGCTAGACTGCATTGCCATCTAGCGGCTGTATAATGAAACATATGGAAGGCTCAGATAAGGGAGAAATGGAGGGAGAAAGGGGGAGGGAGGAAGCACATGTAAAGGGCGTAAGCCCTGTTTTAAATGCGGGGTTTTAGGCTGGTGTAAAGATGCTCTTTGTTTTTTATTACAACCTGGAAATCCACCAACAGGAGCCTGAAACAAAAAACATACACTTAGAATTAAAGAATTCTGAGCCCAGAAATTTGCTTTGAGTACCAGAACTGAAGGGAACTCACAGTCTTTCCACGCAAACGTCCTCTATCTTTATTTCGGCAATATATTTTAAGGCACCAGGACATAATTTTGTTGTTGCTTTCACCCAGAGATTTACCAGTAGATCCCAGTATACCTTCTGCCCACCGCTGCCTAACCCCATAACACAGTATGGTATCCTCTTATCTCGAATGGCCTTGGCTGTAACAGGTATGCCTATTAAACGTGGTAATGCTTCAGAGGTATGCATCCCTAAGTATTAATATTGATGACAGTAATAACAATAATCAGATTGGTAGCAGAATCAAATTAATGTGCTCTCCCGCAGCAGAAATATTTACCCGATGTGTCCTGCCAGTTAGAGAGATTGGCATTAAAGCTAGACATTACCTCATCGTCCTGGGCAGACAGCCTATTTCTATGCTAAGCAAGTCTGCAGGAGTGAACAACTGAATACCTGCCTGATTAGCTCTGCAGTGGCAGATCTTGGTTGGAAGTGATTTCCCTTAGTGCTTTCCCTCTTTTGCTTGCTCTCCATCTCTGCAAGCTTTGTCACTATGCATTATCAGACTGTGTTTTTCATCTTGAAGGGCACATTGCAGGGAAGATTTGCCAGACAGGTGGGCAAGTATTAACGCTGATCCAAATCAGAAAGGTCAAGATGAACAGAAGGAAGAAAAGTAAATGTGTACGAGTGTGTGTGTATTGCGATTGTGTGCCTTTCCCTCCCTCCCACTCCCTGCATATATCTGTGCCAGGCAGGTGAAACTGGATTAATGAGGAAAGGCAAGATAAAGACAAGGAGGATTTTGCTATGAAAAGGAGATTTTGTTTTGATTATGGGAGACAGATCCAGTCTGGGGGTGGGTGGGATGTAATTGGCTGACAGCTATAACTTCTTAAAGCTTTGTTTTGAGGATGCAAATCTTTTCTTATTGGAAGTAAAATCACATAAGATCTCTCCCACCTGGCACTTCTATAGCTGTTTCTGTTTGTGGATCTCAAAACACTTCACATACTGTGTGGGATTAGGCCAGCCTTCTACACATGATTCATGTAAGACAAAAAGCAGCAGTGGATGCTGGGTGTTTCGTTCTACCAGACACCCCTCCCCCTCCGGTGTGCTTTCTCCTTCCTAGGGTTAGTCTCTTCTGTGAAAGAAGTATGGCAGGCCCCTCTCTAGTTGGCTGCTAATGATCTTTCATCCTCACTGTGACTCTGAAAGCCAGCAGCTACCTTGTACCCAAGGTCACTCTATTAGCAAGTTTTTAAAATGTCAGTGATTATTACTAGAGTCTTGACTCCTGTCACTAAAACACTCCAACTCACTGGATTTGTGCTACTCTGTGTTCTGTAGAAAGGCAGCTGAGTATGAAAAATATCATTAAATAATATTTTGAACATTTTGTAATATTACTGCACTGGCTGGCTTCTCAAATTTCCCTGTTTGGGTTCATTCTTTGATAGAATGAGGAAGACATAAATTATGTGAGTTCCATGGAAAGTATTCACAGTAATATAGAATTGCCTCTGATCCCAGACGTGGGTTGCACATGAGCCAAAGTTTAGAAGCTTTTAGAGTTGTCGCAGGATTTGAAGGTGCTTCTGTCCCTCTCTTTTTCTCTCCTTGTGTGGGTACTCTATGCAGGAGACAAAGGGTGAGACCAGCACCTTCCACTTAGTTCTGCAACAGAAGGCAGATCAAAAGTCTGACAAGATTTGGCGCTTTAGATTTCATGTGTTTGTGTGTTCTGAGTAAGGATTAGTAACTTCAGTTTAGTTATTGCATTGCATGGTGACCCACTTTTTTGCTTCTCAAGTCTCTTTGTTTTAGAGCAAGGGTGGAAAAGCCCCAGTCTGTGGCCCTAATGTGGCCTGTGAGGCTCCTCTTATTCGGCTCATACCACTCTCCCAGGCCACGCCCTCATCCCCTGTCCAGCATTATCCATCCCTGTCATGGCACACTGGACTGAGCATTTTAAACCTCCCTGCCCAGTGCACTGCAATGGGTGTGAAAATCCAGCTCTCTCCAGTCTTCAACTGATCCTTGTCAGTCAACTGAGGAGCAGAGAGGGCTGGATTTTCATTCCCATCATGGTGCTCTGGGCAGGGTGTGTGCGTGTGTGTGTATGAATAGTGTGTATGTGAGAGAGTGGGATGGCCATGCCTACTTTGGGCATCAGGCCCCCAAGAAGTTTCCTGGGTAGCAATTCAGCCCTTGGGCTGAGAAAGGTTCCTCACCCCTGCTTTGGAGCTTGCACATCTATGCTATATTGAATAAAGTTCTAAAAGTGCTAAGTGTGAGAGTGATTTGGGGGTGCAGAAGAGAAGGGTATATTTCCTAACAAGGGGCTGCAGTATTTATCACCAATTCATAAAAAAAAATCTAAATGAGATTGTTCTCTACATTTTGAGTTTGTATAGTAGACAGAACTGTGGCAGTCACAGAAAATGTGACTTTTTCAGTAATTATAGTGCCCTTTCAATATTTTCCCAGTGGTGTGGAAGCTGCTTATTGGTAGGCAGATCCTACTCCTCAGGGGGACTGCATTTGAATGATTCAGTAACATGAGTGGGCCCAGTTGTATGGGCTTGTCCCATGGAAGTGGCATCCCATAGGGTGCTGATTGAATAGGAAAGTCCCATAGAATCACACCCATCCCTGGGGTTGAGTCACTGAGATGCAGCCTTCAACAGTGGGATTTGGTCACCTATAAGTGGCTGCCATATATAGTTGTGAGAAATGTCAACAGTTTAAACCAGCCATTGATCCACAGTGGAAGACATAGATTCCTGCTGGAGCCCACAGGAAGAGGCTTGGCAGGAATCTAGGCTAGTTCACAGGGGAGCAGGGCCATGATCAACTCACTGTGGAGATGGGTTCACAGTCAAGGCACCCAGGAGCAGCAAGCTTGGAATTTTGTTCCAGCAATGGCCTGGAGCCAAGTGAGAGCTTAAGCAGTCCTGCTGCTGGCAAGCTCTCCCTTATCTGATGAAACTGTTGGGCTTAAAAGGCCCTGTGCCCTATACCTCAGATTCTGCCTCCAGCAGAGTTGCAGGACCTCTTGGATGTGGTGTAGTAGTGCTGATGGTTCTGAAGAGGAGTCAGACATCAGGGGCAGGGCTACCTCCTCAGACAATTCAGGTGAAGGCATTGCTGGTTCCTCCTATGGGAGTTGCTGCTGAAGCAATGATGTCTGAAGGGAATGCTCCTGAACTCAGTCTTCCCAACTGTTTTGATCCCTTCTATGATAGCATTCCTGGGCCATGACACCTGCTTGGTTAGCTAATACTAAGGAGGTCACAGCAGAAGAAAACAGGCTGTTGTTGATTTCTGAGTTTACCAGGCCTGAATCCAAGCACATCTTGGGTCTATCTGTCAAACCCACAAAGGCCAAAAATAATTTGAGCTGCATTAAGATCTTTCCATTCTAGTCTATTTGGAGGATCAGTCACCTTAAAAAAAAATCCAAGGTCTGCTTTATGTGGCAAGGGGTTTTGTTATTTTTATGTAGGGAACAACAGTATTATTTGAAGGCAGATGTGTGTGTCGTGTAAATATGCCATGGAGATGCATCTGGGAGTTAATTTTGGCTCCCTGGTACATGTCCACTGTGTCTTTAGAAATGTATGATTCCCCTTCAGTTGTCAAGCTATGTAAAGTGTGAAGTAGCCCCAAGGCTTGTTCTAGGAACCATTAATCTCCAAAGACCCAGGGACAGAGCAAGAAAAAAACAAAGAATTGCTGGACTATGGGGAAAATGGGCCAACTTGACCGTTTATCAAACAGCATTTAGAAAAATAGTTTTATTATTCTTTATGTTGTTTTTGAACTGATAAACATACATGGTGTGTCCTGGATGTATGTTTTGTTTGTACTGTGTGTGCTTGGAGTAAATGGGTTTTTTTAATAGAAAGGATTACATTTCATGAATATTAAAAGGTCAATTACATAAAGACAGACTACATAAAAAGGATACTGAAGAAAAACACATGATAAGAATTTTTGTTTTTTTAGATATTGCCTTTGAAGTATTCCTGTAAAAGAGATCTTTCATAATGATAATTGTTTACTTAAGCCAATAAAAACATGGCTAGTGGTAAAACATTGCACCCATGGATGCAACATGTTGAAAAGAGCCATATGTTATTGATCCAAATATCTTTTTACCACTAGTTCATGTGAGTACTTCTGGTAATTCAAATATTAATGCTCTACAGAAGTTGCTATTAATAGTTGCTATTAACGTAGGATGTGGTTTTTAGGTCATATGTATACCACCCATGGTATAATGGTAGTAAAAAATGGTCATGTATAAAAGGATGGGTCATGTAAGGCTCATCTTCAGACTTTGCAGCAAAACTTTCATCCTCTGAGAAATTAATGACTTTCACATTCTTATTAGGTGGTTAGGCACTCAATTAACCATTGTGTGCATGGAAATTTTTGTTTGCTTCGGAATAATTTCATGTTTGAACAACATGGCCCTGAAAGTCTTTTTCTGTGAATACTTCTTAGTGGGATGATAAAATATTTATGGTTAGCAGATCTTTAGATGTCCAGGGGGACTTACCAATTCAAACATAATTAAAAGAAATATCAAGCAGGTATCTCTTCAATTTGTCCTCTGAAAAGGAAGAGTGAAATTAGACCATGGAATAGAACTGTTAAATATTCTGCCCCTTAGCATCTCTTGTGATCAGAAAAATATTGTGTAATATTTTATAGTCTGAATAAGTTGATATCACCATGCTTGAAACATTGAATGCTAAGTGAGCATTCACATTACAGTAACAGAAGTGGAGTTCTGGAACAGGCAGCATAATGGATCCTGATAGGATCCTGTCCATCTCTATATGCTAGGTCTGCAGTATCTTTTTTATCTTTGGGGGAGAGAAAAAGAGTGGGGAGCAGTACAAAAACCGCTACTTTCATCCACTGATTCTTCTGAAATGCTGTTTTTATGAGGTAAAGCCCCAGAGTAAAGACATACTAGAGTATAGTAAGTCTGTAGCTTGCATTTTGTGTGGTGCAGGCTTTCCCTAATTTTCCTTGGATTTGCTTCCTAAAAGTCTCTGAACACTGGGGAAGCAGGGGAGACTTAACAGTGTTTAATTTACACTTTGATTTGCAAAGCTGAAGAGGGGGAAAAAGCTTTCTAAATCACCCAGTGCTGAGGTGTCAGAGAGTGAAGCAGTTACACTAACATAGGTGCAATAAGACTTGCTGTTTAAAGCAGAGGCTCAGAGCAGTACAAATGCAGGTTACTTTTAATATTGGTGCACCAATCCAGACTAGATTATGATTTATTTAATGCTTTATAACTGTGGTCCCCAGTGTGATGCCTGTGGGCACTATTGTGCTTGCAGACACTTCTCATGGCGCCCTCCATGCCCCCTGTCCCTCATGATTTTTTCTTAATGTGTAAGATTTTTTTTTTAAACTGGAAGGCTGGAGTGTTGCAAAGCAACCAGTGGCCTCATGTGCCATCTTTATTTCCAGTAATGCCTGTATTGCCCCAGAGGCATTCTTAGAAAATAGAAATGGTGGATGGCTGGAGCTAAGCACTTTATTTTTAAGCATGCGCAGCAACCCAGGAAAAGAAAAGGGTAGGATCAAGGTGATGGGGAGCATCTTGGAGGGTTAGAATCAGGAGGTAGCACCTTGCGGGGCTAAGGGGATGGCAGGGAGTGACGGGGTATTTTGCCTGTGCTGTGTATGTGTGTTTTGTCTGGGTTTGCAGGGGTGTGGTAAGTTAGTTGGCTTGTTTGCTTTGGTGTAGTGTCTGCTTTGTCTGGTTGTTGTTGTGTGTGTTTTGAGTATCACCAGTTTGCCTTCTGTGAAATCGGTATTTTGCTGAGCTTTGTGGGTGTTGGAGCATAAAATTATGGGTTCAGGAGAGTGGTTTTGTGTTTTGGAGCTAAAGCACATCTCTGTCTTGTACTTAGATTCTTGGGCAAGTTACTTTTCTTCTAGTTTCACCAGTTTGCCTTCTGGGAAATGGGTGTTTTGTAAGTAGCCATACCCCCCATGTCAGCCATTTGTTGAGTGGGTAACCTCCACCCACCCACCCATGGCAGTCAGAATTAAAAATGTGCCCATTGGTTCCAAAACTTAGGGACTCCTGCTTTATACCAACCTGATCATACAACATGACAAAATCATCGAGAAAGGAATGTAAGATGACCACAGTATTATACAGGGCCAGCCATGGACAATAATGCCCTTTGGATGGGAGTCAATATTGTATTCCCTATGATTCTTTTGCCCCAGTTAGGATTCTGTCTCCCTTATATTGACCACTATAGCCTTGTAGTGGATAAGCTTAATATGTAGTATGTATGTTGTGGCAAGATGTATGTAGGTCCATCAAAATAGCTGGGCTAGGGTTGAAGTGCCCTGGAAGTGTTGTGGCAGCAGTGACAGCACACAACTGTAGAGCTAGCACTTGGGACAAAATAATTTGCATGTTTCATGGTTTGGCTCTGATATAATATGACCTAAGACATGAGTTGATACCATGCCTTAACCTACATTTTGATGGCTTTCTAGGAGGTGAGACATGTCAGGGTGTTCAGACATCAAGTCATCATGCCAAAAATAATTAATTATGGTATCACTGATGAGCTACCATCTCAAAATGATTGCATGAATGTATACTATGAACATTTTATAGTACATTTCATTTTAGCTTCAGGTAGATATGATGAATACCTGTAGGATTGTAACAAAGGTTACATACTGAAAGATTATATAGTCATGAAAGGTTGCTCTAGACACCTTATACATCAGGGCTGGGCAACCCATGGGTCACATGTTGTTCCTCTGCCATCCAGTGTGATCGCTGCTGTTCCACTGGCAAAACAATTGGCAGTTTGCCACCAAATTCCAGCAGCAAACCACTACAGAGAGAAGCAGGAGGAACTTCTTGGTTGGGGGTGGGGGCTCATGGGGTAGTGATACTGCCCATAGAAAGCAATTGGGAAATCCAGAGTTTTAGTGTAGCTGTAATTGGGCAGTAGCGTATCAGGCCCCAAACAATGGGTAGCAGGAATGATAGGAGTTCATGTTCATCCTAGCTCAGGTCCTATTTTATACAATTTTTTTTTTTTACTGCTTGTAACCATTAAAAACAACCTGCTACAAGACCCTTTGTTGTTTTTGCTGATAATAAAGTTTAGTTGGGTTTATGTTCCATGGGGTCACGAAGAGTCGGACACGACTGAACGACTGAACAACAACAACAACAGAAGTTACAGGCATATGGGTGGGACATCTGAGAAGCAAGAGGATGTTTTTCACTTTTTAAATGTTTAATATGAGTTATAAAAGGTGGTGTCAGTCTTCAGGCTTCCTCCCGAGGGCCTCTATAAGATAAATTTCCAAGTGGGGTACTTGCATCTTGTCTCTACTCCATATGAATGTAAATGAGTACATACAGTAACACAATGCACAGATGACAAAGTTATATGTTAGGAAGGTTTATTATGAACACAGTGTAAGACAATTATGTTTTTCTAGCATAGAATTATTTACTTAATTTTATTTATGTTTTGCCGTTCCTCCAGGAACTAGAGATATCTCCATTTGTACCCTTGTAACTATCCTGTGAGGTAGGTTAGGCTGAGAGGCCCAGATCATCCAGTGAGAAATGGGAGGCATCTGCAGATGTTCCTAAGGCAGCAAAATGTCCTGGGCCAGCACTAGCCCATATGCGTGTGTGCTGTTTGTCTTTTGTCTTTTTCTCTTTCTTGTGTGTGTGAGAGAAAGCATGCAAGAGAGCTTCTGTGTTTTCTCTGTCTATGTGTTGTATGCTGTAAAAGGGGAAGTTCGTGTTTGTATTTGAGTTCTCTACCATGGAAGAGATACTAATCTTTTGCTTCCACTACTAAAATATGTAGTGAAAACTGTTTTTGCATGACTGTTGTATACTGTTGACTGTATGCGTGTGTGTGTGTCCAGATGTCGGTATTAGGGGCAGAGTAGGGGGATCAGAACAGATGGCCTGCACTGGGATCCATCATAGCCTTGATCTGACCCTGCCAATGCTTAGTTACGGTGGTAAATGCTTTAAGCTAAAATATGCTGGCAGCTTTGGTAATTTTGGCCCTACCCCTTTTGCCTTTGTCCTCATCCACCACTGGATTGTGGCTCCCAAGAGCTTCTCCAAAATGGAATTCAAAAAGGTTCTGCACCCCTGAATTTAGAGCTGAGTGACAGTTGACAGTTGACAGGATTTTAGTGCCTAAGGGTGCAATCCTATGTTTGTTTAGACAGGAAAAAGTCTTACAACTCCCAGCATACCCCAGACAGCATGGCTAGCTGGAGAATGCTGGGAATTGTAGGACATTTTTCTGTCTAAACATGCATAGGATTGTGCCATTAGGAAATATTTACACAGTGTTTTAGTGTTGCAACTGAAACTCTTCCCATGACCTGAGTTCGATCCCAGCGGAAGCTCGGTCTCAGGTAGCCGGCTCAGGTCGACTCAGGCTTCCATCCTTCTGAGGTCGGCAAAATGAGTACCCAGCTTGCTGGGGGGAAAGGTAGTCACGACTGGGGAAGGCAATGGCAAACCACCCTGCTATAGTCTGCCATGAAAACGTCGGCATAAGCAGTGTCCCTCTAGGGGTCAGTAATGACCCGGTGCTTGCACAGGAGGAACCTTTCTTTCTTTAGTGTAAATGGGCTCAAAAGACCTTGCAGAAGCGAGTGTAGTGTGTTTGGTTACAAGTTATTTTGACCATTGTGAAAATGAAGAATTAATATTTTCTCTTTAAAAAATCAAGAAAAGAGGGAATTATTACATAAATTAGGAAGTAAGTGTATACCAAATACTGATTCGTGGATAATTTTGGATGTTGTAACGCCTATATGAGAAGTTTTTATTCAGATTAATAAACAGAATCAGGATAGGAAAAAATGGATCCAAATATTTAAACATGTATTAAAATTGCCTTAATTCTTTGTTAGATAAAAAGCATTGAAAGAGCTAGCCCTGGCTAGGTAGTAATTAGATAATATAGAACATTTTTGAAGCAGGAAGAACTTTGAGTTTTACCTAGCAAATGAATTTCTAAAAAGGAAATAAGGCAGACAGATTACTGCCCATTACATTGCCAAATAACCAGAAAACAATATCTTCAGTTACAGATTAAGATTTGTTAAATATTCCAGTAAGAGAAAAGTACACTAAACAGTTCATTGTCCCAAGGCTTAGTACCTAAGCTAAACAAAGCTCCTGAACCAGACAGTCTGTCAGCAGAATTCTATAAAGACTTGATTGTGTTAGTTTATTTATTTGTGACATTTCTTAACTTAACTTTTGGTTTCAAAGGATCATCAAGGCAGGCAACAATCCATTCTAAATAATGATATAGAAGCAAAACAATTAATTATAAAGTATCCAAATGAAAGCATCAGCATCAGGTAAAAGGAAGAAAAAGAGTCCCACTGCATCTCTTTTTTTAAAAAATAAAATAAAATCTAGCAGCAGCAAAATATTATCATCTTGCCCCCAAAACCTTTAAACATAGGCATGCTTGTCAAAAAGTGAGCAGAGATTGAATTCGATAAGCCTCTGTTGCAAAGAAGCTCTCTTTTGACTGAATAGTACTGACTCCATTTTGAGACATAGCCAAAAAGCCAGGTGTCTTCATCCCCAGCTTCAGCAAAGGTGGGAGAAAGGCACAGGAAAGGTGTTGAGAGAAATCACACAAGACTGCATCAAACAATTCAGTTTCTAATCAACTTCCTAAAATGCATTCACCAAAGGCAAAGGTGTGGGTAAAAATTGAGGAAAACATGAATGTGCTAGATGACAGGAGTGGTATCTGGTAAGGTACCAGGTCAACTACCTGCCATGTGCTCTATTGTTCCACTCCAGCCTTGACACCTGTTAGCATGTAACATCATCTTTGTTAAAAGAGATAGTAAGAAGGACCTAGTAGGACTCTTGTCTCTTGTCCAGTAGGACAGCCATCATTACCAAGCACATTCTTTTGTTATATGGGATGAAAGGCCAGCTCAGTCTTTATCTCATAACAAGTAGCATCTTTTCCAGAACCTGTGAACTTTGTCTCAAAACTATGATGTCACAGCCTTTCTCAGAACTATATAAGAACCCTCAGTTTTGGGCAGCCAGAAGTCCTGGTCCCCCTCTTCCCAGAGGCACGGGGCCATGCTGCTGAAATCACTAGGTGCCTCCCCCCGCCCCCGCCAGTAAGGTGCCACACTGCTGCTGAAATCACTCAGAGTCTGTCCTCCCAGAGGGAAGGCTCCATGTGGAAATCACTGAAGGACTAGCCTCCTTTCTTCTGGAAACACTAGGCTCCTTGCTTGTCAGAGCAAAGTGCCATCAATAGGTGCCTTGCCTTCCCTAGTCAAGACTCCCTGCTTTCCTTCCTCTTCACCTGAGACCAGGAGTTGAAACGCATGCTAGTTCCTGTCTGCAGGAAAGGGCGTCAGCCCAGGGAAAGGTATATTGCTTTTAGAGCTTCTTTGTACAAATTGTAGCCTCCATCCCCTCTTTCCTTCCTTTATGTGTGTGTGTGTGTGCTTCAGGCTTTGGGCAGACTCCTTTTAGGCATGGAGCTCAGCTTTACCAAGACTGCAGCTAATTTCCCCACCAAGGCCTAACTTGGTGAAGGCTGGAGCATCCCCAATTGGTCTAAGGGTTAACAAATCCATTTGCTCAGCTAAATCCCCCCAAACCAGCTTGTGCATTTGAATCTTTGTAAACCTCAATAAATGTGCCATTGTGGCATTATCCTCTTTCCAACAGTGTTTGAGTGTGGATCACTTTGGGTGGAAATTGCCTTCTTAGCATAGACACTCTATTTGCCAATGTCTAAAGATTCCTTATAAGTGAATGTGTAAGTCTCATTAGAATGTGTGTGAGTTTGTATAAGAGTCTAACAAGAGCACATGACATAGCACCTCCTTCAGGAGGATGTTCCAGAATTGTGGTGCCATGACTGAAAATGCCCTGTTTTGCGTGTCCACCCACCCCACCTCTGATGGAGCAGGGTCTCAAATTCATCCATTATTTAAGTCTTAACTCTAAAGACCTATTTAGGCATTTCTGTTGTGTGTTAAGTAAATGTGCAGGGGTGGGGTGAGAGCCCCCTTCCGTCACCATTTACATCAACCATGTGGAGAGGTCTTTTCAGTTGTGCTTTTTGGTGGTGTAGTGGAACCAGGGTTCACAGGGATGCAGTGTTGGCATTTTTTTTTATTAGCAGAGATGCTGATGGCATCTGCCATCCCTCTCAGACTTTCCTGTTCCCTCTGAAATGAGCTGCAATCCTCACAGTAGCTGGGGGGGGAATGAATTTTCCCAGCACCAATATATTACTCCTGTTTTAATGCAAAGTATTTTGGAGTGGTTTGGTCTCGAATGGGCAATTAAAACACAATAGCTTTATAAAAGGCCTGCCCCTGGTAGAAAACAAAACTGATAGAACTGGTTTGTTGAAATGGATCAACACATCTACCTGCATTGTTGGATGCTCCTTTGGGACATGGGTATGGGGGACTGTTGTGAAGAGCACCTGCATTTCAAAATTGACCACTACACCACTGATATTTCTGAAGGAGAAAGCATCCTCTCTCCATGGAGTCTCTCTGGCACTGTAGGGGTCTGTTAGAGTGTTCTGCTCCTCCTCTGAGAAGGCCCCAGTTTCAAGGTCTGAGCAGAGCTGAACCCTGATAGTTTATTAACAGCTGCTGAGAATGTTGTGATTCAGAAAAGTAAAGGAATGGTTTACTTAAGTCTACTATGTCACCTAAATTACCAAATTGAATGAAGGGATGGAAGAGAGAATGTGGTTTTCTTTTTAGCATCAATATATTTTCTTTTGACTAAAAGCATTAAATTGATATTAACATATATAATTGTTTTCCAATGCTAATGTGGAAAACTATACAAAGAATGCTAATAGGCTCAAAACAATATTTGGTATGCTTTATGTTGACTGAATTGCATAGATAACATAGTTATACTTTTGGGGAAACAACTTTCCTTTTCATTATTCATGCACAGAATCCAGCACTTCTTTCAAAACACATTGTACATTTGTCTTGGCTACCTTGTTTTCCTCTGTAATTTGGAGTATAATACCGTCAACAACTTGCTACTTTTATTTTTCAAATGATTATTTTTCTCTTAGCCTAGTCTGATCTTAGCAACTGAATTAGAAAGAAATTTGAAGGTTGCTGAATGTTTTTTACTCACCCAAGCATTCTGTGAAATTCAGTGTTACTGGAAAGTGAGTGCATTTATGTTCGTCTCTCGCCTTGTGGTATGTGTGATATCTAATCCCTGATTTTTCTTTTCTTAGAAGTGGAAGGTCTTTAGCCTAGGAAAGTCTAGTCTGCCTGTATTCAGAAACCTCAAAAATTGCATGTAAAGATTAGCTTTCCATGTACATTTTGGCATTTGACAGACTTGCCTTATACTGAGCAATATGACTTGATACAGAGCAAAAGTACAGTAATGGAGCATGGAGGCCCATGCTCCATCATATTTTGTGGTCTATGCAATTAAAGGGTAGTGCTTCATAGTGTGAGTGAATAATAATGTCTCTAGAATAGTTTTATTTAACAAAAAATATTGCTCTCAAAGGAGTAGTGTGAGGTCCACACAACGAGGTCCTCTGAGGTCCACAGGTGCAATGTGAGATTCACACAATTAAAAGAGGAGCAAAGCTGTTCCTCTGCCCCTGTGCCTGATACCATATGGCTTCTCCAAGCCCTGACGTCCATGCTTTGGCACAAACATTGGAGGTGGTGCCTGGGGAAGCCATGCAATGTGAGGCCGAGGAGTGGGGCCAGTGGTGTGGGCCTGCTGCCCCTTTAATTGCATGGACCCCCTTCACATGTATAATTCATGAAGGGGGTTTCTGTGAAGGGGGCTCCTGTGAAGGCGATAATTTTTATTATGTAAAACTATTCTATAGATAATTGTTCCTTCCCATGTAGAACTGCCACATTGCATTTTGTTATGTCCAAATTATTGCCTTTGTTGTTTTCAGATTGTGAAATAACAGGAATAATTTCCCTCTTATTACAACTATGGCACTAGCCCTCATCCCACATTAATAGTCTGATACCTGTACAGATGTAATAGAGGATTCTGAAGAAGAGGAGAAGCCTCACTACAGAGGAAAAAGCCTGTTAATTTTCCCTTTCTATTCCCTAATTGCAGCCACTTTACTTCAGATAGTGGTCCTATACAAATTAAAGGAATTATGAAACTGACTAGATCCAATTGGTGTAGTTAATGTCACTCTCAAGCTAAGCAGTGTTTTTAAGCACTTACATGAGTGCTTATGTGGATATGCGCCTACCCTTTACAAAGTAGAGGTGGATTGAAACAATAAATTTTTGCCTTAAAGCATAGTCTAAAGAAATCCATGCCTTTCATACATGAACATATGAACAAGAATGCTTCCAGATGAGGCATTATTGTGCAATTGCCCCACCTCATTTATGAAGGGTCTGGTTTTCTCGACTGGGCAGGAGGATGGTGATCTGAAAGTAGAGGAATTAACATCTGTCCCTTTGTCATGGTCAGATCACTTCCTGCTGAGGTTTAGACTTCTGGCGGCCTTTCCCCTCTGCAAGGGTGGGGGACCTATTAAAATGGTCCGCCCCCGGAGATTAATGGATTCCGATGGATTCCAGAGGGCTCTGGGGGATTTTCCTGCTGGTATGGCTGGTGCTCCTGTCGAAGCCCAGGTCGCTCTGTGGAATGCAGAGATGACTCGGGCGGTTGACACGATCGCACCCAAGCGCCCTCTCCCTCTGAGCAGAGCCCGGCCAGCTCCTTGGTATACACCTGAGCTGAGGGCAATGAAGCAAGAGGGGAGACGGCTAGAACGCAGGTGGAGGAAAACTTGTGCTGAGTCTGACCGAACACAGGTAAGAGCCCACTATCGAGCCTACTCTGTGGCGGTGAGGGTGGCAAAGAGGCAGTTCTTTTCCACCAGCATTGCATCTTCTCAGTGTCGTCCGGCGGAGCTTTTCCGAGTGGTTCGCGGCCTCTTACATTCTGGGCCAGGGAGAGAGACGATGGAACCCTCGGTAGCACGCTGTGACGGGTTTGCGCAGCACTTTGAGGATAAAGTCGCTCAGATTCGTCATGAATTGGACACCACCATTAATGCAGTTCCATTGGTAGAGGCGTTCAGAGCACCGTCTGGTCCAGTTTTATTGGATGAGTTTCAGTTACTGAGGCCTGAGGATGCGGACAAGGTGCTTGGCCAAGTCCGATCGACCACTTGTGTGCTTGACCCTTGCCCTTCATGGCTTATTAAATCAAACAAGGAGGGGTTGTCCGTCTGGGTCCAGGAGGTTGTAAATTCCTCCTTGAGAGAGGGAGTGGTGCCTGCTGCTTTAAAAGAGGCAGTAATTAGACCACTCCTGAAAAAGCCTAACCTGGACCCAGAGGATGTTAACAATTATAGGCCAGTGGCCAACATCCCCTTCCTGGGCAAGGTGCTTGAGCGGGTGGTTGTAGGACAGCTCCAGGCACTCTTGAATGAAACGGATTATCTAGATCCATTTCAATCGGGCTTCAGGCCTGGTTTTGGAACGGAAACTGCCTTGGTCGCCCTGTGGGATGACCTCTGCTGGGAGAGGGACAGGGGGAGTGCGACCCTGTTGATTCTCCTGGACCTCTCAGCGGCTTTCGATACCATCGACCATGGTATCCTTCTGGATAGGTTGTCTGGGTTAGGAGTTGGAGGCACTGCACTACAGTGGTTCCGCTCCTACTTGGATGGCCGATTCCAGAAGGTGGTGCTGGGGGATTATTGCTCTGTGCCATGGCAATTGTGCCATGGGGTTCCACAGGGCTCTATTTTATCCCCCATGCTGTTTAACATCTACATGAAACCGCTGGGGGAGGTTATCTGGAGGTGTGGGCTGAGGTGCCATCAATATGCGGATGACACCCAGCTCTACCTCTCTTTCTCATCAAAACCAGGTGAGGCAGTGGGTGTTCTGAACCAGTGCCTGGGCACGGTAATGGACTGGATGAGTGCTAATAAACTGAAACTCAATCCAGACAAGACGGAGGTACTGTTAGTGGGTGGTTCGTCTGCCCGGCTAGGTGATATTCAACCTGTTCTGGAGGGGGTTGCACTCCCCCTAAAGGATCAGGTTCGTAGTTTTGGGGTGCTCTTTGATCCAGAACTGTCACTTGAGGCACAGGTGAACTCAGTGGCACGGAGCACTTTTTATCAGCTTAGGCTGGTATACCAACTACGCCCTTATCTGGACAGAGATAGCCTAGCTACAGTTATCCATGCTCTGATAACTTCTCGTCTGGATTACTGCAATGCGTTATACGTGGGGCTGCCTTTGAAAACGGTCCGGAAACTTCAGCTGGTCCAAAATAGGGCAGCAAGATTGTTAACAGGGACTGGCCTGCGAGCTCATATTACGCCAGTACTTTTCCAGCTGCACTGGCTGCCAGTCCATTTCCAGGCCCGATTCAAAGTGCTGGTGTTAACATTCAAAGCCCTTAACGGCTTGGGGCCAGGTTACCTGAAGGATCGCCTCCTCCCATATGTGCCTGCCCGGACCTTAAGATCATCATCAGCGGCCCTTCTCCGTGAGCCCCTGCCAAAGGAAGTGAGGCGGGTGGCTACTAGGAGGAGGGCTTTTTCTGTTGTGGCACCCCGGCTCTGGAATGAGCTCCCTAGTGAGGTTCGCCTGGCGCCTACATTGTACTCCTTTCGGCGCCAGGTGAAGACCTTTTTATTTTCCCAGGCATTTTAGCTTTCTAAATTTTTATCTTTGCTGTTTTAAATCTGTATTTTAAACTCCTGTACTGCTGCTAGGTTTTATTGTGGTTGTATTGTTATATTGTGGTTTTAATGTTCTATATATTTTAAATTGTTTTATTGTGTGTTGTTTGGTTTTAGTTTTTGTGAACCGCCCAGAGAGCTTCGGCTATTGGGCGGTATAGAAATGAAATAAATAAATAAATAAATAAATAAAGGTCCAGTTGTTTTCCACTTGTAACTCTCCTGTGTTTTCCTACAGCTTCTTCCACCTTTTAAGTTAAGGGGAAAAAGAATATCTGCCTAATCTCTTTGGATTGGTAGCTCTAGGAAATGTCCATCTGGAAGCATGCCAGGGCAGGTAGTAATTATGAGTACATGGATTTACTGTTCTTCAATATGTTTTTTTTTTTGATGTTTTTTTTTAAATTGCTTCTCTTCATTTTTTTTCATGGAATGTGGTCAAGTATGAGTGTTTGATCCACTTCACCATGTGTTCCTGAACTTGGATTTTCCTTCATTTAACATTAACTCTGGATTTTGGTATTCATAGTCATGCCATGATTTTGCAAATTGGATCTTAGATATTTAAAACTGTATTGTATAATTCCCCTGAGGTACATGCTTTCTCCCTCAACTCTTATTTAATGTATTTTTCTATATATGCTGTAAAAATAGTAGTCACAATGATGTAAGTTATGGAAAGAATTTCAGCATTGGCTTTGAAGCTTTTTTGTTTTGTTTTTCCAGGCTTCTGTCATGACCTAAATATTGTTCCAGTACAGGATTTGGTGTTTTAATTGCCTATGGTTTTTTAATGGTTATATTAAGAAATGAATCCAATGGAAGTATGTAAAATACCTTTGTGGGTGTATTTCTGTATTTACCTTAATCACTGCTTTGCAGCTTTTAAGATTTTAGTAGCTCTCCAAGGCATTAATTGTGAGCGAGCACTAGGAAATCCTATTATATATTTGAAAAATAAAGTCCTCCTAAATAAAGATGTGTTAATGTAAAATATCTTGCATTTTCTGCCAATTATCAAGTGCAAAAGGTTACAAAGAACTACTAAGTGCAGTTCCCACCTATACCAACCAATTGAGCACCAATGCTCAATGAATTATAACCACAGTTAGGCCATTTATTTTATGATATTTAGCAAAAGAATAGTAGGTTGGATCCAGAGGAGTGCTTAGTGGAGTTCTGCTCATGCTGGAGGAAGGGAGTACAGAGGTGATGTTTGCCAATTCCTCTTTCCCACTACAGCCCACTGTGCTGCATGCTGATGTGAAGGGCTCGGGGACGTTCCAGAGCAGCATGACAGGTGACTTCTGCAGAAGAGATGGGGAACTGGTGAAATTTGTGTACCTGCCTTCTTCTTCTGGCAGGGAGACTCCACTAGGTCCTAGTGCCTTTCATGAAAGGAAGGAACCCTTCTATTTGTGTAATGGCCAATTGGGATCCAACCCACAATCTCTTTGTTCTTCATTCTCTAACTTGAAGCTAGGGAATTGAAGTAATGTATTAACAAATGTATTCATTTATCTATTTAGTATGCTATACCCTGCTGTTCCTCAGGCTGGCTTGAATGGGACTCCCAATAGTTTTCTATACAGGTCATAATCAGGTCCACACCTGCATATCTCTGACCTTCAACAGTAAAACCATCATATTTAATTATTTAAAATATTTCTAGGCCGCCTTTCAGGGCAGAAGCCCTCCTGAAGTTCACTGTTGTTAATGTGATAATGATTTGATTCAGAAATGAAAACAAACCCTTTCTAGTCATTAGGAAGATGACTAAAATTGCATGGGGACTTGTAGGACATCTAGTCCAACCCCTGCTCAGTGCAGGAAATCCAAAGCTAGAACATCCTTAGCGGATGGCTATCCAGCCTCTGTTTGAAAGACCTTCAGCAAAGGACACCTCCCCACACACCCCGGTAGATAATTGGTTCTTACTATTAAGAAATTTCTCCCTAATGTTCAGCCAAAATCTACCCTCCTATAACTTAGCCCATTAGATCTAATCTTGCCCTCTGGAGCAGCAGAGAAGAAAACTTTGCCCTCTTCTTGGCAATATGACAAGAACATTCTTGCCTTTTCTCAGAAGTCTCCTGTAGTGATGTTCTGGGCCAGGTGCCTACATTGCAGCTCCAGTGACCTTTCAGGAAGAATTGCCTGCAGATTTTAATTATTTCTTTTTCATGCCTTGAACACTTCAGGCAGAATTCTACCCTACAATAAAACAGCAGCAATTGCCTTTTTAATAAAATAAAATAAAAATGCTCAAACCACACAGTTTTTGTGTGTGATTACTAAAATTTTACCTGGTTGTTTTGCTGCATTTTAAGAGAGGTTGTCCATTCAAATGTGAAAAATGACACAGTGCACATTGGAAAACCTGACAGCCAAAAAGACAAGTTCTGCATGGTACAGTACTTCTGAAAAACCCTCTAGGAAGTTTGGCTCCTTTAAAGTTGAGATCACAAAGCTGAAGTAAATAATACATGCTTTTATGAAGGAACCTCTCATGTTGCCTTGCAAAGAACACTTCTTTATATTAATGAGCCAAGCGGGGGAGCAGAGCAGAGAGCCAGAAGTACAGAGTGAATTGGGGATGGGCATTGGGATTTATAAATAAATGCGTGTGTGTTTTTTCCTCTTTCCAATGTTGGTGAAATGCACAAAATGCAAGTACAGTTCATAATGTGTGTAATATATGGGGGGGATGGGACACTATACATATTATTGAGAGGCAAAACATCATTTTAAAGCTGTTAAGGAAAAAGAACAGAACAAAAGAACAGTTTAACAAAAAATGAACTTACAGTTAGATCTATCTGGCAACAAAAACTAGAAATAATGCAGATTAAGCCAGTGGAATAATTCTGGTGGAAAAGGGTCATTGAGGCCCCTAAGCATCCTTGCTTCTTTCCTTGCTTCCTTCCTTCCAAACACAAGTAATGAAGTTTTTCTTCATTAGTGTTTTTTTGTTTTAGGCTTTACAGAGAGTATAAAAAAATAAACAAAACAAAAATCAGGTAAGCCCAAAAAACAGACTCTGATATATTATGTACATTACTATAGTAAATCACTATACAACAAACAGAAAGTAATTAATTACCTATAGAGATACAAAATTAAGCAAGTCCCAAAAGCAGCATATTAAATTCAGAGTAAGACTGTTGCTCTCCACATAAGAAGAAAAGGGATGCTATTTAGCGTAATAGATCTGGCCTGGACAATTCCTTCAAAAGAATTTAGTGGGTCGATTTCTGTACAGTTGGCTTGCCCCAAACTCAGAGCTACTATAATGCTAAGATTGTGGTTTTTCATTGTTTTGCCAGTTCCAACTGTGCTATCCCTAATAAGGATATCATTCGATATTTATGCAGCAAGTCATAAGTATCATCTGGCAAAGTACTCAAAAGAGCTAATCTGGGATCTAGCCAGGTTAAGCCGCTGTCCAGAGATGTTCCTGATTATATGGGCAACTTTCTTAGAACTTGCTGGCTACTCCACATAGGATCCTGCGTGCCAGGGGAATTCCAGGTTTTCCCAGCCCTGAGAGAGTTTTATAAATGTGGTGGGCTTTTAACAGGAGTGAGGTGCTAGCAGTGTAGTGTCTTGCCTGTTTTGTATTTATCTTTAGCAGCAATTATTTTCAGTAGCGGCCCATGTGGTGGGTTTCTGGAGGACTACCAGCTTCTGCCATTCAGAACTAGTGAATGGAGAAGAATGACCTGATGCCCTTTTTGGAGGGTGTCATGAGGCAGTGAGGGAGATATGGGAGTTGCTACTTCAGCACTTTGCAGCTGCACAGCTGCTGATTTGGTAGCACCACCCAGCATGAGCCATTCATGTTGTTATCCATGCACACACCGGCTACTGCTATCCACTCAGCAGCCATATAAGAACATAAGAAGAGCCATGCTGGTTCAGACCAAGGCGCAATCTAGTCCAGCATTCTGTTCACACAGTGGCCAACCAGCTGTCGACCAGGAACCCACAAGCAGGACATGAGCTCAACAACGCCCTCCCACCCATGTTCCCCAGCAACTGGCTGTTTAGGCTCACTGCCTCTGGTACTGGAGGTAGCACATAGCCATCAAGACTACTAGTCATTGATAGCCTTTTCCTCCAGGAGTTTGTCTAACCCCCTTTTAAAGCCATCCAAACTGGTGGCCATCACTACTTCCTGTGGTAGCAAATTCCATAGTTTAACTATGTGCTGTGTGAAGAAGTACTTCCTTTTATCTTTCCTTAATCTCCCACCCCCCTACATGGATCACTGCCTTGTTGTGGCGAAGGGGCTTGTATAACTCAGTGAAGCCATAAGCTATGCCGTGCAGGGCCACCCAAGACGGACAGGTCATGGCAGAGAGTTCTGACAAAATGTGGTCCACTGGAGAAGGAAATGGCAACCCACTCCAGTATTCTTCCCAGGAAACCCCATGGAACGTATCACAAGGCTAAAAGAGATGATGCCGGAAGATGAGCCCCTCAGGTCAGAAGGTGTCCAATATACTACTGGGGAAGAGCAGAGGGTATTTCCAAGTAGCGCAGAAAGAGTGAAGCGGCTGGGCCAAAGCCAAAAGGACACTCAGCTGTGGATGTGTCTGGTGGTGAAAAGAAAGTCCGATGCTGTAAAGAACAATATTGTTTAGGAACCTGGAATGTCAGATCAATGAATCAAGGTAAGCTAGAGGTGGTCAAACATGAGATGGCAAGATTGAACATCAACATCTTGGGAATCAGCGAACTAAAATGGACAGGCATGGGCGAATTTAATTCAGGTGACCATCATATCTACTACTGTGGGCAAGAATCCCTTAGAAGAAATGGAATAGCACTCATAGTCAACAAAAGGGTGGGAAAAGCAGTACTGGGGTACAATCTTAAAAATGATAGAATGATCTCAGTACGAATCCAAGGCAAACCATTCAACATCACAGTAATTCAAGTCTATGCCCCAACCACTGATGCCAAAGAAGCTGAGGTTGATCGGTTCTATGAAGACCTACAACTCCTTCTAGAACTAACACCAAACAAAGATGTCCTCTTCATCATAGGGGATTGGAATGCTAAAGTAGGAAGTCAAGAAATCACCGGGATATCAGGCAGGCATGGCCTTGGTGCACAAAATGAAGCAGGACAAAAGCTAATAGAGTTTTGCCAGGAGAACACGCTGATCATAGCAAACACTCTTTTCCAACAGCACAAGAGGCGACTCTACACATGGAGAGCACCAGATGGTCAATATCAAAATCAGATTGATTATGTCCTTTGCAGCCAAAGATGGAGAAGCTCTATACAGTCAGTAAAAACAAGACCTGGAGCTGACTGTGGCTCAGATCATGAGCTTCTTGTTCCCAATTTCAGCTTAAATTGAAGAACGTAGGGAAAACCACTAAACCATTCAGGTATGACCTAAATCATATCCCTTATGAATATACAGTGGAGGTGAGGTTTATTTAAATCTAAATAGATTTCAGGGATTAGACCTGATAGACAGAGTACCTGAGGAACTATGCACGGAGGTCCGTAACATTGTTCAGGAGGCAGCAACTCAATCCATCCCAAAGAAAAAGAAATGCAAGAAAGCCAAGTGGCTGTCTGATGAGGCTTTACAAGTAGCTGAAGAAAGAAGGGAAGCGAAAAGCAAGGGAGAAAGGGGAAGATATATCCAACTGAATGCAGAGTTCCAGAGAATAGCAAGGAGAGACAAGAAGGCCTTCTTAAATGAACAATGCAAAGAAATCGAGGAAAACAACAGAATGGGAAAGACTAGAGATCTCTTCAAGAAAATCGGAGATCTCAAGGGAACGTTTTGTGCAAAGACGGGCATGATAAAGGACAAAGAAGGCAGGGACCTAACAGAAGCAGATGAGATTAAGTAGTGGAAAGAATACACAGAAGAACTATACAGGAAAGATCTGAATGTCCCTGATAACCATGATAGTGCGGTCACTGAACTTGAGCCCGACATCCTCGAGAGTGAAGTCAAGTGGGCCTTAGGAAGCATTACTAACAACAAAGCTAGCGGAAAAGACAGTATTCCAGCTGAGCTATTTAAAATTCTAAAAGATGTTGCTGTTAAAGTGCTGCACTCAATATGCCAACAAATTTGGAACACTCAACAGTGGCCACAAGACTGGAAAAGGTCAGTTTACATTCCAATTCCAAAGAAGGGCAATGCCAAAGAGTGTTCAAAGTGCCGTACAATTAAGCTCACTTCACATGCCAGCAAGGTTATACCCAAAATCCTACAAGCTAGGCTTCAGCAGTATGTGAACCGAGAAGTACCGGAAGTACAAGCTGGGTTTCGAAGAGGCAGAGGAACTAGAGATCAAATCGCCAACATTCGCTGGATCATGGCGAAAGCAAGAGAATTCCAGAAAAACGTCTATTTCTGCTTCATTGCCTACGCTAAAGCCTTTGATTGTGTGGATCACAACAAACTGTGGCAAATTCTTAAAGTGATGGGAGTACCAGACCACCTTACCTGTCTCTTGAGAAACCTGTATGAGGGTCAAGAAGCAACAGTAAGAACCGGACATGGAACAACCGAGTGGTTCAAAATTGGGAAAGGAGTATGACAAGGCTGCATATTGTCACCCTGCTTATTTAACTTATATGCAGAGTACATCATGAGAAACGCCTGGTTGGATGAATCACAGGTCGGAATTAAGATTGCCGGGAGAATTATCAACAACGTCAGATACGCAGATGATACCACCCTAATGGCAGAAAGCGAAGAGGATCTAAAGAGCCTATTGTTGAAGGTGAAAGTGGAGAGTGCAAAAGCTGGTTTGAAACTCAACGTTAAAAAAACAAAGATCATGGCATCTGGCCCCATCACTTTCTGGCATATAGAAGGGGAAGAAATGGAAGCAGTAACAGATTTTATTTTCTTGGGCTCCAAGATCACCGCAGATGGTGACTGTAGCCATGAAATTAAAAGACGCTTGCTCCTTGGGAGGAAAGCTATGGCAAACCTAGACAGCATAGTAAGAAGCAGAGACATCACCTTGCCGACAAAGGTCCGTCTAATCAAAGCTATGGTTTTCCCAGTAGTAATGTATGGCTGTGAGAGCTGGACTATAAGGAAGGCTGAGCGCTGAAGAATTGATTCTTTCGAACTGTGGTGCTGGAGAAGACTCTTACGAGTCCCCTGGACTGCAAGGAGGTCAAATCAGTCAATCCTAAAGGAAATCAACCCTGAGTGCTCATTGGAAGGACAGATACTGAAGCTGAAGCTCAAATATTTTGGCTACCTAATGCAAAGAGAAAAGTCACTGGAAAAGACCCTGATGCTGGGAAAGATTGAAGGCAAAAGGAGAAGGGGACGGCAGAGGATGATATGGCTAGATAGCATCACCGATGCAATGAAGATGAACTTGAGCACACTCCGGGAAAGAGCGGAGGACAGGAAGGCCTGGCGTGCTATGGTCCATGGGGTTACGAAGAATCGGACACGACTGAACGACGAACGAATGATCCATAATAAGATCAGGAAAATGGAGCTTGATATGTTGTTTATTCAAAGTGCTAAATGTGCTGTTTAATCTGCATCTATCAGAGCTTGTTTTCATGTTAGAATGAGGATTGTCCTGAATGAATACTTTTCGAAAAGTTTGTTTATTTAAAATATTTCTTACCTGTCTTTCTCAATGCTTGAGCATAGGACATTCATTTCAAAAACGGTTACATAAATTATTAATAAAATATAACTACAAACTTGAATTTACAAACATGGAACAATGAAAACAAGAGCCTGCTTGTCTGAGAACTCTCCCTAGGATGGAGTACCAGTACTGGAAAAATGTAAAGCAAAACGCTTCTTTCAGGGCAAGAATATTACCCAATGTAGCCAGCTCAGCACCTTGCTGGAGTGTTGCAGAGAAATTCTTCACCCAAATCAAACAGCTTGGGGGGATAGGATGGGGCAGGGGCACCCTCCAGCTGGCATAGAGGGTCCTTCCACCTTGGTGGCCCAATCCTGCTCATAGAATCATAGAAAAGAAGGGTTGGTAGTGGGCCTACAAGGCTGTCGAGTCCAATCCCCTGCTCATTGCAGGAATCCAAGTCAGAGCATCCCCGGCAGATGGCTGTCCAGCCTCGTCTTGAATGCCTCCAGTGTGGGAGAGCCCACTACCTCCCAAGGTAATTGGTTCCATTGCTGTATTGCTCTAACAGTCAGGACGTTTTTCCTGATGTTCAGCCGGAATCTGGCTTCCTGTAACTTGAGCCCATTATTCCATGTCCTGCACTCTGGGATGATCGAGAAGAGATCCTGGCCATCCTCTCTGTGACAACCTTTCAAGTACTTGAAGATACACCTCATAGAGAGTTCCTTCCAGTGGTGTTCCTCCTAGTGGCAGCAGGCCTAAGATCCCAAAATGGGGTGTTCTCGAGGCGGGGCAGGTTGGAGTCAGCTTTGGATCTCCTCGATCCAAAGCCACTACATTTCCCTGAGATGGACCTGGATTGGACACTTCAGCTACACCAGCCTGTAGCTGGTGAAGCTAATCTCCATCACTTCCAGTGGAGGAGGAGAGAATTTACAATAAAATCTGCTGTCCTGAAAAGCCTGGCAAAACTGTCCCCACCACCCCATTGGTCAGTGCAAACCAGCAGCCTTGGGATGGGGCAGTCGAACCACTGCTTCACTCCTCCCCAACTTTGCTCCATTTATCTCACTAAGTAGCCACATGTTCCCTCCACCCCAATTTAGGTTTTATTTTTCCTATTTTACTTTATTACTATGAATAAATTAAGGTTACCCCTTGATTGATTTAATTATACCTTAGAAAGGTTTTATCCTGGGTTGGCATTTTAAGCTTATTCCTATTTTTAGGCAATAGATCAATTTGTAACTTTGCTCGTATTTTAAGATACTAATGACAAGCAATGTGTTTCTGCACGTCTCTATTGGCAATAAACTTATATGAGCTGTCGATTTTGTTTGCATATGGGGTTTTATTTCATGAACAGGTTCACATCTCTTCAGTGACTGTTGCTGAAATCAGGTTAGAGGGAGAGTCATCTGTTGGAAAGGGAAGACAGATAAGAATGCAGAGTGATGACATTTGGAGTTTTCCTGTGTAATTAGTATCCAATGTCATATTCAACAAAATAAAACAAGTTTATAACACAAGTCCAAAGATCTCTTGCTGCTGTTTCCTACTGAAGACCTACATGCAGCTTCTTGATGCTAGTTTCAAGTCAGTGGCAGTCCTGATTCATCAAAGTTTTTGGAGCTCGCTTTTGTGTCTTGGAATCTTTGGGAGGGCATATGATACCCATATGGGCGTATGAATTTCCATCTATAAAGTGACCTGGCGAGCATAATGCCAGCACTCTGATGGGGCTCGTCAGGCTTTGGGTAACTTAAGGGGGCTGTTGTGTTTCCCTGATGAGCATACTAGATGTGCCATTGTTTAGCAAGATATTGGGGCCTGGAATGTCCCTTCCAGTTCATGTCTGTGTCACTCTTCTTTTTGCTTATCATAAGAAGAGCCTCACAGGATCAGACTAAAGGTCTGCCAAGCACAGCATCATCTTTCCACCAGTGGCTAGTCAGATGCTTCTGGGACACTCTGTGAGCATGAAGCCAACAGCCCTAACCCCTATTGTTTGTGTCCAACATCTGCTATTCAGAGATGCACTGCTTCTGAACATTGACGTTCCACGACTTAGGATGCTTCCATACTACACATTTCATGTAAAATTGCTATGCTTTGTTCTGTCTTTTTTTATGGGGCAACCACATGAGCCAGTGTGGTGTAGTGGTTAGAGTGTTGGATTGGGACTCGGGAGATCAGGTTTTAGTCCCCAATCGGGCCATGAAGCTCACTGGGGCCCAATCTACACATAGCAGTTATACCGTTATCATACTGCAGTGATAACTATTGGTGCACATGACACCAGTGGGCACCAATAGTTATCACTGCAGTATGATTACGGTATAACTGCTATATGTAGATTCAGCCTGGGTGACTTTGGACCAGTCACAGATTCTCAGCCTAACCAACCTCACAGGGTTGTTGTGAGAACAATGCAGTGGAGGAGGAACATGTAAGCCATTTAGGGTTCCTTGGAGGGGGGAAAAAGATAATGTATAAATGTAATAATAATAGATAATAATAAATTACAAATCATTGTCATCCTTTTTTTTAGACTGCAGGAAGTCCAACTTCTTCCAGAAGAACAGAAGTGTAGTGCAATTCCTACAGGAGCAGATTCCTTTAGCACTACTCTTCCATCTTTTTTAAAGAACTGGGTTCTAACATGGGATGTGAAAATATCACGGCCCAGGACACATTCATTATATACCTTGTGGTGGGCGTCATTTTATGATTCATTCTTTTAATTGATCTTTTAACTAGAGCTAATTAAAAGCATTGTCTGTAGCAGCCTTTCCCAACTTGATGCCCTCCAGATGTGTCGGACTATAAATCCCATAATCCTCAGCTGGCATGCCAGTGGTCATGCTGGTTGGGATTCTGGGGGTACACTGTACACTAGCAATCCAGGGTTTCAGATAGGGATCTTTCCCAGCTCTACCTAGAGATGTCAGGGTCTCTTTTACATGCAAAGCGTGTGCGCCACCACTGAGCTCTCACTTTTCTGCACATCTGCAGGGTGTGAGCTTTTATTTTCATGTTTGAATCTAATACCTAGATGCTTCTTCAACCACACTGCTAATTCCTACACTGAGCTATAGTGATTTAAGTCTTGATGGAGCAAACACATTTAGTTTTACCCCTGAAGTACTTAAATGTGTGCTTGATTTTAAGCTATTCATTTAACAGAATTTGTGCTGCTCAGTTTGAAACTAGAGTCTCCAGTAAGGAGTTCTTGACGTGATAGCGTTAACTTTTACTGCTGAATGAATGGCTGGTTTATAGATTCATTGTATTCAAGAAGGCTTGGGATTTGATGTATATTGGGAAATGAAAGGCAGCACTGACAGTTACACACACACACGGAATCTGCTGTCTGTTGTTCATACTGAGAGGTCAATCAGGAATCAGTCATTAATTTTAGTCAGTTCATATTTTATTTCATACTGTGTCTAGCGAGACTTTATTTAAATGTCTAAGTGATTTGCATTCTCCCGTCCCGCTCAGCTCCCACTCTCAACACTTTTTAATGCTTCTTTAATCAGGCAGGAGTTTGCAATACATTTCCTCAAGAGTTAGTTCACAGGAGATTGGAACTTGCCTTCTTCTTTGACCAACCCTTTCCTTTAAATAGACAGAGGTTACTGAGAAATGGCTACAGTTTGCCAAACCATGTGCAGTTCTACCGACAAATTCCTGCATGTGATTTGTATGTCGTTTCATTGTTTGCAACCCAATAAAGCAACTCTGTTGTCTATGATGTAATAAATGGGAAGACGCTGTGTGTGTGTGTGTGTGTCCGTGTCCCAAATGGGCTGCTGTCCTACCCTAGTTTAATACTCCATTCACTAAAAAAAATGTTTTTTAAGCTGAAGGCAATCAATTCCTTGTTATTTTTAAATTTTATTTTGAGCATTTCTACCCTGTTTTTCCTCCTATGAGTTTACCATGTGTAGCTCAATCTTACATATGTTTACTCAAAAGTAACCCCAACAGAGTTCAATAGAACTGTTCATAGCATTGCAGCTTTTAATGTGTCTGCAGGTTTATCGTAGTGTTAGAGCCAAACTGTTGGTGGTGTTAATTGCATCTAAGCAACTAACATGCACACCAGTAATTTTTTAGTTAACATTTATTATTTATTTATTATTTATTTATTAAATTTATTAATCGCCCATCTGACTGGTCACCCAGCCACTCTGGGCGATGTACAACCCACCATAAACAATTTAAAACAATAAAATTTTACCATAAATGTTTTTTTTAAAAAAAATACCCTAACCCACCCCAAATGCCTGCCTGAACAACCACGTTTTTAATGCACGACGGAAGCTCATTAAAGAGGGGGCATGACGGAGTTCCCTAGGGAGGGAGTTCCACAGAGTGGGGGCCACCACAGAGAAGGCCCTCTCCCTCGTCCCCACCAGTCTAGCTGTCCTGGCTGATGGGACAGAGAGAAGGCCATCCGAGGCTGATCTTGTTAAGCGGCCTGTCTGGTGCTGCTGGAGGCGCTCCTTAAGATAGGCTGGGCCGGAACCATATAGGGTTTTAAAGGTCAAAACCAACACCTTGAATTTGGCCCGGAAAACAACTGGTAACCAGTGCAACTCCTTCAGCACTGGAGTGATGTGATCTCGCCGGCGGCTGCCTTTAATCAGGCGAGCCGCCGCGTTCTGTACCAGCTGCAGCTTCCGAACCGTCTTCAAGGGTAACCCCACGTAGAGCGCATTACAGTAGTCTAAACGAGAGGAGACCAGGGCATGTACTACCGATGGGAGCAGATGGTCGGGAAGGTAGGGGCGCAGCCGCCGTATCAGATGGAGTTGATACAGCGCTGTCCGGCTCACAGCTGACACCTGAGCCTCCATGGACAGCTGGGAGTCCAAAATGACCCCCAGGCTGCGGACCTGGTCTTTCAAGGGTAGCTGTACCCCATTCAACACCAGGTCAACATCCCCCAGCTTCCTCTTGTCTCCCACCAAAAGTACCTCGGTCTTGTCAGGGTTGAGCTTCAGCTTATTCCTCCCCATCCAGCCACTCACCGTCTCCAGACATTTGGACAGGGATTCTACGGCCAACCTTGGTGAAGATTTGAATGAGAGGTAGAGCTGAGTGTCATCCGCATATTGATGACACTGCACCCCAAACCTCCTGATGATAGCCCCCAGTGGCTTCACATAGATGTTAAATAGCATCGGGGAGAGGATGGAACCCTGTGGCACCCCACAAGTAAGTGGCCACGGGTCCGAAACCTCCTCTCCCAGTGCTACCCTCTGGTACCTGCCAGAGAGGAAGGACTGGAACCACCGCAATACAGTGTTTCCAATGCCCAACCCCTCCAGGCGGTCCAGGAGGATACCGCGGTCAACGGTATCAAAAGCCGCCGAGAGGTCGAGGAGAACAAGGAAGGAGCATTCACCCCTATCCAGAGCCCTCCCCATATCATCCACCAAGGCGACCAAGGCCGTTTCTGTCCCATGCCCAGGCCTGAAGCCCGACTGAAATGGGTCTAGATAATCAGTTTCTTCCAAGTGTGCCTTCAACTGCACCGCCACCACCCGCTCAATCACCTTGCCCGAAAATGGCAGATTTGAGACTGGGCGAAAGTTGTTCAGAACTTGAGGATCCAAGGAGGGCTTCTTTAGGAGCGGTCTTATCACTGCCTCCTTGAGGGCTGATGGCATCACTCCCTCCTCAAGGGAGGCGTTCACCACCGCCCTGATCCCCTCATGGGGCCTTATCATGATTTGGACCATGGAGTGGGGGGGTACACCCCCCTTCCAACCCCCCCATGGAGTGGGGGGTACACCCCAACCTTCCAACCTTCCAAATTTCCAACGTTGGGAATTTTCACTTTCCTCAGTGTCACCTCAGTGATGGAACACATGTCTGTGGTCTCAAGTACAGTGCTATGACTGATCAAGAGCTTTGTCTGAGATCCTGTAAAACTGGGCTTGACAGAATGGAACCACGTGGACCATGAGCCTGATTCAGCATACAGCAGCTCTTTATATCACATATCATTATTAGGATGATTATTAGGATTATTAATGGATGGTGAGACACTTACGTTCTTAATTAAACAACTGAAAACTACACATCCATTTTGTGGATCTTTTAATGAGGGTTGCAGTTCTTTCTGGCACCACAAAGCATAGACATTTTATTGTCTGAGAAAATAACTTTAACCAAATTGCCTCAAGTCAAGAGGTTTAGGCTGTTTGCAAACATGGTGCCTGTTCTGACGCCCCTTCACAGGTGGCAGTGCTGATTAAAAACGGACTAAGCATCAATATTTTAAATTTGCGATTAAGGGTATGTCTAATTAATCTCTTCAGCCCTGTTAATTGCCAGATTGCTTTTGTTTCTTCCTCTTTTTTTTTTAGCATGGATTTTTAATTTATTTTGAAATAAATTTAAAAATACAGTAACAGAAAGGAAGAATACTCATAACAATACAGCAAGACCACTAATTAAGGGAGAAAGGAATCTCTCTGATTGAAGTTCTTAAAATATCATAGGTAAGCTTGTGGGACAATTAGTGTAAAACAGGATAAGAAGCAACTCTTGACTCTTTATTTAGAGGCTTTGGATGTGTGTTATGTAACTGAACTGTAGTCATAAAAATAATCTATTCATCTGTATTTAATAAGGAATGTGATAAGAAGCTTGAAGGGCTGCCGTATAGGAGATAAATGAAAACCATGGTGCCATGACATCATTTTAAAAATTAGGATTCCTTGCTTGTTGCACTTGCTGGGAAGGTTTGTACATAATCATGTTCTCCCAAGTTTTATCAATATACTGCTGTTCAGAGGGTTGCTTGGGAGACTTCCAGTTACGTTCTATACACAACTTCGCTGCTGTATGCAGTTGTTAGTTTTTCACATTGTAATAGCACCTACAAGTTCAAACAAGCTCAAAACCATGCATTCTAGGCAGTGGTTTCCAACTATTTCTTCAAGATACTTTTTCATGAAATATTTGTGTTAATTTAGGAGCCACTTGTTTCTTCCAGAACTTCCTGGTAGTTCTCAATCTATTGCTTGGCAGTCACTGATTAAGGCACACATAAGTTGCCAACTTTTTTCTGGCTAGATTCCTGTGCCTTTAATGACAAAGAAATTCAGATGAAGAAGCTTTCAGTTATTGAATGGGGAGGGGGGCGAGGAGAGAGAGAGAAGCATCATCTCAATTTCTGCTTATCATGCAGCTGTTAATGGCAGAAGGGCATTGTAAAAAAATGCCAAGAATCTAGACAGCCATATAGTGGGTTAAGCGTTAAATGTTCTTTTTCTATCCATAAGCAAGTGGGTGAAGAAAATGCAGAGAAAGATATCTTGGTCAATGTCACAAGGCCCCTTTGCTTCTTGTGACATAAATGTTTTCCAAAGCAGGCAAATGAGCCAGAAGGCAAGAGATTTTTTTTTATCTGAAAAACTTGTATCATATCAAATGCACCTTTCTAGCCCAGGGATGGGCAGCCATCACATTCAAATAATCTACATTTTTAAAACTTAGAACAACGTGGTCTCCCAATATGCTTTACATTTATAAAGCAAAAATTAAAATAGTTTTCAAAGCATCATAAATGTGCACGTTTAATGTGAAGTTTAATTACCCAAACAGGGCATTTAAGGTTTGCTCCATTATGGTCTGTAAAAAAAAGAAACCCTTGAGGAAAAAATGGTTTCAGCCATGACTTTTTGGATCCAGGTTCTTCTGGACTAATGTTTTCCTACTAATGATGTCTCTGAGGGTACTAACTCTAGTTGGACAGAAGACTCAAGGCCAAGCTAGATCTGCAGGGCAATCATGTGTATCTTCAGTACATGCTTGCCCCATTCCCATTTAAAGCAGGGATGAAAGGGGACTACTCATTATACCCTACCTTGCTTGTACCATAGACTTCAGTGATTTTCTTGCTGCCTAGATTGCTTCTGGTATTGGGACTGGGCTGGGGGAAAGCTACTTAAAATCAGCAGAGTACAACTATGTGTGTGTTAGGTCACACATTTCTTTTTGTGTAATGAGTGTAATGAACCCCCGCTTTATCTGTGAATGCGGCAAGCACATGCTTAAGATAAACGTTATTGGCCCCGTATGACAAATTTCAGCCCATGGTGAAGACCAATGTAAAATACACTAGCACTTACAGTTTTGCCATGGACAGATGAGCTTACCAGCAAATGGAAAACTCAGTCAGCCTGTGAGTTTTGCCCCTCGCTGCTGCTCTCTCACTTGCTACTGCTGCCTCTTTCTTTGGCTGGGGAAACTTAACAATGTGCTATGCAGCTGGGGCCTGACATGAGAGGTGTCTGCCTATGGAGTGCTTTGTTGACTTTCTGTAGCTGAAGGAGATCCAGTGAAGGCAGTGCGGGGGGGTGGGGAGAATGTGGCCAGGGACAAGGTTGATGGTTTGATCCAATGTTCGATCAGCTGGTAAGCTTACCTGTTAGTTCAGTGTTGAAACTGCTCACTGGTCAGCTGAAGAACATGCTGTGATCTCTCTTTTTATTTTATATCTGTCCACACAATGGGAGTGTAGCGTACACAGCCTGCATGGTGTTTCTGCTGTGTTTCCTGGTCTTCCAGACAAAGGACGGCTAGTCCTACTATTGGGAAGGCATTGTGCAGCTATTCTGGTTTTCTCTCCTTAATGGATTTTCTGCAGTAAGGAAAAAGATGGAAGGAACGGTGGGAACAGGAGGATTTCAAGTGGAAGACTATGTTGTCTGGACACCATGTAAAATTCTGTGAATGCAGCAGGATAGTAGTGTGATAACAGTTTGTCCGGAAGCACCCTTGATCTCTTTTCTTCACTTTACAATTACTGCTCTTCACTGGGGACCAGGTGTGGTTCTCCAAAGAATCACATCTTCTGAGGATGGCATAGATGAGTTTTACTCTGACTCCAGACTCCACGAGTGTTTATTTTTTTCAGTTGTGTAGTTCTGTAGGCTAACCATCTTTTTATTTGTTTACAAAGTGGTCTCAACCTTTGGTATTGAGACATTTATTCTCTTATTTGTTTATTCTCTTGGTTCAAGAAAAACTGCAAATCTGTCCACCTTGTGTATGTTTGATATTGTTCTGGAACTTCAAGGGATTCTTCAGAAGATACACAGTCCAGGCAGAAGCAATTGTTTTGTGACTGAGTGCTTTCCTATTTGCTTTATACATGCTAAACATTAGAGGTGGCTTATTTAAAAATAAATGTACATTACATGAATCAGACTCAATCTGTTTTAAAGAATAATTATGTAGTTAAGAACGGCTATTCATAGAAAACTAGATTGGTCTGTGAGATGTAATGAACAGTGCACTTTTTTTTTTTTTTACACAGAGAGAAATAGGCATTTCAAATGTGTCTTCTGAAACCATCCTTCTCCTCCATTACATTCATAACTAACACACTTTCTGAAAGGTGTTCAGTCCTGGTTGAAAGCTGGTTATGTTTATGCAGCAGGTTGTTAAATATATTTACAGTCTTTTCTAGAAGTTCAATAGGAGACTTGGCTGTGTGAATTGATTAGTCTACTTCCAACAGCTGCCGGTTGAAATTAAAGCAAATCTATCTGTGCTATTTGCAGAAACGCGAGGAATACTCTTGTATTGTAATGAATGGTAAAAAAAAAAAAAAAAAAAGGCCGTTTGAGTGATGGCGAGGACATATTGTTAGCTGCAATTTATATAGTTTTAATGACTTGTGTGAAATATAGATAACTGGTCTCAGAAGGGTGGTATTCTTAAAACGTAAAAATACTTGATGTAAGAAAGGATTACTTCTGTTGATCTTTGAATTCTTGTGACGTACAGAAGCAGCGAAGAGAGGGCTCCTGAATGCCTCTTAACTTTTATTAATGGGGGGGGGGGAGTCCTGCACTGAGTATTTTCCAGTTTAGACTTTCAGGCTGAAATTAGTAAGTTCAGGGCACAATCCTATGCATGTTTAGACAGAAAAAAGTCATACAATTCCCATCATTCCCCAGCCAGCTGGCTGAGGAATGTTAGGAGTTGTACTATTTTTTTCTGTCTAAACATGCATAGGATTGCATCCTCAGTGGGGTAGAATTTTTTTCTAGAAAAAGAAATGCGGCCATCAGTTGAATCTTGACAGCATAGCAAAACCTGTCTGCTGAGTTTTCTAAAGGGAAAGCAGAGTGGGAGACGGGGAGGAGATGGGAATGCACTGCAGCTCCCTCTTATTTTAGTCTCTGGAGCTCCCAGTGGGGAAAAGAACCTCTTACTGATCCCAGTGGACTATGTCTAGTGCTCACGATACAGTCTGTTTGCAAAACAGAAAGCCATAAAGCCCTTACTACCTATCTCTTTAGGACATAACATCTGGCTTCTTGAGCTGCTCTGGTTAAACCACTTTTGTATCTGTGACTTGCAGCACACATAGCACAAACAACTACTTCCATCTAGTGTAGGTTATCCATTTATATTTGGATGAGCACGAAGGGTTTGTACTGATAATCATTTCTGTGGCAGTGAAAGTGTCTTTCCTCTTAGTTCGAAGTTTACACCACCCCTGATCCTGCAGCAGTAGTGTGATAACTTCAAACGTAAGGGGGGGGAAACTGTTTTGCTCCATCCCCATTTTTTAAAGGCAAGTTGTGCATGAGAAAGGGGGAGACTGCACAGTGTTCAAAGTTTAAAAACATACATTCTTGAATCTGGAGTGTATTGTGGTCGTGGGAGGATTTTTTTCTTTTTAAAGTACTAAACAAGAGGCTCCTGGAGTTGTTCCTCCTCTTCACCAGCCTTCACTGCTTGTTCCCCTGCCCCTCACTCTGGCCCAGATAGCAGTGGCATTGAGGAGGAGCAGTAGATGCCCCTGCCTACTTGCTCCCTGGCTCTCTGCCTGTGAAGCAAGCAAGTGGTAGCAATGATGAGAAAGAGGATGAGGAGCAACAGCAGCTGGTGACAATGCCAGTGAGAGTGTAGACTCATGGAGGCAGGGGGCCCATTGAGGATGTCTTGCCCTTCAAAAACCTGGAGCCGGCTCTGGATGGACTCACTACATTTAGTGAAGGAACCATGTGCTGGAACTGCCACTCCCTTTTCGGGAGTGACCGGATATTATTGACCCTGTTTCCCTTTCTAGTGTGGATGATCAGAAACAGTAAAATGAAGCATGAAATACAACAGTTGGCCCAAATATGAGGTCTCTTCATAAGAGAGAGCCTAAGCTGTTTAGCGAATCACAGTGGACATTTTCTTTTATTGCATTTTCCCAAATGCATCTTTAGCTTCGGAGGCCAATTGGCCTGGTTACGCTGAAATATTTTTTAATAAATGCTGATTATCAAATATATTTATGGTAACACATACATTCATTGATAGGTTTCAATAAAAACGTAACGAGGTTTTTACTAGACAAATTACCATTGATTAAGCAGATAATTGAGTCCTCTTCTTAACGTTCATCTAATTTTGTTCTTGATGGCTACCAACTGGACATAAACACATGCAACTGTAATGCAGAGTTGGTGTAGTGGCTCAGAGACTGAATTACAAGTCAGGATATCCCTGGCTTGAATCTCATCTCTGCCATGAACTCATTTGATGGCCATAGGCAAGTTACCGTCTCTCAACCCCACATCTGGAAGTTGGTGCTCATTGTACTGACTTACTCGACAGGGTTGTTATCAGGATTACAATATGATAATGTATTTATAATTGTTCAGAAAACTCCAGCCACTGGTGATGACGGTGATGATGATGATAAGTATTTAGGTGAGTTTTAGCTGAGGGTATATGATTCACCAAATGATCGTGATAATATAGGAATTGATGCTCTGTTCTGAGCTCAGGACAGTTTTCATCCCAAGATGTATGTGAAGCCAATTTTTCTGCCTCCAACCCATGGTCCTTTAAACTGGGACAGAACACTGCCTTTGCTGTGCAGAGACTTCTTTATTAGAGGGTGGAAATTGCCCGCAGGAACATATGGTCTGAGGGCATACTTACTTAGAGAACTGTTCTTCCCCCGTTATCCCCTGTACCTTTAAATTGCAAGGGGGGGGGGGTTGACTTATAGTTTAAAAAGCAGTATCTATGGGGGATTGGGCTTATTTTGTTTCTGAAGAATGCTTTGAAGAATGCACCCAGAGGCATGCTGGGGAGAAGAAAGGAGGAGGATGGGGTGGCTGGAGGAGCTCTGCTGATTCCTAATCATCCAAGGTTATATGTATGTACCTATACACACACACACTATTGGGAGAGAGACCTAGGGTTACTCCTGGATCTTGCTTTGTTCCAGCCATGGCCAGGAGAGCCTTCTATCAGTTGCACTTGTTGCACAGACTCTGTTCCTTCCTAGAGAGTAGGGACCTCACTGTGATTTTGTAACCATGTCCAACTATTGTAATGAACTTTATTTGGGACTTTCCTTGTAGATCCCCTGAAGCCGCAAAATGCCACCATTCACCTCTCAATGATTATTGGGAGATGAGAGCATATAAAACAGATTGTGTGCCAACTGCATTGGCTGTGTGTTAGCTTCTTGGTCCAATTCAAGGTGCAGTTGCTTAGTTTTAAAGCTCTTAATAGTCTGAGCCTGATATATCCTAGGGATAGCTTTCCTCTGTAGGAGTCTCTCTACCTTGTCTGAGTTGACTGATCAGGGTCCTGCTCCAAAGTCTTTCAATATAGAAAGAATAAAGCAGCATTTCGTGAGGAGCAGAGCCTTCAGGCCAGTGGTTCCAAGGCTCTAGAATGATCTCCCAGCTTAGCTCAGGGATTCCCCTTCTCTACTGGCCTTCTAAAGGGATGGCTGAATGATAATTAGTTATTGACTGCTATGATGTACTATTTTAATGGATGGTTAATGTCGTTTTCCTTCTTTTTTTCCTTTATATGGATGACATATCATGTTTTAACAATTTTTATGTGAACTGTTTAGGGCACAGGAATAGCAGCATACAAATGATTACATAAATGAATTGACTAGATTTGCTGTGTTACTTATCGAATGTATCCCCCCTCCCTACTTTAGTTGAGCTGCTCTTTCACCTCAAGAGTTGTTGCCTTTTTACCAATATTAATGAATTACGAGTGTGTAACTATCTCTCCCCTGAAATATCTGTAGTTGTATTAATTGAAATTTCAGTGACATAAAAATATAATTTTTCTCAGGCAATACGAACCATATCAGATCATTTTAAAATAAAATCAGACTAAGATGAAATAGCAGCAGCAAATCTCATTATACAGTCTGACTTGTATTGATAATGTCTTTAGGGCTCTTCAATATTTCTCCTCCCTCATTGGGAAGTATATTGGATAGGTGTGAAAATGTAATTCTGATGCTGCCTTTTCTCCATTTCCGATCATTATTTAAAGCTACTAAGCAAAAGCAAATCTAACAGAATGCTGCCAGTTTTCACTGCATGCTTTTTCTTACCCACACAGTTGTTTCAGGGAAGCCATTAGACTGGGGCTAACTAATCTTGTTGTTGGCAGTTTTGCATCTTTTATTAGATTTTCAAATCCTGATTGTGTCAACCCTTTCAGCAGAAACAGGCCTGGAATTGACAATAGATTATAATTGTGAGCTTTTGTTTCCCGTCTTCAGGTTGGCATATAGTAGACATGGCTAAGACTTGATTCAGACGCCTGAGGAGTTAAACTTCACTTTCTTCACAGCCTAGTGATAGGATACAATCCATAGATTTGCCTCAGTGTGTCCATGCTCCTAGAGCCTTTTCCTTTCCTTCTACAGGCAGTGCACTGAAAACCCCCAGGTATTTCTGGGAGCCAGTATACTAGTGGCAGTGTGTCAGCTACCATCAGCAGGCTGCTACTGGCATGTGGCTTGTGGATGGGAGCTTCTCTGCCTGCTCACAAATAGTCTAGGGAAAAGTTCAGCACTTCTGATCCATGCAGTGTTTCAGCTTTCAGATATGCCTCTATATGAGTGTGTAAGACTGTCTGCACAGTGGGGGCACTATGTGTCTTTGCAGGGTACAACAAAGCCTTGCCCTTATCATTTCTCATCTCCTCTCGTATACTTAGCATGCACTACCGTCCATGAGGAGTATTCACAGAGCGAAGAGAAGTGAAGAGAACACAGCAGTCCTTGGGCCAATCTACATGGCTGATTGAATGTGGTGGTAGAGCACATTGGGGTCGTTTCCAACAGATGATGTTGTTGCCAATCTGCCACCATCCCACAGCATCTGTCCAGAAAATGCACATTTTCAGAAAGTCCATTTATTTATTTAGTTAGTTATTTCATTTCTATACTGCCCAATAGCCGAAGCTCTCTGGGTGGTTCACAAAAATTAAAACCAAACAACACACAATAAAACAATTTAAAATATATAGAACATTAAAACCACAATATAACAATACAACCACAATAAAACCTAGCAGCAGTGCAGGAGTTTAAAATACAGATTTAAAACAGCAAAGATAAAAATTTAGAAAGCTAAAATGCTAAAATGCCTGGGAAAATAAAAAGGTCTTCACCTGGCGCCGAAAGGAATACAATGTAGGCGCCAGGCGAACCTCACTAGGGAGCTCATTCCAGAGCCGGGGTGCCACAGCAGAAGAAGCCCTCCTCCTAGTAGCCACCTGCCTCACTTCCTTTGGCAGGGGCTCACGGAGAAGGGCCACTGATGATGATCTTAAGGTCCGGGCAGGCACATATGGGAGGAGGCGATCCTTCAGGTAACCTGGCCCCAAGCCGTTAAGGGCTTTGAATGTTAACACCAGCACTTTGAATCGGGCCCAGAAATGGACTGGCAGCCAGTGCAGCTGGAAAAGTACTGGCGTAATATGAGCTCACAGGCCAGTCCCTGTTAACAATCTTGCTGCCCTATTTTGGACCAGCTGAAGTTTCCGGACCGTTTTCAAAGGCAGCCCCACGTATAACGCATTGCAGTAATCCAGACGAGAAGTTATCAGAGCATGAATAACTGTAGCTAGGCTATCTCTGTCCAGATAAGGGTGTAGTTGGTATACCAGCCTAAGCTGATAAAAAGTGCTCTGTGCCACTGAGTTCACCTGTGCCTCAAGTGACAGTTCTGGATCAAAGAGCACCCCCAAACTACGAACCTGATCTTTTAGGGGGAGTGCAACCCCCTCCAGAACAATATCACCTAGCCGGGCAGATGAACCACCCACTAACAGTACCTCCGTCTTGTCTGGATTGAGTTTCAGTTTATTAGCCCTCATCCAGTCCATTACTGTGCCCAGGCACTGGTTCAGAACAGCCACTGCCTCACCTGGTTTTGATGAGAAAGAGAGGTAGAGCTGGGTGTCATCTGCATATTGATGGCACCTCAGCCCACACCTCCGGATAACCTCCCCCAGCGGTTTCATGTAGATGTTAAACAGCATGGGGGATAAAATAGAGCCCTGTGGAACCCCATGGCACAATTGCCATGGCATAGAGCAATAATCCCCCAGCACCACCTTCTGGAATCGGCCATCCAAGTAGGAGCGGAACCACTGTAGTGCAGCGCCTCCAACTCCTAACCCAGACAACCTATCCAGAAGGATACCATGGTCGATGGTATCGAAAGCCGCTGAGAGGTCCAGGAGAAACAACAGGGTCGCACTCCCCCTGTCCCTCTCCCGGCAGAGGTCATCCCACAGGGCGACCAAGGCAGTTTCCATTCCAAAACCAGGCCTGAAGCCTGATTGAAATGGATCTAGATAATCCGTTTCATTCAAGAGTGCCTGGAGCTGTCCTACAACCACCCGCTCAAGCACCTTGCCCAGGAAGGGGATGTTGGCCACTGGCCTATAATTGTTAACATCCTCTGGGTCCAGGTTAGGCTTTTTCAGGAGTGGTCTAATTACTGCCTCTTTTAAAGCAGCAGGCACCACTCCCTCTCTCAAGGAGGAATTTACAACCTCCTGGACCCAGACGGACAACCCCTCCTTGTTTGATTTAATAAGCCATGAAGGGCAAGGGTCAAGCACACAAGTGGTCGATCGGACTTGGCCAAGCACCTTGTCCGCATCCTCAGGCCTCAGTAACTGAAACTCATCCAATAAAACTGGACCAGACGGTGCTCTGAACGCCTCTACCAATGGAACTGCATTAATGGTGGTGTCCAATTCATGACGAATCTGAGCGACTTTATCCTCAAAGTGCTGTGCAAACTTGTCACAGCGTGCTACCGAGGGTTCCACCGTCTCTCTACCTGGCCCAGAATGTAACAGGCCGCGAACCACTTGGAAAAGCTCCGCTGGATGACACTGAGAAGATGCAATGCTGGTGGAAAAGAACTGTCTCTTTGCCACCCTCACCGCCACAGAGTAGGCTCGATAGTGAGCTCTTACCTGTGTTCGGTCAGACTCAGCACGAGTTTTCCTCCACCTGCGTTCTAGCCGTCTCCCCTTCTGCTTCATTGCCCTCAGCTCAGGTGTATACCAAGGAGCTGGCCGGGCTCTGCTCAGAGGGAGAGGGCGCTTGGGCGCGATCGTGTCAACCACCCGAGTCATCTCTGCATTCCACAGAGCGACCTGGGCTTCGACAGGAACACCAGCCATACCAGCAGGAAAATCCCCCAGAGCCCTCTGGAATCCATCGGAATCCATTAATCTCCAGGGGCGGACCATTTTAATATGTCCCCCACCCTTGCAGAGGGGAAAGGCTGCCAGGAGCCTAAACCTCAGCAGGAAGTGTTCTGACCATGACAAAGGGACAGATGTTAATTTCTCCACTTTCAGATCACCATCCTCCTGCCCAGTGGAGAAAACCAGATCAAGTGTGTGTCCTTTTATATGCGTTGGGCCAATGACATGTTGGGACAGCCCCATGGTTGTCATAGCAGCCATGAAGTCCTGAGCCGCCCCGGATACAGCGGCCTCGGCATGGAAGTTGAGATCCCCCAGGACCATCATCCTAGGGGTCCTCAACACCAAGTCCGAGACCACCTCCGTCAGCTCAAGCAGGGAGTCTGATGGGCAGCGGGGTGGGCGGTACACCAACAGAATCCCTAATCTGTCCCGGGTACCCAACACAACACTTTTACTCTGTCGTTTTTCTTAAATGTGGCTCCGGAGCGGTTCCGCAACACTGTGCTCCGTCCCTCCCACATTAAAGCCTCTGTGACCTGGCTATGACCTGCAAGTGATGTGGCCAAGGGGTGGGGCTGCCCCTCCCCCTCCATTCCCTCTTTTTCCCCATTTTTTTCCCCCATTTGCAGTAGGGCTGCTTTCACAATAAGTAGCCTCTGTTTTCCATTCATAATAGCAGTAGCACTGTTCCATTCACAATAGTGGAGTAGCCCTTTCATATGTAGTGCACAATAAAGTATACACAGAGTAGGGGTGTACGAACCCCATTTACAGTTCCGCTCTGGGGTCCGCTGGGGGGGGAGGCGATCCATCCCTCCCCCCGGAATCCTCCCTGGCCGGTTCTGCTCAGCAGCGAGTCCGCGGAGCCGCCGGCTGGGGCTGCCCGCAGCCGGACTTCTGTCTGCTGCCAGGCTGCGGCTACAAATGGTGTCCGGTGTAGGGGACACCATTTGCGTCCCCGCCCTTTGCCATGATTGGCTACGTAAATATTTACATTGCCTATCATGGCCAAGGGCAGGGACGCAAATGGCGTCTGCTATGCTGGATGCCATTTTGTTCCGCAGCCTGGCAGCAGATGGCTGAGGAACAAAGAGGACGGACCCAAACCAGCCGCCGCTAGGTAGGGTCTGTCCCGGCGGGATTTCAGGGGGTGGCAGGGGGGTAGTTCATTCTGCCACAGACTCCGGGGGGCCGGATTCTAAAGAATCCAGCCTCATTGGAGTCCATGGCGGATTTCTCTGCCATCCCTAACACAGAGCTGAAGGAGAAAGGGCAGTCACTAGCAGGAGTCTGCAGCTGTGGTATTTTGCAGTCATGTTACTGAGATATACTTTGCAACTTTGCAGTGGCGTGATATACCTACAACTAATGAATACCCAGAAGGGAAGGAGAGAGGGCGGCCAGCCTCAGTATTTCGCAGTTGCAATACACCTATAACTTTGTAGTAACTATGCACCTAAAACTTCGCAGTCATGCAGTACACCTACAACTAAGGGATACCCAGAAGGGAAGGAGCCCTATGAAGAGAGACTGAAAGAACTGGGCCTGTTTAGCGTTGAGAAGAGAAGACTGAGGGGAGATATGATAGCACTCTTCAAGTTCTTGAAAGGTTGTCACAGAGAAGAAGGCCAGGATCTCTTCTTGATCATCCCAGAGTGCAGGACACGGAATAATGGGCTCAAGTTACAGGAAAACAGATTCCGGCTGAACATCAGGAAAAACATCTTGAATGTGAGAGCAATACGACAATGAAACCAATGACCTGGGGAGGTGGTGGGCTCTCCCACACTGGAGGCCTTCAAGGTGAGGCTGGACAGCCATCTGTCAGGGATGCTCTGACTTGGATTCCTGCATTGAGCAGGGGGTTGGACTCGATGGCCTTGTAGGCCCCTTCCAGCCCTACTATTCTATGATTCTATAAGGAGAAAGGGCAGCCAGTACAGCAAGGGAGATGGACAGGGCTGGGAACAAACTTCCCCAATCATGGAATTGCGCTGGGTTACCCTTCAGAGTAATGCAGCAGTTTGCTTTTTCCATTCACAGATAGCAGCTACTGATTCATTCATGTCTCCCCTTCAGAATAGTCCCCTGTGTGTGATTTTCCTGTTTGTTTGTGGGGAGGAGGAGAAGGACGCTTAGTTCGGGTCAGAGAAGCGGAGGCAGCAGCAGTAGGCGCCGCTGCTGACTCCAGAGTGCTAGCAGAAGGAGTCAATTCCAGCCCTTTCCCTCCATGCAGGACTTAGGCACCTCCTCCCAGTTTGTCTGCCTGTTGGTCTGTCCCCAGGCTTCAGTATTGCTGGTTCACAGTCAGTGGATGCAAAGGGGAGAGGTGTAGGGTAAACTATCCGACATAACTCATCTCATCCATTAAACTTCCCTGAGCAGTGGAGCATGGAGAGGGGTGGGAGCAAGCCTCTCTCACTGGCTGAGCAGCATGTATGGGATTGATGATGTTTACTTCTACTAGCAGGACTCCGCCCATCCAACCACAAAGTAGGGCGGATTAAAGTGCAGTTTGACCTGTGAAAAGCAGGTTTTAAGTTAGTGTTTACTCCACATTTTTTTCCTTCATGTGCCTGGGATGGACCAAAAGTGATATCATGAAAAACAAGATAATACCAGAAGTGCTTCTCTTTCCGTTTCCATGTAGTCTCCCCCCTTGTTCCTACAGATTTTCCTTGGGTGCAGCACTGCTAATTTATTAGAATCATTTTAGGATTTCAATGGAATTGCCAAACATCCTATATTTGGGAATCAAATATCAAAATCTTAATGTGGCTGAAAAGGTTCCATTTTGAATTCCAAAGTCCACCTTGGAGCTCACAAGCAGCAGCCTCATAGAAGCTATTACTCTGAATCATCTTCACCTGGCCTTTATACCCAGAAGCATTCTCTGCTCTAAACATGGCTCCTTACAGGAAAGAATTAATCAAAGCCCTCTCAGCTCATGGAACAGAATAGATACCCCCTTAAGCATTGTCATCTTTCCAGCTGTCTTAAAGTACAGTACAGCATCATACTCTCCTACATTAATTAGTACAGGAGGGTAATTAGTTCTGGATGGAACTATAAACAAGGCTTCTGTTCTTTCTTAGGCAGTTGTATCTAACTATATTAAGATCCATTTGTGCAAAATTGTATTGAAGTTGTGCCATTGCTCCTGGAAATGTGAAGGTAAGTTCTGTACCAAATGGGCTGAACATTCCCTTAGTTAGGACTTTAGTCTTGTCAGGAGTGTAGATAATAAACAGATCCTGAACTGAAATCACTGCCAGGCTTCCTATCTCATCTATTTCAGAACCTGATTCCCAATAAACACTTCCCTTGTTCTTGTGAATTTTTCCTAACCCCAAGCATGTGATGGTTGGGTCTCAAGGTCTATGCACGTTACCTTCTGGCCATCACCCAAACTAGTCGCTCAGAGGAATTTTTTTCTCTCTCTCTCAGATGAATTTCAATCAAAGAGCAAAAGTACAGAGAGAAGCAAGACATTGCTTTGCAAATAAGTGAAGCATATTTTGCATTAAGCAAAGTAGCAAAGTTTAGGTGAGATTCCTATTAATTTTAGGAAGACATTTCTTGGGCTAACTCAGAGGCCCATTGCATATCATTCAATGAATGATTCAAGAATCATTCAAGAAAACATAATCCATAAAATTGCAAGTACACATGCAGGAAAGGATGTTTAATTTCTTCTGTCATTTTATCTGTATTGGGAAGCATGCCACGGTATCTTTCAAAGGCTATATTCAGATGTGATGATAAGAGGAGCAGATAGGAAGCTTTTGCTTCCTTTTTGGACTAACTACGGTTTAGTATTATATCTGAAGCCTAAACTTTGGTTAATCTTAAGTATGGTTTGTTGAAATAAACCAGCTTCATAACCCAAGGTTTGAAGTTGGTTTGTTTCAGTAAACCATAGTTAAGATTAACCACAGTTTGTCTGGGTTAGAATGTTACAATAAGTTGCAATTAATTTAAAACAAAACAAAACAAAAACAGTAGCAATGTTGAAAGAGAAGTGGGGAGCACCAGAGTCCAAGGCTCCCTGTGTTTCATTCCCAGAATTATAAATCATACTTTATTGTTATGTTTGAATGCAGCCAGGGTTTAATTTATAGTAAAATATATTTATAATTATTTTCTTTTAATTCCGTTTGACCTTATTTTTGGTGATCATGTTTACGCTAGAGATCTCAAAATAGTGTAGAAGTCATACATTTAGGTAAAAATCTGAGCTGTTGCTTTACATCTGCCAAACTTTGATTGTCAGTGACTTGACAACTTAATTTTCTGAAAAAAGGTAAGCCTTTAATTTACAGATTTTTTATTAAAATAGCCGTGACAATATTTTATTTAATATTCCTTCTTAGCTTTCATTTGTTCTGTGCTAATAAATACTGGATTTAAAATGTGAAAACCTTTAGAAACTCAGATACATTTTTCCATTTAGATTTAAGCAAGTACTAATAAGTTATGTATTTTATTTTTAATTTTACACTTTTAGTGGGATATCTATTAAAATGAAAGTAATTTCCTAAGCACAGTGCATTCAATAGGCAATAATATTATATGGATATATTAAGTTTTAAGTTACCACCATGTATCAAAGTATTATGTCATGGCTGCAGTTCTGTTCCATTAAATAAACGAGAGTCTTGCCATTAGTTTCTGCAAGAGTGGGACTGCATACACAGATTCTGTCATTAATTAGGTGTGGGACTTCAGTGGGACTCCTTACAGCATTACATCCTGTTCCTCTTTGCGGATTTATCATTTCCTATAATAATAGAAATTTAACTTGCAGCTTGATCCTATGCATGTTAACTTAGAGGTAAGATATAGTGATTTCAGTGTGGTTTACTCCCAAATAAGTATTCATAGAATGGTTGCCATCGATTCTCGAATGTCGGTTTCAGTTTTTAAAGAAACATAACACAAAATTTTCTCTACATTACATTTTAACATTTTATAATATATAATATATAAAGCATAAACATATTGTTAGTATGCCTTGGAGTCCCATAACCTGAATCACATTTTCGGTACAACCATACGATGAAACATACGATTCCAGGTGCTTTAAAAGGACTGATAAAGATGGTCAGGTTCAGTTAAACCTATCCATTTAAGGGACAGACTACAGATTACATGGAATTCTGTGATCGTAAGAACACAAGGTTTTCTTTCAAAAGCAGTTATGTGCCTTCCCCCACACACCTAGTTCAGATCAAGGCTAGTGTGTGTGTGGTCTTTAACCTCTTTGCCCTGTATAGATTCTCCACCCTAGTACCTCACTTCCTGCTACAATTCCCCTGCTAGGGAAACGTATGGGAGCTGGTGTGGTTTTCCTAACAGGGCAAATAGCAGCCAAGAGGGAGGTTTAAGGCAGGTAATTGGTGTGGAGGAAAAGAATTACATCCCCAAAACCATGCCGCCACCACACCACCACCTTCTACAGCTGCGTTTTGAAATGTAAACAAAACTTGCTGAGTTTCTGTCATGGAACTCCACTTAATACGTGGTTTGGCCCTCAGAATATTCCCCATTCCCCCCAAACAGGCTCTGCACAGATATTTTGGGAAATAAGAAGGTGCTTTACATCAGGTCAGACTGTTTGTCTAGCCCAGTATTGTGTGCTTGGCTTGGAAGGGTCTCAGGCAGAGGACTTTCCCATGACCTGATCTGTTTTTTTAAAACAGGGATTGAACCTTGGACCTTTTGCATGCAAAGCATGTGCTCTACTACTGCAGTATGCCAAGGATACGGTTAGTCTGAACCCTTCTCCCAGTTTTCTTTGTGCAAAGAAGGACTTTTCCTCCCACAGGAGAGCACTAAAACATGCAGCCGCACTAGTTGCCTGAACGGTACAATCTAGGAGAGTCACCAGGAACCAGAAGTGCCTCACATTCCTTTTGCAGTAGCGCAATAAAAGCCTTGGCTGGTGTTCGTAAAAACTGACTCAGAGTGCTTCCAGACCAGGCTTTTATTGTGCTATTGCCCTGCTTCATTCATGGAATTTTACAGTGGGTCCAGACAAATGACATCTTCCATTCGTAACCATCCCATGTTTTTCCCAACACTTTTCCTGTCTTTTCTCTTGCTACAAAAAAAACCATTAAGGAGAGAAAGATGGAATAGTTGCACTATGTTTTTTGATTGGTAGCACTGGGAACTTTGAAGCACCCTCATAGTTGGTCAGCTAAGACTAGCTGAAAACAGTCCCCTATACACATATACTGCCCATGACTGTGATAAGGATAAAATAACTGCTAACTTATAACTTAACCCCTATAATAGGAGAATGAGTTTCTGTGGCTTATTTGTTTGGAAGGGATAATTTTTAGCTGCACTCCTATAAAGAAGCGCCATGCAGCTTCTCCCCCACTCAAAATTACAACAGAAAAAGTTGCACATGCTCAAATTTTCTCTTTTATTATTTACTTTGTAGATTTTAGCATGCGTGGTCGCTTAGGGTGCAATCCTATACACACTTACATGGGAGTAAATGCCTTTGAACTTAGTGGTGCTTACTTCTGAGTACATGTGATTAGGATAGCAGTGTTAGAGCCTTTCTCTTGTTTCATCCTCAACCCAGCAGGGGAAGTCTCGGTTCTAAGAGATGTTGCTCGAGAACATCCTTTTAGGTTTTCATATTATCACCTTGGCTCAAACGTCTCCATTTTGTCTGGAAACATTAACTGGCAAGGGCTAACTGATTAGGACAGGAGCGTTTTGCATGTCTGTCAATGTTGTTGTTGTTGTTGTTCAGTCGTTAAGTCGTGTCCGACTCTTCGTGACCCCATGGACCATAGCACGCCAGGCCTTCCTGTCCTGCGCTCTCTCCCGGAGCGTGCTCAAGTCCATATTCATTGCATCAGTGATGCTATCTAGCCATCTCATCCTCTGCCGTCCCCTTCTCCTTTTGCCTTCAGTCTTTCCCAGCATCAGGGTCTTTTCCAGTGACTTTTCTCTTTGCATTAGGTGGCCAAAATATTTGAGCTTCAGCTTCAGTATCTGTCCTTCCAATGAGCACTCAGGGTTGATTTCCTTTAGGATGGACTGATTTGACCTCCTTGCAGTCCAGGGGACTCATAAGAGTCTTCTCCAGCACCACAGTTCGAATGCATCTTCTTCGGCGCTCAGCCTTCCTTATAGTCTCTCTCACAGCTATACATTACTACTGGGAAAACCATAGCTTTGATTGTACAGACCTTTGTCGGCAAGGTGATGTCTCTGCTTCTTACTATGCTGTCTAGGTTTGCCATAGCTTTCCTCCCAAGGAGCAAGCGTCTTTTAATTTCATGGCTATAGTCACCGTCTGCGGTGATCTTGGAGCCCAAGAAAATAAAATCTGTCACTGCTTCCATTTCTTCCCCTTCTATATGCCAGAAAGTGATGGGGCCAGATGCCATGATCTTAGTTTTTGTAATGTTGAGTTTCAAACCAACCCCCTGCTCAGTGCAGGAATCCAAGTCAGAGCATCCCTGACAGATGGCTGTCCAGCGTCGTCTTGAACGCCTCCAGTGTGGGAGAGCCCACCACCTCCCTAGGTAATTGGTTCCATTGTCGTATTGGTCTAACAGTCAGGAAGTTTTTCCTGATGTTCAGCCAGAATCTGGCTTCCTGTAACTTGAGCCCATTATTCCGTGTCCTGCACTCTGGGATGATCAAGAAGAGATCCTGGCCTTCCTCTCTGTGACAACCTTTCAAGTACTTGAAGAGCGCTATCATATCTCCCCTCAGTCTTCTCTTCTCAAGGCTAAACATGCCCAGTTCTTTCAGTCTCTCTTCATAGGGCTTTGTTTCCAGTCCCCTGATCATCTTTGTTGCCCTTCTCTGAACCCTCTCCAGTTTGTCTGCATCCTTCTTAAAGTGTGGTGCCCAGAACTGGACACAGTACTCCAGATGAGGCCTAACCAGTGCTGAGTAGAGGGGAACTAGTACTTCCCGGAATTTGGAAGCTATGCTTCTATGAATGCAGCCCAAAAGAGCATTTGCCTTTTTTGCAGCCACATCACATTGTTGGCTCATATTCAGCTTGTGATCGACAACAATTCCAAGATCCTTCTCGCTTGTAGTGTTGTTGAGCCACGTATCTCCCATCTTGTAACTGTGCATTTGGTTTCTTTTTCCTAAGTGCAGAACTTGGCATTTATTCCTATTAAATGTCATTCTGTTGTTTTCTGCCCAGCGCTCCAGTCTATCCAGATCACTTTGAATTTTGTTTCTGTCTTCCAGGGTATTAGCTATCCTGCCCAATTTTGTGTCATCTGCAAATTTGATCAGCATTGCCTGCACCTCCTCCTCCAAGTCATTAATACAAATGTTGAAGAGCACTGGGCCCAGGACTGAGCCCTGCGGTACCCCACTCGTTACCTCTCTCCAGTTTGAGAAGGTCCCATTGATAAGCCCTCTTTGAGTCCAATTCTGTAGCCAACTGTGGATCCACTGGATCATTGTTTCATCTAGCCCACTTTGAGCTAGTTTGCTCATCAGGATAACATGGGGCACTTTGTCGAAAGCTTTGCTGAAGTCGAGGTATATGATGTCTATAGCATTCCCACAGTCTACAAGGGAGATTACTTGATCAAAAAATGAGATCAGATTCATCTGGCAGGACTTGTTTTTGACAAATCCATGTCGGCTTTGAGTAAACACTGCATTGTTTTCAAGGTGCTTCCAGATGGATTGCTTTATCATCTGCTCCAGAATTTTCCAAGGGATTGATGTCAGACTGAGTGGTCTGTAGTTCCCAGGTTCCTCCTTTTTACCCTTTTTGAAGATAGGGACAACATTAGCCCTCCTCCCGTCATCTGGCACTTCCTCGTCCTCCATGATTTCTCAAAGAGAATAGACAGCGGTTCTGAGAGTTCTTCTGCCAGTTCCTTTATTACTCTAGGATGCAGTTCATCTGGCCCTGGAGATTTGAACTCATTCAAAGTAATTGAATTTGGAATTGGAATGTAAACTGACCTTTTCCAGTCTTGTGGCCACTGTTGAGTGTTCCAAATGTGTTGGCATATTGAGTGCAGCACTTTAACAGCATCATCTTTTAGGATTTTAAATAGCTCAGCTGGAATACTGTCATCTCCGCTAGCTTTGTTGTTAGTAATGCTTCCTAAGGCCCACTTGACTTCTCTCTCTAGGAGTCCGGCTCAAGTTCAGTGACTGCACTGTCATGGCTATCAGGGACATTAAGATCTTTCCTGTATAGTTCTTCTGTGTATTCTTTCCACCTCTTCTTAATCTCATCTGCTTCTGTTAGGTCCCTGCCTTCTTTGTCCTTTATCATACCCATCTTTGCACAAAACATTCCCTTGAGATCTCCGATTTTCTTGAAAAGATCTCTAGTCTTTCCCATTCTATTGTTTTCCTCGATTTCTTTGCATTGTTCATTTAAGAAGGCCTTCTTGTCTCTCCTTGCTGTTCTCTGGAACTCTGCATTCAGTTGGATAGATCTTCCCCTTTCTCCCTTGCTTTTCGCTTCCCTTCTTTCTTCAGCTACTTGTAAAGCCTCATCAGACAGCCACTTGGCTTTCTTGCATTTCTTTTTCTTTGGGATGGATGGAGTTGCTGCCTCCTGAACAATGTTACAGATCTCCGTCCATAGTTCCTCAGGCATTCTGTCTATCAGGTCTAATCCTTTAAATCTATTCATCACCTCCACTGTGTATTCAGAAGGGATATGATTTAGGTCATACCTGAATGGTTTAGTGGTTTTCCCTACGTTCTTCAATTTAAGCCGAAATTTTGCAACAAGAAGCTCATGATCTGAGCCACAGTCAGCTCCAGGTCTTGTTTTTACTGACTATATAGAGCTTCTCCATCTTTGGCCGCAAAGTACATAATCAGTCTGATTTTGATATTGACCATCTGGTGATGTCCATGTGTAGAGTTGCCTCTTGTGCTGTGTCAGGGTGGAAACTGAGCCCATAGAACCCCAGAGCAGTTCTGATTTTGAGGAGGAACAGCAATCTGTGGGAGAGGAGCCTGCTCATCCCTCACAGGCACAGCAGCTGGCAGAGATTCCTCCTGCCAGCATTCCTGAGATAGATAGTGACCCTGGCAGTGAGAGAGTGCAGGAGGGGGGCTTGCTAGACTCTCGACGCAGATGCAGGGAGCGATGAGTAATGGAGGGTGCAGAAAGGAGGCGTAGCGCCCGTTTGGTGCTCATGCAACGGTCGCGTCCTGTGGACCCAAGGGAAAGAAGGAGGAACTCTCCCTAGCCCATAAGTTCAGGGTCTTCAAGTGATTCTCCTTCAAATGGGGACCAACTGCCTAACCTGGAGCATAGGCTACTCTGCTGTTCCTTGCTTAGTCGCTGGTGATTAGCATCTGAAAGAGTCATTAAGTTGTAAAAGGATTAAAGCCTTGAAAAGAATCCTTTTGTCTGTGTCTTGAGTTGGCTATTGGAGTAGACTGAAAGAGCCCGCTAGGGCGCTCCTGACATGCTGTTGGAAAAGAGTGTGTGCTATGATCAGTGTGTTCTCTTGGCAAAACTCTATTAGCCTTTGTCCTGCTTCATTTTGTACACCAAGGCCATGCTTGCCTGTTATCCCGGTGATTTCTTGACTTCCTACTTTGGCATTCCAATCCCCTATGATGAAAAGGACATCTTTTTTTGGTGTTAGTTCTAGAAGGTGTTGTAGGTCTTCATAGAACCGATCAACCTCAGCTTCTTCGGCCAGTGGTTGGGGCATAGATTTGAATTACTGTGATGTTGAATGGTTTGCCTTGGATTCGTACTGAGATCATTCTATCGTTTTTGAGATTGTACCCCAGTACAATCCAGTGCTTTTCCCACCCTTTTACTGACTATGAGTGCTACTCCATTTCTTCTAAAGGATTCTTGCCCACAGTAGTAGATATAATGGTCACCTGAATTAAATTTGCCCATGCCTGTCCATTTGAGTTCGCTGATTCCCAAGATGTCGATGTTCAATCTTGCCATCTCATGTCTGACTGCCTCCAGCTTACCTTGATTCATTGATCTTACATTCCAGGTTGCTAAACAGTATTGTTTTTTACAGCATCGGACTTTCTTTTCACCACCAGACACATCCACAGCTGAATGTCCTTTCGGCTTTGGCCCAGCCGCTTCACTCTTTCTGGCGCTACTTGGAAATTCCCTCTGCTTTTCCCCAGTAGTATATTGGACACCTTCCGACCTGAGGGGCTCATCTTCCGGCGTCATATCTTTTAGCCTTGTGATACGTTCCATGGGGTTTTCCTGGGAAGAATACTGGAGTGGGTTGCCATTTCCTTCTCCAGTGGACCACATTTTGTCAGAACTCTCTGCCATGACCTGTCCGTCTTGGGTGGCCCTGCATGACATAGCTTATGGCTTCACTGAGTTACACAAGCCCCTTCGCCACAACAAGGCAGTGATCCATGAAGGGGATGTCTGTCAATATGCTCTACCAAAATGGATAAGAGAGTATCTCAGCCCTTTACACACTGGGAACTCTAATTCAAGACAAAACTTTACCACTTATGAATTGGCTATTGAGAGCTCTGAGTTCTTGTGTGATCTTCCAATAAGTACTAATACACACCCACCTAGTGACAAGCATCTCCCTTTGTCAAGAAGGATAGACATCCATCTTCCTCTTTTGTTTACCAGGCAATTTTCTTCCCAGTTGCTATCCTAGCCTGCTTTTAGTTTTGTCTTTCTAAGACTATAACTGGTCTTAAACCCTTGAATTTAGAGATACCTCATAGGGAGAGCTGGGATACACTCAGCAGACTGACTCCTGGAATTCCTGGCTTTGGATGTCTATCTTTGACAAAAAAAAACAACAACCCTCACACTCATCCAGTGATCCTTGCTTAGTAAAGCTTTGCCATGGCTGAGGAATGCCTTTTTCTTCTTGCCTTTTTCAATTCATCCTGATGCTAAGGGCCCTCACGTCTGCTCCATTTGACATGTTTTCAGATAGATCAAAAGGAAGAAAAGGTATGACTTGCTCCCCCCTCCAGTTTTCCAGTTTCCACTGCACCCCCCCTTTCTCCCTCTACACTAAAGCATAAGCAAGCCTTGAGCTCACTGCCAACTGATTTGTCACTCCCTCTATACCCTCCCATCTCTGGGATGGCCTTCAGTACTTAACCTGTACATTTTCTTTTATTTTACTCTGTCAGTAAAACTTCCTTTTTCTGGAAAAGTTCTGATCTTGTCTTTGTTATTCCCACTTGTGTACTTTACAGCAGCACTCTACCACCTTGACTGAATTTATACACACTGTGCTCTAGTGCATTTTGGGAAACACGTTCATTTCTGAGCCAGCTCTACTGGACTGGCAGAAGAATAGATTGAGGGCCATGGAAGGGAAAGGCTTCCCTAGTACTAGAAGTAAATTTCCCCTTGCTATTAGTGTTCCGAAAGGGCATATTCCCTAAACATGAAAAAGTAGGTTTCAGTTATGTATAGGGACATGTGCCCTGAGCAAGTATGGTAACAAAGATAATAGTGAGCAAGAGCACTAGTGAGTTTCTTTGCCAAGCAAGTATTTGAAGTTAAGTGTCCAAATTCAGTGCTCCATCTACTTGACCACAAGTCTGTCTGCAACTATTAAATGTGCAGGAATTCTCTCCTATATTGTATCTGGAATCCTGCATATTTGTAAAACAGCGGTTAGGAACGCATGGTCCCACAGGAGCTTGTTGGAATGCAAATTATGCCCTCCAATTTATTCTGTATTTCAATAGGTTGCCTGCAGTAAGTTGTTGTCTCCTATGGTAGAAGAAAAGGAGGTGGTATTAGCATTATAACTCTGTTTGCTTTGTCAGTATATTTACAGGACATGGAGAATAAGGAGGCAAATGGAGTGTTAAATGATGGCTCAAGTCAGTGCTCAGGAATGCATGCTTCCATAAAATCTAGAGGTTGAGGTGTCAAATCTAGAGCCTGAGGTGAACCCGAAGGCAAATTTCAGGCAACTAGAACAGATGATAATTAGACAGAGCGGTTCAAAGTAAGGTACAAAATGGATTAAAGTACAATGGGTGGGTTAGCAGTTTCAATTTCCCATTGTGGCCTTCCCCAACCTCCAGATGTATTGGACTACAACTCCCATGATCCCCAGCTAGCATGGCCATTGAGAGGTCATTCTTTATACAAGCACCCCAATTATGGAACTCCCTCCACCCTCGTATATGTTTGGCGCCAGGACTTTCATCACCAACTGAAGACCTATTTGTTCATCTGGTCTTTTGATTTAATTTGGGTTGCTGCATCTTGTAAATTGTTATTTATGTGTGTTACTGTTCTCCCCTGCTTTACTATTTTACCAGATGGTGTTATATGATTTTTCTATTTTGTATTCACTTTGTATCCTGCATGGGGATTATTTTATAATGAAAGTTGGGTAATACATTTCATAAATAAATAAAATAGTCCAATGTATCTGGAGGGCACTAGGTTGGGGAAGTCTGCTTTATGGAGTCCCAAATTGTTACTGACATCACTGACCACTCAGCCAATCAACGGATAGTTTCTGATTGCTGGAACTTTGGGACCTGGTTTGCATGACAGCCTACTGTGGGTTAATTTACCTGTGGGGTAAAACAAGCCATGGGTTATTTGAGGCTTGTCTAACCCTCAAACAAACTCTGTCTCCTGGGTTCTCACAACACAACAAGCCACAGCAAGCCAAGTGCCTGCGGGCACAATGCAAAAATGGAGCCCATGAGCACCCAGCATGACACAACAGCCCCTGTAGGTAAATTAAAATAAGTCGTAGGTAAAATAAGCTATAGTGGGCTGTCGGGTTGTGCAGACTTATAACCTTACAAGAAATATTTGATCAAGACTGGTGCTTGGTGTTTTTTGCTTGTTTCGTTTTTCATTTTGTGGAAATGTAATGCAGAGCAAGTACTGAGCTAGCATATTTTCATTGCTTTTGGTTGGAAGATGATAATATGAACAGAGTTTCCCAAATGTTCTAAATAGTTTGACTGAGCTAATTACCTTTGCTTTACTGAACTTTTTTTATTTTAAAAAAGCTATATTACAAAATGCCCATCTGGTATAAAGTTAGGTGTAAAAATCCACATTGAGAATGTGTTTACTTTACTGCAGGAGCTCTATAAAATATAATTAGAACTCCTTCTGATGAGACACAATGTTATAAATAAATAAATGATAGGTTTGGAACGAGGTGGGAATATTTTAATGGGGGGCTGGTTACAAGAATTAGTTCTCGATTTGGCAATGTTCCCATATTTGTTAATATGTTAATAGTTTTTGTCATGTTTCCTTCCTGTATGGCCCATTTAGAATTAAGTCTAGCCCCATGAAGTGGCAAATTCATAGTTTAAGCTAAATAGAGTTCACAAGGTTATAGCTACACTACTTTTTACCAGAACAAGGAAAAATAATTGCATGAGCACAAATGTGTCCGTTCTTATGATGTTAAGCAGCTTGGACCTTACATATCTCAAAGGTTGCTGTTCTGTTCATGTTGTGTATATATCATAAGTGAGATCAGTCAAAAAATCCCTCTTTTGTATACTCTCAAGTGCAACTTTTAAATAATGACACACAAGCAGGTAACTACAACACAACTATGCAATTCTCTTTCTCTGGAAACTTGCCAGAGAGCCTGAGCCTGATAATGTTTTGGCAGAGTTGCAAGAACTATTTGTCTGGGATGGTTCTGATAGCTGGAGATAAGGATGGAACTTACAAGAAAAACATGGATCTGGGAAACCCATTTTGTCTTGTAATACAGAGGCTGGTGGGGGCACTTATAGGGGAGAACTAGTAGGTGAACAGGCATGCTTAACTGTTCTACTGTATGCCAATTCCCCCCTAAAATGCCCCCTTGGCAGTTTTAATATTCTTTTCCTATCTGAGCTCCAGAACAGGAAGTGAGCCCAGCTGCGGGAAAACGACCCTTGCATTTATAAGTTAAAATTGGTGGGTGTGAGAGGGGTTAAGCATCCATCCATCTCCCCTGCCAACCTGTCATTCAAGTGCCACCACCTGCTGCTCCTGCATTCCCACGATCTCAGCAATGTAGGGTTGGGGCTACACATTTGTTGAGACAACATTTAGTTCTGCTTTTAACTAGAAGTATTTGAAGGTGTAGGTCAGCATTCCCCAACCTGGTGCCCTTTAGATGTTTTGGATTTCAACTCTGTTAGCCCTTGTCACCATGGCCAATGGTCAGGAATCCTGGAAGTAGTAGTCCCAAACATCTGGAGGGCACCATGCTGGAGAAGGCTGATGTAGGCTATCTCCTAGAAAAGCGCAGGCATCAGTAAACTAGATAGGCTATGATGTTGTCTGTATTCAAGAATGGACAAGCCTGTGGGACTCCTCAGCACTTAACTATGAGCAGAATTTTCATCTTTGTCTTTAGAAAATAACAGTGGTTGGGTTTTTGTTTTGGGTCTTTTTGTTGCTGCAGACTAATATGGAATGAATTGTCCAGTCTCACTTTTCAGGATCTTCACTAACTGAAAAACTGAAGAAACAATTCACATGTTCTGAGGCTTAAATGAGATACCACGCTCCCTGATTGGCAACCAGGAATTCCCCATGGGCCTGTGTGCTTCTCCCTCTCTGCCTCCTTCCTTGCATACATTTTCTCCCTTTCCTGTCTAGTAATAACTAGATGGTGGGGCCAAAGATGACTGTTGGTCCATTTCCAAATCTAATTAAATGTCCTGGTGCTTACCTGTAAAGCCCTGCATGGCGTGGGAGCTCAGCTGGATCCCTGTTGGAACATCTACTCTCATATCAACCTAACCATGCACTGAGAACATCTCTGGAGTCCTATTTTCAGGCTCCCCTACTATCTGAAGTCAGATGGGTGGTGATGACTAGGGAGAGGACTGTGGACTTTCTGGGTTGTGCTGGCCAGCTTACAGAATTATCTCCCTAGGAGTCTCCTACACTGATATCTATTCCACACCAGGCAGAGGCCTTTGTATTTCCCCAGGTCCGATCTGATGTGATTTTAATGCTGCCATTGCATCTGCTGTTTTACTGATTATTTCTGTTTTAATTATTTTTTTTTATTGCCTTTGTGTAATTGTGTAATTCTTTAGTTGAAGGGCAGTATATAAACCTCTAAATAAAAACAAACCAATAAAAGTAGTGGATGGCTTGGGGCCACCGAAGAGCATAGAGAAGTTGGCATCTCTAGCTGGTAGGTCTGGATATGGCCCTACTTGAAATACATGTGTACTCATACAGCCAAATCTTCAGACAGGGCTATCAGAGTCTTACACTGCAGTCCTGTGCATGTCTACTCAGAAGTAGGCTCTATTGTGTTCAGTGGGACTTACTCCCAGGTAAGTGTGTATAGGATTGCAGCTTTAATGTATTTTTCCCTGTTCAGATTTGTTAAGAAAATTCTAGAAGAAATATTCAATAAACCAACAGTGTGCAATGTTATTAATTTGGTAAGTCTGGATATTTTTTGTGGCTCTGCAACACTATTGAATTGTTTATGTGAGGGAGACGAGACGGAATAAACAAACAAATACAAATACTTTCTGCAGCGACTCGCTGCATATCACTTAGCAACATCAATATTTTTGTGCACAAATAAATGTCTCAGGCTTAGCACAGGTTGGAAGTGTGTGTATGTAGGTCTGTGTGTGATGCTGACCTTGTATGCAGAGAGATCAGTTTGTTCAGTCGATTATTGGTCAGTCCTTAATTTGGACATCTAGACATTTCAGTCAGTGAGAGTGAAAGGCAGACATCTAAAGACATGACGAGAGATTTCAGGGCATACTGAGACTGTAAAAAAGAAAAGAAAAATCTAACCCAATGTCTTAAATATTTCATTATTTATAAACACACACACTTTTTGATTATTATCTAGAATACTTGCTGGCTTATTTTTATTGCTGAAGAAATAAATGATTGACACTTCTATTAGGATTGCCATCTCAACCCAGTATAGTAAACCCAATGAAGACTCTGGTTTTCTGTTAAACAAGATGTTCGTAATTGATTAAAGAAAAGTTATGGAGGACACAAGCCAGGAAGTATCAGCACAAGAAGTGGCATTTCACTAAATATGAAATTGCTTATTAGTCAGCTAGCTTTACATGTTGTGTTTGTATGCATGGTGTTGGGAAGAAGGAATCCTTTTCTATACAAATGAAATGTGATTTTATTCTCTTGAAAAGGAACAACAATAATATGCTAATGTGTCATTTTCAAAAGGCAGTTGCAAATGCCTGTAAATTTCTTATGTTTTGACTGTTGTAACTTCTTAGTAATTTTATTTTTTCAATAGCCTATGACTGATAGGAATAAATTGACCTTGACCTAACATACCCCAGCGTAATCCAGTTGACTCCAGTAATTGCTTCACAGGGATCCTTGACTGTTAGGTTAGTAATATTTATTTGCTGCAAATAGTTTCATGGATATATTTAGTAAATTAGCAAAAATAGTGGTGGAAAGATTTTCCTGCCAGTCTGTAGTGGAATCTGACGTCTCTCAAACAACTAAATCTCATTGTAATGAATTAACACATTGATCCTAAGACTTGCTCTACTAGCAAAGAAATGCCTAGGATGGAGAGCATACTCTTAGCTATATCCCAGGGCACTGTTACAAAGCATGACATGTTATAAAATATGACAGACTTGCAGGGATGCTATGCCAGTGTTGCAGGCAGATATGCCAATGCAAATATTTAGGGCTGAGGGGTAAATACCACATGACTAACCACTGTAGGAATCCCAAGATGAAAAAGCATAAAAACCTAAGAACTGTAAACCCAGAATATATTTTTTTGTACAAGGAAAATCTGATATTTGCTGGCTTCAAAGTGTTGTCCATTATCTGTCATCATCATTTAGAGTGGCAAATTTTATTTTTAATCTTTCAGTAATATTGAGAAATATATATGTATTCTGGAATGTTCAGGAACTTAAGGGAACGTTTCAAATATCTTCTAAGGGTTTCTTTGTAGAAATCAGACAGCAAAAAAATGCTTCAGATGCGCGAAGACCATCCTGGAAATTCCTGTGGATTTTAGAAAGAGATACTGATCCCAGTTTGGATCACCAAGGGGCCCTCCAGTGTAAACACAGAGCTCCCACAAGAGCAGGCTTTCCCATTCACTTCCACGGAGAGGACAGCTCCAGTCTCCTATCTCTTTGTGGTGCTGTTTCCTTTTTTATTGGAGTGAATGAGAGAGTCTTAGAACATGCAGAGCTTGATATCTCCATCAGAACTTCAGCATGCGTATTCCATTAGCAACATCTACTATGCACACTTTACTGAAATCAGTGGGAAGGAGATCACACCTGTCTATGCGTTTGCATTCCAGTGGAGCCTGTGACAGAGAATTCTTAGAGAGTGGGCATTAGTTGCAGCAAATCTATTAAATAACAGATGAAATATCCTAACAGTTAATCATGGTAACATTGCATATAATTCTGTTGCTGTCTATACCAGTTTTCCCCAACCTGGACTACAACTCCCATCATCCCTGCCCAACACAGCCCAGTGGCTCTGGAGGGGACCAAGTTGATGAGAGCTGCTTTTTACCTTCCACAAACTATAAAGGGGCAGTTCCCAGAACCTTCACAATAAGAAACCAGATCTGCTGGTCCTTGGCTGAAAAATATCCACTGTGTTTGTACCTGTATACTGGTTGCAAACTGTCTTCTATACTGCTGAGCTCTTTTTACCAATTGTTGTGGCAATTTGGCACCTACTGTACAGGGAATGAAGTGCATCCCTGAAAGCCTTGACGATAATATTGCTTTTCTAAGTGTTCTCAAACTCTGGGGAAAAGGGATTGTACTGCTAATTTACTATCTACCCACTAAAGTCATTTGCTAAATCTCTGCCCCTAATCTTGTTTCCATTTCCCTCTCAAGATTTATCTCTTGCTTCAGTGTACTGATCTTCTTAACAGCGTCCTCTCAAAATTTATCCTCCTCCTTTCAATCTTTCTTTCTGGTCCATTATTGGAATGTAATGTATCTCCCATTTTTCAACTCAGTCACTGTTTCAGATCTGTCATATCTTTCATCCATATATACATACGAAAGAACAAAAATAATGTAGGTTACAAAAAAGAAGTTGCCCATTTTACCCCTTATTTACCCCACATAACCTTCAAAATAAGTGTGCAAAGAAATCAATAAATCTGCAAGGTTGCATTCATCTGATGTAATGTCCATGCTTTCTGTTTCCTTACATCTAGTGTTAATGTGAATGTATGCGTCTGAACATGTATCTGCACTTTTTTCCAAGCATTCAGTAGGTACCACACCTGATACATTTTTGCTAGATGTGAACTATGGGATCAGTTACCCACAGGAACATGTGTATTTCAGCACATTTCCAAAACCCTTTTCAGATCTTACTTACGTAAAACAAGAAAAAAAAAGTGTATGTTGCCCTTCAGGGTGGTTATCAAACAAAGGCTATTAAAATAAGATCAAAGCGTCCAATAAAATAATACAATTAAAGCAGCATGCAGTACAAAGCATAACATCACAGTAGCATGATGTATATTTATTTATTTAGACGATATGAACCCTTTCCAGATGTTATCGTCCAACTAAATGAATGCACATAAGGGAGAGTGGCATCACAGCAGCACACTCCTCCTCTGATCTTTGCATGTTCATTAGAATGTGTGTATAGCGGCCTCTCTCACATGTATGTTCTAACATGTTTTAATAAATGTGTAAAGGTTGTGTGAAGAGCCTGCCAATGCAGTGTCACTCCCTCTTCTTAGTGATAACATTTGAAAAAGAATCGTAGTTCTAAATGAATGAAGAAATCTCTTTTTCGGAATTAGTCGGTTAACGTACCCCCAAAGGAGTGTAAAAACAGAATTTTGAATGTGCATGATATTTCTCTGTGTAATGTGATTGCGAAGAAGTGGGAAATTCAAACAGTTAATTATTTTTTTTGAGCAGATATAATTTTGTTTGTCAAACGATGTTGTTTCTTCTGCCTGCTGCTTTCTTTTTACAAGGACATCTTTACTGATTGTGTGTTTTTAAAATATGTCTTCCTAGTAGTGTTTATTTTAACAGGACTGTACTTTTTAGCAGCTCTTCATTTTTCTATTTGTTTGCAAGTTGTGTTCCCTTTCCAGCCCTTTGACAAGGTATTCTATTCAATGAGTGCTAAAGAACGATTTAATTCCCTTTCCCTCTGCTTTATTTCTTCTTCTTGTCTTTAGTTTTCCCAGAAGTGCAGTAACCAAGATTTGATTTCTGTCAGAAATGATTCTCTTTCCATCTTGTCTTTCTAAGTCTCTGCAGGGAGGTTAGGGGGTGGTTATCATCAGGCTGGTCTAGACTTCATACAGTATTTGATGAGAATGCAGATCCCCCTGAAAGCAGATACTTTTGTTGAATTAATGTTGCCTTTATGATGTCTGTTCATCAAAAAACTAGTATTTACCCAACTGCTGAAATAGTCTTTCACAAAAAAGGTTAAAGTCTTCTAAGAGCTAAGTAAGTGATCAGACTGTGTTGGTAATAAGATAATTATATAATAATTTTATAAAACAAGACCTGGGTAACAAAAGTGATTGCTGGAAATACATATTTTTATTGCTACATTTTCTCCAAGATCCCTCAAATTCTGTGCATTTAGGAGGTGGGAATAATCTTCTTATCTCAGGTGCCAGTTTATTATTATGGCAGGGCTAAGGGAACATGAAAGAGAATTGCTATATCCATGTTGAATAGAAAAGTACTTGCCATAAGAATATTCTTCTCCCTTCCCAGGATGCAATGAAAAATATTGTCCTGAACATGGCTGGCCAAAGACATTTTCCTGCCTGAGGCAAAATAGCAAATAACACCCTGCTCCCAAATCAAGGAATATTCTGAATATAGTACCCAAGGCCGGTCAAGTTATTTTGGGACCTGAGGCAGAAAATCCCACATAAGTATCTCTTCCCCTTCCTTGGCAGCAAAAATACAATGACAATAAATAAACCAACTATTTGCAGCTTTTTCAGGATGCCTATAATCAACTGCCTAAGGTAGCTGCCTCACTCTGTCCAGTAGTAGGGCCAGCCCTGTGTCCTGATATTATTGGGAACTCTGCCTTTTCTCATAGCTCAGCAGAAAGATGAAAAGGGGAAGAGCCTCTTCCCGAAATCTGGTCTATGGTGGGTAAAGCAATTTTCTATTATAACTTGCTGGTTCAGATTAAATGGCAAACTGTGGCTGGCCAGGACAGAAAATATAGGGAGTAAAGAACGTGCAAGCCTGAAACTTCTTGATGGTTCACTCTCGTAGGACCAAACACTGTTTGGGTGTTACATTTTAATCAGCCTGAGAAAGATCATATAAGATTTAAATGTTCAAGGGTGCAGTCCTATGCATGTTTAGACAGAAAAAAGTCCTACAACTTCCAGCATGCTGGCTGTGGAATGCTGGGACTTGTAGGTCTTTCTTCTGTCTAAACAAGAGTAGGATTGTGCCCTAGCAGATTAATTTATATGTATTTATTTATGGCATTTTTACCCCATATTTCAGGACAAAGTTCTCACTAGATGGCTCATAACCAGAAAATTAATTTATTTCTGGTTTCTAATAAGAAGTTCTCTGGATAAGATGATTTCCCCAACCAAAATATAATGGCTTTAACTCAGATGTCTCATGGTTTCCCATTAGGTCTTTGGTACCTTGGTTTCAGCCTAAAACTACACTGAATTCTATCCTGGTCCTCTAGTGGCAAAGTATCTTGGTCAGAGTGAAGCTCCTTTGCTTTTTATAGCTTCAATACAGTATAATGTCAGGGGCCTATTTTGAATGAGGGTCTGAAGTCTAGCTATTCCAAAAGGTCTCTAACCTGTTGGCCATCTGTGTATTTAGAGGGCTCTAGCAATGCCAGTGTTTTGTTGCTAGCATTGACTGCTGACATAATAGGGCATCTAAAAAAAAAATCAGCTGAATCAAACTTCCCTGTACATGAGTCGGTCTGTTGATTGCACTGTTGTCAGTCCCTTAACAACCATCACCAAGTTTTGGTTTTGTGTCACAAAGTTCCTATCTTTATTCAGGCCAGATGTAATGCTTACAGAAAAAGTAACAGGGCTTAACCAAGGGTGTCACTGTGTCTGCTGTCTTTTGCCAGTAGGTGTCATTAATGAAAATCTTAAGACATGGTGAAGGTTTAAGAGACTTGTATTATATGGTTAAAATATATGCTGCCTTAATATATGTTACAAGAAGAGATGTTTGGTTTCATTGCTCACTATTAAATATTACTTTGTGCAGGAAGACATTTCATACAGCTTAACAGATGTTAGAGATTCATGTATCCAAACGAATATATATCTTTTCCATAACATGGCCCCACCTGGTAATTAAACATTGGTTGAAGCTTATTTTGTCTGCTTCAAAGTCACCAATATTCCTGGAGGTCAGACATTGTCTGTCCTCTAAATGTATCTCAATTTGAAAAGAATATATTGAAAATGAAAATATTACCAGAACTTTATAGAGGCCTTCTAGTCATTATTCTGGTAATATCTAGAAAGTTGGATATAGGAACACTGAAAATGGTGCCAGGTTAAGATTTTCTTCTACTCACAGGCATTTCACAGCATATGATGAGGTTTTTAATTCCAGTTGTTTTATAGGTTCCTGGTATTTTATTGTGAGTTGTTTTTTAGCTGTTTTAAATTGTTTAACATTTTTGTATGTTAAAGCTTTTATATTATGTTTTTATTATGTTGTATTGTGGATGTTAATTTTTGTGAACCGCCCAGACTGCTTTGGCTATTGGATGATATAGAAATGAAACAATGGATGAATGAATGAATGAATGAATGAATGAATGAAAACAGACCCAGATTGTGTCCTGAAAACTGCCACTTCTGTGAAACAAGATAACAGAGGTGCCCTTTAACTGTTTTCCCAGCCACATGGGGGCCAGTTATCTACAAGGGCATCCCAAGACACTGGAGCCTATTGCATGGTCCTTTCCCACAGAATTAGCATCTTTTCCTGATGTGGTTCTAGTTTCATGGAAAAACCTGTATGATTGGCACTGCCCACATGGTTGAGTCACTTAGGCATCCGACACAATATTTATTTATTTATTTATTTATTTATTTATTTATTTCTATACCGCCCAATAGCCGAAGCTCTCTGGGCGGTTATGGGTCCTAATGTTTTTCAAGGAAACTCCTTATCAAGGGAGATGTTTAATGCTTCTTGCTTGGGACAACCATTCTGCTGTAGCTCTCCTAAGCAACTGTAGAAGAATTGTTTTTCCAAGCTGTTTTTATTAACAAGCATTACACATTTCCCTTGATAAAGAGCTCCTTTGAGACACATTGGGAACCGCATCTATTGTGCAACTGTCCTCTTTTTTTTGCTTTTTGCTTTTTTCTATGGTTGTTACTGATCCTATTTGTATTATTAGGCATTCTCCCAGTGATGTGGGATCTGCTTACAGATGTGACTCCTGAGTGCCACACACCTGGGAAAATGTTTAAAAGGCATGAGCATGATAGCAGGAGTGGGGAAACCTGTGGCTCTCCAGATGTTGTTGGACTGCAACTCCCATCACCCCTAGCCAGCATAGCCAAAGAAGGTTGGTAGGAGTTGCAGTCCAACCATTTCTGGAGAGCCACATGTGCTCCAGCCCTGGCATATAGTCTTGTAGTTAAACGTGGGATACTTATGCCTGAATGCTTGAACTCAGCCATCAGTCTCTCTGGGTGGTTCTGTCCCAGTCATCCTACTTTCGAGGGGTTGTTTTGGGGCAACTCCGGATGCTGCCTTGAACTCCTTGAATGAAGGGCAGGAAAAATGTCATTATTAATATTTTTGTTTACATTTTCTTCTTGGTGATTCTGTTTGTGTCCTTCCCTCATCAACACTTGACTCTTCATTGCACTCAGTTTTTCTTCCTCTCTGCAGTTAGCACAGGCTGATTGTTCTGTGAGTATTTTGTGGCTCTGATGGCCTGCTTCTCCTATCCAACAATCTTTGTGTTTTTTAGGGTGAGGGGTGGTGGGAAGTGCCACCTTGCTCCTGCTTAGCCTTTTTGAACAACTGTATGGATAGGCAACTTGGTTGCTTTGGACTCCAGATGTTTTAGACTACAACTCCCATTAGCCCCATCCAGCATGGCCAATGGTAAGAGATTACGGGATTGTAGTTGAAAACATCTAGAGGGCACCAGATTGCCTAACCCTGGAGCAGAGCGATTGATTCATCATTGAGTAATGACAGTACACACTTTACACATAGAAAGATGAACACTGTGTCATGGCAGCCTATGTAGACAAATAAATGTCTTGAGAACAGGACTGGCCAAAATTATTCAAAATAAATCAAAAATGTAGTAAGACTTAATCTGCATAATTGATGCAGGTTGTAGAACTCAGCTTTTATTAGTGCAAAATTACAGTTGTGATTATTTTGATCTTCTGAAAATATATTACCCCATGCTTTAATAATTCCTGTTCTAGTCATGACACGAGCAGAAAGCTGACAAATGTATTTTCCATTAAGAAATGGCTGTCTAGGTAACACTACAAGTGTGTTTTTGTTTGTTAATTTAGTGACCAAATTATTTGGGATTTTGTTCCTGCAACCGTATCTATCTTGCAACCTCTTTACTATTATTTGTACAAACATTGCTGGTTGAAAAGAAGATTTGCAAAGCAGGGATTAGAACAGTAACAGTAAAAAGGGTTGCGCCGGGATCCAAAGTGACACAGAGTGAGAGGGGGAATTCTTCATCAAAAGCCACTCCGCAAGGTTCCCCAAAGTCTGACATTTAGCAGTTGCTGAATAGGGGATGTGAGAAGATATAATGGGAAGGGGTGTGAGAAAGTCTCCACTCATGTTCATCCTGGCCTTTATTTTGATTTTTGCAAGATTAAAATTCATAACATTTCAACATAGCATAAATTAGCCTGGCTCATGAGGCTTTGGGGTGCCTAGCATTGGCACTTCTCTCCTAATTCTTCTTAGCCTGCACAAGATCACACACACTGGTCATGTTCACTCATGACAATAAGCCAGAATTGTTTGCTTATCCTGGTTAACTGTGAGCAAGCAGGAGTAATTCACTCCCCTGTTTGCATGTGCAGGTAAAACAAGCCAGAAATGAAAAGTTTTGTGTGACATCCAAACTAGGGCTTCTGATTTATTGAACCCAAACAAGTCAGGATTTGTAAGCCCACAACAACCCTTGGTTTATACTGGGTTTATGAGCCTGGCTTGCTTGAGAGCAAGAAACGAAGAATCCAGATTTGGGTGTCACACAAAGCTTTCCATGTCTGGCTTATTTTGCTTGCTCATGCAAAATGAGGAGCAGACTGAGAGCAAATGAACTGCGTGCACCACTGTGCAGCTCATTCACAGTAAACCAGGCTAAGCCAACAATTCTGGCTTATCATTATGTGTGAACCTGGCCACTGGCTTTTATTTAATTTGCACTGTTTTGCTGTGATTCCAGCAGGGCTTGTAATTTGTGGGCCACACAAAAGCTTATCAGGGGCTGCATGTACTGGCCACCGTATTGTTATATCGTTCCCACAGCTTAAATTGAAACACTTTCTACCAATCTTCTCCAACCTGGTGCTCTCCTGACTACAACGCCCCGCATTCCCCAACCGTGTAACACAGCGGGAGGGTGCCTGGTTGGGGAAGGCTGCTTTATACTTTTATTGGTACTTGTTTTATTAATATTGTAAACCAATCTGTGCTCCTTTTGGAGGAAGGGCAGGGTATAAGAATTATAAACAAACAAACAAACATTTCTATACCATCTTTCTAGAAAACCAATCAAGGCAGTTTACAAAAAAATTATAATCAATGCACAAAAATCACAAACCTATAATGACATAATAAAACTTTAAAAGAATGTTCAGACCCATAACAGCAATTTAAAAAGCCAACTTAAAAAGATGTATCTTAAACCCTCTTCCTGAATGCAGAGACCAGTCATAGTTCTAGCAGGAGCTATGTTCCAGAGTCTGGAATACTGAAGAGAATGCTTCAGGACTGATTAAAAATCTCCATAATTGCTTGAAAAATGATGCATCCTCATCTAAAAAGATCAGCCCTCTTGGTTCATGCCTAAACCCGTCAAAATTACAATTTTGGCATGACTTATCCCACCCTGAGGATGACATTTTTCAAGGAACTGGCTATGCAACAATGGAGATGGAAACATTTCAAATTGCACAGTCAGCACTGATGTACAGTTATTTCCTTAGTAACTTATTTTACTTCAGTTTATCGTGAGTTCAGGAGAAATAACGTATTTTAAAGGCCAAAGTAAGGTGTCCATTCCATTTGCTTAGCAAGAACACAGTGCTCAGAGGGGCAACATGAAAGCTGTTGGTTGGGAGGATAACTGAGCAATTGTGTTTAATATTACCATTAAGCATTTTTAGCAATGCGTATTTAGGGAGGGCCAAAGTAGTAGTGGCTTTATTTCTGCCACCCAAATGTCCCTTTCTGACACTTAAGAGGTGAATAGTGCAACCTTGACGTTCTCTTTAGGTAGAAGTTTTTAACTGATTTTTTTTTAAGGGGAAAAAAGCAGTTCTGACAGCTGCATTTTGGCACATAAACATTCCTTGCACCTTTTGTGAGGTGTGTAGGAGGAACTGCCTTGCTCAATTTCATACACAACTTCAGGCTGACAGCGTGGCTGACTAATGACTGCCTTATGTAAATCTTGCCTATGTAAATCACAAGCAAATGTACATTTAGAATGGGATATGGTCCTCATTTCATAGAAGAAAATATCTTACTGGATATATTACACTGTGATATGTAAAATAACATTTATTGGAAACAGTGACAAAGCAAAATAGATTCACGAAAAAATACACCCTCCAAGTGTTTATTTGTTCATGAAATGTCCCTAATACTAGGGGCTTTCGTTGGATGGGCTTTAGTGGGTAAAAATAGCCATTTATCTTATGGCACTTAAATGATTATTGTTTTATTACCAAGTAATTGCTATTATCACCTCCTTGGCAAACAAATGTTTGTAGGATGCTACCTAAGCATCCCCACAGCCTTGCCATAATTGTCCCTTTGGGGGCACAGCTGTGGTGCACTGGGGATGAGGCAGATTGCTGAGGTAACAGCGCCAGTTTTTCGGCTAGAGTTAGGTCCCGGTGCAAGTTTGAGGGGAATAAATTATTCCACAGCATTGGCATTTAAGAACTTTTCACCCTGCTTGTGAGCCATGGTCTCAACACAGACTCTCATATGATGACTTCCATTTCATAGGGCAGCGGAGGCTGGTGGCTCTGTTGTCAGTGGGGCAGTGAAGCACCATGGATAGTTCCTTTAGAGTTCTGACTGGTTCTGACTGAAACCCAGAGTGGATTCACTACCCCACTGACATTGGAGCCATCAGCCTCCACTGTTATAGGGAAACCCATGGTCAGGGACCTATTATTTAGAATGTCCACCCCACCCCACCCCATCCCTACGGCTCTGCACTGACTGTAACGAGTTCTTAATACACAAAAATATTAGCTAACCTTAATAATTAGTATATTGAGTGACCCAATAAAGTTATTACCTACTAGTACTTTTAGTTCTAAATAGAAATTTGGAAGGCTTATCTCAAACTCCATAATGCTTTTGAAATATTGCTGTTAGATTGTCTTCCCACCTCTGACTCCTCAAAATGGTCAGTGCTGCGAGTTGTGGCCTTAAAAACAATTTGAATTTGTGGAAGTGACGGGGGCAACTTTCGGAAACATTCGCTGCCAAGTTTCCTGTGCTGTGATCTTAAAATAGACCAGACTGGGAAAAGAGGGGAGGACTTTTACCGATTGCTGCACTCCGTGTCAGGGCTGTTTTACTTGATCTATATCGGCTGGCTAAGTTCTTTGTAAGTAGAAAGGAACTCACCCCACCCGCTTCCTCTTTGCAGTCTATTTTGGGACTGCTGTGAAGTTCAAAGTGTACTTTCTCATCCAGCACAGTCCTTTTTTTCTTTTTTTTTTAGTGATCTCTTTCTGGTAAATCACATTTTTATCTTTGTGGGAGACAGACAATAAATTAAAACATGATTAAACTGACACTGTTTATGTGGGTCTAACACTGCCATTGCAAAAGGCTTTTCTTGGGTGGGTAGATTTTTATTTATTAGGTGATGTTGCTAATCATCCAGTACTTAATAGATTTTGTTTGGGACTCCCCCTGGAGCCAGGATTCACAGTGTGAAGAGGGCCGCTTTAAGGAAGCACAGGACATTGATCATGGCGGCACAAGCTCAATCATGACTCAATTCAGATCAGATTTTAATTACATAACATCCAGAAGGCAACTTCCTATGCTCCCACTTGTGCCCTGGATCACTGACCTGGAGAAGCAGGAAGTACCCTTGGCAAGACCACACTGTCTGCACTGATCGTGTGGTTGTTCCTGTCAGGCTTGTGGCCTGGAAGGGACCAGTATGGACTGAAGCATCCTACAGATCTGGACTGTAGGGATTTTCCTATATGACTGTATGTTCCAAATACGGCACACAGTTTCTTCAGTTAAAGCTGTCTGGGCCAGATTTACATATATTGAACTGTCAGTCATCAAGTGTCTGAATAATCAAGTGTGAGAAATAAGGTGAAGCGGATGCATGACTGAACCAGTCCTGACTTAGGAATCTGTTCCTTAACGCACACCCACAAATAAATTACAGGATTTAATGAAAGGCAAAAAGTGGAGTTATTAGACAGAAGGATCTTGACTGAAAAATAAAATGTTCGTATCAATTAACATTCCTAAAGGTACCAGTCCCCAAGACTCCCTCCTCCATTTTTTTTTAAAAATCAGGATGCAGTGCAAGATAAACTATAGTGACTTTATTCTTTTCTTTGCTCATTCAATCTTCCAGTCTCAGACAAATGTCAGTGTTTGAATGTTTTAAACACATGGGAATATTTTGCAGCTGTAGTGACTTGGAATCTATCCTGATAGCACATTCATCACATCTGTGTCCTTCTGGTTCTTTTATCTAATCCCTTCTCCCTCCCTTTCCCAAGCAGAGGCATACTGCCTAGAACATCTTATTACTTTCATTACAGTGGCAGCCCTCCAAGCCTCTCTCAGCAGTCGCCCTGAAACAACAGGGGGGCTAACATAGTTCAGATTTTCTTTTACAGTATCCTAGCTTGGTTTACCACCTCGAATACATTGTTTATTTTACCAATCCTTTTTGTAATGTCTCATTCTCCCTGCCTCCTCCCTTTGCATTTCTTCCTAATGCTTGCTAAGGAGAGTGGGGAAGCGCTGCTGGAGGTGGGGGGTGCACTAAGGAAGAGAGCCAAAATGCTTGTTGATTGGCTTAAACCTGACATTCCCCTGTATATCTTGATTATTTGGGCAATGACAAGGAGGAGTGAAGCCAGAGAAATCATATTGCATTGAGCCAGCTTGAAAGAAAATGTCGCATATTTGTTGCACAAGCCCTGCTGTTTTGTTCACTATTCCAAAAAGTGCTTAGAATAAGAGATAACATCCTATTAGGCTGCTGTGTGCCTCTTATGTTAATGGGATGTTATTCCAGAACATGGCAGCACCAACAGAAAGCAAACGTAATTGGCTTCTCTCGGTACTGAGGGCTTCAGCTCAGCTGCCCATATTTTTGAAATTTTGGTATAGCAATCTGGTTTTCCCATCCACCACACTGTAGGAGCCAAATTATTTTAAAATTGAATTTTCTGTTAACGTGACTGGTTTACTTCTGAGATCATTCTCGTCAGATAGCCAATGAATATTAAAACCTCATTCAACCAACAGGTTTGGGGGATTTCCAAAACCTGAAATTTGAGTTTTACAAAAATAACGCATCTGGCCTCTTTAGGACAGGGAAGGAATGTTAGAAAGAGTCATAAGGAGTGGATGGCAGGAATGGGGAAAACTGCAGCTGCTGTGCTGTCCTGTAGTCTTGTCTGAAAGCCTGTAGGGTTGCCAGTGATAGGGCTTCTTCACATGGGTCTTTTATCCTGTGATTGAGATTTCTCCTTCATGGAAGTTTGCGGGCTGTTTACATGACGCAGCAATCATCCCAGCCATCTCCTGCACTAAATGCCCTTTGTTCTGTTTTTAAATAGATGATCGCAGATAATGAGCTATCAAATTACCCCGTTGTGTTCCACTTCAGTTCCCTCTGTCAAAAGAGTTAAAACGGCAAGAAGAGGAGCGAGATCAATGAAAGATAATGGAAGACTCAGCTATAGGGGAGAAGGAAGGGGGAAGGGAGTGCATGTAAAGGGAATGCGTATAAAGGGATCCAGTTGTGATCCTGCATTTAAAACGGAAGCAGAAAGCCCCGTTTTAAATGCAGGATTTTAGGCTGGTGTAGAAATGTGCATAGTGTAGTTGTAGGTTTTAAAATATGAGTGGGGGCTTAATCCTGAAGCCTGTTTTGAATGTCATGGCTCGAACCCAAAACTTATGTAATGTATGCTTAAAGGAAAGTGTGCCTTTGAGCATGTGCAGCGTACATTGCCTTCATATTGCCCTCCCCTGCCCTTCCGCTGGCTGGAGGACTCTGGGAATTGTAGACCAACACAGCTGGAGGGCACCAGGTTGGGAAAGGCTATAACAGATAGTATTCCACTCAGGCAGGCTTCAGTCCTCAACATGTCTGGTTTTAGAAGTTAATCTTGCAGCTGGTGCCGAACCCAAGACTGCTTCCCATGGAAGAAAGTATTCTTGGTCTTGAGCGTTGTTGCTTCTCCAGCAAAAAAGGAATGGGACTTGTGGTTGCATGTGCTGTTAGATGCCTGTCAGGGTTTGTCAGCACGTGTAGTATCTGTTTGTTGGAAGTGAATGAGGGGAATGCTGCAGGATGGAGTAAGGTGGCAGACACCATCTCTGCCATAGAAAAGGGCTTGCACTGGGATCAGCAAAAGATTTTGCGGTCTGTAGCTTTGGCCTATGGTAAATTCAGATAAACAGGATAAATCCTTCTTCATGTAGGGTTGTATGGAATTTGAACTACAAAGGGGTTGGGGGATGGCATAGAGTCAATCTGGATTACAAAGTGTTTCAGATAATCTGAGGATTGGAAAACAGAGGATAATTGTATTTGCATGAGATTTTTATTTTTATTTTCTTCTTTAAAATTCAGAGATAAAGGCAGGGGAGTTTGTATGTCAATTGCTAGGTGGATGGTGGGGGAATGCAGAGGACAATAACAGCTGAATTCACAAAAGGATGCATTTCTATGAGTGGAATACGTCAGCTGTGATGATCTCAGGCACAGACAGTTCATCCCATGTGATGCCCTGTTCTGAGAGAGGTTATTGTAAGCAGCTGAAGTTGAACAGTCATAAATTCTAGAATGCATCAGTCACTCAACTGGTGCCAGTTTGAGAGCAGGAACTCTTCTAATTCCAGCACTTGTCCAGGTGGTGGTGGCACAAAGTAGGACTGCTCATTTGCAGTCACAACAGCCTGTTGCTATAATTTACTACACACTGGGAAATAACTCTTGCTTGTAATAGCTCGATTAGGACATTGGCGTAGGGGGCTTGGGTAGGGGTGTTTTTTTGTTTTGTTTTGGTGCACAGCTGGGCCATGCCCATGCCAGATATGAGTCCCATGGTATAGGCTGACCTAGCTGCGATGAGAGGCTTATTCTTCTCTCTGTGTCTTTGTTACAGAACAAAATGGATTTGCAGTCACATAGACACTTGCACATCACCATGCATCCCTGTCCTGAAAGGACAGTCCTTTCAGGAAAAAAATCAGCTTGCAAGGAGAAACAATCATAAAAGATTTCTTATTAAACACCTGCACTTGCCAAAATTGCATATTTTGTCATTCTCCAGGGGTGGGAGATGAGGGGGAAAACAACAACAAAACCCTTCCGTGTTTTCCATTTTGGTTCCTCTCTCTGGCTAGAACTATTTTGTGTACCAAGATCATGAAAGTTGAATGCTTTCCCACTGGGTGTCATTTTGTTTTAGTTGGAAACACTGAAAATGTACAGATTACAGAGGTCAGCAAGTGGAACGCTATTACATATTTGTCTTTGACATTCCTGCATGAAAATGTCAGCAGTTCAATTTTCTTTTAAGTCGAAAACTGGCTGTTGGTGTGGGACATAATTCCCACATCATATGGTCATTTTCATTATAATGTACAGTAACGTGGACTAACTGCCAGCTTGTGAGGGTTTTCCTTTAGAAACCTAAGGCTTTCTGATTAGTATGGTTTTGACTGACTACCAGTCCAGCCTTTATTTTTGTTCTCTTCAGTAGATGTAATTTTCCATCTGCATGAAAGCTCCATTTATAACGTACTTCTTTGATACATTAATTTTGTGAGTTACAGTAGCAGCATTTAAAAAATATGTCTGGCAAATCAGGGACACATTTTTGATAATATCACACTGATTGCAGTATATGCATGTGTGCAGGGAAAGAAATAATAATGGGCATTGTGATGGATTGGAAGATGCATTTGAGAATTTTTGTTTTGTATAACATTTGCTATGGTTTGTGCTGTAGACAGTATTTGTTTACTGTGTCATAAACTGAGTTAATACTTAGTGCTGTGGGCCTTTCTTATAAATAAATGAAAAACACTTAATAATAGTAAGATATTTATTAATTAAAAATCCATATCACAAAGCCACTAATAATAAATTATGTAACATAATACATCAGTGCTTAATTTGATCTTGGAGTTGCCATTGATTGAGAAGACAGATTTGTGTCCTTGAAACTTACTCTCCCATGGTAGATTTTTGGGATAGTTCTCTTGTTTTTTTTATTATTGTATTTTGAATCTTTTCTTTCCTCCTGTCTCAGACAGCTTGATATTTTTTCATGCAAAACATGCTCTCTGGTCAGTAGAAATTGAGCAATCTTCCAGTACCTTTGGTACGTCAAGGAAGAACTTGAAAATCCTGACATGAAAGATGCTCTTTAGTTAAGTAAAGATTATTTATTTATTCAACTTGTGAGTTGCCCTATAGCCAAAGCTCTCCGGGTGATGTACATAAACCATAATCCTGCTTGTAATGGAGAGTTTCCATTTCATAAGTGCATAACACTAACCCATAGTATGGGTTGTTGAATTTTGGGCTGTTGTGATGTGTGAACACAGCTGTGCTAAGAAACCATGGTTTGTTAACCGTGAACAACCCAGAAGGAGAACTTGCAGTTTGTTGTTGGGTTGTTAATCTGGGTTGCTTAAACAGAGGGTTGACGTTATATGCGAACTTAGGACCATGGGTTGTTCATGGATTGTTTTGCCAGGGGCAAGAGCCAGTAAAAAAAAATCCAGCCACTCACTCTATAGCACTGCAAAAGCATCTGGGATACAAGGAGGGAGTTGGCAAAGAAGGGGGGAAACAAACAAGTTAGAGATTTAGAAAACAAACCACGGTTTGGTCAGTAATCTGCCAGACAAACCTGGGGGGGTGGCGACGGGACACACACGCAAACTATGTGTTAAATAAACCATGCATTTACATTATATGTGAACCAGGCCGCTGTATTTCAGTTATCATATATATGTAAAATAACATTTGTTTTTTGGTCACACTGATGTGTACATGCCAGACTGTTTAATATGACTGAGAGATAGCAGACCCACAGTTCCTCTTCCAGTGGCTCCTTTGGCTGGTCTCTTCCTAGTAGAAGAGGCAGTGTGTCAAGGGGCAAGTCCCCAGGTCTTCCACTGTCACCCTAGGACATGCTCCCTCTTCAATCTGATGAGAGATGGGTTGGTGAGAGTGCCCATCTGCATCTGCTCTGCACTGACTGCTGTCAGGAAGGGTTGAAAAACCATGTCTCTCCTTGAGGGTTATATTTGCTGAGATTCTAGGAACAAATTAATTAAGCCTATAGGATAGAGAGTTTATCATGTGAATAAACAGACAATCTACAGCAAATCCTATAGAGCAAGTGGCATGAATGTATCTGAATTAGGAGTATTTTCAGTCACGCAATATGTATTTGTGACATTTGTCACTTTAAAGTAGGATCTAACCTCAGAAGTTACATGCTTTCATAATCGGAGGTTTAGAGCAATCAGCTTCCTCTAGCTGTTTCATAACAGATTGCCTTATGTTTGCAGCCCAGAGCAAAACTTGTAATATAGCTGCAGACATGTCCATCCATCACATGGAGATGAGATGTCTATTAAACAATTCCTGTCTAGTTGTAGTCTTAACTGTGAGAGACCTGTTGCCATCCACCTGTGTCATGGCAAGAGGACATAGAAGCTGTATACAAGCTGTATGCTTCTCCTGGAAAGAGAGATATTTAAACTGACGTAATTTAACATGTCAGAGCCTGATTTAGATATCGAGGTACAATCTTGCCTGGAGTGGGTAAAGGTTCCAAATTTAGATCCACATTCCTAAAGAGATTAGTGTTATTGACAAAAGACTATGACCTGTGGAAGTAACTTGGTCCAGTGTTCAGAAACCTTGGTATCTTCAAGGAATGACCATAGGAGCTGTGCTGGACAACTTAGTGGAGCCACCAAATGTATTCCTGGAAAAGGTAGGTATTTCTCTTCTTCCTCTCCCCAAACATATCGAGAAGGAAGCCACCGACACAGACTGTGTAACCCACTCAATTCCCACAGTGGTCCCTGCAAGTTGTGTGGATGGATAGAAGCTAGCTGTGGGATGAAGTTCCAAATGTGTATAGACTACAGAGATGGAGTGCTCAATATGAGCACATTCAATCCCTGTAATAAGCACCAGGCAGGTGTGCACTAAAAAGTTGAAAGAAGGTGATGCACTTACAAGCCACATTTTTTATTAGTTTCTCTCTGGTTTTCTTCATTTAAAAAATGGTTATATGCAGAGAGCTATTAGGTGTGGTCTACTTGTAATACAGGACATGAGAGCTATTTCCAGTGTTAATTACTTCCATATCAAGACCAATGTCTCGGTAGACATAATGATTCCACAGACAAGACTGTTGTTAAGGCTGAAAACTTATATCGCTTACCTGGGAATAAGTCACACTGAACTCAGTGGGGCTTACTTCTGTCTAGACATTTATAGGATTGTACAGTTAGAGAGTATTTTAAGATTAATTAAAGTGACACACATACATTTGATATTTCTGTTTAATTTCTAATGTCTTATGTGTCCTTAAAGGTTTTAATAACCTTTAATAATCTTTTGCGGAATTTCCATATTATTGAAAGTGCATGATTTATACAGAGATGATTAGAGGCAGGTGTAAAAAAAAATCTGTTTCTTCTTGTTGGCAAAGACTTCAGACTCTTTGCACTGAGCATGAAGAAACTCAGCCAAAAAGAAAAACTGGATAAACGTACCTTGTTTCCATCAGCTCCTGTTTCTTTAATATAATTTGAAACAATATGAACATATTGTTTACCAATATCGATTCATCATAAGAAATATCTATTGCAAAAAATATCCCTTACCTTTGCCTTTGTAAAGAGCTGAAGGGCATTTATATTAATACAGCACAAGCCTTCATAATCCATCGCTCCATTTGTCTGTTTCTTAGACATATATCTGCCTGATATCTCCAGTAAGTACTGATTTATTTAAAACTCATAAATCAGATTATTATCGATTTCCTTTTTGGTGGTTTACTTTTGTTACCCACAGTACATCATGTATTCATGATACTAGAGAAAAGACGATGTTGTAGATAAGTCACACAGTTGTAAATCTGCAAACTTGGTTCCCTCAGGACTGTGGTCATAGGAAAATCACTTATGTTTTCTATGCCATAGTTTCTTCTACAGTGATCTCTCTGATGCTGTTAAAAACAAAAAACAATATTAACGGATGTTGAAAAAGAATGGTTACAAAACAGTGTGGCCTAAGAGAACAGTGTTATTATTTAATATAACTGTTATACTCCACCAAAAGAAAACTAATAATAAAATGAATACTCACCATTATAGGGGTCTACAATACCTATCACAGTGGTCTATACGTGTTGGCAGGCCTTGGTGGAACGCCAAAATCTGTGATTATCCCCACGATTACAGCTTATTGTGACTTCCTCACCCAATACAGGGTGGGTCATTGCAATGGTTAACTACCTACAATCCAAAAACAGCCCATGGGTTGTGAGTGCCTGGTTAACTATGACAACAACCTACTGTCACTAATAAGCTGTGGCAACTGCTTGCCATAGCTTAAATATTTACAGCGGCTGCTGGCATGCGCCACAACCCACTATGGCTTAAATAAGCCTTAGTGGGCTCTGGTGATCGTGCGAACCAGGCCAGTGGGACATTCATTCCCCAGGAGCAAAGTGGCTGCATCTGGGTACAGAGACTGGTGAATATATTGGTTTATTAAGCTGCAATATGATCATCCAAACTAGCCGTAATCTTTATTACCAGGTTGTTCACAGCTCTGAGACTAGGGTGGCCACTTGTGAATTGCCATAAAGAGGACATGCAACACCAAAAAGGAGGATAAAACAAGATGCCAATTTGCATAAAATTTGCATATGCTAATATATATATATATATATATATTCAAATTTAAAAATAATTGTTATAATTTAAATAGATACAGCACATCTCACCATAGTCTGTAAGACTGTGACTGGGTGACCTGTGCGTCTTGCTCAGTCTGCTGCCCAGGTGTTGTTGATGGGCAGTTCAAGGCCCAGCTCTTCCTTCTGATAATTCTTTATCTTTATAGTGGTTGTTGTTCAGTCGTTCAGCCATGTCCGACTCTTCGTGACCCCATGGACCATAGCACGCCAGGCCTTCCTGTCCTCTGCTCTCTCCCAAAGTGTGCTCAAGTTCATATTCATTGCCTCGGTGATGCTATCTAGCCATCTCATCCTCTGCCGTCCCCATCTCCTTTTGCCGTCAATCTTTCCCAGCATCAGGGTCTTTTCCAGTGACTTTTCTCTTTGCATTAGGTGGCCAAAATATTTGAGCTTCAGCTTCAGTATCTGTCCTTCCAATGAGCACTCAGGGTTGATTTCCTTTAGGATTAACTGATTGGACCTCCTTGCAGTCCAGGGGACTCGTAAGAGTCTTCTCCAGCACCACAGTACAAAAGCATCAATTCTTTGGCGCTCAGCCTTCCTTATAGTCCAGCTCTCACAGCCATACATTACTAATGGGAAAACCATAGCTTTGATTATGCGGACCTTTGTTGGCATGATGTCTCTGCTTCTTACTATGCTGTCTAGGTTTGCCATAGCTTTCCTCCCAAGGAGCAAGCGTCTTTTAATTTCATGGCTACAGTCACCGTCTGCGGTGATCTTGGAGCCTAAGAAAATAAAATCTGTCACTGCTTCCATTTCTTCCCCTTCTATATGCCAGGAAGTGATGGGGCCAGATGCCATGATCTTCGTTTTTTTAATGTTGAGTTTCAAACCAGCTTTTGCACTCTCCTCTTTCACCCTCAACAAGAGGCTCTTTATATCCTCTTTGCTTTCTGCCATTAGGGTGGTATCGTCTGCGTATCTGAGGTTGTTGATAATTCTCCCAGCAATCTTAATTCTGACCTGTGATTCATCCAACCCGGCGTTTCCCATGATGTACTCCACATCTAAGTTAAATAAGCAGCGCGACAATATGCAGCCTTGTCATACTCCTTTTCCAATTTTGAACCAATCGGTTGTTCCATGTCTGGTTCTTACTGTTGCTTCTTGACCCTCGTACAGGTTTCTCAGGAGACAGGTAAGGTGGTCTGGTACTCCCATCTCTTTAAGAATTTGCCAGAGTTTGTTGTAAAATCAAAGGCTTTAGCGTAGTCAATGAAGCAGAAATAGAATTTTTTCTGGAATTCTCTTGCTTTCCCCATGATCCAGCGAATGTTGGCGATTTGATCTGTACTTCCTCTGACTGTTCGAAACCCAGCTTATACTTCCGGTAGTTCTCAGTTCACATACTGCTGAAGCCTAGCTTGTAGGATTTTGAGCATCACCTTGCTGGCATGTGAAATGAGCACAATTGTACGGTAGTTTGAACACTCTTTGGCGTTGCCCTTCTTTGGAATTGGAATGTAAACTGACCTTTTCCAGTCTTGTGGCCACTGTTGAGTGTTCCAAATGTGTTGGCATATTGAGTGCAGCACTTTAACAGCATCATCTTTTAGGATTTTAAATAGCTCAGCTGGAATAGTGTCATCTCCGCTAGCTTTGTTGTTAGTAATGCTTCCTAAGGCCCACTTGACTTCACTCTCTAGGATGTCCGGCTCAAGTTCAGTGACCGCACTATCATGGCTATCAGGGACATTCAGATCTTTCCTGTATAGTTTTTCTGTGTATTCTTTCCACCTCTTCTTAATCTCATCTGCTTCTGTTAGGTCCCTGCCTTCTTTGTCCTTTATCATGCCCATCTTTGCACAAAACGTTCCCTTGAGATCTCCGATTTTCTTGAAAAGATCTCTAGTCTTTCCCATTCTATTGTTTTCCTCGATGTCTTTGCATTGTTCATTTAAGAAGGCCTTCTTGTCTCTCCTTGCTGTTCTCTGGAACTCTGCATTCAGTTGGATATATCTTCCCCTTTCTCCCTTGCTTTTCGCTTCCCTTCTTTCCTCAGCTACTTGTAAAGCCTCATCAGACAGCCACTTTGCTTTCTTGCATTTCTTTTTCTTTGGGATGGATTGAGTTGCTGCCTCCTGAACAATGTTACAGACCTCCGTCCATAGTTCCTCAGGCACTCTGTCTATCAGGTCTAATCCCTGAAATCTATTCCTCACCTCCTCTGTATATTCAGAAGGGGTATGATTTAGGTCATACCTGAATGGTTTAGTGGTTTTCTCTACGTTCCTCAATTGAAGCCAAAATTTTGCAACAAGAAGCTCATGATCTGAGCCACAGTCAGCTCCAGGTCTTGTTTTTACTGACTGTATAGAGCTTCTCCATCTTTGGCTGCAAAGTACATAATCAATCTGATTTCGATATTGACCATCTGGTGATGTCCATGTGTAGAGTCGCCTCTTGTGCTGTTGGAAAAGGGTGTTTGCTATGATCAGCGTATTCTCTTGGCAAAACTCTATTAGCCTTTGTCCTGCTTCATTTTGTACACCAAGGCCATGCTTGCCTGTTGTCCCGGTGATTTCTTGACTTCCTACTTTAGCATTCCAATCCCCTATGATGAAAAGGACATCTTTGTTTGGTGTTAGTTCTAGAAGGTGTTGTAGGTCTTCATAGAACCGATCAATCTCAGCTTCTTTGGCCTCAGTGGTTGTGGCATAGACTTGAATTACTGTGATGTTGAATGGTTTGCCTTGGATTCGTACTGAGATCATTCTATCGTTTTTGAGACTGTACCTCAGCACTGCTTTTCCCACCCTTTTATTGACTATGAGTGCTACTCCATTTCTTCTAAGGGATTCTTGCCCACAGTAGTAGATATAATGGTCACCTGAATTAAAATTGCCCAGGCTTGTCCATTTTAGTTCGCTGATTCCCAAGATGTTGATATTCAATCTTGCCATCTCATGTTTGACCACCTCCAGCTTACCTTGATTCATTGATCTTACATTCCAGGTTCCTAAACAATATTGTTCTTCACAGCATCGGAGTTTCTTTTCACTACCAGACACATCCACAGCTGAGTGTCCTTTCGGCTTTGGCCCAACCGCTTCACTCTTTCTGGCGCTATTTGTAATTTCCCTTTGCTCTTCCACAGTAGTATATTGGACACCTTCTGACCTGAGGGGCTCATCTTCAGGCGTCATATCTTTTAGCCTTGTGATACGTTCCATGGGGTTTTCTTGGCAAGAATACTGGAGTGGGTTGCCATTTCCTTCTCCAGTGGACCACATTTTGTCAGAACTCTCCGCCATGACCTATCCGTCTTGGATGGCCCTGCACGGCATAGCTTATGGCTTCACTGAGTTACACAAGCCCCTTCGCCACAACAAGGCAGTGATCCATGAAGGGTCTTTATAGTGGATAGCCCTGCAAATAAAGGACTCCTTCAAAATAAAGGACAGACCCCTGTCAGCCCTTCAAATAGAGGACTGTCCTCTGTAAAAGAGGACATATGGACACTTTGATTCAGGGATGGCTGAAGACACTGGCCCAGTTTACATTATCATGGCGTGAGGGGGGTGGGCTTATTTCCCCCACTGTGTGTGCTGGGAGCATTAGTATAATTACCCTCGGCAGCACAGCTTCCCATGTTGTGTGAACCCAGCTAGAGTGGCTTGTTGCAATGGTTAACGAGACACCCCAGAACACTAAAACAGCCCATGGGTTCTGGGTGGCTCATTAACTATGGCAACAAGCCACCCTCTCTGAGTTCACACAACATGGCAAGCTGTGCTGGCGAGGGCATTTCCATAATTTGCAATTATGCAAATACTCCCAGCATCTGACCTTTCCATGCAGCTGGGGAAAAAAGCTACTGTAATGGTATGAACCCGGTCACTTTGTTGTCCTGAGAAGTTTTTAGGTGCCACAGATGGGGCTATGAAATGGGGCTATGAAATATATCAGTAACTTTTGCAGTCTTGCAAAAAAGTTGGTTTGGCCTACATTTTCTCAGCTGTATTTCTTGTATGCCAGTATATACTGATAATTGGTGCATAGGATATAAAACATATGACACAGTCTTCCTACCTTGTATTAGTAATCTGCTCTATATTACTTTTATTAGAAGTCATAGTCTTGGGGACTTTTTCTACCATTATCATTGTGCTTTTTATAAGCCTCAAACAGGCTATCAGATCTATTATCCTGATACAATGTTAATTGATTTCATAATATAAACACATATTTTCAGTCACACACTCAACAATGTCTAGAGCGCCTTGTTCACCTCTGCTGTCACCTTTCCCCATCATCAGTCTCCTATTGACAGACAAATCTCAGACAAACCCTGAAAAATTAAAGCCTACTCCAGACATGTCTAGACTTTAGTTGTGCCAGGCAAGGCATTCTTGAACTCTCCAACCTTTATGGGAGGTGAGCAGCTCAGACAGACTAAACTGACCCACCAGTAGCTAATGCCCTGAACACCTTAAAATGCAAATAGCTTTAATCTCATTAAAAATGATGCAACTTGGGAGGAGGAGGGAGAGATGAAAGGGAAAGAGGCCAAAGATAAACACAGAGAATGCAGACAATCTTTTTTTAACAAGTCAAAACATATAATATTTATGTGACTCTATGTCATTGCTTTTGGTGTGGAGGAAACCCAGGATAGTAGATCTGACAGCCTGTTTGATGTGTATGTTTATATTATGATATAAATTAACATTATATCACAAAGGAATTATCCACAGCAAAAGTATACATGCTTATGGAACTGGTACTTGCGTTACAAGGCACTTCTAAAAATATCATCTTGTCTGAAATGTTGAGCTAGCACAAAAGGAAACGAGTTGCTTCAGACAAGGCTTTTATCGTGCCATTGCCCTGCGTCATTCCCAGAATTTTACGGGGGCGTCCAGATGATGTCATCTTCCACGCATAACCCTCTTGTGTTTTCCTAGTTCTTCCATTTCCTTCCGCTTATCAGAGAAAATCAGTCAAGGAGAAAAAGACGGAATAGCAGCACAGTGTCTTCCAATTGGTAGCACTGGGAGCCCTCCATCTGGAAGCACCCACAAAGTCTGAGAGCAGAGGCTCCGAGATGAATATTAGACATAGTGCTTATTACCTCATACATTTGCTTTCCTCTACATGTGCATTAGAAGAGGCAGGGCCATCTTCTTGGACATATGAGGCTTGCATAAGGCCATCAAGTGAAAAGATCTGTAGAATCCTGGGGATGGGGGATATTGCAAGAGCTACATTACAGTGCTTCACACAAGTTCTGTCTTAATTGTATGGGTAGGAAATCATGCAGCCTTTGGATAACCCAGTTTTCAGCAGAGCCAGTCTGTGTCTGCAAAACATACACATACAGTTTGGCGGCACCAGCATGCCTGATGATATCATCCTGTGATACCATCTTTTTACTTTGGCGTTTGCTATTTTAGAACTAATCTTCATATCCTTGGCTCTAGCAGCTAGCTTCTTCCAGGACTGAACTACTAGGACTTGTTGTTTTCCCTTTCAGATCTGCTGGAGTAGCCACGTGCATGGCTCCCCTGATAGGTAACCTTTCTGGGGACAAACGCTTTCAGATCATACCCAGGCCGTTGGCTGAGCAAGACGTCAGCCACCCTAGTGTGCTCAAACTCCTGCACATGGCCAGTCAGCCATTGTCCTCCTTCCCTGCCTCCATCTTTGCCCTTTTCCTTCCTCCCCTATTCCTGCTCCCAGGTTTTCCTTGAATAGTCCCACCTGGCTGTGAACTTTCACTATTCCCAACCCTAGGGCTCTGGTTTGGATCCAGACTTGGTCACCTTAAAGAAGTTAGTCATGACTAACTTAAACCCCATTGATTTCAGTGGGTCCACTCTAAGGATTACCAAATCTGGATACAACCCCCTGGGGTTTGTATTTTTAATTGGAAAATTTTTATTAGATTGACTTGGCTCCTCACCCTCTCTAATTCTGGCATCATGTCTTTGAGCAGGCTGCTTCCATAGGTCTTAGGTTCCACTGACCATGATTCTGCCTAGGCCTGGTGCTTCTTAAGTTATTTCATGATTTCCCTAGAATCCTTCAGTTTGTGATCCTCTAATTCTACAAGGACTTTTGTGTATCAGTTGTATCTGATGTATCCGTACTATTCCGTATAGCCTCAGTGTTAATTTTTATTTCTCCTATGCACATATGTTAATATAGTCTGCATGCAGTTTACAGAGGCAAGATGTGTGGACCCAGTCCTGGAGAATGAAAGGAAAGGTTCCTCCTGTGCAAGCACCGAGTCATTGCTGACTCCTAGAGGGACGCCGTTTTTCCTCAGCATTTTCCTGTCAGACTGTATAGTGGGGTGGTTTGCCATTGCCTTCCCCAGTCGTGACTACCTTTCCCCCAGCAAGCTGGGTACTCATTTTACCGACCTCGGAAGGATGGAGGGCTGAGTCGACCTGAGCCGGCTACCTGGGACCCAGCTTCTGCTGGGCCTAGGGATGTACGAAATGTACTTACCTTTCTGCGGATTATGTTTATGGTGGTGGGGAGGCGTTCCGTCCCTCCCCCTGGAATCCTCGACGGGGGGGGAGGCACTCCGTTCCTCAATGGCAGTGGAATCCTCGATGGCCGGCTGTGCTCCGCAGCGGCTCCATGGAGCAGCCGGCCAGGCCCAGCCAGGCCAGAGCTGTCCGCAGCCGGATTTCCGTCCGCGGAGGGCTCTGGGTAAAAAAACAAAACAAAACCGCGTACGCAAATGGCGGCGGCCGTTTGCGTTCCTTCTTTTTGGCCGTCTTAATCTACATAAATATTTACGTAGACTATGACGGCGAAAATAAAGGGGAACGTAAATAGCGTAGCGGGTGCTATTTGCGTCCCTTTTTGATTCATCGTTTTAGCCTACGTAAATATTTACGTAGGCTAAAACGGCGAATCAAAAAGGGACGCAAATAGCACCCGCTACGCTATTTGCATTCCCCTTTATTTTCGCCGTCATAGTCTATGTAAATATTTACATAGACTAAGACGGCCAAAAAGAAGGAACGCAAATGGCGGCGGCCATAGCCGCCGCCATTTGCGTACGCGTGTTTTTTTTTAAAACCCACCCAGCCATGATAGGCTACGTAAAGATTTATGTAGCCTATCACATCGTGTTTTTTTGTTTTTTTTTAAACCCAGCCATGATAGGCTACGTAAATCTTTACGTAGCCTATCACGTCTTTTTTTTTTTACAAGACTGGAAATGGTGGCGGTGGTGGCCAGTTGGAAGACCAGCCGCCGCCGCCGCCCGGAAGATCCGCCCCAGGTAAGTCTCGTCCCGGTGGGGATCCGCGGGGGGGCGGGGGGGGGTGGCAGGCCGTTCCGCCACAGAGTTCGGGGGGCTGAATGCACTGGCATTCGGCCTCACCGAGATCCGTGGCGGAATTCTCTGCCATCGCTAGCTGGGCCTGGGATCGAACTCAGGTCATGGGGAGAGTTTTGGTTGCAATACTGCCACCTACCGCTCTGTGCGATCACAGTACAATTCCTTTGGGACAATTATATGTGTAGCCTTCAATGTGAGGCTAACCATCGTGACCCCTATAAAAACTCATAATATTTCAGTTAATATTATCTAAGAACTGAAGAAGCATTTATTTCCAGCTGCATAAAATATCAAAAAGAGAAGCAGGTATTAAATTGCTTTTTGCAACATAAAATCACATCTTTTAACTTGTCTCTGAGCAATTCCAGCAGATGACTGTTCATTTCCTTGTGTGAAACTATATGGGAAACTCTCTAGCCTGCAATGCACCTCACTTTCTGGAGGAAAGTGTTAGACCTATAACAAGTTCTTTGTTTTCACACTGAGAGTATTGCGAGTCAGTTTCGGCCATCCAGAGATTCAAACTGTGTGCTGCATGTTATAAACAGGCTGTTCTAGTGGACACCGGTCCATAAGGGTGAATGGGGCAGTGCCCTACCAATGTGTAGGGCACTGCCCCACATCCAGCCACCCTCCTGCCTGCCTCCTTATTTACAACCAGCCAACAGTGGCATTTGCTGTCATTCTCTACATTTAGTCTCTCAGTCTTGTCTTTATAGAAGCAGGCAAGCCCATCCGTACAAAGACTCACAAGCACACAGCATATCTTCTTGTAAAGGTACAGGAGGGTCTTCATGGGCAGAAATCATGTTTGTCCAGGAAGAAGCAATGGGGGAGGGAAAGGAACAACAGGAGGAGGCAGGGAAAGATGGACAGGCCTGGTCAGTGAATTCTTTTTGAATCCATTGACCAGTCAGGGACTCAGAAGGGTGACAGGGGCCTTCTCCCTCTTGTCAATAAGCTAGTGTGGTACTGCCTGGGTTGGTGGGATGGGTGTGGCTTGGCTTGGTCTACCTCTTGCTGCTTTACCTGCTTGGCAGATGCAGGTACACTCTTGTGAGGAGGGGAGAAGGAGCATAGCTTTTGTTTTATTTTAGTATGGAATTCAGAGGTTCAAACAGAGAATGCTGCCTTGAGGAACAACTAATTTACATTTGTTTAAGGGGGAGCAAAATCTTTAATACTTAGGTTGTTTTGGTGCTTTTTTGTCAGTTGCAGTTGGCGGTTGGTGAGAGAGATGGTGTTCTTAATTGTGTACAGGAAACCTGCAAAAGAATTGAGGACAGTGCTTAATTTCTAAAAAGTGCTGAAATGGGGAGGGGAAGGACGCATTGACATCTGTCATGTAAGCCTAAGGCTGTCTCCTTTGTGCTGTGGTGTGTGTGTGTGTGCACGTGCGCGTCTGAGAGAGAGAGAGAGATGGGAGCGGAGAGAGGGAATATGAGTAGGGGTAAGGCTGTACTTGCTCAGTGGAAAGAGGAAGGCCCTTTTCCTTTATTTCTGATGGCTGGTCACAAGGGAACCTGGAGAGAGATTTCTGAGACCATTCCAAGTAAGAGAATAGTGGCATCCTGTCACTGTGATAGGCTAAGGACACAATACTATGCATGTTTAGACAGAATAAAGTCCTACAACTCTCAGCATTCCCCAGCCAGCTGGGAGTTGTAGGACCTTTTTCTGTCTAAACATGCATAGAATAGCACCCTAAGAATGCTTCCAGTCAGAGGGCTTCTAGCACTACCAATCAGGAGGTCTTATGCTGCAATTCCATCTTTTTTTCCTTTAACAGATTTTCTCTGGTAAGAAAAACAGATGGAAAAAGTGGTGGGGAAAATCGGGAGGGTTACAAGTGGAAGACACTAACATCTGGACTCCCTGTAAAATTCTGGGAATGAGGCAGGGCAATGGCACTATAAAAGCCTAATCTGGAAGCACCCTATCAACAGCCCTGGTCCTGGATCCTCAGACTACCCAGCCCCTGTATCCATTCTTCCCCCACTCTCAGCTGGGACCCCCCTTTGCAGATGTCTTCCCCTTCAGGCTGTTCTGGCTTTGTGCCTTCCTCTCTCTCCAAGCAGAAATGAGAGGAAGGTCAGCACATCAGTCGTCCAGCCAGCCACCCCCCATTGTATCTCCACTTTAGAGGCCAGCACAGAAGACTGAGAAAAGAGCAGGCCATCAACATGCCCAATTATAGAAGATGACTCTAGAGGCAACTCTCTCTCTCTCTCTCTCGCTCCCCGCTCTTCACCCTTGTGTGTAGGATGGGGCATGCAGCTGTGTGATCTGAACTCCAGTCCCTGGTGCCTCTCTGTCCGTAAGTCTGCCCTTCCCACCTAACTGGTGGCCTAACTGGAGGTTAGGGGTGACTGGACAGGGTGGTGGGGGCCTCACCTTTTTTCCAGCAGAGAATCAAGTATGATAACGAGGAAGCGTACTGAACCAAGGTAAAAGTCTGTTCTTTTCAACTAGATATTGAGGAAATGTACTGCAATGCTTAAGTGTTCTGAGTGACATTGCAAAGGAGGGGATGGGGACAAAACCAGAATTAGTTGGCTGCGCTAATGTTGGCCACCGTGCCCTCCACCGTTTTGTTGGGTTCTGGCTTCTATACCAGGTTACCCAGAGGCAATCCTTATGATAATGATGCTTCCTGTTGCTTTGGTGGTATAGAACACAACAATAATTCAATTAATGTAGGGATGAATTGGTTGCGATGCACTAGTAGAATATGATGTGAAGCACACTAAGCATATGTTTTAATGTAATATTTTGGAATTATAGGATTTTTTTTGGACTGATGCATGCATGTGAGCTGGATCAAAGAAATCTAGGCTGCAACTAATGGGACTATCTCTAAACAAGTTCCATATATAATACATTCTGTGACAGTATTATCATATGTGTACATCTTTCAAAGTAATTGTACAGAAAATATCCTATAGTTTCAAACTGTTTTTTTTAATCAGTAGTTGTTGTGAGCTTTACAGCCAGATGGAGTGACCAATAAAATCTTGTTCCAATCAATCCTGATGTTCAAAATCAGTCTCTCAGACTCATGATTGGATTTAATACAATGCAATTTTAAAACATAATAAATGTATGATTATTGTTTTTTCCTCCCTATTTCTGATGACTGGAGGCCACATTGTCATTGCATTTTGAAGTCATTTTTGTGCATTCATGAGGACTAGAGACTTTTTTATTCAAATCAGGAGCACTGGTTCCAGCACAGGTCCTTTATATCTGTCTGTTTTATTCTTGTAATTATTCAAAACTAGACTAGAAATGGTTAAGATTCTTCCATTCTGCTTTGTAGATTCCTCCATTCTATTTTATACGCTCCAATTACTCCATTTTAGCCAGGATTCTCATGTTTTTCAGAGCATTGTCATGGGGAAAGCCTTCAAATGTTTCAGTTTTCAGGAAACAATTGTTCAGTGGTGAGGAGAAGGCACTCTGCACATCCTCAGAGGCACTCTCTAGTATTAGTTAACTGTTATTTCCATTTATGAATTCTACCCTGGATTTACTTATTGATCTTGTACTAGTCATTTATTGCTATGCCTTGGTATTTCTCAGTAGCAAAATGGGATCCAGTGTTATCTAAGTGTTATGAAAAATAGTATGTGTACTTTCTATGCACTGAGGCTTGCCCCTGTGCTGATGTCAGCTGGGACCATCTGCTTGTATGCACTTTTGGTTCCTGCTTTCTATTTTGGCACACTTGAGGCTCCCCACTTTCTGTCAGACAGTGCTGCTGGGCAGCTAGTCTCTTGCTCTAGCCTCACCCATTCATACACAAGAATGCTCTATTTTCATTTGCGAAGTGTTGGAGGGTGTGATATTGTTGCAGGCATTTTGACCTTTTTTATATGAATCTCATGATAGACATGTAATTTGGCATCCTTTGCTAGTGGGTTTTATCACTGTTGAGCAATGTGTGCAAGTACGAAGGCGACTAGCTTTGTTTGGGAACTGGGATGGACTTTAAAAAAAAAAAATTAAGCTTACCATGTTTTTATGAATACTCCTGTACAAATATCCAAGTATTTATGGCCAGTCGCATCCATCTAAAGTTACCCATGAAAACAATAAGGAAATATTTCTACAAGTATGATAAGACAGTCCATTCAATGGTCCCTTGTGGCTGGTTCACAGTCTACAAGTAACAGATTCCAAACCCACAGTTAGGCAATAACCTGGTTCACACGACATGCTGTGCTCACTGTGGATTATTTAACCCACAATGAGCTGTGGTGTTTACGAAGCACCATTTTGGATATACAACCCCCAATGGGGCTGGGGCATATTCTGCGAACCTGGGCATAATCCTTGGTTTGTTGTACTGCCAGCTAGTATGAACCTGAACCTAATTTTTAGACTGAGACATGGAAGGTGTGTGAGAATTCCAGTTGGGTCATGCAGCGAAACTTAGGCTACACAACCTGTTTGCCATATTTCCAGGCACAAACAGTATTATTTATACTTAGTGCGGTTTCGGAGGCTACATGAAATGGAAACTGGAGCAATGTTTCTCTGTGTTTTGCCTCTAGCTGTTTTAAAAATCACAAATGCACATTTTTAATGACTGAAATATAGCAATAGCAGAGAGACACTCTGCTCCTATTCTTTCATTAGAGAATGGAATGCTAGGAAACTGCTCTCAAGGAGATGTTTCTGTGGTTAAATCATGTAAAATCATGTCCCCTTCCATAATACCCCAACAAAAATAAATAGTATAAGGCTGATTTCTTTGTCTAAACTGCTGTTGTGGATGTACTGTAATGTCAAATGAAAGGTCATGCCATATATAATCAATATATGCAGCATTTGTATGTGTGTTCCTTTAATGCCTGTTGTGGATGTGCATGGAAGCTTTTGCTCTAGATTATAATGATCTTGGGCTGAGATTTTGACAATCATCTTAAATTTATTGATATCTTCTGTGAGTATTTGTATATAATACAGAGAAAGGCATAGTATTCTTTGCAGTGACTACTGACCTTTTGTTTCAGAAAGTTTGCTTTTCTATCTTTCTTGAAATGAAATGTTATCCTGCTAGGGTTTGAATTTAATTGTGAGTACATATACTGATGGCACAACTATACTAATTATCCATATTTTAATAAAATTCTGATTTAAGCGTTCGTTAACAGCAGAATGCCATTTTGCCAAACTCACTGGACAGGATTATGAAATGATATTGTCCCTAGATAGCACTACCATTGTTTTAGTTTATCTTGGAGTTTGAAAACTTTTATTTACGATTCAATAGAGCAGGGGTATGGGCACATTTGGCAATTTGAGAAAATGTTCCAGACACCACCATAAAATGGCTGCCATGGGAAGCGTGGCTAGTCTCAAAGGACAAGTAACTTGCCAAAAAGACTAGGCAGAGTTGGGGTTTGAGCCCCAATGCACTAAACAGGTCCTTTGAACCCACACTTTTCAGTACCAACAAAAACCAACAGAAGAGAAAGTTTTTCTCTCTCCCTCCTCTGGCAGCCAACCAACTCATCCCCCCTCTTTTCTTCTCTCTCACTCTGGATAGCCACCTGTGCACTCTCTCTCTTATCCCAGCTCATAGCTATGTGGACACACTCACACTCACCATGGCCCTATCATTCCCACCATCCATTCTCTCGCTTTGCACTTCCTAGCCCCTGCCCCCACTTCTCTCTTTAGCACCCCTCCCCCAGCTTGCCACACAAAAGTGATAGGAGTTAGTGTATATCATCAATATTAACCAAATACACTGGCTATGGGCATGGCCTGTTGTAATGCCCACCATAGTTGGTTGTGTAGAAAGAAAGAAAAGGCGCATTAATCCCTTATAACTAGTGCATCTTGCTAATTTATATTGGATTTAGGGCACAATTTTATGCATGGCTGGCTGGGGAATGCTGTAAATTTTAGAACATTTTTCTGTCAAAACATGCATAGGATTGCACCGTAAGTCTGGAGCAGATTAAATAAAATCCACTCAGTCATCAGCAAGTTTGGATGTTTCTAGATGTCAGCTTCCCCACACATAGTCAGCATTCCAATCACCTGCCTACACCTGACATCATTCTTTGTATCTGAGGCTGATGGCATTTTACCATTGGCCATACTGCTCATTGTCCAGGTGCAGTACCTGAATAGTTATTTTCTCAGTGTCCAGTCAGCCAATATCCTAACTTGCTATGCTGGTGGGCTAAAGTCAGTTTCAGAACTGACTCTGCTAGCCTGATTTCTAAAAGGCCGTTGAACTTGTATAAATGACGACTGAGTGAATGCCTGCATTCTTCTGTATTTAAGAGGACTCGAAGGAGTCCACCAACATTCTGTAGAGGTGCTCTTCTGCTGTACTTGAAGCCCTTATGGAATTTCGGAGATTCATTATGCAATGAAATGGGAGGGTTCTTTCATTTTCCAGAGCCAAGTAAAATACTGAAAGGATTCTGTTTTGTATTTTGTTCCATGATTTAATTGGTTTGTGCCACTTCCTGCAGGAAAGAAATAAGCAGTGGGTTAGTTAATTATTTCATACTGATATATAATCTGTCTTTTAATTGCTGTATGCAAAGAAAGGGCAAAGGTGTATAGAAATAAGAACTTGGCCTAAAGAAAAAAAATATTATGAAATTAAAAAGTAAATAAGACCCTGTAACAACAATGTACATGATGAGAAGCCTAAAATTATAGCCTTTGGTTTCTTTGTGCTCTGTTTATGTGTGATTGTGATGGACTGTGCGGGGTGGGCGGAAACTGTTACCTTTTCCACTATTAACATCTTAGGCCAAAAATGTGGTAACACAGTACCCAGTGATTCCTGAATTCTCTCATTGACTCTGTATCTTATATCCTGGGAAAAAAGTGTTTTTCTAAGCTAGTAGTTGAGGCAGCCTGTCTGGGCTTTGACCTGCAACGCAGAGCATACATTCAGGGTTTCCTGATAATTACTATTCGTCGGGATCCTTCACTGTATGCACTACTTCAGTATAGTATGAAGCAAGTTGACTTCCATAATTGGGACATGGTATTCTTAGGGCCAAATCACACAAAGTATTTTGCTCAGCTTGCAGGCTATCCCTGGGTAGACATTTGTGTGGAAATTGTGTTGAATCAGAGGAGAGCAGTTCCCGTGAAGGTGGCTGGACAGAGTGCCACATCGTCCACAGGAATTCTGGTGACTGTTTTCATGATTGCCGTGTTTACATTTTACAGTTGTTTACAGGAATGCATGCCAAAACACTATTGGGATTGCTGACTAATGTTAAGATGTATGTCTGAACTAAATGTATATTTGCAGAGACGTACTAAATGATTGAAATGAGTCCACTGCAACTGATTTAGTTAACTTCATTTTCCATAGCTAGGCCCTGACAATTTGGCTATATATGCCAAAGTCTTTTGCTGTTTCACTTTTCAGTTGAAACAAAGATTTAACTACATGAAATAGAGTTCTTTGTTCACTTTACTGCCCTGATTTCTCCTGCTTTTCAGGCATTGTGCCAATTGTAAGTAGTCATCTCTTTTTAGCCCTCTTTAATTTGTAACTGACAGCCGCCAATCATAGTGGGTGGGAGATTTGCAATGGCACTGCAGTAAAAACCTTATATATTTGTCTTCTGGTTCTCCATATGTTATAACTATTTGTTCAGATCCCTAGAAAGCTTTCTTCCAAATGAAGTGATTAATTGAACTTTTTCCTTTGGAATGAAATGAATGCCTGCTGTGAACTTCTTGTCTCAAGCATTTTTAGCTTTTATGCTGAGCTTGACAGCATTGAAGATTTCCTGCCCACATAGGTTATTAGGTGCTGCTTATCCTTTGGTTCCACTGCCTGGTGAAATATTAGATAAGCGCTTTTCCCGTTATCTTAACATACGTCTGAACTGACAAATATGGCAGCCTTTCAGCAAAAAAGCTAATGCACATGAGGTCCTCTTCCTGGTTTAGAATAAGAATGAGCTTGGTACTTGTCTTGTCCTATTGACAATGGTCAAATGCATACAATGTCATTTCCATAGCATCCAGACAGCCTGAGCACCTAATATCTACCTGTCTAGCCAGTGCATCAGCTTTCCTGAGCAGAGAGCTAGAGTTTGTCATTGAGACTAATTTCTAATGCATCGTGAACACGTCTTTTACCAGCTTGCTTTATCCCAGAGCATACAATGTAAGCTGCATAAATTTGTTTACCTTCAGTGACAAATAACTGTCAGTCACCTTTTGTTCTGTCTTTTAAATAAGATAGCCCTCTAAAATGCTTTTAGGATTAAAGTTTAATTGCTTCAGACAGAAGAGCAGGGATTGCTGACAAGACAGGGTTATATGTTACTGATTGAACAGTACCGATGGGCTTGTATTTGTTTTTTGCCTTACTTTTGTTGCTTTCCATTACATTAATTAGGAGAGCTATATTTTAGCATTCAACAATGTTAACTTAGTAACAAAGCCTACGTTCCCTCTTTATCGGTGCTGCTCATACTTTTCTATGTAAATAAACAGTATGGAGGAATTTCCAGTGGGGTAGCAATGTTAAGTCTGTTTCAACAAGAACAACTAATATGCTTGTGGCACCTAACAAATTTATTAGGGTATAAGCTTCTGTGGACTTGAGAAAGCTTGTGCCATAATAAATGTGTTAGTCTTTAAGCTGCCACAAGATTCTCTTATTTTGGGGATAGAAGGGACACTATTCCTATAGAGATGTGAGCTGCTTCACACATTACAGAAATATTTGAAGGACACACCCGTATATGCAAACATGTGAGAAACATACTCCTGGGAACACAAGTATCCCTTGAAAATGCTACAGAAACTACACATGATTGTGCATGTATATATGAACTTCCATCATGCTTCTTAACTTCACAGATATTCTAGCTCATCAGTGCTTCATATTATATTGTAGGTGATGAGGAAGAAATAATCATGCAATGATTTTTTTTCTCCCTCCCCACCACATGAGCGTGAGTGCTAGGCTCCTGTCTATGTATTTGTGCTCATACAGTAATGGATGCCACATTGTACAGTATGGGATTTCCTCAGTCATGGGCATATTTTAATAGTATTTGTTCTGTTTGGCCTCAATACTCCAACACAGAGGTGCCAGATGGTTTACTACTAGGTATTGTGGTGGTAGTGCTGAATTTCTACTACTATTGTTTACCACTTACATTAACACCAGGAGTGTGCTAGGTTCTGTACAGAAACGCAGTCATTCTCATTGCTGAGAGCTTATAGGCTACAACAGATGAACAAGGAGGGACTGGGAAGATGTCAAGAGACTGACAATGTGTAGAAATGATAGGGTAGGAAGTCAGATTGTACTGAAGAAGCAGGTAAGATGAAGCTGGGGTTGATCAGAAATGTGTTTTCCTTTTGGCCCTTTTATCCATGAAAGGAAAGGAACACTGCCAATGGTCCAGCCAGTCCAGGTGACTTTAGAGGTTATAATGTATGATGAAAAGCAGATAGGTGAGTTGTCTGTGCATCTGCTTTTTGCTGCATGCTTTAATGTGAAAAGGACGATCACAGCAAGATGTGTGAGTTCTACATACATCTTGCCACAGGACAAAAAAACACAAGCTTTCCCTTCATGTGTTTATTTGAATTATTATTTTTAACTTTCTATCCTGCCTTTTCACCCATGGGCCCCTAATTACAGCAGTGTTTATAAGCAATAAAATGCAGAGGCACAAGCACAGGAGATTTTGTCCATTTTATTCAATATAATGTTCTTCATACTAATAACATACATGTTGTTGTTGCTAAGTCATTAAGTCGTGTCTGACTCTTCGTGACCCCATGGACCATAGCTCGCCAGGCCTTCCTGTCCTCCGCTCTCTCCCGGAGTGTGCTCAAGTTCATATTCATTGCCTTGGTGATGCTATCTAGCCATCTCATCCTCTGCTGTCCCCTTCTCTTTTGCCTTCAATCTTTCCCAGCATCAGGGTCTTTTCCAGTGACTTTTCTCTTTGCATTAGGTGGCCAAAATATTTGAGCTTCAGCTTCAGTATCTGTCCTTCCAATGAGCACTCAGGGTTGATTTCCTTTAGGATGGACTGATTTGACCTCCTTGCAGTCCAGGGGACTCTTAAGAGTCTTCTCCAGCACCACAGTTCGAACGCATCAATTCTTCGGCGCTCAGCCTTCCTTATAGTCCAGCTCTCACAGCCATACATTACTACTGGGAAAACCATAGCTTTGATTAGACGGACCTTTGTTGGCAAGGTGATGTCTCTGCTTCTTACTGTGCTGTCTAGGTTTGCCATAGCTTTCCTCCCAAGGAGCAAGCGTCTTTTAATTTCATGGCTACAGTCACTGTCTGCAGTGATCTTGGAGCCCAAGAAAATAAAATCTGTCACAGCTTCCATTTCTTCCCCTTCTATATGCCAGGAAGTGAAGGGGCCAGATGCCATGATCTTCGTTTTTTAATGTTGAGTTTCAAACCAGCTTTTGCACTCTCCTCTTTCACCCGCAGCAATAGGCTCTTTAGATCCTCTTCGCTTTCTGCCATTAGGGTGGTATCGTCTGCCTATCTGAGGTTGTTGATAATTCTCCCAGCAATCTTAATTCCGACCTGTGATTCATCCAACCTGGCGTTTCTCATGATGTACTCTGCGTATAAGTTAAATAAGCAGGGCGACAATATGCAGCCTTGTCGTACTCCTTTCCCAATTTTGAACCAATCGGTTGTTCCATGTCCGGTTCTTACTGTTGCTTCTTGACCCTCATACAGGTTTCTCAGGAGACAGGTAAGGTGGTCTGGTATTCCCATCTCTTTAAGAATTTGCGACAGTTTGTTGTGATCCACACAATCAAAGGCTTTAGTGTAGTCAATAAAGCAGAAATAGATGTTTCTCTGGAATTCTCTTGGTTTCTCCATGATCCAGCGAATGTTAGCGATTTGATCTCTAGTTCCTCTGCCTCTTTGAAACCCAGCTTGTACTTCCGGTAGTTCTTGGTTCACATACTGCTGAAGCCTAGCTTGTAGGATTTTGAGTATAACCTTGCTGGCATGTGAAATGAGCACAATTGTACGGTAGTTTGAACAGTCTTTGGCATTGCCCTTCTTTGGAACTGGAATGTAAACTGACCTTTCCCAGTTTTGTGGCCAATGTTGAGTGTTCCAAATGTGTTGGCATATTGAGTGCAGCACTTTAACAGCATCATCTTTTAGGATTTTAAATAGCTCAGCTGGAATAGTGTCATCTCCGCTAGCTTTGTTGTTAGTAATGCTTCCTAAGGCCCACTTGACTTCACTCTCTAGGATGTCCGGCTCAAGTTCAGTGACCGCACTATCATGGCTATCAGGGACATTCAGATCTTTCCTGTATAGTTCTTCTGTGTATTCTTTCCACTACTTAATCTCATCTGCTTCTGTTAGGCCCCTGCCTTTTTTGTCCTTTATCATGCCCGTCTTTGCACAAAACTTTCCCTTTGAGATCTCTGATTTTCTTGAAAAGATCTGTAGTCTTTCCCATTCTATTGTTTTCCTCAATTTCTTTGCATTGTTCATTTAAGAAGGCCTTCTTGTCTCTCCTTGCAATTCTCTGGAACTCTGCATTCAGCTGGATATATCTTCCCCTTTCTCCCTTGCTTTTCGCTTCCCTTCTTTCCTCAGCTACTTGTAAAGACTCATCAGACAGCCACTTTGCTTTCTTGCATTTCTTTTCTTTGGGATGGATTTTGTTGCTGCCTCCTGAACAATGTTATGGACCTCTGTCCATAGTTCCTCAGGCATTCTTGTCTATCAGGTCTAATCCCTTAAATCTATTCCTCACCTCCACTGTGTATTCAGAAGGGATATGATTTAGGTCATACCTGAATGGTTTAGTGGTTTTCCCTACGTTCTTCAATTTAAGCCGAAATTTTGCAACAAGAAGCTCATGATCTGAGCCACAGTCAGCTCCAGGTCTTGTTTTTACTGACTGTATAGAGCTTCTCCATCTTTGGCTGCAAAGGACATAATCAATCTGATTTTGATATTGACCATCTGGTGATGTCCATGTGTAGAGTCGCCTCTTGTGCTGTTGGAAAAGAGTGTTTGCTATGATCAGCATGTTCTCTTGGCAAAACTCTATTAGCTTTTGTCCTGCTTCATTTTGTGCACCAAGGCCATGCTTGCCTGTTATCCCGGTGATTTCTTGACTTCCTACTTTGGCATTCCAATCCCCTATGATGAAAAGGACATCTTCTTTTGGTGTTAGTTCTAGAAGGTGTTGTAGGTCTTCATAGAACCGATCAACCTCAGCTTCTTCGGCCTCAGTGGTTGGGGCATAGACTTGAATTACTGTGATGTTGAATGGTTTGCCTTGGATTTGTACTGAGATCATTCTGTCGTTTTTGAGATTGTACCCCAGTACTGCTTTTCCCACCCTTTTGTTGACTATGAGTGCTACTCCATTTCTTCTAAGGGATTCTTGCCCACAGTAGTAGATATAATGGTCACCTGAATTAAATTCGCCCATGCTTGTCCATTTGAGTTCGCTGATTCCCAAGATGTCGATGTTCAATCTTGCCATCTCATGTTTGACCACCTCCAGCTTACCTTGATTCATTCTTACATTCAAGGTTCCTAAACAATATTGTTCTTTACAGCATCAGATTTTCTTTTTACCACCAGACACATCCACAGCTGAGTGTCCTTTCGGCTTTGGCCCAGCCGCTTCACTCTTTCTGGCGCTACTTGGAAATTCCCTCTGCTTTTCCCCAGTAGTATATTGGACACCTTCCGACCTGAGGGGCTCATCTTCCGGCGTCATATCTTTTAGCCTTGTCATACGTTCCATGGGGTTTTCTTGGCAAGAATACTGCACTGGGTTGCTCCAGTGGACCACATTTTCTCAGAACTCTCTGCCATGACCTGTCCATCTTGGGTGGCCCTGCACGGCATAACTTATGGCTTCACTGAGTTGCGCAAGCCCCTTCGCCACAACAAGGCAGTGATCCATGATGGGGAACAACATACATACATACATACATACACACATAAAGTGCTTATCTATTCCTCTAGGCACTGGCCCATAATAAAGGGCACAGCATGGCTTAGTAGGTTAAGTTGAAGAACTGGGGGCAGGGAAGGGGTCTTATATCTGCTACTACTTGAAATGTGTGTGTGACCTTGGGTAAAATATTTGGCGTTTATTTTATTTTTTTATTGCACTTTAAACTATCCCATAACCCAAGTTCCCTGAGCAGTGTACAATATATTAAAAACATAAAATACAAACAATAAAACAATGAAACAGCAGCACACAGTAAAACCAAGATAAAATAAAAGGGTAAAAACATCACAGTACATAAAACTAAAGTAAAACTTGCAGCAAAATAAAAGTGCTATGATCTGTTTTGTCCGTATGGAAATTGAGGTCAGGATCCAAAGAAGTACTTTAGTTATACACAAGGGCTTGGACATGCCAAGTGGAGTTTTTTTATATCTCTCCAGCCCCTTTAAACTGTAGATCCCCATTTCACATTACAAAAAAACCTACTTTTGACAATCTCAGTTTCAAAAGTGGTTTGCCATATAGGAACATAGGAAGCTGCCTTATACCAAGGGCTCCTTCACACTGAGCTTTTATCCTGCGATTGAGATTGCTCCTTCACGGAAGTTTGCGGGCTCTTTACATGACACCATCATTCAAGGCATCTCCAGCACTAAATGCCCTTTGCTCCGTTTTTAAATAGATCGCAGATAATGAGCTATCAAATTACCCCATTGTGTTCCTCTTCAGTTTCCTCCATGAAAAGAGTAAAAGCGGCAAGAAGAGGAGTGAGATCAATTAAAGATAATGGAAGACTCAGATACAGGGAGAAGGAGGGGGAAGGGGGTGGGGGGAAAGGAAGCATGTGAAAAAGGGAGTAGTTGTGATCCTTCATTGAAAGTTGAAGCAGAAAGATCCGTTTTAAATGCAGGATTTTAGGCTGGTGTAGAGATGCCCCATGTCAGACCAATGGCATTTCTACCTAAGTGTTGTTTATAATGACTGGCAGCAGCACTCCAGAATTTCAGGCAGGATTCTTTTTCAGCCCCATCTGGAGATGTAGAGAATCGAACCCTGGACCTTTCCCATGCAAAAGATGTGTTCTACCACTGAGCTATGACTCCTCCCCAAATGACATGGCAGTGGGGGCAGGTGCTTCTGTTTGACAAACACAAGCCCAAAGCCTCTTTGGGTGTACAGAACTAGTTATGCTATTCTTTGGACCCTAGTCCTAAGTTTTTTGTTAGGATGTTGTGAAAAATAATTTATTAATGTCAGCGAAGTACATCAAACAGAACACCATTATTTACATGCCTAATAGCATCATTTTTATCTTAGCTGAGCCTCAACATGAAAGTGATTGGATGCTTTATAGATGCCTGGATAGATGGATAAAGAGCATAATTTGTGACAAATTGCCACCATCTCTGCTTCATTTTGCCTCTGACATTAGCCGTGCAATTCCTGGGAGGTGCTTGAAAGATTGGAAGGAAAGGGAGATGGATTACTGCCTACTTTACATCACATAGCTCATAAAATGAGAGAAAGAGCAAGAATAGGGAAGATGCGTGCCTACACACTAGCAGTGAAAACAAAGGCTTGAGGAACAGAAGTTAGACTTCTCAGCCCAAGAAAATTTAACAGCATGAAGTGTAATTCTATGAGTGACAGAAATGACTACCAGTTCATGATTAAGAATCATAACAAGCATGCTTCCTTGTTTGGAAGAACAATTCCTTGGATTTCCAAGTATTTTGTGTATCCTGCTTCCTGAAAAATCACTATCTCAAATTCGTGCTGGAGTAATCTTATGCTAGTCTACTCAGAAGTAAATCAAATTGAATTCAATGGGACTTGCTTCCAGGTAAGTCTGCATAGAACTTCAGTTAATGCCAAGAGAGAGAAGTCAGATAGAGTTTTCACCATGGAGACATTTGATATTTTTCTCAGATCTCTTTCTTGGGCAATTATTCCTATGCCAAAACATATGAGTGGATCTCTAGAGAGGACATATTTCTACTGATCCCTTGGTCCCGTTTCTATAAATCTTTTGGCAGAACCACCAGTGAATGTGGTGTTTGTATTAATGCTATTTTCATGCTAGTCTCATAGAATTCATATTAAGAAAGGGGATATCTCTAATTGATCAATCTTGTCAGGTCTGGAGAATTCAGTTCATGTTACACCTAAACCTTCATGAGGTTCTGTAAGAGAGGCTGTTTCCATGCACTACCAGTTAAGTATTTTCTTAGTGATTTCTCTCCTTTCTTTTTAAACAAGGGCTAAATTTACCAACAAGATAGGTGAAAGCTGCAAGATTCATGCTAGATCTGCCTTACAATGCTTGTATTTGTATTCTAATACAAATAAATCAATATAGATCTAAAAATGGTAAGATCAGGAAACTAAAGGCTCCAGATTCAGCTGCCATGCCTGGCTCTGAACATTTTGAGTTTCAAGAAGGACTCCAGTGCTCTAATACCTCTCCTAACCCCTAAGGGGAGGAGGACTAGCAGTGACACTATGCATGATTGTAAGCTGCCTTCAGTGCCATTTTCTTGGTAGAAAGGTGGGGCACAAATCGAGTCAATCAATCAGATCTAAAAATATTTTAAAAACCTGGGAGAATAAAAAGATCTTCACCTGGCACTAAAAAGATAGCAGTGACTGTAGGTGACAGGGAGGTTTCCCTGGGAAGAGAGTTCCAGAGATGGGATGCCACAGCAACTGAAAACACTTTCTCCCTGGTGGGGACACTTGGAGGAGCCCATCAACAAATGGCCACATTATATGGGCAAGCTGATATGGGAGCAGACATTCCTTCGGGTACCTGGGGCCCAAGCCATGTAGGACTTTGTAGGTAAGCACCAGTATCTTGAATTGAACTCAGAAAGGAACTGCAAGGCTGTTGAGTTCTTTCAACACTGGTGAGAATGTTTCCAGTGACTGGTTCCAATCCATACTCTAACCGCTGCCTTCTGTGCTAACTGATTCTCTCTACTCCCTTCAAGGGCAGTCCCACAATTAATGCATTGTAGTAGTCTAAACAGGAGATTGCCAGCGTATGGAATACTAATTTATTTGGTGCCCTGAAGTGCAATTGAAGTCCAATGGAAAGGCAGGATATCAATCTAAAAAAAATGAATGGATTGCATCCAGGGTTTCCTCCTCCCCGCTGGAGTGCCCCCTGAGCAGAGTTCTGCTCAGAACGCTTTGGGCAATGGAAAGGTGGGGGAGGCAGTTTTCAGCAGTTTCCCTCTTTCTGTAGCCCTGAATGCTACTTCCCACACTGTTCCAGAAAGTCCCTCAATCACTTCGTCTCCCATTCCACCAGCAAAAATACTCTGCTGGATCAGAAGCATTCCACAGACTGAAGAAGCCCTTCCATCCATGGGAGGCAGACTGTAGATCCAAGTCATAATAAATAAATACATTTGGCACAAGGAAGACAAGGAACAAGCCAACTTTATCCCACTCCCTCCCTTGTCTTTCCCAAGGGAACTCTCCCTTTCCTTCCAAAACAATACAAGACAGAGCAAATCCCATAATAATTTAAAAGAAAAGGAAGTGGGGCCCAGTGAATGGTCTGGGAACATAAGATGCTGCAGCATTACTGAAGCCAAGCAGGCCTGGTTCTGATCAGCAATCTGGATGGGAGACCATTTGGAGCCCCATATTAGAGCCAGATATACATAAAATAAATATTTTTAAAAATGCATAAGGAAGTTTCCTTCGCTACCTCCCTTTCCTGTTATATTCTTATTCATGTAGTTGAGAATGTATATTCTATGGCTGTATTCTTCCCAGTAATGTCACCGCATGTTTTTTCATAATCTTGCTATTCCATTGGTAAACTCGCTCACCCTTTTGTCTAAAGCATAGAAGGTACCGGTGTTGTGGGACTCTGGTATTCCATAGGATGTTTTTGTAAGGGGCGGGGGAGTATATTGCAATTGTTGAACTCACTTTTCCCTAAGCAATGAGTTGTGGCTTGCCTGTACCAACCTCTTGGAGCCAAAAACCAATGCTTTTTTTCTTGAAGATGTATTAATCCTGGCAAAAAACTACTCCTTACTAAGGATCAGAGGCTTGCCAAGTTTAAATTCTTTTAACTTTAGTCATGTGATTTGATTTGAATAGATTATTTTAAGATGGAGATGGTATTTTTTACTCTCCCAGTAAATGAAACCAGTGGAAAATCTTTCTCATAAAGCTTTCCAGCATGTTGTTTTTACAAAGAAGCCAAGCTTGGGAAAGTATATTCTTAAATGTTATGAGTGTTAGAACACGGTAAGAATGAGATCTGTTTGTGACTTTAACAAGTGATTATTCCAGGAGATTGCTGGACTATTACTGCTCATTGCGAACAAGACTAAAAGGCACAGCACAATATGAGAAAACAGAATTTGTCATCTAAAAGTATCACTTCTCCAATTTTAATAAACATGTGCTTTCAATTCCCAATATGTCTGATGAGGTTTCAAACCAAATTACATTCTTGCTTCTGAAACAGAGAATGGCAGCGCTATTGTAGCTGCCCTAGGGCCTCCTCCTACTCTTATAGAAAGCAGCTGTAGTTTTGCCATTGACTTTAAATGGCATCCAGATCAGGTCTTTAACATGTTATTTTCCTCACCTTGGCTATTTACAACCTCCACATGTCAGGTCTCCTTCCTGCAAGCTTTCCAGAATGCCACTGTTCTAAATGCCTCTCGCTTGAATCCTCTTTATTTGGGGGTCAAATTCATAGCCTTAATTTCTACTACATGATCTTTATCTGCTTTTCAATCTTTGCAGAATCTTTTTTTTTCCTGTACAACTTACATCTTCCCTTTTTATTCCCATGACCATCTCATTTTAAAATGAGTTTTAATTCCATTTCCAGTAATTAGCCTATAAGACATTTCTGTGCCTCAAATAGCCATGAAGAATAATCCACTTTTTTCAAAGTTGCAGAATATTAACAACCTTTTCTGATGTCAAATGGAAAATTGAGAGAAGGTATCCTGATAACGCACTAGGCACAGTGTTGGCTATAACTAGGTCTACTTTATTTAACTTACTGTAAGATTGGGAGGAACATTTGTGCTCACCTTGCCTCAATAATTACGTAGTTTTTACATGGTGCTTTTAATGCTTTTAAGCTTCTGTTAGCAGCTGTGCCAATAGCTGTAAAATGTTTGTCTCTCACACAGCCAGATGCACATTCAGAAACCAAAAGCAAGATTATGAAAGCGTTTTGCATACACAGACATACTGCATTCTTGTTTCTCCTTTGTGGTTGGAACCGACACTCAGGAGTGGCTCGGTGCTGTCTGCAATAGCTGTACATGCTTTGTGCTTTTGAGTGAGTCAGGAAGTATTCGTTGTGGCGTGGCTTTTAGTTGGCACACAATGCCATGAAATGTCTGGTCTGTAACTGTGGCAAAGTTCAGATTTTTTTTTAATAGCAGGTGTTTCCTACTTTTCTACCAAGATAGAATAATTTCAATAAGATGGTATGCAACAAATGAGTCAGCTTGGTTTTAAAACGTATTTATGAAGGGCCTAAAAGCTCCATTTACAGAACTCTTATATTCTATCTGCCATTAGAAAGGGTGTTACAGTAGCTAATGGACCAGGTCTAGACATGGAAGACCCAAGTAAAAGCCCTGCTCATCACAGTAGGTAGACTTGGTGAAGTTACTGTTGACTGGATAAAACCAACTTATGGTCTAGTGAATTTCACTACAGGTAAACTTAGAAGAAGGAAAACAATATTTGTGAATGCCAGTGCATTGGTGATAGGAAGAGGTAGTAGCTGCCTTGCATTGTTGTGATTTTATTTTTATTTTTTAAATGTGCAGATATGTGGATATTAAGAGCCAGTGTGTCATAGTGACTAGAGTGTTGGATTTCGGTCAGGAAGACCAAAGTTCAAATCTCTGGCAAGCCATGAAGCTCAGTTGTTGATTTTGTGGCCAGTCACTAGCCACAAGCTAGCCTGCCTCAAAGGGTTGTTGTGAGGATAAACAGTCATCCAGAACTCTTTGTAGGAAAGGTAGGATGAAAGCAGAATAAATATTAAGCATTTGTTTTTATGTACAGGTTATTTAATAGAATCATAGAATAGTAGGGCTGGAAGGGGCCTACAAGGCCATCGAGTCCAACCCCCTGCTCAATGCAGGAATCCAAGTCAGAGCATCCCTGACAGATGGCTGTCCAGCCTCGTTTTGAAGGTCTCCAGTGTGGGAGAGCCCACCACCTACCTAGGTAATTGGTTCCATTGTCGTATTGCTCTAACAGTCAGGAAGTTTTTCCTGATGTTCAGCTGGAATCTGGCTTGCTGTAACTTGAGCCCATTATTCCGTGTCCTGCACTCTGGGATGATCAAGAAGAGATCCTGGCCTTCCTCTCTGTGACAACCTTTCAAGTACTTGAAGAGTGCTATCATATCTCCCCTCAGTCTTCTCTTCTCAAGGCTAAACATGCCCAGTTCTTTCAGTCTCTCTTCATAGGGCTTTGTTTCCAGTCCCCTGATCATCTCCTTTGTTGCCCTCCTCTGAATCCTCTCCAGTTTGTCTGCATCTTTCTTAAAGTGTGGTGCCCAGAACTGGACACAGTACTCCAGATGAGGCCTAACCAGTGCTGAGTAGAGGGGAACTAGTACTTCCCGGAATTTGGAAGCTATGCTTCTATTAAGGCAGCCCAAAAAAGCATTTGCCTTTTTTGCAGCCACATCACATTGTTAGCTCATATTCAGCTTATGATTGACAACAATTCCAAGATCCTTCTCGCTTGTAGTGTTGTTGAGCCACGTATCTCCCATCTTGTAACTGTGCATTTGCTTTCTTTTTCCTAGATGCAGAAGTTGGCATTTATCCCTATTAAATGTCATTCTGTTGTTTTCTGCCCAGCGCTCCAGTCTATCCAGATCACTTTGAATTTTGTTTCTGTCTTCCAAAGTATTAGCTATCCCGCCCAATTTTGTGTCATCTGCAAATTTGATCAGCATTCCCTGCACCTCCTCCTCCAAGTCATTAATACAAATGTTGAAGAGCACTGGGCCCAGGACTGAGCCCTGCGGTACCCCACTCGTTACTTCTCCCCAGTTTGAGAAGGTCCCATTGATAAGCACTCTTTGAGTCCGATTCTGTAGCCAACTGTGGATCCACCGGATAGTTGTACGGAGTAGGGAGAAACATGCTTAAAATTATTCCTAAACTGGAGAAACATGCTTAAAATTATTCCTAAACTGCTCTAGCTTGGGAATGGTGCATTGTGGTGTATGTGTGTGTATGAGAGTGTATTCAATAGGTGTATATACATTTGGGGTGCTTGCTGTGGGCATCTATAGTAATAGTGCTGATAGTGCTGCTGGGATCTACTTTGGTCTGTCCCAGGAGCTATTTTAAGGGTACAGAAACTTGCAAAACCAGTTTGATCAGGGACTATGGTGGGATGTAAAACATAAAAATTAATGTTTGTACCCCAGGCAATGATAGGTCTACAATACCTTGTCCAACTCCTTGAAAAGCTATTGTCTGTACAAAGCCTTGAAGTAAATGAGGTATGAGCCACTATATCAATAAAACCACAAAATCTTATGTTATGCTGGCATTGCATAGTCATCATGATGTTTCACGAAATAACACAAAGCTCTTTCTACTCAACTCATCGTATTAACACATAGCATCTACAGTTGCTTAGTAGTCTGCTTCCTGACCCGTCCGTCTCTTTCACTATGACTGGCAGATGGCTTGCAGGCAATTCAGTTCAGGCAAGTGAATAATCTACCAGGCATGAGTCACACTGTGGCCCCAAAGGGACTCATTTTAGTGAAAGAGTGAATACTCCCTTTTGTGTGTAAAATGCTGTTAATAGCTTGTTTAGCGACATATATTTCAACAACACGGCTTTTAGGTTTTATGTCAGGGAGCAATAAGATGCTTCCATATGCATGGATGCTGGCACCCCTGCTAATTCTGTCTCTGTCTTTTTCACTCTCAGCTGTGATATTTCTATGCAAGGATAATACATGAGGTGTGGTCTCAGATTTTTAATGCATTTCTCTGCTGCACCTTTTTTTAGCTACTGCTTGAATGGGATGAAGGAAAACGTAAGGTTGAATCCTTCTTTTGATAGATGTTGTAGGAAAATCCTTAAACAGTGTCATCCCTTTGTGAACAGGAACAGAGGATCAAAGCTTGATCTTGGATTGCAACCAACTATGGATCGAGGTGGAAGACAGCATCTTATTGGCTGCAAAAATGGTTTGCATAAAACAGAGTCAACAATAATCTTGAGCGCTTATTTAGTTGGTCTAATTCAGAGACAGGCAGATGGTGGATCAGGATCTACTAACTGGTAGGTCTCTGGGTAATTTACAGTAGACTGGCAACGGTTTCAGACTCCTAATCATTTAGTATTAGCAACAACAAAAAAGACTTGCCCACCCCCTTAGTAAGGCTGTTAGCATCCATGATCTGTAGTAACTCAGACGTAGTCTATGGCTCATGGAGTGCAGTAGGCAACTGGCTCCAGCCCAAGCCACCATTTTGTATCTGACTTAGCCCCCTGAGCCACCAATTTGCCCCACCTGGCTCCAGTTAGTGGATCTTAAGGTGCTAGCGAAAACAAAGTAAATCCCACAAGCTTCAAGTCCAACTGCACATGGTCTAGTTCTTACTTAGGTAGTACACCTGTATCCCGACTGTACCACTTCGGACTGCAGGTGAGCTCATATGGTTGAGCTCACCTCCTCCACCATACAAAAAACAAAGAAAACTCCCTGCACACAGAAAACTAGATTAAAACTATTTGCCTGACATGCTAATGCGTGTGGAGGAATTTCTTTTTCTGTATTATGGAAGAATTCCATCATAGGATCCCTCACTTTCAGTTTGAAGTGATAGAGATTAGACAGAAGAACTGGCCACAGAATCACAAGGTGATAAGGTCCACCTGGTTATTAATTTCCTCTGTCTTAAGACATGCTCCTCCACAAGTTATGCACATGTGCTCCAGATGAACCCACATCACAGAGCTCATAGTTGCTAGAAATGGAGAAAATGAGTGTTAAATGCTAGAGGCACATGCCTGATTTAACAGTTTTGTTTCTACTCTTTTTCTCGCATGGTATGTCATGTGTGGCTTTTCATATTACTTAGTCTTCCGTAGCCAACAATATTAGACTGTCTCACCAACTAGCTGAAATGCATAGAAATGTGATCGCTGTAAAGGGAAGAAATCACTTGTGCCATTTTAAGTAAGGATTATTTGGTTCCTGAGATTGTAACGGAATCAAATGGAGGATTGAATTAGCCAGTGATTGAATTAATAGGAAGTCACTCTATACCAGTTTTTAACATTACAGCTGCCTACACAGAATTTTGATTCTCATCGACACCGACACTTTATCCCATTAGAGATGTTCTCCACACATGAAAAGACCTGAACCAATTATCATGGGCCAGTTTATAGCAGCCTTTTGTATTCTCTCTCCTTTTCCCCATTATGTTGCATTCATTTGCAATAAGCAACTTCTTACTCACATTTCTTTCTCTGTTTATTACGTATATATCCCACCTATCCTTTAACGAAATCAGGGTGGCATACACTATCCTTCTCCACTTCCTTTTTATCCTTGCAGCAACCCTGAGAGGTAGATTAGGTTGAGAGGTAATGTCTAAACTAATGCTATCTAATGAACTTCATGACTCAGTGATGATTTGAACCCAGATTTCCCAGTTCTAGTCCAATACAAATCACTACACCACACTCTCCTGCCAAGTGAGATCAGGTGCAAGAATGTTCAGTAACCTGTTATTTAACCCAGTTGTGAGGACAAAATATATTCTGTGTATTCTGTTGCTTCACTAAGGAATTTAGCACAGAATACATATAAAATATGGAGAATGACATTTTACATTGATTGATCTTTAGAACAAGATATCATCCCTCAGAGTTGTGGAGAAAACCTTGAAAATGGACACTGTTGGAACTTTTAATATTCCAGCAGCTGTACAAATTAAATCTTGTTAATCCTCACTGTTTGTATTACTCATTTATTTAAAAATTATTTATTTTAAAATTTTATAAACTCTGCCTTCATTCAAGAGAGAATTTCAGATTGGTGTACATAAAAATTAAACATTCGATACAATAAAACAGCCTTACATTTAAACATTAGTACAACAAATCAAGAGGTATAAAAACTGTTTCAACCAGCTTAAAAAATTACAAATTTATTTACTGCTTGCTTGGGCATTTTTAACCTGGTGCCAGAACAAGTACAGTGTTGGTGCTAGGCATACCACTGGCAGAAGGACATTCCAAAGTCGGGGTACCAATGCAAAGAAGGCCCTGGCTTTATACTTCTCATATAGGAGTATAGAGAAGGGCCTCCTCTGATGATCTTAATGCACAGGCAGATATTTTATTAAGGTCAGGGAAGGTGGTAAACTGCCAAAAAGGCCCATTCTTTCTCTCTTCCCCAGATGGGAGTTAGTGCTGAAAGGAGTTGTACGCCAAAACCTCTGGAGTGCCACAAGTTGGCCACCCCTGATATAAATGTTACAGAGCATGAGGGATAAGATAGAGACTTGTGAGACTTCCCAGCTTAAATGCCATGGAGTTGAGAAACAGTCCCACATGCTAGTTTCTGAGTTTCCCAGCAGGTATGAGTGGAACCACAGAGTTGGTCCAACAAATTCCCCTGGCTGAATGGTACCAAAAGCTACTGAGATGATGACTAGTAGGTCATCACTTTGAGTGTTTACAGATGATATAAACTGCTGAGGAAGTTATACTGAAGCCACTCAGTGGGCCAGTTTGCACATTAGGGGTGGCAAATAATGGTTTAATTAATCCATGATTTGCCAGGATGTGTGTCATGTGTGAGCTGCTTCCACATTCTGTAAACAACCCCCAATCGGGGGTTGTGAGTATGACACGTGAACTCAGACTGCTGGGTTGTTTGGGGACAAAGCACTGCAGCTGTTAATCCAACAACAAACAAGCCATGGATTTACTGCTGGGTTGTTTAGACCCTAAACAACCCAGCAGCCTGGGTTGGCATGTTATGTTTGCAACCTCTGATCAGGCCAATCAGAGGTTGTTCACAGAAAGTGGAAGCTGCTCACATCCCTGTAAATCATAGGTTAAATGACCCATGATTTGCCGCCATGATGTGCAAACTGGGTCATTAGCTGAAGTAGGATTTGAACTCTGATCTTTCAAGATGAACACCACCCACTGAGCCACACTAATTCCCTGATACATTCGCCAAGATGATAACATTGTCTGCAGTCTGATAACTACCCCCAAATTACTATTTAGGAACTGCTGGCTTACATTTCAATACATTCAAGACTGAATCTTAGCTTGCTTTTGAAGTGGTAATATTTTGTGTCCCAGGATAATTCATTCCTGCATTGCACAAACAGACTCAGGAACACAAATGAGGCACTTAATGGAAGTATATGGCCTGTGGGTGGACCACATGGACTGTGTGGATGAAGCACAGCTGTGTTTATCTATGAAACAAGATTTTAGGGGAGATTTAGTCAAGCCTTTGAAGGATTTTTTTAAAAAAAATCAGGTTAGTTTTCAAAGTAGTTACTAATAATGTCAAATAAAAAAAAAACTTTAACAGTGAGTTAATATAGAAGCCTAAACACTCTACTTTTGTTTCAAATCCTTCCTCCAAACTTATTTCTTCTGGCTTCTGTTTCTAATCTCCAAGCTGGTGCCATCTGTTTACTTGCTCACACCTAATCACATTAAAACCAAAATAAAATATAAGTCTAAATGGTAAAAAAAGAGGTAGCGACGCCACCATTTTTTTGAGTGCTTATTATAAACAAAGGATAACATTGTTTTCCTCCTCTTCCTTCCTCATCCTAGCTCTGGGGTCAGAAACATGGTGCCCACAGGCACCTTCCTTGGTGCCTGCCAAGGTCTCCTGCCCATCCAATTAAACAAAAACTGTTTGGGAACTTTTTGGAACATGATTTTACTTCCAGCCACCCTACCCTTCTTTCCTCTCTCCAGCATGCATCTGGGCCCCATTCTTCAGAAAGGAAAGGATAACCCACATATTGTTACATCGCACGTGACAGCCATGGCGGATGTACCTACAGTGTTTTTTTACATGTGGTTTTTAGAACTACATTTACTGATTGCTCCAGCATATAACCAAGATAAGCCCAGGAACACAGGATTCTATAGAATGATACCCAAACTGACAAAAATGCACATTTTTGTTACGTATTATAATATGGTGTTTCTAGTCACATGCTGGGAAACTGAGCATCCCAAAATGTCTGTCAGTGAAATATAGCTTAGGTTAATAGTTTTAATAAGTAATGGAAGAAATAATACTAGGAATCTTACAGAGAGGATTAAAAAAAACCCTCTCCCACCCAGCATCAAAAGTTCCAGAAATTTTACATATCTAGTTTTCCTATAACGATCTTCCTATGATGTAGTTTTTAGAAATCATTTTGGAGGATTAAAGGTCAGGTACCAATATATGAACACCTTGTCTTATATGTTTTATTACTTTAAAGGACAATATTTCCTAATCCAAAATTGCTCAGTTTTTCAGAAAAAAAGGTAATTTTTTTTTAAAGGGGGTGGAATGAGAAAAATAACAAAGTTATAATTAAAACATTAAAACTCATCAGTCAGAGACACATCCAATAAAAACACATCAAACACAAATAAAAATAAAAGACAAAGAAAAGCACAAAGAAAGAACAGTACCCATGAGATTAAAAGCCCAATTCAGCAGCAAATCAGTTTATATGAGAAAAGCCTGCCTGAGTAAAAATCTCTTTGTCTGTTGGCAGAAGGATAACAGATGAACGTAGTCTGGCCTCTCTTGGCAGGGAGTTTCAAATCCTGGGAGCAGCCCCTGAGAAGGCCCTTTCTTTTGTTCCCATTAAATGTGCCTCTGATAGTGGCAGGACAGAGAGAACTGTCACAGGTTTTGAAAGGTATTTTAAGTCATAACCACCATGTAATAGAGCCCAGAAACAGACTGGCGTCCAGTAAAGCCACTCTAACAAGGGAGTCACATGTTCCCTATAACTGGCCCCAGACAACTGTGTGGCTGCAGCATTCTGGACCAGCTGAAGTCCAGAATATTTAGATAGTAGCTACATATACGGAGGCACTATACTTCTGAAAACCAGGAGCTGGGGATAAATAACATAGAGAAGCTGTTGCCAGTCATAGCCTGCTCATAAACTTGCCAGAAGCATTTGGCTGGCCACTGCTGCAAACAGAATGGTGTACTAGATGATGCTAAGTGACTTCCCCCACTTAAGTACACTCCCCTCAAAGCAATTCCTCTTTAGTTAATTTCTCCCAAAGCAATAGTTTCCCCTCTTAGCCCATCAGAACAAATCCCATTTTCTTTCACCTATGCCTGCCTGGAGCTCTTTTTCCATGCAGCTGGAACCTATATTCCCCTCCTGTAGTTTAAAGGGCCTGACTTAAAGAGCAAGGAGGCATGACTTTTAAAACAGGAAGCTACTGTACAATTAGTAGCCATAGCTTGTGTGCCAGCCAGCCCAGCCTGCCTGAACTACACCAACACTACCCCTCCAGGATTCTCTAGCTAAAAACCATGCAGGACTCCAGCCACCACCATAGAGGCATTCCTGTACCAGTAAGTAACTAGGAATTTAAACCATAATTTTAAGGCTTAAAAAAATAACTAACCATCACTATGCTAGCAAAAGGTTTCTTCATGAGCTGGTGCTGAAGATGAATAAGGAGCTTCCGATTTTGCTAGTTCAAGCAAAATGGTAAAAACAAAAGAAAACAAAACAAAAAAACTGCTACTATCTTAAGGTCGGAAGGCCCAGGGATGCCTTTAAATCTGGGATGCCTCAGTTGTAAATGCTTATTTATCACTTTGTATCCTGCCCGTTCTCCAAGGAGCTGAAGCCCATGGCTTGCTCCCATTTTTGTGTGGTAGATTAGGCTGAGAGGAAGTGTAGCTTCACAGCTTGAGCAGGGATTTGACGGGCATGATAAAGGACAAAAAAGGCAGGGGCCTAACAGAAGCAGATGAGATTAAGAGGTGGAAAGAATACACAGAAAAACTATACAGGAAAGATCTTAATGTCCCCGATAGCCATGATAGTGCGGTCACTGAACTTGAGCCGGACATCCTAGAGAGTGAAGTCAAGTGGGCCTTAGGAAGCATTCCTAACAACAAAGCTAGCAGAGATGACAGTATTCCAGCTGAGCTATTTAAAATCCTAAAAGATGATGCTGTTAAAGTGCTGCACTCAATATGCCAACAAATTTGGAACACTCAACAGTGGCCACAAGACTGGAAAAGGTCAGTTTACATTCCAATTCCAAAGAAGGGCAAAGCCAAAGAGTATTCAAACTACCGCACAATTGTGCTCATTTCACATGTCAGCAAGGTGATGCTCAAAATCCTACAAGCTAGGCTTCAGCAGTATGTGAACCGAGAATTACCGGAAGTACAAGCTGGGTTTTGAAGAGGCAGAGGAACTAGAGATCAAATCGCCAACATTCACTGGATCATGGAGAAAGCAAGAGAATTCCAGAAAAACATCTATTTCTGCTTCATTGACTACACTAAAGCCTTTGATTGTGTGGTTCACAACAAACTGTGGCAAATTCTTAAAGAGATGGGAGTACCAGGCCACCTTACCTGTCTCCTGAGAAACCTGTACGAGGGGCAAGAAGCAACAGTAAGAACCGGACATGGAACAACCGATTGGTTCAAAATTGGAAAAGGAGTACAAGGCTGCATATTGTCACCCTGCTTATTTAACTTATATGCAGAGTACATCATGAGAAACGCCGGGTTGGATGAATCACAGGTCGGAATTAAGCTGGGAGAATTATCAACAACCTCAGATACACAGACGATACCACCCTAATGGCAGAAAGCGAAGAAGATCTAAAGAGCCTTTTGTTGAGGGTGAAAGTGGAGAGTGCAAAAGGTGGTTTGAAACGCAACATTAAAAAAATGAAGATCATGGCATCTGGCCCCATCACTTCCTGGCACATGGAAGGGGAAGAAATGGAAGCTGTGACAGATTTTATTTTCTTGGGCTCCACGATCACCGCAGACGGTGACTGTAGCCATGAAATTAAAAGACGCTTGCTCCTTGGGAGGAAAGCTATGGCAAACCTAGACAGCATAGTGAGAAGCAGAGACATCACCTTGCCGACAAAGGTCCGTCTAATCAAAGCTATGGTTTTCCCAGTAGTAACGTATGGCTGTGAGAGCTGGACTATAAGGAAGGCTGAGTGCCGAAGAATTGATGCTTTCGAACTGTGGTGCTGGAGAAGACTCTTACGAGTCCCCTGGACTGCAAGGAGGTCAAATCAGTCCATCCTAAAGGAAATCAACCCTGAGTGCTCATTGGAAGGACAGATACTGAAGCTGAAGCTCAAATATTTTGGCCACCTAATGTGAAGAGAAAACTCTCTGGAAAAGACCCTGATGCTGGGAAAGACTGAAGGCAAAAGGAGAAGGGGACGGCAGAGGCTGAGATGGCTAGATAGCATCACTGATGCAATGAATATGGACTTGAGCACGCTCCGAGAGAGAGCGCAGGACAGAAGGCCTGGTGTGCTATGGTCCATGGGGTCATGAAGAGTCGGACACAACTGAACAATGACAACGTATGGCTGTGAAAGCTATAAGGAAGTCCATCCTAAAGGAAATCAACCCTGACTGGTCATTGGAAGGACAGATACTGAAACTGAAGCTCAAATATTTTGGCCACCTAATGCGAAGAGAAAACTCACTGGAAAAGACCCTGATGCGAGGAAAGATTGAAGGCAAAAGGAGAAGGGGACAGCAGAGGATGAGATGGCTAGATAGCATCACCGATGCAATGAATATGAACCTGAGCACACTCTGGGAAAGAGTGGAGGACAGGAGGGCCTGGCATGCTGTGGTCCATGGGGTCATGAAGAGTCGGACACGACTTAACGACTGAACAACAACAACTTCATAGTCCAAGTCCCATCCGTCATCTGCTGCTACGTCATATTGCAAAACAGAATGTAGAAAGAGAGTCTGCATATAGACTATTTAGTGTATGGTTTTCATATAAAGATGGAAGAGACCTGCTGTATTTGAAAATAGTTTGTGACCAGACCACACCCATTTCCAAGTGTAAGGAAGAGGGGGTCAATGAGACAAAACCTAAAAAAAATAAAGGTGTGTGTGTGTGTGGGGGGGAGAAGAGATCAGATTAAACGTTTTACACTTACGTAAATGCATACATGAGCTACACACGCCCTCCCCTCCCGCTAGGAATTTCGTCTTACAAAGACTTGAAGGCAAATGACTTCCTGACTGCGTCGAGAAAGCACCTCAGGGAAAGAAGACTAGCCTTGCGGCCCTTTTCACCGCCCCTGCGGTGTTTCCTCCAGATTCGCGGAGGGGGGTTGCGGGGGTTGTTGGGGGACGACATACAGCAGCCACCGCGTCTGCATCATACGGCAGCGGCCAGCGGCAAGGGTAGCGGTTGCTCTCCCGCCGCTGGCGGCGCCAGAGCGAGCTCGGCTGCAAAGAGCATGTGTGAGCAGTCCCCAATCGCCGAGGACTGCGTGGGGCGTGGGGGAGGGAGCCCAGCGGAGCCTCTCGACTACGGCGGCGGCGGCGGCGGCGAAGGCCGCGTTTGGGGCATGGAGTGACGCACGTCGCGCTGGAGCAGTAATGCGGAAGACTTAGGCACCTCTAAAGTGTCAGTTGGGCTTGGGTTAAAGAGCGAAGCGGCGGCGGCGGAGCAGTTGTGCGCGGGAAGTTGGTAAGAGCGTCGCCGCCGCCGCCGTCTCCTTCCTTGGCTTTCTCCCCGCTCTTGTCCTCATTTCTCCCCTTCCTTCTCAAGCCTTCTTATTTTTAAACATTATTACAGAGGGAACGGAATCGGGATGGCCGACTGAGGTTTCTTTCCTTTCTTTTTAAATGGTTCTTCTTTCCCCCCGCCCGTGCCGTGCCTGTTCACGCAGGGGCGTCTGCTCTGTGAGGGCTTCTGTGTCCCAGTCGGCGGCTGTTAGTGGGGCAAAACAGAGTCTGCCGGGGGACTCCGCCGCAGGCTGGGGAGTATGAAAGGCCCCGGAGAAGAGTCTCTCCGCTGACGCCCCGCCCGCTGCCCCCCCCCCCCATTTCGGCGCTTGTGCTTTGCTCTGCGGGCCCTTCGCGGGAACTGGGCGCCTCCGCTTGCGGTTTGAACCACCCAGCCCCGGGGGGGGGGGGCGCGGCGCTTGGTTCCGCGGCTGCCTGCCTGCCTGAGGAGGGAGAGATGCAGCCAGCCAGATCCTGACCTGCCTGGGCGAGCGGGGGAACTCCAGAGGACGCTGCCCGGCTGCTGCGAGGAGCCCGAGGCGATGCCCTGCACGCTCCAGGGCTCCTTTCCCGGCGGAGAAGGACACGATTATGTCCACTGACCAGCTTAACAGTACAACCTTGAAGGATGCTCAGTTGAAAGACCTGGTTCTGGACAGAGGTATTTTAGCCTCTCCTCTCTCCCTTGGTTTATTTCGTCAAGTTCTTTTTCTTTAATTCTCTGTTCTTAAGGTTACTTTCAGTTGCGTCCTGTTGCCTCGCTGGTTTAATTTTTCTCGCGATCTCTCTGTGTAAAATGTGGATTTTTAAGTTGGCTACCTTCTGTTCAAAGACTTCAAGGGAAAGGTGCATGCTGAAGATTGTTACCCAACATAATGAGTTACCCCGTAACTGATGACTTTACAGGCAACCCAGTGCATGTCTGCTCAGATGCCAGTCCTGTTTAGTTGAAGTAAGTGTGGTTAGGATTGTGGTTGCAGTCACCATGTCACATTTATGATCAGGGCAGTTGAATTATAAAAAAAGAGATGGATTTTTCTCTCCCTGCCTCTTTGATGCGTGCTTGTAGGTGGCGATTATATTTGGGTATGGAGCTAGGGGGTGATAATTATTCTAGACTGATGAGGTGTATAAGGATGTGACATGTATCAGCATACCATTAGTATCTCTTTTCTTAAAGGGTATATTTAGATCCTTTCATTTTATATTTCAGTACTTGAAAGTCTTATAATTATCCTAGTGTACAGAGGTTGGGTTCTTGTGCTTTTAATTTTGTATTTTCATGTTCCCTTTTTTCTGTGTCCCCAGAGACTATCAGGCATATTCTTAAAAATCTTTATAATATGTTTTCTCAAGTTTTGTTGCCTTATTCTTATGTAACACCATTTGCCATTATGTAGATTGTGGACTTTTAGGATGTGTTTGTTTCATTAAGAGTAAAATGTTCGGGGTGGTGGTGGTACTATAATTATATATACAAGTATAAAATGAATAATTTTTTTATACAAAAACTTTATCCGCCTTGTTGAAATAATCCCTAGTGCTGGGTTTTGGAATGGGAAATGATTTCTCACCTGTTATAGAGTCCAAAGACAAACGCTTTGTGATTAAGTGGATGTGTGAGGAGAGAGCCCAGAGTTAGAAACTGCACTGGAATTGAAGTTGTGAAACTGTACTGCAACTGAAGATGTAGCTTTGGAAATGAACCCACATCCTATTAATCAAGACTGCCTGATTGTGACTCACCAAGTGTATGTGTGTGTGTGTGTGTTTCTCTTGTACTTTTGTACACATGCACACATGGATTCATATACAGGCCCCTCCAGTTCTTAAAAATGCTCTTGATTGTGTTATAATAGCATTGGCCAAATGTGAAACAAGTGGCATGGTTATTTTTTCTCCCTCAGATGATCAGATTTGAATTGCATCTTTTCAGAGTGGGTCTCCACCCCCAAGATTGTTAAATAAGTGTTCAGGTGGCAAAATAACTATTCATAGAAAAAAAAGGAACTGCCCTTTTGTAAAAGTCTGCATGACCCTTGATTAAATTTAGAAGACTATGCTTTTGGCAGATGCAGAAGTAACGTCATTCCAGCCATCGTTGCATTCTAGGAAAGCCTAAATCAACATTACTTATTCTGCTCATTTCTCTTTCGCAACTGTTGTTCATTTGACACAGAAATAATACATCTTTGGGCCAAATAAATAGTTAGGTTATTGGCATCTAAAATAATTGGCAGGCTGGTATCCTGTAGTTCGGAAATGGTTACACAGTGCCTTTTAAACCTAAAACTTGTGCCCTCTTGGGGGGGGGGAACACCCGTAGGGCACAGAAATTAAGGGTTTGTTTTGTACCCTGATGTCACTAAGTAGCAGTACAGCGACCTGAGGAAAAACTAACCTATTGAATGTGGCATGTGGAGTTTGTGACCGGACCACTGGGGATCTGTAACTGGTTGATAGCTATGGCAAGGAAGCAACTAGAGAAGCAGAAAAGGAAAAGCAATGTGTATTTTCTTTAATTGCATAACAGACATGTGTAATGAAATTATGTGCAGAAGATATTATACTCTTGTCCGTTCCAAGAAATGTATATTGGAATGCATATCCTTACTCTTGGTGTTGCTAGATTCTGCCACTGACCCATTTATATGTTCTCAATACTTGTGGAGGAGAGGAATCTTGATTGTTTCAAAATGCAAATTGCTAACCTTACTCCCTCCCAGAATAAATGGAATGGAACAGATTGGAGGGGAATAATGTTTTGTTTTTACTGTAATTGTTTCTGTTTTAAAGTTTGCACCTTTCGTCCAGCCAAGATTCCTTAAGAAAAGGAATTATACGCTGCTTTTATTTATTTGATTTGTACCTTGCCTTTCTATCAAGAAAAATGGCACTCAACGCAGGGTACTCTTATCCATCTTTATGTGCACTTATTTTTACAAATAGCAAAGTCCCAATTCTGCCTTTCCCCAAACTGCATGCTGAAGATGCCCAAGTGCCAGCCAGCTATTACTTCTGTGGATTACAGAATTCCTTGTAACTAAGAGATTATGATTCATTAAGATGTCAGCTAGTACATATAATTTAATACACTTTTGCCCTTTGTTTACCATAGCTATCCTAGTGTATCCAAGAGCATGGTTTGGCTCAAAAAAGGCTAAATCCTGGCCTAGTGTGGGCTGCTGAAGACTTGAATTGTAAATAGTTCTTTCACATACAAACAAGTACATTATTCTGTCATTGATGTGTTTTTCTGTTAATTTGAATGGCTAAAGGTGCGAGTCTTCAAGATTAATGATGTGACAAGTTTGTCCCAAAGTGCCATAATTTTAATTGATGCATTAATTGAATCTGAGGTGTGTAAAGCAATTATCATGTCTTCCAAAAGGAAAACATTTGTAATACCCTGGGGCGTTTTCTTTAATCTTTAAGACTTTTTATGGGCATTGCGACTTTGTAAAACTACGGTGACTTTCTAGGTTAATCTCTCATCACCATGGTTTCACTGTTAAAAAAATCCACTATGATCCAAGCAAAGGCAGCCCTTGTTCTTTTTTTCTTTGTTGCCTTTTAATGAGAGATCTGCATATTCAGCGTTTCTTTTTCTTCAAAGCAACCCTTCTGGGTAGTAACCTTTCTCTTACATTCCCACTTACTGCACCTCCACTGTTGATGGTGGTAGTGGGAGACTAGTTACAGATAAATTAATAGTGATTTCAGTATTCTGATAGTGTAATGGCACTAAAAGTGTAATACAAGCTCATAAAGTATTTGGAATGTGAGCTGTGAAATGACTCCCTAGTGATTGCCGATCTGTCCCTCTTCATCCTGATAACGGAACTCCAGTACAAATGCAATAATGCTCGAGTAGTTTTTCTTCAACTGTCCGTGCTTATAACTTCTAGATTCTTCTAGCGCATGGGTGGGCAACCTGTGCCCCTCCAGATGTTTTTGGATTATACCTTCCATTATCCCTGACATTGCCCATTATGGCTGGGGCTGATGGGAGCTCAAGTCCAGCAACATCTGGATAGTCACTAAAACCCTTGCCTTGTTCTAAAAGCTGTAAGTTATTTGCTTTGCTCATACTTAGGGCTGGCTTATTCAGTATACTGAATGTTGTTGCACTTCCATCCAGATTTGTTTCTGCGGTAGAAGTGTCTGTGAACGCCTTTGTGTGAGGAGTGTGCCCATGTCTTGGCCTATACAAGGCTTTTGTAAAAGTGCCAGTTTACAACATGATAACCTGATAGTAGTGGATTATATATCTATTTTGTCCAGGTTTCTTCCTGTCTCCTCATAAGATGAGCTGTTTGACCTGATTGTAATAATCGGAGGAAATGTTGAACCTTGGAGTTGTTACTTAATCACTTCTTTGTCTTGAAGGATGTTTCCACACAGGGTGTTAAAATAATATTGGCTCACTTTTCAGTAGGTTCACTATGTACTTTCCAAGATGACTTATTAAAGGTGCAAGAAGAATTGTATCTCTAGATGATGCATGAAGCATCGGAAAACATCTCAGCTTCTTGATATTTGTTTCATCATTGATTTAGATCTGTTTTTTGAATTAACATCAAGGTCTAGACTTGGTGAAATTTCATTAAGAAGTTACATTTATATTGAATTTTGTAATGTGCTGTGTCCTAATCAATATCTAGAGAATGGTGGAGAACCTCTTCTACGTATTGGGAGAGGAGATAGATCCTCAAATGGGGAAAGACATAGACATTTATGTCTTCTTTGTCTCAAGTGATGAGCGCTTGCAAGGTCTTGTTCCTTTTCTAAAATGTGCTTCTTCCAGAGTGGAAAAACTAGAGAGGTGAAGCCTTAACCTGCCACCCCCAAATAATTTATTCTGCCCAATTCATTCTGATAACATTTTTGCTATGGAAGAAAACTTTTTGTTTAAAACATTGAGGAATTACATGCATCAATAAATCATTATTTTGGGCTAGAAATGTGCAGTTTCACATCTCTTGTTTTTTCACATTCTGGCTTTTACTCTTGTCTTTTTTGACTGGCTAAAAAGTGATGTTTCTCTCTCTCTCTCTTTTCCCCCTAGCGGAACTAGAGTTTGTTCAGATTATCATCATAATTGTGGTGATAACTGTTATGATAGTAGTGATCATCTGCTTGCTGAACCATTATAAAGTATCAACGCGGTCCTTCATCAGTCGGCAGAGCCAAAGCAGGAGGCAAGAGGAATCCTTACAACCAGTAAGTTTAAATTCTTCTGTACTATTCGCCATGGCTTAATGAGTTTGTGTCCCTTATAGCAGTCCACTTAGTTGTTTACCGGTAAGTAGTTGGTCACTGAGAAAAAGAGAGAAGGAAATTATCGTCATGGCTCCTGTTGGACCTTGGTATGCTAGCTTTAAACAACTCTGTGTTCACTTATTCATTGAAATCAGTTCAGCAAAACCTAACACTTTTTTCTTCCAGGAACAGGCATTCATGTTAAAAATATGAGTTCTCTCTTTTGAACCTTTGCTGTTTTTTGAAAGTTGTTGTTGTTGTTGTTATATTTATTTATATCCCGCCTTTTTCCCAATACTGGGACTCAAGGCGGCCTTACAACGTTAAAACGGCTACAATTAAAACCTTTAAATAGAAATATAAATACAACTGTACAAAAGTTAAAAATATAATTAAATCATCAATATTAAAATTGTAAAAATATTAAAACATTAAAAGACAACCAGAACAACAAAAATGGTATCCATACGTCACATTTTCCCAGGTCCAGACTAGTTATCCCCAAGTTAGCACAGTTTTAAAACATGCTTGCATTTTGATTAGGTACTTGGAGTATTTGTTTGATACCACACTTCTTTTCATTTGTAGCCCGCTCATTCTTCAAGGAATTCAAGGGACATCCACTGGGCTTTCCCTTGTATTTCCACAACAATCTTGTAGGAAGACTAGTCTGAGAGAGGGCTTACGGGCATCCAGTAAGCTTCATGGAAAATTGTGATTTGAATCTTGGTCCCCCTGATCCAGTGCTCTAGCCATTTCACCATACTGACCCAGTTCTCACAATAACCACAGATCACCATGGTTTATTTAAGCTGTGGTGGGTTGTGATGTGTGCTGGGTGAAATTTGAATATTCAAGCTACAACTGCAGCTTGAGTCATCCAAACCCAGCAGGAGTGGATTGTGCGAGGGTTAAACGATCTGGGTTCTAGTCCCCACTCGGCCATGGAAGCTCACTGGGTGACTTTGGGCCAGTCACATACTCTCAGCCCAACCTACCTCACAGGGTTGTTGTTGTGAGGATAAAATGGAGGAGGAGGATTATGTACGCCACCTTGAGTTCCTTGGAGGAAAAAAGGTGGGCTATAAATGAAATAAATAAATAAATAAATAAATAAAAACCCCTCACATAACCCAGGGTTATGTGAGGGTTGTTTAACCCTTGCACAACCCATCCCCACCAGATTCGGATAAGATATATATATATATACGTGTGTGTGTGTGTGTGTGCGCGCGCGCACACACACACACGCGCGCATATGAGAGAGAAAAAAATCCAGCTTTTCCTCTTCGCTAGTCATCTACTAAGTGGAAAACACACACATAAAATTGTAATAAAGTGCTGCTTCTCCTAATCAAGAAAATTATATAAAGGTTAAAGAACTACGTAATTAATTTCCTCCTAGGGAAGGGGTGGGAAACCTGTGGCCCACCAGATGGTGAGGGCTGATAGAAGTTGTAGGCCAAAACATCTGGAGGGCCACATGGCCCACCTCTGCCATAGAATATATCTATTCTGCAGGAGGACAATTAAGTATGAACAGACATGTATCATTAAGCACTCATGATCATACCTGGCAGTCCTGTTTAGATGAGCTCCCGGGCACATGTTCATGGATATTATAGTACACATAACTTGTACACATATGATGTGTTTCCAGGGCCCCATCTACATGGCACCGCTTTCACCCTTAACTCTGTTGTAACTGTGCATCATTCCAGCTTCAAATTAGCTTCTGCTGAGATACACTCACGATTTACTGCGGGCTTCCAGCCTTCACTGTTCCTGGTTTGTTTGTTTTTTGCCATTATATTTTAATGTGCAGCTGTGCAGGCCTGTGAGTGTGGGGATGTGACACCTCAGTGGCTGTTTTGTATTTTAGGGGTTCTGTTGTGTCTGTCAGTCACTTGTCAGGTAAAAAGTGGATGTTCTGTGCTCCTTCATTTCCACGTCAACTGTTTGGCAGTTCCCCAGCCTGAGACTCTCACGATGGTTTGCACTTATCCAAACCATGAGAGGCACATACCTACCCATCGCTCCGAAATGGTGGCCGGAGCAAAGCTGGTCCTCCCCCAAGACCCCTGGCCCTTGAGCATTGTGTCGAAAAGCAACCATTATGAGATATGAAGCTGCAAAAATGTGTGAAAGTGTGATTAAATAAATGAAAATGCCTCTCTGTGCCTCTGTAGCTGTGCAGCTGCAAAGGGATGGTGGGAGTAAAGGGAGAGAGAGACACAAGCACTATACACAGAGAGACACAAGCACTATGCACACCTACAACACGTCTGCCACAAAATGCGAAGTTGGTTTGGGAAAGGGATAGACAACTTGCAACCGTGGGAAACCTGCAGCAAACCAAAAACATCACAGCAAAACGCCTCCTTGGAAATCCGCATTTTCCAGGAGAAAACCACGGATGGCTACGAAGTGACAACTGTGTCGTATGTTCCGAAGGACCTCAACTCGCAGCCACCCCAGAGTAAAAGGCTCGTGTAGATGGGGCCCAGGAAACCCCAATGTACTTGTGATGAAAGGCATGTTGCATAAGGAGCATTACTGCTTTTAATGGTAGACGTTAGAGTTAATCACACAGTGTGATCTCTGCTTCCATTTCAGCATTTCTTTTAAGTTCAGAGACTAAAAGGAACTGAAATTGTGGCCATTGTTAGTGACTATGACAGAGATCAAGTATCCAATGATTATATCAGTCTTTATATCAGTCTTGGACATCAACCATGACTCCTAAATCTCTGTTGCCTAGTATTTTATATTGGCTGAATTGATTTAAATGTCAGTGTAAGAAAATGCAATTGCCACCAAAAATGAAGAGTAAAATAGTTAAAGCACACACATCAAGAAAAACCCTTTAAAATCACATTTAATGGTTAATCTTTTATTTAAAGAATTTTAAATGACTTCTTTCTTTATAATTGGTAATGATGACAGGGTACTTGGTTGTGGGAAAAGTAATTATGTGTGTGCATATTCTGATACTAGATTTAGAATATTTGCTGACTAATAAAGCCTTAAGGCCACTGCAAACTTCTTAGTAGTGGAAGCCTCATAGTGGAAACATATTGGTTAGCAACATCCAAAAACACAACATATTTGAAAGAGAAATTTTGCTCTTCTGTTTCTGATATGAGTTCAACAAATTCATTCTTTCAGTAAAGGTTTCTCAGACTACTTTCAGTATAGGTCTATTAATAGGTACAGGCAGAAACACCCCCCCCCCCCGCTCAGTTGTTAAATCCTCTGTTTTGTTTGTAATTTAATTTTTGCATAATATTCTGTGTGTTTTTCTCCATAAACTGTCCTTGTGTTACTTCAGTTCTGGTTCTACCAGTAAAATTCTTTTTTATACAACTCCAAGATGTCCAACTCTCTATAGCAGGGAAAACATGCTGTTTTAACAATTTTCAACACAATCACTCTATGAACATATGAAGAAGCTGTGTTCATATAGAGTCAAACCATTGGTCCATCTGGCCTTGTACTGTCTTCTTTGACAGGCAGTGATTTGCAGTTAGAGGTCTTTCCGAGCTTTGCTGTCAGATATCTTTTTGATGGGGGATGCTGGAGACTGAACCTGGGACTTATGCATGAAATACATGTGCTCTTTAGCACTGAGCTAGAGCGCATCCCTAATACCAAACAGGTGAAATTGTATCTGACAAACACCTGTTGATGGATATAGATAAACCTGTTTTGCATTGGTCTATGAAAAGGAACTGACCCAAGGAGAGCTACCTTCTGTTTGAGTGCTGTCTCTTAAATCCTCAAACTGGATGGTTTGGGGTATATGTGTGTGTGGTGGTTGGGGGGGGCGGGGATGGGTTGGGGATGAAGGAAAGGGATGGTGCTGCTGTTTGCTTCTGTCTTGTACTTCCTCAGCCAATACAACCAGATATATTTCCTTATGGCAGCTACTGAGGATTGGAAGGGTTTCAGAGGAAATGGGAGCAGAGGGTGAGCAGGATGTGAAGCTGTGTCATCTATCAATTCTTTTAGCTTATTCAGAATCCTTCAGACAGTCATTTATTGCATTAATGCGTGGATAGGGAGCAATGCTGTGTTGACTATCTGTGCTCCTGACATCCTGCTCCTGGATGTTTGCATATACAGCAAGAACATCTACAGAGAGAGAGGAAGTCTTCACACATGGCAGCTGTATATGCAAAGACTTCCTCCCTAGTTGGTGCAATTCAGCATGGCCCCATTCATATGTTGATTCAATGTGTGAGCATGTCATCTGAAGAGGGGTAGAATTTTATTGGCTTCAGTGCCTACTGCTGTGACTTCCCAAGAAGTGAGTGAATCTGATTCAATCTAGAATTGTATGTTGATTTCATCCAGCAGTCAGAAATGCAAGCCACCCAACTGCATTTTCCCATGTTTGAAAAAGGTATCAATAGATATAGAAGTGGAATGGGCTGAATGCAGTAATTAATGTATTCAGACATGCCAAAGTAATACATGTGCCACTTTTCCTCGTGTATATCAGTTGTGGTATCCAAATGCTCCCATGCAAAGAAATGATCTGCACATGGGAAAAGGTAACCTGTCAGGGAGAAGGGTTTTTACCTAGCTTGTTGCATCTCTGGCTAAGGATTCAAACATATGATCCTCCACCTACAATCTGTAGTGGTACAGACCTGGAAAGTTTACTAGATGCTGTTTTTCCACATTTGAATTACCCTAGGGAGAGAAGTTACTTTGGTATTCCTAAGGCTCCTAAAAATGCCCCTGGGCCTACTCTTGTCTGCTCCATTGCAGAGACAGAAGGATAAATTACAGGCGGCCTGGCATGCCAGTCTTTCCTAATAGTGTCTCCAAAGATGACTGTTTGGACTAATCTTCTGTGAAAGTGTCGGGATCCGTTGTTGTTGTTGTTGTTCTTGTACATTTAAGATCCTGCTTTCAGTCTCTGCCAATCCCAGTCATTTCAGAAGTAGCTAAATCACTGTTTTGCTTTCTCTGTACACATTACTTAGCTATGACTTTCCATACATAGTAATGTGAGGCTTAGAGTAACAGAAGTTAACTGATGATGTTCAGGGCAGAGCACCTATGTTGTCTAAACAGTTACCCATTATATTTTATTAAAATTGCACAATAAGTTACTTAACTAAAAGCACTGTGCTTAACTTGTCAACATTATTAACATATAACTAAAACATATCAAAATGCAGTTGTTATCTGATGGCTAATCAAAGGTAGAGGGTAAGTAGTTTGCTGTATCCAAAGAAAGAGCGGAATAACGAAGGCCTGGTTTATACATACTTGATTGTCGCGGAATTCCTTTTTGGGTACTACCAGCTTTGTGAGAAATGCTGCAATTCCACACAGGAAAGTAGTGGTAAAAGTAATGTGCTCTTTTGCAAAAACATCCTGGGGTGGGGAACCTTTTTTAGACCGAGGACTGAACAAGCACATCAGGGGCAATAAATCAGCACTGAGTGGGACACAGCCTGAAAGAGGATAGCAGCGTACAGGATAACAGATAACTTCCCATATCTAAACAGGGGAATGCAATATTAAGATAAAGTTCAGTCTGTTAAGTTTCATATTTGGGTAAAACATCTGTGATAGCTGTTTTATTGCCTGTATATATTTTGTACAGTGCTAATTTAATAAATAGTGGAATTGCCTGAAAAGCTTGAAGTAACATGTTGTGTATGTGTTCCCTTTTGTACGCACGCACACGCGCGCTCTCTCTCTCTCTCTCTCTGTTTTAGCCATTATACAGGGGTGTATATATTGTAGTTTAAGAGAACTACAATATATACATTTAGAAAATGATTTTTCTGAATCATTTCACAAATACGTTTCTATTGAGCTTTTCATGTTTTTATGAGCAAACTTCACCTCAGACTAAAACTTCCCAGTATTTTCTAGTAACTCTGATGAAAATTTTAAAATAGAATGCGTAGTGATCCACATGCTTCCATTTATACGCAAGGGCTTTCTCAATTTCACATTCTGACAGCAGTTCTACTCTCAGAGTTGAAAGTCCTGCTGGAGGGTTCCCTGACTGCTGGGAGCAGCTGAGGGGCTCCTCTGAATCGCCACTGGCACAGGCAAACCTTTAAAACCAAGGTAAATTCGAAAAGTTGCTTGTCACGAGTTAGAATCTACTCTAGACAAGGAAGCTTTTGTAAACTGGAAGAGAATTAGCCCTGTGCTTCCTTTCAGGCTGTGCATATGCATGTATGGGCAGGCAGGTTGTTAAAAATAAATCTTGTGGGCTAGTATCTTTTGTGTGCATGTGGGCTTGTTAGCAAGCTGAATTATTGTACTTAAAAAAAATTGGCCAGTTGAATATAATAACCAATAAAATGCAGAAAAAACTCAACACGCAGCAGCTTAAAGATGCTGGTCACTGTGTATTTGGAGAAATTACATCTGAACTTATGCAGTGCTGTAATAAAGGCCAATAAAGTTGTTTTCTTTATGGATGTAGCACAGTCTTGATCCTAAAGGCCTAATTTGCCTCCATAATCTTGGACAATGGATGAACATTTTTTAAATGATAGCTCTTACTTGCATTTTGGGAATATTTGTTCTTTGCTGAGTAAGACAAAATCAAGAAAGATTAAATGTGTAAAAGCTGTCATAATTTTGTTGGCTTCCTACTTATTTAGACTGTCAGGAAAAACATTTTTATTTTCTCCCAAGGCTGACTCCCTTGAAGAAAGGAGCTTCCCCACAAGTTCTGGGACTTTTTGTGGGAGTTCCTTATTTTTGTATGTGTGAGAGACTGCATTCCTTATTGTCACATGAAATAATGAACATACTTGGAACAGCCTGTCTCTCACTCTCTAGGACAGTGTACATTTATGACATTGCTTATATTATGCTTTGAAGACGAAGTATTTGGTAAGAAGGACATTCATCTGTCATGCTCTCTTCTCTGCCCCAAAGGAGAACTAGATTCTTAACTAGAAGAAAAGCATAAGTCTGGTATGTACACCACAGGGACAATATTCCACATATCTGCCCTCTTGCTGCCATCTAGAGACAACATTAAAAATGACATTCAAAGCTCTTTAATTATGAATGGAGTGGACTGTGTTATATTGAACATCTGTTTGTGCTGTATGTATGCCCATTCAGAAGGTTATAAGAATCTGTCTACATGCATTCATACTTGATTTCTACACACATACTAGAATCCTAGTTTAATCCAAGCTACAGAATATGCATACAGCATAAATGCATATGTGTTTAATATGGCTGTATGAATTGATGGATGATGCATCAGTTCAAAAATATACAAAACTGGACTATTTATAATGGTTTAGGTCAAACTAGTCACTTTTCTGGAGAGCACAATCCAGTGCAAGCCCCATTGAACGCTCAAAGATTTCTTTCTGTGTAAACTAGAACATCGCAGCAGTTCTTGTTATGAGCAGTTCTTTGCAAAATACCCATTTACTCCAGATTCCCAAATTCCTTATTTCTACTATCAGTCAAGAAAGAGTAACAATGTAAGGGTTATAGTATTCTGTAACGTATTCTTTCAGGTGAAGGGATGTCCTTCAGTGGGCAAAAGCATACTGGGATATCATCCAGAAACTGCTGTGACCCCGTTGCATGTAAATAACCATACATGTGTACAGAGCAGGTTGTTAATGCATTGCCAGTGAGGGCTCATGGGTAGGTGAAAGACTAGCCATTAACCCTGAGCTAGGGGTGTTCACCCAGAAGAGGCTGAGGTAGGAGGAGGAAAGCTCTTTTACCTTGGTCTGAAAGGGTACCCACACTACAGGGAGAAGTATTTATATTCGGCTTTTTGCCTGTTGCAGATCCCTTTATAGCATGGGTGGGGAACCTCAGGCCTGGGGGCCGAGTCTGTCTCCCCTTGGGACCTAATCTGGCCCTCCAGGGTTCCTCAGGTGGCCACATCCTTCACCCGGCCCTGCCCCCTTCCCCCAGCCACCAATTGTTTGGTGGTTTCCTGGCTATTGTGCAGTTTTTTGTCCATTCTTAAAGGTTGAAATACCTCTCCTAAGGCTTAGTTACTGGCAGTAAGAGCTTTAAGCAACAATATGCTGGTATTTTTCACAGTGCCCCTTTTGCCTTCAGCCCTGCCCACCACTGGAATGCGCCCCCTGAGAGCGTCTCCAAAACTGAATTCAGCCCTCAGGCTGAGAGAGGTTTCCCACCCCTGGTTTATAGTGAAATGAAGTTGTTGCTCTTTAAAACCTCAAAGCATATGCCTTGCTTCTTTATTCTGGGGCTATGGGTGCAAGGAGTTATTTTCTTTTAGCTAAACAAGATATTATTTTGCTTATTGTAATTTCTCATGCAGTGATGACAATGCACCATTGTCAAAACTTTGTATTCTGTCAGAAGAACACATTTACTGCATAATCTTTTGAGATGAGGGACAACTGCCCAGTCTTAGTATTTATGGCATCTATTTGCTTTGCCTGGACTAAAGCTTGGGGGTGGATGAATAGACACTCACCTAAACATTATTTGCAAATCTGCTTCTTACTGACCCTAAAGATATGACATGAGTAGATAATAAACACATGTAAATATCTTCCCCCTGAGATTGAAGAAAGTGATAGACCAATTACAGATGCGTCACTTAAGGGAGTTCTGAGCCTCTATCCTGCCTGGTGTGTGTTTGTGAAAGACAGAATTGAGCTTTTAAATATGCTTGTATCAGATGTGTTTCTTTTATAACATGGAACTTTATTTTAAAATAAAGTTAAAAATACAGACAACAAAAAGGAAGAATACAACATAAAACAAGATCACTAATTAGGAGGGGAAGGAAATTCAGTGATTAGTGAGTTAGTATAGCATGGGTAAGCTTGTGAGGCCATTACAGTAAAATGGCCTAGGGAGAAGCTCACTACTGTTGAGAGAGTTTGGATGTGTGAGATATGTAACTGAATCACAGTCAGAAAAAATATATTCATCTGTATTTGATTGGAATGTGATCAGAAACTTGAATGGCTTCTGCATAGGACTTAAATGGAAACCATGGTGCTATGACATCTTTTTAAAAAACTGATCACGGTGGGTTTTTTCCAGTCATGCAGAAAGGTGGATTTACAATCTCATTTCAAACTTCAAGTATTTTGTGTGTGTGTCACATGTGAACAAATGCATTCTATCATTTCGGTCTTCCACCTATTATTTTCCCATAGAGTTGTATACTTTTAACTCTGGGATCCCCAGCTTGGCATGCGCATGTGCCATGGTGCCCACAGACATGTTCATTAGTGCCTGCCAAGGTATCATGCCTCCCTGGTTTTTTAAACTTAAATGTTTGGCAGCTGAGTGCAGTGCCTAGTAAAATACTTGGCCTGCACCCAGCCACCATTTTCCTTGGCGGCTTTGCTTTTCAGTGTATCCAGCTGGTTGGGGAAAGTTCTCGCTCTCCCCCCCGCCCCGGGGCTTCTGCTTCCTGTCTGCCTGATAAGCTTCAGAGAGGGCTGTGGGGCAACTTGAAGGAGTGTAGTGGGGCAACCAAGGGATGGCTGGTGGGGGAGGGCAATAGAGCAAAAAGGGGTAGTAGGAAAGGCTGCAGGAGAGCTTTAGGGGTGGGGTGCGGAGAAGAGAGGGATGTGTGTGTTTGTGTGATGGATTAATGGGGTGCAAGGTTGCACGTCCGTGAATGGAGGGGATGCATTTGTGTGAGTAAGAGTGAGAGAATGAGGGTGTGAGTAAGTTTAGGGATGATCCAGATGGGGCTAGTGTGTGTTTTCTGGGGTGAACCTGAAAGAAGGGTGTGGCTTGCTGTGTGTGTGTGTGTGTGTGTGTGTGTATGTGTATGTACTGTGAGGTATGTGGCTCCTGCATGTGATTTGAGGGTGTTCCTAATTTGGGGAAATTGGAATAAGTTAATTTTAGAGTTGTTCGGGGGAAACTATTTGGCATGTCTTTGGAATGGAAAATTGTGAGTTCACACCAGGGGCATTGCTAGGGTCTTAAAAGATTTGGGGCACAGGCGCATAACACAAATTTGCATATATATATATATATACACACACACACACACACACACACACATACACACACACACACGTCTACGCACACGTCTGACGTGTGTGTGTGTGTTGTGTGCATGCAGTGTGCTTGCGTGTGTAGATTACATACATACATACATACATAAGTGTGCACTGATGCCCCACCCCACTTCAACTCAGTCCCCGATTCAGCATTTTGGAAAACACTTCTGCTCGGGCCAATTTGTAGTCGGACCACTTCAGCTCAGCACCGAACCTGAGTCAAGGTTTGGAAAAATGAGTCTTTATGCTTCCTGTTGACTACAATGGGAAATTAGGGGGGGGGGGGAGCTAACTTTTTTCTTTTTGTCAGAACTGGATAATTTCAGGCATAGTAGCCCCCTAGAAGGGGATTACACCTGCCCAATGTCAGAAAAATAGGTGCTGGGTTTATATTTTGATTTTCTTTTAAAGGGAACTGCCAATACGTTTTAATTCCTTGGAAGAATTGGATAACAATTTCAGGATTCATTGCCCCATCAGAGGAGATCATGTCTGCCAAATTTCAGAATGATAGCCACAAGGTTTTTTGTGCAAGGGTGGCCTTGACATTTTGAGGTCTCCAAAAGAGGACATACTTACCTCCCTATGTTCCTTGTGGACCATTGTTCTGAAAGTTACAGACAGCCTACAGTTGTCCCTAAGTAAGAAACCAGCAAAGTTTCAGAAGGATAGGTGGAGCAGTTCATGTGGAAGGGGAGTTCTCCAGTTTGGAGGAGGGAGTGATTTGCTTTCCCTTCCATTTATCCCTTCCCCAATAGTTTTTGGGTAAATTTGTATGAAAATGCACAGGTCATTAGAGGTGTCCCCAGGCAAGAAACCTGCAAAGTTTCTGAAGGATATACATGCATTCTAATATAGAATGACTAGAATGTATTTATATTTCACCAATGTTAGCAGCAGGGGAACATGGGTGGGAAGGTGCTATTGCACTCATGTCCTGCGTGTGGGTTTCCAATGGGCATCTGGTTGGCCACTATGTGAACAGAATCCTGGACTAGATGGAGCTTGGTCTGATGCAGCACGGTTCTTCTTATGTTCTTAAATAGAGATTGCCTCTGAGCATCTGCAGAATGTTCACCACTGAGCACTTGCATTCACCCCCTACCAATTCTATTCCCCTCGATGCAACCATCCCTCCTCATCCTACCATCTTCCAGTAACTTTTCTTCAAAACAGATGTCTTGTTTTGTGGAACTCCCCTCGACCTGCTCGTTATGCACAAGCTCTCATTGTATCTTCCTCCCCATAACTTCATTTGTGCCAAGACTTCACCAGGATTCAGCCAATGAGTCTGTTTTCAAAACTAGGGCTCAGTTATGGAGAAACTCTGAGCATGCACTAAGTGCCTTTCCCTCACCACTGAAGCTAGAGTTCATGCAACCCCCCCCCAAAACCCGCAAATGACAAAACATGCATAAGACTGAGCTGAAAGGATAATCAATTCATTAGACAGAATTGGGTAGGCACTGTATTAAGCTAGCAGTACCATGCTCACAGTTCAGGACTTATTTCTGAGTAAACATCCCTGCAAAAGTAACTTGTGCTGGAATCCTATGCACACTTTCCTGAGGGTAAGCCTCATTAAACATAATGGGACTTCTCAGTAGGCATACATAGGATTGCATAAATTAGCAACATTTATCTCCCCTCCACTTAAAAAACAAACCAAAAACTCCTATTTTTATTAAAGCTTTCTGATCAGAGGAACACAGGAAGCTGCCTTATGCCGAGTGAGATCCTGGGTCCATCTAGCACAGTATTGTTGACACTGACTGGCAGCAGCGGCTCTCCAGGGTTTCAGGCAGGATTCTTGCCTAGTCCTACCTGGAGATGCTGGGGATTGAACCTGGGACCTTCTGCATGTCAAGCATGTGCTCTGCCGCTGAGCTACAGCCCTTCCTATTGCTGGATAATGGCAACTGACAAAACAAAACAGCCCCAGGTTTGTTTCTCTGCAACCATGTGAACCCACTTTTCTCAAAGGCTTGAGTGAGAAGGAGAAAAACCAACCCTCCTGACTGTATAAAGTCAAATACAGTTCAGAACTTCTCTTGCCCACCGAAGAGAACTCTCTTTAAGAATTCCCCAAGATATGCTCTGGGTAGTAAAGAAGAGAAAGAAAGAACAGGATAGGGGAGGAAAGAAGAAAAGAAGAATGATGATTAGAAATGTGGGGGGTAGAGAGAATCCCCTAAGCCAAGTGGCTCCTTTCAGAGAGGTAGTACTTCAGAGGAATTTAGGAGGCTGTGGAGGGTTTGTAAGGATTGCAGGTACTTAAATGAACTTTATGAGGTGAGGTGGCTGAGGGCTTTTTCTAGCTTTTTTAAAACTGTAGAACCTATTTAAAAGCCCCAGCAGTTTCTCGATCATGACACCACATAGTCCTAACCCCCTCTTTGGGATTATTTGAGTCCTACAGCTATTTAGGAAAAATTAAAGTGGAGGGGGAGAAAGAAGTTTGTGGAGGCTGACTGGATCCTTTGCTGTACTAAAGCTACTAAACGTCTTCAGAATCCAAAGGTTCCAGTTCAGGGCAGTAAAATCTGATGCTGTGTGAAATACCAGTATTTCACATGGAGATCTTTCTTCCCTTCCTTCTCCCTCTTCAAAATTTCATTGCAGGCAAGCTCACAACAGTGGGCATGTAAGAGCAGAAAAGAACAGTGGGGGAGAGAAGTTTTTTGCACCTCAAAAAAACCCTACACCAGAGATTAGGGATAGTGACCTCCTAATGGTCACCTTTAAACACCTTCTGATTAGGATCTCTAATCCCCTAGGTGACTTGACAGTTTTTACTTTTTTAGACTTTGAGAAAAGGCAAATTTACGCATGGCTAGCGCAAAAGCCACTGGACCTAACTGTCTGAAATTTTGTAGGTTCAGTCAGCTCCATAGGGCCTGCCAGGTCTCCAAATTCCATGAATTTATGTGGAAGTACAAAAGAATTATAGCATTTTACTTTGACAGATTTTCTTGGAAGAAGCAAATTTTACCTGTGGCTAGCACAAAAGCCACTAGACCTAACTGTCTGAGCTTTGGCCGGCTCAGTCATCTCTGTATGGGTTTCCAGGTCCCAAAATTCCATGCACATATGTGGAAACACACAAAAATTATAGCTCTTTGCTTTCACACATTTTCTTGAAAATAGCAAACTTTAGCTGTGGCTAGCACAAAAGCCAGTGGGCCTAACTGCCTGACTTATGGCAGATTCAATCAGTTCTATGGGGGCTGCAAAGCCTCCAAATTTCATGTATTTCCCATACGAACTAAAAAAGATATGGCCGTTTTTGTTTTCCAATGCATGTCAATGGGAAAATGTAAAAAAAATGGCAATTAGGACAGCTCACAAGATCTGGGGCCTGTGCCCAGGTGGGCCTCCACTAACGACGCCCCTGGTTCACACTCAAAAGTAGTTGTACTCCTTTGTACTCCAGTTCTTGGGCAAGTTATTTGGTTTTTATCTTCACTAGTTTCCCTTCTGTGAACAGCATGTTTTATGATTGGCCACACGCCCCATGCCATCCATTTTGTGACAGCACCCACAACACTTCCTCAAAACGCCAAATATGCCCACCATTCCAAAAAGATTGGGGACACCTGTTATCTAGATTATGTGCAAGTATTTCTTTGATCACTGTTAACAGCATGCTCCCTTACCTGATTCCTCCTCCTCATGCGTGATCACTGGCATCTGCGGCAATAAGACTTGCTTCGCAGTCTCTCTCTCTCTCTCTCTCTCTGGTTTTGGGTGAAAGTGCCGTTAGGAAATGTTTTTCGACTTCGCTAGTGCCTTTTTAGTTTAGTTTTGTATTTAATATTATCTGTACAGGCAACATGCTAGTAAGTGGCAACGTTTTATTCCCAGTCCTAGAAATACACACAATAAGGCTCTCTCCACAATAATCAAGAATTCTTTGCAATCATGTCAGTTTTTGCAAAGACCCGGGAGAGGGTAGGTGAATAAAATGGCAATTGGGCGGGTAATTCTGAAACGGGTTATACAGTATTGTACTATCTCCAACCCCATCATAATGGGATTCCTTCCGAGTCAAGTCACAGGATAGTATGGGACACCATTGAGGATAAGTAAATGGGGGCAGTATCTTCTGCACTAACTGGAGGGAGCATGATATTTCCAGCAGGAAAAGTATAACATCTCGATTAAGGGTGCAGTCCTGTGCATGTTTAAACAGAAAAAGTTCTACAGTTGCCAGCATTCACCAGCCATTCTAGGAGTTGTAGTTCTTTATTCTGTCTAAATATGCTTAGGATTACATCCTAAGTCTCCTAAACTTGGTTTTGTGTGTGTGTGTGTGTGTGTGTGTGTCTGTGAGAGAGAGAGAGAGAGAGAGTGAGAGTGAGTTGGTGGATGAAAGTGTATGTTTAATAGTTTAATACTTTGGATCAGTTTTAATAACTGGATTTTAGTTTATTGCTTTGAGGTTTATTCATCATTTTTCTCTCCCCCAGCCTAAATTTGCTTTCTTATTCATATGTTAGTAATATAAGGAGGCTAGGAACCAAGTGTGTAGAAGTGCCTTCAGTAAATAATGTTGTAGAAATGTGTGTACTTGGAAAAATAATTGTCCCTTTCTTTATGTAACAAGGAAGCTTTCGTAGAAATCTTTTAAGTACTAAAGCTTGACTTTTATTATGATTCCTCTTAGGAGATCATTTAACTGACAGCCATGCTGGCTGGGGAATGCTGGGAGTTGTAGGATTTTTTTCCTGTCTAAACATGCATAGGATTGCACCCTAAGGTTTATAAGATTGTGTTGCTCCTAACCTCTAACAGACTTGTCCATAAAATTACCAGCTGAAGCAGGAATTGGAAAAACAATCAATGTCCTAGTTCAGATGTAACTAACGCAGTCTAATCAATCATATTTTTAGCCTGGGAAAAAGCCATGTGCCTGTGTATTCCCTGCCTGTATACTCCCGCCTCTCATGTGTCTCCTTTTAGTTAAGTTCTTCCTGGTTTCTTAAACCAGTTTCCCTTGTTGTCCAAACCAAGAAATTGTGATTTACAGTGCAGTCTTAAACATGTCTAATCCTAAACGTGAGTTCAATGGGACATTGTTGTTGTTGTTGTTCAGTCGTTCAGTCGTGTCCGACTCTTCGTGACCCCATGGAACATAGCACGCCAGGCCTTCCTGTCCTGCGCTCTCTCCCGGAGCGTGCTCAAGTTCATATTCATTGCATCCGTGATGCTATCTAGCCATCTCATCCTCTGCCGTCCCCTTCTCCTTTTGCCTTCAGTCTTTCCCAGCATCAGGGTCTTTTCCAGGGAGTTTTCTCTTCGCATTAGGTGGCCAAAATATTGGAGCTTCAGCTTCATTATCTGTCCTTCCAATGAGCACTCAGGGTTGATTTCCTTTAGGATGGACTGATTTGACCTCCTTGCAGTCCAGTTGACTCGTAAGAGTCTTCTCCAGCACCACAGTTCGAAAGCATCCATTCTTCGGCGCTCAGCCTTCCTTATAGTCCAGCTCTCACAGCCATACATTACTACTGGGAAAACCATAGCTTTGATTAGACGGACCTTTGTCGGCAAGGTGATGTCTCTGCTTCTTACTATGCTGTCTAGGTTGGCCATAGCTTTCCTCCCAAGGAGCAAGCGTCTTTTAATTTCATGGCTACAGTCACCGTCTGCGGTGATCTTGGAGCCCAAGAAAGTAAAATCTGTCACTGCTTCCATTTCTTCCCCTTCCATATGCCAGGAAGTGATGGGGCCAGATGCCATGATCTTCGTTTTTTTAATGTTGAGTTTCAAACCAGCTTTTGCACTCTCCTCTTTCACCCTCAACAAGAGGCTGTTTATATCCTCTTCGCTTTCTGCCATTAGGGTGGTATCGTCTGCATATCGGAGGTTGTTGATAATTCTCCCAGCAATCTTAATTCCGACCTGTGATTCATCCAACCCGGCATTTCTCATGATGTACTCTGCATATAAGTTAAATAAGCAGAGTGACAATATGCAGCCTTGTCGTACTCCTTTCCCAATTTTGAACCACGTGATGTAAGTGGAGTAAGTGCCATAAGAAAGTAGGAGAGCTTCACTGAAGCCTGGAAAAATGGGGTTGGGGAACATGTGGACACAAGGCTTATTCTTGGGCAAATCAGTCACAGTTTATGAGATCAGAATCATTACATCTGGGCCAATTTGTATAAGAGAGGCTAGTTTGAACCCTTGGATTTTTAAACAGCATAGACCCTGTATATTTATGCGTTCTTAATGACAGATGGACTAGAGCCTGTTTGGTGCAATTAGCAATGTGCTTTGCTCCTATTGATGATAATTAAGAGCTGGATCTAGATCCAGGACAAAGAAACAATGTTGGCAAAATCCTGGTTTTGAGCGGATTTAAATGAGCTTATTTATGTGATGATAACCCATTACTTCACTAATAGAATTATTAGAGTTACAGAAGGAGTTCATTTCACTGCAGGATAACTAACTTTGATAGCAGTGTCAGTATTGGGACTTTAGACAGAAACACTGAAGTGTGCAGGAAGCTTACAATGACCTTCAGGTGACCTTATTAGTGAGTAGTTGAGGTATGTAGCCCGGGATTCCCTGCCCATGTAAATGCAAAGTGAGGATGCTGACTCGGGATAATCCTAAATCAACATCTTCAGTGTCCTTGTTGATGTAAGCAAAGTTTAAAAACACAAATTGTTAAATATTTCCTGATTTGTTGATCCGTGAAAATAAACCTTAGAGTAAAAGTAATGATCTACAGAAAGATATGAGGGACCTAGACAACAAGGGATGGGAGCTAGAGTCTACAGATATAATACTATACAATCTTTATTTTTATTTTCACTGCTTATTTTCGTTGATGCAATTTGAAACTAGATCAAAAAGCCCTTTTGCATGACAACCAACATCTTTTGTGCAGTTTTCCTATGCCTGATATCAAATAAAACTGGTAACTGATGGTTTTAAAACAAAGCCTCTTCAATGCTTCCAGAAGCCTTTTAGTTTTTATGTACTTTTACTTTTAGAAGCAAGTAAGAATAGAGAAATATCTTCTAAGTGTTTCCTTTGACAAGGGGCAAATTTGCTGAAGAGGCAGAGAATACTTTTTTTGAGCATGTGTAATTTGTGGTTTGTGTTCCAAGAACAGTTTGATTAAACTAGCCTGCTCTGGATGTAAATTGGCTTAGGTTGAAATGCTATGCATACTTAAAAAGTAGGTTCTATGGAACTAAGTCAGACTTCCTTCTGAGTAAATTCACATAGGTTGGGGCTTTGAGGCTTCAGTTCTTAACCTATTTACTAATAGGTAAGGCCCAGCCTAACATGATAGGAAATAAAGGACTATATACTTCCCGATTGCTTGAGTAGAAATAATGCATAAATGTTTGAGCAAAACACAGAAATGCTGCACAGTTACTGGAATGCGGAATATGAATATAGTCCATATATGTTACATAGGAAACTAACCTCACATAATCCTTGTTCAGAAGTTAATTGTTTTCTTTTCTCTGCTGTGCTAGGAGCGGTGTTTGTGGCCTTCTGACAGCTCGTCTTCACGTCAGGGTGCTTCTGAGGTAAGCTTTCATTCACACTTCAAATTTTCAGCGACCTGCTTTTTTTTTTTTTTTTAATACATGGGTATCCAAACTGTGGCTTGGGAACCACGTGCAGCTCCGTGACAGTTTAGCTATGGCTCTTGAGCCAACAAAGGTGTCCACTGTAGCTCCCACTATCTTCCCCAAGATGCCAACAGACTGGGTGATCCCTGCCCTCTCCAGCTGCTTGGGCTGCAGGCAAAAGGGAAGACATGAGGCATAGGCAGCATGCAGGAGAGAAGAGGGAGGAGATTGCTGAAGAAGCATTGTGGGAAAGGATACAGTTGCCTAAGCTTTGGGCAGCAGGAAGAGGAGAGAGAGTAGGCTTGCCCCCAAAGGGGAAAAACACAAGCCCGTGGGAGAGAGGGAAAAAACTACTAAAGCCTGGAGAAGGGTGAAAAGTCAGTCAGTATTTCCATCTTGTGGGTCTCATGGCCACCTTGTAGGAGTTAGGCCTAGGTTATGGGGCTTCCCACCCTCCCAATTTCTCTTCTACTCATGATCTGCAGGCCTCGCCTAGGAAGGACATACTAATTGCCTCATCCAAGGCCTTTTCCCTGGACCCTTTCCCCGGAACTAGATGGAGAGGAGGAGTGCGGCCCTACAAGTTCTCCTGGGCCTCTCCCTGACCACAGGCCATGGTATCCTTTAGAGCTGCTTAGTGGGGTTGGGCCTTAGAGGCACTGTATCGCAGTGGTTCCATTCCTTCCTGTCAGGTCGTGTCCAGAAGGTGGTGTTGGGAGACTGTTACTCAGCAGTGTGGCTGTTGATCTGTGGTGCCTTACAGGGTTCTGTTTAATCAACTGAAGATCCAGGGAGAGTGTAGGATCCAGGAGCATTCCCAAGCTATGAACACAGGTTGAGCGGGAGCACTGTCTATGAAGTTAAGACTGGTCCTCCCTCTCTCTGCACTCAGGATCAAGACACACGTTTTTAATTTGTTATGGTTTCTATTTTTTTTCTTAATTGTTATGTTTTTAAGGTTGTTCTTAATGTTTTACTGTGTCTTCATGTGCTTGTGATGTTTGTTTTCTGAATTTTTTGTAGACCGCCTTGGTTGATTCCAGAAAGGCCTTATAGAAATGCGATACATAATAATTATTAATAATAATTCACAGGATATTACAGCAGGAGGGATTAATCTGTACCTTCTCCAGGCCATTCTTCTCCATCCATCTTTTACATGCTTCACCTAGGAAAGGGGAGATTAATCTGCTCCTCCAAGACCTTTTCCTTTCTCAGCTGAGAGACTCTAGGCTGGTCCTTTTTCTGTGGTCCTTCTGCTGGCAGGCAAAAATATTTTTATTCAGGCAGGCCTTGGCATGTAGGCTGGTCTGTTGCTGATGGATTTTAATTGGTTGGGTGTTTAATGGATGGTTTTATATTATGTTTTAATTAAGATTTTGTTTTTAACCTTTATTTTATCAGTCACTTGGGGTGCCATTTTGGCAGAAAGGTGGGATATAAATAAATAAATGCAGTCGACTTCAAAAGACGTATAAGGACCCACAAGGGCTCAACCTCTAATTATCTATGATAATGTAAATATTCTATTATTAATATAAAATAATATTTAACTTGTGCATAAATGTTATGCTCATCTTGTGGCTCTTGAACTTTTGAAAATTGTGGTCTGCAGCTTGGAGGGTCTGAGGCTTTGGCCACATTTCTAATAGAACATGTTTGCCCCTCATTCTGTGACTGGTGTGTGGCAGATAAAACTGCAGTATTGTCACTCTCAGTTCAAGCTTGACTTGGAATATATAGACGTCAGTAGACATTTCTGTTAAAATAAGTGGAATCTTCAAGGGAAGAAGAGGTTTGTTCCTGCTGTAGACCTCCATGGTGGATTGGGCCTTGGCTCTTCCTGTGGTATTGTTATTGACTAGTTTCTTCGGAAGGAAAGGAAAGATCTAATAGAATTATTTGGTTCAGAAATTTCCTACCATTTGGAATTCTTCTGATTTTTATTTATTTACAACATTTGTATACTGCTCTCCATCAAAACAGATTCCGGAGCAGTGAACGTGAGAGGTACAATAGTAAAAGATTAAAAAAGTTAATACACCATATTAACAGTATTAAAAACAGAATGCCAATAAAACCCATGGCTAGTCATTTAAGGAATGCTTCCTGGAACAGAACTGTTTTCAGGAGGTGCCAGAAGCAATACTGTGTTGGTGCCTGCCTGTGTGCCTGCCTTTGGAGTTCCAAAGAAAGGGGGCCACCACCCTGAAGGCTCTTCTCTGAGTGGATTCCATTCGGGCCATAGGTCATGTGGAACCACCAGGAGCATGCCCTCTGATGACCTCAGTGACCAGGCAGTTTGGTAAAGGAGAAAGCGCTCTCTCAGGTACACTGGCCGCAAGTTGTTTAGGGCTTTGTGTGCTAGTACCAAAACCTAAAGCTCCAGGACAGGCTATAGTTGGCAAACCATCCGAAGCTGGTAAAAGACACTCTGAGCTGCCATGGCCACTTGGGCCTCCAGTGACAATGATGGATCTAGGAGTATCCCCCACATTTTTGTCTACCTGATACGTTAGTAAGGCAGTATGTTTATTTTAATTGTTTGCATAAGGCCTAACTACAATTAAGTATCTTCCTTGCCTTTCGCCTTTGCCCAGATCTTTAGGTTATATAGGGCATCTTGGATAATTAACTTTTCTGAAGCTGTTTCCAGATTATCCTACCTTTTCTTATCACCAGCCTTGAGGGTACATGCTTTGTGTATCTCTCTGTACTAAGTCTGTTTCATTCATGTGGGAACTAGTTTAGGTTTGACTTTATTGATTAGTTGCTACCTTCTTCATATTGCAGATTATGTACGCCCCACGGTCCAGAGACAGGTTTACTGCTCCATCCTTTATGCAGAGGGAACATTTCAGTCGCTTCCAGCCAACCTATCCATACATGCAGCATGAGATTGACCTTCCTCCTACTATCTCCCTCTCTGATGGTGAAGAGCCACCACCATACCAAGGGCCATGCACACTGCAACTTCGGGACCCAGAACAACAGATGGAACTCAACAGAGAATCTGTGAGAGCACCACCCAACAGGACTATATTTGACAGCGACTTGATAGACATTTCAATGTACAATGGGGGCCCTTGCCCACCAAGCAGCAATTCGGGCATAAGTGCAACCAATTATAGCAGTAATGGAAGGATGGAAGGACCACCCCCGACTTACAGTGAGGTCATGGGGCATTACCCAGGTTCCTCTTTTTTCCATCACCAGCAAAGCAATGCACCTCCTTCATCACAGAGGGGGAGCAGACTTCAGTTTCAGCAGAACAATTCGGAGAGCACAATAGTCGCTGTTAAAGGCAAAGACAGGAAACCAGGAAACCTTGTCTAGGTTCCTCTTCCATGTGCACTTGAAGAGAGATGGGAGAATCAAACAGGAGCATTATGGAAGTTTCTTTGCCCCTGTGCACAATATTGTTAAGTTTCTTGTGATGCAGTTTAGTAAAACCAAACGTGCAAAGCTGTTCTTTGTTTCTGATTCCTTTCAGGGGAATTGCATGAAAAGTGGTTTGAAATAATTACAACCTTCCATTCAGTTTGGCCACGAGCAGTGTTTTTGGGGGAAATATATTATTATTTTTAAATAATCTATTTGAATTATTTAATTCTAAGGGGTAACGTAGCACAGAAATATGGCTTGGTCAGCCTGTTTTATAGCAAGTGAATGGCTAAAAGAAGAGGACAAGAAAGGGTTATTAAGTAAATGGAGGCAAAATTGGCCAGTTTGCTTTTCCTTCCCCCTCTCAAGAGTATGGAATTTCTTATCTCACTTGGCATTTTTGTTTTGTGCGCCAAGGTATACAGTTTTTTTTAAGCAAACAAACTAGATGAATACAAGGAGTTAATTTGTGTTGTGATACAAGTATGTTAAATTTGCACTATCTTTAATGATATATATATGAGGGAACTGTTTTACATGAAGTTCTTCTATATGTTGTCTTTTCACCTGTGGAATCATGATTAGCCTCTAGAAACCCTCTTCAGGACTTTGCCCAGGCCTCTATTGATAATCATCAAATGGGGACTGTTTGATATAATTGGATCTCTTCTTTTACATAAATAAAAATAAATTACAGAAAACATCTTAACATGTCACCTTTTGCAATAATTTTGCATTCAAATAGGGCATCAGCAAATTCTCTTAGAAACATATGGGGTGGAAGAAAGCAAATGTGAAATTATGGAAGTCTCCTTCTTTTGGTGGTTTTAGCTATAAGCCATTTATTTAACTAGAAGCAGATAAAAATGCCAGCCACGTTACTGTTTTCATAATTATAACTATATCTTAATTGCTTGTCACCCCCTTTTTTAAATAATGCAGTGTTGGCAGTACCTAAAGCTTTTGCAGATTTTTATCTTCACTGTAGCCCATAATATATTCAGTCACATAGCCTGACGTCATACAATAAATGTATTATGAAATTTTTTTTTGCTGTTAAATCACTTTTTGTTGTGTTTTTATATTATCTTTTGTATCTTAGTTCTTTAAAGATAGTGTATCTCTGTAAGCCCTCTTCCCAGTCTCTGCCATTTTTTCAACTGGTTTAACAATGCTTAAGGGCACAACCTTATGCATGTTTAGACAGAAAAAAGTACTACAGCATGCAGCATTTCCTAGTCAGCATGGCTGGCTGGGGCATGCTGGGAGATGTAGGACTTTTTTCTATCTAAACATGCATAGGATTGCACCCTAAAGGTGTTAGTTGCAGAGCTTGCACCATTAGAATAATACTGGGAACTGTTTCAGAATATTAGTCGGTTTTGCTGTTAGTTAATCCCATCTTCGTGCATTAATCGGATTTCATGTTGAGGGTGCAAGCAGTCATGTAATTGTTTTAGGACCATGCTCTTTTTCATTGGAACTGTCTTACCTTTTTTGAATGTCACTTTAGGACTGTTCCATTTTTGAATCACAGCCTAAGGAATCCAATGAATTTGCTCTGTAGTATTGGTTTCTATGCTCAAGGTAAAATTGGAAGGCATTTCAAAGGAAAGTGGATGTTGATTCAAAAGCACACACAAAGCACAACAGGCACTTCAAAATGCAGTTAGCAAATGAACTTTGGAAGAAAGTAGAGAATTTCTTAAGAGTCTTAATTCTAATGTTCCTGAGTGAATTGTAGTTACACTGTAGAGATTTCCCTTAGATGTCCCCCTTTTCTATGGTCTTATGGGTAGCATTTTCTAACTAAAACAGCTGACAAGTGCACCAGCTGCACAATAGCAACGTACTGTACAGAAGCCCTTGTTCTGTTTGTCGAAGTTTGGTTTTCTGTAGGACTTCCACAAAATGAAATAACAAATTGAAACCTGATTGCTGAAGTGAGTCTCTGATCTATGCAGAGTTTTAATGCCAAAACCGCATGTGTGGAGTATGTGTGCTTTAGGTGTCTGTGAAGATGCTTTCATGAGTCTAAGGTGGCTCCATGAACTTGATGACTAGTTTGAGGAACATTTACCTAATAATTTCTAAACATAGAACCCTGTTTTTATAGCTACCCAGAACCCACTTGTGTATTGTCCTAAAGTAGCCATAATTTTAAAGCTGCTCTTCTGATTTGTGTCTGCTGACTCACATATCTCTGTCTCTCATGCAGTAACTAAATATCTTACTATAGCTTAGTTGTCTGAAACAGCCATCACAAGTCAGGTATCTTGGAGTTCTCATATGTTGTGTACACTTTTCCTTTCAATGGAGGTAAGCTTATACATTTATTTAGTGCTATCCATTTAACAATGCAGGAATGATGTTTGGTAAGATGGAATAATAAGCTGCTCTTCGACTCCTAACTAGTGTGATTTCGAAGTGGGATGTCTCTGAATGAAGATTCAGAATTATACGGTCAGAGATGAAATATGAGATGCCCTTAAATTACAACTTGGATTTAGCTGAGTGGGTAAAAGGTGTACTACACTCATTAAATACATTTGTAGAGACATTCTCATTGTATGAACTGATTTATCCAAATCTAAGGTCTTTGACTTTCAGCAGTGATTAATTGAAACTAGGCTGTCAAACTAGAAACTACTGGACCAGTAGATGGGAAACAGGTGTTGGCATTAGATCACATAGAATCCAATTTCCCAAAACTGTATTGAATAAAAGGTAATATTCTCTGATTTTAAATCAGCTTTTAATTTTAAACATTTACCCGCTTATCTGAGAAGAGTAACCATTACTTCTACGTGACTGCCACAAGTTACTGAACTTTCCATATTTTCCCTGTTCTCATTCAAATGTTCTATTTGGTTATATTTTAGAAAGCTCTAGATTGCTCATGCATTAGCAGTGAGGACTCAGATGCTGTGCATATGCATGAGCAGATGCTTACCCTTGAGATTCTTCAACATCAAGGCCAAAACCTTTCTCCCTTCTAGTTACACTTGTGTAATTTCTAACTTAAAAGTATGAGATGTTAAATAGTGCTGTCCTGGAGTCTTGCTGGAACAATCTATGTAGGTTGGTTGAATGGCCTTTTTTTTGATGGGGGGTGGGGAGACGACTTGCTGCATCTGAGTATTCAGAGGTTTATCATCTACTTATGCTGCTGTCCTTTTTTATCTCCCAGAAAAGCTGGGACTTGCAGTTGGAAGTTGCAGTTTCATCCCATATTCTATATGAGAACCATGTTTGCTCAGCAGCTAGGATGAGAATTACTAGTGAGCGTAGAAGTGTGTTAATTCTAAGGTGTTGCTTTGTACTCAGTTGTAGTGGCTTCAGCATGTGTTTATCATGGCAGATATGAGGTGGGAATTTTGGTGTGGAATGTTCTGGGTTTTCTTTTAATTCAAGTTCATTTCTTCCACCAAAGCAAGTCCTGCTGTGGTATAGGATAACTTCTTTTACTTCCTATAATTTCTATAGTGAAAATACCATGAGCTCTAAATATGAAACCCAGTTCCATGCTTTTGTGAATCCAAATGAAGTGCCATGACAATTTTAATTCTTGGGCAAGGCCAGCCCAAGACACTTTGCTTCCTGAGATGGAAAAGCAAATCAAGTCAAGGTGCATAGGTCAAGTTATTTTTGGCACCTGAGGCAGCCAATCCCACAAGTGTTTCTTTCTCTCCCTGGCAGTAAAAATACAATAATAGATTAAATAACTTAACAATCTGATGCCCTTTCATGTCACCCAAAATCAGCTGCCTGAGGCGGCCACCTTGCTGAGCCTAATGATGGGGCTGGCCCTGTCCATTGGCTAGCAGTACAAAACATGCAAACTATGTTCAGATAATAAAATGAATGTAATAAATCTTTCTTGTGTTTAGCATTATTCAAGTGGGAGCACCTTAATTTTATAGGAGCAGACCCAATGATCAATCTGACATTTAAGAAAGAGGTATGTGCAAGCAGGCTACTCAGTTTTTATGGACTAGTAATTTTTTGTACCTATATATATGCAAGATAGATTTAAAGCAAACTTTTGAACTATACTGTATGAGGATTATCCCCTCTCATCTTTGTGTTACAATGTGCAATTCTGAATCCCCAAACATCAGATGTTATGTATAAGCATAATGCAGAAAATATTTTACCTGTTTATCTTCTTTTTAGCTAGGATTGGAGAACTTGCATAATCAAGGAACACCTGATTTTTAAAGTTTTAGCTCAGTACAAAATAAGCTAGATTAGACATTCTTACAGCAGTTGGCTTTTTTTGGAAATAAATGAGTTCTCTCAGAGTTTGTAGTGTTACATTCCCCTTTTCAATGGAGAAAGAAGGGAATGCACTGCATTAATAGAATTAAGTTCCAATGCTTTTTAAAAAGTGTACGTACATAAGAGGTCACTATTTAATCTGTTCTGAATGACTCGTTTATGCAGCATTTCTGATTGAGAACCCTGGAAGTATTCTAAAGTTCTCTTGCAGAAAAGCACTGAGTTAAACAGGGCTTGTGTTGGTACAATAATTTAAGCTACATTTTAAATAAATTGCACAAATAGAGTCCTAAAAGTCTTAAAAAAGTGCCCCATGCATGACTATTCAGAAGTAAGTCCTATTGAGCTCAATTTACTCCCAGGTAAAGGGGTATAGGATAGTAATCTAAGGGCACAATCTTATGTATGTTTAGACAGAAAAAAAGTCCTACAATTCCCAGCATCCCTCCAGCCAGCCATGCTGTCTAGGGCACACTGGGAGTTGTAGGACTTTTTTTTCTGTCTAAACATGCATAGGATTACACCCTAAATGTTATAAGTTTGAGTCAATAGAGTTGCTTATTTTCATCTCCCATGGGTGTACATTTTCAAGGGTTAGTCCACTTGTTGGATGTTGTCTGTGAAATTAGGTTATATACATCATTGTCTTCCTTTGTACAAAATACTGGTTTAATATTCTTGTGTAGTATAGGCACAGATATAAGATTCCTCGCATGAATGCCTTATATGCCATAACATAATTATGCCACTTTATGTAGGAGCTGTCAGGATCATAGGGTTTGGGAAGGAAGTAGACTCTACTTCGTAAAGCATTCTGTCATTTGTGCACTAACTTTGCAAAAGATTTTTGGGATTGAATTGAGTATGTTTCCTACCATCCATCCAGTTCATCTTTCCAAAGGCATATATTGTAACTTTCTAAGCCTTTATTAGTCAAGTAAAGATAGTGGAAAGTACATGTAAACATTAAAATAATTGCAAAAGAAAACAGACTAACACAGAAAATGTTTCTCCGAATCAGACATCCGCACCTCTATCACAATTTTCTTTACAAAGTACCATAGAACCATGTTTGGCTTCATCTGGGTTGAAGACATTGGCATGTCAATAATTGCCTATGTCAGTAATGGCCAAAAATGCATAGGGAACTAAGGGTGTACAGCTAACACTAAGCTTTGGCAACTTAAAATGATATGCACATCCACAATGCCTCCAAGAGTGTTCTCTGTGCGATGACATAGAATTGCAGCCAAAGGAAGCATTGGGCCGTTGAGGATGTTTCTCCTTTTCCAATAAAAGCCAGTGTGTGTAGAAATGAATTTGGCCTCACCAGATCAGATGTACATACCACTAGGACAGTGTCTTCTGTGAGGTAGCACAGAATTTCATCTTGCCCGGTGTGTGTTATGGGGGCACCATCCAGGAGGACTCCTTTTGCCTTGCTGGCCTGGATCACTGTTATATTGACACTGTAAGGCATATAGTTCAAAGCTTATTATGGGGTGCACCTCCCTAGTTGCTTATTTATTTCTACCTTCATTGCCTATTATTGGCATCAGGGCATGCTTGACAGTATCTAGCACCCAAACATAGTGTTGGGCTGGACACGGCTCTATGCCAAAAGATCACAACAATGACTGTTAACATCAACAAGTGTTAATGCTGATATAGGACATTTTCAAAATTAGCTTAAGAAATGTTAGAAGGGTGTTTTTTTCTTTTTCTTTTCATTATCTTTGTGCTGATGATAAGAGACAGAAATTACTCTGTTAAATGTTGGAATGTTTAAATGTTTTAAAATCTTTTTTTAAGGGACCCATTTGACCCCATAGATTAGAAGCAGAAATATTACAATGTCAAGTGACATTTCAGCAAATTCTAATAACAACTGGGGATGAAAAAAAACTTTTTGCATCGAGCATGACGCTTCAGCCTTTAGCGTGTTATTCCTTATGCTAGTTAATGTTATCGTTCGTTCTCTCTCTCTCTTTCTATCTCTCTCTCTGAAAGAAAAAAACACTTTTGCAATTGTTTTAAAGTTCAACCTTAATTTTACTGGGCTACAAACAGCTATGGATTTTAAAAGCCACCCAGGAAGATCCTGAACGGACTAAGCAGTAAAGTATATTTAATACTTCCGTTAAAAAACACACACACACACACATTAGGAAACTCTTCCTTCATACACTTATGCCCTAGATTCGTAACATGATATTCAGATAAGGGACAATGAGTTATGAGTCTGTAAGAGTTTTTCTGGGTACAAAAGTATCACAGCTTTATATTTTGCTATTTTTGTGATCTTTTATTGGTAGATGTGGAATATAAGTCCTTTAATTTTCCAAATCTTTTACCATAATTCCAAGAAAAGGAGAAGGTACTTTTGTTGTTCTTTCCTACTCCAGCAGCATTTGCTGAGGTAGGCATTTGAAATCTATGTATGTGAACAGTCAAATTTTATAGTTAGAATCCTACCTAAGCACATCGTCATTTCTGCTCTTTAATTTACTGGCATAATTTTTATTTTGCAGAATTTGAAATTTATCCCAATTTTGTCAAAGGAAAGGAAAGTTTTGTACATGGTGTGTAAATATAATATGGAGCAGAGAGATGGGCACTGGAGCATTTAAAGATGCATCCAGGTTTGGGGGGTGGGAGGATTTGCGTGTCAAAAGTGTTGATCTATCAGGCCTAACGCCTTTAAGCCACACAGCAACTGTGCTACTTCTGAAATTCATCCCTATAAAATTTAAATGAGTGACTGAGGATCAGCACAGGTGTCATGTTCCAAAACTGACTATGGACCAAGCACCATTTTTGAAGGGCCTAGTGCAGACCTTTAACATGGGCTCTTTCCCACACACGTAGCATGACCCTATCCCATATATACAATCTCATGAGTCATGAAAGAAAAGTATCCCCTTTAATTCTGAAAGTATGTTGTCTACATTTCTGAAATCATACTGTGGCCCATACTGGGGCTTTCAATAGAACCCCCTTCTCCTTTTGCTGTTCTCTGTTTAATATAACATCCAGCCTGAAGAAAAGTTATGAAGTTTGCTGACTATTTTGTAACATTTTGCCTGGTCCTAATAAAGGCTTTATCCTGTCGATGTTTAGATGTTTAAATTTTATTTTAATGGCCCAACATAGTTGCGAGCATTTTATAAATAGACCAATTCACATTAAAACTTTATTTTTCTGGCCTTTTTCATTGCAAAATCTTGAATTGTACTTTAGGCCACAATCCTAGCCATCTGAAAAAACATGAAACTGATAGTGCATTCCCTCTTTAAAAAAAATAATAAAATCTGCATATGGTGATGCTAATTGTCATACTACTGGACTATCTTTTCAAAGTAATATACTGGAGTTGTGTGATGCATTTGGCAGTCTTTCTTTACTGTCAATTGCTACAGACACGATCTTTGAACTGAAATCATTTTCATGTTGCATTTGTACATCTGCTTCCCTACTTGGTGTATTGCAGGGGTGCAAATCCCCAGGCCTGGGGGTCAAATATGGCCCTTCAGGATTCCCCAGATGACCATCCTCCCTTCTCCCAACCACTGATTGGTGATTTCCTGCTTGTGTGCAGTTCCCCCACCCCCATTCTAAAAAGCTGAAATGCTTCTAAGGCGTAGTTACTGCCAGTAAGAGCTTTAAGCTGAAATATGCTGGTAGATTTGGCTCTGTCACTTTTGCCTACAGCCCCATCACCACTGGAATGCGCTCCTCGAGAATGTCTCCAAAATGGAATTCAGCCTTCCTGACTGAAAGAAGTTCAACACCCCTGGTGTATTGCCTGAGCCAAACTGCAGAAAGGCCTGGTCTGTTTTGAAAACTGGAGGATTAATGGGCATCCTTTATCTGCTTTTATTTCTCTTTGTTTAAACTCCATACATTTCTGCCTGACATGGCAGTATGGGCAGTGGGAGAGAGAGTAGGGGGAGAGAACAAACACTGGACATTTGCTCATACGCATTTTGGCCCTGTAAATCCTACCAGCAGTGCTGGCTCCTTCTGTCCTTTGAATCAATGAATCAATTATGGTGCTGTATTAGTCCTACCAGCTATCCCTCCCTCCTCCCTCCTGCGTAGGCACAAGGAACTCTGGGTCTGGTAGTTCTTGTGAGAGTATGCCACATACGGAAGCGTGTATCTCTCATATTTCCAACTAAAAGGCCTAGTTTAACTGCTCAAGCACACTCTGTTCCAGAGAAAGGCCTGGGCCAGCAACTCTCTTTTCAGAATTTTCCTCGTTCTACTCTAACATTGCTTCTGATTAGCTCCAGCAAATCTCACATGATCTGGAGAACAGGAACATAGATACTGGGCAACAAGTTTCCATAAATATCCTTAAACATAATGTACAACTTATTTAGCCTCAATTCTCCTCCCTCTCCCCCGCCCCCCAGTTTGCAGCCTCGGCTGGTAAAGTGTAACCTCTCCCAGATACCCCACGCTTGGCTCTAACAGTGATATGTAGTGTACACCGCCATGCTAGTTAGTACCACTTCCTTGATTCCATTCCGCACCACTGTTGTTCAACATGATAGCGCTAATTCAGCTGCGGTAGGCATTGTTAGGATGGAGCTTACGCCTTTTGTTGAGTAGCGTTGACTGCTAGAAACTCAATTCTTCTTATTTGAAATTTTATATGGAAACTATCCATTGACTTTCATGTGGTCTTGAGAGCTAGAAGAATGTGTTTTTGGATTTCATAGGAAGTATTCTACTCTGCAGTTAGCAGAAGTTCCTCTTGTTTCTCTGTATCACATATTACACCATTATTTATTTTGATTGTGTCTGGGTGTAATATGTGATACAGATAAACAATACTTACACACTTAATTTCTGTTTATCTCTTTGGACTAAAGCAGGGAGGCACTGAATTTTTGTTTACCAATTAAACCCACACCTACAATATATTTTGGTATTCCAACTTCTGATTAGTTTTGGTTGAAAAGAATCATCACTAATGTTTTGGAGAAGAAAATGGAAACAAAGCTAATTTTGCTCTATAGGCATAGGGCAGGGGCAAAGGGGGGAAGCACCGTGAAATACTACCTTTTAAAACTGAAACTCAGTAATGTTTGTATCTAAAATTATGTGCCATGCACAAAATTATTTGTGGTATGTGCTAACGTACTTGTTCCACAAGATAATGCAGTAAAGCCAATGGATTTTTATATATCTCACTTCAATATGGTATACACTTTTGCAGCCACTTTTAATGCCTGGTCTATTCAAATTTTAGAAGTTTATAGAGTTCTCTTCCAGAGATGCTGCATGGATTTATTTGATGGTATAAGCCAATTAATGATGCTTTTTATTGTTACAGTTCTAAATTTGAGATCACCTAGCTGTTAAAGGCAAAAGTGTTTGTCCCTGAGAATGCAACAAGTATTTGGTCAGATGGCAGATTCCACTTATTTCTTCTTTTATATATACGTCTTTCTCACGTCTTTCCTGTCAGGGATATGTGTGAGAACTCTTCTTCTATCCAACAACATTTTTTTCTTTGGCAAGGGTTAAAATTATTCTCACTATAAATGGATAAAAAAAGATATTCTCACTGTCCGGGAGCATCTCTACACCAGCCCCAGATCCTGCATTTAAAACCAGCTTTCTGCTTCCGTTTTAAATGCAGGCTCACAATGGACTCCCTTTACATGTGCTTCCTTTTCCCCCTCCTCTTTCCTCCTCCTTCTCCACCTTGTCTGAGTCTTCCATAAGTTTCATTGGTCTAGCTTCTTGACACCTCTTTTCATGGAGGGAACTTAAGTGGAACACAGCCAGGGTAATTAGCTCATTATCTGAATTCTATTGAAAAATGGAATACAGGTCACTTAGTGCAGGAGACGCCGTGGAGGTTCATGTCATTATTTATCGGGTCTGCAAACTTCCGTGAGTACGCAATCTCAATAGCAGGGTAAAAGCTCCGTGTGAAGGAGCCCCTGGACTCCTTTTGTATTGGCACAAATGGCAAAGGATCCTTGTGAACCTACAGAAGCAGATGTGGTGATACCAGACAGCCACTCCCTTGTCTGTGAGTATAGATCAGTCAATGCTTGCTTTTTGATTATCTTTATCTTCATAGTTCATTTTATAGGTATGGAAACAATTTTGTTAAACATCTGCTCTTTGCCACTATATTGGTTGCTTGCCAGCTACTGTTATTCTTACATTTATAGTTCTTGTTCGTGGTCTCTGTAACTCACATGAGTTCTGCCCCTGGTCAGAGCAACTTTCAGAATATTCTAGAACTGAGCTTTTATGTGCAACTTTGTGTGTCCTCTTGATTTGGCCAGGAAGGATGGAAATTTCCACCCCCTCTTTGACTACAGAAAAGAGATTTGTTTCCTCTTCCTGTTGTCCTTTGGTATAATCCTTGGGGAAGTCTGCGGCTGCTAGGCAGTAGAAAGGTTTGTGTCAACTGCACCTAGAACTGGATTTGAGAGAAGTCCATATGAAGAAACAATATATAGCACTTGGACAAGGGTGGGCCATCAGGCAAGACTTTGTTTTTCTTGATTTAGTAGAGAACCATGCAAGAACTTCTTAAATAAACTCTGAATAATGTAATAGTTAATGTAAATTTAATTCTTCCTATAGAGAGACTTGAGTTCATTCAGATATTTTCTTTAATGGTAGGCTACAGATTAGCTCATGCATATGTTAATAAAGTGGTAATTACCGTTATTTCTCAACCTGGATGTGTGATGGTGTCTCGATGTAGTGAATCACTACATGTCTTTGCCTCTTATTATTTCAACCAAAGACTCCTAGAACACACACCCTCCCGGGAGCCAAGCTAGTAAATAAGAGCCAGCAATCCACTATGCTATATAGCAGGGGTCCCCAACCTTTTTGGGCCTGTGGGCACATTTTGGAATTTGAGAAACTGTTGTGGGCACCACCACAAATGGCTCCCCTTGAGTATGAGGCTAGTCACATAATGGCTGTTGTGGGGACTGGCTAGTCAAGAGATGGGGTGGGGGGAGGGCAGGAAGAGAAATAGTAAGGCTAGAGGCTGGGAGGGAAGGGGAAATGGAAAGAGTTGCTTCCTGGCCCACCCAATCCTCTTCCACCCACACAGACCTTTCCCCTTTGTGTGTGCTCTCCCTCTTTGTCCGCTTACAGCCTCTAGCTTCGCTATTTCTGTCCCCCAACCCCTTTCCTTACTATTTCTGCCCCTTCCCTGTCCCTAGCCTTCTTGTTTTTTTCCCTTCCTAGCCCTTAGCCCCACTGTTTCTCTCACCTCCACCTCTTTATCTTGCTGTTTCTCCCCCCACCCCCAGCCTCAAGCCTTGTTCTTTCTCTTCCCTCTACCCCTTTGCCTTGCTTTCTCTTGCAGCCCACTGAACAGTTGATCAGCGGCAGGTTCAGGAACGGGAATGAGAACCTGGTGCCCTAATATTCTCCGATTTTTTTACTAAAAAAAAATAGGAAGTGGAGCTGTGCAGGTGCTATTGGAGGTACCTGCAGGCTCCATGGCACCTATGGGTGCTGCATAGGGGACCCCTGCTATACAGAGACCAATATTTAAGATTTGGATTTTCCCAATGGCTTAAAATGAGAATCATGTGAGACAAGCTGTAAAAGAATAATGACTGTTAGAAGTTTGCATCCTTCCACTTCTATGTCTGCCACAGTATAAAGTGGCCCCTGAACAAAGATCATACCATTTTGCAAGATTGTTGGTTATGGGCTTCATCCTGATTCTCAAGATGCTGTATGGCAGGGGTTTGCAGCCTGGTGACTTCCAAATGTTTTTAGACATGTTTCCCATCAGCCCCAGCCATCATAGGAATGGTCAGGGATTATGGGAGTTGTCTGAAACATCTAAAGGGTGCCAGGTCACCTAGCCCTTCTGTATGGCTTGTACACTGAATTGTACCCTCCACCCTTGACATTCTGGGGGCATGCCCTTCAAAAGCACCCTGAGGATCATCAGGCTCCCCCAGATCCATCTTCTGAAGAAAAGGCAGAGTACAGGCCCTAGCCTAACCCATTTCATTTTTGAAAGGCCTCTCCACAGTGCAGGGCTGGGGCACGTATGGCCCTCCAGATGTGTTTGGACTCCAGTTCCCATCGGCCTCAGCCAGTCTGGCCAGTGGTGAGGGATAATGGGAGTTCAGCAACATCTGGAGGTCCACAGGTTCCCCAGCCCTGTCATAGTGGACTGCTTATTGACTATAGTGGGAGTTTACTCCTATGAAGTCAGTGATGTGTCTCAGTGTAGAACTTGAAAACAGATGAGTTGTTTACCTGCTTTAGACAGTTGCCATCAATACTGCAACAACAACTACCACCAGTACAAAATGTCAGAGCTACAACTATGTTGGAGAAAGCTCCAATGCAGTCTTACCCAACCTGTGAGCCCCCAGAATTGTTGTGGTACCATGTCATCCTTCCCCAGCTGGGTTAGCATGCCATTCTTCCCCAGTTAGCATGGCCTCCTTGTGGTTTCAAAAGCAGATGGCAAAGGCCAAGACAAGCTGGAACTGGTTGTGTCTTAAACAACAACCAAATCCTTTCCCCTAGCTTCTATCTTGAGTCGTGAGTTTTTGAGGGAAAGAGAACTACTCTTTTATTCAAGCCCATAGCCCAACAAGAGTGTGTGTTTGTGTTGACAGAGATGGCCATGTCATATAGGCTGCAACCCTAAACTTATTTGTTTGGAAATCAGTTCCATTGAAATTGGGGTGGGGGTGGTATCTCCATGTAATCTTGTGTAGGATCAGGTTATGTGTTACTCTATTGCTGCTGCTTTTAATAGTTTTGGTATGTGAGGTTGGTTGTTTGGAAACAATGTGATATGTGCAAAGGTCTTAAGGAAATTCTTATTTCTCCCCGCCTCCCCACAATTTGGTGTTTTGTCTCATATGTTATGATAGGGATTTTACTTATATACATATATGTGTGCATGTATATTACAAAATACCATTTGGAAGAGGTCTGCATGTTTATAGTTCATAAGCAATTAAGGTGATTCATGTTCAGGTCTTGACTCCCACCCCCACACACACATTCACGCTTTGCACTCTCTACTTCTAGGCTTGACGCTTCAAAGTCCATTGAAATCAGTGGGACGAGTCCCACCGACTTGAATGACCCTTTGAATTGGGCCTTACGCTCCTGCTTTCATTGTGCCTCACTGAAAATGGTGCTTTTCTGCTCATCTGTCTCTTCTGATTTTGATTTTTAAGGTGCTGTATATAACTTGAATATATTATGCACATATCCTACCCAATGGGTAGTACAAAAACAAAATGAAACCTATTGTTAATACTGTAAAATAATGTACAGCAGATAACCATTTTAACACAAAAATAGGCATAGAACTTGTGAATGCCTCCTTACATGCTTTATCCTTTTTCTTTTTGGTAAGAGAATTTGCAAACAATGCATATGAAGGGCGAGACGTTCTATGTATTTTTTTATTTTCCTATGAATTATCAAAATACCAGAAGGGAAAAAGGAAACTTTGAACAAACCACTTTTGATTAGCCTGTTGATGGCAATTGGTTGTTTGATTCATCTTCACTATAAGGAGACTTTTGTGAGTGTCTTTGTGTATGTCACTTTGAAGACAAAAACAACAGTTTTCACCTCTTGTAGCTAGCTGCTGATTTTGTCTGTTGTTGCTTTATTTGGCTTCTTTTCTTTCAACCGTTATTTATTATGTTCCATATCAAGTTAGAAGTTGGTCAGATCCCTAGAACTTATATATTTGAATCAGCAACATTTAAAAGATAAAATTTGGCTTAAGTAGGAACTTTATTCCAAACTATCCCTGCAAAATGTAAGATGGCCAAGCATTTTTATTTTGCAAAAGGGATTTAAAAAAGAAGCTTACTTCTGACTTAAAGTATGCCTAGATGGTGATTTTAAGGGGGACATATTTGTGTTCCGTGTGCATCTTTCTTTTGCATTCTATATGCTGGGCACGTCTGCCCTGTCCGTTCACAATAAAGGCAACAGTGCAACATACTGGAACTCTGCTGGCCACCCACTCTGGTAGGCTCATGTGCTTTTGATTTTAGTGCCCAAGCACTGCTTTCTGGATGCGTCTTCCTACTTTATCCTTCGCATGTTTTGTGCGATTAAAAAAGGTTCTGATTCCCTATTACAAATTGAACTTGAGAATGCTTGATGTTACGGTGACTTCTGAATGACGCTGGCTACAGTTTTCCTAGTTGTCCATCCAGCAAGATGAACATCCCTTTTCTGGCCTATACCCTTAAGCACTGTAAAAGCTTTTTACTGAGAAAGAATCTGTGTAATATTTTGCTTTGGGCCTTTGCTTTTAATTTGAAGAATGAGATGGGACTTAGTTTGCTGATGAGAACAAGGAAAATAGCCTTCTGTGTGGGCAGGTGCTCTCTACAGCAAGGTTGCCTTGGCAGTACAAGTTCACCATCTGTCCATGCCGTGTCCTGCTTCTAGAGCTTAGGCTTCTTAGGCCAATCAAATACCTCAGAAAAATAAGGCAGATCTTTTAGCGTTGACGACAACAGAATACTGCAATTATTCTGTTTTCAAATGACCATTTTCAATATCCTTGACGATACACAAGAATTCAGTCAAGTTCAGAATAATCGTGTGACCCAGGGATGTGAAGTTCCTTCATATAACTGAATAATGTGTACTTTTTGGCCTGTGTTTTCCCCACCTTGAGATGGTAATAACAGGGACTTTTTCAGGCTGAACTCAGTAAAGCTGTCTTAGTTCATCTCTCTTCTTCCCTCGGCCACAAATTGATGGTTGACCACAAGCTCATTACCACTGGTTTAAACTTAATGGTTTCCCATGTCTGTTGGTAGCTTTGTTATCCTTTAGCCATCGATACAACACAGTGATTTCAAGGGGTGTTAAAATTTTCTTTCTTTCTTTGGCTGCCATTGCCAGAAATCATCATCAAAGTAATTGCTTGAAGGATTGATCCAAATCTGAGAAAAGTTCTGCCAGGTCTTCAAGGCCAAAGAAGTCCAGAAATGTGCTCCTAGCTCAGCTCTAGTTAGTGTGTCATGATTTCTGTACTGGCCTGCCATTTTGCTCAGTAATATCCTTCTAGGAAATAACTACTTATATCCTGTACCAGGATAATAATTGCCACTCAACCCCCGCAATATTGTGGTGTTTTCATATCCTTACTGATCTGTTTTCTTCCATCTCCACACCTATACAGTACTTTTTTAGGAAGTCTACAAAGATACTTGAGTTTGGATGGCTTATTAGTATTGTTTGTTCATTTGGTTGGGACGTGGAGTGCTAACTTTAAAAAATTGTTGTATTGACTCCTTTGTTGTTTGCTCTGCACTGTGGTGATAATTCGTAATAGAAGAAACCTTGCATGTTAGTGAAATATGAGCCAGGTGATATCTAGAATGCAAATTGCAGTAACGGATGTTTTGGACCAAGCAAGATGCTGCCTCCTTTAAAAATCACCAGTCTACTTTGAAGCTGCAATAGTGAAAAGATATGACAGAGCCTATCAAGTAGGCATGGAGGTCTCTGTTCATTCTTTTTCACTTATTAGAAGGCATCAAAATTTTAGAACAAAACTAAAAACACACACTTTAATAAAAAAATGAGTGCTCAAGGCGTATTGTTAGCAAAAATCGAAGCAGACATTTCACTTTATCAGAGGAATCTTTTCTTTATCTGTAGTGCAGAAGCAATTTATACATTACCAGAGAACCTGATATTCAAGAAGATTGTCAAATAATTTAGATGAAAAGGGTGTTATGATGATCTGTACACAAACATGGCTATTAGATATTGGGCTGGATCCGGATTGGCCATTCCGTGAAACGGAGGATTCCTTCCATTGATGGAAGGCACTGGGATCCAACAGAGGCTCCCTGCTGGAGGAAGGAGTGGAGAGACAATTTTCACCAATTCCCCCTTTCCCCTTGAGCATACTGTATTCACCTCTCATGCTGTGGGGGGGGGGGGTTTGTCCCTCAGCTCTCTAGAGCAGGAAACAGAAAGGGCCGCAGGGAAAAGAAGGAATCATGAAGATCAACTCTCTACCCCATTCTTCCAACACATGCAGAACTCTGCTAAGCGCCACTCCGGACCCAACCCATTGAATTTACCCTTGAATTCTTGCCTGCTTTCAATACACTGACCATCTTTATTGTGTGTGAGTGTTAATTTTGCAGCATATAATGTTTATTACACAATGAGATGCATATAATTTGTTGCTTTCCACACTCGGTCATGTGTCTTACTTTTATATCTGCCTGGGTTGCTCTTGTGTGTGTTCATTTTGTTTCAAGTTATTCAGAAAAAAAAACAAAGAAAAATACAGCATTATCCACCATATTTAGTCTTTAATTTAAAGTTTTTAAAAGATAAGTACAAGAAAAAAATGTGGTTGATATTGGAACTTCTCAATAGTGATTCATGTGAAGCGATGAGGAATTTTAACTTGCTTTAAGCATGTTTGTATTCCCTTTAACCTAATCAATTTGCTGCTTATTTTCTAATGTAACTTGCAGTTATATGCAGAAAAAGATTTCAACAGTTGTGTACCTGCCTCCTTTTAACTGAGCAAATGGTGATGTTCTAGTTTTTAGACCTAAGGTCTGTTATCGCAATACTTTTAAAGGAAAATGTTGCTCTAAGTGCTGTTGTTAGTTTTAAATACAGATTTTATGCTTGTTCTTAAGAAGCTGTGGTCAAACCACAGAACAAAACTATTAAAAAATCAAGACATTAATTGGTCTCCTGTTCATTTTTTCCCCTTTTCTCAAACCAAAGTTGTACTAAAATGGGAAACAGCATACCAGTGTTACAGAAATTTACACATTGAATGCTTCCAGACAGTGGGCTCCTGTTGCTAATAATCAAAAGATGATGTGCAGCTATTCCGTCTTTTCTTCCTTAAGTTTTTTTTTTTCCTGGTAAGAAAAGAGACGGAAGAAGTGGCAATAAGACATAGGAGGGCTACAAATGGAAGAGGAAGAAATCTGGACTCCCATAAAATTCAGTGAGTGAGACAGTGCGATTGCACAATATAAAAGCTGTGTCTGGAAGCAGCAATACTCCTCGGCTCAGATACAACATTTCAGGGCAGGGTGAGGACCACCCTAAAGCTTATGTTCTTGTTCTAGTGGCAAATTTTGAAGTGCAGGAGCTACAACAGGGGTGGCCAATTTGTGGCCCTCCAGGTGTTTTGTCCTACAAGTCCCTTGATGCCTCACTATTGGCTATGCTGCTTGTGGCTGATGGGAATTGTAGGCTAAGTCATCTGGAGGGCCTAGCCTTGCCCTATAGTTGCTCCCCCAGGAGAATAAATGAATGAAAATATATATGAGTTAGAGACACCTCCCCTGTTGTTCTACTCAGCTAACAGTATCGTTAAAAACTCTGTCACAAAGCACCAAACCACTAATAAAATCTCACAATTAAGTTTATGGGGCATGAGTGCAGTCCTATGCATAGTTAACCTGGAAGTAAGAACCATTGAATTCAGTGGTGCTTGCTTCTGACTGCATAAGTTCAAGTTGTAAAACACCAAAGGATCTTGACCAAAAGATCTTGATCTAGCTGAAATGCAACCTTGAGCTTTTAATTAGAAATGTAAACTATCATGCAAAGAAGTGTTACCATTTAAAGTGCCAGTGTGAACTAGGAACCATGTCAAAGAAAAAAAATGTATCTAGCCTCTGTTTAATTATTTTCCTCATCTCTGACGTCCCCTATGCTAACTTGCTACAAAACAATGTACCCTGTCCTCTTTAGGGGAGGGACCATAGCTCAGTGCTAGAGCACTTGCTTTGCATGAAAAAGGTCCCAGGCTCAATATCCAGCATCTCCAGGTAGGGCTTGAAAAACTCCTGTCTGAAACTCTGGAGAGATGCTGCCAGTCAGTGTTGATAACACTGGGCTAGAAGGACCAACAGCGACACAGTATAAGACAGTTTCCTATGTTTCTATGTTCTGAAAAAGGTCCTGCATTCCCCCTCCACTACTTCGCTAGAGTTGTATGCCAGGAGGGAGGGAGGCTGTGAAACTGGCCCATAGAAGTTACAAGCATGCAGCCCACAGAGCCCAGGCAAGCTCTTGACAGCTGATCGTGTAAGTGCTACAGTCAGTTTACCCTAATGTGCAAAGGGCGGACTTTGTGGGGCCAGTAAAGGAACGTGTATCACATACCAGCTACCTTTCATAAAAGGGATGCTTGAAAGGTGATCTATATTGCATAAATATGTTTGGGAAAACATTGAGAAATATAGTATGTGTTAAACCAATTTTTATTACTAAAAAGCACACTTTTTGGCCCCTTGGGTATACAACAGTACTTTAGAGGTTTTTCCTTACTTTTCACCCAGCTTCATTTTATAGTTTCCACTAAAGAAAAGAGCTAAGTTGCTGTTTTTTTAACCCGGGCCCAAATCCCAGATGCACCACTCAAATGCAAAGCTTCATTTCTGAAACTGCTTTGATCTTTTCCCTAATCGCTTTTCATTGTAATTATATTTGTTTGAAAATATGGCATCTGTTTGATATTTGTCTCTGAAATCTTTTGCCTGTGGACCAGTTACACATAGGGTATCTTATCTCCATAGGAGGTTTCCTACTGGCAGATTAATCCAGTGTCTGTTGTTGTGTGGTAAAACATTCAGATTTCACTTTCAACTTCCCAAGTGTATTGATCCTCATTAAATACCATGTTTTAAACATTCCACAGCCTTTTCTAGCTTAAACTCTGCTTCTAATGAGACTTTGCTGCTTCAGACGAAAAAAATTAATTAGGCGTCTTTTCATTATCACAGTTTTGATCTGCTGTACTTTGAATGAGCTCTAATTAAAATGCACAGTTAAAAAATCTTGCTGAAATGACCCCATTTTCACTTCTATTTTTATTTTCATATTTGCTGGTGCTACTTTGTGCTTTGTTGATTATACTGTAAATGTAACCACTGTGGTTATTAGTCTAAGTTAGCCTACAGTCACTAGTGGGTAAGATTGTCAATTGGCCGATTTATTTATTTATTTATTTATTTATTCATTCATTCATTCATTCATTACATTTCTATACCGCCCATTATCCGAAGCTCTCTGGGTGGTTCACAAAACAAAATTTAAAACCATAAAATAAAATAACATAGTAAAATATAATATAAAAACCTTAAGTTTAAAACTTACGGTCTTTTGAATATAGAAATAGCAAAGGGTGGATTCCCAGTATGTGTTCATTTTCCTTTTTTTTTTTTTTTTTTTACAGATTTCCAAGATGTTCCAAGGCTGGGGGCATGTACAGAAATAGATTGAACTGCACTGCACAGTGCTTTAGAAATTCCCACACCTCAGAAGAACCCACACTATTCCCCTTGCTGGCTCATGTGCCAGGTGCATTTCCTCCCAAACCTACCAAAAACTGTAATCGGATGTTGTGGAAAGAAAATCTGTTCTTTCTAGGCTACCTACTGTGGCTTAGTGGTTAAGACGCTGAACTGCAGACTGGAAGGTCGGCAGGACAGCAATTCGAGACCCGAGTGCTGCGTGACGGAGTGAGCTTCTGTCTTCAGTCCCAGCTCCTGCCAACCTAGCAGTTCGAAAGCAAGAAATTGCAAGTAGATAAATAGGTACCGCCTCGGCGGGAAAGGTAACAGCGTTCCGTGCACCTCGGTGTTCAGTCACACCGGCCACATGATCACGGAAGTGTCTTCGGACAGCGCTGGCTCTTTGGCTTAGAAACGGGGATGAGCACCGCACCCTAAGAGTCGGACACGACTGGTTGGGGACACCTTTACCTTTACCTTACTGCTATTTAAAAAAAAATTCTGATGCATGTTGTCTTAAGAGCTGCCATGTTCTCATCTTGTATTTGTAAAGGAGCAGAGTAAACTCGCTCGCACTACAGCAGGGAGTTCTCAGGTTATTTCCTACATCTTGGGGGGCAGGGGTGAAGAGAGAAGAATTTGGCAAGGTTCTACTCTGTACTACACGCTAATGGTTAACTGAGGTCCAATTTTTTGTTTAACTTACTATCGCTATTTCCCCGTCCCTACAAAAACGTTATCCAAAGCAGTGTACATAAGTAATAGAGATTGGTCAATCTCCTCCCGTTCCCCCCCCCCTTTTAATTGAGCTTGGAAAATAACTCAGTTGAGGCCGAGCCCAAGTATGAGGTAACAGTACCTGTTGTATTCTCCCATATTACTGGAAGCATGGTAGAGTCCTTTCCCTCTCCCAACTCCCCTCCTACCCACATACCTGGCACTGGCAGCTGCTCCCGTGGCAGGAGGAAGGAAGTCTCATTCCGCTCAGACACCTGGAGTGCTGCTACAGCAGAATGCAGTAGCCCTGGGCATGGGCGGTTTCCCTGAGCTACTGGCACCTTGGTCAGTGCCATAGTAGTTATCTTGGTGGGAAAGAGAGCAGCCGCCTTCCTACCACCAGAACAAGCCAGGTGAGTAGTAAGGAGAGAAAGGGGTTGGGGGCTTAGAGGCTGGTATGAGGAAGATAGGGAGAAAATGATTGGGTTCTTTCCTGGCTTTGATTTAAATCTGAGCTAGAGAAGAAGTCAAGGGTCACAACGCTCACCTTGTGTTTAAGGAGAGAGTTGCAGTTCACTGAGGGCCATATTCTGAGCTGAAAAAGGAGGAGAAGTCTATCAATGGCCACTAGTCCTGATAGCTATGTGCTACCTCCAGTAGGGCCGCGGGGGCTTAGTGGTTAAGACGCTGTACTGCAGACTGGAAGGTCGGCAGGACAGCAGTTCGAGACCCGAGTACTGTGTGATGGAGTGAGCTCCCGTCTTCAGTCCCAGCTTCTGCCAACCTAGCAGTTCGAAAGCAAGAAATTGCAAGTAGATAAATAGGTACCGCTTCAGCGGGAAAGGTAACAGCGTTCCGTGCACCTCGGTGTTCAGTCATGCCGGCCACATGACCATGGAAGCGTCTTCGGACAGCGCTGGCTCTTCGGCTTAGAAATGGAGATGAGCACCACACCCTAGAGTCGGACACGACTGGTTGGGGACACCTTTACTTTTTTTTTTACCTCCAATACCAGAGGCAGTATGCCTATGTACACTGGTTGCTGGGGAACATGGGTGGGAGGGTGCTGTTGCACTCATGTCCTGCTTGTGTGTTTCCTTTGGGCAGCTGGTTGACCACTGTGTGAACAGAATGCTGGACTAGACGGATCCTTGGTCTGACCCAGCATGGGTCTAGTTATCATCTTATGTTCTTAAACAATGAACTTAGGCAACATCTCTGGTAATTTAAAAATTATCCATAAAACCCACACAACTAAAAGCAATTCAAAGATAAAATACGAATAGAACAGTGGTTAATAATCTGTCTGGATCAGTTTTAAAAGGCCTTGGTAAATCAGAATGCAGAAGGCAGTGACCAGAGAAACCTAGAAGGCTTCTATTGTGAAAACAATTCCATGAAAGAGGTGAAAAGGCTGTTATTCTGGCATATTTCACTTCATACATAAAGGGAAAAGAGGAGCAGAGCTGCTTTGAGTTGAGGGAATTTGGATATTCATATAAGAATGGCCATTTTGTGAAGTACACTGGGCTTAGGTCATATATAACCATAAAGGTGATAACTAGCAGTTCTGTTCTGAACAGCAAGTCTTGCCCCCGTGACTTCCATACACTTGTCAGTTCTTCTGCACAGAGTCTAAAGCCGCAGGCTCCATCTATGGCAGAGTTTGTGCGCTTGGGAACCCTGAAAAAAGGAGGCTTATGCTTATCTTGTGGCAAAGCAGCACTGTTGCGTGAAGTTCACTCATTTAACTATAGTACTTGTTCAGGCACCCTGTTTATCTGGTGGTCATTGCATAATAGTTGCCCTTGAGAGGGTTTCATCTCAAACACAGATCCCTGGATGAAAATAATGGGTGCACGTGGCCACTGGGAAGAAGTCAAAAGTAGTTAACATTCTATATCAGGGGTGAGAACCTCAGGCCTTGGGGCCAAATCTGGTCCCCTGAAGTTCCTTAAATCGTCACAACCCTTCTCCTGGCCCCACCCTCTTTCCCACAACCATCAGTCTTTTGGTAGTTTCCTGGCTTTTGTGCAGTTTTTTCTCCATTCTAAAAGGTTGAAATGCCTTTATTAAGGTTTAGTTACAGGCAGTAGGAACTTTTAAGCTAAAATATGCTACTACATTCTGTATTTTTTGTAATTTTGACCCCACCCCTTTTCCTTTGCCCCCCGGAATTCAGCCCCTGAAAGCTTCCCTAAAATTGAATTTGGCTGCAAGAGGTTCCCCCTGCCCTATTCCATATGGCTTACTTACCGTGCCTTAGTTGCTCATATATCTGAACATTAGAAGTGGTTTATTATCATAAAATAGCCCCAAACCTGTGGAGACTGGTCGCTCTCTATGTCTGAAGTCTATCGTAATGTAGATGAAACCATGGCAAAAGCTCACAGTACATACCATTCATTAGAAGCACTGGAATTCAGTGTCAGTTCTGTGCAACCCCTGCAAATTTGCAAATACCTGCTATACCAAGGGGCATCCTCATACCTTTGGTAGAAGACAACAGCATCCTTCTCCATTTGTGGACCTTCCTGAAACGGATCAGGTGGTCACTGAGGGCAGGGAGAATTCTCTGGGGTTCTCACAGCTTTTGCATGTGCAAGGAAGAACTAGGGAAGAGCCATAGCTCAGTGGTAGAGCATATGCTTTGCACGCAGATGGACCCAGGTTCAACCCCTGATGTCTCCAGGTAGGGCTGGGAAATACTCCTCTCTGAAATCCAGAACTGCTGCTGGCCAGTCAGTGTAACAATAGTTACACTGATGATCCAATGATCTGATGCAGTATAAGAGACGGTCCTGTGTTTCTGTGCAACTGCATTCAGCGATATCAACGCTACAGGATAAAGTGAACATGTGAGGGCAGATATACCACCCTATGTCTTTTGCGAAATAACATAGATTCACATTTAGGTGGACTGGCCATGCAAATAGTATGGTGATAGTACTTTAACAAAAGACTTGCTAATCATTTTCTTCTTTCTTTCTTTCTTTCTTTCTTTCACTGAGAGGCTCCTGGACTGCTAGGCAAACAGCTGGATCCTAGCAATATCTTAGTAACAGAAATGGTATTTTTTGTCCCTCCCTGCTGCAAGCCGAAGCAACACCCAAGAGCTCACGAAGCCCCCTTGAGAGGCAGGTTCATCTCACTCCTGATTAATTTAACTTTTACCAATATTACAGAGATTGACAGTTGGGTAAGTGGAAAATCCCAGTTTAATCTGGTGTTGAGTGTGCTGCAGACACGGGCTCAGACAGCTTGACCTACATTTAACCCTACACAGCAGGAATCTTATTCAGAAAAAATAAACTAATTTTATTCTTCTTGCAGAATGGATTTTTCAGAAGCTTCTTGTATGTACACACTGAGGATCTAGTCCCCCTTCAGTATTACTCATCATGGATAAGAGCGCAGTTCTGAAGTCTTGAGTACATTATTTTTATTCCACTATTTTGACAGGTCAATAGCTAAATGCCCAGGAAATTGTTTTATTGTTCTCCTATTTGATGACAAGAAAATAAGTACAGGAGAATATGTGCCTCTCATGGGATTCTCAGCCTAATTAAATCAAAGGGCTTAGATTAAGACTATGTAGTTGCCTCTGCAGTACCTGGGGCCAATCTACACCTGAGTTAAGACAAATAATTTGTCTTTAGTCTGATTTTGGCTCATTGACATAAATGGGATTCCATATTTTTGTAAGCCAAGGCTTTTTTAGTTTAACTGGGTATGAGGAATGGGATGTGTGGTGCTCTTAAAGGCAAAATCTTACTGCAGCCCTATTTACCAATGGAAAAACATTGTTGTTGTTCAGTCGTTCAGTCGTGTCCGACTCTTCGTGACCCCATGGACCATAGCACGCCAGGCCTTCCTGTCCTGTGCTCTCTCCCGGAGCGTGCTCAAGTTCATATTCATTGCATCCGTGATGCTATCTAGCCATCTCATCCTCTGCCGTCCCCTTCTCCTTTTGCCTTCAGTCTTTCCCAGCATCAGGGTCTTTTCCAGAGAGTTTTCTCTTCGCATTAGGTGGCCAAAATATTGGAGCTTCAGCTTCAGTATCTGTCCTTCCAATGAGCACTCAGGGTTGATTTCCTTTAGGATGGACTGATTTGACCTCCTTGCAGTCCAGGGGACTCGTAAGAGTCTTCTCCAGCACCACAGTTCGAAAGCATCAATTCTTCGGCGCTCAGCCTTCCTTATAGTCCAGCTCTCACAGCCATACATTACTACTGGGAAAACCATAGCTTTGATTAGACGGACCTTTGTCGGCAAGGTGATGTCTCTGCTTCTTACTATGCTGTCTAGGTTGGCCATAGCTTTCCTCCCCAGGAGCAAGCGTCTTTTAATTTCATGGCTACAGTCACCGTCTGCGGTGATCTTGGAGCCCAAGAAAGTAAAATCTGTCACTGCTTCCATTTCTTCCCCTTCTATATGCCAGGAAGTGATGGGGCCAGATGCCATGATCTTAGTTTTTTTAATGTTGAGTTTCAAACCAGCTTTTGCACTCTCCTCTTTCACCCTCAACAAGAGGCTCTTGAGATCCTCTTCGCTTTCTGCCATTAGGGTGGTATCGTCTGCATATCGGAGGTTGTTGATAATTCTCCCAGCAATCTTAATTCCGACCTCTGATTCATCCAACCCGGCATTTCTCATGATGTACTCTGCATATAAGTTAAATAAGCAGGGTGACAATATGCAGCCTTGTCGTACTCCTTTCCCAATTTTGAACCAATCGGTTGTTCCATGTTCGGTTCTTACTGTTGCTTCTTGACCCTCGTACAGGTTTCTCAGGAGACAGGTAAGGTGGTCTGGTACTCCCATCACTTTCAGAATTTGCCACAGTTTGCTGTGATCCACACAATCAAAGGCTTTAGCGTAGTCAATGAAGCAGAAATAGACGTTTTTCTGGAATTCTCTTGCTTTCTCCATGATGCAGCGAATGTTGGCGATTTGATCTCTAGTTCCTCTGCCTCTTTGAAACCCAGCTTGTACTTCCGGTAGTTCTCGGTTCGCATACTGCTGAAGCCTAGCTTGTAGGATTTTGAGCATCACCTTGCTGGCATGTGAAATGAGCGCAATTGTGCGGTAGTTTGAACACTCTTTGGCGTTGCCCTTCTTTGGAATTGGAATGTAAACTGACCTTTTCCAGTCTTGTGGCCACTGTTGAGTGTTCCAGATTTGTTGGCATATTGAATGCAGCACTTTAACAGCATCATCTTTTAGGATTTTAAATAGTTCGGCTGGAATACTGTCATCTCCGCTAGCTTTGTTGTTACTAATGCTTCCTAAGGCCCACTTGACTTCACTCTCTAGGATGTCCGGCTCAAGTTCAGTGACCGCACTGTCATGGCTATCAGGGACATTCAGATCTTTCCTTAGGTCCCTGCCTTCTTTGTCCTTTATCATGCCCGTCTTTGCACAAAACGTTCCCTTGAGATCTCCAATTTTCTTGAAGAGATCTCTAGTCTTTCCCATTCTGTTGTTTTCCTCGATTTCTTTGCATTGTTCATTTAGGAAGGCCTTCTTGTCTCTCCTTGCTATTCTCTGGAACTCTGCGTTCAGTTGGGTATATCTTCCCCTTTCTCCCTTGCTTTTCGCTTCCCTTCTTTCGTGAGCTACTTGTAAAGCCTCATCAGACAGCCACTTTGCTTTCTTGCATTTCTTTTTCTTTGGGATGGATTTCGTTGCTGCCTCCTGAACAATGTTACGGACCTCCGTCCATAGTTCCTCAGGCACTCTGTCTATCAGGTCTAATCCCTGAAATCTATTCCTCACCTCCACTGTATATTCATCAGGGATATGATTTAGGTCATACCTGAACGGTTTAGTGGTTTTCCCGACGTTCTTCAATTTAAGACGAAATTTTGCAAGAAGCAGCTCATGATCTGAGCCACAGTCAGCTCCAGGTCTTGTTTTTACTGACTGTATGGAGCTTCTCCATCTTTGGCTGCAAAGGACATAATCAATCTGATTTCGATATTGACCATCTGGTGATGTCCATGTGTAGAGTCGCCTCTTGTGCTGTTGGAAAAGAGTGTTTGCTATGATCAGCATGTTCTCTTGGCAAAACTCTATTAGCTTTTGTCCTGCTTCATTTTGTACACCAAGGCCATGCCTGCCTGTTATCCCGGTGATTTCTTGATTTCCTACTTTAGCATTCCAATCCCCTATGATGAAGAGGACATCTTTTTTTGGTGTTAGTTCTAGAAGGTGTTGTAGGTCTTCATAGAACCGATCAACCTCAGCTTCTTCGGCCTCAGTGGTTGGGGCATAGACTTGAATTACTGTGATGTTGAATGGTTTGCCTTGGATTCGTATTGAGATCATTCTATCATTTTTAAGATTGTACCCCAGTACTGCTTTTCCCACCCTTTTGTTGACTATGAGTGCTACTCCATTTCTTCTAAGGGATTCTTGCCCACAATAGTAGATATGAAGGTCACCTGAATTAAATTCGCCCATGCCTGTCCATTTGAGTTCGCTGATTCCCAAGATGTCGATGTTCAATCTTGCCATCTCATGTTTGACCACCTCCAGCTTACCTTGATTCATTGATCTGACATTCCAGGTTCCTAAACAATATTGTTCTTTACAGCATCGGATTTTCTTTTCACCACCAGACACATCCACAGCTGAGTGTCCTTTCGGGTTTGGCCCAGCCGCTTCACTCTTTCTGGCGCTACTTGGAAATACCCTCTGCTCTTCCCCAGTAGCATATTGGACACCTTCCGACCTGAGGGGCTCATCTTCCGGCGTCATATCTTTTAGCCTTGTGATACGTTCCATGGGGTTTTCTTGGCAAGAATACTGGAGTGGGTTGCCATTTCCTTCTCCAGTGGACCACATTTTGTCAGAACTCTCTGCCATGACCTGTCCGTCTTGGGTGGCCCTGCACGGCATAGCTTATGGCTTCACTGAGTTACGCAAGCCCCTTCGCCACAGCAAGGCAGTGATCCATGAAAAACATATGACAGCTTAATTCTGTCACTGATGAGTGGTCAGCCTCCAGGCAACAATATTTGCACTGGAATAGGAGGCAGCAGTGATGGTAACACCCTAAGCTTGCCCAGTCCTCCAAAAAAGAAATGACGGACTGATGTAGTTCAGCATGGTATTCTTGATGTAGTTTAGCATGTTTAACAAATTGTAGGTTGTTAGACTGATTTAATTTTATTTATTCATGTTTGAGATTTATATCCCACACAAAGCTCCAAAAGGAGCCCTCAGAATAGCAAACACAAGATGCTGGTGAAATGCACATTGCTGGTTTTGCATTAGTTAAAAACTAGTCTGCATTGTGATCTGTCCAGGTCCATCATGCAACACCCATGAAGAATACTGAATATGAAAACTATACATTGCTTCAGATAAGGCTTAGCTGGTTTGTTGACTCAATGCAGCTCATTGCCAGCAGGGCTGGAGTAGTAAGATCTGGAACCTCCCCCAGGTTAAAAAAACAAAACAAAACAGGAGTAGAGGGAGGAAAGATAAGCTGGTGGGGCGGGGGCTTTGGCGAGCTGGTGGCAGGGGGTGGGCAAGCCTTTGGCAAGCAGGGGATGTGGGGGCAGGGGGCTTCCGCAGCAGCAGGGACCCATTGGCAGCACTATGCCAATGGCACAGTGGAGTCTGGCGCTGGCACTGTGATGATAGGAATTCCAGGCCAAAACGTTTGAAGGGCTACAAGTTGCCCACCCCTGCTTTAAATTATGGTTGATTAAAATATTGTAAACAACAATTCAACTTTATTAAAAATGTAAATACTGTCCATCCTGCTTTATGAGAAAAGTGTTTCGTCTACATCAGGGGTCCCCAACACGGTGCCTGAAGGCATCCCCCCTTGGCACTCATGAAGGGCTCCCCAATGTGGTACCCACTGGAAGCTTCAAAGCTTTAATTTTTATTTTCTCTGGTCCCCTTTTCCTGACCTGTCAGTGGGTAACTTGCACATGCTTTGACACTGACAGCTCAGGAAAAGGGGACCAGATCACCCACTTAGCAACTTGATCCTCAGGATTTGAAATGTTGACCTGAAACTTGGGAGTATCCCAATTTCATTGCATATTTGCCCAAGTCTCAAGCAAGTGCTTTTAACACAGATGTAGCCTCCACCTCCTTTCCCCAGATCCCATTTGCAGTAAATGTGGCAGCACTGACCAAATGGTGTGTGTATGGGGAGTAGGTGGGTAGGTGGGGGAATTGACAAGTTTGACAAGTAGGGGATATGGCTCTGTGGGGCTAAATGTAATAATGCCTGGATAGGATGAAACTGACAGGGATATTGACAAGAATATGCCTTTGCAGGGCTACATAGCAGACAGGCGGAACTGTGATCATGTGCATTTGTGCCAGAGCAACAATAAAAAATTACGACATTTATGCACATTTATTTGAAGATCCAAATATTTTTTTAAAATTTGTGCAAATGGTGGAACCTGGGGGAAAAATGTGCAAACTTTTCCTGGAATCCAAAAAAAATCTGATGCAGTCTGCCCCCACTGGAAAGGCTGCGGAAATCTATCAGGCTTAAATGGAATGGATTACCCAGTGTTGGACATCCTTAGTAACTCCACCCCCCGCCCCCGCAATGATCCCATTTTATTCTGTTCAGGAACAAAGAGTGGTGCTGCATGTCTGTGGGGTGTATGTGCCAAAATTGTACCTTAGCCAAGGTGCCAAAATACCTTCAGAAGCCCTGCTTTTTAAGAAACAGTTTGTTTTAATTGCTATTACCCAATATATATATATTTTAAAAAATCTAGCATTATATGAACACATAGTCTCCTGTTTGTCTTCTCAATTAGTCTGACTGGGAAACAAATTCAATGTTACAGGCTCCCTTGCAGGCTTGTATGATCAAGATGTGTTCTTTCTACTTTCAGGATCATCCTCATCAAAATAGCCAGATAATTGCTAGAGGTAAGTAAGATTCTGTAATTGTTATTATGGCTGACAGTAAACTATGAGAAAGGATAGCGCTTGATTTTTATTACACTAAAAACCCAATGGGGTCATAGACAATCAGCAGATCAGAACATTAAACAATCCTGACAGAGAAGTCAGAAAAGGGTGGAAAATACATAGGCTTTGCCAATATGAAAGCAGCCTACCGTACACATGAAATTGCCTCTTGCTGTTATAGTGAAACCTAGGATCAGTGAGACATCTGCAAGTCTAGTTTTGACTAGAGGTTCATTAGAAGTAGACCTATTAAGCCAAAATAAAATCATATGTAAATAAGCTGTTGAACCCCCAAGTATGCTGGGGATGCAGGACGTAATCTAAGTAGTCTGGAAGTGGATTAAACTATTGCTGTTGGGGAGTTTTAAGATTCAAAATTTCATGGATCACTGCCTTGTTGTGGCGAAGGGGCTTGCGTAACTCAGTGAAGCCATAAGCTATGCCGTGCAGGGCCACCCAAGACGGACAGGTCATGGCAGAGAGTTCTGACAAAATGTGGTCCACTGGAGAAGGAAATGGCAACCCATTCCAGTATTCTTGCCAAGAAAACCCCATGGAACGTAGCACAAAGCTAAAAGAAATGACGCTGGAAGATGAGCCCCTCAGGTCAGAAGGTGTCCAATATACTACTGGGGAAGAGCAGAGGGTATTTCCAAGTAGCGCCAGAAAGAGTGAAGCAGCTGGGCCAAAGCTGAAAGGACACTCAGCTGTGGATGTGTCTGGTGGTGAAAAGAAAATCCGATGCTGTAAAGAACAATATTGTTTAGGAACCTGGAATGTCAGATCAATGAATCAAGGTAAGCTGGAGGTGGTCAAACATGAGATGGCAAGATTGAACATCGACATCTTGGGAATCAGCGAACTAAAATGGACAGGCATGGGCGAATTTAATTCAGGTGACCATCATATCTACTACTGTGGGCAAGAATCCCTTAGAAGAAATGGAGTAGCACTCATAGTCAACAAAAGGGTGGGAAAAGCAGTACTGGGGTACAATCTTAAAAACGATAGAATGATCTCAGTACGAATCCAAGGCAAACCATTCAACATCACAGTAATTCAAGTCTATGCCCCAACCACTGATGCCAAAGAAGCTGAGGTTGATCGGTTCTATGAAGACCTACAACACCTTCTAGAACTAACACCAAAAAGAGATGTCCTCTTCATCATAGGGGATTGGAATGCTAAAGTAGGAAGTCAAGAAATCACCGGGATAACAGGCAAGCATGGCCTTGGTGTACAAAATGAAGCAGGACAAAAGCTAATAGAGTTTTGCCAAGAGAACACGCTGATCATAGCAAACACTCTTTTCCAACAGCACAAGAGACGACTCTACACATGGACATCACCAGATGGTCAATATCGAAATCAGATTGATTATGTCCTTTGCAGTCAAAGATGGAGAAGCTCTATACAGTCAGTAAAAACAAGACCTGGAGCTGACTGTGGCTCAGATCATGAGCTTCTTGTTGCAAAATTCCAGCTTAAATTGAAGAATGTAGGGGAAACCACTAAACCATTCAGGTATGACCTAAATCATATCCCTGATGAATATAGTGGAGGTGAGGAATAGATTTAAGGGATTAGACTTGATAGACAGAGTGCCTGAGGAACTATGGACAGAGGTCTGTAACATTGTTCAGGAGGCAGCAACGAAATCCATCCCAAAGAAAAAGAAATGCAAGAAAGCAAAGTGGCTGTCTGATGAGTCAAGAAGCAACAGTAAGAACCAGACATGGAACAACTGAGTGGTTCAAAATTGGGAAAGGAGTACGACAAGGCTGCATATTGTCGCCCTGCTTATTTAACTTATATGCAGAGTACATCATGAGAAACACCGGGTTGGATGAATCAGAGGTCGGAATTAAGATTGCTGGGAGAATTATCAACAACCTCCGATACACAGACGATACCACCCTAATGGCAGAAAGCGAAGAGGATCTAAAGAGCCTCTCGTTGAGGGTGAAAGAGGAGAGTGCAAAAGCTGGTTTGAAACTCAACATTAAAAAAACTAAGATCATGGCATCTGGCCCCATCACTTCCTGGCATATGGAAGGGGAAGAAATGGAAGCAGTGACAGATTTTATTTTCTTGGGCTCCAAGATCACCGCAGACGGTGACTGTAGCCATGAAATTAAAAGACGCTTGCTCCTTGGGAGGAAAGCTATGGCAAACCTAGACAGCCTAGTAAGAAGCAGAGATATCACCTTGCCGGCAAAGGTCCGTCTAATCAAAGCTATGGTTTTCCCAGTAGTAATGTATGGCTGTGAGAGCTGGACTATAAGGAAGGCTGAGCGCCGAAGAATTGTTGCTTTCGAACTGTGGTGCTGGAGAAGACTCTTACGAGTCCCCTGGACTGCAAGGAGGTCAAATCAGTCAGTCCTAAAGGAAATCAACCCTGAGTGCTCATTCGAAGGACAGATACTGAAGCTGAAGCTGAAATATTTTGGCCACCTAATGCAAAGAGAAAACTCTCTGGAAAAGACCCTGATGCTGGGAAAGACTGAAGGCAAAAGGAGAAGGGGACGACAGAGGCTGAGATGGCTAGATAGCATCACGGATGCAATGAATATGAACTTGAGCACGCTCCGGGAGAGAGCGCAGGACAGGAAGGCCTGGTGTGCTATGGTCCATGGGGTTACGAAGAGTCGGACATGACTGAACGACTGAACAACAACAAGTTTTAAGATTCAAAATTTGAAGACATCTAGAATGTGTTACAGAAATGTAAACATTTGCTTAAGCCAGTAATTTTCTCCACTTCAGCATGGGTGTTGTCTTGCAAAAGGAGATGGAAACAACCATCATGAATCAAAACTAGTGCTGAATTCATGAAACTGACACCTCAGTGCAGGAGGTACAGCTCAATTCAGCTGAACCTAGCAGTTATACAGCTATGTTAAGAGTTGATTTGATCCCCATCAAATTTGTATTTGTATCACACTCAAATACAAATCTGATCCCTTTGTATGAAACAAAGTTGTGTGAATGAATTAAAATAGTGACTAGAGAACCACTGGAAAGGAATTACTTAACTTTTCTCTCTGGCCATTGTTCTAATGACTTGCCCCCATAACTTGTTTTCTCCTTGTGAGAGAGCCCACCACCACCACACACAGGTAGCCATATACCATAGGTTGGGTGAGGTCCTGTTCTGAGCAGAAAAACAGCTGGATGGGGGAAGTTCAAGCATCCCCCTCTCTCTGCTGGTGCTTTACTTTGTAGCACAGGGTACCATGGCTGCTTTTAGTGATAATGATGACAGAGGAAGCATTTATGCAATTGTGTATCATGAAGTTTCAGCATCAGAATAGTATCTTCAGGGATGTACTAGGTCTTGGCTTTCTCTTTGTTTAATAGCAAGGAAGAAATACCATTTAGTGAATCAGTCTTTGACTGGACCACAGATCATTCAGTTCAGCCGCGTCAAACTGGATTCCTACTTAAATCTGCTGCTGACAAAGGATGCACCCTGATCTCCAATTACAGATATAGCAACAAAATGTGAGTCAGGCAGCAACATCTCATGATGCCTTTCACCTGGCTGTTATGTGTTGGTTCCAAAGACCCAAAAGCATGGACTAGGTGGGATGCAATATATTTATTGGTTCACTGTTAACAAGCTGAAAGCTTCTGAAATGTATGCAGTTCTTCTTGTATGTGCTCAGAGAAAAACACTGCCTGAAACCTACAATTCCTTGCAAATCCTGATGCAGAAAACTTGTCAGCAGAGAGCTGAAACATTTCACATAAAATTCTTGTTACTAAGACGCTTGATTATAGACAGCAATTACACTATAGATGGAAATTCCATGGGCTAGCAGGCAGAAATACCAATTGTCTCATGCTGCTTTAATACTCCTGCTATAAAGCACCAAAACCTCTGTATCTCTCAAGTATTCTGTACTTGTATAGATTATTTTGGTATCTGCCAGGGAATACTTCATTTTGTTTTGATATGATAAAGCCTTAATATTTCTTTCTTGAACTGAAACTGCAGAAACAATTCTGGCTCTGGACTTTTTTTCACTATGGAAGTCCTCAGACTGTTTTATGCAGGACATCATGATCTGGGGTGTGTGTTTTAATGGTCTGCATACACAACGGGGCTATTTTACAATCATTTCACAGGTGAAAGGTAAATGCTGTCATCCCCGTAAGAATGTCAATGTTTGGGGAAAAGTTAGAGAACTATTTTTACAAGCCCCAAATGTCTCTGAAGATACAAAACAATTATGAAAGGGTGGCTGTTGTTTTTTAAAAAATTACTTTAAAAGAATACTGCTTTTAGTTGTGCTTAGTACTAATAATCCCATATTATATGTAGCCACATCGTTTTGCAATACATTACAGAAAGGTAAAAGGCAGTTAAAAGTAATAAATACACCCGGTCAGTCAAAGAGAATTCATAGACATGAACATGGCATGAGTATTTTAATGTCTTGCAATATTAATACCAGCAAGATCCATCTGCAGTGAATATAAGAAAAAGACAACTCATTAAGGAATGAACTGGGCAGTGGATGAAACAAAATATTCCACCAAATTTTGCTTTGCTATGTCTGTTCAATGTGTGTGGTGTAGTGAGCAAGGGAAATTCTCAAAGAAATGAATGGCTGTTGTGTAGCAGAACTAGGCATATTTTGCTTCCATTTACTGCAGTCTGATACCCTCCCCCTATAATTTTTTTTAAACTTCTGGCATTATTACTAGAACAAAACCCAGGAGGAGAAATTTTGTTTTAATTATACTTGCATTGTCAGAATACATTCTTTAGAAAATGGCTTTAAAGTGCAGAAGCAAGCAAGGGGAAGTTATTGTCTATTTCTCGGCTGAAATCCTCACAATACTTCCCACTGTGCCATTCTTTTATTTATTTCAGCATACATTTTGTATTAGGGTAAGTTAACATAAAATGTATTTGCAATCTGATAGCATAACTTTTCAGCATGCTTCTTCTAGGAAAAACAAATAAGCTCAAGCCCAAGGCTGCTTCTTTGTACTTTACTTCCAGCCAAGTCTCTTATCTTACTGTGCAACCTGTTTTGTATCCTTTTGTTGTACCTGCCAAATTCTGTGCAAAAGGAGTAAGCGGATGCCATCTAGTCCACAAGGCTGGGCAAGTTACACCTTATTAATGAGCAGCTGTCCACTTTACATTCAGACGTACAGTGGGGCTACTAAGCCAGTCCATCAGCCAGTTCACACAATCACACTGAGGGAAATAAGACCTCTGTTAAATGCCAGCATGAACAATGTGTAGTGGAAGGAGTAGCCACTGAGCGCAACCTGTGTTAGGACCATAGAAAATGTACAGCATTGAAAGTCAACCTGCATGGTGAGCAGTTAGAACATGGATTCAACAAGAGCAAGGTTGTACATGCATGTAGCAGTAAGGTAACAGGAAGAACTGCCAAGTAAATGGGGCAGTGGTTTATTCATAGTTCCAGGTTAAATGACTTCGTGAGATGCAGGAGTCTGTACTAGCATGTTCAGGCATTGAACCAGGGATTGAAAAATGGTGCTCAACTCTAGTATAATACTGTACATTAACTCTCATACTTAGTTCTCAAAAGCATTACTCTAAACAAGTTTGGTTTGGTGTTAAGTGCTTTTCTCTTAAACTGGACTTTACCAAATAAGAAAATACATTTTTCTAAGTCAGTTGCCCTAAAGGTAGGCAGAGCATTAGACTTGCAGTTGCCTCCTGGATCTCCATCAATTCAACAGCAGCTTTCTTACTCCTTTCCTGAAAGAGGCCTTTATGACACTAACTAGTGGCAGACATTTTGTTGTAACTTGACAGGAATGACAGAAGCAAGCCTAGAAATAGACAAGTACAAATTCCTTTTCATACAGTTTTAAACCAGCTGGATTGCAAAATGGGCAAGCTGCTTTAGTTGTAACCCCACCCCCAAAAGCACTTTACACACCTTTGCTTCAATCACAGCAGAAGCAGTGGTACATGCACAGCAGGCTGCATGGGTGCATGAGGGGCTTCTGGGGTCTATCTCCCACCCTCCCCCTGATGCAGAGGTCCTTTACATTTCCAACCTACACTTTTTTTCCTTTTTTTTTTTTACCACAGGGGAACTGAAATGTCATGTATTTTTCTGGTCAAAAAAGTTCAGGCACAGCTGCTGTCACAGAAACAAGGAAAATCATGGGGATCGCAGGCTGTAGATTTTGACCAGAAAAATACTGAGATTGATCCACCACACAGTAATGCTCAAGTTTAGACTCTAGTGAAAATATTCCAGGATTCTTCTTTATGAGCCGCGTTCATTTTTCCCTCTAAGGACAGCTATGGAGATGTAAACATCTATTCCATGAGCAGAGATAGACCTATTTCCTCCCTTTTAAAAAGCTTTATCAGTGGCATGAAATTCATCATTTATTTTAGCCTAATCATAGAAGAATCAATACTATTCTGCATTATAAATATGCAATTAAGTTCAGTACTGTTTTCCCAGTCTCTCTGATACACTATCTTAAGTCAAGCTTTAATAATAAAGAGTATGGAATAGAATATGTTTTATAATTACCTGACCTTCCTAGGATATTAATATTAAATGATTTACAAATACTGACACCATCCCCCAACATCAAGACATTGTGTACATGACCCATCCATTCTAGTACTTTGCTTCCAAGATGGTGGGTGGTGAAAGCTAGAGAGGTCAGTTCAATCAGATGTGTAGACAACCTGATTTCTTTCTCCACATAAATCCAGACACTACTAGTGATCATAACTAGGGGGGACCACAGAACACCCCTTTGGGACTTGACTATGAAGAAAGTTGTTGCTCTGGTATTTACCACGGCCTACCCCAATAAAATGTGGTCATTTTCAGAAGGTGGATGTAAGCATTTATGATTTTAGTTTTTAGATTACTGGTCTTTTCTAGTCAGCCAAAATATCTCAAACAAAGCAGAAACAAAAAGTAGCAAGAGTATATAGACCAGATTTTCTGAAGGCTTAAGAATGCTTAGGCTTTGCTATCCATCCTACCCCCTCATTTTCCTATTCTTTCTTTTTTATAAATGAAACCTTATCTTTGGTTTCTTGTATCTTTTCCGTTATCCTCTCTTTTGTTTCTTCCATTTTCCCAGTTAACCTCTCTTTTGTTTCTTCCATTTTGCCGCTAATCATGTCTCTGGTTTCCTCCATTTTCCCTGACAGTCGCTCCTTTGTTTCTTCCATTCGGTCCTGAATGTATTCTTTCACTGGAGGTGGTGTGGACATGTAGCCATGTTTACGAAGATACTTCACAGTGATAGATGTCCCTCCTAAAGTCACTGTGTATCTGGCTGGAGTTGCAATCTGGTCAGTAAGGGGGGAAAAGTATACATGTATAACTTCAACAGCAAAATTCCGTTTGGTTTTGACAGCAAAATAATGAAAGTCTTCAGTAATGACTTCAGAATTCAAGAAAAAGGCTTCTGTTTACAAAGTAGTATTCCTGGAAGGCCTGTTAATCTGCTCTTCCTGCAGCAGTACTTGGGCCATCAAATCTAAAGCTTCATCTTAACTCATGCAAAGAAACTCTCCTTATCATCCCAGTCTTTTCTGGAAACAACGGGCTTGTGCAGGGCTGTGCCAGCTTTCGCAAGCTTCAATAAGCATCACCATAAGTTACTAAAAGAGCATGTGATAGTACTTTTAATACAACATGACCATGTCAGGATTCCAGTTTGTTCCTTAAACGATGCTGCACAACTTTTGAGGAAAATATAGTAATTCAGACAAAATGTAAACTTATTCAAAGAGGCTTAAGACTGTAGCCTTGCACAGTTAGTAATACGATGAAGTCACAGTATACTTGAGATGGAGGACACATAACTCTGTTGGTAGCATCAAGAGGATATGACACAAGGTTACTAAGCCACAAGGCCACATCCAGTTGTACCTGTCCGCTGATCAAATGGCATCTATCAGTGGAGCAGATTCCCCCTCCCCAACCCTGCTATGGAGGGCTGGAGGGACCCTCTAGAGAAAATATGGGGGTATGTATGGAGAACACATTTGATGTAGCCCACAATGTTTTGTCTGAAGTACTATCCTGTCCTTAAAACATGTGCAGCAGTAGAGCCGTGCAGCAACATTTAAGGAACAAAATGGAATCTACCCACTGAAAATTACCCACTGATATTGTATTGTAGAGATGTGATGCAAATTTCATATAGAAGAATGACTTCCGAGGAGCAAGTGAGAACTTTTAAAAAATACATTTTCAAGCCAAGAAGACAACTTTACCTTTGTAAGGCCTAAATAAGACCTTTATGTGCTTTTGATTGTCCTTTTTAATCTTCTATCCCGTGTGCTCGTTCACTCTTTCCTCCCACCCAAATCTTTGTTCCCAGTTTTTTATTTCCACATAATGACATATCATCAGGAAATAAGTGGGAGGACATCTCCTAATTCCTACTTCAATGAAGGCTGATGGTTCAGTAGTTTTTATCTACTTATAATGCTCTCTGCATCTTGCATCAGAATAACCACTCACTTTACTTAATACTGCAGCACTGGGCAAAAGAGTAAAAGCTGAGAGAACTTCATAATAGGCTAGCCAGTAGTATGAGATAAGAAAGACAGGTCAAATTAAAAAGGCATTAAGACAGAAAACAGCAAATTCTATTGAGACAAGAAAGCAATCGCCCCATTTGCATGTAACAGTGGCAAATCATGTGTCACTTAACCCACTATTTGCTGCGGGACACACTGCTTCTGCTTTGCACAATCCATTTCTGATCAGCTAGATCAGAGGTGGATTCATGGTGTGCAAACCAGGACACTATGGATTAATCCTGGGTTAAACAACTCTCAGCGAACTAACTGGGCTGGTTTATACAATCAAACAGCCCACCGTGGCTTATTAAAGCCATGGTGGGCTGGGGCACATGCCAGTGGCCATTGTGAATTTTCACCACCCATGGTCTGTTCTAGGGTTATGTGAGGATTGTTTAACCCTTGCACAACTGCTGCTGCCCAGGTTCACATGACAAGCCATGGCTGGGCATATCTGGCCAGGCACGTGCTGCAGCTCGCTGTGGTTTAAACAAAGCATGGTGGGCTAGTTAAATCCTATGAACCGTGTCACTGTAGATTAACTTTGGGTTGTTTAACCAGTGATTAACCCATAGTGTCCAGGATCGCACATCATGAATCAGCCGATTAGAGCTTGATTATGCAAAGCCAAAGCAGCATGCGCCGCAGCAAATCCTGAGTTAATTAGCCTACAATTTGCTGCCGTTATGTGCAGACTCGCTCAATGAAAACTGTTCAGTACTCATGCAGCAAAACAATGCTGTTGTCTTTAAAGTACTGACTGACAGAACAGAAATTAAGACGTTAAAAAATACTTTTCAAGAAGGAAAATATTAAATTCCAATGTTCTTCAGTGCTGAAAATGCTGGCAATTGCTCCATTAAATAAGATCATTTTTAAAAGCTCCTTATTAGAAATACAGATTAAAACCTAAAATCTTAGTTTTGAAAGAGCCTCACAGAACCTTTGAAAGGATTTAAGTCTGGTCCTTTCTGGACTTGACCATATTCATTTCAACAGAAGTAAAGCTTTTAATAGGAATAAAAGTAAAATTCCATCAATTATGGTATCCCTAGCAACCGAGAACACAAATTTTTCGCTTTGAACAGACAAGAGAAATATCTAAAATGTGTGAATATGATAGTGGGAGGGTAAACTACCTAAATATTACCGTTGATGCCATGTATCTAGCTCTTTCGGTATTCCAAGTACTTCCCACCTTGCTCTCAGTGGTATAGTGGTAAATTTTGAAATGCATGCGCTCATCATGACATGCCCATAGCCATGCCCCCCCAAGGACAGTCCAAAATTGCAAGCAGCTGTGTTGATCCATATCAACATACTAAGTCCAGCAGTTTTCAGATCTATCAGGAGCTGTTCTTTTGTAAAGCTAATGGGTCTTAATTGCCCATTCAAGACCAAGCCATCCCATATTACTTTACATTACAACAAGAAACAATATATTATTGCTGCGAAATTTCATTTCCCACAAGCTACTCTGGGGATTGCAGCTACACTCAGAGGGAACAGTGAGTTTTGAGTGGGGTGTCAGATGATGTCAGCTTCCCTGCCCTTGCTTTACTACACTACTGGTTCCTCATCCTCAGAACAAACTTGTGGTGTAATAACATCATTATTCCCATTCCACAGATAGGAAACAGAGATGGCATCCTGCCATTCAATAGTTCACTGATGTTCATGGTTTAAGCAGATGTTTGATAGGTTCACAGGCCCTCCTCTACATAACTGAACTAGTTTTATAATTTAAAAACATTAAACATAATAATTCAGGACAAACCAATATCATTAGCACTGCATTGTGTTTCCATGGTGTAGAGCTAATGGTAGTAACTTCTTCCTCCAAGTCACAGAGCTACATAATCTAAATCTAGGAAGAAGAAAGAGAAGTACTATACTCAGCTTCTCGACTGGTGCTGTGGACACTGATGGTAAGAAAAGGTTCTGTCCAGAGACAGATAGATGAGTGTATGCCCACCCCTCACGCATTGAAGAAATGCTGCAAAACAGCTTTGCTGTTTTGAGAGGCTTTCTTCCTTCTAGTAAGGAGGGAAATAAGAAAGCACAGCAAAAACAATAAGGAACAATGGTCTGGTTGTCTTAAGGAGATTCTTACTCACCAGAGACAACCAATTGTCTATCTATTTGCAAGTCTGATGTTACAGGTTACTGCAAATAAGGTTCCTGGAGCAATACAGCAGGGGATAAAATACCTCACAACTTTTAAACACCTGTATGTTTTAAATAGTTGAAATCTATTCTGTGCCTTGCTGTGTGAGAACTAGTGTTTGAGAAAACTGAGGAAATAAATCTCTGGACCACATTTTGCCAAATGTAGGCAGACAACTTAAATGGAGTGTTCTTCAGCTATAGAGAATTGTCAAAAATATCCACTCACTTTGTTACTTATAATTCTTACAGCGCTTTCTTCATTTCCACCTTTAACTCTCTCCTTAGAATTCTTTATCTTCTTGTATGCCTTATTCTTAAGAGCAGTCTCTTCTCTAGTTTTAAAGCTATCTTCAGCTTCTCAAGATCAGTAACACTTGTACCTGCCTGTATATGTTTATTCCCCCAACCTTCATGTTCTATAAATAATGTCTCTTATTTCCCCCCACTCCTTTGCCAACATTCTAGACTAGGACCTGTATTCTCATTAACTACAGTATTATTTATCCATTCTGAACCCTTGTGACAAGATCTCCTCTGAATAAATTTATTTACTCAGTGATTTTTAGTGCAGAATTCCATAAAATAGACCACAGAGCTAATTTGTGGGTTGTGGCTACTTCATTATCTTGTATTCTCAAATTTTCTAATAGGTAACGTTCAGAAATCCATACAGCTACTTACCTTATACATTGCATATGCAGTTAATGCATTTCCACTCTGAGAATGCTTTAGAATATTTACAATGCTTTCTGGCAAGCCTATGAATTCAAGGAAAGGAACGACATTTACTCCTCTGTGAAAGAAAGACAGATTACAATGAAAAAAAATGCTAACATCCTAATAAACATTTATTTTGGCATGATTACAAAGTATAAATCCACAATGCAATTGATATGCTTTTTCTTGTACTAATAGAGAGTAAGAATTCAAGCACTAAAGGACAATGAGGATGAATGTGCCAAGCTATGTCAATATATCTAATTTTAAATATCTTCAGGCACAATCCTATGCATGTTTAGACAGAAAAAAGTCCTACAACTCCCAGTATTCTCCAGCCAGCCCTCAAGGTCTGAAGCTGATGTCCTGAAATCCTTTTGACTAAAGATGTCATAGATTGAACCTGGGACTTTCTGAATGCAAAGCACATGGTCTGCCACTGAGCTATGGCCCTTCTTGATCTTTATTTGTTTCGTCCCTCATCTTGGTTGTGAGTTAACACTAAAGGCAGCAAACAGTGAAACGGCTTCAAGGCTATCAGAATAATTTAGGGTGCAATCCTATGCGTGTTTGGAATGGATAGGAAAATGTCCAAAACTCCCAGCATTCCCCAGACAGCATTGCATCCTCTACTGTTAACCACGGAAGGGAACTACTGACTGAAGGGAATTCCCCCTTCCCCCAAATTTGCTTTGGAGGTGCATGCAGGGGAGGAGCAGATAGGGGAGTCCTGTTGTGTGAGCAGGAAGGGTTGGATCCAAGCATTTTATTCCTTTATTTCAGGGGTTCATAACTTTATCAAAGCTACAATCAACATGCCATCACATTCTGAACTGAATGAAGTCTAGTAATTCGGAAATTTCCTGTTTGTTAGGACTCAAGTCACAATATGAAAACCCCAACCTACGTATGACATAATTATGAAACTATGGTTGCAATCCTATGCATACTTATTTGGAAGTAAACTGCACTGAATTCAGTGGGACTTACAACTGACTGAATATGTATAGGATCAGGCAGCATATTCAATTTATGTCTAGCAATTAACCCTTTAAATGTAAGCATAATACACCCATAGATTTCAAGTTTCTTATGTGTATCTGGAAAAATTCCATCATTTTTGACTGACAGATTTTTTTTCCAAGAAAAAAAATCCAGGCACATTTTTAAGTGGAAAATCTAGATCTTTTCCCACAAATGAAGTAAAGTTCATAGCTCTTCAGGGCCTCATTCTTGGAGTGGGTGGGGCCAAAAATACACCACCACCACCACCCTGATATTGCAGCTTAAGGTTCTTCTTGGCAGTAACTAATCCTTAGGAAGCCATTTCAATCTTTCAGAATGGGGAAAAACTGCACAAAAGCCAGGAAGCCACCAAACAATTGGTGATTTGGGGAATGGGGGTGGAGCCAGGGGGAGGGGTTGTGGTCATCTGGGGAACTCCAGAGGGCTGGATTGAGACCTTAGGGAGGCTGGATTTGGCCCATGGGCCTGCGGTTCCCTACCCCTGAAGTAAAGGAATGAGCTTGGACCCTGTCTTGCCATTGACATAAACTATACAATAAAAACAGCGATGACTGTTTGAATAAACAGTTGCACCACTTACTGACTCCTGTCCAAACCAAGAGTTTAATGTTTGTCAGATTTAAGTAAAGTATTATTTTTTGATTCTGGATTACATATATAATAACAGAAGACATGGGACAATGATAATGTGTGGCTGGAAGTATGAGCCTTTGACATCAGAAGGTATTATAACTAAGTGTTTGTTTTAGTTACTCTAACCAGCTGGGATTAAGTGCCCTTTCTAAGAGCTATGGATTCAAATGTCATTCTAAATTTATCCCTTCACAGAGTAACAAAGGTCCCAAGCTATTTAATATTTAGCTTTAGTTGGATCCAAATAAATGTCCATCTCCAGGTATTTTAGACTGAGTAAAGGTTAGCTAGTTTTTCTTAGATGCCATGGTCATTAACACACATTATACCACTGAGATATTGAACTAGAAATAAGATAGGTAGATCAGTGTTTTGACTTCCATGCTAGAAAAGCATGGTTCTTGATCAGGCAACTTGATATAGATGCATGGTATTCCAAGTAACTACACTGGGAAGTAAGAATCCTAACATTTACCACTATCATTTATATTCTCATTCAAGATTTAAGTTTTAAACATATAAACCTATTTAGCATATTGCTTTGAGAAAGTTCTTTGTGATAGCATCATTTACAGCTCAGGCCTATATGTATCTACTCAGAAATAAGCTTTATTGAGTTCCATTGGGCTTACTCCTTAGTATACAGGTATAGGATTGCAGATAATGGAATTAATGGTGCACAGAATCTTTAAAAACTCATTTAGGGTACAATCTTATGCATGCTTGGACAAAAAGAATCCTACAACTCCCAGTATTCTCCAACCAGCATGGCTGGCTGAGGAATGGTGGAAGTTACAGGACATTTCCTGTCTAAACATGCATAGGATTGTGCCTTTAGTGATTCTAGAACATTACCTTTAGCATAACACAGATTGTGGAGTTGTACAGAAACAGCTTGCAACAGAAATGCTTCTTTTTAAATCTAGTTCCTATTATAAAGCATTTGCTTTACATTTCAGTGGCAGAGTGATTAGGCAATAGAACATAGGTTCCATTTCTATATGTTGTTAAAGGTGAAATTTTTTGATTTAAATGGAAATGTTCACAAGTAACTCTCAAGTTGTGCAACATGAACACTGAGCAAAATTGAGAGCCATATACAGTTTTGTTTTGTTTTACAGTTCCAACAGGTTTTTTCTTAAACGTGTTCACCTGTGCTATTTATTCCATCTTCATCATTCTTACATATTACACAACACAGGAAGGATTTTAGAAATCTTCTGAAATAAAGCTAGCATTGAAATAAATGCTAAAATATAGGAACTACTATAAATGGAAATGCTCCTATAAACAATTGTACTACATAATCAGATTGAAACTGAAATGTCCTTTCTTATGGCAATAGAGAATCTTTTTGCACTCAACCACTTAGAGCTTACTCGGATTTCCGGAAAGACCTGCATGTACACTGGTCAGTCTTTCATACTTTGCACCTTATCAAGTGCCTTATTTTCATTGCCTTACCACTTGTAAAATCTTATATTTTGTCCATTGTGCAAAGCAGAGTTGTGACTTGATTAATGTTCTTATAGTATTTGGAAGAATATATCTGGAAAATGGTCTCTCTCTTCAGGAACTATTCTAGATTGTTGGAACTATTCTAAGGTTATCATGATTAAAATTAGAACAAGTTCAGATCTCTAAAACTTCCACCTTAATAAGATGACTTTATTACTGTTTTGGATTCAGTCAAGGCTTTCAACAGGTGAAATAGCAGTACCTCCTTAAGATTACAGAGGCCTTAACATCTACCCTGTGCTAATTGAACTTGTTCAAGCAATATTTATCTCCTTCAGTGAGAATGTTAGTTAACCCACAGTTAACAGGTTTCATTGTTCTGAGGTAAAGCCCTAGGCAGGGCTATGTCCTCTCCTCATCCCATTATTTCCTCTAGCCAATGGCACCTTAGCAGTGCCTGACAGTAACATCTAATCCAAATATTAAAGGGGTGCGTGTTTTTTTCATAATAAAACCTACAACACTTATATTAAAGATACATATATCTGTGTAAACTATCATGTGTAAACTATCTTCGTTATCGAGCTAATAGTAGGCTCTTGGAGCAAACTTACTCCCTCACGACTTGGTGCAAACTAAAATGCTCTATAACTCCTATTTCTTCTTACCAGACAAGACACCAAGGAAGAACAGCAAGAGAAGCAACACACTACTTCACATGAACAGATGATGTGGAACGCAAAACAGATTTTGAGAAGATGACACAATCTTGACATCTCAAACCGAGACTGCATCCAGCAGACTTTCCTCCCAGTTCCATCATATTGAATGGAATGAAAGTTGTACATTTGCAGTACAGAGAACAGTGATGCAGACATGTAGACAATACTTGATTGCTACTTGGAACAGAGCATTAGTATTTTTCATACACATTTATAACTTATAGTAAGTGATACCTGTAATGGAAATTTGCATTTCTTAATATACAATAAGAACCATATTGCAAAAGTGTTCCTGTTAAGGTTTGCTTGAAACTAATAATTCAGCAATTGTGAATTCACACTTACTTTAAAGCTGCATAGTAAAAGGCTCCAAACCATATGCTGGAAGTCAAAAGATGCACTGGAATCAGAACTTTACCATACTGTTTAAAAGTTCTCTTGAATCTTTGCACGAGACTAATTGATTTATCTTGTAAGGGATCAAGCTCTACAGAATTTGGTTCTAGATGGGCTTGCTGGTCTATGTTACCCGCTGGTGTGATAGGAATCTCTCTCTTTAGTCCATTATTGTGAGGGTCTTTTGGTTGGGATGATGTCTTGCCCATGAATTCCCCTTCCTTGGAAACACAAACAGCAGCAGATGCATGTAGACACTGGTGTTGGAAGCTCAGAGCTAGAGAAACCATTTTCTGTTTAGTATTAAGCAAGGAGGGTTGTCCTTTTACGTATGGAAAGATACATGTGCGATTCAGGATCAAGCATGTCCTGTATGCCAGCTGAAATGGTTTCTGCATTTTGATTGATGGCAATAGCATATTGAAGATACTCTTGTATTCAGCTCCTAAGAAATGTTAACAGGTAAACTGTTAAGAATAAGTAAAATACTGTTCCAGATACCATGATTGCAAGATAATAGTGAACACACTTTAAAAACAAAGCTTCCCAAAGCCACCTTTTCCAAAGTTGGAGGCATATTAGCAATATGAATTCTTTCCTAATTAGGAAAATCCAGCACTATAATTAAATACAGAAAAAATATGAACATTTCTCTTCTGAACACAGACAATATGTAATACTAGTACTCCATATATGCTTCAAGTATTAGTCCTTAGGAAAGCATAGATAGTCGATGCTAATGAATCCTAACTCAGATGTGTAGAAATGCACTGACATATAAGGAGTTGGGCTCACTTTCTTTGGTGGCAGCACTAGTCTGGTCTGGATTTTGTACCTGATGAGCTCTAATATTTCTATTGTTCTAGCATATTGGTACAATCTTTATTAAAAGGGGGGGATTAATATCAGTACAAATTCCCAATGATCAGAGTCTGCAAATCTTAGCTTGGCTTATTATCCAAACCCATTATGTATGGTCACAACCAACCTGTTCTGTCATGAGATTTGCAGAGAATTTAAGGAAGAGAGGCACGTTTGCTCCTGTGATAGGCTTGTGCAGAAGGTGCAAGGAGCACTTTGCTACTGCTTCATGCTTGACTCTATTTGACATATTGTTATAATCATTTGCTAGTTTTGGGGATTGGGAGGGAGGGATTGATGTACTTATTGTTGGAAAATGCAAATAAATAATAAAAAATTCAACCCCCCCCAACTACTGCTTCATCCTACAAAAGCCTACAAGTTTGTCTTTAGCAGAAATCACCAGCCATGCCTTGCTGCTGCAGAAACCAAATAGGAAGGTAAAGGAGCTACCTCTTTGTTCCTCTGCTTCTTTCTCTTTCTCTAGGTTTTTGCAAGAAACAGCAGCAAGGCATGGCTGGTGCCATCCGCAAAAGTTCAACTTATGGGATAAAAGCCGCCTCTCTTTTCCTCCCCATTCAAGAAGCTGGGCTTCAGAATTCAGTGCCAGCAGCACCTCGCTGCTGCTCTCTCCTAAAACTGAACAGGAGGGACGGGGGAGAACACTTCTCCTTTTTGCCACAGAGAAGGAGAGACGTTTTCTCCCCCTTCCCACCAGCTTTTTTTTTTTTTGGCAGGAAACAGTTGGACTTTTTGAAAAAGCCCAACTGGCAGAAGACAAGCACCTTTCCTCTCCAGATGAATGGCATGGCCAGTGGTGGCTGGTGACTCCAGTTCCAGAGGGGCTGTAAATCCATTCACAGTTTTAGTTAGCACCAGCCAAAACTCTAGCAGTGCTGTCCAAGGTACTGAACGGTGCTAGCCAAGGCGCTAGACCCATTTTGGGGATAGGGTTTCAGCACCTTGGATAGCACCATCAGAGTTCTGGTTGGTACCAACTAAAACCCTGAATGGAATCACAGCCCCCACAGAACTGGAGTCACCAGCCGCCACTGAACAGAGCTATGGGTAAAAGCACAGGGGTTATTCCTACTCATGAGGAAGCAAGTTGTTTAATGGAACCCTGCCAAAGATTCAAGGAAATACAGCTAGTAAGTAGGCTCTCTCAGTCATTCTATAACACATAATGTAAGCTTCATTAGTAGAGTATTTAACAGCTGAACAGCAACTTTTTATTTTGCAACCTTCATCCGATACACATTTTACAAAATAACTGGGCCCTTCTCAGCTCAATAGAGCTCTCCGTTCTACACTATAAAACAAGCACAGTAAAAGTCTATACTGTGTATTCTTGTCAAAAGTCAACATTCTGTATTCTGTATACCAGATATTAGATTGTCTCTCCCCACAACTGGCATGCCTGCCCCCTCCCCTTTTGCAGGCAAAAATAAAAGCAACTTGAATAGGCCTGAGAAACGTTTACAGTTTGTGATAAAACTGGGCCAAAAATATTCCCCCTTCATGCGTTCATTCATATCTCTCAAAAGGGGAGCATTTTCAGAGACATTTGGGCTGTTTGTGAATTCTAGTAATTTTCAGGTGTGTGTGTGGTCTTACCATTAAGATAAGGCAGAAGGTTTTAAAATTCTGTTTTTTTGTTTTTTTTAAAACAAAGCCTTATAAAAAGGAACTTTACCCTTTGCCACCTCATCTTAATGACAAGACTTCTCCCCGCCCTGCCCACAAATTACTAGGATTTTGCCCCCAACCTCAAAATGAGGGAAGTCTTTGCTTACCCTTTTTGCCTCCCCCAAAAAGCTGCAAGAGAGCAGAGTGAAGAAATAAATTCTGTTCTAGTTTGTGTAGGAGTTGTTAAAGCAGTGCATTGCTTTAAAAGGACACTCCAAATCTATGAGTGGAGTGGAATAGGGAGAACAGCTGGTCTCTGAGAATACCAAATTAGAAATAAGATTGCAAGGAATGGTTGGCCAATTTCATCCACTCACTTAGGCTCTATCCTCTTCCCCTCCATCTTTCACAGGCATACAGGGAGAAGGGCTAGGCTTTAATAGCAGTTCATGCTGCTTCTCCAAGCTTTGCCTTCTGGCTCAGAAGTTTAAGAGAAATGAGCCACAGCAGCAGCATCACTTGGCCTTCGCCATCCTTTCAAGTTAATAGAATGCCTCCCAGCGATCCACTGAGGAAGAATTCAGGCTTCTGGTTGCCTGACAGCAATTTTCACTAATCCCAAGCACCTGGTTAATTTGCAAGCCTGGTCTAAGGCCAAATCCACCCCCCATCCAATCATTTGTCTTCCAGGTCTGGATTGCCCACTTGATTTCACGTACCTATAACTAGCAACACCATTAATTTCTGGGATCATAATCACCATACTTTCCGATGTTCATTTCATACAGACGCACACATACGAATATGGTGGTAGCAGCAACTCCCTACTCAATACTGTTTTTACTGCTTTGAGAACTAACGATCCCAGCATATATGCCTGAATACCAATACGTATGCACCATTGTGAAATATATTTCACAGTTACTTCTTTCAACTACAGCTTCTCGGACTTAATGAGACACCATTCTGGACAGTCTCCCAATTTTCAAGAGTAGTTTGTGTATGTGTGCATGCATGCAAGTGTCAAAGCTGCCCTGGCCCCTATATAAAATACAGAGAAAACATTAACTACATTTTATTGGTTTAAGATTCTTTCTGTAGTACTGTTCTCTTACCACCTTATAATACACCGGATAGACCGATTTGAAGTTATGGCCTGCCCTCTATTGTATATTCCTAACATTACAACCTAACATTACAACTAGTGTAGTGAACATCCTAATTAACCAATAAGGGTACATTAAAACCCTGCTGCTACTACCTCGACTCTTCTATTCCATTTCTTACAGCCTGTCCAGAAGCTAAGTAAGTAGAGACAAATGGAAGCGCCAATGGTAACAGCTTCTAGTTCTGCAGGTACTTTATTACCTGGCTTAAAACATTTTATTCAAGTTAAACATATATATATATATATATTTAAAAATCAGTAAGTTATCAGAGTGTAGTGTGAGTGCATACAGAGAACCGCCACTAGTTAATTATGTTAAATCAAAACTGAACTCTTAGGTTTTCCTCTCAAGTAACACCTAGAAAAGGTCAAAGCTCTTCTGAAAACTGGAGGGCCCATGGTGGGTGATGACATGATGTGATTTCTGCCCAGTGCTCTGAAAACTGGACTGAATTTGTTCTGCCAGCCTATGAATTTTGAGTCATGCTACACTCACAATATTTAGAAAATTGTGATTATATGCTCACAACTTCTAGGAAACTGTGATTAAAACCTTATATTACTAATAAAGCAACCAATTACATCCTAGGATAACATTTTAAAGTACATCTTCTCTCACAGAGAAGAGAGAATCCCAATATCTTATAACCAGGCTATTCACAGAATATCAATACAAAGAATCATAAACAAGAAAAATAATTGATTGCCGAGTCTTTATCAAGATTCTACATCACTTATTACAGAGCTGAAATAATTGCGATGCACTTACTTCCAGAGTAATCCTGGTGAGTTAAATAATATTTTTCTATAATACCCTCACTCTGTCAAAAAGGGAAGACTGCACACCATGGATGTGGAGTGATATAAGGCACCACCTGAAGATTCAGCAATATTGAATTGCTTCAGATTACTTTGATTTCAAAACTGCTGGAACCAGATAGTTAATCTAAATAATTATTTTAAGCCCCTCTTTCTTAAAGGCAAGTATATTGAATTTTATGACAAAAGGCAGCTAGGCCATAGTGAGCCACACACTAGTCTTACTGCAAATACAGGAGAATTATTTCATCAATTACTTGCTCCCAATAATTCAGCCTTAAAGATGACAGCTAGTTCAGGAACCTGAATAAAGCTTGTAGAGCAACACTGCCATGCAGAACTAAGGCTATGTTTGGAGCAGGAAACTGGGTATGCAGAAACACCCATGTCATATTTTTGAGAATTGTGGAAACTCCAGTAAAACATGTTGAACTGTGAGGGGAAACACTATAAGGGACGCACATGGGTGCTCAGTTGACAGAGAGAGTGGCATACAGACATTTTTAAAAACTCTTACACAACAACATGCCATTGGCAACATATGATGGTATGATATAACTTAATGTCAAAGGCATGGCAACACTTTGGCAGTTGTGCAAAGAAGTCAAGATCAGTTTTGCAGAAACGGTATTGCTTACCTACTTACAACACTTCTGGAACTGAAAGCTGGTCATAAGGACAATGCCATTGAAGATTTATTATGGTGCTGGACCATGCTTATGATCAAGTCATTGTACTTCTGATGTACCAGCGAAGGCCACAAACATACTAGACCGGACCATTCTTTCAATATAAAGATTCTTCAGCTTCCAGATAGAGCAAAATCTACATAAAAGTTAGGACAGGAAAACATTTCCAAGCAAACATCAATAAAGCAACCAATTATTGAGCTGAGCATTATGATGCTATTGACCTAGCCTAGCCTGCGTTAAGAGACTAGTTAGGCAAGGTATCTGGACCAGTGTTCTCCCACTCGGTGCAGCTAACTGGCATAGAACAGGACGAGCTTACCATTAAGGATGGGATGGAGTGCTCATTATCTCCCCAAATAATTTGCATTAGTGAAGGCATCCAACGCTTTAATTGTATATAAGGTGTTCACAGTGTTGAGGACCAGGATTCATAACGTTTATGGCATTGAAGGCCAGAGACAGACTAGAGTTTCTCCTGCTGTACTAGCCCACCTATACCGTGCAAGAAGAGTCCCTGGCCAAATAGGTCTTGGAAACAGTGTTTGCTTGTTATTGGGGCCTTCAACATGCACAATGAGAATGGCTCCTTAGGGTTGCCTTGAGAATTTGTAAATATATGTTCCATAATGGCCATGAATCGATCCCAAACAGTAACTGGGTCCTATACACTTCACAGAGCACTACTCTGAAAACAGAGGCAGAGTCTGAGGATTTGGATAGTCCAACGTATCATATTTATTTGGACCCATTTCAACTTGCCATATAAGGTGTGCTTGAAGGCATGAGAATGACCACTTGTAAAGCTGATTGGGAAGAGCTAGTCTCTTTGCTGACTATGATTATTTGTGCCTTTTAGATATTTGTGCCTTTTATACAAGGCAGGGTGTCAGATTGCCTCAAATCTGTGGCCATTTGACATCTGATTCAACTTGAGCAGAGCTGCTCTCAAGTATGCTTCATTCCAAGCAGATGGTCCTAGGACCTATGGGATGATGCCAGACAAATCCTTATCTCTTCAGGACCATTTTGGTAGACTCTGGAGGGTACTTTTGCTATTAAATAGGTTTGATAGACTAGCTGAGGATGAGTTTGGTATACTGATTAATACCCAGCATTACTTTTTCATCTAATTATCTCTGTATTTATACAGTCCATATGCATGAAGGATTATATATTGTGAACCAACCAAGGTTGAACTAAGACAAGGTGGAGGTAATGATTACCAGCAGATCTTGCAAGTGAAGAGAACGTACAGCCTCCCCAGGACCTCCAGGTTCATAGCTGTACCTGAAAGCCAAGACTGTGTGGGTAGACAGGAGAGGTTCTCACTGACTCTACGAGGTGAGAACACTGTGAGCTTTTCCTATTTCATCATGACTTAGTAATCATCATTTACATTTCTGCAATCCCCAGGTAAACTATCACGTTTTCTGCAGCTGATGACTATATGTATACCTCACCCAACGGAGATAGGTCCCTGAAAGCATATTACATCATGCTTGAGTGTCAACACTGACTCCACCATTATCTTTCAAACCCAATTCAGGTTTTGACCCAGTAGTCTAAACAGTCTACTAACTTTGAAGACCGTATTCTTCCTTAATATCTGAAAATGCTTTCTTAATTCTGCCACATGCATACCAGGTCTAATGACTGCTCTGCAAAATGTGGAAAGGTTAAGCAGACATGTGGTAAATCTTAAATCAGTTTTAAAATATAGCAGTTATACTACTACTACTACTGCTTTTAACTCTGTTTTATTCTGCTAGTTTTGTTCTCTTGCATTTTATAATGCAATGAATCCTAAAAGCATGTGGCAAGACAGAAGCCTCACCCGCAATAACTCAACTATGCTCGTCAGACACATCTAAAAGAACCAAGCCAAATTTTATAGTTTTTTTTTTTTTTACATTCCTAAACTGGAATAGGGAACCTTTTTCGTCTTGAAGGCCACAATGAGTCCCTGAACGCATGTCTGGGGCCACATGCCAGCAAGGGTCAGGGCTGCCCTTCACACAGTCACACCCCATCCATACACGGATACTACCAGAGCAGCTCCATCTTGCAATACTCCTTGAGGAACCACCAAAGTGCTCCAGGTGGGTTGAGGGGGAAGTTCCTGGAGTCGGCTCCATGTGCCCATTGCCTTTCCCAACAGGAAAGGTGAGGGCTACATGGAGCCTTTGGGAACCACCACTTCCAGATGCCCCAGGCATGTTAAGATGGTGGAGCTGGCTGCGCTTGCCCTTTTCTGAAGGGCAGGGGGCTTTGAGAAGGAGGTGGGGCTTTAGAGAAGGCTTCTGCAGGCTAGCTGGGGAGACCTCGTGGACTAAAGGTTCCCCAGCCCCTACATTATGCCCTTTAGTATCTTCTATCATTCAGTGGCTGGAAAAACAAGCCTAATCAATATTCATTTTGTAATGGCAGTGGCAAGGCCACCTCCACAGCTGTGGAGCTCTTCTGTAGTTTATATTTCAAGTTGTACACGGTCAAGGTCAGTCTTCTGGTGACATCAGTTGGCAGAGCCACAGGCTGACAAATATAGATGGTTAATATGGCATTTCCCTTTTCCAGTCTAAGCAAATAAAAACAATTACATCAAGCATTTTGAAATAATTCCTGAAATGGCCACAACAGAAGACAATATTAAGGCGCAATCTGACAGAGATAGACAGATGCCTTCGACCTCCCCTGAAGTTGGAGGCGGCCGCCTATCCAATGCAGGATGGAAGCAGCACAGAATCTGTGCTGCAGCCACCCTGCACTTTGCCTTAGATGCACGTTTTCGTGCATCTAAGTGCGGCTTTGGAGAGAGGGCAGAAATGGGGCTGGAGACCACATAGGAAGCTGTTTAAAACAGCTTCCTGTCCCATTCCCACCCCCAGGAACACCCTGTTTTCACCCCTCCATGCTCTGTGTTATGAGCACTGAGGCAGCAGCAGAGTTCTTTCCACATGAGCTATGAGGGGGCGGGGAGCACGGTTTCCTAGCTACGTGCTCGCAGTGCTGTCTACGAGCTTGGAGCAGGTAAACCAAAACATCCTATCTCCCCCAGACACTGTCTAGGGAACATAGGATTACTCCCTAAGTGTCAGACGAAATGTATAGCCATTAGCATACGAAGTACAGCAATGAGAGATTTATTTCCACAGGGAGATAGATGGGATGCCACCAATCTGATTCTATGCCCCTTTATTTGGGACTATATCGTTCAGGGGTGCTTATTCCCTAGAAAGCGTGCAGATACCCCCAAAGTGGGTCACTTTGTTGTTTTTGCTTAATCTCTAGCCAGAAAAAGAGGTCTGATGTAATTCAAAAGCTTGCTCACTGCTGCATCAAGCATGTCCGAAGAGGCACAGTATTAACACTTTGCTCCCTGCTATGCAGGCCACCACAGAGAAAAGCACTTGCCCAAGCCATGGCTGATCCTTGGAACAGGGGCCTACAAATTAACCTGGGGGGGGTGAGAGGGAGCACAAGGGCCTTAAGGGGGGGGCAATTTCCAGGCTCCTCAATTCCCGAGAGAACGTAGAGCACGTGTCAAGGCAAGCCATTCTCACGTGACGCTTGTGGGGGCTCCGGCTTGAGGCAACTCCCGCAATCTTAGAGGGGGCGGCTGTTGCGACCCTCCTGCGGAGCAAAGCCCCGGCTTAAAGAGCGACTGACATGCCGAGTCCGTTGCGGGCCACCCGTCCGAAATGGTCGCGTCGCGCTCAGTGGGTGTGGCGACGCCGGGCGCAGCCAGCGGAGCCACATCGCCTCCCTTCGGCTTTCCCGCTCGGAGGGGCTTTCCGGCAAGCACTTTCAGAGTTCAGCTCTGGGAAGGACGCTCAGCTCCCCACTCCACAAAGGATACTGGGCCAAGGCCCACCACGCACTGGAGCGCGGGGAACGAGGGGCGAAGCGGCCCCGTCCCCTGCGTCTGCCCCACCAGGGGGTAACAATGAAGACCACCACGCTACCTTCGGGAGAGAGCAGCATTCCTCGCAGGCGCAGAACAGCACCAGGGCGCTCTAGGCCCACCTCTCCCCTGCCCTCCGCTGACCCTCACGCTGGGAACGTGCCATTTGCCGTCCCAGCCCCTCCGCCCGCCTCCGCGAGGGCCGGGGCCGTGCGCATGCTCGCCGCAAGGTTCCCCTGGGACTCGTAGTCCTCCCGCTTCTTCCGGCCCGCCGGCGGGCCGCATTTCCTACTAGGCCTTGGAAAAGAAGACGCGCCTGGCACGCACGCCTACTTTTCTTGACCTTTCGAGGAAGAGGAAGTGGTGGCGATGAGCCCGGATGCAAAACGGTGTGTTCCGGCGCCCGCTTCCCGAGAGGGAAACCCAGCTTTGGCGGGTGAGGAGGTGGGCGTGGGCCGCCGGGGGGCTGCGTCGCCGGTGTCGGAGGCGCCAGGCAGAGTGAGGCGCGCCTCGCTCAGTGTGGGATCGGGCCCACCAACCGGCTCCCCTGCTTCCACGGTAGCTTCCTCCCCCCCCCCCCCCCGTGAGGCCTGGAGAGAAGGAGCTGTTTCTACACGGGGAGTCGGAAGTGTGGCTGTTCCGGTGATAACACTATCGGGGCTTTCCCCCTTCCTCCCATCGTGGTGCGTGAGAGGCTTTCGGGCGTGCTCTGAAATGGCCAACGACTGGACCGAGCGTAGGAGGGCGAAAGTAAAGGGGCTGCCCGCAGCTGAAGCGCTCGGCCTCAAACGCGGCAACCTCGCGATGCTGGTGGGTGGGTGTGAGGGAGGGAGAGAAAGGGCCTGCGCTTCTCTCGCGGCCAGAAATAGGCGGGAGTGGGCTCTGAAGGCTCCCGTTTCCAGCCCTCAGAATAGAGCAAGAAGTAGGGACTCCCCCTGCTCGGCTGACTCCCTAGGAAGTGTAGGCAGCCTCTCATGCTATGCACGATTACTGGGGGTAATCCCCCCTGAGTTTAGCGGGTCTTCTGAGTAAGCATGCGTAGGGCTGGTTAATGCCAGTCACACACTCTGATTACTAACTCAGCTGATGAGTGCTGACAGGTTTATAGATAAAATGGGGCCACTGAGAAAGGGGAGGGAGGTGTCTGTAGGCTCAAGGTTTGCACAAGTACAAAAATACTTGGGGGTTTGGAGTGCAATCTCTCCTCCAAAATAGGCCAATGCGGACTGCGCATGCTCAGTGGCTACAGAATGTGGAGTGTCTGTTAGGGGTGTGGGGAATGGAATGGGTTAATCTGGAAGAAGGCATGATAACAAACTTGCTATACTGCCTGTTATTGTTGTCCAACAATGAGCCTCTCATTTTCTTTGTCAGGAGGATGTCCATGAGAGATTTGTTCCCACAGGAATTTGTGGGAAGTTGGATGAACTGAGATGGTTTTAAGATTATTATAATATTTGTTGCTTTTACTGGGCTTTATCATTTGTTATTTTCTTGCACTCACATAGATTTTTTTTTTTTTAAAGATGCCACCTTGTGTCTCTTTCAGTAGATGGGCTGGATGTTCAAATGAATAATTTCTTGATCAGGCTTGAGATAGAGGGCAGCATCCAACACTGCCTGCTTCCTAGTGGGATCCATTGCTAGTGCAACTGGAAGCTAGTGGATCCTGCAGCAATTGGAAATGAGTGAAACACACATTTCCAGAATGGGGCAGGTAGCAGATGTTGCAAGAGGAAGCTCAGCTGACCTGTCTTGGTCCAGAGTGGGGCATTTCCACTCGTTTCTGGGATTGCTGTCAGAAGTGCCAGATCCTGTTGTGCAAATGGTGAGTCCCAAGTGCAACACAAACAACAGGAATGAAGCAGCAATATTGGATGCTGCCCTCAGAATCAAGTTAGGTTGAATATGACCCAATTCTTAGGTTGAACATACTGACTTTAGATATAATGCAAACTCGTTTGAACATACAAAATAACACAATGGCCCCATTCACATGTAAAGGCAGCAAATAGTTGTTTAATTAGCCAATGATTTGCAGTGGTGTGTGCTGCCGCCATTTTGAATATGCCACCTCTGATCAGCCCAGTTGGAGGTTGCTCCATGTGATTCTGGGCGCTATGGGTTGTAGGTTAACTTTGGGTTGTTTAACCCATGATTAGTCCATGGTGTCTGGGTTTGCACGACATGGAAAAACCTCAGGCACCATGCAACGCTGGTAGTTTGTGGGTTAATTAACCCATAATTTTTTGCTGTGATGTATGAACCAGGTCAATGTCAATACCCACCTTATAATGTTGTTAATATGGTATCTAGTATAGTTGAGGTTTGTGTCTGAGGTCTTGCCTTAACAATAGCAGTAACAATTAAATAATTTCTGTTTGTAGCTGTTTATAAGAAAATAAGACCTCTGGCCAATATGACTGAGGTACTAGAGAGTGGAAAAAGAAGGAAAATTGAAGAAGCTGATAGTGCAACTTCTGAATGTGTAAAGGCTGATTCCTCTGTAATTGGAAATGATGATAAAACTTCCGATAAAAGACATTGTGATGAAGATCAAATGGGAGATAGGAACGCTGTTGATGACAGAGGACCAAAAAAGAAGAGCTTCGGTGATGAAACTGAAGGAAATCATGAAAAGAGAAAGGTGACTACGAGGCTGTGTTCTTTTAAGCAAGTTCAGCATTGTAGACAGGAGTTGTGCATGCATTGTAGATATGTGCATACAGTAATTTATGAAAAGAAAATTCTCAGAGAATAGTTTGGATTCTTACAGGATTCATATTCTTCCAGATACTTTTTCCTTAAATTGGTGCTTGCTGAAATATAACTCAATAGGATGGGTAGTCATCATTGCACATCCATAGTGGTTTTACTTTGAATATGTGGCATTGCAACTAGATATACAATTGAGTATGTATGGAACTTTTGATACTTTGTGTGTGTTGTATAACTGTCAAGTGTATGCCTGTAAATTATAGTGGTGGGTTTAGGACTGAGTGTTGGATCAGTGAAAACACTTTTTTGTCAATTGAACAATGAAATATTAATGAATAATTGTTTTTATTAGTTCATGTTTTAAAATTATTCAGAGTTAAACAGGTTTGATATTTATGCTAATTACTAACCAAATGTCTTAATTGTTGTGAAACAATAGAATTAATATTTGAAGATATGTAATGCATTTTAAATTTTTACCAGTATTAAGAAAGGTTACTGAATGGTTCCCTTTGGCTTCAGTTCCTCCCATTGGCTTTTATCTTGGAGCACCAAGGTCAGCCTACAGTTGTAAGGAAAACTTTAAAACAGAAATAAAGCAAAAGTAAACAGCCACTATTTAAAAAGCAAATCAGCTTTAAAGGCGTGAGGCTAGCTCTTCAAGCATTATTGGCATCATGGGTTCATGGAATATTTGACAACAGTCAGATAGCAGGCTGTCAGTGGGCAATATTTGACTGGTCAACTGAGTGGAATGCCAACCCCTAGGTAGCATTCAAGTTGCTAAGTGGCAGGCTATTGTCAGAGAAGTAGTTAGCTGGAGCAAGGGTTTGGACTTTCCCGTTTCAGAATCCATGACGTTGAGCTCCCTGCCCCAGGAGGTCCAAATTTTCCTCCTTGTCACCTTTTGAAGCATTTTTATTTTAGTAGGGCTTTGGCTTGCCTTCTGTGTAATTTGCTTCCTCCAGAAATAGTTTTGTAGTTGAAAAAAAGAAATCCCGCTGCTTATTGTATTTTGGTTGTTTAAAAATTATGGTATTAGGTTTTTTGTTTTTTATTTACAGTGAGTTGGATCCAGAGTAGCACTCAACAGTGTTGAGCTTGTGCTGGAGGAAGGAGCCAGGGAGGAGAACTTTGAAATTTTCCTGCAGCCCCCTATGCCTTCTGAAAAGCTGATCTGGAGCAGTATTAGAGGTGACCCAGAGGAAGGGGAATTAGCAAAGATTGTCTTCTATCCCCTCCCTCCAGTGGGGAACTTCTGCTGTATCCTGGAGTCCTTTCATACATGGAATGACTAAACTGGATCCTGTCCTATGTTAACCACGCTGTGCAAGATGAAATGGCGGGATGCATATTGAGAAAAAAAACTTCAGTGCAGTAGTGAGTGTACAAAGGTCTTATTGAACCTCATAATGTGAGCAGTAGGCTGAGACAGAGTGAATTGATCAAGCTTCTTGGCTGACCCATGAAGGTTGGATTTCTTACATCCTAACCTGACACTCTTTTTAGGCTAGGTTTACAGAGGATGGAAAGAACGTGGTTGAAGAAGCAAATAGAGCAACTTTCCCTGACTCTGACATAAAGACTGTTGTGGTGGTGGAAGATAATAAAACAAATAAAGATTATTGTGAAACGACTGAAAGAGAAGTCAGTGCTCCTAACAGCAGAAAAGGAGTAAAGAGAGAATTGGATTCTGAAAAGAAAGCAGTGAGTATTTCAGCAGCAGCTTGGTCTTGATTATTGAGCATTACCAAGGTGGGGACATCATTGAATCAAACTCAAGGCTACTCTTTATTTATTTGCTTGAAGTATTTAATTATTTGCTTATGCTGTGTTTTGAAACTTAAGAGAATTTTGCTTGGAATACTAAGGACTATATCCAGTTATATTTATGTGATCTTTCCTTCAACTTTTTAAAGAAGGAAGTTATTTGTAAACACATGGGTTACCTATGGCATGTTATTTTTACACTGCTAATCACTATACAAACTTATTTACAAGTGTTAGTCACCATCGAACAATGAGTTCAGACAGTGGCAGCTTTCGCACGTAATGCTAAACCATAATTTAGTGCTCCGTGCATGAGCAGAAAGGAGCCCGTGTGCTCCTCTCCTCTCCTCTCATGTTTCTGGGAGGAGGTACAAGCCAGATTGCCAGTTCACTTCAGTGGATTCCTGAATTGTTGTTACATGTGAACCTGGAATTGTGGTTTAAAATAAACTCTGGTTTGTTAAACAAGCCAGCAAAACAACCCAGGAGTTTGGGTGGGCTTTCTGCTCATGCATGTAGCGCTAAACCATGGCTTAGCATTACATGAGAACACCCCTGGTGACTTCCCTATGGCCACCTCAAGTAAGATCCTTGATTGACCAGGAGATTTTACTGCAGATCACAATCAGACATTCTGTCTGCAAGCAAGCAGGCTTGTTTTTATATGAAGTTTATGGAAAGTTTATTTTTATTGGCTGTTGGTATGATCCTTGACTGTGCAGGTGCTGCTGCCATTAAGGAAGATTGAAGGAATGAGAAGTTAGATGTGTGGTTGGTGTGGGGATGGTGAGGTAATGGCCTATTAATCTTTTGGGTCCAGAGATGCTGTATGCCTTAAGTATGAACTGAATGTATATAAAGCCTAACATTTTTTGATTAATCTTGTATTTGATGTTTCTGAGCAGCATACAGAAGCTGTAGCAGCACATTACAATAAGCTTGAAGAGGTTGGATTGGAGCAACGTCGTATGAGTCGCATTTTCCATCTCCGAAATTTTAACAACTGGATCAAAAGTGTGCTCATTGGTATGACTACTTTAAAAAAAAGTTTAGGGTGTGTTCATATATTCAAACATTCACATCTTTGGAAGAAAGTGAAGTTGCATTATTGATGCAATTAGTTGGGGTGGGGCAGGTCTCATGCTGGATTCCTGAACCCTAAATAGGAAATCTAGTATCTAAAGCCAAATAAGTACTATAATTCACATTTTGGCTCTGTATGTCACTTCAGCACTATAGTAGTTACTGATGCTATATAATGCTTAATTCAGAGAGCTACATTTGTCAGGGTTCCAGTATCATGGGCTGTAAAACTTGTGATTGTAGTCACCAATATAAATCACAATATTTTTATCAAACCTTTCTTTCAGAGATGGCAAAGGTACATTCCAGTTCAAATTAGTAATATCCAAAGAAGATTAAAATTTATAATTAGAAAGCTGAGAATTCAGGAATAAGTAACTTTCCCAACATTTAAGCTCTGTAGTAGAAAAATTCCCATGTTGTGAACTATGCCTGCTTGCGCTGCAATTCTATAAGCTTTTATCTGGGAGAAAGTCCCATTGAACTCAGTAAGGCTTACTTCTGAGTAGGCAAGCATAGGATTGCAATTTTAATGTCAGTCAGTCAAAACTTCTGAGTAAGCAAGTGCAGAATTTCACTTTTTAAGCCTTTTCCACTCTCTAAATGTCTCAAACAAGTGAGTTTCTCTTCCTTTTTTAAATGGAGTGCAGCATTTTGATATTTAAATTACCTGTGAGTCTGTAAAATACTCAGAATTACGAAGAATATTATGAATATTACCAAGAATATTAAATATTATGTTTCTTTGATTTTCCAGGTGAATTCCTTGACAAGGTACGGCAGAGAAAGCAAAACATTACAGTTTTAGACTTGGGATGTGGCAAAGGCGGAGACCTACTGAAATGGAGAAAAGGCAGAATCAGTAGGCTTGTGTGCACAGGTAAGAAGACAAATGAATTTTATAGGGGAAATGCACAGTTTCTGGTATAGAGATTCCATTTTGATCCTGTAATGGTATTTTCTGATGGTGTAGGAAAATGGAAACTGCTCTTATTTTTATTTTAAATTTGCATAGCCTTGGTTAAATTATCACAGCAAAATGTAGTACAACTAAAACAGAAAAAAGTAGGCATTTTAGAACCTGGGCCAACCCAACCATGCAGCAGGGTTAAATGACCTGTTTCAGGCAGCACCATGAAAGGGAAAGGAAATAGAGGAAGACAAGAATTGGTGTCTGAATCATGTGGCAAGACTCTTCAAAGTTTTGGCGGTGGTTGTGGTGGGCGTTTGGATTCTGCTTTAGGAGTGAAGTGTCTTGGGTCAGTACTGGTAAAACCCAGTTTTATAGCATTTAAAAATACTCACTGGGAGAAAAGTCTTAACCACCAGCAAAAAGGTGAGCAGTGATGGGGCCAGGTGAACTTGGGCATGCCATTCTATTATGTGGGCATAACCACAGAAAACCCTGCTGCTTGATGTTCATTGTCTTCACAGTAATAAGAATTCAAATTAGAAGATGTCTTATTACAAAAAAGAGGGTGCTTAATCAAATATTTATGTTTTTACTATTTTGAGTACATCCAAGAATGTGACTCAGCATTGTTTTTAAGGCAGACATATAAACTATTCCTAAGTCATAGAATCATAGAATAGTAGGGTTGGAAGGGGCCTACAAGGCCATCGAGTCCAACCCCCTGCTCGATGCAGGAATCCAAGTCAGAGCATCCCTGACAGATGGCTGTCCAGCTTCGTTTTGAAGGCCTCCAGTGTGGGAGAGCCCACTACCTCCCTAGGTAATTGGTTCCATTGTCGTATTGCTCTAACAGTCAGAAAGTTTTTCCTGATGTTCAGCCGGAATCTGTCTTCCTGTAACTTGAGCCCATTGTTCCGTGCCCTGCGCTCTGGGATGATCGAGAAGAGATGCTGGCCTTCCTCTCTATGCCAACCTTTCAAGTACTTGAAGAGTGCTATCATATCTCCCCTCATTCTTCTCTTCTCAAGGCTAAACATGCCCAGTTCTTTCAGTCTCTCTTTGTAGGACTTTGTTTCCAGTCCCCTGATCATCTTTGTTGCCCTCCTCTGAACCCTCTCCAGCTTGTCAAATATTTAAATCCTACATTTGAACAGTTGTTCCATCTGAAGTTGCTTTTCTTTGTTTCTTAAAAAGAGCTTTGGTTATGTGCGATGAGACTTTAGCATACTCTACATCAGAGGTGCAGAACCTTCAGGCCAGGGGGCACCCCAATCCAGCCTGCACAGTTCCTTGAGGTTCCTCCAGAGAGCAGGGCTTGGGCTCCAAGACCCACCCCCTGGAGGCATCTCCTCAGAGGGCATCCCCTTGCTGATAGGAATTCCCCTGCTGGCGCACAGAAGCAGCAGACCCTCTGTGTTATCTCAGATTGGCCAAAGCAGCAGGGGAATGGGTGCAGCGGGCCGTGGTACTTGTCTGCACTGTGGAAAGTGGCTGCTCTCCCTGTGCGTGGGTAAGTCTCCTTTTCCTTCGCACACCCTGCATCCTTCCCTCAATGGGGGAAGGAAGTGGGGCGTGCAAAGCAGCTGAGTCCCCCTTTGCTTAACCTTTGTGTGTCCTGCCTCCATCCTCCATTGCGGGAAGGAGGTGAGACAAGGCTGATTCCCTCCTGCCTCTCCTTTATGTGCCCTCCCTCCTTCCCCCATTGCAGGAAGGAAGTGGGGTGCCTAAAGATGGGATAGAGCTGAGGTAGTCTTTGTCGCTTCCCATTGGAAGAGTGACAAGGGCTAGTCCAATTTGGCTTTGCTGAGTGTTGGGCTTCCCTGTCCAGGAAAGCCTGAGTTCAGCAAAGCCTGGTCGAAGTGCTGGGTGGGAGATGCCCTTAGGGCTTGGGCCAGGGAGCAACTGCCATACCCACCTGATGTCATATGGCCCACAGGGGGCTGGATGGAGGGGGTGATCTGGTGCCCCACCCCAAAGTAGTTCTGCACCCCCACCCTACACAAAACTCAGTTTGGGTAACTGTGTTAAGCATTGTCAAATATTTATTTACAACGGTTATATACCACTCCACATCTAAACAAATTCTGGAGCAGTGAAAATAAAAGTTAAAAGGAATAAAACACCATATTAAAAGTTTTTTAAAAATGAATGCCAATAAAACCAGGTTTGGCCAATTGAGGTAGGCGTCTTGAAATAAAGATGTTTTCAGGAGGCACGGAAAAAAATGCATTGTTGGTGCCTGCCTGACCTCCAGAGGCAGGGAGTTCCACAGAAAGGAAGCTACCACACTGAAGGCTGTACTCCTGGTGGACTCCTAACTGGGCCGTAGGTCTATGCAGAACCACCAGGAGCATCCCATCTGATGACTCGCAGTGACCAGGCAAGTTGAGAAGAGAGAAGGCCCTCTTTCAAGTATCCTTGTCCCAAGTTGTTTAGGGCTTCATACACTAGTAGCAAAAGTTTAAACCTGGCCCAGCAGGGAATAGGTAGCCGGTGCAGTTTCCTTGGCAAAGAATTACATGCTGAAAAGAGGCAGCTCCTGATATAAATCTAATGCTTTTAGGCTGCAGTCCTGTACAGTTACCTGGGAGTAATCCCCATTGAACTTAATAGCACTTACTTCTAAGTAGACATACATAGGGTTGCATTGTTAGGCTGTAATCTTATACCCACTTACCTGTGATTAAATCCCATTGATCTCAGTGCAGCTTATGTCTGAGTAGACATGTGTAGTATTGTACTATAAGTCTCCAGTTTATGTACACTGGTGTATGACTGCTTTCATCTCCATTATACCTTTCTGAAGTTTTTTTATTATGATTTTAAAAAAATAGATATTGCTGATATTTCCGTACAACAGTGTGAACAACGATACCAAGATATGAGAAACCGTGGCCGTCAGAATGACCGAATTTTCAGTGCAGAATTTATAGCTGCGGACAGCACCAAGGTATAGTCATTCTGTACTCTTTTTTGTAGTCACTTGTGATTTTGTGTGTGTTTTTAATTGGTATAGAACAGCCTTCCCCTACCTGGTTCCTGCCAGCTGTTTTGGACTGCCACTCCCAGCATTGCTGAGTACTGGTAAACAAATCAGGAATCTGCTGAAGTGACATGACATTCTGGCGTGTACGTCCTCCGAGAAATATGAGAGGAAGAGAGGGGAGTGCGTATTGTCAGCAAATATTACCTGTTTTTTTTTAGCATTTACCTCCTAACGGAACAATTGATATTATAGGTGGTAGGGCGTAAGGGGCTACAGCAGCTTAACTTTCAAGTTGTAAGATGGAAAGAGAAGAAAGATAATCAAAACTCTTTGGGTTGGTCCTCTTAGTTTATATGTAGCATGCTGATATAATGCAAATTGTTTTTCCTTTCCTATCTAGCATAAACATAAACTTTCTCTTGTATTTGTCTCAGGAACTTCTGTCTAAAAAGTACAAGGATCAGAAGATGTATTTTGACATCTGCAGCTGTCAGTTTGTATGCCATTATTCATTTGAGACATATGAGCAAGCTGATATGATGCTTAAAAATGCATGTGAACAACTTTGCTGTGGAGGATATTTCATTGGCACAACTCCAGATAGCTATGAACTTGTGTAAGTGTGTGTGAATGAAGTATTAGGTGAGAACTCTGCTGCTTCTGAATGTATATAGTCTTCAAGCAGAATATTTACAAACATAGGTGTGTAAGGCACTGATTAGAAGAAGGACTCCTGTTATACTGATAACACTGGAGAATAACCACTCACCCACATTATTCATTTGAAAGTAGTGTTGTTTACGTCCGTTGCCTGCAGCTCCTTCTTGTCTTTTTTTTTTGGTCGTGCAGCAGTTAAGAAATGAGCAAGAATAAGCGCTCTCTCTCTAACATTATCCAAAATACCAGCCATTGAAATGTCAGAGAAATCTGTGACAGATTCAGATGAGTTTGGATTTTTTTCAGTTTGACTGTTTTTTTCCTAGTCATGTGGATTCCGCTGACTTGCACACTGGTTATTCTCTTTTGAGGGGGATTTGCACTAATTCACAAGTGTATTAATCCACATTAGTTAATGTAAATTAGTGCTAATGTACATTTAATAATGCGGGTTAACACATTTTCACAAGTGCGCATTAGCGCTAATGTGCATTACAGCAAGTGGAACGGAATTCTGGTAAAAAAAATCTGATTCTGTCAATGAGTGGATGACGTAAAGAAAGACCGCTGCCATTCTGCAAAACACAGACGGAATGGCTTTAACAAAATGTATATATTCCTAACCAGCCAGGACAATTCCAGGCCCCTTCCTTGAATGTTCAGCTTTTTTCCTCCTTTAAATAAGTCTCCAGCCCTCTTACATATGGAAGTACAAGGTAAAGTATGGAGCCAGTGTATTGCTCACTAAGAAAGAGCCTGCTACCACTGTTCTGGCCAATGAATAACTGGAATAATTGACAACAGGAGGCACTTTGTTATAACATTTATGTTTTAATTACTAAAATTAAATAACATGGTTAGGATCTGGATATCCTGCATTACCACCCTCTCCCCTCCAGTGCACCCTTAAAGCATATGGCCACAAAATTTCATCCTGTAGGCCTGATGCCTGCCTTTTTGCCATTCTTAGAAGTCTACTTTTACCTGCAGGAATGTGAAACACAGTTGGCTTGTCCCATTGTGCAGCAAAGCAGCACATAGAAAGGTTTTATTGTATTGGCCTTTGCACTGAGGTGGCCATGCATAGAATCAGGTCCTGATGTGTGAGCTCTACTTGTGCTTTTATGCTAGGATGGCTGTCTGCACCACCAGCACCAAGCAGCTTTTTCACTAGGCACTGCCCCTTGCACTACACAACAGCATTGTAGCACTTATGCACCTCAAAGGTAGGTTGACTATGATGAAGTAACCCCTCTTGTCCCCTTGCGCAGCATCCTGTGGGTTCTAGTCCAAACATGCTCCAGCTATTAATGTGGGTGTTCTGGAAAGTAGTGCAGAGTCTCTCGGATCTGCCATACATGTTAATAATATGATCAGAACTGAGCTGCAGAAGGACAGTAACTGTACCCATGCAATTAAAAGCCATATTTATAGCTATTAAGGATGGTTAATCTTTTTGTACTCATTCTCTGTGGTGAGAATAAAAATGAGTTATGGTGAAATAATTTGAGTGATATATTTGACATAGAGGAAGATAATCTGTTATTGCTCTAAAAACTATGGGGCAAGATTATATCATTATTTGGATGTGTCTGATTTCTTTAATGATGATAGTGATCTTTGGCCAGGTCATATTGTGCTTCAGTTTCATCAAAACAATTAGGAGCTTGAATAGCCTTAGTTTTGTGGATTTTAAAAACGTAATTATATCATTTTTATATGCTGCTATAGAAAGCGCCTTGAAGCTTCACAGACAGACTCATTTGGAAACGAAATATACACAGTAAAGTTTCAGAAGACAAAGGGGGATTATCCCTTGTTTGGCTGCAAGTATGATTTCAGCTTGGAAGGAGTGGTTAATGTCCCAGAATTCCTGGTCTATTTTCCATTGCTGGTAGAGTAAGTTTTTATTTTTTTAACTTTGTTTTGTTATTAATTTAGAAATGGTTGCTACTGATGCCTTCTGTTTGCTTTTTAGATCCATGAGGTAGGTAATGTGATAGCTTGGTCCTTGATAGCCTGTGCATTTGATAACTTGATACTCCCTAATGCCTCCCTTCTGGCTCCCCTCTTTTTTTCCTTATATTTTTGATTTGGGAAGGACCTGACATGGATGGTAAAGCCAATGTGCTTGGTTCTATATAGTGATGTGAAGGCCTGGGGAAAAGACAACAGAAAACTGGGGGTGGAGGGTGGGGGTTCTTCCATATTTTTTTTCCTAAGGACCATTTCTGTTTTTTTTCTCTGAAAAAAAGAGAAATTGAACAGCTCTGGATTATGAAATATTTTCTTTTGGAATAATGAGTAATATGTTTAAGATTAGGTGTTTATATATTGTTACCCAGCTTTTACTCCCCCAAAAGTTTTCTAAACATTGTGTAATAAGATGACTTTTATAGAAAGACTAGAGATGTAAAATTTCTGGAAATAATGAAGCCTTGAGGGAAAACATTTTTTAATCCTCTGTAAAATTCCTAGCATAGTTATTTCTAAATTATGCTCAGTTTCTCATCATGTGAGTAGAGTCACAGTGTCATAATATGGAAGAAAATGTGTGTTCTTGACACTTTGAGTTTTGTTCTATAGAGTCCTGTGTTTCTGGGCTTGTTTGCTGAGATACTGTAGCAGTCATTTAATAATAATAATTCTAATCTAAAACTCACGTTTAAAAGAAACACTGTAGGATATCCTGCCACTGCCACCAGATGTGACGGAACAGCATGTGGATTATTCCACTGATTTTTCTTTTTTTAAAAAAAAGAATTAACTTTGAGGCTTGGGCTGTGGAATTCACTGCCACATTTTTTAACAAAGTTCTCAATTAGACCTTGCCACTAGGGAATGCTGCATCAGCTATGAATAAGATGTTCATTAACAGAAATTATTTTAAAAAGTGAATAAAATGTCACTCTTCAAGTAATAGGTTGAGACTGCATAAAGGTTTTAAGTTAAATATAGTTGCTTACCTTTCTAATAGGTAAGAGAATCTTTCCCAGCTAAATAACATCTCAGTAGTTTTCCCTTCAGACCAGGTTTGCCTAACCTCCACTCCACAAACAGAAATAGGATTAGGAATTTCCCTAAACTTCCTTGAAAACAGGAACAAATGCTATATACTAGTCCTCAGCCTCCAGTTATTCCTGCCTTTTCTGGCATCTAGGATGATTCAGATGTTTCAGAGACTACTTGCTGAAAGTCCCTCTGGTTAGACATAAAATATAATCCTAAAATGTATTATGTATAACTTGCTTTGCTCATCAAATTATCATGTTTGGTATATTACATTTAAAAATATAGTTTATTCAGACAGTAATTACTAAAAGTACTTTTAGGGAGGAATCCTACCGGGATAGGCAGCCGCCTCCGAACTTAGAGGTGACCACCTGTCCAGTGCAGGGCAGGAGAAGTGTGGAGGGGATTGTCCCTTCCGTGCATTTGTGGCTAGTGAGCTGATTTTTGGCTGTCCAGCCACGGGAAGTCAGAGGGTAGGAAGCGGCGGCCAGACAACTCGTTGGATGTGTCGTACCGGATTTCCAACTTCCCCACCCCAGCACACACCCAGGAACGCCCCGTTTTTGCTGCTCTGCGCTACAAGGCAGAGGGTGAAGGTTGGTTCCCGGGAACTGACCTATCCTATGGCTGTCTAGCCGCTGACTAGTGGCCATAGGATTGCACCCTTAAAAGTTTTTAATTTTAATGATAATTTTATGAGCAAAACAAGTTATACATATCATTTACGTTCCTAATGCAGCTTTACTCAACCTAATGTTCTCCGGATGTTTTGGACTACATGACTATTGGTCATGCTTCCTGGGGCTGATGGGAGCTGAAGTCCAAAACATCTGGACATCATCAAGTTGGGAAGGCTATCCTAAAGCAACAAAATGACTTGCGATTTATAAAAAGCCCTAAAAAAAGTAATAATGAATATTTTTCTATTTTGCCCAAAGAATTCTGTTTTTTCCTAACCCCCTCCAGAAAAATGTGTGTTTTCCCCACTGTGGCTTCAACATTTCTGGAAATTCTACAGCTTTAGTTCTATATCCCCATGGTGAGCTCTTTCATGGATGCAAAAGTTTTCTTCTTTACTGTGTGGCTGTTCTGCTTGTGTCCTGTGCCAGGCTGCCTCCTCCCACCCTCCCCTGCTTATCATTTCACTGCAGTTGTGGTTTTCTGCTCTGTGACCAGCCAGGCCTTTCATAACGTATTAGAAGGGGCTAGCAAAAATGTCCATAGTTGTAGTCTGATGTATCACCAAACTCCACATTACACTGAGAGAACATAACTTCTGATGGTTGAAGTACACTTGAAGTATGCATTACCGCATTTCATAATTATACTAGCTTATAATATTTAACCCTCTCAGCTGCAGTCTGAGAGTATAGTTGAAGTTATAGTTGGGGTTCAATAGCTGTATTCATATTGTCTTAACATATATATTGGATACATTCTATTTCCTTTTTTAAATGTACGTTCATAATTTTGAAAATGGCTGTATATTCAAATGAGGTGTAAGATGCCTATAGAAGAATAACTGCAATTTTCCTTCAGACTGTAAGGTGTCACTGTGATACAGAACTAGCGTTTGTAAACAGATAATGCTTTGTAATTTTGTGACTTTGTGCTAATTAAGCATTAATGTTTTTAATAAAATGTACTCTTTGTAGAATGGCAAAGAAGTATTGCATGAAACTAGTCTACAAAAAGACTTTTCGGGAGTTTTATGAAGAAAAGATTAAGAATGAGGAACATAAAATGCTTTTACAACAAATGCAGGCATTGGAGGTTCGTATTTAAATGCATAGCTACCTTCTGTAATTGTCAGTCCTGTCAACTGTTTATCTGCTTTTTTGAATAGTATGCATTTGAATAGTGTATTGTTTGCTGTGTTTTGTGTCGCTTACTCTCGTATATTTGAGGAGTCTGTCAATAGCAAAACAGTGCACAGAACACATTTACCTTAGACACGCTCACTTGGTAGAGCGTTTCTTTTGATATCACTGGAACATGATTTTAAATTAATGTATTTCGAATTAACACTTCATTTCAAGACTTTGGACTTGTACTGCTATATAAGTAGTTCACTACTTATATAGTAAAACAGTACTAATTAAAGCATGACCGTTACAAATATAAAAGATGTTGTATGGGTACAGGACATTGCTGTTGTGACCACTTTGTGATCCTGTGCATACATGTAGAAGTATACTATCAATGGGAAACCAATGGGACTAATTGAAGTAAAGGCTTTTGGGCCAGCATATGAATTTCTGCCTGTGCAGACCGTGCTGAAGCTAAGCTGCCAAATAAAAACTGCTTGGGAGCCCTGAGTTCCATCATAGAAGAAAGGAGGGATATCAGGGTTTTAGCCTTAAAGGTGGCCTAAAAACAATAAATACAGTGCAAGGTCCAGGTGTCAGTGACACAATCCCTTTCGTTGGTTAAGCAGTAAATAGTATTTGAAGTGTAAATATTCTGCTTACAAGGTAAAGCAATTACTGTGACTATGAAGAAATACATAATTTTTTTACCAACGCTTGCTAGCTGCCTCCCAGCTCAAGGAAGAGGAAATCTGGCACGTCTGTGGATAACTTAAAACACTTGTGTCTGAACATTCAAAGAGATGGGCACCCACCAGTGTTTCCCTTATTCTTATGGCCTGTGGCTATATTTGCGGTAATTGTGTCTTACCTGTTTTTCAGAAATACCCTGCTGATGAAAGCTCCAGGTTAGTTTCGAATAAGAAAGAGGACTATGAGCATGCAGAAATGCTTAAGAACGATGGAAAAGCAAAGCTGCCTTTGGTAAGAATCTGCTAAATGGCATTTCTAGGTCTGAAGCTTAAAGCCAGATTTTCCAGAGAAGTCTAAATGTGGACTCCGGGCCTTGATGGTGTAACAGATAGCTACCATGTTTGGAAGCTGGCTTAGCCTGTTCTTGGATTGCCCCTGACGAAGGAACTCTTCATTCCAAAATGTGTCGGGCTTGTTAATAAAATATGTTACCTGGCACCTTTGAGATCACATTCACTTTTCACATTCCATCCTGTTTTGGTGCTTCCCTTCTGGTTTTGTCAGATCTTCCAAAGGCATGGTAACTGCTTGCGTCATTGCAGTTATGGCAGTATCCTGTCCCGTGACCAGATTATTTTGGATGTGGCTCTGCAAATTCAAGGTTTTTGTTTTCTCCACCTCAACATTACTGGGGGATCTATGCACGTGGGTTTGGCCCACAGAACCAAAATATTTAGGATAGTGCTCTGAAAGCTCATTGGTGGCCATATGTTAGGTGATGTAGCACACAAGTTGCTCTTGGAACAAGGAGTGGTGCCGAAGGCTGCTGCAGTGGCAGGGGCCCAGCATCACAATTCATGGCCAATGTCCAAATGATAGAAGGTGGTTTCCTTCCCCACCCTGCTTTTTTATTTTGTCTAGTTTCTGCAGAATTGTGAAACTACTCCCCTGTCATAATAATGTGTTACTAGTTTCTCTGTGTGGCTGAGCATTACGGCAGCTGCAGAGTTTACAGGGTGGTGTTTGCTTGTGCAGGAACTAGCCTCTTTAAAATTGCTATTTTACTTCTGAGCATTGAAAGCAAGAGGGTAGTAGTATTCTCCCTTTATTTAGTGTCCGGAGTTAGAAAATGATAGATAATATTCCTGAAAAGATGGACAGCCGTCTTTAGTCATAACCTAAGGTGCTCAAGAGTACAGAACAGTCTTATAAATAAACCTATAAAAAGTATTAGCCTAGATAAGTTACTCGCCTACCAACCCATATCATACTAATTTAAGTCATGTGTAGCATGTCACCGAAGAGTAATTGGTTAAATTTGCATAATCTCATGTTCCCCTCTTCTGGAGTCATGTGTTGCTTCGCACAGGCAAGTAGTTGTCTTCAAGCCTGCCATAACACTGATTAGCTACCACTTAAGATAACACACTTTAATGTATGCAGAAAGTTACAGGGCATATTTGCACCCTGGTGAGGATACCTTCTTGTAGTATTGGGCAACTGTATTGGGACGCTGGTCCAATGTTTATATACCTGCCAGAACCTTAAGGTCATCTTCAGCAGCCTTCTGCAGGTACCCCAGCCAACTGAGGTGAAGCAGGTGGCTACTAGGAAGAGGGCCTTTTCAGTTGTAGCATTCCAGTTGTGGAATGCCCTCTCCAGAGAGGCTCTCGTGGCACCTTTGTTTGTGGTCTTTTTGGCACCAGGTGACAACCTTTTTTTCCTCTCAACTTTTTAGTCCTTCAGTTTAAAAAAAAAAAAGGTGTTAGTATGTTTTAAGATCTTTGCACTGCTGCGGTCTTTTACTTTGATCTTTACTCTAGGTTTACTCTGTTTTAATTCTTTTGAATGTTTTTATATGATGTTGTGTTTTATGGTTTTAAGTCTTGTTTTGCGAACTGGCATTGGGCAGTATAGAATGTAATAAAATAAACCAGTGTTTTGCCCAAGTGGTTTGAACCAGATGCAGATATGCACTTTAGAAATTGAATTGCAATTCTTTATTAATAATAGTAATATTAAATAATTGTATTTGTCAGTGCTGTGAACACAGGGCAAAGATAGCATAGCAACTGTGTGGTAGATACCTGGTATATAACCCTATTTCTATACCTCAAGGAGCACTCCTTCTTACAGTTTCTTCATATGAAAAAACTGTCATTACTTTATCCAGAGAAATTACATCTCTTAACTATCCATAATCAAACTTCCAATCCTTTATTGCTAAAGTGATAATAAACCAACCCTTTTTAAAACGAGAGGTTCCTTTCAGCCCACTCATGGATCGGCTTCTCAATGTTTACAAATCTTACTTTTTCAAGGAGAATGCTGAAGTACAGTGGAGCATAGTTTGGCTTTCTGAAATCCAAAAAATGTAGAGAGGTTATGTCATTGATAACTGAAACATTAAAATGAAGCAAGAGGAAGAAAGTTTGTCACTGTGTACAAAATTAAAGAATTCTTGCTGTCCGTAATTTTGACATGTCTTTTGTTCTTAGGGAACCTTGAGTAAATCTGAATGGGAAGCAACAAGTATGTATTATGTTTAATTATTACTAGAATAGTTTAATTTCTTCAAATGTATATGTCTATAAGGCAGTTTAGCACCTGCTCCATGAAACCAAGTTGCAGTTGTTACATTATCTCTCTGCCCTCTCCTCTGCTCCCCTGGTCCCTTTTCTTCAGCGGCCCGGCTAGTGTGCTTTTAAAACATAGGATTTTCTCCAGCAGGAGCATTTCATAAGGGAATCTGTTAAGAACAAAGTCTGCAGGAAAAAATTGGGTGATTCATAGATGCCTCTGCATTGCAACTTTATTAATGCTTTATTAGGCTTAAATGAGCAGATTAATTTTAACTGCTGATGAATAGCAGTCAATATTGAATTTCCTAATTTACATAAGTCAGAAATTGGTGGCAGATAGTTTGCAAGCAAACTGAAGAAGCCAACTGAAACCTGATATAGATGTACTGAGGACATGAGGAATGTATCTGGCCTTCTATCTCCTTCAAAAGGCTGTATACAGCATCCATTAGCACACGAATGTGCTACATTAACATGTTGGGGTGCACTAACCTGAGCTTCAGACCATGGGGCATAGGAACGTTGCATGCAAGTGCCCTGGTCTGTCACATTCAGTAAGCGCCTTTTGAATGAGATGGCGGCTAGATGGATAAGCGTTTTCTACACAGCCTCATCACATTTAAATCAGGACTAAGTTGCACTTTATTTGTGTGTATTTTCTTATTTCACAACAATTTGAAATGCCCATTAAGCCAATTATAGAAGCAAAACATGGTGTTGAGCTTTCCTGATCCATAATTCCTTATTTAGGATCTAGTGGATGGTATTTCATACTTTTCTCAAGTAATTTTCTCTATGCTTCCAAATAAATTTCTTGCTGTGACTGTAATGGTATGGCATATGTAGTCACAGATTGTTCCAATGAAGTACAACCTGGTGGTGAAAAATGCATTCCAGCTTGCTCTATGGATTTCATTGCAAAAGAATTTGGAGCCCATAATAGCTGTGTAAGCTTTAATAAAAATGGGGTTTATAGTTCATTCTGGCACAATAGGTCGGTGGGTCTTGCTTGGTAGGAAACGATGCATGTTTTTGCTTCATATGGGTTCATTTAAACAGTCAAGATCCAGATATGATTCAGAATAGCCATCATTCAGAGACAGTCCTTGTTTATATGGAAAAAGGCATTTGCTTGCATCTGTCTCACACATTTGTAAAGCATCATAGTGATTCTGCTGCTGTGAATTTTATGTACCAGAGATGGCAATCATTGTTTATCATCACTTATCCTGGGCGGCAGGTGACTCAAATGTTTGGTTCACTCCTTTCGTCATACAAATAAAAAGAGACTGAAATGAGTTCAGGGGTAATCCTAGAATAATTATTTTTACTAAAGATCCCAGATTAGTTTAAGCCATTTGTTTTGCTGATGTGTTCGGTTTGGGACTTTAGAAGCCATGGTTTTCTGCGGATCTACATACTAAATACTAGGGCTGAGCCCACTCCAGTTATTGTGTTTACAATTTGTGAAAATCATGCAGTGTGTTGGGTTATTTTTCCTCTTGACATTTAAAACTAAAAAGTGTGACTTGGTGGTATAATTGTTTTAATAGCTAATGGTAATTGCATAATCACATGGCACCTGCATATTCCCTAATTCATTGTCTTCATCTGTGTGACATTTACCACATGTCAGTGATGCAATTAGCATGGATTATCATGACGCTTCTAGTACAGAGCCTTATAGGCTACATATCATCGCTAGATATTATTTATGGAAGTCATTCCCAGCCTTGAAGGGAACACATGTATTTAAAATACTGAAATGTCATTGAGCTATTATATTACATTGAGAATTATACTATTATATGAGAATTATATTATTATATGAGAATTATATACATTGATAAATGTATATAATTTAATACCCTTATACAGCGATGCATAACTACTTAAAAAATGCTGCATTTCATTTTCTTTAAAACTATATGACTGTATACAAATCTTTTCATAAACTTCAGGCACGTTACTAGAAACTGTTTGAGACGGTGCTTCATCAGCTAAGTGAAATAATATTAAATGAGTGGGACATGGCTCCTAGCCTCTATTGGAAGAATATATATATTCTCAGGTTTTGTTGTTCAACAAAAGAAATGAGAACAAGACAACTTTATTTTACTAAAATTTCTGAAGTGGGAGAATGCTAATGTACAGGGTTTTTTTGTCTTTTCTCCAGGTATATACTTGATTTTTGCATTTGAAAAGCAACAGTAAAAAACCCCCCCACAGAGAAATACCGTTGAAGTGATCTAGCATCCAAAGTGACAGCTGTTTTATATTTTTATGTTTAAGAATGTGCAGGACACAACCAAATTAGGCAAGCTTACTTATAAGTTATGGTTGCCTGTCTGTGACAGATGGAATATTTGTGTGTGTGTGTGTATATATAAATACATGAAATAGGAATTGGAATTCTTCTGGGTGGGATGTTTGGGTTCCTACTTTTTAACAAAGAGCACGTTTTCTGAAATACTCAGGATGTTTTCAGACACACATTTGCCACTTACTGACAGCTTAAAAACCTACTTCATAGCAGCATTCACAGATCATAATGTAACTTCCATCCTTGTGGTAATGCCACTGCTGTCAAGCTTGAAAATCCAAGGAACTGGGGATTTGGGTAATTGTATTGTCAGAGGCTACAGATAACCAGCTCTACATGCTGTTCAAGCCATACCAAACTACGTTTTGAAGTGGTCACCATGCAGCAAATGTTAATTTGAAATTGCCCATTGTGAGATATTGAGCTGTATAAAGTTGTAAACAAGTAAATTCATAAGTGTTGAAACAACTGAGGCTGGATCCAGTATCCACAGCAATCAGTAGAGAACTTGCAGCTCCTGTTTCAGAGCTATGTAAATGGGTGTCTCCTTTCAGAGAAGAAACCTTTGTTAAGCAATTTAAGAAAATGAAGAAGCTCTTGCATGTGTGAGTTCTGTGTGCATTAGAATGCCAGATATCACCATTCATAGCTTGGGCTTTTTATCTCCATTCCACAGTGCAGTATTTTCAGTGTTAAATAATTGTGGTTGGTGTGTAGAGTGGGGGAATATTTTGGAGAAATACTAATTTGTTGTGCTCATTGGTGTGTAATTTCCTTTCATAGTATGTGATCCAAGATTAAATAGATTTCTGTTCTGTACAACTAATAACGTGTCTGAGAAGTCATTTCCCTAACTACTTGGTTGTTTATGCAGAATCTTCCAAAAAAAAAAGGATGTACAAGTAACAAAATAATTGCTAGCATAACTCTTAAAAGAAATTTTGTCCCCAGGAACATTGTCAAACAGTATCTGCTCTGGAAAGCAGAATGGAAACAAAACGGCATGAAATTATACAGGGTACAGTTGAGTATCACTGCGTGAGCTGCTTCAGTAGAAATCCCTTAGCCTCAAATCTTTGAACAGGAGGTACTTCAAATACATTAGAGGGAGTGAAGTCTGTACATTAGGACTGCCTTGCAAATCATGATTTTTCCACATAGATGTTACCTGGATATACACCGATATATGATTAACAAATAAGTTTATTTAGTTGTGAGTGTGTATACACAATGACACACGATAGTACAAGTGGTGAAAATACATGTTTGCATTCATTGCTTATGATACAAATTCCCAAAGAGATGTTACATTAAAGTACAGAACCTTGTTTTCCAATTGGAAACAATTTCCTTAGAACTGAAAAATGTGGCCAAGCTTTTTAGTATATCTGTCAGGTTTCCCGATCCCCCTAGCGCACACGCTCAGGCAATCTGACACTGGACACCCAAATTGGTGAGATTTTTTTATTGCAGGGAATCCCATGGCAAAAGCTCAGTGGTTACACTCTTCAGAAATCATGTAGCTGATGTTCAGTAGTTATAGGCTCTGTAATTCCAGAACAGTCCAAAGCTAAACACTACTACCGTGACTGAGATCCTCATCAACGTGGTTTCTCCGTTGCCATCTCCACGCTTCTGTACACAAGGGAAGGGACTCTGGATTCCTGGGTACCTAACCCAGACAATTCTTTCATGGGGTTCTAACCCCGGCCATGGAAAGGGAATGATTCCTGGAATGAATCCATCAGGCAATCAAGAGATAACTTCTTGAAAGGCCTAAACAAACCACACCCATAGAGAGTACAACTTTGAATCTTCTGATAACTCCAAGCTATATGGTCAAGGCCCGTCAAGATTGAGGGAAGGGCCTACGTGCACACGCAAGGAGTTCCAGGCCACCACTTTCACATTGGCAACTCCATGCTACATGAGTTCTGGCAGAGGGAAGTCCAAAAGTTGTAGATCAAGCCCAGCCTGTCATACACTGAGCTGACTACAAAAACACAATCCACAACAACGAGATTTCATCTATGAAAAGCCTCACAGTACTTTTCATGGCAAGTCCTTAACAATCCAAAGCCCAGATTCTGATGGTTCCAAACAATGGAACTTCGGGCAATGGAGACGAGATGTTCCTAGCAAAGGCTCTTCACCTTTGTATCAGCATAAAAGGGAAGTTGTGACTGTAGGACACACCCTCCAGATCCCTTGACAGACAAGGGCCTTTAGCCTTTCAGCAAGGCCCCTGTCTAAACGGCATCAGTTAGACTGCAGTCTAAACGGATCAGCTGATGGGCAGCCCTTCTGCAAACCCCACCTCACCTCTGTCAGGTTCTCACTGACAGCTTCTAGCCTCCCTGTCTGCCAAGGCCAGACCAGCAGGTGGACAGGGAGTTGGGTGGCTCTCCCTGGCTCTGCTCTGAGAACAATGACAGAGATAAGCTCGCCTATTCTGACATTCCAGAGGCTGAACAGGCCCAAGCCCTTCCAGGCTACTTCTACTCAAATCCTGGCTATAACCTACAAGGTCCACTGCAGTACTGAAGCTAGGCCCTGACAATACCTTGATATGAAATTGTCATAGGAACAGCAGTGGCGAGATACGATGTGTGTTTGGAGGCCGCCATACCTGCTCTAGGTGAAAAAAATAGTAAAGTACCACTACACTAAATCCACTGAAATGTGGAGTTCTTTGTTCATTTGAGCTGGGCACATAACCCCCTGACTTAATTGATGCTAATTAACTTTGTCTCCATTTCCATACTTAATGGGAAGGCTGGAATCAGCTTGACCATGAAATTCACTGGATTATATTATGTCAGGGTGGGCGTACTTATCTCATTTTAACCTGAGGCTAAAATGGGGTTATCTTATATATTTTTTTCTTGCACTACCTGGAAGAAGTGTGGGATACAAAAAGAATAAGTTAATAGGAAATGGATTTAAATATAAACAGGGATCTTGATAAGTGTCACATATAATTTATTATACAGTATTTGCTGTGAATTTACTACCCTCAGTTTGGCACATTTAAATATCTTTAAAACAACTTTTAAAAACTAGGTTTGGACAACACGCTGAGGACGAGCCATAGCACCCATGAACACCAGGTTGCATGTCCACCCCCACTTGGGGGTTGTGACTTGCGAACTCAGCATGAGTTATGCGAGGATTAACCCTAAAACAGACCATGAGTTATGTGAAGGTTGTTTAACCCTTGCATAGCCCATGCTTGCTGGGTTCGCACGATGTGGCAACCCCTAAACAGGTGTTGCATATTCAGAATGGCGGTTACACATGCCCTGCATGTACTGGAGCCTCACTGTGGATTAAATAACTCAGCGGGCTGTCATGTCATGTGAACACCCCCAATATGTTCTCATACTTCACGCATCCCATCACTGTCTAGCTGTGTAATTGCAAGTTCTGTCATGTCTAAATGAAGCTCTAGGAGTGTTGGTAGTAATTTCACAAACCGACTGAAAAAAATAAATTTACACATTAGTTTTCTGAAAGTGACTGGCATGAAACTAAACTAACTTCTGATTCATGTCTTCTTACCTAGTGAAATAGGGTGACAATGACTGTCCATATACTTAGGAAACATTTTTATTTGAAATCTAGGAATTCTTTTCATCCTTATCTGGAATGATACTTTGAAAATTCATTTTAAAAATTCATTTATTTATTTACATCTGGAGTACACCTTACAGATTATCTAAATCATGTTGCCTAGTTTCTTCTCTGGCACTGTTCAAGGATATTGGTTATATCAATGTTATACTAGCAGAAAAATTACAAGAGTTCAGCCACTAGGAGAACAGCTAGCAGAAGTAACACCAAGCCTAATCAAGACAGAATGAATTGTGGAAGGTCTTGTGCAATAGCTTGCAGAGGCAGAGCCATAGCATTGGATTTGACACTTGTGCAAGGATGAGAATGGGATTTCCCCAAATGATAGAAGCTTGGCACTAGTGAAATTGCACCATTGGATGCAACCTAATATCAACTGCTGGCTTACAACAGTGTTCTAATGCTTTATTATTCTGCGTTCACTACAGAATAGTGAATTCACTGCATTCACTACGCCCTGACTGGAGTGCTGCACTGCCCTTACAAGAGACCGATTAAAAATTTGGGTACTGAAGTTGAGTTTATAATAATAATTCGAAGGCATGACTAGGTTGCAGGCATAAAATTCTGGCAGCTTTGAAATACAAAGTAAATAGTGGTATGTGAGGAAGTACAGGATTTGGTGGTGTGTATGAGGTACATGCTTAGGAAGAACAATATGCTGGATTTTCTGCTGGAGTAGGAACCCCTAGGGCAGGGGTCTCTAACCTTTTTGGACCCATGGGTGTATTTGGGGATTTGATACGTATGCTGCTGTGGGCACCACCACAAAATGCCTAAGTAGTGTTTCACTGGTTTGGCGTTGACCTTTTGTGTCTATGGATCTTAGTTGGTGCCTTAATTTAGCAAAACCTTTTGCTTCATGTCTATTGGACGGACACTGCAACATCTCTTTAATAGGAGATTGTCTAATTCAGCTAATTGCTGGCAGCTAATGCTTCCTTCCCCTTCATGGATCACTGCCTTGTTGTGGCGAAGGGGCTTGCGTAACTCAGTGAAGCCATAAGCTATGCCGTGCAGGGCCACCCAAGACGGACAGGTCATGGCAGAGAGTTCTGACAAAATGTGGTCCACTGGAGAAGGAAATGGCAACCCACTCCAGTATTCTTGCCAAGAAAACCCCATGGAACGTATCACAAGGCTAAAAGTTATGACGCCGGAAGATGAGCCCCTCAGGTTGGAAGGTGTCCAATATGCTACTGGGGAAGAGCAGAGGGAATTTCCAAGTAGCGCCAGAAAGAGTGAAGCGGCTGGGTCAAAGCCGAAAGGACACTCAGCTGTGGATGTGTCTGGCGGTGAAAAGAAAATCCGATGCTGTAAAGAACAATATTGTTTAGGAACCTGGAATGTCAGATCAATGAATCAAGGTAAGCTGGAGGTGGTCAAACATGAGATGGCAAGATTGAACATCGACATCTTGGGAATCAGCGAACTCAAATGGACAGGCATGGGCGAATTTAATTCAGGTGACCATCATATCTACTATTGTGGGCAAGAATCCCTTAGAAGAAATGGAGTAGCACTCATAGTCAACAAAAGGGTGGGAAAAGCAGTACTGGGGTACAATCTTAAAAATGATAGAATGATCTCAGTACGAATCCAAGGCAAACCATTCAACATCACAGTAATTCAAGTCTATGCCCCAACCACTGAGGCCAAAGAAGCTGAGGTTGATCGGTTCTATGAAGACCTGCAACACCTTCTAGAACTAACACCCAAAAAAGATGTCCTCTTCATCATAGGGGATTGGAATGCTAAAGTAGGAAGTCAAGAAATCACCGGGATAACAGGCAGGCATGGCCTTGGTGTACAAAATGAAGCAGGACAAAAGCTAATAGAGTTTTGCCAAGAGAACATGCTGATCATAGCAAACACTCTTTTCCAACAGCACAAGAGGCGACTCTACACATGGACGTCACCAGATGGTCAATATCGAAATCAGATTGATTATGTCCTTTGCAGCCAAAGATGGAGAAGCTCCATACAGTCAGTAAAAACAAGACCTGGAGCTGACCGTGGCTCAGATCATGAGCTGCTTCTTGCAAAATTTCGGCTTAAATTGAAGAACGTCGGGAAAACCACTAAACCGTTCAGGTATGACCTAAATCATATCCCTGATGAATATACAGTGGAGGTGAGGAATAGATTTCAGGGATTAGACCTGATAGACAGAGTGCCTGAGGAACTATGGACGGAGGTCCGTAACATTGTTCAGGAGGCAGCAACGAAATCCGTCCCAAAGAAAAAGAAATGCAAGAAAGCCAAGTGGCTGTCTGATGAGGCTTTACAAGTAGCTCACGAAAGAAGGGAAGCGAAAAGCAAGGGAGAAAGGGGAAGATATACCCAACTGAATGCAGAGTTCCAGAGAATAGCAAGGAGAGACAAGAAGGCCTTCTTAAATGAACAATGCAAAGAAATCGAGGAAAACAACAGAATGGGAAAGACTAGAGATCTCTTCAAGAAAATCGGAGATATTAAGGGAAGGTTTTGTGCAAAGATGGGCATGATAAAGGACAAAGAAGGCAGGGACCTAACAGAAGCAGATGAGATTAAGAAGAGGTGGCAAGAATACACAGAAGAACTATACAGGAAAGATCTGAATGTCCCTGATAGCCATGATAGTGCCGTCACTGAACTTGAGCCGGACATCCTAGAGAGTGAAGTCAAGTGGGCCTTAGGAAGCATTAGTAACAACAAAGCTAGTCAAATCAGTCAGTCCTAAAGGAAATCAACCCTGAGTGCTCATTCGAAGGACAGATACTGAAGCTGAAGCTGAAATATTTTGGCCACCTAATGCGAAGAGAAAACTCCCTGGAAAAGACCCTGATGCTGGGAAAGACTGAAGGCAAAAGGAGAAGGGGACGGCAGAGGATGAGATGGCTAGATAGCATCATGGATGCAATGAATATGAACTTGAGCACACTCCGGGAGAGAGCGCAGGACAGGAAGGCCTGGCGTGCTATGGTCCATGGGGTCACGAAGAGTCGGACACGACTGAACGACTGAACAACAACAACAACAACAAATGCTTCCTTTAAACACATGTTCTGGTAATATCCACTAATTGCTTCTTTTTGCGGGGAGGTTATTACACAGATACGTTTTGTAATGAAACTGTCTTTAGTATTCACTGATGCACATGCACTTCTGAATTATTTGCCTGCTTCATGGAAATTAATGAACTGTTAATGGATTTTCTGCACCCTTTCGACAGCTTAAAGGCTGATATTACAACATTGGAAGGATAAACCCTCACCTCCTATAATACAATGGATTGAGGGCTTTACAACTTTTGATATTTGAATTTTATAAAGTTGAATTATGGACTACGGACTATCTTCTAGTTTGCTAAAAGACCTGCTGATGAAAATAGGTATGTCCAGTATTTTGATTTCATCACAAAGCTTCCAGTTGTTTCATAGACTTGCAACTTGGTTTAGGTCTATAATCTAGAGAAAGGTGGGTGTACTAGACATATAATAAATATGTGTGAGTCAGCAGTAGCAAAACACCCATATTGAATCCTAGGAGTTAAAGCAACCTTTTGTGTATGTGGGTGCAGAAAAAGCAGGATTCAGCTGCCTTAAAAGCCAGGCAGAAACTGGCATTCATTTGTTCAGTTACATAAACAGCTCTAGGAACAAAATAACATCTATATATGCGTGAAATAGAAATGTAGTGGTGAATGTGGTCAAAATGATGCTTTGTTCAAATTACTGGCAGCTAGCATTTTTCTCAAGTTCAGGTATTGCAAACAACACACAAACACATACTAAATCCCACCATTATTGAATGTTAATTGAATTCCATGAACTAATTAGAACAGGAATTGCTAAAAAGCAAGCATAGAATATGTTAATCAGCATTCCCCCTTCCAAACAGCTAGAGCATATTAATTGCATGAAATAAGAATGGAAGGAGAAAGCCTAGACTGTCAATGACCCATTCTCTATAGCACAGAGCTGCTTCGCCAGGGACGATTCTGAATACTGCTCCATCCTTCTCATGGATGCAGGGATAGTGAGGGGCAAACAACTACTTTGCTCTCCTAGGCCTAACTGTCTGTAAGGCCAGCTTCTGCAAGCAAGCAAGCAAGCAAGCAAGCAAGGGCAGAACTCCTTACCAAACTGGCAGAGTAAGGTGCTCAACACCAGCAAGGGGTGTGTGTGTGTGTGTGTAGTAGTAGTAGTAGTAGTAGTAGTAGTAGAATGGTCTGTACCACTCCAGACTACAGGTGAGGGATGCCACTTTTGAATGCTCCCTCATGTTAAAAAAGAGATAGAAAAATAGCAAATCAGGGAGACTGGGTCTAGTCCAGCCCTTTGCCTAATGTCTGCTGGGGTTCTGTTTTCATGGAGTTTTTAATGCAGAGGAGCATTTTAAAAATGTGATCTCCCCCTTGCATTGTGAAGTAGTACAGTCCACTCTAACATCTCAGCACTCTCCCACTTCATTCTGCTGCACTCATAGACCAGATCTATATCTGGGCTCCTAGCCCCTAAACTTCTAGAGGTTCAGGGAAGGCATACTGTGTCTAAATGTTCAGCAAGACTCAGTGTGATGCCTGGCATGTAAGGGAAGCAATGATCTCCTGTTTCATAAACAACAGAGTTTTGCGGGACCTTAAGGACAAGCAAGTATTATTATTATTAGTAGTAGTAGTAATAACTTTTTTTTATAAAAGTATATCATTTCTATACTGATCAATAGCCTATGCTCTCTGAGCAGTTCACAAAAATACACATCACAATACACGATAATAAAAACATAATATAACATCTCTAACATCCACAATTCTAAACAATTTAGGGCACAATCCTATGCATGTTTAGACTGAAAAAGTCTTAGACTTCTTGTACAATTTCTGTGTAAACAGGCATAGGACTGTACCCTAAAACAGCTAAAATATTTACAATAAGGTGCTGGACCTGATAGAAACAACTGACATAAATGACTATAGTCCATGAAAGCTTATGCCAGAATAATTTTGTTAGTCTTTAAAGTTCCATAACGCTTGTTGTTTTTGCTGCAATAGACTGACCCAGCTACCCCTCTGGAAAATCCTGCTTCATATTTCCCTTGATTGCATGAACTGCTAAAGAAGACAGAATGAAGTTTAAAAAAACGCACCTGTCCTTGCTACAGCAAATGTTTGGCTCTTCTAATATCAAATTGGTCAGAATTGTATATGTTGTGTTACCTGTTTTCTAACTAGTAGTATCTTCAAGTACATCACTCCTCAAAAGTGTTATTAACGTAAGCATCCTTCACAGATTCCCTGCCACACATTCATAAGCATGTGGAGGCGGGCTGAGCCCATTGGCCCACCTCCATTACTGCCATCCCGTCTGGTTTCACCCTCCCTGCCTCCATGCACTTGGGAGGTCTCAAGGGGAAACCTATGCACATTCTGTTGAATCACTCTTTTAGACAGAATTTGTTTTTTGTTTTACTATAAAAGTCTTAGCATAACTAAATACGAAGCTTATACAAGTATGGATTTAAACACACGATATATTCAACATCATCTTAAGTCAAGGGTTCTAAGTAAGCAATAGCAATTGTTAGTTTTAAGCTTACCAACATGTTGAGGGTAGCAGATCCAAAAGGATAGCTCCAAATGTTGTATGTTCGAAGTCATCTTTATATACTCCTTGGAGGCTATCAAATATGTTTATATTCTTTTTACTTCATTTATTTATGTCCTATTAAGCTACATTCCTAAGGATACATTTCTATTCTTAAATCAACTCATGTCTAAACAATATTACTGAAATTTAAACTCTTTATCAAGATAAATTATTATAACATACATATAAAACATTTTAGCCTTCCATGACATGTTACAGGTGTGCATGTGACATGAAAATTATTTATTTGACTCCATCCTGTCCCATGAGCATGTGTTCTCAAAACATGTCTTCTGTATTTCCAGTCTGAAAAGATCCCCTTTGTTACCTTATTTGATCACATTCCTGTTTTTATTATTCATCTACTTACTTTCATGGTCCTATAAATTCAATACGGACACTGGCCTCATGGTGCTTATTATTTGGTTTATTTTCTTATTAGTAAAGAGTACCAATGAGCCAGTCATCAATGATGGTACCCTTAATTACTTTAGCACCAAGAGACTGAGGTGAGTTGCACTGGGCTTTGGGATTCCATATTTTAATCCAGAATTCTCTTGGAGGCATTTAATAATTGAATTTCTAATTGGGCAGCAGAGTAAACTGGCGCAAATATAAAAAGTTTGCCCAATCTGCCACAATGTACTACTGGAGAAGAAAATAGTGGGCTCCCCAAAGGATCTTAATTTTTTTTTAAAAAATGGTCTTCTAAAACAAGCCTTTAGTGTAGTGCCAAGTTTTGCACACATGAATTATTCAGTCTAATCAAGTCTGCTTTCTACTGTGAAGAGTTACAAAAGAATCTTGCAAAATTAGGCAAATGGATGATAAAATGGCAGGTGAAATTTATTCTTGATAAATGCCAAGTAATGTAACTTGGGAAAAGTAGTCAGTACTGTCTTTCAAGTGAACAGCTTGGGAATTCAGAGTGGCAGTTGGTTTTAAGTTCCCTTTAAAAGAACAGTCCCATTCACTGGCATCATTCAAATGGTTCTAGACGGGCATTTGGTGGTGTGTGTGTGTTTTTGCACTGTAGCCCCAGCTGGCTTCTATGGCGTATAGCACCTTTCACCAGCTCATTGCTGGAGGGTCAGCTGCAGCCCCTCCTGGACAGAATTCGGCCACATGTGGGGCTACCTTTGAAGACTCCTCAGAAACGTCTGCTAGTCCAAAATACAGCTGCTATGTAAATTACTGAAGAACACATCTTGTCAGCTTTGAAACGGCTTTGCTGCTTGACTGCTTCTGGTGATGTTGCTGAAACTCAAAATGAGGCGTTTCGTTAGTAGCGTCTGTCATGTTCGTAATACCACATGTATACCAAGCTTGGACAGCTATCTAATAAACGTTGTTATTCAAATCCAGATGGATTACTAGGACCTGCATGGACTGCGTGACTGCAACATCTCTCACCTATTTTTTATTTTGAAAGCGCTGCATGTGCGCTCACTCACAGTGGCGCAGGTCTCTTCATAGGTAGCCTTTCAGTCTGGCAGCACTTTCTGGAATGCCGATGTTACATGGGCATTCCAGGAAGTGCTGCTGGACTGAAAGGCTACCCATGAAAAGACCTGCACTGTTGAGAGCATGAAGATGGCATTTCAAGGAGGAGGTCGGGACGGGAGCGCTGCAGCCTGGAGCAACTGGCTGGTGAGCGAGGGAGAGAGCTGGGCTTTGGCATTAGTTGACATCAGCGATGAGATCCTGGAATCTGGAAAACTTTTATCCAAGATTGGATGGAGTAATTTCTAACTTGATGAGCAAATGACATTTCCTGTTGTGGTAAATTCATCCATCACTACTTTCTGAACTCAGTTCAAAGTGCTGGTGCTTACCTTTCAAGCCCTACAGGGGTTGGACCCGAACATCCCAAGGACCATCTTTTCCCACATGGACTTGCCCGTGCACCGAGATGATTGCCAGAGGCCCATCTTCAGCTACCACTGCCTTTGAAGTTAGATGGGTTGCAAGAGGTGATGGGGTCTTTTCAGTGATGGCATCCCATTGATAGAACACATTTCCCAGGGAGGCCCACTTGGTGCCTCCTCCTATTTCCTTTCAGAGCCCGGTAAAGGCTCTTTTGTTTTCCCAGACCTTTAAATGTATTAGTTGACTCTGACTCTTATTTTGCCCCTGTCATGCTCATCTGCTTTTATTACTTCAACTATTTAATTATGACACGCTCTTTTATATATAAACTATTTTACTGATAGCCACTCTGAGAATAGATTACTGAAAGATGGGATATAATGTTTTTAAATAAATGTAATTTATTTACATTTATAAATGTAAGTTTATTTTATTTAAAAATAATAATTTATTATTTACAATAATACGCCGTAGCTGCTGCCATTTGTGTACGCTGTTTTTGTTTTTGTTTTTTTGCTTGGCTTGCCATGATAGGCTACGTAAATACTTATGTAGCCTATAATGGCAAAGACCAGGATGCAAATGGCGACTACGGCAGCTGGTCGAAAGACCAGCCACTGCTGCTGCCACTGGAGCCACTGCCAGAGCTGCCGCCATCTGGAACATCCGCCCCAGGTAAGCTTCGTCCCGGGGGGAATCTGGGGGGGGGGTGCAGGCCGTTCCGCCATGGATTTCGGGGGGCCGAATGCCAGTGCATTCGGCCTCGCTAAAATCTGTGGCGGAATTCTCCGCCATCCCTAGTAAAATGTGTGTGATCTGTGCTACTTTATTTCCATGCCAAGCCTCTCGCGATGGTTCGCGCTCATCCAAAGTGTGAGAGGTACGTGTCACTGAAATGGTGGCCGGAGTGAAGATGGTCCTCCCCCAAGATCCCCCCAGCCCATGGGCACTGAGTCCCAAAGCAACCACTGAGAAGATACGAAGCTGCAAAAATGCACGAAAGAGTGATTAAATAAATGAAAACACCTCTCCGTGCCTCTGTAACAGTGCAGCTGCAAAGGGATGGGGGAAGTAAAGGGGCATCACGGAGTGACGCAACCACTACACACACCTACAACACGCCCACCTCAAAATGCGAAGTCAGTTCAGGGAATGGACAGACAGCTCATAACCGTAGGAAACCCTCAGCAAACCAAAAACATGGTAGCAAAATGCCTCTTTGGAAATCTGCATTTTCTGGGAGAAAACCACAGATGGCTGCGAAGTGGCATCTGTGTCATCTATCCCGAAGGACCTCGACCTGCAGCTGCCCCAGAGTAAAAGGTTTGTGTAGATGGGGCCCAGGAAAAGGTGTATTCAATGTATTTTATTATTCTATTATTAATGTGTATTATTATTACATTCTTCCTAGAGAATTTTATTTTATGAGGCATGTAATACATTAAATAAATAAATATTTTCTCTGTTAACATGCTTGTTATATTTTATTTATATTATTTATATTATCTTGTTTTTGTAAACCGCACTGGATGCTCCACTGAAGGATGGTATATAAATCTTTTAACGAGAGAAATAAAGATACATTTGAAAAAGGAATACAGTAGGGCGGGAGAAAGCATAGAGAAATGTTACAAAATGAATAGAACTACAGTCAGTGCCAGAAATATTGGAACAAGGATAACTGTTTTGGCAGTTGGCCTCTGTACACCACCACATTGTAGTTGAAAGGAAACGCACCCAGATGGGAGTGAAGTCAGGACTTTCAGCTGTAATTCAAGGGCTTTGACAAAAGTGGGGCACTAACCATTCAGGAAGTACAGCCAGTGGCATACACCCCCCCCATCATTGGTGGCTCATAAGTAATTGAATGAATGGCTGACAAGCAGCTGCATGGCCAGGTGTGGCCTGTTTCCTGGGTACCCCATGACCAATCAAGCAGACAAAAGGCCTGGAGGTGGTTCTGGGTGTTACATTTGCATTTGGTAGCTGTTCACTGGAACCCCCAATATGAGGCCCAAAGAGTTGTCCATGTGAGTGAAGGAGGCCATAATTAGGCTGAGGAAACAAAATAAACCTATGAGAGAGACAGCAAAAACAGTGGGAGTGGCCAACACAACAGTTTGGAACATCCTGAAAAAGAAGGAATTAATTGGCAAGCTCAGCAACAGCAAAAGGCCTGGAAGACCACGGAAGACAACTAAAGTGGATGACCGCAGAATTCTGCTTATGGTGAAGAGGAACCCCTTCACAACATCTAGTCAGGTCAAGAACGCTCTTGAGGAGGTAGGCATGCCATTGTCAACATCTACAGTCAAGAGATGGCTTTATGAAGGTAAATACGGAGGCTTCACAACAAGGTGCAAACCACTGGTAACGCTCAAGAACAGACAGGCCAGATTAGCCTTTGCCAGCAAACACCTAAAAAAGCCTGCTCAGTTCTGGCATAAGATTCTTTGGACTGATGAAACCAAGATTAACTTGTACCAGAATGATGAGAAGAGAAAAGTATGGAGAAGGAAAGGAACAGCTCATGATCCAAAGCATACCACATCATCTGTCAAACATGGTGGAGGCAGTGTTATGGCATGGGCATGTATGGCTGCCAGTGGAACCGGGTCACTGGTGTTTATTGATGACCTGACTGCTAATAAAAGCAGCAGGATGAATTCTGAAGTGTATAGAGCTATATTTTCTGCTCAGATTCAGCCGAATGCTGCCAAACTGATAGGACGCCACTTCATATTGCAGACGGATAATGACCCAAAACATACCGCAAAAGCTACCCAAGAGTTTCTCAAGGCAAAGAAGTGGGATGTTCTTCAATGGCCAAGTTAGTCACCTGATCTCCACCCAATAGAGCATGCTTTTCACTTCCTGAAGACAATACTGAAGGCAGAAAGACCCACAAACAAGCAGCAGCTGAAGGCAGCTGCAGTAAAGCCTGGCAAAGCATCTCGAGGGAGGAAACTCAGCATTGGGTCATGTCCATGGGTTCCAGACTTCAGGCAGTCCTTGACTGCAAAGGATTTTCATCCAGGTATTAAAGGCGATCCTTAAGTTTGAAATGATGTTGGTTTGTTCCATTACTTATTCGCCACCAATGATATGTGTGTGTGTGTATGCCACAGGCTGTTCTTCCTGAATGGTCAGTACCCCACTTTTGTCCAACCCCTTGAATTACAGCTGAAAGTCCTGACTTCGCTCCCATCTGGGTGTGTTTCCTTTCAACTTCAGTGTGGTGGTGTACAGAGGCCTTATCCTTGTTCCAATATTTCTGGTCCTGACTGTATATTATCCAGTTTAAGTTCATAAGGTTGTATCAGAAGGTTGTTTCCTGCTTGCTTAATTAATTAATGATTTATTACATTTCTATCCTGCTTTTTTTCCTTTTGTAAGGAACCGAAGGCAGCTTACATGGTCCTCCTCTCCATGTTATTCCCATAACAGGTCAGGCTGAGAGGCAATGACAGGCCCAAATTCAGCCAGTGAGGTTCATGACCAACTGGGGACTAGAACGCAGATCTCCCAAGTCACAATCGAGCACTCTGACCTCTACACCACACTGACTCTCATGCTTAGGAAATGTCCTCTCTGATTCTGAATGCAATTCAAAGTTCTGGTGCTTACCTTTAAAGCCCTACAGGACTTGGACCTGAAGGTCCACCTTTCTCCACATCTACCACTGGGATTATTGTCAAAGGCCCCTCTTTGGATGCCCTCTGAAGTTCGATGGGTGGCAACAGGTGATGGGGCCTTGATAGTCTTCATCAGTATTGGGAAATGTGTAGCACCTCCAGATCTTGTTGGACTTCAGCTCCTGTCGGTAGAGCCAAGAGTGACGGATTATGGGAGTTGCAGTCCAACAACTTCTGGAGGGACACATGTTCCCCATCCCTGCTCTGTATGGAAGTTATACAGTCCATGGCTTGGATCCAAAGAACTGTGAGCAGAAGGAGAAAATGTATTATTGTTGTATTCCATTGACTCCTGCAAAAATACTAGAGGAAAACTTTTTGTGCTTCAGTGCTTGGAGCTTGCACGGCAATGCATGGCAACTCGGAGTGCTTTTTATCAGCCTCTGCTGGTTCGCCAACTGCGGCCTTTCCTGGACAGGGATAGCTGGATATAAAACCCTGAACAATTTGGGACAAGGATATTTGAAAGAGGGTCTTCTCCATTATCAAACTGCCCAGTCACTGAAGTAATCAAATGGGATGCACCAAGTGGTGTCTCATGGACCTTTGGCCCAGAGAAGAGCCTTCAGTGTGGAGGCCCCCTTTCTTTGGAACTCCCTTTCCTTGGAGGTCAGGCAGGCATCAACACTGTATTGCTTCCAGCATCTCCTGAAAACAGTTCTGCTCTAGGAGGTATTCCTTAAATGACCAGCCACAGTTTTTATTGGCTTTCTGTTTTTAATTATTTTAATATGGTGTTTTAATATTTTATCTTTTTTTTACTATTGTACCTCTTATGTTCACCACTCTGGAATCTGTTTTAGATGGGGAGCAGTATACAAATGTTGTAGATAAAAATAAATAAATAAATAAATGCCGGAACATTTTTGGGCTTATTCTACAGTATAAGAAAATAGTGAATAAAGAAAATGCAAATTGTAAGTGGGCCATAAAAGGTTGTTGTTGTCTTCTTGAGCAACAGCTTGTGTGAAGTCTTATGCAAGAGCTTGGCCAAACAGAAGATTTCAGATTACTTTTTCATGCAGTGTTGTTCTATTAGGTTGGAAACAGCCCTTCTATGAACAGAAGGGACTTCCCATTACTGGAAAGGCAGCTTTGGAAACAAGCCCTTGTTTTATTTCAGAGGGACTTTGTTCACTGTAAATGTACTTAGGGATCAGGGTGTCAGTTCTCCAAAGGTGGCAATATGCCCACGTTAGTTATTTTTGTGAATGTTTTCTTGGCTATATGGCAAGTCATTCTAAGATGGACTATGAAATAATTATACATTTTTCCTTGTCTCTAATAGCTTTGAGTAATATTTTGTTTTTATTTATGAAATAAAATCATATATTCATTCCATGGCTGCCAAAGACCAAATCACTGTCCAGTCAAAAGTACCATCTCTAGACTGGTTACAGCATAAAGTTCTTTGTGGTTTCCTGTGGAAAAAATTACCCTGGAATGGAATATTCAGGTAGATTTTCCAGGGAAAATCTGTAAGTAGGAATCTAGTGCCTGGCTTTCCTTAGTGGGCTGGATTCACGCTTTGCCCTTCATGAACAAGAGGGCTCCTTCTGTCTATGGAAAGCTTTCGATCCAGCACAGCTGTCTCACTGGTAGAAAGGTGGAGAGGTGACCTTTGATGATTTCCCTTCCGCTGCAGCCCTTCCCACACTGTTCTCGAGGGTCCCCCAACTCCCTGGAACAAAGTTTCAGAGGACACAAGAGGCTGCAGGGTGGGGGTTTAAACCTGTCTATGTGTGCCATCATTTCTTCTTTTTCAATATTTTAATGAATGGGAGCAATGCATGAGCATGTATGAAATGGGGAGAATGTTTCTTAATATCTCTAATGGAGCATGCTTAGGAGATGTTTCTGGTGGATTGTGGTAATTGTTACAACCCTGTGCATGAATGAGTATCCTGTTGCAGGATAAGAGATTTTTTTTTCATATTTATACATGAATACATTAACACCTATGGCCGGCAACAGGAAAGCTGCATGTATGGTCCATTCCTCTTTTGCCATAGGAATATAAGAAGCTGCCTAATAGATTTAAAGCTGCCTAATATAACCAGTAGTCCATCTAGCTCCATACTGTCTACGCCAGGAGTCCCCAGCTTTTTGGGTCAGTGGGCACATTTGGAATTATGGGAGAGTGTCATGGGTACTCTCATCAAGTGGCTACTGTGTGTGTGTGTTGGGGTTGGTGGTTGCCCATCCATAAAATTTCTACTGTGCTAGGCATGGCTGGTCACAACACACCCATTTCCCAGATGGCAAATTGGTAAAACTAGAAGAAAGGATCTTGTTCAAGAACCTATGTACAAGAGAAAAGTGGGGTCTGAGTTCCAAAACACAAAACCAGTCTTCTGAACCCAAATAAAGTGGGTGCTGGAGGCACTTTGCTTTGCAGCATGCCAGCCTCCTTGTTAAAAAAATAAAAAAATCAGGAGGCTCGGGGATCCTGGCAGGTGCCAAAGGTGTCCGCAGGTGCATTGGTACCCATGGGCACCACATTGGAGACCGCAGATTTATTCTCACTGGAAGTGGCTCTCGGGGGGGGGGGGTTGTTCTCACGGACAATTTTCTGCGAATTGGGAGCATTTGGAGGTCGTTGGTGGCAGATGATGTTGTGGCAAAACCAAAGCCATCCCAGGCTTTTCAGTGGAAAATCTGTATTTTCTGAGACTACTTATACTCTGTTTTTTTCCTTTTAATTTGGGTTCTCTGCACTTCTCGTGCTGTGTGCTCCTATCCTCCGCACCTGCTTTGGCATGATAGCCCTGCCCAGGGGTGTGTCAAAGGGTGTTTCCCCTGTCTGTATTTCCCCAAGGTTTCTGCTGTTTCACAGCCGGGCACTCCGGAGTTCCAGTAATTATTTCTCCTCGCTTCACTTTGCCATTAATTGCAGTTTCTTTTTATCTTCTTTACCACATCAGCCACCCTGCATACCTAGGTGACCCCAGTTTAGGAACCTTCAATTTATTTTTTTATAAACCAATGGTGCATTTGGCTGGGCTCAGCTGGCATTAAGCGCTAACTAGTGCTGCTTTTAGCAGCAGGAACCCGTGATTGGCTGAGCCCGCCTATAGGGAAAGCAAACCAAAGCAACCTCCCCACCTTCTGTGCATGTTTACTAGGAAGTAAGAAATAAATCTCGCTCCCTTGCAGTGAATCTTTAACAGATCTCAGTGCATACGGAGCCACAGTAAATCGTTAAAGCATTTAAAGGGTTAAAGGCTAACTTTAGTAACTCTTCACTTCTCCATGAGATCGCTATCTTGATGCTGTGTTTCTTTGACATTCTGTAGTTTCTCTGTTATGTGAAGTCGTAGTAGCAATCATTCAAGATCATGGGAGCTTCTCATCTCATTGAGCAGGGAGAAGGAGAAAGTGCGGTGGGGTAGAAAGATGGGTTGGAAGCAATAATTCTCTGGCAGAGTGCTGGAATGGGGTAGAATGGGGCGAAATTGAGAAGCTGGGCTGCTTTCATGGGAAGCCTCTAGATGGGAGGCCTTTTGCCTTCTCAAGGCAAAAGTGCACACATTGGGGAAAAGTGTGTGTGTGTGTGAGAGAGATAATATAGTAGCAGAAGGGAGCCTTCAGAATTGTGAATTAGTTGCTCTCCATTTATAATAATGTAGTAGCAGCGGGGAGCCTGGATGAAGGGGGGGGGGCAACAATCCTCTCTCATTGGTTGAACAGCCCCTGCCAGCCTGATGATGTTCAGTTCTACTCCCCCCACCCCACCCAGAAGGATGTTCCTTTCAAGCACTGTGTGGCCCTTGAAAACTGGATTTTAACATTTCTCTACACTTGGCTTTTCTTGCTTCATTTGGCCTTGATGGACCAAAGCCGATTCCATGAAAATCTGGGTAATACTCCAACGTGCTTCTCATTCCTTTCTCATGAAGATCCCCCCCAGGACTTCAGATGTACCAGGGACTTTATCTGGGGCATGCAAAACATGTGTTCTACTACTGAGCTATATGACCCCCCCTCCTTCTCAGCCAACTGTGCCAACTGGAAATTCTCTTAAGTGAAGAAGAAAAATGTGGCTCAGTTGCCTTTTCATTTGTCTGTATATTAATGCATATTTCATTTGGGATCATTTTAAAACTCAGCACTGAAAGCAATATTAGCCAATAAGACAAAATTAGCTTGACATCCTTTGGGAGAAAATTGATTCCTTCTGTTGAGTTTCTTATTAGGTTTTTCTTCCCTACTTGTTGGAAGTGAAAAATAATGCCTAATTTTCATCTCATTCTTTGACTGAGTGCTCATTGCTCTGCTCTAATTGAGAAAGTCTGGTCCGAAGTGTGAGTAACAATTATTTTCCTTTTGATGAGAAACTTCGGGAACGTCTGAAGAAATGTGTATATGAGCCACATAACACTATTGTACTGTTCCATTTTGATGTTTTTCTAGGCTTGCTTTCACATACTTACATCTGTCAGCAATCTAGGATTTTGTTAGTTACCCAGAAAATGGTAGTGTTTTGGGATCACATACACATTAAAAATGATGGAATTTGCTGCTTTGATATGAGGATTGAGATCAAGGTCTCTGTTAGTATAGTTTCAATGAGATAATGCACAAATATAACAGATAAACATATTTGGGAACAATTTTTATAATCATGCTTATAGCATCATATTCCAATCTGTTTTTTAAGCATTTTAAAATGTCTGCAATTAATGTACTTCAAGTATTCAAGTACCGTCACAGACTTGCATAGCATTGCTGTTGTGCTTATCATGAAATGATTTTATAAATGCTCAGGAGGTAAGGGGTTTTGTTTAAACTGATTGTCTATGATGACCCTCCTGAAACTAACTGTAGGTCAACCTTTTAACATTACTGAGCTGTATTTATGATCTAAACGTCAAATCTTCTTTATCTCCCATAATCCTGCTTTCTGCAAGAAGCAAAGTGGCTTACAGTGCAATCCTATACATGCCTACTGAGGTTGTAATCCTAAACATGCTTACCTGGGAGTAAGTCTCATTGATCTCTATGATAGTTATTTCTTAGTAGACATGCATAGGGCTGCACATTAAAGTGCAAGAAAAATACATCAAAGTAGAACAAAATTAAAACAAACAAATAATGATAAAATAGCGCTAACTTTAAAGCAGACAGCAGCATAAAACTAAAAGCTAGCAATAGTCATTTTGAAACAATAATATCATGTATGAAAAGCTGACTGAATAAAAATGTTCCCACTAGCTGGCTAAAAACAGATAAAAAGGAGGGAGTTCCATAATCTTGATACCACCAGCAAAAAGACCCTGTCTCTTGTAGGCCCGCATGCCTAATCTCACAATTGGGTGTGACAGTGAGCAGGGCCTCTGAAGGCTAATCAGGCCAACAAAATCTCAAGAGTGCAATCCTCTACATATCTACTCAGACTAAATCCCATAGAATTCAATGGGGCTTACTCCCAGGTAAGTGGCTACAGAATTGCAGCCTAAAGCCTCAGAATGCAGGACTGTTGTCTCAGAAACTTCCTTCAAATAGCATAATATCTCCGGTTTGTTATAAGATCTTCTCCCAAAGGGCCAAACCAAGCATGGGGCAGTATCCATTGCTGCTGCTCCGCTTATGCAATTGATGTAGCGCTAGCTTAAGTGACCTCTAGCGCAACCTGTCATGCCAACTTACGTTATTGCTGTTGTGCTAGAGTTTGCTTATGCTAGCACTATGTCAATGGTGTAAGTGGAGCGGCACTGTTGGATACTGCCCAATATGTTAATTGTGTGAATGCAATTAATGTGCAAATTCTTTTAAAATGTAAACAGCAGTGGTGAGTAACACTGGGATCACAGGAGGTGGGGAAGGAGAATTTAACCCTCCTTCCTGCCATGGTTCCCATGAAAATTGTCCCCATCAAGCTGCCATTTGCATCTGGAAGGAGGGCTTCATTGGCATGAAAGGGGACTTACCTCCTCAGGCAAATAGCACCTTCAGGGATGGGGTGGTGATCTCCATTGGGACAGTGGTGGTGGTGATGGAGAAAGGACTAAACTCACCCCTGTGCTCTGTCCTGATGTGGCTACCAACATTTTTTAAAAAGTGTATGTTAATTGCATCCACACAACTAACATCATGTCTTGCATGACCCATACTCTGACACTTTTGTGGGGCGGGGTGGGGATCTCTCTAGCTGTATCTAGCTCTTGGGCTGGACATGGATATTTTACTACTTCTCAATTTCCATTCTGAAATACTTTGAGACTGTGTCAGGCTAGGTCATTTAGTTCTAAAATTATATTGCTATTGTGGGCAAAAGCAACTTCAGCCTTGATATCTGAGCTTTGCTGTTGATAATAACGACCTGCAGTGATCTGTTGCTTGTCTCTGTCATTAGCATGATACGTGGAAATGGAACATGTAGGTCTGTGGTGGAGGAAATACAAATCGTGGGCATAAATGCACTTGCTGAGGGAAGATGGTAATGAATAAGACACACTACTTCAAAGACTTTCTGCTGGCAGGAGCCAGTTCTGGGCATTTCTGATATCAAAATAGTTTTGTCAAAGAACTGTCAGCTACAAACCAATTAGCCTGTCAAGCAAAGGAGCTAATGCTTTTGCTTTAATTCCAGTGACTCATAGCAGAAGTTTGTATTACTGCAATCCCCATTGTCACCAGTGGGAGCTTTTCCTGCTAAAATTAATTGTACCATGGCAGGGTGTGTGGCCAGCCAATCATCTGTCTGCTCGACTCATGCCTTTTGTGGCTGATTACATCTGGCAAGAAGGGGGCAGCTGGCTGGGTTGAGGAGGTGGTCAACAACCCTCTTCAGTGGGAGTAGTCAGGAGGCAGTGGTGCAACCACTTGTGAAGAAACCATCACTGGACCCAGAAGATCTTATTAATTACAGGACAGAAGCCAGTGTTCCCTTCTTGGGCAAGGTGCTTGAGCATGTAGTGGCTGACCAGATCCAGGTTCTCTTGGATGAGATTGAAATGGACTCAGAAAATCAATCAGGATTTGGGCCTGGTTATGGCATGGAAACAGCCTCGCTCACCCTGTGGGGAGAGAAGATGGGAGGAGTGCAACACTGTTTCTTCATGAACTCTCAGCAGTTTTTGAGACCATTAACTATGGTATCTTTCTGGGGTGGCTGTCGGAGTTAGGTGTGGGCAGGAATGTTTTCTGTTGGTTCTGCTCTCTTATCAAGACGGGCAAGGTGGTGCTGGGGATTTCTGCTCGACTCTGTGGCATCTTTGCGATGGGGTCCCACAAGGTCCCATCTTATCCTCCATACTGTTTAATATCTACATGACACCACTGAGTGAGGACATCCAGGGTTTTGGAATGTGTTATCAGTATGCAGATAACCCACACCTCTCCTTCTGGAGCCAGGTGAGGCTGTGGGGTGCTTGGCTGCAGTAATGGAGTGGATGAGAGCTAAAACCGAAGCTCAGTCCGGACAAGATAGAGGCCCTGCTGGTGGTTCCTTTTACCAGGTGAGTGGCATTCAACCTGTTCTAGAGGGGGTTAGACTCACCCTGAAAGGTTAGGTCCATCAATGTCATTAGAGCCGGGATGCAGAATGTCAGTCCTGGGGTCCCAGTCTGGCTTCCTGGGGTTCCCCAGATGGCCCCACCCACTCCTGTGGCCCCACCCCTTTCCCCCACCCACCAATCATTTGGTAATTTCCTGTCTTTTGTGCAGTCACCCCCCCACTTCTAAAAGGTTGAAATGCCTCTCCTCAGGCTTAGTTACTGGCAGGAATTGCTTCAGGCTAAAATATGGAGGTATTGTTGGTATTTTGGCCCTGCTCCTTTTGCTTTTGGCCCCACCCATTACTGGAATGGGTAATGGGAGAAACTCTCCTGAGAGCTTTTCCAAAATGGAATTTGGCCCTTGGGCTGAAAAAGGTTCTATGCCCCTGCATTGGAGGCTCAGGTGGCTTTTGAAGCTGGTAAAAGGTGCTCTGTGCCACAGTTGGTATCCCATCTGTGACCCTACATGGAGGTGCATAGCCCAGCTGCAGTGATTCATGCCCTGGTGACTTCCCATCTGGATTACTGGACTGCCATGGCCCAGAAACTTCAGCTAGTGCAAAACATGGCTGCAAAAAATTCTAACTGGGACCAGGCTGACACTTCCCTCTTTCCCCAGGCTTTTTATGTAATTTTAAGTATTTTAAAATATGTTAGTATTTGTAGCATTTTATTATTTTAGTTTGTGTGATGTGGTTTTGACCTCTTCTACCTCATATTATATTTTATGCTGTTTGGGCATTTGATTTTTTAATATTGTTTATTGTTTATTTTTATTGGAATGTTATTTGTATCATCATGGTTAATGAGCAGTGTTAAGGGAGCTATCAGACAAAAGAGAGCTTCCTTCAGAAAATGGAAGTCTTGCCCAAGTGAAGAAAACAAAAGGGAGCACAAGCTTGCACAAAGGTGATGCAAGCAGACAATAAGAGATGCAAAAAAAAAAGGATTTTGAAGAGCATGTTACTAACAATATCAAGGCCAACAATAAATTATTCTCTAATTATATCAGAAGCAGAAAACTGGCTAGGGAGGCAGTTGGACCATTGGATGACGGTGGAGTTAAAGGAGTACTGAAGGAGGATGAAGAGATTGCAGAGAAGCCGAATGAATTCTTTTCATCTGTCTTCCCTCAGAAGTTATAGGATAGGTACATGTGCCTGAACAGATATTTTGAGGAAGGAAGTCTGAGGCAAATAGTGGTAACAAAAGATGAAGTTCTCAACCTTATTGATAAATTGAAAGCAAATAGATCACCGGGCCCAGATGGTATCCATCCTAGAGTTCTCAAAGAACTCAAATATGAAATTGCTGAACTTCTAACCATAATATGCAACATGTCCCTAAGATCAGCCTCTATAATAGAGGACTGGAAGATGGACAATGTAACACCAATTTTCAAAAAGGGATCCAGGGGGGATCCAGGGGGGATCCAGGAAATTACAGGCTGTTTAGCGTAACATCACTTCTAGGTAAATTGGTTGAAGGCATTATTAAAGATAAAATTAGTAAGCATATAGAAGGACAAACCCTGCTGGAAAAGAATCAACACGTTTTCCGCAAAGGTAAGTCCTGTGTCACTAACCTTTTAGAGTTCTTTGAGAGTGTCAGGAAACATGTACACAGGGGTGATCTGGTAGACATTGTTTACTTGGACTTCCAAAAGGCTCTTGACTAGGGATGTACGAAAGTCACTTACCTGGTCCCGCAGCTTGCTTCGCGGTGGGGGGGAGGCGCTTTGGTTCTCCCCCCAAAGTTCAGGCCGGGGGGGGGAGGCGCCCTGCCTCGCCCGGCCGAAATTCAGGCCGGGGAGAAGCACCCCGTCTCCCCGGCCGCGAAATACAAAAGTAAATGTAAAAAAACAACAACACACACACGTGATAGGCTACGTAACGATTTACGTAGCCTATCACGGCTAGATTTCCAAAGTCAGCCGTGATAGGCTACATAAATCGTTACGTAGCCTATCACGGGTGACTTTGGAAAAAAAAAAGCACGTACGCAAATGGCGGCGCCTGTGGGCGCCGCCATTTGCGTTCCTTATTTGGGCCCGGGTAGTCTACGTAAAGATTTACGTAGACTACGGCAAAAATAAGGGCAACGCAAATAGAAATCTAGCCGTGATAGGCTACGTAAATCGTTACGTAGCCTATCACGTGTGTGTGTGTTTTTTACATTTACTTTGTAATGGCGGCAGCAGCAGCTGGTCGGAAGACTGGCCGCCGCCCCCACCCCCGCCAAACCGCCGCCGGGACCCGCCGATGAGAGGGACATTCGAGGGAGGTAAGTCCCATCCCGGGGGTGGTGGTGGTGGTGGTGGGGTGGTGGTGGAGAATTTCACCGCCAATTTCGGGGGGCCGAATGTGTTGGCATTCGGCCTCCCCGAGATTCGTGGAGAAATTCTCCGCCATCCCTACTCTTGACAAAGTCCCCAACCAAAGACTCCTAAGCAAACTTAGCAGTCATGGAATAAGAGGACAAGTCCTCTTACGGATCAGTAGCTGGTTAAAGAACAGAAAGCAGAGAGAGAAATCCCAACTTCAAGTGTAATCTGATGGGATCTGAGCTAGTGGTGACCGACCAAGAAAGAGATCTTGGGGTTGTGGTTGACAGCTCGATGAAGATGTCAACCCAGTGTAAAAAAAGGCAAACTCCATGTTAGGCATAATTAGAAAAGGAGCTGAGAATAAAACTGCCTATATCATACTGCCCTTATACAAATCTATGGTGCAGCCACACTTGGAATACTGTGTCCAGTGCTGGTCACCACACCTAAAGAAAGACATAGCAGAGCTGTAAAAAGTGCAGAAAAGGGCAACTAAAATGATCAAGGGGCTGGAGCATCTCCCCTATGAGGGAAGGTTACAACAGTTGGGATTGTTTAGCTTGGAAAAAAGGAGGGTAAAGGGAGACATGATAGAGTTGTACAAAATTATGTATGGTGTGGAGAATGTGGATAGGGAGACATTTTTCTCCCTCTCTCAAAATACTAGAACCCAGGGTCATCCTATGAAGCTGATTGGTGGGAGATTCAGGACAGATAAAAGAAAGTACATCTTCACACAGCGCGTAAAGTATGGAATTCGCTACCACAGGGTGTAGTGATGGCCACCAATCTGGGTGGCTTTCAAAGGGGGTTAGACAAATTCCCGGTGGAAAAGGCTACCAGTGGCTACTAGTCTTGATGGCTATGTGCCACCTCCAGTACCAGAGGCAGTGAGCCTATGCACACCAGTTGCTGGGGAGCATGGGTGGGAGGGTGCTGTTGCGCTTACACCCTGCTTGCGGGTTCCTGGTTGACAGCTGGTTGGCCACCGTGTGAACAGAATCCTGGACTAGATGGACCCTTGGTCTGATCCAGCTCTTCTTATGTTATGTTATCATCATCATCATCATCAAGTTTTAAATTGTAAAACACCTAGAGAAATTTATTTTGTGAGGCGTTTAATAAATAAGGTAAATAAATAAAACATTACATTTTAAAATCCCCTGACATAGTTGTTAGCTATATGATTAACGTTTCTGTCTGAAAAGTTGTGTCCGTGGGTATGTGGAGACTTGCACTGGGTGCTGGTTCAGGCGTGCCAATAGTCACAGCGGCACCATTGCCCAGGTGGGGGAGCAGTGCCCAGCGCTTCTGACCAATGGAACAGGATCAGCTTGATTGCAATAAGGCAGAATTGTTTGTGGGTTGCAGAGTCTTTTGCTTGAAGCTGTGACTGGAGCTCTGATTTTGTGGGTCTAGCAGCCACTTGAGTGCCTCTGCTGCTGGAACTGAAGCATTTTGCCTCAGTCAGCCTTATGGAATTGTTATTTGAAACTGCACTGGTAGATGTGATTGGACTAATGCAGCTGTCAAATTAAAATGGCATTCAAACTAGGTTTACATTCGGACAAAGTAGTGACTCGGGACTTCTCATGGTGATCAGGATTTGGCAACTATGTCTTGTCAGATTGACATGGTACTAGCCCATGTATCTTCAGTGCCATATCACTAAGTTGTTAAGTAGCTATTATAATCCAGTAACTACAGCACAAGACCTTGGACTCTCTTACCTGTGTTCAAATTCCCTTCGGCCAAATCAACTCACTGCAAGTCATCAAAAGCCTTTGTTTCTCTGGAACAGCCTTCCTCAACCTGGTGCCCTCCAGTTGTTTTGGACCACAACTCCCAGGATTCCTGACCATTGGCCATGCTGGTTGGGGCTGATGGGAGCTGAAGTGTAAAACATCTGGAGGACATCAGGTTGGGGAAGGCTGCTGTAGAAAATGAACAGAATGAGACAGATGCAACTGGTGCCCACTTCTCAAACCTTAAACTCCCTCATATTGCTTTCTTGGATGCTCATGTGCTTTTAATGAACTAGATGAGCTTACCATTTTACTTACCTGAATTGTAATAGAACAGCATTTTCTCAGATGCTTATGCAGTTTTTTTGGCTGTACTTCTTCTCAGACTGTACCAAGTGAGATGGGAGGTCAGACCCAGAAGACTTGGTTTAAACTTCCTAGAATGCTCAAACATAGTCCACATGCTGGTACAAGCCTAATTATGCCCTGGAGTTTGCCTTTTGGAGTAACTCAGCTGGGCTAGTTAATGGTGCCCGCACCAGCTCTCTCCTGCATGCTCCCCCACCCCCTTGCCAGCACAAGCCATAGGGCAGGTGACTGAGAGCAGCCACCCATCTTGTGTTTCATTCTGAGGACCCCTCGGAGCAAAAGAGAGGATGGGTGGCTTTGCAGGCTGCTTTGAAGAGCACAAATTTTGGCTGGTGGCAGGGCCAGCCTTTGGAGAGGTTGAGCTGGGTGGTCACCCGGAGTGCCAAGCTGAGGGGGCACCAAGGTGAGCTGAGGGGGGCACCAAGGTGCACTCAGTGGCTGTGGGTTTTTTAATGTACTGCCTGCAGTGAGCTAGGGTCACAAAAAGCAAGTGTCTATAACCTTTCTTTCAAGGTTCTACAGATTGTTTGGGTACTAACTACAAAAATGATCTTCCTTCAATTAGCTTTAAAGTTTTGGTTTTTTTTCTTTCAATTTCCACTTTGATGTCTTTTGCGCTACGTGAAAATCAGTGGCACACAGCTTTACTTTGAGACAACGTTATGAAGCACTTAGCACTTCAAATACTGTAAACACTATAAACACTATATAAAGAATAATAAAATAAAGCCATAAGCTGTAAGAGCTCAGCTGGATACCTTTTTATTTATAAATTTTCTTTATTATTTTTACAGATAAAAATAATGGATATTCTAAAATAAAGAATGCTCACTAAAAGATAGGAACTGATCTCTCTCTCTCTCTCTCTCTCTCTCTGTCTCTGTCTCTGTCTCTCTCTGTCTCTGTCTCTAAGCTGTGATAATTCTGCTGTGTTGCGTAGTGCACTGCCACTGCTCAGAATGTGGCTTTCCAAACTTTGGCTTGTGCAAATTGTAGCACAATGGCTGAGAGATCAAGGTTTTGAGCCATGTCATTCCTGATGGACATCACAACTGCACCAGGCCCCCCTCTGGGTGGGCCTGCAAAAACTAACTATGGGGCAGGGGGGACCAAAGGCACTCCTTGCCCAGGGTGCCATTTATCCTAGGGTTGGCCTTGGTTAGTGGACACACACATTTGTGATGGACACAAAGTTTGGCTGGCTACCAAGGCCAACTAAAATGTGTGAACTTCTGAATGGCAACTGTTATTACCACTGTTTGTACTTGTTTTGCATTTCAGTTCCCTCTGACAACACTGTCAATCTCCATCCACCACTGCATGTGTATATAGATGGGCAAATCTGAAGTTGACACTTCATGCATCTGATGAAGTGGATAGTGTCCACAAAGATCATGCCAGAATAAATACATTTGTTAGTATATAAGGTGGCACAAGACTCTTTTGTTTCCCCTCACTTGATGGGAATGATATGGCATTGCTTGCTGTGACTTGCTAAAAAGGCAGTTAGAAGAGAAAAATGAAAAGGCGACACAGAATGAGCATTTACCAGTCCCACATGCACACAAGAGCCTAAAACAGAGTCCACACTCCTCCTCAGTGAAGAAAGAAAACAGTTTTACTCACAAGTATCGTATCCTTGCACATAAGATGCAGGTACAGCATAAGCTTTCAAGAGTTTGTTCAGTCCATTTTGTGTACCTTTCCACAGGCAGGAGCAAGGGAGAGCACACCATGTGGTCCCAGGTATGGAGGAAGGTGGGGGGGACGGACGAAAATACACACTGTAGGCTATAGAGATCCTAAGGCCAGCTATGCCCCCAATTCCCATGCACTAACTGACTGCAACACTGCCCCCTTCCTGTAACTTTCAGATGAGGTTGCAATATTCCCAACATCACCCTCACGTGCACCTTGCCCCTTCCCCCAGGCCAGAGGGAAAGAGAATCCAGAAGAGTTATTTCCTCCCACCATCACCTGGGCTTCTTAAGCCATCTTAATTCTTATGGCAACATATTACCTGTTGTTTACCTAACAAAGGTTTGTGTTGGGTAGTAGGTTTGACCACTTTAGCAGTCCTTGTCCAGCCCCCAGGCTCACAACAATATGTCATATGTAGGGCTGTTAATGTTTGAAATAGGTATTTTTGAGTACCCTTAAAAGACTCAAAGAATTAGGCAAAGATTTAGCAAATCTAGGGCAGTATCCTACTTGGTGCTAGTGTTTGCTGGTGAGCTGGGTTTTCCAGGGAAACCCATTGCACTAGCAAGCAGTATTGGCATTGCACTAGAGGTAGCTTATGCCAGTGGAGGCTGGTGGCTCCGATTTCAGTGGTGCTGTGAATCCATTCCGGGTTTCAGTCAGAACCAGCCAGAACTCTAAAAGAACTATCCAAAGTGCTGATGTAATTCACATTTGTGCCAGTGCTAAATAGGCTACTGCCCATAATGTTCAAGTGATGTACAGAAGTACGCCCAGATTCAGTCTGTTTAAAACAACATCAGCCCAGCCTGGACCAGTATTTCCATCCATTAAAATCGATAGCACGTTTCCAGTTATTTCCCTGGAGCTGATTTGGACCTGCACCAGCACTACTCAATCATCTGTCTGTCTTTAATGAAAACATCATCCCCTGGTGTTAGATACAACAGCTGGTTTCCTTCATCTCTCTGTTTTTGTGGGGTGATGGTGGAAATGGAAATAGCTAGTCTCAAACTTCACATCTGATCATGGCTGGTGTAGAAAACTAATAATTCCTCGTTGTAAAATTGGCCTGAGTTTCAAAAGAGGTTTGTCATGTGGCCTGGGGAGCTGATGTCTGAGGTACTTGAGTTTTGGAGCTACTTGTGTGGTTCTTTGGACCCAGGGCATTATTCTTCTGTTCTTTGTGCTAGTTAAAAAGAGTGCTTTCAAATGACAATAGTAAAAGCAGCCCGTGTTGGTCACAGTGAGTCCTTGGCACAGTCAATTCCTCCTCTGTGAGGAGGAAAGCACACTGTTGACTGTGTGTCTGGCATTGTAATAATTGATCATCGCTTCCAAAGGACAATTTACTCCTAGGGTAGCCCAGCACTTGTGAAAACAGATGACACAGCCAGTGCTAACAAGTGGTTGCCAAAGAGTCCTTGCTGCTTTGGCAGTGTAGACATGTCCTGGGCTGATTAAAAAGCAATCAATTGCTATTACTTGAAATATATACCTTTAAATAGTTATCCCTGCTGAGGGGTGACTATGATGAACCTTCCAACATCAAAATGCCTTCCTGAAATTGCTAATGGAAATATTTACCTCCTTTTCTTTCCCACAGCCCAGTCCTATCTTATCCATGACTAGAATGCATAATGCCAAGTTGATGGGTTCCTCAATTGATGCAATACAACCAGAGATGTCAAGAGTGTTGATAGCTGGACCTGATCCTAGGTCTACCATACTACCAGCCCTATATTTCTCCTCTGCATCATGAAGGGAGCAATCCTATACCTGCTAGTCAGGGGCTAGACAGCCATAGGATATCTGGTTTTCTGGAACCAACCTTGGAGCACGTGCTCTGAGGTTGGTTCCCGGAGAACTGACCTTCCCCACCTTCCGCACTGCCTCGCAGGCAGCGCGGAACAGCCCCATGCTCCGCGCTCGCAAGAGGAGTGTGGAGCAGCTGAAACGGGACATTCCCGGAGGGCATTCCAGGGCGGGGAGGGCGGAAATGCCTGGACAACACATCCCATGTGTCATATGGCAGCCTCCTCCCCTGCTCTGCCCTCCTGCAGCTAGACAACTGAAAATGGCTGTCTAGCTGAAAATGCAGGGCAGGCGGAGTGTGGAGGGAACGATCCCCTCTGTGCTTCTCCTGCCCTGCATTGGATAGGAAGTCGCCTCCGGGTTTGGAGGCAGACGCCTATTTGCATAGGATTGCGCCTATGCAAAGCAAGTTATGCAACGCAAGGGTGTTGAAAAATTGGTGTAGGGACTCTTTAAAATCAGGAGTGGGCAATATGCAGCCTGCAAACAGCATGTGGCCCCTGCCACCCCTGCTGCTGCCAATTTCTTCTGAAAAGTGAAAATTAGCACTATGGAGCACTAGACATGGCCGTGTGTTTATTTTAAAACAATTCTGGGTGCCCTGTGGAGTGTGGCCTGAGATGAGATTTGGGGAGGGGCAGAAATGGCTCTTGGATGCCCCGAGGTTGCCCACACCTGTTTTAAATCCCCCATATTGTGAAATACCTCAGAAATTGATGCAGTATAATAAATTAATAATAAATAAATTTTTCGCTATTTTTGCAAGAGATTCCAGTAGAAGGACCTGCCTGAGTTCACATCCATCCACAACTTCTGGATGTACTCCCAAAACATCTGTGCAGTAAACAGAGGTGATTAGGAAGCACAGCACACAGTTGCTATAGTGGACTTGGGAAGGCAAGGAGGACCAAGCAGTTACCCACTGGGAGCATTGTTGTTACTGGTGCATGATACAATGACTCCATTTGTCCAAAGACAGACACAGTCCTGGTCTCCATTTTGGCCAACAAAAGGGGAGGAGGCCTCTGGAACTGAATATATTGATATACTGATGAAACAGATGAGCCAAGGATTGTGGATCACCTTCCAGTACCTCATTCTTTTCCTAATGGAGACGTTTGCTAGCCTAGAACTGTAGTTTCCTCTAGTGCTTTCATGGAAACTGAATGACATAGGGCTTCTCCACACCAGGGTTTTCATCTCACAATTTACCAGAGCTTCTGCTTCCGGATTCTTAGTGGGATTAAGATCAGCTCTTTACACAGGCTAACACGTGCTTTGCCCCCTCCCCCAGGACTTCTTTTTTCTGCAAGTTCTACATGTTTTATTATACAGCCACTAGATGGCTCTGTGTTATAGTGGAACTGCGCAATTTCACACAACCATTAAAGCAGATTAACATTTATTACTGCATTATCCCCAATCTTTTAAAAACCGGGATAAAGGTCAGAAAGCACAGAGGACACCCTGTGGGCTGATGTCGTGGTGTAAAGGACCTGAAAACTTCTGTGAGTGACCAGTCATGAGCATGCAATAAAAACCTCATGTAGAAATGCTCATAGTATTGTTATAGGGTGCTTTTAGATTAGGGTTTTGATCCAGATTTAGGCATCTGCAACTGGGCTGGCATAAGTGGAATTTCCCCTCCTCCTCCGCACAGCAGCCCCTCCAACTCCCTGCAAATGCTACACAGAGGATAGGGGGACTCTACTGAATGGGGTGAGCTGTGGTATGGGAGGTGTAGGTGGATCCCTGAAAATTGGGCAGAGACATGTTCTATAAGTGGATCCCTTCAGTCCACGGAAGGCAAATCCTGGATCCGAGCCTAGGCTTTCATTGTGCAATCGCCCTGCATCATCTAGGGATGTACGAAAGTCACTTACCTTTTCGCAGGTGTGATTCACGGTGGGGGGGGGAGGCGCTCCATCCCTCCCCCCAGAATCCTCCCTGTCCCGCTCCGCTCTGCAGTGGCTCCACGGAGCTGCCAGCCAGGGCCGTCCGCAGCCAGAGTTCCGGCTGCAGCCAGCCTGCTGCGGACGCAAATGGCGGCCGCCGTAGCGGCCGCCATTTGCATCCTGCTGGGCTGCCGTGATAGGCTACATAAGTATTTACGTAGCCTATCACGGCAAAGAGCAGGAATGCAAATGGCGGCTGCTACGCTGTTTGCACCGCAGCGCTTTTCTTGATAGGCTACGTAAATACTTACGTAGCCTATTATGGTAAAGGCAGCCACACAAATGACGTAGTGGCCGCCATTTGCGTGGCTGCCTTTACCGTGATAGGCTATGTAAATACTTACATAGCCTATCACGGAAAGAGCAGCGGCGCAAATGGCAAGCACTGAGTCATTGCTGACTTCTAGAGGGATGCTGTTTTTCCTCGGCATTTTCCTGGCAGACTGCATAGTGGGGTGGTTTGCCATTGCCTTCCCCAGTTGTGACCACCTTTCCCCCAGCAAGCTGGGTACTCATTTTACCGACCTCAGAAGGATGGAGGGCTGAGTTGACCTGAGCCAGCTACCCAGGACCCAGCTTCCGCTGGGATCAAACTCAGGTCTTGGGGAGAGTTTCAGTTGCATTGCTGCTGCCTACCACTCTGCGCCACACAAGGCTCAGCATGAAAAGAACCCTATAATAAATGAAGCAGTAAAGAGGCTGTCATGTGTTGATAGACCTGATTTCTACCGGGCCAGACAGGAGCAAGGCAGTTGGATGATAAGAACAGGAAGGCACAAGATGCAATGTAATCATTGCTATGGCTGTGCCAAAAATCTGAATGGAGACATGGGACAATTCATTGCAGCAAGTGGCAATGCCAATTTTAGAATCTCTGCATGCTTGCATGTGTGTGTAACAGATACCACAGGTGAAATGCACAAATAATAGACATGAGTGTCCAGAAAGTCACTTCAGCTCATATATATGGCCTAGAACATTTTTTTGGGTGGGCCGGTAGAGTTTGTATAATTTATTGGAAAGCTAAGAGAGCAATCTCATGACCCCTATATCTCATCTGACAGGGCCATAGGATGAAGCAGATCTTCACCCTCTGAAGCTGGAGACAGAACTCTGGCCTTGGACCTCTCCCCAAGCACCTCTCAGCCATCGTGGAATGCTCCATGGTGGCTCCCTCTCCTGAGGTCAGAACTCTGAATTCGGGAAGGGAGGAAATGGGTGTGTTGGGGTAGACCAATGAGCAGGGGGGGGAAGAAGATCCACTCTCATCCCATCTCTTGTAAACAACACTGCTGTATGATGGAGAGGCAAAAATAGTCTGGCAAGGCTAAGGGTGGATGGAGTGCTCCGACATTGGAGCCCTCTGTCATTTGGGCTGGATGCCCATAAGATTGCACTCTACGTTAGCTAAAGAGGGGGGTCTTTGAGTTGATCTTGATTGGTCATGTATAAAGTATGTAATGCTTTTATGGCCTTTCCTGTGATTTGAGTTTTCAATCAATTTGTCAAGCACACATATTGCACAAAAAAGGAAAGAAAACAATTGAAGATGGTGAAGAATTAAAGGCTTGTTCGCTTGTTGTCTCTCTCTCTCTCTCTCATCCTGTGCGTGTGTGTGTGCACATGTGTGTGCACGTGTGTCTGTTTTCACTGAACTCTTTAAATGAAAGAAGCCAGATACTTCAATTTGGCTACTTGCATTTGGAGAAGCCAAACAGAAGTATAGAAATAGCTTTTTGCTTGGCAGCCTCATAAATGAGTGTTTGCCACAACTTAAAGTATACCTGCACCAGTCATTTTTTCTGCTTATCGTGACTTCTTTCAAAGCATTAAGCTTAAAAAAAAAATTGTAAAATCTACTGCCCTTAACTGAAGAACGTAAAGGCTGGATTTATTGCTGTGATTTTATGGCCTTGAAAAATAGGAGCAAAATATACTAGGCATATCTGTTATATTTTTGTTTGCAATATAGAAATATCACAGTAATTTTTATGTTTAGGTCAAGGAATCTTTTTTTTTACTGTACTATACATGGTTCCAGGAGGGATAGGTTTTCTAGGAGTCCCATGGCCAAATCAGATTTTGGTACCTGAAGGCCAAATTATACTTTTGTACTTGTGCCTTAAGGTATCTTTAGACCAATGCTTTTCATCAATGGGTTGTTTCCAGTGGGTTGTATCCAGTATTAGTCTAACTTAAGTCCCATTCCTTTCAGTGGTCCTTCTCCAGAGGTAGGCAACCTTTTTGGGCCATGGGCATGTTTGGCATTTTGAGAAATTGGCCTGGGCACCACCACAACATGGCTGCTATGGGAGTCATGGCAGTGGACAAGTAACCTGCCTAGAAGACTAAGTACAAGGCAGAGGTGGAGTCTGAACCCCAACACACTAAACAACTCCTTTGAAGCCACAGTTTTCAGCACCAAGAGAAACCTATTTCACTGTGATCCTGACTGCTGGTGAGAAAACATGTTAATAGTGGTAGGGCTAGGGCATGTTGGTGGGCATCAATAACGGTGTCTGAGGGTGCATTGGTGCCTGTAAGTACCACATTACCTACCCCTGGCCTACTCTAAGTTAGGATTGTTAGCCCTTCTGTAACTTGGACTAACAACCCAATGTTCTCTATGTTTCTGTTTGCCCCTTGATGCCAATAAGGCAAAATACTAAAAGGCAGACCAGCATTCATTCATTCATTCATTCATTCATTCATTCATTCACTACATTGATATCCTATTTTTCCTCCAAGGAGGCCATACATGGTTCTCCGCCACCTATATTTTATCCTCAGAACTCTGTGAAGTAGGTTATGGTGAGAGAGAGTGACTGGCTGAAGATGATCCCAGGGCCAATCTACATTGCGGCGCCATTGCAACAAATTCGATGTCCTGTCGGGTTAAACGCTCTTGCATCAAAATGTGATTATCCATACTCAGCCATTTTCCCTGTTGCAGTGCTTCATCGAATGCACAAGCTTGGTTCACACTTGAGCGCTGCACTGTTTTCCTGCTCTTAAAGATGGGGCTCTCATTGGAGGATCAGAAATAGGGATGTGCAAAAGTCACTTACCTCTTCGCAGGGGTGATTCACGGTGGCGGGGAGGAGCTCTGCACCTCCTCCTGAAATCCTAACCTGGCTAGCTTTGCTCTGCGGCAACTCTGCGGAGCCGCTGGCCGGGTGCATTCGCAGGCATGCGGAGCTTGTGGACACAAATGGCAGTGGCTACAGCGGCCGCCATTTGCATTCCTGTTTTTTTGCTGTGATAGGCAAAAATGGTGTAGCAGCTGCCATTTGCGCCCCTGTCTTTCACCGTGATAGGCTACGTAAATATTTACGTAGCCTATCACAGCAAAAAAGCAGGAACGCAAATGACGGTGGCTATGGCGGCTGCCATTTGCGTTCCCTTTTTTTGCCGTGATAGGCTACGTAAGTATTTCCGTAGACTATCACGGCAAAAATGGGGAACGCAAATGGCAGGAATGCAAACGGCGGCTGTCACTTCAGATGTGACACTTCACATCTTTGAATCTTCAAATCTTCAAAGATCATGCTTGAATTAGAAAAAAAAAACATTGCGGAGAAGCCACGGTTCTTCGAAGATAACGCCTTAATTTTTTTTTTAAAAAAGCCAAAGCGGGGAATAGAAGGGGGTAAAACTTAGTCTCATTTGAAGGGATAGAACAACCCCCTGCTCAATGCAGGAAGCGTGATTCCCAGGCAGTCACCCATCCAACTACTGACCGGGACCGACCCTGCTTAGCTTCCGAGATCAGACAAGTGCGCACACATCCAGCCCTTTGCTTGTTGCTGAGGAAACATTGAGTGCTGAGGAAGCTATGCAATCAGTAGCTGGAAGACGACATGGGGCTGTAGAGAGCTGTGATTGGACAGGAGGGAAATACAAACACTGCCGTATATGGACAGGCAGGGAAGGGGACTACGACCAGATATGGTAGTGAAGGTGGAAAATCAGAGCACATTAGGGGCAAATACCAGGATATCAGAGTACTGAAAGCGGGAGCGCGGAAGTGGGAAATTCTAGTTCCAATTCGAGGTGGGTACTGCATAGTGTGAAAGGTGGGTGGTGAAACCTCATTGGAAGCAAAAAAACCCATAAGTGCAGATTGGCCCCCAGTGAGCTTCATGGCTGAGTGGGGATTTGAACGCGAGTCTGTCTGCTTCTAGTCAAATACTCTAACCACTATACCATGCTGACTCTCCTACAGTAAATAGGAGGAATAGACTCTCTCTCCTATTGAGCAAAATACAAAAGGAAAAAAACCTGGGGTCAGGGCTTGAAATCTGTTATTTATTTATTTAATTTAATTTTTATCCTGCCTTTCCACCCAAAAATGGTGCTCAAGGCAGTCAACAATAAAGTCAAGATTAAAAACAAAATCTTAATTAGGACATAACATAAAAAGAAATACATTAAAAATACAATTAAAAACACAACAATAAAATAAATAAATAGCACCCACCAATTAAAACCCCCTTCAGCAACAGACTAGCTTATATGCCAGAGGCCTGTGTGAAGGGAGGAAGGGCAGTCACCTTTACTCCCTGCAGTGCAGGCAGGGACAAACAGTACCAAAGTAGCCTGCTACTACCCTTTTACATCCACCTCAGCCTGAGCCAGGGACCTCTCAGACCGTATAGGACACTCCTAGGGCTTCAGAAATAAGCGGTCAAGCCTGTACCCTTTATTTCAAGCCCTAGCTCTGAAACCTTAAACAGTAGCAGTTAACCCCGCAGAAAGGTCCAGATTTAGTACTAAGGCTTACTTGGAAGGAAGCACACATAGCTCTTAAGGTAGAGATTAAGCTTATTTACATCAAACAAGGTGGAAAGGGGGTAAAAATACATACCAAATCAGAGTAACCTTTGGAAACAATACTTCAGGCAAAACTAAAGAAGAAAAACCTAAGCTGCTCTATACGTTACCTAAATATGGGTCTTCCAATAGGACAGGGACCAATTTGGGTTTCAAAGACTCACAATCCTGAAGGCAAGTTGCAGTATAAGTATGAAGACAAAGGGGTGGCTCCAAGCCCCCTTCTTTTTATACTCACACCCCTGACAGCTCAAGGAAGATCTTAATCAGCCAATCACACACTGGCTGAAGCAGCATTCCCTATCCCGGAAGGGAGGGTGAAAGTTCCCACAAGAATGCATCTGAGATGATTGAACTGAGATAATTCAATCCAATTAACTGACTCTGGCTCTGGCCTTGAATGCAGAGGCTTCTCAAGATAACACGCACTCAGGTGTTTGCAACCCTATGTGCCACTTCATCGGGTCAAATGGAGTTAGACACCTAGTTAGAGCAGAAAAAGAAGCCTGCCTGAATAAAAACATCTTTGCTTGCCCATGGAAGGACAACAGAGAGGGGCCCAACCCAGCCTCCCCCAGCATGGGGTTCCAGAGCCTGGAAACAGCCATTGAGCAGTCTCTCTCCCATCCAAACCAAACCTGCCTCTGATGGTAGCAATACTCAGAGCAAGGCCTCCTTCAGTCAGCAGTATGTGATTGTGCAAGGTCCAAAACATCCCTTTCCCCAGTAAAAGAAAGAAAGGGCACACTTTCTTGGGACATTCTTCACAGGAAGGAACCTTATTAAACCAGATCAGACTATTTGTCCATCCTTACAGTATTGCCGCTAATGGCTGCATTCGTATGTAATGGTAAATCATGGTTTATGTTAGTTGAATCATGGGTTGTCATGATGTGTGAACCTAGAATGATGGGTTAACTATGGGTTCTTAACCACAAATAACTCATGAAGAGAACCCATGGTTTGTTGTTAGGTTGTGAACTCTATGTTGTCTACACCATGGGTTGTCATTACATGCAAACCCAGAATGGTGGGTTGTTCATGGGTTGTTTCTCCAGGCTTGTTGCTTCTCTACATGCCCAGGTTGTGTCTTATCATAAAACCTCCTTCTTCAGAAAGTGGTCTGACCATTGGTCTGAGTCATGTTATGGACATATGGAAAGGCCAGGAGATTGTGGATGACGATGGGGATTCAGTTTTCATCTTCCCACACCAAAAGAACTGTGTGAATTAGTCTGACTCCAGGTCAGACTAGCATCACTCCAATGCTAAATGTTGTTACCCAAGTTTCAGAGATCCAGTCCATCCCAGCTTGGAATAGGGCCTTTAGTATCATAGCACCCACACTCTGGTACTCCCTACTGCTACAAATTAGGCAGGCGCCAACCTTCTGAGTTTTCGGTACTTCTGAAAAACATACTTTTTCCAACAGCATTCCCGGGAAGGTAATCTTGTCCTCTGTAAGGAGACTTCTTTTGGTACATCGCTTAGAAATTTCTTTAATTGAAGTGATGCATAAATATAGGTAAAGAAATAAATAATGCTATATGTTACTTATGATTAAGCATTTCTACATGAATAATGAAAAGCATAACTGGGCTCAGTATTCCTGGGATGTGAGACAAGCCAGCGGTCCTTTTCTTTTTACAAATCAAGCTCAATTATTGTATATTTGTATCACTGACAGTCTGCAGAAAAATCAGTTCAGGTACAATGATTTTGGTGTAGACTGTTTCAGTCAATAGTAAAAAACCACAGCCTCAGGGCTTCATTTGTAAAAAGAGAAGTATTGAGGCTCAAATCACACCCCAGATTCTTTGATGCTGATTCTAGTTACTCAGTGGTGAGAGGAAGGAAGTTTGTACATGTTCAGAGGCATTCTCCTTTTTTAATTTCATGTCAGGCATCAAAACTGAGCCCTCCTGACACTGAAAACAGGTGCTAGGGATACGCCTCAGTGAATCCTGGTTCAAATTAAGCCTTGCAGAACAAATACGTATAATGACTCATTGCTTTTAAGAATATGTAACATGCTAAGTAATATTTTAGGTATGATGGCTATTAAAAAAGGAAGGATGTTAAGAACAACATGAAAATGATTTCTAATCAAGAGCAGCATCACAAAAATAATGGTGTGCGTGGGGAAATAACTCCCACCTTTCACAGAGGATAGGCATTACAGATATCAGCCACCAGGTGATGCTAAAAATTCAAGTCTTTGAGTCCTGTGGAAGTCAGTGAGAAGTTGGGTGGAAAGAAGGGGGGAGGACTGGGGTAGAGGAGGAGCCAAAAGCCGAGCATTGAAGTCATTAACTCCGAGACTATAAAAAGGCAGTTTCGTAATTTATAACACAAGGCAGCTTTGTCTCTTTGGATGTGAATATTTGCTTTTCCTTTGACATGGCACCTGTGCTTGCCAAAGGAGCAGGGGAGCCTGGTGCTGGATGGACAGGGGACCAGGAACTTGTGTCAGCCGGAGGAACAAGAGCAAGATCTGAAAGGAAATAGGATCCAAAAGAACAGCACTAGGTAAATAGTTACCATTCTTCTTTAATTACAAATTAAATCTTTCTTTGGGGAATATTAGGAGCCTTTGAATACAATGTCATTGTTCACACCAAGAATCGAAATGTATTCCTTTCATGAAGGGTTTGATGGCTTGCAACATTTTTCATGATGCTCCTGCTGTGCCAAAGAAGTCTGAATTCAAACATCCACAGTGGGATTAGAATTCAGAACGGATCGAACCATAATGCACTTTTACATGATGGTGTCAGTGAACAACTTAAAACAAATGAACACACAGCTATATAACAGAGCCTTAAATATCAATATATTTTGGGCTATCAGATTGTATTGCAAGACTATTATGATCCAGCTATTTGCTGTTTGCATCACAGTACTTGTGAACGTAGAAGGTAACAAGATCAAGGGAAAGCTGTAAAGCTTTTGCTTCAAAAGCTTAGTGTGTAATTCTTGCAGAAATGTGAACTTTTATGTAAGCATGGTCAGGTGAGCTGATGAAATCTTACTCATAGATGCTGCATTCACTGGGATTTTAAGGCTGCTGAGACTGAATGATCAGCAATCTCATACTATCTGTTGTTGTAAACAATCTCGCTAAAAGTATTCATGTCCCCTAGAATATATAAAATTAATTGGTCAGGAGAAAAATAACTAAGGTGGGGGAAGAGTGCTTTTTGTTTGAGGGTGCAGGTGAGGGAAAGGTTCATCAGCCCCTCCCTCACTTCTCTGATGTTTCTCTGTGTTAAATCACACTGATTCCCCCTGTTTTATATAACATTGGAAGCAATCTACATTGTAACTGGTGGGTCTGCTGTCATCCTTTAGTCTGCTTTTTGTCATTCTTTTTGTGTGTTCGGCAGGATCTTCCACCTTTCTGGAGAATGCATTTACAAGACTGTTTTACAACAAGTCTCCCAGACTGAAAAGAGCATCTCGAAAGAGCATCTTTGCCAGCAGTGATGAACTCATCTGCTCAACCCAACATACTAGCTCTTAATGTGACTGCTCTTGGGAGCAATCTTACAGTGCCCACCGTCAAGACTAATCCATCAACTTGTGAGCAAGTGGTCATAGCGGCTGAGGTGTTCCTCACACTTGGCATTGTAAGCCTTCTTGAAAACATCCTAGTTATCTGTGCCATAATTAAGAACAAGAACTTGCACTCTCCGATGTATTTCTTTGTCTGCAGCTTAGCTGTCGCTGACATGCTAGTCAGTGTGTCAAATGCCTGGGAGACCATAACCATATATTTGTTAAATAACAGGCATCTCATTATTGAAGATGCTTTTGTCCGTCACATAGACAATGTTTTTGATTCAATGATCTGTATATCTGTGGTAGCTTCCATATGCAGTTTGCTAGCTATAGCAGTAGACAGGTATGTCACTATCTTTTATGCCCTCCGTTATCACAATATCATGACTGTGAAAAGATCAGGGCTCATCATTGCATGCATATGGACCTTTTGCACAGGCTGTGGAATCCTCTTCATCCTTTATTATGAGTCTAAGTATGTCATCATGTGTCTCATCACCATGTTCTTCACTATGTTGTTTCTCATGGTCTCGCTGTACATACATATGTTCCTTCTGGCTCGTACCCATGTCAAGAAGATAGCAGCGTTGCCAGGATATAATTCTGTTCATCAGAGGACCAGCATGAAAGGTGCAATTACCCTGACTATGCTGCTGGGCATCTTTATTGTTTGCTGGGCTCCATTTTTCCTCCATCTCATCCTGATGATCTCCTGCCCTCAGAATCTCTACTGTGTTTGCTTCATGTCCCACTTCAACATGTACCTCATCCTCATCATGTGCAATTCAGTTATTGATCCCTTGATTTATGCCTTTCGAAGCCAGGAAATGCGGAAGACTTTTAAGGAGATCATCTGCTGCTATAGCATAAGCATGGCATGTGGATTGCCCAGCAAATATTAGGAAACATGTATGTTTGGACTACAGAAGAACTTCTAAGAAACAACTCTTACAGTGCAATCCGATGCACATCTGCTCATAAGTAAATCCCATGAGTTCAGTTGGGACTTACTTCCAGGTAAGTATGTATAGGATTGCAGCCTTAGTCTACTAACAGAATGATTTGCCTATGTGTTCGTGTTCACTACGTCTTTAGATAATGAAAGCGATCAATGGTGTGTGGGAAACAGCAGTTTATCTGGTTTAACTTATTCTTTTGGAATGTTTTTTATTCCATGAGGAGCCATTAACATGACCATTGTGAGTAGGATTTACTACATACAAATTAATCAGCACTGCAGGATTCAATATATGTAACTCTGTAGAGTGCAGCCCTCTGGTAGAATGCTGAGAGCTCAGCTCTTTTTGACCCTGTTGAACCTCTCTCTCCCTCTCTCTGACTGGGTTCATATGATCACAGAAGGAAAATAAGCCGCAGTGGCTTATTTTCCCTCGCCATGCGTGCTGGTTGCGAGCTGCCTGTTTAGCATAATTTTTCTTGCTAGGCGTGGGTTGTCCTGACACTTCAATCCAGCAAGGGTGGATGGCTGTGGTGGTTTACAATCTAGCCTGAAACCCATGTGCAGGGAGGGAAAATAAGCCACCGTAGTTTATTTTTCCTTTCATGATCGTGCGAACCCATCCTCTCTCTCTCTCTCTCTCTCTCTCTCTCTCTCATTGTATAACAGCATGCAAAGAAAAGTGTAGAACCTGTGCCCTTTCATTCTTTGGTTTTCACACTTAGTAACTGTGGGTTGGATCCATCTTTGTCATTCTGTCAGAGGAACGGATACCACTTGTAGAATGGGACTTCCCCATCCTCTCTGCCTCCCTGCAGACCTCTATATGCCCACCCCCAACCCTCTGAAGCAGATTTGAAGGGCAAGGGAGTTCTGCAGGAGGGGAAGAGAGGACGGGGAAGTGGTATCCATTCCACTGGTGGAATGGCAAAGTTGGATCCAACCCAATGAACATATCTGGTAAATTCTCTTTGCAATTCATGAAATCCAGATAAGTCTTAAAGTAAATAAAATTTTAGACTTTTGTTAGCATTCTTTAGTTATGGCAAGAGTTGCTTGATTGTCCAGTAAACAGTGAAGATTTTCCATCACAGGATGTTGAACTTGAAGTGTGAATGTGACTAATGATATGTGACGAATATAATGTGTAAATATCAGGTTCCATGTGCCTCAGCCTCTGTGAGGATGGCCAAAATGTCTCTCTATATGTGCACAGTTCTTTATGAGTAAGGAAGAGAAGAGATCCAAGAACAGCACAACAGGCTAATGTAACTGAAATATTTTCCTATGTGGGGTGTGAATTCTGTAGTATATTTCCTGATGCCCATTTTATTGTGCCTGTACTTGCCTATAGAAATGTAAATAACCCGCCCACAGTAGAACTGGGATAGAAGTGTCTAAAGTCAAAGCTGTCCACTGGTGGGTGAGGAAAATGGATGTTGCAGGCAGAACCCCATGGCCCAATCCTATGAGTTTACAGCCACTGGTGGTGTTGTGCTACTTCCCGGGTATGCCATAAAAAGAACTGGGATACACAAGACAGAGTCACACAACACACAACTGGGATAGAAAGCAGTCCAGCAGCAGCCTCTTGTGGCTTCCTAGTGCAGCAACACACCCCTGCTCTGCTCCTTACTAGTAGTAAATCCCTTAAAAACAAACAAAAAACCAACTTTGCTAGAGATGTCTTCTACTTGGCAGGTATAGGATGCAGCTTTAGCTTTTGTGATGCAAGCATATGTTGGTGCTATGACAGCTAAATTCAGTTCATCCATAAGCTGCCCATCAGACACATATTTAAGTGTGTGTAGCCAATCTATTTGAATGGGGTTACTTTGTGCCAGTGTTTACAAATGCTCTAAAGAAGGTGGAAGGCTTTGTCCCTTGATGATACATGAGGACAGTTTTTAATGCAGAAAATGATGAACCCTATACATCTTTCAGATGAAACATATTTTAGAAACAGGGATGGTTGTGAGGCATGAGTGCCAAAATCAGAAAGGAGACCTAAGAACATGGGGATCTTGCAGAAGCATATTCTGTAAGTCACTGGTTGCAAAAGAGATACAGATATATTTATTGGACACAATGACAACGGTCCAATAAAGCAGAGACGATGCTCCTATTTGCGCAAGCCCTTTACTTTCTGTTTTCTCCTATAACAAGTATCATGAAAATGTCATGTAATGCTCAGAGTAAGTGAGGCATGATTGATAACATGCGTTCCACTTATTTCAGTGGCACAATTAAGCACATGTGGGAAATTCCTATGAATTAAATGGGATTTAACACTGGCTGGATTCATGGCCTAGATCAGCCTTCCTCAACATGGTGCCCACCAGATGTCTTAGACTATAACTCTCATAATCTCTGCCCATTGGTCATGTTGGCTGGGGCTGATGGGAGTTGTAACCCAAAACCATCTGGAGGGCTCCACATTGGGGAGAGCTGTCCTAGATGTTTAACTGGTACAGAAAGTGTATTCTGGTATCTACCAGAACACATCCATTTTTTTTTTTCATACTGAGTGTACTTTTCAATGCCATCTCAAGTGAGTTATTCCTGTTGCTATATTTGTGATTGTCCCAAGGTCAATGTTTGGACATATTAAATCACTTTCTCTCCTACTAAATATACAGCATCTACCCAATCAACCTTGGGAAGTCATTTTAGAAAAATCTGTAATTATCAAGGAACAAGTGCTTCCAGAAATCACAGTTAATTTTCTGTGAACTACAATTTTTAGCAAAGTGATAGTTAATTTTGGGTTGAAAATAGACTGTCTTCCAAGAAATTTAGTAGATCTGCATTTTTTTTAATGCTTCTGACGTGTGCATTCATACGTAAGGTGCAGTAACATATAACTAATAGCTTCATAATGACTGAGAACATGAGTTGAAATGTTCCCACACTTTCAATGGGTTGTATCCCACAATTTCCTTCTGCCGGAGGAATAGACACCACTGGCAAATCTAATTTCCTTTTTACCCCACAGCAGTCCCACATGACCTGCAAATTTGCTCCAGAGGGTTGGGAGATGTCCCAGAGCAGATTTTGTAGAGGAGCAGAGAGGTCCCACTGTGCAAGCGGATGTTCTCTGGTGTAACGTTGGATTTAGCCCATTGTAACGTACATATCTCAAAGTGTAAGCAGCAAAGAAGAGGCAGCATACTGCAGTGCTTGATATACTGGAGAGAGAGATAATGTTTCAGGAAGGCTTTTAACTGAGATCCTTTTCTACAGAACTTCTAGTTAAAACCAAGTGATTGAAACTTTGAAAGAAAGACTGGCATTATTAATTTGTTCATAAATGAGCACAAGAAGATTCACCTTTCTTGGAAGGCAATCTCATATATTCTGCATGGGGCAGGATTAGACAGACACTGTGATGGTTTAGGTTTAGTTCACCACTTGCCAATGATACTAATACACTCTAGAAACAAGAGAATTATAAAATGTTTTTATTTTCATCCTTGTAACACATATGTGAGATAGGCCATTATTCTAATTTTTCTGTTGGGATACAGTGCAAGGAGCTATAAATGAGGTAGGAATTGAATCCATGTGCATTCCTGTGCTCAGGTCCAATTTGCTGTTCATTAGGCTACTACACTGAAATAATCCTTTAGTAAGGATTTTGAATTACATTACTTTGGTAAAATGTTGTTGTTGTTGCTTTTTTATTTATTAACTTAATTTATGTGTAGCTTTCCACCACAAATAGCAGCCTTGGAGCAACTTACCCACACAAATAGAGAAATCCATAATTAATATAACAGAAAAACCCCCAAATAAATATAAACCATAATCAGTACAATAAGACAAATAAAAACATACACAATAAAACATGTTCTAAAAACAATACTATACGAAAAGTGTTCATCCACAATACACAAAATCCAGCCCGCCACCTCTGCCTTGAACGAACAGCACAAAAGCAGCCCACAACAATTGGGCCATAACTAATGTCCAAATCAAATGCCAGGGAAAATAAGTCATTTTTTCCTGGTGCCAAAATGATGACAGTATCATCTCCAGGTAAACTTCCTTCAAGAGTGTTCCATAAACAAAGAGCTATCACAGAAAAGGTTATATGATCATGTTACAGTGATATGATTGGGTTGTTTCAAGTCCTACACTGAATGGTATGACTATTCTGAACTACTTTGCATTGATCCTTTGTGTCATGTGAATTTTCTTGTTGGATTAAGAATGGAGACTTCATAACATTTATAGTAATCTTGTGAAAAGCACTGTGTCCTTTTTTTGAGTGAGGAAACCATACAGTCTCCAATGGGCATTCCATTTCTAAGTGGTATAGATGATATTGTAAAGTTGCTGAATAGGAAATGTTAAGCTGTATCATCATTAAGTTTGCTGAAATGTACATAAGCTTATTTGCTCTAGAATTTTACTTGAAATAAAAATGCAAGTAATTATTTGAGGTAATTACTAAATGGTTGGAATGCAATTACAGATCTTGTGATTTGTAATTGTCTATGGTGCCTGAGCACGACAGCACATTTTCACAATTATTAATATAATTCATAGGATTTCAACTGGCATATTTCAACAGGAGTCGCATGTAGAATAGAACTACAGGTTTCACTTTTTCAAGTTAAACCAATGTGTAGAATGCATCTTTTAAAGTTTTTAAAAAACTCTTGAAAATACTAAGAAATAATTCTGTAATAAAACATCAGATGACAAACTAGATACATAGCAGAACATAAACTAACCAAAGATTATCTAATTACATTAATAGCACTTAACTGCAATGACCCAATAAAATATAAACAATGAATAAAATGTAAATGGGAAATTGAATGTCCTTTTAAAAGGATCTGAGCCAATCAATATGCATACATTTCCCCTACATCTTTATACTCCCACTGACAGAGCCATCTCTTCTTCCTCTCATCATCAACATAACATGATAGGTTATCAAAGTTTTGTCAAAGGATTATTATTATTACTATTGGCATTAATATCTGGACCACAATCCACAAAACTGTTCTCCTCATTGGATCGATTTGCTGATGTTTCATGCACACAATGGGACATTTTCATGGCATGTACAGGATGCGAAGAAAAGAACAGATCTGTCCCCATTATGTGCTGAATGTCAGTGGTACATCCAGGGCCTACCAGACCCATGGGATCAATGATTTCATAATAATAATAAGAAGAAAAGCTCTCTCTTCACATTTAATGGTATTGCAGGAAAAATCTTGAAACGGGTTTCTGCTGAGGTGGCACATGTTTTAGTAGTTACAAATGAATATTATCCTTTACCTGGGGAACATGCTGGCTGAGCTGAGTGTACACTGGTGTTATAATGGTGTTTCCTGCAGTAAATACAGAGTGCGAATGACATGCGCACATGTATACATACCTTCAAAGACCCATTTTATGTGTCTGGAATCCTGGCCAAGTTGGGTTTCTCAGATGCATGAACATGTTGTTTAGAGATGTGAGTGTGTTGTTCATAGCCAGTGTCAGAGCATGGCAAGTTTGGGCATTTGATGGGACCCAAGGTAGAGACTCTTGCAAATCACTGAGAGATCTACCAGAAGATTCTGATCTACCTTCTGCCCAGTCCTTCTTTAGCATTGTGAGGACAAGCCAGGCATTGTGCACCCCCCTACCTTCCTGAAGTGTGGCCACAAGAAAGAGAGCAAAAGCATTCTCTTATGTTTTAGATTAAACACAGTTAAGCAATACATCGAAACCCTAAACTGTGGTTTATCTTAACTATGGTTTCTTGAAACAAGTCAGCTTCTTAAACCATGGTTCAAAGATGGCTTGTTTCAACTAATCATAGTTAAGATTAACCACGGTTTGCCTGGGTTCAGATGACATGGCAACCTGTGGAAAATCTAAATCAGAAGTGAAAGCTTCATATCATCTTGCAACCGCACTGGAGGAGAAAGGAAGAATGGGAAGCATGTGAAGCTGAGGCTTGCCTTCACTTCTCGTAATGCTAAACTATGCTTTTGTGTTATGTCTGAACCAACTGATTATCTTCACTATTCTCTGCATTCTGGGAAGATTCTCTATTGTGTGCATAAAACATTTTTTGACAGAGAAGAAGAAACTATAACCTAGCTTTAAGTACATATAAATGCTTTTGCCTGCCTTCTTCGCTTGTCTCTCCCTCCCTCTCCTGTTTCCTGTCTAAGTCTAAGATTGTAAACTCCTTGTGGGCAGGGATTTGTCTCTTTGTGTGTGCGTAAAGTGCAATGTTGTTACAGAATCAATAACAGAAATAAAAAGGGGAAGCCATTGTATACACAGAAGTCCACAAGTGGATAAAAGACCCACCAACCTTTAGATCATGCTCGCTGTGATTGAGACGCACCATTCACTATAATATTTGAAAACATATTGTGAATAAAATTACCTAGCAAGCAAGTCTAAGGACAATATGCGTATCTTGTATGCAGTTGTCTAGAGATATGAGTGTACTTATAATGAAAAAAATAACATTCAAAATGTTGTAGACAAAGTGAAAATGTGCAAAGCACATGTCTCTATTTGTAGTATGTAATTTTCAGTTTAAATCGTAAGTTTGTGTGTGTGTATTACATACACACATGGTTTAATGGCCTTAAACCCATTGAATTCAATGGGCATAAACACAATTTTATACATGTCCTTAAAAGTAAGCCTCACTGAGTTCAATGGGATTTTCACCCAGGTAAGTGTGTATGGGATTGTATAATTAACTATGTGTTGGATTTTGGCCTATGCCTACGTATTAGTCTCATTTTGTGTAATATGATGGACCTTTATGGAGTAAAAGTATGTAACTTGGAAATCTTCCTATTTAATGAGGAGGAATTTGAATGGACAAAGTTCACCGACCAGAATTGTCTCACCTGAAGCAATAGATCAAAAGTCAAACAGGTCAAAAGTACAGTGGGTGATCTAATGAGCAAATACATGGCATATTCAATTCTTGTCTTTATGAATTTTTGTAGCACAAAACTTTGATGAAAGATGTAGAATGCATCTTTGGTGACCTTTATCTGAAAATGTCAGTTGGAAAATCTCAATGAATGAATGATGATGATAATAACAACAAGCAACCAGAGAAAATTAACGAAAGGCACTGGGGAGAAAAAAGAAGCAGAACTTCATCCTGCAGATATGTATTCATGTCTCAGCTTGGCTGATGAAAAGCTCAGTATCAGACTAATTTTGTGTAGTGTATCTAATTTTCTTTAATTAAGGGAGCAATCCTATGGCCACTAGATTGTGGCTAGACGGTCATAGGATATGTTGTTTTCTGGGAACCGGCCTTGGAGTCCACGCTCTGAGATCAGTTCCTGGAGAACCAACCTCCCCCCACTTCCGCGCTGCCTTGGAGGCAGCACCAATCAGCCCTGTCCTCCGCACTCACAGGAGGAGCATGGAGCGGCCGAAAAGGGGCATGGCTGGGGGCGTTCCAGGGCGGGGAGGGCGGAACTGCCTATACGACACATCCTATGTGTTGTACGGCAGCCTCCTTCCCCGCTCCGTTCTCCCGTGGCTAGACAGCTGCAATCAGCTGTCTAGCCAAAAATGCAGGGCAGGAGGAGTGCAGAGGGAATGATCTCCTCCGTGCTTCTCCTGTCTTGCTTTGGATAGGCAGTCGCCTCCGAGTTCGGAGGCGGCCGCCTATCTCAATAGGATTGCACCCTAATTAATGTTAATTAGTTGGAAAAATAAAATAGTCCTCTCCCTCTCTTTCTGTGAGATTGGTCCGAATGTCTTGCTGGTGCAATACATTGCAAAAAGACCTGGCCTTATAATGGACAATATCAGCCTCAAACTGCTCCATTTGATCATTAAAATAACATGTTATGTTGGGAAGAGTCAGTGCTTTGAAGAGGAAAATGTTATATTGTGTTTGAATGCTGCTGCTTCTTCTTTGTTTTAATCCCATCTAGATTTTTCTGAAAGTGGGCAGTTCCAGCAAAAGGTTACAGGTCTCAGGTTCAGGGCAGGACAAAGGGAAATAGCCTCCTCCCATTTTTGAGAACTACCTCAATGGATGACGTTACCAAGGTGTTGATTAACTTTTTACTACCCCATTGGGAGTGCTTCCTGTACTTCTGTTTCAAGGGGTAGGCAACTTTAAGGGATCGGGGGGGGGCATTGCTCCTCTGGACCTCAGCAGGGGCTGCAACCCTGCCCCCACTTGCTTCACTGCCACTGTACTCCCAGAATTCAGTGGCACAACAGCAGGTGGAAAAAGCACTAAAAAGAAGATTGGTGCTTTGCTGCCAAATTTCACTAGCGTGGCACCAGTTGCTGCAAAGATGGGCTATTTTGCTTTAAAAGAGCCTCTTTTTGCTGCTGCCAAAATTTGGTGGCAGACCACTGATTTTCCTTCTGGAAGGGGCTTTACCTCCTGCCGCCACCCCACAGAATTTTGTCCGTGTGGCAGCATTGGGGCAAGTCAGCCTCTTAAAAAAGGCTGGAGGGAGGCAGGTTGCAGGTTGTCCATCCCGTTCTATTCGAATGCAGTCAGTGTAGAATGGGTGTGCCTTTTTTCCTCTTTAGCGCTATTTGTCAAGCTGGACAATCATTTTATTTTCTTAGGCTTCCATGTTTAACATTTGCTTCTCAGTAGTGGCACACTTGCTGAAGAACTTGGCTATAGAAGCCGTAGATGGGGAAAATGAGTTTTGCCCAGATCAATTTGAAGTTCAGATTGTCTGTTGTAAGGCTATATATTTTGTTCCCGGCAGTTTCAGCAGTACTTCCTCAAAAGCACCAAATGTCCAGAAAGAAGTTCTTTTATTAGCTTAAATATCTATAAAAATGTGACCTATTAGCAATGTATATTAGAATGTTGCAACATTCATGAAAGTGGAGTAAAAAGGCCATGTTTACATTAGGCAAAGGTCTATAAATGACAACACAATATAAGGAATAGGGAGGAAGCAGATAAAAGACCTGGTTTGGGGGGGTTTCTGGCAGGTGGTTTAGAGCCATATGGATAATTTTCCTGTGTTCCTTGGCCCGCCTAAAGAGCTTCATGTTCCTAGAGATCCTCTTGTAATTAAGAAGCTGAAATGAATATAGATCAATTCAAACAATGTCCTTGATGCAGAACTGAGATCAACAGGATTCTTTTATAGCCCAACATTTCATTCATCTTCATTGCTGTAGTATTCTATTGGTTGGGGGTCCCCCCTGCTACTTTTGTGATAAAATAGCCCAATGTCAAGCCAATATAGTTCTTGTTAAAACTCCATGCTGTAGCACTGATTGATGTCAACTGCTCTATTTATTATCAAGACAGGATGATTCTGAAGCCGCCATAGCTTGGCCATTTAAACTGTTATTTTAAAACTATACCTGCCCCAATAGCATAGACCAAAGATGGGGAACAAGTGTCCTTCCAGATGATGCTGGACTGCAGCTCCCAACAACCCTCACCATTGGCTATGCTGGCTAGGGCTGATGGGAGTTGTAGTTCCAGTTGTAGCCTGGAAGGCCACATGTTCCCCATGCCTGGCATAGATGCACTTACCAGTTAGGACATGTGTGTGCATTTGCCAGTGTGGTTGGAATTCTATTATTCACAGCGATTTAAAATTGGAGAAAGAGAGGGTGACTGTGAAAACTTTAAAATGGCACAGAAGTGGCACATAGACTATCTATACAGATTTAGTGATGTGTGTGTGTGTGTGTGTGTGTGTGTGAGCGAGCCCTGGCTTGAACAAATCCCTCCACAAATCTATTAGAGAAATTGGAGTGAGACTCTGGTTCACAGTGAGTTCCTATCCTATTGCCTCTTTCATCTTGATTGGACCTCTTTATCATAGCTATTCTGGGAGATCCATCTTCAAGCTGTGCAAATACCTTTTGCCAGTTCCAGCTGAACACGTGTACAGTGAAGTGGCCCCCTTCTACATTGTCATGAGCTAAGGTCCTGATTCCCCTTCATGGATCACTGCCTTGTTGTGGCGAAGGGGCTTGTGTAACTCAGTGAAGCCATAAGCTATGCCGTGCAGGGCCACCCAAGACGGACAGGTCATGGCAGAGAGTTCTGACAAAATGTGGTCCACTGGAGAAGGAAATGGCAACCCACTCCAGTATTCTTGCCAAGAAAACCCCATGGAACGTAACACAAGGCTAAAAGAGATGACACCGGAAGATGAGCCCCTCAGGTCGGAAGGTGTCCAATATACTACTGGGGAAGAGCAGAGGGTATTTCCAAGTAGCGCCAGAAAGAGTGAAGCGGCTGGGCCAAAGCCGAAAGGACACTCAGCTGTGGATGTGTCTGGTGGTGAAAAGAAAATCCGATGCTGTAAAGAACAATATTGTTTAGGAACCTGGAATGTCAGATCAATGAATCAAGGTAAGCTGGAGGTGGTCAAACATGAGATGGCAAGATTGAACACTGACATCTTGGGAATCAGCGAACTAAAATGGACAGGCATGGGTGAATTTAATTCAGGTGACCATCATATCTACTACTGTGGGCAAGACTCCCTTAGAAGAAATGGAGTAGCACTCATAGTCAACAAAAGGGTGGGAAAAGCAGTACTGGGGTACAATCTTAAAAACGATAGAATGATCTCAGTACGAATCCAAGGCAAACCATTCAACATCACAGTAATTCAAGTCTATGCCCCAACCACTGAGGCCGAAGAAGCTGAGGTTGATCGGTTCTATGAAGACCTACAACACCTTCTAGAACTAACACCAAAAAAAGATGTCCTCTTCATCATAGGGGATTGGAATGCTAAAGTAGGAAGTCAAGAAATCACCGGGATAACAGGCAAGCATGGCCTTGGTGTACAAAATGAAGCAGGACAAAGCCTAATAGAGTTTTGCCAAGAGAACACGCTGATCATAGCAAACACTCTTTTCCAACAGCACAAGAGACGACTCTACACATGGACATCACCAGATGGTCAATATCGAAATCAGATTGATTATGTCCTTTGCAGCCAAAGATGGAGAAGCTGTATACAGTCAGTAAAAACAAGACCTGGAGCTGACTGTAGCTCAGATCATGAGCTTCTTGTTGCAAAATTTCAGCTTAAATTGAAGAACGTAGGGAAAACCACTAAACCATTCAGGTATGACCTAAATCATATCCCTTATGAATACACAGTGGAGGTGAGGAATAGATTTCAGGGATTAGACCTGATAGACAGAGTGCCTGAGGAACTATGGACGGAGGTCCGTAACATTGTTCAGGAGGCAGCAACGAAATCCATCCCAAAGAAAAAGAAATGCAAGAAAGCCAAGTGGCTGTCTGAGGAGGCTTTACAAGTAGCTGAGGAAAGAAGGGAAGCAAAAAGCAAGGGAGAAAGGGTAAGATCTATCCAACTGAATGCAGAGTTCCAGAGAATAGCAAGCAGAGACAAGAAGGCCTTCTTAAATGAACAATGCAAAGAAATCAAGGAAAACAACAGAATGGGAAAGACTAGAGATCTCTTCAAGAAAATCGGAGATCTCAAGGGAACGTTTTGTGCAAAGACTGGCATGATAAAGGACAAAGAAGGCAGGGACCTAAAAGAAGCAGATGAGATTAAGAAGAGGTGGCAAGAATACACAGAAGAACTATACAGGAAAGATCTGAATGTCCCTGATAGCCATGATAGTGCGGTCACTGAACTTGAGCCGGGCATCCTAGAAAGTGAAGTCAAGTGGGCCTTAGGAAGCATTACTACCAACAAAGCTAGTGGAGATGACAGTATTCCAGCTGAGCTATTTAAAATCCTAAAAGATGATGCTGTTAAAGTGCTGCATTCAATATGCCAACAAATTTGGAACACTCAACAATGGCCGCAAGACTGGAAAAGGTCAGTTTACATTCCAATTCCAAAGAAGGGCAACGCCAAAGAGTGTTCAAACTACCGCACAATTGCGCTCATTTCACATGCCAGCAAGGTGATGCTCAAAATTCTACAAGCTAGGCTTCAGCAGTATGCGAACCGAGAACTACTGGAAGTACAAGCTGGGTTTCGAAGAGGCAGAGGAACTAGAGATCAAATCGCCAACATTCGCTGCATCATGGAGAAAGCAAGAGAATTCCAGAAAAACATCTATTTCTGCTTCATTGACTACGCTAAAGCCTTTGATTGTGTGGATCACAACAAACTCTGGCAAATTCTGAAAGTGATGGGAGTACCAGACCACCTTACCTGTCTCCTGAGAAACCTGTATGAGGGTCAAGAAGCAACAGTAAGAACCAGACATGGAACAACCGATTGGTTCAAAATTGGGAAAGGAGTACGACAAGGCTGCATATTGTCACCCTGCTTATTTAACTTATATGCAGAGTACATCATGAGAAATGCCAGGTTGGATGAATCAGAGGTCGGAATTAAGATTGCTGGGAGAATTATCAACAACCTCCGATATGTAGACGATACCACCCTAATGGCAGAAAGCGAAGAGGATCTCAAGAGCCTCTTGTTGAGGGTGAAAGAGGAGAGTGCAAAAGCTGGTTTGAAACTCAACATTAAAAAAATGAAGATCATGGCATCTGGCCCCATTACTTCCTGGCATATAGAAGGGGAAGAAATGCAAGCAGTGACAGATTTTACTTTCTTGGGCTCCAAGATCACCGCAGACGGTGACTGTAGCCATGAAATTAAAAGACGCTTGCTCCTTGGGAGGAAAGCTATGGCCAACCTAGACAGCATAGTAAGAAGCAGAGACATCACCTTGCCGACAAAGGTCCATCTAATCAAAGCTATGGTTTTCCCAGTAGTAATGTATGGCTGTGAGAGCTGGACTATAAGGAAGGCTGAGCGCCGAAGAATTGATGCTTTCGAACTGTGGTGCTGGAGAAGACTCTTACGAGTCCCCTGGACTGGAAGGAGGTCCAATCAGTCCATCCTCAAGGAAATCAACCCTGAGTGCTCATTGGAAGGACAGATACTGAAGCTGAAGCTCAAATATTTTGGCCACCTAATGCGAAGAGAAAACTCTCTGGAAAAGACCCTGATGCTGGGAAAGACTGAAGACAAAAGGAGAAGGGGACGGCAGAGGATGAGATGGCTAGATAGCATCACCGATGCAATGAATATGAACTTGAGCACACTCCAGGAGAGAGCGCAGGACAGGAAGGCCTGGCGTGCTATGGTCCATGGGGTCACGAAGAGTCGGACACGACTGAACGACTGAACAACAACAACAACAAAGGTCCTGATTAACCACACCACTGCTGCAAATGCTTCCAGCACATTATATATTAAATCAGGATTTCCATGCCAGATTTCCCTACAAAGAACTTTAAGTATGGGAGCAGTATTCTTAACAAGTTTTAAAGCAGGAGTGGACAACTTGTGCCCCTCCAGATTTTGTTAGACTGCCACTTCCATCATCCCTCACCATTGGCTGTTTTGGCTAGGGCTGATGGGAGTTGCAGGTCAACCACATAAAGTGTGTGGGGGGGGGCAGGACGACACACTAGGCCCCATACCTCCTCATGTAGACTTTGTCCTCAGGTTCTTGTTTTAGCCTGTAAACTGATGAATAATTCCACAGAATATCTTAAGATGTGCTGGATTGTTTATTGATCAGATAATTATTCTAGGTTTGTTTCTCGCCCCCCTGCCCCCGAGAACCTAATTGGCAGAAGGGTCTCAAGAGACCAGGAGAGAGCTACAAGCAAACAAGACTAGAAGAAACAGATTAAATTGAAAGATTAAAAGGTTTAAGGATAGTTCAACTAAGTCACAAATGTGGGAAGAATGGAAGGAAAGCTGTTATGCATTTTTCTTTTTCTTTTTGCTATATGAAATCTGGAAATTGCAAAAATCTGGCCCAGATATTGCTACTATCAGTCATGCTTTGGTAACCTCTCATCTGGTTTACTGTAACACACTTTATGTATTTTCCACTGCTGGAAAGACAACTTCCGAAGCTACAGCTAGCACAACGTTCATCATTCTATCTATTAACTAACACACAGGGGAAATGTTGGTACAATGACACTAGCTATCTATTTCATTCCATCCCAAGTGCAGTCTTTAAAGCCCTAAGCAACATGTGCCTTATCTGTTTGAGGGAATTGCAGGGAGTCGGTTAGTGAGCAAAAAAGTGGACTTCACAGCACTCCTATATGCTGGTGGTAGACCTGTGTAATATTTGGCCTAAAGAAGCCCTTTCACACAGGCTGGTAATTCACAGCCTGCCTTGAAGCTGTTTATGCCAGCTAGATTATGAGGCTCATCACACAAGGCTTTTTATTTCGCAATTTACCGGGGCCTCTGTTTCTGCATTCTAAGTGAGATAAAGATCAGCTCTTTACACAGGCAAGTTCTCTGCAGCCTCGGGTCAGACAGCGAGCTGTGAATCAGTGGGTCTACCGAGGGATGACGATGATGATGGTGATGATTTATACCCCGCCTTTTCCCCAGTACTGGGACACAAGGCGGCTTAAAGACTGAAACATATACAATTAAAACATATGAAAATACACAAAAGCTAAAATATCATTAAACAACAATACAATTAAAATTATATTAAAACAGCATTTTAAAACAGCATTTTAGCAGCTTGCCCCAACTATGTCCCGAAGGCAAGGAGGGAGCCATCCTAGCCTCCCTGGGAAGAGTGTTCCACAGCCACGGGGCAGCCACTGAGAAGGCCCTCTCCCGGGTTCCCACCAAACATGCCAGTGACCATGGTAGGACTGAGAGAAGGGCCTCCCCAGAAGATCTCAGGACATGGGTAGGTTCATAAGGGAGGATATGGTCTTTCAGATAACCTGGACTGGAGCTGTATAGGGCTTTATAGGTCATAGCCAGCACTTTGAATTGTGCCCAGAAACAGACTGGAAGCCAGTGAAGCTATTTTAACAAGGGAGTTGTATGCTCCCTGTAGCCAGCCCCAGTCAGCAGTCTGGCCGCAAGGATTCAAGTCTCTCTCTCTCCCTGCAAAGTAGCATGGTGTGTGCGTGTGTGATGCTTCATTGCTGTCAGCTGTTTACATGGGAGGTCAACTACTTCTTCTTCTTCTTCTTCTTCTTCTTCTTCTTCTTCTTCTTCTTCTTCTTCTTCTTCTTCTTCTTTACATGGGAGGTCACCTTCTTCTTCTTCTTCTCCTCCTCCTCCTCCCCGACCAGCTCTGCACTTGCTTTGAGCCTTTCCTAGCCCAAGAAAACTCTCCTCCCAACCCAGGTCAACAGGCAGACATGTTGGGGGGTGGGGGAGGGGGGAAGGGCAATTGTGATTTTCTTGCTGGCCCAATGGCTTCTTCTTCCCAGGCTGTGGTTGTAACGGAACCGCGCATTTACACACAGCCATTAAAGCACATTTACATTTAAATAGTGCATTATCTCCAGGGTTTCTATTTTTTGCGAGATAAAGATCAAAAATAGCTGGATGTGCCCTAGAGGTTGACGGCGTCATGTAAATGACCTGCAAACTTCCATGAGTGACCAATCACAAGCCCACAATAAATGCCTCATGTAAAGACAGCCTATGTCATCTTAGACATAATCAGATAGGTTTCACTTCCCATGCTAGACTGTTGAGGCCCTGGTCTCAGAGAAGAGGTGATTGATTTCCCAGCCTATGATGCTTTGAGCACCTTTGAGGAAGACAAGCCCCACTTCTCTTGAAGGTGTGTGTGGTGCCTGTCAGCTCATGAGCTGGAGAGAGGCATCTGGCAAAGAAGCTTATAAAGTCCAATCCACAGGCTTTGTGCTTTGGTCTCGCTCCAAGGGACAATGTGTGCACTACCAGCGTGGAGAACTTTTGCTGGTCCTGGGGGAACAACTTCCCATACTCTGCTGGGCCCCCTCAGAGAACAAACAGTGTGGCAGAGAACTGCTTTGTCAAATGAAGAAAAGGGTGAGCTTTCTTTGCATATTTATTCTGCATCTATTTTCCCTCAATAAACTGTCGTCCTTTTGCACAAGTGGCTTCGTTTCATCTTGGTAATCAAAAGAATCTACTTTGACTGGGCCCTGACAGAATCAGAATCCCAGATCGATGCAGGAAAATCCACTGTTTGCCCACTCCTGGTCACTGATCTCTTCTAGTGCTGCTATTTCATGTTAATTCTTTTACAAATGTCAGACCTGTGAGAAAAAGGGAGACGGCTTGTCCTGTGGGGGCACGTTGAAGGTGAGCTCCTTTCCTAATGAGACTTGCCTTGTTCCCATCTCGGGGTAATTCATGCCAGCAGCATGGCCAGCCCACGAATGTTGCTGCCTAAGCTGAAACAGCAAATGGTGCCCTGCCACAAAGTTGAAGTATATAGTACCCAAGGGTGGTCAAAGTTATTAAATCCTACAAGCATCTCTCTATGCAAATAGAATTATAATAACAATATATTAAGTAAACAATTTGCTGCTCTTTCATGATACTCCAAATGAGTTGTTTGAGGGTGCCACCTCACTCTCTCTAATGGTAGACCCCGTGGGCAGCAAGAAAGGGTATTTCTATTTCATGAAACCTATCTTAAAGTTAGTTATGGAAATTGGCAAGATTATATCAGTTATATGCATTTTTAGTTGTTTGTAATAGTATCTTACTGTTTTATCATTTCAACTGGTTGTTGATTTTAGTAATTTTGTAAGTAGTCTTGAATATTTTTTTAACAGAAATACCCTAACCCCGGCGCCAGCTTGTCTGGCAAAAGGGGGGGGACATTGCGGGCGGGTGGGGTGAGAAGAGGTGGCTGCTGCCTATTGGGTGCCCCCCCATGGCACCACCAAGCAGGGGAGTAGTCAGCAAAGCCCTCTTAAGCTCTACGCCCCCTCCAAACCAGCTCTCTCGCTCTCGTGGCTGACCTGGAAGCGACGACCAACTCGTGGCTGTCAGCAGAACCGTCCCGTCGCTCCCCCCAAGATTTTAGCCGGCGTGCCCGCGGCCTGTCCGGTGCTGGCGCTCGCTTGAGCGGCACACGTGCCTCGTCGGCGCCGGCCTCGCTGCTGTGGCGCGCACACTGGCGCTCGCCACTGTGGCGCGTGTGCCCCTTGCCTCCGGATCGCCGGTGGGGAGGCCCTTTGTCCGGCGTTTGCTGGGCCTCCGGGGGCGGTGGCGCTCGATTCTGCGGCGGGCGCGCCCCTCCCCTCTGTCTCGCCGGGCAGGCGGCCATCTCACCGGCGGTTGCTGAGCCCCCGGGGGGACGCTGGCGCTCTGGCTCTCCGGGAGACGCGGCCCCTTGCTGGGTCTTGCCGCGTCTTCGGAGGGGGGCGCCTGCGGCTGCGTTGCGCATGCCCCTCCCCTCTGGCTCGATCTGGGGGCAGACCTCTCGCCGGCTCTCTGCCTCCTGGGTGCGCCGGCCCCTCCCTCGGCAGCGCACGTGCCCCTCGCCTCCTAATGGCTGGGTGGGCGGCCCTCTCACCGGCGCTTGCAGGGTCTCTGGGGGCGCGACCCTTGCGGCTGTGGCGCGCCCGCCCCCCGCCTCCGGCTCACTGGGAGACGCGGCTCTGCGCCGGGTCTGGCTGCGACTCCGTGGAGGTCGGCGCTCGCTGCTGCGCTGCACCCGCCCCTCGCCTCTGGCTCGCTGGGAGGCACGACCCTCTTGCCGCGCTGCCGGGTGCTCCGGCCCCTCCCTCCACTCCTGCTTTGCTGGGGGGGTGGCCCTCTCGGTGGTGTTTGGTGCGCCTCCGAGGGCGCCGGCGCTCGTGGCTGTGGCACCCACACCCCCCCACCTTTGGCGCGCTGGGAGGCGCAGCCTCTTGCTGGGTCTGGCTGTGGCTCTGGGGGCGTCAGCGCTCGCTGCTGCGCTGCGCCTGCCCCTCGCCTCCGGCTCGCTGCGCGCTGCCAGGTTCGCTGGCCCTCCTCGGGGGTGCACATGCCCCTCGCCTCCCCGCCCGCTGGCTGCTGCGGTGCATGGCCCCTGCTCCTTTCAGCAGCTGTTCTCGCTGCTGTAGGGGCATCAGCGAGCAAGACCCAATGTGGTGTAGCTGCGAGTGCATTTGCCGGGGGGGCCGTGTGATCCTAGTTCTAGTCCCCACACAGCCATGGAAGCTCACTGAGTGACTTCACGGGCAGGTCACAGACTCTTAGCCGAACCTACCTCACAGGGTGGTTGTTGTGAAATTGTAGAGGAGGAGGATAATGTAAGCTGCCTTGGGCTCCTTGCAAGTGGTAAACGGGCAGCATATAAATGCAATAAATAATGATAATTACTAAATATATATAATGCAATACTTTTTCCCGTGAGCAACGCGCTCAGCGCATGCCTTCTCTATCCCCCCCATCATTCATATCTGGCAGTTATACGGGCCGTTCATCCTTGGCGTTGCCCTACCTGGGGGGTGGACAGTGACCTGCCTGCACTTGCCAGGCATTCGGCCCACTCATACCCTGGGCCTGCCTCCGCCCTACAGTAAAAGGCTATAGGTGCTGCCTTGGTTGACCTGGGGTCCTGCTGGTTAGCCCTCTCTAGGATCTCGACTACTGTGGGTTTACGCCCCTGCCTGCGTTTGTGCTTTCAGGGATTGGCCGAGTAGTGGTTGGAGTATTGCACTGGGACCTAGGTCCTTGTTATTTTCCCTGGCGCTAGGCCTCTGGCAGCCTGATACCAAGCACCGACCCTGAACTCCACCTTCTTGCATCATGCCCCAGAAGAAGGGCCATGGGCAAGGAGGGGGAAGGGTAGGGCCCGCCGCCAAGAAACCTCAAGAAACCTGGGCCCAACTCCAGGTCTGAGGCAGAGGTAGGCCCAGGTCTGACCTTAATCCTTGCTCGCCTGGAGGCTGCTGAGCGTTCCTCAGGAATTCCTCCCCCTCCCCTGGCCAGGCCTAGGAAAACCACGGCGGTCCAATCCGAAAGGATGCGTCAACAGACCCAACGCGGCTATTTTTTCTATTTCAGCAGATCTGATGCCGTTGCAGCTTCCACCTCCTCTTCACCGGCTATTCTCGAGAGCCCACTGCCCCCAGAGGGGCTCTTTTCTCCTGCGACTTCCTCATCCCCCGTCACCCAAGCGATGCCATCCATTTTGCTGGTTGGGGATCAGAACATGGTCACAGTGGGTTCAGTGCATCTGGATGCCATAGAAGCATCGCCCAGCCACCTTGTCTGCAGCGTGTCTGGGCGCCATTGCGGCCTCCACCTCTTCTTTGCAGGCTCACCTTGGCAGCACACTACCGCTGAAGGCAGCCCACCCACCTGAGGCAGATCCGTCAGCAGGGGAGGAGAATTTCTCCCCGAAACTTCGGGGGGCCGAGTGCCAACGTGTTCGGCCCCCCGAAGTAGTTTCGGGGAGAAATTCTCCGCCCCCCGCCCCCCCCCGGGACGGGACTTACCTTTCCCAAATGTCCCTCCCGGCAGCGGGTCCCGGCGGCGGTTCGTCAGGTCTTCAACAGGGGCAGAGGCGGCAGCCGGTCTTTTGACCGGCTGCCGCCGCCGCCATTCCAATAAAAGTAAAAAAAAAGAAACAATGCCCCTGTGATAGGCTACATGACGGGTGACTTAAAAAAAAAAAAGCGCGTACAGCTAATGGCGGCCCCCATAGGGAGCCGCCATTCACGTTCCTTATTTGGTTGCTGTAGTCTACGTAAAGATTACGTAGACTACGGCGAAAATAAGGGAATGCTATTTGCGTTGCCCTTATTTTCGCCGTAGTCTACATAAAGATTTACGTAGACTACAGCGACCAAATAAGGAACGTGAATGGCGGCTCCCTATGGGGGCCGCCATTTGCGTACGCGCTTTTTTTTTTTTTTAAAGTCACCTGTGATAGGCTTTGTGATGATTTACGTAGCCTATCATGGCTGACTTTGCAGATCTAGCCATGATAGGCTACGTTAATCGTCACGTAGCCTATCACGGGGGCGTTTTTTTAAAAAAACTTTTTATTTCGCGGCCGGGCGAGGCGCCTCCTTCCTAGCCTGAATTTCGGCCGGGCGAGGCGGGAAGCCTCCCCCCCCGGCCTGAACTTTGGGGGGAGCAGCGAAACGCCTTCCCCCCACCGCGAAGCAAGCTGCGAGACCAGGTAAGTGGCTTTCGTGCACTCCTAGTCAGCAGCGACGCAAATAGCATCATTCACCTTGTCCGCTGGGACCAGGGCGCTGAGGCCCCCGATCCATTACGCCTGCACACTATTGAGGCTACGCCCCGTCTTCGCAGGGTCTCCCAGGCGGCACACCACCATTTGAGGCGGTTCACCCTCCTGGGGCATCCTGTTAGCAACGTTAGCGGCATCATCCCCCCTACTTATAAGGGACCCTGGCACGGCTGCCCTGGGTATGGGTGAGACAACCACACACCCCTATATATGACTCCCGGGCCACATGCGGCTCCGTCAGTCATATCTCCAGTAGCATTTCACTCCCCTTTCGCTAGTGTCCGGCTGAGCCCTGCAGGGTTAAACTTAGGATCTCTTGTCCCTACCCCCACACGCCCAGACGCCCACATACGTGGCAATGCTAGGTCCTTTCGCTAATCCCATGAGAGGAGCAATGCCCATCCAGGCTACTTCTTCTGCATTTGGCCTTCACCTTAGGAGTGGCACAGCTGCCTTATGCCGAGGCCGTCTGTGAAAGGGCCGCTAATAATCTATGCGCTGGGACCTGAGAGACCAGGGCCTTTGGGCTACTAGTTATGTCTCCTTCCCTGCCGGATTGCAGCAATAGGTCTGACAGTGGCCTCCACCTATTGCGGGCCCAGTGATGCGGCACTGCATACTGAGCTGTGAGTACAGCCCCATGGTCACATGCTCCCAAACCATTGCCATTTTCCGTCACGGGTGCTCCCTTGGTAGCAGATCGCACCCATCCATTTCCTGTCCAATAGCCCGGGGGTGGCAGGGTCCCCCTAGGGGGGGCCAAGACTGCGGGAAGCCTGTAGCAGGTTACTGCTCCTCCCAATGTGCCCCAGCCTGGTCAGAAGGGTGCCGCTCCTTTGGTTTTTTAAAATGCTACCCCCCATGACATCCCTTTGGGAGTCCAGGCTATCCCATAGCCTCTCTTTCCTGTAAGCCAGCCCATTCTTGACGAGACCCCCTGGGTGTCTGGGCCCTGTTCGAAACACCTCTTCCGAAGATATGGTTGTCTCAGTCTGGTAGACCGACCCCTGGTCCCTGCTGGGCATGTTGCTACATGGGGTCCAGCAGCGTGGGCCGTGTTCTCACTTAATCAAAGCATTTGTCCCCTTCCCTTTTGACCTCGGTGTCACTTTCGCCCACAGGACAGTGGGCCTGTATGCCGCATTACATTCTGGGGAATCAAATTTGATCCCCTTGGGCAATGTTCTCTACTCCCCCACCCCCGACAAATCTCTGGCCTTCAGGCCAACTCCAGGTAGTTTTTTACATCTCCTTAGGGTCTCCCTCGGGGGCCCTTGTATGAAGTTGTAGGGCAATTTTCTCAATCTCCCCGGTAGGGTAGTGGCCCCTGGCCGTGCCTTCCTGTGCCGGCTTTGTTCGACAATACAGGGACTACAGCGGCTGCACCATCGGACCAAGGTCACTAGCGCTGTGCGCCTGGATATGCAGTTGCGGCTTCAATATTGCGGGATTTTAACGCTCAATGCCAACCCACAGATCTTACCGGGTGCCGCTTTCAGAATTTCAGAATCGCACGGCTGGTTTGGTGGTGCCCTGGGCAGCAGCCTCAGAGTTGGGCCACCACCGGAATTTGTCAGGACCAGCCTTCTAGAGTCCTTCCCCATTCACCTAGCCGTACACATTGGGGCCGACCTCATAGCCAAGTCGTTAACCCTCTTTGTACGACATGGCCACTGTGCGAGTTACTTAGTCCCTATCCCACAGAAATCAGGGATCATGTCATTGGGCAGAGCATCCATGCCCCAGTGTCTGGGTGTCTACATCTGATTACGGGCCCACCATGTGCTGGGTTTTGGCACACCCAGTTGCCGATGCTTTGTTATGGAATCAGATCGACAGGCTCTGGGCCTTACCCTCATGGGTGTATCTGTTACTAGGTACAATCCTTGCAAGACTACATGGGACCGGCATACCGAAGCTGAACATGTTATCCTAAATTACATAGCTTTACGTGCTGGTGCCACCAGGGCGGGTATGCGGTCCCGCACCTTAGGAGCAAACATCAGTCAGGACTCATGGCCCTTCCCTATACAGCCTTGCTGCAATTCTGATTCTCTTGGAAGAATAAGGGGGATATCAGCTAGAGCCAGGAGGGACGAACTGGCCTTTTTTAGTCTTCTTGGCCACAACAAGGAGAGTTACTGACGCCAAGTCAGCTTTCAGTGCCAGGCATCCACCGTGAGGTGATGGCGCGGCCGCCTCCACCTTTTAGCAAGATTCTGGGCACCCTCTCCAGATTCCCTTTTTGGGTTCCGAGATAATGGCCCTCCATTAGCCCCTCCCCATATGGTGTTTCACTGTCCCACGCTGCAGCTTTAACAGCTCTCTGTGGGGCCTTTGGGATTTTCAGGGTTGTTTTGGGTTCCTTATCTGGCTTGTCCAGAAGGGCCTTCAGATACTACGATGTACAGGTCTTTCCCACTGTACTCCACCTACCCATTCAGAGGTTAATGCAAGTCAGGGTCATCACAGGTTACTGGGATACTGAGTCTGGAAGGGACCCTTGTCTTGTCAGTCCGACAGTTCACTATTAACAACATTTCAGCTGAGCTGCTACCACATCAGCTCTAGCATGCTAGGACAGGTAATTTTCGATAGGAACCCTCTTTTGGTATTGAGCAATGTATTGAAGGCAGCCACTTCAGGTGTCTCTCACAGGCAAGTTATGGCAGTGGAATGATGGCAGTTCGAAGCATTCCAGCAGGGCCCTCACAATTTGACCGCTTTCTTTCTGTTGCAATTTTCCCTTTGCTTGTCCTAATGTTTTCTTCCTCAGACGGCCGGACTCGACGTATGCTGGTACGGGTGCTCTTATGCGGGCACAGTATGGTGTTTTGGGCTGCACGTATGGTTTTACGCCAGCCTTCGGATCTTAGTTTCCGCTACCCAACACACTACGATCCAGTGGCTTAGCAGATGGAACATGCCGTGGGAGTCCCCCCCACTCCTCACCCTGTTCCACCAAGGTTTGGTCAGTCTTCCTCTGCAGGTCCAGGTGCTGCACGCTGGAGGGAACGACTTGGGCTGTAAGCCAGGCAAGGACCCGATCGAACGGGCCTTGATGAAGGTGCAGTTGGTCCGGCATACCTGGCCGGAAGTAGCCATTACGATTCTCACACCTGGATCAATTGGAAGGCTTGGAACGATGTTGCCGTTGGCAGGGCGCGTCAGAAAGTGAACGAAGAAAAGACTTATGGCCTATGTGAACGGGGTGATGGATGCACCAACCACAGGAAATTCTTTGGACAAGGAGGGAGCGTTACAGGCAGGACGGTGTCCACCTGTCTAATGTAAGGAATAGCATATTTCTGTCTGATCTGCAAAGGGGCCTGCGGGAAGTTCTTCTGCGCAGGTGGGGGGAGTTCACAAGCACTAGGCTTGTGACTTCTGTGGCGGTTAGGACGGGCAAAGGCAGAAAGGGATTAGGGATGGTGTGCATGCAGAGGCACTTTATGGTGACAGGTGACGCCTGAGGCCCCCCGAACGGGTTGTGCGGCTTGGCGGGGGGATAAGGGTTGCCTGGGAGACCAACCCTACTCACTCACCCAGGTGTTGTGCGGCACCGGGTTGGGGGTGACACCGGAAGGTCTACCTCCCCCAGAAGGGGCAGTCCGGAGGGGCGGCGAGATCGACGCCACCCCTCAGGCTGGGTGTGCTTTCGCCCGAGAAGTGCCAGCTAGTCGCTGGCACAGTCAGATGCCTGTCCTAGGTTCCCCTTTGCAGCTATTTCAATAAATGTGGCCCAATTTTCAACCCAAGCCTTGTTGTCTGACTCTTCTTTGACCCATCTCCGCTCGCAAAGGCAACACAGACATAAATAGATGGACAGATTCATAGATCAGAAGACTATGGGTTGGATCCAGATTTAATCCAATTTAGAGTAGATCCATTGAAATCATTGAGACTTAATGTTTGTATTGAATCCTGGCTAACTGGATTTCCATTCATTTTAATGCATCTACTCTAAGTATGATTAAATCTGGATCCAAGCCTTTAAAAAGTGTACAGGTTAGAAGTACGGAGACTAGAATAGCGAAATGAAATTATTTAGAGGAAAGGATAGTCAGCCACAGGAGGAGAATGTCACTTAAGGCAAGGACAGATGTGGGTTCCCATTTAGGTATATCCTTTAGCAACACATGACACAAAAATATTATTTGAGATTAACTTGGCAGCAGCTCACAGCAGTGTCAGCTTGGGTGGGGTGGGAGCAGAGGGGGAAAGAGCTGAATGTAGCATGTGACTTCTGCCGCTGATTGGCAGCCAGGGGAGATGAATCTCATGCCTTTCATAGTGGGAGTCTCTTCGGAGGCAGAGGGCAGTGCAGTTGCACTGTGCAGGCATTTGCATGTGGAATGGCTAGCAGGATCCAGCAGGGAAACTGCTGGAAGATGTTAATCAGCTTACACTGGATGCTGCTGACCTTTCAACAGCTGTCCATGCGTTCGTCCACTGCCATCATTCCTGCCAGCAAGCAGCACCTGGCAGCTGCCTCCAAATGATGACCCTATAGATCAGGGCTGTGGAAAGTGTGGCTGTCCAAATGTTGTTGGACTGCAGCTCCCATCAGCCTTCACCATTAGCTATGCTGGCTAGGGCTAGGGCTGTACGAAATCCGTCCTGACTGTGTTTCACGAGCTGTCAGGTGCCTTTCATTCCATCCTCTGCCCATTGACAGAATTGGATTTTTTAAAGTTTCCGAATTTGTGCTAATTCGCACATGCAAAAATGTGTAAATCACCCCAAATGCACATTTTCACACCTTAGCCTATGGGGGAAATGTGCATTTTTGTCTGGTTTTTAAACATTTTGGGGGTATTTTTCTATAACAAGAGTTGCACAAAATTCTGAAAGGTTAGAAAAATGGTCCAGAAGTCCATGGAATCCGCCCGACAGGGGAAAAGCTGGTCTGCTGTGGAATCCATGGCTTGGATTCATAAAAATCCAAACTCATTTGGTTCCGTTGCAGATTTCTCCAACCTCCCTAGTTAGGGCTGAAGGGAGTTGTGGTCCAGCAACACCTGGAGGGCCACACATTCCCCAATCCCGCTGTAGACCCTTTTTCTCAGGCCAACACAATGGCGGCTCCTGTAAACACCTAGGGTACAGGGGCAAGAAACACCATACCACAACAGGTATTTGCTGCAGGCTGCTGCTTCTATTCCCTCTTCCCATACTACTATGTTCCACATTTTGAAACATGAACCTGCTATTACTCTAGTCTTCATAACGTTCAGATGGGAGTTTGCAACATAGGAATCCTATAAGGCCAAACCCACAGTGACTGAAAGGTCAGAGGCAGCTATAATGTTATAGCATACTGAGAGGCTGCTGCTGTCTTGGGCTTCCATCCTACACAATGCTGCTAAAACATAAATCCAAGCATTGATGTGGGAGAACCTGGCAAAGTTGGCATGAGAAGTAGCCATATCAGTTGTGGCCCCCATGTGATCTCCTGGTTCCAGCTGTTACTGGAATGGTGTGAGCAGTAACCATGGAAGTCCTGCCAGTTTCAAATGGTGCTACTCAGCAGAAAATAAAGGATAATGTTTAGGTTTGTGGCATTAACTTCCTGTGCTGTGGACTGAACTGGCATTAAATATCTCAGCAATCAATTCGCAGTGTGTGATAAATAATGTTCTGCCATGACAGTCCTGGCCTCAGAATGAAGAAGCAAAGGGAGAAAAGTGTGATAATGGAAGGAAGAGCTGTCTCAAACATGCTCTGTCAAGAAGAAAACTAACATTTTCCTGTAGTTGTAGCCAGATGAGTCAAGGTGTTCGAAAATTTTAAAAGGCACAGGACAGAAAGGATTGGAGTGGAAATGGAATGTATAACAACAAAACAAGGAAATATGATTAATAGAATCATAGAATAGAATAGTAGGGTTGGAAGGGGCCTACAAGACCATTGAGTCCAACCCCCTGCTCAATGCAGGAATCCAAGTCAGAGCATCCCTGATTCTATTCTATTTGTCTGGACCTTAATAGGGACAATGGGTTAGATCTAGAGAAGCACTTAGTGGAGTTCCTCTCATGCTAGAGGAAGGGCATGGAGAGGTTAACTTCTGTTATTCCCCCTGAAGCCCCTCCCCATGTCTCCTCAAAAGCTGCCCTGCAAGGCTAGAGGACCCTCCAGAGAATCAGGGGGTTGGAGGGGGAAGGGGAATCATAGAATCATAGAATAGTAGGGTTGGAAGGGGTCTACAAGGCCATCGAGTCCAACCCCCTGCTCAATGCAGGAATCCAAGTCAGAGCATCCCTGACAGATGGCTGTCCAGCCTTGTCTTGAAGCTCTCCAGTGTGCGAGAGCCCACCACCTCCCTAGGTAATTGGTTCCATTGTCGTATTGCTTTAACAGTCAGAAAGTTTTTCCTGATGTTCAGCCAGAATCTGTCTTCCTGTAACTTGAGCCCATTATTCCGTGTCCTCCACTCTGGGATGATCGAGAAGAGATCCTGGCCTTCCTCTCTGTGACAACCTTTCAAGTACTTGAAGAGCGCTATCACATCTCCCCTCAGTCTTCAATTCTCAAGGCTAAACATGCCCAGTTCTTTCAGTCTCTCTTCATAGGGCTTTGTTTCCAGTCCCCTGATCATCTTTGTTGCCCTCCTTTGAACCCTCTCCAGTTTGTCTGCATCCTTCTTAAAGTGTGGTACCCAGAACTGGACACAGTACTCCAGATGAGGCCTAACCAGTGCTGAGTAGAGGGGAACTAGTGCTTCACATGATTTGGAAGCTATGCTTCTATTAATACAGCCCAAAAGAGCATTTGCCTTTTTTGCAGCCACATCACATTGTTGGCTCATATTCAGCTCAATTCCAAGATCCTTCTCGCTTGTAGTGTTGTTGAGCCATGTATCCCCCACCTTGTAACTGTGCATTTGGTTTCTTTTTCCTAGGTGCAGAACTTGGCATTTATCCCTATTAAATGTCATTCTGTTGTTTTCTGCCCAGAGCTCCAGTCTATCCAGATCACTTTGAATTTTGTTTCTGTCTTCCAAAGTATTAGCTATCCCGCCCAATTTTGTGTCATCTGCAGATTTGATCAGCATTCCCTGCACCTCCTCTTCCAAGTCATTAATAAAAATGTTGAAGAGCACTGGGCCCAGGACTGAGCCCTGCGGTACCCCACTCGTTACCTCTACCCAGTTTGAGAAGGTCCCATTGATAAGCACTTTTTGAGTCCAATTCTGTAGCCAACTGTGGATCCACCGGATCGTTGTTTCATCTAGCCCACTTTGAGCTAGTTTGCTGATCAGGATATCATGGGGCACTTTGTCGAAAGCTTTGCTGAAGTTGAGGTATATGATGTCTACAGCATTTCCACGGTCTACAAGGGAGGTTACTTGATCAAAAAATGAGATCAGATTTGTCTGGCAGGACTTGTTTTTGACAAATCCATGTTGGCTTCAAGTAATCACTGCATTGTTTTCAAGGTGCTTCCAGATGGATTGCTTTATCATCTGCTCCAGAATTTTCCCAGGGATTGATGTCAGACTGACTGGTCTGTAGTTCCCAGGTTCCTCCTTTTTGCCCTTTTTGAAGAGAGGGACAACATTAGCCCTCCTCCAGTCATCTGGCACTTTCCCTGTCCTCCATGATTTCTCAAAGAAAATGGGCAAAGATCACCTCCCGGCCCCTTTCATTCACTGGGAAGCCCCCACATCATCCCAGTACCTGGCTGGAAGGAGCCAGGGCTGGCGCCAAGCATAAGCCTGGTTGGGCACCTGTCAAGGGCCCACACCCCAACAGGGGCCCACTGACAAGTGGCCCTTGGATTTGCTCTACTTTTTCACCATTGCAACCTGCTTGTTCACCTGCCTCTTGCTCCTGCTCAGACAACAGTGGTGGTGAGAAGGAGGCCCAGCAGATGCCACTGCCTACCTGCTCCCTGGCTCTCTGCCTGTCAAGCAAGCAAGTGGTGCCAATGATGAGAAAGAGAATGAGGAGCAACAGCAGCAACTGATAGTGGCAATGATGGTGAGAAGGGATACTTGGGGGTGGTGGTGGTGGTGGTGGTGGTGCATTGAAGCTGTCTTGCTCAAGGGCCTTCAAAAACATGGAGGAGCCTACTCTGGCCAACCTGGATCTGGCCCAATAGTTACTTGCCCCACTGCAGCTGTTAATTTACTTAGCCATACCAAGACAATTGTGTTATCACCAGTTACTGGTGTTGTGAATGGCCACTTGGCTTATTTTAAGCTCTAATTGAATTGTCATGGACTGTACCCTTTGCATTTCTTTGCTTTTTACAAAGTGGACTCTAGTCCACAAACAATTATGCCATAATAAATTTCTTCATCTTTAAGGTTCTACAAGACTTGTTATTGTTTTTGCTAGAACAGACTAAAGCGGCTACTGCTTTGGAAATAAAACAACTGTAAGCTTTCTCTGGAGAAACTGGGGTGGGGAAAAAATAAATTTTGGTAATTGGGCCATCCAATATGATAATGATGGATGTTAGATATTCAAGGCTTGCTCAAAATGATGGTCATTTTGAAACCATTTCAGTCACATTGAAATGGGTTGTTTCAACTTATTAATATTTTAAGGGATGAAATAAGGATGAAAGTCTTGCAAAAACCCGAAGGTGCTTTATTTGAAAGCAGACCCAAAGTTTTAAAAGGTGTCTCATTATGTGTGTGTGGAAGTGTGTGGGATCAGAGATTAACAGTGCAATTCTACACATGTCTAATCAGAAGCCCCAAGTAGTTCAATGGGACTTACTCCCAAATCAACGTACTGAAGAATCAGCAAAATCAATCAGTGACACAAAGTATGTGTGTGTGTGCATGCATACCATTTCATGAAACTGCTTCTGAAATTATATGTCAATCTCATTAATTTTTGATTGAATCACTGTTTCTTGACAACATACACCATCATCGTATTGGGGACTGGGTATATATATGTGTGTGTGTGTGTGCGTGTGTGTGTGCACGTGCATACTGCAGGATAATAAAGTTTATATTCTATTTAATAATACTTAGTTATGTTTATAACCTGCCTTTCCACAAAAAATAACCAAGGCTGCTCACAACAATAATAATTCTGCAAGCATAGATACTCATTCATGGCTGCTAGTGGAAGTCCCCCTCCTGCAATCCAATGATTATCCATGTGTGTGAAGGGGGAAATCCCACACTTACGTGTGTGTCTGTGTGTTTTTATGCTCCTGACTCCTACTGCAAATTCACTCGTCTGCAATCGAAGGCTACATTAGGTGTATGAAGGCACTAGGGATGTTTTTTCCCCTCAGTTTTCATTTCCCCCCCAATCTTAAGTTCATTTTGTCTCCTTTCTGTATAAGTTTGCAATTAAAAAAAAACAGCATTCCTCCTAGTATATGCATTTTTGCAAGCAATTTCCCCAATATGATGCTTTTCTGTATGCTATTTTCATGAATGCACACCTCTTTGTATGCACTTTCCCCTAATATACTCAATTTTGACTGGAGAATTGCATTGCAAAATTGGAAGAAGTGCAAATGCAGAAGCATAAGTGCATTTTGGTTTGCTTACTAGTTTGGGAAGGGCAAATTGGGTTATTGAAGTTCTCACCCATCTCTAGAAAGGACAAGAAGGGGACATCTACAGCTCACCATGCCACATATGTGCTGGATTGCCCTGTATTGTGAGAGTTGGCCTCGGTTATGAGATAATGGGACAAAGACATGAATAAAAAATGGCAGTTGCTGCTGTTATTTCTAGCTTGACGCTAATAATCAGCACAGCCTATTCCCATCAATGAGAGAACAAACAGATGGTAACCTGTTCTTTGATGTTACACATACTTTTAAAGGAAAATGGCAGTGGCAATTTTAATGAAGCAACTCACACGGATATAGTCAACAGGGTTAGTTAGTTAACAGGACAACTTAAATAGGTTTTCCATGCTATAATCCAGGGGTGTGGAACCTCAGGCCTGGGGGGCAAATCTGGCCTGCCTGGGGTCCCAATCCAACCCTCCAGGGTTACCCAACCACCAATAATTTGGTGGTTTCCTGGCTTTTGCTTGTTTTTCTCCCCCATCCCAAACGGTTGAAATGCCTCTCCTGAGGCTTAATTACTGCCAGTAAGAGCTTTAAGCTGAAATATGCTGGCACTCCTGGTGAGTTGGCTCTATCCGTTTGGCTTTCAGCACCACCCACCACTGGAATGCGGCCACCAAGAGCTTTTCTGAAATGGAATTCAGCCCTCTGGCTGAAAGAGGTTCAACACACAGCTATAATCCATTTAGTTATAGCCTCATGAGACCATTAAATATTTTCAATACCAAGCATGAGTCTTTCTGAACAGGGAGATTTTGGTGCTAAAGATAATTTCTTCAAATTATTTGACACTGATAGCTATATGGCTTGAGATAATGCTGCTTCCATGATTGCCTCCAACTGTATTTGTTTGAGCAGCACATTTTCTAGTTTTGTATAGATTAAGATGGGCCTTTTGTTCCATTTGTTTCAATGGGAGAATGACTGTAAAAGGTATTTTTCTGGTTTTCTTAAGTATCACAGATGAAAATAACATTCCTGTCAAATAAGTCCATAAAATACTTCTGTACACTGCAGATATTCACTTCCACATAGTCTGCCCTGGCCACTCTTAATCTGTATTATGGGCTCCTTCACACGGAACTTTTATCTTGCTATTGAGATTGTTCACTCATGGAAGTTTGCAGGTCCTTTTCATGATGTTGTCAGCCTCCAGGGCACACCCAGAGGTATTTCCTGGTTATTCCATCTCAAATAGATCCAGAACGAATGACCTATCTTTTAAAACTCAGAATGTTATGCGATTAAAACAGTCACTAGATGGCGCTGTTTCATTGAGTTCTATAGAAAATTGAAAATTAAAAGCTTTCCTTCTCAGTAATCATGTGGTTGCTGTCTGGGAGCCCGCGATAAACGCGGAAAGTCTCCAGAATGGGAGGACGGCAGGGTTTTTCTTTAGTGTAAAGGCAGCCTATATGACTAGCAAACAGACCTGGCTTTGCACGGGCTGAAATAGCCCTCATTTTGATACAGAAAAGCCTTCAAATAAAAGTGCACAGCTGTCAGAGTGTGATGCCTGCTCCATCTGAGTGAAGCCTTGCCCACTGGCACCCCTAGACATGGCTCCTGCTATGGTGCATCCCCATAGTCCCCCGAGATAAAGGTCTGTCTGCTCCCTTCCCCTGAGGGGGGCTGCCTCACAGGTGGGGGACAGAGCCAGATGTGAAACTCTGTTGCTCAGCCTACTCATCTCCCCGGCTTCAAATTGTATCGACAGTAAAAGCTATGTGTTAGTTAGGGAAGTCTGCCCTGGTGGCTCAAGGTGTTACAGCAGGCTGTGACCACATGGACACATTTCAATTAATTAAAATTAATTAATGCATTTTAAAAGCAAAATGACCTCAAGATGCACACTCCTATGGTCCCCTTAGTATGAATGCCAGATTTCAGGTGTCTAGGTTTTATAGTCTTGGTGCTATAGTGCTGATGTTTGGTTGGTTGGTCAGACAGACAGACAGACCTCTTCTTTTACTGTTATAGATCATGGGTGCAGAATTAGTTTTGCACGGGGGACAGAATGATCTTCTACCCAGCCCCCCATGGGCCATAGACATCTTGACTTCAGTGGGCATAGCACACCCACTTGCTGTCATTTTCTCCCCGATCTTCCATCCAGCAATTGGGCCAGGGACCAGACTTCGCTGGGCCCTGGATTTCCTAGCTAGGGAAGCCCCACACGCAGCAAAGTTGATCTGGATTGGCCCCTGCCACTTCTTTGATGGAGGAGCAATGGGGACTATGTCGGCTCTGCCCTGTTCTTTGCATGACCTGCCTCCTCCTCACAATGTGGAACGAAGTGGGGCATGAGAAGGGAAGTGGCTGAGTCCCTTTCGTGTTTCCAAAGGAGGAGCAAACAGACTCAGCCACTTTGCCTGCACCACCTCTTTCCTCCATTGTGGGGAGGAGGTGGGGTGGGCTAAGCAGAGGGGGACTCGCATGTGTGTGAGAAGGCCAGCCACTTTCTTCAGCATAGGTGAGTCCCACTGCCTGCCGACCCTAACCCCTGCTGTTATCCCCGAGATCAGAGAAGGCCACAGGGGTGAGGTACAGCAGGTGTTGCCCACGTGAAGAGAGACCAGCTGCTCTCCCAAGGACTGCTGCCCCTCATCCTTCCATTGCTCACCCAGATTGGCCATCACAGAGGGGTTTTGCAGCTGGTGTGTGCCAGTGAGGGAATCCCCACTGTTATCTCTGATCTCAGATCAGAGATAGCAGCGAGCGGAGGGGATTCCTCTGGGGGGCAGGGCTTGGAGCCCCTGGAGGAACCCAAACAGGCTGTGCAGGCTGGATTGGGCTGCCCCGCAGGTCAGATTAGGCCTGGGGTGCAGAGGCTCTGCACTCTTGTTAGGGATACACAAGCTTTTTAGAGAACCGAACCAGCAAACATGACTTCAGTGCCTACAAAATTACTTAGAAAGCCACACAAAGCTCAAGTGAAAGCTTGATTGGTTCCATACGGTCACAGGTAGGCAACTGCATCTCCAAGGATATGGGGTTTAGGGCTCTGTGTGTGGCTGAGGGTATGGGAGCAATCACAAATGGCGAATAGCTGAAGGTTCTGCAGAACCATGAGAGCTAGAGACAAGGAGGTAAATATAGGCATGGGCTTCTTACAAGAAGAATGCCAAACAGAAGGCCTAAATGGGTAGTGTGGGATTTTCTTCCCTCCTTTCCCCCATTTCGTTTCAGAGGTTGACGGAAACAATGTTACTGGTGGATGCATCATTTCTCCATGAGGAGCTATTGCCTCTTTAGAAAACCAGCAGAAGGACACAAAAGAAACACAACCATGCAAAAGAACACAGTTTTGTGCCATTGTTTTCGAACAACGGCATCTGCATACTTCAACGCCTTCCCGTAAACTACATGTGTTAACTGCTGTGCCACAGCAGGAATGGAAGTAAAAATAAAGGTGGAAACTTCATCTACCTTCTGGTTTTCAGACAAATGTTGTATGTTAAAAACGGCACCTACTTTTAAAAAAATAAATATGGTGACAAATGAATGCTAACCTACTAAACATATATGCAACACATTTTTTAAAAGGGGTTAAAAATAAAATAAAACAAAAAAAGCAGCCTGTCTGCCAAAGGGATAGGGAGACGGGTGTAATAAAATGGCTGTTTGATCTGATGAACTGAATTCCAGAAAGGCTAAAATCTCAAGTTGCTAACTCTCAGCAAGTAAGATTTCCCTCCCTGTTTCCTTGTTTCCTTGCTATTCAAACAAAGAGGGGTATTCTCTTGCTGCCACCAGCAAGGAGAGAATGAGGTATGGCTGATTAAATGCCCTTGCACATTTAGGGTGCAATCCTATGGGGATAGTCAGCCACCTCTGAACTCGGAGGTGGACGACTATCCAAACCAGGGCGGGTGGAGCATGGAGGGGTTCCTCTCCTCCATGCTCCAGCCACCCTGCTAGAAATCGGCCTTCTAGCCAGGGTACATCAGAGCGGGGTGGGGGGGGTGGGGGGGCGGGGAGGCCAGATGGCACATAGGAAGCATCATAATGGCACCTCCATGGTCTCCTCCCCTTCCTATCCCCAGGAATGCCCTGTTTTCTCCTGCTCCACACTGCTGTTACGAGCGCGGAGCCGGGGACAAACCATGCCACCTACGAAGTGGTGGGGGAGGGAGCGGGGAGTCAGGTTTCTTGGAACCGAGCTTGGAGCCCTGGCTCCGAGCTCGGTTCCCAGAAAGCAAAAAACCCTATGGCTTTCTAGACGCTGCCTAGCGACCGTAGGATTGTGCCCTTACCCTCTTCTTCAGAAGACTGTGGTGTGTCGCCCATCCCCGCATTGCTACCTTCTCCATAACTTCCCCATGTGAGTACAAGCCCAGTGTTTTGACTCTTGTGCGTCTTCTTCTGGGTGAAAAAAACAATGACAGCTCAGAGGGGTTTTCGTCCTTTTCCATTTCACTTTAGCAGGGGTGTTGAAAGGCTGAATTCAGTTTTGGAGCAGCTCTTGGGGGGCATATTCCAGTGGTGGGCGGAGTGAAAGACAAAAGAGGCGGGGCCAAAGGCAAAGGGGGAGGGCCAAAAATACCAGCATATCTCAGCTTAAAGCTCTTACTGCCAGTAAGTAGGACTTCAGAGAGGCGTTCCTACCTTTGAGAATGGGGGGAAAAAACTGTGCAAAAGCCAGGAAACCACCAAACCACTGGTGGTCAGAGGAAAGAGGGCAGAGCCAGGGGAAGGGGGCATGGCCATCTGGAGAACCAAGGAGGGTGGGGTTGGGACCCAAGGCAGGCTGATTTTGGCCCTCCAGCCTGGCTTCGACATGACACACCTGCACTATAAAGTAGCATGGTAAATCTGTGTGGTTATGTGGCAGAGCCCCCTCCCGCAAATATCACAGAAGCTCGATTTTTCTATAGGAAGGAAAAGCATTTACTAAGAATACATACGAAGCAAGCAAAAGAGTTATATTTTGCAAGTTCATGAGTGACAATGGATTTTGTTGGGGGGAATAAGTACCCCATTTGTTTCTTGGCTAATACATGCCCTAGATCAGCCTCCTCCAACCTGGTGCCCTGCAGATATGATGGCTACAACTACAACTCCTGCCTCCCCCCTCACCAGCACAACTGGAGATGTTGGGAGCTGTAGTGCAATGTATCTGGCTGGATAGCACAGGTTGGGGAGGGCTGCCCTAGGTATTGTGAAGTCTTGGCCAATGACAGGACAAATCTCCTTTGATTCTCAGATATATCTCTTTGTTAGTCATATTTTGAAGCTCATAGGAAGCCGGGCTCACTATGAGCTTTTCTACACAAGGCATTTATTGTGCACTTGTGATTGTGCACTGCGAACAAGTCACAGTTGTTTATAGGTTCTTTAGATGACATCACGATCCTTCGGTTTCGCTTCTGTTTTTTAGATTGGGGGAAATGAGGTAACATTTCTGAAAGCAAAAGAAAAGGTAGTTTCCTACTTCTGTATTTGTGCTATTCAGCTATAGTACAGCTCGACCTAGAGGTTATGTAGTGGAAAAGCAGGAAAAAGCTTTTTGTGTAGCGCTTGGAACTCAATTCTGCAACAAAACCATAAGTAGATACAGCGATTAACAGCCTCGTGTAGAAGAGCTCTCTGTGGCTAAAGGATACACTGGCTCGGTTCAGATATAATGCCAAAGCATGAATGAATGAATGAATCATTGACTGTACAAGCCTATGCATGTTTACTCAGAAATAAGCCCAACTGTGTTTGATGGGGTTTACTCCTGGGTAATTGTGAGCAGTATTGCAGCCTCTCTTTTTATATTACGTCTGTTTTTACCCTTCGATGGTAGCCTATCCAAGGAAGAACTAAAACAGTTTGTTTGTAGATAGAATAAACAGCCTCTTGCTAAAAAAGGATGGATGATGGTGGATTCTGTTGACAAGGGCTAAGTAAGGCTTAAATCACATGTTACTTCAAATATTAAAGAAGAATATAGCTGCTTGCTACTTTTTTAGAAGTTAAAGACAGAGCAACCACCTATGCCTTTTTCCTTTTTACTCTAGAGTAAGTGCAGGGCCACCAGTCTGGATTGGAAGCCTAGGATGGTGGGTAGAGGAGCCTTAACCTTTCTTCCCCAATGTAGTCCCACTTTGGCAAATGGATCACTCTTTGGTAATGTAAATTGCAGGCGCCGAGCCTCACTATTTGGCAATGTAAAGTGCAAGTGTCAGGGCCACTGATCTGGGTTGGAAATGCAGCAGGGGAGAAGCATTAAAGCCCCTTACCCCCATGTTAGGGCCCTGAATCTGATGCGCCCCCTGCACTTACTCTAGAGTAAAACAGAAAAAGACATAGCGACTTGCTACGTCTTTAAAGTGATGTATGCTTTGGGTCGAAGCATAATGCCCTTAGGGCCAGCCAACATGGCCCTTCAGAGTCCTTTTTCCAGCTGCTCAATGAAGTGGCCAGGTAAGAAAGGGTTTCCAGCAGGGGAATATGAGTGTGTCTGTATTTGAGGGGAATGCAGAGCAGATAGCTGACCCATACTGAGATGCACTGTACAAGTCTACACTTAAATTCATCTAACTGAAATTCTTTTGTCTGTTGCATGGTTAATTACAATGATTGGTGTACTTCAGCTGGAAGCCAGACAGAGGTTAATTATGTTGAGTTGTCCATAATGAATTTCCAGAGCTCTGTGTAAAGACAATTTAATTATGCAATGCATGAGGCACAGTCAATAATTACTAGAAGACTCACAGAATGATGGCCATGACACATGAAATCATGCCGCCTGAATCTTGAGGTCCAACCTCGATGCTTTCATAATTAATTGCTATCAACACTCAATGAAAATTCCTCTTTTGTGGTCCCACAAAACTGACTTCTGTGGTACATTGCAATAAATGGGCTGATGGATGTTTGGTAAATAAGTCCATCATTTATAACCTACAAAACAATCGATGTCAAAATCAGTAGCAGTTTCCTAACCCTTTTCATTATCATACCATTTCACCCTCGGCATAAAACACATTTTTTCAGTTAGATTTTAAAAGACTCCTTTCATCACAGCAAATAATGAATGTGTGGAAGTCACAGCTGGTCGAGATGTTACATTTGCCATGGTGATTTTAGCATGCCTCTGGCCAGTTTTCCAGACCTCAGCACTTGGGCTACTACTACCCATGAATCTTGGTCAGTGACAAATTATTAGTGTCACTATGTGACAGTCCTGACTTCACAAGGTCAGTTGTAACAGACAGAACATTTGGAGGTGGAGAATTTGCTAGGGGAATGCGGATTCCCAAGGTGAATGATATACCTAAATTAGCCTTTAGTTTGGGATTTGCAGAAAGTTCTTTGGTATGACTCCTACAGGCCCAAACAGGCATAGCTTTAAATCTGTGAGCTTTTCTACATGAGGCTGTTAATCGGCTCTTAATCAGCTATATCTGCTTTTGGTTTTGTCACAGAATTGAGATCTGAGCACTACACAAACAGCAGTTCATTTCCTGCTTTTCCAGTACATAACCTCTACGTGGCACTGTGGTATAGTGGAATAGCACAAATACATAAGTAAGAAAGTGGTTTCTTTCGCTTTTACAATTAAATACCACTTTCTCCCTGCTCTAAAAAAACTTGCTGTAAGTGCTCATTAGACACAGAAGCGAAATTGGAGGGTCACAACATCATCTAAAGAACTCATAAATAACCATTAGTAGGGAATGACAAGCACATGATAAATGCCTGTATTGGCCCCAGGAGCGTAGCCAAGTCATTTGTAGTGTTAGAGGGGCCTGGAGATCCATATTGCTTGCTTAAGTTAATTATTGTTGTAATTCCCTTGCTAGTAAGCCTCTGAGCATGTGAAAATGATTCAAAGGGCCGATAGCGTGGCCTAGCACATTCCATACTAATGCGTGAGAGTGTTATCAAGCACTCTGCCTGGGAAGCGAAGTTTGTTTACAGGTGGCTGAGCTGAGGACCAAATGCTGTTAGTTTATGCTGGGAATGAATGCTAGGGGTGCTTGCTGCTGTTATGCTGCCTTATTGCTAACATGTATGGTATAAAACCCATTTGACCCAGTGGCTTGGGGTTCAGAGAAGCTGTGTGATCCAACCATTGAGTACGCCTGTGTGCTGTAAGTTACCCAATAAAGTCTCTTTGTAAGTAAACCTTTGAATCTGATTTATCACTATCTTGGCACCTCTAACCTAAGAATACTGGGGTGACACAATGCCTTGTGTAGAAGAACCCTGTATCTAGTAGCTATACATTTTTAATTTTTATTCTAGAGTAGGCACAGGGCTCCCAATTTGATCGGGGCCCTAGCATAGGGGTAGGGGGGCTTTTAAGATATGGACCAGGGTCTCTGTGCCTATTCTAAAGTAAACATGAAAAGAAGATAGAACTGCTAGATACAGATTTAAAGTCATGCCTGTTTTAGCCCTCAGTTGACCTCTCCTCATGCATCTATTCCAACCTTTCACACTTTTGCTCTTAATTTTTTTCTACTTTTCCTTTTGAATTCTTTCCTGATTTCTAACAGGCTTTTATTATTTATTTATTTATTACATTTCTATACTGCCCAATAGCTGATGCTCTCTGGGCAGTTCACAAAAATTAAAAACAAAAAGTACAGAATAAAAACAGTTAAAATATAAAAGCTTAAAACTAGTAACAAATTTAAAACAGCAGAGCTAAAAGACTAGAAAGCTAAAATGCCTGGGAATATAAAAAGGTCTTCACCTGGTGCCGGAAAAAGCACAAGGTAGGCACCAGGCGAACCTCTCTAGGGAGCTCATTCCACAACTGGGGTACCACCTGCCTCAGCTTCACTCCTTTTGTCAGGGGGTCCTGGAGAAAGACCTCTGACAATGACCTTAGGGTCTGGGCAGGTACATATGGGAAGAGACGATCCTTCAGATACCTGACCCCAAGCCATATAGGGCTTGAAATGTTAATACCAGCAGTTTGAATCAGGCCTGGACATGGATTGGCAGCCAGTGCAGCTGGGAAAGTACTGGCGTAATATGAGCTCGCTGGCCAGTGCAGAAATTTTAATTAGTTCACTTTCCCCCCTACATTTCAGGAACAACATGACCTGGGAAGATTATGGGAGCTGGCTTATTTTGAACATTGTCTCTTCCATCCCTTCAGGATCATTTAATCCTCCTTTACTGTGTAGGAAGCTTTATTCATTCCATACCACAAATCCTCAACCTAACAGACTCGTTTTTGATATGTCAGCTATAAGCAATTTGGCAATGAACCGTGGACCTCTTATTCCTGTCCAGGAGAACTTCCAATATTTGCTGTGACCATTTATGCATTCTTTGAAGTACTGAGGGCTTTTGAGCATCTGGTCATCAACCATGTACCCAGATCCTATAAGTATGCTTAATTGCAATGTGGCATCTGGTGTGAGAAAAGTGGGACAGATGGTGACATCTTTAGATAGCTGGACACCTGGCTGCCCTTTTCTGGGCCTTTTCCAGCTCAAGGATATCTTAGAGCTGAAAAAGGTACAGAAAATGGCAGCCAAAATTATCAGGACACTGAGCACTATCCATATGAAGAAAGGCTGAAGCTTTTGAGGCTTTAAAGTTGGGCACAAAGACAATGAAGCGTCAAAATGGAAATTACTTTACATCTGTGTCTAGCAGCTACCTCTTTTTCTCATTTTTCACTCTCCAGTAGGTGCAGGGGGATCTGATCTGGATCTTAATCCCCCCTACTCCCCCACTTTAGACCCCCAATCCAGATTGGTACCTTGCACCTACTCTAGAGTGAAAATGAAAAAAAAAAGAGAGATGTAACTGCTAGACATGGATTTAAAGTAATGTCTGTTTTGGCCCTAAGAGAGTAGATGACAGAGATTTATAAATTTAAACATGGTGTGGAAAAAGAGATAGGTCCCCCCTGTTTGTCTCTCATATTAGGATTTGGGGTCATCTAGTGAAACTGACTGGCAGCAGTAAATTGAAGACAGAAAACAAGATGCAACTGATGAAGTGGACTTTAGTCCACAAAAGCTTATGCCATAATAATGAATGTGTTAGGGAAGTATGCAACGCTGTCCACGCAGTAGTGGCATCCACTACTGGCACAATAGAAAACAAGTAGATTCTTAAGTACGTGGAAATGAGCTAAATGGCTAATTTCCAGAATGGGGCTGGTTAAGAGAACTCACAGAAGGGAACTTGTTCTGTTCTGGAAATGAGTGCTTCTGCTTGCTTCTGGGCTTTCTTTAGGAAGTGCTAGTTTCCTTATGCACTAGCGGTGGGTCTCGCTGGTGCAACAGAAACAGCAGGAGCGCAGAGGCAGTATAGGATACTGCCCTTAGTCTTTAAAGTGCTGCAAGACTCAGTGGGTTGTATCCAATGTTAGTCCTGCTTAGAATAGACCCAGTGGAATGAATGAAACTTACGACAGACATACACTGCATACAACTCTGTTATTTTTGCTCAGTTAGTTGCAGCTGGATCCCCACACTTTGGGGTAAGGTTTCCTTTGGTTTATAGGGTGCTATTCTTTGTGCTTGGGAAAGCTGCCAGTTGGATAAAGCCATGTAAGGACTGCAAAAGCAATTTCCTTCATGTTTGATCAGGTGTGTAATAAAATATTTGAGCAGCTATTGGCAAGACATTACACACAAGATCCAAAGACAGATATCACATCGAAGTGTATATGCAATATTTGAAAACATTTTTTCTTTTTTCCTCATGAGGAAATCTGGGGACGACAGATGAAATTGCACAGACCGTCCCCTTGCCACCCCTAATACACTGAAGACTTCTGGAGAACCAGCGACTTTTCCATCTACTGTGTGGATGGGTGAAGTCCCACCATGGGCTGAAGGCTCCAATACCATGTGAACTGGGAACAGATTTGGAGCTAAATGAGCACGCAAGGTTTCTAGATAATAAGCACTGTACAGTTTTACAGTGATGAATCCTGCTAGACAGAATGGCCGGGTTCACAGTAGATCTTCTAATATACTTCTTCAGTGGTAGAACATTCAGGTATCCAAACTCCACATGAACAAAAGGTTTGGGATGTATGCTATCCTGTTCTGCACAGAAAAATCTGGAATTAAAGTTGTTTTAAAGATATACAATCAGGGCCAGAAATATCGGAACAAGGATAACTGTTTTGGCAGTTGGCCTCTGTACACCACCACATTGAAGTTGAAAGGAAACATACCCAGATGGGAGCGAAGTCAGGACTTTCAGCTGTAATTCAAGGGGTTGGACAAAAGTGGGGCACTAACCATTCAGGAAGTACAGCCAGTGGCATACACACACACACATGGTTGGTGGCACATAAGTAATGGAACAAACCAACATCATTTCAAACTTAAGGATCGCCTTTAATACCTGGATGAAAATCCTTTGCAGTCAATGACTGCCTGAAGTCTGGAATCCATGGACATGACCCAATGCTGAGTTTCCTCCCTCGAGTTGCATTGCCAGGCCTTTACTGCAGCTGCCTTCAGCTGCTGCTTGTCTGTGGGTCTTTCTGCCTTCAGTCTTGTCTTCAGGAAGTGAAAAGCATGCTCTATTGGGTGGAGATCAGGTGACTGACTTGGCCATTGAAGAATATCCCACTTCTTTGCCTTGAGAAACTCTTGGGTAGCTTTTGCGGTATGTTTTGGGTCATTATCCATCTGCAATATGAAGCGGCGTCCTATTAGTTTGGCAGCATTCGGCTGAATCTGAGCAGAAAGTATAGCCCTATACACTGCAGAATTCATCCTGCTGCTTTTATCAGCAGTCAGGTCATCAATAAACACCAGTGACCCGGTTCCATTGGCAGCCATACATGCCCATGCCATAACACTGCCTCCACCATGTTTGACAGAGGATGTAGTATGCTTTGGATCATGAGCTGTTCCTTTTCTTCTCCATACTTTTCTCTTCCCATCATTCTGGTACAAGTTAATCTTGGTTTCATCATTCCAAAGAATCTTATTCCAGAACTGGGCAGGCTTTTTTAGGTGTTTGCTGGCAAAGGCTAATCTGGCCTGTCTGTTCTTGAGCATTACCAGTGGTTTGCACCTTGTTGTGAAGCCTCTGTATTTACATTCATAAAGCCGTCTCTTGACTGTAGATGTTGACAATGACATGCCTACCTCCTCAAGAGCATTCTTGACCTGGCTAGATGTTGTGAAAGGGTTCCTCTTCACCCTGAACAGAATTCTGCAGTCATCCACTTCAGTTGTCTTCTGTGGTCTTCCAGGCCTTTTGCTGTTGCTGAGCTTGCCAGTTAATTCCTTCTTTTTCAGGATGTTCCAAACTGTTGTATTGGCCGCTCCCACTGTTTTTGCTATCTCTCTGATGGGTTTATGTTGTTTCCTCAGCCTAATGATGGCCTCCTTCACTCACATGGACAACTCTTTGGGCCTCATGTTGGGGGTTCCAGTGAACAGCTACCAAATGCAAATGGAACACTCAGAACCCCCTCCAGGCCTTTTATCTGCTTGATTGGTCATGGGGTACCCAGGAAACAGGCCACACCTGGCCATGCAGCTGCTTGTCAGCCATTATGAGCCACCAGCGATGGGTGTGTGTGTATGCCACTGGCTGTACTTCCTGAATGGTTAGTGCCCCACTTTTGTCAAGCCCCTTGAATTACAGCTGAAAGTCCTGACTTCGCTCCCATCTGGGTGTGTTTCCTTTCAGCTTCGATGTGGTGATGTACAGAGGCCAACTGCCAAAACAGTTATCCTTGTTCCAATATTTCTGGCCCTGACTGTATTTCAGATATTAAAGATATTTCAGAAATATCTGAAATTAAAGATGTTTCCAGGACAGAGATCTTACAATTCAAGAAGTGTAACTCATTTTAACAGAAAACGTATGCTTATGTTTTATTGCAAGTTAATGATAAACTTAATTTAAAAAGCATTTGTCCCTGGAGGATTAAGCCAAATTTATTTCTATTTGCTTACAACTGAAGCTGATAATTTAAGAACCCCTGAAGTTCCACCACTTGGTTATCATTGCATGCTGTAGTTTAAAAACTTCCCTTAAGTTTTTATCCTATATAACCAACTATTTATCATGATCATTTGGAAAGCAATAAAGTTAACCAGAGAAACACTTTCAGATTTGGTGCTTGTTAGTTATTTGTGCAGCTTTAAAATGCTTTTTATCCCACCAAGAAAAAACCTAAACATGACAGAGAGGTTTCCTTATGCATCTAGCTGCTTTCCTCTCTGCAGTGACACAAGGAGGACTGCAATAAAATAGTATTAAAATAGTAATTTTACCGCACATTCTATCATACATTTTACCACACAACTGCAGCTTATCCAGGGTAGTTGGTCCATCTTTATGAGCAGAATCAGGCAGAAAGATCAGGCTAGAAAGCTGGAATCACTGCAATAGCTAAGTATTTATTTATTTATTTAATAGCATTTTTATCCCCCCCTTTAGCCAAAAAGGCTCTCAAGGTGACTTACAAAGACAAGAACTAAGATAGTCCCTGCCTGCAGGCCTACAATCTACAAGACATAACACAAAAGGAAAGGGGATTGGGCGGGAGGAGGAAAAAAGCAAATTCAGGCACTAGAGTCTTAGTTGCAAAGAATATCCACCTGCTTATGGAAAGGCATGTTTAAGAACATCAGAAGAGCCCTCCTGGATTACACTAAAGGCCTATCTTGTCCAGCAGGGCTCTTCTTATGTTCTTGTGCCCTCAAGCAACAGACGAGTGCAGTGCACCCTCATTCATGTTCCCTAGCAACTGGTATTGAGAGCTATATTGCCTCTGAGACTGGATGGACTATATAGCCCTCAGGACTAGTAGCCATTGATAACCTTATCTTCCCTGAATTTGTCTAATCCCCCTAAAGCCATCCAAGTTGGCAGCCATCACTACTTTTTGTGGAAGCAAATCCCATAGCTTAATCATGCACAGTGTGAAGAAATACCTCATTTTGTCTGATCTGAATCCCCCATCATTTCTCTGAATTGGATGAACCTGGGTTCTAGTATTATGAGAGTGGGAGATTGTTTGTTGATCCGTCAGACCATGGTTTGAGGACTGGGACTGGGCCATGTGTACATGTGTTCCCTCCTTGCTCTCCTTGCACACCTGGCCTAACATTTCCTCATTTTTCAAACTACAGTTTTTTGTGACAACTGAATCAACAAATGGTGGTTTGAATAATCCCTCCAAATCAAGATTACAAACCAGGATCGAAGCATGTGCATGGTTTGGAGGACTGGATACTGATAAATGAACAGGCTTACTTATGTAGATTGCCTAATTACAAGTGTTATGCTTTTGGGGGGAGGGTGTATAAGCTCAAGGTTTATTCCTGTACCCCACTGTGTATGACCTACATGCTAGGGCCATGTGTGAAGCAGCCCTCGGATGTTAGCATTCTTGGGGTACTGCAATACAAACTGTTCTATGGCAGTGCAGTTCACTGTTGTTTTGCCATCCGTTTTTCAAATAGCTAGGTCCAACTTGGCTTCTGCGGGCAGAAGCATCTCTTAAATGTACTTCTCAGTTCTGGACTTCGAAATGCATAAATCATTGGGTCAATAACGGCATTGCACATGATCAGGATACCATTCACCTGAAAAATGGACCTATAGCAAATGCAGTAAGGGTTTTGTGGGCAAAACGTCATCAGAAGCATGTGGAGGACAAAGGGAGCCCAGCAAACAAGAAAGACCCCAAGTAATATCGTTAAAGTAATGGCCCCTTTCATGTTGCCTCTCTGGTGAACCGAGCTCATAGGCATCAAAGCGATCTTCTTGGCATGAGTGCGCGCAAGCAGAAACATATGGATATACAGGCAGAGGATGAAAATGAGCAGAAAACAAAATATAACGGTGAAGGACACAATGGTTGCTATTTCGTGGGAGAAAATGACCATTACTAAGCCACTCCCAGCACAGAACACCCAAATCACCACCAGGATCCCTAAAGCATGCTTCAGTGTCATTATGTTATGGTACCGGAGTGCATAGAAAATGGTTATATATCGATCAGCTGCTATGGCTGATAGACTGAAAACTGATCCGAGTAAAGACAAAATAAACATGAAATCCATGATGTCATCCATTGTCAGTGCCAAGCCTACTTGACAGGGGTATCTTGTATTGCAAAACATGAAGAAAAAGATATTCTCCAGGGTCTTGTACAAGCTCCCTAGCATGTCTGAAATGGCTAAACTGCAAATGAAAATGTACATGGGGGAATGCAGATTCTTATTTTTCCACACTGCTATAAGCACAAGCAGGTTTTCCAGGATTCCTAGAATGGCAATGGTGAAGAAAATTTCTTCTGGCACAAGAACCAGTTTACAGTCAGTGATGTTCACCAAGAGCTCACTGTTGTTTTCAGATGGATGAAAGGTTGTCTGCTGCTCAAGCCTTATTGTTTCAGAAGCTTTGTCGGCCTTCATCTTTTCAACCTTTGGGGGAAACAATGCATTATAGTTACTCACTCTGGTTTGACTTTATGCAATAGCAAATGTGTCAACCTGAACATCTTATTATGGCAAAATCGTTCTGATTATACTGGAAAGAATCGTTAACAGTTGATCTATAGGGAACAGTGGGAACAGCGGGTAATAATAGGGAACAGTGATGGGGTCATGTGAGCTGGCCCCACTCCTAATGTTCCCGCATGCACCAGCCCCACCCACTCCACTATTTGCCCTTCCTTTGTTGGGTGGGAAGGTCCAAAGTGTATTTGGCTGAACATGCAGAGAGGTCACCCCACAACTGGGTTCGCAGTTGTGGGGAAGCTCTATGTGTGTCCGATCAAATGTCTACAGAAGCTGCTCCAGACCTTTCTGCTAACAGGTCAAGGCTGGAGCAGGTGGAGATGGGGACATTGGGGATGAGGCCAGCATGGGGCCAGCATGTCCCCATGTCCCCTACATGGACTGCAGTTTCCTGTTCAGGCATGTCATGAAACACCAATTGAGCTTATACATCAGGAGTGGGCAACATTCAAGGGTCAGAGGGCTGCATTGCTCTCCTGGACCTCACCAGCCCCCCCCCCATGGCCACCCCGCTAGATCTGCTGCCCAAATTGTATGTATGTATTACATTTCTATACCGTCCAATAGCAAAAGCTCTCTGGGCAGTTTACAAAGATTTAAAACATTTCAAAATACAATATACAGATTTTAAAGCCAATTCCATAAAAAACACAGACAGACAATATACACAAGAACATATTGTTCTTGTGCAGCCAAACACAAATTTGGCTGCACAGTGGGGGCAAAAAAGTGGCGATTCTGCTTCCAAACAAGGCGCACTCTTGCCACACACCTTGTTTTCAAGCAAAATTGCTGCTTTTTTTTTGGAGCCAAATTTGGCAGCAGTAGCAGTGGAGGGGACTGCAGCAAAGGCTAGGGGGCTTGTTGGTTTTTGCTGAAACACTGGTCTTCCTTGTGAAGTATAAGTGTGTATAAATGGCAGCCTTTTGTACTTAACTGGAACCTGATTAAAAACTCAAATGCAGTCTGATTCTATGCATGCTCACTCAGAAGTGAACTTCACTGAGTTTGAGGGGGCTTCTTCCCCCAGTGTAACTGTGCATAGGCCTGCAGCCTTAGGCTCAGAGAAGTTGGATACGTATATTTCCTTTTCCATAGCTATTTTCAATGGCCCAGCAACCTCTCTTTAATAATTCTGGCACATCTTCCAAGGCTGATATTATTAGAAACAAGTTAAACAAGTGAATACTGGAGCTGCTACAGAGACCAACAAAGCATTTACTGCCACACAGAAACCTTCATTGTTCCTTGTTTGCATACGGTAAATATTAAATTTGTCAATATTGATGCCTGCAATTTAGGGATGCCATCTGGAGGATCTCTTAAATATCCTTTCTTAGGAGCAAATTGCACATTATATGCAAACTTGTGTCATGATATCCTATGGCCAGTTTTAGTACATACAAGCAGCTTTGGGAGGAAATGTTATTTTCATGGGAAAATGGCAGGGGGAGGGGGTGCTTAACCCATTCCCCACCATCACTTTCCTGGGCAAAGCTTCAGTTGTGCATTATTGGAATTCAGAGAAGGGGAAAAGGGTGAGGGATTGCAATGAAAAGACCAGATAAAGAAAGGATTTGCGTCCTGCCCCCACCCCACCCTATATGGCTTGTCCCTAAAACTAACCACCTCCCACAGCTAATATAAGAACATACAAAGAACTCTGTTGGACCAACTTGAGGCTCCATTTCGTCCAGCGTTCTATTACCAGCCAAATGCTTCAGGGAGCTCACAACTAGTACATGAAGGGAATGGCCTTCAGTTGTCTTTTTCCGCACCCCCAAATTGGATGTTCCCTATCCTGGCTAACACCCATTGATAGACCTAGACCACATCTACACGGGGGATTTACTCTGGTTCTACTGTACCTCACAGATGATCATGGCAGATGACATTATCCCCACCCTGCATCAACCAGATTTTTCTGCCTCCAAAGCCCCTTTTTCACAAAGTCGTTTTGCACCGGATTTTCCTGTCGCGGTGGTTTCAGTGTGGTTTGGGAGTATGCATGACCTCAGTTGGCTTCAGAACAGGCTGGGGGGAGCCACACTGATAGGCGGAAGGGAAAGTTGCATCATGAAAGGGTCAACACAAGGAGAGGTGTGTGCTAAACAAGTCTACTTGGAAGTAACTCATTGTATTCCATTGAACTTCACTGAGCACAGGAGCAGGGAGAGGATCAGGGAGCCCTGCACTTACACAGCTGATGACGTTCAGTTCTACTTGTGGGACTCCTCCCACCCACCTCCAAACTAATGCATTTTCAGGTGCCATTTGCCCCATGAATGCATGTTTTTTTTTTTTTAAATGTATACACTGCTTTACTTTGTATACATTAAAAAAAATGCTTTCATGGGGCAAACGGCATTTTTTTTAAAAAATGTATACACTGCTTTACTCCCCTTCATGGATCACTGCCTTGTTGTGGCGAAGGGGCTTGCATAACTCAGTGAAGCCATAAGCTATGCCGTGCAGGGCCACCCAAGATGGACAGGTCATGGCAGAGAGTTCTGACAAAATGTGGTCCACTGGAGAAGGAAATGGCAACCCACTCCAGTATTCTTGCCAAGAAAACCCCATGGAACGTAGCACAAGGCTAAAAGAAATGACGCTGGAAGATGAGACCCTCAGGTCAGAAGGTGTCCAATATACTACTGGGGAAGAGCAGAGGGTATTTCCAAGTAGTGCCAGATATATATAGGAACCTGGAATGTATATATATAGGAATGTATATATATAGGAACATTATATATATATATATATATATATATATTCCTATATATATATATATAGGAACCTGGAATGTATATATATAGGAATGTATATATATAGGAACATTCCAGGTTCCTATATATATATAGGAACCTGGAATGTAAGGTCAATGAATCAAGGTAAGCTGGAGGTGGTCAAACATGAGATGGCAAGATTGAACATCGACATCTTGGGAATCAGCGAACTAAAATGGACAGGCATGGGCGAATTTAATTCAGGTGACCATCATATCTACTCCTGTGGGCAAGAATCCCTTAGAAGAAATGGAGTAGCACTCATAGTCAACAAAAGGGTGGGAAAAGCAGTACTGGGGTACAATCTCAAAAACGATAGAATGATCTCAGTACAAATCCAAGGCAAACCACTGAACATCACAGTAATTCAAGTCTATGCCCCAACCACTGAGGCCAAAGAAACTGTGGTTGATCGGTTCTATGAAGACCTACAACACCTTCTAGAACTAACACCAAAAAAAAGATGTCCTCTTCATCATAGGGGATTGGAATGCTAAAGTAGGAAGTCAAGAAATCACCGGGATAACAGGCAAGCATGGCCTTGGTGTACAAAATGAAGCAGGACAAAGGTTAATAGAGTTTTGCCAAGAGAACATGCTGATCATAGCAAACACTCTTTTCCAACAGCACAAGAGGTGACTCTACACATGGACATCACCAGATGGTCAATATCGAAATCAGATTGGTTATATCCTTTGCAGCCAAAGATGGAGAAGCTCCATACAGTCAGTAAAAACAAGACCTGGAGCTGACTGTGGCTCAGATCATGAACTGCTTCTTGCAAAATTCCAGCTTAAATTGAAGAACGTAGGGAAAACCACTAAACCATTCAGGTATGACCTCAATCATATCCCTTATGAATATACAGTGGAGGTGAGGAATAGATTTCAGGGATTAGACCTGATAGACAGAGTGCCTGAGGAACTATGGATGGAGGATTGTTCAGGAGGCAGCAACGAAATCCATCCCAAAGAAAAAGAAATGCAAGAAAGCCAAGTGGCTGTCTGATGAGGCTTTACAAGTAGCTGAGGAAAGAAGGGAAGTGAAAAGCAAGGGAGAAAGGGGAAGATATATCCAACTGAATGCAGAGTTCCAGAGAACAGCAAGGAGAGACAAGAAGGCCTTCTTAAATGAACAATGCAAAGAAATCAAGGAAAACAATAGAATGGGAAAGACTAGAGATTTTTTCAAGAAAATTGGAGATCTCAAGGGAACGTTTTGTGCAAAGATGGGAATGATAAAGGACAAAGAAGGCAGGGACCTAACAGAAGCAGATGAGATTAAGGAGAGGTGGAAAGAATACACAGAAGAACTATACAGGAAAGATCTGAATGTCCCTGATAGCCAAGATAGTGCGGTCACTGAACTTGAGCTGGACATCTTCGAGAGTGAAGTCAAGTGGGCCTTAGGAAGCATTAGTAACAACAAAGCTAGTGGAGATGACAGTATTCCAGCTGAGCTATTTAAAATCCTAAAAGTTGCTGCTGTTAAAGTGCTGCACTCAATATGCCAACAAATTTGGAACACTCATCAGTGGCCACAAGACTGGAAAAGGTCAGTTTACATTCCAATTCCAAAGAAGGGCAACGCCAAAGAGTATTCAAAGTACCGCACAATTGCGCTCATTTCACATGCCAGCAAGGTTATGCTCAAAATCCTACAAGCTAGGCTTCAGCAGCATGTGAACCGAGAACTATCGGAAGTACAAGCGGGGTTTCGAAGAGGCAGAGGAACTAGAGATCAAATTGCCAACATTTGCTGGATCATGGAGAAAGCAAGAGAATTCCAGAAAAATGTCTATTTCTTCTTCATTGACTATGCTAAAGCCTTTGATTGTGTGGATCACAACAAACTGTGGAAAATTCTTAAAGAGATGGGAATACCAGACCACCTTACCTGTCTCCTGAGAAACCTGTTCGAAGGTCAAGAAGCAACAGTAAGAACCAGACATGGAACAAGTGATTGGTTCAAAATTGGGAAAGGAGTGCAACAAGGCTGTATATTGTCGCCCTGCTTATTTAATTTATATGCAGAGTACATCATGAGAAATGCCGGGTTGGATGAATCACAGGTTGGAATTAAGATTGCCGGGAGAATTATCAACAACCTAAGATATGCAGATGATACCACCCTAATGGCAGAAAGCGAAGACGATCTAAAAAGCATCTTGTTGAGGGTGAAAGAGGAGAGTGCAAAAGCTGGTTTGAAACTCAACATTAAAAAACGAAGATCATGGCATCTGGCCCCATCACTTGCTGGCATATAGAAGGGGAAGAAATGGAAGCAGTGACAGATTGTATTTTCTTGGGCTCCAAGATCACCGCAGACGGTGACTGTAGCCATGAAATTAAAGGACGCTTGCTCCTTGGGAGGAAAGCTATGGCACAGCATAGTAAAAGCAGAGACATCACCTTGCCGACAAACGTTTGTATAATCAAAGCTATGGTTTTCCCAGTAGTAATGTATGGCTGTGAGAGCTGGACTGTAAGGAAGGCTGAGTGCCGAAAAATCGATGCTTTCAAACTGTGGTGCTGGGGAAGACTCTTACGAGTCCCCTGGACTGCAAGGAGGTCCAATCAGTCAATCCTAAAGGAAATCAACCCTGACTGCTCATTGGAAGGACAGATAGTGAAGCTGAAGCTCAAATATTTTGGCCACCTAATGCGAAGAGAAAACTCCCTGGAAAAGAACCTGATGCTGGGAAAGATTGAAGGCAAAAGGAGAAGGGGACGGCAAAGGATGAGATAGCTAGATAGCATCACCGATGCAATGAATATGAACTTAAGCACACTCCAGGAGAGAGCAGAGGGCAGGAAGGCCTGGCGTGCTATGGTCCATGGGGTCACGAAGAGTCGGACATGACTGAACGACTGAACAACAACTGCTTTACTGGCTATGTGTGTGGTGGGAGGAGCAAACCTGAATTCATGAAAACCCAGAGTTAAACAGAATCACCTCAGAAAGTGTCTCTGTGCAGATGGAGCCCTATCCTTCATGGAGTTACCTAATCCCGCTTTAGAGCCTATTAAGCTAGTGACTGTCACCATAACTTCTGGTAGCAAATTCCATAAGTAAATTATGGGTGGGACCTAGGCTAAGTTAATTGAACTTAGATCCACTGAAAGCATTGGGACTAACTAACCGTGCAATCCTATACATGGACTCAATGGTCTTATAGGCCCCTTCCAACCCTACTATTCTATGATTCTATGAGTACTCAAATGATAGCCCTACTGAGTTCAATGGGACTTAATCCCAGGTAAGTGTGTATAGGACTACAGCCTAAATTCAACTAAAGTGCAATCCTATATACACACATTTCTGGGAGTAAGTCCCATTAAACCCAAAGAAGTTACTTCTGAGTAAATATACATAGGATCACACTTAGTCTGGATGCAACTTTCTGAGCACATGGAGATAGATTTTCTTTTTGACTGTTCTGAATGTATGCCAATCAAACTCTTTTTGTTTACTAAAACTTTTGCCACAGCTTTGATACTTATAATTTGCCGCTTGGTCATAGGGACTTTACTTTTACATACATTATATAAATTATCTAAATTATGTAAATTTACAATTTACACAAATGCATGTAAATGGCCAATGCCTTCTTTTGTTGTCATTTTTGTTTCAAGGCATTTAAATGGTGGGAGTTCTTTAGCTGGGTTATTTTGTTCCTTGACAAACAAACATATAACCAGTTTTATTTGGATGCAGGGGTGGGGGGCACAGCCATGTGGACTTACTGGTATTACTCTTCACATCACTGCAAGGATTCTTTGGTAGCCCCTAGAGGCTGCAGTAACTGCTATGACTACATATCTTATGATCAAGTCATTTCAGTAGTATAAAAATCCTTGCAAAAGCTTGGTATTCTATGCACTTCTTGTCACTGTTACTCACGCAAGGAGGTTGCAATAGAAAGCCTTGGTTTGTTTATGGTTAGAACGGAACAGTCATAGTTATCACGTTTGGCAGTCAAGATTTTTTTTTTAACTGTTGCATATGATCTCCTGCTGGGATAACCTCCTTTTTCTTGTAAACTATTGTTAATCATAAGAAGAGCCATACTGGATGAGATCAAAGATCTATTTAGGGTGCAATCCTATGCATGTTTAGGCAGCAAAATGTCCTACAGCTCCCAGCATTCCCCAGCCAGTCATGTTGGCTGGGGGATGCTGGGAACTGTAGGACTTTTCTGTGTAAACATGTATAGGATTGCACCCTTAAGCGTTTATGGGGTATTTCAGAAAATGCCTATTTTACAGATGGGCAACACTAAGGCTCAGACTAGCCCCCCAAACAATCATGAAAATGATTTGGTGGTTCTCCATTTTTGATTTTATGATTATTGCTCTGTTTTAAGCTCTGCTCTGTTTTCCACAAAAACATTTGTGGAAGTGTTTTGTAGTGTGCTGTTATCTGCTCTGTGTTTTTATTTGTGTGCATGTGTGTGTGTGGTGCTGGTTGTAGTGGTTTTAAACCATTTTAAATTGTTCATCAGTGTGAGAACGTCCGGTATAGTCGAACTAAGAAATGCAATAAACAAGTAGACAAAACCGGCAAATCCCATGAGCTCACCTAGGGCTGCAGGCTGGGCTTGTGCCGGGTGGTGGTGGTACCGACAGCAACAGCCATATGTGATCAGAGCCAGCCAGCCAGTGTGGTTTCTCTTTGCTGCAGACCGACACTGGAACATGTCTCTTCTGCAGCACTGCAGTGACTGACTGGAATGGTTCTCTCTACAAAAGTGAGAGAGAGGAAACTCAGGCAGCCCTCAGATAACTCTTCACTGGCGCTTCTTGGACACAATGCCTGGCACCAGGTGATGTGGCTGCCGCTTCTAATATTGTGAGTATCCTGTGACACAAGCACACACGGTTTTGCCACCCATGTCCTAAACAGATATGATTTAAAATATTCAAATAAATAAATGGTGATAGGAGAAAACCATCCAGGCTGGGTACTTGTGTGACTTTCCTCTCTTGTATCTGGCAATGTCTGCCCCTCCACCCTTTTGGCGAATGATCAGGACAAGAGATCTGGAAAGTGGGGGAGGGAGGCAGAACCAAACAAAGCTCTTCAGCCTAGTTCCCATCAAGGGCCAAACTACACATTAAGCTTAAAACATGCAGCCAAGCCTCTGTTCTTTTCTTAATCCAATTAGCAGTGGTGTAGTAGAACCAGGGCTCGCAGGGAGACAGTGCTAGGGATGTACGAAAGTCACTTACCTTTTCGCAGCTTGGCTTCGCGGTGGGGGGGAGGCGCTTCGCTTCTCCCCCCGAAGTTCAGGCGAGGGGGGGGAGGCGTCCCGCCTCGCCCGGCTGAAATTCAGGCCGGGGGGGGAGGCGCCCCGCCCCGCCTCGCCCGGCAGAAATTCAGGCCGGGGAGAAGCGCCCCGTCTCCCCGGCCGCGAAACAAAAAGTGAAAACAACAGACAAACCTGTGATAGGCTACGTAATGATTAATGTAGCCTATCACGGCTAGATTTCCAAAGTCAGCCGTGATAGGCTACGTTAATCATCAGGTAGCCTATCACGGGTGACTTTGGGGGAAAAAAAAAAGCGCGTACGCAAATGGCGGCGGCCCATGGGCCGCCGCCATTTGCGTATGCGCTTTCCCCCCCCCAAAGTCACCTGTGATAGGCTACGTGACGATTAATGTAGCCTATCACGGCTGACTTTGGAAATCTAGCCGTGATAGGCTACGTTAATCGTTATGTAGCCTATCACGTTTTTGTTTTTTTTTACTTTATTTTGTAATGGCGGCGGCGGCAGCCGGTCGGAAGACCGGCCGCTGCCCCCGCCCCTGCCGCACCGCCGCCAGGACCCGCCTCCGAGAGGGACATTCGCAGGAGGTAAGTCCCATCCCGGGGGGGTGGTGGGGGGGTGGCAGAGAATTTCACTGCCAATTTCAGGGAGTCCGAATGCATTGGCATTCGGCCTCACCGAGATTCGTGGAGAAATTCTCAGAAATTCTCCGCCATCCCTAGACAGTGCCCACACTTCTCGATTAGCAGGGATGCTGAGGTCATCTGCCACTCCCTCAGCCTTCCCTGTTCCCTCTGAGCATAGCTGCATCTTCAGAGTAGCTCGGCAGATGAGGGTGGGGAGAAGAATTTCCCAGCAGCAATATATTGTTCCCTGTTGTAGTACCTAGTATTTGGGTTGGCTTGGTCTTGAATGGGCAATTTAGATCCATTAGCTTTGCAAAAGACCTGCTCCTGGTGGTAATAAAACTGCCAGAATTTACTTGTTTATTGATACGGATCAGCACAGCTGCCTGGATTTTTGGGCTCTCCTTAAGCGCATGGCTCTGAGGACTGTCATGATGGGCACCTACACTTCAAAATTTACCACCACACCATTAGAGACATGGGCCCCCCGAATAGTCATCTGGATGACAGCACATTGGCAGGGCATTGCTAGGTTGTTAAAAGATACGGGGCATAGGCCCATAACACAAATTGGCATATATATATATATGTGTGTGTGTGTGCGTGTGCGCGCGTGTGTGTGTGTGTGTATGTGTGTGTGTATATATTATATACATACATACATACATAAGAAGTGTGCACTGCCCCCCCCTTCAACTCAGACCCCAATTCAGCATTTTGGAAAACATCCCGCTTCTGCTCAGAACACTTTGTAGTCAGTCCAGCTCAGACTGACCTGAGTCAAGGTTTGGAAAAATGAGTCTTTATGTTTCCTGTTGACTACCATGGGAAATTAGAAAAAAAATGTGACTTTTTTTCTCTTGGTCAGAAATGGATGATAATTTCAGGCATAGTCACCCCCTAGAAGGGGATTAATACCTGTCCAATGGCAGAAAAATAGGTGTAGGGTTTATATTTTGATTTTCTTTTAAAGGGAACTTCTGATAACATTTTTATTCCTGGGAAGAATTGGATAAACATTTCAGGATTCATTAGCCCATCAGAGAACATGTCTGCCAAATTTCAGAATGATAGCCATAGGGGGTTTTGTGCAAGAGTAGCCTTGACATTTTGAGGTTTTCAAAAGGGACATACTTATTTCCCTATGTTCCTTGTGGACCATTGCTCTGAAAATTACAGACAGCCTAGAGGTGTTCCTAAGTAAGAAACCAGCAAAGTTTCAGAAGGACAGGTGCAGCAGTTCATGTGGAAGGGGAGTTCTCCAATTTGGGGGAGGGAGTGCTTTGCTTTTCCTTCCCTTCAACCCCCCCCCCCAAATAGTTTTTGGGTAAATTTGTAAGAAAATACACAGGTCATTATAGGTGTCCCCCAGGCAAGAAACCTGCAAAGTTTCTGAAGGGTATACATGCATGCAAATTTAGAGTTACTAGAATTGATTTACATTTCACCAATGTTAGCAGCAGGGGAACATAGGCGGGAAGGTGTTATTGCACTCATGTCCTTCTTGTGGGTTTCCCGTGGACATCTGGTTGGCCACTGTGTGAACAGAATGCTGGACTAGATGGACCTTGGTCTGATGCTGCATGGTTCTTCTTATGTTCTTAAACATAGAGTGCCCCTGGGCATATGAAGAATGCTTTTCTTTCACCACTGAGCACCTACAGTCTCCCCCTACCAATTCTATTCCTCTCCATGCAACCATCCCTCCTCATCCCACCATCCTCCAGCAACTCTTCATAAAAACAGATGTCTTTTTTTGTGCATCTCCTCTCTATGCACAAGCTCTCATTGTATCCTCCTCCCCATAACTTCATTTGTGCCAAGACTTCACCGGGATTCAGCCAAGGAGTCTGTTTTCAAAACTAGGGCTAAGTTATGGAGGGACTCTGAGCATGTACCAAGCACCTTTCCCTCACCACTGAAGCTAGAGTTCATGCAAAATGGGACCCCCCCCAATGACAAAACATGCATAGGACTGAGCTGAAAGGGTAGTCAATTCATTAGACTGGAATTGGGCAGGCACTGTATTAAGCCTGCAGTACCATGCTCAAAACTCAGGGCTTATTTCTGAGTAAACATGCAGAACATCAGGGTGCAAACCTCCCTGCAAAAGTAACTTGTACTGGAATCCTTTGAACACTTTCTTGAGGGTAAGCTTCATTAAACATAATGGGGCTTCTGAGTAGGCATACATAAGACTGTATAAATGAGCAGTAATTATCTCCACTCCATTTAAAAAACAAACCAAAAACTCCTATTTTTATTAAAGCTTTCTGATCAGAGGAACACAGGAAGCTGCCTTATGCCGAGTGAGATCCTGGGTCCATCTAGCCCAGTATTGTCAACACTGACTGGCAGCAGTGTCTCTCCAGGGTTTCAGGCAGGATTTTTTCCTAGCCCTACCTGGAGATGCTGGGGATTGAACCTGGTCTGCATGCCAAGCCCATGCTCTACCACTGAGCTACAGCCCTTCCTATTGCTGGATAATGACAACTAACAAAACAGCCCCAGGTTTGTTTCCCTGCAGCCATATGAACCCACTTTTCTCAAAGGCTTGAGTGAGAAGCAACACTAACGAGAAAAGGAGTCCAAGATGCGTGGGAGCTTTTAAAAAAGGAAATTCTCAAGGCACAATTACAAACAATTCCAACAAGAAGAAAAGGTGGAAGACAACCGAAGAAGCCAATGTGGCTTCACAAAAAGCTCAGAGATGACCTGCAAAAGGACACATATAGGAAGTGGAAGGAAGGCCAAGTAACAAAGGAAGGGTACAGGCAGGTAGCACAGAATTGCAGGGATGGCATCAGGAAGACTAAAGCTGAGAACGAGCTGAGGTTAGCGAGGGATGCTAAAAGCAACAAAAAGGCTTTCTTCAGCTACATGCATAATAAAAGGCAGATGAAAGAAATGGTTGTTCAGCTATTAAATAAGGATGGCAAAATGATAACAGATGACAAAGAAAAGGCAGAGGTGCTCAATTCCTACTTTGGCTCAGTCTTCTCCCAAAAGAGGGTCTATGACCTAGGGATGTACGAAAGTCACTTACCTTTTTGAAGGGTGACATTCGTGGTGGGGGGAAGGCGCTCTGTCCCTCCCCTCGAAATTCTGGCCAGGGGGGAGGTGCTCCGTCCCTCCCCCACGAATCCTGGCCGGCCGGCTCTGCTTCGCAGGGATTCTGCGCAGCCGCCGGCCGGCTCCGCCAGCGGCCGGACATCCAGCTGCTGGCTAGCAGGGACGCAAATGGCGGTGGCCGTAGCCACCGCCATTTGCGTCCCTGCAGTCAGCCGTGATAGGCTACATAAATGTTTACATATCCTATCACGGTTGATTTAAAAGAAAAAAAAAACAAGCGTGTATGCAAATGGCGGCGCTCATGGGTGCTGCCATTTGGGTTCCTTATTTTGGCACGTCTTAGTCTACGTAAACATTTACATAGACTAAGATGGCGAAAATAAGGGGAACGCAAATAGCGTAGCGTCTACTATGCTATGTAAACATTTACGTAACCTATCACAGTGTTTTTTAAAAATCTAGCCGTGATAGGCTACGTAAATTTTTACGTAGCCTATCACATTTTTTTGTTTTTTGTTTTTTTTAACTGGAAATGGTGGTGGCGGCAGCCGGTTGGAAGACCGCCGCGCCACCGCAGGAGCTGCCGCCGCCAGGAAGACCCGCCCAAGGTAAGTCCTGTTCTGGGGGTGGGTGGCGGGGGGGTAGCAGACCGTTCCGCCACTGATTTCGGGGTGCCGAATGCACTGGCATTCGGCCTCCCCGAGATCTGTGGCGGAATTCTCTGACATCCCTACTATGACCCCCCTGGCAAAGGCGAAGTACAGGCTGAAGGGGCAGGATTGCAGCTTGAGATTGATAGGCATATGGTCAAGGAACACCTAATGATTTTGAATGAGTTCAGATCTCCAGGGCCAGATGAACTGCATCCTAGAGTAATAAAGGAACTGGCAGAAGAACTCTCAGAACTGCTGTCTATTCTCTTTGAGAAATCATGGAGGACGGGTGAAGTGCCAGATGACTAGAGGAGGGCTAATGTTGTCCCTATCTTCAAAAAGGGTAAAAAGGAGGAACCTGGGAACTACAGACCACTCAGTCTGACATCAATCCCTGGGAAAATTCTGGAGCAAATGATAAATCAATCCATCTGTAAGTACCTTGAAAACAATGCAGTGATTACTCAAAGCCAACATGGATTTGTCAAAAACAAGTCCTGCCAGACGAATCTGGTCTCATTTTTTGATCAAGTAACCTCCCTTGTAGACCATGGGACTGCTGTAGACATCATATACCTCGACTTCAGCAAAGCTTTCGACAAAGTGCCCCATGATATCCTGATCAGCAAAGTGGGCTAGATGAAAAAAGGATCCGGTGGATCCACAGTTGGCTACAGAATCAGACTCAAAGAGTGCTTATCAGTGGGATCTTCTCAAACTGCGGAGAGGTAACGAGCAGGATACCACAGGGCTCAGTCCTGGGCCCAGTGCTCTTCAACATTTTTATTAATGACTTGAAGGAGGAGATGCAGGGAATTGCTGATCAGATTTGCAGATGACACAAAATTGGGCGGGATAGCTAATACTCTGGGAGACAGAAACAAAATTCAAAGTGATCTGGATAGACTGGAGCGCTGGGCAGAAAACAACAGAATGACATTTAATAGGGATAAATGCCAAGTTCTGCACCTAGGAAAAAGAAACCAAATGCACAGTTACAAGATGGGGGATACATGGCTCAGCAACACTACAAGCGAGAAGGATCTTGGAATTGTTGTCGATCACAAGCTGAATATGAGCCAACAATGTGATGTGGCTGCAAAAAAGGCAAATGCTCTCTTGGGCTGCATTCATAGAAGCATAGCTTCCAAATCCCCAGAAGTACTAGTTCCCCTCTACTCAGCACTGGTTAGGCCTCATCTGGAGTACTGTGTCCAGTTCTGGGTACCACACTTTAAGAAGGATGCAGACAAACTGGAGAGGGTTCAGAGGAGGGCAACAAAGAGGATGAGGGGACTGGAAACAAAGCCCTATGAAGAGAGACTGAAAGAACTGGGCATGTTTAGCCTTGAGAAGAGAAGACTGAGGGGAGATATGATAGCGCTCTTCAAGTACTTGAAAGGTTGTCACAGAGAGGAAGGCCAGGATTTCTTCTTGATCATCCCAGAGTGCAGGACACGGAATAATGGGCTCAAGTGACAGGAAGCCAGATTCTGGATGAACATTAGGAAAAAATTCCTGACTGTTAAAGCAATACGACAATGGAACCAATTACCTAGGGAGGTAGTGGGCTCTCCCACACTGGAGGCCTTCAAGATGAGGCTGGACAGCCATCTGTCAGGGATGCTCTGACTTGGATTCCGGCAATGAGCAGGGGGTTGGGCTCGATGGCCTTGTAGGCTCCTTCCAACCCTACTATTCTATGATTCTATGTTTCTATGAGGAGAAGGAAAAAAACAAACCCTCTTGTCTGTTTGTATAAAGTCAAATACAGTTCAGAACTTCTTTTGCCCACTGAAGATAATTCTCTTTAAGAATTCCCCAAGATATGCTCTGGGTGGAATAAAGAAGAGAAAGAAAGAACAGGGTAGGGGAAGGAAGAAGAAAAGAAGAATGGTGATTAGAAATGTGGTGGTAGTGGTGGTGGTGGTGAGAATTCCCTAAGCCAAGTGGCTCCTTTCAGAGAGGTAGGACTTCAGGGGAATTTAGGAGGCTGTGGAGGGTTTGTAAGGATTGCACTTACTTACATTAACTTCATGAAGTGAGGTCACTGAGGGCTTTTTCTAATTTCAAAACTGTAGAACCTATTTAAAAACCCCAGCAGTTCCTTCATCATGATGCCACATAGTCCTAACCCTCCTTTTGAGTCCTACACCTATTTAGGAGAAATTAAAGTGGAGAGGGAGAAAGAAGTTTGTGGAGACTGATTGGATCCTTTACTGTACTGAAGCTACTAAACTTCTGCAGAATGCAAAGGTTCTAGTTTGTGGCAGTAAAATCAGATGCTGTGTGAAATACAATTATTTCACATGGACCTTTTTCTTCCCTTCCTTCTCAGTCTTCAAAATTTCATTGCAAGCAAGCTCCCAACAGTAAGAGCAGAAAAGTAGGGGGAGGGAGAAAAAACAATGAGCAGACTGTGGAAGGAACGGTGGCAGTCTCCCCTCTAGTTTAAAAGGCTGGTGAATTCACACTAGAGTCCCTATTGGTCTGCCAAGGGAGCGAGTCTTAAGGCCTTCTAGTAACAGCAAGGCTACTGAGTACAGAGGGAAGAAGTAGTTTTGCATTAAGTAGGGCTATGCACTGCTGTGGGTCTGAATTCCAGACCAAAGCAGGTTGATTCAGACCAGATAGGTCTGGATCTGAAGTAGGTTCAGATTGCTCCAAAGTGGGTTGTATTGGTCTGAGTCGCTTCAGATCACTTCAGATAATTCTGAAGTCCAGACAGCCTGCCTGGGAAATGTAACAATTTCCTTAAGATCAGGGAGGGGGAGAGGAGGAGTTGGGGTGTGGGAACTGAGCTTTGGCAAGCAATATCTAGCTGCCAATAGGGCTGAACTTTTAACGAAGCAAGCTCCAATCACAGTGGGGTGATGGAGAGTGGGATGCAATCACTCCTCTATAAGGAAAGGCTTCAGTGTTTGGACTATTTAATGGTCACCTTAAACACCTTCTGATTAGGGTCTCTAATGCCCTGTGTGGCTTGACAGTTTTTACCTTTTGTTTTAGTCTCTGAGAAAAGGAAAATTTATGCATGGCTAGCACAAAAGCCACTGGGCCTAACTGTCTGAAATTTGGCAGATTCAATTACCTCCATGAGGACTACCAGGTCTCCAAATTTCATGTATTTATCATACAAACTATAAAAGGCATATCTGTTTCCGTTTTCCAATGCAAGTCAATGGGAAAATGTAAAAAAAAGGCAATCAGGACAGCTCCAAAGATCTGGAGCACATGCCTACATGGGCCTTCTAAAACAACGCCCATGCACATTGGGAAGGCAGGTTCATCCCTAGCTGCCCCAGCCACAGTTGGGGTAATTCACCTTCCCCATGTACGGCTACAAGACTTAGTAAAAAACGTTTCCATACAAAGATACATCCAGCAGAGATATAAAAGAACTGATGGGAAACTACACAAATAATTTAAACAGTTGATCCCCCACCCCCCACTGTATGAACTTTCCTAGGTTCTTAGGTAAGGGGTAATTTCAGTTGACCTTTTCATGTGTATTATTATCCTCTATTTTCTTCAACCTTATAGCCACAGACTCGATAATGTGTGGCTATAATTACTAGCTAGCTGCACAGTTAGCTGTGAATAAAAGGGTGACTGCCTATTGATTCCCCCCCTTCTTTTTCCAGACAATAGAGAACAACTACAGTAAACTAATTTAGAATGCCAAGGATATAGATTTGCCTTGTGAAAAGACTTCGTATTCCCCTTCAGCAATACTGTTTTGGAAAAAGCTCCATTTCCTGTCCATGCAAGTTGCACTGTAGAGTTGCTTTTTTCCTCCCAAGGTTACTGCATCAGTGGATTTATCTATCTGCAGAACGCCACCAGAAACTCTTGTTCCTGTTGACACTGGAATAAAGTGCTCAGTGTTATCGTTTCCAGACATGAAGTTTCTTCATCCATTTGAATCATCATCAAAACATTTGCAAGTATGTGTTTGAGATGGATCAAGACCTTTCTCACAAAACTTCAGTGAAATTTTGATCACTTCATATTCTATTTCCTCCAAATCACAGGCCTGGCATTATAACTCAGCCAGGAAGTGGCTTGTGTAGGCTACTTCTGATTGCTCCCATGCAGAGTTGCTTAAATGGCACTACGGGCTTTTGAGGATGGCGGCTGAACTTCCTTTGTCCTAGACTCAGGGGTTGATAGCAGAAACAGAAATCTGCATTGATTTAATTTCATTTCCTCAAATGGCAGCAAATTACCTTTTCCTGAGGCCTGTCATCAACCTTTGTTTGAATACATGCTACTCTGTCTCTGTCTGACTGTAGATAGATAAGAACAATGAGTACAAGTAAAAATGACAAAATGTACACTTTTTTTTTCATAGCATTCAGGATAAAGCAGTAATAAAGTGGGATCAGTGATGGCATAAAACTCCCTAAAAATCGAGCAGACCTTTCAGACTCTTTTGACACCATTTTGAGTGTCCTCTCATGAGCACCGTGGGTTGAAAGGAGACAGTATGTCCAGAAAGGTCAGTCAGCAAAGCTCCAGCAAACCAGGACAAAGTATGCTTGAGAGCTTCCAATCCCACCTAAAATCTCTACTGAAATGGACAGGGCAGTGTCCACATCCTCTGTTCATTGGCATGGGGCCTCTTGATCCGGCCAGTGGCCAATCCTCCTCTGGTTCCTCATCTAATAAAAGCTTCACTGTATCCATTGGCTGTGGGGAGCTCTGAATTCCGAGTGTCCTTTCTTAGCATCATGGTACTTTACATCCAGTGAAGGCTGGTGGCTCTGACGTCAGTGGGGCTGTAAATCCGCTCTGCTTTTCAGTCAGGACCCCAAAGGAGCTATCCAAGGTGCTGAAGCTACTTTGGAGATAGGACCCCACACTGGGTTCAGCACCTTGGATAGCTCCTCGAGAGGTCCGACTGGTTCTGACTGAAACCCAGACTGGATTTACAGCCCCACTGACATTGCAGCCACCAGCCTCCACTGTTTAAATTCTGTGTAAAGCCCAGACCCCTTTAAGCGGGAATAAGACAAGCGTTGCTTTTTGCTGTACCCTGAAATTGCCCCTCCAGGACCACCCAACTCTTTGGTTCCAGTGACATTCCCAGAAGAAATGCAAGTGGTGTGACTGCAGAAGCAGCCTTGGCAGACACTCTGGCTGATAAGCTTTTGGAGCTCCTGGTGGGGTGGCTGTTATTGCACCACTCCTCACAAAGCCTTGCTGTGGTCAAGAAAGCCTCTGCTTTGTGCCCTTTCGGATTTACCATGATGCTAACGATCGCTGTGCCCTCCCACTATCGTTAGACAGAACATTAAGGAAAGGTACCTTGAATATTCTCTCTTGCTCTTCTTTTCTCTCACCCGCCTTTCAGTTCCCACTGCAATCCCTCTCCTCTTCTCGAAACCAAGGCAACTACAGTGCAGTCTAACTGCAGCTATGTCACTTTTCATTGCCCTCTGTCTTCCTGTCCTCTCTGGGACAGCTTTCAATAATTAACCATTAAGGACCCAATCCTATGTATATTTAGACAGAAAAAAGTCCTACAATTCCTAGCATGTTTTAGTCAGCCATGCTGGCTGGGGCATGCTGGGAGTTATAGGACTTTTTTCTGTCTAAACATGCATAGGATTGCACCCTAAATTGCTATTTCTCATACTTTCTCAATAAAACTTATTTCGCCTTCGTTACAAGACTATGCTTCCCCACTGCAGTGTTCTTTACACGAGAGCAGCACAGAGCCTAGAAACTGGAAGCAGCATGTTCAAAATATAAGCCAGAGGAAAATCCTTCAACCCTTTTCTTATAATAAATTGTAACAACTTGTCCTTGATGCTGATCCATGTAGAATTCATGTGGAGTGTCTTCTGCAGTTCATAAATGATAATTACTGGGAACTTAGTATATTAGCTCCTTTGTTTGGGCACCTCGTGGCTTTTCTGTTTGATAATCTACCATTCGCTCGGTGTATCCAAATTGCCTAGTTAATGGTATAGGAAGCATTTTAAGGGTTCTTACTGCTCATTAGCTTCAAACTGTGGTAAGACAGCTCTGATGAATACTTTGCTTAATTAGCTTGCGGTTACTACAAGAAACAAATATACATCATTGACAATATATTCCTAACCATTAAAAAAAAAAAAACCTATGTAAAACTGACACACATCTCAATGGTGCTGTTCAGTCTTTCTTCTTTGAACACACTCTACAGAGTTCATTACTGTTAGTTATCAGCTGAGAAGCTAGATATATAATAGAGAAACAGTGCAAATCCAAAGGCTCTTTTACAAGGTTGCCTTAATGTATCCTGCTTGCCACCCTCTGCTAACATAACGTGGAATGCCTTCCTAACACGCCACATGCTAGTCAGCCATTCATACAGAACTCTCCTTAAAATATATAATCTCAAAATCATTATTTTTATCTGGCTGCTGATGCATGCTAAACACAGGCACATAGAAGCGCAACACAATCATTTTTTTCTCATTATAGAATCATAGAGAGCGGAGGACAGGAAGGCCTGGCATGCTATGGTCACAAAAAGTCGGACACGACTTAACAACTGAACCACAACAACAAGGGTTGGAAGGGGCCTACAAGACCATTGAGTCCAGCCCCCTGCTCAATGCAGGAATGCAAGTCAGAACATCCCTGACAGATGGCTGTCCAGCCTCATCTTGAATGCCTCCAGTGTGGGAGAGCCCACTACCTCCCTAGGTAATTGGTTGCATTGTCGTATTGCTCTAATGGTCAGGAAGTTTTTCTTGCTGTTCAGCCAGAATCTGGCTTCCTATAACTTGAGCCCATTATTCTGTGTCCTGCACTCTGGATGATCGAGAAGAGATCCTGGCCTTCCTCTCTGTGACAACCTTTCAAGTACTTGAAGAGCGCTATCATATCACCCCTCAGTCTTCTCTTCTCAAAGCTAAACATGCCCATTTCTTTCAGTCTTTCTTCATAGGGCTTTGTTTCCAGTCCCCTGATCATCTTCGTTGCCCTCCTCTGAACCCTCTCCAGCTTGTCTGCATCCTTCTTAAAGTGTGGTGCCCAGAACTGGACACAGTACTCCAGATGAGGCCTAACCAGTGCTGAGTAGAGGGGGACTAGTACTTCCTGGGATTTGGAAGCTATGCTTCTATGAATGCAGCCCAAAAGAGCATTTGCCTTTTTTGCAGCCACATCACATTGTTAGCTCATATTCAGCTTATGATCGACAACAATTCCAAGATCCTTCTCGCTTTGTAGCATTGTTGAGCCACGTATCCCCCATCTTGTAACTGTGCATTTGGTTTCTTTTTGCTAGGTGCAGAACTTGGCATTTATCCCTATTAAATGTCATTCTGTTGTTTTCTGCCCAGCGCTCCAGTCTATCCAGATCACTTTGAATTTTGTTTCTGTCTTCCGAAGTATTAGCTATCCCGGCCAATTTTGTGTCATCTGCAAATCTGATCAGCATTCCCTGCACCTCCTCCTCCAAGTCATTCATAAAAAAGTGGAAGAGCACTGGTCCCAGGACTGAGCCCTGCGGTACCCCACTCATTACCTCTCCCCAGTTTGAGAAGGTCCCATTGATAAGCACACTCTGAGTCCGATTCTGTAGCCAACTGTGGATCCACCATATTGTTGTTTCATCTAGCCCACTTTGAGCTAGTTTGCCCATCAGGATATCATGGGGCACATTAAAGTTTCAGTCCTAAACTTCACTTATCTGGGAGTATGTCCCATTGAAGTTAATAGGAATTACTTCTGAGTAAACAATTATGGGATTACACTGTAAGGTTTCCTTTTAGTTTGTTAGTACTTTAATTTGAGAATGACTTGGAGGGAGGGCAGGAAGAGGATGTACATATTAGTTGTGCTTCCTTTTCACACACATGTCTGAAGGTGACTGAGATTCAGCGGTAGCACACACATTTCCCCATAGTTGTAGTGGGAAGATGTCAGGGTTCAAGGACATAAGATTCAGGACAGATAAAAGAAAGCACTTCTTTTCACAGAACATAGTTAAACTATAGGATTCACGATCACAAGACTTAGCGATGACCACCAATTTGGATGGCTTTAAAAGGTAATTGGACAAATTCCTGGAGTAGAAGGCTATCAATGACTACTAGTCCTGATGGCTCTGTGCTACTTCTAGTATCAGAGGCAGTATGCCTATGTACACCAGTTGCACTCAGTCCTGTTGCACTCAGTCCTGCTTGTACGTTTCCTGTGGGCAACTGGCTGGCCACTGTATGAACAAAATGCTGTACTAGATGGACCTTGGTTTGATCCAGCATGACTCTTCTTATGTTCTATAGTGGAGCAGTTAGTGCAGTGCATGTGATAATTACAGTACCACAATTTCTTTAATTCCTATCGAGTAGTGGGTCGATGGCTGGATTTGAACTTGGGCACACCTGGGTTCAGATCTTAGTTGTGAACTCTCTAGGTAGCCTTGGTCAAATCATTTGGGGAAGGAAGCTATACTTCAGTGGTGTTCCTTTAATTGGATTGAATCTGGGACCTTATACATGTATCACATCCCAGCTTCAGTCACTTGAATCCCAAAGTGGAAGGATATCAAGCAAGAGGGCTGGGAAGGACCTGAGACTCCAGATAGCTGCTGTGGTCAGGGCTGATCATACTGAGCTAGATGTCTAGGGAAAGTGAATTTGAGTCGAAACTGCGGAGTTCACAAGGGCCTAGATAGTGACTGATTTTGCACAATTCTTCCCACCCCCGAAAGAGAGGGCATGATCACACAAATCACGCTTTTGAATGTACTGCCTGGAACAGAGGGCATCCACCTGATTCTGCTCCACAGGAGGACTGTCGCCACCTGAATAACTGGGCTGGATCCAGATATGTGCTCACCCAAGAATTGCAGCACCAGTGCAGCTCCAGAAAAACACTGCGCAGATGGTAGTGCAACATGCAGAGACTGAAACCTGACTCGAAGTAGGAGTGCACGATATGTCGGGTAGTGTTGCGTGCACTTGTGCAACGTATCTTCCGCTCGCGTAGGACGGAATCCGGATTCAGCCCATTGATAGGAGCAGGCTTCAGCATTGCATAGAGGGAAGAAACTTTTCTGAAAAGTTTCTGTCAATGACCCTTATCTCTCACCCATGTGTAATGAAAGAGTGAGCGCCTCCCTCCTTTGCGAATCTCGACAGGGCCGGCCCAAGACATTTTGCTCCCTGAAGCAGAGCAATGAGTTCCTGCCCCCCTGGCAAGTCAAAGTACACAGTGCTCACTCAAGCTGTCATTTTGCCTCTAAGACAGAAAAACACAAAAGTCCCTCTCCTCCTCTCTGGCTGCCTGGCAGTAAATATAGAGTGAACCAACAGTGCCCCACTGTGATCAGCTCTGGTGATTTGTGTGATTGCATCTGTTAATTATAATCTGTTTCCTTAAATGTTAATGTTTGAGATATTATTCTGGTGTTTGGGGGTCTGTTATGTTTAAATACAATGAAGAAAAAAATCCCTCAGATATGGTCAAAGTAAAGTTGCCAGTTTACAACAACTAAGAAAACAGGAGACTACGAAGTCATGGCTTCCCCTGCCTCTGATCTCATTTAAATGCTCTGGTCTTAATTGATGGAATATTTGGCATTTCTGCTTCCTTTTAAAAAGGCAACTAGCAGAGAAACAAAAGGCAAAACAGAATGAGCATTTACGTCCCACATCCACACACAATACAGACCACACCTTTCTTTAGTGAGGAAAACGTAAAATGGTTTACTCACAGCTTCTTGCATTAAATGCAGGTATAGCATAAGGTTCACTCCGGAAGAGAGCGGAGGACAGGAAGGCCTGGCGTGCTATGGTCCATGGGGTCACGAAGAGTCGGACACGACTGAACGACTGAACAACAACAACAATAGCATAAGGTTTCAAAAACCAGTTTGTTCAGTCCATTTTGCGTCCTGTTATATAGGCAGGAGCGAGACAGCAAGCCATGTGCTCCCAGCGATGGAGGAAGGTAGGGAGAAAGGGGGAAAGGAACGGGAGGAGCAGGAAACCACACTATAGATATCCTAAGACTAACTATGCCCAAATTCCCATGGACTAACTGCAACACCGCCCCCTTCCTGTAACTTCCAGACAAGGCTGCAATACTCCCAACATTAATAACTTGATTTACATTGTTGATTTTATTTATTTATGTGAATATTATGCTTCTATTTGCATCTTTTTGAAGCTACTTTGGGTTACACAATGCATAATGGGAAGCAGTATAAAAAACTGGATGAATGATATGAGCAAGAAGCTGGTCCACCTCCATTACACAATGGGATTTTTATTTTTATTTTTTTACCACCACTGAGTAAGAAATGTTCTGTGCTGGTTCCCATCATCCCAGGGAATTTCTCTGGAATTTCATACAGAAATAGTTGCTACCTTTTTTCCCCCTTCCTGGCAGGGCACCCAGTATGTGTTAATTAACAGCTTTCCACTATGAAGGCTGCAATCCTATACACAGTTACCTGGGAGTAAGTCCCATTGAACTCAGTGGGATTTACTTCCGAGTAGACATGCCTAGGATTGCACTGTTATGAAATTTCTTAAAGATACAGGAACTCTACTGGTAAAATATGTTGGCAATCCCCCTGATTACATTGCCCCAAAGGGGGAAGGCTAAAGTGACCAAATACAATGACCAAATACAAGTTTTCTATAACAGAGAGGAAATATCAATCCATGCATTTCCCCCCATTTACAGCATTGATTCCCTCTTTACACAGCTATCAGAAGTGTAAGATCCCTTCCCTCCTTTTGTGGCTGGACATTGAAAGGCGAAGATCAGCTGCCCATGCCAAAACCTCAACTCTTTATGCATGAGACTTTTCAAAACTGTATTGGAGGACTTATATTCCAAATACCCATGAATACCACTTGGGAACTGGATCTACAAGTAATTTTGCAAAGCAGTAGGCATGTTACATGGCATGTTTAGTCAGATGTAACTATTGAGTTCACTGAGGCTTACTCCCTGATGTTTACAGCATCACAGCCTAAGACTACTGACAGCAACAGAAAACCCACACAATACATAGTTCAGTAGAATATTTACTGAACTGATTACTTGTACCTCCTGCCCAAAATTTCCCTAATTACCACATTACAGACCTGTTTAAGCACCAACCCCCGGGAGAAAAGCAAACAGCAAAGCTGTCTTTATGTTTTATGCTTTGCTGACCAGTAACTGTGCCTTTGTTTTTGACAGAAGTAGGGAACATATAGCTATGAAGTGGGCCTTTCCCCTTGCCTTCTCCCCACTCCCCCCACTTAAAACAGGGCTTACCTTTCCCCTTTCAAAGAAGTTTTGCTTCCTGGAATTGTTGTTGTTTTAAACTACTATGGTTGCTGTTTCTTTGAGCGCCCATTTTAGTGCAGTAACAGAATGAGAGTGAGGGCTTTTCTACATGATGCTTTTAACCCGCACCTTTACTGAGGCTCCTGCTTCTGGATTCTTTGCGGGATTAAGATCATATCCTTTACACGTGTTTGTTTTCTGGAGTTTTTCTTTTTCTGCCTCTCTATACATTTCATTACACAGCCACTAGATGGCACTGTGGTATAGCAGAATTGTGCAATTACATAAGAGGCTCATTCCCGCCATTTCTAATTAATACCACACTTTCCTCAATCTAAAAAAAAAGCCAGTGAAATTGGTTGCAAATAGAGGGAGAGGTCCTGGAGGAGGATGACATCATGTAAAGGACTGGCAAACTACCATGAGTGAGAAATCATGAGCACACAATAAATGCCTTGTGTAGCAAGGCTCTGGGCCCCCAAGGAGAGCTGATTAGCATGTAGCTCAGGCTTGTTTCTGGCTCTATTTTCATTAATTTCATTTATTATATTTCTATACCATCCCATAGCCAAAGCTCTTTGGGCAGTTCACAAAATTAAAAACCATTAGAAATACATTATACAAAGTACAAAGCCATTACACAAAAACATAGACAGCACACATCATCTAACATATATCTAAAAAACAATTCTTTAAAAAACAATCAACCAAAGACAGTCTACCTGTAACCTGACTAAAAACTCATTATATGCTTCTGAACTTCATTCCATAATTAGGGGGCCACCACTGCACTGAGAAGGCCCTCATTAAGGCCCCACTTGCCATATTGAGAGCTCAGCTGCGCCTGTACTGCTGCTGCTGCTTCCCACGCACCCATGTGCTTACTCTTTTGCTTGCTCAGTCTTTGGAGTGGACAGAAGGAAAAAAAAAGCAATGGTGCCCCACTGGCACCTGATGACAGCTTTCTCAGACACAGATAGGAAACATGGACTTGGGGGAGGGGCAGCCCCCAATCTGCTGCCTTTCCCAACCTGCCACCTGAGCAAACTGTCTCACTATGGCTAATGAACAGGCCAGCCTTGCAACTGGGTGAGGCCCAGGATGGTCACATGTGGGTGTGACATTTGAATAGGGCATCCTTCCCCAGTGGCCAATGGCCATGCTGGTTGGGAATTATGGGAGTTGCCGTCCAACACATGTGGAGGGCTCCAGATTTGGGAAGGCTGGAATAGGGCATATATAGGGCCTTGAGTGCCATTTCTGAGTGGAAAGGCTGGGTAGTAATTAATTAATTAATTAATTAAAGAAGTATGTATATAAAATCCAGGACACATAGGGCTGAACAGTGCAACTGATATCCTAGATAAAATCTGGGAATAAGTCACAAGACCAAAGGCCTACATGCACTGGATTTTACAGATGTACATCCTAGTTAAAGGTTGTGCCCACACCTGGATGTCAAATTGTCTCAGAGGTGAGACAAGAGCACCAGGTGAATGGGGAGGAAAGGCATGATCTCACCATGCAGAGGAGATGGATTGGGAGAGATTATGGTCTGAATGTTAATGCTAGAATATTCACAAGTGCTGAGCATTTAAAGGTATTCACTGGAGAAAAACAGCAGAAAAGCAATAACAATCATGATGGTGTGTGTAATTTATTGGTAAAGATTAAAAGAAGCAAGTGTAACTTATCTTTTCAAAGGAGCTGAAAATGTAAAAGGAGTGCAGACATCCCTGTGGAGAAGGAACTATTTAGTATAACTGCTAGTAAGAAAAGGAAATGAAAGATGAAAATAATGAAGCATTTCCTTAAGGTACAGTTGAATCATAACCAAAAATGCTGCAATGATGTTCATCTGAGTAACTTAAACCAAAAATGACTCAGAGGAAACTACGAACTGAGGAGGTCTGGAGGCCAGAAAGACCCCCTTGCAGTTCAGGATAAAACATTGCTTATCATCTTCAGTATATATGTTTGAAAGTAATAATGTTAGGAAGAAAAATTAGAATCCTGTGCCACCCTCTCATTCATTCATTCATTCATTCATTCATTCATTTATTGATTTAATTTTTGATACTGCTCTTTTGTTTCCTCAAAATGCCTGGGCAAAGAGGAACATGTTAATATGCACTGAAAAGAACACAAAACTGGCACCAATCTTGTCTCCCTCAGGAGGGAATTCCAAAACTGGGGCACCACCACAGAGAAGGCCTCACTTTTGTAGATACACAGTGTACCTCTCACAATGACAGTACAAAGAGAAGGGCCTCCTCTGAAGATCTCAGTTCACCAGCAGGATGATATGAGAGGAGGCATTCCTTCAGAAATCTGGGCCCCAAGCTGTTCAGGGCTTTAAAGGTAATCACCAGCATCTTGAAGTGGGCATGGAAACAAATAGGAAGCCAATGTAATTCTTTCAGAATTGTTGTAATGTGGCTTCATCTAGGCAAACTCATCAGAATCCTAGCTGCCAAGTTCTGAACCAGCTGAAGCTTCCAAACCATTTTCAAAGGTAGCCCCACATATAACATATTAGAATAATGTAACCTGGTATGTTCCTCCTTTCTTCTCCACTTGCTCCTTGTATTTGTGAAGGGAGGGGACTGGAATCTCAGCAAGTTCACAGAAACCAAATAGCTAGCTAGCACAGGCATAATTTAATTATTAAGATGTTATTTCTTTGGTACAATTTTGTGCCACTCAGCAGAGAGTGTATGTATTTGTCTTTTGAAGTTTTATTCTGCATCATCATAATCATCATCATTATTATATAATGGAAAATTTCAGTAAACTAATTGAATGCAGACCAATGCAAGATAGTTTGTCAAGAAGAACAAATAATGAGAAGAGAAGTCAAAGCTATGTCATCTCTAATGTTGTAGCACAGGGCCTCCTGTGGCCCCCCAGATGATACAGGACTTTAACTCCTGACCGCTCCAGCCAGCATGGCCAATGGTAAGGGATGATGGGAGTTGTAGTCCAATGACATCTGGAGGACCACAGGTCCCCTACCCCTGTCATAGCAGATGCTGGATGTATAGAGAAAAAGTGGTGTCCTCTGGGAAAAAGAAAAGAAAAGGATGGCCATTCTGTTACAATCGCAACACGAATTCTGAAAATTCGGCAAGGGCATTAATACCACCATTTCAAGTAACCTGGGTTTATAATGTGTGGGATTTGTGTTTTTTTTTTTGATACTGCTCTTTTGTTTTTTGTTTTATCACAAACATTCTACTGCGTCACTGAGTCAATGGTTCTACTTTCTAGCTGTGCAAGTTATCAATGCTAGTATAATAAGGCGAGGGCCTCCCATCACATTTTTAGTGCTGCCAGTCATGGCTGGTGACTCTACTTCTGGAGGGGCTATATTTCCATTCAAGGGGTAAGTTACCACCAGCCAAAAACCTAACAGCACTATCCAAGGTGCTTAACTGATTTTGGGAATAGGCTTCACCACTTTGGATAGCACCTTTCAGCACCTTGGATAGCACTACAAGAGTTTGATGTGATTGGATTTATTTCATTTCTATACTGCTCATAGCCGAAGCTCTCTGGGTAGTTCACAAAAATTAAAACCACAAAATGCATCATAAAACAATATAAAATATAAAAGTTTAAAACCATGATATAATCTGTGAACCGCCCAGAGAGCTTAGGCTACAGGGCGGTGTGGCAATTCCACCTGCATGATATGTCAATAGTAAAGGTTTGTATATATGTTTGGTGGCTAGTATGCATCTGGAATGATTGACAGGTGAGCGTGAAGTGGAGTTTTGCAGAGTGGGGGCAAGAATGACAGGTTGGCAAGTGGAAGAAAGGGGGAGTGGCTGAGCGAGAATGGAATGCAGTGTGATTGATGAGCGCTTGTGCAGAAAAAGGTGGGGTGATTGCTTCTAGAGAATCAGATAAGTCTAGGAGTAAGATAGATTGCGAACAGCTAGATAAGTCTGAGGTTAGATTGGGAGATAAGAGTGAGAACATCTAGTGAGATAGTCTGTGGGTTAGAGAGTGTGATAGTGTGAGAGAGGGTGTGAGAGGTTTTGAACATAGAACTAAAAGCAAGAGTTATATTGTGCAGTTTATAGAGTTGTGTTATTTTAATCATCATTCCTGATATCCTTCCTTATCCCAACCCAGTTCTTCTTTCCAATCCTATTGTACCAAATAAACCTTTGTTTTCAATTTTAAAAGACACTTTCCTTTTTAGTTATTAAGGGAGCAATCCTATGGCCCGCTAGACGCTGTCTAGCGGGCCATAGGATATGCTCTATTCCGGGAACCAACGTTGGAGCCTGCACTCCAAGGTTGGTTTCTGGAAATCTGACTTCCCCCCTTGTCCGCACTGCCTCGGAGGCAGCATGGAGAAACCCCATCCTCCACACTTGGAAGACAAGAATGGAGCAACTGAAAAGTGGCGGGGCTGGGGAGCTTTCCAGGGTGGGGAGAGCGGAGCTCTGTGTACGACACATCCAATGTGTCATATGGCAGCTTCCTCTCCCAGTTGGCCCTCCCGCTGCTAGACAGCTGAAAACAGCTGTCTAGTGAAAAAAAGCAAGGCAGGAGAGGTGTGGAGGTAACGATCCCCCCATGTCTCTCCTGCATTGCTTTGGATAGGCGGTCGCCACCGAGGTTGGAGGCGGCCACCTATCTACTTAAGATTGCACCCTTAGAACAGTTTCGTGGAATAACCCCCACGCTCTGGCTGCTTGGTCTGTGCTACCAAAAAGAAAGAAAGCAGCTCAAACAGGGTTATTGGTGGCAGCAGTTGAGAGAGTGGGGAAGCATCACAATACACAAACAGAGGGTTATGGGTGAGAGCCTGAAGGTGGCAGCGTGAGGAGAGACAGTGACTAAAGTAACTGACATGGTGACTAGAAGCAGTATTGTGAGATGGTCAGAAAGGCCTCAGGTCCTTACAGGCGGTATAGAAATATAATAAATTAATGAGTGAATGAACGAACAGTACAACCAGAATAAAACCTAGCAGCAATGCAGAGGTTTTAAATACACATTTAAAACACCAGAGCTAAAAGATTAAGAAGCTAAAATACTGGGAGAATAAAAAGGTCTTCACCTGGCACCAGAAGGAGAACTAGGAAGCTCATTCCACAGCCGAGAGGCCACTAGAGTTTCAAACCCTGAAATCATAGCTCTTCTGGAACTGGAGTCACCAGCCATCACTGAGTGCTCCTCTTTAAATGTCCTGGGCTACCAACTCAGTGAGAAAGACCCAATTCACCAGCCCCTCCAGTGTGCCTTTTAGATGTAACCCAGCCATGTAAGAACCACAAACAGATATAATAAGCTGTCCCATGCAGCTGAGAGAGAAAAAGCCTTTCTATGCAAGGTTTTTTATTATGCACTTGCGATTGCTCACTCACTGTAGTTTGTGGGTCCTTTACACAATGTCATCGGCCTCCAGGGCTTCTCTCATGCTTTGCAACCATCATCATTTTTTTCTTCTTCTTAACAAGGAAAGTCTGGTATTATTTAGAAATGGCAGAATAAGAGTCTCCTGTATTTGTGCAATTCTGCTATACTACAGGGCCATTTTATGTAATGAAACAAATAGAAAGGCAGAGAAAGAAAACACCCAGAAAAAAGCAAATGTAAAGGAGCCACTCTTAATCCTGCAAAGAATCTGGAAGCAGAAGCCTCAGTAAAGGTGTGGGATAAAAGCCTCATATAGGAATGCCTGAAGTGCATCTAAAGTGTCTCCAGTGTTTCCAGTGAAGGAGAAACGCTAGAGGGCCGTGGCCCTTTTCACTGACAAGTATTGACTCTAGTATGTGAGTTCAGGGACTCCTGAACTATAGCAGCTACAGGGCTTCCTTCACTAGCTTTGGCAAGAAGCCAAGTGCAAAAGGTGCAGTCAGTTTGCTTATGGATAATTCACACTGATGGAAGTTGTAAAACAACAAAAAGAAAAAAAAACCCATGGGCCTAACTGTGATGTCGCAAAGTGGACTTATGCTTGTGCAATGGGATTTCCCCTTGTGTTCCTTTCCCCTGAAGGCCCCCAAATCTGCTCTGGGGGTCCCCCAACTCTCTGTAGCAGATTTGGAGGGCACGTAGTAGGGGTGGGCTGCGAGGACGGGGAAAGGATAATCCATTCTGCCAGTGGTTTTCATTGTGCTTGCAGACAGTCAGCATTGGGTCCTAGCCATGGCTTCCACATATGGAAGCAATGATCCCTGAATGGAGTTCCTTTCTCTATCAGATCGTCATGCTGTATCTAGGATGCTCACACAGTATCCATTAAGTCTCTATGAAAAACAGACTTTTTTTTGCAAGGTTTGGGCAAATCTCCCAAACACAAACTTACATTTCATGAGAAAGAGGTTTCTCCCCAGGAACTGCAAGAAGGTGCTGTTTTGACTTTTCAAATGTCACTTATTTAGCTTCAGACATCATCAGTCTCTGTGAAATAGTTTGCCTGGTACTTACCTATAGAGTATATAAACTTGACAGCCACTTCGACATATTCATGTAACCATTACCTAGGAAAAAAGATTAGTGCCTATGTGGCCAGCTCAAGGAGTCTCGTCGTGGGTTCGTTGTAAAAATCAATCAAGAAGCCTTCAGCTGACAGCTCTGTCTGGGAAAACATGTATGTTTCCCCACCCCCAATAACCCATTAAATATTGGAATAAAGCAGCTGATGTAAACTTGTTGGTATAAACACATCTCAAGAAAAGCCTCAGCTGAAAGGAATGTTACCAATTAATTGCCTGGAAAGGTTGTATGTCTCCACTTGCTGTTTGACTGTTGTTTTACTGTGTAGATTTAAGTGTAGATTTACCAGTATCACTGGTGCTGTATGTGTGAAGGATGTTAGTGAAACAGTAGTTTTACTAACTATTTTACTAATATCCTTCATATATACAATACCAGTGGCTAGGCCAGGTAGAAACATTAAAATCAAATATTAAACTTCTTCCTACAGAGATTAATAAAGAAATGTAATCAGCTTAGAACTGAGTATTATACAATGCTATACTGAGAAAAGAACATGCAGTATTTACTGGAAACAAAATTGAAATATTATGTCAGAAATTGTAACTCTTGTCCTGAGGAAACCCAAATTCTTATTAACAAATGCGTTCTGAAAATACAGCAAATGGACACACCGTGTGCTTCATCAGTATTTGACAGGATTCCTCTGAATCTGAATACAAACAATTTAACTGGTTTATTGAACAGGGTTATATTTAGCTCCTTGGTGGGATTATTAATGTAGTCCTGCAGCAATGTCTACTAGTCCAAGTGAAAGACGGGAGGAGAACATTTCTTATGGGAGCAGCACACCGTTACTGCGTCTGAGTACAACACAAGTGGCAACTCTTTCCCTTACTGCCAACTGTAAAGCAATTCCCTTACTGCCAACAATTCCTTTACTTCCAACTGTAAAGCAGGAAGACAGGTCATGAGCAAAGATGGGCTGGACTGCCTCAACATGGGAGCTCTCTGTTTTTCTGTCAGGAGGAGATGGGGAGATTATAGGCACAAGAGCCATGGCCTGCCATTATATTTTCCTTCATAAGGAATACAGCAGCAAGCTACCGCTATTCCAGGCTGGGTGTGCTCTGTCTCTACCAGGAAAGAAACTGAGGACTAGTTTCAGCAGGATAAAGTGGTAATGCTTTTTATGGACTGTACCACTTTAGGTGGTAGTGGGTGGAGTTGCACACTTCAATGGTTTTGCATGGTGGCCGGTCAGTTTCCGATTCGAAGTGTTGAATTGGATTCCAAGTGTTGGTACTGAGCTTTTAAGCCCTTAATAGCTTAGGACCAGTCTACCCGAAGGAGCTCCTTCTCCCATCTGTTCCTGCCCATTTGCTACAATCACCTTCAGAGGCTTTTTTCTGGGTGCCCCCACCTGGAATGGTGTGAGGAGGGCTACCAGGGAAAAAGCCTTCTCTGTAGTGCCACCCTCCACCGTCTGTGGAATGCCCCTCCCAAGAAGATCTGCTTGGTGTCTTCACTATATACATTTAGATGTCAGGTTAAGATCTTCCTCTTTCAGCAGGTATTTAATCTGTTGCTTTGATTATTATCTTCCTTGCTTCCTCTTTAATATTTTTAAGGCATTTCATGTTTTAATATTTTATTATGTTGATATTTTCATTGTCATATTTATTGTTTTGGTTATTTTATTGTTGCTTTTGGTTTTTACGATTGTAAACTGCATTTGCCAGGTGCCCATACATAAATTTAATATTTTTAATATATGGAATATATTTCTCCACATATATAAACAAACACATACTAGAATGTTAGAGAAAAGACATGGGTGGACCTAGTACATGCCAGTTTAGCATGTGCTAGTCCATGCAAGGATTCCCATATATATACATCTTGCGAAGTCAAGTGGCCATGAAAGCCACAAGGCCCTTTGTCATCTCCCCTCTGGAAGTTATATATGAGGAATAATCAAACATGCAACCCTCCAACCACAATTCTAAATGGCACAATCCAGAAAAGAAATACATTAGCATTTAATTTGTTGAATGTATAAACTGACTCTAAGACTGTAGTCACAAAGTAGCAGGAAAGAAAAAAAAGAGAAGACTCACATGCAGCACAGTGAAGAAGTTGCCTGTAGTAAGTTTTTTTTGCCCAGTAGGGGAGATCTAATATTCTAATAACTAATATTCCTAATGAATATGCAGTGGAGGTGAAGAATAGATTTAAGGGACTAGATTTAGTAGATAGGGTCCTGGAAGAACTATGGACAGAAGTTCACAACATTGTTCAGGAGGCGGCCGGCAACAAAAAACATCCCAAAGAAAAAGAAAACCAAGAAGGCAAGATGGCTGTCTGCTGAGACACTGGAAGCAGCCCAAGAAAGAAGGAAAGCAAAAGGCAACAGTGATAGGGGGAAACAGTGGCACTTATTTCACATGCCAGTAAGGTAATGCTCAAGATCTTGCAAGGTAGACTCCAGCAATTCATGGAATGAGAATTGCTAGATGTACAAGCTGGGTTTAGAAAAGGCAGAGGAACTAGAGACCAAATTGCCAATATCCGCTGAATAATGGAGAAACCCAGGGAGTTTCAGAAAAACATCTATTTCTGTTTTATTGACTATTCTAAAGCCTTTGACTGTGTGGATCATCACAAATTGTGGCAAGTTCTGGGTGGTATGGGGATACCAAGTCATCTTGTCTGCCTCCTGAGGAATCTGTATAATGACCAAGTAGCAGCGGTAAGAACAGACCACGGAACAATGGACTGGTTTAAGATTGGGAAAGGAGTACAGCAGGGTTGTATACTCTCACCCTACCTATTCAACCTGTACGCAGAACACATCAGGCGACGTGTTGGGCTTGATGAAGCCAAGGCTGGAGTTAAAATCGCTGGAAGAAACATTAACAATCTTAGATATGCAGATGATACCACTTTGATGGCTGAAAGCGAGGAGGAGCTGAGGAACCTCATGACAAAGGTGAAAGAAGAAAGTGCAAAACCTGGGTTGCAGTTAAACCTAAAAACCCCCAAGATTATGGCAACCAGTTTGATTGATAACTGGCAAATAGAGGGAGAAAACGTGGAGGCAGTGACAGACTTTGTCTTTCTAGGTGCAAAGATTACTGCAGACGCTGACTGCAGCCAGGAAATCAGAAGACGTTTACTTCTTGGGAGGACAGCAATGACAAATCTTGATAAAATAGTGAAGAGCAGAGACATCACACTGACAACAAAGGTCCACATAGTGAAAGCAATGGTATTCCCCGTAGTAACCTATGGCTGCGAGAGCTGGACCATAAGGAAGGCTGAGCGAAGAAAGATAGATGCTTTTGAACTGTGGTGTTGGAGGAAAATTCCGAGAGTGCCTTGGACTGCAAGAAGATGGAACCAGTCCATCCTCCAGGAAATAAAGCCAGACTGCTCACTTGAGGGAATGATTTTAAAGGCAAAACTGAAGTACTTTGGCCACATAATGAGAAGACAGGATACCCTGGAGAAGATGCTGATGCTAGGGAAAGTGGAAGGCAAAAGGAAGAGGGGCCGACCAAGGGCAAGATGGATGGATGATATTCTGGAGGTGACGGACTCGACCTTGGGGGAGCTGGGGGTGGCAATGGCTGACAGGAAGCTCTGGCGTGGGCTGGTCCATGAAGTCACGAAGAGTCGGAAACGACTGACTGAATAAACAACAAAGGGGAGATCAGGTACCTTATTACAAGGCTGGTACAGGTAATCATTATTTTCACCTTAAAAAGGATTTCATAGGTTTTTTGCTCTCTCACCACTGAACTGGCAGTCAAAGCAATAAGGATTGCTACTGCCGGAGAACAAAGTTTCTGACTTCAGGACATGAGAAAAATCACCTCATTTTATAGCACAGGTCCCACACATTTCTCTCTCTCCCCGTCTCCTTCAACATAGTGTGAACTGAGAAAGGCAGAAGCACTTGAAGATGAGATGAAGAACTCTCTTTGTATTCCTGAGGGAGTTGTGGTTTGCAGCCCTTTATGTCATCTTATTTCTAGCTTGCCTACTGCCTGTGCAAAAATCCTTGATGCTTTGGAGCTCCGTAAGGAAAAAAAGGGGCCTGGGTGGTGGATTGGAGAGGGGGATTGATTGCAGCAGCTCAAAGAAATAAACCAATCTGTGAATGTGGTAGGACTGATTGAACACCATTGCTCTCTGTTGCAGCACAGACAATAATTAGAGCAGTTTTCAAGAAATTGTGGAAATTGCTTGACAAACAAGATCATATTTGGGTCCTACAAGGGGAACATCCAGGCTGTGCACTTGATTTAAGTCCAATTTGATTTGATTCCATACAGGAAGCTAGTTGGCCAGCTAGAAACAAACAAACAAAAAAATGTAGTTGTGTGGTTGCACATGGATACAATTGTAGAAATGCAAGGAAACCAGAAGCCGAGAGATGCAGGAATCATTTCAAAGGAAAAGGAGGTGGGGAGAGAAAAAGAAATACATTTCCAGAGACATACATACCCAGTGAGATTTCCTTTAGGGTGCCTTGCCACAAAGAGAAATCTATGAAGCATTCACAGAGTTGATTAGTCTTTATTCCTACCTTTTCTTCTACAGCTTATGACATCTCTTCCTTTTCTGTCCCAAACAAAAGAGACAACCGTTCAGGTCAGCATAGCAATTGCTTGGAGTAAGATTGCTTAAAAAAATGAAATGAACAGGGCCCTTGCGTAAGAAACAGACGAGAACATATAAATCAGAGAGAAAGACAATGGCCATGTTATTGCAACCTTGAAGAGCAGTCACTTCAAAATAAATCATCTGTTTTGTACAAAATAACTATGGAGGCAAAGAAAAGAAAATGTAATTATGACCAATCCTGGGAAAGCTTTTTCTTGCATAGAGAGTACTGGGAAAAGTGACACTTGCTTAATTTCTATGTGTCAGGATGCCACGAAGAGCACAGGAGCAAGAGAAATAGAAACAGTGGCGGAGAAATAGAAACAGAAATAGAAATAGAAAAGTTGCTGTCAACTATTCAGACAAGTACTTAACACATAATCTTTAATGGAAGCTGGTCAAAACAGACAAGAAATGGGGTAGGTGAAATAAAACATTTCGTAGCAACAGTTGTTATCGCTCCATTAGAGAAATGAATCCATCTGCTGGATGACAGTACTTTGCTTCTGATGCATTTGCATTTCTGCTGTATAAAGCACTCCCACACCATTATTCATTCAGAAAATATTTCAATTCGTGTCAACAGTTCAACTTGTTCTGTCCTACTCTTTAAATGCTATTTGTTAAAAGGAGCCAAAGACAGCTTTCCCCCTTGGCTGAAGAAATCCAAGAATGGCACTTCTTTGTTTTACTCACATCCCACTCCACCTCCAAGGAGCTTCTATATCAACTTCCCCCAATCTGATGCCCTCCAGACTTATTGGACTTCAACTCCCATCAGCCTCAGCCAGCATGGCCAATGGTCAGGAATGCTGGGAATTGTAGTCCAAAGCATCTGGAGGACACCAGGTTGGGGAAGGCTGCTTTATATCGTTTCCAGGTCATCTCCCATCCAGCAACTTCCAGGGCCAGATTTGCTTCAGGAGTAAAAATGCATCATGTACAATCAGCTCAGTCTCTTGGTGTGAATAATAATGTTAAAACAATGTTTTAAAAGGAAGAGGATTGAACAAAGGGCCAGACTAAGTACTATGTTAGCAGGATGTTCATTCTTAACCGAAAGCAGCTGTGAGGGGAAATGCTGGGACTGTGGCATGAAGGAGGAGGTTTAATCCTAACCCTTTTGCCAGTGACATTTTCCTGCCCAAATTCACCCTCCCCACTTTGTAGCTGCTATTTGCTCCAGCAGGTTCTGTTTGCAGCAGTAGCACCTTTTGGGACAAATAGCAGCTATAGGGAAAAGGGTTAACCCCCCTGCCTTTCCAATGCCATGGTCAACCCCTCCGCACAGGACTGCTTTGGGCTAAGGGAGAACATGCCCTATGGTAAACACACTAGAAGGAAAAAAAAAAAGCTTCTAATGTACTTTGGCCTAAAGATTTTGTACATGTAAGTATAAGAATGATTGCTAATTGGAATCTTAATTACCAGCAATCAGAGTGGATTAAGCTCTAGGATAGGCTTCTTTGCAAACACATTTATGCTTGGAAATGGGAGGAATAACAACTAAATATAAATTTAGACAAACTGTGTCCAGTGTCTCTCCTTCACCCCCTGAAGAATGACAAAGCACTGAAAATATAAATAGTTATGAATATACAAAATTAAATGATCATGAAGTTCCATCAGAAGATTAAAACTAAAATGGCTGTAAATTAGCCAAGGAAGCCTGTAATGTTTGATTATCCTCAAGATCAATCCTTTCCAACCTGATGTCCTCCAGATGTTTTGGACCAACACCCATCAGCCCCAAGCAGCATAGTCAATGGTCAGGAATGCTGAGAGTTGTAGTCCAAAGAGTCTGGAGGGCACCAAGCTGGAGAAGGCTGCTCAAGAACATATATGTCCACTTTGACTAATTCTGTTGAACTATTTGTTAATTCCTCAGTACAGGTCTTTTACATAGTATCTTATACAGAAAATGTTTGCAGTCCCTGACTGCTCTTCATCAGAAGCAATGGTATCTTCTGACTTTTGAGAAAGAAAGAACTAAAACATGAAAAGTTACCATTGCCTTTAGCAAACAGGTATTGGTCAAAATGCACCAGGCACCGATTAGAGTGTTTTTCAAATAAGGGCTCAATCCCATGGAGATAGTTGTCAGCCTCCGAACTCGGAGGCTGACGACTATCCAATACAGGGTGGCCAGAGCACGGAGATGATCCTCCCCTCCATGCTTTGGCCACCCCACATTTCTGGCTAGACATGCAATTTCACCTGTCTAGTTGGGGAGCTCCACAGCAGGAAGGGGAGAGCCTACATGATGCATAGGAAGCTGCATAATGCGGCTTCCGCAGTCTCCTCCCCTGCCCTGGGACCACCACCTTCCCCCAGTCTCTGTGCTCCATTTCCAAGCTCAGAGATGTAGCTGGCATGGAGAGAACCACACTGGTTCTAGGGGCTGGGGAAGGGGAGATAGCACAGTTTTTGGGCTCCGAGGTTGGAGCCCTGGTTCTGGCTTTGGATCCCAGAAACCGAAACGTTCTATGGCCATAGGATTGCTCCCCCCATGGTGTTTAGTAGCCATAAGATTGCTCCCTCCACCAATATTCAACACCTTCAAGTCAGTGAGGGCTCCTCGGCACCCTTGCCATTGTCACCAGCTGCTACTTCTCCTCATCCACTTTCTCCTCTTTGCTACTTTCTTGCTTGACAGGCAGAGCACAGGTGAGCAAGTAGCATCTACTGTTCCTCCTTCTCCCCACCACTGTTCTCTGGGCCAGAGCGAGATCCAGGTGAACAAGCAGGCTGCAATGATGACAAGGATGAGCAACTCTTACGGGGCTGTTGCCAGTGTGCCCCATCATGCCTACCCTTGATGCTGGCCCTGCTTCAGTTTCAGCTTTTCTCTCTTTCTCTCCACCCCGCTCTGGCAGTTAGGGTTCGGTCTTACTATCCATATTCATTGGGCTGGGTGTGAACCATTGGGGTTGATTAATATCAAGAAAACAAGCTATTTACAAATTTGCAATTCTATGTATTTTATGTGTTACGTGGTATACCCTGCCTCCTCCAAGAAGGTCAGAGTGGCATTTTAGCTGCCTAACAAGAGACCGAGAGAGATGTTCAGAGTGGCAGAGACTGACAATCGTGTGACCTTCATAGCCGAGCAGGGATTTAAACCTGGGATCTTTAATCTATCCAGTGCATCATGCTAGCTGAAATGTGAATGGAAATTTCATTTTTCCTTATTTTTTTGAAAGGATATATATATATATATATATACACACACACACACACACACACACACACGCGTACATTTGTGTATGTGTGTGTGTGTGTATGTGTGTAAGGACAGAGTTGGACAGCATCAGTGGGCATTATTTAGGTATAAAGCTTATATTAATGTTTGCAGGAATCATGCCAACTTAGAAAGAAATGTGTGTGTATAATTTTTTTTCCCAATAGCAGAAGAGAATGTGTGGCCTTTGAGGGACAGTGGTGAACTCAGGTAACAAGTTTTATTATTTGCCATTTGGCACCACAAATAATAGAATAAAACCCAGAAGCAGTGAGATAGCTCATCACAGTGCCAACAAGGTATTATAAGGTGAGCAATAATGAGACAAGTAGCATCTCCCTATGGATTTTATCATGGGCTTTTTCTCTTTGTGTTTGAGGTAGGCAATGCAGTTAAAACTACCAGTAGAATATAAATGTAGACGTTTTCCTCCAGGAGCATGGTGATGTTTTCCTTTAGGAGCATGATTCTTCCTCAAGGTTGTACTGCCTTTGTATGGAGGGATCCCCATGAGGTTCAAGAGAACCCTGTTTCTCCCTTTCTTTCCCCAGTACACATGCAAGCAGTGCACCAGAGCAGGCCAGAGATTGGGAAGTCTGTCTGCATGTCCTAGATCCTCCTCCATCCCTCCCTGTATCCACACTGTGGAACTTTCTGAAGCTCCAAATCTCAAAGAGCTGCTATAGCAGGGCTGGGCAACTTTGGGAAGTCAAGGGACCAATCCCCCCCGCCCCCCGCTGAATTCCTCACAGGCTGCACTTCTCCCCCATGGTAGCAGCAATCAATCAATCAATCAAAACAAATTGGTGGTTTAACCACTACTAGGTTTACTGAGGACAAATCTAGCTTGAAAACAAGTAAGCCTCCATAGTGGTTTGCTATGAATTTTGGCAGCAAACCAATGTTTTCATGACATTTGGGGGGCAGTATGGAGCGCTGTACTCGGGGGTGGCTGGGGTATTGTCCACCCCTGATCTATAGTGGGTGGGGCAGGGAAGTCCTCTTCCACCAGTCAAGTTGCACACACTGAAATCTGGATCCAACCCTCTATATAGTTGCAAATTAATATACCTTAATTGCAATTGCTATGGGCCTGTGGTGGAGCCCTGCTTATAAAGTAGTTATCAATACATGTGTAGAACCTAAATTCAATAAACAAAGTTCAACAGGCATCACAATTATGGCAATCATCAGTTAGTATGCAAGTTCATTCAGAAAACTGATGTATATCACAATAAGAAGCTTGATTTATAGTGCAATCTTATGCACGTATACTTAGAAGTAAGCCCCATTGAGCTGAGCCTGAAATCAATTATTTAAATGGACCACGGGGGGGGGGGGCACTTCTGGAAATACTTTCTGCCCCAACAGAAATGCAGAAGAACTGACTATTAAAAACAGCAGCGCGGATCACTCTCCTAATACCATCCACATTCCCCAGCTCTTTGACAAGGCCTGCCTTTGCACTTATACTGCTGTTAGAAAGCTGAGTATTTTTGAAAGCTTACTTAGAAAGGACCATTTTCAGGCAACATGTTTACGACTGATAATCAAGTACAATGCAATATATTGCGCTCATCATTAATAATTGTCAGGTGTTATTACTCTTCTAAAGCTTTGCAAAAATTATAGCTTTGCTGTGTGACAGATCAGTTAATTTCTCCATGAGTCATATTTGATGTGGGGTTGGGTTACCATTATGGATTACACAACTGCACAAACAAAGCTATTGTGAAATGGAGACCTCTGACCAAGACGCTTTATTCACTAAGGCTCACTTAAGGCCCAACTCCATGGTAGGCAGCCTTGAAGAAGGGGGTATTTACTAGGGGTTATTGAATGTATTGAATGAAATGGAACCCCCCCATTCTTTGATGTTCTAACCTAGTTACTCCCATGTGATCCCTAGAGAAGAATGCCATGAAGTAGCTTCAAGTTCATATATGTGAACAGTGGCGCTGCTAGGGCCAGCTCAAAAGATATAGATCCAGGGTCCCACAGTCTGAGAGGGCTCCTAAACAACCCCACAGATGGAGTGCAAGCTATGGCATACAGTAAAGGAAAGCGCTGTGCTGGCTAGGCAGGGTTGCAGCTGTGCATCCTTTTAAATCCAGGTATGTTCCAAGTGTGTGTGTGGCAGCGAACAATTAGCTCACAGTCTTTGGGGGCACATGCCCAATGAGGGCACTAGAGCAGCAAGAGGCCTGCCCCCTTGCTGTCCTTATTGGCTGTGCATCCTCAAAGGTAGTGAGCCAGCCAATTGGTTCAGCTCGCTACCACTGGAAAATACTTGGATTTAAAAAGGCGTGTGGCTGCCACTGTGACTGGCTGGTGAACTGCTTTCCTTTAGCGTGTGCTGTGGCTTGCCCCACTGCCATTGCTGCCTGTCTGTGTGTCATTTGGGGACTGCCTGCCAGCACAGCCATTACCTCCTGCAGGGGGGGGGGGAGAGAAGAGATATAGGATAAAGAGATTGGGGAGAAAGGGAACAAACAGGTCCTTTCCCAACCTTTCCTCCCCCAAACTTTTTACATAGGCTGTTGGGCGTACTGGAGCTTTGCTACCCAGCATGCCAAACAACCTCATAAAAAGTATTGAAAAAAGAAAGGAATAGGGACTGATTTGTTCCCTTCCTGCTCCAGCCTATGAAAAGGTGGTGGTGGTGGTGGTGGTGGTGGTGGGGAGAGAAGGCAAGCGAGCAGGATGGCGAGGGTTGGGGGAGAAAATAGCAGGGCAGCAAAGCTTCTAGGGTGGTGGTGGGGGTATCCCCACCCCCACCACCAAAGGGGTGGTTTTGGTGGTCCCCACCACCAAATGAGCAAAGGGTAGCTTGCCCAGGGCCCCTCAAATCTGATGGTAGGGATGTTGGAGAAATGTGCAGTGGAATCAAATGAGTTCAGATTTCTATGAATCCAACCTGCAGATTCCACAGTGGACCAGCTTTTCCCAAGTCGCACAGATTCCACAGAGTTGTGGACTTTTTTTTTTTTTTTTAAACTTTCTGGAATTTTATATGAATGTAGCCATAGAAAAATACATAAAATAAAAGAATACCACTTGAAAATGCACATTTCCCCCCTAGGGTAAAGCATGAAAATGTGCATTTTGGGGGTAATTCGCACATTTGCGCAAGTGCAAATTTGCACAGGTGCAAATTTGGGCAAATTAGGGAAATTGGAAAAAGTCCAGTTTGGATGAACAAGTGGACAATGGAATGAAAGGCACGTGACAATCCATGAAACATAGACAGAACAGATTTTACAAAATCCATTCATTCCTACCTGGCAGTGCCACTTTATGTGAGTATATTGATTGCTTCTACTGGGTAGCAGGCCCACATTTCCAAAGTGATTTGTTAGAGACAGGAGTATCTCAGACCATGAAGGAGTAGCATGGTCTGAGGTATCACAATGTGAACCGCATTCTTAGTCTGCATTGTAGCTGTATATTCCAAGTTTTCCAAAGGGCTGGAAGGATGCCCATTGGCTATGCAGAGGAAGAGAGAGAAAGAATATGCCAAGTTGTCTGTTTATCTCTACCTTACCAATTCGATTCACCTAAGCTTGAAACACTCTGTGCAAGGTAATATCACAGTGTAAACCTGTTTAAGTTAAAATTCAGTGTTGACATTTTTGAACACTGATATTTGGCATCTGTAGCTGTTTTATATTTTAAACAAATGACCTTAGTTAATAAACCTCTAATTTTGACTCTATGTGTTTCTAAGTAAAAGCTCAGCTCATCCTGTTCCTTGACTCACCATTTGTCTGGCTACTGGCAAATGGCAACGTACTCTCTAAAGGAATAGACATGTATGCCATTCATAATAGATGCATATTTTATAGTCCTGAGATATAATATATATACATACATATATATGTGCGTGTGCGTGCGTGCGTGCGTATGTATGTATAGAGTCTTTATACCAACCATCCACCAACTCTTCTGGGTGGTTTGCAAAACTTGTAAATCAATAAAATACAAAATACAATCCACTAACAGCAACCATACCATTATATGGTGCCATTGGTGTATTATGTATACAGGCAACATAAATGAGTCCCACAGCTTACAGTCTAAAACATATAGTGGAGAAATACCAGAAGGACAAACAAGAGTAGAGAAGGAGCAGCTATTACACATAGCTAAAGCTGCATTACATTTGGGAAATACAAGACCTTTTGGAACAACTGAGAAACCTTTTGTACAAAAACTGTTACCGAGTTTCACAATCAGAGTCACGCTTATTATTCTCTGCATATCTACCACAGAAACTGCAGTCTGCAGTTAAATGTACTTTCACAGAAGTGGGAACAATACACATTCTGATCTGGGGATTAAATTCCATCAGTAGCTAAGTGTTGTATAAGGTTATACTCAAGAGATCAATTTCTGATAAAATATCATTTAAAATAGCTCATACAAAATTCCATGTGTCCTCAGGAAATGTGATTATGAACATTTTTCAAAGATGATACCATGAAGTTATAAAAAGATCCACTATTAAAAAGACAATGTGGGATTTTTTAAAAATTTTATTTTATATACCTTCTTGCAGGAGTGTTTAAAGGTACTGACTGTGATTATTTTACACAGGCATGCAATTTGTTTCCAACCTTTACATTCTATAACAAAATGCAGTTTGAAAAATGGGATATCCTTTCACTATATATTTGTTAAAATATGTCTTTGGAAGTGTATCGGCCATGTTAATAAGAAGCTATTTTATTTTGTATGTAGTGTTCAGCACCATGTATACAAGTGCAAAGTGTTAGTGACATTGCTAATTTTAGAGTACACATAATTTTATGGGAATTGGTCTTTATTTATTATATTTTTAATCTGCCCAATAACAAACATTCTCTAGGTGGATTACAAACAGTTAAAAGACTAAAACACCATACAAACAGTTACAAATATAAAATACAATACAAATATTTAAAACAATAAAGTATAATACAAAACAACAAACTACATAAGAATAGATAGAACAGCCATACAAATCTTGAACTCGGTTTCTAAAACACCTGGGAGAAAAGAAAGGTCTTTGCCTGGCACTGAAACTATGTTGGTGCCAGGTGGAGGGTATTCTGTAAGCAGGGTGCCACCACTGAGAAGGCCCTCTTTCTTGTAGCCACCCACCTAGCTTCCTTCAGTAGGGGCACCTGGCAGAGGGCCTCTGAATATGACCCAAGGGTCTGAGAAGGTACATACAGGAGGGCTTTAAAGGTCAACATCAACACTTTGAATTGGGCTCAGAAATGGACTGGAAACCAGTGCACTGTTGTCACATGATCATATTGGCCAGTTCCAGTTAGTAACCTAGCAGCTCTGTTTTGAACTAACTGATGTTCTGAACCATCTTCAAAGGTAGCGCATGTACAATGCATTGCCGTAATCCAGCTGGGAGTTTACCAGAGTGTGGATAACTGTCGCCAGTTCTGGTAAAACTTTTATTGCATAAAAGCAATGCACAGCCTGCTCACTTGGTGACTATGATTGTGGAGGGCCAGTGTGAGGACCTGAAGATCATGCCTTGGCATGGGTGATAGGCAGGATACCCAAGTCAAACAGAAAGGAATAACATCCTGAACACACGCACATACTCTCAAACTTTAATATAAAAAGGTCAAAACCAAAACAACAGTTTTCCAAAAACTGGAAAAATGGAAGCGTTTATACCCAAAATAATACAATGGAATATATAAAAAGCAATAACTGACTACAATAAAGTATTGCGCAGTGACCAAGCATTGTGGTAAAAAAACTTTAAAACACTGCAATCACAACCTGTGTGTGCAGAGAAAGACAGAAAAGTTACTTACAGTAAGCAAACTAACATGTACAGTCTAGTACAGTTGCCCATGAATAAATGCTGGCTTCTGTGCCATTTTTCCCCTATTGTAAAAGGTTGAAATGCTTCTCTTAAGGCTTAGTTACTGGCAGTCGGAGCTTGAAGCTAAAATATGCTGGTATTTTTGGCCCCACCCTTCTGCCTTTAGCCCTGCCCACCACTGGGATGTGGCCCCTGAGAATTTGGCCCTCAGGCTGAAAGAGTTTCAACACCCCTGGATGAGGATAATGGATTATGGCATGAGGCCCTGTCCAGTCTTGTAACTCTCTTTCAGCATGACTATTTCCAGCGTGACAGGTGGTACTTGGCGTTACTGCTAAACTGTGCAACCAACCAACCATGTCTGAAGCTGCCATTTGGTTCCTGCTTTCCTCTCGAAAAGAGCCATTTTCACTTAGTGAAAACTTGGGAAGTAATATGATTGAGATATTTTTTTAAAAAAAATTGTTGTTGAGTCTGTTACCACAGTGAATAAAAGCAGAGAAACTCAGAACAAGGCATCCAAATGTCTTTTCAGAAAATGTCTTCAGGATGGAATTTTAAAAAATGGGTATTTTCTTCACCACATATCTATTTATTAGAAGACTATGAAACAGTTAAAATTCAGTGTGACAAACACATATGTTTGTAAAGATCAGTATGCCTTCCAGTAAATGCATTAACAGTGGAAAACAACTAGATTCTAAATCCTTTAGGATTCTTCTGCTGTTGTGCCCATAGCATCTTGCTGCCCAAATTATGTTTCCATTTGAAATGAGAAAGCATCCCATTTTCTCACTTTCCATCTCCCATGGAAATGATTGACATTATGCCCAGATGTAACAGGGAACACGATTGCTTTGGTTAAAGAAGACATTTCTCCTTATAGTCTCACAGTAGACAATTTTCTGTAACAAATGGTAACTCTGGAATTTTTGCAATGTCTAACTCCCTGCCCCTCTTCTCTGGGTAATGAGTCTTTATCTGGACTTCCGGTCCATGCTGAAAAAAGCTGTAATACTGAAAACTCGTATAATTCAGTCAGTATCATTAATGACCCAAAGTATATCGATGGAAATGCTGTTCACCACAGACTGAGTGGGATGACTTCAGCAACTTGAGCAGGGACTGCCTTGCTTTTTGATCAAGGCTTGTCCTCCTCCAGTAGTCATTAACATCCCTTCACATTTCCTGTTCCATGAGCCACAGAAACACAAAGTCACATGAATTCTATCTACCTGTACAAAAGCCAATGGGCATCTCAAGATGGTTTTCAAGGGCTGGATCCAATCCTTGTGTGAGTTCATGTGATGGAATCTCCCTGTCCTCTCCTCTCCTCTCCTCCCCCCTGCAGCCCCCCATATGCTCTGGAGGGCCCCCAGCCCTCAGAACAGATTTGGCAGGCACACATGGGGGGCTGCAGAGGAGAAGGAAAATACATTCACCAGTGCTTCCCACTGATGGAATGACACCATTGGATACAACCCCAAGTCACAGTAGTTTGAAATTATGAGTTGGGTCCAGACTAAGTTAGTCACACTTTTGTCCCATTGAAACTAATCAGACTAGTTAATCATGACTAACTTAATTTCAATGGGACTAAAATGCAACTAACTTTATTTGATACTTCTAGTCCACCTTTTAGACTCAAACTCACAAAGCAGCTTCCAGCATATAAAACATGAAATACTATAAAATGATCCAAAACCACTATGAGAAGAGTAATGAAAATCCATTACAATAAATAAACAAATAACAATAAAAACAACCATAATGGTAGAAATAACAATGTCCAACCCAGAATAGTAACAGTGAAATCAGATAAAATAATTAAAAACTATTTTAGCACCAATTCAAACCAGCAGCATCCTGATATCTTTTAAGAAAAAAGCAACCAAGGACAAATGGGTCATAAATTGATGGGGCCATATGTACGTCATTTGGAATAGAATTCCATAAACTTGGGCCCACCATTAAGAAGACTCTATCCCTTGTGCCTGCTCACCTAATTGATCTCACCAGTGGGCTCATGAGCAGGGTCTCTGAGGCTGATCTCCAAAGCATGGGCAGGTTGGTACAGGTGAAGGTAATCCATCAAATAACCCAGGACTAGACAAACTTGTACCCTCCAGATAGTTTGACTATAATTCCCATCAGCCCAGCCATCATGGGATTTGTTGTTCAAAACATATAGAAGACTCTGGGTTGCCTACCCCTGAAATAACCTGCTCCTAAACTGTTTAGGGTAGGCTTCCCTAGACGTTTGCAACTTCAGCTCCCTTCAGCCCCAGCGGGCATGGTCAGTGGTCAGGAATGCTGGCAGTTGTAGTACAAAACATCTGGAAGGGCACCAGGTTGAAGAAGACTGGTTTAGGACTTTAAAAGTTAATACCAGCATTTTGAATTGGGCCTGGAACAGCACTGGACAAGATCACCACAGCAGAGAAGGTCCCTGTTCCCAGCCCTAGTGCCGATAGAGTTCAAGCAGTCAGGAGACATGGACAACCCCACACCCAGATCACTCCCTGGGCAGATGCCCTATTGGAGGAGACTACAGAGTCAGGGGACCTGGCACCACCAGATTGGTTCAACTTCCCAACCCTGATATTATTCCCCAGGAACAGAGGCAAGGGTGTGTCTCGACTCTCAACAGAAGCCCAGAACCAAAGGCACAGTGCCCAACCGGCAGCATGGTGTCTCCTGTTTCTGAGTCCTACTCATGTAGACAAAGCTAGACTTAAAGCATGCTTTGGCTCAGGGCCCCACTAACACTCCAGAAATGGGTCAGCTATAAAGGATCAGGTAGAAAGCTACTAACTTGGTGCACTGCTTATCCTGTTTGGCCCCTAGTGACCCCATCGCTGGACAGCTCCCCACTATTATCTGGAACATCTTCATTCCTAACTCTCTGGATAGGGAAACGGAGGGCCAAAACAGACACTACTTTAAATCTGGATCTTAAAAGTCTCCCTACCCCTCATGCTAGGGTCCCAATCCAGATTGGGGGCCCTGCCCACACTCTACGGTAAATATGAAAAAAGACATAGCTGCTAGATATGGATTTAAAGTAATGCTTACTTTGACCCTGAACCTCCTGGTAGTGGTGGTGGGAATGGGTCAGCTCCCTTGGAGATAAGTGTGTGAGTTCTCTGAATGGAGAGTGGCACTGCATAGACTCTAGGAAAAATCTGCCAATACCTTGTTACAACCTGGTTCTCTCTCTCTTGGTATTTTTAAATGTGAGGCTTAAAACAGTTCTGGTTTTAGTCAGTTTATAATGTGAATCCATTTTGCTTTGGATGCAGATAAGGGGAAAAAAATTCTTAGTTTGAGTCAGTGGTAGCTGGTGCCCATTGAGGCTGGTGGGGTGGAGAGCAGGGTCACTGGAGGCAGAGCCAAGGAGCCACCGGAGGCAGAGCAAAGAGGTTCACTGGCGGAGGAGCAGTCTGTTGAATCCTCAACAGCCAGCAACCCTTACCACAGAAAGGGAAAACAAGTGATTTTAAGATTATGAGTACAAAAGAATGGGAGGGGGAATCCACATAGCAACACATCATCACCATCACCATCACCATCATCATCATCATTAATAATAATAATAACAATAATAAACAACCTAAGAGTCACGCAGAAAAGCATCAAGTTCTCAGAACATCCAACAATTCATCCCTTTGCATATCCACCACAAAGCATCCTCCAAACCTGTATGCCTACTCAGACGGTAACAGTGAGAAGCAGAACATACAAAAATTCACTTACTCATACATACTAGCCAGCCTTCTTTCACAGGTTTTTTCTTAAAAACATGAAATTTGACTACACTAGTATGTAATTTTTACAGAGACTAGATCTGGCAAGCCACGGTCACAAAGAGAGACCAAAATGCTTTTTAAAAGATAGATCCTAACTTAATCACTGATTCTTTTTGAAAGATACATCAATGTGGTCCAGACAAGTCATGAATCTTTTTTTTAAATAAGATAATCAACTGGTCCACAGACTCACCTTAAAAAGAATTGGCCAGGTGACCACACTACCAAAACATGGTCTTTAAAACCCCACAAATGTAAGTGTATCCGTCTCTAAACAACAGCGATTTTGGACCAGAGAGCTGGAAATATTTTAAAGCACAACAAGCAGGGGCTACCTTTAAACAACATGAATGCATTAGCTTCCAGACCCAGAGATGGACTGCAGCCAGTTAATTCATCAGTGCAAAATTAATTCATCAAAATTATTTCATCTTAATTCATCAGTGCAGCCAGGCCAGAGATGAAATACAATCTATCCTCCCACCCATGCCATTACAACCAGACCCACTTAATTCAGCCTCTATCAGATACTTTTGTACCCCCCCACGCCCCACAGCAGCAATTGCTAAAAAAAAAAGTAACCAGAGGAATGATTAAAAACAATATTTAAAATAATGAGAAAAATAAATACTAAGCAAAAGGAAAGGACCCCCCCCACCCCCTGCATTCAACCAAGTGAATATTACATACCTGACCCAGTGGATTGTGCTGTGCTGGTCTGGCTCCTAAAGGTAAAGGTGTCCCTAACCAGTCGTGTCCGACTCTAGGGTGTGGTGCTCATCCCCGTTTCTAAGCCGAAGAGCCAGCGCTGTCCGAAGACGCTTCTGTGGTCATGTGGCCGGCATGACTGAACACCGAGGTGCACGGAACGCTGTTACCTTTCCCGCCGAAGCGGTACCTATTTATCTACTTGCAATTTCTTGCTTTCGAACTGCTAGGTTGGCAGGAGTTGCAAACAAAGAGAAACAGCAAGCAAGTGAACGCAGGCACACACACTCCTCCTTTTCTGCCTCAAGCCCGAAGTACTGTTCCAATGTCCTCTGACTGACAAGAGAGACAGAGGGCCAAACTACACATTCTACTGATAGTGTTTGTCTAGTTGAGCTTCTTATTTTCTTTGCCTTTGTGTAAGTGCGTGTGGGACCAATCAGGATCAGGAGCAATGTACTCCGAGAGGGGAGAGTTAAGCTTCCCTACCCATTTTTTGAGCAAATTTCCCCATAAAAAAAAAATCCACTGATTTAAATGGGGTATATATTTTCTTTTTAAAAACCCCTCTCCCCTGTGCAGGAGAGGAGTGGAATTTCAGGGCAAAAATGGTTTAATCCCTCCCCTCCTGGAGCGCTGTAGTCTGATCCCATATTGGGACTACATGTGCTTACACAAAAGCAAAGAGAAGCTGAACTAAAGCTACATGAATATTGGGACACATAGTTTGATCCTAAACCATCACAAAGAAGGAAAGGATTTTAAAATCAATTAATTGGGGACTCTGGTGGGAATGGATTTTTTTTAAAGAGGTGGGTGGCTACTAGGCCTTTTCTGCTGTGGCACACCTGCTGTGGAATGAACTCCCTAGTGAGGTTCTCCTGGCATGTATGTTGTATTCCTTCCGGCGCCAGGTGAAGACCTTTTTATTCTCCCAGGCATTTTAGCATTTTAGCTTTCTAGACTTTTAGCTTTGCTGTTTTAAATCTGTATTTTAAATCTCTGTCTTGCTGCTAGGTTTTATTCTGGTTGTATTGTTATATTGTGGTTTTAACACTTTTATATTTTTGTATTGTTTTGCTGTGTACTTTTTGCTTTTAATTGTTGTGGACCGCCCAGAGAGCTTCAGCTATTGGCGGTATAGAAATGAAATGAATAAATAAATAACTGTGCTGGGGAGAATGACTCACCACTGGAGGAAAATACCCCCCCCCAATAAATAAAGGAGATCAGCAACCACCAGCAGCAATAAACACTTTTTAAAAAAAGTAATAAGATTAAGATTATACCGGTATAATGATGATGATATTTTTGGAACAGTCTGTCCATGCGCACACATATGAAAAAAAGATGGTGCTCAGCTGCTGCTGCTCTTAGCCTGCCTCGAGATGGAGTCAGCACACGCTGGCTGCATCCTGAGGCAACGGTATTACTGGCACGCCCACAAGCACTCTGATTGGCCACTAATTGTCTGGGCAGGTACAGGCTGTTTGAGCCAGCCCAGCCTATTGAGCACAGAGTCACATTAAGCTGTGGGATCCAGGAGCTGTCCTCAGTCATAGCCCTTATGACCCCCTCAAGCCACATTTAGTCAGGTGCTCACTTAAAGCCTGTCCTTTTTGGTTTCTTGGTAAACTTGAAGTGGTGCTAGCTTTCCAAGAAGGAAGCCGTTCATGGACGTGCAATTGGCAAAACTGTCCCCCCTAGTCTACATAGGGCAGAAGCAGCCCCAGTGTAATCGCAAAGCAAGCACAGGAGGTGAGACTGACTCTCAGAGCTTAGCCCAACAGGGAGAGAGAGTAGATTTGTCACAGAGGAATTGTCGCCCCACCAGCGCATTGATGCCAACCGCTACTGGTTCTACTATATGCAGGGGGTACAGTGGGACATGGAATCCTTGTGTCATTCAGTGCTAGGACTGAAAAGCATGAGGTACACACCCACACTACGATCTGGATATTTTGATTCACACTTGTGACATGGTACATTTGAAAAATCAGAACAAAGAATGCATAGTTTAAATGTGAGGGCCAATTCACTTTTACTTTTTTTTCCTGAAATGCCATGATTATGGTGTATATTTTTTATGTTTAAGACACAGAACAAAGTTGCTAAAGGGGGTGTTTGATAGTCATATTGCTATGCTATTTTCTAACTTTGTGTAAAAGTAGTTGATTAGGCTTTCAGAATGGCCAGTGATCAACCAACTCTTCTGGGTGCAGCTGCAATATAATTAGGATATAGCAAGAGAAAGTAAATATCCAAAATATATATCAGTTTCCAATGAAACTACTTCCCTTTCCTTTCACTTGCCCTCTTGTCTCAGATGACTCCTATCACATCTGTCTATCTATCTATCTATCTATCTATCTATCTATCTATCTATCTATCTATCATCCATTCATGCCATCATTGCTGCAAGGAGAGGAAGCCCTTCAGTATTGCAAGGCAGGTGGGATCCAGCACTCTTGCTGCTGCTGCCTTGCTGGAGCTGTATCTCCACCTGGGGGACTTCTACTCTGCCTCCTTGCAGACCCAGGTCCAGCCAAGCACCACCCCACTCCCAGCTGTAACACCTGTGGGAGCTGGGGCATAAAACCTAGGCCCGGTGGGGGCGGGACCTCTGCTGGCAGGTGTTGCCACCGAAGGGGGCGACACCAAAGGGTGTTGCCCCTTTGGGGGAGCCACTTCGGGGGAGCACAAGGGCGAGGGCCTGTCCCCCTGCTTGAAAGAAAGGAAGGGGACTGTTTGCCTCAGTGTGACCTGCTGGACTGCCTGCATTAAATATGTGTTTTCCAATGAAGGGGGGAGGTGTTGGGAGCCAGGGAATGGCCATTACGGTTCTACAGGGCAGAGGGAGATATGGAGGGGGGAGACAGTCACACTTTAAAGGCAGAGTGTGTAACAATAGGGTGCTGACTGTCTCTAAACTGTCCCCCAACTCAAATAACTTGGATGGCCCTGGCAACAGACCCCCAGGGTTAAAACTGCTGCTGCTGAATGCCAGGTGGGTGAATGGTAAAACTATCCAGGACTTGATCCTGGATGAGCGCACTGACTTGGCCTGTATTACAGAGACCTGGCTGGACGAAGCTGGGGGGGTTAATCTCTCTCAGCTGTGCCCTCCTGGGTTCTCTGTTCAGCAGCAGGCAAGACTTGGGGGGCAGGAGGTGGAGTGGCAGTGGTCTATCGTGATTCGATCCCCCTTACCTGGTGCCCTATCCCGCAGTCTGCTGGGTTCGAGTGTGTGTATTTGAACTAGGGATGGCGGAGAATTTCTCCCCGAATCTTCAGGGGGCCGAGCGCCAATGCATTCGGCCCCCCGAAATTGGCGGTGAAATTCTCTGCCACCCCCCCACTCCCCCGGGGTGGGACTTACCGTAGCCGAATGTCCCTCCCGGCGGCGGGTCCCGGCGGTGGTTCGGCGGGCTTTCAGCGGGGGTGGGGGCGGCAGCCGGTCTTTCGACCAGCTGCCGCCGCCGCCATTACAGCTGAAGTAAAAACAACAACAACCCCGTGATAGGCTACGTAACGATTATCGTAGCCTATCACGGCTAGATCTCCAAAGTCAGCCGTGATAGGCTACGTTAATCGTCACGTAGCCTATCACGGGTGAATTTGGAAAAAAAAAAAGCGCATACGCAAATGGCGGCCCCCATGGGGCGCCGCCATTTGCATTCCTTATTTGGTCCCTGTAGTCTACGTAAAGATTTACAAATAGCGTTGCCCTTATTTTTGCCGTAGTCTACGTAAATTTTTACGTAGACTACAGGGACCAAATAAGGAACGCAAATGGCAGCGCCCCATGGGGGCCGCCATTTGCGTACACTTTTTTTCCCCCCAAAGTCACCCGTGATAGGCTACGTAACAATTAACGTAGCCTATCACGGCTGACTTTGCAGATCTAGCCGTGATAGGCTGCGTAAATCGTTACGTAGCCTATCACGGGGTCTTTTTTTTTTTTTTTTACTTACGTAGTTCATGGCCGGGGAGACGGGGCGCTTCTCCCCAGCCTGAATTTTGGCCGGGCGAGGCGGGACGGCTCCCCCCCTCGCCTGAACTTCGGGGGGAGAAGCGAAGCGCCTCCCCCCCACCGCGAAGCAAGCTGCAAGACCAGGTAAGTGACTTTCGTACATCCCTAATTTGAAGGTGGGTGCCCGGGACAGAATAGGGATTCTGTTGGTGTACTGTCCACCCCGCTGCTCAATGGGGTAGTCTCGGGTTTGGTGTTGGAGACCCCTTGGCTTGTTGTGCTGGGGGATTTCAACATCCATGCTGAGGCTGCCCTGTCGGGAGCTGCTCAGGACTTCATGTCCTCCATGATAACCATGGGTCTGTCCCAGAAGGTATCTGGCCCCACCCATGCTGCTGGGCACACTCTGGACCTCGTTTTCTGTGCTGGATGGGGTGATAGTGATCTGAGAGTGGAGGAACTCTCTATAGTTCCGTTGTCATTGACAGATCACTACCTGGTGGGGTTTAGACTTGCTGGCACTCGGAACCTCTGCAGCAGTGGAGGGCCAATTAAGATGGTCCGCCCCAGGAGGCTGATGGATCCAAATGATTTCCTGACGGCTCTTGGGGATTTTCCTGTTGCTTCGGCAGGCGATTCTGTCGAAGCCCTGGCCGATCTCTGGAATTGAGAAATGACCCGGGCCGTGGACACAATTGCTCTTGAGCATCCTCTCTCACGAAGTGGAGCTGCACCAGCACCCTGGTTTTCTAGGGAGCTAGCAGTGATGAAACGAGTGAGAAGACTACTGGAGCGGCGACGTTGGCAGAAAACTCGGAGTGAATTGGATAGGGATGGCGGAGAATTTCTCCACGAATCTCCGGGAGGCTGAATGCCAACGCATTCAGCCCCCCGAAATTGGTGGTGAAATTTTCCGCCGCCCCCCCGCCCCCCCCGGGATGGGACTTACCTCGTGCGAATGTCCCTCTCAGCGGCGGGTCCCGACGGCGTTTCGGCGGCGTTTCGGCGGGGGTGGCGGCGGCGGCCGGTCTGCTGACCGGCCGCCGCCGCCACCATTGCAAAATAAAAAAGGAAAGTAAAAAAACAAACAAACACACCCGTGATAGGCTACGTAATGATTTACGTAGCCTATCACAGCTAGATTTCCAAAGTCAGCCATGATAGGCTACGTAAATCATCATGTAGCCTATCACGGGTGACTTTGAAAAAAAAAAGCGCGTACGCAAATGGCGGCGCCCATGGCACGTTTAGTTTACGTAAAGAGTTACGTAGACTACGGCGAAAATAAGGGCAACGCAAATAGCGTTCCCTTATTTTCGCCGTAGTCTACGTAAATCTTTACATAGACTAGACGTGCCAAACTAAGGAATGCAAATGGCGGCGCCCCATGGGCGCCGCCATTTGCGTACACGCTTTTTTTTTTTCAAAGTCACCTGTGATTGGCTACGTGACGATTTACATAGCCTATCACGGCTGACTTTGGAAATCTAGCCATGATGGGCTACGTAATTCGTTACGTAGCCTATCACAGGTGTGTGTGTGTGTGTTTTACTTTACTTTTTTTTTTCGCGGCCGGGTAGACGGGGCGCTCCTCCTTGGCCTGAATTTCGGCGGCGAGGGATGGGGTGCCTCCCCCCCGTCCTGAACTTCAGCTGGGCGAGGCGGGGCGCCTCGCCCCCCTCACCTGAACTTCGGGGGGAGAACCGAGGCACCTCCCCCCCCACCGCGAAGCAAGCTGCTGGACCAGGTAAGTTCCTTTCGTCCATCCCTAGAATCGGATTGAACACGGGCGAGCCTATTTGAAGGCCTACTCTGTGGCAATACGGGCAGCAAAGAAAATATTTTTTTCTGCCACTATTGCATCTGCAAAGAGCCATCCAGCAGAGCTGTTTCGAGTGGTTAGGGGTCTTTTACATGCTAGCCCGCAAGAGGATAATTTAAACCCCTCAACAACCCGCTGTGAACAATTTGCTCAGCACTTTGCAGACAAAATCGCTCGGATCCGCTCTGAATTGGACGCTATAGTTGCTACAGACCCAGAGTATGTAACTTTGGCCCCTGCTTGTCCAGTGTTGTTGGATACTTTTCAATTTGTACAGCCTGAGGATGTGGACAGGATCCTTGGAGAGGTGAGAGTCACCACCTGTGTTCTAGATCCTTGCCCTTCCTGGCTCATAAAAGCAGCCAGAGGTGGACTGGCTGAGTGGATAAGGGGAGTGGTTAATGCCTCCCTTAGGCAAGGCAGAATTCCAGCCTGCTTGAAGGAGGCGGTGCTGAGACCTTTGTTACAAAAGCCCTCCCTGAACCCCACTATATTGGATCATTATTGGCCAGTCTTCAATATTCCATTTCTGGGCAAGATATTGGAGCGCGTGCTGGCCTCCCAACTCCAGAGATTCCTGGATGAGACAGATTATCTAGATCCATTTCAATCTGGTTTCAGACCCGGTTATGGGACAGGAACAGCTTTGGTCGCCTTGGTGGATGACCTACACCAGGAACTAGATGGGGGAGTGTGTCCCTGTTGGTTCTGCTGGACCGCTCAGCGGCTTTCGATACCATCGACCATGGTATCCTTCTGGGCTGCCTCACTGGGATGGGACTTGGAGGCACTGTTTTACAGTGGCTCCATTCCTTCTTGGAGGGGCGGACCCAGAAGGTGGTGATGGAAGACTTCTGTTCAACTCCCTGGCCATTGGCTTGTGGGGTCCCTCGGGGTTCTGTTTTGTCCCCCATGCTATTTAACATATACATGAAACCACTGGGGGAGGTTGTCCAGAGTTTTGTGGTTCGGTGTCACCAGTATGCTGATGATACCCAACTCTACTTTTCCTTTCCATCTAATTCCAAGGAAGCTGTTGGGGTGCTGAACCGGTTTCTGTCCGCAGTAATGGACTGGATGAGGGCAAACAAATTGAAGCTTAATCCAGACAAGACAGAGGTGCTCCTGGTCAGTCGAAAGGTAGGTCAGGGAATAGCAATACAGCTTGTACTGGATGGGGTTACACTCCCCCTGCAGACACAGGTTCGCAGCTTGGGTGTACTTCTGGATTCAGCCCTGAGCCTGGATGCCCAGGTTTCAGCGGTGGCATTTGCACAGTTAAAGCTAGTGCGCCAGCTGCGCCTGTTCCTTGAGATGTCTGACTTGGCCACAGTGACACACACCTTAGTTACATCCCATTTGGATTACTGTAATGCCCTCTACGTGGGGCTGCCTCAGAAGAGTGTTCGGAAACTTCAGCTGGTTCAAAGAACTGTGGCCAGACTGCTGACTGGGGCTGGTTACAGAGAGCATACAACTCCCCTGTTAAAACAGCTTCACGGGCTCCCAGTCTGTTTCCAGGCACAATTCAAAGTGCTGGTTATGTCCTATAAAGCCCTATACGGCTTGGGTCCAGGTTATCTGAAAGACCATATTCTCCCTTATGAGCCTACTCGTGCCCTAAGATCTTCAGGGGAAGCCCTTCTCGCCATCCTGCCATCATCACAGGCACGCCTGGTGGGAACGCGGGAGAGGGCCTTCTCGGTGGCTGCCCCAAGGCTCTGGAACTCCCTTCCCAGGGAGGCGAGAGTGGCACCCTCCTTGATATGTTTTCACAGGCATGCAAAAACTTTTTTTTTCCAGCAGGCCTTTGGGGATAACTAGTCTGGACCTGGGAAAATGCGACGTATGGATACCATTTTTGTTGTTCTGGTTGTCTTTTAATGTTTTAATATCTTTACAATTTTAATATTGGTGATTTAATTATATTTTTAACTTTTATACAGTTGTATTTATATTTCTATTTCTAGGTTTTAATTGTAGCAGTTTTAACGTTGTAAGGCTGCCTTGTGTCCCAGTATTGGGGAAAAGGTGGGATATAAATATAATAATAATAATAATTCATTATTGGACAGCATATTTAAAGATGATTTTTGCATTTAGGCTGCAATCCTATATCCACTTACCTGGGAGTGAGTCTCCCAGGTAAGTGGATAGGGCTGCACCATTAGTAAAGTTAAACAGGATTTCTAGTACATTTACACAGGATTTGGCAACAGAACTAGCTCAACAGAGAGATACAAATGAAATGAAGTAATCATAGGATCATAGAACAGTAAGGTTGGAAGGGGCCTATAAGACCATCGAGTCCAACCCCCTGCTCTTGTTTGTACCTTTTCTTTTTGGATATATCCCAATTTTCTCCTACCCTAGACATTCCTATCGCCCCCTCCCCCATTTTACAAAGGGGAACCACACAACCCACATTTTTGATAACATATTTGTTCATAGATTTGCTTGGCTGCTTCAACTCCATCATCTTCCCACTGCTTCTTGTGGCCCACAGTTCCAGTTTGAATTCTCTCTTTCTCTTCAGTTGCATTTTAAATTCATTCAGCTGCTGAAACGTATTCAGGTCAGGTACCATGTTTCATTTTGCTCCACAAATATTTCTCTCACTCAGGTTATCAGTGACCTTTTCTTAGCTGGATGTCTTCAGGTTGTTTGAATCTGTCGAGAAGTAGTGTCTTCTGGTATAATATCTTGTTTCCTTTAGACTTTGCCTTTTGATGCTTGTCTTTTTGAGTATCGATGCTTAACATTTGTTTATGCTGAGGGCCTTTTCTGCACATGTTACTGGTTTCTCAGTTCACAGGTTCTCACGTATATTTCTGGTATGCACACATTATTCATGTTTTGTCCTAACTAACGTTAGAGAGAAATTATAATTAAAAATCATTCTTGGCATCAGGTTGCTCCACTGCTCCACATAGTCCATACTTCTCTGGCAGACACTCTACCTCTCACTGTTAAACCCATTCTGCCAGCTACTGGTGTGAACAACAAACAGCACATGTCAACTCACAGGAGGTTTCCTCTAGCAATACAGTAAGGCTCAGATACTTCATAAAGTAATACAGTACCAGGAAAACATGGAGTGGATCTTTGCTGGGTCTAGGCACTCCATCCTCCCCATCTGGATTTGAGACCCCAAGGAAAAGTGTGGGTGTATGGAGGGTAAGTTGTAAGCAAGCACAATTTGTGACATTGCACAACATCATCACTGATCATCCAACATGAGATAGCCTTAACTCTGGTCTTTTAAACTGGCAGCTTTTTTGAGCATTGAATAAAGATAAAGAGCCATCAGAAGGAACAGCTGGACCTTGAAGATGCCTGTCAGCAGTACCTGGAGAACAAATTGAGCAGGGCATATGGGTCCCCTGGCCACAGTCTTCCACATTATGGTGTGATGCAACGTATTTCTATGTAAATTATAATAATTATTTCTAAATATGCATCTATACATATAAATTAGCATGTGCACATTTATGCCAATCACTGGCCTCTTTTTTTGTGATTCATGTCCTCTTTTTTAGCAGTTCGTAAGTGGCCACCCCATATAGGTGAGAAAGCTCTGCATTTGAATATTGCTCCAATTTGCTTTCCCTCAAAAGAATTTTGCCTTGCCCTCCAAAACACAGTAGAAACAAAACAGCCTATTCTATCTGTGGGTGAAACTAAAGAGAAATGGTCCTTGTCATTTTGAACTAGCCCTAGTGCTGACAATAAGATGGCCTGCTGAAATCTGAACGTCATGAGGTCTATAGTATCTCTAGGCTTTGGCCTTACCAAGAGGCCTACTAAATGTGGAACTAGGAGGTGTGGGGGTGGACAGCCTGGCTGAATGTGGGTCAGCCTGACAAGCCTCCAGTACTTCTCCAATTCTTTGCTGCTCCACTATCAAGGAATGTCATCATATTTTTACACACTTCTCACTTTCCCAAGTGCTGAGAAGTTCCAGGGGCAGTGCTATGGGATTTAATGTTCTCTCATCCAGAGAAATATGGTGTATGGATGGGGGAGAAATTTGTTCAGTTTGCGCTTTAATACATATTTGTAAATGAAGCAAATATTACTGAGATACCATATTAGGAATGGATGAATCTGTCAGTTTCAGTTTCTCTTGGTTTCTCATTTTTCCCATCTTCCCTTTGATTTGTCCTGAACTTTGAGAATTTTTCATGCGAACCTAATTTTGCACTTTTGAATCACTATTTGAACTAAAACTCAGTTAACCAAAATTTGTACTTCTCCGAAGTTTGCAATGGACGTCTCCAATCAAAAGATATACATAAAAATGTGTATATTAGGGGAAACAATGTAAAAAAATGCATTATATCAGGAAAGTTGCTTGCAAAGAATGTGTTATTTAGCAAAATGCATATAAAACTGCATGTATTAGGAAAAATGTGTCCTGGAGATACTTATGAATTTTCATGCCAACTTTAAAAAAAAAATGCTCCAAGTTCAGGACAGCTACTAATTCTTCATCAGGTCTCCAAAAAGAGCAAGGGCATTCCGAGCATGCTTTCACTTTAGCTCTCTCTGCCTCTAAATATGGCAACTGTTGAACTCTTTCTATCTGTCTCTCTCCTTTTTCCAAAGCTTTGATGGGTGTTTTGATATTCCAAAGTACATGTCATCAGGGAACTGTAACCCTATTTTTTCAAATGTGGGGTTAACACGTGAACACCCTTCCCAGCTGCTGGCAAGAGGAGCAGCTTGAATCTTAGATGCACTTCATGCACCCACCGTATGATTTCTTTTTTTACTATTCTCTTTGATACCCTCAGGAAAGACACACCAGGCATTAACCATTCAACAAGAACAAGGGTTCTCTGGCAGCTATATCAGGGGCCTATGGAAGAGTAAGGTATAACTCACAATAATACACTCTTATTGACCTATATGTGTCCTACGTGCAGTGGTGCAAGGACAGAGGTCAAGGCATTAGTCAAGGCAAGGTCAGTAGGCAGTCCAAACAAAGTTCCAGAGAAGAGCTAGGTTATCAGGGTAATACAAAACAGTGCTCTGGAAGCTGACGCACAGACATTGTTCTAATACTCGGTGTGTAGAACTGAATGCCTTTATGCCTCAACCTTCAGAGCCTACTTGGAGCACAGCTGCAGGCCATCAGCACCACCTGCAAAATGGTCTACTCATGAGCAGAGCCTTCCCTGCAAATACACCTTTCCTCATATGGAGTCCTTATTCTTCAGGTGAGCACTTCTGTGTCTAGCAGTCGGTCAAGCCTAAACTTTTAGTCACTTGTGCTCCCTGGGGATAGGTGGCCACTGGGCATTTGCCTCTGACAGTCGGCCAATGTATTGAGGGGAAGGATCGATGGCCATCTTCTCCCTGATCCACCTCAAGGTCCCTTGACACTGGCAGTTTCTCTATGGTGTTTGGTTCCAGGGGGCTACAAGTCATCTTCCAGCAAGTCCTCCAGACCATAAGCCCTATATAAGCATTCACCCCATTCACATGAGGGCTAAAAGTGGGGAGGGGACATGGGCATGCATGCAAGACCCATTCCCAATGTCCCCATCCCCTCAAGTCCTCAACCTTCCCACACTGATCAGGGAGCTCTGAATGGGATCTGCTTGAACGAGAGAAGAAGCCTCTATGCAATTGGGAATCTTAACAAAGAGGGATTCACTTTTTCTATTTATTAATATATATTTTTAGTCCTCCCAATAACAAAAAGCTCCCTGGGCAGATCACATGATAACAGAATAAAAATAGTACACAGTTAAAACAACCTAATCATGGAAATTAATCAAACAAAATCAGATTGATTATGTACTTTGCAGCCAAAGATGGAGAAGCTATACAGTCAGTAAAAACAAGACCTGGAGCTGACTGTGGCTCAGATCATGAGCTTCTTATCGCAAAATTTTGGCTTAAACTGAAGAACGTAGGGAAAACCTCTAAACCTCAATTATATCCCTTATGAATATACAGTGGAGGTGAGGAATAGATTTAAGGGATTAGACAGAGTGCCTGAGGAACTATGGACGGAGGTCCATAACATTGTTCAGGCGGCAGCAACTAAATCCATCCCAAAGAAAAAGAAATGCAAGAAAGCCAAGTGGCTATCTGATGAGGCTTTACAAGTAGCTGAGGAAAGAAGGGAAGAGAAAAGCAAGGGAGAAAGGGGAAGATATACCCAACTGAATGCAGAGTTCCAGAGAATAGCAAGCAGAGACAAGAAGGCCTTCTTAAATGAACAATGCAAAGAAATTGAAGAAAACAATAAAATGGGAAAGACTAGAGATCTTTTCAAGAAAATCGGAGATCTCAAGGGAACGTTTTGTGCAAAGACGGGCATGATAAAGGACAAAGAAGGCAGGGACCTAACAGAAGCAGATGAGATTAAGGAGAGGTGGAAAGAATACACAGAAGAACTATACAGGAAAGATCTTCATGTCCCTGATAGCCATGATAGTGTGGTCACTGAACTTGAGCCAGACATCGAGTGAAGTCAAGTGGGCCTTAGGAAGCATTAGTAACAACAAAGCTAGTGGAGATGACAGTATTCCAGCTGAGCTATTTAAAATCCTGCTTCATTGACTACGCTAAAGCCTTTGATTGTGTGAATCACAACAAACTGTGGCAAATTCTGAAAGAGATAGGAGTACCAGACCACCTTGCCTGTCTCCTGAGAAACCTGTATGCGGGCCAAGAAGCAACAGTAAGAACCAGACATGGAATAACTGATTGGTTCAAAATTGGGAAAGGAGTGCAACAAGGCTGCATATTGTCGCCCTGGTTATTTAATTTATATGCAGAGTACATCATGAGAAACGCCGAGTTGGATGAATCACAGGTTGGAATTAAGATTGCCAGGAGAATTATCAACAACCTCAGATACGCAGACAATACCACCCTAATGGCAGAAAGTGAAGAGGATCTAAAGAGCCTCTTGTTGAGGGTGAAAGTGGAGAGTGCAAAAGCTGGTTTGAAACTCAACATTAAAAAAACGAAGATCATGGCATCTGGCCCCATCACTTCCTGGCATATAGAAGGGGAAGAAATGGAAGCAGTGACAGATTTTACTTTCTTGGGCTCCAAGATCACTGCAGATGGTGACTGTAGCCATGAAATTAAAAGATGCTTGCTCCTTGGGAGGAAAGCTATGGCAAACCTAGACAGTATAGTAAGAAGCAGAGACATCACCTTGCCGACAAAGGTTCGTATAATCAAAGCTATGGTTTTCCCAGTAGCAACGTATGGCTGTGAGAGCTGGACTATAAGGAAGACTGAGCGCCGAAGAATCGATGCTTTTGAACTGTGGTGCTGGAGAAGACTCTTACGAGTCCCCTGGATTGCAAGGAGGTCAAATCAGTCAGTCCTAAAGGAAATCAACCCTGAGTGCTCATTGGAAGGACAGATACTGAAGCTGAAGCTCAAATATTTTGGCCACCTAATGCAAAGAGAAAAGTCACTGGAAAAAGACCCTGATGCTGGGAAAGATTGATGGCAAAAGGAGAAGTGGACGGCAGAGGATGAGATGGCTAGATAGCATCACCGATGCAATGAATATGGACTTGAGCACACTCCGGGAGAGAGCGCAGGACAGGAAGGCCTGGCGTGTTATGGTCCATGGGGTCACGAAGAGTTGGACATGACTGAACAACAATCATGGGAAGGCTTCTACTTGCATCCAAATGAACCCAAGTAGATGTCCCCTTTAGGAGTGCACGAAAGCCACTTACCTGGTCTCGCAGCTTGCTTCGCGGTGGGGGGGAGGCGCTTCGCTGCTCCCCCAAAGTTCAGGCCGGGGGCGGAGGCTTCCTGCCTCGCCCGGCCGAAATTCAGTCCGGGGGGGAGGCTTCCCGCCTCGCCCGGCCGAAATTCAGGCCGGGGAGGAGGCGCTTCGCCTTGCCCGGCCGCGAAATAAAAAGTTAAAAAAAAAAACCTCCCCCGTGATAGGCTACGTGACAATTAACGTAGCCTATGATGGCTAGATCTGCAAAGTCAGCCGTGATAGGCTACTTTAATCATCATGTAGCCTATCACGGGTGACTTAAAAAAAAAAAAAAAGCGTGTACGCAAATGGCGGCCCCCATAGGGAACCGCCATTCGCGTTCCTTATTTGGTCGCTGTAGTCTACATAAATCTTTACGTAGACTATGGCGAAAATAAGGGCAATGCAAATAGTGTTGCCCTTATTTTCGCCGTAGTCTACTTAATCTTTACGGAGATTACAGTGACCAAATAAGGAACGTGAATGGCGGCTCTCTATGGGGGCCGCCATTAGCTGTACGCGCTTTTTTTTTTTTAAAGTCACCCGTGATAGGCTACGTGACGATTGACGTAGCCTATCACGGCTGACTTTGCAAATCTAGCCGTGATAGGCTACGTTAATCGTCACGTAGCCTATCACGGGGGCGTTTTTTTTTTTTAACTTTTATTGGAATGGCGGCGGCGGCAGCCGGTCAAAAGACCGGCTGCTGCCTCTGCCCCTGTCAAAGACCTGACGAACCGCCGCCGGGAGGGACATTCGGGAAAGGTAAGTCCCGTCCCGGGGGGGGGGTGCGGGGGGTGTGTGTGTGCAGAGAATTTCTTCCCGAAACTACTTCGAGGGGCCGAACACGTTGGCACTCGGCCCCCCCGAAGTTTCAGGGAGAAATTCTCCTCCATCCCTAGTCCCTTTTAGATCTTGTTCCTCAACACAGGAAGAGTGGGGAGACAGGGATGATGTGGGTAGGGATGTGTGAATCAGCAAAACTTAAGCTTACTGAGCTTCTCTGAATTCCACCTCAAAGCTCGTTCCAAGTCGTGTCCATATCAGATTGCGCACTTTGTTTTTTCTTTTCGTATGAAAATCTGTGCATGTTTTTGTGCATATTTTTCCAAACTTATACATTTTTAACTGTACACATTCTACTCCTATTCATTAAAGTGTATTTCTGTGCATTTTTCAAAAGTACACATTTTAATGCACATTTTTCAAATGTACACATTTTTTTTCATGCACCTTTTTGTGGTCCACAAATCACATTGCAATCTCAGAAATAGACAGACTTCAGCCACAGGTTGCATCCAAGTCTATGTTCAGTCTAGAAGGTGCAAACTGGGCAAATCCTGATCAAAACCCAACTGAAACAAATTTCTCATATATCCCTAGTTGGGGTCAGGGACATACATATGCATCCACCCCCCCCCCTCCCGCCCCACACACACACTTTTAGTCCTTATGTGAGCAGGCTGAATGCCTGCATAGTGCTAAAGCCTTTCAACAGATTAATCTCCCAGGATGATAATATTTTTACATTTCTGGAGTACGAAAGATTCTTACAGGGCAGAGTGTGATTCTGGATCATGGGTCTGCACTGCTTTCTATACTCCTTTTTTGCAGGTCTCAAACAGCAAAATGTAGAGTTATCTACTTTTGCTAGAATAGCCAGTCTCATCAAGATGTATTCTAGTACATATACAAAAGTACATCTTTAATTTCCCCAAATTAGGCCATGGTTTGAATCCAGCGTTGTCCTTTCCTCCACAGCATGGAAACTAGTGGCAGAGGGTTGCAGCTCCCCACACACTGTATTGTATTGTATTGAATTTTGTTATACAGTGGAGGCTCCTGATCTTCAGGATAGGACTGGGGGGTGCTGCTCCCACTGTCAACTTGAAAAGGGTGACAGCACCCTGGCTCTGAGTGCCAAATGAGGCTCCTGCCTGTTGGCACTTGTCCTGGCCAGCACACAGAGCAGGTGTGTGGAGGAGTCCCTGACAGTTGCCAGGCACCATGACTGTAAAGGTCCTAGGTGAGATGCCAGTGCCACTGCCATAGCTCAAGGATAGCTGCCATTCTGCATTAGTCCTATGAACCAGTGTCTGGTGTTCCTTTACCACTTGGGCAGGTGGGTTGGGATGCCTCACCATTTTAGGGAGTGGTCCAGGCTTCTAAGTCCCACTTGAGGCCTGCTCCTAATTGGCCAGCTTCTCCCACTCTGGGGATGATCCCTGCCCTGGCTTCCTTCCCTGTGAAAGGGAGAGGTGGCAAATTCCCCTCCCCTCCCCAACTATTGGGACATAGCACCATTCTCTTTTGCCCAACTAGAACCAAGTTCAGTAGGTACTACCGTCTCTATCAATTCCCATTTTTAGTTCTGGTTTGGAAACCTGTCTCTGCTACCAGCATTTTTATCCAGGCAAGTCATAATAACTGGATTTCCAGCCTCTATATGGCAACCTAATTATTATTTCTGTACATCACTGCTCCCTGTAGTATTAGGCTCCTCCAAGTCTTTATTTTGAACCATGCATGGGTTACACAAATAATTTGCTTTGCCTGTTGCTGAATTAAGTGCACTGCAAACCCTTTGCATGTTGAGGCTAATGTCCCATTTCTGAATATGAAAGAGTTTTAAAATCACCAGAAAAGGATGCTGTATTTAGTCAGGATTCACTAAGATGTAAAAACTCAGTAGGAGTGTGAGAAATAAATGAAGAAGCTGATCTTGGAAAGCCAGGACTCACTTTCCTGCAAAATGTCATTTTGGTTCTGAGTAGTTATAACCTTCCACTTTCATCGTATCCATATGATCTTTACGTTATTTTTTTCAGTCTCACAGAAGAAATCATATTTCTATGTCTGGATAAATCTCCTCACAGTGCAGCTAATATGGAAAGGTCATAACCTTTATTTGTACAAGCTTTGCACAAATTACATTATTTGTAAATCCTTCGACATTTAAATAGCTTTCACTCACCACTCCATTGGCCTTCTTGCAGCAGCATAGCAGAATTATGCAGGCGATATATCTAACTGAGATAAAATGTCATTAGTCTTTATCTAGCCGATGTCTGTAAGTTACTAATGACCAAGAATCACTTAGTTCCACCTCTTTTGAACAGATGAATGTAGAATCACTTGCCACAGTTCCTTAGGTTGCGAAGTAATGAGAAGGTTAAAAGATCATCATCAGAGCTATGACTGCTAGTTTTAAAAATCCGATGGCTAGGGCATTTGTTCTGACTGTTCAGTGAGCAGCTCACCGTGTCAATTGAGTAACTTTCTCCACATCACTCCACACCAGGCTGGGGGAAATTGCCCTATCTGCAAGGTGAGTCACTATAAGCTCATGGTTTTTGCACAGAAATCAGTCTTTTCATGGCAGCTATGCTGCCATGGATTTGCTTGTTGGTGGAAGGATAGAACAGCGTTTTCACAGCAACTTAGTTGGAGGAATGAGAAACAGCGAGCCCTGTGTGATGACAGTACTTGCTAGGAAGGGAGCAAGTTTGCTTTGATAGTGCTTAACACATGATTTATACATTCTTCTACACCAGGTGTGGGCTACATGTGTCCCAGAGGCACATGTGGTCCCCCATGGCTGTTTTTGCATCCCCCTTCCTCTGCTGCCACGGCTGAATTTGCAACGATGGCAATACAGGCTGGTGGCTCTGATTCTGGTGGGGCTATAAATCCATTCTGGGTTTTAGTCGGAACCAGCCAAAACTCTAAAGGAGCTATCCAAGGTGCTGAACCTTATCCCTCAAATAGGTTTGACATCTTGGAAAGCTCCTTTAGAGTTCTAGCTGGTTCTGACTAAAACCTGGAATGGATTCACAGCCCCACTGAAATTAGAGCCACCAGCTTCCATTGCATGATGGCACAAAACCTACAGATTTTGCAAGTAAACAAGGCGCATATTCTCTGCAGCAACAGCTAATTTGGGAACAATTTTGGCAGTGGCGAGAGTGGGGTACAATGTGGCATTCAACCCCTGGAGGTTGCTCCCCCATCCTACACAAAACAGATATTGTGCATTTGCTGAATTTTATGTATGTTTTTGTACATATTTATTTATTTATATAAAGATTTCTGTCTTGCCCTTCTGGTGACTGTGCATTACTTGCCCTGACTTACAACAATTTAAAATCAAAACATCATCAAATAGATACATTTGAATACAATAGAACACCACAATAAAAATACATTAAAATACAACAAATGCAGAGACCACAGGGGGAAAAAAAATAACCGTTATATAAAACAGCAGATATTTCCCAGGCAAAAGCTTGCTTGAATAAAAATGTTTTAACCTACTGGTGAAAGACAGCCAGAGAGGGGGCCATCCACACTTCATAGGGCAAGGTGTTTCACAGTTTTGGTGCAGCCACTCAGAAGGCCCTATAACTTGTCGCCATCCACCATGCCTCCACTCTTAGTGGGCTTCTCCTTGTAATCTGATGGAGTGGGTAGGATGGTATGGGAAAAGGTGACTTTTCAAGTATCCTGGTCACAATTTTTTGTTACAGGATTGGTTGCAGCGACCTAACCCTTTCCAGCCCTGTGATTTTAGAGATTGCAGTGGGAGGGGAGGTGGTCCCCTTAGGTACACAAAAAGCACCATCTTATTTAGGTCTGTGTATAGTCCAAAGCGAGCACTGTGAATTGTGTCATATGACATTCTTCCTTTCCTCCTGGAGTGTTGTGAAGTTTTGCCATACTCTGTCCTCTTTTCTTTTTCACTCTTGGTTTATACTTCATTTTTGTTTACATTCCATTCTGTTTTACTCTTGTGTTTCTTTCTCTACGCACAAATTGTTCCCAGCTCTAATAGAGTCAGAGCTGATCCAGATGCTTTGATGGCTTGAATTTGAAAGACTGACAGAATTGACAGCTGCAATTACCCTTTCAGTGACAAATGAATCATTCTGTGGGCATTACAGCATACGGAACAGGGCTGTAGTCTATTCCTCCTAGTTTCTGAACGTAGCTGAATCAATCTCAGCTCCGGTACTGTTTCTTTGCATGATATTCTTTGCTTAGGCAGCCTTCCCAACCTAGTGCCCCCCAGAAGTTTATAGGAGTTGTAGTGCCCCTACAACTCCTATAAGCCCCAGCCAGCATGATCAATGGTCAGGAATGCTGGTAGTTGTAGTCCAAAACATCTGAAGGCCACCAAATTGGAGAAGACTTGCTTAGAAGAAATCAACTTGGAAATCAACACTTCCCAATTTAAAGTTGAAAACTTTTACAAAATTAATTATTTGCTTATGTACCACATGCTGCATATGTCTCCAGTGAAAGAAGCAGAACTGAGATGGTATTTTAATGATAAGGAATTTTGTTGTTATTATATAAACCTTTTCATAATTGTCATAATTTTGTTACATGATTAAACTTCTAAGGCATTAGCTAAGAACTCTGTCTGCACAGCACTTCATAAACATAGTGCATAGTAATCCTTGCCCAGAGATTCTGAAACTGATTGATTGATGTAACACATTCAAACATTTGTAACATTGTTATGAGCAAGATAAACCAAGTTAATAACAGAATGTAAAAAGTATCTGAAAGCAACAGTGGTAACAATGAAATGCCTTTTCATTTAATTTAGTACAGCATTGTTATAAAGCCTGCTTTTCAGTTACTTTTATTCCACTGCTATAAGAGCTTTGTCTGAGGCAGACAAATAGCAAAGTTTCATTGGAAAATATTTTTGAAAATTAATTTTTCTTTGGTTTGCTGGTTGAAGAGTTGTTGCTTTATTTTATGTGTGTGCCTTTTAAAATGAAATTGTACCCTTTTTTATATTGGATTTGTTTTTTAAAATGTCCTGGGATCCCTAGTGGATGAAGGGCTGTTTATAAATTTTAAAAATAAATGAATAAAATAAAATAGAGGAGATTCTTGCTTGAATATATGTTTTATCCATATTTGTAAGCTATTCTCTTCCCCCATCCCCACCACAAATCAGAAACAATTTTTGAATTAGTCAGACCAATTAATCTTTGTGTGGAGAAATAGCAAATTGCCCATGAGCAGCTAACAATTTCCTAATTGAGCAGCTAACCTAATTTGTGCACTGTACTTTCTGTACTTTACTATGGCAGTTTTGACTCTTGAATGGATAATGGTTCTTGGTAAAGAGAAAAGACATTGATTCTAAATACGCTTTTTATTCCACTTGAACTTTTGAATATTAAAAAGTTTTATTCCAGTTGACCTATCTTCTCTTTAACAAGTCTGCTTAAATATTTGCTTTATTTATATACATGCAAGCAGAACATAAATGGAGGCAAAGAGGCACTCTCTCAAGGTAGAAGATCACACAATAATTTGAACAGCCCATCACAGGCTGCACCCTGAGATTCCATTAACTCCACTTAGAAACTCAATTACTGCTAATTCAATATGGTGGTGGGGTACACATGGCTGTCTCCAGACATTGAATGTACATGTGGAGGGGGCTGTGGGGCCACGGAGGCTAGCCCTGGTCTGGCTATAGTCATTGCTGCACACCAGTCACCAACACACTCCCCAGACAAATGCCCATTTGAGGTACATTGGAAAAAGCTCTCTGTGCTTACAGATGTACATGTGGAAGGCTCCTATGTGCAAGAAGGGACCTTGGATAATCAGAGTCATTCCTCATGTGTAAGAGCTCTCTGCATGAGCAGCTCTACACTCCTCATGTGTAGGAGCTCTCTGTACATATGGAAAGCTCCTTCTGACAAACATCAAATGGGCATTTGTCTGGGGACCATGACTGCAGTCTTTCTGGTAGCCTGGTCCCAAGCCATGTAGGTCTTTATAGGTCATGACCAGCACTTTGAATCCTGCCCAGAAACAAGCTGGTAACCAGTAAAGCTGCTGTAAGAAGGGAGTCACATGCACCCAGTAACTGGTCTCAGTCAACAGTCTAACTGTAGCATTCTGGACCAGCTGACATTTCTGACAGTTCTTGAAGGCAGCCCCACATAGACAGTGCTACAGTAGTCCAAACGGGATGCAACTAAGGCATGCGTGCATGACCATGGCCAGATCAGACATCTCTAGGAGCAGGTGCAGTTGGTACACGAGCCAACGCACTCTTGGCCACTGCTGAGACCTGGGCATCGAGGTCAGGGCCAAGTCCAGGAGTGCACCCAAACCGCAAGCTTGAATCTTTAGGGGGAGTGTGAGCCCATCCAGCACAGGTCGAATCTCTATTCCCTGATCTGGCTTTTGACTGACCAAAAGCACCTCTGTCTTGTCTAGATTAAGCTTCAATTTGTTTGCCTTCATCCAGTCCATTACTGACATCAGGCACAAATTCAGGACCAGAACAGCTTCCTTGGGTTTAGATGGAAAGGAGAAATGGAGTTGGGTATCATCAGCATATGGGTGGGACTGAACCCCCAAACTCCTGACAATCTCTCCCAGCGGTTTCATGTATAATTTTTGGGAACTGCCCAGAGAGCTTTGGCTATAGGGAGGTATAGAAATATAAATGAAATGTATATGTTAAATAAAAAGGTAAAGGTAAAGGTGTCCCCAACCAGTTGTGTCCGACTCTAGGGTGCGGTGCTCATCCCTGTTTCTAAGCTGAAGAGCCAGCGCTGTCCAAAGACGCTTCCGTGGTCATGTGGCCGGCATGACTGAACACCGAGGTGCACGGAACGCTGTTACCTTTCCCGCCGAGGCGGTACCTATTTATCTACTTGCAATTTCTTGCTTTTGAACTGCTAGGTTGGCAGAAGCTGGGACTGAAGACGGGAGCACACTCCGTCACACAGCACTCGGGTCTCGAACTGCTGACCTGCCGACCTTCCAGTCTGCAGTTCAGCGTCTTAACCACTAAGCCACCATGGCCCCTTATATGTTAAATAGCATGGGGAATAAATGGAACCCTGAGGGACACCACAGACCAACAGCCATGGCATTGGCTAGGAATCCCCAGCACCATCTTCTGAGATCACCCCTCCAAGAAGGATTGGAGCCACTGTATAACAGTGGCTCCCAGTCCCATCTCAGACAGATGCCTCAGAAGAATACTGTGGTTGATGGTATCAAAAGCCACCAAGAGGTCCAGCAAAATTAACAGAGACACACTCCCCCATGTCCAGTTCCTGGCAAAGATCATACACCATGGCTGTTCTATGTTAAATGCACATATTATTTTGTACACCTGCCTTTTGTTTTGACGTCATTGAATGTTGTCTTTCCAGAAAGGAGAAATTATTTGATCCTTATGGTCTGCTGTTCTGTGTTTTGTGTATTTTCACATTTGTTAGTCCAAAGCCATAATCATTATTCCCACCACTACATTTATTGTCTGGCCTTTTTATGTATCATAATTCCTAGCAACTACGCTAAAGCCTTTGATTGTGTGGATCACAACAAACTGTGGCAAATTCTTAAAGTGATGGGAGTACCAGACCACCTTACCTGTCTCCTGAGAAACCTGTACGAGGGTCAAGGAGCAACAGTAAGAACCAGGCATGGAACAACCGATTGGTTCAAAATTGGGAAAGGAGTACAACAAGGCTGCATATTGTCACCCTGCTTATTTAACTTATATGCAGAGTACATCATGAGAAACGTCGGGTTGGATGAATCACAGGTCAGAATTAAGATTGCCGGGAGAATTATCAACAACCTCCGATATGCAGACAATACCACCCTAATGGCAGAAAGCGAAGAGGATCTCAAGAGCCTCTTGTTGAGGGTGAAAGAGGAGAGTGCAAAAGCTGGTTTGAAACTCAACATTAAAAAAACGAAGATCATGGCATCAGGCCCCATCACTTCCTGGCATATAGAAGGGGAAGAAATGGAAGCAGTGACAGATTTTACTTTCTTGGGCTCCAAGATCACCGCAGACAGTGACTGTAGCCATGAAATTAAAAGACGCTTGCTCCTTGGGAGGAAAGCTATGGCAAACCTAGACAGCATAGTAAGAAGCAGAGAATACAAGGTGATGTATTCACCTTGCCGACGAAGGTCCATCTAATCAAAGCTATGGTTTTCCCAGTAGTAATGTATGGCTGTGAGAGCTGGACTATAAGGAAGGCTGAGCGCCGAAGAATTGATGCTTTCGAACTGTGGTGCTGGAGAAGACTATTACGAGTCCCCTGGACTGCAAGGAGGTCAAATCAGTCCATCCTAAAGGAAATCAACCCTGAGTGCTCATTGGAAGGACAGATACTGAAGCTGAAGCTCAAATATTTTGGCCACCTAATGCGAAGAGAAAACTCTCTGGAAAAGACCCTGATGCTGGGAAAGACTGAAGGCAAAAGGAGAAGTGGACGACAGAGGATGAGATGGCTAGATAGCATCACCGATGCAATGAATATGAACTTGAGCACACTCCAGGAGAGAGCGCAGGACAGGAAGGCCTGGCGTGCTATGGTCCATGGGGTCATGAAGAGTCGGACACAACTGAACGACTGAACAAGAACAAAATTCCTAGCAAAAGCAATCATTTTGATGACAGCATGAACAATGGTGGTACGAAGGAGAAGGATAACAACTGCAAATCCTGGGAAAAAATATGGGCTTCTGCAGCTTCCCTGATGATGTGCCAGTAAAATCAGTACTTAGGAACATCAAATTTGTGCATTGAGAGCAAAATAAAGTAGGTGAAACAAATTAGGGATAGTAAACTAATACATGTTGTTGATGATTACTGAACTTTTGTATGAGTCCTTTTCAGCACTGCATGTAAGTGCACTTTATTTCCTTAGCAGTATATTATTCCTCATATTTACAGAACCACACTAGAATGATAGTGGTTCTTCTATAGAATATTATGCAGGTAAATTATATAGTTGTCGTGCTTTATCATTTTAACTTTTGGCTTTGCATATTAGATGTAAACCTCAGCCTTAAGAAAATGATATTTAGGCTTGGATAGCAAGCGTATCACAGTTAAAGGTATTGCTTTGCAGTTATCCAAGAGTCACATGTATTTTTCAGTCACTTTGATATTTTCCTGGTGTGTGCATGCATGTGCGTGGGCTGTATATCTTTTAGGGATGTACGAAAGTTACTTACCGTTTCGCGGAACTGCTTCGCGGTGGGGGGGGAGGTGCTCCGTCCCTCCCCCCGGAATCCTCAACGGGGGGGGGGAGGCGCCCCGTCCCTCCCCCCAGGGTCCTGCCTGGCTGGCTCCTCTCCACCAAGATTCCACAGAGCTGCCGGCTGGCTCCGCCAGCAGCCGGACATCCAGCCACTGGGTAGCAGGGACGCAAATGGCGGCTGCCGTAGCCACCGCTGTTTGTGTCCCTGTATTCAACCATGATAGGCTATGTAAACACTTACGTAGCCTATCATGTCTGGGTTAAAAAAAACACATACGCAAATGGCGGCAGCTACAGTGGCCGCCATTTGTGTTCCTTATTTTTCGCCATCTTAGTGTATGTAAATATTTATGTAGACTATTACGGCGAAAATAAAGGGGAACGCAAATAGCGTAGTGGGCGCTATTTGTGTTCTTTTTTGATTTGCCGTTTTAGCCTATGTAAATATTTACGTAGGCTAAAACAACACATAAATACACATAAACCTCCCCCTCCCCACACACATCCTCCCATCACAATTGTGTTCCCTATTTACAGCAGCAGTCCAACCATAGAGCATGCCAAATAGAGTGCCTAGTGGACTGGGTTCTCGGTGCTCGGCCCTCTGAGTGCAGCTGCCAGGCCACCTGCTAGAGAAAGCTCTGGCATCCTCACTTAGAGGGCTGTAGGGAGGATATCTGGAAGCCAGTGTGGTGTAGTCGTGAGAGTGTTGGACTAGGAGCTGAGAGATTCAGGTTCTAGTCTCCACTCGGCCATGGCAGCTCACTGGGTGACTTTGGGCCAGTCACGGATTCTCAGCCCAACCCACCTCACAGGTTGTTGTTGTGAGGATAAAATAGAGAGGAGGAGGATGGTGTAAGCCACCTTGGGTTCCTTGCAAGAGGAAAAAAGGCAAGATATAAATGCAATAAACAAACAAACAAACAAACAAGAATCTCAGCAGCAGTTGTAGCAGCCCTAATGATGATGTTGTATTTCTAATGGCAAAACTGGTGATGGTATGTGTGGGTACTTTTGGTGGGGTAGCTAGGATAGATTGCCAATGACTGCAGGTGGTCCATGGGCCATTGGCTGCCTGCATGTGGTCTACATGGAAACTTATCCTGGGATGGATATGGGTTCCCACAGCACTAATTTTTATTTTATTTTATTTTTTTATTTTATGGAAAACCTTTATAAGATGCCTTTCAGTCCAAAACCCCTAACAAGGGGGCTCATATAAAATCAAGATATTCACCAATATATGACAAAGTAACAGGAGGAAGAACTAATAAACCATGAAGCAGCAGAAATCAAACTGCCAGCCATCTCTCTATTTCTTTCTCTATGAAAGAGAATGGCCTTGATGGGTGTTCTGAAATTTAAGAATGAAGAGGCTGGATGGATTTCATAAGAGGATTCCATAATTTGGGAGCCACCAATGAGAAGGCCCTGTCTCTCATAGAAAGCATTTCACTGCTAAGATTTAGCCTTATTTCAGATTTTGTTTCAGACACAGTTTACTCCTCTTATGATTTTCTGCTTCCAGTTCTTTCCAGCACTAGAGGTATATAAAATTAGTTCTCTTCTGAACAAGTCATTTCATACCAGGGCAAAAAGTAGGAAGTGTCAAAACTGTGTCATTCTATATTTAGAGATCAGTTAAATAATTTGACCTCAGGCAATGTGTAGGAAACTCAGACAAAGTAATTTGAAAAACCTGAGCTCTAATTGTTCTATCGAGTTCCATTTAGCAGAACAACTGTTTGGTTTATCTGCAGAAATGTTTCTTGTATGGGACAGTCTCTTTTGCAGTGATGGAAATGTTGTCTATGCAACCTATATAACAGGTGCTTTTGTTCTATTGCATTCATTCACCCCATTCACTTATAGAAACTGTTAATTGCTGGTGATTCATCCCACCTCCACTTGTGGATGTTTCAGAAGCTTATGGGTAACTCTCCTTTGTAGTTTGATAATTCTGCACTTAAATTGCAGCTAACAGAGCAAGCTAATCCCCAGGTTCTCTTGCTAGCACGGGTTAGGTAGGCATAGGAAAGGAAAGGTTCCTCCTGTGCAAGCACCAGGTCATTACTGACCCCTAGAGGGATGCCTACTTATGCTGGTGTTTTCATGGCAGACTGTAGTGGGGTGGTTTGCCACTGCCTTTCCAGTTGTGACTACCTTTCTCCCAGCAAGCTGGGTACTCATTTTACCAACCTTGGAAGGATGGAAGGCTGAGTTGACCTGAGCCAGCTACTCGAGACCTGGCTTCCACTGGGATCGAACTCAGGTCATGGGGAGAGTTTCGGTTGCATTACTGCCGCCTACCACTCTGTGCCACACGAGGCTCTTAGGTGGGCATAGTAGGGGTGTAAATCAATTGCCTGCTTTGTTCCCACCAGTGGTAGGTGCCAAAACAGGGAGTTGCAGGGACTGGTTAGGGGCAGGATTGGATCCACTGGATCCATAGCTTATCCATTCTTCTGAGAGGCCCCAAGATTGGTTCCCCTCAACTATGCCAGCTTCAAGTACACTAATAGGGGACAATTGGTTTTGCGGGGGGGGGGGGATTAAAAAAACTGCCAGGAAAAAGTGAGGAAAACTACCCCCATCTCCCACTTTGGAAGTGGCAGCTCATGCACCATGTCAGTCCCCGCCCCTTCCACCATTTTAGGATTGCTCTCCAAGTTCTGCTTTCTTTCAGCAATGATCTTAAAATTAAGGAAGCAAACTGGAGGGTCCATTAAAAAAATCTGTGGCAATATCAAGCAGCTGGAGAATCCCCTCTAGCCCTTGAAACAGAATATGGTATCTTTCTCAGGTGTCTTTGGACCCAGGATGGATCCCTGGAATCTCCAGGTAGGTCAGGAAAAACTCCTCCATGAAACCCTGGGGAGCTGCTACCAGTCAGTGTTGACAATACTGGGTTAGATGGACCCAGGGTCTGACTCAGTATCAGGCAGATTCCTATATTCCTCATTTTGGGGGTTTACAGAAGGGGTGGGGAACTTATGGCTCTCCGGGTATTTTGGCCTACAGCTCCCAACAGTCCTCACCATTGGCTATGCTGGCTATAGCTGATGGGAATTGCAGGCCAAAACATCTGGAGGGCCACAAGTTGTCCACCCCTGATTTACATGCTATATCATATGAAAGGCAAGACCAGGCAAACATATGACAACATGCCACAACAACGCTTTCTAGGCCTTGTGGATGCATGCCTGGGTTTATCCCTAATTTTGAAATGCAGTGAATAAATAAATAAATTCTGTTGGCCCCTCCTAAGCCTTGATCTAATAGGAGAGGTTTTTGGCAAACTAAATTTTGTAAAAGGGATAAAATAGTGTTCTACAGTATAAGATTTTGGGTTTTGACAAAAGGATCATTAAGCTCTTTATGCATTAAGGCCACAATCTAAAGAATGTGACATGTATGTGACAGAAAGAACCATGCAGAAAGCCAGAGGTTTGCTTGCTGTTTTATCTACAAGTCCCATCACGGAAGAGAAAAGGCATTTTTACAACTGTAAAGTACTTTCTTTCTTAAGGTCCCTTCTTCTGATCATGGTGTGAGGTACTAGGTTGCAAACCTAGAAATAAGTTGCTTTGAAATCAAAAGTTTTTCAGGTAGTAGGCCTGATTTCTGCAAAAAACAAACAAAACAAAACTGAAAAATAGTTTGCCAGTAGCAGATGTGCAAGAGAAAACAAGTGTGCATTCTGTGCAAGAACAGGACAAGAGCAAGTCTGCATGTATGAAAATGTACCATCTCCACAAGTCAGGGGGTGTAACATGCTTTATGAAGACTCTTTTTTTCACTCAACAAAATCCTGTTAGATAAGGCATGATCATCCCCATTTTACAGATAGCTGACTGTGTCTGAGAGACACAGTCCGAGAGATAATGACTTGTCCAAGGTCAACCAGTATGATCATGGCCATCTTGAAATTTTTATGACCTGGATTCTGATGTCCATGTTCACTGCTCTGGTGAACTAGACTATACTAAATTAATTTGACACACTGTCATTCTAACACATTCCAATTTTTTTCTGTAGCTACACAAGTGGTATTCATTGACCGGAGTTTTGTGCTGATTGGTAGGCTGCTTTCATGATTCTCTTCGTAGTTGTGCACCAAAATAAACTATTGATCCCTCCTTTCCAACATTTTATTTCTTGGTTTTGTTTACCTGGCTGCTTTTTGTGGCAAAAATACCCACTCTTCTCTGTAGAATGCCATTATTTTCATCTTTCACTGGCTTCATTTTCCTTACCTTAGCTTATTGCACTTCTCTTATGATCTTTGTGTACATGTTTGTGTACATGAATGAATAATAATGATGGTTACTTAGAACACTGACTCAAGGAGACTTAGATCTTCTCAAGCCCTTTCAATTAATCTGTAATTACCACAAAAAATACATTCATACCAACAGGTGCTTTTTTTCTTCCTTACATTTGATGATTTGGGACTGCAGACACATTTACCTGCAAACTTCCACTAACGTCAATGGAACTTAGGCTAAAGGAAATAGATTTAAGTTTTAATCTGTAAAAGACTGTTCATGTGTTTAATCAGTTATGGTGTAGCAGCCATATCGGGGGTCAGACTAAGTAGCCTCATGCAGTCTCATGCTTCATGTTCTTGCTGAGCTCTTTCTCCTTTGAATATATTGTTGTAAGCTGACGAGACACAGGAATTCCTTATCTTGTCAAAGGTCATACAATTGTATGTATATCTTGTTCTCTGCTGTTCTCTTCTGTTCTCTCCTTATCATGGCTACCCTATAACCCAGTTCTTGTATTATAAACAATAGTGCTAAGAGAAGAAATGTTGAGGATTGCAACCCCATGCGGGAGGGAGAGGAGGAGCCGTTTCATATATGTCACAATGTCTATAAAACCAATGTGCTAATGTAAATCGGGGCTTCTGGCTCTTTGGAAATGATTCCAGCCTTAAGCCCGCGCGTTAAATAAAGAATCTCTTTTTCCTTCACTCTGTGGTCTCTCTGACTCTGGGTTCTGCAACATAAATGGTGCCATGACTCGGATCTTGCAGGCTCTGAGCCAGACAGGTGGCAGTTGCCTGCTCTTGATCGCCGCACCGGGAAGACGAGCTCGGCGCATGCCTCCCTTTCTTGGCGCCACCGACCTTTTTGTCGAGTGAATGGGAGAAAGCCTGCACCGGGATCGCCCAAACGGCAGCGAGCGGCAAGAGAACCTTGAGAAGCGGAGGAAGGAACTTGAGCCCTGCCTGTATCGCAGCTGCAATTGAGTTGAAACCCACATTGGAAGCCTTCAGGAGAAAGGCAAGTATATGGGAAAAAGAGGGCCCCGCCTTTAGGGAGAAAGGCCACTGGGCAGAAAAAAAGAGGGCCCCGCCTTATGAAGAAGGTCAGTGTTGGTGGTATACGTATACAAAAGGTTTTTTTAAAAAGATTCAGAATAGAAAGAGAAAACAGCAAAAAGCTCAAGGTCGAGCTGAGAGGAAAAAAAAAAAAGATCTGAGGCTGTTAATTAGAAAAATGTTGCAGGACAGTCTGGCTTTTAACAAAGCGTGGGAGCGTGAGAGTGTAAGGCTGAAGAAGTAGCTGTTAGCCTAGCGCGCCGAGAGAGGGGGGGCAGGAAAATTGCCCACAGCGTTCTGAGTTGTGCAACATCATCACCTCGCTTAATTGAGATAAAATCCCTAAAAAATGGAAACTGAAAATGAAGACCCAGAAGATGAAGGCAAAATAGAAAATAAAGGTGAAGAATCAGCCCCCAGAGCACAGGCTAGACCCCGCTTCGAGTGAAAAGTGTGCCATAAGACTGGCCCAAAGCAGAATGAAGCGGAAAGACCATGTTGAAGATCTCTGTCAAGGTAACCGTGTTTAGCTTTGAACTGTGTTAGAATTGCATAGAGCCTGTAGCTACTGACCATCAGCTATATGATTTCTGAAGAGCGTAACCATTAAGCTTTTGCCGTGGGATTCCCTGCAATGAAGAAATCTCACTGATTTGAGTGTCCAGTGTTACACTGCCTAAGTGTGTGTGCTAAAGAGACCGAGAAACCAGACAGCATGTTCCTGGCCAAGCCAAAATCACGCTACTACCATGCTCCTGAAAGCTGCAATAAACTGTGTAAGCTGGGAGACCCAACCTGATTGAGAAGAAAAGAAGATATTGGAGCAACTGTCTTAAAAAACAATGAGATCTGTGTAGCTGGCTGGCTGACGCTGTCAGTGATGTTACAACTTTAAATTAAGACTGTTTTCCTGTTTGAGACCCCAGCGAAGAAAGCTGACCCGAGTTATTTGTTGCCCCTGCCAAAGCAAAGATTTGGCTGCCCTGTACCTCATCGTGTCCTGTTTTAAGCTTGGGATTTACAAATACAAACAAACTGAGAAGCTTGCCTTTGAAGTCCTGCAAATCACCCCACCGCCTCCACGAAGATTAATGGCTGCCTGAAAAATGCAAGTATAAGGCGATGCCCATCACCCCCCAGCGTCCTGAGTTTCAGCACTCAGTGTTTCAGTGCTTTCGTGTAGCAGGTTAGAAAAAAAAAAAAAAGAGTAAGTTTTTAAAATGTCTGTGAGAGAACCTGACAGAAGTAAAATAAAATTTACAGAGGAGTTGCCCAAGTTAAAGTGTCATGGCTAGAGAGCTGAGCTGTGCCGCTCTGTTTGGACACAGGCCTTGCTAAAAAGTTAAAGGCCCTTGTCTGTCAGAAGGGGTGTAGGGCCAAACTTTCCCTTTTTAAACTAATGCAAAAGTGGAGAGCCTTTGCTGGAAACATCGCATCTTCATTGCCCAGAGCCGTCTCTGTTTGCTTCCATCAATGTCTGGGCTTTTTAGAGACACTCTGCACATGGACTAAAATTTTAAATTGTCAAAGACTTGCCATGGACAGTGCTATGAAGCTTTTGATAAACTTGAACTCTCATCGCTGTGGACCGTGTGTCTGTGTTTGTAGTCAGCTCAGTGTACAGCAGGCTGAGTTTGATCTATAACTTTTAGATTTCCTTCTGCTAAAACTCATGCAGCATAGAGTTGCTGATGCAAAAATGGTGACCTAGAACTCTTTGCGTGTGTGGGTATGTCCGTCCCTTAATTTTAATGGGCCCTGAGCTTTCAGCCAGAAGAGCAGTATAATTGCTGGATCTGCTCCATCATGCCTTACCATGCAAAAAGTGTTTTCCATTCATTGTGTTAAATTGCAGAAAAAGTTTGTTGTGTATATTTTATGATTTCTTAAATATCATGAAATATATGTGATATTTGCAAATTAGTGTTAGTTGCAACTCCAAATAATACTAAGTGTGGTTCCCGATGGATAACAAGGAGAAAAGACAGAGGCAAGTAGAAAAGAAGCGTGGCCATAGTTGCCCCCGTAAATTAAAAGCAGCTGATTGTGCCTGGAGCTTATTACCTGGGGTAAAGTAGCCACAATAATGTAATAGTTCTTTAAGATAAAGAAAATGTAACTAGAAGGAGAAGAAGAGCCTATCCCAAATGTGTGTCATTGAGACTAGTGTAAGGCAGAAAGGTTTAAGTAAGTGAGTTTAACTTGAAAAAGACAAATAAAGAGACAAGGCTGGTGCATGGAGCAGAAAGTTTTGTGTAAAAAGTTTGAAACATGATCTGCAATACAGGCAGATCAGCAAAGAAAAAGAAAGCAAAAGAAAGAGAAAAAATTTGTCTTCCCATACTAATAAATAAAAGTGTTATCAAGCACTTTGAGAAGCGAAGTTGTTTACAGGAAGCTGTGCCTGAGAACCAAACACTTCTAGCCTATGCTGAAAATGCTTGCTAGTGTTGTGCTGCCTCATGGGTAACATGTATAGTATAAAAACCCATTTAGCCCAATAGCTCGTGGTTCAGAGAAGCTGTCTGATCCAACAATTAAGTACGCCTGTGTGCTGTAAGTTACCCAATAAAGTCTCCTTGTAAATAAATCCCCCCCTCGCTGGAATCCCAAAACACAAGTTGGGCTAGAGCGCCTCACCCAGTATCAAACCCTGCTGTTAAAAGCCGTAAAGGCAGGTATAAAGAAGTCAATTAATATGACCAAAGTGTTTAAAGTGCTGCAAGGTGCCACCGAGGCCCCAGAGCGTACTTGGAGCGTCTTTCAGATGCCTATCGCCAGTACACCTCCCTCGACCCAGAGGCCCAAGAAGACGTAAACGAAAAAAGAAAAGAAGAAGACCTGGCAGAGGCAGAAGATTCTTAAAAAAGAACCAGTGTGCCCAGTGTGGACAAGATGGACATTAGTGGCATGAATGCCCAAATAAAATAAATCAAATACACAAAGGAAAAAAACAAAGGGGCCAGAATGGCCGAAGAGGGAGACAGCTTGAGAAGGGCCATGACATTGACTGTGAGGGGCTGTGACATTGACTTCATAATTGACACTGGAGCAGCATCAAAAGCAATCAAACGTTAGCCTTAAACAAGAAGTCCAAACACTGAGCGAAGTTTTTCAAGCCCAGCGTCGCTTTGTCTTAGAAAATAAGCCCCCAATTCCCATCACAGAAGTTCATCCTTTCCAACCAAGAGTTAAAGTATGAGTTAAAGAGGGAAAAATAACCCTTTGACTCCCAGATGGAGAGGACTGAAAACTGTCATACTTTCCACCCCCGCAGCTATGAAAGCAGCTGGAGTTAAACCCTAGATACATTGGACACGAGTCAAGAGAGCGAGAGGGGGAAAGTAGACTATAAACAGAAATCCTGAAAATCCTTTAAAAATCATTCTGAAAAAGCAGTAAGAAGACTCAGGCTAGACCTTACTGTGGACACACTGGGAGACTGTCCCCCTGCGTACAGTCAGACCTGCAACTGGAGAATTGAAGAAGGGGACTAGACCCTACTGCAGCTTGCCAGGTGAATAGCTGCCCAGCGTACGGTCAGATCCCAAAGAAGATCAAACATGCGTATTGTAGTGTTGTAGTGTTAGTAGTGTTGCATTGTGTTTCCTTAATAAGGTGCAAAAGGGGGGTCTGCCCCTGGAAAAAAAAGTTTGTCCCAGTGATTTGCTGATAATTACTGGCTCCACCTGGCTAACATCACGAAAATAAAACATTTTTGTTTGCCAAGAGGTATACCTGCAAACAGGCTTATTAGCTCTTGCCTAATACCTGTCTGTAGACATCCTGGGAACATTCAAAAAGATACCATGTTAAGAGTTTATGGTGTAAGTTTAACTTATTCCCAAAATGCTAATTGGGGCGTAGTTGCAAAGATCCTACCCCCTACAGAGTTCACTCTATGCACCCCCATCGTTGCTGAAACAAATGCTACGTGTGCACGAATGCTTAATTGTCAAAAATTTTCCAGAAAATATAAAGCTATCCCTGGCCCCCTTCCACTGTAATAAAATTCAAAACATATCTTTTAATAATGCCCACATACTTTTGCCTCATGGATGGTTTTAGACATGTAGTTCCCGCACTTGGTCATTCATTCCTGCCAACTTGTCTAATAACCACCCATGTTGCCTCAGCCGCCAATTGAACTGGTGCCAATTCTTCCCCTGTAGCCCGAGAAAATCCATCAACGGCAGCCTCGAGCACTCCAACTAACTAAAAATTGTAATAGTCATGTGCAGTTATATTCTGACTCAGAAAAATTGGCCTTAACAATGTCACTAGTTGGGGTTCCAGGTTTAGCCTTGGCTAATAGTCTAGAGATCAACCGGTTAGCTTGCAGCTTAGCCAAAAGCATAAATGTCACCTCACAAGCATTGTCATTGTTAAATAAAGAGTTGCGTGATCTAAGAGGTGCAGTTCTAGAAAATAAAGCTGGTATAGATTACCTCTTCCTTCTTCATCATTTAAGTTGTGAGACACACCAAAAGCTCTGTTGTTTTAATTTAACTGATAATGGCAATGCTGTAGATGAACAGATCAACAAGCTGCACAATATAGTAGCTAAAAAAACAATAAGACAAAACAATTAGCTAAATTAGTTAACCCCTTGGCTTCCAGATCTTAGCTAGCTTGAAAGCATTGTTCATCCTAATTTCATCAGTGTTGTTCATAAAGTTCTGTTATGTCTCTGCGTTCCTTGTCTTATGAGCTGTTTAACCAATCTGTTTTATGTCTCAGCTAGTAAAACTGCTGCCCTCTATGCTCTAATAGCCCAACAAAAGGCTAAGTAATATGTATGTCACAAAAAGCTTTGTATGGTTATCAAAAATGCTATAATTGTAATGAAATTATGCATTTAAGGGGGGAATGTAGCAGCCATATCGGGGGTCAGACTAAGTAGCCTCATGCAGTCTCATGCTTCATGTTCTTGCTGAGCTCTTTCTCCTTTGAATATATTGTTGTAAGCTGACGAGACACAGGAATTCCTTATCTTGTCAAAGGTCATACAATTGTATATCTTGTTCTCTGCTGTTCTCTTCTGTTCTCTCCTTATCATGGCTACCCTATAACCCAGTTCTTGTATTATAAACAATAGTGCTAAGAGAAGAAATGTTGAGGATTGCAACCCCATGCGGGAGGGAGAGGAGGAGCCGTTTCATATATGTCACAATGTCTATAAAACCAATGTGCTAATGTAAATCGGGGCTTCTGGCTCTTTGGAAATGATTCCAGCCTTAAGCCCGCGCGTTAAATAAAGAATCTCTTTTTCCTTCACTCTGTGGTCTCTCTGACTCTGGGTTCTGCAACAATGGTCATCATTATTGTTTCCCCTTCATAGACACAAAATTCACTTGTATGAAGTGGGCTTGAGTTTTGTGAGGCAATGCAAGATGTACCTCTACAAATCCATTGGAGCTGAAAGGAGAAATTAGGTGCTGCCAGAAGCTTTATGATAATTATGCATAATTATCCACGACCAATACAGCTCACTTTAGGTTTAGGTCTGTTCTTTGTGAAGACTATTACAATTAACATTTTCTGGTGAGAAGTGTATCTCCTACACGTAATGAAGTCGCCCCTAAGGAAGTGTTCTACATCAACGGAGCATATGTTGATTTGTTAATTAGAATCTGGCATTGCTGTGACAGAAAACCCTATTTGATACAATGTCATCCATAAATCTTCCTATAAATCCTGTCTCCTTATGGAGACAAACTTTCTCCTCTGTGAAGGAACTTGCTGCAGCCAAAACAAGACTTGTTTACACAGTGTCTGTGGGTTGTAAACATGACCTATTTAGTGTCAGTCCTAAGAAATGTGGTTCTCCCAGTACTGATCACCAAAATATTAACTCTTTTCCTATATTAATGGCCAATTCATGCTTAATATGAGGTGGTAAACAGAAAGTCTAAGCTCTATTTTTTTTTATCTTAACTGTTCTTTATTTTATTTCCATTATATTACATGTACAGTTAGAGGTTGTAATGGGGCAGTGAAGGCTGCACCACATAGGTGCCCTGATCCCATCATCTCCAGACAAAAAGGCACCAGCTCTTCCCAGCATGACCAAACCATCCTGTGCTTTAAAAAAGGTGCAAGGGTAGAACTGGCCACCAAGTCCAGAGGCGACGATAGGGACAGAGCCAGAGGTGTATCAGAGCACCAATGGCATGGCAGGAAAGGGGCAAGGCAGCACAGCCTGCTAGAAAGCTGCTCAGTTTGGTGCTAGCTGTTGTTGGAGCAAAACTTTGGTCTGTGTGTTCCCTGAGACTCCTTTGCTGGACAGCTCCTCTGCTCCCTGGCCTCTCTGGAAAGGCAGAATTATGAGCCCACAGAAGCAGTGGCATGAAAACTAGTAGGAGGCTAGGAGCCATAGCTTAGCGGCAGGGGAGGACACACGTTATGCTCAGGTTCAATCCCTGGCATACTCAGTCAAAAAGATTATCGGGAAACAAGTTTGGGATAGACTTCTGGCTGAGACCTTAGAGAGCCATTGTCAGAGTAGACAGTACTGGCTAGATGAACATAAAAGGTAAATGCCAGATGAAATACTAGCTTTGAACACAAGTCTACATTTCTGGGCATAATTAAGAAAATTTCCCAAAAGCTCAACATTTGATCCTGAATGTAATTAAGCAAAGATCCAAGCTACAAAGTTGCAGATTGTTTTTGATAAACGGAGGATTTGGTGGCTTAGAGGGCCGTGGTGGCTTAGAGGGCTGCGGTGGCTTAGTGGTTAAGACGCTGAACTGCAGACCGGAAGGTCGGCAGGACAGCAGTTCGAGACCCGAGTGCCGCATGACGGAGTGAGCTCCCGTCTTCAGTCCCAGCTCCTGCCAACCTAGCAGTTCGAAAGCAAGAAATTGCAAGTAGAGAAATAGGTACCGCTTCGGCGGGAAAGGTAGCAGCATTCCGTGCACCTCGGTGTTCAGTCATGCCAGCCACATGACCACGGAAGCGTCTTCAGACAGCGCTGGCTCTTCGGCTTGGAAACGGGGATGAGCACCGCACCCTAGAGTCGGACATGACTGGTTGGGGACACCTTTACCTTTTTTTTTAATACTGATTTACCCCTTCATGGATCACTGCCTTGTTGTGGCAAAGGGGCTTGCGTAACTCAGTGAAGCCATAAGCTATGCCGTGCAGGGCCACCCAAGATGGACAGGTCATGGCGGAGAGTTCTGACAAAATGTGGTCCACTGGAGAAGGAAATGGCAACCCACTCCAGTATTCTTGCCAAGAAAACCCCATGGAACGTATCACAAGGCTAAAAGATATGACGCCGGAAGATGAGCCCCTCAGGTCGGAAGGTGTCCAATATACTACTAGGGAAGAGCAGAGGGAATTTCCAAGTAGCGCCAGAAAGAGTGAAGCGGCTGGGCCAAAGCCGAAAGGACACTCAGCTGTGGATGTGTCTGGTGGTGAAAAGAAAATCTGATGCTGTAAAGAACTATATTGTTTAGGAACCTGGAATGTAAGATCAATGAATCAAAGTAAGCTGGAGGTGGTTAAACATGAGATGGCAAGATTGAACATCAACATCTTGGGAATCAGTGAACTAAAATGGACAAGCATGGGTGAATTTAATTCAGGTGACCATTATATCTACTACTGTGGGCAAGAATCCCTGAGAAGAAATGGAGTAGCACTCATAGTCAATAAAAGGGTGGGAAAAGCAGTACTGGGGTACAATCTCAAAAATGACAGAATGATCTCAGTACAAATCCAAGGCAAACCATTCAACATCACAGTAATTCAAGTCTATGCCCCAACCACTGATGCCGAAGAAGCTGAGGTTGATCGGTTCTATGAAGACCTACAACACCTTCTAGAACTAACACCAAAAAAAGATGTCCTTTTCATCATAGGGGATTGGAATGCTAAAGTAGGAAGTCAAGAAATAACTGGGATAACAGGCAAGCATGGCCTTGGTGTACAAAATGAAGCAGGACAAAGGCTAATAGAGTGTTGCCAAGAGAACAAGCTGATCATAGCAAACACTCTTTTCCAACAGCACAAGAGGTGACTCTACACATGGACATCACCAGATGGTCAATATCGAAATCAGATTGATTATGTCCTTTGCAGCCAAAGATGGAGAAGCTCCATACAGTCAGTAAAAACAAGACCTGGAGCTGACTGTGGCTCAGATCATGAGCTGCTTCTTGCAAAATTCTGGCTTAAATTGAAGAACATAGGGAAAACCACTAAACCATTCAGGTATGACCTAAATCATATCCCTCATGAATATACAGTGGAGGTGAGGAATAGATTTCAGGGATTAGACCTGATAGACAGAGTGCCTGAGGAACTATGGATGGAGATCTGTAACATTGTTCAGGAGGCAGTAACTCAATCCATCCCAAAGAAAAAGAAATGCAAGAAAGCTAAGTGGCTGTCTGATGAGGCTTTACAAGTAGCTGAGGAAAGAAGGGAAGTGAAAAGCAAGGGAGATAGGGGAAGATATATCCAACTGAATGCAGAGTTCCAGAGAACAGCAAGGAGAGACAAGAAGGCCTTCTTAAATGAACAATGCAAAGAAATTGAGGAAAACAATAGAATGGGAAAGACTAGAGATCTTTTCAAGAAAATCGGAGATCTCAAGGGAACGTTTTGTGCAAAGACGGGCATGATAAAGGACAAAGAAGGCAGGGACCTAACAGAAGCAGTTGAGATTAAGAAGAGGTGGGAAGAAGACATCCTAGAGAGTGAAGTCAAGTGGGCCTTAGGAAGCATTACTAACAACAAAACTAACAGAGATGACAGTATTCCAGCTGAGCTATTTAAAATCCTAAAAGATGATGCTGTAAAGTGCTGCACTCAATATGCCAATAAATTTGGAACACTCAATAGTGGCCACAAGACTGGAAAAGGTCAGTTTACATTCCAATTCCAAAGAAGGGCAATGCCAAAGAGTGTTCAAACTACCGTACAATTGCGCTCATTTCACATGCCAGCAAGGTTATGCTCAAAATCCTACAAGCTAGGCTTCAGCAGTATGTGAACCGAGAACTACCAGAAGTACAAGCTGGGTTCCAAAGAGGCTGAGGAACTAGGGATCAAATTGCCAACATTCGCTGGATCATGGAGAAAGCAAGAGAATTCCACAAAAATGTCTATTTCTGCTTTATTGACTACGCTAAAGCCTTTGATTGTGTGGATCACAACAAACTGTGGCAAATCCTTAAAGAGATGGGAGTACCAGACCACCTTACCTGTCTCCTGAGAAACCTGTACGAGGGTCAAGAAGCAACAGTAAAAACCAGACATGGAACAACCGATTGGTTCAAAATTGGGAAAGGAGTACGACAAGGCTGCATATTGTCACCCTGCTTATTTAACTTATATGCAGAGTACATCATGAGAAAAACCGGGTTGGATGAATCACAGGTCGGAATTAAGATTGCCGGGAGAATTATCAACAACCTCCGATATGCAGACGATACCACCCTAATGGCAGAAAGCGAAGAGGATCTAAAGAGCCTCTTGTTGAGGGTGAAAGAGGAGAGTGCAAAAGCTGATTTGAAACTCAACATTAAAAAAACAAAGATCATGGCATCTGGCCCCATCACTTCCTGGCATATAGAAGGGGAAGAAATGGAAGCAGTGGCAGATTTTATTTTCTTGGGCTCCAAGATCACCGCAGATGGTGACTGTAGCCATGAAATTAAAAGACGCTTGCTCCTTGGGAGGAAAGCTATGGCAAACCTAGACAGCATAGTAAGAAGTAGAGACATCACCTTGCTCATGAAGGTCCGCATAATCAAAGCTATGGTTTTCCCAGTAGTAACATATGGCTGTGAGAGCTGGACTATAAGGAAGGCTGAGCGCCGAAGGATCGATGCTTTCGAACTGTGGTGCTGGAGAAGACTCTTACGAGTCCCCTGGACTGGTCATTGGAAGGACAGATAGTGAAGCTGAAGCTCAAATATTTTGGCCACCAAATGTGAAGAGAAAAGTCACTGGAAAAGACCCTGATGCTGGGTAGGATTGAAGGCAAAAGGAGAAGAGGACGGCAGAGGATGTGATGGCTGGTTAGCATCACCAATGCAATGAATATGAACTTGAGCACACTCCGGGAGAAAGTGGAGGACAGGAAGGCCTGGCATGCTATGGTCCATGGGGTCACGAAGAGTCGGACACGACTTTACGACTGAACAACAATACTGATATATGTATACATATCTGTGTGATCTCAGTGGAAGACAAACCTGGAGGCAGACAAAAATAAAAAATCACGCTCTGGCTAAGAACTGCAGTCATTCTGACCACACAGTAGAGCCCCTGGTGAAAAAAAAAAAAAAGACTGCTGGGCTTAACACCACTGTTATTGTGACCTACCTTCTCCTAGCAGGATATAATGAGGTTTGTTCCCTTTAAAGAGGCTTGCTCTACCACTGAAAAAATGTACTAAAGTTGCAATAGCAATTATGTTCAACAACTGTATGCATTTTAAAGAAAAACAACCACTATTATTGTGATGGGAAGGAGGGTTTACAGAGTGCCAGGGCCTCTGGGGATGAAAGCACAATGACTTTGTATTTCTACACAGAGAAATATATTGCATGCACACAACCACACATGGGCATCACTGTCAGCAGAAGCCAGGCTGCCCAGTGTCAAGGGCTAAAGACAGTACTTACTCCTTACCAGTAGAGGGTGGTAGCTCCAATTTCGGTGGTGCTGTGGATCCATTCTGGGTTTCAGTCAGAACCAGCCAGAGCTCTAAAGGATTTATCCAAGATGATGAAGACTATCCCCTAAATAGATTCAGTACCTTGGATCACTCCTTTAGCATTCTGGCTGGTTCTGACTGAAACCTGGAATGGATTTATTGCCCCACAAAAATCAGAGCCACCAGCCTCCACTGCCCTCCAGCCCTCCAGTATCCCAAGTGCATCCCTCTAATTTCTCCCAAAGAAGTGAATGGTGCTACAAAGATTATGGAAGAAATTATGGGGTTGCATTAGGGTAGAACCAGTATTCCCACACCACAACATTAACACTGTCACTGGCTTCCATTTGCTAAGGCTGCTTCAGCAGAGATGTATTTCAGACAATGGAGGTGATCTATATATCTTATAAATGTGGCCTGTGTGTTGATTCCTCCACAAGTCCGTGACTGGGATGCTACTACAGAGCCAGTATTTACTTTGCCTTGAGGCTCAGGGAGCGTGTGTGTGCATTGGCTTCTCAACCAATGTACAAATGTCAAAAAAGGAGACTGTACCATCCTTCTTAAGTAATGGTCCCTGCACTTATTCTACCTAGATGTAAGCACAGACTTCAGGCAGCCACATGCACAGGGAATGTTAATTCTGTCAGTATCAGAGCAGATCTGCAGAAGGGTCAGTCCAAAGGCAAAGGAGGGAGGGCAGGGCACCAAGGCAGGAATGAGACAAAAGAGAGACAGTCCAAGGTGCACTAAAATGTAATTATTCAGCCCAACACATTTTAAGCACACTGTTCATCAGGAGCACTAGTAAAACAAAACAATTTTTTTTTATATTTCCCCCCAAACCTAAGTGACTCCTGAGTGTACTCAAAATGTGTTGCTGAGTAAATTACATTCTAGTGTACATTAGGGATTCTCTTCTCTCATTCAGTCCAGAACATGTCACTCACAGACTGCCAACTGCAGACTAAGTGGGGCAGGAGCAAGAACACAAGAACATAAGAACTTAAGGACAGCCATGCTGGATCAGACCAAGGGTCTATCTAGTCCAGCATTCTGTTCACACAGTGGCCAACCAGCTGTCAACCAGGAACCCATAAGCAGGGGATGAGCACAACGACACCCTCCCACCCATGTTCCCCAGCAACTGGTGTACATAGACTCACTGCCTCTGGTACTGGAGGTAGCACATAGCCATCAGGACTAGTAGCCATTGATAGCCTTTTCCACCTGGAATTTGTCCAATCCCCTTTAAAGCCATCCAAATTGGTGGCCATCACTACATCCTGTGGTAGCGAGTTCCATAGTTTAACTATGTGCTGTGTGAAGAAGTACTTCCTTTTATCTGTCCTGAACCTCCCACTAATCAGCTTCATAGGATGACCCTGAGTTCTAGTATTTTGAGAGGAGAAAAATGTCTCCCTATCCACATTCTCCACACGCTGCATTATTTTGTAGACCTCTATTGTATCTCCCTTTATCCTCCCTTTTTCCAAACTAAATAGTCCCAGCTGTTTGTTTAACCTTCTCTCATAGGGGAGATGCTCCAGCCCCTTGATTATTTTAGTTACCCTCTTTCTGCACCTTTTCCAGCTCTATAATATCTTTTTTAGGTGCGGTGACCAGAACTGTACACAGTATTCCAAGTGTGGTCGCACCATAGATTTGTACAGGGGCAGTATGATATTGGCAGTTTTAGTCTCAATGCCTTTTCTAATTATGCCTAACATAGAGTTTGCCCTTTTTTTTTTTTTTTACAGCAGCTGCACACTGGGTTGACATCTTCATTGGGGTTGTGGTGGACAGCTCACTGAAGATGTCAGCCTGTCCTCTTATTCCATGACTGCTAAGTTTGCTCAGGAGTCTTTGGTGAGGGACTTTGTCAAAAGCCTTTTGGAAGTCCAAGTAAACGATGTCTACTGATCACCCCTGGCTACATGTTTACTGACACTCTCAAAGAACTCTAAAAGATTAGTGAGACAGGACTTACCTTTGCAGAAGTTGTGTTGATTCTTTTTCAGCAGGGCTTGTCTTACTAATATGCTTACTAATTTTATCTTTAATAATGCCTTCAACCAATTTACCTGGAGCAGATGTTAAGCTAACTGGCCTGTAATTTCCCAGATCCCCCCTGGATCGCTTTTTGAAAATTGGTGTTACATTGGCCATGTTGAAGTCCTCTGGTAGAGAAGCTGATCTTAGGGACATGCTGCATATTTTGGTCAGAAGATCAGCAATTTAATATTTGAGTTCTTTGAGAACTTCAGGATGGATACCATCTGGGCCTGGTGATTTATTTGCTTTCAATTTATCAATAAGGTTGAGAACGTCATCTTTTGTCACCACTATTTGCCTCAGTTCCTCAGATTCCATTCCTAAAAACTTCAGTTAGGCAGAGGTATCTGTTCTAAATCTTTTGCAGTGAAGGTCAATGAAAAGAATTCATTCAGCTTCTCTGCAATCTCCTTGTCCTCCTTCAAGAATACAGAGTGGAAGAATAAGGCACAATATTGTACTCCTAGATCCCAGCATGGTGTTCCCACACAAGCTGCTCTTTGGCTCCTTCTGAAACACTTCCCTTCATTGGTAAAAGCAGTCTTAAGTGCTTATAGGGACTAATTTACATGCCCCCTTCTGTATTTAGTTGACCCCTAGGACCATGTGAACCCCATGTGCTGGTCAGCATGGATTGCCTTTTGATGTTTAGTTGCAACCTAGTTTTTCTGAGCACTAGCAACTAATACATGCTGCCTCTATCAGTTTGCCTCTTCATGCTCATGGCCAGATCAGCCCACAGATCCACAAAGACAGAACATATCTCAAGATGCTGCTGGAAAACACTGCTTTATTTATAATAAAGCCTGATGCAGCCCTGATATCTTTAGGGGTCTTCTCCTGGGATAGCTTTAAAATTGCCTTCAGAGAACTCTGAAAGATATGTCTCTTCAGTTCAATAGCTGACAGGTAGTGGATGCTTTCCAATTTGTCTGTACTCATCAGTTCAGCCCATAGCAATGTGGCTCATTGTAAACTGTTACTGCCATGTACTAACAGGGTTCTTTCAATTGCCTCCAAGCCTTGACTGAAGCCATAAAAATTCAATCATTTGAATTCTGTACTTGGATCCAATTAGTACAAAAAATATTAAAATAAGGCAGCCACCTCAATATCTTAAGATTATATCAAGATATGAGATTTTGATGGAGACCTGCTGCACTGCTAATGTAGCAGATAAAATGGTTTCTAGCCCTAGTAGGGTCCAACTAATGTGAAGATTTTATATATTCTCAGTGTACTGACTTGATTTGACTCTCCAGGTTGGAACTAATGTAAATCTTTATTTATTACATTTCTATTCTGCCCAATAGCTGAAGCTCTCTGAGCAGTTCATAGCATTTAAAACCATAACATACAACATAAAGTTTAAAAGTTTAAAACTAGAGTATAAAAAAATAAAAGCCAAAATAAAACCTAGCCGCAACACAAAGCTTTATACAGGAAAATGGCTTTCAGTAGTCTATAATAAATATATATTCGAGTTGACAACATATTGACTTTTTAAATAAATAGTCTTTTGCCCCCCCCACCCCTGAATCATGTCATGTCTAAATGACAGTATGTTTAACCCAGTGGAGGCTGGTGGCTTCAATTTTGGTGGAGCTGTGTGAATCCGTTCTGGGTTTCTCTAAAGGAGCTATCCAAGGTACTGATCCCTGTCCCCAAAATAGGTTCAGCACCTTAGATAGCTCATTTAGAGTTCTGACTGGTTCTGACTGAAACCCAGAGTGGATTTATACCACACTGAAATCGGAGACACCAGCCTCTACTGGGTTAACCATTTGAAAAATCCACTGAAAAATTCAACACAGTAAATTCAAATTAGGAATGCTAATTTAAAGGATGTTAATCTAGCTGATGCCATTCAACAAAATGAGATATTTATATAATTGTGTAATAATTTTAGCAATTTGGAAATTCCCTCCTTTTGAGGGAGCTTCGAAATGGCCATAATTATAACAAACTTACATTCATTTTTTTGTTGCTGGACAGTATCAGTTTGATGGGAAAGTAGGTGGCACAAAGTCATCATGAATATACACAGCTTAATATTATATTATTTGTTATAGTATTTGTTATAATATATTTGTTGAATATATTATTTGTTAATGCTGAAATAAGTCTTGCAATTTTCTGAAAGAAGAGATGCAAAACTAAAGGTTGGTCTAATTAAATATGAGGGAGAGATTTGTCTGGTAGAAACCTCAAAGGTGTGGGCCATTAGATAATTTTTTGTTTTATTTAATATGAATTCCAAATAGCATGATGCTAAATGTAATGATACTGTAAAAGGTAAAACTGATAATAGTAAACTGAAGTTATATGAATTTAATACATATAAAAGAGTGGTGATGGGGCTGGGTTGCCATTATGGGAATAAAACTCCCTGGGGAACATGACCAATTTGTTATATTGGAAACTTTGACCCACCACTCCAGTACATTGTCTGGATAGTCTTGAATGCAGAATTTAAAGGCTGTGTTGAGTAGTTATAGATCATGAGCAGCTGGAACAGAGGTATTATTCTCATTTTTCTCTCACAATAATCCTGTGACAAAGGCTAGGCTGAGAGAGATGGTCCATGGTTACCCAATCAGCTTCATTGCTGAGTAGGGTTTTGAACACATGTCTCCCTGGTCCAAGCTGACACATTCCCATGGCTTCATTTCACCAACAGGCTTCAGTATCAGTTCTAATATTTCACAGAAGATAAGCAGCTGTTTTGTGATGGCTATACACTCTCTTGTCGATCATGTTAATTGTCTGGCTAAAGTCTATGGTAGAGCACACACTTCACATGCAGCAGGTCCCATCCCTGGTATCTCCAGGAAAGGCTGGAAAAATCCTGCCAAAAATGTCTGAAATCCTGGAGAGCTGCTGCCAGTCACTGTTGACAATACAGGGCTAGATGGACCAATGGCCTGGCTCGGTATAAGGCAGCTTCCCGTCTGTGGTCCTATGAGTCATAAAGCCTCTTCACAAATTCACCTCCACTCGTAGGGCTAAATACACGCAGGGGCAGCAGGACTACACCTTCTGGTCCCACCCCATATGTCATAACCTGCTGGCTGTGCTCTGACATCCTTGTGTTGAGCAAAGACATCTACAAAGGGGAACTTACATGAACACAGCTTTAGGAGCATAGGCCTCTACCTGTTTGGAACCCTGATTGTGCAGGGTTCCAAATTTGTGTGGCATCCTATGTGTGTACAGCTGTACATGCTCAGGTTATTCTTTGTAGATATCCAGGTGCAACACCCAGACATCACAGGCAGGGCAGGAGGCATGCTCCCACTCCACAGGCTTAGCCCTATTCACACATGGCAACTTGTGAAGAGGGCTATAATATATTGATGAAGTGATTTTCAGAATAAATGTTCACTCTTGAGCTGCCCTAAAATGTAGAGAACTAGAATTATGGTACCCATGCACAGGCAGGTTTTTTTTGTTGTTCCCTGGGGAACCTAAAACTCAGTTTATTAATTTGTTGAGAAACAACAGGCTTCCATAAGCAGTTTACAAATGTTCACATCAAAGCCACCACTGATTGGTATCCAATAAAATTCCTCCCAACAAAAAACCCTTACAGCTAATTGGCACCTGAATAGATACCATGAGCTATTCTATGTGTAATTTATCCCAGCTTTACACAGTTTGCTGGAAAACAGAATACATGCATGGTCCATAACAAATGAGTATCTTCCTCTCAAAGCAGTGTGCTGAAACTGGTGTCCAACAGGAAGAAACCTTTGAGCATTAAATCTGATTTCTACACACAGGCTCAGAATTTTAAAAGAGCAAAGAACTTGTGCTGGGAAATTCCTTGTCCAATGTACTGGTCCATTCTTTAAAAATATGGTTATAGGCTACCTTGCAGGAGTCTGTCCACATGCCCTTCTCAGTTTTTGTGGCTCCTGCAGACAAGGCAAAGCTAGAAAAACAGGGCGGTGTCCAGCGCTGCTGCTGCACTCGCAGAAATGACCACTAGCACAAAGGGAAGCTAGTTCTGGCTAGTGCAACCAGAAAGAAGCTGAAACCACCACTTCTGGAATGGGACAAGTCAGCAAAACGTGCAGAAGGGAGCTCTGCTGACTCCTTGCATTCTGGAAGTGGTAGTTTTGGCTAGTTTTCTGGGCTGCACTAGCAAGTGCAGATTTCCCATTGTGCTAGCAGTCTTTTCAGCTAGTGCAACATGTTTAGAGTGGATGGATTGCCAGCATTGGATACTGCTCATAGATTCCTTTCCTGCTTGTTTTTACCTTCTGCCAGCCTCACTAAATCCCTTTAAACAGTGGCAATGATCTCATATTGCATTGTTTAGAAGACTTTATTTTGAAAGAATTTAAAACAGGTGTTGTTTTTGAATTTTATTTGTATTGGCCTTTTGCTGCTGATTTTTGGTGGTTGCTGAAACTAGCCTGGATAATAAACTTCAAGATCTGAATGTGGCAAACAAATTGGAGTGAGATGGGGGTGGGAGGATGTTTTTTCACTTGTCCAGAAAGTCTGAATACAATGAATTGGATTCCAGTAGTAACATGGTATTTTTTTCAGGGGAGTTTTGGCTGAACTGCTACAGAACAATGCAATGCAAATGTGAATAAAATTAAATAAATTCATTCTCTACTTCCATGAATAAAATTTATTATGCGTTGTGTGGTAAATCAGGCAAATCTTCCATATTTGCACCACCTTGCCCCCACTGTAAAATTAGGAAATTCAGTAATTAGATTCCTCCAAGAGAATTCTGGATTAAAATATGGACTTCCAATAGCTAATGCAATGCAGCTTGGCCTCTTGATACAAGAGTAATTAAGAGCGGAATCCTATCAATTGCTGCTTGGAAACCCCCGAACTTGGAGGCTTCTGAGATTCCTATGCCCTACTGGGCTGAAGCAGAGGTAATTTTCACCTCAGAGGAGGAGGGAAGGAGACTGGGGGAGGTTCAGGATATATCATATCCTGGCCTCTCCAGTCTCTTCCCCTCCCCACCTACCAGAATGCCCCCTTTCCTCCTCCTTTGAGGTAATTTTTCCAAACTTGGAGAGGCAGTTGGCATGGTTTTCTCCACACTAGCTGTGAGGGGGTGGGGTCTGGGGTCAGATCTCTGACTCCCCCTTCCAAGGTTGGAGTGCTGTTCCAACCTTGGAGGGGTTTTCTGAACAATCCTATGGTCCTGGGATGGTTTCCCTGGGACTGTACGATTGCTCTCTAAACTTGTCTTCTCTTTGAGGCTTCCTAGATGGGAAACAGAAATGCCAGACCATTGGTAACTGATAATTGGTTCATTAGTACTCTTTATGGATAAGAAAGGAATCAAGACAAGAAGTGACAGTTTTTCCACTTGGGGTCAGTGCCCGTATTACATTTATAGTAATATAACCCTTACAAAAGTATAAAAAGGTCATAAAAACAAGAATGTGATTAGACAGGGTAACAAGGATGATCTTTTCAAATTGTAAATACAACAGATGTGTTTTAAGAAGACATACTCACAAGCCAGGACAGAGTCAGAAAATAATTCTTCTGTCACAGACATGCCTGTGACATGTCATGGCATGTTGTTACAATCATTTATCTTTATAATAATTTTGAAATTCAGCATTATTATTTAGACATTAGTTGATTTAAGAATAGAAATGTATCCTTAGGACTGTAGCTTAATCATACATAAATAAATGAAGTAAAAACAAGCTAGACATATTTTATAGCCTCCAAAAAGTATATAAAGAAGACTTTGAACATGCAATATTGGGGATTATCCTTTTGGCTCAGCTATTCCTAATGTGTTGCTTATAAACTATCTTGGTAAGCTTGATACTAACAATTATTTTTGCTCTACTTAGAAGCTTTGACTTAAGATGATGTTCAGTGTATCAGGTGTTTGTACTTATGCATGTATAAGCCTTGTATTTAGTATTGTTATGCCGTATTTTTATAGTAAAGAAACAAAAGACAGATCATAACTGAGAGAATGATTTCTGGAAATAAAAAACTCTATATAACCTATATCTAGAGTAAAAATTTTAATCTGGCATCTGATTGTATGAGGAATCTGAATACGTTAAGTAAACTGGTAGCCTGGGGTTGCCTATATATTGATAATATATTTTGACCGAACCTTTGAACCAGGGCATATACCACAAATGTCTTCCAAGAACGTAGGTGATTACACTCTTATCAGTAAAGAGAAGATATGTTTCCATTAATTTTATGCATAGCTTGATAATTAAAATTAGTACTGTGCCAAAAATTTCTCCCACATTTTTTTTGACAATTCTCATTCAATTTGATAAAAGAGATAGTGATTTTAAAAAGAAATTCAATGGTGAAGAAATTTCAGATAAATTCTCATGGCTTGGGGTTGGGTTTCTTGGGCTTACCTTACTTTGGAGGTAGCCAAGGAGTAAGTACAAGTGTCCTGTTTGCCATTGTATAATCATCTCTCTGGCTGCCTGTAGCCTCCTCAGTGTCCTACACTTCAATTAAAGCCACGTTTAAGGCACCATGAGGTCATTCCTCCCATGGGGCTTTTTCAGATCTGGATGTGCAGGCAGCCTGGGAGGCTAGCTGTGATTAGGGAAGCTCAAAACATCACAAAAATGCTTTATAAAACATCCTGAAGGAGGCAGAATAATGGAAGCCTCTTTCGTGGGGCGTGGGGAGAAAACATTCAGTAAATTGGAGGAGAGATTTTGGCAGAGCACTAACTCCACCTCGATGCAAACTGGGGGTGGGCCTGCCAAGACAGTTGATGCTGTTGCAGCACAAAGACACCCCCCCAGAATGTTAGGAAAAAAAGAAAGCAGCTGTGCTACAAGCCCTGCCAATGGGGAGCCTTACCTGGGAGAAGCTGTTGAGAATTTACCCTCCCCCTGGAGAAATTAGGTGAAATTGTCTCCCAGATTTCTCTGCCCACAAGTAAGGTGGAGAATTTCAAGAGGCCGTTTGCTCATAGCTCTAATTAAAATAAATGATCACCTAAAGAACAAGAACTGCAATCCTATACCAACTTATCTGGAGCCAGCACCATTGAATACAATACTTTTGAGTAGACAATTATAGTATTGCACTGTTGGGAAACGACACAAGCTGATTAGTTTAAACTAAGGGGGTGGATTCAAGATCTGGGTTCCACTAACAGAAGGTGCTTCTGCCCAAGTTTGCGGGATCCCCCTTCCACTCTGCACCACAGCTCACCTCAATCAGCAGAGTACCCCAACCTTTGTGTAGCAGAGTCTGCTTCCACCAGCACTGTTGCACATACCTAGATCTGGATCCAACCTTAAATCTTCTAATTTCTAATATTGAGTGGGACATAGAATTGAAGTACTCTCAAGGCATCTCCAGTCCAATTCTCTGCCCCAAGTTAGAGCTCCTTGAATCTAAAGCAACATCCCTAACCTGGCACACTCCAGATGTTTTCAACTCCCATCTGCCCATGCCAGCAGGCCAGTGGTGAGGAATGCTGGTAGTTACAGTCCAAAACAGGGGCCAATCTCTTTTGGTCCAGGGGCTAGATTGTCCTCCCCGCCCTGGACCAAGCCTGGAAGGCTGAATGATGTCAAGGGGGAAGAGCCTCACCCCAAAGCCTCAGACCTCCTGTGATATAACCTGTGTCACCTCACCAACTTCTTCTCTTTTTTTCCCCATCAGTTTCTGGGTGGAGAGAGGCATGGAGCTCCGAGGCTCTCTCTGCATGAAAATTGACCTGGCCAGTGATTGCAGTGCAAGCCCCAGCCATGTCAGGCACCTGGCTGGCGCTTGCAGGATCAGGTCCTGCATGTCCTGGCCAAATTAAACACCTCCTTCCTGCCCCTCTTGCATCCTGACTGGGGCACAACTGGCATGGGAAGGGACTCACCCTGGCTGAGTGTGGGGCATTCCCTTGTTATATCTGATCTCTGATTGGCAACAACAAAGGGATCCCCCTTTGCTATCTCTGATCAGAGGTCATAAGGATTTTCCTCTCCTCAGACCAGGGAATGGGGCTCGGGAAGGGAGGGACTCAAGCAGGGAGGGGGTGGGGCCCATGGTGGGTGACCAACTGTGCCCACCATCTTCCTGCCAGGACAGCCCTGGAGTCTGAGCAGACCTCAGAAGAGGAGGAGGATTCTGCTGCCAGTCTTGGTAGATGCAAGAGTCAGGAGAAGTCAAAGAATGCTGATAACTTTTCTGAGATCACCACTGGAAGCATGGCCTCACTCAAGGAGTCTGTGGCACTGAAGGAACCTAAACCCCTAAACTGGTCCTGCTTCAGGCTCACCAGGTTTACTCCCAGGACCCCATAGACATAGGCAGCAGTGGGTCCAGGCAGAAACCCAGAGCCGGAGAGGCAGTGTTTGTCTGGCAGCACGTTAGATATCTTTGAGCCCTACTCATGAGGAGGAAGCATGCTCTTGACTGGGGCCCTACTGAAAGCCAGGAAGGGGTGGGGCACCATCATTCCCTATAAAGCAGCTCACTTGGAGTGTGGTCCTTGTTGAAGCAAAACCTTTCTCTCTGTGCTCTTTGCTGGACAGCTCCCCTGCTGGACTGATCTTCCTGGCCCTTGTTGAACTATAGAAACCTTCCTGGCAAGGTTGGGAGCTGACTTCCATTGCAGGGGTGGCAGGAATGGGACACCAAGGGCTTGTCCTCTCCTGATCCAAAACATCTGGAGGGCACCAGGTTGTCGAAGGCTGATCTAAACTATTTCTTTAAGATGCCTAACCAACCCTTACGTTGTTGTTGTTGATGGAACATTGCTTCCCCCCCCCATCCTTTTTTCTTGCTCTTTGGTTTTAAGCAATCCATATGTTTGAGCAGAGAAGTCATTTATAACTGGGAAGAGTGGGATTTATTTTTGTTTACTTGAAAGCAGTGATTCCATTGATCAGCGTCTTTCAAGGAACGATACACAGAATCAAAGGTGATATGGCTGCTTCAGTTGCAGCCATGTCCTATGGGGCCCTGCAGGTGGATCTGTGATTCCAGTCCATATTTCAAAATCAAAGAATAAGAAAAGCAAGTTATTGAAAGTGTTATCTCTGCCTTTGGTCAGAAAAACAAGCATGAAAAACTAGTATTTTGGAGAACATGCTGAGAGCAGGAAATAAAATACAGAGGAACGTACAAAACAAAAAACCTTGTCTGTGCAGAAAATGGCAGATAAATAACAATAGTAGGTGGAAGTAGTTTTGAAAGTCAGAAAAACAATTCTCCAAAGTACTTTCCAATACACAATGGTCTTAATACCTAATTTTACCTCTGTAGCTCAACTTATTTCCATTTCAAAATGCACTGAGCTGTCTGTCAATCCTTAAGTACAGATTCCTAATATTTTCTAACCCCTGATATTTTCTGTATCCTGTTTTGACAGACTTTCCCTGCCATTTTTACACATCTAGTATATGTATTTTGCTGGGTTGTACAGGTTAATCTTTTGAGAGCTGGTATTAAACTGGATGGACTTTATATCTCTTACAGTTCTTTGGCTGAAGAGATGTAACATTTTCTAAGCAGTGGATGTCATTTCAGTCCCCACGTTTGTCGCCTGTAATAATATGACACCGTCTTTCTTCCATCCTGATCAAACTGGTTTTCCAGGTTGTTGGTGTTTGTCAAGCTGAATCTGGGAAACACTCCCTGCCCCCTCGGCCCTTCTCTCTGAAATGAGGCCAATCCCAGAGATAATTTGAGCACCTACTGTGGGATGCTGGCTCAGTTGGGATTGGTAGGCTATAGATTTTCATAGGGTAAGCCAACTGGGAAAGGGGCATTGAAGGCCAAACCACACATTATATAGTGGGGAGGGGTAGCGGGTCCCCTTTCCTCCAGCCTTTTCAGCTTACCTTGCCTGCTGAGGACAATGATTCTGAGATGCTCCTGAATTTGACAACTGACCCCACCCAGGGTCCTGGCAGTGGCTATGGTGATCCCTGGCATCTTGGCAGCTGGTGGCCTCCATTTTAGTCCCTCAGCAGGCAGAGTGAGAGTGGAAAGCTTTGCCCTCATTCTGTTTGTCTCCAGGATGATGCTACATGATACCTTGGTGTCAATCTTGAAGCCAGACAAATGCTTCCCACTCTCACTCTGTCTGCCGGGGAGAAAGTGGTGGTTGCTAGCCAATGAAACACTGATGCCATAGCTGCTGTGGGCACTACATTCCCCCCAAGAGCCCCTTTCACTTATCACTGAAAATCACCAAAATGATCCCCCTCCAACTGCCTGTAGACTAGTGAAATTGGGGGAACCATTTTGGCTCATCCCCAGGGCTCATACTTTTCTCTCCTCCCCCCTGCCCTAGTCCAAATCACCAGCTAAGGATACTATTTGCTGTGTAGGGTGCCTATATGTTTATACCTCCAGCCCATGTGAGACAAGTAGCATCTTGGGACAAATTTAGATCCATAATCGCATAGCTTTACATCCCACCTAATTGACCCCCATCCCACCCCATGAGCTATCCTGCAGACTCAAAATGAATTTCTGGCTGAATAGGGATTCCTGCCCCAGAGTCCACAGAGAGCCTTTAGTTGTAGGTGCCCCTAGATCACAGTTGGGTTTGGGAATGTAGAACAAGTGTTTGGCATACAGAGAGTTCCAGGTTAAATCTTTGGTATCTCCTGTTCAAAGATGGCTTCTCACAGGTAGCTTGGCCTCTGTGTGAGCAGAGTGCTGGACTAAATGGACCCTTGGCTCTTCTGTTCTTATAAGGACCAGGTAACAGGTGATGTGGAAGATCTCCAGGATTTCCAACGGAGCAATTGCCAGTCTAGATTGGCTGGTTGGATAAATAGGCTTAGGGCACAATCCTGTGCATGTTCAGACAGAAAAAAGTGCCACAACTCCTAGCATTCCTCAGCCTGCATAGCTGTAGGAGTTGTAGGGCTTTTTCCTGTCTAAATATGCATAGGTTTGTGCCCTTAGTCTGTTTTAAGGAAATTCCTGTGTAGCCAGAATTGTCTGTCACTGGGTACAGGTAACACATTCCTCCACCCTTAATCCTCAGTTCTGCAAGATTTTATTTTAAAGATTCCTGAATTTAGATCAGCTGTAGTAAGGAGGAGATAGGGTGGTGCAGTCTTGGTAGACAGCTGCAGCTATGTGAGTAACACATGCAGACTTGTGTTAGCCTGTCCAATTTCTATGCAGTAAGCTGTTGGGAGAAAGCTGCAAAGGCAGGAGGCGATCTACCGTTTTGCACTTGCAGTTGCCTGGATAGAGGCACACACGTATTTTTGTTCTTTCGCATGTCAAAATATTTCTGAATATAATTGCATTTTACACACCTGTAATCTTCGTAATTTTTGTTCTTTGTGACTGCTGATATATGTTTCAGCTATCAGGTCAAGAGTTTTTATTTCATTCACTCAGACATTTTTATTAGTTTCATTGTTCAGTGTGGAGAAACTTTGATAGAATGGTTTTATTTTGCTGTTTTCATTGTGTGATTTTTTTAAAAAAATTGCTGCTGATTTTTATATTTTTAGTTGTTTATTCTGTTGAGGGTTTTTTTTTTTGCTGTTTGATGTGTTTGTAGAGTGTTCTTTTAAAAAAAATTGGGGAATTTTTTACATGGAAAAGCAGGCTAAAAATACTTCAGATAAAGAAATGATAATAACTAGGTAAATATATTAGCCTTTGCTGTTTGAACCTAAACTAACATGGCCAGAAATGATAAATTTTATAAGCAGAAGCCATTCAGTTGAAATAGTATCTGAAAGAGATACAGAGGCAAATAGAATGCAGTAGCAATAACAGGATATTATTATTCTGACAATTATGAAATGCCACTCAGACCTTGAATATACATGTTTTCCTCTGGAATATGAGCACTTAGCACTGGTTTGATCATAAGCATGAACAAGGAATGTGTGGTGTTCAGCAGAACAGCAGTGGCACCTTAAGCAGCATCTGGGAAAATGACAGGGTGCTTGAGGCAAAGTAAAATTTTGAAAAGGCTGAAGAAACTGACTTTCAGTCTAGTCAGCTGCCATGGGAACAATGAGCTTTTGATCAGATGTGTGTTAACTCTGAATTTAAAAGTTAATTGAGTTATTTTTTCTGCCTAGAAAATAACTGCAGGGGAGGTAAGAAAACCATTTTAGCATTGAAAAGTTCAAAGAATTCCCTTGACCCTTTCATCTCTGTTGTCCAACAGTTCTGCTTTCAAACAGGTGCCTACTACGTAGTTAGGGAGATGTTATTTACCATGACTTATGATTTGTTTGCAACAGAATCTTTTCCACTCATACTAAATAAAACCCCCTTGAACTTTTGCCATGTATTGTGTTGCCTGATGTCATTCCCTTTAGGTTAGATAATTTGATTCTTATCAGGCCCACAGAGAGAACTTTGTTATTATTCAGCGGTCATCATTTTGAAGCTTCCAGTAACAGAACCAGTCATTGCCATTCAAAGTCACAGCTAACAATTACAGGTGTGCATTGGATTCAGATGAAGTCATTGTGCTTTGTGGGACGGGACTGTGAAATGGCCATTCTTCCAACACCACCATGCTTCACTATGAAAAAAGCCTTAAACTGGTTTTCAGTCATTGTAACTCACTAGCCCTTGCACCTGTCCTTCTGAAATATTTCATGTTTCTTGCCTGGGGGACAAATGAGAAGTCTGCCAAGTTTCCCCCCCAAACACACAGGGGAGGGGGAAGTGAATCGCCCCCCCCCCATTGGGGAGCTCCGCTTACAAATGAACCACTGCACCTGTCCTTCTGAAACTTTGCAGGTTTCATTCCTAGGGACACATCTATGCTCCCTGCCATTTTAAGAACAATGGTCCACAAGGAAAGTAAGGGAAAAAGCATGTTTCAGTCAAAATATCAAGGTTGCCCTTGCACAAAATCCCTTGCAGCTACTCTGAAATTTGGCAGGTGTCATTCCCTCAAAGGGCAACTATTTCTGCAGTTTTCATCCGATTCTTTCAAGAAATAAAAATAAGAATGTAGCACAACCCCACCCCCACACTTATTTATCTAACATTTGGTAAGTGTATTCCACCTGATGGGCTACTATGCCTGCAAATATCATCCAGTTCTGACTGAGAAAAAAAAGTTCCAGCCATTTTTTGGATTTCCTATGCTAGTCAAAGGGAAGCATGAAGCATTGGATTTCCAAAACTCAGCTTTGGTTTGGTACCAGTTCCAAGTGGACCAACTCTGACTTGGTCCAAGCATAAGTAGGCCATTTTCTGAAGTGTCGAAACAGGCTTGGAGTTATGTGGGGTCTCATCCTAACTATTAGCAAATATTCTCCTAGTTTCTTGTTACTAGGGTGGAACTGAAGAAGCAAGGTACATACAACTCAAATGGGCCACTGAAGCCTTTTCTTATGGCCAAAATGGATGAATAGGCTGGATATACCTGACCTTATCCCCTGGTCATTCAAGTGTGAGCCATCTGGATTATCGTGGGAGGTAACATACCCTGTTCAGGCTTAAAGCCTGAACAGGGCTTAGCAGGTGAGTAGGGGCGTGGAGCCATGCCTGCTGGCCCTTTCCCTACATCCAATGTGCACCTGCCCTGCCACCTCTCAGTTCCCAACCATATCACGTTGAGCAACCTTGCCATGTTTATGAAACAGGGTCTCCCAACTGCATGGAGTAGAATCCCCCTTCAGGAGGTTGGGGACTGAAGGGGTGGGGACTGAGCATGCAGGGAGGTGGGTGGGGGGCAGCATGCCTGAACAGGGCTCTAGAGTTGGAGGAATATTATGGCCTGTCATTAGACTGGGGCAGTGTTGGGTGACCCTGGGGACTCAAACTTTCCTGAAGAAATGTAGTTTCACCCAGTTTTCTTTGTGGTGCAGAGCTTATAGGTAGGTTATTTTTCAAAGCTGATGGTATCTTATACTTAGGGAACTTAACTGGATCTGGAGGCATTTGTATCGTCAATTTGGATCACTTCCACTTTGAATCTGGAGCTTCTAGCCAATATAATAGCCCCAACAGAGTTTTATTTATTCATTAAATTTATATCCCACCTTTCCTCCAAGGAGCCTGAGGTGGTGAACATGATCTCTTCATTTTATCTTCACAACAGCCCTGGCCCAAAGTCACCAGTGAGCTTCATGGCTGAGTAGAGCTTAGAACCCATGTCTCCAGAATCCCATTCCGACACTAACCACTACACCACACTGTCTCTCCAGATTTTCTCATCATTCAGGCATTATAAACTACACAAATACCTATCCTGCAGCAAGGCCAAACTGATCTTAAACATTTTAGAATGCAAGAAAATAAATACATCTTATGTTCTTCTTTGGCTGTCTGTACAAATTAAAAACCATGAAATGTTCAGTAATTTGGATGGAAAAGTGTGGTATTTAAATAAGCAGAGTTCCTCCAACTATGACATAGTGGGTCTCTCTAGGGCAATTCAATGGAAATGCCCCCCCCCCCCCAAGATAGACATAGGGCTGAGCTAGTAATACTCTCTGGTGATGCTTGGTTGAGGTTTAGGGGTAGGTAAATTAAAAGGGGGGGGAAACTGGGCTATATAATAGGCTCACAAGATTAATCATGTAATCCTCTGTATTGATAGAGAATTAAGCCAATGAGATACAATCTGGAGGAGAGCTAGAACATCCAAGCAACTAGAGTCCATCTCCCTGTAATACTAGCTTTTCTCATGCAAGGAAATTTTGGTATGGGTGGCATTAAATTATTAGGGGTGTTGAAGATTTTTGTATTTCATAATTCCACTTGTTTCATCATTAAAGCCTCATTTCTTTCATTATGCATTCCTTAAAGTCACATTCATTTCTGTACTGATTTGCTAATTTCACATTTGTTTTGTTATTCATTTTCATCCCCCCTCTTACTTTTAAAGTTTTTGCTGCTGTCTAGGTTGGCGGCAGTGGCAGCAGCAGAACTGTTTTTTGACATCTGCCTCCTGGGTGCCACAATTTTATTTTCCCAGAATGTGTTGAACATTGTGTCATCCTGAGACTTTCTGGGGAGATAATGGTGACACTTCCCCACCAAATGGTGTCCCTACTCGGCAGCTGCCATTTTCCCTCAGAATGCTCCAGAATGATCAGAAAAGCTTCTGCCACCAGGGAAAGGTAAGCCTCCCCACGTCCAAATGCGTGACATGTGGGTACAGATATGAATAGAGAGAAATCTCTCTCTCTCCTAGAATCTGTGGTCATCCTATGTAGCTGAATGGTGGGAGATTCAGAACAGATAAATGGAAGTACCGTTTCACATAGCACAGTGTTAAACCATGGAATTTGCTACCACAAGATGTAGTGATAGCCACCAACCTGGACAGTTTTAAAAGGAGATCACACAAATTCATAGAGAATAAGGCTACCAATAGATAATAAGACTACTAGTGATGAGGGTTACATATGACCCCCAGTATCAGAGACAGTATGCCTCTGAATACCAGTTGTTGGGGAACTTGAACAGGAGGGTGGTATTTCACTCATGTCCTACCACAGAGGCTTCTCATAGGCATCCAGTTGGCCACCGTGGGTACAGAATACCAGACTAGAGAGGCCTGTGGTTTGATCCAGGAGGGCCATTCTATATTCTTGAGAACCCTTTGTTGTTGTGGATGACTCATGCCATTATTCTCCAAAATGTATCTATGCGTTATCTAAATGTGTTGATTACCACCATGAAGTATTCACAGCATAGACATAAGGCTATTTGTTACCTGTGTTATAATAGCTTACATACGTATTAGTAAAATCATGTCCATTTATCTTGAACTTGTGCTGCTGCTAACAACAATAACAATTTCTATATACCCACTCTTTTGACTATTATCCTGAAATGGCTTACAGCATAGATTAAAAAACAAACAAACCAATACAGTGGGTAGGTTTGCACCATCATTTTGACCCACAGTGACTTGAAAGTCAAGAGATGTGTAGGCTGTTAAAAGTATTTTACCATAAAGGAAAGCAATATAATATGCTGTTGTATTCATGTGCAGTGTTCATAAAGAACTTTCCAATAACAGACTCAGGAAAAAAAGTGTGTTGCTAGATTTAATAACAGCAGTTAATGCATTTAGTACTTTATATTGACCTTTTCATTCATTGAGCTCAAAACACTTTACTGAAGTAAGCATTTCATTATGAGAAGCACTTTTCTCTTTTATACTCTTTCCCAGTCGTGCAACCAGGCAATTTTAGATGCTGGACTGAACAGTCTTATGGGACCCTTCTTTAGATAGCCATGTAGTATTACTTCAGTTGGGAAACATACCACTGACAATTCTGTCCCCCACCCCACCCCTGGCTATTTCATGCTTTGCAACAGCTTCTGCATTCTTGATATTTTACAGCAAAACCAAAACTGTTTGCCAACCCTGAGAAAAAAGAATTACTTTAAGCATGTGCAGTTTTACATTTTAAATTCACTTAGATCAAAGTATCATCATAACTGGAGTTTGCTTTTGTTATGCTGGTGTACTAAGGAATAAGTGCCATTTTGTTTTAGAAAAGGATAATACATTTTAAAATGAAAAATAGTAAAATGAGCACCTGTAACCACCAGACCAGATACATATCCACCTGAGCAGCATCAGCTCCAGTTGGCCCTGGCATGCCCATGCCAACCCAGGTGCTGATGCCAGAGGTCTGTCTGCCACTGCCCAAATCATCTGCTGCTCTCTGGGTGGTCATGTTGGGTCCCTGGGCAGTGGGGCCCTGAGGTCCAACCCTAGCTGCACTAATGCTTTTCCTAAGGGGTTTCTACCCTTCTTCATAATAGGTGCACCTTGAACTAGGTCCTGAAATGGAGTTGCCACCTGGAGACTTCCTGGAGTAGGGGACAACAAAAGATTGAAGACTACTTGGTGCCAATTGTTATTTTGCATAGCCTGCTTTGGGAAGAACAGCATATTTCCAAAGACAACATGGGTGAGGTGGTAGAGTGGTGCTTAACCCCTTCTATGCCCACCAATTCTCCCATGGAAATGTCTCCCATGAGGTCATTTTCTCTCAACTTGGAATGTTCAAAGCTCTTGAAGAGTAATCAGGTGGTTTCCCATCCAAATATTGGCCAGTCCTGGGTCTGCTTACCTTAAAATAGAATACTATATCACCAGAAGACCACTCTGTGATTCTGTAGGCCATTCTTTATGGAGGGGCTGTAGTACAGTGTAGTATACCTGCTTTGCAGTTTTTCAAGTCCTACCTGGAGATGTCAGGTTCTATCCCTGCCATCTCCGGGTAGGACTTGAAAAACTCCTGCTGAAACTTTGGAGAGCTGCTGCCAGTCAGTGTTGACAATACTGGGTTAGATGGACCCAGGGTCTGACTCAGAATAAGGCAGCTTCCAATGTTCCTATGTGGGCCCATTGCAAGTAATCAGTATGGTGCATAATACTGTTCTTGCACATAATTTGGATTACCTGATGTGATACATGAAAAATGTTAAATAGGGAAGATCAGCCTTCTTTATTACTGTCAGATCCTTTCAGCTTAACATTTAAGAATTCTAGGAGTGTGGTATGGCAAGAATGCTAATAAATGTAAGCCTATTACAATTACTTTCCCGAATCCCCCCTCACAAACTAATTTAGAAATAAAATATCTGTCACGAGATTAGATTTACAATATTTGTAAAGTTGCCCCTTTGGGCTATTGACTCACCAACAGTCTTGCATTTAGATTGGGGGAGTGGGGGAGGCAGTGTCATAACTGCTGTTTAACTTACTGGTTTTTTCTCTAGGCAAGTGCCATTTTGCTGACATTTACTCAAAGCACAGCAATTCCCTTTGGTAATTGGGTAGATATTAACGTATGTGTTTCATGAAAGCATTTAAAATGCATGTAACGCAACTGACCTATATTTCTAGCAGTGGAACCCACAAAAATGTAACCTCAGACCACTGGCTACTACTTAGTGAGAACATAATTACTCTCATTCTTATTAATGATTGGGGAGATACACCTGTTTGGGTGAGACTGCAGAAAAACAGAGAAAGCAAGTGGAACAAACACATCTGTTTAGCTTGCTGTGGAAAATTTTGATCTTTGGAAAATAGTAAGTCTAAGGCCCTGGGAAATAATACTTAGCAGATCAAAGATTGAATATTTTACCCAGACAACTCCCTAGATGTTCCAGTGGCATTGGTCCCTGTGGTGGCATTGATCAGACTGTAAGCAAGACATGTGATCTGTTGTGCAGTATTTCTGTTGGTGAGTTCATTGTTGTTGTTTGTTTACCCCCCCCCCCCGAGGCACAAACCTTCCTATAACTAGAGGTGATCTTTGCCTCCTTGTCTTCTTGCCCTACAGTGCTGCTTCAGAGAGGGAGGGAAGAAGGCTAGAGGAAGCTCAGGATAGCTCATAACCGGGTCTCTCTGGTCTCCTTCCCTCTCCACCCACCAGAACACCCCCTTTCCCCTCTCTGATGTCGCTTTTCCAATCTTGGAGGCCCTCCGGCATAGCTCTTTCCATGCTGACCATGAGGGGGCAGAGCGGGGTGTGTGTGTCAGATCTCCAATTCCCCCTTCCGAGATTGGAGCGCTGTCTCCAACCTCAGAGGGTTAAAGGCTGACTGGAGTAACTGCCTGAAAGGCTTCTCAGTGAAATTGCTATGTCAATGCTGCGTTTCTTTGATGTTTTCTTTGTTGTCATTAGGAAGCTGATAATATGCGGCTTTGATCTGTCACAGCTTCACAACACGGGAGCTTCAGGGGGAAGGAGAAGGGGGGAGAGGTAGAAAGGGCTGGTTGGAAACTATAATGTAGTAGTAGTAGCAGAGGGGAGCCTGGATGGAGGAGGGGGAAGCCTCTCACATTGGCTGAGCAGCCCCTGCCAGTCTGATGATGTTCAGCTCCACTCCCCGCACCGCACCGCACCCGGAAGTATGTTCCCATGAAGCTGATTATAAAGGTACGGTGCACTCATTTGTGGGTCCCAGCCGGACCAAAGCCAATTCCGTGAAAAATCGGGGTAATCCCCATTCGTTTCTCCTTGCAACAACCCGCACATTTACCTGGCAATGAGTTCCAGTGAGTTCAGTGGGATTTATTTCTGGGTAAACATGCGGAAACTTTGGCTCATGGACTGCAGCATTTCAAGAGAAAATAGGAAGAAAGGATGCCTGGGAAATGGAGATTCTTTCACTATTAAGAGAAAAATGGGGTGGAGTGATACAACACATGCATTTCCTGGTGGATGTCTTTGAAAGGTGGCTCTGCTTGGCTGTATTCCAACAAGGAAATGGGACAGCTGGTTTGGAAAGGTGTGGGTAGGTGAAGATTAAAGTCTGGATCTCCTTCATTAAACCTCTCCTACACTTTGAGGACGGGAAGGATATCAGGGCTGCCCTTTCTGTTACTAGCTTTGCAGAGGTGTTGGCTATATATTTTCCAGCCAGTGCTGCTCAGTTCCCTGCTCTGGGACATGAGCTCCTAATTCCCCTTATGTAGAAGAGGACTTCTAATTCCCCTTATGTAGAAGAGAACTTCTAATTCCCCTTATGTAGAAGAGGACTTCTAATGTAGAAGAGGACTTATGTAGAAGAGGACTTCTAAAGTACTTGTGTAGAAGAGGACTAATGTAGAAGAGGACTTATGTAGAAGTCCTTATGTAGAAGAGGACTTATGTAGAAGAGGACATTATTATTATGTAGAAGAGGACATGTAGAAGAGGACTTCTAAAGTACTTGTGTAGAAGAGGACTTCTAATTCCCCTTATGTAGAAGAGGACTTATCCATGCAAAGCCTGTGCTGTTGCTGAGTTCTGTGTTAGCAGCAGTGCGACTGAGACTGAGCAGGAACACAAAACAAAAGCAGTGGAGGTGGAGCCTCTGTTCTCAGCGAATGAGTGACTTCTTGCTCAGCGATGCTGCCGGGGAAGTTTCTTAAAGCAATGCTTCTGCAGCATCTGGGGGCTCTCCTGCTGAGCTGAAGGAACAGAATTTCTTCCCAAGGTTCAGTGGCAACTGCGCCACTGAAACATTATCAAATCTACCTCCTTATGATAATCCTAATCATTTCTTAAAATGTTTTAGTTCTCCCCCCACCCTTTCAACATACCAAACGAACACACCTTGGGGCAACAGAATGAGAAGCACTTTCTGGTTATATCCAGATTTGCTTGAAATCCCTTTCAAGTGCCCCTGACAGATGGAACAGGAAAAGCATAGTATACAGCACCCAAAAACCTGTTTTCATGGGTTGCATGAAAGCCCTTCTCATTCTGGGTGGGCTGGGTAGAACTGAATGCCATCAAGCCTGCTTAGTGAAGGAGAGAGGCATGTTCCCCACTCCTGTCCATGCTTCCCCCTTCTCTCTCTCTCTCTCTCTCTCTCTGTGTGTGTGTGTGTTTGAAGGAGGAGGGGAGTTTCCTGCAGGAGTTTCCTGCAGAAACAAGAATTTGAGGCTGGGGAAGCAGAGGCTAGCAGAAGGAGGCAACTCCAGCCCTTTCCCTCCATGCAGGCCGTCTGTCCCCAGGCTAGCTATTCACAATATGTCATGCACATTAAAGAATACACAGATGGGAAGGTGAGGGAGCAGCCAGTAATGGCAGCTTTCAGTAGCGGTATTTCGCAGTAGTGTTACTGCGATCTGCTGAAAAGTAAACAATATAGGGAGCAGAAGGAGAAGGGGTGGCCAGCACCAGGAGTCCCCTGCCTCACGTTAGTTCCATGTGGCTCAGTTCTATGTGCGTGTCTACTCAGAAGTAAATTCACGCCGTTCAAGAGAGGCTGTGTTCCCGAGTTTTGCAGCCATGAAGTGTCATCCTGTGCCTTTTTACTTGGGAGTAAGTCCCATTGTATTCAGTGGGACCTACTCACTGGGAAGAATGCAGAGGATCATAGCCTTGCTCTGTCCGCATTCCCTTTCCATGGCTGAAACTTTATATACCATGAACCTTCCCCCTCCCCCATTTTCTGTTGCTGGGCATGTATGATGTCGCTCAATCTCATACCAGGATCATATTTGAACTTATCTGACTGGAAGCTGATTGGTGGAGGACAGGAAGTGCTGAAAGCAAGCACAGTGGGTGTCCTCCCCACAATGAGCTGCCTGTCCCCCTTGATGAGAGGTGTCACTCAGTGAATGAGAGAGGCTTGTTTCGTGCCCCCATCCAGGTGCCCCCCTGCTACTGTGCTCTGAAATAAGGTTACATACTGTGAGTTGCGAAAGCTACTACTGTGCAGTTGTGAAGGCTAGAAACAGCGCTGTAGAGCTTTTATGAATGGAAAGGCAGCTAGTTAATCTGACTGGAGAAAGCAACAACTGCACAGTTCTGAAACCTCACTGTAGTGCTTTCATGAATGGGAAAGGCAGGCTACTTACTCTGACTGGTGATAACAACTACTATGCTATCCTTACTCCTCTAAAATGTGCAATTGCGGTGTTCTGAATGGGAAACATAGTCTGCAGACTGTGTACCTTACTGCCAACGGGGAAAAAGAATGAAGGTGGGGGGAAGGGGTAGCCCCACCCCTTGACCACATCACTGACAGGTCACAGCCATGTCACAAAGGCATGCCCAGGATTTAATGTTGGGGGACGGGGCACACTGCAGTGGAACTGCCTGGGAGCCACTTCAAGTAAAAAATACAAACTAAAAGGACTTTCTGAGAATGTGGCTTTTCAAGGGGGAAGCTGCTGGTTGGCTGTGCATTGGCAACAACATCATCTGTCACAAATGACTCTGATGTACTTTCCTTCTGGATTAAATTGGCCGTGTAGATTGGATCCCTGTTTCGGCCTGTTTGTTTTTTCCTCTGTCCAGTGCTGGAGAGCATATATACTTAACTACTGTGTGAATAGGTGGTCCACCAGTATAGAAAGATTATCATGAGCACAGCAGCCCATAATTCCTCCCACCCTGTGGGGGTTGGATATAGTGGTACCAGGACTATATTCCTAGTACAGTTAGTACTGCTTTTGTGGTAAGAATAAACACCCAGGGCTGTTTATCCACTTCAATTTTGGGACTGAAAATAGACCATATTTGTGGGGAAGGAATATTTATCCAAACCCTCTTAATTAGTGAGAGTTCACCTTTTTTCCAAGTCCATTTGCTACTGTTATTTTCCCTCTCCACTAGCACTTCAGTGTCTTTTCCGCAAGTTCTCCTCTTCCTGGTATAATCCTATGGGCAACAGCCATCAATTGGATATTTGTAAAATAGCCAATCAGATCTGGCTACGTGTCAACAAAACTCACTGTGGGCCAATGAAGCAACTTGAGGAAACATTGCCCTCAGTCAGCATGGATGAATACTTTTGACACCCTTCAAAGCAGTTCTCCCCACATTGTCACAAAGGATATGTGTAGGTGTATGTGTGTGTGCATGCACACACTCGTGCTTTTTGGTCCTCCCAAAGATGTTCACAAAACCCGAAACCCTTCAAACCTAGCCTACAAAACCACTCCCAGTGCATCACAAGCTTTCATGTACAGGAAATGTTGTGCCTCCTAATACTTGAAGGCTGAGTATTGTTCTGCCCCATTCCCCTTTCTATCATCCTGTGTCTGCATTTCCTTGCTTATTCCTCATATTTGTTATCCATCTGGGTAAATCTCACAAACAATGTTGTGGTTACGTTACTAGAATACAAAGCCAATTTCATAACTTGGTTCTGTTTGCCTTTTAGAATGGAGGAAGCAGACGTAAGGACATTAGCACACGTTATCATAGATTTATAGATTTTTCTTTCAATTTATTTTCAGAGAGAATATTATAAAGTGTACTATTAACACCTTGCTTGGTGTTGTGTGCAGATATATTACAGCAACAGTATGATCAAGAATGATGTGAAGTTGCAGTGTGCCTTATCTCTGTTTTTTTTTTATTATAACTTTTGTGCAATACTTCAATTCATGTTAGAACAACCTTGAGGTTTAGCTATTACCTTCTAATTGGATTATATTGTGAAGAAAAATGGCCAGTTCTCATGAGAAACAGGTGTGCTAGGATGACTACAATTGTGCTGTATTCAGCACACAACCAACCTGCAACTTGGCTCACACTTACCCCACCACTCACTTTTTGTCACTTCCCATGGTGAATAGAACTGGCCATTTATTTATTAACAGACTGGGGAGCTGTTTATCTTTATCCATGTGGTGATGAGAATTTTACCAACCTTAAATTGGGTGAAATTACAAGAATAGGGAGGTACATCCAGGAAAGCGTTCTGAAAATAGTTTTATTGTACCATTGGGCATCTTTTGTACAATAAACATATAGGACAGGATTAGAAATTAAACTGGCTGTTACTATTAGAGTACTAGAGCTTTTCTATACAAGGCCGTTAATCGCTGTATCTAATTTCGGTTTTGTCGCAGAATTGAGACCTGAACTCTACAAAAAGAGCTTTTTCTTTCCTGCTTTAATGCTACATAACCTCTAGGTGGAGCTGTGCTACAGCACAAATACACCAGTACAAACAGTGCTTTCAGAAATAATATCCAATTTTTCCCATTCTAAAAAAAACCCGGGAAAGTGCTCTGAAAAAAAAGAAGCAAAAGTGGAGGATCATGACGTCATCTAAAGAACCGTGAGTAAGGAATCACTAGCGCGCAGTAAATGCCTCATGTAGAAAAACTCCTATATTAGGACAAATATTGGATGTGGAATTATTCAAAAGTTGTATGAACTAAATAATGCTTGTTTGGTTAAATCAGGGATGGGCAAAAGATAGATTGGGATTTACTGGCAGGTCTCTGGGTGATTTGCAGAAGATCATTGCAGGTTTCTGACAGATGGTCCCAGGTTCAATCTGTAACATCACCAGGTATTTATTTATTTATTTATTTAATCACCCATCTGGCTGGTCACTCAGCCACTCTGGGCAATGTACAATAATAGCAACAGTTTAAAACAATAAAATTCTACATTAAAAACATATTTCTAAAAATACCCTAACCCACCCCAAATGCCTGCCTGAACAACCACGTTTTTAATGCGTGGTGGAAGATCATTAAAGAGGGGGCATGGCAGAGTTCCCTAGGGAGGGAGTTCCACAGAGTGGGGGCTACCACAGAGAAGGCCTTCTCCCTTGTCCTCACCAGTCTAGCTGTCCTGGCTGATGGGAGAGAGAGAAGGCCATCTGAGGCTGACCTTCTTAAGTGGCCTGTCTGGTGTTGCTGGAGCTGCTCCTTGAGATAGGCTGGGCCAGAACCATATAGGGTTTTAAAGGTCAAAACCAACACCTTGAATTTGGCCCAGAAAACTGGTAACCAGTGCAACTCCTTCAGCACTGGAGTGATGTGATCTTGCCGGCAGCTTCCTTTAATCAGGCGAGCCTCCGCGTTCTGTACCAGCTGCAGCTTTCGAACTGTCTTCAAGGGTAACCCCACGTAGAGCGCATTACAGTAGTCTAAACAAGAGGAGACCAGGGCATGTACTACCGATGGGAGCAGATGGTCGGGAAGGAAGGGGTGCAGCCGCCATATCAGGTGGAGTTGGTACAGCGCTGTCCGGCTCACAGCTGACGCCTGAGCCTCCATGGACAGCTGGGAGTCCAAAATGACCCCCAGGCTGCAGACCTGGTCTTTCAAGGGTAGCTGTACCCCATTCAACACCAGGTCAACATCCCCCAACCTCCTCTTGTCTCCCACCAAAAGTACCTTGGTCTTGTCAGGGTTCAGCTTATTCCTCCCCATCCAGCCACTCACTGTCTCCAGACATTTGGACAGGGATTCTATGGCCAACCTTGGTGAAGATTTGAACGAGAGGCAGAGCTGCATGTCATACGCATATTGATGACATCGCATCCCAAACCTCCTGAGATAGCCCCCAGTGGCTTCACATAGATGTTAAATAGCATCGGGGAGAGGATGGAACCCTGTGGCACCTCACAAGTGAGCGGCTGGGAAACAAATCCTGGAGACCCACTCCTAGTCAGTGTAGATGGTATGGCCATCAAAGGACCAATAGGCTGATGGCATAAGGCATCACCCTTTGTTCATAGTGGATCAGCTCCATGAAAAGGGGCAGGTGTTGTCAGCATCATCAGCCCTAAGATGGTGAGTGTTGAAGTCAATCAGGTCATGAGGGTCCAAGGGGTAGTTTTTGCTGATGAGAAGATAGCTTGGGTAAACCTGTCTTCCCCATTCTGGTGTTTTCCATGTGCCTCCTTCCAACTGGCACTGAAACTGCAAGTTGTGATTCTATTAGGTTAAATCCAATGTCATACTAGCAGAAGTCTGCTAATGTGAAGGGATTTTATCCCTCTCACCTCCCTGCTGCAGATTTCCATGCCACCCCAAAATCTGATTCTGAAGGTTTCCCAGTCTTCTGAAGCAGATGCTGAAGGTGTGTGGGGAGGAGAGGGAGAATTGCCCCATTTCTGGTTCTGCTGACAGAACCGTCTCTTTTAGCCTTCTAATTTCAAACCATGGGTAAGGTAAAAAACAAACACATATCCATCCAAACAGACTTTTGCCTGGGTTAAGGTGAACCCTTATTTTGAGTTGCACAAAACTGAAAGCAAAAATCATGTTGCAATATTGACTTCATCAGACATGGCATCTTATAATAAAATATTATATGAATGTTATAAAACCAAACAGTCTCATATTTATGTTTTACTGTTTTGGCACCATAAAATTATATAGTTAATTTCCCCTTCTGCAATATCACAGGATGAAATCATTTTATTTTTATTTGTTTCAGGAAAGTATTGTTTTTGCTAATGTTAGTGCTTCTAACGAAATTTGTAGTTTTGACATTTTGTTTTCCTTTGTTTCTGCCTATGCAGTCATAAAATATATATTTTTCTTTCTGTCCCTTTATGTGTGTGGCTCTGATCTATTTGTCCTTTCAGACCTTGCATATAGGGACATATGAATCTGTCCATTTGGTTTCTCTCAGTTTCTCATTTCTCCAATCTTAAGTTTGGTTCTTCTCAAACTTTCTTTGTGCATATTTCTCCTAATACATGCATTTTAGTATTCATTTTGCCTAATATACACATTTGCAGGCAATTTTCCTGATGTATTTTTGAAAGTTATTTCCCCTAACATATGAGTCTTTGTACAACTTTTTGGAATGGAGATCTCTACTGCAAAATTCAGAGAAGTGTGGGTTTTGAAGGATAAGTGCGTTTTGGTTTGCGCAGTGGTTGGAAAGTGTGAAAATGTGAACTGAACAAATTTCTCCCCCATCTCTACTTACTTGCACATTCTGCAGGAATTTACTTCTAAGTAGACCTCAGGGTGGTGGTGGTGGTGGTTAAAAACAGGAAAAAAGTCTTCATTGGAACACTTTCCAATGTGTCTTCATCCAAAGACTTTCTGTATAGACTGTGTGGAATTTTGGGATGAAAATGGAGTGGGGAGAAAGCTTAACCCCTCTTCTCCCGGAGCACCATGGCCCCAATCCAGATTAAGGCTGAGTGCACTTGCAGGAAAGGAGGGACAACAATCATGCATAACTTAGCTATGAATGATTACAGGAACGTTTAGTTTTTCTTTGAGATTCTGAGTAATGGCTGAACAATTAGGGTATTTAAGATCCTTTCTCATACGTTTCATAGATATGCAATTTTCATTTGTCCAGGATCTTTTCCAGAATATTAGTTCTTTTCCAGAGAAACTAATCTAGATGCCAAGTTTTCACAGACTGGAATTTGCAAAACTATCTGCCATGGAATAGAATGTGCCAAGTGTATTCATTTGTGTTTTCTTCCACCACCCCCAACTTGCATCATCACAGTCTCATTTGGCTCCAAAAGAACATTCCCTTCATGAGGATTTTTGCCTAGATTTCTTTCTTAGCAGAGGAGAGATAAAAACAACAACAAGTCTTTCGATGTAGGCCAATTAACGCTTTTATTTAAACCAAACTACTGTTTTGTTAACTACTGTGAATGCAGCTCCTTCCTAACAGCATTTTATTGCCCAAGGATGGATCCTTTACAGCAGGGCTGGCCCTTCCATGAGGCAGGGTGAATTCCCTTCTTCGGGTGTCAGATCAGGAGGGGTGGTGAATAGTAGATGCCCCCCTGCCAGGAGGGCTTTCCTGAAGTTGCTGCCTCACCAGACCCATCCTCATGCCTGGCAAATGATGCCATGGAAGTGCAGCCACTGGGGCTTCCTGTAGTAGCCACCTGCCTGATCTCGCACTCTAAGGACGTCCTCAGAGTGAGAGATTAGCTGCATGGGCTCTCTGGAGAGTTGGCTAGGCCAAATGGATTCCTCCTCAGAGCAAAGTATTGCAGGCCTGGCCAGGTGTCCACTGATTGCAAGATCTCAGAAGATGTTGCAGCAGTTGTCAGGCAATCCTCTGGCAGCAGTGAGAACTGGAGGAGCCTGTGGGTGAAAGCAGCTAGGGGGTGGGGGGGAGAAAGCAGTCTGTGTGAGAGAGTATAGGAACAAGCAATGGGAGGTAAGAGAAAGAGAGAAAGAGAGAAAGAAAGAAAGAAAGAAAGAAAGAGTGTGTGCATACATACTGTCACACTGAAAGGACCTGCACATAGACACACAGAAAGTGGGGAGCTCTCCCAACATTTTGTGACTGTGTACCAACCCCAGCAGCCATTTTGTCACAATGCTGGTACCCGTTACAGTTTTTCAAAATTCCAAATGTGCCCATGAACCGCAAAAGGTTGGAGACTCCTGGGATGCAGTGTATCGTATTATGCTCTTTACAGGTACCCCTAAAATATATAGGTACTCTCTATCCTCCATAATGACAAACATTTTGCTAGTTAAATATAAAACTTGGAAGTACAGAAAGAGGTGATAGTGAGATCCTATTTATTTTTTTCTTGCATTCAGAACATCCAATGTGGATGGTCTTAAATCAATCTTTGCCAGTGCATTTGCATCAGAAGAGCTGATGTAAAGCAGACCATTTCCTCACCACTCATAAAATCCTTCTCTTTAAAATCCCTCTTAAGGGTCTACTAAATGCTAAAGATCTGTTTTTCTTCTCCTTGTAGATGAGGTATACTTCATCACTTAGCCATTAGCAAAGGAGTAACAATCCTTTGCATTTTCAGTTCTCTAGGAGCTTTTGAGGCTTTCATTCTCTCTTGAGTATAATGAGAAAATGCTCATGAAATTTATTCTGAATTAGTTATTATGCTTCTGAGTTCTGAATAATGTGAACAAGCTCCAGAATTGAGTGTAGTAAAAACCCTTTATGTGTATAGAATAAAATTAGTTGGATCTGAGGTCATGCAAATAATTTGAAAGGATATTTATTTCCAAGATATTCTAGTGGCCAGACTATTTACCCTTTCGGTCTGGTTCACATAATTAAAGTTTCTCCATGTGATCCCAGCCCTGCATTAAGAAATGGATTATGCAAACAAATATATTGTATTGTGAATGGTGGTACAGTCATGGGTTCACAGTCTGGGATTTTCCCTTTGGGCGTCTATGGCCAGGAGTGCCTTTGCCCAATCTAGATTAGTGCACACGCTTCACCTGTTTCTTGAGAAACCATGATGACACATGCTTTAATTATATTGCAATGTAATTATCCAGAATGTTGTAGCTAGGGATGGATGGACTCACTTCCGTCTGTGGTTGCCAGGCACGCACTGAGCCACCTCTGCCTGCATGAGCGCCTGGATGGCTTGGTGAGCACCTAGCAAATGCTGCGGGGCCGCCCATCCCCTTAGCAAGCTGCAATTTTGTGTAAAAATGGCGGTTCAGGTTTCTCCAGAAAAGTAATGTTGCCTGAATGACCCCTTTGCGTCCGTTATTTATGCAACATTACATTTATGGAGAACCCAATAATGGTAGCTTGCTAAGGACCGGCGGCTGCTGGGTGCTTGCAGACTATGCGAGCACCTGGTGAACAGGTCCAGTAAGTGGTGGTGGTTTGGCAAGCAGGGTCCAAGTAGGGGGGAGTCCACCAGACTCCAGTCCCCTCTTGGACTCCCGTGACATCCCTAGTTGTAGGTAGTCTCTTGACTGGAGCTGACTATGAGGAGCTTGTGACTCCTTTAATATAAAGAATTTAATGTTTTTCAGTCAGTTTCTGGGCTCAGTTCAAAGAGCTGGTTATGACTAAAGCCATACATGGTTTGGGATCAGGATATCTCAGGGACCATCTTCTGCCATGTGAGCCTACCATCCCACTGAGATCTTATATGGAGACTCTCTTCCATGTCCCACCAATTTCCAAGTTGTGTTTGGTTGAATCATGGGAAAAGGCTTTCTTCATGGTTGCACTGGGACTTTGGAATGCTCTACCAAAGGAAGCCCATCTCATCCCCTTTATCATCTCTTCTGATGCTGTTACATATTCAATTCTGTGACCCAATTGCTTCCTCATGAAACCAGTTACCACCGCCTTTTTTCAGTACCCCAAACTCCTCTTCCTGAGATATAATGATGTAATGAACTACATATGATCTGGTACACAGTCATGTGAAAAATAAGTGTTGAAGAGTAACCTTATAGAACAACTCTGCCTCCTTGTTCTTGTCATCACCCCTCTGTGATATTAGTAAAATGAAGGATTGCCTGGAAACAAGAAAACCACTTATCTTGTCAAACCTCTTTCTTGCATTAGCAATGGTGGAAATGAAATGTGGGTATTGGGCCTGAGAGGACCTTCCCAATACACTTGAGCTGTCATTCATTTTTAATGTAACTTCATTGCATTTTAAAATACTGCCCTTCCTCACAGAAGCTTATGGCGACATAAGCTTCCCTGAGGAAGGTTCTTCCTCTTGCCCCATGTTAATGTCACAACAACCCTGTGGGGAACAGCTGGCCCAAAGTCAATCACTTAGAGAGATTCTAGGGTTACTCTAGTCCTAGTCCAACTCTTGTTCTACTCTCAGATCAGTGCTCAGCATATTTGTCCTAATTTTACTATCTATTCTTTAATCAGTACTATTTTTCTGCATTGTTTTTCCCTCCCTGGGTCTCTTATTTCAGGTTATTCATATATATTCCTTAACCTATTCTTTCTTAAACATACTTTTATATGCTTTTGTTTAACATTGGAAACTAAATTAAATTAAAAGCTAAACGGTGTATATATAGGCTTAAAACTTCCCTAAAGGATGAGGAGATGTTCCAATTTTAGTTATCATTTGGTTTATTCTATTTATTTCTTATACCCTTCAAGAAATGTATTCTACTGAGATATGTATCCATTTCCTGAGTAAAGGCATAACATTTTTTTTAAAAAAATATTCCATGAGAATTAACATTTTACTATCCAATTAAGGAAAACTCACACAGCATTTTTCTTAATTCAAAAGCAAGCTATTCATTAACTTTCACATAAGATTTTTTTAAAAAACGATTTCCCCTTTTATTCTGGAAGTGGATAAATATTTCAGTAGACTACATCTCAAAGGATTCAAATATTCACCCCAAAATGTTTCTGTCTTGACATATTTTGAGTTTAGCCACAAATATACTGCTTCTGATATACACAGAGGGATTTCATCAAAGACCTTTATTAAAGACATATCATTATAAATTCACTGCATAATGTCTAGCAAAGTGTTCAGGCTTCATTTAAGTGGAGAAGATTATGAATTTTAAAATTGCCCAATACTTAGTTCATACACAGGAATATAGGAAGCTGCCAGGAGATCGAACTATTTGTCCATTTACAAGAGGTCAAACTATTTTGTCTATCTAACCCAGTGTTGCCTAGTCTCTAGCAGTTGCTCTTTAGGGCACAATTCTATTGATTGTGTCCTCACTGCTCAGAAGCCTCTGAACTCAGAGGCTTCTGAGTTTCCTGTGCCCTGCTGGGCTGAAGCTGGCCGGGTGGTGGGAGGAGTGGTGGAGGCACTTTTCCAACTTTGGAGAGTAGCCGGTGCGGTTCTTTCAGCGCTGGCTGCGTGGGGGTGGGGGAGGGGGGTGGATCTCCAACTCCCCCTTCTGAGGTTGAAGCGCTGTCTCTCTCTTTCATATCACCTGTCACTTGATGCATTTGAAGTAGAAGTGCCAGATATTGAACCAGAGACCTTCTGCATGCAAAACATGTATACTACCTCTGCCCACTGTACCTTCCCTTATCCCAAGACATTACCCCTTTATTTATTCTTTCATTCTATTTTTAATCTCCCCAATAACAGTCAGTATTTTATTTCTCTCTCTTTTTCATTAAATAAGCACAATACAAGAAAAATGCAAGTTGTCAGGGTGGAAACTGAGCCCATAGAACCCCTGAACAGTTTTGATTCTGAGGAGGAACAGCGATCCATGGGAGAGGAGCCCGCTCATCCCTCACAGGCACAGCAGCTGGCAGAGATTCCTCCTGCCACCATTCCTGAGAGAGATAGTGACCCTGGCAGTGAGAGAGTGTGGGAGGGGGGCTTGCTAGATGCTCGATGCAGACACAGGGAGTGACGAGCGATGGAGGGCACAGAAAGGAGATGTAGCGCCCCTTTGGCGTCCAAGCAATGGCTGCGTCCCGTGGACCCAAGGGAAAGAGGGAGGAACTCTCCCTAGCCCATAAGTTCAGGGTCTGCAAGTGATTCTCCTTCACATGGGGACCAACTGCCTAACCCAGAGCATAGGCTACTCTGCTGTTCATTGTTTAGTTGCTGGTGATTAGCATCTGAAAGAGTCATTAAGTTGTAAAAGGATTAAAGCCTTGAAAAGAATCCTTTTGTCTGTGTCTTGAGTTGTCTATTGGAGTAGACTGAAAGAGGCAGCTAGGGCGCTCCTGTCACAAGTAAACGGACTGAGAACAGGACATTCCCTCTCCCCACAAGAAGATATCTCAGTTATCCTACCACTAAATCTAGCCTGCCATTACGTTACATCATCTCTATCTATGCCTTCATTTATTCTTTCATCTTACCAATACTACTCCAAACAAACCAAAGAGAAACACAGGAGGGAGGCAAAATATAGGAGGAGAGAAGGATCCCCCTCCCCTGCTGAAACAGTCCCAGCTGTCCTGGCATATGTTCACATGGATTTTAAATCCATTTAGGAAGCCTTGGTGCCCCTTTCTGGGATCATGCCTCATAAATTGTTTTCTGTTTCTGATTACTAGTATGTTGGCTTTTAAAAAGAATGTTGCTTATTTTTATTCCGCCTCCTCCCAAGGTCAAAGAGGCTTATAAGACTGATTAAAACAACAGAAAATATACAATCAGATAACTTAAGGACAAATAGAGAGGCACATGGATCCAACTGCATTGGTTTTCATGACTTCAGCAGTAGGAAAAGTGCTATTATGACACACCGGCAACAACAGACTTACAGAGATAGCGCCCTTAACTAGGATACAGGTGATGTTAACCCTATGAGTGGTGTTGCCTGAGGGCAAAACTAAATGTTTGTGAAATCACACATAGCGGAGTTATGCCTGATTGGATTTTTTTTTTAACTTCAGTATAAGCATGCATGGCCCCAATTAGGACTGGGACCATGGCTCTCTGTGAAGTGGGGGGATCTAAGCTTTCCCGCACCTGTTTTTGGTCCAAAACACCATCTCCTGTGGGGGTTAAAAAAGAAAGAAAACCTGTCTCCATTGGAATCAGTGGAGGTGGAATGGAGGCAGGGTGGTAGTAGTGGAATTTGGGACAAAAACAGGACGGGGGAGAACTTCAACCCCCCCTCCTGGAGTGCCATGTTCCCAATCCTAATAGGGTCTGCAGGCTTACGGTTTCTTTTTATTTGTTTGAATAGTTGACCTTTACAGTACTTGCAGAAGATAAGCTCATTGTACTATGCAGAATCATTAAAGAAAAGAAAGTATAAAATAAATCAATCCAACCATATCTCTGCTACACATGATTTGATTAATATTTAGTTTGGCCCTGAGACCCTAGAAAGCAGCTGCCGCTCAGAGTAGACAATACTAGTTTGGTAGGAAAATGGCCTGGCAGCTTGCAATATTCGTATGGGCCACGGTCCAGCACATTGGGTTTAAGCAGATTTAACTGTGTATTGGGTTGTGGCCTTAACATTTTTGAAATGGCCATCACTATGGGACATCTGATTGTATGTTTGTTACCCACATGATTTCACTGGACACTTGCTCCTTGAAAATCAGGAGCAATTTCACTACAAAGCTTGGTTTGCAAGCCACCAATGGTGTCATGCCCCTTCTGGTGGAATGTTCCTCAGATGATGTTCTGGAGCCTTCTGAGGCAAATGTCCCTGGAAAACAAGATGCTTCAGGGGATCCTGGGGCTGATTGAGAAGGTTCTGGCCCTCAGGAGAGAGAACCATTCCCCTTGAAAGGTGGGGGGAAGAACTCAGAAGTTCTTCTTCTGAGTCTGAGGGGGATGTTGAGCCACCACTCAGCCCAGCAACAGGCTCAGACCATGGCCAGGTGAAGGAATGCCCACTTGCAAAAAAGGACTCCTTAGGAGAAAGTGACTTCTCATGAGTAGGGCTCTGGCCAGAGAGCCCTAATGTACTGCAGCTGAGCCTGGGTGGAGCTCAACAAGCTCTGGTGATAAAAGCCTTAAGTGGCGGCCTAGTCAGTGCTGGAAGTAATGTCTTACTAGTTCTTGCTGTCTTGTATTCTGTTTACCTGGCCTTGCATTATGATTGAATTTCTATGCTACTGGCCTTGGATTTCTGCTTGACTCTGCTTCTGGGCTGTGTAATGCCTCTGACTGCCTAAGTGTGTTTTGACATCTGCTATCTTGATCTCTCCTGCCTTAGCCCAGCCCCTTGTATCTGACTGCTTGCTTGTACTTTAACCTTTTGCTTTGTGGTTAGCCCCTTCACCGAGTCTGCTGCAGTGAATGCAGGACAAATGTTCACATGTAACTGAGGGACCCAAGCAACCCATTGCTTGGGTCCCTCTGAATATTGGGTCCATTGCTCTGAATATGTGTTTTTATCAACCCATGTATTTAATGTGAACTTTCCTTGAACATGAGCTACTGTTTCAACTCTTGACACTCAGATAAAATCTGTACTTCCCTACTAATCCAATTTATGTATCCAGAGTTGTGTGGTCTGCACGAAGCATTACATCATCCCTTGTTGCAATTAAGGTTGGGATTTAAGCTGAAATTCCAGCATCATTCCAAAGTTTATCGACCAGTTAATTCATCTGTCTGTTGTAGTTTGAAGTTTGAACTGATTCCTCTTTTTGTAATCTGGCTTCTAATCGTTCTAACACAAAGTGGCTTCTAAAGACATAGGTAGGATGCTAGGTCCTGAATCAACTGACTTGGATTCCTGCATTGAGCAGGAGGTTGGACTTGATGGTCTTGTAGGCCCCTTTCAACCCTACTATTCTATGATTCTATAACTTTCCTTAAAAATAATAATAATGAAGGTACCTTTAATACACAAATAAATCCCATGGTTCTTATTACAATTTATGTATTTATTTATTTATTTCATTTCCATACCGCCCAATAGCCGAAGCTCTCTGGGCGGTTCACAAAAATTAAATCCAAGCAACACACAATAAAACAATTTAAAATATACAGAACATTAAAACCACAATATAACAATACAACCACAATAAATCCTAGCAGCAGTGCAGGAGTTTAAAATACAGATTTAAAACAGCAAAGATAAAAATTTAGAAAGCTAAAATGCTAAAATACATAAATCTGTAGGAAAAGAAACCTTCTCAGATGTAGAATCTGATATGGCCAGGAATTATAATTTCTATGGTAACAGAATGTAGATCATCTCTAATGTTTAACAAAAAATAACTGCCATAAAATTGTACTAGCTAATGATCATGACCTCAGATCTCAAGTACTCATTTAGGCTTTTTCAATCTACATGCTGTATGAGGAAGAACTGTGGCAATCAATGGACAGGGCAAGTTGATTAATTTCTAGTCTACAGGCATGTACTGCTGGTGGGTAACCTATCCCTGAAGTTCGTTAGGTTGCAGTACTATACACACTGACCTGGGAGTAAGTCCCACTGAAGTCGATGTGACTTCCTTCTGAACAGACATGTATAGGAGTGTGCCATAAGAGTAATGCCTTTAATAATGAATTTTCAGAACAAGGTTATATAATCTCTTGGTCCATGAGAATTTTTTTTTTTTTAACAGGACCAGTATCATATGATCTTTATAAGGATCAGTTAAACTAATTTCTGGCTTTGAGGAGTGACTATTGTTTCTTTATTCCAGTAGACCTTAGTGCAACCTGTGATATGGTTCCAGCCCAGCCTATCTTAAGAAGTGCCTCCAGCAACACCAGACAGGCTGCTTAACAAGATCAGCCTCGGATGGCCTTCTCTCTGTCCCATCAGCCAGGAGAGCTAGGCTGGTGAGGACGAGGAAAAGGGCCTTCTCTGGGGTGGCCCCCACTCTGTGGAACTCCCTCCCTAGAGAACTCTGCCATGCCCCCTCTTTAATGAGCTTCCACCATGCATTTAAAAAGGTGGTTGTTCAGGCAGGCATTTGGGGTGGGTTAGGGTATTTTTAGGAATATGATGTTTTAATGTAGAATTAAAAACAGTTGTATTGCTGTACATTGCCCAGAGTGGCTGGGTGATCAGCCAGATGGGCGATTAAGAAATTTAATAAATGAATGAATGGGAAACTAAATATCCTTTATGCCCCTGGAACCTCTCACTCTTCGATGAAATTGAGAGCACAGAACCAGTAATACATACAAAACCTGGTCAAAGCTCACCAAAAATAATTTATTTTGGTGATTGTCAAAGGGGGAAACAAAATCTGGTTCCCAAACTGGGCAGTGGTGTGTGTGTGTGTGTGTTTGCATTTGCATGCAGCAGTTGTAGCATGGGCTTTCCCTTTTCCTTTAAAAAAAATCTTACTCCATCGTCGCCTCTGGTGATGGCAGATTTCTCTTGTTACTGTTGTTGCAGTTCACCTGGGAGGGTGTCTCCACAAGTGATTACTCTGAGCTGGCTGCATTTGGAGGTCATTAGGGATACATGATGTCGTGGCCACCCTGCAGCCACCCCGGAGCTTATCAGGGGAAACCTGGATTTCCTGAGTCTGCTTATAGTCCAATTCTTTTCCTAAGTCAGGTTCTCCACAGTATAATTGTGTGCCTCAACCCCTGCATTTACATCAAATATGCTAGCCTTGTTCAGGGGTGTGCCTTTCACTGTGACCCCGGTCGAGGCGTGTTTCCCAGCACAAACATATATGTGTCTACTCAGAGTAACTCCCATTGTGGTCAGTGAGGCTTGTCCTCTGAATGTACACTTCAGAATTTACAGATATCCCCCTCAATCAAAATAGCACATTTAAAAGCACTAATTCCCTAAAGGTTGTAAGTGGGATCTCGATGCTGCAATTCTCCATTGTTTGTTCTATTGCCATTCAGAAGTAACTGCTTCACACCTTCAACCTACGATCCTGCACAGTATAAGGTTAGAAAGGGGGCTGGTTTCCTATCCCTGTCTTTCTCAGTACAAACATATGTGTGTCTGCTCAGAAGTAACTCCCATTGTGGTCAATGAGGCTTGTTCCCAAAATGTGCACTCCCAAAGTTACTGAGATTCCCATGGATCGAAATAACACATTTAGGAGCCTTAATATCACAGCTTCGAAGCTCTGAAGATTCAGTTGATCACACCAGGGCAGGAAGAACACTGTGTTCCTGTAATGATTGTTGCTTTAAGGAAGGAAGGAAGTAATGGGTGGGGGGAGAGAGAGTGAGAGAAGAGGATTGATCTCAGCTTCAAGGCAGTGAGAAAACTGTGTTCCTGTAATTATTGTTGCTTTATGGAAGGAAGTAATGGGGGAGGGAGCAATCTGTGATCCTGCGCAGCATCAGGTTAAAAAGGGGGTTGGTTTTCCATCCCCTTGTTTCCTCTCCCTGTCTTTCCCAGTACAAACTTATGTGTGTCTGCTTAGCTTTGGCAGCTTCAAGGCAGGGATAACACTGTGTTCCTGCGATGGTTGTTGTTTAAGGAAATAAGTAATGTGGGGGGCAGAGAGAGAGAGATTTTTGTCAAGACACAGGAGGAAACCTCAGAATTTTATCCAAGGGGGGGGGGGAGCCTCGATGGGGGAGAAGACTCTCTTATTGGTTGAGCAGCCCCTGTCAGTCAGATGACATTTATTTGACACCCCCCCCCCCCAAGTATGTTCTGTTAAGTGACTTATACTGGTGTGGTGCACTTGCTTGTGGAGACCTGTGCAGACCAAAGCTGATCCCTTGTAAAAATCTGGGTAATCCTTCATTCACTTCTCCTTCCATTGTCATGGAGAACCCCCCCCCCCGAGATGACCACAAGCCCCCAGCTTTATATTCAGTGATACTTCTGAGAAAATAATATTATATCCAAGAATGATTGGCAGGAATGGCAACATGGACATCTATGGATATATCGTTGTCACACTTCAGTGTTTTATTTGGGGCTAAGAAAATATGGGAAGCTTTGCAAAGATATATTTGCCTGTGCTAAGTGTACATTGGGTTTTGTTTTAATGTGGGCCCTTTTTGCCTCTCTGCCTTCAAAACGTTTGTTTCTCACATGCTCATTTGCAAAGACCACCAAAAGCAGCTCTTCAGAGTTTCAGGTAAGATTCTTTCCTTACCTGGAGATGCTAGGGATTGAAACTGCAAGCTTCCGCATGCAAAGTATGTACTCTACCACTGAGCCATGGCCTCCCTTTGTAATGTAGGGTCTTTTTCCTTCAGCTAACTCACAGCTCTCCCGTGCTCATTTTCCAGCATGGTTGGCTGGGGAATTCTGGGAGCTGTAGAACTTTTTCTGTCTAAACATGGTACCTAAGACAGGGGAAATTCTTTAAAAAATGACCAGCGTTATGAGATTTAGCCTCTGGGATTTCTGGGTAGTTTTACAGATGAATGAACTGGCAAATGCAAAAGGCCATATGGAATGTGTGATATCCAGAAATAGCAATTTATAAATACTTGGGCTATCAGTTAATTAGGATTTTGTTTTGTTAATAACCACCTTGTTTTTCACCACTTAATCCATTAAAATAAACATCTCAGAATCCCAGCAGAGGTGCTATACTGATATTTATGGTGAACATTTAGATCTGTTAATTTTGTAACACAGAATAATAATGTATGATTTGAAACAGTGATGTTGAATACACAGAAATCAAGATACGTTCACAGACTGTTTAGAAAAAAATAATACTCTTTCACAGATCAAAATCCAGTTCAATTCCACATTTAATTCTGTTCTATATCACTACATCAGTCATATTAAACTGTTACTATCTTTATCATTGACATTTTGTCTTTGATTCAGGTAAGGTTAGTCATGACTGAAGCCCATTGAAAGTCCTGTCAATTTGAATGGATTTACTTCCAGGTAAGGGCCATTTCATGCACAGGGGGCACAATCCTACCAAGGCTCAGTTTTCATTGATTTCAGTGGAAGAGTTAAACAAGTATTTAAATCTCTCCCACTGAAATCATTGGGTTAAACTCTGTTTGGATTGTTTCCCCAAATTCTAAGAGAGCATGCTGCATGCCTCATAATACACACCTTTTAATAATTCTCTATACACCATTTTAATAGGCTGCAGGGAACTTCAATTGGCCTTACTCCAGTCTATAGCTAGTGTTAGAGCTTCTAAAATTAACACTTTTAGGGTGCAATCTTATGTATGTTCAGCCAGAAAAAAAGGCCTACCATTCCCAGCTTGTTAGGAGTGGTAGGTCCTTTTCTGTCCTATCGTGCATAGGATTGCATCTTTAAGCACACACACACTGCCTTTAAGCATGCTGGGAGTTGTAGGCCTTTTTTCCTGTCTAAACATGCAAAGGATTATGCCTTTAAGCATGCAGACACTTCAGGGCTAGATCTACACTAGTGCTTTTGTCAGTAGTGAAGAGCACTGATAACTGTAGGGGCACATTACACATTTTGTATTATCCGAAATACCACAACAGATGTCATGTGTGCACTATGATGTCACAAGCGGGGTACAACTTCACAATGATGGGATCGTATTGATATGACATGAGGTGTAGATCTTGTCCAGGTCTTTAATAGGCCTGTTCAATGCTTTGGAGCCAAATCTGAATCCTGAAGTAAATCAGGGTGCTTTGAGGGGCTTAGTTGAGCTCCAAAGCAGGTCAGAGTAGCCCCGAGGCAGTCCAAAGCGAAGCGGGTTGCCTCCGAAGCGCCTCAGTGTGCCTTGGAGATTTGGAGCCATTCTGAAGCCCAGACAGCCTGTCTCTAAAATGTATCAACTTGCAAAAGATCAGGGAGGGGGTGAGGAAGAGGGGAAGGGGAGAGGAGGAGGAGGGGAAAGAGGGGGGAAACGGTGAGCCTTAGCGAATGGCAACTCTAGTTGCCAGATCAGGGCTGAACTTAACCCAGCAGTCTCCAATCAGTGGAGGAAGGGGTGGAATGCTATGTATAACAGGAGATCTGTCTGCTTTTGTTTCACTGTGTGAGAGAGTTGGTTAGAGAGAGAGCTGGCCAGCTACATATGTGTATGTTCTACTGCAGCTTCACTTTTCGTTTTTCCTTCCCACCTGGCCCTTCTCAGTTCAACTATTCCTATTAATCTTCTCTTCCTTTCTTTTCTAGATTCTTTATTTAAAAAACCAAAAGCAAAAGAGAACCCCCCCAGTAAAAAAAGTACTTTCCTTACCTTGTTCTTTGGCTCCCCCCTTTCTCAATTCCTGTATTCCCTCCCTTCCCATTTCAACTCTTACATTTCTAAAAATATATAGAAAAACATCAAACAAAAAACCACCTTTTCTCTTCCGTTAGGCTTTGTGATGTACTCCCCCCCCCCCGCCCACTGTAGCTTGTAGGCAGTTTTCTTTCTGTACCTCTTTTTCTTTTGCTCTTGTGTGTGTGTGCGCAAAGTGCTACATTTTTGTTTGTATACTGTAGTGCAAAGCAAGCCCAATATGAGGCATCTAAGGGGTCTTGGCAGGGGCAGGGGTGGGTGCGGCGCTGGTGGGAGCATCAGCGCCAGTAGCCAGGCTGGCTCACCTCCAGTTCACATATGCATCCTCGTCTAGGGCAGTGGCACGTGGAGGCCAGCTGCAGTGCCCGGAGGTCACCATTTGAGGAGGCAGGTACAGGCAGCAGCAGTAGCAGCCTGGCAAGAGGAGTAGCATCTCCTCCTTCTGTATTGGAAGAGGGAGCCTGCTGTGCCCATTCCCATAGCTGCCTTTCCTCCTCCTCTGCCGTTACTGTTTTCCCAGATACTGTGTGTTCCATTCAGCCAAAGAGAGCCTGAATTCATCCAGTGTGAAGCTGAATAGGAAAGTTCTAGAGGAGAGGGGTTATTTGCACTTCAGAAAAACCTACACCAGAGATTAGGGATAGTGACCTCCTTCTAATCCTTCTCTTAAACACCTAGCTTCTCTGATTATCCCTTTATTACCTTTGGTTTGAGTTTCTGAGAACAGTACATTTTACTTGTGCCTAGCACAAAAACTCCTGGTCCAAACTGTGTGACATTTGGCAGGTTCAGTCACCTGTATTGGGGCTGCCAGGTGTCCAGATTTCATGCACTTGTATAGAAACAGTGAAAGGTTATACCTCTTTGCTTTGAGAGTTTTTGTTGAAAAAAGCAAATGTTACCTGTGCCAAGCACAGAACCTACTGGTCCAAACTATCTGAAACTCCACGGGGGCTGCCAGGTATCCAAATTTCATGTATTTATCATAAAGACTGAAAAAGTTATGGTCGTTTCTGTTTATCAATGCAAGTCAATGGGAAAACATAACTTCCAGATAATTTGGATATCTGAATCTCATGTCGGATCCAAATCCGAAGCAAATGGGGGGGAGGGGTCTGTGCACAGCCCTAGTCTTTAACCTGTTCAAATTGTACCATGTGAAGTGGTAATCCTAAGGGATTTCAACCTAATACATCTTCTAGCTAGATGAGGTGTCTGTTTGATGTGGGCAGTGGGGAGATCAAAATGTAAACTCCTTCACTGCTCAAAAAAATATTTCTTTTATGCCAATCAATTTTATGTCAATCTTTGAAATGGGTTGGAACGTTATACTTCCTTCCCTCCTCTACCAGTATCTCCCCTCCATTCACAAGCAAACAAGAAATAAAAGAAATCTTAGGGCGCAATCCTATGCACGTTTAGACAGAAAAAAAGGCTGACAACTCCCAACATGCCCCAGCCAGCATGGTTGCTGGGCATGCTGGGAGTTGTCAGACTTTTTTCAGGATTGCGCCGTAGGATTGTGCTGTAACAAGTGGTGTTAAGGGGAGAGGAGTAAGAGGCAGCAGAAGGGAACCCAGGTCACTACCAGGCAGGAAGGCAGGCTAGTTGGACCCCACCCAACTCCAGAAGATAAAAAGTTGAAAAGTCTCTCAGCAAGGGGCTAGCTGGCTGGCTTGCCCAGTAAAGTGAGCTGGTGCTCTATTCTGCTGCATGTTACTGTCCCCCTTCACAAAGGTAAGGTGTTCTTCTTTGCTTGTGAAGTAAGTGTGTGTGGGTGTGTGTGTGTGTATGTATGTATGTATATGTGTGTGTACGTGTGTGTAACTGGCAGGAGGGGGGAGAGGGTCTATTAGATTTTGCAATAACTCCTTGTGAATACTTGCAAACCCCTCTGAGGTTTTTTTAAGTACTTGCAAGGAATTATCACAGAACCCAATGGACGCCGGACAGGGTATGTTACTCCATCCCTATTTCTAGCCATAATAAAACCATGCAGTATATAACTTCACAACTTCTCTCTACTTTGATTCAGTGCTGGTTACGTTTGAGCCACAATACTGTAAATTCTGGATGGCCCTACGTGGGAAGTTGAAAGTGCCATCCCAAATGTATTATTATAGTGTCATAATCTTTGTTCTGTCAGTTTGTTGTTCCAATATATCTTCCATGAGGACAGAGGTAATTTTGTTTGAGTTTTCCCTGCCAGCAATAATTAGCCTAAAAAAGAATAAATATTAGGGCATTTCAGTCTAAGTGTTCAGGGGAAGGAGATGGGGGGTGTTTGAAAGACAGACACATTGGTGGTTTATCTTCTCCCCCACCTCAGTAAAAGACCTGTCCTTGAGTTGGCCCGTGGTGAAATTACTAACATTAAGTATGATTGGTGGATTGCAATTGCCACAAAAATATATTTCATAATATGCCTGGCTTAAAACAGCCTTCCCCAGCTTGGTGCTCTCCAAATGTTAGACTATAACTCCCATCAGTCCCAGCTAGCATAACCAACAGTCAGGGCTAATGGGAGTTGTATTCCAAAATATCTGGAGGACAACAGACATTTTATTCAAAAGTCTGTATCCTCAGTAGTTTTTTGCAAGCCATTTTCTGCAATATGTCATATGAGCGGGATAAAATGATTTTTCTCCTGCAATATTCTATGTGGGGAATATGTACCCTATTTCCATGTTGGGGCATACAAGGCATCAGCCTAGCACAACCTGAAATATATGGACCACTCTAGGCTAGTATCTTGTGTGCCCTGACTGGAGGGGTGAGGTCAGCTCTGCCTCATCTGAGTGAACCTTTACTAGAAGAAATGCATTAAATGTGAAATATCATTTTCAAAATACAGTTTGTGAAGGTACATGATGATTTATTGTTTGATGAAATGATATTACAGCACAAACAAAACATGCTCTCACACAATTATATTCATTCAATTTCATATACCTGACTTGTAGGAGCATTAGCCCTTATACGGTAATCCTGAAAACAGAAATCATTCTTATATTGTCAGCGCTGCTATGGCTAGACAACAATTTAATTTGGCAAGAAGTAACTACGCTTGTCATTAAAACAAAAAGTCATGCTCATGATTGTCGGCTGCATTGTATACATTTTAAGGCAATCTGTAGCCAAGGAGATACCATACACATTGACAGGATAAACAGCAATAATGACAGCAAACAGCACGGGGTCACATTGTTTTTGCATGCCCAGCTTCTAGATGAACTTAGGCTTGCTTGCCATCCTAACCCAACAACAAACCATAGGTTAACCGCTGGGTTGTTTAGCTCTTAAACAACCCAGCAGTCTAGGTTCACATGTCATGCTCCACAACCTGCGAAGAAGCCAATTATGGGTTGTGAAGTAAAAGCGGAAGAGGTGGGTGCACTGAAGGCAGCTTTCTCCCACTCGTCCCCAACAACCCATCAGTTTTTAGACCAATGGGGTGTCGCTGTATGCAAAGTGGGTCACTGTGTCGGCAAAAGTATAGTTGTGATGGCCAGAATAAAGTAGGAAATCCTGAAGTAGGTATTTAGCCAGTTTGCAAGCTCCAGCTTTCTTTTTTTAGATGCTGAGATTAATGCAATGTGGATGTGAAGCTACTTATGGCCTTAACATATAATGTAGCTCCCGAAATATGGATTACTACAATTTCCTGTATCCCTGAAGTACAAACCTAGATTAATCTATTATCTTTCTCTGAACATTTTTTATGAGTCTCTTCCTGAGTTTGCAGAACGCTGAAGGAGATAAGGCCTTATGTGCCCTGGCAATGGAAGAGATGGCTTTTTCAGACAGTACTATGTGAGCCCAGCAGGAGTCCTAGCAGCATGGCATCCTTACTGCTGTAGGGATGGGGATTGTTACAAGGCCAAACAAGGCCAAAGTGGAGGTGGCATTAACTGTATGGAAACCATTAACGTGCACTCTGTTTATTATGTAAAACCACTCCTCAAAAGCTGATGTTTGCATTGGGATGAAAGCTCCCATTAGCCCCTATGGGAGCCTTCTTCCCAATATAGCAGCTTTGGAGGACCAGTTTCATCAGGAAAATTACAGGCAGGATGGACAGAGATGAGAGGGGAAGCAGGGCCATTGCACCTGCCCTGCTGAAAGGCCTTCCATGAAGACTCCTCCCTCAACTGTTGCCACCAGCAGCCATTCCAGCAGGCTATAGAGAGGGAGATGAGAGGAGAAGCGGGGCCATTCTACGAGCCCTGCTAAAAGACTACTTTCCCCCCTCCTTCCTTCCAATCCCTTTTTCTTTGTGTGTCATGGCTTTTTTAAAGTTGTAAGTCTGTGGGCAGGGATTGTCTTGTGTTATTGATTGCATGTAAGCCCCTCTGGGAACCTTTTTGGCTGAGGAGTGTGATAAAAATACTACCAATAAACAAACAAACAAAATCCTCTCCATAGCAGGTGAGCAAAGGGTTAAATCGCGCCCCCTCCCATGTACTGTGATGGTGATCTTTCACAGCCATGCTCCCTCCCCCCAGCAGTTGCACATTAATAAGATGCTTCTTTGCATTTAACATTACTTCTAGTTTGGCCCTGAGTTGGAATGGGTTGAGGGAGAGAGGCATAGATGTGAACAATATAATTCTGGAGCATTGTGCTTGTGATTTTGAGAGCTGTAGATTTAGGGAGGCGAGATAAAGTAGGGCAGGTGGTGGTATAATCAATCTGCTGGAAAAAAAAGATATGCAGAACACTTGTCAGGAAACATAAGGCCACTTTGTTTGGTGGAAGCATTTTCATTGCTAAAGCGTAGTGGAGACAGTACATTAGCAATGCATGATCATTTGGGAAGGGGAAGAAATCTTTTTTTAAATGGTGTGTGCCTGGGAGTGCTCTATTCACTGATTTGCTATTTTTTTCAATGCCATTTATTAATCAAGGGGCAACGTTTTTTTCTTCCATTTACTTTTAAACGTTTGGCCTAATTTCAGAGCTGCATCCTTTTTATTCATCCAACATCATTCTCCAAAGAGCAATTCATTCAGAGGCAGCATACTTGAAAGGACATTTTTTTGTCCTTTGCTGTGATTCAATTGTCATTTCCAGTCCCAAATTGTTCCTGTCAGCCTCAGCAATGCTAATGCAAATTATTATTATTAAAATTGTAGGTATTTATGTTGCATAAATGGTATGTTAGGCTGTTATGCTTCTCAGTAAGTGCAATAGTGAGTGCAGAGACAGCTATTAGTACAGCAATGGGGCTTTTTAGATTTATTCATATAGATGGTACTTCCATTATCCTCTTCTCTTTCCTGTTCAACAACTTTCAGCCTTTTCATGATGAATTCATCGGCCAAAGCGAAATACTGCAATGTATGGCTCTATAAGGGTCCTTGTCCCTTTGCCGCAGTCTTACAACTTTTGGGCACACTCACATAGCTCTTTCATTGGACTGGTTCACACAGGTGCATTCATCATTTGATTTATTGACTTATGACTTTCAGGCATGAATGAGTCATCACAGATTAAACACTACAGGTAGAACGTTCGTATGACCTTGCATCACCTCAAACACAGTGTGTTTTAATGGTGTTATTTAGCTGCCAGTCAAATAGTGTAGCTTAACTAACTAATGAGATCAAATTCTTTATGTGCATGTGTGAATCAGCCCTCAGAGGATCAAATTCACTCTATCAATTTATCTACCAGGAGGTTTCCTTACCTGAGATCCATTGAAATTAATAAGGATTTAGATGTACTATTCAAATGTCTCAAAAATGAAACCAGAATGTAAAATTGTCGTTTGCTGTAGAGGGAAGATTTCCCTTGCTCAGGAGCAAAACATGGCAATTCTCTGTTTTGGGGGAAAAGGTCTGTGAGATGGTTATATAATTTTTGAGATGGGCTCATCTATACTGGACCTGCTTTATACCACTGCCCTCCTTTGATCATACAGTTAGCTTTTCCTCTGGGTGCAGGCTGATGCAGGGTTGCCCTAAGGCTATTTGCATAGGATATAAGTGGAGTAGCCCACTGGAGTAGCCTTGCTTCCCCTGTGTAGGTGCAGATTTACATAAGTAAGGAGAGAAAAAAGGGTGTTTTGCTGGTACAGTGGCAAGTGAGGCAGAGCAGTAAGGATCGATCAGACTTGTTTAGCACTGAATTCTGCTTTAGTTAGTGTCACACATGTACCATTTAGAAAAGGCAGGGCTGGGAAAAGCACCTATGTTTTTGGCCAGCTGACTGGTTCGGCACATTTAGGCTGCAAACTATATCCACTTGCCTGGATGGAAGCTCTGTTGAACTCAACAGAGCAGGATGGATAGAATAAGGAGTTCCAAGCGTCTGCCTGATCTCTGAATGGTTGCAAACACCACTTTCCCTCATGTCGTGCTCATGGGCTTCCCATAGATATCTGGTTGACCACTGTGGAGAACAAGATTCTTTGGAGTGTTGCACCTCAGCTCTACAGGCCAAATTCTGTCTGCCTGGGGTCCAGATTTAGCCTGCCTGGGATTAAAATCAGTTCCCCAGATTTTACCTCGGGTCCTCCCCACTTCTCCTGACTGCCAATCATTTGGTGGTTTCTCAGCATCTGTGTGGTGTCCCCCCCCCCGACCCCATTTTAAAAGGTTGAAATTCTTCTCCTAAGGCTTAGTTATTGGCAGTAAGACCTTTAAGATGAAATATGCTGGTATTTGTGTTATGTTCAGCCCCACTCCATTTGTCTTCAGCCCTGTGAACCACAGGAATGTGGCACTCAAGAACTTCTCCAAAATTAAGAACATAAGAACATATGAAGAGCCATGCTGGATCAGACCTAGGATCCGTCTAGTCCAGCATCCTGTTCACACAGTGACCATCCAGCTGTCAAGCAGGAAGCCACAAGCAGGGCATCAGCACAACAGTATCCTCCCACCCATAGGCTTACTGCCTCTGGTAATGGCGGTAGCACATAGAATCATAGAAGAGTAGGGTTGCAAGGGGCCAGCATAGCCATCAAGACTAATAGCCACTGATAGCCTTTTCCTCCAGGAATTTGTCCAACCCCCTTTTAAAGCCATCCAAATTGGTGGCCATTGCTACATCCTGTGGTAGCAAATTCCTTAGTTTAAGTATGCACTGTGTGAAGAAGTACTTCCTTTTATCTGTCTGGAATCTCCCACCAATCAGCTTCATAAGATGACCTGGGGTATTTTGAGAGAGGGAGAAATATGTCTCCCTGTCCACATTCTCCACACTCTGCATTGTTTTGTAAAGCTCTATTATGTCTCCCCTTACCCTCCTTTTTTCCAAGCTAAACAATCCCAGCTGTTGGAACCTTCTCTCAGAGGGGAGATACTCCAGCCCTTTGATCATTTTAGTTGCCCCTTTCTGCACTTTTTCCAGCTGTACAATATCTTTTTTTTTTTAGGTGTGGTGACCAGAACTGTACACAGTATTCCATGTGTGGTCACACGATAGATTTGTACAGGAGCAGTATGATATTGGCAGTTTTATTTTCAATTCCTTTTTGAATTATGCCTAACATGGAGTTTGCCTGTTTTACAGTGGCTGCACACTGGGCTGACATCTTCACTGAGCTGTGTACCACAACCCCAAGATCTCTTTCCTGGTCAGTCACTGCTAGCTCAGATCCCATCAGGCTAAACTTGAAATTGGGATTTTTTGCCCCAACGTTCATCAATTGAATGTGGTCCTTGGGCTGGAGAGGTTTGACACCCCAGTTTTAGCAGACTCCAAACTTACACAATGTATGGCAAGTCTCATCAAACCCAGGTGAGGCAGTAGCTGTTCTGAATCAGTGCCTGGGCACGGTAATGGACTGGATGAGGGCCAATAAACTGAAACTCAATCCAGACAAGACGGAGGTACTGTTAGTGGGTTGTTTGTCTGCCTGGCCAGGTGATGTTCAACCTGTTCTGGAGGGGATTGCACACTCCCTAAAGGATCACGTTTGTAGTTTGGGGGTGCTCTTTGATCCAGAACTGTCACTTGAGCCACAGGTGAACTCAGTGGCACGGAGCACTTTTTATCAGCTTAGGCTGGTATACCAACTACGCCCTTCTATGGACAGAGATAGCCTAGCTACACTTATCCATGCTCTGATGACTTCTCGTCTGGATTACTGCAATGCGTTATACATGGGGCTGCCTTTGGAAATGGTCCAGAAACTTCAGCTGGTCCACAATAGGGCAGCAAGATCATTAACAGGGACTGGCCAGCGAGCTCATATTACGCCAGTACTTTTCCAGCTGCACTGGCTGCCAGTCCATTTCCGAGTCTGATTCAAAGTGCTGGTGTTAACATTTAAAGCCCTAAATGGCTTGGGGCCAGGTTACCTGAAGGATCGCCTCCTCCCATATGTGCCTGCCTGGACCTTAAGATCATCCTCAGCAGCCCTTCCCTGGGAGCCCCTGCCAAAGGAAGTGAGGTGGGTGGCTACTGGAAGGAGGTAGGGATGTACGGAAGTCACTTACCTTTTCGCAGGGGTGATTCGGTGGCCACCATTTGCGTTCCCTTTTTTTGCTATGATAGGCTACGTAAATACTTACGTAGCCTATCACGGCCTCTGCAGGGATGCAAATGGCATCCCTGCATTAGCTGTGAAAGGCTACGTAAATATTTACATAGCCTATCATGGCCTAAATGGGGAAGCGAATGGTGGCCGCAGACGTGGCCGCCATTTGCAAAGCAGCGTGAACGGCACCAGATAAGTGCTCCGTTTCGTGTGCCTTTTACGGGGTGGTGGGGCGGGGGGCTTTGTTCTGCCACGTATTTCGGGGTGCCGAATGCACTGGCATTTGGCTTCACTGAGATCCGTGGTGGAATTCTCTGACATCCCTAGGAGAAGGGCTTTTTCTGCTGTGGAACCCCGGCTGTGGAATGAGCTCCCTAATGAGGTTCGCCTGGCACCTACACTGTATTTTTTCTGGTGCCAGGTGAAGACCTTTTCATTTTCCCAGGCATTTTAGCTTTCTAGACTTTTAGCTTTGCTGTTTTAAATCTGTATTTTAAATCCCTGCACTGTTGCTAGGTTTTATTCTGGTTGTAGTGTTATACTGTGGTTTTAATGTTCTATATGTTTTATATTGTTTTACTGTGTGCTGTTTGGTTTTAATTTTTGTGAACTGCCCAGAGAGCTTTGGCTATTGGGCGATAAAGAAATGAAATAAATAAATCAATAAAATATGACACATAAAAGAGTCCTGCTGGACCAGACCAGAAGGCCTCCAAAGCAATATATAACCATTCTACCAATTCTAATAGCATCAGTAAAACAGTCTACTCTCTTGAGGTTCAAGGAAGTCTTAGAAAGTAAAAGCAATTTTAGGCATTTAGCTGGCCTGGCCATACCGTTTGTCAGACAAATTGCTTGTATGTTAGGAAATGTCTCTCTGTTGGGGGATAATTGTTAAGACATGGTTTCTTGATGCAGAACAGCCCAACTTTAATGCTCTGAATATGAAAGCTATAAGCTTGAGAACTTGACTCCACACAGACTGAGAGCAGTGACTGATAGGGCACTTAACGGTGCAGTCAATTTGAGAACTTTATTAAAAATTGTAACATTATGTAAACCTCAAAGTATTAGGAAGGGAACATCATTGGGATACCTGCTGTGTTTCAACAGCAGTGGTGGTAGTTGTGGAATAACCCATGGTGTTTCATCACACTACTCCAGAGGGCCCCCAAAGCAATATACAACTTAAAACAAATTAAGAATAGAGCAAGCCATCTTTAAAACATCCAGGAAGTAGAATAAAACTTTAAGAGTGCAATCCTATGGTCCCTAGAGAGTGTCTAGATGGCCATAGGATTTTTTGGTTTCTGGGAACTGAGCTTGGAGTCAGGGTTCCGAGCTCGGTTCTCAAAAACCCAACTTCCCACTCCCTCCCCCGCCACCTCATAGGTGGCGCAGTTCATCCCTGGCTCCATGCTCGTAAGAGCAGCACCGAGTGGATGAAAAGGGGGCATTCCTGGAGGTGGGGAGGGGAGGAAGCTGCAGAGGTACCATTACGATGCTTCCTATGTGCCATCTGGCTTTCTCCCCTGCTCCGATGCACTCTGGCTAGACAGCTGAAATTGGCCGTCTAGCCACAAATGCGGGATGGCTGGTACGCGGAGGAGAGGATCCCTTCCATACTTCACCCACCCTGCATTGGATAGTTGGCTGCCTCCAAGTTTGGAGGCAGCTGACTATCCCCACAGAATCACACCCTAAAACACCAGCCTAAATAAAACAGTCTTTTTGGACTTCGTAATGCTAGGCAAAGATAGGGCCAACCTGACTTCCATCGTTGGCTGATATTATGCTGCATTCCTCCACCTATGCTGTATTTGTAAATGAGCCCAATATTATAAAATATTACAAAATACTATGTTTCCAGTACTTCACCTAGGAAAGGAAGCAATGCCCTGGTAAGTGCTGCCTTTTACTGCTTGAGGAAGTGGCAAGTGTGTAACATGTAATTCAATAGTCATAGTATCTTGCTTTTACTTCTTGAAACATCAGTGCTTTCAGATTTCAGTTGGCATCTAACTGTGCAATCCTATAACATGTCTACTCTGAAGTAAGCTCATTGACTTCAGTGGGACTTACCGCCAGGTAAGTGTGCGTGTGTGTGTATGTATAGGATTTTAGCCTAAGTTCTTTGCCTAGAGACTTCAGTATGCTTACAATTAATGAACAAGTTTCACTTAAACTGTCACAGATTCCCATCAGCTAACAGTTTGCAGATTATTTTTTTCAAGTTGTGACTGTTACCTGTGGATCTTTATTGGGGCTGTGAAGGCATAAACCTATTTACTGGAATTAGTGCAATAAAAGGTTTTACTGTGAATTAGGCCTCGCCTCTGGGAAGTCAACAGCCCTTTTAAAAGCAGACACAGATGGAGTTGGCTGTATATCACTTGGGATGGAATTCCATAGGGTAGGCACCACCACTGAGAAGGCTTTCTCTGTAGAGCCCACTAAGCTTACTGAATTTAGTGGTTGGCCAGTAAAGAGGGCCTCTAATGGCAATCTTAAAGCATGGGCAGGGATTGAACTTAAAGCACGGGCAGGGATTGAATACGTAGGATTGAACTGTTAGTCTCACACTCTATTCTAGTGCTGTGGTGAAAATTTCTTCTGCCGTTTTTGACCATTCTCATTCAATTTGATAGAAAAGGAACTGCTTTCAAAAGGAAATACAAAGGACAAGAGAATTTTGGAGAAATTCTCATGGGTTGGGGTCAGGGTTCTTGTGCTTACTTTAGTTATGAGGTGGCTGAGAAGTGTGTGTTAGTGTCCTGTCTTTCATTGTACACTTATCTCTTTGGCAGCCTGGAGCCTCCGTGGTTTCCCACACTTCAGTTTAAGCCCAGGGGAAGACTTCATGAGGTAATTGCTCCCATAGGGCTTTTTCAGATCATGATGCACAGGCAGCCTGGGAGGTGTGTAAAAGAAAGAAAGAACACACAGACACAATGCCCTCAGCCTAGGCAATATCAAAAACACCACCAAAATAAATTCAAAATAAATTATAAAATGCCCCGAGAATGAGGCAGAAACATGGAAGCCTCTTTTATAGGGGAAGAAAACTTTCAGGAAATTGGAAGACAGATTTTGGTACAGCACTAGCTCCACCACTGCCCCCCTCACACCTGCATTGTGGAGGATGCAAAATGGGGGCCAGGCTGCCAACACAGTTGATGCTGTTGCCACCTTCAGTGGCAGTACCCCCCCCCAAATCCTTAGGAAAAAACAAAGAAGCTGGGCTACAGCCCCTTCCAATGGTGAGCCCAACCTGTGAGCAACTGTTGGACAATTTCTCCTCACCCTGGAGAAATTTGGTGAGATTGTCCCCACCACCCCACAATTTCGTTGTCCACAAACAGGGTAGAGAATTTTGAGATGCCATATGTGCACATCTCTAGTTTATTCTGTTAGGAGGCAACTGTTGTATCATGGCACAGATGAGAATCCCTTTATATGTATCAGAAATGCTTATATGCTGAAAAATGTGCAATGGAACATATCTTAGCCAAAGTATCTTTTGGATTCCGTACTTGTTTTCTTGCTTTGTATAGAAGGAACTATACTCAGCATTCTGAGTCCCACTGACCACACAGCAGTCCCGCACAGACCACCCAACAACCTGCTTCACCCTCCCCTGAGAGCACAGGGAACTTCATAAGCATCCTCTGATGCAGCACAATATGTGCTCTTGGGATATATGTGTGAGTATACCATTAAAAAATCCATTGGCTTCCATCCTACAAAGTTTCACCTCAACGCTGAACAAAAAGTTTAATTTTTTAAAATTATATTCTTTTAATTGAAATACTCTTAAAACAATGAATGTTCACATTAGATTCTCCCCCCCCCCAAGTTGGATACTTGCTCTGAACTCATAACTTCAAAAATGCAAGTATGAAAGATTTTGAACTAAATGTCAGTTCATCCGGAAAGGCAGCTGTGAACATTGATTGGCATAATGTTTCCTATTAAAGGTCAGTGGTTGAACTGCTTGAACATCCATGCAAAAGGTTATGCACAGCTTAACAGCATGGATTTAAGGGTAGGCTTAAGAAAAAAGCAGAGATTTTACAGTATAATTTGATGAAGACCTCCCCGATCCCCCACCAACCATTATTGTAGCACTATCTCAAGATTAAAAAAAAAAAAAATCACCAGGAATGAGCTTGCCATCTTCTTCCAGGGAGATGCTGTTTGTCAACATCAATACTGTACAAGCACAGTGATGTCAGGAGGCAAAAGTCAGGGACGGGATAACTTTGAAACATTCCCACCAGTTCAGGCATTACTCTTCCCCGTAAACTCAACACACAAGGGCCAAAACAGCCATTACTTTAAATCAGTGTCTGAAAGCTACCTCTTTTTTCATGTTTACTCTAGAGTATGTGTGGGGGCTGATCCAGTTCTTAAAAGGCCCCTTAAGGACCATGTTAGGGTCCTGATCCAAATTAGGGCCCCTGAGCCTACTGTAGAATAGGAATAAAAAAAAGACATAGCTGCTGGACACAGATTTAAAGTAATGTCTATTTTGGCCCTTAGTAGGATGTACAACTATGCTGTGTGGCTGTGTCCCTGACATCACACACATTAAGTAGCCACCCCCCACCTCCGTGTGAGTTGGAACCCTGATAGTTGGAACCCTCATGTGAAGGCCTCCGTGCATCCCCCTCTCTCCATGCTTGTGTGTTGAGTTTACCAATAAGAGTAAAAGAGATACTCAAGAGTAAAGAGCAGCCGTTGTGTTGGCTGCACTGCATGAGTACTGCAATGTAGTACACTGCTGTTCTGCAGTACATGAGTAACATTGCCATGATATCAGATTTTTAAAAATCTTGTACTATTAGAGAGGGTTGCATGTCTAATCCTAAGCATGTATGTAAAGGTCCAGCAAGTCTTAAGCATGGATCATTGGGGATTTTTGTTGCAGATTAAATAGGCTCAGTGCAGGCAATTTCGTGACTACTACCCACACTGTTGCATTTGATAGGATTATATTGGTGAAAGCACTCACTGAATCATCACTTGAATGTTCTAATTAGCAAAATGAGATTGGAGAAATTACAGCACAATTCTATACATGCATACTCAGAAGTAAGACCCACTGAGTTCAACGGGCCTTGCCCTGAGGTAAGTGTGTATAGCACAGATTGGCAACTTGTGGGCCTCCAGATGTTGTTGGACTACAGCACTCATTATACCTTATCATTGGCTATGCTGGCTAGGGCTGATAAGAGCTGCAGTTGAAAAACTTCTGGAGGCTTGAAGCTTCGAAGATCATGCCTCAATTAGAAAAAAAAAACCATCGCGGAGAAGCCCCGATTCTGCGAGGATAATGCCTTAATTTTAAAAAAAAAAATCCTGAGGGGGGGATAGGAGGGGGTAAAACTTAGTCTCATTTGAAGGGATACAACAACCACCCGCTCAGTGTAGGAAGCCTGATTCCCAGGCGGTCGCCCATCCAACTACTGACCGGGGCCGACCCCGCTTAGCATCCGAGATCAGACAAGCGCGTGCAGGAAAACAGCAGGAAAACAGCACAGAGCTCGAGTGTGAACCGAGCTTGCACATTCGATGAAGCACTGCAACAGGGAAAATGGGTGAGTGTGAATAATCACATTTTAATGTGAGAGCGTTTAACCCGACGGGACACCGAATTCATTGCGATGGCGGGCGCAGTGTAGATCGGCCCTCCATCATCACAAGCTGGACCTCACAGAGATGACCCTATCTCCTGCGTTGTTCACTCCAGTACAAACTGAATTGGCAACTTCAGGCTTAAATCCAACATCATCCTAACGGGCACCCTCCCTCTGTCCTCCTTCCTGCAGCCCTCCATACATACTGCCTGAAAAATGTGAGTTTGGAGGGTGTGGTGGGGAGAGCTACAGTTCCCCTCCCAGTCCTGTTCCCCCTGTTCTGCTGATGGAACTGCTTCTGTACATGGAATAACAGAACTGGATACAACCCCATGTAGGTAATTTAGTAACATGTTTCAACTCTTAATGCATGAAAGTGAGAGGTGTAGTCTAAAGCTGTAAGAAACCCTAAAAATTCACTGCCAAACAGATTATTTTAAGATGACTGTTTCAAAGACTTCTAGCTTTTTGCTGCCAAATAAAATAAGATTGAGAATTGAGTTCTAAGAACTCCTTCTGCAACAAACTTATTCATAACAATTTGTGAACAGAAATTGCAAATGAATATATACACTTATTTCAGCCTTAATTTCTAGCTTCACAAATAACTGTTATGTTCTTTAGCTCAAAACACCCTACTCAATTTTTGTTTGGAGTCTTTCTCCCTGCCAATCATCCTAAATGTGTATTTTATTTTCATACCAAGTTTGATGGCAGCTGTTTGGTCCCTGGAACATTGGGCTGATTGAAAGGATCTGAATTTTGTCATGTGTTGGACTACGTGGTAGTCATAGCTTCTTGAGGAGGCTGCTGTTGCCAGCCACACAAACTAACCAGCATGTATCTATGGTGCAGGAAAGGCAGATACCTAATCCTGTAGTGAGATGTGGACACTTTCCCCATTCACCTCACACCCAGACCATAGTATCCTTCTGGTCCACCTCTTGGAAGCTGACATGCTTTGATGATTCTGGTACTTCCTCAAGGGATATGTACAGAAAATAGCGCTAGGGGTATCCTTACACCTCTTGGCCTTTGGTATGTGGGGTGCCACAGGGCTCCATCTTATCACCCACTATATTTAACATGTACATAAAAGTGCTGGGTGAGTGTGCCCAGCTCTGTTTCTCATTTTAATCTGCTACCAGGCTGGCAAAATGTGTAAGCAAACTGAAACTTAATCTAGCCAAGACAGAGGCCCTGTTGCTATTGTTGTTGCTATTGCTGTTGCTGTTCTTGCTTCTTCTTCTTCTTCTTCTTCTTCTTCTTCTTCTTCTTCTTCTTCTTCTTCTTCTTCTTCTTCTTCTCCACTGTTCCTGAACGTTTCATTGAGTTTTGTACCCCACCTTTCTTCCAAAAACTGGCATTTGAGGCAGTTTACAGGGATAATTAAAATTGATTAAAGCAACAAAATACATTAAAAACATATCGATTACAGGATAAAAACAACAACAGCATCCAACCCAACAGTCCCACTTATCGGCCAAAGGACTTCTTGAATAAACTAGTCTGCCTGCTGGTGGAAGGACAGCAGAGAGGGAGTGAACCTAACCAGCACTTAAGGTTTGTGCTAGTCCTTAAGAAATAGCTACATCACTTGGGAATGCTTCTGGATCTGGCACTGCATCTGAATGTCCAGTTGGCCAAGCTGACCAGTCCAGGAGTGCTGCTTCTTCTTTTTTTTTTAGTAGTGTTGTCTGGTGCTCCAGTTGCACACTTTCCTGGGGAGCTTGGGCCTTGCCATGCCATATACGCTCCAGTTACATCCAGATGAGATTATGGTAACATGCTCTATGTGTCACTGCCTTTGAAAAGTGTTCAGAAGCTTCAGTCATTCAGAATATTGCAGCCTGGATAGGGAATTCCAGGGAATCTTCCAAAAACTGGCATTTTTTGATAAGGGTCTGATAAGGGTCTCTGACTTACTGATAAGGGTCTCCTCCTCATCCCTGACAATCTGATCTCAGGAAAGGACTCGGAGGAAAGTCTTGCCTGAAGAACTTAGTGTCTGGGGATGCTGAGAAAGGGTTAAGCTAGAGTCTTCATGGATGTGGGCTGGAAAGAAGACAGAGAGGAGTGCACACAATGTAGCTGCTCTGTGAGGGTTTAAGGAGCAGCAAAGGAGAATGGGCAGGGTCATTTAAGAGAGAATATGTTAGTGTGGTGGAGAATAGAAGAGCTGTATTTTCCAGGACATGAGAGACATAACAAGTGCAATAGTTTTGGAGATCATTTAATTAAAATCTTCACCTAGCGACATGCTTTCCCTTGTCGTCACTGATGAGACCTGCCACATTTGGAGTACAAAAACCTATTATCTAGTCAGAACATCTGGGGAGCGGGGAACAGCTTATCTCCCAATGGCTGTGAGAATGAATGAAAAGGATTTCAAACTACTGTACACACTAAATTATTAACCTTTTCAGTTGCATTGTTATGGTGGAGACAAACAGGGCGGTAAAATAATGCAAATATATTTTAAACAGTTTTTAGCTGTTTGAATTGTATGTTGAAATTTTATGCTGCATTTACCGCCCTGGGTTCCTTAAAGAGGAAAAAAGGCGGGATATAATGTAATAAATGAATGAATGAATTTTATTATCTTGTATCTGTGATTTTGTGAATTGTTGTGAACCACCCAGAGAGCTTTGGCTATTGGGTGGTATAGAAATGAAATAACAATAACAACAACAATAAATAAGCTAACCCCTTGAAAGAGCTGCAAAAGGGCTGCAGTTTAGGGACTCCTCCATGCTCAAGAGTCATCACATAATCATTCTGCTTGTCATATACCAGTTGTAGGGAACGTACGGCCCTTCGGTTGTTGTTGAACTCCAGCCACGCTTGAATGAAATGGATTATCTAGATCCATTTCAATTGGGCTTCAGGCCTGGTTTTGGAATGGAAACTGCCTTGGTTGCTCTGTGGGATGACCTCTGCCGGGGAGTGCGACCTGTTGATTCTCCTGGACTTCTCAGCAGCTTTTGATACGATCGACCATAGTATCTTTCTGGATAGGTTGTCTGGGTTGGGAGTTGGAGGCACTGCACTGCAGTGGTTCTGCTGTACTTGGATGGCTGAATCCAGAAGGTGGTGCTGTGGAAGATTATTGCTCTGTGCCTTTGCAATTATGCCATGGGGTTCCACAGGACTCTATTTTATCCCCTAAGCTGTTCAACATCTACATCAAACCCCTGGGAGAGGTTATCCGGAGGTGTGAGCTGAGGTGCCATCAATACGTGGATGACACCCAGCTCTACCACTCTTTTTCAGCAAACCCAGGTGAGGCAGTGGCTGTTCTGAATCAGTGCCCGGGCACGGTAATGGACTGGATGAGGGCCAATAAGCTGAAACTCAATCCAGACAAGACGGAGGTACTGTTAGTGGGTGGTTCATCTGCCCCACTAGGTGATGTTCAACCTGTTCTGGAGGGGGTTGCATTCCCCTTAAGGATCACATTCATAGTTTGAGGGTGCTCTTGGACCCAGAACTGTCACTTGAGGCACAGGTGAACTCAGTGGCATGGAGCACTTTTTATCAGCTTAGGCTGGTATACCAACTACACCCTTATCTGGGCAGAGATAGCCTAGCTACAGTTATCTGTGCTCTGATAACTTCTCGTCTGGATTACTTCAATGCATTATATGTGGGGCTTCCTTTGAAAACGGTCCGGAAACTTCAGCTGGTTCAAAATAGGGCAGCAAAACTGTTAACAGGGACTGGCCAGCGAGCTCATATTATTCCAGCACTGGCTGCCAGTCTATTTCCAGGCCCGATTCAAAGTGCTAGTATTAACATTCAAAGCCCTTAATGGCTTGGGGCCAGGTTATCTGAAGGATCACCTCCTCCCATATGTGCCTGCCTGGACCTTAAGATCATCCTCAGCAGCCCTTCTCCATGAACCCCTGCCAAAGGAAGTGAGACAGGTGGCTACTAGGAGGAGGGCCTTTTCTGCTGTGGCCTCTGGCTGTGGAATGAGCTCCCTAGAGGGGTTCGCCTGGCATCTACATTGTACTCCTTCTGGTGCCAGGTGAAGACCTTTTTATTCTCCCAGTATTTTAGGTACCTAGTCTTCTAGCTTTAATGTATTTAAAATCTGTATTTTAAATCTCTGCATTGCTGCTAGGTTTTATTCTGGTTGTACTGTTATTTTGTGGTTTTAAGCTTTCATATTTTATACTGTTATAATATATTTAACAATATCTTATATTGTTTTATGATGTGCTTTGTGGTTTTAATTTTTGTGAACCACCCAGAGAGCTTCAGCTATTGGGTGGTATAGAAATAAATAAATAAATAAATTTAAATAAAAAATAAAAATAAACTACAACTCCCACAGCCCTCGAGCATTGGCCATGCTGGCTGAGGCTGATGGACTTGGAGTTCAATGACATCTGGAGGGCTGCAGGTTCACCACCCCTGTTGTAGATGTCTTTATATCCCTGCTAAGATTGTTTGGGAAAATGGGAAAATAACAGGGTGGCGTTCAGTATCCCACTTCACTGTGCTGGGTCAGTGATTGCTGTCAAAGCTGATCACACTGCCCATTTCGTAGAGGGTGCAGATGCAGACTGTATCCACAGTAGATAATCGCAAGCACAACCCAGGTCCTAGCTGTGTGCTTTTGTTGTTGTCGTGCATGCTGCACCCTTTTGCACGTGGGTACTTAACCCATCAAAGTGATTCACATAGAGAAACCTGCTTCTGCATGATGAGTGAATTACTGTAAGCATCCCTTTAAAAAAAAAAATCTAGTGTTTTCAATTGTTTCTTGAGAATGATGAAAAAACGACTCCCTCCCCCCAAAGTATTCTTAAGGGAAGCTCAAAAATATGGGTGAAGCGTGCTCCATTCCCTGCCACTTCTCCCCTAACGCCTTCCCAAGCAAAAAACAAAAAAGCTCTCGCTGAGGAGTGGTGATGGGGCACAAATGTTTATTTACTCGAGATATTTGTAAATTGCCCCACTACCCAATGAGTGCTTGAGGTGATGTAAAATTTTAAATAAAGCAGCACTAATAAAACAAAAATGATAATAAAAAAAAAACTGTTGGGAATATTGCAACGTTGTCTGCAAGTTACTGGAAGGGTCAGTGTTGCAGTTAGTTAGTACGTGAGAATTTTGACCACAGCTAGCCTTAGGAGTTCTGTATCCTACAATGTAGTTTCCTTTTGCTCCTCCCCTTCTGCCCCTCCCCCCTCTGACTTCCACCATTGCTGGGGATACATGTGCTTGCTCTCACTCCTGCCTGTGTCATGGAATACAAAATGGACTGAACAAACTCCTTTTAAAGTCCATGTTGGACCTGCATTGTATATGCAAGAATATTTGTGAGTAAAATTGTTTTCCTTCCTTCACTGAAGAAAGGTGAGGTCTCCTTTTATTATCTTAAGCCAGCCTGTGTGCATGTGGAACTCGCAAACACTCATTCTGTTTTGCCTTTTGTCCCCCCCCCCCCGCTAATTGCCTTTCTAACAGGAGGAATCATTACCACATAATCCCATCAAAAACTAATATATCAAAACAATCAGATAAAACAGGAGTGGAGACCTTCTTTCAAAACAACAGAGGGGAACACTAAAATCCATTAAAAACTTGACAGAACAATACAGTCTTTACTACCCATCTAAAATATGATAACAGGGGACTAACCTGGCCTCCCCAGGGAGGGACTTTTGTAATAGGGGTGCTGCTACCGAAAAGGTGCTGTTTCATGTACCCACCAAGCAAACTGGGAGCCAATGAAGCTGGTTCAGGACTGATGTTATATGCTCTGTGAAACGCAAGCCAGACAACAGTCTGTCTGCTGCATTTTGCATGAACTGTAGTTTCTGAACACTTTTCAAGCAGCCCCATACAGAAAGTGTTACAGTAATCCAAATGATGAGTGCTCAAGGCATGGATTATTGTGGCCAGATCCACTTGTTCCAGGAAGGGGCACAGCTGGCAGACCAGCCAAAGCTGGGCAAAGGTACTCCTGGCCACTGCAGCCACTTGACCTTCCAGGAGCAATGCAAGAACACCCCTAAACTGTGAGCCTGGTCCTTCGGAGGGAGTGCTGCCCCATCCAGAACAGGCTGTTCTCACAATCCTGGAGCGCTGATTAACAAGACCCTCCATGTTGTCTTGATTGAGACTCAGTTTCTTCACCTACATCCAGTCTCTTATTGCATCCAGGCAACAGTTCCACAACCTCTTTGGCATCAGTTGGAGAGAGAGGGAGAGAGCTGAATATCATCAGCATAATGATGAGATCCAACCCCCAAACTCCAGATGACCTCTCCCAGTTGGTCATGTAGAGATTTAAAAGCATTTGGGACAAAACTGAGCTCTCAGGAACTCCATAAGCCAGGGGTAGACAACCTGGTGCCCTCAGATGTTTCTGGACTGCAGCTTCCACCATCCCTGTTGGGATTCCATCTGACCTGGATAATGGAGAGACCTTTTCAGAGGAAGAAGGTTTGGACTCTACTGATAACAATGCCCTCACAGAAGACCCGGAAGAACTAGCAGCAGAGCAAAGGCAGCCTGAAAATGCCTCACCACCCCCCCCCGCAATAACTTCTTTGACCCTGCCTCAATCCCTGACTCTTCTGCCTTGTCCTTTGGGTCTCCAGAGTAAAGGTAGCAGTGGACATCAGGCAAATGCAGAACTGCTAGAGGAGTACCTGTCTGGCTGTCAGATGGCTCTATAGCCAGAGACTACCCAGGAAGAGAGAGACACTCAGATGCAGCTTACCAGGAGGAAACAGAGCAAGCTGTGAATGATGAACTAGCAGAGGACCCGGAGGTAGAGGAGTTGGCAAGATGTATATACAGCTCTCAGTCTCCTCTGGACCCTGCTGGATTAAAAGCTCCAGCTTCCACACTAGGTACAGGTCATGGATAATCCCTGACCATTGACCATACTGCCTGGGACATAAGGGAATTGTTTCCCAAAACATCTGGAGGGCATGAGGTTGCTTACCCTTGCCATAGGCCAAGGAGCTAGCAATAGTCCCCTACCACCTTCTATGTATTATGTATTTATGTATTACATTTATATTCTGCCTTTTTTCCTCCTTAAGGAATCCAAGGCAGCGTACATAATCCTCCTCCATTTTATCCTCACAACAACAACCCTGTGAGGTGGGTTGGGCTGAGAGTCTGTGACTGGCCCAAAGTCACCCAGTGAGCTTCCATGGCCGAGTAGGGACTAGAACCCAGATCCCCCGAATCCCAGTCCAACACTCTCGCCACTACACCACACTGGCTCTGGGAATGTTTAGCAAAATAAGACTGGAACCACCAAAAAATGGTGCCCTCAAGTCCTATATCAGCCAGATGGCCCAGAAAGATACCATGATAGATGCTCTCAAATGCTGTGGAGAAGTCCAACATAATTGACACAGACACACTCCCCGTTTCCATTTCCTGACATAGGTCATCCACCAAGGTGATGAAGGCTATTTCCATCCCTACCTAGACCTGAAACCTGACTGGAAAGGACCCAAATCATTAGCTTCATCCAAGAAAGTCTGGAGTTGCAAAGCTGCCATCCATTCTAGAACCTTACTTAAGGGAAACTAAAAATGCTCAGAGCCAATTATTAATTATCTAGGATAGTGGGAGACAATGAATGTTTCTTTAGTAAAGAACTTCCTACTGCCTCTTTTAGATAAGCTGGAACATAGCCCTCTTTCAAAGGAGCATTTACGAATTCCACCACCAAGCCCCCCTCTGGCAGCTCTTATAAGCCAGGATTGTCCTCACAACTCCAAGTTACATGTCCACATCTTTCAGGATCCATTAGTCTCTGAGGCTGAACCAGTTTAAAAGGTTCCCCTAACCCTGAAAAGGTTCATAGTCCTGGCAAATCCAAACCCCATTAGGCAGTGATTTGTCCATGACAACAGGTTTCTTTGGAAGCCCCCTACCCACAGGAAAATCTGTCTGCAAAAAAACAGACTGAATATGTGTCCTGCCCCATATGTAGGGACAGATGAATTGAGGCAGGACCATGGCTTCTATGGAAACCATGAAATCCTGAGCTTCTCGTAATGAGGGGTGTGATAGTTGAAATCCCCCAAACAGTTGGGGGAGATCAACACTGCCTCTACCAGCTCAGGCAGGGAGACAGTTGGGCAGCATAGGGATTCTGTTGGTATGCCAACAGAATCTCCATCCTGTGTCACTGCACTATCACCAGGTGCACATATTCAAATCTTGGAGATGGCCAGACATGGTACCCCAATAGGGAAAGTGGTGGACTCATGAGAGATCACTGTGATTCCACCTCCCCACCCATTGGATCTTGTCTGCTGTAGCCCTTGAAAATGTGGCAGGCATAACTGGGTCAGTAGGACCCCCCCCCCCCAACTTTGTTCAGCCAGGTTTCAGTCACAAATGTCAGGTCGGTTTGTTCATCCAAGAACAAATCCTAGATCACAAAGATCCTTCCACTTAGTTGCCTGGCACTGAACAGCAGCATTTTATGGCCCATTTTATGGTCCATTTTATGGCCCACCAAGAGACAAGGGGCCTAGACTTTATGGCCTATCCTTAACTGGGAATGATGCTCTTGGATATGTTGTCAGGGAAAATGAGATTTGCATTTTTCTCAGCTCCCAAACTGAATCCCCTGTTCTTTCCTGCCACCATTTCTCTCCCCCCTAGGGTGCATGGGATTGTAATTTCCTCTGCTTCTCAGTTCAGTTTCAATGAAAGAGAAAGCTATAGATCTGGTGCTCCCTGAAAGGAATGTGAGGCTACTGAGCACATTCAGGAGCATCCTTCTCAATTAAGGAGAGATGCCAAAAAAGGTCTCCAAGGCAAGTTTTTATTCTACTTGGGAAAGGGGAGGGCGAACTGGCAGGAAAGGTTGGCTAGTGATAAGATTGGGGTTGATCCCCATTTTGATCCAGACTCAAATTTGCATGCTTCCTACCCCCCAGTTACAAATTCATTGCCATCACTACTTCTGCATATGGCTTCCTTTGCTCAGTTGGGCGAATAGTTCTTAGTTGCAGCAGCACTGACTGAAACCAGTGAAGGTGTTCACGATTTGCAACAGAGGATCATTTGGCTTAGTAACTCAGAACCAAAACAATAACAACAAAGCCAAACAGAACGAGGACAGAATATACACACCAAGAAGCCTTTGTTTTATTATCTTTTTTTTAAAAAATTAGTTACTAAGTTAGATTTTTGTTTTTTAAGATAATTTACTGTTATTATTATCTTTTTATTAGTGGAGGTTGTGTTTCTGATAGAATACTATTAGGACTTCACACACAAACCCAACATTTTGTAAGTCACTGATGCCCCCTTGTGGAAGTAAGGAAATCTGAGATCTGCTACCTAAAAAGAGAGGATTATAAATGGCTTCCACTTATTTTCCTTCCAGCTGAAAAACACAGGTAAGGCAAATATTTTGTTTTGAAAGCATCGTAATCTTGCAGAAGGAAATAGATCTACTTTCATTTTCTGTGTTGTGGATTAGGCTGAAGATCACCTTGCTTGATGAATGTTTGTTTGTATAGGTCAGCCTTCCCACAAATGGTGCTTTCTTAGATGTGTTGGACTTCTGTTCCCATCATCCCCAACCAGCAAGGGCTGGTGTAGGCTTTTGCGCATACATAACCCATAGACTGAGTAGGTAAAAAAACAAATTTTGATCCACAATTTGGTCAAAAATGGGTGTGCAGCTTGGGTGAAAACTATGTCAAAGAGAGGAAATAGTAATTTGCAGATGACGTAACACCACCATGATTCAGTCTCACAATTTAATTGTTCATACATCTTAAGTGCCATTGCTGTTTTCAGTCCTTCACATTATACATATTTTCAATTGCTATGGAAAGAGACCTCCCAAGCACTCCCAACGTTTGGGAGTTTTCTTTTTACTTCATGTTTACATTTACAGTATGTACATGTTTGGAGTGTTGCAGGCTCAGTTGCTGTGTTAGGGTTGTCATGCAAATATTGCTTGAAATGGCCTCTGTATCATTCACCCTACTATTACCATCAAGTACAAAGCCAGGAGATCCTTGTTGAACTTTTGAATCATCTGGTGCTCCTCCTTGCCAATTCTGCATGCTCCTAATAAATTACAAAAAAAGTTGCAGCATACAGGAGCCCTGTACACGTGTGGGACTAACATCCAGATCAGGAAAGTTCAAATCTTGTATTTTTGTGGGATACAGCAACTGAACCAGCTGAAGAGGCAAGCTGCTTCTTAAAATGAACATTAGCATGCCTCTTCAGCAGTTGGAATTGCCACTAAAAGAAAAACCTTGGCCATGTATTTGTTTCCCATATGTATGCCCATGTATGGCTCCCTCAAACTGGAATCATAAATATGAAACTGCCACCAAGTAAGCACCCAGAGCACCTAGGAACAAACAAAATGATTTCTGATTTGACCCATTAACTGAAAATGGTTAAAATTGCAATTAATATTAATTGTAGCAAGTTTGCCATAATTTAGAGTTGAAGTGATATACTAGAAAAACACCTCATATGGCTCAGAATGTTTGAAGTTTACATTGTCTGATGTGTGGGGACCCTAACCCTAGTCTGGACTTCATAATCTGCTAAATTTAAGCGGCTCTTCAATAAGGTAACATCTGAACAAGTGATGCACAAATGTAGCTGGTAGCAAAAATGTTGCTACCAACATTTATACAATGTTGTTATATAACATTATACAACATTATACAACATTATACTTCCTTTCTGCTCACCTAATTGAATCACATATAATATAATATAATAAGCCTTGAATCACTTATATTGCTAATATTGCTGTGACCTGACCCCTAAGGCCTGAAGCTTATGACATGGTTTATATAGATACAGGGTATAATGTGAGGGATTGTGCACAAAGGCCAAGTTCTTCTCATGGTATAAAGTACTTCTACTTGGTGAGATCCAGGCTCTTGCTCTCCTGAAAATAAAATAATGCAGCATCATTTCAGGGGTTGGTTTCTCCTGCTAAGGTTTGATAGTGGTAATGTTGGGTTGTAACAGCAGATAACCTCTTAGGTCATTGGTGTGTGTCACATTAGCATCATAATGTTTCAGAAGCATCATCTTTAAACTGTTGCAGTTCATGGATTGCTTTTACCTGCAGAAGTGTGAACAGTGGCATGAACAGTTATAACAGTCTATTCTTTTTTTTAAAAAATTCTATTTTTATTGAACATTTTCTCAGATTTTACAGACAACAACAAGCCATATAATCATGGTACAGTGAACACGTGTGCTAAAATGTCAGCAGAGGTGGTTTAAATCTCATGTCAGGACCCCAGAAAGATATAAACTTTACAAGGTAAGTTTTCATGTGTCCAGAACAATGAATGTGTTTTAGTAAAAGGTGTAGCTAAAGAGTCTTTATTAATGTGTGAAATAAATGGGTATCATAAATGGGTGACATCATAAAACAATATTGTGGGTGAGGGGAGAGGCACAAAAAGAGCAAAGCACATTTTTGTGTGATAAATCCATAGAATATAGGGAAGAATAAACAGGTCTCAGGCTTTCCTCAGTGGAATTTTCTGTCTCATTCTATAATATAATTCAATGATTATCTATCTATCTATCTATCATCTATCTATCATCTATCTATCATCTATCTATCATCTATCTATCTATCTATCTATCTATCTATCTATCTATCTATCTATCTATCTGCCAGTTTAAGACCAGAGTTAAGGCTATCTTATCTTGGCTCAAGCTCCACAAACCCAGGAAACTGGAAGAATAGGCTGATGCCTTAACAGATGAGCCCTATGATCAGTAATGATGTTGTGCAATGTCACAAATTGTGCTTGCTTTAGAGATGTCGGAGGAATCATCCAGGGGTTGGAGCTTTCATCAGGTCAGCCCCCCAGACTTCGGCTCATTTCCCTGCCTCCAATTTGTGCAACTTTCTCTTTATGCCCCCCCCCCCCAGTTCTCAGACGATGGGAAAGCCGTGGCTCAGCTTTCGAGTGCAAGCTGAGCTGGGTGGGCATCAGGAATCCATCTGTCCCCAAAGGACTGGATTTGCAAATGATGGACACCCCTAGCTTGCTTGTTGTTGTTCAGTCGTTCAGTCGTGTCCGACTCTTCGTGAGCCCATGGACCGTATCACGCCAGGCCTTCCTGTCCTGCACTCTCTCCCGGAGTGTGCTCAAGTCCATATTCATTGCATCAGTGATGCTATCTAGCCATCTCATCCTCTGCCATCCCGTTCTCCTTTTGCCCTCAGTCTTTCCCAGCATCAGGGTCTTTTCCAGGGAGTTTTCTCTTCGCATTAGGTGGCCAAAATATTTGAGCTTCAGCTTCAGTATCTGTCCTTCCAATGAGCACTCAGCTTGCTTACAACTTTTATGCCCTTTTATGTACCCGCACATCTCCTGGGTCTTTTTAGCCCAAATCCAGATGGGGAGAATGGAGTGCCTGGGACCAGCAAAGATGCCCCATGTTGACCTGTCTTGACTTATGAAGCAAATAAGTAGAAAACAAAACTGTTCTTAAGATGGGAGGAAAAAAAAATCATTCACACTGGAGAATAGAAAGTAATTTAGAAATAATCGAAACAACCACTTGATGTCACCCTTGGTCTGGAGTTGCAGAAAACCCTTGAAAAAACCAGGGAAATTAACTTTTCCAATAAGTGCTACTGCTGCTGCTGTTGTTTTTTATAAAAGAGCACACAAAATGTAACAAACATTTGTTTTGCTGCTTCTGTATTGAGTGAAAGATCTCTTGTAGACCCCTAACCACAGAAAGCCAAGGGGAGTGATATTTTGCAACACTAACCATTTCTTACTTCCTTGTGAAATGTATGGGGGAAAAAAACTACCTAGCAGGCCAAACTCGTGATTTTCCCCTTAATTATTTATTACAATTATTCATTAATTAGCAATAAATATTAAAGTACAAAAGAGAAGACATGTAAGCAAGAAGAACAAAAAAAAAATCCTATTGGGAGAAAAAGGTGTGAAGAAGACCCGTAGTGATGATTGCAATTCCTGAAATAAAATATGGATTTAGTAAGTAATTGAATGCATGATCCATCATCTCATTCATGAAGGCTTGCGTATAGGGGAGGATCCTCATATACCTCACTGGACCTCTTTTCCTTTCATCCCTTTTTGTTAATTGCTCTCATACAGGTGTATGTACACTGTATACGCATCACAATGCACCAGCCATGATCTGCAATGGGAGACCCATGCATGCCTTCCATATGTAACTGCATAGAAATTGTATTATGTTAAGTAGTATATACATATTACTCATAAATAAAAATGTAAGAATAGGAGCTGTGTTCTTCTGAAAACTTCAGAGAAAAGATGCATTTAATTAAATTTTCATGACTGGTATGTCATTTTCTTTCTTTCTTTCTTTCTTTCTTTCTTTCTTTCTTTCTTTCTCTCTCTCTCTCTCTCTCTCTCTCTCTCTCTCTCTCTCTCCCCACACACACACACACATACACACACACACATCTTGTAGACTGCAGCCTTTTCTTTTAATCTTAAAATTAGCTAGGACTGTGCAACCCTGGCATGAAATGTCTTTATTCTCAAGGAGATGTAGAAGTACACTGATCAACTCACACTTACATGAACCAGCAGTTGGGGTTGCAGATGATGGCTCATCCTTTCTGTCTCTTCTCTTGTGCTTTCAAATTGGTCATCCAGATGGCTGGGACTAATTTAGGAGGGCAAACAAAACGTGATTAACAAGAACTACAGTTAATGTGTCAGAAGTATGTGTTGATCACTTCATATCCAACAGAGGTTAACCAAAGTGGGAAAAATGTTCTGATTACTATACAGCTGCTGGTAGTTATAATTTGTACAGGAATGAGCAGTGCATTCAACTTTGGACTTTTGAATACGTGTGTGTGTGTGTGTGTGTGCACGCACGTGTAATTTCAAAATGTGGGTGGTGGTGGGGATGACATTAAAAACCTTGGACAGGCTTGATCAATGCAGTTTGCTTAAAAAGATAGTGATATCTGAAATAAACTGAAATAATTCTGCCAGGTATGCCACCAGCAAAATGAAACCATTGATTCATTTGTCGCCAGAGAGCAAAATTTTCTGAGTCCACGATGCACACAAGACAACAACATTATACCAAGACACAATCATACATTTCAAGCAACATTTCTTTTTCACGGGGCAGAAAGTAACACTGAACAGGATAGGACATGGCAAATATTGAAGGAGCTAATGTAAAGAGGGAGAGTTACATTGTTCTTCCTCTTTACATTAGCTCCTTTAGCATCTGCTATGAGCATTGCAATACTCATTTCCATTGAAATCAGGATCCATTTTTTCTGCAGTGACTGGTTAATTTAAACCCACTTGTGAAATTCTGGCTCCTCCCATCCTCAGCTGTTTTCCCCATTTCAATGTAACTTCCTTGACTGAAGTATAGGCCTAGAGTTTGCCTCTCTTCCCATGCTTCACAGTGTCTACGTGATTCAAACCTCTTGTGAAATCCATCTCCTGTCCCTCTTGGGCTTTTTGTTCTAGTTCCAGACCCAGTCCCTCTTTTCTTCTAAGAGTGCATTCAAGGGAGTTTCACCATGTGTTGGTTTTTTCCATCATAGACCTGCGATGATGGGACAAGCCAAACCTGGCAGAAGTTTCCCTTCTATGCAAAATGTAGTGTGGAGACACACAGACATTGCAGATGGTAAAAGAACGGCAGATCCCACAACTTGGATTAAACCAGGCCATTGTTGTTGTTCAGTCGTTCAGTCGTGTCCGACTCTTCGTGACCCCATGGACCATAGCACGCCAGGCCTTCCTGTCCTGCGCTCTCTCCCGGATTGTGCTCAAGTTCATATTCATTGCATCCGTGATGCTATCTAGCCATCTCATCCTCTGCCGTCCCCTTCTCCTTTGGCCTTCAGTCTTTCCCAGCATCAGGGTCTTTTCCAGGGAGTTTTCTCTTCGCATTAGGTGGCCAAAATATTGGAGCTTCAGCTTCATTATCTGTCCTTCCAATGAGCACTCAGGGTTGATTTCCTTTAGGATGGACTGATTTGACCTCCTTGCAGTCCAGGGCACTCGTAAGAGTCTTCTCCAGCACCACAGTTCGAAAGCATCCATTCTTCGGCGCTCAGCCTTCCTTATAGTCCAGCTCTCACAGCCATACATTACTACTGGGAAAACCATAGCTTTGATTAGACGGACCTTTGTCGGCAAGGTGATGTCTCTGCTTCTTACTATGCTGTCTAGGTTTGCCATAGCTTTCCTCCCAAGGAGCAAGCGTCTTTTAATTTCATGGCTACAGTCACCGTCTGCGGTGATCTTGGAGCCCAAGAAAGTAAAATCTGTCACTGCTTCCATTTCTTCCCCTTCTATATGCCAGGAAGTGATAGGGCCAGATGACATGATCTTAGTTTTTTTAATGTTGAGTTTCAAACCAGCTTTTGCACTCTCCTCTTTCACCCTCAACAAGAGGCTCTTGAGATCCTCTTCGCTTTCTGCCATTAGGGTGGTATCGTCTGCATATCGGAGGTTGTTGATAATTCTCCCGGCAATCTTAATTCCGACCTCTGATTCATCCAACCCGGCATTTCTCATGATGTACTCTGCATATAAGTTAAATAAGCAGGGTGACAATATGCAGCCTTGTCGTACTCCTTTCCCAATTTTGAACCAATTGGTTGTTCCATGTCTGGTTCTTACTGTTGCTTCTTGACCCTCGTACAGGTTTCTCAGGAGACGGGTAAGGTGGTCTGGTACTCCCATCACTTTCAGAATTTGCCACAGTTTGTTGTGATCCACACAATCAAAGGCTTTAGCGTAGTCAATGAAGCAGAAATAGACGTTTTTCTGGAATTCTCTTGCTTTCTCCATGATGCAGCGAATGTTGGCGATTTGATCTCTAGTTCCTCTGCCTCTTCTAAACCCAGCTTGTACTTCCGGTAGTTCTCGGTTCGCATACTGCTGAAGCCTAGCTTGTAGGATTTTGAGCATCACCTTGCTGGCATGTGAAATGAGCGCAATTGTGCGGTAGTTTGAACACTCTTTGGCGTTGCCCTTCTTTGGAATTGGAATGTAAACTGACCATTTCCAGTCTTGTGGCCACTGTTGAGTGTTCCAGATTTGTTGGCATATTGAATGCAGCACTTTAACAGCATCATCTTTTAGGATTTTAAATAGCTCGGCTGGAATACTGTCATCTCCGCTAGCTTTGTTGTTACTAATGCTTCCTAAGGCCCACTTGACTTCACTCTCTAGGATGTCCGGCTCAAGTTCAGTGACCGCACTATCATGGCTATCAGGGACATTCAGATCTTTCCTGTATAGTTCTTCTGTGTATTCTTGCCACCTCTTCTTAATCTCATCTGCTTCTGTTAGGTCCCTGCCTTCTTTGTCCTTGATCATGCCCGTCTTTGCACAAAACGTTCCCTTGAGATCTCCAATTTTCTTGAAGAGATCTCTAGTCTTTCCCATTCTGTTGTTTTCCTCGATTTCTTTGCATTGTTCATTTAAGAAGGCCTTCTTGTCTCTCCTTGCTATTCTCTGGAACTCTGCATTCAGTTGGGTATATCTTCCCCTTTCTCCCTTGCTTTTCGCTTCCCTTCTTTCGTGAGCTACTTGTAAAGCCTCATCAGACAGCCACTTGGCTTTCTTGCATTTCTTTTTCTTTGGGACGGATTTTGTTGCTGCCTCCTGAACAATGCTACGGACCTCCGTCCATAGTTCCTCAGGCACTCTGTCTATCAGGTCTAATCCCTGAAATCTATTCCTCACCTCCACTGTATATTCAGAAGGGATATGACTGAGGTCATACCTGAACGGTTTAGTGGTTTTCCCGACGTTCTTCAATTTAAGCCGAAATTTTGCAAGAAGCAGCTCATGATCTGAGCCACAGTCAGCTCCAGGTCTTGTTTTTACTGACTGTATGGAGCTTCTCCATCTTTGGGTGCAAAGGACATAATCAATCTGATTTCGATATTGACCATCTGGTGACGTCCATGTGTAGAGTCGCCTCTTATGCTGTTGGAAAAGAGTGTTTGCTATGATCAGCATGTTCTCTTGGCAAAACTCTATTAGCTTTTGTCCTGCTTCATTTGGTACACCAAGGCCATGCCTGCCTGTTATCCCGGTGATTTCTTGACTTCCTACTTTAGCATTCCAATCCCCTATGATGAAGAGGACATCTTTTTTGGGTGTTAGTTCTAGAAGGTGTTGTAGGTCTTCATGGAACCGATCAACCTCAGCTTCTTCGGCCTCAGTGGTTGGGGCATAGACTTGAATTACTGTGATGTTGAATGGTTTGCCTTGGATTCGTACTGAGATCATTCTCCCATTTTTAAGATTGTACCCCAGTACTGCTTTTCCCACCCTTTTGTTGACGATGAGTGCTACTCCATTTCTTCTAAGGGATTCTTGCCCACAATAGTAGATATGATGGTCACCTGAATTAAATTCGCCCATGCCTGTCCATTTTAGTTTGCTGATTCCCAAGATGTCGATGTTCAGTCTTGCCATCTCATGTTTGACCACCTCCAGCTTACCTTGATTCATTGATCTGACATTCCAGGTTCCTAAACAATATTGTTCTTTACAGCATCGGATTTTCTTTTCACCGCCAGACACATCCACAGCTGAGTGTCCTTTTGGGTTTGGCCCAGCCGCTTCACTCTTTCTGGCGCTACTTGGAAATACCCTCTGCTCTTCCCCAGTAGCATATTGGACACCTTCCGACCTGAGGGGCTCATCTTCCGGCGTCATATCTTTTAGCCTTGTGATACGTTCCATGGGGTTTTCTTGGCAAGAATACTGGAGTGGGTTGCCATTTCCTTCTCCAGTGGACCACATTTTGTCAGAACCCTCTGCCATGACCTGTCCGTCTTTGGTGGCCCTGCACAGCATAGCTTATGGCTTCACTGAGTTACGCAAGCCCCTTCGCCACAACAAGGCAGTGATCCATGAAGGAGAAACCAGGCCATGGCTTTATTTAATTCTCAAAAAATTACAGCTGCAGTAAATGAGAGTAGGAAAAGGGATTATATAGCCCCCGTTCCTTCTTCTCCCTCCAGTGCTTGCAATGACTGGAGCGAAGTCACACCATCACAAGACTTCTCCTGGCCATTTTATGGTAGCCTATGGAGGTGCCACTTCTGAGACCACTGCAGTCCTCTTCTATCCCACTGGTTACAGGGTGGCCATTTTAAGTATCTCAGCACACATCATTTGTCTTGGAAACATATCCTTGAGTATGTGGTAGATGTATTCCCCTCCATGCATACATCCCACATGTGGAGTGGGACTGCACCCCCAGGTCCCAGTGCCAACAAAATCTACCTTAGTGGGCTTGCATCTTCACATCCATGCATTCAGTGCAACATTTGAAAGGGAAGCTACATGCATGCATGTATGCATGCTGTTCCTTTACCCAGTCAGGAACTCTGATACCATAGGGCTCCTGATCACATGGAGAGACTATGCACATATAGCAGTATGTGTTTTCAAATGCCACACTGAATGTGAAGAAGGCAGGGCCATTGGGGCATGTGCCATTGGGTTGGGGCTGGAAGGCATGGTCTTCCTCTTACTTCTCATGTTAGATGTACATTTATATGTTTTAACTGTACATGTTTTTAATGCTGTAAAGCTGCCTTGAGTTCCAGTATTGAGGAAAAAGAGGGATATAAATAAATACAATAATAATAATTAATAATACGTGTGGTGTGTTATTTCTTGAAGTTACAGGAACACTTTGGGATATAAAGAGTTGGCAAACCTATGCTACCTTGACTTCCTGCTCCACAGTACTCCAGTTTCCATTGGCAGTCCACATTCTTAAGGAGTTGGTTGGCCAGTATCTAAGCAGAATGCCTGACTAGATAGGCCTTGGTCTGATCTACCATGGCTTTTATTATGTTTTTCTTCATCTTCACCTTCTTAGGCCCTACGTAGGTAAGGATGAATCTGTTGGTGTTCCTTTTCTGATCATAAATTTGGTTTGTCTTGAACTCTGAGATTTTTTTAAGTTTGCATGAACATTCATAAACATTTTTGTGCACATTTTCCCTAAAACATGCATTTTTGTATGCGTTCTGCCATTTAAGGCATTTCATTATATTAAGCAGTATATAACTATAAATAAATACATATGATACAATTTCTGAGAACAATTTCCCTAATATAATGCATGTTTGAACATTATGTTCCCTAATACATGATTTTTGTATGCATTTTTTAATTGGAAATCTCAAGTGCGAATTTTGAAGGATAACTGAGTTTCAGTTGACATAGTGGTTTGAAAGTACAAAATTATGTAAGTTCACATTCAGATGTGAACTGAAGCAATTTATTTCCTTTCTACATCTCCAAACTTCCACTGCCCACTTTTGCTCAGGCCCCTGCTTTTAGTGTGTATTGTGTCTCATTTCCTTTAGCCGTCCTGACTCTCAGCCTGTATAGTCCTTTCATCTCTCCATATCTCTTGCTGCTAACAGCAGACTAACTTGTCCTGTGACTTTTTTCTACATCCATTCCCTTTCATTAATCTTACCTTTTCTAAAATATTTGGCTCCCTTGTCCTTATTTTCCCCAGACTACTGCTGCATGCACTAACCCTTCCCCTATGTTCTGTTTCTCAGTGCCTGCATCACTTGCTTTGATCTCTTCCTTTTTGCATTGGGATTGCCCAACTCTTACCTTCTCTACTTCCAGGGAGCTCTTACTGATTTTTCAGTACTCAGGAGACTATTTTGCCTACATAGCTTCTTTTGTCCCTAATTCTGTGTGAGGGACCTTTTACTTCAATTGACCAAGCTGGAATAATGTGAAAGTTTCCCATATGGCAATTTCTTTCATCAGATGGAATATTCATGAACATTCTAAGATAATCACTACAGTTCTGACTATGTTATCTGCAGAATCTCTTAGGGCACAATCCTATGCATGTTTAGACAGAAAAGAAATCTGTCTGAGGCATGCTGGGAGCTGTAGGGCTTTTTTCTGTCTAAACATGCATAGGATTGCACCCATAATGTGTAACAAAACCACACCTCTAAACCACTACTTTAAAAATCATCAGTCTAGAGCCCTACTAGGGGCTGTTGAATTTTTTGTACCAATTCATAAGGGAAGGAAAATATAATACTTTAAAACTATAAGTGATTACTGATTTGTGATGTTAACATGAGTTTTACTTCCAGACTTAACATAGACATCTTTTGTTTGTTTGTTTGATTGATTTTTAAAATATTTTTATTTAAGTACAATTATTTGGACTGGAAGGCCCTTTAATTGTATTTAGGATTAAAGTGTTCATGTTGTTGTGCTGATATACGTTTAAGAGAGTCTAGAATTATATAATGGAGATAAATTTATCTAAGATTTTGGAGGAGACTGGGACTTTTATAAGGGAATAGAAATAGTCCGTGGGGGATAAGATGGTTAGTGTATATGTCAGCTTTGTCTCATTTTTTAATAGTAACAAACCTTTACTTGTTGGATCTTCTTTCATTTGGCATCACGGCATTTGGCATAACTGTAATTCTTTGGGCTGATTTTAATCCAGCATTGGTTACACAGAAGTCCATGCAAAGCCTGAGATTATTGAACTGTTGGTGCTCTGGATTGCTCTGGAACTTTCTATATCTTGTTTTATACTTCACATGGTTTTCTAGACAACTGAAATGATTTTATTTGGCTATTCAAAAGAAAATGCAAGGAATTAGGATTAAAATTAGGATGATATATGGATTAAATATAGGATTAAAATTAGGATGATAATTAAAATTAGGATGACGGTCAGAATCCCTAGTGTAATTTCTCTTTGAATTAAAATCTCTCCTACGAGTCAGAAAGGAGATGATGCAGAACAAGAAAAACTTTAGTTTACTGGAAAGTGCAAAATATGATTGCCAAAAGCATAATTTCTAGAATAAAAAAAGGAAGACGAGAGAATGATGGCTGCTTTTCAGTATTTCCAAGAGATAATGTCATGCTGAGCCCCGCAATTAGAAGCACCTCTTGGTGTCTGTCACAGAAGTCGGCCAGATCCATTTGGCAAAATAAAGCATTTTTAAAAAACTAATATCCAATTCAGAAACACAATATGAGGAGCTCATTACAGGAGAAATGCCAGAGGGGGCTATATAATGAAGGCAGGTAAAATCTGATACCTCTGCAGTGCATGGGTCTTGCTGCAATTTGTCTTTTTGATCCTTTGGAAACCAGTGCTTATGCTTTTTGGAACCAGATCAATTACTCCAACGCAAAGCCAGCCTATTACACATGAAGAAAACCATCCTGGAGTGGTGGCATTAGGAATCCAATTAACCTTTTTCTATCCTAGCACTTTTAATTGTACTATTTATTTTCCTGTTAAGCTTTTAAAAGCTTTCTTCTTCTTCTTTTTACTCTATTGCATCTGCATATTAATCATCACTTCACAGGGTTCTTTACAAAAGAAAAAGTCATGCACAAAGATCTGGAGGGACAAAATGTTACTTTTCTTTGGGTATTTTATCACACACTCAGTAGTACATGGAAAGTTTAACCACTTGACTGCATCACTGGTCTTTAATTGGTCAGTCTTGACTTGGACTGTGGTGAGTTGTGACAGTGGCACCATAGTCATCTTTTGGTGACAAAAACGGGGGGGGGGGAAGAGAAAGGTAGATTTAAAATGTCTAAATAGATCAAGATGTAGATAAGATTCAATGTGGTCTTAGCATGCTTGCTTGGCACAAGACTCTACATATATCTGAACCTATTTTCTCTGTATGAGGAGTAAACTCTTCAGGAACAATGGACAATAGGGGAATTTAGTCTGGTGCTTGGGAGACCTCTTCCATCTGTGCCCATAATTGTATTTCTCTCAGAAGAAAGGCTGATGTCAGCCTGGTAGAACAGGCCTGAAAACTACCATGATTTGCTAATAAACAGGAGAACAGTGTGGGAAACCTTGGGTCTAGGGGTGGCCCAAGACATTTTGCTGCCTGAGGCAAAGGACAAGAATGCGCTTCTCCCTGTTCCAAGTACAAAAGATGACTGGGCCGGCAGATGATTCTTATCACTGATGAGAAGACAGCATCCTCCACTGTACATGAAGACAGCAGGCTAACTTAGGAGGCACAAAACAGGTCCTATGGCATACAGGTTTCTCCTCCAACACCTGCTGCCATCTCCCAGCATCTGCCGCCTGAAGCAACTGCTTCACGCTGCCTAATGGTAGGGGCGGCCCTGCTTGGGTCCTTGGTCTGAACAGGGCACATCCCCAGAAGGTCACCAGGAGGAAAAACAGTGCTGAGGCTTTGGGACTTAACCCAGAGAGGCAGTAAGATACGAAAGTTACCAAAGGTTATGCCAGAAGAAGAAGGAGGGAGAGTGGATGAATGGCAATGAGGCAAGAGCACCTGAGCAACTGCTCCTGGGTCAACTGTTTCTCCCCAGTTAAAGCTCTACCATGATCTCGGAACTCCTGCCCTGCCTGCCTGCCTGCCTTTCGGATAGACCTGCTGCTAAGGGTGTGTCTCCTAGGGATGTACAAAACCCCGCTTACCTGGCTCCGCCGGGTCCGCTGGGGGGGGAGGCGCTCCGTCCCTCCCCCTGGAATCCTCGATGGGGGGGGGGAGGCGCTCTGCACCTCCCCCCGGAATCCTGGCTGGCTGGCTCCGCTCCACTCCACGGGGATTCTGTGGAGCCGCCGGCTGGCTCTGCTGGCAGCCGGACATCCGGCCACTGGCTAGCAGGGACACAAATGGCGGTGGCTGTAGCCGCCGCCGTTTGTGTCCCTGAATTCAGCCGTGATAGGCTACATAAAGACTTACGTAGCCTATCACGTCTGGGTTAAAAAACAAAAACGCGTACGCAAATGGCGGTGGCTACGGCCGCCGCCATTTGCATTCCTTATTTTTGGCCATCTTAGTCTACGTAAATATTTACGTAGACTAAGACGAAGACAAGAAAGGTGAACGCAAATAGCGTAGCTGACGCTATTTGCGTTCCCCTTTCTTGTCTTCGTCTTAGTCTACGTAAATATTTACGTAGACTAAGATGGCCAAAAATAAGGAATGCAAATGGCGGTGGCTGTAGCCGCCGCCATTTGCGTATGCGTTTTTTTTTTTAACCCAGACGTGATAGGCTACGTAAGTCCTTACGCAGCCTATCACGATTGGGGAAAAAAAACAGACTGCAAATGGCGGTGGCGGCAGCCGGTCGGAAGACCAGCTGCCGCTGGAACCGCCGCCGTCCGGAACATCCGCCCCAGGTAAGTCTCGTCCTGGGGGGGATCCGCGGGGGAGGGGCAGGGGGGTGGTAGGCCGTTCTGCCATGGAGTTTGGGGGGCCAAATGCACTGGCATTCGGCCTCACTGAGATCCGTGGCGGAATTCTCTGACATCCCTAGGTCTCCTCTTCCCATGCTCTAGCCACCTCTGTAGGTTAAGGAGAGGTAAACTCCTCCTTATCTGTATTTTCTCCCTCTTTCTGCAAGAATGGGGACCAAGCTGGGAACTTTCAGGAGTGAGTTGAGCAGAGTGTCTGCCTGCAGAACTGCCCTCAAAGTGCACTTAATTCTGGGGTCCAAAGGCAGTTATTGTGTTAGAAAAAAAAAACAAATAAACAAACTAGAGTGACTTCTGAAAGGGGTTTTCCAGGGGAAAAAAGCAGTGGAGATGCCAAGGCTGTTTTCTGACAATGGGGTAAAAGATGCTTGATGGGTGTGTTAAGCTGGGTGGAAGTCACAAAGGCACTTGGGGTTAATTGGGATGTTGCCCCAATTGCATTATGATGCTGGGAAGACTGGCTTTAGCATGTCTGAAAGTTCCATAGCCTAGGGCCCTTGGGAATTAGGATACTCTCGTTTCCATTTCAATGGAAGATGGAGACTAGTCTGGTCAGTACAGAATCCATGCCCTTGGCAGCCAGCCCTTGCCAGCACAGCAGCCATAGATAGACAAAATGGAAGCTGAGAAACAAAATGGAACTGTGGGAACAAAATGGAGGCAATCTGCCAACAGTGGGTCTAGAAAGGCTGAAAGCCACAGCACAATTAATTGACTGTGTCAAAAGTTGAACACCTGATCCCCATCCTTTCACTTTATTTATCTCAGATCCTTTGTAATCTATGGAGACCTGCACCGATGTAGCAATGGGAAGAAGACAGTTGGGACCCATTTGTAGAGAAGCTTACTACAAAACTATTTCATCATTCCAATGGTACATGAATAGAACAGGTGTCAATTTCTGTAAGTCTTTACTACAGAGATATTTGGAGGCCAGTTGATTCCATCAATTTCCAAGAGTGGACTAACCTTACAGGGAAGGATTAAGAATAAGCACATAGGGAGGGTGATTCCATGTCCTCCCCCTTCACATTTCATGGGTTCAGAAAGCCTAGCAATGAACATGAGTTGTGCTTGGTTCATAGCTACCCTTTTGCTCAGAGATATAAATCAGCCCAGCTTCTACTAAAATGTTTTTGACATAATGGCAAAAGAGATGTAATAATATTTGCCTGTGAAGTGAAAATAAACTTCCATTTGTGCAACTGCTGATTGATAACTTTATCTAACAAAAAGATTCGTCTATGTGTGGAAACAACAGATAATACATTATGATCTAACAGATGGCTCATACCTTTTATGATCAACTACGTTTTGATGTGTATGCTAAAAAATGCACTTTGCAGTACAACTTAATTCCTGATAATTTGAAAATATAAGTCAGCTCTTCATCAGACCATGTATACTCAAGAATATTGCCCCAGCAAGATTGCATTGGTTTCACGAAGAACTAATACAAATGTTCATGGGTATCGCCCAACAGAAATGTATTGGTTCCAGTTAAAAATGTGTTGCCATGTTTTTGCTAAAACATACAGACATTAGAAAACTGTATATTAGTTTCAGTAACAATGTATTATTTCCAGTGGATTCATTGTGGCTTTCAGCAAGAATGTATTGATTTTATTAAAATGTGCTGCTTGAGATAAACAAAAATTCAGTTAAAATGCATTGGTTTCTGTTAAAGTTCATTGACTGAAGTGAAGAACATTACACAATGTTATTGGGTAGCCAGTGGGGATTTTTAAACACTGGATGGGAAAAGTACGGTTCAGTTGCTGTGACGGTTGTCAGAAACAATGGATATCTCGTAACCACTAAGGACGGTAAATATGCTAAACATTAAACTGAATATCTCTTCTCATCTCATGGTTTTTATCAGTTGGGTGAATGCACTGTGTACTTGTGCAGCAAGTGCAGTAATCTTTATACATGTTAACAGCTTGCTAACTGTACTGAGTATAACTAAGAATCTCTGCTGCATTTAGTTGCTTTTCAGAACTAGCTCTTGATGTAACACACTCAGCATTCCTTTGTTTTTTAATCAATAGGCTTTTGATTTTACAGCTTAGCTAAGTAGGCATTCAGGGCTTGCCATTCATCCATAGGCCATCTACCATAATGGCTGAATTATTCTGTCCAGATTTGATTAATGGCCACATTGTCTATCCTAGAGTCCAGGTTCCTATTTCATTTACTCTCTCATTCCTCCTCTTGACTCCTCCCCCTCTCCCTCCTCGGTTCTATTGATTCTAAGCTAAATCAACTTAAAATACTTTGGCCAAAAGAACTGATGGTATTTATCTTGGTTTCTCACTCTGAAGAGCTTTCTGTGAGCAGACTGCCTTTGTCTAACATAATACTTAATAAAATGTAATTTTAAGGTTCCCCCCCCCCCCGGTTAAAGAATAATGGAGCACATAATGATGAATTATCAAAGGGGTCGGCATGATTATAGGGCTAGCTGAAGGAGCTGCTGCAAATCTTGAGAACAGAATTTCCAGTGGATAATGGAGATAATTTTGGGTCTAACCCATGGGCAGTATCCAATGCTGCTGTTCCACTACATCAGTTGCATAAGTGGAGTGGCAGTGTTGGATCCTGCCCTAAGTGCTGCTCTATTAGTTCCTCCTCTAATAAAATAATCAAATTTGTCTTCACACCAACTCTGCACTGTAGGACAATGCCAATTTTAAATATAGGGAACTGAAACTGGAAGATTTTTATTTACCAAAGTGAGTGCATAGTTGAACTTTGTAGTTAATTTCCCCAAGTTTGGGCAACTGGAAGCCTTAATGGAAAACAATGGAAATGGGAAAATAAAGCCTGATTAACCATATCTGCTCAGTTTGTTTAACTTCATTTTCAAATTAATTAGAATTACCCCAGGACTTCACACAATATCACAATTTTTTTACAATCAATATGAAAGGTTTTGTTTATCTTGATGTTTCAGTCAGAAGCTTTTTCAGTAACAAAAATGTTCTGTTGACTATTGCACAGTTGACTGATCTATAAATTTCACATCTGCTGGTGAAGATCTATGGGTTAATTGCTCTATCCACCAACTCATTTTGCATAATGTTGCTGACTCTAAGCAATACCTCCATAATTTCATCTCTGCCTTTATTTTTCACCAGCAGTGGCCAGGAGCCAGTGAGTCTAATTTTCCCCAACCTATTGCCCTTTAGATATAGTGCAAAACAACTCCTGTCACCCCTGATAATTGGCCATGCTTTCTGGGGCTGATGGGAGTTGTAGTCCAAGACATCTGGAGGAAACTTGTTTGGAGAAGGCTGATCCACAGCACCTGCCCAAACCCCTGGTATGGCTCCTTGATCCTGGGACTCCTTGGAGGACTGAAGTGATTCTTTAGGCTTCAGCCTAGTTTCCACCATTTCTTTCCTTGCAGAGACTTAGTGAGTCCTCTCTAGGGATGTATGGACTGCGTAAAATCTGTTCCGGTTGTGTTTCACAGTTTGTCAGGCACCTTTCATTCCATCGTCCACCCATCCATAGAACTGGATTTTTTTTTGTTTCCAAATTTGTGCAAATTCGCACGTGTGAAAATGCACACATTCCCCCCCAAAGTGCATTTTCACACTTTAGCCTAGGGGGGAAATGCACGTTTTTGGCTGTTTTTTTATTTTCCTTATTTTTCTATGATGACATTTGTGCAACATTTGGGAAAGTTAGAAAAACAGTCCACTGGTCTGCTGTGAAATCTGGAGACTGGATGCATGAAAACCCAAACTCATTTGGTTCCATTGTAGATTTCTCCGACATCCCTAGTCCTCTCTGAGAGTGACTGACTGAGTGAGTGAGAGGCATGGCAAGTTCACAGCTTCCCAGGTTAGACCATCAACAGCTCCTCCCCAAACAAAGCCTGGGTACAGCTGCTTGATCCCTGGGAGTCATTGGTGGAATACGATGATGTGTTGGGTGCTACTTGCATCACTTCCAGTCTGGCTCCTGCCTTTGCTTCCTTTTCTTCAGAAAGTGCACCTGAAGATGCACCTTGGTACATGTTGAGGTGTACTGCTGAACTGTCATGACTAAGTGTGCACTTAGTCATTGAACATGGTGGAGTTATGGGGGACAGGGATGTTGAGATGTTTTAGTCCAGTGTTGGATTGCTATACTTTAGCATGGTGATCTTGCTAGTTCATTATGGTTCTTATGCAGCACAAAAAGCATATTAAAGATGCAACTAATGTACAGTCTGACTATAGCAGAGATGGGGAACCTTGGCCCATGAGGCTTCCCCACCTGGCCCACAGAGGTGTTTGTTGCAGCCCCCCTGCCTCCCCAGGCCCTGCCCCCTCTATGAAGGGGGGTGCACAGAGTTGGCTTCTGTGGCATCCTCCACTTTGAGGCACCCCAGGAGACTCTGCACACCTCTTGCCTTGATGGGAAAGCAAGATGAGCAAGGAGTAAGCTTTCTCAGGAGCCACCACTTTGAGGCGCCCCTTGTGCCTCAAAGTGGTGGCTCTCAAGGAAGCTGACTCCGCATGCCTCCAGCTTTGGGGAACGGTGATGGGCATAGATCTGGCTTCTTTGGGAGCCCCCAACTTAGAGGAGCTCCAGGTGCCTCAAAGCCCCTTGTCTTTGAGGTGAGGAGCATGTGAAGGGGCCTTGGGACCCACTGCTTCAAGGAGCCTGAAGGAGCAGGTCCTTTGCTGCTGCACGCTCTGCACGCATGTATGTGTGTGTATGGCTGTGTGTGTGAATGGGGCAGGGTGGCACTGCTGGCTGGCAGCCCCCAGAATGTTTTCTTCATAGCAATCTGGTTGCTGGGTCAAAAAACTTTCCCACCCCTGGTCCATAGGAGCATGAGAATCTGGGTTATACCAGGACTGGCTACTTGCCTGTCTAATCAGTACTATCTACTCTGTCTGGCAGCAGTTATCTGACTATCTGCTCTGACTGACAGCAGTCTTATAGAGAGGTCTTTCTTTGACATCACGTGTTACCGGATCCTTCTAGGGATGCCAGGGATTGAACCTGGGAACTTATGCATGCAACGTTTGTACTCTGCCACTCAACTATAGTCTCTCTCCCCATCAGTCCTAATACATGCTGCTAGATCTTTTTACTCTAAATTCTCTGGCTTTTTACATTTCAGTTCTAGTTTGTAATAATGATATCTGAAAGACCTAAAGCAGGAGCCTCTTCAACAAGATTTTAAATATGGAACTTGTGTTTCCCCATCAGTCTCAGGATACTCTATCCCTAATGGGAAACTGCTCCATTGATGCCATGATGCTTTTTTTTTCTATCTCTTTGACTAGTAGGTAAAGTGATGTTCAAAGTTCCCAAGCGATAGGGATCCCCAAAGAGGGATAAATGGCTGTAACACTGCAACTGATCTCTGTAATTTGGATTCTCTTTAGCCTGCTGATGAGCACTCATTCATGGCAGAAAATAGGACTGATCTTTCAACTCTGGATTATTTAGAAATCCGGTGTGTGCTCATTGGCAGTTTGGTGCAGAAATTGTTTAATGAAATAAAAGAGGTTAAAGATTCAACAGAGCAGCTTCAAAATTGGTATTAACTCATGGCTATGCCTTCCAGAAGCATTTCAACAGCATTGCTTGGCCTTCTTCATGGCTCCCTACTCCTGATGATTCAGGTGACTGTTCTTTCATATCAAATATTCAATCTAGTGACAAATTGAATTTTATTCCTAGTGCATTCAGACAGATACATTTCATTTTGATTCAAGTGGGTTTATTCTGTAAGAAATGAAAGCAACCTCGATTCCACTGCTGAATATTTGTTTGAAATAAGGTCTCTTTCTGAGGAAGTGATCCTTGACAGTGGTGTGGCACCTGATAATGCTGCTGATTTTGCAGCTAATAATATTGTTGCTAATTTATTGACTACTGAAATCAGCCTTTTCTGCTATCTGAGCACCAGCTACATAACTCCAGGCAACATTATACTCTGCAACTACTGTCGATGAATGTAACTGGAGATATGATGCAAAGTAGCTCAGTCAGCTCCAGCTGTCTCAGAAGAGAATGCTCTCCAATAGGTTTAAAAATGCAGAGTAAGCGACTGCACCAGAGAATGTATCTCACACTATGGTTGGTCGCTGCAAAATTCCGTGATGCAGTGAAAAGTGGGTCTCTCTACAGGAAAATGGTAATTGACTACAGGAATGGGGTTCTAAGGCCAGGTCAAAAAATGGATTGCTGTAATGTCCCTTACTTAACAAATGTGCTTCAAAGACTGCTGAGATTGGAGCTAATTCTGAACAGCATTCCACTTGATTCCTATTAAATGTCTACAGGTGGGGCTCATAACAGAATGTGGCATTGTATCTCCACCCATTGAGAGGGCTGCTGTTGAGGACTCCATCAAGCTTGGAACAGGAACCCTGTACAGACCTCTCAAAGCTGGGGGAGTTTCAACAGGAGGGAAAGGAAAAAGGGCTATTTTTTTCTTTCCCACCCTCCTTGAGGCTTACACTTTTTATTACCATAGTGTGTGTGTGGTAGGCTGAGCAGCAGTACATAGTACAATACCAATTTTTTAAAGGTTCAGCACGACTGCTATCCTAGGCATAGTTGCCTGGGCTCCATTGTATTTAGTGATGCTTACCTCTGACTGCAAGGGTTCAACTTGTAAAAGTATTGAGAACTTCAACCCGCTGAAATGCAACTGTTTAGCTTTTAATTAGAAATGCAATCTTACAAAGAAGTTTCAATTTAAACTGCCAGAATAAAATAGGAATTCCACCAAAGAAAAAGAAAGAAGTTCTGCATAATTATTCTTCTCATTCTCTGACTTCCTTTACAGTAATCTGTCATAAACAACAGAACTGGTCCATTCTGAAAAACAATTAACCTTCTGCTTTCAACGAATGGTAAAAGTAGCTTTCTTTGGGTTAACATTGGCCAAACTGTGTCAGAATCTTACTGATGTTTATGAACTAGCTTGTGACTAGGAGAAATGATTCTATTCTCCATTGTTTTCATTAGTGGTGCTTGATGAAGCATTTGGGTCTGACCATGGTAGTCTTAACTTTTGTATTTATTTTATGTGTATAACATATGTTGCATAATTTTGTGGTGCAAAACAAAGAAACCTTTGATTGACAGACATGACAGAACTTTTTGGTATGTTGGGGGAAATGGATTACATTGTCTTCTTGTGAAATATCCATCCTTGAGTATTGTAGCAACTGCAAGTACTATGTTACAGTGGATCCTGATCTACAATTCATCATTTACCTGTTCTTGAATGGAAAAATCTAGTAACATGGCTCCATGTTCCACAAGTTTTTCCTCTCCTCAGTTGACTTCCTTTAAAGCAGATAAGCTCTGTCTGCTTATGGCTGCTGCCTTTTGGGTTCCTGATGCTATCAAGTAGCTAGCTTTTATCTGTGTAGAGGAAAACAACTTTGATTTTTGCTTAGATTAGAATGTAAGACCAGAAAAGTATGATGGTTTGCCTAGGACATTCCCTCAGGTCTTGGTAGGACTGAACAACTCATGACCTACCAAGCTTATCGCAGCCCATCAGCTATGTGTTGTGGTCTGCCAGGTGTTTGACAAACCCTTCTGTTTCTGGAGTCCCTGGTGGGTAGCAAAAAAGAAGGATGTTTATCACATGGTTGCTGGGCTGTATTCATAGATGGTGGGTTGTGATCAACAATGGTGCAAGTCTGCACTTGAGCTACCATTTCAAAAATCTTTACCTAACAATGGGTAATTCGATCCATTTATAATTCACTCAGTTGCATGTATGCATTTGTGGGCAGACTAGCATGAACATGGGAGTGCTTTGGCTGTGCATCTGAGCCAGATGGGCCTCTGACTGACACTACATTGCGTAGCTGTGTCCATGCTTGTGTTGCAAGAGCTGCAGCGCTGTTTGCCACGTATGACCTGTAGGCAGCTGTCTGTCACAAGTAAGCAGGAGTGGGAAACAAGGATCCAGGAGGTGGCCAAGAGTCAGAACTGAACACACCAGAGCCAAAGAAGACCTTGTTGGTCAGGCAAGGTCCTGGCCCCCAAATGGAGGCTTTTATAGTCTTTCCTGCCCAGGAAGGCCCAGTAGTGAGCCTGGGTAGGTAGGGCCAGTTCAGACCTTGAGATTACTTCACTTCCAGGAAGATTTTATAAGCTGCAGTTTTGGTAGCTCACTACATGGGGCAGCTGAGACACAGAACCAGAGGTTCCTTGCTCTAGCCCTGGTGGTAGAAAAGAACCTTGGTGCTTCCTATCAGTTTTGTAAGTGCTAAATTATACACTACGTTAAATACGTAGTGAGCAGCTGATCCTCACCATTGTGTTTACCTCAGTGTAGGCATGTAAGCCTCCAATCTGGATTGGGACCACAGCATGGGTAGGGGAGGTTTAACCTTTCCCTCCACAATTCAGTCCACACTGAGGGGGGGGAGAAAAACCTTTCCATTTCCACCCTTCCATTCTTTAGTCCTCGCAGTGGTGGTGGTGGTGATGGTGGAGCAGCCATTTTTGGGGGGAAAAAGTGACTGGGTGCAAAGGTTTAAACCTCCCCTCCCCATGCACAGTGGTGCAGTTGTAGACTGAGGCCTCGCATGCTTAAGTAAGGTAAACAAAATGGTGAGGATCAGCTGCATGCTACATATTTAACATACCATGTAGTTTAGCCCTAAGATATCAGACCATCTTGAGGTCCCTCTGTGGTAAAATATGTAATGTCATGTCAGAATGGTGCTAGGCAGGCATGCAACTCAAACTTCCAAAATGATTTTAAATTTCAGAGTTAGTGAATCTCCTCTGCTGGCAAAACCATTTTATTTATAGCATTTGGTTGCCTTGTATCTTGTGTTTCATTCTCATACATCTTAAGACATAGCTGTTATTCTTGAGAGCTCCCCATCTTGTTGAATTAAGCTGGGAAGTAGCCAGAAGTTTAGATTGATTAAAGGCTTAAGAAATGTGTTTGTTTTGCTATACAATTTTAAAAATTAGTTTTACACTACGAGTTGGACTGAGGAATTGGTTTTCCTTTCTCCCCCCACCCCCCCCAAGTGAATGCAGCCTGTTCCTTGATTTTTGCCACCAAAACATTCCTTTTAATACTGCCTCATTGGTTATAATTAAGCATAGTTTTGGCACAGGAATTTGTAGAGCTCGTAGCAAACAAAATCTCCATCTTCTAGGGCAGTGCCTGCTTTAAAATACATTCCCAGTCATTACATAAAGAGAGACATTTAAATCATTATTCCATATAAATGTTCCATAATGTTATATTTTAAAGCAGCATATACCTCAAGGATTTGACATTTTTACAAGCTTTGTTAGCTACCAACTTATTTAGCATACTTTTGCTGCAGAAAATGGGCTGCTTTTGAAAGAAATGCAGACCCTTTCAAAGGGATGCCCTTTCCTTTCCAAACAGTTTTTGATTGGAAAAAAGGCCGTGTTTCACATCCAAGCAATTTTTCTGAAGGAATGATAGCTTTGTGGGATAAACCGTGGCTGACTACTTGTCCCAGAGGTATCGAGCAGAAGAGGGCATAAACAGGTTAAGAGTGCCAAATATTATTTATTGGAAAGCAAACCTTGGTTGCTTACTTTAAATTCTGAGAGCACAATGCTTTTCCATTTTGTAAGAAGCAGTTTGTTTAGTGATTTGTGCCCCTTATAAAGCAATAAATCAGATTTGCAAGGTGTGATACTTTATCTTTCAAGGAAACTAAAAATACCATATTATGGATATAATATTTTATTTAGCTGGTAATTAATAATATAGTACCTACTTTTTCAAGCATGCAAATATTGTACATCATTTAGCTTTATAAAAATATCAGTAATCATTTCCTTCCTCATCTATTTGTCTTTAGAAATGCATTTACCATCTGATATGAGAAAAATATGCATCCTTCATTCTATTGATAAGAGTGTCTAGTTCTCAAAAAGTGTTACTGGTAAGTAGGCCGCACTGGAAGTTACCCATTTGGGGAGTGATAGAGTACTGTTATGGGGCTGAAGCAATTCCTGAAAAATTCCTACCACTGAAAATCTTTAATTACTACCACTGTGTTCCTGATCTTCTTCTTTTTCTTCTTCTGCTGCTGCTGCTGCCGCCGCTGCTTCAGTACATTCCTCCCTCCCCCCACTTGGAGTTTCTTTCTCCTATATAGAGTTTTGCCAGCCAATAAGGGATCATATAGTGAACATGATGATGTAACAACCAATGAGATTTGCCTATATTCTGATGTCACTGATGGCAAACCTAATTTAGAGGGAGGCCAGTCGCATGGGTGATCCTAGCCTCCTGCTAGGGAGGAGATGGTTGGACATGGGCCAAGAGCCCACACCCCACCAGGGGCCCACTGATAAGAACCCCCTGGACCAGCTCTCCATTTCCACCGTTGCAACCTGCTTAATCACCTGCCAGTATCAGACATCTCAAAGGGATATGGCCAGAATCTAGAAATCCTATCTAGGGCCAGATCTACACCTCGTGTCGTATCAGTACAATCCCATCATGGTGATGCTGTATCCCTCTTGCACATTTATACTTCGCGGTGCACACAATGACATCTGTTGCAGTATTTTGGATAATACAGAATAAAAAGTGGGAAATAATGCTAGAAAAGCAGTATACCGAAAGTGTAATGTGCTCCAACATGTATCAGTGCATGCCAATACTGATAAAAAACACTAGTGTAGATCTAGCTGTGATCATGTCCAACAGGTAGGATAGAATATTTCCCCTGTTGTGAGGGTTTTCTAAGAGGAGGACATTTATTTCACAAGTCAGTCATCATCAAGTGGCCATACACTATAAAGTTGTGCAATGTGATTAAGCTGAATTTATAGTTTCAGTTTAAACTACAGAACAACCTGTGGAAATGAGACATCTAAGAACCACCAGCTATTGATGTTTAGCAAACTGTAGCCACTATGCCATTAGTATTGCTTTAAGTAAAGGTAATGGGCTGAATTCAGCAGGAGGTATTCATGAAGCTAAACTCCCTGTGCTCTTAGCCCAAACCACTTGTAGATAACTCACATACTAGCATACTATATTGGACTGATTAAATAGAAATGTGCTTAACACTCTGCAAATGGGCTTGTTAAATGACAGACCGGGAAAAAGGAGCGGGGAGAAAAACCACTTGCATGAACGTTGTTTCTGACTTCGTTCTCAGATCCATCCTGTATTAAAATATTAATGCCACAGTTGCATGCTACAAGTAACAGGTCACACTAGAAGAAGATTAAACAGAATACAGCAACGTAGCTTTTAAAGCACTTGACACACATTTCATAGCTGTGGTTATAGTTTTTAAAGTGTCTCAAAATGTAGGATAAAGACTTCTCCGTAAGAGCTTTGAAAATGATTTAAAGAAAGAAGTTTGCAGCATTTGATGTTAAATATAAGTTGCAAAACTTTAGGTAAATAATGGAAATGAATGTAATGCTCTAGGAGCCAAGTGGACTTCTTAAGCAATTCAAATTCGCTCATTTATTTGACCATTAAAGTAGGGGTGTAATGTTTGTTTATTTAGTTTGACTAATCAATTCAACAGTCTTTGGCGATAAAGATGCCACAATTAATTGGAGCAGCACCTTTTAAAGTTGTTCTTTTTACAAGCTGTAATTGTTTTTAACACATGTACTTAGAAAAAACCACAGGAAACAAATGCCATCTTAGAAAATGCATTTCCTATCATGTATCAGACAAAAGGGAATGTCTATTGTAAGATGGTGCCTGGCCGAGTTTATATCATCACACAGTGCCAACAGATGAGGCAGCTCATCAGATTAAATCTAAGTATTGTCAGCTGAATTTAGTGCAATATACAAACTCTTCTGCCTCCATGCTTCTTAACATGTGAGAAGTGGAAGTTGTGGATCTTTCCCACAATGAGATCTGTGGGTGATATCTGGAGCTCATGGATTCCACTTTAGGGTCTCAGATGCATGTTAGTAGTAGTAAGAAAGTACAAATGGAGAATACCTTTTCTTTCCCCACTTTTTTTAGTAGTGTTTTGGCTGTCTCTGAATATATAGAGCTGTATAGCAGTAGTCTATATAAAGTAGTATAGCAATAGTCCACAGTGTATGAAAGAACAGGTCCCTGCCCTATGGCACTTACAATTTAAAATTTGGCACAGGGGAAGCACTATGCTGTTTCAGTTATAAATGCTTAGGCTTGGTTACAGGCATAATTGTCATAAAGCATGGGAACTAGGGGACTGAGCCAAAGGTGTCATGAGACACCATGAGAGATTTTGGAGAGGGATTTTAAGGAAGTAAGGGTGGTGGCATCATGACACCATCATGTAATGGACCTGCAAAACTTCCATGAATGGCCAATCACAAGCGTGTAATAAATTTCTGGTGGAGAGAAACTCAAGGACAAGGAATTTGTGCTAGATCTGGGAGTGAACAGGAAACCAATGGAGGGTTTTAAGGAGGCTGTCACATGATCACAATAAGGAGAGAGGTGAATGATTTTGGCAACACATGTGAGCATGAGAGAGGTCAGATAGCAGATGCCCAGAGAGAAGATTGTAGTAGTCTGGGCGTGAGATGACCAGGGCATGAACCAAAGTGTGGGGAGAGAGAGAGAGAGTGAGGGAGAAGAGCAGAGGGCTAAGGAGAGATCCCTGAGGGACCCCAATGGACAGAAGGAAAGCAGAGGAAAAGTGTCCCCCTATAGAAGTGTTGAAAGAGTGATTATGATGGAAAAGTTGAAAGGATGATTACTAGACAGGTAGTAAAAGAAGCATCTGAGGACAGAAGCATGGAGAGCTAAGGATAAAGGAAGTTGAGCAGGAGAGACTGATCAACTGTATCTAAGGCAGCAGAGATTAAGGAGAATGAGGACTGAACAGAAACCTTTTAGTTTTGAAGCAAGGAGGTTGTCAGTGCTTTTGATATGGGCAGTTCCAGCTGAGGGCAGCAGCCATATTTGAGGGGGTCAAGAACTGAGTTGGAAGAGAGAAAGTCAAGACAGCAGGAGTAAGTAGCATACTGCAAGAGACTGGAGGCAAAGGGTAGAAGGAAGATGAGATGGCAGCTGGAGAGGGGGGATGGGTCAAGAGGGTTGTTTGAGAATGAAGGAGACAGTGGCATGTTTGAACGCAGCAGGAAAAGAGCCATAGGACAGAGAGAAGGTGATGAAGTGGTGGAGAGGAAGGAGAATGATAGGGGAGATGACAAGCAGGAGAAAGCTTATGAATTTGATATGGTTACTGTTCTTTTAAAAGTCTGTTCTACAGTTCAGATGGAAGCCTGTATTGGAGAAAATAAATTCTGCCCCAGATATTATTTCTTGTCTATGATTTGTTGTATATTTAGTGTGCAGAGCAGTTTTCAGTCTTTCACATCTAGCCTAAGGGCCATTTCACACACTACATTTCACACACACTAAGGGCCATTTCACACACTACTAAGGGCCATTTCACACACTACACTATAAACCCAAATTTGCTATCAAATGTATATTTGATGGGGAGCTCAACCTCTGCTGGCTTACTGGTAAGTGTAGCTGAACAGCACATATGTTGGTCACATTCAGGCTTTTGATTTGGGGGTGTGCACTTAAATGTGTAAAGCAGCCCTTAGTTGATCCTAATTCCATGGCCATACTTCATACCAGTTTGAAAAGTTGTGTCCGCTACAGTGCTTTGGAAGGGCCCAAGAGAATGTACGTTCCTTACTAAAAAGACTTAAATTAGAAAATAAACCAGGGAACCACTTGTTTAGTGGATGTGTATATAAAACAACTGTGCACATGGTCCAATGAAACTCCATTTTTAATGCCCTGCTGGCACCCAACTGTGCCGTTTTCTTGATTGTTCATTTTGGTGTCCCCTTCGCTTGCCCAGAATAACATTAAGAAGAAACTAAGCTGCTAGGCCTCCACTCATTGCTTCTGGGCCTGCAATGAAGTGAGGGCTGCAGGTGGCACTTGAAACTTTCAACATAATCATTCAGAGGCTGAAGCATAGTCTAGGTGATGCATTTACCTATTACAGCATGTAAGCTCTGCTGGCCTTAAACACTCCATTTTCCATGACTGATCAAAAGTGCTAAGAATGATTCTGTACCTTGCAGTATTTACTAAAATCCTATAACTGTACCTTATTACCACTGTCATATGGCCTGTTCTCCATATGGTGGCTCCACAAATGGTCGTGCATTTCTTTCCCCTTTGAAATATTTTGATAGCCAGCCAAGTTTTGCATAGAGATACTGACATTAAAATAAAGGCTAAACTTTCAGTATTTACCCCCCTAGAAGGGGTTAAATAATACTATTTATTCTTCATATTGTGACCATCATTGGAAAGTCTAGTGTTGCCTTAGCGTGTTCCAGTTTCTGCAAGAGAACATTAATTTTCTTCTATGTATGTTAATGATTTTTCTGACCTTGGTGTTTATACAAGTTCTCCAGCTTGCAAGAGGCAGAGCCAGGACTTGATTTGAGATAGGGTTCATTAGGGGTGTGACAGAACATTTACCACTGACAGCTGCTTCACACTTCAGAGCACAGTTGGACCTGCTGTGACTCCTTCAGTGCTCTACCAGTGGTTCTCTTGCTAAAGTGTGTAGGGCAGTTGTTCATTCCTAAACATGCAGGGATGAGCTGGGGAGTCTCTTTGGTGCATGGGTGCTTAGGCAGGGCCAGCTCCAGATTTGAGGGTGTTTCCAGCAAAGTCCTTTCCCCATGGGCCCCTCCTATGGCAGTGGGCCCTCTGACTGTGCTGGATATCAACAGCAGTGCCCTGATGCCGCCACCATTTAAATTTCCCGCACTACTCTGGAGCAACACTACAATGAGGAGATTGTGGGAAATTAAAATCGTGGTTGCCAGACCCACCAGCTTGGCACTCATCAGATAAGGGCACTGGTTTAAATGGGCTCAAGGCAGGTGTCAGCAGTAGGCCCTGCTGTGATCGATGCCCCATGCTGGTGTTCAGCCTGTATGTAGGGACACGTGTACATGCTTCAAACATTACATGTTTATACTTTATGTGACTATACAATCATATGGTGATATTTAACAGTATGAACTGGCTTGAACCCAAGACTGCATCTCACGTTCCAGCAGGTCTGCAGTGGTGTACTGAAGTGAATTCTTTTTTAGAAAATGTCAGAATGGACACATTTCTTTTTCTTTCTGTCTGATGCATGTTTTTGTAAGTGGGAACCAGGAATTGTTTCCAGGTGCCTGTATAAGGCCAAAGACGAGAGAAGACACTAGGCAGATTACAACCCCAGACTATAACTAGGGGTGGATGAAAGTCCCTTACCTGTCCTCGAAGGACGTTCGCGGTGGGGGGGAGGCGCTTCGCTGCTCCCCCCATGAAGTTCAGACCGGGGGGGAGGCTTCCCGCCTCGCCCCGGCCGAAATTCAGGCCGGGGGGGAGGCTTCCCACCTCGCCCGGCCGCGAACGCGAAAGTTAAAAAAAAAACAAAAACGCCCCCTGATAGGCTACGTGACGATTCACGTAGCCTATCACGGCTAGATCTGCAAAGTCAGCCATGATAGGCTACGTCAATCGTCACGTAGCCTATCACAGGTGACTTTGAAAAAAAAAAGCGCGTACGCCAATGGCGGCCCCCATAGGGAGCCGCCATTCGCGTTCCTTATTTAGTCGCTGTAGTCTACGTAAATCTTTACGTAGACTACAGCGACCAAATAAGGAACGGGAATGGCGGCTCCCTATGGGGGCCGCCATTATCCGTACACACTTCTTTAAATTTTTTTTTAAAGTCACCCGTGATAGGCTACGTGACGATTGACGTAGCCTATCACGGCTGACTTTGCAAATCTAGCCGTGATAGGCTACGTGAATCGTGACGTAGCCTATCGGGGGGCGTTTTTTTTTCTTTTTTCTTTTATTGGAATGGCGGCGGCGGCAGCCGGTCGAAAGACCGGCTGCCGCTCCTGCCCTGCTTGAACACCCGCCGAACTGCCGGCCGGACCCGCTGCTGGGAGGGACATTCGGCGAAGGTAAGTCCCGTCCCGGGGGGGGGGGTGCGGGGGGCGGGGGGGGTTCGGAGGATTTCTCCCCGAAACTTGTTCAGGGGGCCGAACACGTTGGTGCTCGGTCCCCCGAAGTTTCGGGGAGAAATTCTCCGCCAACCCTAACTATAACTCCGATAATTCCTGACCATTTCCCATGTGGGCTGAGGCTAATGAGAGCTGTAGTCTAAAAGATCTAGAAGGAACCCAGTTGCCTACCCCTGTGCTAGTATATCCATTCACACATGATGAGATCGTGGATCTGCAGGTATGAAACTGTAGCATAAGACATAGCTTACAAACCCAGATTTCAATATTGCCTTCTTTCTGCTGGTGAGTGTGAGTTCCAGGGGTATTTTATGCATTATTAGGTATATTTGTGACCAAAAGGATGTCTGGCATTCGAAACAGGATGTACGTTTCTTTTGGAAACTAATTGCCTATTTTTTCAGCTTCAGTAATGCCCACCAATGTGATGCTTCCACTACACCCAAGAGAAGAAAGTATCTCCACTGTACATGGCAGAAATCCATGGCCATTCTCTTCCTTCCTTAAATAAAAGTGCAATGCTGGAATGCTTGTTGGAATGGCACCTCATATTGCAGCAAGTAGTTTGTGTTCATAAATAATTTCATGCAAGGTTCAGTGAGAGAGGTTCTTTGGTATGTTAGTTTTGTAGTCCTAACGCAATGCAGTGTACACAGCTCACCCTTTTTTTTATTTTGCCGCTTTCCAACCATTTTTGATTGTTTAGACTGTGTGATGTTTGCAGTAAATGAGAGGTGACTTCTTATCTACATGGAAAAGCCACCTGACAAATCAGAAAGATGCATAATTTATATGGCAGCAGCAGAGAAAACAACATTTCACACTCCCCACCCCTTGTAAAATGTCACATGAATTCTAAATGGACCAAACCATTTGTACTCATTTAAGACTCCAGTATTTGCTGCCAGAAAGGATAGGCAGTCAGGGGTCAAGGAGGAAAAAGGAGAAGGATCACTTATTTAGTAATGATAAATTGTACTCAAGGAAATGAATGTTGATATGACACTTTCTTTTTATACTGATCAAATACAGAAACGAGCACAGAGCTACTGAAACCATTGTAAAGGAAGAGGGAAAAATAAGATGCACTCGAACTATGTCCATTTGGTGTAATCCATTCAAAGCTGGGGAGTTTTTGAGAGAGTTGAGAGTGGTGTAATACAGCAGGGTGAGGTCAAAGCGTGACCCCATACCCAGCACAGAGCTCTCTAGTGGCCTCCCTCGAACATCAGTGGGCCCACTAGTGACAGCTTTGGTGGCATGTGTCAGCATAGTGAACTATGGTGGGCAGCTGTACAGCGCCTGCCATTGTAATGACCCACAATGCCCTGACAAAGTGTTGCTCTGAATCACTGCTGGGGGGGGGGGATTTAAAATGGCAGCTTCCCAGCTATCTGCCACTACCACTTGGGTAAAACTGGGCCTCAAAAGGTGGAAGGTGGGAGGTCCCAAGTCACTGGGGCTACAGCAGATGCTGGGTGCTGAATGCTGATGATACAGCCAGAATACAGCCATCATAGCCTAAGGCATAGATTCATTCCTTCTGTCTAACTATTTGTATCTGATCAATCAGCTTTTGGATGTACTATAAAACCTGCAAATCTGTTTGACCTGAGACAGTAGTGGGAGATTTTTAAAAAATGTATCTGGGGACCTATTACAGTGTGCATGTGCATGGCTTTCCCCTCCCATTGTCTGTGCAATTGCCTGTTGCCTACACAGTCACCCCACTTATCATCTTTGGTTTTGCGGGGCTGGGTCTTTTATTTCTTATTTGTGTGTATTTATTGCAATATCTTAATGCTACCCAATAACAATGTTCTCTGGATGACTCACAACAATGAGACGTTAAAGTGCAATAATACGATTAATCCACAACTAATAAAGCAGCAACAAATAAAACAGTATAATGCATGGCATCACTAAAAGGATACAGCAGATCTAAAATTCAGTGGACTTGAAAGTGCACAGATTTAAAAAATCTGGGAAAATAATGAAGTCTTCACCTGGAGCTGAAAAGGGTATAAGAAAGTTGTCAGGTGAGCCTCTCTGGGGAGGGAATTCCATAGAAGGGTGCTACCATCAAAAAGCCCCTTCCCCACTAGCCATCTGTTACACCTCACTTTTAGGGGCACCCAGAGGAGGCCCCCTGAAAACTATCTTGTTTTGTTTTTGTTGCTTTCATGTTCTAGTTATGGTAGTGTCTCAAGAGGGGAGAAAAATTGTGAAAATCTTTTAATAAAGTATGAATCAGTTAAAAAAACAAACAGCAAAACCTGCTTGATCATAAGTTCCACATAGATGATAGTGGAGCAAAAGAAATGACAGCATATACTATGGGTAATATAGGTTCTATAATACCATTTCCAAATCTTTTTTTTTGGGAAAAAAAAAACCCTATTGTCTGTTTCCGGCCTCAATGTAAAATTATGATACTTTATGTAATGAATGTGAGAGCAAAAAAAAGAGCAGAGCCTGAGTAACAGAAGGTACAGACAGAGAGCTAGTATTTGTGCCACCCCCTTTTCTGTGCACACCAGGATTTTGCTCCTTGTAGCCTCTGCTTTAATGTAATGAATGGGTGAAACAGCACCACTTCTCGGGTGGGAGGACTGCAGCAGGACAAGGGAGGGTGGGATGGGTCAAATTAGGCACAGTCGCTTAATAAACTGCACAGTAGCTTATTAGCCCAGTCGTGTTGCGGGCAATTGTGGATTTTTTCAAAAATAAGTTACTATCACTGTAGCTTATTAAGCCACTGTGGCTTAAAGTGACATCCAAACTTGGCCTAAGTCTCATTCAGTAGGTGAGATGTGAGCTGGAGAAGACTGTGGCTCAAATGTCTCCTTAGCCATGAATGCACTAGGGGCCTTAGGCAAGCCACTTCTTTCTGCCTTAGTCCTGAAGTCTGGGCTTAATAATACCAGACAACTCTACCTTATAGGGTTGTTGTACAGGTTTACTGAGATAATGTATGTTAAGTGCTTTGGGGTGCAATCCTATGGCTGCTAGACAGCAGCTAGACAGCCATAGGATTTTTCAGTTTATGGGAACTGAGCTTGGAGCCAGAACTCCAAGCTCGGTTCCCAGAAATCTGACTCCCCTCCCCCTCCCCCACCACCTTGTAGGAGGCATGGTTTGTTCCTGGCTCTGTGCTCAGAAGAGCAGTGTGGAGCACCTGAAAAGGGGGTTTCCTGGGGGTGGGGACAGCAGAAGTGCCAGTATGACGCTTCTTATGTGCCATCCAACCTCTCCCCTGACTCCGAGGAGCCCTGGCTAGACAGCCAAAACCAGCCATTTAGCCACAAATGCAGGATGGCTGGAGTATGGATGAGAAGCTCACCTCTGCGCTCTGCCCGCCCTGCATTGGATAGTTGGCTGTCTCTGAGTTTGGAGGTGGCTGACTATCCCCATAGGATTGCGCCTTTGAAGACTCCAGAACACTATATAAATGCTACATACTGTTGTATAGAAAGGAACAGTGGATTTAGAGAGGAGTGATAGAAGTAGCTGGCCGAGAAAAGGATAGCAGGAAGGGCCAATACCCTCAGAGAATGAGGAACAGAGGCTGAAGAGGTAGCAGGTTAGGACAGCTAGAAATCTGCTTCCTGCAAGATATTGCTGAGCTGTCATGTTCTCAGAGAACATTCTGGAAAAAAAGATGGCCTACAAGACATAGAAGCAAAAGTATCTGCATATTGTTGTTTATATGGGGAAGTGCATGTGGTGAGTAGGGGTGGACGAAAGTCACTTACCTGTCCTCGAAGGACACTCGCGGTGGGGGGGAGGCGCTTCGCTGGTCCCCCTGCGAAGTTCAAGCCGGGGGGGGAGGCTTCCCGCCTCGCCCCGGCCGAAATTCAGGCCGGGGGGGAGGCTTCCCACCTCGCCCCGGCCGAAATTCAGGCCGGGGGGGGAGGCTTCCCGCCTCACCCGGCCGCAAACGCGAAAGTTAAAAAAAAAAAAACAACGCCCCCTGATAGGCTACGTGACGATTCACGTAGCCTATCACGGCTAGATCTGCAAAGTCAGCCGTGATAGGCTACGTCAATCGTCACGTAGCCTATCACGGGTGACTTTAAAAAAAAAAAAAGCTCGTACGCTAATGGCGGCCCCCATAGGGAGCCGCCATTCGTGTTCCTTATTTAGTCGCTGTAGTCTACGTAAATGTTTACGTAGACTACGGCGAAAATAAGAGCAATGCAAATAGCGTTGCCCTTATTTTTGCCGTAGTCTACGTAAATCTTTACGTAGACTACAGCGACCAAATAAGGAACGGGAATGGCGGCTCCCTATGGGGGCCGCCATTATCCGTACACACTTTTTTTTTTTTTAAGTCACCCGTGATAGGCTACGTGACGATTGACGTAGCCTATCACGGCTGACTTTGCAAATCTAGCCGTGATAGGCTACGTGAATCGTCACGTAGCCTATCAGGGGGCGTTTTTTTTTCTTTCATTGCAATGGCGGCAGCGGCAGCTGGTCGAAAGACCAGCTGCCGCTCCCGCCTCGCTCGAACACCCGCCGAACCGCCGGCCGGACCAGCCACCGGGAGGGACATTCGGTGAAGGTAAGTCCCGTCCCGGGGGGGGGGGTGCGGGGGGCAGGGGGGGTTCGGAGGATTTCTCCCCGAAACTTGTTCGGGGGGCCGAACACGTTGGCGCTCGGCCCCCCGAAGTTTCGGGGAGAAATTCTCCGCCAACCCTAGTGGTGAGGCATGTTTCAGGAAGAGACAAGAGGGCTACAATGAAACTTGCTCTGAATTTATGTGGGTATCCACCAGTTACCTAAGACATTCAGATTGCTACTATAATCTTTACTAATGTTCTAAATAGTCCTGTGGAAACATAATTTTTAAGCTGATGCATTTGGTAGAGAGTGAACAGATCTCTCTGAGGCTGCTCAACGTAAACACATGTAGATAAATGATACTTGGTTTATTTCCACATCCAACTTTGGAGATTCGGCTTCAATCATGTAAAAGTCAACGTGTCTGTGCAAACGTAAAGTGCTTTTATAGTTCTTTGGGAGAAGAATTTAAGTTTTGGTACAGAACAAACTTGACCCTCCTGTTTCTGAATTCCTGTAGAATTAATGAAGAACTGAGACATGCACTGGAATATATAGATCCAATAGGCTGCTCCAGATCTTTGTAGAAATATGATGATAAATGTTGTGCAATGAATTTATCTTAGAAGTTGGGTGCCACATCAAAATTTTGATATATAAAGGATGTCAATTTTGAGCTATAATTTGATGTCAAGGTTCACTTAAACTAGATCCGTAGGCATCTGCTGAAGAGTACACAGTGCAGGGAGACCATCAATAGGTTCATTTCATTGCAACCAAAGTTAATTCTCTTGGGTCTGCACATTGGAACCAGAACAGACTGTTAATCACATATTTCCAGCACTTCAATTGCAAGTGCAGGAAAGGGCAGAAACACATGAAATGAAATGTAATAGAAGGAAAAATTGATATATATCCCTTTGACCCCTCCTCTTCAAATTCAGTTTTGGTTTCCTTTGAAGTCTGGGTGAAAGGTCAGGTGGATACTTAACATTATGAGAATGAATTCACACATCCGAAGGAAATGAGCAAACTTCCAAGTGGGTAAAAAAGGGAACAGTCTGAACTTCTACTTTCCTGCTACAGTAGAGGGCACTTTAAGACAATGTTAGCAAACTAGAGTCTCTCTGAAGACCAAGCCTAATACAAGATTTGTATGACGTCCACAGCAGAGCATAATGGATAACTTTATTGTCATCTTCAAAAGTAGAGTCAAAGTGTGATAGAGCTCTGGATTTTATTCTAAACAAAGATAAGGGCAGTTTTTAAAAACATGATGACGTTACAGACATAACAATAATCATGAATCCAAAGGCATAATCATATGATTTCTACCAAGCACTCTAGAGAAATATGGTAAGTCAAGACCAGCTGACAAGAAATCCATTGTGTTCAGTGATGCTGCAGGCCCACACAACATTGAGATACTCTTGGAAGATTAATCAGGCCAAATAAAATTGAGTAAATGACAGTGGCAAAAAGCATCAAATCATAGTACAAAACAGATCTAGTAAATATTGCAGAAGAACAAGTATATGTTGAATTATTTTCTGAGCCGTAGTTGATTTCCCAGCTGCTTCTTGAGATTTAAGTGATAATTGGCCCTAGAGCAGAGTGCATGAAATTATTATCATGGAACAGATAGATTCCTCCCAAGGGATTTGAATTATATTTGGCATAAATTTAAATAAGTCTGAATGTCAATTGCCAAATCACATCCCTGCTTAGGTATCTAAATATAACATTGGCTACCTCATATATTATTCTTAAAGTTTGGTCCTCAGAGCTGGGCTGCCCTAGGGCAGATGGGAAGATGCTTGCTTCGCAGAAGCAACACCCTGCCTGACTTGACACACTTCCAGTCTGTCCTGAACTGGCAAGAAATCCACTGGAAGTCCAAAGGAATACACCCAGTGCTGCTAGTACTGCTTGGCTTAGTGGCAACACACATGAAAGGAGTAATAATGCATTGCAACGTCATAGCTTGATCGCGAACACATTTACTTAGAAGTAAACGCCATTGATTGTAATGGAATCATGTCCATTAGCAGCTTGATCATGTGTTGCTACTTCAGTACAGTGGCCAAAAAGAGTCCAGTCCTCTAGTCAAAGGGCTGCCATCTATTTGAAAGACTGTCTGGTCCAATTCCAGTTTAAAGATGAAGAACCATAAGAACTATTGCTCATCAGCAGTTAGCACCTGGATAGCAGACTGGACAGGCAGGTACACTATGGTGAGATGTACTTTATTTCCATTTAAATTATAATTATTATTTCTAAATGTGCATATATTAGTATACACAAATTTTATGAAAATTGGCATCTTTCCCCCCCTTTTTTGATGATGCATTTCTTCTTTTCTGGTAATTCATAAGCAACCACCCTATACTTCAGTGGATGCAGGTAGAAGATTATTACTCACACATACAATATATGAATAACACAATCATATGCATGTGTAGTTGGAAGCATGCTCTGCTATGTTCAATGGGCTTACTCTCAGGTCAACATGCATCGGGACTGCAGTCTGAGCATATCTGGCCATGCGTAGAATGGGTGTGTGGGCCTCTCTGTGGACCTCCTTGTGCATATAAGGCTTTCTCTCCCTGCCATCCTGTTCCTGCCAAAAATCATTACTTGTGGCAGCAGTAGAGGGTGGTGGTTCCAATTTCAGTGGGGCTGTGAATCCATTCTGAGTTTCAGTCAGAACCAGCCAGAACTCTAAAGAAGCTGTCCAAGATGCTGAACCTATTTTGGGGATAGGGTTCAGCACTTCCAATAGCTCCTTCAGAGTTCTGGCTGGTTCTGACTGAAACCCAGAATGGATTCACAGCCCCCCTGAATTTGGAGCTACCAGCCCCCACTGTGTGGCAATATAAAGGGCCATAACCTCAGAAGCTGCCTTCAGTGCTTCCACACATGTACTTAATCTACTGTGGTGCTGCAGCTGCATAGCACCCTCAGTTCCCATGAAACACTGTGGCTGTGCATAAACCATATGGCTGCAGCCCATATGATCTGGGTTCCTGCAGAAATGGCAGGAATCCAGAGACTGAAGAATCTGGACCATGGGTGGCCAGGTGTCCTCTTTTACAGAGGACAGTATTCTCTTTGAAGGGCTGTCCTGTCCATGTCCAATCTAAGGATAGCGAACCATCAAAGAGCTGGGTCTTGAAGAGGCCCGTCGAAAGCTAGCACCTGGACAACAGACTGTGCAAGGCACACAGGTCACCTGGTCACTGTCTTCCACGTTACGGTGAGATTGTACTACATTTCTTTTTCAATTATAATCATTATTTTAAAGTTTGTCTCTAGACTTTTGAATTAGTCTATGCAAATTTTATGCAAATAGGAATAGTCTTTTGTCCTCTTCTTTGGTCCTGGATGGCCTCTTTTTTGGCGATTCACAAGCGGCCACCCAATGTAGGCTATAACCTGGGATGATGTCATGGATCCCTATGGTGCCCAGAGGCTTCTAGAAGCCTCCCTCTTACTTGCTTTCTTATCCTGGCTGTCAATTTCACTAACCTCTCAGTAAGACAATATTTTTTGTTTGGGCGCTTTCCATTAAAATCTTTAATTTATTCAATTTGGAGTGATTTCCTTACCAGCCTTAAAAGATGTAAGATTCCTGTTGGGCATGGGCTATGCCTGTGAGAAGTCATGACTATAGCTGCTTCTGCTGCTGCTTCAGACTGCTGACTTTCCAGATGTTAAATTGATCCTGAAAAGGGGATTTGTGCTGGTTGCTAAGATCCAGTTTCTGAACTCAGTTATGTGCACACGGTTCATGCAGAAGCCAGTGGGAGTTGAAAGAAATCAAGGGCAAAATTTGACCCCACATTCCATTCATATATATCTAATGGAGCTGTGATGAATATGAGGTCTGAATTAAATAGACTTAACAACATACGACTGGTTTATTAAGTCACAACTTTGCAATAGACAATGGCTTTTACATCTTGTAAGCCTTTATATGGGTTTCAAAGGCATAATTTCAATATATCATGCACAATGCATCTCTTGTCTTGCTCACATAGAAAGTCTTTTTAGGACCTTTAAAAAAATGCCTTTAGAATTACTCTGACCTTATGCAACCTTTTTAAATAAGTCGTTTCTTTGTTGGCTAGTGGAAGATGTGGCCTTTCTATGATCTGAGAGGAAATGGCCATGGCATAAGGGGCACAGTGTCACCTAATCTCCTCACAAGAATAGTGTGGGAGCTATTTATCAAAGAGCAAATTTATAAAATAGATTACGGTAAAGGAATGTTGTCAAAGGACATCCCTACATATTGCAGTGTGACCACATTGAAATCTATCTTTGAATGATTCCTGTTGACTCTTTCTTTTGGTGGCTAGGTTAAGCTGATATTGAGAGTATGAGAAAGAGGTAGCCGAGCATTTTACATGTGTAGAGATTAGTTTAAGTTATTTTTTTCTGACATTGTGTCTCTTTGAATTGTTATAATGCATTTCAGCCACAAATCCCTGTTTTTCTGGTCTTTGTGAAGTGGCACAGGAGAAAGTATAGGAAAGAGCATGCATTAATCTGGAAAGTTATTAATTAAATTAATAACATTTTTATGTCCCACCTTTCCACCTAAAATGGTGCTCAGGGCAGCTAACAACAGTAAAATGCAAATTTAAACAATCCCAGTTAAGGCACAGAAACAAATTGGTTAAAGAGGCAATTAAAAACAGAGTAATAAAAAGAAATAGACAGCACCAACCAGTTAAAACCGCCTTCAGCAGCAACCCAGCATACATGTCAAAGGCCAGCCTGAATAAAACCATCCTTGCTTGTTGTTGGTGGAAGGATAACAAAAGGGAGCCAGCCTGGCAAAAAGTTTCAGGGCCTGAAGCGGCCACTGAGAAATGCGAGAGGTTGAACCTGCCACTGAGTTACAAGCCTTTCCTTGCAAAAAGGGTGAGTGCTGGCAAAATGGATACACTTCTTTGAGGAACAAATCTGCACTCTGTTCCAGAAATGAACAGCAGCAGCAGAATTCCTTTGCTATAAAACCAGAATCAGAGTCTAAACTGTCCTAGAGGAAGTGGAAACTCATTAAAATCAATGGCTTAAATACCACACTCTTAATTTGTTGGTATACCAATGCATATAATTGCCTCGGAGGTAACAGCATCGTCCAGCCTTCCCCAACCTGATGCCTACAGATGTGTTGGACTTGAACTCCCGTTAGCTTGGCCAATGGTCAGGAATGCTGGGCGTTGTAGTCCAAGATATTTGGAAAGCACCAGGTGGGGAAAGGCTGCTATAGTTACTTTCCTCCTATTCAAAAGGCCCCTATTATTGAAAGCTGTCCATTCCCTTGACCTTGCTTTTCTTCCCTCCTTTGTCTGTCTACTACAGAACACCAGGCTCTTCAACCCTCCTGGAGGCAGCTGTGACATTGCTAACGGCTGAATTTTCCTTAACCCAGTCCTGCCGTCTGGCGCAGTCCTCCGTTTTTTCTTTGGTTTGTTGTTCAGTCATTCAGTCGTATCCAACTCTTCGTGACCCCATGGACCATAGCACGCCAGGCCTTCCTGTCCTGCGCTCTCTCCCAGAGTGTGCTCAAGTCCATATTCATTGCATCGGTGATGCTATCTAGCCATCTCATCCTCTGCCGTCCCCTTCTCCTTTTGCCCTCAATCTTTCCCAGCATCAGGGTCTTTTCCAGGGAGTTTTCTCTTCGCATTAGGTGGCCAAAATATTTCAGCTTCAGGATCTGTCCTTCCAATGAGCACTCAGGGTTGATTTCCTTTAGGATGGACTGATTTGACCTCCTTGCAGTCCAGGGGACTTGTAAGAGTCTTCTCCAGCACCACAGTTTGAAAGCATCAATTCTTCGGCGCTCAGCCTTCCTTATAGTCCAGCTCTCACAGCCATACGTTGCTACTGGGAAAACCATAGCTTTGATTATGCAGACCTTCATCAGCAAGGTGATGTCTCTTCTTCTTACTATGCGTCTAGGTTTGCCATAGCTTTCCTCCCAAGGAGCAAGCGTCTTTTAATTTCATGGCTACAGTCACCATCTGCGGTGATCTTGGAGCCCAAGAAAATAAAATCTGTCACTGCTTCCATTTCTTCCCCTTCTATATGCCAGGAAGTGATGGGGCCAGATGCCATGATCTTCGTTTTTTTAATGTTGAGTTTCAAACCAGCTTTTGCACTCTCCTCTTTCACCCTCAACAAGAGGCTCTTTAGATCATCTTCGCTTTCTGCCATTAGGGTGGTATCGTCTGCGTATCTGAGGTTGTTGATAATTCTCCTGGCAATCTTAATTCCAACCTGTGATTCATCCAGCCCAGCGTTTCTCATGATGCACTCTGCATATAAATTAAATAAGCAGGGTGACAATATACAGTCTTGTCATACTCCTTTCCCAATTTTGAACCACTCGATTGTTCCATGTCCGGTTCTTACTGTTGCTTCTTGGCCCTCGTACAGGTTTCTCAGGAGACAGGTAAGGTGGTCTGGTACTCCCATCTCTTTCAGAATTTGCCACAGTTTGTTGTGATCCACACAATCAAAGGCTTTAGCGTAGTCAATGAAGCAGAAATAAGACATTTTTCTGGAATTCTCTTGCTTTCTCCATGATGCAGCGAACGTTGGCGATTTGATCTCTAGTTCCTCTGCCTCTTCGAAACCCAGCTTGTACTTCCAGTCATTTTCAGTTCACATACTGCTGAAGCCTAGCTTGTAGGATTTTGAGCATAACATTGCTGGCATGTGAAATGAGCACAATTGTATGGTAGTTTGAACACTCTTTGGCATTGCCCTTCTTTGGAATTGGAATGTAAACTGCCCTTTCCAGTCTTGTGGCCATTGTTGAGTGTTTCAAATTTGTTGGCATATTGAGTGCAGCACTTTAACATCATCATCTTTTAGGATCTTAAATAGCTCAGCTGGAATACTGTCATCTCTGCTAGCTTTGATGTTACTAATGCTTCCTAAGGCCCACTTGACTTCACTCTCTAGGATGTCTGGCTCAAGTTCAGTGACCGCACTATCATGGCTATCAGGGACATTCAGATCTTTCCTGTATAGTTCTTCTGTGTATTCTTTCCACCTCTTCTTAATCTCATCTGCTTCTGTTAGGTCCCTGACTTCTTTGTCCTTTATCATGCCTGTCTTTGCACAAAACGTTCCTTTGAGATCTCTGATTTTCTTGAAAAGATCTCTAGTCTTTCCCATTCTATTGTTTTATTCGATTTCTTTGCATTGTTCATTTAAGAAGGCCTTCTTGTCTCTGCTTGCTATTCTCTGGAACTCTGCATTCAGTTGGGTATATCTTCCCCTTTCTTCCTTGCTTTTCTCTTCCCTTCTTTCCTCAGCTACTTGTAAAGCTGCCTCAGACAGCCACTTTGCTTTCTTGCATTTCTTTTTCTTTGGGATGGATTGAGTTGCTGCCTCCTGAACAATGTTACGGACCTCCGTCCATAGTTCCTCAGGCACTCTGTCTATCAGGTCTAATCCCTGAAATCTATTCCTCACCTCCACTGTATATTCATAAGGGATATGATTTAGGTCACCAGTTCAAAATCTGTATACCTTCTCCTTTGCTTCTGAATGACTTTGCTAGAGGTAGCCTTTCTGAATATGTGCAAACAGATACATGTATTTAATAGCATGTTAATGGGATGAATAGTAAGACTTACAGTGGACATCTTTATAGGTGCTCAACAACATCTAAGTCCATATTCTTATATATTACTTATATGCAACACAATCCTTATCTGTATAATTATATTGTTTTCCTTATGTCATAATAACACACAGATATCTATTTTGAAAATATATTTTAATTAGCAGCACTGTAAGTGTTTAAAAGGTATGTTTTTTATGTATTTTCTGTTATATATTTTAATTTTGCAGCATTCATATGTGCCCCTATGGTCTGGAACAATTTAAGTTCCAATAATTTTTTATGCAAAATGTTCTTGCTTCTGTCAGAAGCCCTTGGGCCTTAATGCTATATCTTTTATGCATTCAATAATGCATCACTTTTGACTGAGGTTGAAAGATTTCAGAGACTAGATGAGATTGGTCTGGTGCAGATGTAATGGGAAACCATACTTTCCTACTACATGAATGAGCAATGGTTGAAGTTCTCAGGCTTGCAAAGAAAACCCAGTCATTTCCCCCTTCTACATGATCCCCTGAAATGTCTCAGTGGATTGTGCCTTTGTTGTCCAACTGATAAAAAGCGTCAGGTAGCAGGAATAGGCATGTAAGTAGCATAAACAGCTGAACAACTGGATGACTCACAAAAGGGGATTAACTCTGCAGGTGGCTGAGACTATAGGCCAGTTGTAGGATCCAATCAGGGTCAGTGTCAAGGGTAGTCATGGTTGGGTACCTGCCAAAGGGATACACTGACAAGACCCCCCCCCCCCAATTGTTCTTCCTCTTCACAGTTGCAACCTACTTGTTCCCCTGCCTCTTTTTCTGGACTGGTCCCGATAACAATGGTGGTGAGAGGAGCAGTAGATGCCACTACCTACTTGCTCACTGGCTGTCTGCCTCTCTGTCAAGCAAGCGAGTGGTAGCAACCATGAGGAAGAGGATGATGAGCAATATCAGCTGGTGATGATGGCAGTAAGAAGGTAGATTCGCTGAAGGAGGAGCCCATTGAGGGTGTCTTGCCCAAGGGCCCTCTAAAACCTGGAGCTGGCACTGGATCCAATGCATGTGGAAGGGCAAACATGCCCTGTCACCTTTACAAACTTAAATGAGATACAGGCATTCTTCTCCACATAGGTCCAAATTCTTGCATTTTCCCTCCCACTTTTTTTTTTTGAAGAAGATCATGTGAATTTTGGCCACACCTGTATAGATATAACACCATGATATTGGTCAGGGCTGGGAAACCTCTTTCATCCTGAGGGCCAAATTTAGTTTCAGTTTCAGAGAAGCCTTTGGCCCCATTCCAGTCATAGGTGGGGCCAAAGGCAAAAGTGATGGGAGCAAAATATAATCAAATGCAGCAGGCCCGTCACTCAGCCCTAGGAGAGGCATTTCAAGTGGTCAGAAAGGAGAACAGATTGCACAAAAGCTGGGAAACCTCATGACTGGCAGTTAGGGGAAAGAGGTGGGGCCAAGGGGAGGGTGTGTGGCCATTTAGGGAACCTTGGAAGGCCAGGCTTGGCCTCCAGACATGAGGTTCCCCACCACTTTGTTATAGCATGTTTGTAGTGTGTAGGGATGTGTGAACCCACACCCATCCAGTTTCTCTGGGCACCCGCCGAGCCCCTGCCCCTGCTCACCCATCCCCAGACTGTGCTTGAGCCCCTCCTGTGCTCAGCAAGTGGCCCGCACTCACCCCGGCAGCCTTGTCGAGGTCTGCAGTCACCATTTTTTGAAAATGGCACATATGCAAATACGCACGTGTTTTGCAATCACCATTTTGTTTTTCAGTGGGTGCGGGCTGATGGCTGAGCATGGGCAGGGGGTGAGCGAGGGAAGGTGCAGGGTGAGTGGGGCTCAGGGGTGTGGGCAGGGGGTTCCACTGGATTCCTGGGCACCCACACATCCTGAGTAGTGTGTGGTCTGTGAAGGGTCATGAGATCCCCCACCTACAGTCTGAAGTAGAACAGTCCAGATAGAGATTCACTTATCTTAGTCAGTACAGAGATTTTAGTTATCTCAGTAAAAACTAAGACTGTGGAATAGATTGAAGAAGAGGTTCTAATTTAAGAGCTTTACACTTGGTATAACAAACCTAGGAAGCAAAGTGATATCCCACCCAAATCTTACCACCTTTAGTTATGCATTGAAAAAAGTATTTAAACAGGGGTGCAGTAATTAAAACACACACACAGGCACGTACGCACACGCACAGACTAAACAAGTAGACACAGAGTCCCTTCAGCATTCCAAATCCAAATCCTGCTCTCCTGGGGTCCCAATCTGGCTCTCTGGGGTTCCCCAGATGCCCCCTTCTCCCCGCCCCCCTTTCCCCCAACCACCAGTTATTTTGTGGTTTCCTGACTTTAGTACAGTTTTCCCCATTCTAAAAGACTGAAATGCCTCTCCTAGGCTTAGTAACTGGCAGTAAGAACTTCAGGCTAAAATATGCGTGTATCTTTTGTATTTTGGCCCCTCCCCTTTTTCCTTTAGCCCCCCCCCCACCAGTGGAATGCGACCCCTGAGAGCTTTCCAAAATGGAATTCAGTCCTTGGGCTGAAAGAGGTTCAACACCCCAGTCTTAGCTGCTAGTTACTGGTTGGCAAAACTCTGTGGCTATTTTTTATTTGCTCTTCACTCCTTGATATTTTATGATGTCTTGCTGTTGGTTTAATGCTAATTTTATTATTAACTTTTACTATTTGTGTGAGAAAAGACAGATTGTCAAACCACTAATAAACTCGATTGATTAACTGACACTTAAACATTCTACAAGTGCTACTGTACTTTTGACATATCATTGCATTAAAAATCTGTAATTTGTTGTTCAGTCGTTCAGTCGTGTCCGACTCTTCGTGACCCCATGGACCATAGCACGCCAGGCCTTCCTGTCCTGTGCTCTCTCCTGGAGCGTGCTCAAGTTCATAGTCATTGCATCGGTGATGCTATCTAGCCATCTCATCCTCTGCCGTCCCCTTCTCCTTTTGCCTTCAGTCTTTCCCAGCATCAGGGTCTTTTCCAGAGAGTTTTCTCTTCGCATTAGGTGGCCAAAATATTTGAGCTTCAGCTTCAGTATCTGTCCTTCCAGTGAGCACTCAGGGTTGATTTCCTTTAGGATTTTAAATAGCTCAGCTGGAATACTGTCATCTCCGCTAGCTTTGTTGTTACTAATGCTTCCTAAGGCCCACTTGACTTCACTCTCGAGGATGTCCTGCTCAAGTTCAGTGACCATGGCTATCATGGCTATCAGGGACATTCAGATCTTTCCTGTATAGTTCTTCTGTGTATTCTTGCCACCTCTTCTTAATCTCATCTGCTTCTGTTAGGTCCCTGCCTTCTTTGGCATGCCCGTCTTTGCACAAAACATTCCCTTGAGATCTCCGATTTTTTTGAAAAGATCTCTAGTCTTTCCCATTCTATTGTTTTCCTCGATTTCTTTGCATTGTTCATTTAAGAAGGCCTTCTTGTCTCTCCTTGCTACTCTCTGGAACTCTGCATTCAGTTGGATATATCTTCCCCTTTCTCCCTTGCTTTTCACTTCCCTTCTTTCCTCAGCTACTTGTAAAGCCTCATCAGACAGCCACTTTGCTTTCTTGCATTTCTTTTCCTTTGGGATGGATTTCGTTTCTGCCTCCTGAACAATGTTACGGACCTCCGTCCATAGTTCCTCAGGCACTCTGTCTATCAGGTCTAATCCCTGAAATCTATTCCTCACCTCCACTGTATATTCATCAGGGATATGATTTAGGTCATACCTGAATGGTTTAGTGGTTTTCCCTATGTTCTTCAATTTAAGCCGAAATTTTGCGACAAGAAGCTCATGATCTGAGCCACAGTCAGCTCCAGGTCTTGTTTTGACTGACTGTATAGAGCTTCTCCATCTTTGGCTGCAAAGGACATAATCAATCTGATTTCGATACTGACCATCTGGTGATGTCCGTGTGTAGAGTCGTCTCTTGTGCTGTTGGAAAAGAGTGTTTGCTATGATCAGCATGTTCTCTTGGCAAAACTCTATTAGCTTTTGTCCTGCTTCATTTTGTACACCAAGGCCATGCCTGCCTGTTATCCCAGTGATTTCTTGACTTCCTACTTTAGCATTCCAATCCCCTATGATGAAGAAGACATCTTTTTTTGGTGTTAGTTCTAGAAGGTGTTGTAGGTCTTCATAGAACCGATCAACCTCAGCTTTTTCGGCATCAGTGGCTGGGGCATAGACTTGAATTACTGTGATGTTGAATGGTTTGCCTTGGATTCGTACTGAGATCATTCTGTCATTTTTAAGATTGTACCCCAGTACTGCTTTTCCCACCCTTTTGTTGACTATGAGTGCTACTCCATTTCTTCTAAGGGATTCTTGCCCACAATAGTAGATATGATGGTCACCTGAATTAAATTCACCCACGCCTGTCCATTTTAGTTCGCTGATTCCCAAGATGTCGATGTTCAATCTTGCCATCTCATGTTTGACCACCTCCAGCTTACCTTGATTCATTGATCTGACATTCCAGGTTCCTAAACAATATTGTTCTTTACAGCATCAGACTTTCTTTTCACCACCAGACACATCCACAGCTGAGTGTCCTTTCGGCTTTGGCCCAGCCGCTTCACTCTTTCTGGCGCTACTTGGAAATACCCTCTGCTCTTCCCCAGTAGTATATTGGACACCTTCCGACCTGAGGGGCTCATCGTCCGGAGTCATATCTTTTAGCCTTGTGATACGTTCCATGGGGTTTTCTTGGCAAGAATACTGGAGTGGGTTGCCATTTCCTTCTCCAGTGGACCACATTTTGTCAGAACTCTGCCATGACCTGTCCGTCTTGGGTGGCCCTGCACGGCATAGCTTATGGCTTCACTGAGTTACGCAAGCCCCTTCGCCACAACAAGGCAGTGATCCATGAAGGGGAAAAATCTGTAATAGCATCCACCAAACAACACCATGTGTTTTGCTAATGAATTCTTAAGATGTGGCATGTGACCTACATAAGAACTAAGTTTTTCTGCAGTATATGACAGGGTTAGCCATTGCTCATGTAACTTAAATGACAGATTTTTGAACTAGGTGTTGGATGACCAGAATACACATCTGCTGAACCAATAGATTCATTTCCATATTTTAAAATAGCAGTGCCATTTTTAAAAAAAGAAAGCTGCCTACAAAGCAGCATGTTGCTAAACCTTGCTTGTTCTTGGCACTCTTGAAAGAAGATATGGGAGCTGAGCTCTTGAAATTTTAATCTTTATTCATATAAGAAGATGCTACTGGAAACCTGGGCCTAGCTGCAATTTAAACGTGCCACAATGCCCTGGAATGGCATTACATCAGGGGCATTGTGGAAAATTAAAATGGCCACTAAACCCAAATGTGCGGGAGTGCTCAGAGTACTGCTGTTGCTGTCACCGTGCAAACCTGCTAGGGCCTATGGATGGAGAAGGAAGGCCACCAGGGGGCACTTTGCCCACAGTCCCTCAAACCTGGAGCTAATATTAGAGACAGGTTCTAGCCCAGATTTTTTCTTGATGTGCTACTCTGTTTATAGAAAGTTGTCTCCCTCCTTTCTTAACACAGAGGCATTCAAAAATGCAACCCACTGCAGTCTGAAAGGCTTCTACCATGTCAGGCCTCTACCACTTCATTACCATCATTTCATTTTGTTTCATGAGTAGATCCAAGCAGCACTGCATGAAGATCTGAGACAATTGAATGTGAAGCCCAATACTGTTGGAAATACTTGTTGAAATTAATTAATAGAAACCAATTTACAGTATAGGGCATTCGATCATGGTGAGCATTATTATGGCAGGTTTCTGTACTACTGATAGCTAACTAATACATACTATTGTATGTCTAATGAATGAACTTGAGCACACTCCAGGAGAGAGCGGAGGACAGGAAGGCCTGGCATGCTGTGGTCCATGAGGTCACGAAGAGTTGGACATGACTTAACGACTGAACAACAACAACAACATGTCTAATGAATCCTTTGAAAATATTTTGCCATAGTTTTTCCTTCATCATTTTACATTGCTGTCTTAATTAGACACTTCCATATTGCAGAAGCATCAACCTAACCTGAACCTGAAAAATCATCTTATATGTGGCATCTGTGTTATAATTAAGCTGTATTACTTAACACAAAAAAGCAAATCAGTAAGGGAAAGGCAATGAATAAAATATTGCAAATATTTTCTTGCAAATAAAATATTCTTTAAAATTAGATGTCTCTTATCCCAAAATGGCACCTAGAAAGAATAGAGACTTCTAGATATATTTACAATACATGCATAGGCATCAGGTTCAGAAATGCTTTCAAACTGTGAATAGATTGGATTGGGTTAATTAGTATTTTGAACAGTTTTTCTTAAACCCTCTTCTCCTGTAGATCGGCTTCAACTTCAAGGGACCCCTTGGTTATATTAGTTTTGTGATAAATAGTGTGTCTGTATATGTGTGTTGGGGGGCCAAAGCCTGTATCTTCAGCTCTCTCCCAGGCCACCTTGCCCACTGTTGAGACTGTTTTTAGGAGACTGAATGTGCCGCTTCAGTACATTTGAGCTGTACAATATACTGGCTCAGTCCACTCCAGTCTGCTGCAGGTCCCAACATGGCTGATAATTACCGGAGCAGGCTGAGCAGTCTACATTGGTGGTTTCCCATATGAAAAGGCCATACATCAGGGAGGACCAGGGTTCAGGTACCCAAGATTCAGTGGTGGAGCACATGCTTTCAGTGCATAAGCTCCCAGGTTCAATCCCTGGTGTGTAGCTGGGGGATTGGGATGCTTGACTGCCCTCATGAAAAGCACAAAGAGGAAGCCTCAGAGAAAGAGGAACACCATCCCTATTCACAAATACAACTCTTCGGCCCTCGTGTGTTATGTATCAGAGTTGTCCAAAGGTGGCGGGGGATGGGGACAGATGGAATTCACTCCCCTCAGGGCCCTTGTGTGGAAGTTCAAGCATTGTTTAGTGATGTCGCTGGCTTTGGCTGTAATAAAGTCATGGTTATTACATACTTACCTGGTTAAGAGTCTTTAATGGAAATGAAGGAGGGAATCAGTTTCAATGTGCCCCTCCTTGGGGAAGCGTGCACACACACATATTACTGTGGGGAAGCCAAAAACCCCACTGCGGGAAGCCTAGTTGTGCTTGTGGGTAAAATTCTTTCCTGACCCCACCATCAGGCAGTGGCCAGCCCTGTCCATAGCAATGGAAAAATATGGCAAACCTGGGGAGGGTGGATGAGACTGCTTTAAATGCCCCAAGAGTGGACCAAAGACTATTTTCTTCCTCCCAGATCCACGCCAAGAGGCCTTTCCCCAGGACCAGCTAGTGAGGCTGATTGGCCCTAGGTTGCTCCCATCCTTCTGCATAGCTATGCTGCATCCTGGGGACTGCTGGTCATGCTAGGAAAAGTAGGGTAAGAACTACCATCCTCCCCCCACCCCTTGGCCACAAACAGGGCATCCAGGGAACGGGAGCCCATTTTTAGTCCAGTACTATTTGTTATAACTGGCAAGAACTCTCCAGGGTATCAACATGTCCTTCCCCTGCTATTTGAATTTCTTGTATCTCCAATGACAGGTATCAAATCTGGGCCTCTCTGCAGATAAAACAACAGGTTCTCTGCCCATTGAGCTATGGCTGCCTTTTTGCCTTTGAAGTTGTGAAAACAAAGCCTCTTCTAACACATTAAACAGCAACCCAGCCCCTTTGCACCCTAAGGATAAACCAGACCCCAATTTAGTAATGATTGCTAAATAAATAAATAAATAAATAAATATCCCAATAGAAACATGAAGTAAACAAGTTAAAATATTGATTATAGAGTATTAATTTCGGGCAACCTTTAATCAGTACTTTTCATAATTTGTTTTTGTTTCTAATTAGTTAAAATGTTTGACTGTACACATCTTAACCTTGACCCGCACCTAATTCTTAGGCTAGGGCATATATTAATAGATGTTTTTATTTTTTATTCATTACGTTTATACCCCACTTTTCCTCCATCATGGAACTCAAGGTTCCCAGGTGGTCTCCCCTCCAAGCACTGACCAGATCCAAACCTGCTTAGCTTCAACAAGGTGGCTACCTCAAAATGCAAAAGTTACATTTTGTATCCCTTAACATTCAATTATGCTCAGACTGTGCAGAAGGAAGATTCAAGAAAAGGGTGAAGTTACTTTGGAATGCTAATGCAACAGCTGTGAAAGCATGAATTATCAGGGCTGACTCAATAGCAAAAAGCTGGGATGCTTATGAAATTCTCTCCATTTGAATTTCTCTCTAGATTTTGGGATTGCAAATTGCCCAGTCTTGTTTGTGGAGCAGCACTAATATGTTAGCAATCCGCTTTTCTTCCATTTCAGGACTTGCGATGCTGACATCTGCATCAATTGAACCGTCATTGGGGGTAGGGGAGTTGGATCACAACCAGTGATCCCCTCCCATCTACCTATTTGCATTCAACATAATATCCAAAAGGTGCTTTCAGAAATGCTTTCTGCAGTTGCAACTACTGCACCGCCCTTTTATTTCCAGATGCACTTGGATGTGCATGCCAGTTTGCCACAGAGTTTGTCACAGTTTTCAGTTCCTTCTGGTTATTTGCATTTCTGCCCATCCTGGTTAGCAATGCACACAAGTGCTTGTGTGCACTGCTAAACTGGGGGGGGGGGATGCAAATGAACAGTAGGTGCTGCAAGCTGCAGCAAACCACATACAGTATGTGCATATTCTCAAGTCAATTTCACAAATTTGCCATGTTAAATTGGAAGGAAGGTACAGAGGTACATGGGGAAGATTGATCCCATGGAAGAGGTGAAAATTTAATCATCCATTTATGGTCTATGTTTGACATTTTCATACAAAATATGTGATAGAGGACAGGGATGTAGCAGGAGAAAGATGGTTGAGTTACAATAATAAATATTATTGTCAGTATGTGCTGAGTTTTCAAAGGCACTGAGCAATGTAACTGTGTACTGTTTCTGCTGGAAGCAATCACAAATTCCCACTTACTGTGTGTACGTGTGTGTGTGTGTGTGTGTGTGAGAGAGAGAGAGAGAGAGAGAGAGAGACTTAGGATGGTACTGAGTAATCCTCCAGATCTGTCATATGCATCTCCATAAGGCTCCATGTATTAGGTCAAAAAGATGCAGCACTAAAGGGACAATCAGGTTCAAATTCTTCTCTAGTGTGGTGACTTCAAGACCTACTTTGCTACTCTAGATCTTACATTCTCTAATCCCAGATCTCAACTTGCTGTCTGGACATCTGTTACAAGATGGTTCACAGTAACTCTGAATCTTCAAGTCTACCCTTTTCCTGGCATACAGTTCTGTTGAGATAATATTATCCTGGCCTGTTATGGGAGATAATTTGGCTTGTATCTTTCTCTACCATTCTCTCTCTCTTCTCCCGCTCTTCCTCCCTCCCCACATCATGTAGTTGTGAGCGGAGATGGGTTAAAGAAGATGCAGACAACAAGCTTGGGTTGAAAATTGGGCCACGTTTATTGAAATACCTGCAAAGGGGTAACTAGGATGGGCATCTAACTGTGTCAGCGGCTAGCTGGCACTTCTTGGGTGAAAACACACCCAGTCTGAGGGGTGGCGGTGATCTCGCCATCCCTCCAGACTGTCCCTTCTGGGGGAGGTAGACCTTCCCATGTCACCCCCAACCCGGTGCCGCACAACACCTGAGTGAGTGAGGAGGGTTGGTCTCCCAGGCAACCCTTATCCCCCAGCCAAGCCGCACAACCTGTTCGGGGGGCCTCAGGCATCACCTGTCACCATAAGGTGCCTCTGCATGCACACCATCCCTAATCTCTTTCAGGTTTTGCCTGTCCTAGCCACCACAGGCGTCACAAGCCTATTGCTTGTGAAACTCCCCCCACCTGCGCAGAAGAACTTCCCGCAGGCCCCTTTGCAGATTGGACAAAAATATGTTGTTCCCTACGTCGGATAGGTGGACACTGTCCTGCCTGTAAAGCTCCCTCCTTGTCCACATAATTCCCTGGTGGGTGATGCACCCATTGCCATGTTCTCACAGCCCCCGTGCCAGTTCTCTGTTCACCTTCCGCCAAGCCTGTTCCATGGCACCGTTACTCTGCGCCCTCCACTTGATTCTCAGGAGCATCGAGGACCACAATATGGTCAGCCCCGGCCAACCATGTCGGATCATCTGCAAATCGACCAACGCCTGCTCGACCAAGCCCTTTCCCAGCTTGCAGCCCAGGTTGTTCCCTCCCAGGTGCAGTACCAGGACCTGTGGAGGGAATCTGACCAAACCTTGATGAAACAGGGTGGGAAGGAGTGAGTCCCATTGCATATCCCACCAGCCAAGCCACTGTATCGCCACCTGTTGGGGAAACTACAGCCGGGATCTGAAGGCCAACGTAGAAGCCCTGTGAGCAGCCCAAAACACCATACTGTGCCCACAAATGAGCACCCGTACCTGTGTAGGTCGAATCCCATCTAAGGAATAAAACATTGGGGAAGGCGAAGAAAAGCATTATGAAGTATCGGGCAAATCGCGAACGTAGGACCGGAAAGCCCTGGAGCGCCATCTCCCTACAGCCATCCCGTGCTTGGATGAAAAACCTATGGCAGCTGCCATAGAAGCCGCCCCAATGTGGAAAGAATGGGTCCCAAAACGACAATGACCCAAACCCAGTATGGACAAGGCTGACTTAGTGACTGCCCAGAATTGGAACTTTGTCAGTGGTGAGCCATCATTATGGCAGAATAGGGGACCCTCACTCGCCTTGCGGTGTCACAGAAAAACCTGCAAGGCCCTGACAGGGCATAACTCCTCGGCCTGGGCCCGGCTGAGGGCCACCAATGCACCCTTGCCAGACTGATCGGTCTTTGACCATTGAAGGTGGAGGTGGATCAGGTTGGGATGGATCTGCACATCGGAGTACCTTAAGGCCCTCCCGGCTGGGTCAGATTTGGAAGCCCAGACCAGTTCCAAAATCCTAAGGGCCTCAAAGAAAGCTGTTAAAGCTGCAGCATGGAATAGGGAGGCTTTGTATGGGGAAGAACAAATGGAGGGCCACAATCCCCAGAGCCCTAGAAGGATAACTGGAGACAAGGGGTGCCTGGAATCTGGCGGGGCAGGTGACATCCGAGCCTAACCTTGAACCGCCTGCCTAACTCAGAAATCCGAGGTGGAGTCCTCAACCCCTTGCACTTTGGCCCAGAAGGCCAAAGCGGCAAGCCTTCCAGTAATGGTCCTAGTGTGTAGCCCCTTTTTACACAGATGTACGCAGAATTGTAACAAGTGGTCCACAGGTAAGGGCCAAGAGTCCTGTAACTGAAGTCCGCTCCTGAAGGCGCGAAACTCCCTATCTACTTTTTTGTAGGCGGCTCTAGTGCTGGGGGCTATACAATTCAGGATAGCATGTTCGACTTGAGAATGCCAATCTCCCATAAGGTGCAGCCGGGGGCCACCACCCTACAAGCAAAGTTCAAATGCCGCACTACTTCTTGCAGAACTCTGAGGGAGACTTTATGAAGTTGCAGGATGGTCTGGATCTTACCCCTAAGGACCAGAAGTTTGTCCTGAGGGAGGCGAGAACATTGTGTTGTATCCAATTCGATCCCTAAGAATGTCAAAGTAACAGATGGGCCCTCTGTCTTCTCATGTGCCAAAGGGATGCCTAGGTCCGAAGAAAGGGATACAAATGCACTGATTAAGTCAGAGCATTGACTGCCGCTCCCAGGTCCAGCAAACAGGAAGTCACGTAAATAATGAATCACGTTTCCGGAGCCCGTCCTATCCCTTATGGCCCATTCCAGAAGGTACTGAACATCTCGAACATGGTGCAAGAGATGGGGCATCCCATAGGGAGGGTGCAGTCGATGTAAAATTTGTCCTGGAAGCAGAATCCCAGCAAATTGAAGTCCATGGGATTGATAGACAAAATGTGAAAGGCGGATTTGATATCACACTTGCCCATCAATGCCCCAAGCCTGCTGGGGGGTCTCCAGTGTGGGGGTTGGTTCCCCATCAGGTGGGTGCCTTCCGCAACCCCCCCATCCTCCCATCTGCTATTGCATGTTCACCTCCGCTCCTCCCAGCGGGGTGGGGTGGAGGCCCTAGCTTTAGTGGACTCTGGGGCTATGACCAGTTTCATGGATGAAACGTTTGATCACCTCCACAAGATTCCTACCCTGCCTCTTCCTTCCCCCTTGGCAGTGGAGGCCACTGATGGGCGTCCTCTTTCTTCAGGCACGGTGACTCGGATTACAGCTCCGCTCACTCTGCGCACCCAGTCCCACATTGAGCACATTCAGTTTCACTTGGCCAAGGTTCCCCAATACCCAATCGTGCTGGGTGTTTCCTGGCTCTCTAAGCATAATCCTCAGATTTCTTGGGGGCTTCAGCAAGTGGAGTTCTCATCTCCCTACTGCCAGGAGCATTGCCTCCTGAACGAGGCGCCAGTCCAAGCCCAGGCCTTAACCCTTTCCTCCCCCTCCTCGTCTGCTTCTGGTAGTTCTTCAGCTACCGTGATCCTCCCAGAGAAGTATGCGGCTTTTCGGGATGTTTTCGACAAGAAGGAGGCTGACCAGCTCCCCCCTCACCACCCTTTTGACTGTGCTATTAACCTCATTCCTGGGGTGACCATCCCTGCCGGCTGGCTGTATTCAGTTTTGGAGCCGGAACTTCGAGCTCTGTGGGAGTTTTTGGACACAAACCTCAGCCATGGCTTCATTCGCCCCTCCTCCTCCCCTGCCTGTGCCCCTACCATCTTTGTGACCAAAAAATTGGGAGAACTCTGCCCGGTGCATGACTTCCGAGCATTGAATTCAGTCTCATTCCCTGACAAGTATTCCCTCCCCCTCATACCAGAGATGCTGGAGCACCTGGGGCGAGCCAAGATTTTCATAAAGTTGGACCTGCGTGGTGCCTACAATCTGCTTTGCATCCAGGCGGGGGATGAGTGGAAGACCTGTTTCGGCACCAGGTACGGAGAATATGAATACTTAGTAATGCCGTTTGGGCTCGCCTGCGCCCCCCCCCCCCCGTTATCGCATTTTATGAATGGCATTTTCCGGGACTATTTGGACACTTTCCTCATTGTTTATCTCGATGATTTAGTTATATTTTCTGAGGACCCCCATGTCCATCAGCACCATGTCTCCGCCGTCCTCCAGCGCCTCTGCAAGAACCATCTTTATGCCAAGCTGGAGAAATGTGCGTTTGACCTAACCTCTTTGGACTTCCTTGGCTACATTATCTCAGCTGATGGTATCAGGATGGATCCTGCAAAGGTCCAGGCTGTCCTCTCCTGGCAGGCTCCATCCACCAAGAAGGACTTGCAATGTTTTAAGATCATGGCATCTGGGCCCATCACTTCCTGGCATATAGAAGGGGAAGAAATGGAAGCAGTGACAGATTTTACTTTCTTGGGCTCCAAGATCACTGCAGACGGTGACTGTAGCCATGAAATTAAAAGACGCTTGCTCCTTGGGAGGAAAGCTATGGCAAACCTAGACAGCATAGTAAGAAGCAGAGACATTACCTTGCCGACAAAGGTCCATGTAATCAAAGCTATAGTTTTCCCAGTAGTAATGTATGGCTGTGAGAGCTGGACTATAAGGAAGGCTGAGCGCCGAAGAATTGATGCTTTCGAACTGTGGTGCTGGAGAAGACTCTTACAAGTCCCCTGGACTGCAAGGAGGTCAAATCAGTCCATCCTAAAGGAAATCAACCCTGAGTGCTCATTGGAAGGACAGATCCTGAAGCTGAAGCTGAAATATTTTGGCCACCTAATGCGAAGAGAAAACTCCCTGGAAAAGACCCTGATGCTGGGAAAGACTGAAGACAAAAGGAGAAGGGGACGACAGAGGATGAGATGGCTAGATAGCATCACTGATGCAATGAATATGAACTTGAGCACGCTCTGGGAGAGAGCGCAGGATAGGAAGGCCTGGCGTGCTATGGTCCATGGGGTCATGAAGAGTCGGACACGACTGAACGACTGAACAACAACAACAACAACAATTTTTACAGAAAGTTTCTGCCCAGCTTTGCTCAGCTGACATCTCCTCTCACAGATCTCCTTAAGGGCAGGAAATCTCTTTTTCATTGGACGGCATCTGCCCAACAGGCTTTTGAGGAACTTAAGAAGTTTTTTTAGTTCTGAGCCAATCCTGTTACATCCCAACCCGAGGAAGCCTTTTGTAGTGCAAACTGATGCCTCTGACTTTGCAGTGGCAAAGTTGACTTTTTCAACCAGATTGGGCGGGCGGCACGTTGCAACTCTGCGCCTACCACTCCAGGAAGCTGTACATGTCTGAGAGGAATTATACCATCTGGGAGAAGGAACTGTTGGCCATCAATTCCACTTTGGAGACCTGGCGTCATCTTCGGGAGGGGGCACAGTACCCAGTTGAAGTCAGAATCGACCATCGCAACCTGGAACATCTTCAGACAGCCCATGCCTTAAACCAGTGGCAGATTAGGTGGTCGCTTGCTCCCTCCCGGTTCCACCTTAAGATTTGCCATGTGAAAGCCTCCGACAACCTACAAGCAGATGCTCTTTCTCGTAAGCCTGACCTCCAGCCAAGGGGTGAGGGGAATTTCCCCTCTCTGATTCTTCCCCCCCAGAGCCTGGTGGCAGCTGCAGTACCTTGCTCTTGGGAGGAGCTCCTTTACTCTGCACAGGCTCAGGATGCTTTTGTCCGCACAAAGGTGGAGGAATTGGGGCTCGCATCTGCCCCCCCACTCTACCCCCTTCTCTTTGCGAGATGGCCTGCTTTACTATTCCGGCCGGGTCTATGTGCCTTCTAGACCCCTCCGTGAGAAGGTCCTCCATCAGTGCCACGACTCCCCCACCGCTGGGCATTTTGGCATCGCCAAGACCCTGCACGGAGTGACACGGGATTTTTGGTGGCCTCGTGTGTGTCGGGATGTCAAGACCTATGTCGCCTCCTGCCCAACCTGCCAGCAGGCGAAGGCCCCCTCAGGCAAGCCCACAGGCTTGCTTCACCCCCTGCCTACCCCCTCAGGACCTTGGAAACTGCTCTCCCTTGACTTCATCACTGACTTGCCTTGCTCATACGGTAAGACCACTATTCTGGTGGTGGTGGATTTGTTTTCTAAAATGGCCCATTTCATCCCCTGCTCTGGGTTGCCCACAGCCAGGGAGATGGCGGAGCTTTTTTTGGTGCATGTTTTCCGGCTCCAAGGATGGCCCAAGGGTCTCATTTCAGATAGGGGGGCCCAATTCACTGCCCATTTCTGGAGGGAGCTACTTGGGCTTCTCCATGTGACGCTCTGTCTTTCCTCCACCCACCATCCACAGACGGACGGTCAGACCGAGAGCACCAATGCGACTCTGGAGCAGTATTTGGGCTGTTATGTCAAGTACCAGCAAGATGGCTGGTTTTCCTTGCTGCCTCTCACAGAATTTGCTTATAACAATGCCTGCCATGCTTCCACCCGCCAAACTCCATTTTTTGCCAATTTTGGTTACCACCCCAAGGCTTTCCCATCCACCCTAGCTCCCTCTTCGGTGCCTGCAGCCCATGAGTTTTTAGAGGAATTGCAAGTGGTACACCACCTCTTACGGGACTCCCTTGAGCAAGCCAAGACAGCCTACAAGGCCTCTGTGGACCAGCGGCGCCAGCCGGGTCCATCTCTGCAACTGGGGGAGTGGGTTTGGTTGTCCACCCAATACCTCCCCTCTTACTCACCCACAAAGAAGCTCGCGCCTCGCTGCACGGGGCCTTTCCAGATTACGGCCCAGATTAACTCTGTTGCTTTTGGCCTGGCTCTCCCCCCCCCCCCATGAAGATCTATCCTGTTTTTCATTGCTCCTTGCTGTCCCCCATGGTTTCTGGCGACCTCCATCACTTGGCCAGCTCCCCCCCGCCGCCAGTGCTGGTGGAGGGGGAGGAGTAGTTTCAGGTCGCGGAGATTCTAGACTCCCGCCGTTCTTGCAGCTGCCTGCAATATCTGGTGAACTGGAAGGGGTACGGGCCAGATGAGCGATCCTGGGAACCTGCGGAAAATGTGCATGCTCCGTTGCTGCTGAGGCGCTTCCACCAGCTGTACCCCCACAAACCCGGGGCCCCAGGGGAGGGGCACGAGGGGGGGCCTCATGGGAGCGGGGATGTCAGGGTGGAAACAGAGCCAATAGAGCCCCAGAGCAGTTCTAATTCTGAGGAGGAACAGCAAAACGTGCGAGAGGAGCTCACTCATCTCTCACAAGCACAGCAGCTGGCAGAGATTCCTCCTGCCAGCATTCCTGGGATAGATAGTGACCCAGGCAGTGAGAGAGCACTGGAGGTGGGCTTGCTGGACGCTCGGCGCAGACACAGGGAGCGACGACAGATGGAGGGTGCCGAAAGGAGGCGCTCCGCTTGTTTGGCACTAAAACAATGGTCGCGTCCCGTGGACCCAAGGGAAAGAGGGAGGATCTCTCCCTAGCCCATAAGTTCAGGGTCTTCCCATGGTTCTCCTTCAAACGGGGACCAACTGCCTTACCTGGAGCTTAGGCTACTCTGCTATCTACCCCAGTGCAGTTCCTTGCTTAGTCGCTAGTGATTAGTATCTGTAAGAGTCATAAAATAATAAAGGAATAAAGCCTGGGAAAGAATCCTCATTGTCTGTGTCCTGAGTTGGCTATTGGAGGGGACTGCAAGAGGCAGCCAGGGTGCTCCTGACAATGACAAGGATGGACTGGTGATTACCAGTGAAACACGGCCTACGCTGACCCTTGAAGGGGATCCTAAAACCCAGCATGAAACCTCATTCCAAGTAGATCACGTCCCTCCGGTTTGGGTAACACCCTAAAAGCTGAAGGAGTGGAAGGATCTGCCGGTTTTCTGCTGCCATGGCCTTCCTTTGGGGGACCCCTCCAACCTCTGGCCCTTGGGCAGGAGGTGCAGGAGTGCTGACCGCCGCAAAGGGAGCATTCGTGACGGAAGTGGCATGGATTTCGGGAGCAGGAACCCTTGGAGCTGAACTCTGAGCACAGCTAGCGGTGTTGAACCCCTGGACCCACAATAGGCCTGGAGGCCAATGCGGGTGACAGCTTGGCGAGAATGTGGCTGCTATCAGATGTGTCACTGAAGCCCGGCCTGGGAGGGGTCATAAATTGGAGCCAAAGGTCCTGCTCCTTCAGATCCCAGCGCATGGAAGGGTGAATGGTTGCCCTCCGGCGGAAGGCCTCATCATAGGCCAGCCATGCGCTCCCTTCATACTCAGTGTAAGCCCTGTATATTATGTCCAGATACTTGGTGAGGACCCAACCCCTCTTGGTGAATCTCTGTTGGAGGATGCCAGCATAAATTAAGAAACCTGGTAACCAGTTTGCCCAGGTGCGCGGCACCTGACGACCCTTACTCCAATCAGGTTCCCTATCGCGGTTCTTATCCTTGTCATTGGCCTCAGGCTCCCAAAAGAGCAGGGAGAAGACATCTATAAATTCTCCCCGCAAAATCTTTTCCCTGGTGGCAACGGTCAGGTGGAAGCCAATAGGGGAAGAAGTAGCACCCGTGGGCATGGCTCTTCTTCCAAGGTTAGCACATGGATCAGCCAAGGGCATCTGTGGTGCTGGTAGGGGGGGTGGCAGGGGTGGCAAGGGGTCCTGAACCGATCCAGCGGGTCCCTGCCAAACGCTGGCACAAGCGAAGTTAAGCGGCTGGGACTGGAGTGGCGGCGTGGGTGTAAGGGAGGCGTCTCCCACAAATGCCAGCATGGGGGATGAGGCACCAAGCCCCACTGAAATAGGGGGGTTGGCTACTTGTGCAGTTGAACTGGGAATTGAGACCGGAGTGATGGGCTGAGGAGTACCGGCTGTGGGGGCCACAGTGACTGGAGGCAGTGGGAGAGGGGGGAATGGCCAGCCCTGAGGGGTAAACCAAGGCATCCAACCCCAGGAGTTGACATGCCCCATGCCCGACCAGGCGAATTGAGGTGCCAAGGCAGTCTCACCTGAACCCAGTGTGGCCGTGTTCTGATCCCCGACTGGAAAAGCGGTGTTGCTTGTGTCCCTGGGGAAGAGGAAGCCGTGGGAGGGAAGAGCTCCTCTGGGGGCAGTGTGCTATCAAGAAGAGCTGCAAAGAGGAGGTGGAAGCTTCAACAGTGTCCAGATGAGTTGAAATAGAAAGTAGTAGCGAGCAATGGGTCTGCTGTTGCGTTTGTTTGGGTTGGACCGCCGTGGTTTTCTTAGGCCTGGCCGGGGGAGGGGGAGGGATCCCCGAGGAACACTCAGCAGCTTCCAGGCGAGCAAGAATTGATGCCAGTACTGGGCCTGCTTCCTCCTCAGACTCGGAATCGGGCCTTGGTAGCGGCCTCTTGGAGGGGGGACGTGGGGCCCTACCCTTCCCTTTCTTTCCACCCTGGCCCTTCTTGGAGGGCATGATGTAGCAGAGCTGGGTTAGGGGTTGGTGCTTGCCACCAGATGAGCTGGGCACAGCAGTAGGGAATGAAGAAGCAAGAACCGGGATCCCTGGTCCCAGTCCAACACTCAAACCACTACACAGGCCAGCCCTAGAGAAGTAAATGTAGGCAGGGGCCTGAACCCACTGCAGGTGATCCCCGTGAGGGCTACTCCACTGGGCCCCCGGGCCAACAGAGGCAGCACCTCTAGCCCTCTGCTGTAGGGTGAGGGCAGGCCGAAGGGGATCTGTGGGCCAGAGGGTCAAGGATGAGGACGAGCGGCCTGGGAGAGAATCTCCCTAGTTGGTGCAGTGAAGGCCCAGCTGGTGTTGAGAGAAAGTGCTGGCTGGGGCGTGAACACATGGCGGAGTGAGCCCACATGGCCCTGGGTGAAGATACGCTCCGCATCGCCCGCAGGGATTGCCACTGCCCTGCAGCAGTGAGCGCCACCGCTGCCGCTGAACAGCACGGCTGCCTGCCGCGGCTGTTGGTGATCAGAGGGGCAAGGAGGGGGCGTGTGCCACCGCAGTGAGCGCCGGTGCTCCTAGAGGCGCGGCAAACACCTGCGGCAACAGGAGCCATGCCTGAGTGCGTGCGCTGCCGCTGTGAGCGCCAGCGCCCCCGGAGTCGCAGCAAGCGCCGGCAAGAAGAGGAGCTGCGCCTGCCAGCGAGCAGGGAGGTGAGGGGCGCAGGCACCGCCGAAGCGAGTACTGGTGCCCCTGGAAGGAAGCACAGCAGGTCGGGCATGCTGGCTGCGCACCGAGTCCAGATAGCTGGGAGCGACGAAGCCGGTCTCCAGTAGGCAGGTGTCCCTCGTCGCTTCCAGGCAGTCTCTCCAGCTGTGTTGAGTCAGAGAGCTAAGATTGGGAGGGGGGCTGAGTTTAAGGCAACTCAGCCTGCCCCTCCTTGCATGGTGGTGTCACTGGGGTGCACCAGTGAGAGGCCCCTACGTCCTCTCACCCTCCCACCTGCAATAGCCCCCCCCCTTTCAGCCAGATGAGCTGGCACCGGGGTTAGGGCACTTATGCAAATACTGTTCCTTTTGCCTCCAGAATAGTTATGATCTGGAACGTTTTTGTATGTTCTCCAAATGCCTTTTTCCAGGCCCATGCGTGGGATGGGTGGGGATCTGGGGATGAGCACTTTATTGGTGCTTGAGGATTCCAGTTTGGGCTGTAAGTAACCTATTACCATGAGGGAGGAAATGAAGCTAGATAATTCTATCTCAAGGAGTGTTATGCAAACATATTTCCCAGTTTCTATATGGTTTGTCCAGTTCTTGTAAGACATCATTAGATTTGCTGAATCCAACTAGGGTAGAGCAGTGTTAGACAAGAACAAGCAATATTCTGAAAAGGGAGCTGATGGTACCTCACCTGACTTCCATCAACATTTGGCTGCTTCGGACTAAGGGGTTTAGCACTGCTTTGGCTTCATTAGTCTCTTGCCAGCCAAGGCAGCTGTCTTGGGTAGCACTGGCCACTGAAGGACTGTGCCAAGTACATTACCAATGGTATTTTGTGCTTGTTGTGAAAATTGGAGACTCTGTGGGCAGTATCCAACTGTGTCATTCCATTAGCACAAATGATACTGTGCTAGTGGAAACTAGGTTCTGAACTATGTGCAAGTGGAGAATCCAAGCAAAGTTATGTTTGTGCAAGTGGTTGTACATTTTGCTTGTGCAACTTGTTATGCAACTGGTTGCACATTCTGCTTGTGTAACCCAGTGTGCAACTGCTTAAGCAACCCAGTGTGCAACCAGTTGCACAACTATTTGCACAACTGGTCGCATAGCGTAATGGGCAACTGATTGCCCAGTGGAAAGATTCAGTGGAGCTCTGCTGGCTCTATTTGAGTTTCTGGAATTACACCTTTGGTTACTGCCCATGTATATGCAGCACTTGATGAGGTGATTTTTTTTGCTGTTTCCCTTTGACTGTTTTTAAAAATGTTCTCTGCTCTTACACATTGCTTTTGATTGTGGTTTTATTTGTCTTTTGACATTTGCTTTTCTGTCTTATTTGGATATTATTTTTGTTAGCTGCCTTGTGGCCTAGTGCAGAATTGTGGGATATATACAAAAGGGCCACTGAGGAACATTTCAGTATCTGGTCAGGAATATGTGGGAACCAGAAACTCTTGTGGTACATACTGGTCCTAAGCCAAAGAGTTAGAGGTCAAAACTAGCACATTGCACTGTGCTCAGAAGGAGAACAGAAGACAGTGCAGTTGATTTTAAAAATGAGGAGATGTGATCCAGGCACATTTCACTCTGCCTACCTTGATCTCTCCCTTCCCACCCTTCGTTGTCTTTATTAGCTCATTAGTTCTTTGGAAACGGGGAGCTATGCATTTAGTTTGTTTATGATACATTGTAAAGTGCCAGGAATACTGCTGCTGCGAGAGTAGTATCAGTAGTAAATTACAGCATATTTGTTAAAATGTATTCATATGTTTGGTTTTTTGCCATTGATTTTTAGTATGCATTACTCCTTAGGATATTACAATTGCAATGGTGTGGTGTGTGAGAGAAAGGGAGAACTTTTTTTTTTAAGGACTTGTGATTCAAAAGAAAAGTTTGGGCTTCAAGCAGTATTTATAGGGGTGCACGAAAGTCCCTTACCTGTCCTCGAAGCTTTTCGCGGTGGGGGGGAGGCGCTTCGCTGCTCCCCCCGCGAAGTTCAGGCCGGGGGGGGAGGCTTCCTGCCTCGCCCGGCCAAAATTCAGGCCGGGGAGGAGGCGCCTCGCCTCGCCCGGCCGCGAACTAAACAGTTAAAAAAAAAAAAAAAAAGGCCCCGTGATAGGCTATGTGACGATTAACGTAGCCTATCACGGCTAGATCTGCAAAGTCAGCCGTGATAGGCTACGTAAATCGTCACGTAGCCTATCACGGGTGACTTAAAAAAAAAAAAGCGCATACGCAAATGGCGGCCCCCATAGGGAGCCGCCATTCGCGTTCCTTATTTGGTAGCTGTAGTCTACGTAAATCTTTACGTAGACTACGGCGAAAATAAGGGCAACGCAAATAGCGTTGCCCTTATTTTCGCCGTAGTCTACATAAAGATTTACGTAGACTACAGCGACCAAATAAGGAACGGGAATGGCGGCTCCCTATGGCGGCTGCCGTTATCCGTACGTGCTTTTTTTTTTTTTTAAGTCACCCGTGATAGGCTACGTGACGATTTATGTAGCCTATCACGGCTGACTTTGCAAATCTAGCCATGATAGGCTACGTTAATCGTCACGTAGCCTATCACGGGGGCATTTTTTTTTCTTTTATTGGAATGGCGGCGGCGGCAGCCGGTCAGAAGACCGGCTGCCACTCCCGCCCCGGACGAAGACCCACCGAACCGCCAGACGGACCCGCCGCCGGGAGGGACATTCGGCAAAGGTAAGTCCCATCCGGGGGGGGGGGGTGCGGGGTGCGGGGGGGTGCAGAGAATTTCTCCCCGAAACTTGTTCGGGGGGCCGAATATGTTGGCGCTCGGCCCCCCGAAGTTTCGGGGAGAAATTCTCCGCCAACCCTAAGTATTTAACGCCAAACTGTAAGCTCTGAAAAACATTGACAGATGCTTAGTGGCGAAGACCATATATGGCATTGCTGTTGATATCATATGGTAGCAAAAGAAGCTATCGTTCAAATCTACTTCTGGCAGCCTATGCAGTGTGCTGTGGAATGGCACACACAAGGCAGAAGTAATTATACCCACTTGTCTCTGCACAAATTTGGACTGTTAGTTCACTGCCTACAACCTATTAGCGAGGGTGGCCATGTGGCCTCTTTTACAGACGACAGTTCTATTTGAAGGAGTCTTCTATCTGAAGGGCTGCCATAAGACCATCCTCTATTTGAAGGTGTCCTCTGTTGGAAGGGCTGCCATGTCCACTTCTGGTTTAAAGATAAAGAGCCATAGGAATGGCTGCCCATCACCTCTTAGTATCTAGATAGCAGATTGAACAGGCATGTGCCCAGGTCACCTTGTCACAGTCTTCTGCACACTATGATTGGATGTGTCATATTTCTATTTAAATTATAATAGTAATTTCTAAATTCGCATCTATGCACCTAAATCTAGAAATCTTGTAGTCTTGTAGTACAAGAAATCTTGTAGTGATCATGCCTGTGCACCACCATGCATGTGAGACCTTACTGTGTGTGTAAATCAGGTTCAGGTCCTACCTCCCTTCAATTCTTTGTAAATTTAGGCCTTGTGGATGAAAACATCTCATTGGAACCCATTCAGATTGCCCGTGGGGGCTCACATGATTTAATGTTGTTGTTGTTCAGTCGTTCAGTCGTGTCCGACTCTTCGTGACCCCATGTACCATAGCACGCCAGGCCTTCCTGTCCTGCGCTCTCTCCCTGAGCGTGCTCAAGTTCATATTGATCACCATGCAAATAATTCCTGCACATCTTCATTTTTTTTGTTATTAACAGCATTCATATGCTGGCCAATAACAAGGTTCTCTGAGCAGCTTACAATAAAAATAAAAGTATTAAAACAACAATTAAGCAATGGAAACAAGATATAATATTAAACATTTGGCAGCAGTGAATAAAATCAATCGGGCAAAACTCTCAAACAACACTTCTTCATGACATCTAGTTTTCTCTATGTGGACGGACACACATGCACACACACACGCGCACACACGGAGGATTCAACTGTGAACCTCTCCCCACAGTCTGAAGTGGTACAACTGAGGGGCCATCCACATGGCTCCGCTTTCAATGTTCACTCGGTCGTAACTGTGCAGCATTACAGCTGCGAATTAGCTTCTGCTGTGGTACACGTGCAATTTACTGTGGACTTCTCCAACAGAAAAATCTGCTGTGCCCTGACACATGGCTGTTAAAGCGAAGTAAACCACAGCAGTCGTGCTGCTCTTTTATTTTAACCATTATATTTAAATTCGCAGCTATGCAGCCATATGAGGGTGGGGGCGCAACACTTCAGGTTTTAGTGGCTGTTTTGTATTTTAGGAGTTCTTTTGTGTCTGTGTCTGTCCATTCCTCTTTGGTAAGATGTAAGTAGTCTGCTCCTTCTTTACCATGCCAACTGTTTGTATGCAATCACAGAGGCAGTCCTCCAGCCCCACACTCTCACAATGGTTCACACATGCGAAGGGGCGTGCCCACGGGAGAGGTACATGCCTACCCGTCATTCCAAAATGGATCTCTCTCTGTTACTGCGCAGCTGCAAAGGAACAGGGACGAATGGGGAGGAGTGAAAAGGCATCACAGAGTGATGCAGTCACTAAGCCCGCCTACCTCATGCCCATCACAAACTGCAAAGTCAGTTTGAGGAAGAGGCAGATAGCTCAGCAACCGTGGTAAACCTACAGCAAGCTAAAAAAGTTGCAGCAAAAGGTCTCTGTGGAAATCTGCATTTTCCCTGTGAAAACCATGGTTAGGCTGAGAAGTGGTAACTGCTTCGTATGTCCCAAAAGTCCTTGGATCGCAGCAGCCCCGGAGTAAATGGCTTATGTAGATGGGGCCTGAGAAACTGGTTGATCTCTTCATCTGATGTTTGTGAGAATAAAGCTTTCAGTTCTCCTCTGGTCATTATCTCCTATTTGCTTCGGAATTGAAAACACTGGGACTTTTGATTGTCAGCTCTTGATCCAGGAATATTCACTTGTGGTCTTGACAGCTCAGATCAAGCAGTGAAAAGTGACATTTGCCTCAGCCCAGTGCTTCAGCATTATAGTGGGGTAGGTAGGATGGAAAAGAGGACTTATGCAGCACTGGGACAAGGTGGGAGTCACTGGCTTGTTTCCAATGGACACCGCTGGTGCAACAGATGCCCCCTCCCCTATGCAACCATCTGCACCCTCACCCAAATCAACCCGGGTGGGATTGGAGATCCTCTGGAACAGATTTGGGTGGTGCAAGGGGGAAGAGAGGAAGGGGAAGTCCTACTGCATAAGCTGAAGTCTGCTTTTGTGATGTTGGATGCAGCCTCTTTTTAAAACAATAATAATTCCTATATAATCTTTCCCATCCCAGGCCCAAGAAACTAGCACTGCCTCTCATTCAGGACCTGGCAATTCCAATCAGACTATTCTGCTGAGACCCATAGACAGACTGCAGCCTTCAGGGGATTTTAGTTTTATGCATGTTTCTAACACTTGCTAATTGGGTCAGTCTACAGAAGTGAGTTATCCTCTTGCCTGTAATTAATTTCATCTTTTTAATCATTGTTTCTCCATTTGGTCTGTAGATTTCTAGAATATATAATATAGTCTGTATAATATATACTGACTTGCATGAAATCTATAGAGACTTCCTATTATCCATTTTATTCAATTCTATTGTCCTTTTCCTGAAGGAAAACAAATTCCAAAGTGAAACTTCCAATTACCACAAGTCTTATTCAACCAATACCACTGTTTCTATTATAATTTAATCAGAAAAAGCTGACAATAATCTTCTCTACCAAGTCATTCTTATTCTCTGCTCATGCAACTTCTATCATTGGTTTGCAATTTCATTTCTAATTAGTTTCTTGGCATGTACAAATGCAAAGCTTATTTAATTTTATTCAGGATTTGTGTGTACACTTTTCTCTGGCAACCTGTTCTCCACCCCCCCCCCGCTGCATCTGTGTTTATTTTTACCCCTTAGTGTTTTCCCCCCCAAGTAAGTAGCTAGCAAATCTTCCTTGATGCTTATCATGTTTCAGTTTGCTATCATTGTACAATGCTGTTTTAGCTACCCATCAGCCCAGTTCAAATATCTCAGCTACCAGAAAATATTTTTATTTTAGATATCTAGCTTGGGATTTAGAAGTCCTGCTGTGTTTAATTTCATGGAGCCACCATCCCAAAATATATTCTGCAAAAACACATGAACAAACAGAAAAGTACTGGTTTTCAAGGACACCATCCTCTCTTCAGTGAAGCTCTTTCATATTTGCAAATAGTCTCACAAAAATGTTCCGTATCACATATTCACATATTTGTGAGGGTTATTTATAATTGATCTATCTCTGATATATTATTGTGAAATCTTATAGTGAACTCAAAGCCTGCTTTGCATAATCTTTCAGGGCTTCTACTATGGTTGTGGAAAGATGAATAAGCTATCAAATTTAGAAGCAGAACATTTAGACTTGCAGTAAACTATTCTTTTGCCATTTTACCTCATATCGGATAAGCTTGATGAAAGAAAATATTGAGATTAATGCATGCTATAGTCTTTGAAACCTGTGTAGCTATTGGCTGTAGGAGCTTTGCCTTGAGATGACTAGCTTCTGGTTCATTTAAAAAGACAGAGCACACAAGAAAAAAGGAATGAGGAGGGAAGATGGAAAAGATCTCAAGAGGTCTCACTTGTCTGAACAGTTCAGCATGCCAAAAAAATAACATCTCAACTAGGACATCAGATGGGATGCAAGGCAAGCCTCCCCAGGCAGGGAGTTCCACAACTCAGGTGTGGCAACAGAGAAGGTTCTACTTTGGATCCCCACCAGTCACACTTCAGTCATTGATGAGATACATATGAAACAGAGCCTCCCCTGAAGATCTTAAAGATTATGTGGGAGGAGCCAACCCTTTAGATATCCTGGACTGATGCTGTTAAGGGCTTTAAAGGTAATAACCATAACTTTGAATTGTGTCCTTACATGAACCAGAAGCTAGTGCAGCTGTTCAAGCTCAGTGATGTGTCTTGCATATGTGATGTGGCTTCAGGATGTCACACCTAAGACTTTCCAACTTTTGGCCAGCCATGAACAGAGGCAGTGCCACCCCCCACCCCCTTGCTGGTTATTAAACACTCAAAGTTGATTCATAGACATTTGATCTATTGTTTCAGCTTTGTAAAAGCAATGATTGGTTTCTGTTTTATTTTGCTATTATAGACGGGCACCATACAGTGACTGGTAAATATGGCTCTTAAACACCAATAGAGTCTGGGCACTATCATGTTGAGGATCTAGGATGTGTTGCAGTGTGGGTGGCTTGCCATTTTAAAGAAGCTGCTGGTTTATTTTATTGTGTTTTTGTGCTGTCCTTTCCAGTGCATTTATTTACTACTAGGAATATTGCTACTATGGGAACCCATACAAAGATTTTTCTCTTCATTTTCTGACTCTTCTGCCACCCACCACATTTTTTTTCCTTTGGGGTTTTATGGTAGCAGAGTCTCTCCTCTGACAATTTCTAATTGCCATCTGCTACATATATCTTTCTTACTTCAGTTACTGTATTTTTCAATCAATTTATTTTGACAGCCATAGAAATGCCTTTTAATATGTTTTCCATTTCTCCTAGTCTATATGGAGTCTGGTCAGAGAGAATGCATTAAGGCCAGTGGGAATCATGCAGTTATTTAAGTCTTCCTCTACGTCCTGTACTTTCTCACCTTCCATAAAATATGCCCTCTTCTGTCTCTCAGTTACTTACACACTGACTAGCAATATGTTCCTTTATTTTATACAGATCACAGTTAAGGACAGAGACTGCACATAGTTATTTGGAGAACAGTTACCTCCTTTCTGCTCCCAGAAGCCTGAACTGTTTCCATGTACATTGCATTAACAATATCGGGTAGCAAAATGCTGCGAAAAAACTGGATCCAGTGAAAAAGCTATGTTTAATGATTAGCATGTTCCCTGTGAATGTTTATCTTTTATATACCTCTTAAACACCTGCTTTAAAGGAAACAGTTTCTGTTTCATTCAGATCACTTTAAACAAATTAAATGGGTGCAATGATTTCTCTTCGGAAAAGTTTATAAGTTTCTTCATGGAAACAACAGCCTATTTAATTTCAGTTCATGCTCCTGTTTATTAATTGATGGTATTTTTATACCACCATTCTGGAGCTAACCAGAGCAGTTCATACACAAAAAAAACTAGGAAGAGCAGATCTTTTGGAGAGGAGGAAAATTGTTTTAATAGTATTCATTAGGGTTGTGTACAGATGATTATTTCTGTGGGACCAGGAATAACTTCCCACATCTTGGCACTCATCATTGACAGTTTAATAACTGCCATCAGGAAAACAGAGTGTATGCTACCCACCTGTGCCCATTACATTCATACAAATTTATAGGAATTTTTCTGGATTCATGAAAAAAAAGCTTCATGTTACCAGATTCAGATTTGTATACACACACAAACAACAAGATGCTTTTTCCTCTTCCCTGGATATGTCTGTACTTTAATTCTGCACATTGCCTTCTATCTTGCATATTAGAGAAGCTTTTAGCTTCCTGAGTTTGTTACTCATTGACTTTAAAGCTCCATTTGGCTCCATTTTGGAAGGCATCACATTGGATTCTTCAAAGAGATCTATCTTGGGGTTTTACAAGACATTGTTATAGGAGAGAAAGAAATTTCATGTAAAATCATAATAATGGCTACCTTTTGAATGAATGAATTCCTGAGGTTTGAATGGAAGACAGTAACCAAATGGATCCTGCAAAGTTACCAGAAGGAAAAGGCTGAAGAAATGGAAAAAAAAAACCAAGTGTGTGTATGTGCAAAATTGAGGGTTCCTTCACACCAGGCTTTTATCCTGCTAGCCTATGGAGATTGCTTACTCACAAAAGTTTGCGGGTCCTGTACATGACGCAGCCCTCCTCCAGGGAACCTCCCGCTCTTTGTGAGCTCTATTGTGTTGTTTCCCATGATGAGGAAAGTCCGGCATTTTCCCTTCTCCTGCCATGGACTCGACATTAACGAGGGTGTACAGTTTAAAGTCGCTTTTATTGCAACTAAAACAACAGCGCCACCTAGTGGCTTTGTAATGAAACACATAGATCTCATTGAGAAGTTTAGGGTTTTTTTTAAAGCCACGTGGGAAGGACTCGATCTGACCCCACAAAGATTCCAGAAGCAGAAGCCCCAGTAAATTGCAGGATTTTTAGCCTTGTGTGATGAAGCCCTGGGTGTGGAAATACAAAGCTGACTGCAGAATGTGAATGTGGAGATGCAGGGAAATAACTGAGCTTGGGGAAAAACACTGGACAAAAGATACACGATAAGATAAGCCCCAAACTCAATAACTCAGGAATGTTGCTAACCAGTGGAATGAAGGTTGCACAAATTTCTAAGGGAAAGGTGATGTCCTTCAACATCAGAAAGAAGAGTTTCCAAATGAAACAAGATGAGCCCAAATAATGTACAACCAAAACACATAGTCAAAGAACATGCTTTTCCACCTTGTGCAAAGACTTGAGAAAAAGCGTATGTAAGATACACCAAACTCAGCAATGCTGAGGAAGACGTGAACATTAGAGAAGCAGTTAGCATGCTAGCAACCCTCCTGCTTCTGAGTATACGGCCTGGGTTGCCACCAGGTTCTGTTGCTCCAACACTTCTTCTTCTGATTCTTCTTCTTCTTCTTCTTCTGGCAATCACCCGTGACCGAGTAAGATTGTCTTCCAGGGGTAGAGTCTTAGCAGTGGGTCTGTAGGTGGCTGTGAAGGCCAATTCTGGATCCACACAGCCTCCCACAGTGAGGACATAGGTTTCCAGGTGGAAGGCGGTCACGGTGAGGGTTTGCTTGACATGCCTTCCGCTGAGCTCATTTCTCCCTTTCTCCCTTTTGCCCCGTACTCGTGCTTCTTCAAAGTCCATAGTGCCTTTAATATAAGCTGACCTCCAGTTGGAACGCTCATGAGTTAGAGCTTCCCAGTTCTCAATGTTTATGTTACATTTTTTTAGATTAGCTTTGAGAAGATCTTTAAATCTCTTTTGCTGTCCACCAATATTCCGTTTTCCATTCATAAGTTGGGAATAAAGTAGCTGCTTTGGAAGACGATGATCAGGCATTTGAACAAGATGGCTGGTCCCGTGAAGTTGATGTTGGAGAATCATTGTTTCAACACTGGTGGTCTTTGCTTCTTCCATTACGCTGACATTAGTCCATTTGTCTTCCCAAGTAATTTGCAGAATTTTTCGGAGGCAGCGTTGATTAAATCTTTCGAGAAGTTGGAGGTGGTGTTTATAGATGGTCCATGTTTCATAGGCGTACAGTAAGGTCGGTAGTACAATTGTTAGATAAAAAGTCCTTGCTTTCGGTTTAGAAGAAAAGAATGCCAGGCAGGCAGCAGTGGATCCAACACTATTTTATTGAACGTTTTGCAAAACGGGTGCAGAGCAGTCTGGACCCCGAGACACGTGTGCAAAAGCCTTTTATATCATATCGCTTCTATTGTTCTCACCAGTAACCAATGAAACAGTTAGTACATCGGCTCACTAAGTTAATATCCAATAAACAGTCACTATCAGCTTACCAAGCCGTTAGTCATGAGTGCGTCAGTATGATTCCCTTTTTGCTCCGCCTATATTTTCCCGCCACTCGGGCTCTTACGTAACTTGAGACGCCAATGGTTATGGAGTCTCCTTTTTCTAACAATTCCCTCCTTTAAGTCTTTATTCACGTCTTAAAGCATTTAAAACGGAGTTTCTTTATCAGCACAATAAAGCAAGAGCATCTGTTTTGACAGAGCGGTTTCAATTAACCGCTGGGATAAGCCTCTAGCGCAGGGGATAATGCAACAACCAAATAACACTAAAACTCCTATCATCACTACAAGCGAAATAAGGATTGAGGCTGCTAGGTGTTTCCATTTTCCAAACCATCTCTCCAACCAGTCAGTCACGGGGTTGTTAATCCCTGAATTCTCGGCTAATTCTTCAGACAAGGCGGTGAGACCCTGCAAAGCCCTTGTTACCGTGCCATCTGGGGCAGTGTTGTTAGGGATGAAGGTGCAACACCGTCCACCTAGCATGACACAAACCCCTCCTTTTTCTGCTAACATCATATCAAGAACACGCCGATTTTCCCAAGCCATTTGGCTGGTGGCATCTAGCTGCTCAGCCAATCCTTTTACAGCATCTCGAGTATAGTTTATAAACCTCTGCTGATTATAATAAACGTAATTGATCCAGTCTACATTTTTGTTAATGGTCACCCACCAAAACAGGGTAGATTCAAATCCTGCAGAAATTTGATTTCTTCCTTTGAACTCATCTGGCACTCCCCTTGGTACTCCTATGGAGTCAATATATATTTGATCATCAAAAGGGGTTACTGATCGTTTCTGCCGGGGTTGGCCAGTCTTCTCTGCTGGATGTTATGCAATTGAAAAGGGGACTGCCAACTGAATTAACCCACAAGCTCCGGACCAATTGGAGGGCAATACCTCATACAACTCTAGGCCACCACAATACCACCAGAGATCAGCTCGTGGGATTGAAAGGGAATTATTCCTAAAGCGAGTAGAATTAACACATCTTACTTTACTCGTCAGGTTCCCTATACGCCCCTCTGTGTCTGCAAGGTTTCGGTGTATGCATCCGGTATGGTTTCTTCTTTGCAGGAAGACTGTGGAAGGTCTGACACGATCCTTTGATTTGAGTGGGGGGTATAATTTATTGAGGGTTTGGCATTCCTCCTCTCCCCATGCATCAGGGTGTTGGAACAAACGGATCACGCAGGTGAGGAGGGAAGGAGTGTCCCATCCCAGTGGAAAGGGCAGCACCTTTGCCACAGATCTCCCTGTGGCACAAACAAAACAGTCAGACTTATTTAAAGACTTGGCTGTATACTTTATCCACTCTAACCACACATTATCAGTTTCCTCTGTTATTGGGATCCCTAACCTGGTTCTCCAGGGACGCCTCTCTTTCTCAGGGATCTGTACCAGAAGTGGTCTGAGGGGTGTTGGTGTGACATTTCGGGGTTTTATCTTAAAGCTGTCAAGCCCAAGTCCTTGAGGTATCACCATCCACGTTAATATTTCTTTAACCAACATTACCAACACCACCCACAATACTTGCTTCATATTACAAGTTTTTTGTAATTCGAACCCGAGCTTTTCCCAGATGTTGTGACTTGTATATTACAGGCGATTGTGGCTCCTGGATGGCTTCTTCGCCTGTGTCCTTGGCAGCTTCCAGAGGGGTGCCAGGGAGCAAAGGACCGTTGCCTGTGTCCTCCTGTTCTTTCCAAGTGACAGAAGGAAGCGAGGGTCGCTTAAATGGCTTTATCCGGCTGCAATGTGTCCATTTACTAGAACCCACAAGCTTTACACACGAGTGGCTGGTTGGTCCCACCAAATAAGGCCCCTCCCACCCTTCCTTTAAAGCTTCTTTATTCCACTTTTTCAGCAACACCTCGTCTCCCGTCTGGAAGAGATGGATAGGTGCAACTAACGGCAGTCTCTGAAACGGAACGGAATAAGCTCGTAGCTGTGAAAGAACAGACTGTAGAGAAGTCAACTGATCCCTTAGCATCTGATCACCCACCTCCCACTTGACTTCCTCCCTCCTTCCGCAGTGTACCCGAGGCGGGAACCCAAACATCAGTTCAAAGGGGGACAATTTTATGTCCTTTCTTGGCATCCTTCGAAGCTTCGTTAAAGCTATTGGCAGAGCCTCAACCCAAGTGAGCTTCACCCCTCGTTGGAGTTTGGTTAAAGTCTCCTTGAGGCTCCGATTGATTCTTTCAACCTGTCCACTTGCCTGGGGCCTCCAGGGGCAATGTAAATGCCACTCTATTCCCAGAGCTTGTGCCAGCCCCCGTGTAATAACTGAGGTGAAATGTGAGCCCTGATCGGACTCTATAACTTCGGGCAGGGAGAACCGGGGCACCACCTCCTGTAACAATTTAGCAACAACAGTTTTAGCTTGGCAGTTCCTACATGGAAACGCCTCTACCCACCCTGTCATTTGACATACTATTACAAGCAAATACCTGTAACCCCTACATGGTGGCATCTCAGCAAAATCAATCTGCACCCTCTGGAAAGGATAGTAGGCCCATGGTCGCCCTCCTTTTGGAGGAGGGGGTGCCCTGGGAGGGTTGGTTTTCTGGCAAACTTCACAGGTTGCGGCTAGTCGGTGGGCACATACAGTTAAGCCAGGGGAGACAAACAGCCTCTTGCAATAGTCGATCATGGCTGATGCTCCAGGGTGTCCAAGAGAATGGTGAACTTGCTCTAGAACAACCCTCTGCAGGGTCTGTGGAAGAAGCAGTCTTCCATCTGTCATCTGGATCCATCCGTCATCACAGGGACTTATTCCGGGTTCTTGTGCCATTCGTAACTCAGCAGGGGAGTATGTGGGGTGCTCTTTTCTTTTGGGTAGAATGAGGAATGTTCCTTGGATTCCCTCTCTGGCTGCTCTTTTTGCGGCCTCATCTGCCTTCTGATTTCCCTGTCTCCATTTTTCCTCTTTTTCTTTCCCATGGGCTCGGACGTGGACAACAGCTACTTGTGAGGGTAGCTGGAGGGCATCCAGAAGATCCACTATTAGGCCTCCATTAGCCACTGGAGATCCGTTTGCTGTAAGGAATCCCCTCTCTTTCCACAGTTGCCCATGAGCATGCACAACGGCGAAGGCATTTTTGCTATCGGTATAAATATTTACTCGCTTTCCCTTGCTGGCTTGCAGGGCTCTTGTCAGGGCTACCAGTTCAGCGGATTGGGCGGAGAAATGAGGAGGCAGCCTTTCCTCACGCACACTCTCCTCTAGAGTAACGACAGCCGCGCCTGTGTAGCGCCTTCCATCCAGCATATAGCTAGATCCATCTACAAACAGATCTCTGGCTCCCTCTATTGGTTCATCCTCAAGGTCCGGTCGGCCTTTGGTGTCCAGGTCTAATACTTCAAGGCAGTCATGATCTGGGAGTCCTGATCCGTTTGTGCCCAGTAATGTTGGCAGCAGTGTGGCGATATTAAAGCTGGAGCAAGCCTTAAAAGTGAGGTTTTCATTTGTTAGTAAACCTATTTCATATCGGGAATGCCGGGCTGGGTTGAGAAATTTGCTTCCTCCTCCTGATCCCAAAATTTGTGGCACTCCATGCGGCACCCAAATTTCAATGGGTCCTCCCATTGTCAATTTCTCCGCTTCAGCGCAAACCAGAGCCGTTGCCGCTACCGCCCTCAGGCAACTTGGCCATCCTCGTGCTACGACATCTAGGACCTTGGAATAATATCCCACTGGTCTCCAAGAGGGCCCTTTTCGCTGGCAAAGCACTCCCAAAGCTATGCCCTTATTTTCATGCACATAAAGTCTAAATGGCCGGCTGGGATTTGGTATGGCTAGAGCAGGTGGTGACACAAGAGCAGCTTTAAGACTGAGAAAAGACTTATTCATTTCCTTAGTCCATTTCCATTTATCCAGTCTATCTTTCTGCAGCGCCTCATACAGCGGCCGCGCTGTCTCCCCATAGTTTGCTATCCATAGTCGGCAGAATCCGGTCAGCCCCAGGTAGGCTCTCAATTCGCGGGGGGACTTAGGGACAGGAGTGTCACGGATGACTTCAACTCTTTCTTGCCCTAGGCTCCGAGTCCCCTTAGTTATGTGGTAGCCTAGGAATTTTACAGTTGGTTGGGCCAACTGTACTTTTTCTTTTGACACTTTATACCCCCCCCCCCGCTAGATAGTTGAGGAGGGAAACCGTCCCACTCAGGCACGCATTCTTGGCCTTGGCTGAAATCAGGAGGTCGTCACAGTACTGGAGGAGATGCACCTCTGAGTGCTGCTGGACCCAGGGTTCGAGATCCTTTTGGAGCTGCTGGCCAAAGACCACCGGTGAGAGATTCAGCCCCTGAGGGATGACTGTCCATGCTAATTGAACTTTTGACCCCCCCCCCCTGGGCTTTCCCATTCAAAGGCGAACAAAGGCCTTGAATCAGGGTGGAGGGGGATGCTGAAAAAGGCGTCTTTTAGGTCTATGACAGTGAACCAGGCGTGCTCTTCCGGAATTCCTACAAGGAGGGTGTGTGGGTTGGGGACCACAGGATGGGGGGCCTCGATCTGCTGATTAATGAGCCGGAGGTCTTGCACTAAGCGGTAGCCCTTGCCCCCCCCTCCCCTTTTTGGCACAGCGATGATGGGCGTGTTATAGGGAGACATTATCTCAATGAGCCGGCCTTCTTCTCGGAGCTTTGTTATTACTGGTTGTAGGCCCTCCTTTCCTTGGCGGGAAAGGGGATACTGTTTCACATGAACAGGCCTTGCTCCCTCCTTGAGGGGAATTTTGTATGGTGCTGCCGACTTGGCACGAGAGGCCCCTCCAATCCCGGCCCAAGCTAGAGGGTTGACTCTGTTTTCTATTAAGCTCCAGTCCTCGGTGGCCTCTGGGATGGATTCTTCTGCAACCTTCAAAAGGGCCATTTGGTAGTTACTACTCTGCTGTTTAGGGAGCCGTATCTCCATCCTTCCGTCAGGAGTAAAAGCAATCTCAATTTGGAGTTTAGTCAATAAGTCCCTCCCTAGCAATGCCACCGGACAGGAGGGGGTACAGACAAATGCATGTTCTAGGTGTGTTTTCCCAACCTTGGTGAACAGGGGACGAGAGAGGGGCACTTGAGTTGCCCTTCCCTCGACCCCCATTATGGTGGTGAACCCCCCACCTCCCGTTGGGGGCTCACTGAGGGGGAGGACGGACAGGGCGGCCCCTGTGTCCACAAGGGCTTTGTAGGAGTGGCCCCCAACCTTTATTTTGACCATGGGGTCCCGTCTTGCCTCAGAGACGGCTAAGAGGGGGCCGGGCCCCGGTCTGTCCTAATCTCTTTCCTGTTCATACAGAACTCTCTGCGCTTCTCCCGTATTTTCCCCTCTCTCTTTCTGCTTCAAAGCCTCACAGTCACGCTTCCAGTGCCCCATTTTCTTACAAAAGGCACATTGATCTTTCCCCAGGGGAGATCCTTTCCTTCCCCCTTTCCTCCCCTTCCTAGCTCCCTCCTTGTCAGGTTTAAGAACCGCAGCAAGGAGCTTGGCCTGCCTCTTGTCTTTTTCTTTTCCTTCTTCTTCTTCTCGCCTCTCATAAACCTTTTGAGCTACTTCAACTAAAACTCCTAAGTCAGCTGCCAACCCTCCTTCAACTTTTTGCAACTTCTTTCTGATGTCCTGGCAGCTATTTCCCACGAACTGAGTCGTGAGGATCCTTAAATTATTTGGATCATTCAAGTCAATGTCAGTATATTTAGCGAAGGCTTCCCTCAGCCTTTGGAGGAACACAGCAGGAGGTTCGTTTTTGTCTTGCTTTAGAGTCAGGACTTTTTGCAAATTGGGGGCCCTTCTCGCGGCTTGCTTCATGCCTGCTAAAATGAGTCGAAAATAGTCAGCATGTAAGCGTCTATGTGCCGCTGTGGCCACCCCCCAATTGGGTCGCCCTGTGGGCAGAACCTCCACCGTCTCCTCCTCAGTTGCTTGGGGATTTTCCTCCCTATACTTGGCTCGTGCCCCTGCAAGGATGGTTGGCTTTTGGCTGAGAAAACAGGTGTTCAATAGCATTTGTGTATCGTCCCATGTGGGGTTGTGAGTAAGCCTCACATTCTCCATCAGAGACAGGAGTGGCCCGGGATCCTCTTCAAAGGAGGGGTTAAATTGTTTCCAATTATACAAATCAGATGTTGTGAATGGGACATAAACAAACATCGTCCCTTGAGGATGTTGGGCGGTAGGGTCGGGGACTTCTCTGATGGGGAAGGTGAACTTCACCGGTGGTTGGGGGTCCTTTCGCAGGTTGTAGTTAGGTCCCCCTTTTGCCTCTCTCTGTAGGACCTCCAATTTTTCCTCTAGGGAATATAGACGATCTTGGAGAGTGTCCTGGCGTTCAACTAGAGGGGTGGGGTCCTCCGGTACTATTTCATGAGAGGGGTCCTTCTCGGGGGCATCTAACCGCTGGGCGGGCCCCTCAGGAGAGGGTGGTGGTTGCAACGAGCGCCCTGCGACGGCTGTCCCGTAGGGAGGAGGAAGCAGTAGGTCCTCCGGTGCCGTGGCCACGACCCTGGGTGGTCCTTCTTTTGGTGGTTTCCTTTTGACCACCATGGGAAGGGCAAGGGACATGCATTTAACAACCCACGGAGCAGGCCTGCCGCCAAGGGGCACACAAGTTGCCCACGAATCAATATAAGGGAACTGGTCCCAACTTCCCCTCTGTGCTACTATTGTTCGCACATCAGATACCAAGGTTGGGTCAAAAGACCCCTCGGGTGGCCATTTGGGTTCTAATATTGGCCATTCCCGGGTGCAAAAAAAGACAAGACGATCCTTTGTCATCCATAATCCTGCTTAAAATGTGACCAATTGCGCAAACAACACTCCAAGGGCGTATGGGACTTCTTCGCAGACTTAGATTGGGACCCGCCCATGACGGTGGGAATTTCAGTCAGCAATTCTTGCGCTTCGCCCTCCTCTGACCTAGCCCGTCTCCGGGGTAAGGAAATGCAGATCGGGGCTCCTCACTCGCTTCGCCCATAGGCGTCTCACACAATCACAAACACACCACCGTCCCGCGTTTATCCCCTGATGTAAGCTGTTTCACTTACCCCAAAAGCCTCTTCTGTCCCGCCCGCAGCTGCGTCCAGCTGCTTTATTGATCCACTGCCGGTGCCTAAAAGGAGTGATCACGTCTCCCTCTTCCTCTGGCGTTGGTCCCCAGGCACTTCTGCCGCCACCGTCGTGAGGAGAAGGCAGTATAAAACAACCGCCTGTGGCCACTTCTCCTCCGCGGCCCCTCGGCTCAGCGCGAAGGGGACGCGCCCCGAAGCAGGATCCGAGTCACGGCACCAAATTGTTAGATAAAAAGTCCTTGCTTTCGGTTTAGAAGAAAAGAATGCCAGGCAGGCAGCAGTGGATCCAACACTATTTTATTGAACGTTTTGCAAAACGGGTGCAGAGCAGTCTGGACCCCGAGACACGTGTGCAAAAGCCTTTTATATCATATCGCTTCTATTGTTCTCACCAGTAACCAATGAAACAGTTAGTACATCGGCTCACTAAGTTAATATCCAATAAACAGTCACTATCAGCTTACCAAGCCATTAGTCATGAGTGCGTCAGTATGATTCCCTTTTTGCTCCGCCTATATTTTCCCGCCACTCGGGCTCTTACGTAACTTGAGACGCCAATGGTTATGGAGTCTCCTTTTTCTAACACAATGGCTTTGTAAACAAGCATTTTGGTCTCCCTGCAAATGTCCCGAACCTCGAACACTCTATACTTCATTCAGGAGAATGCTACACTCGTAGAGCTCAGGCAATGCTGAATTTCAACGTCGATGTCGGCTTTTGTGGAGAGATGGCTGCCAAGATAAGAAAAGTGATTGACATTTTCCAGCATCACACCGTTAAGCTGGATTGATGGTGCTACAGAGGGGTTGGTTTGTGCTTGCTGGTAAAGCACTTTGGTTTTTTTGATGTTAAGCGAGAGGCCGAACTTTTCATATGCTTCTGTGAAGATGTCTAGGATGGTTTGGAGATCTTCCTCTGAATGTGCGCAGATTACGTTATCATCAGCATATTGAAGTTCTATGACAGAGGTTGTAATTACTTTACTTTTTGCTTTCAGCCTACTGAGATTAAAAAGTTTTCCATCTGTTCGATATATGATTTCTACACCAGTGGGAAGTTTCCCTTCAACAAGGTGTAGAATCATAGCGATGAAGATAGCAAATAAAGTTGGAACAATAACACCTCCCTGTTTAATGCCTGATCCCACTTTAAATGGATCACTTTAATGGATCCACTTTAAATGGATCACATTGTTATCCAAGATTCTTGCTGTCATGTCATCATGGAGGAGCCACAAGATGTTCACAAATTTATTAGGGCATCCAGTTTTCAAAAGGATGGTCCAGAGAGCAGTTCAGTTTACAGTGTCGAAGGCCTTAGTCAGATCAATAAACGCCATGTACAGAGGTTGGTTTTGCTCCCTGCATTTTTCTTGGAGCTGTTGTGCAGTGAAGATCATACCCACTGTCCCCTTGGAGGGGTGGAAGCCATTTTGGGATTCAGGGAGGATGTCTTCTGAGATAGGTAAAAGGCAGTTTGCGAGGATCCTTGCCAGGATTTTGCCTGCCATAGCTAGAAGGGAGATGCCTCAATAGTTTCCACAATCTGTTCTATCACCCTTTTTGAAGAGAGTGATAATTATGGCATCCCTGAAGTCTGCTGGGATCTCTTCCATCATCCAGATGTTTTCAATGAGCTTATGAAGCTGTTGTGTAGCTTCAGGCCCACCTTCTTCAAAGACTTCAACAGGGATCCCATCAGGTCCGCTAGCTTTGTTATTTTTCATTTGGTTGATGGCTTTACTGACTTCCTCCAAACTAGGGGATACTGCAAGCTCATCTCTGGTTTGTTTTTGTGGGATTTGCAAGAAGACCTCATCACCCACAATAAAGTTACAGTTAAGGAGATTGTGGTAATGTTCTTTCCAACGCAGTGCAATAGACTCTTTATCCTTTAGGGGTTTGGCACCATCTATTGAGCGTAGGGGGTTTGTACCATGATTTGTTGATCCGTAGATGGCACTTGTGGCATTAAAAAAGCCCTGTACATGATGGGCATCTGCAAAATGCTGGATTTCTTGAACTTTCTTTATCCACTAGGTGTTCTTAAGTTCTCTACTTCTTCTTTGGACCTCAGCCTTTGCACTGGTGTGGATTTTTTTCTTAGTGGCAGAGTTGATGTCTTTTTGCCATATTTGGAAGGCTTATCAATAATATGTTCAATCTCCGTATCATTCCCATCGACCCAATCCTGATGTTTCTTAGTTTGGTATCCGATATTTTTTTCACAGGCTGCGATAATGGAGGTCTTCAGTTTATTCCAGTGTTCCTCGACATTTTCAGGGGTTTCCATAGGTGGGTGTTCCTTGAGAGTTGTTTGAAAGCAGCCTCGCTTAATAGGATCTTGAAGGGCTTGGGTGTTGATTTTACGTCTTAGTTTTCTTCCTTGGAGCCTACGTTGAGGGACAGTCTTAATGGCCATCGTGGAACGAATTAATTGGTGGTCTGTCCAGCAGTCGTCAGCACTCGTCATGGCTGTGGTGAGGAGTACATCGCAGTGATCTTTGGCACAGACAATTACATAATCTAGGAGATGCCAGTGCTTCGACCGAGGGTGCTTCCATGATGTTTTAAATTTATTTTTCTGGTGGAAGAGTGTGTTGGTAATAACAAGATTATGCTCTGCACATTTAGTCAGAAGTAGAATTCCATTCTGGTTGCTATTGCCGACTCCTTCTTTCCCAGTGGTCCCCAGCCACAAATCAAAATCACGCCCAACTCTTGCACTGAAATCGCCCAGGAGGATAATTTTGTCCTCCTTAGATATCTCTGATAAGATGGTGTCCAGCTGGGAGTAAAATTTTTCTTTAATGTCTTCATCAGCATCTAATGTTGGTGCATAAGCACTTAAAATAGTTGCCTGCTGGTTTTTGGCGAGTTTTATTCAAAGGGTTGAGAGTCGTTTGTTAATGCCGGTAGGAACTTCTTACAAGAGCTTCTTAAGATAATTTTTAATAGCAAAGCCTACTCCATGTATTCATTGTTCTTGTTCAGGCAGTCCTTTCCAGAAGAAGGTATAACCTCCTTTTTCTTCCTTCAGTTGTCCTTCTCCTGCTCTTCGGGTTTCTTGGAGTGCTGCTATGTCAATGTTAAAACGTCTCAGCTCCCTTGCAATGATGGAAGTCCTATGTTCAGGGCGTTCACTATCTGTATTGTCCATATATTCCATGTTCCAAAATTCATTTGTCTTTTGCAACCGCTAAGTGGTGACCCCACTGGACACGGTAATCCAGTCAGGGAAGAGGTGAGGCAGGCTCCAACACTGGTATCTACATATCTGAATGTATGCAGAAAGTGTGAATGAATGGAAACTAACTTTTGTCTTAATAAAAGGTGATCTAAAAAAATCATTCTGGTTTTTGAGTCTCGGTCTGTATTTCACCCCATGATCCTAGTTTTGTAACAGAGAAAAAAAAGGAATCCAAACCTAAAAAACTGTGTCCTAGTATTTCAGGTTTAAAAAGAAGGTTGCATGGAATGGCACACTGCGACTATATTTTTTAACAAGTTTGCTTCAATCACTGCCCTTTCTTTGGAAGCATCTTTAACACTGCACCTCTCAATTAAAATGAACTGCTGGTGGAACAATTTGTACACTTTGTAAAACTGTGTTTTTTTGTTGATATACAACCTCTGTCCACTATAATGGCAGCCCCAAAGAGTGGCAAAGGAGGTTACCATTTTATAATGGTAACAGCCATTTTGCATTTACCAAAGTTCAAACGGCATCTGAGAATAGTGCTTTCTGGGAAAAACAAAACTTTCTGGCTAGTTTCCTATTGGGGTTCTGATTTGCTTCTGCCAAAACCAATTCACCTCATCCCTGAAATATTGCCCATTTAAATCAACTGGTTTTGAACTGGGTGAAATGGCTGAGAGCTGGCCCTTATCCATTTGCTACACCCTCACATGTTTTGCAGATTTTATGTTGTTTTTAGAGCTGCAACATCTACAGAACAAACCTGTATATGTTTACTCAGAAGTAAATCCCACTCTATTCAATGGGGCTTATTCTAGGTAAGTGTATACAGGGATTGCAGCCCTAGTCAATTTCCAGATGGGTAGCTGTGTTTGTCTGTTGCAGCAAAACAACAAAGAGTCTTGTGGCACCTTAAAGACTTACACATTTTTTTCAAGTATAATGTCATGGATGTTAGAAAAAAGTTGATTGTGATCGCAGGAGTCTGCAACTTTGTCTTAATTTAAAATGCACTCTGCAAAATTCTTGCTGTCTAAATAGTCTGCTTAATAATCTTTTCTCCATGACTAGATGATTGTTGTCTATAAGTAAGCTTGTAAAAAGAGAAAAGATGAAAAGATGAGTAATATTCACTCTCATTTAATATAGCTGACCTCTCTTCTCTGCTTTTTTCATCCTGTCCTCTTCGGCTAGCTGTTTTCTTTTAGTTCAGTGCTTACTAATCAGTATTTTCAAACAAGCCAGATGAGACCAGCTTCTTCCAACCTCCAGATCTTATGAGCTACAACTACCATCACTCCCAGCCAATGTTCAGGGATGGTGGGAATTGTAGTCCAGAACATGTGGACAGCACCAAGTTGGGAAGGGCTGGATTAGACTTTCTTCACCTGTTATACTCCTTTCTCTGGAAAAGTAAAGAAAGATTTGAGGCTTAAGTGGAAGGAACTTGTTTAAACTAGTCCCACTAATATTTCATGTGTAGCATGCTAAGACATGTTAACTGCACAGGTAGTGAAAATATTTTTGGAACTTCAAAGCAGCTACTGTATATTGAAGGAGTTTAAGGAGGAATCTCAAACATGATCTAGAGTCCATTCTTTTTGCTTTTAACGTTAGTGGCAACTTATTCTTTAAGATATGCTGACCTATAGATGATAAAGATTATGTTAAAGTTATGGGCAGTATCCAGTTGTGTCATTCTGCTAGCATAAATGAGGTTGCACTAGTGCAAACTAGGTTCCAAACGATGCACACGAGGAGAATCCAGCTAAAGTTACATTTGAACAAACTCAAATAGTGCTAGCATCACACTTGCACAACCAGTTTTGCAACCACTTGCCCAACTGGTTACACAAGTGGTGGCACAACCAGTTGTGCAAGCAGAATCCACAAGCACTTGCACAATGGAAAGACTTGGCAGAGCTCCGCTAGTACTACTGAAGTTTGCAGAATGGCATCCTTCGATACTGCCCTATTTCTTGAACTCTAGACAGTACTTTGTTTAGGAGTGATGATCAGAGACATTTTTTTTACTTAGAGATTTTCTACAACCTAATGAGATACTAGAGTATATGTAGAGAGAGGAAATTCCAACAGCAGACATGTTCTTCCACCAGAACCTGCCTGGCTCTTTGTTCAAGGAAGTTCCTCACAACCTCATCTTGTCTTTTCTTCTCCTTTTTGACAGCTCAGAAAGATAATCTGTATGAGAAAGAATTTAAAGTCAAGCTCCTAAAGAATTCTTAGAAAGTTTTTGAAACATTTTTCACTTTTCCCTCTAACAATATTTGTATTTTTTGTGTATTTTCTATGCGCTCATACTATATCTTGTTATCCTATAAATATTATTTGATCTTTGAAGAAGTAACCTATGTTTTTATGAAGACTTTCTCTCAAGCTTTTTAATTCATATTTATTGCCCTCATAAATTCTGGCTAGATCCACATAGCATGCATTCATTCTTTATGGATAATTAACAGGAGTAACTCATGGTTTGCTTAGCAGCTGGGGTGTGAGAACTTATCTATAAGAAGTAAAACATGACCATAAGCTTTCTTGAACTGCAGTCCAACTGATTAAAAATCTTTTGGATTGATTAAAAAATGCCCCTAATTAAGCAGGCAGAAGGTTTTTTAAAATGTTAATTATTTTTAATACAAGTATGTATAAAAACACAGGTGGCAAGTACCATCTTAGATGGGAACATTTCTCCTTCTTTCTTATGCTGAAGGGAATTCATCTAAGATGGAGCCTGAATCAATGAAAGGTTTTATCCTTTAGAATTATTATTTTATTCATATGCAAATGAGTACAGAGTTAATTGACTAATTGATTAAAAGATTAAAACTCATATGATTCATTCAAGGTGATCTTTTTATTTAATGGCCACCATAGTGTTTTATGTAGTTGCACAACTATATCAATCCAAGTTGCATTTGAAGTGGGGATGGTTTTCTCATCTATTGCAGCTTTCCCCAACTTGGTGCCCTCCAGGTGTGTTGGACTACAACTCCCATCATCCCCAATTGGGAATGGGGAAAGCTAATCTAATGAATAAGGAGTTCCATGGAAGCATGAGAGCTACAAAAAGGACAGAGTATCATGAAAGCAAGAAGCAATTCCCCTGAAATGTATGATAAGGGGCTCCTTTAAAAAAGACACAGAACTATCTCAATGCATTTATTATGGATGAATAACACACAATGAAATGAATGTTATGAAGATTAAATAATATTGAAATGCCATAGTGGAAACAAGATTGCATTCAGTGATTTGAGCCTCTGGTAAATTCCTTGGACTATGAATGAGTCTTTTTTTATTATTAATTTCCTTTGGGGGAAAAATACATAGTACCGTGTATATGAATACAAGAAGAAAAAGAAAGCTTTGGAATGATTTTAAAGCTTTATAAGGCTTTTCCCATGAAACTTATGGTTTTGATAAGTAAGAGAATTTTAGAGCCCTGTTTATTTCTGAGGTATTAAAGGAAAAGTTGATCAGACAGGAAGTGGTAGAACTAAAGAGATCTGTGGGTTGCTTCAAAGTTTCTTTTAAAATGTTGACAACAGCTACTGGACCTCTTCTGGGAGTAATGGCTGGGTACGTGGGAGTTCTCCCAGACCTACACAGTATTGTTGGGTTAGGGCAGCAAGGGGTGTGTGTGGAAAGGCATGATAGGTTTGTGTGTGTGTGTGTGTGTGTGTGGGAGGGGGGTCTCCTCCCATATGCATAGGTACGACTTTGTGTGTGCGTTCAATGATGGAGCTGATGATTTATATGCTTCTTATCCACAGAGATGTGACCAAAGCAGCTAGCAAAACAAGAACAACAATATAAGAACAAGACTACATATCAACACATCACTGCAATCAACAGTCCAGCACCAAATTATTTCAAAGCATAATGTAACAGTCCAAAGAAAGTGTTCATTTCAATTGTGCTAATGACATATAATTTTTTTCAGTTCATCATACAACAGACAGTATATCAATAATTAAAACACAGTATCAATATTATTTATCAGTTGTTAAAATACAAAAGCCAGAGTTAGATACAATTAAATTTCCCAGTATAGGGAGAGATTAATAAATAATATAATCAGCAGCCAGTTCCTCAAAAGTGCCAAGTGCAGGAAATCACAGCAACATTTCTTGTAACTGCCAATATATATAGCGCTAGATGCAGAGGTGTCAGAATTTACCTTGTATTCAGTTAAAGTAGAGGGGCCGTTGACATAGATGCTGGGAGTTTCCAAAAGCTAAAAAGTACGAAGGTGTGGCCTGATAAACAGCCAGGCCAATGGCGCCTTCAGAAATTAAAATAGACCAATCGTAAAACACTGTTGGTTAATCTCATGAGCCCCTGTGCTGGCAAATAAGAATGCCACACCAGGCCTCAGGACTGTTGTGGCAGTGCGCCAAGAACCTCTTTGGCTGTTGCTCATTTTCCCTTGGGAGAAAGCCTTCCGTGTAAAGATTTGACTTTTCCTCTGTCCTTGCTTTGCATGTCTCCTGCTTTTGTTAAAGTTTACTTTATGGGTTATGGGGAGTGGCAGATTTCCCCCCCCCCCCCCGGGTAAATTATATATGCTGCTTGGTAATTTTTGTAATGATAGATATTTCACTTAGTGAAGATTTACTGAGACCCTATGAGAAAGGCATTGTTGTATCATAATTAGACATTTTGTACAATATGCTAACTAAATATTAACTGAATATTTAAAGACTCACTGCAATAATAGTGGCTAATCCTCCATGAATACATTGTTAATGATGCACCTGTGATTAATGTGTAGTGAACATCTTATTAAATGTAAATTTATGGTATTTTGTATTTTAATGTGTTTGGATTTAGCCTATTAGTATTAATGGGATTCGAATGGCATTGAGTTCCATCTAGGCCTTAATATTATTGCAGTCCTCAAGTCACTTACTTGGGTTTAGTTCCACTGATTTGCGATTTCGCTGGGATTTTTTTCTTCAGAATAAGGAACTTTCCTGGTGATGGAATCCTCCAAACTGATCCACATTGTTACAGGTTCCTTGGGGATTCTTCATTTTTGAAATTATATTTTTAGGAAAGAAGATAGCAGTCCTGGAATGTGCAAGGATCCATTATTTTGAGAATTCCGTTCTGTACACTGTTATAATATCAGTCTCCCCCTGCCCCACAAATGTCTATTGCACTGCTCAATACTGATTTGTTCATTGCATTACTTCCTCCAAGGAGATAGTCTGCAAATGTTTTGTCTGAACCTGTTGTCATATTTTTTTTTGTCAATGGGCATACTCTGAATATTGACCAAAATGGATTATTTTCCCCAGAATTGTTGATTGTGGCCTAAGTTGAAGAATGCGGTACAACTAGTAATAGTTGTCACAAACCTCCACCAAGTACAGAATGTTTCCTCTGAAAGATATAGCTGAGTTTCTTTAAATCTCATAAAAGTTGATCAACTGATATGATACGATATCTTAGTGGTAGAGCACAAGCTTTGCATACATAAGGTCCTAAGTTCAGTCCTTGGTTTCTCCCATTAAAAGGATAAGACAGTTATGGGAAAGATTTGCCTAAGACTCTGGAAGACAGAGTAGACAACATCAGGATAGCTGGACGAATAGTCCAATATGGTACAAAACAGCTTCTTATATCCTCAAAGCACTATCTGGAGCCACTGAAGCCTAATCCCAAGCAATTAGTATTACATTTTGTACAGGTTTTGCTACAGTACTGTAGGCACTGCATGATGTTATTGGGTTTTATTATTGTTGCAATTCCACTTTTCTACCAAGTGTGTGTGTGTCTGTGTGTGTGTGTGTGTGTGAGAGAGAGAGAGAGAGAGACAGAGAGTGAGAGTGAGACTCACATTTCTATCCTTCACAAGATTTCTCTATTTGCACTCATATTGAAATCTTTAATTTTTCCTTACTCAGTTTCCTGAAATTAATTTTCTGACGCTTATTAATTGCTACTCTGTCACATTGACTACATTTATAAAAAATGACTGTGACTTGTTTTCTGCCTCCTGCCCTTAGATGTAAAATATTTCCATCTTAATTTCTTTTATAATTTTGCACCTGATCAACCCTGTTAAATATCCCATTATCTGTTCCCATCAATCTCAGAAACATGTGTTGAGTTCAGTCTGTAACTATCCTTTCTCTCACAAGGTCTTGTTGTGAATGGTTAACTGCCATTTTCTAAATATTCATGCCTGTCAAACCAAGTGCCCTTTCCCAAACCTTCTAAGCTTTGCTCAGCTTTCCCTGCTATTATTTTTCTTTCTGTGCAAATGTTTATCTTTCCTGTCGTTATCGCCAGGACTGTAAAATTCACTTATCCCTCTTCATATATTTAGAAATATGGACATGTTTCATTTTTAATGGTATATTATTAAAGGTTATATTAACAAATGAGAATCTGACTTACATAAGATATAGTTCCTGGACAGGAACTCACATGCTGCTCAGCCATTCTCTTTCCACCTTGACCTGTACTCCTCCCTGATGTGATATGTTTATTCTCCTTGTAAATGTGTTTAGCCATCAAATACCATTCCACATCTTCAGAATCCTCCAACTCCATAGGTTGGATCCAACTTCCTTGTTGATCCTGTGGAATGGATACTGCTAGCATAATGGATACTGCTAAAATGGGACTTCTGCATCTTCTTCTCCCCCTGAAGACCCATGCAGACCATTCAAATCACCTCTGGAGGGTCAGCCAACCCTCTGGCATAGATTTGGAGGGTGTGCAGGGAGCTGCAGGGAAGAGGGAGGAAATGGGAATCCCATGGCATCTGTTCCCTAGGTGCAACAAGGAAGTTGGATCCAACCTCACTTGACAATTATTTTTCTATTTTGAGATTTTTAAAATTGATGGGGGACATTTTCTCCAAACCCATGATTTTCATGCAGACAGCCATTATCCCCAGCACAAACTACTTCTGCCAGTATCCCTAATCTGTTTTGGCACCCGGGGCATCATATCTCCATGTGAACCCACTTTACTAATAGAATCATAGAATCAAAGACTCAAAGACTGAAAGACCAGTAGGGTTGGAAGGGGCCTACGAGACCGTCGAGTGCAGCCCCCTGCTCAATGCAGGAATCCAAGTCAGAGCATCCCTGACAGATGGCTGTCCAGGCTTGTCTTGAACACCTCCAGTGTGGGAGAGCCCACCACCTCCCTAGGTAATTGGTTCCATTGTCGTATTGCTCTAACAGCCAGGACGTTTTTACTGATGTTCAGCCAGAATCTGGCTTCCTGTAACTTGAGCCCATTATTCCATGTCCTGCACTATCATTGTATATTTTTCATCGCTAACAAGATGATTGTTTTCTTCATACTGAATTAACTTGGAGGTGATCTGCATTTTGCTGTTGTTGTTACTGTTGAAATACTAGTTATGCATGTGAATGACAATTAATTTTCCTCCAAAGAATATTGTGGATGGATATTCAATCAATGTTTGCACAACTCTTCAAAAATAGAAGGCTTTCCAACTTTTGTTACCATGGCTCTCCCTGCCACTCTACCCACACATGAATATTAAAAAATAAATAAATCCTCTAACACTTCACAATTAAGATAGTAACCTGTGCAACAGCTTTAAGATACACAAGCACTTTTGACACTTTCTCATATAACTATGTGGGATTCTTTCTTTCCTCTTGTCATTGCATGGAATAAAGTTAACACTTGTAAACTAAGTTTTTTTTTTCTAATGCATGTTGTGGACTGGCAATGCCCTGTTCCGTGAGTGGAAGTGAAAACAGGCAAAATAGTGTGCCCACACTCCTTTTTGCCCTTTCTTTTCTGTGACCCTTTTTGCTGCCAGCTGGTGGAAATCTATTTCTCCGGTTGCCTCCACCAAACCTACCTTAATGTTCAATGGCACGGTTCACATGATCACTGCAGCTTAAATGCAGCAACAACACCCAGGCATTTGTGGTGGGCTAGGGTTGTTTTTAGAGCAATGTTGTTTTGTTCAGTTGATTATGTAAATTTGTTATATTTTGTGTTGTTATTTGTATTGTATGCTGCCTAGAGTGGGCAGCTAATAAATCAAATAAATAGATAGATAGATAGATAGATAGATAGATAGATAGATAGATAGATAGATAGATAGCCATGAGTTATTTGAGGGTTGTTTCCCCCTCAAACAAGCCTTGGTGCCCAGGTTCAGACAACACAAGTTTCACTGAGGTGGATAAATAGGCAAATGGCACCTGGCATACGCCAAAACACTCTGGCACTCTCCATGGCTTAAACAAGCCAGTGTGGCTTGTTTAAGCTGCAGTGATTGTGTGAATCGGGTCTCTGAGTCTCAGGTATCTACCTTAGGTTGGGATTTGCTATTAGATGAGGGGTGGATAACACCCCCTAAACTTTGTTATCTCTGGACCACAACATTTCAAATCACAATGTTTACATTTTACTGAGGGCAAGTGTCCCTAGGGAAAAGTTTTAAAAATCTGAATAGATACACAGCACACACAAAACTATATGACCAGAGAAATATGCATCCAGCTAACCTAACTAGACTGTGACCTTATTATATCCAGGTCCCTTATCCAGTCGATATCTTCTTGGTCCAGTTCTCTCAATTAGTTCTCCAGTTCCAGCAGCTTTGACTCTTACTCCCCTTTAGGACTCTGGCCTGCTTGCACCTCCTTTCCCTTCCCTTCCCTTCCCTTCCCTTCCCTTCCCTTCCCTTCCCTTCCCTTCCCTTCCCTTCCCCTTCCTTCCTTCCTTCCTTCCTTCCTTCCTTCCTTCCTTCCCCTCCTCCTCCTCCCTCTCCTCCCCTCCCTCTGCCCCTCTGTCTTGGCTTTTATCTCTTAAAACTATGTTTTCCTCCCCAATTCTAACCAATCAGGAAGATAATTTTTTGTTCATTTCTGCCAAATTCTGCAGTCTATTTCTTGAGCTTAATTTCTCTCTCTCTCCCTCTGACCTTCTGTTGAAACTCATAATCTAACTTCCTGAGCAAAACATCCTGAACTCTACATTCTTACTAAACTGTTGACCTCTAAATTTTTAACCTTTGGGCTGAAGCTCACTAACAGATATGCACACACAAGCTTTAACCCTGTAATATCCTAAAACTAAACTAAATACAAAATGGAGAATAGTTCTGTTCCTTCATAATGCATATTTGCAATGCTTTTATTATTGATGTTTATTGGTCTTATTAACCCCCCCCCAACCCAATCAAATAACAATACAGAGGGCTGACATAACCTGTCCACTACTCTTTTCACCCTAGCCCTTCCCTTCACATCTTTTCTGTACTTCCTTTTCCCCTTTCTTTTGCCATACTCAGCCTTTTCTTTTCTTGCCCCTAGTATTAATACCAGAATAGACAATGTGAAGTGATAGTTGGCTTTAATTAATAGTACAATAATTTATATTACCACTGCTGCCCTAACCACCACCACTTGTACATTTGTGCTATGAGAATCACTGAAGGCAATAGTGCCTTAGCTGAGCCCGATGATTCTACTTAGTTCTACACTGTGATAGTTATGTGTCAAACTATTTATAAATGGGAATGGAAAACATCCAAAAGAGAGAGAGAGAGAGTAAAAACTAACCAGAAGGAGGAAGTACACCATGTATTGTGGGGGAAAAAATCTTTTGGGACTCTTAATGAGCAAGTAGATGAACTATTCTGAGCAGTAAATTCATTCAACTTGGTTTCTTCTGTGATGTTCAGCCATGTTTTCCCAATTGATCTTTTCTTCTAATTGTTTAACGCATCAAGTCATGCTGCTGGGGAAAGCAAGGTCTGGGACATGTTGTTGCTGCTTGTAACATCTGCTACCTAACACATTCCTCTGTGATAAAGGCTACATCAAATGCTACAGTGAAGTAGATTTCATAGTTCATCCATATTGCACCTTTACTCAGAGGGCATTATGTAAATGGAAAACTCCATCTGCTTCACAGAAGATCAGAAATATCCAAAATGGAGGAATCCCTCTTGATTAATCATTGGTGCATTGTAATAAGTATAAATAATAAGCAAGAGTAAAAACTGGACTCTGCTTTTGTTTATTGCCCAACCATTCATCTGCCCCAAGACCTTTTGTTTGTGGCACCACTTATTGGAGAACACGGTACCCTTCCCCACTTGGCCAGAACATCTCCTGATCCTCACTTTAACATGTGCAATGCAGGCTTTCCCTACTTCAACAGATGATTGGAGCACTACCATCTCCCACCAGAGCAACAAGGGAAAGTAGCAGTTGCCAAAATCAGTCAAATTTGTATCTTTCTAATATTCACATTAGAAGAGGGAGGGTGCTTGCTTCTTTTGTCACCTGCCATTTTTCTTTTCCAAATTGTACCCTTCAGCAGCTTCTCTCTAATCAGAGTTATAAACACCTTTGACCTAGCAAACTGATTCCCACAGTTTCAGTTATTAGGATTCTGAGAATGATAACTCTTCAGATCATCACAGATGATACATAGGAAATCTGTGACAGGATCTCCCAGTGTTTTCTTGTTTATGTAAAAGTGGCCATGGGGGCCCAAATGTGTTTGGAGTAGTGGTGCTAGAGGAGGATTTTTTTTTTTTTAAGCATCTTCCCCTTGCTATTTTCCTCATATAATGCGAATATATTCTGGGTTTCAGTAAAAACCAACCAGAACTCTAAAGGAGATATCCAAGGTGCTGAACCCATTTGAGGGGAATCCTATTCCCCCAATAGGTTCTATTTTGGCTCTCATGCAGTGAATTTCCCAGCTAGCAACAGCCACTGATATTGTTTTGGAGGGGAGAACTCAATGCGACACAGGTTCTCCATGTTAAACTATAACATCCAGACCAGCTAATAGTGTCTGAAAAATGAAGCATGAATTGGGTGTTCAGCACTTTTTTTTTTTTTACACTTCCTGACTCTTACTAGGCTTGAGCTTTGGAGAAAGATGTGGAAATTGGATTTAGCCTTGCTCTACACAGCCTGCAGAGAAAAGCAGTTCAAATAGATCTCCACTGACAAAGTCCAGTGGGCAGTTTCATTTCATCTCTATTTCATCCTGATGCCCCTATCATCAAGCACTGATGATGGGCTTCACCTAATCAGTAAAGTATACAAAGGATTTATTGAGACAGCATTACTTGGAGTTGTAGAATGCCAAAGAAAATATGATACAATGAGTTTCCTTGGAGTACAATATCTAACTACTCAAACCCATTCAGTTACTCACCCCACCTCATTTAAGGTCATTACATTCCCTTGGCATAAAGATGAATCCCAACCCGCAGTATGCAAATAACTCTAATAGGAAGCATACATCTGTAATTTCAACTTTTCTGAATGAACCGTACAATTGAGCATTACCCCTTGCCAACATGTATCCAGTTGTCTGTTACTCAAGCAGAGAGACCCGGGCAAAATAAACAACAGGACAATTCCTGGTAGGTTAATTGTAAGTCAAGAAGTATAGCTAGATTGACACTTGATACCAGCACTAGCAATTTCATCCACTGGTTTCCTTGACTTTATTATCATTTCCCACATGGCCTTGTTTAATCCACTGGAAGTTTAATGGTATTGAATTGTCAAAAGGAATTCAACAAGAAGCAATGCACTAAGCGCTTATCGCCAAGGATCTGATAATTTCAAGCCTTAAAGCTAAAGAGCTTAATGTACTTACAGAAGCCTAGGTTCAAGAGTTTAGTATTTAAAAGTACTGAATAAGAACATATATTTGAGGCCTTTCAGCATAACATACTTTAAAAAACCCCCAGCCAAATCTGCTTATTTATTCCTCAGTATGAAATAAATACTTTGGTTGTCATAATTTTAAACACACTCAGATGTCCTCAAGCTGCAGATTTAACAAAGACCTCATACTCCATTTTCTAGGCCTGTCTTTTCAGAATTTGATTGTTCATGTTGAGGTGGCCCAGTGAAAAGACATGCAGTCCTGGGGGGGAAGAATAGGGTGGCCACTTGTGACTCACCAAAAAAGAGGACATGCATGACCAAAAGAGAGGATAAAAGAGGCCACTGATTTGCACAAAATGTGCATATGCTAATTTATATAGAGAGGTGCAAATTTAGAAATGCTTATTACAGTTAAAATTAATGTTGTGCCAAAAATTTCTCCCACATTTTTTTTGACCATTTCCATTCAATTTGATAGATGAGAAATTGTTTTTGAAAAGAAATTCAATGGTGAAGAAATTTCAGAGAAGTTCTCATGGGTTGGGGATGTCTCTCCCACCAGCTGTTTCTCCCTTATGCCTATGGCTACGGAGCTCTGGGTCCAGGACTCTGGATCTGGTATTTCTTTAGAGAACATGCCACATAGGAAGCACATATCTCCCTGTCTCTCAAACTACAAGCCCTAATTTAATTGCTCAAGCACATTCAAGCACACTTTGTTCTAGAGAAAGGCCTGGGCCAGCAACTCACTGTTTAGAATTGTCCTCGTTCTGCTTTAACATTGCTTCTGATAGGCCCCAGAAAATCTCACAAGATCTGGACAACAGGAATATAGATACAGGGAAATAAGTTTCCATAAATATCCACAAGCATGACCTACAAGTTAGTATCAATTTCCCTGCTCATGCTAATGGGGTTGCAGCCTGGGCCAGCACCTCCCTGCCCCTGCCAAACTCCAGGCCCTGGTAAAGTGCCCCCCCCACGCCCAAATGCTTGGGCTCTGCCCAGAATAAACACTTCACAATTGACCATTAGTTGATACCACAGCTCTTGGGCAGAACCAGGTTCCAGCAGCATAAGAGGACAATTTGTCTTTCATAATGATATTGGGATCTAGAAACTCAGTCTCATGATTTGCTGTTGCTCATGGGACTGGGCTATGAGACTGCGATCATCAAATCACTTTCTGCAAACTAGCCCTATGAAGGTCAGTGTCAGTGTTAATAGTTATGAGATTTCATTTACAGTCTTGTTTCAGCTGTAGCTTCATGGCAGCTCAGGGCCAGTTCCCCTCGATGCCTACCCTTAAAAATGTAATATGTGCATGATGAGACAAATGCATGGGTTTTATGCAGCTACTGGGGCCCAAGATGGGTTGCAGCTCCCTTTCCACTGTATCCCCAGTGGCATGTTTTGCTGCCATGCAAGGCATGAATGTGTCCCAGACTCTTTGTTTGTAAACCAGTCTTTCGAGGGAAAATGCTCTAGAACAGGGGTGGGCAGACATCGGGCTTGATGGATGTACTTTCAGTAGAACTGTGAGATCCATCAACCTGAGCCACATGAAAAATAAGTGGCACAAGGAGGGCTTCTGTACATGAAGAATTAAGAACCATGATGCCTCTGAGCACATGCTTAGCCCCAAAGCTTGTTTTCTTTACCAGAACTGACCTCACCCTCCTTTCACACACAGAGGTTCTTGCCTGGTATTCCCCCCATGCCCAAGCTTTCTTTGTCAGAGCAGCCCAATTTAGAGTGGGCGAGGGGAAAGCCTTTTAGTTGTTGAGATTGTTAAACTACTGGGAGTCAGAAACTCTTGCCAATCTACTGCAAATCACCCTGAGATCTGCCAGGAGATCCCAATCTACCTTCTGCCCACTCCTGCTCTAGAATAGAAAGCCAAGGAAGCCCCAATGCCCCAAAGCATTTATTAAGATGAAATGCATGTCATTCATTGTTGCATATGGCCATGCCATTTAGCTGCATGAATATTTCATTAATGGGCTTTTCCACTAAGACTAAGATTACAGGTAGCTGTTGATTAGCCCTCCTGCGAGTCAGTGATTGTGTTTCTAAAGCAGCAAGGATATCTTATACCTGTGGAGGGCAATCACTACTTCTGATTTTTATCAATGTTTTAAGAGTAATCAAGTGACAGTTCCTAACTACTGTAGTTGCCTTGCTGACTCAAGTTATCTTCCATCTGTTTTAATTAGGTTATGATCCAGCTAGCTTCCTAGAGTACCAAGACAAGACAAGAAAAGAAACTTCACTTAATATTCAATTCTTTTTTAATGAAGGGAGGCAGATTGGTTCAAGTAATCAGTCAAAAATCCAGTTCGCTGCTAGGCACACCAACAGCTAGGAAATCCATAATGAACGTGGATTTTGCACTGCAGCCAGGAATTAGTTTAGTTCGCAGCTTTTGTGGCATAGAACCTTAGAGTCATTAACGTTAATTTACTCAGAAGTGTCTATTCCATTTGATATTAAGAGTTTCAGGGGTTGGGTGGCTCTGTGTGTGGGAAGAAAGGTCCACAGAGTGGGAGGATGACAACAGAAGTAGATTTTTTAAACAAAAAAAATCATTTCTGTTTTATAACTGTCATTAAAAGATAAGATAGCAGATGCTTCCATGATATCGTTTTCAAAGCAGGGTGTTTATACATATGTTCACCATCACATATCATTCAGTTCCCTTCCCTCTCTTCCTCCTAAAGGAAAATGTCAGCTACTACTGGTGACTGACAACAGGAAGAACTGCAAGATATGGAATGATGTTAAACCAAAAGCCTGCACTGATGGCTGTGAGCGTAAATCTCTTAGGGCACCATCTGGGGGCATGCTGGGAGTTGTAGAACGTTTTTCTGTCTAATCATGCATAGGATTGCACCCTTATAGTGCAATTTCATGCACACATATGAGGGAGCAAGTCTGTTTTAAATAATGGGACTTACTTCTGAGTAAATATGCTTACAACTGAACTGCTAGTAAGGAGAATAATTCAACCAATGTTCATCTGTAGCTTCTGACAATGCACTTACTCGTGCCATATGTTGCCATGGTTTTCTGAAACAACCCCCTTTCTGATGAATTTGTAGACTGCATTTATAGGCCCCAACTTTATTAATTGTTTAATGAATATCTAATAAATATCTGTGGTTTGACCTTTGTTGTTGTTGTTTATTTGGTCAGTTGCTTCTGACTCTGTGACTTCATGGATCACCCCACGCCAGAGCTTCCTGTCGGTAGTCGCCACCCCCACTCCCCCAAGATCGAGTCCGTCACCTCCAGAATACCATCCATCCACCTTGCCCTTGATCGGCCCCTCTTCCTTTTGCCTTCCACTTTCCCTAGCATCAGCATCTTCTCCAGGGGATCCTGTCTTCTCATGATGTGGCCAAAGTACTTCAGTTTTGCCTTTAATATCATTCCCTCAAGTGAGCAGTCTGGCTTTATTTCCTGGAGTATGGACTGGTTTGATCTTCTTGCAGTCCAAGGCACTCTCAGAATTTTCCTCCAGCACCACAGTTCAAAAGCATCTATCTTCCTTCACTCACCCTTCCCTATGGTCCAGCTCTCACAGCCATAGGTTACTACGGGGGTTTGACTAAAGGTCAAACTATATGGTTTCACCTTTAGTCAAGCCATATACAAAGTCCTACCATTTAGATACCATGGATCGTCCAAGGGAAAAAGACAAACATGGCAGTTCTTGGCCAATCTAGATGGGCAGGCAAAAATACCTTCCCAAGCCCCCATGGGGCAACCAGTGAAAGCCCAGGGTGACTCCCAGATTCCAGAAGGAGGGCCAGTCTCCTGCCTGCCTACATAGACTGAGGCCTTTGGGGGTGAGAAGGGCCCTTATATAGGCCCCATCCCCACTTTGCAAGATCTCAGCCAGGAACTTGCCTGTTGCTCACACAGCTCCAAGGGAGATTCTTCCATGAGGGTGAGGAGGCCCTTTCTTTCTTTGCCCCTCCCTCAGTCTAAACAGGCAGAATGATCTTACATTTTCTGCTCCATAGGAAGGGTCCCAATTTCTACAAGCATCCAGCTGATCTTCATTTTTTTTTCCCACCACTTTGAATTTGTTTGTCCTTGACATAGCTTGGATGCATTATTTATTTCAAAATGCATCTGATGAAGAACAAAAAAACTTATACTACAAGACAGCTTACTCACCATTACGGAACTACAGGGCCATACGGGAATGTAGGGTTTGTTCCGGGGCAGGTGCTCGGGTCACAGTAGGCAATGGTGAGCATATCAACAAGGTCCCACTTGAACTAACTCTAAATCCCACCACCTGTCACCGAACCCTGTGCATTGTGCAGGGATTCTGTGGAAGACGTGCATCGGCTACTTGGCAGGCAAATTGATGAGGCAGGGTTCTGTGAGTAAAAGCCATTGATATAAAATACCTATCAACTATCATTATGGTCCGAGCCACTGATGGTCAGATATTGTCATATGAAGTGCCAGAAACAAAATGTCAGGAGAATTCTTGAGCATTCTTGAGCATTGTGCCTGGAGTAGGAATGTACAGATTGTGTGAAATCCATTCCATCTGCATTTTGTGGATTGTCAGGTACCTTTTGTTCTGTTGTCCACTCATTGATGGAAATGGCTTTTTTTAAAAAAGTTTTTGAATTTGTGCAAATTTGCATTTGCACAAAGTTGCACTTGTAAAAATGCACAAATCTCTCCCAAATGCACAAATCCCCCCAAATGTACATTTTCATGCTTTAGCCTATGGGGGAAATGCACTTTTTCAGCCTTTAAAAAGTTTTTTCCCTACATATTTTTCTATTACTAAATTTGTGCAATATTCTGGAAAGTTAGCAAATGGCCCACAAGTCCGCAAAATCTGCCTGACTGGGAAAAAGCCAGTCAGCTGTAGAATCTGCAGGTCAGATTCATAAAAATCCCAACTCATTTAATTCTGCTGTGGATTTCTCCAACATCCCTAGCTTGGAGAATATTGGATATCAAAATCCACAAAAGAGAGTTTTGAAGAAAATTTCTAAAAGTATAGTATATGCTTTTCAGCTCACAATACATTCATCTTCAAGACCTCAAAACGCTCTTTCTCTTGAGCCCTGTTTTGGTGTTTGCAACTCAAATGATGAGGGGGAGAATGGGGATTTGCTCTTTGCTCCACCCCATCCTTATGCCCCCATCTCCTGGCCCCCAGTACCCTCCGTGCATTGGGGGTGGGGAGGTCTGAAGCAGGGAGACTTCTCTTCACATGTAGGCTCTAAACAGGCCACTTATGCCTGTAACGTTGCATAAACAGGCCTTTTTACAGCTGCCATTTACATAAAATCGGCCTTTATGGAAAAGGCCGAGCTGCTGTTTCCCACAAAATGCTGGCTCAGCTGAGGAGTGGGGACCACCATGCTTGCCTCACTCAGTGTGTGCTGAGTTGGGCAAGTGTGGGGGTTCATTGACTGGTGTCTAGGGAGTCGAACTGATGGAAACCTACTGAGCTCGAGCCCCCCGCTGAATGCTTGTGACATCCCTTTCATGGAGCCCACACATGTAAAGCAGGCTCCTCACTTCAGATCTTCTCAACCAATGCATAGAAAGTGGTGGTGCTGAGCCACTGAGGATGCAACAGAAGGGATGGAGTCAGGGAGTGTAGTCCCACTGTTCCCTTTGCAAGACTGGAATTGCACATGGATTGAATGCCTGAATAGGACTCAAGTGTGTATGTGTTTTGCTACAACTAACTAAGACAGTAAGTACCCTAGAGACTAGACAGAGCTTTTCAATGAGGATTCACCTTGCTGCTGGATGTTACTCCACTTTACTAGATATCATTTTACTTGCTACTAGGTATGCTCTAGTTTATCCAGAGGTTCATTTATCCTACCCTTTCTGCAGTCTTGGGTTATTGGGAGACTGATCATAATCTTGTAGTTGGTCAAGATCCACAGATCTCTCATTTCTTTTTTAATGAAAGGGCCACAGGTTAGTGGTAGAACATGTGCTTTGCATGCAGAAGGTCCCAGGTTCGATCTCTGGGATTAGGTAGGGCTAGAATCTGGAAAAAACCCTGCCTGTAACCTTGGAGAGCTGCTGCCAGTCAGTGTCAACACTACTAAGCAAGATGAACCACTGCTCTGACCCAGTATAAAGCAGCTTCCTACGTTCCTACGTTAGCATAGAATTAACCTTTGGTGTTAGTCTCAAAACAAATGCATTTAATTCCATTTCTATTACTTCAGTTCATCTGCTGCTCAGCTGTCCTGTTCCATTGTGGATTCTATCACCCCCACTAGGCAATGGCTCAGTTCAGGGGGCACGGGGTTAGGTAGCAGCTGAAGCAAGTCTTGACTCTTGAATAAAGCAGGTTCAGAATCCCCGGAGAGAGCTGAAGATGCTGACTCAGGGACTGTGGGCTCATATTCAGGTCCATGGAGAGCAACCCTACAACTAAGCTACAGGCATCCCAGCACTGGCAGGGTTTTACAGCCAGGCTGGGAGAGTTCTCCTCAGAGCTCCAACTCCTCAAGTGCTGGATCTGGGTTTGTTTGTTTGTTTTTTAAGCACCGGCGACCTTTCTTGAGCACTGCTTTCATCTGAACGGTAAGGGTCTGAGGAGTGATGAGCTGGCTGGGGAATGCTCCCCAAGGCCTCCCTGCTTACTGGAGGAGCCTGAGGCACCTCCTGGGGATGAAGTTGACAGTGGTTGAGATCTGAGGTTCAGGGTCCCCTTCCGAGGGTCCAGGAACTGGTTCTGATCAGAGATGTATGAGAAATTTGTTTCCGTTAGTTTTTGATCAGGATTTCCACAGTTTGCACTTTCCAGTCCAAGCACGGACTCAAACACAATCTGTGGTCAACGTCTATATATTTCCAATCTTGCAGCATGATTAATGGACCAAAGAAAATGTGTTCAACGGTATGCTTATATTTGAGAAATACACATGAAAAAAAAAAGTTGTACTTCTGAAAAATGTGCACAAAGGTGCTTTAATCAATGAGAGAAAAATGCATATATTTCAAAGATGCACACAATTGATGCATACATTTTGGAAATAGACACAGAAATATGCATGCATTGTTCTTCAGAAAGAAAAACAAACAAACAAACAAACAAAGATCACAATCTGATACAGACAGGAGACAAAACAAGCTTTGAGCTGGAATTTGGAGAATTTCGACTATCTTGAGTTTTGTTTGCGTATACATCCCTAGTTCTCCTTGTATTTGCTGTTGCTGGAAGCCTCTGTCTCTGAGGGCTCTTGGTCTAGGGTCACACTGGCTTGCCTTGGGGTAGAGATGCTAGTTTATAATTTTCCAACAGAGATCATGGTCAAATATTGTATGTAGAATTTGCCCTGTTCTTTCTAGTTCAGTTGAGACTGTGAAGAAATGTTTTACTTTCAGATCTTGCAATACAAGACACTAATTTCCCTCACTTGTGACATATTTTATTGTTAACACGTGCTGATGTATTACCCCTTTAATCATGTGAAATACCTAGTTGAGCTTCCAGGATAAAACATATTCTAGATTAAATTGTATTATATACACAATATAATTTACATCACAGTCACAGTTCTGTCTCTTTATGTTGAAGTTGGCTCTGTATGTCATATAACTGTACATTATTTCTATGAGCAAATTCCAGCATTTGACATATATTTCTCGGGGTGAATTCTCTGAAGACTGGATAATAGCTTGCTTGAATTTTTTAAATCATTTCCAGCAATTAGCTTAATATCATTCCCCTATAGACACTGACAACTAATGCAGAAATGAAAAAGTACAGATTTCTAAAACTGAAGCAAAATGGCATATTCTCCTTGCTTCATACTTTAAGGATATTTTCAGATGGACAGTCAGCTCCACGTAGGCCCAACATGGCTGCTGCTTCAACAATATCCTTCTCTGATAGCAATATGAAGACAAGGCTAGACAAAAATCCTTTGATTTACAAACATTTAGCCACATAGACAAATGGGGGAGGAGCTACAGCTATTCAGCAGCTTTGGACCTCTGAGTCCTTTTAGTAAGCAAACAAGGGAACATTGTTTGCTTTTACACATTGACCCTATTCAATTTTACACATTGACCCTATTCAAGTGAACACACAAACACCTCTGCCCAATCACCAGTGCACATTGCCCCTATCATTGCTACAATGCCTGGCCCAGTCATTTCATCATATTCATATACACACAGAGGTCAGCAACCTCAGATAAAATTAAAGGAACAGCCATAACCACAGGAGATCTGCAAATATAACAGCATGCATTTAGGACTATGGAATAGATCAATTATATTTTCACATAATAGGAGTTACAAATTAGTATCCTGAATTTGCATAACCTGTCATAAGGAAAGATTTTCTATAGTACTTTTATGATATATGACATGATGGGATAAGAGTATTATTATTACTCATCCATTATGTTGCCCTTTTACTGTGCAGAGTTTATGTCACTCAATCTTCCAAATACTCTATTAGATAAGTCCCTAATCTTCTTATGCTACAGATGGAGAACTGAGGCTGCGAGATGGTGATTCACCCAAAGCCATGCAATGAGCTTAGACTCCCAAAAGGTTTGCCAGGTTAGCAAACAAGCTAACGTTGACCCTTTTGGTGTTCCATGGCAGCTCTGGACACCATTTTGTTTTAATTTTTTAATTTCCCCCTATTCTTGGCAACTGCTGGAGTGTGTGTGTAGCCCACAGGGGGATCTGGGCTGTGTGAAAATGGTCCCTGGACCTCCCAAAGTTGCTCACCCTTGGTTTGGGATCAAGGGGGGGGGGAAGAGAGTGGGGAGTACAAGAGACCATGACTCACTGCAGGTCATTCCCACCATGATCAACTATAGTTTATTGTGATGTCCAAACAGGTCCCCTGTGCCTCAGAGCAAATGTACATACAGCAACAGGAAAAGGTCTTTTAAGGCTGCAATCCTATACACATTTACTTGGGGGCAAATCCCACTGAACTCAATGGGACTTCTTTCTGAGAAGGCATACATAGGATTGCACTGTAAATGTACTAGCTCATTGTGCAAATGTACACATTTTTCATAGATAGGCAAACAAGTATTTAATCACAGTGAAAAATTCATGTGAAGATGGAAGTTCAGGGCTTGAATTAATTATGTGAAAACTTTGAATGTTTGCCAAATATCTAACAGCACAGTTTTTCACACAACTCTGTTCAGATGACCACATTACTCAGGAGAAGTAGAGAACTGACTGTTTGTTATATTGGAAAATGAATGAATAGAAACAACATTTTGTGATGCAGGCTGTAAGCCTGTGAGAACTCACCAATGTTCTCAGTATATTCCTTGGGTCATTTATGATTACCATATTTAACCTCAGCTAAAGTTATTCACACACATCAGGAGATGCATTCACTCAGCTCCCAAATCACATTTAGTTACACCCACCGACCATGAAGTTCTGAGTAGTGCTGTGCATGGACCCCCTAACCCAATTCAGAGGCTGTTCTGGGGCTTCAGATTGGGCCCTGGTCCACCTTGGAATGATTTGGACCCCATCCGACCCAATTCAGACCCTGGATCCAAATCAAGATTAGGAAATCTGAATTATTTGGATTTTACATTTTCCCATTGATCTGCAGTGCAAAACAGAGATGGCCACAACTTTTTAAGTTTATGATAAATACATGAAATTTGGAGACCTGGCAGTCCCTTAGGAGGTGATTGAACCTGCCATGTTTCAGACAGATGAGTCTAGTAGTTTTTATGGTAGCCACAGGTAAAATTAGCATTTTTCAAGAAAATCTGTCAAAGCAAAGAGTTATAGTTTTTTTGTGTGCTTCCACATAAGTGCATGGAATTTGGGGACATGGTAGCCCCTATAGAGGTGACTGAATCTGCCACATTTCAGGCAGTTAGGCCCTAAAAGTCAGTTAGTGACTTTTGTGCTAGCCGTGTATAAAGTTTCCTTTACTCAAAAACTAAAACAAAAGCTAAAAAAAACTCCATCAAGCCACACAGAGGATTAGAGATTAATCAGAAGATGTTTAAGGTGACAATTAGGAGGTCACTATCTCTAATCTCTGGGGTAGGCTTTTTTGAAGTGCAGAATAACCCCTCTCCCATAGTACTTTCCTTTTGTCTGTCCTGAATCTGCCACTATTCAGCTTCACTGGTTGGCCTGAGGCTCCCTTCTCATTAAGGGAAGAAAACAGTTAAACCTCTCTTTGGCTGCAATGCACATTACCCAGGAGTAAGTCACACTGAGTTCAGTGGAGAGTAGTTATTGCACTGCTCCCCTTTCTCTACTCCCTTTAATATTATAAACCTCCCCCTTATTTAGGGATGTACGAATCCCCTACCGGCCAGTCTGGAGGGGGGGTCCGCAGGAGGGGGGAGGCGATCCGTTCCTCTCCCCGGAATCCTCGCCAGCTGGCTCCGCTCTGCGGTGACTCTGCGGAGCCGCCAGCTGGCTCCGTACAGCAAGCGATACGGCCACCATTGCTGTGCCGTATCGCTGAGCACTCACTGCAGGAAGGGATCCGGATGCAAATGGCGTCTGCTACGCCATTTGTGTCCCTGTTTTTTCATGCGATGGGCTATGCAAATATCTACATAAATACAAATGCTTAGCATATCGCGTGTAAAAACAGGGATGCAAATGGCGTAGCGGACGCCATTTGCATCCGGATCTCTTCCTAAAGTGAGTGCTCAGCGATACGGCACGGCAATGATGGCTGTATCGCTTGCTGTATGAAGCCAGCCGGCAAGGAGGATCCGGCTCCGCGCAAGTCCGGTGGGAGTCGGAGGTAGGTGGACCAGTTCTGCCATGGACTCCGGAGGCCAGATTCAAAAGAATCCGGTGTCAATAGAGTCCGTGGCGGAATTCTCTGCCATCCCTACCCTTATTTGCCTTTTTTTCTAAATTAAATAGCCCAAACATTTGGAGGCTTTCTTTAGAGAGGGTCATTTTGGCAGCACTTTCCCCCCTTTGTTAAAGGAAAGGTAAGATAAAACAAACATTAAAGAATGCACATAGCCTAGCCTGCTTGTATCCTTCTTATGGTCATTTGATGTACACAAGGGGAAACAAGCAACAGGTAAAGTGTCATGGAAAATGCAGAAGTGAGCAGGTGTAAATTTTTTGTTTTTTAACATAAGGACATGAACTTTGGGGACATGGTAGTAGCCCCTTCAGAGGTAGCTGATGACCCTGTCAAGTTTCACAGGTGGGTCCAGTGGCTTTTGCCACAGGTAAACATTTCCTAGTGTTTCTTTTTTTCTTTTTCTTTTTTTAAAAGGCCATCTTTCATGGAGCTAAGTCAGAGCCACCAGCAGTATCAGCTTTTTTCAAGAATCTAGAAGGAGGATTTAAGGGAAAGGGAAGAAGGGCTGGGAACCAGGAAGAACAAACAAGTAAAGCTGCATTAAAACAGTCCAACAAACACTCAGCAAAAACGAACTCTCCTCCTGCACTTCTACCAGCTCTCTCTCACACCGGAAAACAAAAACAGAATCTCCTGTTATATACAACCCCTCCTCTACCACTGTTGTTGGAGACTGCTGGGTTAAAAGTTCAGCCCTATTGGCAGGTAGATGTCACTGGCCAAGGCTCAGTTCCCCCCTCCCAACTCCTCCTCTCCCCTTCCCTAATCTTAAACAAATAATTACATTTCCCAGACAAGCTGTCTGGGTTTCAGGATTGTCTGGATCAGTCCAACCTGATTTGGACTGATTCAGACTAATCAGATCTGGACTGGATGGGTCCAAATTAACCTGCTTAGGTTTGGAATTCGGATCTGGAACCAAAGCGGTGCACATCCTTAGTTCTGAGGCTCTGGGGTAGGGATATTTTATTCTCTAAAAGGAACTTCCTGATAATCTTCTAGTACCTGGGATTCTGCTGTCTCAGGCATCTGCCTGTAGTCCTCTGAGAACCTAACCTTTTCCTGCCCCTGCCCTTCTAGAAATGTTTCTGAATAAAGAACATACACAGACCTGACCAGGAATCTATAGGCCACAAAACCTCCATTACTGCCCATCCCTGCCGATTCCCCTTTGCCATGACTCAGCTTTATGATAACATAAGAATCACTGTGATCAAGTCACGAGACATGATAAGGTCATCCTAGGGCTTGGCCAGTTGAAATTTCCGTCTCTGGGAGCTGCTCAGCCCCCATAGAAATGCTTTTGTTTGGAAAATCTTGCTTTGTCTCTGGGCAACTAGCAAAGAGTCAAGACTAGACTCAGCCATGGTGTGGAGTATGGTCTCAGGTAGGACTCATCTCTTTCCCACCTGCAAACTGCTTTGGCGAGTTAAATTTTAGCCAGCGAGTTCTCTGTTTCATTTAATTTTAAAAGCAACAGATGATTTCTGAACTTCTCTCTACTTGGGTCTTGGGTAAATCTACTCAGTTGGACACTGGAGTTGATTTTAGTTCTTTTGCCTAGCCTGAAAATTGCCCCCAGTCTTGTGCTGGATTGTTTGACACATGCACTAACCTGGCTTTTAAGGAGTTCAAAGAAGCTCTGAAAAGGGAGCCTACCCTTCTCCATCTATCAAAGGCATAATCCTGGATTTCCATGGGTCCAGGTTAAGACTGCTTAAATAACAAATAAGGGTGAAATCCTATGCATGTTTAGACAGAAAAAAAAGTCCTACAATTCTCAGCATTCCCCAGCCAGCATGGCTGGGGAATGCTGGGAATTGTAGGACTTTTTTTTCTGTCTAAACACGCGTAGGATTGCACCCTAAGAGTTTTTAATCACATGGGTGGTGACAGTGATACCTCTGGAATATAGACAAAGAGTGTCGTGGGCATATTATTTATTTATTTATTTATTTATTTATTTAATTTTATTTATTTCATTTCTATACCGCCCAATAGCCAAAGTTCTCTGGGCGGTTCACAAAAATTAAATCCAAGCAACACACAATAAAACAATTTAAAATATACAGAACATTAAAACCACAATATAACAATACAACCACAATAAAACCTAGCAGCAGTGCAGGAGTTTAAAATACAGATTTAAAACAGCAAAGATAAAAATTTAGAAAGCTAAAATGCTAAAATGCCTGGGAAAATAAAAAGGTCTTCACCTGGCGCCGAAAGGAATACAATGTAGGCGCCAGGCGAACCTCACTAGGGAGCTCATTCCAGAGCCGGGGTGCCACAGCAGAAAAAGCCCTCCTCCTAGTAGCCACCCGCCTCACTTCCTTTGGCAGGGGCTCATGGAGAAGGGCCGCTGATGATGATCTTAAGGTCCGGGCAGGCACATATGGGAGGAGGCGATCCTTCAGGTAACCTGGCCCCAAGCCGTTACGGGCTTTGAATGTTAACACCAGCACTTTGAATCGGGCCTGGAAATGGACTGGCAGCCAGTGCAGCTGGAAAAGTACTGGCGTAATATGAGCTCGCAGGCCAGTCCCTGTTAACAATCTTGCTGCCCTATTTTGGACCAGCTGAAGTTTCCGGACCGTTTTCAAAGGCAGCCCCACGTATAATGCATTGCAGTAATCCAGACGAGAAGTTATCAGAGCATGGATAACTGTAGCTAGGCTATCTCTGTCCAGATAAGGGTGTAGTTGGTATACCAGCCTAAGCTGATAAAAAGTGCTCCGTGCCACTGAGTTCACCTGTGGCTCAAGTGACAGTTCTGGATCCAAGAGCACCCCCAAAGTACGAACCTGATCCTTTAGGGGGAGTGCAACCCCCTCCAGAACAGGTTGAATATCACCTAGCCGGGCAGACGAACCACCCACTAACAGTACCTCCGTCTTGTCTGGATTGAGTTTCAGTTTATTAGCCCTCATCCAGTCCATTACCGTGCCCAGGCACTGATTAAGAACAGTCACTGCCTCACCTGGTTTTGATGTAAAAGAGAGGTAGAGCTGGGTGTCATCTGCATATTGATGGCACCTCAGCCCACACCTCCGGATAACCTCCCCCAGCGGTTTCATGTAGATGTCAAACAGCATGGGGGATAAAATAGAACCCTGTGGATCCCCATGGCACAATTGCCATGGCACAGAGCAGTAATCCCCCAGCACCACCTTCTGGAATCGGCCATCCAAGTAGGAGCGGAACCACTGTAGTGCAGTGCCTCCTACTCCCAACCCAGACAACCTATCCAGAAGGATACCATGGTTGATGGTATCGAAAGCCGCTGAGAGGTCCAGGAGAATCAACAGGGTCGCACTACCCCTGTCCCTCTCCTGGCAGAGGTCATCCCACAGGGCGACCAAGGCAGTTTCCGTTCCAAAACCAGGCCTGAAGCCAGATTGAAATGGATCTAGATAATCTGTTTCATTCAAGAGTGCCTGGACTCTGGAGCTGTCCTACAACCACCCGCTCAAGCACCTTGCCCAGGAAGGGGATGTTGGCCACTGGCCTATAATTGTTAACATCCTCTGGGTCCAGGTTAGGCTTTTTCAGGAGTGGTCTAATTACTGCCTCTTTTAAAGCGGCAGGCACCACTCCCTCTCTCAAGGAGGAATTTACAACCTCCTGGACCCAGCCGGACAACCCCTCCTTGTTTGATTTAATAAGCCATGAAGGGCAAGGGTCAAGCACACAAGTGGTCGATCGGACTTGGCCAAGCACCTTGTCCGCATCCGCAGGCCTCAGTAACTGAAACTCATCCAATAAAACTGGACCAGACGGTGCTCTGAACGCCTCTACCAATGGCGTTCCATATGGTCTGTGTTGGGACATGATTTTTGTGGCATTTCAAGGCATAACTGGATGTCGGTTAAATTGATATCTGTTACAGATTGCTGGTGACTTGTATGCCTGATGAATCAGTCAGATGGCAGCTTCAGTCCTGCATGTTGTTGAAGCTTCATGTTCTCCCATGGAAAAAGAAGAAACTTATCCAAATCTGGCTAAGAAAAAATGGGAGAAAGTGCTAGTTTTAAAAAATAATTAAAATGTACCTGGTATATGGAACAAAGTGACTATTTAACTTTAATGTTAAATCTGGCAACAAGTGAAGGTTATTTATTGGAAGATGATGTGATTTTGTAAACAAAGCTATGTAAATGCTAGCTTAAAAGGTTTTTGAGAATATATAAGGTTTTGATATAAAATATATGATTGATTACATAAAGTATATATTTATTGTGTAATTATATAATTCAAAATTATAGTGGTGTGCGTGTGTGTGTGTGTCGTACACACACAATATAATGTTGAAAACAAATGAACAGAAACTTCTTGGTTAGAATAGAATTCTTAAACCCATATCTAGTAATAAGAAAACCTGGCTCTTGTCAAAGTATAATTTCCCCTTTCCATCCCTTCCCATCAAATAATGTGGTAGTGAGAGATTATAGTAAACTCTAATCAAAATATGGCATCACTACGTATTTTAAGTAGTTTTTATTTTTATATCATGATTTGAAGGCTTTTTGGATATAGCAAATTTATGGTATAACCTTCTTCATGGTTCCTCAGGGCAGATTTCATCTCTGATAAGCTCCATTTCACTTCTGTATATGCACAACTCTGTGTATGCAAGCTGATCACAGCCAGTCAAGATTTGTCATTCTGATCTGAAAGGAAACATGTCAGGAAATGCATCAGATTATGTCCTTAACTTTAACAGAAATTATACAAGCTGATTTTTCAGAGTGAAAATAGATACTCTCAGGTGTGCATGTGTACGTGCAGTGGTGTAGTGGTAAATTTTGAAGTGCAGATGCTCATCATGACTATCCCTATAGTCACACCCCTGATGAGAGTCCAAAAATGGCAAGCACTTGTGTTGATCCATATCAATAAACCAATTCTAGCAGTTTTCATCTCAAGAGCAGGTCTTTTGGGAAACAATGGGGTCTTAATTGTCCCTTCAAGACTGAGCCAGCCCCAAATACTCTGCATTACAACAGTAACAAAATATTGTTGCTGGGAAAATAACTTTCCCTCCAGCTAAGCTCAGAGGAACAGGCAATTCGGAGGCAGAGTAGGGGAGTAGATGCCGTTAGCATCCCTGGTAATAAAAAAGTGTGTTCTGCATCTCTGCAACTGTGTGTATGTGTGCGTGTGGATGTTTATGTTACAACACTACAAGATGATGGTCAGAATTGAGTATGAAATTCAGGCATTGAGTATGAAAGTGTGAAGGGGCTCTTGTTAATGAATGGGCTATCCAGTGGAGGCTGGTGGCTCCGATTTCGGTGAGGCTGTGACTCCGTTCCAGGTTTCAGTCCAAACCAGCCAGAAGAACTCTCAATGTGCTAACCAAAGTGCTGAACTTATCTTGTGGATAGGGTTCAGCCCCTTGGATACCCCCTTTAAGTTCTGGCTGGTTCTGAATGAAACCTAGAATGGATTCACAGCCCCACTGAATTTGGAGCCACCAGCCTCCACTGGGGCTAGCCACACCCCTAGAACTTATATACATGCACTGCTCAGGCAATGTGTGATTGGCATCAGTCCCAAGGGGGCCTAAACACATATGTGGTGTATAGTGTTGGACTGGGAGGTGTGGGATCTGGGTTCGAGTCCCACTAGGCTGTAAAAACTCACTGGGTGACTTTGGGCCAGTCACAGATTCTCAGCACAACTCACCACACAGGGTTGTCATTGTGAGGATAAAATGGAGAGGAGGAGGATTATGTACGCTGCCTTGGGTTCCTTAAGGAGGAAAAAAGGCAGGATATAGATGATGATGATGATACAAATATGTGTTGGGTGCACGTAGAGCTTCCTCCATGGAAGCAAAACCCTGGTTGAGCAAGGTTTCTGCTCCTGTGGAGTGTGCTGTACATGGATCTATCCATATGCACATAGGCTCCTTTCAGACTGATGCTGATTGCATGTGATCTGGGGTATGGCCAAAGCATGGATGAGCACCTAGAGCTCACGAGCTAAATCTGGGGTTCTTCAGCTGGCCACACCCCCTTCCTCTGGCCCCATCCCCTTTCCTCCAACCACTGACCCCTTGGTGGTTTCCTGGCCTTTGTGCAGTTTTTCCCCATTTGAAGAGGTTCCTGGCAGCAAGAGCTTTAAACTGAAATATGTTGGTGTTTTTGGCTCCACCCCTCTGGCCTTTGGCCTGTTCTTCAGTTGCTCATCACTGGAATGAAGCCCCTGAAAGCTTCTCCAAAATGGAATTCAGAATTTAAGAGGTTCTGAACCCCTCAGGGCCAAACTAAATGTTCTGCTAATCATGCATAGCAGAGCTGTGCATGAATGGCTTACCTACTTCAGTGTAAGCATGTGAGGCCCGATTTGGATCAGGGCCATGGCAATTTGGGAGGGGGGATTTAAGTTTATCCCCCCTATTTTCAGCCTGAGATTCCACCCCTCTGTGAATGGGTATGTGTGTGGAATCTTGGGAAAAATAGGTGGTAGGGGAAGGTTAAACCTTCCTCTCCCACAGTGCTATGTTCCTGATCCAGATTGGGACTGCACACACTTCCACAGAAGTAAAGAAAAACGGTATGCTGGATTAAAGCAATGTGATTACTTTCGTAGAAGTGTAGTTTGACGAGGAGAGGCACCCCAGGAGCTGAGAGCAGAGTGATTTAATTTTTAATTTTTTAAAAAATATGTTTTATTTGACTGAGTGATTCCACAAGTGAGTGAGTGTGCAAATTAGAAAGACAGTGTGTGCGTCCTTATTGCAAAATTTCTTCTATTTCTTCTGAGAGGACCATCCAGAACAATATGTGAACCAACCAGCTCTATGTAACTTAAATCCTATGCATGTCTTCTCAGAAGTAAGCCCCAAGAAGTAGGGGCCAGGAATGTGTGCATATGCAGGCTTACTTGCTTTTATTTGCGGTTGGATTTTTTTGCTGTTTTATTGCTGTGTTAAAAGACAAATTGAAGCCACTTCTGCTGCTATGGTGATCCTTTTATTCCCCCCACCCCAAGCCGTTTTGTGTTAATTGCTGGGAGTTGTAGTCCAGAGTATCTGCCACCCTTCTTTTTCAACCAGCTTCATTTGGTAATGGAGGTATTTATTTCCCTTAAAAAAGATATGTTTGTGGTTGCTTGTGGGGTGGATGGATAATTGATGCAGTCACAACACGTTGGCCATGCTTACTCCTGACTAGGGATGTACACTAGTCAGACCACTGTCTGGTCCGGGGGGTCTGCTACAGGACAATTCGGGCCACTTGGCGCCCTGCAGAGGTCTCCAGAGCCCTGCTGCATCCACCAGAGTCAGTGGAGTGGCTTTCTAAAAAAAAAAAAAAATAGGTTAATGGTGGCTGCCATTAGCCTCTAATGGGAAAATTATGACCGTAAATGGCATATTGTATGCCATTTGCACCCCTTCATGGATCACTGCCAATCACTTGCTGAGTTATGCAAGGCAAAGGGGCTTGCGTAACTCAGTGAAGCCATAAGCTATGCCGTGCAGGGCCACCCAAGACGGACAGGTCATGGCGGAGAGTTCTGACAAAATGTGGTCCACTGGAGGAGGAAATGGCACTCCACCTACAGTGGAGGTGATGTCAGGGTGGACACTGAGCCCATAGAATCCCAGAGTAGTTCTGATTCAGAGGAAGAGCAGTCGCTCCTGGGAGAGGAGCGCGCCCCTTTTTCCCAGGGCCCGCAGCTGACAGAGATTCCTCCCACCCACATTCCTAGATTAGAAAGCAGTCCAGGGAGTGACCCAGCACCGATAGCAGACTGGTTGGATGCGTGGCGCAGACTCAGAGAGCGGCGCCAAATCGAGAGCGCGGAAAGGAGGCATAGCGTCCGGTTGGTGCTCAAAGAACGGTTGCGCCCAGAGGATCCAAGGGAAAAGGGGAGGGATTCTCCCTAGTCCTTATATTTAGAGGTCTGCCAGTTATTGCTTTTCAAACGGGGACCAACTGTTCTAACTTAGGGCATAGGGATGCTGCTGCTCAGATCTAGTTGCTACCTGTAGAGCTGTTAAGTTGTAAAAGAAGAATAAAGCTTTGAAAAGAATCCCTTTGTCTGTATCTGGACTTGGCTACTGGATTAGACTGAGAGCTCTCCAAGGAGCCCTTGACAGGTGAGGAATAGATTTCAGGGATTAGACCCTATAGACAAAGTGCCTGAGGAACTATGGACGGAGGTCCGTAACATTGTTCAGGAGGCAGCAACTCAATCCATCCCAAAGAAAAAGAAATGCAAGAAAGCCAAGTGGTTGTCTGATGAGGCTTTACAAGTAGCTGAGGAAAGAAGGGAAGTGAAAAGCAAGGGAGAAAGGGGAAGATATACCCAACTGAATGCAGAGTTCCAGAGAATAGCAAAGAGAGTCAAGAAGGCCTTCTTAAATGAACAATGCAAAGAAATCGAAGAAAACAACAGAATGGGAAAGACTAGAGATCTCTTCAAGAAAATTGGAGATCTCAAGGGAACATTTTGTGCAAAGACGGGCATAATAAAGGACAAAGAAGGCAGGGACCTAACAGAAGCAGATGAGATTAAGAAGAGGTGGCAAGAATACACAGAAGAACTCTACAGGAAAGATCTTCATGTCCCTGATAGCCATGATAGTGCGGTCACTGAACTTGAGCCGGACATCCTCGAGAGTGAAGTCAAGTGGGCCTTAGGAAGCATTAGTAACAACAAAGCTAGCGGAGATGACAGTATTCCAGCTGAGCTATTTAAAATCCTAAAAGATGTTGCTGTGAAAGTACTGCACTCAATATGCCAAAGAGTGTTCAAACTACCGTACAATTGTGCTCATTTCACATGCCAGCAAGGTTATGCTCAAAATCCTACAAGCTAGGCTTCAGCAGTATACAAACTGAGAACTACCAGAAGTACAAGCTGGGTTTCGAAGAGGCAGAGGAGCTAGAGATCAAATCGCCAACTTTTGCTGGATCTTGGAGAAAGCAAGAGAATTCCAGAAAAACGTTTATTTCTGCTTCGTTGACTACGCTAAAGCCTTTGATTGTGTGGATCACAACAAACTGTGGCAAATTCTGAAAGAGATGGGGGTACCAGACCACCTTACCTGTCTCCTGAGAAACCTGTACAAGGGTCAAGAAGCAACAGTAAGAACCAGACATGGAACAACTGATTGTTTCCAAATTGGGAAAGGAGTATGACAAGGCTGCATATTGTAGCCTTGCTTATTTAACTTATATGCAGAGTACATCATGAGAAACGCCAGGTTGGATGAATCACAGGTTGGAATTAAGATTGCCGGGAGAATTATCAACAACCTCAGATATGCAGATGATACCACCGTAATGGCAGAAAGCGAGGAGGATCTAAAGAGTCTCTTGTTGAGGGTGAAAGAGGAGAGTGCAAAAGCTGGTTTGAAACTCAACATTAAAAAAAGAAGATCATGGCACCTGGCCCCATCACTTCCTGGCATATGGAAGGGGAAGAAATGGAAGCAGTGACAGATTTTATTTTCTTGGGCTCCAAGATCACTGCAGACAGTGACTGTAGCCATGAAATTAAAAGACGCTTGCTCCTTGGGAGGAAAGCTATGGCAAACCGAGACAGCATAGTAAGAAGCAGAGACATCACCTTGCCGACAAAGGTCCGTCTAATCAAAGCTATGCTTTTCCCAGTAGCAACGTATGGCTGTGAGAGCTGGACTGTAAGGAAGGCTTAGCACCGAAGAACTGATGCTTTCGAACTGTGGTGCTGGAGAAGACTCTTACGAGTCCCCTGGACTGCAAGGAGGTCAAATCAGTTGATCCTAAAGGAAATCAACCCTGAGTGCTCATTGGAAGGACAGATTCTGAAGCTGAAGCTCAAATATTTTGGCCACCTAATGCGAAGAGAAAACTCCCTGGAAAAGACCCTGATGCTGGGAAAGACTGAAGGCAAAAGGAGAAGGGGACGGCAGAGGATGAGATGGCTAGATAGCATCACGGATGCAATGAATATGAACTTGAGCACACTCTGGGAGAGAGCGCAGGACAGGAAGGCCTGGCGTGCTATGGTCCATGGGGTCACGAAGAGTCGGACACAACTGAACGACTGAACAACAAATGCCATTTGCGTACATAAAGCACTGACTTTTACTGAAATTGCAGTTGTTTACAGCTGTATTTAGGTAAATGTAAGTGCTTTATGGCTGCAAATGGCATACAAAATGCCACCTACGGCTGTAACTTTCCTGTAATAACCTAATGGCAGCTGCCGTTAGAATATTGCATTGTTTTGGAAGCTGGAGAGACGCCCTGTGGGAACTCCTCCAGACCTGGAGGTGAATGCGACTGGTCCGCCACAGATTCCAGAGGGTGGATTCTTTGGAATCTGGCCTCATTTGAATCTGTGGCAGATTTCTCCAGTATCCCTACTCCTGACTAAGCCAGTCCTTCTAGTTTCAGAGTAGGCACTTATAAGTTGTATTTACTTTTATACTGTGTATACTGTTTCTTTCTAGTGCTTCTGAGGAGGTTTGGAGAGGGGGATGATCATATAAGGAGATGTATGTTTGGATGCTCAGAACTTGTTAGCCATGCTTACCAGTATTTTGGATGCTTTTGTGTGTGGCTCTGAGAATATCATCATCATCTCTCAGTGTTCCCTCTTGCAATAGGCTGCTCCCGGGTTCCAATTACTGTTTTTTTGTGTGGCTCTGAGGATTTAATCATCATTTGGTATGACTGCGTGGATTCTCCTGCATTTTTAAAATTATTATTATTATTATTATTATTATTATTATTATTGATCTTAAAGGTACTTGACTTTCTGTGCAATGGGAGTTGTTGCTGGAACAGGAGAATGTGGTGCTTTTGTGTGGCTGTATGAATTATTCCTGTCCCCCTTTTCACTCATGATCTTAAAGTGGTGGGGATGCTCATGTCAAGAAGTGGATTATGATTGTGGATGCTGTGCAATGGCTTGCTGCTGGTGGAACAAGATAATGTGGGCTCAAAGGAATGTTTTCTAGTGTAGTTTTTTGGGTCAGAGACACCATCCAGCCATTTGCCTCTTGTGACCCTCTTTCTGCCTCACCAGCCACAATGACCACCAACCTCCATTGGTACCTCTAATCTAGAGGCAGTTTAGTCCCCTTCATTTACAAGAGCCTTTCAGGCATTTGGTACCCAACATCTGAAGAGGGCTAAAGATGAGAGTGTAAGTGTGTGTAATTTAAAATTAAAAGGAAATGTTTATAACAAAATACAAGTGGACAAATTACATACAATATACATTGCTAGGATAAATCAATACTGCAATGACAGACTACATAGCTCAAACTAAATGAAAGCACAGTTGTGAAAACAAAGATATAATTAAATGAAAGAATTGATTAGAACAGTCTAGACATTATCTTTATGTGCAGAGGATCTTAATTGCATTTATTTCTTTTGGATTGAGTGAGTGACTCCAATATGCTGCTAATGAACTCCAGGAGGCCCCCATGCCCAGAATAGTCATGAATAAAGTCTTAATTAATTTTAAAATAGTCTGTAGAGCCACATTTAAGGTGAATGCTGAAAGCCTTATCCTATGAGCCAATTCAAGGAGATGATTCATGGTTTTGCTTTGGTAGAAACCACTTTTTGAGTGCCACACCAACCATTAGCATGACTGTCCTAGCACTTCTAGTCTTCCTCTTAGCCTTGCTGCAAAAAGAGGAGCTTAGGGCATGATGGGAGTAGTTCATGGGGTGGGTGACAGAACAGCCAGTGAAAATTTGCCATGTATGGGCTGTTAATAGGGATGTCTCCCTTCATGGATCACTGCCTTGTTGTGGCGAAGGGGCTTGCGTAACTCAGTGAAGCCATAAGCTATGCCATGCAGGGCCACCAAAGACGGACAGGTCATGGTAGAGAGTTCTGACAAAATGTGGTCCACTGGAGAAGGAAATGGCAACCCACTCCAGTATTCTTGCCAAGAAAACCCCATGGAACGTATCACGAGGCTAAAAGATATGACGCCAGAATATGAGCCCCTCAGGTCGGAAGGTGTCCAATATACTACTGGGGAAGAGCAGAGGGAATTTCCAATTCACGCCAGAAAGAGTGAAGCGGCTGGGCCAAAGCCGAAAGGACACTCAGCTGTGGATGTGTCTGGTGGTGAAAAGAAAATCCGATGCTGTAAAGAACAATATTGTTTAGGAACCTGGAATGTCAGATCAATGAATCAAGGTAAGCTGGAGGTGGTCAAACATGAGATGGCAAGATTGAACATCGACATCTTGGGAATCAGCGAACTAAAATGGACAAGCATGGGCAAATTTAATTCAGGTGACCATTATATCTACTACTGTGGGCAAGAATCCCTTAGAAGAAATGGAGTAGCACTCATACTCAATAAAAGGGTGGGAAAAGCAGTACTGGGGTACAATCTCAAAAACGATAGAATGATCTCAGTACGAATCCAAGGCAAACCATTCAATATCACAGTAATTCAAGTCTATGCCCCAGCCACTAAGGCCGAAGAAGCTGAGGTTGATCGGTTCTATGAAGACCTACAACACCTTCTAGAACTGACACCAAAAAAAGATGTCCTTTTCATCATAGGGGATTGGGATGCTAAAGTAGGAAGTCAAGAAATCATCGGGATAACAGGCAAGCATGGCCTTGGTGTACAAAATGAAGCAGGACAAAGGCTAATAGAGTTTTGCCAAGAGAACATGCTGATCATAGCAAACACTCTTTTCCAACAGCACAAGAGGCGACTCTACACATGGACATCACCAGATGGTCAATATCGAAATCAGATTGATTATGTCCTTTGCAGCCAAAGATGGAGAAGCTCTATACAGTCAGTAAAAACAAGACCTGGAGCTGACTGTGGCTCAGATCATGAGCTGCTTCTTGCAAAATTTCGGCTTAAATTGAAGAACGTCGGGAAAACCACTAAACCGTTCAGGTATGACCTAAATCATATCCCTGATGAATATACAGTGGAGGTGAGGAATAGATTTCAGGGATTAGACCTGATAGACAGAGTGCCTGAGGAACTATGGATGGAGGTTCGTAACATTGTTCAGGAGGCAGCAATGAAATCCGTCCCAAAGAAAAAGAAATGCAAGAAAGCCAAGTGGCTGTCTGATGAGGCTTTACAAGTAGCTCACGAAAGAAGGGAAGTGAAAAGCAAGGGAGAAAGGGGAAGATATACCCAACTGAATGCAGAGTTCCAGAGAATAGCAAGGAGAGACAAGAAGGCCTTCTTAAATGAACAATGCAAAGAAATCGAAGAAAACAACAGAATGGGAAAGACTAGAGATCTCTTCAAGAAAATCGGAGATCTCAAGGGAACGTTTTGTGCAAAGACGGGTATGATAAAGGACAAAGAAGGCAGGGACCTAACAGAAGCAGATGAGATTAAGAGGTGGCAAGAATACACAGAAGAACTCTACAGGAAAGATCTTCATGTCCCTGATAGCCATGATAGTGCGGTCACTGAACTTGAGCCAGACATCCTCGAGAGTGAAATCAAGTGGGCCTTAGGAAGCATTACTAACAACAAAGCTAGTGGAGATGACAGTATTCCAGCTGAGCTATTTAAAATCCTAAAAGATGTTGCTGTTAAAGCGCTGCACTCAATATGCCAACAAATTTGGAACACTCAACAGTGGTCACAAAACTGGAAAAGCTCAGTTTACATTCCAATTCCAAAGAAGGGCAATGCCAAAGAGTGTTCAAACTACCATACAATTGCACTCATTTCACATGCCAGCAAGGTTATGCTCAAAATCCTACAAGCTAGGCTTCAGCAGTATGTGAACCGAGAACTACCGGAAGTACAAGCTGGGTTTTGAAGAGGCAGAGGAACTAGAGATCAAATCGCCAGCATTCGCTGGATCATAAAGTAAGCAAGAGATTTCCGAAAAATGTCTATTTCTGCTTCATTGACTATGCTAAAGCCTTTGATTGTGTGGATCACAACAAACTCTGGCAAATTCTTAAAGAGATGGGAGTACCAGACCACCTTACCTGTCTCCTGAGAAACCTGTATGAGGGTCAAGAAGCAACAGTAAGAACCAGACATGGAACAACTGATTGGTTCCAAATTGGGAAAGGAGTACGACAAGGCTGCATATTGTTGCCCTGCTTATTTAACTTATATGCAGAGTACATCATGAGAAACGCCGGGTTGGATGAATCACAGGTCGGAATTAAGATTGCCAGGAGAATTATCAACAACCTCAGATATGCAGATACCACCCTAATGGCAGAAAGCGAAGAGGATCTAAAGAACCTCTTGTTGAGGGTGAAAGAGGAGAGTGCAAAAGCTGGTTTGAAACGCAACGTTCAAAAAACTAAGATCATGGCATCTGGCCCCATCACTTCCTGGCATATGGAAGGGGAAGAAATGGAAGCAGTGACATTTTTTATTTTCTTGGGCTCCAAGATCACTGCAGACAGTGACTGTAGCCATGAAATTAAAAGACGCTTGCTCCTTGGGAGGAAAGCTATGGCAAACCGAGACAGCATAGTAAGAAGCAGAGACATCACCTTGCCAACAAAGGTCCATATAATCAAAGCTATGCTTTTCCCAGTAGCAACGTATGGCTGTGAGAGCTGGACTATAAGGAAGGCTGAGCGCCGAAGAATTGATGCTTTCAAACTGTGGTTCTGGAGAAGACTCTTACGATTCCCCTGGACTGCAAGGAGGTCAAATCAGTTGATCCTAAAGGAAATCAACCCTGAGTGCTCATTGGAAGGACAGATACTAAAGCTGAAGCTGAAATATTTTGGCCACCTAATGCGAAGAGAAATCTCCCTGGAAAAGACCCTGATGCTGGGAAAGATTGAAGGCAAAAGGAGAAGGGGATGGCAGAGGATGAGATGGCTAGATAGCATCACGGATGCAATGAATATGAACTTGAGCACGCTCTGGGAGAGAGCGCAGGACAGGAAGGCCTGGCGTGCTATGGTCCATGGGGTCACGAAGAGTTGGACACGACTGAACGACTGAACAACAACAACAAATAGGGATGTCAGAGAAATCTGCAACAGAATCATCCAAATGAGTTTGGATGTTTATGAATCTGACCCACGGATTCCACAGTAGACTAGTTTTCCCCCAGTTGGTCAGATTCTGCAGACTTGGAGTCAGTTTGTCTAACTTTCCAGAATTTTGCACAAATTTAGTAATAGAAAAACACATTTTTTTTTAAATGGCTGAAAATGTGCATTTTCCCCATAGGTGAATGGGTGAAAACATGCATTGGGGTGATTTTTTGGGGGGGGTTCTGCATTTTGGGGGGATTTGGACATTTTTGCAAGCACAAATTCACACTAATGTGAATTTGCGCAAATTTGTAAACCCAGAAAAAAAAAATCTGATTCCGTTGATTAGAGGACGATGAAATAAAAGGTACCTGGCAATCTGTGAAATACAGGGGGAATGGATTTTACACAATCCATACATCTCTAGCTGCTAATGAACACTGAATTAGGGCCAGTGGCACAGCTATGTACTGACATACCTTAGCATAATAAGAGGTTTTGTATGGCCAAGCATATAATGTAGCTTTAGCTATTCCAGCTGATTTGATTGAATTAAAGAACTATATAAATCTGCATGCTGAATGGTGTCTAGCTAGGAGCACATGAGATTTGCATAACATTGTGAAGAAGAAGAAGAAGAAGAAGAAGAAGAAGAAGAAGAAGAAGAAGAAGAAGAAGAAGAAGAAAAAGGAGCAATATTTTCATGTGTTAATCATCTTTAACAGTTTGTTGTTTATTTGTTCAGTCACTTCTGACTCTTCATGACTTCATGGACCAGCCCACGCCAGAGCTTCCTGTCGGCCATTGCCACCCCCATCTCCCCCAAGGTCGAGTCCGTCACCTCCAGAATATCATCCATCCACCTTGCCCTTGGTCGGCCCCTCTTCCTTTTGCCTTCCACTTTCCCTAGCATCAGCATCTTCTCCAGGGTATCCTGTCTTCTCATGATGTGGCCAAAGTACTTCAGTTTTGCCTTTAATATCCTTCCCTCAAGTGAGCAGTCTGACTTTATTTCCTGGAGTATGGACTGGTTTGATCTTCTTGCAGTCCAAGGCACTCTCAGAATTTTCCTCCAGCACCACAGTTCAAAAGCATCTATCTTCCTTTGCTCAGTCTTCCTTATGGTCCAGCTCTCGCAGCCATAGGTTACTACGGGGAATACCATTGCTTTAACTATGCAGACCTTTGTTGTCAGTGTGATGTCTCTGCTCTTAACTATTTTATCAAGATTTGTCATTGCTCTCCTCCCAAGAAGTAAACGTCTTCTGATTTCCTGGCTGCACTCAGCGTCTGCAGTAATCTTTGCGCCTGGAAAGGCAAAGTCTGTCACTATTAAATATTTCTGAAAAGGTGAAGCTCTGTGGAAACATCTTGAAATGGATAATTCCCTATTCCTATTGATCCTTGGCATCAAGCAAGAGACAGACCTGGAGAGCTTAAACTCCCCCCCGTCCCCGGCTGAATCCAGTTGCGCCCTTCTTTATGCCGAAGGTCTTTTGATCTAGTGAACACCTTTAATAATAGAAGAGAAATGGAGGCAATGTTCACCCATTTCTCCTCCCCCTTGTAGCTCCCTGCACCTCTGAAAATCTGCTCCAGAGGGCTGAGAGACTTTCCAGAACATTTCTCACCTTTCCACCAAAAAATGGAGCTTAGGGTGGCTAACAATAATAAAACGCAGTTTAAAAAACTTGGTTAAAAAAATAAACATTAACAAATTAAAAGCACAACAGTTGTTTTAGGTTTGGTATCAACCTACAAGGACCAGGATACCTGAGATAATGCCTTCTCTCCCCTATAGACCTTCCTGGCTGCTGAGATCATTGCCAGAGACCCTCCTGGTTATGTCACATTCTAGATGTCCATCTGACCACAATGGAGGCTTCTCCCCTCCCCCCTGCCCCCATGGGGGAAATATTTAATCCTCAGTTCCTGGTGTGCAGTGATCCCAGTCTGAATTGGGGCCATGCAAGCTTACACTGGAGTAAAGAAAAAGCTAGAAATCTTGGTTCCTGGAAAACCAACTCTTTTCTTTTGTTGCATTGCATGAGAGACATGGGTGTGTGTTTTTTTTTTTATTTATTTAAGATACTTTTAGGTTGCTTTTCAATTTGTAAACAAATTACCAAAGTGAATTACAAAATAACATCCCTCACAACAATTTAACTTAAATAAGAACTGGAAAACCATAACGACTTCAGATTATAGATGAAAAAGTATCAGACAGGGCTATCATTCCAGTTGGGAATTAAATATCAGCACCTGTGCTCAGATTACAGCAGTTCCACTTCAAGATGGAAACAGCCTCCCCTTGAGCTTCTCTGGTCTCAAATTAGGGGGAGCACTGTTATGAGTCACTAAGAAAGTAGACATCAACAAAAAAAGGACATTGAGGTTTATAAATTTGCATATGCTAATTTATATGTATAGATACAAATTTAGAAATAATTATTTAACTTAAATAGAGACAGAGTACATCTCACTATAGTGTGGAAGATTGTGCCAGGTGACCTGTGTGACTTGCTCAGTCTGCTGTTCAGGTGCTGATGATGGGTAACTTCAAGGCCCAGCTCTTCCTTCCAATGGTTTCTTATCTTTATATTGGATTTGGACTGGACAGCCCTTCAGATGGAGACCACCCTCAAAACACAGGGCAGTCCTCTGGCAGCCCTTCAGATAGAGGACTGTCCTCTGTAAAAGATGACACATGACCACCCTAACTCAAATTAGGCCTCATAACATGCCTCAGGGCTGGCCCAAGACATGTTGCTGTTGAGGCAAAAAATGCCCCTTCCCAGTTTCACATACAGAAGCTGACCAGACTGACAGGAATGTATGTACCAGATGCTTACTTTAACAAATAATCAGCATAACATTCACCACACTGGTTTTCAAAAGAGATTGGTTATCACTTTTTAAGGGATAATTAAATATACTAAAACAAAGTTTAAATGGACAGAAAATTCATGTTTGGCAACAGTTCCCAAGAAAACAGACATGTAAAGAAGCATTATTTTTAAATATTTCAGAACTATCTATAATAAATATTGCAAAAACAAAACAAGCAAACATAACACAGTAGGATGCCAAATCTCCATTATCCATTTTGATGTCCAAAACCATCTGGAGTAGGCTCTAGATAATTCTCTAAAGATAGGATGGGAGTAGAAAAAATAGAGGTGGGGTACTACAAAAAATGAGAGAGAGAATGAAAGAGAAGCACCCAGACAGACATGCAAAGTGGGGTGTGTGTGTGTCTGTGTGAGAGAGAGAAAGCACAGAGGGAAGAAAAGGAGAGAAAAGTTTGTTTCTGACATTGTTACAAGTCATATCTTCCTATTTCCCCATGGGAAGAGGCAGCACTGACAAAAGTTCCAGGCCTACCCTGGAAAAGTGGTGAGTAGATTCGGCCTACTTGGGCCAACCCTGAAAATTTACTGCTGGGATAGAATACCATGTTATAGTTAATGGGAAGTAGTCTATTCAACAGTACTACAACTAACATAAATTATGTTGCACTAGTGTAAGTAACTTCTACCACAACACCAATAGCTTTTGACAGTGTGATGGGTTTTCCAGGAAAATCCATCACACCTGCATATGCGGTTGGCATTGTGTTAGAGGTTGCTCATGCTAGCACAACATAATTGGTGTTAACGGTAGCATCAAATAGGATACTACCCACCGGTAACAGGAATTGTGGTTTGGAGCCAACATTTTTATAGTCAAGGTGTTCTACATGGGACTACTTTTTTTGGAAGGTATTTCTCCATATATCATAATAATTTGCCCTTGCCAGTTCTAGGAGTTCTTCTATCCAGTCCTCAATATCAGCTGGAGAGCAGGATTTTCAATCCCATAAAATCCCATAAAATCATGGGTGACTTAAAAAAAAAAAAAAGCACGTACGGCTAATGGCGGCCCCCATAGGGAGGCTAATGGCGGCCCCATAGTCTACATATTACGTAGACTACGGCGAAAATAAGGGCAACGCTATTTGCGTTGCCCTTATTTTCGCCGTAGTCTACATAAAGATTTACGTAGACTACAGCGACCAAATAAGGAACACGAATGGCGGCTCCCTATGGGGACCGCCATTAGCCGTACGCGCTTTTTTTTTTTTTTTAAAGTCACCCGTGATAAGCTACGTGATGATTTACGTAGCCTATCACGGCTGACTTTGCAGATCTAGCCGTGATAGGCTACGTTAATCGTCACGTAGCCTATCACGGGGGCGTTCTTTAAAAAAACTTTTTATTTCGCGGCCGGGCGAGGCGAGGCGCCTCCTCCCCGGCCTGAATTTTGGCTGGGCGAGGTGGGAAGCCTCCCCCCCGGCCTGAATTTCGGCCGGGCGAGGCGGGAAGCCTCCCCCCCCGGGCCTGAACTTCGGGGGGAGAGCAGTGAAGCGCCTCCCCCCCACCGCGAAAAGCTGCGAGACCAGGTAAGTGGCTTTCGTGCACTCCTAACACAGACATGAATGTCAGCAACAAGACTGGAAGCATCTTTTTATAATCAACCAAAGATTTTAAATCAATTAATCTAATTGATTAATCCAGTAAAAAACTTGCAATCCTACTTTTTAGTTTTTGGCTTTTTATGGTGAGGGTTTTTTGTTTCATGCTGATTTTATTAATATTTCAAATATTATTCCTATTGTAAAATGTTTTCTAAATTGGTGGTCTTTATTAGTTCTAATGGGCTTATTGCTATCGTTTTACCTGACGAACGATAGGCAATCAGGGACTTGAACAGTGCTGAATGTCGCTTGAAGGTCCTATCCTTTGTAATAATGTAATATACATCTAACTTTGAGCATCTATACATCAGCCTCAAATCCCACATTTAAAACAGGGCTTTCTGCTTCCATCTTAAATGCAGGATCATGATGGACTCCCTTTACATGCACTTCCTCCCCTGGCCCCTTTTCCCCTCCTTTCCCCCCTTTTCTGAGTCTTCAATATGTTTCATTTGATTTGTCTAGCTCCTCTTAGTGCAGCTTTTCCTTTTTTATGGAGGGAACTCAAGCGGAGTAATTTGATAGCTCATTATCTCTGATATTTTGAAAAAAGGGGAATAAAGGTCATTTAGTGCCGGAGACACCATGGAGGTTAACGTCATCTAAAGGATCCACAAACTTCTGTGAGTGAGCAATCTCAGTAGCAGGATAAAAGCTCCGTGTGAAGAAGCCTTTTGTGGTGAGGAAGAGCTGTGATGTCCCTTGGGATGCATTTGCAGTCTTTGAAAATCTGATGCAGGAATAGAAGCATAGGAATAGGGATGTACAAAAGTCACTTACCTTTTCACGGATCTGCTTCGCAGTGGGAGGGGAGGTGCTCCATCCCTTCCCCCGGAATCCTCGATGGGGAAGGAGGCGCTCCGTCCCTCCTCCCAGAGTCCTGCCCGGCCGGCTCCGCTCTGCGAGGATTCCGCAGAGTCACCGGCCAGCTCTGCCAGCAGCCAGACATCCAGCTGCTGGGTAGCAGGGACGCAAATGGCGGCTGTCATAGCTGCCGCTGTTTGCATCCCTGTATTCAAACGTGATAGGCTGCATAAAGACTTACGTAGCCTATCACGTCTGGGTTAAAAAAAAAATGTGTACGCAAATGGCGGCGGCTAAGGCCGCCACCATTTGTGTTCCTTATATTTCGCTGTCTTAGTCTACATAAATCTTTACGTAGACTATTACGGAGAAAATAAAGGGGAAATCAAATAGCGTAGTGGGGGCTATTTGCGTTCCTTTTTGATTCGCCGTTTTAGCCTACGTAAATATTTACGTAGGCTAAAGCGGCGAATCAAAAAGGGACACAAATAGCGCCCACTATGCTATTTGATTTCCCCTTTCTTTTCGCCGTAATAGTCTATGTAAAGATTTACGTAGACTAAGATGGCGAAAAATAAGGAATGCAAATGGTGGTGGCCGTAGCCGCCGCCATTTGCGTATGCGTTTTTTTTTTACCCAGAGCCCTCCGCGGCCAGGAATCCGGCTGCGGATGGCTCTGGCCTGGGCCTGGCGGGCTGCTCCGCAGAGCCGCTGCAGAGCACAGCCAGCTGTCGAGTATTCTGGGGGGAGGACTGGATTGCCTCCCCCCCCATGAACATAATCCTCGGAAAAGTAAGTGACTTTCGTATATCCCTACCCTGTAGTGCTGCCTTTAGATTTCTCCCACCACTTGGGAAAATATATAAGAATATGCACAGAGACTAATATTTATAGGTGTTGGAAGTTGCCCCATGTTTCAGGCCAGAATTGTAAATATTGGGCACAATATTGTTCTACAAAAGCCCCCCTGAAATAAATTGGAGTTGTACAAGAGCTGCACTTCCAGTTCATTTCAGTGTGGTCCATGCAGGAAAATATTCTTGTGGATTGGGCTGATTTTTTTTTTTTATAGAAAGCATGCACCATGAAGCATGCATCTTTCCACTTCACTTGCATAATCCCTTTGAATTGCATCTCAATTTTCCCGCTGATAAATGATGCCATTTCATATTTGCTAGGTTCCCTAGAGAATGCAGAAAATGCTAAGGTATCATACCTTATTTATGTTATGCAGCTGCCAATTTTTCAAAGGTGACCTGGCTGATCGCATTACAAAATGGTCTGACATTACCGTTCTTGTTTGGGGAATGTTTTCCAAGAGCTAATCAATACCAGATCTTCTCATTTCACCTGTTAATTATCTAATTCGACAAAAAAGTAGTAATAGGAGCTACTTTACTGTTTCCACATCTTGTTCCAAAAGCTCTTTTGAGTACAGTTATCTTGCTCCCTAAGTTTTAATTTATTAACTGTTTCACATGAAATAAATCACTATTGCTGACAATTCCCCAAATAAAACATCTGCTTTTTTCTTTTTTAAACATGCAACTTATAAATGAAGCTGCACACAAGGGAAACACATGTTTTCTTATAGAAAGCTAAGATGCTTTACTGAGATGTTATTCTGACACCAATCAACCTGTTCTGAATTTTGAATTAGATTATTTCAGAACTGGGGTTGAAATAAGACAATTAGCATATTGCGAGTGGAGATGGGCTAAAGAAGATGCAGACAACAAGCTTGGGTTGAAAATTGGGCCACATTTATTGAAATACCTGCAAAGGGGTAACTAGGACGGGCATCTGACTGTGTCAACGGCTAGCTGGCATTTCTTGGGCGAAAGCACACCCAGCCTGAGGGGTGGCATCGATCTCGCTGCCCCTCCGGACTGCCCCTTCTGGGGGAGGTAGACCTTCTGGTGTCACCCCCGACCCGGTGCTGCACAACACTGGGGTGAGTGAGTAGGGTTGGTCTCCCAGGCATCCCTTATCCCCCCGCCGAGCCGCACAACCCATTCGGGGGGCCTCAGGCATCACCTGTCACTTGTCACCACTGCATGCAGACCATCCCTACTCCCTTTCATGTTTTGCCCGTCCTAGCCTCCACAGGAGTCACGAGCCTATTGCTTGTGAAACTCCCCCCAGCTGCGCAGAAGAAGTTCCTGCAGGCCCCTTTGCAGATCGGACAAAAATATGTCGTTCCCTACGTTGGATTCACACGTTCCCTGTGGATTCTGGTCCACAGAATTCCCTGGTGGGTGATGCACCTAGGGATGTATGAAAGTGACTTACCTTTCGCGGATTATGTTGATGGTGGGGGGGGAGGCGTTCCGTTCCTCCCCCCAGAATCCTCAATGGGGGGGGAGGCGCTCCGTTCCTCCCCCCCAGAATCCTCGATGGCCGGTTGTGCTCCGCGGCCGCTCCACGGAGCAGCCAGCCAGGCTCAGCCCAGCCCAGCCCAGCCCAGCCCAGCCCAGCCCAGCCCAGAGCCGTCCACAGCCAGATTTCTGGCCGCGGAGGGCTCTGGGAAAAAACAAAACAAAACCTCGTACGCAAATGGCGGCGGCTACGGCCGCCGCCATTTGTGTTCCTTATTTTTGGCCGTCTGAATCTACGTAAATATTTACATAGACTATGACGGCGAAAATAAACGGGAACGCAAATAGCGTAGCGGGAGCTATTTGCATCCCTTTTTGATTCACCGTTTTAGCCTACATAAATCTTTACATAGGCTAAAATGGCAAATCAAAAAGGGACGCAAATAGCGCCCGCTACACTATTTGCGTTCCCCTTTATTTTCACCGTCATAGTCTACGTAAATATTTACGTAGACTAAGACGGCGAAAAATAAGGAACGCAAATGGCGGTGGCTGTAGCCGCCACCATTTGCGTACGCGGTTTGTTTTTTTTTAAAACCTACCCAGGCATGATAGGCTACGTAAAGATTTACGTAGCCTTTCACGTCACTTTTTTTGTTTTTTAACCCAGCTGTGATAGGCAACGTAAATCTTTATGTAGCCTATCACGTCTTTTTTTTTTTAACAAGACTGCAAATGGCGGTGGCGGCAACTGGTCGGAAAACCAGCCGCCGCCGCTGCAGCCGCCACCAGAGCCGCCTCCGCCCGGAAGATCCACCCCAGGTAAGTCTCGTCCCGGGGGGGATCCACAGGGGGGCGGGGGGGGTGGCATTAGGCCTCACCAAGATCCGTGGCGGAATTCTCTGACATCCCTAGATGCACTCATTGCCATGTTCTGACAGCCCCCGTGGCAGTTCTCTGTTCACCTTCCGCTGAGCCCATTCCATGACAGCATTACTCTGCGCCCTCCGCTTGATTCTTGGGAGCATCGAGGACCACAATATAGTCATCCCCAGCCAACGATGTCGGATCATCTGCAAATCGACCAATGCCTGCTCAACCAGGCGGCGGGGGTGGCGGGGGCAGCGGCGGAAGGTGCGGTGGCAGTGGTGGCGGTGGCGGCAGGTGTGGCGGCGGGTGCGGCTGCGGTGGAAGGTGTGGCAGTGGGGGCGGAAGGTGCGGTGAGGCGGGTGCAGCGGCAGGTGCGGCGGCGGTGGAAGGTGCGGTGGCGGGGGTGGCAGGTGCGGCGGCAGCGGGGGCTGTGGAAGGTGCGGCGGCAGCGGGGCCAGCAGTGAGGGCGGCAGTTGCGGCGGTGGCAGTTGTGGGGGCGGCAGCAGCGGGGTGGTAGTGGTGGGGGCAGCAGTTGGTCACCTGGCCAGCCACGGCTGGGTGCAGCATACACAAATGGTGGTGGCTACGGCGGCCGCCATTTGCGTTCGCTATTTTTTGCCGTTCTAGCCTACGTAAATATCTGGCCATTGGGCAGCAGGGACGCAAATGGCAGTGGCCATAGCTGCTGCTGTTTGCGTCCCTGTACCTAACCGTGATAGGGTACATAAATATTTACGTAGCCTATCACAGCAAAGTAAAAAAAAACACGTACGCAAATGGTGGCAGCTACAGCCGCTGCCATTTGCGTCCATGCTGCCCAGTGGCCGGATGTCCGGCTGTGGGCAGAGTTGGCCGGCGGCTCCGCGGAACCCCCGCAGAGCTGAGCCAGCCGGGCAGGATTCCGAGGGGAGGGACCAAGTGCCTCCCCCCTAGGGATGTATGAAAGTCACTTACCTTTTCGAATGGTGACATTCGCGGTGAGGGGGAGGAGCTCCGTCCCTCCCCCCTGAAATTCTGGCCGGGGGGGTGCTCCGTCCCTCCCCCCCGAAATTCTGGCCGGGAGGGAGGTGCTCCGTCCCTCCCTCCCCTGAATCCTGGCCTGCCAGCTCCTCAAATGGCGGCGGCCGTAGCTGCCGCCGTTTGCGTCCCTGCAGTCAGCCGTGATAGGCTACGTAAAATTTATCTATCACGGCTGATTTAAAACAAACAAACGTGTGTATGCAAATGGCGGCGCCCATGGGTGCCGCCATTTGCGTTCCTTATTTTGGCACATATTAGTCTATGTAAACATTTACGTAGACTAAGACGGCAAAAATAAGGGGAATGCAAATAGCGTAGACGCTACACTATTTGCGTTCCCCTTATTTTCGCCGTCTTAGTCTACGTAATGTTTACGTAGACTAAGACGTGCCAAAATAAGGAATGCAAATGGCGGCGGCCATGGCCGCCACCATTTGCGTATGCGCGTTTTTTTTTTAAATCAGCCGTGATAGGCTACGTAAAGATTTGCGTAGCCTATCACGGCTGACTGCAGGGATGCAAACGGCAGCGGCTACGGCCGCCGCCATTTGCATCCCTGCTAGCCAGCGGCCGGATGTCTGGCTGCTGGCAGAGCCGGCCGGCGGCTCTGCAGAATCGCTGCAGAGCACAGCCGGCTGGCCAGGATTCCGGGGGGGGGGGGGAGGAACGGAACGCCTCCCCCCCTGCGAGGATTCTGGGGGGAGGGACGGAACGCCTCCCCCTGCACCATCAGCATAATTCCTGAAAGGTAAGTACCTTTCGTACATCCCTAGCGGGAAGAGGAGCCGCGCCCGCCGGCACGCAAGGAGGCGAGGGTCGCGGGTGCTGCAGAAACTAGCACTGGTGCCCCTGGAGGGAAGTGCAACAGATTGGGCGCGCTGGCTGTGCACCGAGTCCAGGCGACTGGGAGCGACGAAGCCGGTCTCCAGTAGGCAGGTGTCCCTCGTCAATTCCAGGAGGATCTCTCCAGCTGCGTTGAGCCAGAGAGCCGAGATTGGGAGGGGGGCTGAGTTTAAGGCAACTTAGCCTGCCCCTCCTTGCATGGTGGTGTCACTGGGGTGCACCAGTGAGAGGCCCCTACATCCTCTCACCCCCCCACCCGCAATAGCCCCCCCCTTTCAGCCAGACAAGCTGGCGCCGGGGTTAGGGCATTATTTTACAAACGCCAATACTAAGTTTCTTATGCTTCACTTCTTTGCTATTAATCCTTCTCCTTGTAATCATTTCCCTTTACATGAGCTACTTAAGACCTATAAGCCTCTCAACTAAGGGCGCACCTGGCCTTCTGGTTTTCTGAGGCATGCGTTTTGTATGAGAGTTGTGGTGTTTGAGCTGTATGAAAGCACTTATCTTAACTATTCCACCTTTAATAAATTAGACCTTCTGGGGTCTTTTGGTTCTGTCTTGCATTTGAAAAGCATCTAAATTAGAAGCATTTAATGTAGGAGCAATAACAAGATGAATCCCATTAGGACCTCCCCCCCATTGTTTCCAAGAGTGAAACGCTGAAATAAGTATTATGTCAATGTACAATTGGCCTCTTTAATGGCTGAATACTACAAGCTGCTGCAGTAAAGAACAGTGCATAAAGTCACTGCCCATCTCTTGAAAAGCATCCTTGGAGTTGAGATGCCAGAGAAACCTGCAATGGACTCAAATGAGTCTGGATTTCTTGCAATCCAGTCTGTGAATCCATGCTGGACCAGCATCTGCTAGTCAAGAGGATTCCACAGACATGTGGCTCCCCCTGCCCAATTTCTGAAATGTAGTAGTGGGGGGCAGTATTGTGTTTACTCATACACACTGAGAAGTGTGTGTGTGCATTTTACAGAATGAAGTCTCACGTGTTGGTATACTTCCTGGAATATCCATATAAGGACTTGAGGTCCTTTCATGGGCATTCCCCAGTGTTTGTGGGCTGGGAGATTGCCTGTGTCTTCCAAGGAAAGAGGCTTTCCCTCCATTTTTCCCTCCACCCACTACTAAATTTATAAGAAAGTTGATTCAACTGTAACTTGCTTTGAATTTATTTTCATATATTACTGGTAGGGATGTATGAAAGTCACTTACCTTTTAACGAAATTGATTCGAGGTGGGGGGGAGGCGCTCTGTCCCTCCCCCTGAAATTCTGGCCGGGGGGGAGGCGCTTCGTCCCTCCCCCCCAAAATTTTGGCCAGGGGGGGAGACGCTCCGTCCCTTCCCCCCAAAGTTCTGGCGCTCCATCCCTCCCCCCCCCCGAATCCTGGCCGGCCGGATCCACAAATGGCGGCGGCTGTAGCCGCCGCTGTTTGCGTCCCTGCAGTCAGCTGTGATAGGCTACGTAAATGTTTACATAGCCTATCACGGCTTATTTAAAAGAAAAAAAACACACACGCACGTACGCAAATGGCGGCGCCCATGGGTGCCACCATTTGCGTTACTTATTTTGATACGCCTTAGTCTACATAAACATTTATGTAGACTAAGACGGCGAAAATAAGGGGAACGCAAATAGCGCAGACGCTACACTATTTGCGTTCCCCTTATTTTCGCCGTCTTAGTCTATGTAAATGTTTACGTAGAGTAAGATGTGTCAAAATAAGGAACACAAATGGCGGTGCCCATGGGCGCCGCCATTTGCGTACGCAAGTGTTTTTTTTTCTTTTAAATCAGCCATGATAGGCTAAGTAAACATTTACGTAGCCTATCATGGTATTTTTTAAAAATTTAGCCATGATAGGCTACATAAATCTTTACGTAGCCTATCACGTTTTTGTTTGTGTGTGTTTTTTTTTACTGGAAATGGCGGTGGTGGCAGCTGGTTGGAAGACTGGCTGCTGCCAAACCGCCGCCGAACCACCGCGGGAGCCGCCGCCGCCACTAGGAAGATTCGCCCAAGGTAAGTTCCATCCCGGGGGGGGGCGGGGGGGTGGCAGACCGTTTCGCCACCGATTTCAGGGGGCTGAATGCGCTGGCATTCGGCCTCCCCGAGATTCGTGGTGAAATTCTCTGACATCCCTAATTACTGGGTGGGAAAAAAATAATCCGAGTCCATGGGTATGTGAATGGCAGACTGGAACACTTAACCTAATCTGCAGACCTCGTGCAAATTAAATATAATCCTAATTCCTAACATCCTTACCTTTGAGCCACTGAAGTCTCTGGGATGGATCCACTTGGTGGAGTTCCACTCATGCTGGAGAAAGGGCATGGGGAAGGAAGCTTTGGGATTCCTCCTTCTCCTGCAGCCCCCTATGCCTCCTGAAAATCTGTTCTGGAAAGCTGGAGGACCTCCAGATTAGTGTGAGAAGTGACTCAGGGAGCTGCAGGTGGACATCAGTGGAGGATATCTACCTGCAGGGAGTCTCTGCTGAATCCTAGTGCTTTCCATGCATGAAGGCACCTTTACATTCACAGAAGGGTCAATTTGGATCCATGCTGGCATCCGTTAACAGCTGGGCATGCTAAATGTTTTGACACGCTTAGTGAATAAATAGGAGGGGTTTGAACTGAGTTCTGTTCAAGCTGTGCAAGGCCTTCTTCACCAGGCTGATGGAGAAGGGGAGCTGGAATAGTTAGAGGCTTGCTGTGACAACTTTGCCTCATTTTTTGCGGATAAAGTTGCTCAGATTTGCTGTGACTTGGATACCAACATTGAAGCCGGTCTGGTGGATGTAACCATGGCAACGGCCTGTTTGGATTCTTTTCAGCTTGTGGATCTCAAAGAGGTGGATAAGGTGACTGGGGAGGTAAAGATTACCACCTGTTTGCTCAACCCTCCCTCATCCTGGCTAATATCTGCCAGGTCAGGACTGGCCATATGGCTAAGGGATTAATGCCTCCTCGTGAAAGGGGCATGTTCCCTGTTGCTTGAAGGAGGCAGTAATAAGAGCTTTATTAAAGAGTTTTTTCCTTGACCCCAAAGTTCTGGAAAGCTATAGGCCATTCTCAAGTATACTATTCTTGGCCAACATCGAGCAACATCCCTAGTTCCAGCTGCAATATTCTTGAGCCATTCTGATCTGGCAACAGTTATCTATGCTTTCGTTGCATTTTGTTTAGACTATTGAAATGCGCTCTACATTGGGCTACCATTGAAGAGCGTCTGGAAGCTTTATTTGGTGCAAAATGCAGCAGTTAAGCTGTTAACTGGTACACAATAGTATGGTCATATCACACCAATACTGAAAGATCTGCACTAATTGCCAGTTGTTGTTGTTTTTTTTGGGGGGGGGCAATTCAAAGTTTTGGTTTTAACCTTTAAAGCTCTAAATGGCTTAAGGCCTGGCTATCTGAGGGACAGCGTATCTTGGTACAAACCTGCTCAGTTAATAAGATCAGTGCGAGAGGCCCCTTTTGAAGATAGCCTCACTTGTAGGGATTTTCTGGGCATTTTACACATTTTTCCCCTCAGGTCCTGCAATTTGCACAAATTTGGCCGTAATTTGCACAGATTGCTCAGAAATTTGTCAAACTGTGGAACCTGCCAGAAAAAAAATGTACAAAAAGTTCCCAGAGGTTGAGGAAAAGCCCACAGCTCAGCTTGCAAGCACCACGTAACTCCATTGAGTCAAAAAGAACCAAATTTCCCAGTAATGGACATCCTTAATTGTGGTTGGTTTTATCATGTTTGATATTTTGCTTGTTTTAATCTTTATGGTTTTAAATGTCATTCCTTTGGCAGAAAAAACACCAGTTCTCTTCAGTAGATAGCTATTGTACCAGTTCCTTGAACTGATATGAAGATGAGACAGGGTTTCTCTTTTGCTTCCTGGCAGTGATGATTTCCTTTAGTTTTATCCACAGAAACTGCATCAGATTTACTTCTTTGGTCCTCAGTGTTTCCCATGTCACCTCATTTTTCCTGTCCTCTTGAGCAGGTTGAATGAACATTTTTCATTTCAGTGGATAACAGCTCCTATGTACACCAAGTTCAACATCCTGTAGGATTAGTGTATCCAATGCACATAAAAGAGTGTATCCCTAAAAAATAGAGCTTTTCAGTATTAGTACACCCATAATTCTAATGGTTTCAGTCCAGAGTTGTGCAGTGTGAACTCCGCCAACTTGGTGATCTCTTAGGCCAAAGGTGGCAAGGTGATTTTCACTGATTCACCCCCTGCAATACCCTATACTCCCAAAAATCTACTGCAGTGGGTTGGGGCAACCTCCAGAACAGTGTGAGATCATGTGGGGGCTACAGAGAAAGGGGGGAATCGATGAAAATCACTGCCCCACTGTCTTCTTCTGGTGGGGTGACTCCACTGGATCATGATACCCTCTGCTAAAGGAAGAGCCCTTCTGCTGGAAGAAAATTAACTCCAGATCCAAGCCAAGACAATATTGTATTCTGAATTTCCTTATATTTCTCCATATCTGATTCCTTTGAAAAACTTCTCAAAGAAACATGGTGAGTATAGATTACATTATGACTAATGCTATTTATAAGGTAAGGATACACACAAACATACACAGCCACCAAAATGGCTACTGAACATGCAATTTATTTCATCTTATGCTTTAAAAAATATAGAAGACTCTATAGCAAAAGCTCAGTCTTTTTCAGCACTCAAAATTATGCATGCTATTGGATTTAGCGGTTGTATGAAAACATTGAAATTGGCAAGTTGATCATTAGTGTTATTGCCTTAAAATTGATCTGTGTGATGTACACTTTCTGAAAAGTATACCTTAAAGTCACATTAGGAAAGCAACATTTGAAAGTATCTAACATTTACCAATCCAATATTTGTTGCAAAATTAAGAATATGTTAAAATTTTGTTTCCCCTCTAATAATATTTTCTTCATCTCTGTGTAATCACATTTTACTGCCTACTACTGGACATTGTTTATTAATTTGGGTTTTTAAAGATTGTTTAAAAGATTGTTAGTTATGTCTGTTTGCCTCTTTGAGGTCCCTCTCAAGGAAATAGGCAGGATATAAGCTTTTAAAATAAATAATCAATATTTTATTACTGTAACAAAGATGTGTGTTTCCAAATTTTCCTTCAGTTCCTTCCTCAGAGTTTTTCAACTGCTTCTTCAATATCATTTGGCACTCTTGGTAGACATTTGCCAGTATTATAATTTGTATAAGAACAATATTTGCCCAAAAGTAAGTTCACAACTCAAAGAAGCATTTGACAGGCAAAAACGTCCCTCTGATGATGTGGCTGCTAGTTAATGATTCTTCATGCTCTGAATGTTGCATCCCTTTGAATCCTCAGCCTATGAAATGACAAACATTGCATGGCTGCATTTAGATCATTAAAGCAAAACACCCCACCTCCTGACTAACTTTTTTTTTTTATTTTCAAAGAATCTCTTATTGCAAGGATTCTTACCAAACAGTAATCTGTTTTACTGGGTTGACTAACATTTAAAGGTAGCTTCTTTTATATGATGATCCTTAGTTTAATCTCATCCTGTAAGGAAAATACAAACATATTTAATTTGAAAGTATAGTAATCCAAATCATCCCTTACAGCTGGACATTCTATAATTGTTCTCTTTCTCTTTGTCTCTCTTGTTCCCTTCTCTCTCTCTCTCTCTCTCTGACTTTGTGTCTATGGCAAGCATTAGGCTTAACAGACTGAACAATTGAGCAGATGTGACTAAAAGCCCATAATAAATGCAGTGTGCAGGAGGCATGGAGAACATTTACAGTGATGCACTAGCCAGTTCCAGACCCAATTAATAGAGAATCAGCAATCTAGGCAAAAAGAGAGTGCAAATTGTACAGTGAGCTGTTGGATAGTAGATTGTAAAAGAGGGAAACAGCCTGAGGAAAATATGTTCTGAGGGAAACCAGCTGCCATTTGGAGCTTCCTGTTACATGAATATATGACAAAAACCCCACATCCATGGGACCATTTCCACACACTGTTTCCCCAAATGGGTATTATTCATAGCTATGCCAGAGCAGTGGCAGTCAGCTTAATTGGTCTGATGGACAATTTGGTGCCAAACACTAGATTGAGGTCTAATCTTCCTGAATTGAAATGGGCAGTGCCCATCTCAACTGGCAGGAAGAGCTGAAGGTTATGCAGTTATTCCCTTAATTTAAATTAAGGTGTGGCAGTGCCAGCTGCTTCATTTTCCCAGCCATGTTCATGTTGGAGAAATCAATGAGCAAGGAGGATTACACTGGAAAGAGAAGGGAGGGCAGAATCAGGGGAAATCTGCTCCTAGTCATCGGAAAATTCTAGAATGACAGTCCATTTGTCTGGAGAGAGAACTTCCAGGCCCTTTTTGATGCCATTTCTTTTTTTCTCCCCCATGATCGAAATGAGAGCTGTCCATACAAAACAATGGGGAGATCCAGGATATTAGCATTGTTGTGACTGGGCAGCAGCGTGCCCACCTAGAAACAACACATAGCACCAAAAACAGGAGTTTGTGTTCTTTCTAACTTAGGTTTTATTATTTTTGCGAAGAAGGCAATTTCTTTTTTAGTGTTTCAACATTAGAACAAATTGTCTTGCCAGTTAATGCAGCCCATTATCCACATATAGCAGGCTTGTTTGAACTGTGGCTGAGAAAGAAACGGGCTTATGTCAACTCAGGTTAGAAGTAGGATTCTCACCCCTAAATCACTCATATAAACAATTCTTCAACTTGAAGCCCAAGGCTGAATCTACACATAGCATTTATACTGTTATCATACCATTATCAAAACTATTGGTACACATGACACCAATGGGCACGAATAGTTATGAAAATGGTATAATAGTATAACTGCTATGTGTAGATTCAGCCCAAATCAAGCCCAAATCTGTCCCAGCCCAAATCCAGTGCTCCATCGTGTGCCAAAGCTTTGTGCTTCATTTGAGCTGTATTTGAACAGTTAAGAATTGTTTTTAAAAAGAACAAGTATTACAAAGAACTAAGACCTGAGCTAAGATCTATTACTTACCTAAGATCCTGAATTTCTCCAGTATTTTCTATGGGCAGCTGCTATTTCTGCCCTGGGGAGAGAGAGGCAAAAAAAGGCTTCCAAAAGGAATCGGGAATTTTGGCTCAATGTGTGAGTTATAAGCCTAGACATCATGTATGTGGTTGTTTGGCAACCACACAAGAAACTCTTCAGGCTTCCTGTTAATTCTGAAACAATATGAGAGATACTTGCCCAGGAATGACATACATAATGTTACCCTCAACTTTTTTTCTAGCTTAACTAACTCTACTCAAGAAGAGCATGAATGGAGAAAGTGGTTGCGAATTCCATGCCTTAATTTTAAGGTGTTGCAATGTTGAGAAAAGGAGCAAAGCTCCCCCAACTCTTCCACTTTCAGCACTGTCCTCAGAGCCAGCTGGCAGGCAAGAACTATTTCTAGGCCACCAGTTGCTAGTCTCTACAGTGTTAACTATCTTGCAAGACATAGCCGTAGCTTTGAATTCCTGGGCACTGAATTTCTCTTTTTCTCTTGCTCCTTCTCCTTCACATCCTTCCTCTTTCCCGCTTGAGTAAAGGAGTGCTTCTGAGCAAATACAACCACTCTAGAAGGAACTCTTTGGAGGCTGACATAAATCTATAGTGATAAAAATCACTCCAAAGTTGCCCCATTATGAAATTATCTCTACTTAGATTCATTGGAACAGTACGATAAATGCCTATCTGTGCCTGCCATAATATTACCTCTGTATTAATAGACTACAGCTTTGCTGAAAAAAGTATGGCCATACTGTAATTTGTTGTTGTTGTTTATTCGGTCAGTTGCTTCCGACTCTTCGTGACTTCATGGGCCAGCCCACGCCAGAGCTTCCTGTCGGCTGTCGCCACCCCCAGCTCCCCCAAGGTCGAGCCCGTCACCTCCAGAATATCATCCATCCACCTTGCCCTTGGTCGGCCCCTCTTCCTTTTGCCTTCCACTTTCCCTAGCATCAGCATCTTCTCCAGGGGATCCTGTCTTCTCATGATGTGGCCAAAGTACTTCAGTTTTGCCTTTAATATCATTCCCTCAAGTGAGCAGTCTGGCTTTATTTCCTGGAGTATGGACTGGTTTGATCTTCTTGCGGTCCAAGGCACTCTCAGAAGTCTTAAACAAATGTTATTTTGCTTGTTTAAAAGTTTTAATGAAAGGTGGAAAAACAATAATTTTAAAAATCAAACATTCTGTATCTAATATAACCTGAAAAGTATCTAGGGAATGCAGTGCATGAAGTTTGTATCAGGTCAATTTCTTCATGGTAACATTTAAAAATATAAATAATTGCCTTGTAGCAACATGGCTAAATGATACCTGATTAATACTTTACTAATGCAGTTCTGTATAGCCCTACTGACATTAATAATATTAAATTGTCTTTAGACCAAATATTTGGGTTAAATGAGTTCTGAATCATGCTAAAACAAATTTGTTCCTAGCTTCTTTTCATTTATGACCCTTCATGTTTTGACCTGCAACTCCCATCATACCTCACCTTTGGCAAGGGCTGATGGGAGTTGTAGGCCAAAACAACTGGAAGGCTAAACGTTGTCCACTACTGTTCTAAGCACACACAACGTCTTATTCTTTTTAGTCTAGGGTGCACTGAATGGGCTAAAGATATGTGACAAAATATAGTTGCATGTTTATTATCATACATAGGTAAGTGCGTATTTAAAATCATATCTAAATATTTGAATCTCTCTGTTCATGGTAAAAATGCAGTGGGGAACATTAAAACAGAATTGTAAAAGTGTGAGATAATATTGTTTGATGCAGTTCAGAACAATTGAATCCAGTTATCCCAGGCACAAAAAATGTATATTATAGGGTGCACTTTGAAAAAAAGGAATTCCTTGTTTGTTATTCCTTCCTGTATGTTTAGCACTTTGACTAAATTCATTATGCATGTCATTAAAAAGCCAATGAATATAGAAGAAATTTGTATATTGATTTTTTTAATTGGTTTGTGGCCCAGATTTCTGCTCCAGTGCAGGATTATCACTCTATCTAAAGGTTGTTTTCTTAGGAAAATAAATGCAGTAAATGTGTGTGGAAAATCTGACAGCCGTTGATCGTGATCAAGCAGAGCTGTCCCATGCAGACAGCATCACTTATCTGTAGTCTTCTATTGATAGGAAAAGGTCTTGTGCATGAGCTGATCTTTGGGGGTTGGACCCGATGGCCTTGTAGGCCCCTTCCAACCCTACTATTCTATGATTCCCTGCTCCAGACAGCAAATACTATCACTGAGTGCTGGTGTGCAAACGTTGAATGGCATGTGGGGGGTGATGAGATATGCCCAGAAACATGCCGTTTAAAATGGCAAATATAGATGACACAAGAGGTACTTGCAACAAAATGTTGCAGTGTGGCCTTCTCCTATTCAGGGTTCCAGCCAGTCAGATGTGCCCTCTTCCAGAATACTCCATTCTGTTCTCCCTCCCTCCTTGTTCTCTGTTTTTTCCATCCTCCAAGAGTCAGCTAGCATTCTGTGGCCTCTGAACCTGCTGATCCCTCCCTCCTGTATGTGGGTGGTGTCGCTTTGGCTGCATAAGGAGTGGCACTTGAATAACTGAGTTCTTTATTAGAATATATGATTTACAACACAATACTTGCTTACTTCTGAGTAAATATGTACAGGACTGTTGATTTACAGAGCCTTCCTGGTATAAATAAAGACAAGCTGGTGGGTGGCCAGTCTTCATTCTTTTCCCAGTACTTGAAAGAAGGCAGACCAAAAGAAAAATTAATAATTGAGTCCAAAAGCCTGTGTCTCTGTGCATGGTTAAAGTCAACGAGGGGGGGAGAAGTAGTCATAGGATAAAAGGACAGATCCTATTATGAGGTTGGATCCAGAATTATCATTCCACCAATGGAAAGGTACTTCTAGTGGAATAAGACATCTGCGTCCTCTCCCCATCTCAGCTCCCATGTGCACCCTCCAAATCTCCCCCAGATGGTCCCCCAGCCCTCTGGCACCCTGGGGGAGGGGGAAGCCTCAGAGGGGAGGAGAGGAAGTGGAAGTCCCATTCCACCAGCGGTATACTTCCACTGATGGAACAACAATTCTGGATCCAAGACACGGATTGGTAACTGGAAGCAGGTGGTAGGAATAAGTGGAAAGTTCTCACAATAGAGAGTAAGAAGTGTGGTTCCCCCCAAATAAGCAGCTGAAATAAGTAGTGCTGTCCCACAAGGATCTATATTGGAACTGTAAATAGTTAATCTATTCATAATTCATCAGGAGTTCAGTGAGGTATTGTAGTATGCAGATGACACCAAATTATTGAGGATGGTAGAAACCCAAGCAGATTGTGAAGAGCTCCAAAAGGATCTTTCCAAATTGGGTACATGAGAAACGAAATGGCAAATGTGTCTCAATGTATGTACATTGGGACAAAAATTCCTAACTTCACATGCATATTGATGGGGTCGGAACTGGCAGTAGCTATCCAGGTTAGAGATCTCAGAATCATGGTCATCAATGAAAAAGTCAACTTAATGTTCATCACCTATGGGGATTATTGGGAAAGGGACTGAAAATAATACAGTCAGTATCATAAATCTTTTTAAAAGCTCATGATACAACTGCGTTCAGAATACAGTGTACAATTCTGGTCTTCCCATCTCATAAAAAGATATTCTAGAACTAGAAAAGGTGCAAAAAGGACAATTAAAATGATCAGTGGTTGGGAGAACTTTCCCTATGAGGAAAAGTTAAAGGTTGGAGAGGGAACTTGATAGAGGTTTATTAAAAAAAATTGAATGATATGGAGAAAGTGCATACAGATTATCTTTTTTATGCCTGCCTGCCTGCCTGCCTGCCTGCCTGCCTGCCTGCCTTCCTTCCTTCCTTCCTTCCTTCCTTCCTTCCTTCCTTCCTTCCTTCCTCCCTCCCTCTCTCTCTCTCTCTCTCTCTCTCTCTCTCTTTCATAATAATACTAGAAATCTGGATGTCCTGTAGATTCAGGACAGACAAAAGGAAGTACACAATCCATAATGTACATGGAATTTGCTGCAATCTAATATGGTGATACCAAACCAAAAGTGCTTATTTAGTCCATAGATCTTTCCATAGGTAATCTGACAATAGCCACTTAATTTTTTAAAAAAGATAATTGAGGACATGTCTATCAATGGCAACTCCCCATAAGAACATAAGAACTTAAAAGGGCCCTGCTCGATCAGACCAAGGGTCCATTTAGTCCAGCACCAGCTACACACAGGAAATCCACAATGAGTGCAACAGCACCCTCCTGCTCATGCTTAGTATTATTAGGAGTCGAACAGTGGAGAGTTGTCTTTATGCCCTGCTTGTGGGGATCCCTGGCTGTACTGGGCTGATAACTGTGTTGGGAAATGGAATGATGGACTGGATGGGCCATTTGCCTGATCCAACAGGGCTTTTCTTATGTTCTTAATGATGTTTTTATTGCTGATGCGTGTTGCAACCTCCTTGTAGAGATATCTTTGACCTCTCGCCTGTTTATAAAGAATAAGGTGGAGAGATTACCTTTCTGGTAGTGAATGATCAGTTTAACCAGACAGCAATGCTCTCTAGGACTATGAAGCAGTTTTGAAGAGGGACCAATGTGTATTCCATGTACACCCTTCTTCCACTTTCCGCACTTAGTTTCAACTGTATCTAACAGAAGGCCTGCAGGAAGGGGAGCATAGTTCAGTGGTAGAGCAATGGATTGTGTACATGAAACCACAGATTCAGTTCCTGACATTTCCACAGCTGGGAAAAGACTTCTGGCAGAAAGCACTACCAGTCGGTGTAGGCTATACTGAGTGAGATGGTCTGATTCAATATAAAGCAGCTGCCTATGTTTCATATTTTCCTACCTGTCTCTGGCATGGGACATGCTATGACTTTTATGATGTGATAGTAAATTCCACCATTTTTTATAGTAAGCCACTTTGGGAAGACTACAGTCTTGATAAATAAATAAATAAAATATAATAAAAGAGGGGAAATGTCACTAGTATATTTCAGGTTCTCCTTATGAATATAAGCCCAATAACCTTGGAAGTTCTGCTCTAGATATGCCTTAATCTCTTGACTGGAAGCATCTGTCCAATTTAACATTTACAACATGTACTATATTTAGCATTTACTGATTGAAAAGATAAATGCATTCATGAACTATGTTACATTCACTGTCTTTATGAAGGTTCAGTCCAAAGTGCCATGAAAAGACAAGTTCCCCAATGAAATCATAGAAAGAATCGCACTCAGCTCTGCCCAACTTGCCAGGGAACTTCAGTAGGCCTGTGCACGGACTCCCTGATCCGCTGCAGAGACTGCCTTGGAAGCAGTGCACAGCCATAAACTTTAGCTGTATCATCCAACACAGAAACATAGCATTGTTACGCAGTGTCCTGGATATTATTCAGAGATATTCTTCCTTTGTTTCCTTTGAGTTTCAATGGAATTGCCTACAAAGTCCCTTTAAAGCACATTTCAGAAGTTACAGCAGTCTGAAAGTTAAGTTTGCCAACTCCATGCCATTCAGGACAGTAGCAAGAAAACACACATCATTTCCAATTTTACAGCCATCATTCTCATATGACTCTGTGTGTGTGTGTGTGGGTGCGCATGCATGCATATATATTCTTTATGTTATGTTCATGAAAGTTCAATCTGATACATGTGCGCGCGTGTGCGTGCACACACACACATATATAGTGTGTGTGTGTGTGTGTGTGTGATCAGAAGCATTGCTTGCCTTGGGGATAGGTGTGCAGGGCAAATCATGGAACTGTTCAAAATACTAAATCTTGTTTTGCATTCTAGCAAGCATTAAAAAAAGGAGACTGAAACAAGGAAACAGACATCATCTTAGATTAGCTCAACGTAAATGAATGAAGGAAAGAAAGCTGAAAATTGGTCGCCGAGTTGATTTCACTCCATGTTTATGTTAATAGGGTATTTGACTTTTGAATGCTTCATAAACCTTGTTATGTTCAGTGCTATTTGAGGTAGTAAAACAGCTGGAACTCTGCCAGGAGCTTTAATTGGAATCAGCTTAGCTGAGGCTGACAAGGTTTCCTAGTGTTTAGTCTCAAACTTATTATAAAAATGCAAAAATATGTGCTATTTATTTCCCATGCCTCTTTTGTGGATGCCCATAAAGGTAAGGCATAACTGTGTGCCAGAAAGCAGAATAATTTACCCACATATAGGCCTCAGGCCAGTGCTTTGACAATGGCAACATGGGTATTGTCTCTCCTCATTAGACTCTTTTTGTTGTTTCCTTATAGATGTTGCACAGATAGTTCAGGGGCTCAGGAGTTTTCCTCCTTCACATCCTGGTCACTGGTTATTTAAAGACTTCAAATGTTCCCCTGCCTGTGTTAATCATAGGCAGAACAACTGTGTGTCTCCACAGAGCATCATAATAGTCAACCTCTGATGTTGCTTTTGGCCACGACAAAGCAACTCGGTGTACTTAACAAGATACAGCTATTTTGAGATGAAGCACAGAAAACATTTCTACAAGGAATGGTTGTCCATCAGGTCAAGTTCCCTTACTACTGTAGGATCAATGTTTTTACATTGTACTAAGGAAGCTTTTATACATGAGTTATGACAGGAAAAAGTCACCACATGGTCATTTTTCATGGTGAATTTTTTGGGTGAATCACTGCCTCCCACCCCACACACATTATTAGGAGCTCTGCCTAGAGTAATTGTTTTTCCTTGATGCTGTATATGCATGAAAGCTTTTAAGGGTGCAATCCTATGCAGGTTTAGACAGAAAAAAGTCCTACAACTCCCAGCATGCCCCAGCCAACTATGTTGGCTTGGGAAAGCTGGGAGTTGTGGGACTTTTTTTTCTATCTAAACATGCATGGGATGAATTAGAAGACAGGAATATCTAGTGCAGCCTTCCCCAACCTGGTGTCCTCCACATGTTTTGGACTTCAGTTCCCATCAGTCCCAGCCAGCACACCCAATGGTCAGGAGTGCTGGGAGTTATGGTCCAAAACATTTGGAGGGCACCAGGTTGGGAAAGACTGGTCTAGAGGGTCATGTATATTCACTTTTTCCTGTTGTGTGATTGTTTCTAGGCAAACGAGTTTTGCAGTTCCTCAGCACTGACACCATTGGATAATGTCCATGACAACTAAGAAACTCCCCTTCCCTCATGCCTATAGACATTTGGGAACTGATCTTTTAAAAAAGATTTTACACTTGGAAGAATGAGCATTTATCCATATATTGGTATGAAATGTGTGTTTGTGGCGTTGGTGGTGGTGGGGAGTAGTGCAGTCCAGAAATAGTTTCTTTCCTTCTAAAGTTTTCCTTACATGTGAAATCAACTTGTCTACAAGAGGGATGTCAGAGAAATCTGGGGGGTGGAGTTTGCTGAGTTTTCCTAGGTTTGGCCCTCCAGCTTTTGTACCAGTTCCCGCTTTGGTGCCTGACTTGGTCTGCAGCGAGTTGGGTCAGTTTGTGGATTTTCCAGGCATTTTGCACATTTTCCCTACGGGTCCTGCAGTTTGTGCAAATTTCTGAGCAATTTGCTCAAATTTCTGAAAAATCTGTGTTAATTATGGCCAAATTTGCACAAATTACTGCTGAAGTTTGCACTTGTTTGTGCAAACAAGTTCCCAGAGTTTTGGGGAAAGTCCGCAACTCTGCTCGTAAACACAAATTGGGTCGTCCATGCTGCAGAACTCTGTTGAGTCAAAAAAAGACTGGATTGGCCAGCTTCAGACATCTCTGGTCTACAACCAACTTGCAATCCAGTTCCATTATTTCACTGAACTGAATGAGACTAAAGTGCACATTGAACCATTCCACAGCCGTGACTTATCCAGGAACAGTTCCTGCACAGCTGGGAGAATATTTAAATAATGCAACTATTTGGGTGGAGGCTAATCAGACTGTCTCTTCCCCTGAATTGGCACCACTCTGGGAGGATGGAGGGGTATGTCAATTCTGCATTTAAACATTCTCCCAGATGGTGGGAGTTGCTTGTGGATATGCTTCTGGATTTCAAGATCACAGACATCTGTGAAAACATCCAAAGGGTACCTGAGGATCAGTTCAAAGATATTGCAACCCCTCCTCCAACCACTTCTTTCAGAATGGATGGGGTCACAGCCAGGCTATGCTCAAGTAGAAACACCATTCATGTGAACCAGTGCTTCCACATAACCTTGTCTATATGTGAACACCCTGGGTTAGTCATACATAAAGCAGACCCATTGGAATCAATGGGACGTGAGTTAGTCATGAGTTAAAGCTCCCCTACCTGCAATGCTAGGGTCAACATGCAGATTGGATTCCCCACACTGATGTTTAAGGAAGGGGAAAAAAAGACATAGCTGCTAGCTATGTCTTTAATCTTCAATTTGTTCCCTGAGATCCTTCAGAGAAGACTGGGACCTAATAAATGCAAAGCATGTGATTTAACACTGAGCTATGATAGCCTTAACAGTGACCTTATTAAATAAGTTTTCTTTGGATGAAATAGAGCAGCATTCCCCAGCTTGGCATCTCCCAGAATAGCTGGATTACAACTCTCATCATCCCCAACCAGCATGGCCATTGAAAGGCACCAGGTTGCAGAAGGCTGAAATAGAGTTTTCACTTGTATTACCCAGAAAGCTACTATAACAGCTTAAAATGCACTCTTAAAAAACAAACACGAAAACATTTCACCCATGGCATCTGTACTATACTGCATGTATGTTAGTGAAGCTTCTGGCTGAATTGGTGGGGTGGCACATGGCAGAACATTCCAACTACTCAGGGTTGGGGGGAAGCTGTCCACCTTGTCCGCAATAACTGAAGGTCCACATTTCAGGGATAGTTATCTGTTTGACTCGGATTACATTCTCATCCAAACCACAAGAAATGAGGAGCTATGTGGGGCAGGTTAAGGACCGGAAGGCTAATTGGGAGGGGACTGGGTTGCTCAGGAATAATTCCATTGAACTCAGTGAAATTTGTTCGTGAGTAAAAATGCATAGGATCGGGATGTACAGGACAAAAATTCCAGAGGCAGGATAGCTGAAGGAAACTGGCATAGCGAGCAGTCAAGTGATACACACACACTGGTGAGAGAGACAGAGGTCTGAGGGAAAGCCTTGGGAGCTATGGGCTAGGGTCACGTGGGCATTTGGTTGTTAATTTGTTTTTTTAAGGCTGCAATCCTAAACACACTTACCAGGGAGCAAACTCCATTGAACACAATGGGAATTACTTCTGAATAAGCATGTATAGGATTGCACTGGGAGAGTTGCATAGATGAGAGAATCTTTTCTGCTTGTTGCTTCCACTGTCACTGCAACATTGTGACCTGGCAGTCTTAAGGCAGCTGCTGCAGCGTGGGTGAAGAAATGGTGGGGTTGGGTATTGATTTTCACATATAGCTTTGAACCCAATCTGTACCCACCCAATCCTTTGGCTGCAGGCACCGAGTGCCTATCGACTTTCTCAGATTTTTGTGCTTCAAAATATAGATGCGATCAACCCAGAATGTAAGTGATACTGAAAAATGACTTCCACTGAGGCTGTTAAGACAACAATGAATCCCAGGCCTGTGTCCCATCACCAAGAGACCCAAAGAGGACAAGAAAGTCATATGTGACAAAATGAAGTTTCTGAAGCTTTAATAGAAAAAATTGACCTTGGGAGATTTTTGTTTCCTGAATATACTGCTCTGTCTAGAAAAGTGTTTTCAGAGGGACACTTACTGTCACTCTCAGATAGAATATTGACTGTTCCAACTAAGTAAACTGCATTCTGCTCATATTCTTCCTTTATAAGTAAGATGAATTTGGGAACTGCAACAAAGTTTACTGGTTGCCACTAGTGAAAGTGGTCATTGTTTGACACATGACAGTTGGGTGGTGTACAGGGACTCAAAATGGAGAAATATTTCTTGAGATCAGAAATGATCTTTGCACGATTGACTCTCTGTTACTGAAAACCCTTGAATTCTTTATAGCAACAGGTGTGCATGGCTGGCTGGAGCATGCTGGGATTTTTAGGACTTTTTTCTTTCTAAATATACATAGAATTGTGCCCTAAATGTTTCTAAGACTATCACCATCTCCCACAGAAGCAGAACCAGGGCCTGGCAACACTAAAATTTTCTTATTCTTCCTCTGTTACAGCAGGATCTCCAAGCCTTGCTTAGCACCTTGACTTGATATTGGATTGTCTAGGAATTGGATCTAGTCTATGTCACCTTTGCATCTGTTTACCCATAATTTTGTTCCATTCCATTTCCACATTAATCTGTACTTTAAAAAAAGCCCTTCAAAATACAATTTAAATGAATATTTCAATGTTTTTTTCCACTCAAAATGAGCATTTGAATGAGTATTATGCTGCATTTAAACTTCTGAATAACAGAGTAGTGAAAGATCTAATGGATTACTAAGTTCTCAACTGCACATCAGTCTGAGAGTTGCGGATCAGATATTTTTGTATAGGAATTTTACAAAGATCAGATCCCTCAAACAATCGTAGGATTGCTGACCGTATGAATAAATGTTTCCTGACTGGGTCATTTCCAGTGCTGTCTTTCTATTGGAGGTGGCTCATGGCCAGTGCAAACCACAACTTCACAGCCTTAAGATGCTGGAGCTGCTGGACACATCTTTGGCTTAAGTGGACTGGTGTGGATCAGGCTGTCCACCGCTGCTGCTTTCTCCTAATCCTTCTCCTTTCTCTCAGCCTTTCCAAGATTTTGCTGCTTCCGTCAAGGTTTCTCCTCCTCTCCTCTCATAGTGCATACTCTGGCCTGCATTCTCACAGGGCTCTATAGTACATGCTTTCTGAGTGCAGAGGCAAGAGTGTCTCCTCAAGACGCTCTGTCCTCCAATCGTAGAGGGCTCTCACAGTCCATCCTTTGTCCTGGCAGGAAAGGGAAAACAACAATTATAGTAATGATTAAGTAAAAAGTACAGACTTAAATAAAAAATTACAGGTGACTGGCTATTTGCAGCAATCATGTGCAGAGAATTCAGATCCCACAGAAAGTAAAAAGAATGGGGAGGCACAAGAAAATTAAATGAAATAAATGCTCTGGTCTTGCCCCTTGCTCTGGCCCTGGCACCTTTGGGTGTATGGCCCTGCCACGTCCTTGTTCTAAATCCCACTACAATATCAAAACAGCTGTACTGCACTTTAGTGCCGAGACCTGAAGCTGATATATGTGAGGAGTATAATGAAATATAATTAAATGGTTTCGGGGTGCAAGTCATAGCCATTTTCTGCTTATGTTCCTCAAAGGTGCTTCCAAAGAGTGTGCTCAAAGTTTCCCTGAAGATTGTTCTTTGCCTCTTAGAAAAACAGAGAAATATTGAGCTATGGAATTGATTCTGTCAGTCATTTAAGTTTATGAATACAGAAAACGTATTCAGCTTCAGAAAGAAGTGGATAGTTTAAAAAACAAGTGTGTGAGTGGAGTGGGAGGTGGAGGTGGTATTAACATATCAGCGGTCGGTCTCCCTTCCTTGTAGTGGAGATACAAGTTTCATCTATAAATAGTAATTGGGAGCTAATGTCTTTTCATGGCCAATTTGTCTTTAGTGCAGTGGTGTGTGAATGTGTGTGCGTGTTTTAATTCATCCTCCACAGTGGGGGAGCTGTGAAAATAACTGACATAACTGGGCTAGTTGTGTTTTATGTCTAGACTACTGTGTGTGCAGTACTAGGCAGTGCCATCCAGGGAACCAGCAACATTTAGCAGGTATAGGGTGATATCGATCATGATGAGTATAAGCCCAGGCCCTTTAAGCTGCCTTGTTTATGTCCTTAGGGCTGCAGTGAAGTAGGGACAGCCTTAATACTAAGGAACTAGGTGCTGGATTACTGTCTTTCAGTGCCTTCAAGCATGCCACCATTTTTTCTTTAAAAAACACAGAAGATGAATAGAAGGAACTTCCCTGCCCTAGCACCACTTGGGTGCCCATGTTTTAAGGCACAACCCTGTTTAGACAGAAAAAAAATCCTACAACTCCTAGCATCCCAAGCCTGCTTGGTTGGCTGGTGCATGCTGGGACTTGTAGGACTTTTTAAATGTCTGGATAAGCAGTTACTCTACGCAAATGTCTGTACGCATGAGGGAAGGGAAGGGAAGGGAGAATTTCTTAGTCATCATGGACATTATCCAATCTTATTCAGCAGTGCTGGGATCAGTGCTGATGAACTACAAAACTAGGTAGCCTAGAAACAATCACAGGGCAGGAGAAAGTAAATATACATGCCATTACATGATCCTCTAGACCAGCCTTTCCCAACCTGGTGCCCTCCAAATGTTTTGGACTACAACTCCCAGCATTCCTAACCATTGGCTGTGCTGGCTGGGTCTGATGGGAAGTGAAGTCCAAAACATGTGGAGGGCACCAGGTTGGGGAAGGCTGCACTAGATATTCCTGTCTTCCAATGATGTTAGAGCACAATCCTATGCATGTTAAGACAGAAAAAAAGTCCTACAACTCCCAGCATGCCCCAGCCAACATGGTTGGCTGGGGCATGCTGGGAACTGTAGGACTTTTTTTTTCTGTCTATACATGCATAGGATTACACCTTTAACCATTCAACTGCAGGACATTCAGCATAGATAGTCTAATGCCACATGGAAAAACAGAGGAGTGGGTAGGAGTGTGCAAAAAATCCAGCAAAACTGAAGAGAAGATATGGAATATATTGATCCTGGGAATCAGTGGGCTGTATCCAATACTGCTGCTGCATTTTCGCTCATCCCGTTGTGCCTGCAGGACCCACAGCTTACGCTACAGAGAATTAGTGCTTCTGAAAGCAACCCTGGAAATGAGCAGAAATGGTCATTTCCAGATTAGGACAGGTCAGCAGAACTCCCTTCTGTGACCTTCACTGATCTGCCCCATTCCAGAAACAAGTGTTTCCACTTATTTCTAGTTGCTGTAAGAACCGGTAGCGCTCCTTTGCACTGCTGCTGGGTCCCGCTGTCACATGGGCAGCATTGGATGCTGTGCAATGTAAAGTAGGGATAGGCAACATTTGGCCCTCCAGATGTTTGGCCTACATCTTCCATCAGTCCTAGCCAAGATAGCCCATGGTGAGGAATGATGGGAGTTGTAGGCCAAAACATTGGAGAGGCCAAAGTTGATCATTCCTGATGTAAAGCATGGATGAATGAACAGCCACAGTCCTTTAAGGACTTGGGTGGTGCTCACTGAGAAGAGCACAGAGGAACTACAGAAACAATATTGAGTAGTACAGCTGTAGGATGCAATGGGAAGGGAAAGAAGAAAAAAAATTACAGAGCAATACTTGAACAAGAAAAGGAAGGCTCAAGAAATGGTAGAACATGGCTTCAGGGAAAGGCATAGCCTTGGTGGCATTGCCTACTGATTTTTTAAGGAGCTACAGGAATGCTTCCAAGCTTGAGGGATAATGCTGGGGGACAGGTCAGCCTCTGAAGAAAAAATGTAAAGCACACTAAAACTTTTTAAATGTTCTAAAGGAGCCATGCGGGGACACTTGCATTGCTTATCATGCCAGTGAAGCCATGGCTACTATCCAATAGGCACCAGTTACAACAGCAAAGTATATTCTACACAGTAGTAATGACAGCCTATTCCCACCATAAAAAGCCATCTGAGTGCAGAGAATAGCTGGACACTATGCAAAAAAAAGAAAAAAAGAAAGACTAACAAGTACTCAACCGTTGTGTGAAAAAACACCATCTGGAGAGGTCCTTTGTTTTCTTAGTTACCAAAGTGCTAAATGTCTCTGGAATAAGTCCCAAATTAATGCTTCCAACTTAGAATTTTACAGATGTGCTTGTTTATGTAAATGTCTGTAATGAGTCTACTTATTAGTAGTTATTGCAATTATTGGTCTTAATTTCAGCATATAATTAAGCAGGTATTAATTATTCGGGTGGTGTATGATACAATGCGCTGGGATGTTTTCAACTTCCAGTATAGAGTCCTGAAGATGCTTTGGCTCACCAACAAATTCATTCTACCATTTTTTAAAAGCTCTCTTTTTGGGAAAAAAGAATATTGGAATACACAATATCTGCCAATTCAACTATTCAACTTGCTGGACTTCAGTGATATGCTTTCATATACACTTTGATATACATGAGTGATATACATGCAATGACTTACAAGAATTACACTTATGAGAATGGCCTTTACAGAGATGATAAGCTCTAAGCAGCAGAAAGTGTGGGATGACAGGTATCTTCACATACTTATTTCACTAACACTCAAATTGGGAGTCCTGTTCTGTGTGCAATGCCATCAGAGGTGAACATTGCTTTTGGGTGGGTATAAAGAAAGGGACTTCTCTGTGGTGACACCTTGGTCATAGATCTCCTTCTGTGGAACAATTCTCCATATGTATGGAGTTTAGGTTCCAGGTTAAAACTTGCTTTCACAACAAGATATTCAGTAGTAACTGAATTAACCATGTTAACATATTGCTCTTGACTCTTGCTTTGAAGTTTCTGTGTAATTGTGGGTTATTTTATTACTACTGTTCTAATGTTTTATTTTGTAAGCTGGTTTGGAGACCTTATGATTTAAAGGTAGGATACAAATAAGTCAGAATGTACACAGTGGCACTACATCTTAGTTGGGCTATAGGACTGGCTTACCCATTTAACTGTCTTCTTGATTCTTCCCACAGTAGATCTTAGAAGAGGATTACATATTAGGAATGTGGGAAAGTTTCATATGGGTGATGAATAATAATTGGACTGAACATTGTCAGGGTCAGCATCGGCAGCTGGTATCCTTCAGCAGCTGCAAAGGTCACAGCATCCTGGCAGAGCTGATTCCAGACGCCTGCCCTGACCCCCCTTATTTAAAAATAAAATCCTGTTCTGGTGCTCTGAGTAGTGCCAGGCAGTTGGTCTAGCCACCCTTTTAATTTCCCACAGTGCCTCAGACCTAGTGTCAGGGCTGGCCCAAGACATTTTGCTGCCTTGTAATGAAAGACAAGATGGTGCCCCCATTCTACCTACAGAAGCCAACTTTGTTGGCAGTTTCATCTCACCAAGTCGTTAAGGAACAATTTCCTCCACCTCACCTGAGGGCAGCAGACTAGCTTAGTGCATGTAGGGCAGGTTGCCTGCTGGAACACACACAGCTTTGTCCTCCAAGAAAGGGGAACTCCTAAGGGTTTCCGCTGCTGCTTGCTCTGCATCACCCAGCATCGGCTGTCTAAGGAGACTGTCTCACTCCACCTTGTAGAGGACCAGCCCTGCTTAGTGTTGCTCTTGGGTATTGAGGGAAATTAAATGAGTAGCAAGACTCAGCTGCTCAGTGGTGTTCAGAGTGGCACCTCAGCCAGATAAGCCCAGACAGAGGAGGAGGACACAGGAGAACATGTTGCCCCTTCAGACCTGGAACTAGCCCTCTCAGCATTGTCAAACTGTGCTTCCATTCAGGTTCCAATAAATCTTTTGCAAAGTATTATTTTTTGGAAGCAACTTCCAAACTGTATGGGACATCAGGATAGTAAAATGCTATTGACAGGAAACTGTACTTGCTTTTGGACTCAGCTACAACATATCTAAAGACATGAAATATTGACATTTGCATTACATATGTAAAGTCTTACATATGGGTGATAATGTTACATGACTTGTTGCTCCTGAAATTGAAAATAACTTTAAAACATATTCTTGTTTGATTCTAAAATGGCTGTTATTTTCATGGCAATATAACTTACTTCTGTGCTTTGGGTTTGGTAAGTCTGCTAGCAGTGTGACCTTGTTCAGTACTACAATTTATGTTTTCATCTTTAGGAGTTCCAGGTAGCTTATGAGCCAGTGAATGTAAAATACAGGCATACATCTTAAAGCAAATGCATTTCCTTTATCAAGTAAGTAGAAAATAGCAGCTTCTTATATGGCACAGGCCCTAAACTGTGAGGGCACAATAAAATAAAACCTGAAACTCCTAGGTTTATGTTATAGTTGTTCCTGTCAAAGGGGAACCTAATAAATGCTGCACTTGGTTGCAAGCTTCTCAAGAACAAGGTAAATCAAACAAGAGAGTTTAAATGCTGAATTTAGTATTTGTTTTTCAGTACAGTCACAAAGAATGTTGTTATTGCCATTTTTTAAATAACATGGAAGCCAAAAATATATGTACAATTTAAGTCCAATACGGTAAGATAACACTGTTTTCTGCAAAAGGATTTGAGAAAAATCAGAACCTAGATCAGGATAGCAAGCAAAAGGGACAAAGTTCTCCAGCCCCAGCTCCACTGAAATGATGGGTGCACTGCTATGCACTCTTATGGTCTTTTCCAGCTCCCATTAATTTCAATAAGGCTTTTTCAGGAGATCTTCCCAGGCTAGGGATGATGGGGCTTGTAATCCAATGTATCTAGAGAGCACCAGGTTGGGGAAAGCTGCCCTAGACTATGTGTCTGTAAAATACTGTGAAGGAAAGTTGTTATTTTTTTAATTCCAAAGATGGAGCTGATATGGAAAGGGGAAAATATGTTTTTGTTGTAGGCATTGGAATACTAGACTAGGACTGGAAAGACCCAGATTCAAATGCCCACTCAGCCTTGAAGCTCACTAGGGGAACTCGGGCCAGTCACTATCTCCCAGGCTGACCTCTCTCACAGGCTTGTTATGAGGATAAAGTTGAACTCTTTGGAGGAAGGGTGGGATATCAAATGAATGAATGAATGAATGAATGAATGAATAAATAAATAAATAAATAAATGTCCTTCCCTTTCCTGAGGATTCAAGGTACACTGCTATAGTTTAAAAGCCAAAAGATAGAAAGCAACACCAAATGTGACATGACTAATCAATTTCTCCTACTTTACCAATATCCTGTCACATTTAAACATTACCAAGAAATGGAGCTTTTCTACTGAGGTATTTATAGTGTACTTATCATTCCTTAGTCATGGTTATTTATGGGTTCTTCATACATTATTGGGACCCTGCAGTTTTGCTTCTTCTTCTTTTATTTAATAGCACTTTTATGGGTGGTTTTAGAATGGGGAAAATAGAGTATTATTTGTGAAAGTGAGGGAAAATATATTTTCCTACTTGAGTAATTGCATTATTCCTCTATAGCACAGTGCCACTTAAAGGGTATGTAGTGGAAAAGCTGGAAAGGAAAAGCTCTTTGTGTAGAGCTCAGATCTGTAATGAGACTGGAAGTAGATACAGCAGATTAACAGCCTCATGTAGAAAAGCTCCAGGATGGGACCATGTATATAAGAGCAGGGTTGATTCTTCATGGCTGAGGTTCAAGGGAGGAGACCTAGTCCATACACAAATTGCATTATCCTTTCCTTTTCCACCTATAAGTCAATGGCTGTCCTTCATTCCTATCAGGAAAGTAATGTGCTGCACTTTCAGCAACAGTATAGTGATGGCAAAACCTGTCCTCCATCCCAAGGGTGGGTGGCTTCACTGACTGGGAACCTGCAGGAGCTATGGCAACTTCCCACCTCCCCTAATTAGCTCAGCCCCAGCCATTATATAGTTATAGGGAAGCCTTTCTTTACATGGTCTTGTTATATATATCTGATGACTTAATACGAAGGTGACTGTTGTCTGATCTTATAACGCATAAGGGAAATATGCTCTAACAAGGGAATGTGAAGCCCCTGCATATGTGGAGCTGTGGCTCAAATTTTGAGTGATTGATTAACCAAGTCTGGTGATTCTTTTTCATTTGGCATTTCCATCCGATCAATTCATTGCTGATTTAAAAAGTGCTTAGCACCACTAGTACACACATGAGCCCCCTCGCCAGTCAGAGTTGGTCAGATCAGCAAGCTTTATTAGTGTTCCTGTACTTGTGGAAGGTTTGGACAGTGATGGCCAGGAATTGGGCTTTCATGATGATTGTTCCAAAGTTGTGGAACCTCTTCCATGAAACCAGGCAATCTGTTAAATGTGTGCATGCATTTAACATGCCTGACTTTTTCTTTTCTTTTTTGCAGTTGTGATGGATCAGACTCAGGACTACATCACATCCTGGGATGGCTTAATCCTTTGATCAGTCCCCATGAAGGTGCTATTACCACCAATGAGAGACCAGTTGATTTTCATTGGGACCATAATGTAGGTGGAGAACTTCCTTTTGCTTGTCTTTTCAGAGGGGGTGAAAGACACATTTCTTTCATCAGACTTGGATTGCTCTGGCTGTTTTCAGTTGCCTTGGCCATTTATTGGAAAGTTCCTACCTGAAGAGTGGGAGATAGAGAGATAGAGAGATAGATTAAAACAAACAAATATTATTTTGATATTGATTTTTTGTTTGTGCAGAGCAATCCTATGGGGTGGTGGAGAGAGTCCATGGTGGAGGAACTGCCACTTCCTATGAATAGAGGACAGCTTTCTACTTTTTTAAAAAACTTCTGGTTTATCATTATCATTATCATTCGTTCCATTGGGTCCAACTGGAGGGAAAATAACTACTTCAAGAATAACTTTGTTGTTGTTCAGTCGTTCAGTCGTGTCCGACTCTTCGTGACCCCATGGACCATAGCACGCCAGGCCTTCCTGTCCTGCGCTCTCTCCCGGAGCGTGCTCAAGTTCATATTCATTGCATCCGTGATGCTATCTAGCCATCTCATCCTCTGCCGTCCCCTTCTCCTTTGGCCTTCAGTCTTTCCCAGCATCAGGGTCTTTTCCAGGGAGTTTTCTCTTCGCATTAGGTGGCCAAAATATTGGAGCTTCAGCTTCAGAATCTGTCCTTCCAATGAGCACTCAGGGTTGATTTCCTTTAGGATGGACTGATTTGACCTCCTTGCAGTCCAGGGGACTCGTAAGAGTCTTCTCCAGCGCCACAGTTCGAAAGCATCAATTCTTCGGCACTCAGCCTTCCTTATAGTCCAGCTCTCACAGCCATACGTTACTACTGGGAAAACCATAGCTTTGATTAGACGGACCTTTGTCGGCAAGGTGATGTCTCTGCTTCTTACTATGCTGTCTAGGTTGGCCATAGCTTTCCTCCCAAGGAGCAAGCGTCTTTTAATTTCATAGCTACAGTCACCATCTGCGGTGATCTTGGAGCCCAAGAAAGTAAAATCTGTCACTGCTTCCATTTCTTCCCCTTCTATATGCCAGGAAGTGATAGGGCCAGATGACATGATCTTAGTTTTTTGAATGTTGAGTTTCAAACCAGCTTTTGCACTCTCCTCTTTCACCCTCAACAAGAGGCTCTTGAGATCCTCTTCGCTTTCTGCCATTAGGGTGGTATCGTCTGCATATCGGAGGTTGTTGATAATTCTCCCGGCAATCTTAATTCCGACCTCTGATTCATCCAACCCGGCATTTCTCATGATGTACTCTGCATATAAGTTAAATAAGCGGGTGACAATATGCAGCCTTATCGTACTCCTTTCCCAATTTTGAACCAATCGGTTGTTCCATGTCTGGTTCTGACTGTTGCTTCTTGACCCTCGTACAGGTTTCTCAGGAGACAGGTAAGGTGGTCTGGTACTCCCATCACTTTAAGAATTTGCCACAGTTTGTTGTGATCCACACAATCAAAGGCTTTAGCGTAGTCAATGAAGCAGAACTAGACATTTTTCTGGAATTCTCTTGCTTTCTCCATGATGCAGCGAAGGTTGGCGATTTGATCTCTAGTTCCTCTGCCTCTTCTAAACCCAGCTTGTACTTCCGGTAGTTCTCGGTTCGCATACTGCTGAAGCCTAGCTTGTAGGATTTTGAGCATCACCTTGCTGGCATGTGAAATGAGCGCAATTATGCGGTAGTTTGAACACTCTTTGGCGTTGCCCTTCTTTGGAATTGGAATGTAAACTGACCTTTTCCAGTCTTGTGGCCACTGTTGAGTGTTCCAGATTTGTTGGCATATTGAATGCAGCACTTTAACAGCATCATCTTTTAGGATTTTAAATAGCTCGGCTGGAATACTGTCATCTCCGCTAGCTTTGTTGTTACTAATGCTTCCTAAGGCCCACTTGACTTCACTCTCGAGGATGTCCGGCTCAAGTTCAGTGACCGCACTATCATGGCTATCAGGGACATTCAGATCTTTCCTGTATAGTTCTTCTGTGTATTCTTGCCACCTCTTCTTAATCTCATCTGCTTCTGTTAGGTCCCTGCCTTCTTTGTCCTTGATCATGCCCGTCTTTGCACAAAACGTTCCCTTGAGATCTCCAATTTTCTTGAAGAGATCTCTAGTCTTTCCCATTCTGTTGTTTTCCTCGATTTCTTTGCATTGTTCATTTAAGAAGGCCTTCTTGTCTCTCCTTGCTATTCTCTGGAACTCTGCATTCAGTTGGATATATCTTCCCCTTTCTCCCTTGCTTTTCGCTTCCCTTCTTTCGTGAGCTACTTGTAAAGCCTCATCAGACAGCCACTTGGCTTTCTTGCATTACTTTTTCTTTGGGACGGATTTCGTTGCTGCCTCCTGAACAATGTTACGGACCTCCGTCCATAGTTCCTCAGGCACTCTGTCTATCAGGTCTAATCCCTGAAATCTATTCCTCACCTCCACTGTATATTCATCAGGGATATGATTTAGGTCATACCTGAACGGTTTAGTGGTTTTCCTGACGTTCTTCAATTTAAGCCAAAATTTTGCAAGAAGCAGCTCATGATCTGAGCCACAGTCAGCTCCAGGTCTTGTTTTTACTGACTGTATGGAGCTTCTCCATCTTTGGCTGCAAAGGACATAATCAATCTGATTTCAATATTGACCATCTGGTGACGTCCATGTGTAGAGTCGCCTCTTGTGCTGTTGGAAAAGAGTGTTTGCTATGATCAGCATGTTCTCTTGGCAAAACTCTATTAGCTTTTGTCCTGCTTCATTTTGTACACCAAGGCCATGCCTGCCTGTTATCCCAGTGATTTCTTGACTTCCTACTTTAGCATTCCAATCCCCTATGATGAAGAGGACATCTTTTTTTGGTGTTAGTTCTAGAAGGTGTTGTAGGTCTTCATAGAAGCGATCAACCTCAGCTTCTTCAGCATCAGTGGTTGGGGCATAGACTTGAATTACTGTGATGTTGAATGGTTTGCCTTGGATTCATACTGAGATCATTCTATCATTTTTTAGATTGTACCCCAGTACTGCTTTTCCCACCCTTTTATTGACTATGAGTGCTACTCCATTTCTTCTAAGGGATTCTTGCCCACAATAGTAGATATGATGGTCACCTGAATTAAATTCGCCCATGCCTGTCCATTTTAGTTCACTGATTCCCAAGATGTCGATGTTCAATCTTGCCATCTCATGTTTGACCACCTCCAGCTTACCTTGATTCATTGATCTTACATTCCAGGTTCCTAAACAATATTGTTCTTTACAGCATCGGATTTTCTTTTCACCACCAGACACATCCACAGCTGAGTGTCCTTTCGGGTTTGGCCCAGCCGCTTCACTCTTTCTGGCGCTACTTGGAAATACCCTCTGCTCTTCCCCAGTAGCATATTGGACACCTTCCGACCTGAGGGGCTCATCTTCCGGCGTCATCTCTTTTAGCCTTGTGATACGTTCCATGGGGTTTTCTTGGCAAGAATACTGGAGTGGGTTGCCATTTCCTTCTCCAGTGGACCACATTTTGTCAGAACTCTCTGCCATGACCTGTCCATCTTGGGTGGCCCTGCACGGCATAGCTTATGGCTTCATTGAGTTACGCAAGCCCCTTCACCACAACAAGGCAGTGATCCATGAAGGGGCAAGAATAACTACTACTGAGAATTTTCTTTTTCCTCAAGATAATAGGCCACTTTGCAGAATTTTCTCCAAATTCTCCCCACCAAATTCTCCCCACTTTGGGTGGCCACCTTCTCCTACAGCACTGCCTAAGAAGGATGCTAGGTATGGGGCATTGTGAAAGACAAAAATGTTGGCTAGGCTGCCAACACAGTTGCTGCTGTTGCTGTTTGCAATGACAGTACAAAGCAAAATTAGGAAAAAGAATGGCGTTGCCAATAGTGAGCCCCATCTCTGAGAAACTGTTGTAGACTTTCTCTGCACCTGGAGAAATTTGTTGGAACGGTCCCCCAGTTTCTCAGACCACAAATAGGGTGGAGAATTTCATGAGGTCATTTGAACACAGTTATAATTACATCCTACTTCCCATTTTCTTCCTTCTTCATCCCTTTCTTTAACAGAGCTTTAGATAAGCATTGAAGTTAAATGAAGAGATTTACAGTCACTTCACACTAAGCAGGTGTGAATTGCTCATGGACATGCTTGACAGCTGGCAGAAGACACAATGCTCAGTGAGATGGACTCATGGTTTGACCATTCCTATGTTTAAGTACAGTCACTTGCAAAGCAGCAAGGATGTTCTTGAAGACAAGGTCAGTTTGTGCACCTTGAATGAATCCAGTTTTGGTGCCTCATATGGAGATGGTGTGTTCTTTTTCCACTGGTTCTGATCTCCTTTCATCCAACCTGTTCCCCTCTCTGTATGCTTTGGTGATATTGTTCCTAACCCTTCCACTTTTCCTATCCAGCCATCACTCCCTTGACCTTCCCTGTGGCTGTGTGTATCCAGAAACTGCCTGTTCCCTTCAAGGTGAACTCTTTGAGTGAATGCTCCATCTGGCCAAAGGATGGTCCAGCCTCTTTGTATCACCTCCCTTCCAACAGCAAAATGCAGTCCTAAAGTCATGTCTGATTTAGACCCCACATATAGCCAGATCTTCACACCAGCAGAGATGACTACCAAATCCTCAGCCAGGCTGAAGAGAACCACCCCTAATGTAAGGTTTTGAAAAATATGCATTGAGAGCAAGAACAAGACAAAGAGCCATCAGGACTACCCAACTGGAACTGATCCCTTGTTAAACCAGCATCATCTCAGTCTGTGCAGAATAAGCAGCTGGAGTCAGGGAGCTGATGAGAAACAACAGTTCTGTTTTCATGCAAATGCATTCAGCACTAAAGAGCAAGGGAAGAGAAATAGCCAACAAATATGATCTATATATTACAAGAATGGTTTCAAAGCAGCAGTACATTTTTCAAAGCTTCTTTGTGCTGCCAAAAGCACTTTATATTTGCTTAAAAATTGTGCAGCAAAAATGAAACCCTTTCCACATGTGATTATTCTTCTATTTTTCAGCTCCCTTCCCGTGTCCCCCACCCCTGCGTATTATCTTGTGGTATACACAAGATAATATAGTCTATCAAGACAGAGGCACTACCAAAAAGATCAAACATTCCACTTCATCATGCTAAAAGACTTTGATGCTACCCTAAGCAAGAAGAATAGAGGAGAACATTTGGGACGGGGGGAAACAAGAGGATACACCAAAACAGAATCTGAAGAAGAAAGAGGTTATAGACTGAACTGCTTTAAATTATTGCTAGCTAGAGCTGTGCTATCCTAAAACACAGGACGTGTGGCAATCTGGTCGTGCAGGTGGAGATTTAAACTTCACTGAACAAACCCTCCCACTGCTTAGTAGGAAAAACTCACTCCCTGCTGTTTGCCTATTAGTCTTGGAAGGAAGACTGCACAGGTCACTAACAGCCTGTATTTATTATTTGAATTATGTACAATGATGTAAGAACAGACATGAAGGGTGTAGCACACTGAGAATGCTATTTAAAGTCAAGAAGAATGTGTATGTTGTTTGTATGATACAATTGCTTTGGGGGGAAATACAAGGATACAATTCAGCCAAAGTGAAGTGAAAGTCATATGGATTTCAATCTGGTAGTGCAGGTGGAGTTTCCCATTGAGAACTCATGGGAAACCCATGAGAACTAAAAGTGTTTAACTATGTCCAGATTTTGCCTTACAGGGTGGTGTAGTGGTGAGCGTATTGGGACTGTGAATCGGGAGATTCGGGGTTCTAGACCCCACTTGGCCATGGAAGCTCACTGGGTGACTTTGGGCCAGTCACAGACTCTCAGCCCAACCCACCTCACAGCGTTGTTGTTGTGAGGATAAAACGGAGATGAGGAGAAGGAGGATAATGTAAGCTGCCTTGGGTTCCTTGCAAGAGGAAAAAAGGTGAGATATAAATGCAATAAATAAATAAATAACATGATATTTTTGTTTATCCCTGTTTTGGTAGCATCGCATAACATGAGTAAGAGTTGCCAGTGATATTTTGATTTAAGACATTCGTTTTAATCACTGGAAAACTGAATTTTTGTAGAATTATTTACTTTTGTGAGATTGCATTTCTAACAGGCACATATGAAAAGATCTGCATTAGATCCACCCCCACTATAAATATACTTCTTCTTTTCACTTTACAAGCAGAATTATTTACTGTGAAATAATTAGGTCTGTAGTGTATTGTTAAACTTTGTAATGAAATGTTAACAGTAAGGCTGCAATCCTGTGCATATTTAATTAGGGGCAAGCCCCACTGAACATAACTGGACTTACTTTCAAGTAAACATGCATGAGGAGCCACTGTTAAGCTGCAAATACTTAACTGGAAGTTAGTCCTATTGAACACAGTTGGAACTTACTTCACTCCTCCTTTCGCATAAAGGATATGTGTGATTCTTCCAACTCTCCTCTCTGTTTGCAACTAGGGATAGGTTAGAACTTCACTTGGTTCACTTTTTAATGTAAACTTACCAAATTCACACTTTTCAAACCTACACAAACTAGAACGCAGTGATACTGTGAGATTCACACTTTCCTGGGTTTTGCAATCCAATTCGCGAAAAAAAAGTATCCCAAACACACGTATAATAGGGAAAAATGTATGCAAGAATGTGAACAAATAGGAAAAAGTGCACACAAACATAATATACTGGGAAAATGTATGAAAAAATCCATTATATCGAGGGATGTCACCTGATTTTTTTTTGCATATTTGGAAAAGTGCATACAATAATGCATACGTTTGGGGAAATACATGTGAATTTTCATGTGGACTTTAAAAAATTGCAAACTGACGCAGAAATGGGATGGGATGAATTTAATGTATTTGCAGCTCCCAGTACCACATCTCACTCCATTCTCAAGAGTCATCCAGGCTGCAGCAGTGGTACAGTTAGGTAAGTTTAGACTCTGGACTTTATTTAGTCTTACCTGAGCCCCTCTTTTTAGATGGCAATGTGTATTGCATCACTTGCTTCAAAATGTGGTAAGTCAGCCCTGCTGCATTTGGGGACTTTTCTGCTCATCCTGCTGTGTGGAACCCTGGACATCTGCCTCAAACCTCTGTCTTGAATACACCTGAGTCTTTTAAGAGGGTATGGGGGGCTGTAGATGGAAGGGAGAGGTAAAAAAGTGTCATGCTTCTGCTAGAAGAATCCCCTGAGGAGGAGCTAGAGCTGTCAGAGACAGATAACATCAAAAAGCCATGCATGTCAGGAGATCTGGGGGAGGCTGGGCCCTCAGGAGAGATTACCACCAGTCCATCCCTGCAGGAGGAGGGAAGTTCCACCTCTGAGGCAGAGGCTGGGTGGCTACCTAGTCCCTGAGAGTGCTGTTGCCTCAAGAGGCAGGCCAGTAGGGCTTCTTTGAGAAGAAGTGCTCAATTACAAAGTAGGAGTCCTCAGGAGGAAAGGACTTCTTGGGAGCAAGTCCTCCTCCTGAGTAGGACTTTTGCCATCGGGCCTGTAACACACTTCAGCTGAGCCCTGGATGGGGCTTAGGAAGCTCTGGGTACATAGGCCTTCAGTTTCAATCTAGCCAGTGCTGGAACAACATTGTTCTATCAGCTCCAGTGCTGTGTATCTGGTGTTGCTGACCTTGCCTGGTGATTGAACTTCTGTGCTTCTGGCCCTTGGACTCTGGCTTGACTCAGCTTCTGGACTGTATGTTGTATCTGACTGCTTAACTGTGCTTTGACCTTTCCTTGTGTCTTGGCCATTCCTGCCTTAGCCTGATCCCATACTGGACTGAAACCTTTGTGCTTGACCATTTGCTTGCTTTCTTGTCTTGCCTTTTGGATTGCTCTGCAATTTGCCCTAATGCTGAGTCTGATTCAGCCAAAGCAGGACAGAAAGCCCAGTTGCCTGAACTGTGTTCTGCTCACGGAAGGAAATTTAGGATCCAAGCCAATAAAAGCCCAGTTGCCTGAACTGTGTTCTGCTCACGGAAGGAAATTTAGGATCCAAGCCAATAAAAGCCCAGTTGCCTGAACTGTGTTCTGCTCACGGAAGGAAATTTAGGATCCAAGCCAATAAAAGCCCAGTTGCCTGAACTGTGTTCTGCTCACGGAAGGAAATTTAGGATCCAAGCCAATAAAAGCCCAGTTGCCTGAACTGTGTTCTGCTCACGGAAGGAAATTTAGGATCCAAGCCAATAAAAGCCCAGTTGCCTGAACTGTGTTCTGCTCACGGAAGGAAATTTAGGATCCAAGCCAATAAAAGCCCAGTTGCCTGAACTGTGTTCTGCTCACGGAAGGAAATTTAGGATCCAAGCCAATAAAAGCCCAGTTGCCTGAACTGTGTTCTGCTCACGGAAGGAAATTTAGGATCCAAGCCAATAAAAGCCCAGTTGCCTGAACTGTGTTCTGCTCACGGAAGGAAATTTAGGATCCAAGCCAATAAAAGCCCAGTTGCCTGAACTGTGTTCTGCTCACGGAAGGAAATTTAGGATCCAAGCCAATAAAAGCCCAGTTGCCTGAACTGTGTTCTGCTCACGGAAGGAAATTTAGGATCCAAGCCAATAAAAGCCCAGTTGCCTGAACTGTGTTCTGTTCACGGATGGAAATTTAGGATCCAAGCCAATAAAAGCCCAGTTGCCTGAACTGTGTTCTGTTCACGGATGGAAATTTAGGATCCAAGCCAATAAAAGCCTGCTCTGGTGTAGTATGCTGGACAAGTTTGTCAATGATACCTAATTATTCAGAATGGTGAAATCTGAAATAGATTGTGAAAACCTGTAAAATGTCTCTCTAAAGTGGGTAAAAGGGCAATGCAAACAAGTGTGAAGTGATGCCCATTTAGGACATTTTTGAGGGGTGTTTTATACTCCAGATTTCATACACACACACACACACACAAGTGTGTGTGTGTGTGTGTGTGTGTGTGTATATATATATATATATATATATATATATATGCTGATAGACTTTAAATTGGCTGTAACCACTCAGGAAAGAAATTTTGGGTCATAGCAGGGAAGGGCATGGAAATGTCAGCCCAGTATACTGTAGCAATAAAAGGCAAATTCAGTAATAGGATTTATTAGGAACAAGATTGGAAAATAAAACAGTTAGTATCACGGTGAGATGATATAAATCCATGGTGTACCATGCTACTTTAATTGTGTGTAGTTCTGGTATCCATATCTCAAAAAGGACATAGTAAACCTGGGAGAGGTTTAGAAAAAGGTAACATTTTCTCTGCATTCTCCAGGGCTGTGGAACTTTTTTCCTCTATAAAAGAACACTGAAGAAATGAGGCCTTGTAGTTTAGCAAAGAGGTTACAAAGAGGAACATCAGGTAACAAACGGGGGCATGATAAATATCATATAATCTTAAACAATGGAAAGAGTTGAAGAGATTTCCCTCCCCGCCCTAAAATATGGATAAAAGAAGCATAATTCACACATTGCATGAGTAACCTGAAGGATTTATGGTCATGGTGTGGCAAAACTACATAGAAGGGTTTTTATTAGCACTATTAGCATTTATTAGCGGAATTTATTCTATTTATTTTTGACCATCTGTTGTGAGTAGGGATAAAAAGAAATTGCACCTGAAAATTTTGAGAATGGGTGAGAATTTTGGATAAATTTCTCAGTGTTCAATGCTTCAATGATTACCTTACTGTAAGGAGTTGGCTGAGGGATGTGCACTCTTTAATTTACCAATTTCAACTGTTCTGTCTTCTCTGGCTGTTGGAGCTTTTTGAAAAGCCCGCTAGAGGACTTAACCAGGATTTACTCCCTTGGAGCTTTCCTGTGGTGCTGCTGGCTGAATAAGTTGTTGTTTTTGGTGGACTTCTTCTTCTTGTTAAAAAAAGGCAGTCAGCAGCACTGCTATTCTAACATTTTCAGCATTATCAATGTAAATATACTATATAGTATTGAAAAAAAAGAAAATTTCAAATGTAACAGGCAATAATTACATTCATTTTTTTGTTTCATGGATTCCCTGATGGCCTATGTCTTCAGATGGCTTTGAATGTCATTTTATAGCTTTAGATATAGCTGCTGTTGAACATTCAGGGGAGCATTGACTATTTATCTCTGAATGGCTGACAGTGTTATAGTTTTATTCAAATGAGAGCAAACAGGAACTTTTTTCTTAATATATCCTTTGAGATTAATATTGCTTGCAAACTGTTATGCAGAAATGTGCACTAGAGATATTATTCTACCTAGTGGGGGATGAAGTTCCAGCAGTCTCATTCCTCAGGACAGTTCTTTAAAAAGACAAAAGCAATTAAATCTTGAAGGTATTTATGTAAAAAATGGATAAAGGGTTGAAGATGTTGAAGGTAACAAACAGAATTAGAAAGAGAGAAATGTAAATGAAGGAACATCTCCAGAAACAGAATAAAAGTCTTTCTGAATGAACAGGGAGCCAGGTTTTTGGTTTATAAGTTTAAAAAGTACCATATTTCAGTGTGAGATATGGACTCCATAAGCCCCTTTACATGTTACTCATCTCAGAGCCAGCATCAAGGGTAGGCATGGTTGGGCACCTGGCAAGGACCCACATCCCAGCTGGGCTCCACTGATGAGTGCCCTCTGGTGTTGCTGCCCTTCTTCACCATTGCAACCTGCTTGTTCAATTGCCACTCACTCTGGTCTAGCCATTGATGGTGATAAAAAGGAAGAAGAGTAGATGCCACTGCCTACTTGTTCATCGGCTTTCTGCCTGTCAAGCAAGCCGGTGATAGCAATGAAGGGAAAGAGGATGAGGAGCAAGAGCAGCTGGCGGTGGTGAGAAGGTAGACTCACTGAGGGAGGGGGACCATTGAAAGTGTCTTGGCCAAGGGCCCTGAAAAACCTGGAGCTGGTAATGACTTGCATGAAGGGGGTCTATGGATAGAAAGAGGCAGTGGGCCTGCACCACTGGTCCTGACCCTGACACTGTGCAGTTTCCCCCAGTTCCACTCCCAACATCAATGTGTTAGGTATGGATGCCTGAAGGGGGAAAGCTTAGGGTTCCTCACGAGGTAGGACCCTGCAAATGCCCATGCCTAACATGTGGACATGGGTGGGGGCGCAGGCTTAGGAGAAGCCACATGATGTCAGGAGTGGGGCCAGTGATACAGCCCCACTGCCCCTTTTTATGTATGGACCCCTTCACATGAGTAATGCAGGGGCTCAATCAGCCAGTACATCTTTTGACTCCACTGATTCCCTCATTTAAGACAGACAGTAGCGTACAATAAACAAATGGTTTGGTTGCATCCAAATATAGGTTATGCTCAAATGTCAGAGATAGCACAGCTGCCTGCTGCAATTTTAAAATTTTGGGGAGTCACCCATGTAAGTTGTTGGTTTTGATCATATATATGTGTCCCTTCAAAGGTTGAAGAAAAGATGATTAATTCCCTTAGGAGTGCATTTCAGCTGAGTGAAATCAATGGGAAAAAAAAGTACAAGTCCTGATAAACCTTAAAAATGAACAGCATTGGAGGCAATTCTGTCTCTCCATAAAAATTTATTCTCCTTCGCTCCCCACTTGAAAAATGTTGCTACTTTAGTATTTACTTTTCATTTGCATGAGACTCATTTCTTTACATATCCAGGGTTTATCTGTCCCTGATGATCTCTCACACATGGAGCCCTAATCTACTCTTTCTGACAACATAATTATTCTAGAGCAGCTAATTGTGAAATTTCAAACAGAGGATTAAAACTTCAGTTCAGAAACAGGAAACTATGAGCAGATGAATTCTAATGGAAAAGAAATCCGGTTGGAATACCAATAACTTTAATTGCTTTTGGAAGAAAGGAAAATGCATACTGTTGCATGTTCTTTGGGCCAGCTTGCGGATTTTCCAAGGGTTTCCCCCTCATCAATAGAAAGTTGTGCAAATTCTGGCCATAATTTGTGCAAATTACAGCCACAACTTTCTATTGATAAGAAAAATAAAAATGAAAAAGGTTCCTGAATACAAGCCATACTGGGCAGGCAGTGGGGATCCATTGGGCCCCCCGAAGGATGGATTTTCAAAGGACTGACATTCTTACATGCTCCCCAATGGTGAAAACCTCCCGGGCAGTGCTGCTGGGTTTGGTTTCTTTTGGATGAAACTGGAGAAATGTTGCATGACCATTCAATCATACTTACTTCCTGGTATCTGAGTGCAGCCTTAAGCTTTCTTTGTGGTATTTACTCAATTTACAAATATACAAACAGCATGTAAGAGCTGAGCTACATGTAGGGATGGGTGAGAATTTCAGTTCAGTTCAGTTTTGATAAGAATTTGTCAATGTTTGCAAATCTCTACATTATCAGGATGGAAAGAACTTGAAATTAAATTTAAAAAATTGAATTTGGAAGAAAACCCCAAACTGACAGATTTGTCCATTGAGGCCCAGGGCCTTGAGTACATAGTTTTTAGAAGTCTGGGTTCTTGCATTCTACTATGTTTGTGGTGTTGAATTAGGATTGCCACTTCTGTTTTCCTGACAGGCTGCTCATTTCAACAGCTATATACTAGACAACATGGAACTCTTCATGCTAGGAATGGGTGTACATATTGAATTTGGCTGGATCAAATGGGTGAGAATTTTGTTTCTGTTTGGTTTTGATAAGAATTTACCAAAATTGGCAACTTTCTACACATCTGCGATGGAAAGAGCTTGAGACTTTAAAAATTCAAATAGGGGAGAAAGCATAACTGAGAGATTCATCCCTCTCTAGCTACACACCATGCTAATTGTATAGCGTGTAGCTCCAGGTTATGTTTTTATTTACTTTAGTATAAGTACCAAGGGAGACTTTTTCATTTTGTTATCCCCTCACCCCTCCGTACAATGGGGTAGGGAGAGAATTTAGGAGGAAGGTTTAGGTGAGGGATGGAAGGTTTAATCTTCCTCTCCCTGAGCACGCTGGTACAAATCCAAATTGAGTTCCTGCATGCTTATACTAGAGTAAATAAAAAGAGAACCCTGAGCAACTATGCAATTAGCCTAATATGTAGTTTGGCTCTAAGTGGAGGCAAACAGCAGGTAGTCCTACAAAGCAGCAGATCCATGACTCTATATTAGATCCCCACAAAGAGGCCTATACTCCCAAGTTGCTTTGAGCCTTTAGCTCTGTATGTTCCAAACTAGAAAAATCCTTCCTTCCTTCCCCCCCCCCCCGTGTGTGTGTGTGTGTGTGTGTGTCACATCCAAGTTATGATGGAGGATAACACATTCAAATTCAAGGTAGAAATTTCATAGCCATGAGCTCCATAGGGATGTACCCAAATGGCTGTCCCCAGCTTGCTATCCCATTTGCAGGTGGTGAACTAGGGGAGATAGGGATGGCGGAGAATTTCTCCCCAAAACTTCGGGGGGCCGAGCACCAACGTGTTTGGCCCCCCGAACAAGTTTCGGGGAGAAATCCTCCAAACCCCCCTGCCCCCCGCACCCCCCCCGGGACGGGACTTACCTTCACCGAATGTCCCTCCCGGTGGCGGGTCCGGCCAGCAGTTCGGCGGGTGTTCGAGCGGGGCGGGAGCGGCAGCCGGTCTTTCGACCGGCTGCCGCCGCCGCCATTGCAATGAAAGAAAAAAAAACCACGCCCCCTGATAGGCTACGTGACGATTCACGTAGCCTATCACGGCTAGATTTGCAAAGTCAGCCGTGATAGGCTATGTCAATCATCACGTAGCCTATCACGGGTGACTTTAAAAAAAAAAAAAGCGCGTACGCTAATGGCAGCCCCCATAGGGAGCTGCCATTCCTGTTCCTTATTTGGTCGCTGTAGTCTACGTAAATGTTTACGTAGACTACGGCGAAAATAAGGGCAACGCAAATAGCGTTGCCCTTATTTTCGCCGTAGTCTACGTAAACATTTACGTAGACTACAGCGACTAAATAAGGAACGCGAATGGCGGCTCCCTATGGGGGCTGCCATTAGCGTACGCGCTTTTTTTTTTTTTAAAGTCACCCGTGATAGGCTACGTGACGATTGACGTAGCCTATCACGGGTGACTTTGCAGATCTAGCCGTGATAGGCTACGTGTATCGTCACGTAGCCTATCAGGGGGCGTTTTTTTTTTTTAAAAAAAAACTTTCATGTTCGCGGCCGGGCGAGGTGGGAAGCCTCCTCCCCGGCCTGAATTTCGGCCGGGGCGAGGCGGGAAGCCTCCCCCCCCAGCCTGAATTTCGAAGGCGGGGCGAGGCGGGAAGCCTCCCCCCCTGGCCTGAACTTCACGGGGGGAGCAGCGAAGTGCCTCCCCCCCACCGCGAACGTCCTTCGACGACAGGTAAGGGACTTTCGTCCACCCCTAAGGGGAGACCATTTGGGCAGGCATGATTGAAATAGCCAAATTCCTTGTGCACCAGGATACAAGAGTGAAAGCTTCCTTGTTCATATTTGACCAACCCACAGTTTCCCATTATGTTCAAACTTGGGGAACTGTGGTTTATTCTAATGTGAGTTAGTTAAACAAGCCAGTATCAAAATGTGATTTGATATCGTGGTTTGTTAACTGTCTAAAGTTAGAATAAACTACAGTTTCCCAAGTTTGTAATACGAAACTATGGTTTAGTAAAAAGTAACTAAAATGCAAGTGGGAGCTTTTATTCTTTACCTCTCACACATGAAAGAGGATGAGAGGGATAGGGGAGCACATGAGCTTGAGGCTTGTCATGGTTTGCTCATGATAATTAAAACCATGGTTTAATGATTTTCTGATCCAGACCAATGTGTATCATACAGAGAATGAGGTTTGGCTGCAGCTTCCTAGTGAGAGTATAGTCAGAGGAAAACCTGAATTTGCTGCTGCATTATGTCATGTGTGAAACAGCTCAGTGCTTGCAAGCTTGTAGCTCAGCTGGATGGAAAGTTAGGTCAGTTGATCTTCTCTTTGGGAGCAACTAAAGTATGAGGGAGGAAGCAAAGTTTCCCATATTGCAGGAACTTCTGTACAGAGACTTTAAAAAGTTTCTCTCCTTCAATTTTTATTTAAGTGGCCTCCATAGGTCTGAGAATCAACATGAAGTCAATGCTATTGATTATGTTTCAGAACACAGCTCTGTGACAGCCTGCACCAAAGTGGCAAAGGTAATCAGCCTTCATTTTAGATTGTATTTGTCAGCATAGTGTATTTCCAAACTGTGTCTTTGACAAAGTGTTTTTGAAGCCTCATTTACCACAAATGTAGATCTCAGTCAATAAACAAGTATTACTACATTGAAAAGAGAAAAAAAGTTCTTAAAAAAGCAAAACTATAGTTTTGCAGTTTGCAAGTAACATTTAATTGATGATAAGCAGGGATGATGGGTTCAAAAATGTATTAAGTCTTTGATTCCCCATAATACAAGGGCCAGACCAAGCATTCTGATTTAGGCTGAAATCCTATGCCCACTTAAGTAAGAGTAAGTCCCACTGAATTTACTGAGAGTGACTTCTTAGTGGATGCAAACAGGATTGCACACTAATAGATTGTTTTCTCTGTGCTGTAAATTTTTGTATGCTCATCAGGGATGTCAGAGAATTCCGCTATGGACTCCAGTCAGACTGGATTCTTTAGAATCCGGCCCCCTGGAATCTGTGGCGGAATGGCCCCCCCCGCCACCCCACAGAATCCCCCCCGGGACAGGATTTACCTGGCGGCGGCTCCGGCAGCAGCTCCGGCAGTGGCTCTGGTGGCAGCTCCGGTGGCGGTTGCTCTGCCGTGGAGCAGAGCTGGCCGGGGAGGATTCTAGGGAGAGGGACGGAGCGCCTCCCCCCCCCACGGATGCCCCTCAATGGAGCCAGGTGGGAGTTTCATACATCCCTAATGCTCATCCATTCTGAAAGCAGCAAGATTCACTATATAATCTTTTGGATTATATAGTTTTATTGGATGAGTTTCAGTTGTTGAGGCCTAAGGATGGGAACAAGGTGCTTGGCCAAGTCTGGTTGACCACCTCTGTGCATGACCCATGCCCATCACAGCTTATTGCATCTAACAGGGAGGGGGGTCCCTGAGGTTGTAAATTCCTGCTTGAGAGAGGGAGTGGTGCCAGCATCTCTAAAGGAGATAGAGATCTATCGCCACCATTTGCAGTCTCGTCTTTTTTTTTTACATAGATGTGATAGGCTACGTAAAGACTTACGTAGCCTATCACGGCTGGGTAAAAAAACAAACAAAACGCATACGCAAATGGTGGCAGCTATGGCCGCCGCCATTTGTGTTCCTTATTTTTGGTGGTCTTAGTCTACGTAAATATTTACGTAGACTAAGACGGTGAAAATAAAGGGGAACGCAAATAGCGCCCGCTACGCTATTTGTGTTCCCCTTTCTTTTCTTCGTCTCAGTCTACGTAAATATTGACGTAGACTAAGACAGCAAGAAATAAGGAACGCAAATGGCGGCTGTAGCCGCCACCATTTGCATACATGTTTTGTTTTGTTTTTTACCCAGAGCCCTCCGCGGCCAGAAATCCGGCTGCGGATGGCCCTGGCCTGGGCCTGGCCAGCTACTCTGCAGAGCCGCCGCAGAGCACAGCCGGCCGTTGAGGATTCCGGGGGGAGGACCGGATCTCCTCCCCCCCTGTCAAGGAATCCGGGGGGAGGGACGGAACGCCTCCCCCCCACCATGAACAGAATCTGCAAAAAGGTAAGTGACTTTAGTACATCCCTATGTCTAAGTCCAGATTACAACTATAGGGTGGTATCCAACATTGCCTTCTTGGGCATGGTGCTTGAGTAGGTAGTTGCCAGTCAACTCCAGGCACTCTTGAATGAAAGTGATTATTAAGACTCATTTCAAGTGCTGATGATTTGCAAACTGAAATGAAATTCACACACATCCCTACAGTTTGCTTGAAAAATATGGACCAAAGAAAATTCCCCCCACCCTGAGTTTCAGGGACCTCTTTCTGGAGATCTAATGAGGGGCAGTAGATCTAGTGCCTTCTAGGAGTGCTATACTGCTTGCCTCCACCTGTGCTCCACTGGTATATTTGTAAATAAATCATATACCATGAAAATGGCTTGCGTCCCCAGTGATCTCTTCTCCAGAGCGAAGCCAATACAGGCAGCACTGTCCTGGGACTTCTCACCACCTGGGGACTTGGGGAGCATGTAATGGTATGTCATGATCATCATGTGCCTTTAAATCACATGGCAACTGTCAGCACATTGTGTGCTAGTCATGCAGGACAGCTCTCCAGACACAATTTTCTCCATGCCAGTGCAAATCTTTTTTTTTAAGGTTTGCACTGGCATGGAGAACATCATCCTACTCAGGTGGCAAGCTGCTAGACATGAACAGCTTGCCATGTGCTAATAGCACCTGCATAGTGATGGTCCCCTTTGTTCCTTCTCCCACTTCCATTTTCTTGCTTCTGTTGTGCTGTTCCCTTGGCCCCTCCACTGCAAGCTCATCCGCCTCCTAGCATTATGTCCCTTAGACCCAAACGACCCCTTACCTTTAACATGTAGCATGCAGCTATGCCCGTACTTTTGTCTAGGGATGGCTGAATGAGCAATGTTTGAGATTGCTATGATCCTCTGAACCTCTCACCATTCCTCCCATGCCCAATTCCCGTTCACATTTGTGATCGCTGCTTGCTTTGCAAAAACAGAAAACTTGTGCCCATCAAAATTTGCCCAAATCTCCCAAAATGTGCACAAACAACCTAGTTTGTACAAATTCCCTCCATAGTCTAAAGTGAGGCTGATTCAGTCTACTGAGGAAATGTGTGCAAATTGAACTGGGAATTGGGAACAAGACTAACGCTAGCGCAGGTTTGACAATTTGCAACTATTTTCAGCAGACATGTGCTCCTGCTTGCATTTGGGGCTCTGAATGGGGTATGCTTGCATGTTCTGCAAGCAAAAATGAAATTCTCATACATCCCTAGTTTTCTCTTACTCAAAAGTAAGCATGGGAACCTGATTTGGATCCCAGGGTAGGAGGGTTTGGCATAGGAAAAAAGCTGTACCTCAAGCATATGGGCACTTCTTTTCTATGCAAATTGTCAGTGTAGAATGTGGGGATGTGTGATCTGGACTGGGACCACTGCAGGTGGCAAAGAATTAAAGCCTCTTACCCTGCCATGCTAGGAGGTTGTACCTGCATGTCACATATTAAAGGTAACATAGATTGGGCCTCCATTTGAGCTATACAGCTGAATAAAAAAATGAAGAAATGGCAATACCAGAGCTTACCTTACCCAGATTTATCTAATGAAGTTTAAGAACATCTATGTCTTATTCTATGAGCCTTGGTGTTTTACAGCTTGCAGCCCAGAAAAAAAAAGAAAAACAAATGTTATACATCTGGCTCTGTTCTTGGAGATGATTCATGTGGGCAGCTTTATATTAGTCAATAACTTCAATAGGTCTACACCAGAGTAAGTAGCCATTCTATCACTAGTTAAATCTTGTATTATATTTGTTGAACGACCTCAGATGGCTACACTAATAATTCAGATGGGTTCTTTTCTGCTTGTGTTGGGTTCTCTTGGGTGCATGACAAAACTAAACAGCTATGTAGTAATTTCTTTCCAGTAGGCAGCAGAGGTGGCAAGACTAGTTCTCCCCTCCCCAAACCCAGCTTCAGGCCCTGACAGTTTGGAGCTTCTTCATGGCTCCCTATTATATGTTGCAGCTACTGACAGGCACTCCCCTTCGCAAGAAGGCAGTGCCTTGTACCCTCCCTGTACTGGCAGCCAGAGAGAAACTGTTGGGAGAGCTTGACACAGGCTGTGCGGAGTTGGTGTCAGCAGCAGTCGCCCACTGAACAGACAGCAGTGGATACAGGCATCTCCCAGTTCGTGCTGGTTCTTAAATCATCCTAGGAAGCACTAATCGTTGCTGCTTCCTCTACTGCCACAGACACATGGTCACACAGTCAGAAAACCCAGGATCAGCCTCTGATAAGTTCCTTCTACATCACTTCCCAAAACACTGTGATTGGGGGGAAAAAGAGCCCTGGTAAAGTTATTTCCCCCCCCACACACACACACACCCAGTGGTGTCGGGGAAATCTGCAACAGAACCAAATAAGTTCAGACTTTTGTGAATCTTACCCACAGATTCTGCAGTGGACCAGCTTACCCCCTGTTGGGTGGATTCCATGGACTTGTGGACCGTTTTTCTAATGTTCCTGAATTTTGCTCAAATTTTGCAGTAGAAAAATGTGCAAAGTTAAAAAACCTGGCCAAAAATGTACATTTTCCCCATTGGCTAAAGTGTGAACATGAGCATTTGGCAGGAATTTGTATATTTTTGCACCTGCAAATTTGTGCAAATTCGGAAACAAAAATGTCTGACTCTGTGGATGGGCAGATGGTGGAATGAAAGGCCCCTGATAATCCATGAAACACAGGTAGCATGGATTTTACACAATCCACACATCCCTGCCCCCACCCTGGCATTTTCCTTAAATGGAGAGCTTGGGAGAGTATTTGCAGACAAACTGTCTTTGTGCCCATCCAAATCTCCAAATCACAAAGAAAGCTTTGGGAGGGTCTCGATTTGATTTGGTTCTGCTTCAGAAGACACCTCCACTTTCATTAGGATTTCTCCAGAATCTTTCCAAACCAGCCCAATTCAGTACTGGTTTTGAGATTTGGCCAAATCTGCTCTATACCCCTAATAATAAGAACTGCTTGATCTGCACATTTGCATCAGATTGCTTAACAAACACTAATATTTTCCATTATACTTTGTTGCAAAGTAAATGAACCCTGTACAAGCTTGTTCTGAACTTCATACTGTTTGAGAAAGGGGACAGTGGAAGACCATTTCCAGTATGGCTCCCCCCCTTGACCCAGTTATTTTGCATCACTTCCATATTTGCACCAGCTTGTTCACAGTTGTCCACATATTTTGGACTTTGCAAATCCAAATAAATCTATCTTTCTGTAGTTCACAAAATACAAACATTAAAGGACTGAGCAGTTTCATTAAAACAAAGTGGTTCTTTGAAGAAAGTTTACTTCCATCATCCAGTTTATTTCAAATGCCAAATAAGAGTCTGATGACTTAGAACTGCTGAAAAGGTAAATGTCAGGACTGAAGTAAGCCTATATTTAGTTTTTCAGAAAACCTTCTAACAGTGATGTTGGTTTACCTTCCCTTTCTTTATTCTGGGTTTAGGCTACACTTTCTTGCGTATTGCTTCTAAATGCAATAAAGGATATCTCCTTTTGAGCATATATGATGCTCTTTGAAATGGTTTGCATTCCGCTGTCCTCACCTTGTTTATTTGCAATACATTTTCTCCATTCTCCTTTTGAGTCTGAAAGCTGTTTGTATGAAATTAATGTGATGGATCCTTTCCTGTGCTGTTATCTAAAATAATAACATAAAAATTGAATAAATCACATCGAATTCTTGCATGTCAGAAAACCATAAGTGCCAAGTTGAGACAAGAGCAAGTGATAAATCTCTTACCTCCAAATCTTGCCCTGGGATATCAACTAGAGTTGTGTACCTGCATCAGGGTGAAGTATTTAACCTTCAGCATAATGAGCTTCAGATGCAAAGGTGCGACAGGAGATTAGGAAGAAAATTCTAGGTACTTATTGCCAAGAGTAAAGCAAGGGACAGAAAGAGAACAGTTGCGTAATTGCAGGGGGAGAGGAAAGAGTGAAGTATTCAGTTGAATATGCATTACAACAATGGGCATAGGTATGAAGAAGACATGAAAACAAACACAATATAATCAGTTAGTGTAAACAGCAAGACTTGGTAATAGGCTAGTAGTAGCAGCAAAATTGCCAGGATCTGTAAAAACTGTTTAAAATAATACATGATCTGCCCACAGGCTTACAATTTAAAGATAATTAAGGACAGGACACATTAGGGAGGGAGGAAATGAAAATCAAAGGAATGAAGTGTCAGTCAAGAAAAGAAAAGATATCTGAATGATATTTGCTAATGATTTTTCATTTTTTATTCTGGAATAGCAGAGCAAAAGTTACTTTACGGGGCATTGGCTTCACTTTTTTATTTAGATGTACAACCAAATGCTGAGGGACTTTTACTTCACAGCCTAAAGCAACCTTCCTCAACCTAGTGCCCTCCAGATGTGTTTAAATACAACTCCCATCACCTCCCAATACATCTGGAAGGGGACAGGTTGGGAAAGCATGGTCTAAACCATGGTAGTCAATCTGCATGGATGCCAACCGTAGGTAGCAAAGAAACTGGGAATTGGGGGCATACCTGACAGGCTGTGGCCTAGTGTCAGGGTTCTCCTTATGACCTGGACCCCCTGAGCAACTCCTTAAGGATGTCTTGCCTCCTTAAGAGTCTCGCCTTACTTTTTAAAAACTTCCCCTCCCCAATAACGTGGGGTTTAGGCTGTAGATGTGGGGTGATTGACACTCCAGATACCTGGGGTTTTAACTACAACAGTTTACTGGTAAATTAAAGCAAACAAATCACAACTAAAGGTATTTACACAACAGAGCTGAGTGATACAAAAGGCATTAAGAGAAAATAAAAGTTGTAAAATTCAAGTTCCTTTACCCTAGCTGTACTTAGACTTCTCCAGGCTGCTTCCTCCTGCTCCCTCCTCATGCTCTGGTCTCCCTAACTCTGCACTCACTGCTCTGGCCTTTCTCACTCTCTCTTTTTATATCCTCCCCCAAAACCGAAAGTACTGCTTCAAACCTGAAGAAATGAAACTTAACTGGGGAAATGAAACTGAAACTTAACCAGGGAAATGAAACAACTCTTCTCAGGGATACTCCCTCCCAACAAAAAAAAACTCCAGGCCTCTAGGCTTGATATTTTTCTTTGTCTCTGTAGGCCTCAAACCTTCAGACCTAGTCAGACTGATATACCCTTTGGCTTCTCCTATGCTGAACTGCTGCTGGTCCTCTAGCTCAGGCCAAGGCATAAGGGACTATATATTTGCTGTTGCCCAATAGTGTGGCACTTTTTCATATTTTGAATTTGACTTATGACACAGTCACCTATAGGACAAGTCATCCCTGGCCTAAAACAGGACTTAACCGTTCCAGAGTTAATTGACTTTACTTTTAATTAGCCAAACTGCATGGTTTCAAGCCTCTGAAATACCTTTCTCCCGGTGCCCCTACACATTCTATAGATCCCTTCCTTTATTTTTTTCAAATGTTTGTGGGAATTTTTTGCCAAGCTTATTTCAAAATTATCTACGTATACTCCCATTTAGCTTCTACCTAACATGTACTCTCCCTGTTCCTTAAATGACAGTTCCTTTCCTAACTAGCATCTTTACATCATACCACATTTGGAACCGTCAGTCCCTATGAAATGCCATGAAATGGCTGTCATCCTTGGGTACTGCCTTTCAGAAGATGTCAGCAGGTCAACTGCCAGTAATAAAATTTATGAAGCTTATTTATAGGATAATTTTAGTTGAGGCAATATTGTGGAAGCTTTTTTGTCTACAGAAGGTGCACCCTATATTCCCTTTACCTTTTGGCAGAGTGCTGACATTTTGTTATTTATGTTCATTATGTGGTTATGTTTCATTACCCAACCTAATAATATGAGTCAACTAAACGGCAAGGTCTCTGGTGAGCATTTGAGGTGGCACGTATCCCCAGCAGTATGTTGTACAGGGTCAATTACAAATGCACAGCTAGCATATAAAGCTAATTCAGCAATATGCAAACGGTTCATCTTCATAGACAGAATACTCTGCCCAAAGGACACTAGCAATAGGACAATGATTTATTTTTATTTTTTTAGAGATGAGGTTAAAAGCAGCAAGCAAAGGGTACATGGATTTATTTAATATGCAAGGGAAGAGTTTGAGGTTAGAATTAATGACACAGGAAAGGGACTAAAGCTTTTAAATACGGTTTTTCCTGTCTTCTACAGGCATTGATGCAAAGAGGATGTGAGTGATGCTTTCAGGTTAATTGAGAGTCAAAGGTGGAACACTCTGCTGAAACAGGTAGATGAATAAATAAAGATTAGTGAGTGAAATTAGTGATTGAAACTCGAACAGGATCTAATTTACATTTTTACCCATGCTCTGTCTCAGATTATAACAGTACATACAGTTTTTAGATATTTATTTTACACCTATAATCTAGTGAAACTATTCTTCATCCTGGTCAAAAACTAACGGGGGAAGATTGTCTGTAACACAGCAGGGATGCTTATTTAACCTATAGTGAGGCTGTGGTATGTGCAGGGCACGTGCAGCCACCACTTTGAGTATGAAGCCCCCACTCGGGGGTTGTTGTGTCATGCAAACCTAGTGAGCATGGGTCATATGAGGGTTAAACAAGTGTGGATTCGATATGCAAACTGGCACCTACGGGCACCACATCTCATTGTAGGTTGAATAACCCATGATGAGTGCATCGTGTTGTCTGCACCTGGTCATTCTGATGGCTTTAACAGCTTCTAGCCCAAGGCTGTAAATCATAGCACTGATGTAAGTAGGGATGCTTTAGAAAACAGATATTTGTTAATTCTGATATGAACTGGGGATGAAATAGTTCAGTTTGCATTTTAATGCATATCTATGTAATTTTGCACTTTTGAACCAATATGCAAACCAAAACTCAGTTATCCTTTGAAATCTACACTTCTCGCCAATGGCTGCCTTTAATCAGGTGGGCTGCCACATTCTGCACCAGCTGCAACTTCTGAACCATATTCAAGGGTAGCCCCACATAGAGTACCATGTCTTGCCAGTAGTCTAGGCAAGAGGAGACCAGGGTGTGAACTACTGATGGGAGCAGATGGTTAGGGAGATAGGGGCACAGCTGCCATATCAGATGGAGTTGGTACAGTGCCGCTGGCTCATGGCTGACACCTGAGCCTCCATGGACAGCTGGGAGTCTAAAATGACCCCCAGACTGCGGACCTGGTCCTTCAGGGGTAGCTTCACCCCATTAAACACCAGGTCAACTTCACCCAACCTCCCCTTGTCTCCCACAAAAAATACTTTGCTTTTGTCAGGGTTCAGTTTCAGCTTAGTCCTTTTCATCCAGCCACTCACCGACTCCAGACCCTTGGACAGGGTTTCTACAGCCAACCTTGGCAAGGATTTAAATGAGAGGTAGAGTTGCATGTCATCCACATATTGGTGACACTGCACCCCAAACCTCCTGATGATAGCCCCCAGTGGCTTCATATAGATGTTAAATAACATTGGGGAGAGAATAGAACCCTGTGGCACCCCTCAAGTGAGCAGCCAAGGGTCTGAAGTCTCCTCCCCCAGAGCTACCTTCTGGTACCTGCCAGAGAGGAAGGAACGGAACCACTGTAATATGGTATCCCTTATGCCCAGCCCCTCCAGGCGGTCCAGGAGGATACTGTGGTCAATGGTATCAAAAGCCGCTGAGAGGTCAAGGAGAACAAGGAAGGAGCATTAACCCCTATTGAGAGCTCTCCCCCTATCATCCACCAAGGCAACCAAGGCCGTTTCTGACCCATGCAGGCCTGAAGCCCGATTGAGATGGATCCAGATAATCAGCTTCTTCCAAGTGTGCCTGCAAAGTCACCACCCACTCAATCATTTTGCCCCAAAACCGCAGATTTGAGACAGGTGGGAAGTTGTTCAAGTCTTGGGGATCCAAGGAGGGTTTCTTTAACAGTGGTCTTATCACCGCCTCCTTGAGGACTGATGACATCACTCCCTCCTCAAGGGAGGCATTCGCCACCACCTTGATCCCCTGAGTCTCTCCCTGCAGCTCATAATGTACCAAGATGGGCAAGGATCGAGTAAGCAGGTGGTTGGCCTTAAAGATGAAAGTACCTTGTCCACTTCCTCAGAAGGAAGAAGCTGGAACCAATCCTACACAACCGGTCTGCCACTGGCCTCGCTTTGTTCACTAACTGTATCCACAGTGCATGGAATAGCGCTATTGATCTGGTCAATTTTATCTGCAAAGTGCTTTGCAAACTCATCACAGGAGGCCTTAGAATGCTCCATTGGTTCCGGAACAACTGGACTAACCAGGTTCCGGACCACTTGGAACAGCCTCCTGGGACAGCACTCTGCAGATGCGATAGAGGCAGAATAAAAATTCTTTTTTGCTGCTCTTATCGCCACGTGGTAGGCTGAAGCTACAGCTCTTACCCATGTCCAATCATCTTCAGAGTGAGATTTCCGCCACCGGCACTCTAGCTGTCTCACCTCCTGCTTCAGAGTAGGGATGGCAGAGAATTCCACCACGGATTCCAGTGAGACTGGATTCTTTAGAATCCGCCCCCCCCCGGAATCCGTGGCAGAACGGCCTCCTGCCCCCTTGCCCCCCCGTGGAATCCCCCGGGATGGAACTTACCTGGGGCGGATGCAGCGGATTTGGCAGCAGCAGTGGCGGTTCCAGCAGCGGCGGTGGCTGGTCTTCTGGCTGGCCACGGCCGGGCTGCTGTGGCCGCCATTGCCGTCCTTTGAGCTGTGATAGGCTACATAGCCTATCACGGCTAACCCCTAAAAAAACAAAACAAAAAACCCAGCGTACGCAAATGCCGGCGGCTACAGCAGCCGCCATTTGCGTTCTCTATTTTTCACCGTTCTAGCCTACATAAATATTTACATAGGCAATTACCGCGAAAAAAAAAGGGAACCGCAAATAGCGTAGTGGGCGCTATTTGCATTTCTTTTTTTTTCGCCATAATTGCCTACATAAATACTTACGTAGGCTAAAATGGTGAAAAATAGAGAAAGCAAATGGCGGCTGCTGTAGCCGCCACCATTAGCATACGCTGTTTTTTTTTTTTTTTTAGGGTTTAGCCGTGATAGGCTACATAAATTCTTACTTAGCCTATCACAGCTGCCTGGCTGGATGCAAATGGCGGCCACTACGGCGGCTGCCATTTGCATCCACAGCAGCCCGTCCATGGCCGGAAATCTCGGGGGGAGGACCGGATCGCCTCCCACCCTGTCGAGGATTCCAGGGGGAGGGACGGAGCGCCTCCCCCCCCAGCACGAAAGATTCCGCGAAAAGATAAGTGAGTTTCGTACATCCCTACTTCAGAGCTCACAACCAGCCGGTGAACCATGGTGCAGTCTGAGCTCTGTTCAGGGGGAGAAGGCATTTTGGAGCCACACAGTCTAATGCCCTGCTGATTGCAGCATTCCAGCCATCCACCAGGGTCTCAACCAAGTGGCCGTTTGCATGCTCCAAAGAATCCCCAAGCGCAGTCAGGAATCCATTTGGATCCATAAGACACCTGGGTGGACCTTCTTAATGGGTCCTCCACCCCTGTGGAGGGGTTGTGGAACCAAGAAGTCCAACCCCACCAAGTGGTGAACTGACCAAGACAAGGGGGTTTTGGATATACCCCTGATTTCCAGATCACTCCCCACCTCTCCGGAAACAAACACAAGGTCTAACGCATGACCGGCTGCATGGGTGGGCCCAGTTGGAATAGGGTGCAGCTCCCAGGCAGCCATGGTCTCCATGAAGTCCCAAGGTGCCCCCAAGAAGATGGCTTCCAAATGTACATTGACGTCCCCCAACACCAACAAGTTAGGGGACTGCACAAGCACATCAGAAACCACCTCAAGCACCTTGGCCAGGGAGTCTGTTGTGCAGCGGGGTGGACAGTACACGAGCAGAATCCCCAGAGTGCCCTTCAGGCCCAACCTCCAGTACATGCAATCAGTAACCCTGGTCTCCCGGAGAGGGAGTCTGGTGAGGACCAAGGACTCCCGGTAGATAACATCCACTCCTCCTCTCTGACTTCCAGCCCTCGGCTGCTGCTCATACAAAAATCCAGCCGGGCAAATGGCCGCAAGAGTGGGAGCACCGGCCTCATCTAGCCAGGCAGGTAGGGATGTACGAAACTCACTTACCTTTTCATGGATTGATTTGCGGTGGGGGGGGGAGGTGCTCCATCCCTACCCATGGAATCCTTGATGGGGGGGGAAGGCGATCCAGTCCTCCCCCCCGGAATCCTGCCTGGCCGGCTCCGCAGCGGCTCCCCAGAGCAGCCGGCCCGGGCCGTCCACAGCTGGATTTCCGGCCGTGGATGGGCTGGTGTGGATGCAAATGGCGGCTGCTGTAGCAGCCACCATTTGCGTCCAGCCAGGCTGCTTTGATAGGCTATGTAAGTATTTACGTAGCCTATCATGGCTAACCCCCCCAAAAAAACCCAGCGTATGCAAATGGTGGCGGCTATGGCAGCCGCCATTTGCATTCCTTTATTTTTTTGCCGTTTTAGCCTACGTAAATATGTACGTAGGCTGGAATGGCGAAAAATAGGAAACGCAAATGGCGGCCGCTGTAGCCGCCACCATTTGCATACGCCGTTTTTTTTATTGGCTTGCCGTGATAGGCTACGTAAATACTTACGTAGCCTATCACAGCAAAGACCAGGACGACAATGGTGTTCCTTGTCCTGGGGGGAATCCTCAGGGGGGCGGGGGGGCAGGGGGGGCAGGCCATTCTGCCACGGATTTCGGGGGGTGAATACCAGTGCATTCGGCCTCACTGAAATCTGTGGCGGAATTCTCCGCCATCCCTACAGGCAGGTCTCCATAATACATGCCAGGTCCGCACCCTCATCCAGGATCATGTCATGGATGAGAGATGTTTTATGAGCAATGGACCTGGCACTACACAGCAGCAGATGAAGGTCAGAGGATGGAGTCATGCATCCCCCAGTCATTCTTTAGCTCTGGACAGGCCCAGAACAGGGGACAGATATTACGCATCTTTCCTGTTCCCCTTACCCGGCATGGCCTGCCTCTAGCACTCCACCAGCATCTGCCGCCCAGCGTCAGTATATTCTGGCCTCCAGAACTTCCCCCACTGCCTCCACCAGGTGGACACATGCCTCCCTCACTTCTGTCTATCAGCTGGGCATCCCACCCTTAAAATCACAAACACAAGCCCAAAGCCCACCACCCACCAACAATTCTTAAAAACAACACCCTTGGCCCTCTGCTCCCTTGTGGATCCCTTGAATAGTTCACCCAACTTATAAGCCTTTCAAGGTTGACCAAAAGCCATGTGATCTTTCTAGCAGGGAGGGGTCAAGTGAGCTCCCTGCAGCTCCTCCCTCTCTGGCTGATGTGTAGGATCAGGTTGGTTTCCCCTTGTGGTGATGTTCATCCCAGGAAGCAGGAGGTGCAGCCTCCCATGGCCCTCAGTTCTCCAGCCGATGGATGAGGACAGACTCTGTAGTCCCAGGGAACTAGTTCTGAGATTAAGTGTTTAGCAATGTTTGGTTTTTTTAGGGGGGCGGGAGTTGAGAAAGAGGTATTGTGAAAAAATATGTTAAAAAAATTTAAATGTGAATTTTCATACAGTTCTTAAAAACACACACAGATTAATCTGGAAATGGGATGGAATTGACATATGGGTGAACATGTGTGAAAGTGACATAGATAAAAAATAGACTGATTTGCATATCCCTTGATGTAATGGAATGAAATACTGTTCTGAGTTATGAAAAGCTGTATCATAACCCCCACCCCCCGGATGTACAAGGTGCAGCATGAACACTACTCAGAGAACAGAAGAACCTAAGAACAGCCCTGCTGGATCAGACCAAGGTCTGCCTAGTCTAGGGATGGACGAAAGGGACTTAACTGGTCCCGCAGCTTGCTTCGCAGTGGGGGGGAGGCGCTTCGGTTCTCCCCCCGAAGTTCAGGCCGGGGGGGAGGCGCCCCATCCCTCGCCGCCGAAATTCAGGCCGGGGAGGAGCACCCCGTCTACCCGGCCGTGAAAAAAAAAGTAAAGTAAAAAACACACACACACCCGTGATAGGCTACGTAACGATTTATGTAGCCTATCACGGCTACATTTCCAAAGTCAGCCGTGATAGGCTACGTGACGATTTACATAGCCTATCATGGGTGACTTTGAAAAAAAAAAAAGCGCGTATGCAAATGGCGGCGCCCATGGGGCGCCGCCATTTGCATTCCTTAGTTTGGCACATCTAGTCTACGTAAAGATTTACGTAGACTACGGAGAAAATAAGGGAACGCTATTAGCGTTGCCCTTATTTTCGCCATAGTCTACGTAAATCTTTACGTAGACTAGATGTGCCAAACTAAGGAATGCAAATGGCGGCGCCCCATGGGCGCCGCCATTTGCGTACACGCTTTTTTCCCCCCAAAGTCACCCGTGATAGGCTACGTGATGATTTACGTAGCCTATCATGGCTGACTTTGGAAATCTAGCTGTGATAGGCTACGTAAATCGTTACATAACATATCACGGGTGTGGTTTTTTTTTTTACTTTCCTTTTTTATTTCGCAATGGCGGTGGCGGCAGCTGGTCAGACGACGGGCCGCTGCCGAACCACCGCCGGGACCCGCCGCAGAGAGAGGGACATTCGCACGAGATAAGTCCCATCCCGGGGGGGGGGGCGGGGGGCCGGCGGAGAATTTCACCACCATTTTCAGGGGGCCGAATGCATTGGCATTCAGCCTCCCGGAGATTCGTGGAGAAATTCTCCGCCATCCCTAGTCTAGTCCAGCATTCTGTTCACACAGTGGCAAACGAGCTGCCCATGGGAAACCCACAAGCAGGACATGAGTGCAACAGATTATGAGAGAGGGAGAAAAATGTCTCCCTGTCCATTTTCTCCATACCTTGTATAATTTTGTACACCTCTATCATGTCACCCCTTACTTGCCTTTTTTCTAAGGTAACAGTCTCAGAAGAGCACCATTGTTGCCAGATGTGGCATGCAGTAGGCTATATCAAAATAAAACCCTGCTGTGATGCTAGAAATGGGCTAAACTAGGAAAATAATTAATTTTTATCTTAAAGGAATTTCAACCAGGACAGTACTAATTGTCTCAGTGCAAGTTCATCTTCCTAATGAATATTAGCAGTTTGTTTATATTGGTGTTAGGACTGACACAGAACAGAGCAGAATGGAATTTATCTACTTTTAACATGCAAGATAATACAATAGCTAGGTGACTGTACACCAGTTTTGTGCTCCATTACACATGTCTTTAGGTTTGCATAAGCAAGATAACTAAACGCCAAATCAGTAAAAGAAGAATCTTAATTTCACAAAGATTGGGCTACAGGTCATCAGCAATCCACAGGGACAAACTCTAACTTCCAAAGGTCATACACAACCCTTGCCAAATAAATATTGATTGTGGGATTTAATCTGAGTCAGACCTTTGCAGTAGAACACCTGAAGTGACAACGAAGAATGCCACTGAGCATGTGCAACATGTTTCAGAGATGTCTTTCACGCATCTAAAACTAATGGGCAGGGCTTCCAGGTTAGAGTCATCCAGCCAATCTCAAGCACTGGCCCATTTCTTAGAAAGAAATCAATTGCGTACTGATCTTGCCTTTAATAAGTTGCTGCTTCAATAAGTAAGAAACACCTGAACAGATCATAATTGTCTCAGGTTCTCCTTAGGCTGGCTACATACACAGCAAGTGTCCAGATGATTATAACAGCGCAATCCTATACATGTCTACTCAGTCAGAAGTTAATCTGATTAAGTTCAATGGGGCTGATTCCCAGGTAAGTGTGTACTGAATTGCCAAACTCAGTCTAATTTTCACTTTTCAGCCTCTAGTGCAGTATGAATACCTACTTACTGAAGAACCTTAGAACGCATAGTCTAAATGGATGCATGTACATTACAACCTCTGTGAATAACAATGAAGATTATTGAATTTTTGGGATTTCCACATTCTAAGTAGGGATGGGAGAACCAGCCATTTTTGAGCTCATCAAGGTCTCAGATTCACTTGGGAGCTTGTTTCAGCTCACTCCCATTTTTGTTTTTGACCAGTTTTTTGTGTCATTCGAATGGGGAAAGTGTGCATTTCAAACAGGAAAAGTTCACATTTCTATGTGTATTTTTTAAAAAGTGCACTATTCCCCTGTGGGCTAAAGAATGAAAACGCGTACTTTTTGAAAATTGCATATTTCAAAGTGCGCTACTTTTTAAATGCAGTTTTGAGAATATTTAGAAATCTGGGAATTTCTGAACATTTCTAAAAAACCCCCACACTCATGTTCATGTTTGGGTTGTGAACAGGAAATGTTCACATGATTTGCAAACAGAACTGGAATTCTCATATATTTCTAGGGATGTTGGAGAAATCCTCCACGGACCCCAATGAGGCTGGATTCTATTGAATTCGCCCCCCTGAAGTCTGTGGAGGATCGGATCTCCTACCTCCTCCTCTATCACAAAGTCCTCACTGGTGGATCATGCCTGGCGCCGTATCGCTGGCTGGACTGACGAACTGCAGACGCAAATGGTGGCTGGCATAGTGGATGACATTTACATCCCCTGCTCTTTGATGTGATAGGCTATGTAAATCTCTACATAGCCTATCGTGCAAAGGAACAGGGATGCAAATACGCCATACGCCAAACACTTAGGCAAGAAGCAGGGGCCACTGAACTTGCCCAACTTGGCATGCGCTGAGTCGGGCAAGAGCGGGGCATCACGAATTGCCCCCCCCATGGACCCAAGGTAAGGGGGATTCCCACACCCCTACTGCGGCCCGGTCCCATCCCCCCCCGGTCCGTGGAAAAATTGTCTTCCACAGACCGGTCCCTGGTCCCAAAAAGGTTGGAGACCACTGGAATAGAGGACTCACTTGAGACTGGTTAAAAAATTAGGATAGGCTGTGCTAAGAAGAGAGGTATTTAAAAGACCTTAAAAAGTGTGGCATACTTCAAGGATAATCCCACATCTTGGAGATCTACTGCCCTCCAGGATATAGTAATCTTAGATAGTCCCTTTGAGTGTGTATGTATTAAGAGTAAATGTGCACCATGTGAAAAAGATCATGGTTTAAAAAACATCATATCACTATGCACCTGTCAATTTTGGTTTATCTCAGTTTCTCATTTTTCCAACCTTCAGTTCAATTTTCACTTAGAAAATTTTGTTTGAAAAGTTAGCATGAACATTCGTAAGCATCTTTGTGCACATTTCTCCTACTACATGAATTTTGTATGCATTTTGCCTAATACATCCTTTTTTGCAAGCACTTCCCCCAACATAATGCAGCTTTGAATGTTGTTTTCCCCAATGCACACATATTTTACACAATTTTTTGCTTGTTGAAGTCTATTGTAAAATTCAGAGAAGTGCGAATCTCAAAGAGCAACTGAATTTTGGTTCACATACAGGTTCAAAAGTTTGAAATGTGAACTGAACACATTTCCCCCCATACCTCCTCTGAGTTCACTACATCAAAAGTGAATGTCAGAAATGGGTCTAAGGCAAAACTTGCTGGCAATGTGTATGTATTTTGTCCCTACCTGGGCTAGGGAAATCTCTCTGAGATATTATTGCAGAGAGAACTTGCCAGATGAAGAAACAGATATGCATCTTTTGGTGATACATCTATTGATGATTCCTGGGTTCAGCCAAACTCAAGAAGAGAGAGAACTTACAAAGCCTGCATTAATCCATGCAGCACTGGAGATGGACATCATAAACACATGCTGCCCTTTATCCTAAGAATTCCTAAAAGAAACAGGATCAGAGTGAGGGGCAGTTTCAGTTTGTGGCTTCCCAAAAAGAGCTGTAGGGTGCATTAGCAAATTTATTCTAAATTAAAATAAATGCATAATCTCTATGTACAAGCAATGTACTGTATCAGATGGAAATAAATTTGGATGTTTGGATGGAAACAAATGACCAAAATGGTACAGACATTTTTATAAAGAAACATACATAAACATGCAGAACAGTTTGACAGCAACAAATCAGGGAAATGTTTATGCATAGGAGATACTTTTGAAAAGACAGATCATTAATCATGAAGACTTCAATTACCCTGGAACTGACTTATGAATTGAATAGCAAAGGTTATTTGGGGAGGTAAAATAGAGTTATTTCCCTCCAAATTTGCTGAGCAATCAGAAAGGCTGGAGATGGTTTTGGACCTGTTCCCAAGGAAATATATTATAAATGATAAATGAGATAAAAGTTGGTGAATATTTGATTCTTGTGATCATGGAATAACTATTTCAGGCTTTAAGCACCCCAAAGAATATTCATAAAACTGGTGGCACAAGATTATTAGTCTTAAAAAATAGCAGGCACTGAAGAAATGTAAAACAGAAATGATCAGAACATTTTAAACTAGCCCACTGAAAATGTGGAGATTTTGAACTCTCAAAGGAAAGTATTAAGCATCTAACTACTTGTTGTTATTGGCTTGGCTCCTAACTTAACTTCCATTAATGGAACAGAGGACCATAGCAGATATTACTTTAAGTCTGCATCTAGTAGCTATGTCTTTTCTTCCTTATTTACTCTAGATTAGGTGCAGAGGTCCCATCTGGATTGGGATGCCAGCTGGGGCTGGTTGTAGAGGGCAGACTTTTAAGATCTGGTCCCTGCACCTACTCTAGAATAATAAGAATAAAAAAATGAAAACAACAATAACCCATATCTGGTAGATACTGTACACGTTTAGTAATGTTTGTTTTGGACCAAAGTTATATTGACAGATTTGGGCTTTCCTGCCTCCCTCATCCCTTTGCAGCCCCAGTTGGCCCCCAAATCTTCTCTTCCTGGGGCTGGGCAGTTATTGGGAATCTTGTGGAATATGGTGTGAGGGATGCAGATGAAAAGGGGTGTTGGTAGATGTGAAGAATCTGCCCTTAGGTGAGACCCTCTACTCTAGGGCAAACCCACCTCTAACACTAAATGTGGAGAATCTCCCATACCAGTGGGTAATCCCCTCTTTCACTTCTGCTGCCACCATTAGACTACACCCTTTCATTTAATATACACCATTTTTCCTAAGGTAGCCAGGGATGGATGGGTGCCAGCCCGTCTGGGTTCTCTGGGAGTCCTGCCCCTACTCATGCACCCCCAGACCTGTGCTTGAGCTCTCTGCTGCTTGCCATCTGCCTGCACTCACCCGGGACCCATCCACAAGCACCCCGATTGCCATTTTGCCAAAAAAAGGTGATTGCGAACATGTACACATCTAGTTATATGCAATACGCCACTGTGAATGGTCCATATATGCAAGACTACAGGAGTCCAAGCCAGAGTTACATTAATGAATGAATCATTGTTAGTTTAATGCTTCAGTAGAGGTTGAGTGGGGAGAAGAGGGGAAGAATACATATCTCCTCCCATCTTGACTGTAGACATTATCCAATCTATATTGTAGGGACTATCAAAAATAAGGAAATGGTTTGAAGTGTTGAGAACCTGCAGACCAATAACAGTTTCCTTGCGACGTAGATGGATTTCTTCTAGAGCTAGTGACTGGTGCACTACCATATACATCAGCCTTCTCCTACCTGGTACCCTCCAGATGTTTTAAACTACAACCCCCAACATTCCTGAACATTGACTGGGGCTCATGCGAGTTGAAGTCCAGAACATCTGAGGCATCACACTGGAGAATGCTGATATATGTGAATCCCATACCTGTATGATAGGGTGATTCCCCTCCCCACAGTCTACTAAATTTGGAAGCAGACATAAACACAGTATAAGAAAGGCGGATAAGAAGGGCGTGCTTGGTGTTTAAGGTTGGTTTTAAGGATTTATGAAGGGTTCTTATCTGTGTGTGATTTTTTTTTGTAAACTGACTTGATTAGTGTTTCCAGGAAGGTAGTATAGAAATGGTTTAAATAAATAAACTAAAATAAATTGCAGGCTTGACATTATGCTAGAACTAGGCTCAGGGGCTCTCCTGCTACAAAACCCATTGCCTTATGCTTCCTTTGGCAACACTGATGAATGTTGACCTAGGGATGTACAAGAATTTTGTTACTGTTCTCAAATCAAGTAAACATGTCCCATTCACAACCCTGAATCCAAACATGAGCAGGACTGTAATTCTTGGGATTTTTTTTTTTTTAAATTCCAAGCTTGTGCCCGCATTTCTAAGTGCACACTTGTGTGAGTGTGCACTTAAAATATGGATTAATCTCAAACTGTAGTTTCCTACTAAAGCCTATGGGGGGAAAGTGCACATTTGTTGTGTTTGAAAATGTGCACTTTTCCAGTTCTTTTTTTTTTTTTAAAGACATGTTCATGAGCGAAAACGAAGTGAGATGAGCATCAAGGTGGAAAATGGAGAACCTCGACAAGCTTGAACATTACTCATTCCCCCATCCCTGCATTGGCTACCCATGCCATACTGGGTTAGCGAAGGAAGCAAAGGCTCTGATGATAATTTTTCGTGGCACCTCTGACTGGGGCCCAAAGCATTGGCTAATCTGGGCAGGAAGTTTGGATTCTGCCTTGTGTCAAGTTTTATATGAGATGGGACATGGTCCTTTTAAATTCTGTGATTCTGATACAATGGACACTTGACAACTGGAGTAGGGATGGACAGACTCATCTCTGTCCAGGCATGGGGGAGCTTGATGAGACTCCTGCTCGTCCCACCCACCACTTGACCCATCCCTCCTTCCCATGCCAAGGACTCTGGCAGTTAAGCCCTTGTGCTTTATGCACACAAGGGCTTCACTGCTGGAGTCCTTGGCATGGCACCCCCCGCCAAATGCTCTAGCTCTGTCCTCCTTGGGGTGAGGGCAGGGCTAGAGTGATTGGGTGCCACGGAGGCCCTTCCTGCCTGTGCCAGTTGTCAAGGGCTTCCTTGACAGCCAGCAGAGGCAGGATAAGTCCTTGGCAGCACCACCAGCTGCTCCCTGAGCTTCAGAGTGCTCATCGGCCAGGTCAGCAAGTGGGGTCTAGGAGGCTGGAAGGGGGGGACTCAGTTGAACTCCACCCTGTTCTCAGACTCCTGCACTGATCTGGGATCTGCTGCAGCTCCTCGTCAAGCCATCATTCAATGGCAAATCTGGACTTGTTGTGTAATGCGCGGAAGCAGAACAGCTCCCAGAATCTTGCTTCACTATGATTTATTGGTGACATTTTAGCTGTATGTAGGGATGTCATGGGCACTGGAGTGGGTCTTGGAGTCTGTTGGACTCCCTCCCACTCCTCCTAAGTGAGCTCTGTGAGCCAACACCCCTGCCCACTGAGCCGTGCAAGCGGACCGGACTTACTGGAACTGTCCGCTCATGCCTGGGAGCCACCCGTCCTCCACGCAAGCCACCATTTTAATGCAAGACAGGGGCTCTGGTTTTTCGTATATCTAATGTTGCAACAATGGTGGCTGTAAAGGGCCATTTCTGTAATATTAGAGGCCTCTAATGTTGCAGATATGTCCCTTTCTGGCCATCATTGTGCGTAACATTAGATATATAAAAAACTAGAGCCCCCATCTTGCATTAAAATGGCAGCTCGCATGGAAGACAGGTGGCTGTAGGATGCTCCCGGACCGCTTGCAGAGTCCTCCAGAGGCTTGCATGGCCCAGCTCACACAGGCAGGTGGCAGTGGCAGCTGCTTGAGCACCCACTGACCTCGGACTTGGGTGAGTCTGTCCATCCCTGGCTGTGTGGTCAGCATCCAGTCCTACCCATTGACTTGGAAGCCAATTGTCTTCAGCATGCTGCAAATGGTAAACATTCAATGGCTAATATAATTGGTCCAGACTCGAAATAGGGAATCAAATGCACAGAAACATCTACGGATTCATATGTAACTGGATTCATTGGGTCATATCCAAAATAAGTGCTGCAAGTATATCTCAAATCAATGGTGTATTATGCAATAGTGTCTGTTTACAGTTTGCGTGATTAATACTGAAACTTTAATATTTCATCTGGAAGATACATACAACAGGACTTTTATGAACATATGAGTCATGCTGCTATTATGCATGCTTAGATAGTTAAAAGTCATTACTGACTATCAGGCTGCGTGCTGACATTTTAAAGCAATATCTCCATGTGCTCTATACAGCATTGCTATTAGTTTTTGTACACTATATGTTTTTTGCCAGCTCAAATAACAAGTGGGTTGAAATGAACAAAGTCTATCTCACTGTTCACAAATACAACATGAACAGTAGGAGGCCTCCGAGCTATTTAAAGAATTTTATGGACTTTGAAAACCATTCATTGTAGATCATGCTGTTTTTCCCTCAAACACTCTGAAATTATTTTTTAAAGGTTGACAAGTTCAAAAATTCTATCACCAGACCCCAGTTTTAGTGTTTCCATGATATTGTGTAGAGAAGCGAATGAAAGATTCCTGGCTAAGACCACACCATATGAACTATTTTAATGCACAAAAGAAAACCGACATGCTTCTCTGGTCTACAGCTTTTGCAGCCCTGAGAACTTGGGGAGGAATATAAACAATCGCTAGGCTATGCTTTTTCTGAAAGCTGGAATTGACTTTGCGCTAGTGTCATTCAGAGCAAACAAAGAGATTTCAGGTTCTAATTCTAAAGGAATTCTGAATGGAAACTGAATGGAAGAGACAATTTTGCAGGAAAATAATTTATCCTAAAGTCATAGGGCAGCCTGTGAATATGGATTCTGGTCTCCAGGAAAGAATGAGTGTGGCTTAGGTATCATTACACCACTGTCAGGAGCCAATCAAAGCCATAGCACACTGCCAATCAGTGTTTGAGTTTCAGTAATCTCTGCTTTGTTCTTCTGTATGAGGAGTCTCATATGGTTGGCCATGATCTGGACATGTAATGGATGGCTTGTGATAGTTTTCTCAAAAACATCTGCTTCTTTCATTCCTGTGACTCTTTATAAAGGATGATAGCGGTTCAAAGTAATTTCGCATTGCACTTTAATTGCCACTTCTTTGTCATACATGAAAGGCAAGAGCCATGGATACGCCTTTCTTCTAGATGCTTTGAAAATGTGAATTATTTTCTGAATTGGGCTTAAGCTGATGAGATTACTGAATGTGGGTTGTGAAATACAAAGCACAACACAGGGTGTGCTATTGGAACGACTACAATACTTACAAACTGGTCAGACTTTTTCTTTTCTTTTTACTGCTTTTCCAAATAAGACAGAGTTACGTTTTAAAAACACTGAATCCTGTTCCTATTAAAATAATGTACTGCAGCCCTGCCATAAGCAAATAACATTTTAAATAAGCACATTGTGCATCTGGAAGTTAGAAAACAGGAAATCCTTCACAAAAACGTCAAAAGGCACATTTGTTCGGATTATGCATTTCACATGCAAGCAAAACTCAAAACTTTATTAGCAGAGGTGAAATGCAAGCCAAATGGGTGCTTGTCTACGTTGTTTTCTATGGACGCCATCTACCAAGCATGGTTGTTGCTGCAAAACTGCCTTGTGCTATGACATGAATGAAAGCTGAGCAGTGGGGCTGCTTTGCTATAAGAGGAAGAAAAACTTGGGATTCTCAGAAATAAATGAGCATTTATGTTTTGTATATCCATTCCATAAATGCACATTTATGATTATCTTCCTTTTGTATTCTCCCCTTTTCAGGCTTCTGAAGAGCAATGAAGATCAAGTGTGCCAAATATTTCATGTTCCTCCTACTTTGTTGCATGTACATCAGGAAAGGAAGTTACATCCTCCTTGGCACATTAAACAGCACCAAAGTGTAAGAAGAAGCTCTTTGAATGATTCATTCTTTGCAAACAAAAGTGACACATATTGTATATAACAATGTGCATGATCAAAGAGAGCACTTTTCAAACGGGGCTGAGAATTATTTACACAAATTGGGGAGATATAATGTTGAGATGCTTTCGCATTATTTATATTACTTCCAAATATATTAGCTCTGGTAAACTCTTGAGAAAAAAATCTCCCCAAAATTGGAGTTTTAGGACCTTTTTCTGCCTAAACACGCATAGGATTGTGCCCTATGTAATTAATCAAATCACAACAGGTGGAACCAGTGCAGAATCAGGAGAGGAAAGTTAGGGGACTATGACAAATACCCCAAGACACCTACAGTCTAAAGGAGACTCAGCTTCTCATGGCTTATTGGCTTAAGAGCAACTGGAGGATAAATCTCTTTTGGCCCAGCCAGATTCACCATACTAGGCATATTGTACAGGGGAGGGAGCCATTTAATCTGATAGGCTGTTTTGTGCACTCCATTAAGGTACATCAATCGTGACTGGCCAACAGCAGTATATATGGCTCAAGTAGGGATGGCCCGGATGCCCGATTCCATCTGGGAGTCCAGTGGAACCACCCCTGCGGACTGCTCGCTGAGCCCCTGCCCACACTCGGCAAATGGCCTCCATTCACCCCGGCAGCCTCGTCAAGGTTCGCAGTTGCCATTTTTGAGAAATAAAATGGCAATTGCAAAATGCGCATATTTGCATATGCGTGAAAATGCACATTTTTGCAAAAAATGCACATTTCGTACATACCAAACATGTGCATTTGCAAAATGCACATTTTGTGAGTGCCATTTAATTTTTTTTAAATGGTGACTGTGGAGCTTTAGGAGGCCACTGAGGTGAGTGTGGGCTGCTTGCCAAGCATGGGAGGGGCTCAAGTGCGGTCTGGGAACTGGTGAGCGGGGGCAGGGGCTGGGCGGGTGCCCGGAGAATCTGGACAGGGGTGGGTTCACACATCTCTAGGCTCAAGGCTCAGAGCCAGAATGGGGTTACCCAAACAAGGGAGATAGAGTTGCCATTGTCCCATCTAAGGGAGAGGAGGAGGAGGAGTAGAGAAAGGGGATGGGAAGGTACATAGGGTATTAATTCCTATCAGAAATTCAATAAAGTTGTTGCCTATCTAAAAAAGCAAGTGTTTTTGGCTGTGCATGTTCCATCATCAGCATTTTCTCCTCTGCGATGGGTGTTACGCATATGAGTTAGTTCTTTCCATGCCGTATACAAGACACTTGTACAGAAGCAACACTTAGTGCCGCTAGGTCCTTCTCACTCCTCTAAGTATCTGTTTCTACTGTATGTACTTTACAATGGTGCCTTTTCTTTTTATCACTTTTCATTCTATTCTGCATGGCAGAACTACACATTTTTTGTATGCGTCCCTCTTTTCCACATGCCAGCAAGTGTATTTTGGAGATGGTAGCCCCATCCTCCTATGTCCTGCTGCCTGCTTTACCACAGTGAGTGCATTTTCCTTTCGACTCTGTTTGGTTTCTTTGGGTAGGAGCATGATGTAATTTCTGGGTGAGTTTTTCACTCCTGCCTATAGCTTGACATTCCTGTGCCTTGCAGGTGGCAGCTTTAGGATGGTCATGTGTCCTTTTTTACAGAGGGCAATCTTCTATTTGAAGGGCTGCCAGAAGACTGTTCTCTGTTTGAAGGCAACCTCTAAATGAAGTAGGGATGGTGCAGAATTCTGCCACGGATCTCAGTGAGGCCAAATGCCAGTGCATTCAGCCCCCCGAAATCCGTGGCGGAACGAAGCCCCCGAAGCCCCCCTGCCCTCTACCTGGTGCTGTTTGCGCTGCTTTGCGAATGGCAGCTGCATCTGTGGCTGCTATTTGCGTCACGATTTTTGCCGTCATAGGCTACGTAGCCTATCACGGCTAATGCAGGGACGCCATTTGCGTCCCTGAGGAGGTCGTGATAGGCTATGTAAATATTTGCGTAGCCTATCATGGGAAAAAAAGGGACGCAAATGGCGGCAGCTACGGTGGCCGCCATTTGCGTCCCTGTGCAGCCCAGCAGCGGCTGGATATTGCTGCGGGTGGCCCCTGAAGAGCCGCCACGGAGTGGAGCCGGCCGACGAGGATTTCAGGAGGGAGGGACGGAGCGCCTCCCCCCCACCGTGGATGTCACAAAATGAAACAGGTAAGTCATTTCATACATCCCTAAAATGAAGTGCTCCCCAATTCCATTTTAAAAATAATGAACCATAACAACTGCTGCCCATCAATGAGTTAGCACCTGGGCAGCAGGCTGAATGACCCAGCCTGGTCACTGTCTTCCACAGTATGGTGAAATGTACTGTATTTCTATTTAAATTATAATAATAATTTCTAAATTTGCATCTCTCTCTATAAATTAGCACATGCAGATTTTGTGCAGTGTGTGTCCTCTTTTGTAGTGATACCAAAAAAGAGGAAATGTAAGTGGCCACTCTAAGCAGCTTCCATGGAAGTAGCTGTTTCCATGGCCTTCTTAAGTGTTAAGAGTAGATGATGTCAGGAGGCATTTCTAAATCTCTGAGATCACAGACCAGTTGGTCCCTCAGAGCCAACTGTAGGGTGCCCCTCAAAACTGCAGTATACTACCAGCTTTTGGAATGTAGCTCCATGTGTTTTAACTGTTCACTGTTCCTGCTGGTTATGCTTCTGAAATCGAGATCTCTGCAATTTCCAGAGGTTTGGGTGCAAAATGTTCCTGTAGCAGTCACTAGGGATGTCAGAGAATTCCACCACAGATCTCGGTGAGGCCGAATGCCAGTGCATTCGGCCCCCCAAAATCCATGGCAGAATGAAGCCTCCCACCTCGCGAAAGGTGCACGAAACAGAGCACTTACCTGCTGCCATTCACGCTGCTTTGTGAATGGCGGCCGCATCTGCAGCCGCCATTCGCTTCTTCATTATAGCCGTGATAGGCTACGTAAATACTTACGTAGCCTATCACGGCAAAAAAAAAGGGAACACAATGGCGGTGGCTATGGCGGCCACCATTTGTGTTCCCTTTTTTTTTTGCCGTGATAGGCTACGTAAATATTTATGTAGCCTATTATGGCAAAAGATAGGGGCACAAATGGCAGCCACTACGCCATTTGCGCCCCTGTATTTTGCCGTGATAGGCTACGTAAATATTTACATAGCCTATCACAGCAAAAAAAAAAAGGGAATGCAAATGGTGGCCGCTGTAGCTGCTGCCATTTGCATTCCCCTCTTTTTTTTTTTTTTTGCCGTGATAGGCTATGTAAATATTTACGTAGCCTATCACGGCAAAATACAGGGACGCAAATGGCGGCAGCTACGGCGGCCGCCATTTGCATCCCTGTGCAGGCGGCCCCGGCTGGTGGCTCTGCAGAGTCGCCGCAGAGCGGAGCCAGCCAGGGAGGATTTCGGGGGGAGGGATGGAGCGCCTCCCCCCCACCACGAATGTCACCCTTCGAAAAGGTAAGTGACTTCCGTACATCCCTAGCAGTCACTATTTCACCAAAGGATTTGGAGCATGGCTTCTCTGGGTATATCAAACTATGATGCAAGCAGTATGTCTGACCTCCTCCTTTCCCCCATATAGCTCCAAAATGCAGGATTATCTTTTCCTCTGGGATATCATGCTCAAGGCATTCAACATATGTGTGCCAGTCTTCTACAGTATTATCAAAAGGGCCCATGTACCTTTTCTTGGATCCAATTTTTACCTTCATGAGGTTGCTATCTGGCAACCTCATATGCCTTCCCAATTCTCCTACTTGAGGCCTGATCTTAGGCCTAGCATTTATAACAAGGCCTCTAGACCTACCATAATCTAACCAGCCCAGTCTCTCACACCTGTAACAATAAGAAATAAGTATTGGATTTGGCCTGAGTGGGTTGTGCTTCCTGGGAGGAACCAGGAAGTAGTTCAGAGCAACACCCACTGCTTCTGTCCTAAGGAGAGAGAGGCCACTGACTGAGAGAGCTCACTGGAAAGGCTTTGTTTAAATAAAACTTAGGTTTGTTTGGAAGGCAGAGTCTGTGTGAGTAGGAATATCTGTTCTTTGAAAATCCAGCCCTTTTGGGGCCTGATGTATCCCTGCTGCCTGCCTGGCTCCCTCCGACTTTTCCTGAAATCCGGGAACTTTTTGCATTTTTTCTTTCTTGTCAATAGAAAGTTGTGCAAATTGTGCATGTAATTTGTGCAACTTTCTATTGATGATAAGAAAAAAACGCAGAAAATCCATGAGCAGTTCAAGTCGGGCCAGCTCATGGGTAAGCGAGCCCAAGTCCGGGAGGCCAAGCTGCTGAAAGCTCGGCAAACTCCATCCCTGGACAGATTCCTCCAACATTCCTATGTGTGGGTCTGTCAGGTGTAGTACACCAGCTTTGAAACAACACCTACCAGCTCCTTTCCTAATAGCTCTTAATGCACTTTCAATAATGTAGCACTTTCAATAATGTAGCTGACCTTCCAGTCTGCAGTTCAGCATCTTAACCACTAAGCCACCGTGGCCCCTAATGTCGTAACAGTGTGAGTCAATCCCACGTTCGTCACCACGGTTATGTCTGTGTCCCATTGATAAATTCTGGACACAACACTATAGTAACTTTTGCTTTTGGTTACCTTACCTGCTGTTGGATAATATTAAGGTTGCATTCCTATACCCACTTACCTGGGAGTAAGCCCTATAATGGGGCTTTCCTCTGAGTAGATATGCATAGGATTGCATGGTAAGTATTCATATTGGACAATGGATGCTTCCTTATGTCTAATCAGATCCATTGTGGGTATTTCATCCAAATTGTGACCCTGATTGCATATCTTTACTTTGTCTCATACAAGGGAATGGCTGCCATTCACTCTATGGGGAAAAGTCAAGTTCTGACTCTGCAGGGAGACTTCCACTGCAGAAGAAGCATAGGAGCCACAATGATCTTTATGTGCAGTGATATCTCCCACAAATGTCCACACAATGGACATTTGTTGGCATTCAAGCCTTCAGTCTAGCCTTTGCTTTGCTCCACACATTGTAATGATAGATGTTAGGATACTGGGCATTTTTTTCCTGATTCCTCAGTGGTGAGACTCACCACATTTTCATTATGCACTCAGTGCTACATTGTTGCATCACTAATTTTGATTTTTTTCCCACACATCTTCTTCCATTTGGTCACCAGCATGAGGGTATAAGTATTGAGAGAAAAATCAAGGGCAATGGTTATAAAGTTGGGCAATATGAACTTTAGTTACTTCATAAAATGTGTGTAGACTGCTAAATATTCTTGGTGTCAAGCAACATATTTATATGTGATTGATATGAATCTGCTCCCCTGCTAGGAGGAAGCAAAGAGATTATTTCATAAATGATGGATGGGAGACTGTCAATATCCTAAATAGAAGTACAGTTTCTAATGTTTTGAGGGGAGGGGGAACTCACTGAATTTCAGTGGACACACTCCTTCAGTGCTAAATCTAACAAAATCCTTGCAGAAGAGAGCAGTTAAAACTGAAGCATAAAAATGTCTATAGCAGTGAAAATACATAAATAGTGTGTGTGGGGGGGGCGCGTGCGTACACATGTGTGTGCGTACACACACACACACACACACACACACAAACTACATGGGTCAACCAAGAGAAATTAAGTATGACAAAACTTTGTTGTGGAATCAGCTGAATCCATGAATGATATTAATGAAAAGTAACTGTGTAGAAATGTATTTTGTCCCACTGATTTCACTTTTTTTCTGACTTGCTCCGAAGAGCTTAACAATGGGCAATAATTATGTTCCTAATAGACGTATAGGTATTGAAGTGTGAGTACGCTTAGTAAAGCAATTGTATACAATGATTATCTTTTGGTCAATATCAACGTATTATAGGGACTCAGCAATAAAATTCGCTCAATTAGCCCATGGCAAAAAATAACTTTCAAATACTGTTAGCTTATGTAATATGGCATGCTTCTTTTGGATCTGATGATGCAATTTGTTGCCTACAAAAGGTTATACTATGTTAAACATATTAGGGCCTGTTTACACATTATTACTTCTCAAGTAAGCTGTTACTATGTCATCCACATTCATCCAGATCAAACCATCGTTACTATACCACCGGAGACCTTTATGCCTTTTTGTAGTGATGTGCTGAAAAAAGGAATCTTCTTTACATCAGATGTTTAACGATGTGCACAAGCCACTCACGCTCTATGAGTTCACTGATGTACCCATGGCAAGCATGATGGCACAATAAAGTGTCGTGTCAATCATGCCCAAGTACATTTCATGCTGTTACAGAATACATGGCGAAGGTTTGGATGTAATGCTAAACCTAGCTTAATATTACATGCACTAGCCAGTGGCTCATGTACTTCTCCCTCGACTCTTCTCCAATAGCACAGCCATGAGGAGACTGGAAGCTTCTGATGCTATATTCAACTAACTACAATTTGTCATTTTGTTGAAGCCAGAACAAAATTTGATTAGTTAAACTATGAGTCTTGTCCAAACAAACATCAAACTGTACTTCTGATCCTGGCTTGTTTGAATAAATCATAGTTAAAACTAGTGCTGTGCCAAATACATTGATTCTTCCATTTTCGAGAACTTGTGGGGTGTGGGGACGAAATGAAAACTCCGGTGAAAGACTGGGAAGGGTGAGAATTTCAAATAGTTTTTTCATTGGGGAGGGGTGTAGGGGCTCTGTTTTTTAAGTGTAGGAGGTGGCCAAGGGGTCATCTTTCTGTTTTTTTGTTTTACACTTTAGAAATGCCCTGTGCACTTGCAGCAGCATGGGAGTCTCTACAGAGAGGCTTCTCCCAGCAGCTCTTCCTGAATGCTTCCTGAATGAAAGTACTCAACATCATGTCTCATGGGAGTTCAGATAGAGCTTCTGGGCTGAAAGCCTTTTTTTGCAAAGAGCCCTACAACACTGTGACAACAATGCCTCTTTCACAGGGAGAGGGTGTTTGGAGGGGGGCAAAAGTGGGGCAGGGTTCAGCACAGCAATAATTAAAACTAAACATGGTTGGTTCCCAGTTCAGATGAAATGTCAAAATACGGTTAATTTAAAACAGAAGTGGCTGCTTCCCATCTCCTTTTCACAGCCATGTTGGGGGACAAGAGGAGAGAGGGAAGCTGTCTCATGCATGTAATGCTAAACTATGTTTTAGCATTATATCTCACCAGGGATTGGAGCCATACTTAGAGCAGACCCATTGAAATCAAAGGGGGTTAGTCAGTCATGAATAATTTAAGTCCCATTGATTTAAATGGGTCTACTCTAAGCATGACTAAGTCTGGATCCAACTCCAGGTCGGAGGCTAAAGGTCAAATCCTATGCATTCTTAGACAGAAAAAAGTCCTACATCTCTGGCTGGGGAATGCTGGGAGTTATAGGACTTTTTTCTATCTAACATGCATAGGATTGCGTGCTAAATCTTTTAATGCTTACAGCATGATACAGCCATGGATAAGCACTTTTAGTTCCCATTGATTAAAATGGGAGAGTTGAGCACATGCTCAACTATTTCCCATTTATATCTTTGTGCTTAACTGTGCACGGGTCATTTCCTTAATATTATAGAGTGCTTTAAAATATTCAGAGCACTTCACATACATTAGCGCAATAAACCTAACAACTATTGTGCAAGATTGGTCAGAACCTGTTCAGGAATAATCTGAGCCATGGTTAGGTGATTCTGAAATAACACCCTGTTAATTGATCCCAGGCCTTAGAAAAACTGTAAGTCATACAACTGTAGGCTGGCTGCTGCGTAGGCTTTTGGGCTGTAACTTTAGGCTCTCATTCTGCAAGCTGATTCTTTCCTTGCTTCACCCAATTCTGATCATGGCTCCTTGGATCTTCAGTTTTCCTATAGCCAAACCTGAAGTTGCAATAAGGCACACATGCTCGCAGGGAGTCATCTGCATGTATCTCTCAAAGCATGTTACTTCAATGAGCTCTTGGGCACTACTGACCTACAATGGAAGAAAATAATAAATGGTAGAGGCAGAATAACCATGACAGTGGTCCATACAATGGTCAACAAATGGGAGAATGGAAAGTAGGCAATTTCATTGCCTTGGAAGTTTTGAAAGTAGTTTAAATAAAATCAGTTCCTGGATCAATTTCCTAGCAGCATTTTTGATATGCAAAGTTATTGTCAAATTTAAATTAATAGGAGGCAGTTACAATAAAGCTATCCTTTTTGCAAAAAGAAAAAGTGCTTGCACTTTACAAACACATTGTTGCAAAGCAATACTTTTAAACAGCCACACTGTTTGTACTTAATGTTTTCTCTGGTGCTTTTGAGCTCAGAAAAACTACATGAAGCATTCAGATACATTATGAAAATCATTAAAGATCAAGCATTTCCAATTACAGAGTCACACTTGCTAGACAATAGGTTGATGCAAGAAAGGCATGGCTGGGCAGTTTCATATTTGGAATGAGACAAGAAAAGAGAAGATGGAGACCTGAATGTATTAGACATTAATAATGTCAGTTACATACTTTAATAGCTTCAGGGCACAGTCCTACAGTATGGGGATGCAGCATCCATCCAATGCAGAGTGATGGGTTAGCTGAGACAAACAGGGAGGGAGAGGGAAGGAGGCTGGGGAGGCCTCTGGATCTGGCATAGGCTGGCCTTGGCAGTCTCCTCCCACCCTGCCCACAGGAACACCCCCTTACTGTCCTCTCCGATGTCACTTTTGTGACCTTGGAGAGGCAGCTGGCATGGTTCTCTCTGTGCTGGCTGCAAGGGGGGCAGGTGGCGGGGAGCTCGGACTCCTGGATCTGAGGTCAGATTGCTGTCTCTGATCTCAGATCCAGGAATCTGAACTACCCTATGCCACCCCCACCCCCCAACTCTGTCCAGGGGCCATAGTATTGCTCTGCCCCTTCCTGTAGTTGATTAGTTAATAACAGCAGAGTCCAGCAAATGTTAGAAATATTGAAGCTCCAGATAACAGTGGAAGAGTTAAACATGAGCTTAGGAATCCCACTGAATTCCATGGGACTTAAAACAATTTAAATTGTGCCCTTGGGTGGATATTTGGTTAGTTATTTTTTTCCTTTGGATTTTGTCAAGGGTTCAGACATTACAGCAGCTTTCCCCAAGCTGGTGCCCTCTTAATGTTTTGGACTATGAATCCCAGAATTCTTGACCATTACCTACACTGGCTGGAGGTGATGGGAGTCCAAAACTTCTGTAGGGCACCAGGTTGTGGAAAGCATTAAACTACTGTCCTCATGCTACCACCAGCCAGCCTAGGGGGTGTGACATTGGTCATTTCACACTTTTGAACAGGTTAACTACTGGAGGGACCAGAAAAGGCAATAAGGTGATAATAATGGCATACATGTGTTTTAGGCCACAGTTCTTTATTACAGATTCAAGAGGCCATTAGCATTTGGGTTATAGTGACCTCTATTTTCCCTGCCATTCAGTGCTGGCAGTGGAAAGGTGGTAAGGAGAAACAAAGAGGAAGCCTTAGGGTCCAGTGTAGAATCCTTTCTTTTTCTCTTCATCAATAGAAAAACCATGATTTGAGCCCCACTAGAAGCTTTGTGTCTTAATATTTCATACAGGTATGAATGGCCACAGTTAAACATCAGAGTTCCAATCTCTAAGTGTGAATGCATGGAGCTTTCTCTGAGCTCGGTTTGAATGGGACACTACATGCTCGTACAACTTTCAGTGTGCCCACTGAAGCCCCATAGAGTTTTGGCTTTGGCCTTCAAATGTTAATAAGTTCAACAGATGAACTCCTTATGTCAGGGGTTACTAAGAGAAAATGGAATGAATATTTTCTCTTTTGTCTTTGCAGAAAAACAGTCGATACTAAAGACTGGCTTCACGTGTCACTGAGTGGAGAGTCAAGATGTGCAGTGTGGTGCACTCCTACTGCAAGCAGGAAGTCATGTGTGATTTGGTGTGTTTTAATATATGCGTATATTTATTTGCCAAATGCATATCTTGTTTTATAGCCCAGTGGGATCCCCAATGGGATTTTAATATTAATATTAAGATCACAATATTAAAATGTAAAATAAAATGCAATGGAAGTGGTATATGCATACCTCAATTTGTGCATCTGCCTGATTGTGCGTGAAAGGAGGGGGGAAATAAAGAGACGAGACACAATTAGATGGTATAAAATTCAGGCCACATTTATTACAATTGATCAGATCTGTGAAGGGCAACCTAAGCAGGCAACTTCTCTAAGCCACAGTAGCCTGGAATTGTATTGGGTAAGAAATTTGATTCCCGTCGAGTGGTGTCTTTGATCGCCACCACTTCAGGACTGCCCAGGACTGGGACGGGAGGCCTTCCCCTGTCAACCTCCTCGGGCTGCAAAACTCTGAGTGTGTGAGGAGAGTTGGCCTCAAAGGTAATCCCTATCTTCCAATTGGGGCCGCAAAACCCTGAGCCTGAAGTCTCAGGCTCACCAGTCACCATAAATGGTGCCTCCAAATGCTCACCAGCCCTATAGCCCACCCAAGAAGCCCGCATATAACCTCCTATTTAAATGAGACCAAATCAGCCTAAATAATTAACAAACCAAAACAATGTAGTTAACTCCCAAACTCCTCTTGCAGTGTGAAGCAGGCAAGAAGATGCACAGCCAAAGCCACTCAGACTATGAGCCAAAAATTCCTACTCAGCCCCCGAAAGGATGACCAGAATAACCCACGCTGCATACAGGGTGGGAGGGAGGGAGCCGTGCTTCGAAGAGGCAGGAGGAAGGGGCCCCTCGGCCTAAAAATGGCCAGTAAGCCCCTCCCCTCCCTGGTGGTGCCACCAAGGAATGCCAATGGCATTCTGCTAATCTCAGCCTCCTTGTCCCCCACCGCAAAATCCTACCCATGGCCAGGCAAGCTGGACACAGGGGGAAGGTAATTCACATGAATGTTCCCCCTCAAAAATGATCTCGTATGTGCAGTGTGGTATGTGCATAGGTATTTGCTTCCCCCAAATGTGTACAAGACCCTTGGCCAAATATACATCCAAAGTATCTCCCCAAAGGCAGATTGAACTCACAGATAACTGTGGCATACAATTTATATTGTATTTAATGTTTTAACTTCTGTAAACCACCCAGAGGGCTTTGGCTGTGGGGCAGTATAGAAATCTAATTAATAATAATAATAATAATCCTAGAATAAGTTGTTTTCAAGTATATATGAAGGTTGCCACTTAATTATCCTTATGATCATGTTGCCAATGAAAACTTAGGGGTATCTAATGCCAGATGAACATGTTACCAATTAAGGCCGCAATTGTATACACACTTATTTGGGAGTAACTCAGTGGGGCTTACTTATAAGTAGACATATCTAGGATTGCACTGTTGCGAGGAATTGGTGGGGCTCACCGTCTCTTACCCAGAATCCTGCAGGCCCACCAAGCATTGCCAGGGTTCCCCTCACCCTTCCCGAGGCTGGTGGCTATGCCAGGGCAGTGGCAAGCAGCAGCAGCCCAAAGGAATAGCAACGCCAGCCGGCACATGCTCAAGGCCTGGGCTAATCACTGTGATATGATTCACCTGGAAGAGGGAGGAGGGGAAGAGGATGATGGGTGGGGGAAGCGGGTGGACACACTGGATAAAAAGCAGGAGAAATCGATAGAGGTGGGTGAGGTGGAGAAGGGGCGTGGAGATGAACAGAGACCCTGACAGCAGGAGTGAGGAACAGTGTTTTACCTGGGAAATGCCAACCTCCGCTCCTCAGGGCCAGCCTAACTATCAGGGAGAGAAGAGCTCTACCGCCCTTCCTTCATTGCCCCCTTAAGAGCAAGCTACCAAAAGGCTACACTGGACTTTCCTGCTCAAGGCTGGAGGAGTTAGGGTTTTCCCCGGGAAAGGTACTGGGATGCAAGAGAAAGATTTAGCAGCTGTGGGTGTGGCATTTAGCAGAGACAAACTGTGGGAGGATTATTTATCTCCCTGGCGTTGGTCCCTGCTGTAGCTGGCTGGCTGAGGTGGCCTGGGAGAGCCAGGGCCTGCAGGAGAAGCCACCACCACCACCACCGGGGAAGAGGCGTGCTTGCAGCCGCTGGGCCTGCTGCCGCCGTCGCCGCTACCACCGCCACCAGGCCTTCCCTGTGGACTCCTGCCTGGCATTTTTAAGGGGATTTTAATTGTTTTGTTTGTTTGTTTTATTTTGTTGGGGGGGATTTTGTTGTGTTTTTAGGGGTGGGTAGCCTGCCTGATAGGCGGGAGCGAGGGGGCATGTGTCCACCTGATGGAGGCAGTGGGGGGAGTGTTGGGGGCCAGAACATACCGAGGCTGGGCGGCAGGCGCTGGCGGAGCGCTAGGGGCAGGCCATGCCAGCTAAGGGGAACGAGGGAGAGATGTGTAGTATCTGTCCCCTGCTCCGGGCCTGTCCAGAGCCAAAGGATGGCTGGGGGAGGCGTGACCCCATCTTCTGGCCTTCGTTTGCTGCTCTGCAATGCCAGGACTGTTACCCAGAAAACCTCCCTCATCCATGACATGATCCTGGATGAGGGTGCAGACCTGGCGTGTATTACGGAGACCTGGCTGGCCGAGGCTGCTGCTCCAACCCTTGCAGCCATGTGTCCAGCTGGATTTTCGTATGCACAGCAGCCGAGGGCTGGGGATCGGGGAGGGGGAGTGGCTGTTATCTACCGAGAGTCCTTGGTCTTCACCAGACCCCCTCTCCGGGAGACCAAGGTTGTTGAGTGCATGTACTGGAGGTTGGGCCCGAAGGGCAGTCTGGGGATTCTGCTCGTGTACCGTCCACCCCGCTGCACGACTGACTCCCTGGCCGAGGTGCTTGAGGTGGTCTCTGATGTGCGTGTACAGTCCCCTAACTTACTGGTGTTGGGGGACTTCAACGTACATTCGGAGGCCATCCTCACAGGAGCACCTCGGGACTTCATGGAGACCATGGCCTCCTGGGAGCTGCACCATATTCTAACTGGGCCCACCCATGTAGCCGGTCATGCACTAGACCTTGTGTTTGTTTCTGGAGAAGTGGGGAGTGATCTGGAAGTCGGGGGTATATCCACCACCCCCTTGTCATGGTCAGATCACTATCTGGTGATGTTGGACTTCTCGGTTCCACAACCCCTCCGCAGGGGTGGAGGACCCATTAAAATGGTCCGCCCCAGGCGTCTTATGGATCCAAATGGATTCCTGAACGCGCTTGGGGATTCTCTGGGGCATGCCAACGGCCACTCGGTCGAGACCCTGGTGGGTGGCTGGAATGCCGCAATCACTGGGGCATTAGATCAGGTGGCTCCGAAACGCCCTCTCCCCCTGAACAGGGCTCGGACTGCACCATGGTTCAATCCGCGGTTACGAGCTCTGAAACAGGAGGTGAGACGGCTAGAGCGCCGGTGGCAGAAGTCTCGCTCCAAAGACGATCAGACATGGGCTAGAGCTATATCTTCAGCCTATCACGTGGCGGTGAAGGCAGCAAAAAAGGAATATTATGCTGCCTCCATCGCGTCTGCAGAGTGCTGCCCCAGGAGGCTGTTCCAAGTGGTCCGGAGCCTGGTCGGTCCTGTGGCTCCGGAACCACTGGAGCATTCTAAGGCCTCCTGTGAGGCTTTGGCAAGGCACTTTGCAGATAAAATTGATCAGATTAGGTGTGTTACTCTGCACACTGTGGATACAGTTAGTGAGCAAGAGGCGGCCTGTGGCAAACCGGTTTTGTGGGATCAGTTCCAGCTTCTTCCTCCTGATGAAGTGGACAAGGTGCTTTCATCTGTAAGGCCAACCACCTGCTTACTTGATCCTTGCCCATCTTGGCTCATTATGAGCTGCAGAGAGAGACTGGGTGAGGGGATCAAGGCGGTGGTGAACGCCTCCCTTGAGGAGGGAGTGATGCCATCAGCCCTCAAGGAGGCAGTGATAAGACCACTCTTAAAGAAGCCCTCCTTGGATCCTCAAGTTCTGAACAACTTTCGCCCAGTCTCAAATCTGCCATTTTTGGGCAAGGTGATTGAGCGGGTGGTGGCGGTGCAGTTGAAGGCACACTTGGAAGAAACTGATTATCTAGACCCATTTCAGTCGGGCTTCAGGACTGGGCATGGGACAGAAACGGCCTTGGTCGCCTTGGTGGATGATATGAGGAGGGCTCTGGATAGGGGTGAATGCTCCTTCCTTGTTCTCCTCGACCTCTTAGCGGCTTTTGATACCGTTGACCACGGTATCCTCCTGGACCGCCTGGAGGGGTTGGGCATTGGAAACACTGTATTGCGGTGGTTCCAGTCCTTCCTCTCTGGCAGGTACCAGAGGGTAGCACTGGGAGAGGAGGTTTCGGACCCGTGGCCACTTACTTGTGGGGTGCCACAGGGTTCCATCCTCTCCCCGATGCTATTTAACATCTATGTGAAGCCACTGGGGGCTATCATCAGGAGGTTTGGGGTGCAGTGTCATCAATATGCGGATGACACTCAGTTCTACCTCTCATTCAAATCTTCACCAAGGTTGGCCGTAGAATCCCTGTCCAAATGTCTGGAGACGGTGAGTGGCTGGATGGGGAGGAATAAGCTGAAGCTCAACCCTGACAAGACCGAGGTACTTTTGGTGGGAGACAAGAGGAAGCTGGGGGATGTTGACCTGGTGTTGAATGGGGTACAGCTACCCTTGAAAGACCAGGTCCGCAGCCTGGGGGTCATTTTGGACTCCCAGCTGTCCATGGAGGCTCAGGTGTCAGCTGTGAGCCGGACAGCGCTGTATCAACTCCATCTGATACGGCGGCTGCGCCCCTACCTTCCCGACCATCTGCTCCCATCGGTAGTACATGCCCTGGTCTCCTCTCGTTTAGACTACTGTAATGCGCTCTACGTGGGGTTACCCTTGAAGACGGTTCGGAAACTGCAGCTGGTACAGAACGCGGCGGCTCGCCTGATTAAAGGCAGCCGCCGGCGAGATCACATCACTCCAGTGCTGAAGGAGTTGCACTGGTTACCAGTTGTTTTCCGGGCCAAATTCAAGGTGTTGGTTTTGACCTTTAAAACCCTATATGGTTCCGGCCCAGCCTATCTTAAGGAGCGCCTCCAGCAACACCAGACAGGTCGCTTAACAAGATCAGCCTCGGATGGCCTTCTCTCTGTCCCATCAGCCAGGACAGCTAGACTGGTGGGGACGAGGGAGAGGGCCTTCTCTGTGGTGGCCCCCACTCTGTGGAACTCCCTCCCTAGGGAACTCCGTCATGCCCCCTCTTTAATGAGCTTCCGTCGTGCATTAAAAACGTGGTTGTTCAGGCAGGCATTTGGGGTGGGTTAGGGTATTTTTTTTAAAAAAAATTTATGGTAAAATTTTACTGTTTTAAATTGTTTATGGTGGGTTGTACATCGCCCAGAGTGGCTGGGTGACCAGTCAGATGGGCGATTAATAAATTTAATAAATAAATAAATAAATAGGTGAAGGCGGAGAGAATTTACTAATGAATGAGTGATTCCCCAGTTGTCTTACTTTCTGCTGGAAGGCTGCCAGTGTTGTAACTAGGAGTGACTTTCTTATTAAACTTTTGAGTTAAAGCATATTTCTAGCTGCTGTGTCTCTGATGGAGGTTTTGAGGTGCCTTTGCCCCCAGACCCACTCACACTGGCAGAAAATGCGGGCAGGGTGCAAGGGGCGGGGCAAGCCAAACCCTCTACGCAGCAGCCTGAGGCTTGGATGAACTGGGTAGCAAACAGCAGCACCATCAGGTGCAGGAACAACAATTGCTACAACAGTTAGCTAGTCAACAGACATGCCTCATGGATCAACTATTCGCCACCCACTTACATAACTAGAACACACATTACTGCAGCAAGTCTTAGGCTCCTTGCACCTGCCATGCCCAGAGACAGCAGTTGGGGTAGACACAGAAGTGAGGGGTTGTGGGATAGCCCATATCTGTATTTCAAAGATGGCTCCAGAAGATGACCCTGAGGCCTTTTTGAACACTTTTGAGAAGTAGTGGGGGCTGCAGCATGGCCAGAAGCCCACCGGGCTCCTTGTTTAACAGGCCCTGCTCAAGCGGCAGTGGATATGCTTACACCCACTGAGGCAGGTCAGTATGTAAAAGTTAAAGCTGCCATCTTGGGAATCTTGAATGTAACAGAAGAAACCTACTGCAGACGAATGAGAGGGGTCAGCTTTGGTCCTGGGTCACATCCCCACGGAGTGGGACAGCAAATAAAGGCCAGTGGTCTTCGGTGATTAAAACCAGCAGCCTGTACCTCAGAACAGATTGCTGGAGTACTTCTCTTGGAGCAGTTCATAAGTATACTGCCAGTGCCTGCCAAGAACTGGGCTAGGTGCCAAAAACCAGACGCCCTGGAAGAGGCCATTCAGTTAATGGAGACATATGTGGCGGCCAAAGAACCAGAAGAGTGGGGGAACCAAAGCCAGTCCGGGCTGGTGATGTACGCCAGAGAAAGGGACCCAATCCCAAATTTTTAGATAGGGGGCAGCAGCGCTGGCAGAGGGACATCAACAACTTATTAAACTTTTGAGTTAAAGCATATTTGTAGCTGCTGTGTCTCTGATGGAGTCCATGGACCTGCTTTTGCCCCCAGACCCGCTCATAACTGTAAAGCTTATTTCTTTCACTGATATAAGTTCAAGACATTACACAGATTTTCTTAAGCCAAATATACACACAGGCTCAATGGATACCAGCTGACTTATAAGTATACATTTGATTAATTTGGACTGAACGTTTCTATGCTATTTATTATATTAATCATTCAAAGTTATTTTAACTTTGGTATTTATTATATTAATCATTCAAAGTTATTTTAATCCCCAGACTTGCCTTTTAATTTCTTCGTTCATTTAATATTCTTTCAAGATTTTGTTTTAGATCTTTAATGTGCTATCAAAACATGAAAAGACGACACTAGGAAATGTTTGAAATGAAAAACTACGTCTCCCAGAACTTACTTTCTTTCTTTCTTTCTTTCTTTCTTTCTTTCTTTTAAAGAAAAATTGCAAATGAGCTCAACCTAGTCATGCATTTTATTATAATTACACATTTTGATGACCTTCTTTGAGCTCAAAGGTATATTATTTTAATGATGTGTGTGTATGTTTTGGAAGCATCTGTTGCTAAATGATTTCAAGAAAACTAATGCTTTTTAGCAAGTAGATGAAGTAAACAAATGATGTGTTGTGTAATGTTATGGAGTATTTCATGCAAAATTACCGCTGTACCTAAAAGATACTATACATCTGGAACCTGAACATGGTGAAGAATTAGTATGAGTGGGATATTAAAAATAAATATGTAATACATAACCACACTTTGGTTCAGGTTCCCATTCTTTGATTGCATAATATATCACAATGTGAGAAATGAATCATTTGCCTACATGGAATCTTTTTGCTAAATAGTGGTAATCAGAAACTTCCCCCCCCCCCCCAATAATCTTAGATCAATGAGCTATTTTGTCAAAGGACAGGGAAGTAGTATGGAACTTATTAATAGTGGCTAAGATGGTGAATGAAAGGAGGAGAGATGCTAGACCACCCTTGTTAAAGGAGTGGTCAATGAGAATTTGGAAGGTGGCAGAAATGGCTAAGCTAGCCTTCCCTGACCTGGTCCTCCAGATGTATTGGATAGAGATGATGGGAACTGTAGTTCAATACATTTGGAGGATACCAGGTTGGCATTTGAGAGAAGGTAGGCAAGAGATAGTCATTTTTGGATCTTGGTGGGAACTTCTCCTGACATGTAATAAAGAGACTTGAAGATAAACAGGTGTAGGTTATTCAAATGAAATAAATATGTTTAAAGGTCCAAAGTTATTGGACCTTTAAAGATAAAGTTTCTGTTGCCAATACTGATGTTATTGACAACAGAAAGTAGAAAGGATATGTTTGGTTATATTAATATTGAATTGTTGGGTTGGGTACCAACTATTTATGGTTATGTGTAACATACCATTAACATTATTCTTACGTAGGGTTGCTTTAAATGTAAATTTTAAGTTTGTTAAATTTTCCTAATAGGTGCTATGAGTTTTCCATAAAATACTTAGAAACAAAGAGCATTAGAAGATATGGCTACAAAAATCCCATACTGACATAATGTTGTACTTAGGGTGACCACTTGTGAATTGCCAGAAAAGAGGACAAAAGATAACACCGATTTGCATAAAATGTATATATGGTAATTTGTATGTATAAATGCAAATTCAGATTTTTTAAAAACATAGAAATATAGTACATCTAATTATAATGTGGAAAACTGTGACCAGGTGACCTGTGTGCCTTGCTCAGTCTGCTGTCCAGGTGTTGATGGGCAACTTGAAGGCCTAGCTCTTCCTCCTGATGATCCTTTATATCTAAAGATAAGCTGCCTTGAGTGCCATTTTTCTTGGTAGAAAGGTGGGATAGAAATAAAATAAAATCAATCAATCAAACTGGACTTGGACTGGACAGCCTTTCAAACAGAGGTCACCTTCAAAGTAGAGGACAGTCCTCTGGCAGCCCTTCAAATAGAGGACTTTCCTCCATAAAAGAGGGCACATGGCCACGCTATCTGCACTTCACACGGACAACTAATTGTCTTCTAGTTTGCTTCCATCTAGGCACTAGCCCCCATTTCATATGTTTGAAGAGGGTGGCGCCATCCTTGTGTGAGGTGTCAGAAGAAGCTTGCCTCTCTCTCCCATCATAGCCATAATATTTAATATAATATTGTGAACCAGTTACTTTCTGCAAAGATCTGACTAGATCTCAGTGGTTGTGCTATAGATTGTTTGTAGAAAATATACAAATTGGTTAGCTCTTCCATCTAGTTGTATGAACTTTAATTCTGTGGCCCAGAATGTAAATTTATTAAATGATTCACCTGTTTGACTCAATGACTCTATTAATAGCACTGGTTATGAACTGATTCTAATTTCTTTCAAACATGCTACATGCTAAAAATGCTAGAGCAACTTTATTTCAGTGATGCGGCCATGTGTCAGGGTAGGGGCCATACCCAGTGGTAGAGCACATGCTCTGCATGCAAAAGTTTCTGGCATCTCTAACTGGGGCTGGACAGACAGTCTGAAACCCCTGGAGATCCTCTGCCAGTACTGAGGTAGATGTCAGTTAGGCAGTACTGACCTAGATCAACAAATGGTCTGGCTCAGTATAAAATAGCTTCCTGTCAGGCCTAGCTTCAGCACCTGGGTAACTGCTAGTGCACATCAAGGCTGACACCTTGCCTGGACCCTCTCCACCATTCTCCCCAGCATCACAGTGTATCCCAGCATCATAAGTCACCACCATGGTGATGCTGTACTGGGCTGAGAGCCAAGTGGCTGCTCATCTCCAATTGGTGGTGGGCAGCCATCATGTTTTCTCTCACACAATATAAGGCCTGGTGTGCAACATCAGTTGGCATCCCCTCCAGGTAAGCCCAGCCAAGTAAAGGGGATGGTGGGGAGCTGCAGTGCTGCCAGGGCCAGCACCCATGTTGTTACCCAGGGAAATGGTGGGAGGACTCTGTTGGATGAGGGGGGCATCAGTGGCACTATGCCAAGGGCCCACTCAAGTCTGCTGTCAGCCTTGCTTCCTATATTCCTATAGAACGTCTCTGAACTGAAAAACAGGCATACAACGCATTGTAATTCTCTTCCACTGTGGTTAACCTACAAAGTATCTCTTTTGACTTAATAAAATACCCTTTCTCTGCTGTCCTTCATCCCCCCAGTTGATCTTACTACACCAAAACCATGTTTGTGTAATATTTTATTACAACAATGTCAGATTTATATGGTATCAAGTGCCTGGGGCCTTGCAGCCATGTTGTATTACCCTGTACTCCTAAGAAAGAAAAGAAAATCCCTATAGCTCTCAAGGACATATTTGTCTACTCCCTACCCAGTAACATTTTTAGCTCTGTGCTATTAAAGCAAGCAAGCAAACAAGCAAACAAAACACGAACATCATTTTTTCCCTTTTGATACTATTTTTACTTATTATTTTAGTAGGAAGATTTTTTTTTTAAGTAAATGAACTTTTAACCTTGGGAAATACTGATTGTTTCTTTGATGAGACATGCCAAGAGGAGATGATTTGTGCTGTGGTACCACAGAATTCATCATACCAGCTCTCCCCTCCTCTCCCCCCCTCTGCCATACATGGCATCTGAGGACACATTCTATTGGGACCTTTTCTGGCATTAAGTTCCACCAAAACGAGCAGCAAATTTCATGGCTTTTATCATTCATTTGAATGGGGCTTGAAATGGAAACGTTCCCAGTGTATTTGCCTTTAATCAACTCTCAGAAAGACTTGTCTGTATCATTGAAACAGTAAGGATTGTTCACGTAGCTGCCACCCACATTGTGTTTGCATAGATTGGGGAATAATCTGAACCTTCACTGTAATTACTAGAATTGGTTAATGGCAAGCTCTTTTTCTGTCCTTTAAATAAAACTCTTCCTGAGCACCTATTTGCAATGGCATTAGGTAATTTAGGTTACCATTTAGGAGGGGGAAATCAGGAGCTTAAAATACCTTTCAGTTTTAAGGACAAATTGAGACACTCCCAGGAGAGTTCAGCTTTCAGTTCAGTATTTTGTATTTAATAAAGTAAGCTGCTCTCATCTATGAAATCCTCTTCATACATAGCAGGTATAGCCCAAGGAGTGTTTATTTTAATATCATTGAATAAACCTTCAATGCGTGTAGCACTTTCAGGAGTCAGAAAGGAAATGTTCTACCCCATTTTTTTCCTCTCAAACTTTTTGCACTGCCGATGCAGTTGAGAGAATTAATTGTTGCAACTTTGTATATATTTCTACAGTTTTTAGCATGGTTTTAAAATATCAGTAATGTTTTACAATGAAATTTTATTTGCAACTTAGGAAGGGAATATCTTTCCAAAATGCATTGGGCTTTTCAGGCACCTGAGAATATCTTTCCTTTTTCTGGCATAATTTGTGCCTTTCCCTCTTGTTAGTTTTGTTTACACCCTTGGTGAGTGTCAATCCAAGAGAAGGCATTTTCAGTGGTTATGGCCCATTTATGGAACACCTTCTACAGTTAAATGAGAGAGGCACCTAACGTTGTGGTCATTTAGGCATCAGGTTAAAATGGTCTTGTTCATAAAGGCTTTTAACTATTAGTTAATGATCTTCTGTTTTATCCCCCCCTTTTTTTGTTATTTTATTGCTTCTGATACTAATCTGTGGGTCACTAATGAGCTGGAATTTCCAGAATATTTTTTTTCTGAGAAAATATCTGAGAATTTTGTTTTCTCGTCCCCCCCTCCAACCAGTGAGGGCAATTTGAGAAATATTCTCCACCATTTTTGTGTGTGGTTGACACCATTTCTCCCCCAGAATGCCCTGGAACAACACTAGGTCTAGGACATTGTGGAGGATACAAAATGGTGGTCAGGCTGCTAATGCTTGTAGTGGCAGGCTGGCAGCAAAACAAATTAAAAAAATAAAAAACCTTAGGAAAAGAAAAGAAAGCAGCTGTGCTGCTTCCACCACTAATGGTAAGCCAGACCCTGAAGAAATGGTTGAAGAATTTCTCCAACCCCCTAGACAATATCTAATGGCATGGTCCCTCCAATTTTGCTACTCACAATAGGATGGAGAATTTTGGAAGGTCATTTTTGCTTGGCTCTATCAGAGATACCACTTTGCAAAAGGATTCTGCATATAACTATCTCAATTCTGGAATATTTAACAATAGAATATGTATCTTCCATGTCCTTCATGGCTAAGTCTAAAGCAGCTAGTCTTGTACTCCATGTGATGGGTATGCACATGCACAGCCAGCTCAGGGAATACAGAGCCATGATTAGCTTGCAAGTAGTAGTATCCTGAAATGGTTTAATGCAGGAGTGGGCCACACGTGGCCTGCATGTGTCCCCCCCTGTGGCTGTTTGTGCTTCCTTTGTCACCACTGCTGCCATGCCACTGTTTCCAAAAGTGCCACCCTGGAGCACTGGGCTCCTGCCACCCCACTGGATTAACATTTGTGGGCTGGTGGGAGCCTGATGCTGCAGGGAAAGAGGGTGCATGAGGAGTCATCCCTGCACATCCTCTTTCCCTGGAGAATCGGGCTCTCACTGCAATCTTCAGCAGCATCACTGTGATTGGAGTTGGGGAGGTATCATCCCTATCCCAGCAATATTATTCAAGATCACTGGGTTGGGAGAAATTAAATCCTCCCTCCACCCTAGTGATCTGCGGTAGGATTGAGGGGGAGGTGGAGTATGTATGTATGTGGTGTGTGTACGTGCACAGTAGGACTGGTGAGCATGTGATGCATATCTGTGTGCATGCATGTGATGTGTGGGTATGCACCCCACCAACACCCTTTGTAATCCTCGACCTGAGGGAAGTTGCCCATCCCTGGTTTAATGGGCCAAGCACACACACAGGGAACACCTAAGGCCCTGCTTCAGTGTTATTCATTGCAAGGCCCCAAGGCCACTGGTAGTTTCCAAATACCTCAAGTGCGGCTCTCCACCTCTCTTTCTCTCAGTCTTTCTTTCTGTGTGCAGTACCTGCTTACTCTCAGCAGTGTCTCTTTAGCTTTGCCTTGTTGTTTGCTTAGCAGTGAGCCAGCTGCTGGGATCTGGGCTACCAGTGGAGTCTTTGGGGGTGGGGAGCCAGGAGACCTGCTGCTCCTCAGCTGTAAGTTGGCTGGGGGGTGGGGGAGGGAGAGGACAATGTAGGAGAAATAAGCCAATTAGCTGTCATAGGGGAGGAGCCCAAGAGGCAAAAAGTAACATGATTGGCTAGCTGCAGTGGTCCACTGCACACAGTGGAGGCTGGTGGCTCATATGTCAGTGGGGCAGTCATTCTCCTCTGGGTTTCAGTCAGAACCAGTCAAAACTCTAAAGGAGCTATCCATGGGGGAAATTCTTTTGAGTGATTACAAAACCTATAAGGTCCCTGCAAGCAACCCCAGAGGCATGGGACGCCCGTGGGGGGGATTAGCCTGCTGTATATCAACTTTATTGAAAGGGGAAAGCTATCTCATCAGTAATTTGCAATCCTGGACTTTGGCTATATTTTTCAAAATTAATTCAACATCATATATCATGGTAAATGTATATATTCCTCCTTGGAAATCAACTCATCACAGCAAGAATGTTTGGGAAAGCCTTACAGATTATATACTTGGCCTGCAGACCCAACTATCTGAAGCTCACTTGATATTAGTTGGTGATTTTAATGCCTGGATTGGCCCAAACTGGAATGCAATAGAGCCAGTCTCCTATTTTTCCCTGGATGACTTCCCACTGATAGAGGATAGACAGTTAAAGGATCACACAATTAACACCCAAGGGAAGCTGTTTATTCAAATGATCTTTCAATCTGGACTTCTCATTCTGAATGGCTCTCTGTCCAAGGATTTGACAGGGGAATTTACCTTTATCAACCATCTTGGGGCTAGCGTAGTTGATTATATTGCAGTCCCCCCAGCTATGTTTGGGCTGATTACGCTCTTTAGAGTAGATTCATATCCATGTAGTGATCACCAACCACTGATTGTCCAGTTGGAATGTCTTAAAAATGCCCAGGCAAATCAAGAAAATAGGCTCCCAGTCCCAAGCATGAGGGTTGCAACATACCGTCGTAAATGGGCAAATGTGAATTTAAATGCTTTGGAATGCTTATGGCATTCTGAGAATGTACAACTCTTGCTGAATACCCTGTCCTCTTCCAAAGAGATGGAAGTAGTACTAGAATGTTATGCCCAGATTATAGCAGCAGTTGAACCTCTCTTATTTTGGAAAGGCCAGTCAAAGAACTAGAGGCCAAAAGAGGGCAATCCATGGTTTGACGGAGACTGTAGGAAACTTAAGCAGGAAATCAAAAGACAACATAAATTCCTAAGAGACAGAGATATAGTCCCTTTACCACAGTCCTATTTGGCACTGTGTAAATTATATAAAAATAAAATTAAAGAAAAAAAGCAAGAGCATGCCAGGTTGCAATGGGTGGAACTAGCATCAGCACTCGAAAAAAATGATAGACCTAGATTTTGGCACCTTACTTCAGATTTAAGATACTCTGGGACTCCATCAATTGACTCTGTTATTACGACACATGAATGGGAATGACACTTCCATTCCCTCTTTTATGATGAGATGGTCTATCTTCCCCCATTGCAGGAGGAAGACCCAGAATAACCTAGTTGGTCCCCAGTCACCTGTGAGGAAATAGCTATGCTGATACAGAAGTTGAAGCACAGAAAGTCCCCTGGAAGGAGTGGCATTTCACCAGATTTCTTGATCGATTTCACCAGATTTCCTCATTGGTGGATCCCAATGTTAGCAACCTTATTTACACTTATTGATAGAACTGGGAAATTTCCCCAAGATTGGGCAGTGGCTACTGTAGTGCGTATTTATAAAAAAAGGCAATTGGTGAGACCCTAAGAATTATCACCCCAGAAGCCTACTGGATATTATAAGTAAGTTGTATGCAAGACATCTTTTAGATAAGCTGGAAAATTGGGTGCTCAGGGAGAATCTCCTAGCTGAAGAACAAGCAGGCTTCCAATGTGGCAGATCTACAGTAGACCATTGCTTTCTACTAAAATATTTGGCTGGGAAATATACATCTCCCCCTTATCACTCACTTTTTGCTGCATTTGTAGACCTTCGAGCAGCCTTTGATTCTATATCTAGACCCTGCCTTTGGCAGAAGCTTACATTTTTAAATGTGGATCATAAATTACTCAGGAGAATACAGGGGCTATATGAGAATTCTATCTTGCATGTGAGAGTGTCTTCAGGTGATCTTTCAGACCCCATTATTGTTAACAAAGGAGTGCGCCAGGGATATTTGCTGGCACCTCTTTTATTCAATCTATATCTTAATGATATAGTTCCCTACTTATCTAGTCCAGACTTCTTCCCACCTCTTTTAAAGGACAGGAGTATTTCAGTGTTATTTATGCAGATGACACTGTTCTCTTGTCATATACCCAGGTGGGGATGCGTAGGCTTTAAGAGTCCTCAGCTCATATTGTGTGAGAGAAGCCGTTCAGGTCAACTATGAAAAAACTAAAATCTTAGTCTTTGGCAAAAGGAGGAAAAAATACCGATGGCAGCTGGATAACCACCTGCTTGATCAGGTTAACAAATATAAATACCTAGGAGTGACATTTCAAAGTTCAGGATCTTGGGCACTTGAAAGCAATAGCCCTGACAACTAATGCAACTAATAATGCCATTCTTCATTTTGCTGCTGGACCAGGCGGTAAGATGGTGGCCCCTTTAATAGAGCTATACAAGGGCAAATTACTTCCCCAAATATTATATGGGGCACCTGCCTGCACCCATGCTAACATTGCTTCATTGGAGTCAGTGCAGCATAAATTTATATCCAGAGTACTCAGGGTTCCAGATTAGGGGTGGACGAAAGTCACTTACCTGTCCTCGAAGGACGTTCGTGGTGGTGGGGGAGGCACTTTGCTGGTCCCCCCGCGAAGTTCAGGCCGGGGGGGGAGGCTTCCCGCCTCGCCCCGGCCTAAATTCAGGCCGGGGAGGAGGCTTCCCGCCTCGCCCGGCCGCGAACGCGAAAGTTAAAAAAAAAAAAAAACGCCCCCTGATAGGCTACGTGACGATTCACATAGCCTATCACGGTTAGATCTGCAAAGTCAGCCGTGATAGGCTACATCAATCGTCATGTAGCCTATCACGGGTGACTTAAAAAAAAAAAAAAAGCGCGTACGCTAATGGCGGCCCCCATAGGGAGCCGCAATTCGCGTTCCTTATTTAGTCGCTGTAGTCTACGTAAATGTTTACATAGACTACAGTGACCAAATAAGGAATGGGAATGGCGGCTCCCTATGGGGGCCGCCATTATCCATACACACTTTTTTTTTTTAAGTCACCCGTGATAGGCTACGTGATGATTCACGTAGCCTATCATGGCTGACTTTGCAAATCTAGCCGTGATAGGCTACGTTAATCGTCACGTAGCCTATCAGGGGGCGTTTTTGTTTTTTTCTTTCATTGCAATGGCGGCGGCAGCAGCCGGTCGAAAGACCGGCTGCCGCTCCCGCCTCGCTCGAACACGCGCCGAACCGCCGGCCGGACCAGCCACCGGGAGGGACATTCGGTGAAGGTAAGTCCCGTCCCGGGGGGGGTGCGGGGGGGGTGCGGAGGATTTCTCCCCGAAACTTGTTCGGGGGGCCGAACACGTTGGCGCTCGGCCCCCTGAAGTTTCGGGGAGAACTTCTCCGCCATCCCTATTCCAGATGCACTTCTAAGGCCATTGTCCGACTAGAAACAGATTGTCACTCAGTGGGAATGCTTGTCCAAAAGTTGCCACTTTCTTCTGGTTAAAGATAGTGTTCCAACTGGTCTCCCCCTTGGTCTTATTAGCATATGAAGCTATGGGAAGGGGCTCATGGGCAGACAAGATAACCACATCTATCTCTGAGTTGGGCTTTTCACAATCATATTTGCTTGTGAGGGGCTATGATAGAGCTAGGGATGAGATTTCAAAGAGGTTACAAGATGTTGATATTCAAACAACAATGGCTGTTGCTGCTGAAAGTTGCTCTAACAAGATCTATACAAGCATCATGACCTCTCTGGGGAAGGTTCCCCCGTATTTGATTTCCATCACTTCACATGAATTGAGATGGCTCATGACTAGGTGCAGACTGAACTCACTCCAATTGATGGAGGTGAAGACACGTTATAGGACCCATCATAGCATGAGTGCAGATTGTCCAGCTGGTTGCCCCAAGGTAGAGGACATGGTACACTTTCTAGCAGAATGCCCATTGTACATCGATTTGAGGAAGCAATACCTTGAGACCCTATTAGCTGCGCTTGAGAATACTTCTGGTGCAAGCATAACTCAATTATTATTAGCTGGAACAGATCTTTATACATCATATAGGACTGCTAAGTTTGTCAGTCGAGCCCTGGAGAGGCAAAAGTCATTGACTGTTATAAAAAAAATAAATCTGTAAACATGGTAATAATATTCTGGCAAATATTGTTTAAGGATTTTAAAATGTTTTTAACTTGCTCTGGTTAGTTATTTTATTAATAATTTGTACTTTGGTTTCCCTTTTGGTTGATGTGAAAATTCTATTTGTTTTGTGTGCAGATGGCCTGATTGGCTAAAAAGCAATAAACTGTATATAAAGGAGCTATCCAAGGTGCTGGACCCTATTCCCAAAATGTCTGCACAGTTGCTGGAGGTGGAGGGGGAACTGAATGCACAGGTGAAAGAAACAGAGCAACATGCATCTGCAGTGGGAGATTTTCTAGCGCTGAGTAGAGCAGATAACTTCCTCAGTGAGAAGAAAAAGATCCATCCCAAACCATGGGCTGAGGGAGCCTGTCAAAAATTTTCTGCCTGGTAACTGGGTGACTAACTGGTGAGGCCTTGCTTGGATGATAATGGGAAGGGAAGAAGAGGCCTGAAAAGGCTTCCAGCCAACTCCAGAGCACAGCATTGTCACTTGACCAGGGGAGGGGAATGAAAGCCCGCCCCCAATAGCCCAGGAAAGGCCCCTAAGTGGCCTCAGCAGCAGTGCCTGGAGATAAAGTGGCCCCTGGTTGAAAAATAGTAAAAAAATCACTGCCCTATGTGTAAAATTCTATCTCTGGATCAGGACAATGATGTGTGAATGGAAACAGATCTTTGCTCTGTTGGGTGTATGCATTTGAATAATTGGAAATAGTTGTAGAAAAGCTGACAAGTGCAGTACTGGAGTTAAATCTGAAAAGAAGAAATGAAGGGACTTTGAGGTTATATTAAGAAACACAGCAGGAAGGCGAAATCCTAAAATCTACTTCTAGGAAAAGTAAGGAGGCTTTAACACACAATTTAGTAGCAATAGATAAAAACACAAGGTCATTATCAAATGCAGCAATGCCACAGGCACAAGTAAACAGCAAGCCAGAGACACAGAGTGAGAGTGAGTCACAAAGAACATGAAAATGGTGTACTAACCGACCCGCAGTGCTGACACATCACAAATGCCAAGGGAATGTGAACCACATTTACTGCCAGGGCATGGATTGTTTCAAATATCTGATACCCAGAACCTCACCAACGAAGGAACTATAAGGCATTCCCAAATGCTTGGTATTTATTATATACCTGCTACATTCTTCCCTTATGGGTGTCTCTCAGAAAGTAAAAAGTTTGAAAATTTCTGTCCCAGCAGATAGTTGCTATTATAGCTAAGATATGGAGGGAGGGAGAGGTTGGGTGACTAAATTCTGGCCCCCTTTATCATCTCCTGGTAAAGACAATCAGTATTGCTCAAATGGATGACACCATCCATCTGCTTCATAGATACACTGTGGTGCATGAGGATTTTGGATTGGGGCCACTGCATCTCATAATATGGTTTTCACATTCCCTGACTCTGCTGTGTCTCCTAATGAAACCCAATATTGCATTAGAATCAGCAATACACTTATTTCAGCATGGAACTGCCACTTTACCTTTATAGATCTAGTCTGGATATAAAATCACTTAGTCAAGGGGCAGGGGAGGGGGGAGGCAAAGTGTGTAGTTTAATGGCCACTGCAGAGAATAATTCTTATTGCTGCATCATTAACAACTGTCTTGTTTATATAGCATTCTCTGAGGGATGAATGCAAAAGACAGCATTTTTATGCTTGTCTATTCTTTGGCTGTTAAGTGGAAATAGAAAAAAATAAGTTCATCATTTTGGAAGTGTGTGTTTTAACACTGATGCTATTATTAGAGGACACATTGTTATCTAAATCTCATACATGTAATGAATGTTTCCCAAGGTGTTAAACTACTGAATCATCTGTCACTTTGAAATAGGGAGTTAGACGACAGAATGGATTGACTTGTCCATCAAAATGTGCTTGAAGAAAACTTCAATGACTTCTCTGGTAGGAATGACACTGCAATGTAGAGCAAAGGTAATGTAGAAGTTGTAAACTTCAGACAAACTCCAGTCACATACACAGAAGAATATACCTGGCACTCAATTGAGATGTTAACTGCATGGAAGAATGGAGATTGTGAAAAATAAGCACTGCATTATCATGCTTGCTTGGTTTTTCACTTAGAGTACTATACCTTGTAAATCAAGCTGCTAAATGGAAATCAATAATATTAACAAAGAATGATAATTATCATCATTACTACATTCTGTCAGTTGGTTAGGCCTTGTAAAATCTGTAACTTGCACCACTTAACCCAGCCAGTCCCACATTAGTACAGTCTGCTCAGTCAGGTATTCTTCTTCGTGTGTGTGTGTGTGTGTGAGAGAGAGAGAGAGAAACTCATATGAATGCTCTCTTACAGCACGATCCTAGACATGTCTACTCAGAATTATGTCCCACTGAGTTCAGTGGAACTCACTCCCAGGCAGTGGAGGTTCCACACCTTGGATAGCTCCTTTAGAGTTCTGATTGCTTCTGACTGAAACCCAGAGCAGATTCCCTGCCCCACTGACATCAGAGCCAGCAGTGTCCACAGCTCCCAGGTAAGAGTGTATAGGACTGCAGACTTAAAACATAAACTCTCAAGTGGGACTGTTGTACTGCAATCTGTCTAGGGTCCACAACATGACAGCACATCTCCACATGTTAGGGATGGTGCGGGTGCCCAATTCAGTCTGGGAATCTGGTGGAACTACCCCTGCCCGCATCCCCAAGCCCTGCTCACCGAGCCCTTGGCCCTGCTCATCCCTTGCCTGTGCTCAGCGAATGGCCTGCACTCATCCCAGTGGCCTCATCGAGTTTTGTGGTTGCCATTTTTTGAGAAATAAAATGGCAACTGCAAAAATGTGCATATTTACGCACACATGAAAATGCGCATTTTGAAAATGTGCATTTTGCAAATGCACATATTTGCGTGTGTGCAAAAAAGTGCATTTTAAAAAATACGTATTTTTGCACACACACAAATATGCACCTTCACAAAAATGCTCATTTCACACATAATAATATGTGCATTTGCAACACATGCATTTTTGCGCATACGAAGACATGCACATTTTTGCAATCACCATTTTATTTTTAAAATGGTGACTGCAGAGCTCAATGAGGCTGCTGGGGTGAGTGCAGGCTGCTCCTCAAGTATGGGAGGAGCTCGAGTGTGGTTCAGAGACCAGTGGTCAAGGGCAGGGGATGGGCGGGCATCCGGAGAACCCAGTCAAGGGTGAGTTCACACATCCCTACCACAGGTACCTCTGCCAAAAGGCCGTTGCTACTAGCAAAAGCCTTCACTTACCCCAAGGCATCCTGGAAACCTTATGGCTAACAAGGGCACAATCTGGACAGCGTTAAGCACTTTTAGGTCACATTCATTTCAATGGGGGAAATTTCAACACAGTTTAGTTAGTTATTAATTGCATTTATTTCCATGTTTCATCTACAGGGCTCAAGGTGGCAAGCATGGTTCTCAGTTCACCATTTTATCCTCCCAACATCCTACTATGTATTATTATTATTATTATTATTATTATTACCCACTTTTTCCCCAATACTGGGACTCAAGGCGGCTTTACAACATTAAAAACTTGTACAGTTAAAATATATCAATAAAAATATACAACAGTTAAAAATATAATTAAATCATCAATAATATTAAAACTGTAGAATTTTAAAACAACAACAATATAGAAAATAGTACCAATCCATCATATTCTCAGAGGTCCAGACTATCCCGAAAGACCTGCCGGAACAAAAAAGATTTTGCCTGCCTGTGGAAACTAGGGATGTACGAATCCTTTACCTTGCTCTGCCGATGGGCATACGTGGTGGTGGGGAGGTGATCCATCCCTCCCCCTGGAATCCTGCCTGGCTGGCTCCGCTCTGTCTCAAGGCAGCGGAGCTGCCAGCCGGGGCCAGCCGCAACTGGACTTCCGGCCGCTGCTGGGCTGCGGCCACAAATGGTGGCTGCTACCCCAGACAAAATTTGCGTCCCTCCCTGGCAAGCTGTGATAGGCTACATAAGTATCTACATTGCCTATCACGGCAAAAGGCAGGGACGCAAATGGTGGCTGCTACGCCATTTGCGTCCCTGCCTTTTGCTGTGATAGGCTACGTAGATACTTATGTAGCCTATTATGGAAAAGAGTAGGGGCGTAAATGGCATAGTGGCCACCATTTGCATCCCTGCCTTTTGCCATGATAGACTACGTAAGTATCTACTCAGCCTATCATGGCAAAAGACAGGGAAGCAAATGGCGTAGCGGCCACCATTTGGGTCCCTGCCTATAGCCGTGATAGGCTATGTAGATGCCTACATAGCTTATCATGGCTTGGCTGCGACGCAAATGGTGGCCGGTGTAGCAGCCGCCATTTGCGGCCGCAGCCTGGCAGCAGCCAGAAGATGACCCAGAGCCGCCATCACCACCGGAGCCACCGGCAGAAATGCCACCACCAGAGCCACTGCCGGAGCTGCCGCCAGAGCCAGGTGGGCTCTGTCCTGGGGGGATTCTGTGGGGTGGCGGGGGGATTGCTCCGTTCCGCCATGGACTCTGGGGGGCTGGATTCTAAAGAATCTAGCCTCACTGGAGTCCATGGCAGAATTCTCCAACATCCCTAGTGGAAACATACCAAGGAGGATGCCACTCTCACCTCCCTGGGAAGGGAATTCCAGAGCCTTGGGGCAGCCACCAAGAAAGCCCTCTCCCATGTTCCCACCAGACGAGCCTGTGATGGTGGAGGGGCCATGACAAGGGCCTCCACTGAAGATCTCAGGGCATGGGCAGGCTCATAGGGGAGAATACAGTCTTTCTGATAACTTGGACCCAAGCCGTATAGGGCCTTATAGGTCATGACCAGCACTTTGAATTGTGCCCGTAAATAGACTGGGAGCCAGTGAAGCTGTTTTAGCAGGGGAGTTCTATGCTCCCTGTAGCCAGCCCCAGTCAACAGTCTGGCAGCAGCTCTTTGAACCAGCTGAAGTTTCTGAACACTCTTCAGAGGCAGCCCCATGTAGAGCATGTTACAGTAATCCAAACGGGATGTAACTAAGGCATGTGTCGCTGTGGACAAGTCAGACATCTCAAGGAACAGATGCAGCTGGTGCACTAGCTTTAACTGTGCAAATGCACTCCTGGCCACCGCTGAAACCTGGGCATCCAGGCTCAGGGCTGAATCCAGAAGTAGAACCAAGCTGTGAACCTATGTCCTCAGGGGGAGTGTAACCCCATCCAGCACAAGCTGAATCCCTATTCCCTGATCTACCTTTTGACTGACCAGGAGCACCTCTGCCTTGTCTGGATTAAGCTTCACTTTATTTACCCTCATCCAGTCCATTACTGCTGACAGACACTTGTTTAAGATGGGTTAGGCAGAGAGCGTGACAGGCCCAAAGTCACCCAGTGAGCTACATGGCTGAGATGTGAACCTGTGGTTTCCCCAGCTTTGCCTGCCAGTCTAACTGCTACACCACACACCACCACAGAAACTGGTGAAGCTGGATTGCTGAAGTACGCTTCTTAAAAATGAAACCATGGTATGCTTTAGCTGGCTTAAAGTGTTCTCTGAAAGAGGGAAAAATCCTCCATAGTTTCACACGGTAAGAATTGCTAGAGTCTTTTCCAAAATCAGTGTGTAGGTTGGTCATAATAGCCCAGCAATGTGGGAAATTTAATCACAGACAGAGTCACGGATGGTAAAAAGGGATTCCCACTGAGGGCTTTGGGACCCAGGATGGAGAAAGGAAGCCCTTTGGGGCTTTCTGGGAACACATAGCCAGAGTCCTGGGTCTTGGGGGGACAGCTCAGGAGAACCACCCTCAGTGTGTGCCCAGATGGGGTGGAAGAAGGCAGTACACCACCCCCAACCAGCTCAGGGCAGGGTCAGGCTCACCCTCAACTTGGCATGCTTGGAGGAGGTGGCAAAGTAACTTCTGCTTGGAGGAGGTGGCAAAGTAACTTCTGCTTGGAGGAGGTGGCAAAGTAACTTCTGCTTGGAGGAGGTGGCAAAGTAACTTCTGCTTGGAGGAGCTGGCAAAGTAACTTCTGCTTGGAGGAGGTGGCAAAGTAACTTCTGCTTGGAGGAGGTGGCAAAGTAACTTCTGCTTGGAGGAGGTGGCAAAGTAACTTCTGCTTGGAGGAGGTGGCAAAGTAACTTCTGCTTGGAGGAGGTGGCAAAGTAACTTCTGCTTGGAGGAGGTGGCAAAGTAACTTCTGCTTGGAGGAGCTGGCAAAGTAACTTCTGCTTGGAGGAGGTGGCAAAGTAACTTCTGCTTGGAGGAGGTGGCAAAGTAACTTCTGCTTGGAGGAGGTGGCAAAGTAACTTCTGCTTGGAGGAGGTGGCAAAGTAACTTCTGCTTGGAGGAGGTGGCAAAGTAACTTCTGCTTGGAGGAGCTGGCAAAGTAACTTCTGCTTGGAGGAGGTGGCAAAGTAACTTCTGCTTGGAGGAGGTGGCAAAGTAACTTCTGCTTGGAGGAGGTGGCAAAGTAACTTCTGCTTGGAGGAGCTGGCAAAGTAACTTCTGCTTGGAGGAGCTGGCAAAGTAACTTCTGCTTGGAGGAGGTGGCAAAGTAACTTCTGCTTGGAGGAGCTGGCAAAGTAACTTCTGCTTGGAGGAGGTGGCAAAGTAACTTCTGCTTGGAGGAGGTGGCAAAGTAACTTCTGCTTGGAGGAGGTGGCAAAGTAACTTCTGCTTGGAGGAGGTGGCAAAGTAACTTCTGCTTGGAGGAGCTGGCAAAGTAACTTCTGCTTGGAGGAGCTGGCAAAGTAACTTCTGCTTCAGCCAGTTCCTGTACAGCTGATAACTGGCACCACAGTTCTTTTTCTGTTAATGTTAATAAAGCTCTGGCCCGAATTTACCAAACATATACATATATTTCACCTCTTTATCCTGGATATGGGCACAGAAGCTCGGCATCTGGGACACCGGGAGACATTCATAGAGTAAATTAATCTCTCTTCCCCATTACTGTAGTTTTCAAACAACAGGAATGCAATCTTACCTAGGAGCAAATCCCACTGAACTCAAGGAGGCTTAATTCTGAGCAGACATGTATAGGATCCTGCTGTATAGGATTGTGCTGTATAGGATTGTGTTGGGCATGGCCTACAAAAGTAAAAGCTGCTACCTATGGATTAATACAAGCAAGTCAAAAGATCAAGGAGATGCCTCCATTTCTCTGGGGCTGCAACCCAAAGCACAGGGGTGGAGAAGCTCTTTTGGCCCAAGGGCCAAATCGTTTTTGGAGAAGCTCTAGGGGGCTGCATTCCAGTGGTGGGTGGGACTGGTGGCAAAGGAATTGGGGCCAAAGGCAAAAAGGATGGGGCCAAAAATACAAAAAAGACAAGCGTATTGTAGCTTACAGCTCCTACTGCCAGTCACTGAGCCTTAGGAGAGGCATTTCAACATTTTAGAATGGGAGAAAACTGCACAAAACCCAGGAAACTACCAAACAGTTGGTGATTAGGGGAAAGGAGATAGGACCAGGGGAAGGGGGCGTGTGGAGTGGGACTGTATGAAGGCTGGATTTGGCCCCCAGTCCTGTCATCGATAAATGGTAGTGAGAGCCAATGAATTCTATGGGATTACTTCCGAGGAAACATTCTTAGGATCATGTTCTAAGGCTGCAAGTCCCACAGATGCTAATCTGGTAGGAAGCCCACAGAATACAACACAACTTATTACTGAGTAAATATGTATCAGCGTGGGCTGCGTGAACCCTAGAAAGTAATGTCATCAATTTCATCTTCCCTGAATTTGAACGTATACTGGGACACACACAAAATAAATAGCAATACTCTTGCAGCATCAGCTGTTGAACAAGTACAAGACAAATTTGCTATATACCCTGAATAATTGTTTACTGTTGCTGAAATGAAATGAATGGCTTATTTTTACTCTTTCCATTGCTGCTAACCCTAGACTGACTCAGGAGAAAGCTGGATGAAATCAAAATATATAGTTCTTTTTGATTTCTACCACGTCTCATCTTGAAGGCATGGGATAGTGAATGATACCCATAGAACAAAGTTCACTAAAAACAACAACATTGAAAATTAGAGATTGCATGGAAGTTTCTCATGCCTTGGTTTGTAAAATTAGCCCTGGACCCAATGTACCCAACTAAATGTTCAAAAATGGAACTCCATTTTCTGTTTCTAAAACCAGCCATGAAAGGTGGTGGTGGTGATGGTGGTGGTAAGAATTGTATTGGGGCCATAACCTGAAGTGAGGTCTATCTCTTTTACCTCACACCATGGCCCCATTCCAGATGCCTCTCAGCTGTTATTAGCCATGGAAGGGTCAAGTTGTGGGTTTAATTTTTTTTAAGGATGCAATCCTATGCATGTTAAGACTGAAAAAAGTCCTACAAATCCCATCATTCCTCAGCCAGCCATGGGTTTTAGTCAGAACCAGCCAGAACTCTAAAGCAGCTATCCAAGGTGCTTGACATATTTTGGGGATAGGGTCAGCACTCTGGGTAGCTCCTTTTGAGTTCTGGCTGGTTCTGACTGAAACCCAGAATAGATTCACAGCCCCATCAAAATCAGAGACACCAGCCTCCACTGATCATGCATAGGACTGCACTTTAAACCCCCAGGTTTCTCCCTCCATGGATAATAGCAGCTCTAGGAGACAACTGGGGCCTGGACATGCTGGGAAAAGGTTAGAGCCCATCCCCCTACCTGGTGCAGCCCTGATCTGAGTCAGGGCCCTCTATAAATGATTTTAGGAAAAATACATTGGGGGAGCTCCAACAGAAAGGGTATTATCCAATGTTAGTCCTAAGTAGAATAGACCCATAGAAATGAACTAACTTAACTCTCACTCATTTCAGTGGGGCTACTCTATGTAGAAATAACATTGGATACTACCCAAAGTATAGTTTGGCCCAAAGTTAAGCCCTTCAGGCTCCTATATACACTTAGCTGGGAGTAAGTCCCATTGAACTCAGTGGGGTTTACTTCTGAGTAGTTATCGATTGGATTGTTCTGCAAGTCTCTTCCATTGAATTAAAAGGGACTAAAAAGTATTTATTTATTTATGCTATGTATATCACACTTTTCCTTGAAGGAGCTAAGGGCAGGACACATGGTTGTCACAGGACAACCCTGTGAAGTAGATTAGGTTGAGAGACTGGAACAGGGACATCTGGTAACCTCCATGGCTGAGCGAGGAAACTGGGTTTCCCCAGTGTTAGTCTAACACTATAGGCCAGTGTGGTGTAGTTGTTAGGTGATGTTTTGATTATGCTGGGTCATGTCCCAGTCTCCTCTGAATTTATCTTAATGCTTCTTAAAAAATTCCTTTGGCTTCAAGATAGCTCAGTAAGATGTCCACTCGGGCTGGATGCGCCTGATCTCGCCTGATCTCGGAAGCTAAGCAGGGACAGCCCTGGTTAGTACTTGGATGGGAGACTGCCTGGGAATCAGGCTTCCTGCATTGAGCAGGGGGTTGGACTTGGTCTTGCAGGCCCCTTCCAACCCTATGATTCTATGATTCTCTGTGATTCTCTATGCACTCAGTTGTAATGCAGCACTGAACTTGCAAAGCATACATTGCGAGTATGCCCTTAATCTACTTAAACCAAGAATGTTGACTTATTTTGATTGTGAATTCATTTATTGGGGGTTACCATGGATTCTCTTTCTCCCTGTGTTTGCACATGTGTGTATGTTTTATTTTTTTAAAAAGCTAATTGCCACATGAAGCAAATGCATAATGAATAACTGTGATTAATAGAAAGATGTTCTCAGAGTAGACAAGTTATTTGGCTTGAATTGTTGCATGTCAAGATGGCCAGGTGGATAGCCCATCTTACCTTTTATTTCATTTTCACTGATTTATCAACTGTTTCATTGAAAAAAAGAAGAGGTGTTATTTCACAGAGTGAGAGAAATTTAATATTCTGCGTACAGCTTTTTAAAAAGAAATGATAACTACAATATGTTCACAGTTTGCATTCAGCAGAGAGTTTTAATCAGTGCTGCTTGTCCCTTGGGTTCCTTTATTTTTAGCTCTTCATAAAAGTTAGAGTTTTGTTTACCTCATCACGGTGAGCAAAATTTTGCCAGGGTGCATGGAACTGCTACCAGGGTTAATTGTGCTGTATATCAGGGCTTTACTTTGCTGCCATGGCAATGTCTTTTTCTAAATGGCTTTGCTTTTGAGTTAAACAAAAATCACCCAGCTTGCTTATAAAAAGACTGTCCAAGAAAGCAGTATCCATCAACTTATTGTTCAGTTCTCAATTTCCCCCCTTGGCTGGGGGAGTGGGGAGTTTTAGAGTATCTTGTGTATTTCCCCTGCTTGCTTTGGACTTGTAGAATGTAATAAACATGTCTGTTCCTGCCTGATCCTTAAATTAATCAGTTTTTGAGAGAAGCTGTAAATGAGATGTGGTGGTGGGTGGGAATGTTGACTGGAATCAAGATTCAGCTCTCTCTGCCCTTCTCAATGCCCTGGCATCAGTCCTCGCAATTCCTGAGAGTTATCATAGGTATTTGGCAAGTACTCAAGTCCTTGTCTATGTTTAGGGTCCCAGATATCCAACAATGGAAACAGATTTTCCACACTCCAAAGATAAGAGAAATACCTTTCCAAAATGTTCTGTCAAAACAGCAAGCTGAGTGTTTGGATCATTTCCATGACTTTTTGCCCTGCTTGACAAACTCACCTGTGCTTATCGGACAGTTCAGGTTAATTCACAGCATTATTTTTGAAGCAGAAGAGTCAACTCATGGCTCTACATTAGCCCAGCCTTTCCCAGGCCAGATGTTGTGGACTTCGACTCTCATCAGCCCCAGCCAGTAAGGTCAATAGTCAAGAATGCTGGATGTTGAGCCCAACCTCAAACAGCCAAACTACCTGTTACTTTAATATGTAGCTATGTCTGTTCTTCTTACCAATTAAAAAGTAAGCACAGGGGACCCAAAAATTCGTTTAGGAGAAAAAAAGCCTCAGTTCATTTAAATTGGGGTATTTTTTCCTATGTAAATTACAGGTGCAGGGTCCCTGATTTGGACTGGGAACACAATGGTAAGGGTCGAAGGGTTAAAGCCCCCTACCCTCCAATGCTAGGCCCCCAATCTGTGCTTAATTTTGCGTAAGGAAAAAAGAAATGATGTAACTGCATGCTACAAATTGAAGGTAACATGCAGTGTTGCTAGAGATGGGTGAATCTGTCCAGTTTGCTTTATTCAGTTTGTTGGATTTCTACCATGGTTCATCCCATTTCATGTCAATTTATGAATTTATTTTTTGCCATGCAATTTCCCCTAATATGTTTTTGTATGCAATTTCCCCCACTGTATGCATTTTTGTACACAGTTTTCCCAATAATAATAATAATAATAATAATAATAATAATAATAATAATAATAATAATAGATTTATATCTTGACCTTTCTCACAAGGAGCCAGAGCATACAACATATAACAACCTGTACAATTTATAAATACAATTAACTTGTAACTATAAAATTATAAACATAATAAAACCATTACTAAAACAAATAAAGCACTTGCATTTACCTAAAAGCCTGTACAAATACATACATCTTTAGCTGGTGACAATGACAACAGTGTTGGGAATGGCCGAAACTCCACTGGAACAGAGTTCCATAGCCAAAGTACCACTGCCCCAAGGGCCATATTCCTGAAGTACAGCCTCCTTGGCTGAACTGAAATCCCAGGTTGGTCAGGACTAGGGAAGACAGTCCTTCAGAATTCAGCTTATGTGAATTCAGTGGTTTGCTTCCTCTTCCCTCCCCCACTGTTTTCCCCCACAAATTGTTGTGGTAATTTGTTTGGAAATGGCACACATCCTAGAGGTGTCCTTGGGCAAGAAACCTGCAAATTTTCAGAAGGATAGGTGCAGGGAATTATGATGACTGAAAACCAGTTTAAAGCTTTTCATACTGAAGCCTGGTAGTGCTGGAAGAATGGCCATCTCATAGTCCCATCCTTACTCTTCTCTAAAGCACAGTGATTGAAGCCCCAGGTAAAATTTGCTCCAGGATTAGAAAGTGGACCTGTCAGTTACTCAACTGCATTCTCTCCCTCTCCCTCTCCCTCTCCCATCCCCATTCCCCACACTCATCAGTGTTTTGGAGAAAGAAGCTATTTGGAAAGGAGAAAGAGTCTCTGATAGGGATGGCGGAGAATTTCTCCATGAATCTTGGGGAGGCCGAATGCCAATGCATTCGGCCCCCCGAAATTGGTGGTGAAATTCTCCGCCCCCCCGGGGATGGGACTTACCTCCCTCAAATGTCCCTCTTGGCGGCGGGTCCCAGTGGCGGTTCGGCGGCGGTTCAGCGGGGGCGGTGGCCAGTCTTCCGACCGGCTGCCACTGCCGCCATTACAAAGTGAATTTAAAAAAAACCCCGCACACCCGTGATAGGCTCCATAACGATTTACATAGCCTACCATGGCTAGATTTCCAAAGTCAGCCGTGATAGGCTACATAAATCGTTACGTAGCCTATCACGGGAGACTTTGAAAAAAAAAAAAAGTGCGTACGCAAATGGCGGCGCCCATGGGTGCCGCCATTTGCGTTCCTTATTTGGGCCCTGGTAGTCTACGTAAAGATTTACGTAGACTGAGGCGAAAATAAGGGCAATGCTATTTGTATTGCCCCTATTTTCGCCGTAGTCTACGTAAATCTTTATGTAGACTACCCGGGCCCAAATAAGGAAAGCAAATGGCGGCACCCATGGGTGCCGCCATTTGCGTACGTGCTTTTTTTTTTCAAAGTCACCCGTGATAGGCTATGTAACGATTTACGTAGCCTATCACAGCTGACTTTGGAAATCTAGCCATGATAGGCTACGTAAATCGTTACGTAGCCTATCACGGGGGTGTTTTTTTTTTTAATTCACTTTTTTATTTCGCAGCCGGGGAGACGGGGCGCTTCTCCCTGGCCTGAATTTTGGCCAGGCGAGGTGGGGCGCCTCCCCCTGCGGCCTGAATTTTGGCCGGGCGAGGCGGGGCACCTCCCCCCCCGGCCTGAACTTCGGGTGGAGAACCGAAGCACCTCCCCCCCACCGCGAAGCAAGCTGCGGGACCAGGTAAGTGACTTTCATACATCCCTAGCTGAGCACAAAAGGGAAATGAAGCCTCATTCTGGCCCAACTTCAGTTCTGGTGGCAGCCCAATTTGCCTTGAGAACAACCAAAAATGTTCCAAAGAGGCCCAATTCTGCTCAGGCTTTGTCCAGTGAGGATGCACATCCCTAGTCATTAGGCCTAATTCTGGCACTTAAATCACCAGATGCAATAAATAGTCCTCACCTTTAACCCATGCTTCCTTTATATGAACCTTAGGCTTAAAAGGAGGACTATACTGTAAATATGAATAATAAAAAACCCTCCTATGTCTTAATTTCAACTAGACATAAATTACAGTCCTCCAATAGGCTCAGTTTGGCAATCTGATGCGATGTGGAACAAACAAAGTTTCTGCTGGCATTCCCCAGAAATGCTTCTACTGACATTCCTATTATCACTACCTTTCCCCTCCCCCCCCCTTTTTTAAAAAAAACATAAAGCATGTGTTCTGTATCTAATAGGTTTTCTTATCACTCTGCTTCTTGATGTAGTAGCATCTCAGTGTCCAAAACCTACTCTGAAGTCTTGCTGGCATTTTGTGCAGCAACAATTTAATTTTTTCTGTCCTGAGACTTGAGCTTGTCTGTATCTGATGCTGGTTTTCTCAATGGTTTCATTCCACATTGGTTCAAGACAGCTGCGTCATCAGTGTAAACCAAGTATGATCTTGTAATCATGTGTTCCTAAATTGCTTTTGCTGATTTCCACACACCATTTTGACAGATGGTAACTGCATTTGAGGTATGTGTATGTGTGTTATGTTTCTGAAGGTTTTACATCTGTAAAATCTGTTCAAATTAAACACTGTTTAATTTGAACACACATGTCTGGCCAATATAAACAGCTTTTGTGAGCCCTTCTTTCACATAGCTAAATTCCAAGAAGACTCGTGTGCAGTGTTCAGTATTTGTTGCCTTATTTTGTGGAATTATGATTCAGACAAGTTTTAAAGATGACTCCATTGCTTAATTCCACTCTATAGTTCCACCACAAATCTGTCAATTTTGGTTTCTCTCAGTTTTTCATTTTACCAGTCTTACGTTCGGTTCATCTTGAACTTTGAGAATTTCTCCAGTCTTAAATTTGATTGGCCCTGACCTTCGAGCATTTCTCTTTTAAAAGTTTGCATGAACATTAATAAGTATGTTTGTCCACATTTCTCTAATACATGCATTTTTGTATGCATTCTTGCCTAATATACACATTTTTGCAAGCTGTTTTTCTAATATAATGCATATTTGAACATTATTGTCTCTAATATACACATTTCTGTATGCAGTTTTTGACTGGAGATTCCATTGCAAAATTCAGGAACATACAGAGTTTGAAAGATAACTGAGTTTTGGTTTGCATAGTGGCTTGAAAGTGTGAAATTGTAAGTTTGCATTAAAATATGAACTGAACAAATTTCTCCTCCATACCTAGTTCCAACAAGTAGATAATGTCTGGAACTTCTGCTCTTCTTTATGGCTACCATATCTCCTGTGCTTCTCTAGTGCCTGGAGCTGCAGCTTGATTCAATAAATTTCTCCATAGATGCCAGACAAACTGCTTGGAAACCCCTGTTGCACCCTCCTGCCTATTTAACTCGTACCCATCCATCTGGTTAGGGTCAGCTGGGAGAGGCATGGCCTATGGTTAATAACTATTACTGCCTCCTTTACAGATGGCATGATATAATATTTGGCTGGGCCAAATATTTTCCACTCCACAGGACAATTCCACTCTCCCCCCCAAAAAAACTGGGCAGGTATATTTGGGGAAATTTGCGGGGGATCCTAAGATCTTTTCGGGGGTGGGGGTGTGGTGTAGTGGCTAGAGTGTTGGACTGGGAGCCCAGCGATCTGGGTTCTAGTCCCCACTCAGCCATGGAAGCTCACTGGGTGACTTTGGGCCAGTCACACACTCTCAGCCCAACCTACCTCACAGGGTTGTTGTGAGGATAAAAGGGAGCGGAGGAGGATCATGTAAGCCGCCTTGGGTTCCTTGCAACAGGAAAAAAGGCAGGATATAAATGCAATAAAAAAAATTAATACAAGGTGGCTGATGTGGTACTGATGTACTGTTGGTTTATTTACTTGGAAGTAAGCTGTTGGGATCCCAGTCCAGAATTACTGTGCAGGGGGAGGTGAAAGTTTGAACCTTCCCTCTATAGCTGCTTCCCTCCCAAAATTCATTCCACACATGGGTGATAAAAAAAGAAACGAAATCTCCTCCTCTTTGTGTATAATGGTTCCAATCTGGATTGGGGCCCCACACACATATTTCCAAGTAAGTAAAAGCTACATAGGGCCCAGTGTAGTTAAGGTAATGTGTAGTTTGACTCTTAGGAATCTTTGATACAACTGACCATCAAATCCTTCTTGGATTCTTGAGGTGGGTGGAAGTGGTTGGTAATGACTGGATGCCATTGTACTTTGTACAGTAGCTGTGCTCCTACCTATGTGAGTGAACACGGGATATAGTCCTGAGTGACTTCCGGGTACTGCTTTAAAACAACTTCTCAGTGCTTTAAAAATGTTAAACCATAACATTTATTATTGAATATCAAGAAGTGCTTTCCTTGTCTGAAAGAAATAGCTTGAACATGTGCTTATCAATTTGCTCTTTCTCCACTGCCCTCTGATAAACTTCAAGCTACTTTTTAAACTTGAGAGATAGTAAACAGAAGTGTGTGTGGGGTGGTGGTATGGTGGTGGTGGTAGAGGTCACTAGAGGGGCAAGTTTGTAGGGCAAAAAATGAGCCACAAATATGAGTATGAGAAACATAGACACTATCTAGGCATCACCAACTCTGCCCCATGTTTTGGAACACATGTGATTATTCCTTAGGAGCAGGTATATTTCTGTAAACTATATGGATGCACACATTTGTTTACTTAAAAATAAAAAGGCACACTTCTATTCACTTAAAAGAGCTGCTGTTTGACCTGTGTTAGCAAAATTGTTATAATAATGGTGAGTCATAAACATTAACCTCAACAAACTTCTCCAAAATGGACTGGGTTTGGGGGTGGAGAGTGGGGAGGTTAATCTTGAAAAGCCGGGCTTAGACCTTGCTGTGAATCTTGCCTCCCCAACAATGAAATCTCAAATCATACCCCTGCCTAAGATTTACAGTGCAATCCCACACGTGTCTACTCAGAAATGTCCCATTGTCATTAGCTCCTTCAAGGAAAGGTGGGATATACATGTAATAAATAAGCACTTTTCAGTGCCTTTGATTTCAATGGGAGAGACTTACAGAGGAATTGTATACATGTCTACTCAGTTGTAAGCCCTATTGAGTTCAATGGGATTTACTCTGAGCTAAGTGAATATAAGATTGCAGCCTTAGTTCCTTAGGGGAATGTTTAACATTTCCTTACTTTGGAAGTAAGAGTGAAATAAGTCATGGAATTGGTTCTGTAACTTAAGTTTAAAAAGTGTTTAAAACACTATTTTTATTCTCACAGATGCTCAGAGGAGAAATATATGCATAAAAAGAAAGGCACCATTGAGCCCAGCAGCTGAGACTTAAAAAAAAATTCTTTACGATAATTTGACTTTAATTAAGCAGGACTATAAGTCTTCATATTTCTGGCAAATTAAAAGCTATGAAAGCACAACTCTTACATCCACAATTAGAAATAGGCTTATCAGCAGCTACAGTTTCTTTTAATGTAACATAGCCAAGAGTTTATTGTCATGAAATATTAGAATAACAGGATGTGAATTAGAGACTTGTTTACATTTTGTGACATGGGTGTTTGAGTCTCTTCATTATTTTATTCATGATATTATCCCCATCTATTATTCTCAAGTGTAATGGCAATTTTAACTCAAGCAAATGAGGGTATAAAGAAACATAGCTTTTAATTCATGCTAAACTCTGTTCTCCTTAGCGATAAACAGGCTTGGCTGGAATAGTAAGGGAAGCCATTACCAAACTTGGCTGGAATTTTAAGGGAAGCCATAAAATGAAATTATTCCAAATGCTGGGGTTTCTTCCACAATTCACTCCAGACATAGGCAAAGAAGTCTAGCTTGTCTGAAACTTTCTATACATTCCCAAAGGTTCTTAATGCAGTGAGAGGGTGCTGTTTTAATTGATTGCTATCTGCACTGGAGACCTTTGGCAATGGCATTCAGTGTTCTAAGGATTCCCTGGGGAATGTTAGGGTACCACATCCCATCCTGTGGCATTCAACACAGGAAGGGAATTTTCCCTTTCCTTTTCCATGATGGAGGCAACAGGCATACAAGATGGGTTCTAATTTGACCCAGGGAGGCCCCTAGACTGTGCTAGACCTCTGTCTCATATTACCCAAGGCCTCTGAGACAGGAAGGAAGAAGCAAAGTTCCCTCCCTACATTTGAAGCCTCCATTTATTTTCTGAATGGGCCTGGAACCCCACAGAAAGCGATGTGTCCTAGGACTTCTCTGAAAGTGCTTCTGCTCTACATGCAGCTTTGGTCCTGACCCAGATACTGGTGATAATGGAACTTTGATCCATCTCAGTATGGTTGCCAGATCCCTACCTGGGCTAAACTGTTATACCTCTAAGTGATTTGAGACTTAGAACAAGGTGAGAGGAGAGAGCTGCTGTGTTTCCCAGACTGCTTCACCACAGCTCATCTCAGTCTCACTCCTCTGCTGCCTGATATTTATTTATTTACTTACTTACTTACCGCTCAATAGTCAACGCTTTCTTGGTGGTTCCCAAAAATTAAACCCACAAAGTGCAGCATAAAACAATATAAAACATGAAAGCTTAAAACTACAATATAACAGTACAACCAGAATAAAATCTAGCAGCATTGCAGAGATTTAGGGGTTCATCACACTGAGCTTTTATCCTGCTATTGAGATGGCTCTGTCATGGAAGTTTGCGGGCTCTTTAGATGATGCTGTTACCCTCCAGGGTGTCTCCCACCATTTCCCCCAGCTTATCCCATGTTTTCCCTGAATTTTTTCCAGCCCACGGAACAGGAGCGCCATGACCTCCCCGTCAAATTCTCCAATAGTGGGAGAAACCACTCTGTCTGCCTGCTGTGGGTGTTTGTTTTCAGTTGCTGGGGGGGGGAGAGTGCACAGTCATGGATGACAAAGGCATTGAAGATGGGAGCGGGGCATGCAGGAGCAGATTTGACAGGTGCAAGGGCAAGAATTGCCCGCCAATTGCAACTCCTGCTTCCACTCAAGTCTTGCTGAGGAAGGACTTTCCTCAATTCCCAGGTGTCTGCCATGTAAATGCTTGAGCACATTTCTCAGTTGGAGGGAGAAGAAGGTAAAATGCCTCCCTGCAACAAAGGGAGACACATCTGATCCCCCACCCCACCAAGCTCAGAAGCAATGTCCTCTGTTGATTCAGAGCACCCCATTAAGTTCCATGGGGTTTACTCCCAAGTAAGTGTGCCAAGGGTTGCAGACTCATGGCACAATCCTACATTTTATGTCTACTCAGAAGTAAGTCAGATGTTTCCTGGGGGCTGCAAGAAAAAGAGTATAGCAGAAGTTGAGCTACGAAAACAAGACTCCCCCCACTCCTTTGCACACATGCCAGGGAGGGAGGAAGGCAATCCCTCAGTTCAAACTATGTGGCTGCCATGTAAAAGAGCCCTTGCTAATCATGCAAAGAAAATGAAAGCAGGAAGCTCCAGAAAGGATGTGGATTTTTGCAGGTTTTTTGTTTAATGTAGAAACCAGGGATGTACGAAAGTCACTTACCTTTTCCAGGATTCTGTTCATGGTGGGGGGGGGGAGGCGAAAAGAAAGGGGAATGCAAATAGTGTACTGGGCGCTGTTTGCGTTCCCCTTTCTTGTCTTCGTCTTAGTCTACGTAAATATTGATGTAGACTAAGATGGCGAAAAATAAGGAACGCAAATGGAGCTGCCGCCATTTGCGTACGCGCTTTTTTTTTTTTTAACCCAGATGTGATAGGCTACGTAAGTCTTTACATAGCCTATCACGTCTATGGGGGGAAAAAAAGAAAAAAACACAGACTGCAAATGGCGGTGGCGGCAGCCGGTCGGAAGACCTGCTGCTGCCACCGCCACCACTGAAGCCGCCACTGGAGCTGCCGCCGTCCAAAATATCCTCCCCAGGTAAGTCTCGTCCCGGAGGGGATCCGCAGGGGGCGGGGAGGGGGTGGCAGGCTGTTCCGCAATGGATTTCGGGGGGCTGAATGCGCTGGCATTCGGCCTCACTGAGATCCATCGTGGAATTCTCTGACATCCCTAGTAGAAACACCCTTCAAATACAGATTTAAAACACCAAAGCTAGAAGACTAGGAAGCTAAAATACTGGGAGAATAAAAAGGTCTTCATCTGGCACCAGAAGGAGTACAGTGTTGGTGCCAGGCGAACCTATCTAGGGAGCTCATTCCACAGCTGGGTTACCAAAGCAGAAAAGGCCCTCTTCCTGATAGCCACCCACCTCACTTCCTTTGGCAGGGACTCACAGAGAAGGACCACTGAGGATGATCTTAGGGTCTGGGCAGGCACATATGGGAGGAGGTGATCCTTCAGATAACCTGGCCCCAAGCCATTAAGGGCTTTGAATGTTAATACCAGCACTTTGAATCGAGCCCAGAAATGGACTGGCAGCCAGTGCAGCTGGAGAAGTACTGGTGTAATGTGATTTCATTGGCCAGTCCTCATTAACAAACTTGCTGCCTATTTTGGACTAGCTGAAGTTTCTGGATCATTTTCAAAGGCAGCCCCATGTATAACGCATTGCAGTAATCCAGACGAGACGTTATCAGAGCATGGATAACTGTAGCTAGGCTATCTCTGTCCAGATAAGGGTGTAGTTGTTATAATAGCTGAAGGTGATAAAAAGTGCTCTGTGCTGATGAAACTGGCTCCAGGTTTCTGAGGGCCCTTGAACAAGACATGCTCAGTGGGCTAGGGATGTGTGTAGAGGGAGAATCCTTCTTGGGCTTGTCGACTTTCCCAGCATCCCTGTTCGGCTTGCATTTGTGAGTTGAGAAATCTGGGAACTTTTCGCTCTTCCCCTCCCACATAAATAATAATTTGCACAAATTGTAAATACAATTGCTGTAATTTGTGCAAATTTGGGCCATAATTTGCAAACGCTGCGCATATTATGGCTGCAACTTTTCACAAATTATGCAAATTACGGCCATAATGTGCGCAAATTACAGCTGCAATTTGTGCAAATTCCAATTTACAATCCCCCTCCCCTGGAAAGTCTGTGTGCTGCCCTGACTCAATGTGATCAGGTTGGGTGAGCTCATAGAGAGGTGAGCCAAAGTCCGGGGGGCTGAGCTGTTGAAAGTTTGGCAAACTCCACACCCTGGATAGATTCCTCCAAAATCCCCAGAATGGCCCCCCTCTCTGAGTGAGTCTAGTTTGCACTTGTTACTAGCTGCTATTGCTCCTCCTCTACCTCATTGCTACCACATGCTTGCTTGACAGGTAGAGAGCCAGTGAGTAAATAGGCAGTGGCATCTACTGCTCCACCTTTTCACCGCCACTATTGTCTGGGCCAGAGTGAGAGACAGGTGAAGCAGGTTGCAATGGTGAGGAGAAACAGCAAACCCAGGAGGAATGTTGGCAGTGGGTTCCTGCTGGGGTGTGGGCCCTCCGCAGGTACCCAGCTATGCCTATCCTTGATGCCAGCCCTGCCTAGCAATATTCTATTTTTTCCCCATGGAAAATGAGGAGAGGGGGAAGCTGGGGTAAAGGCCCAGGGAAGGAATGGGCTGGAAGTAGGGATGGCCACTGAGGGGAAATCTAGCCCTTTTTGGGCTCACTGCATTTCCCGGGAGCACCCAGCTCAGCTTGCATTTGTGAGCCGAGCCCCAGGCTTTCTCCCAGAATCCAGGAACTCTTCTCAGATTGTTTATTTCTTAAATTGACATTTACGCAAATTTAAGCATATTACCCCTTCATGGATCACTGCCTTGTTGTGGCAAAGGGGCTTGCGTAACACAGTGAAGCCATAAGCTATGCCGTGCAGGGCCACCCAAGACGGACAGGTCATGGCGGAGAGTTCTGACAAAATGTGGTCCACTGGAGAAGGAAATGGCAACCCACTCCAGTATTCTTGCTAAGAAAACCCCATGGAACGTATCACAAGGCTAAAAGAGATGACGCCAGAAGATGAGCCCCTCAGGTCAGAAGGTGTCCAATATACTACTGGGGAAGAGCAGAGGGTATTTCCAAGCAGAGCCAGAAAGAGTGAAGCGGCTGGGCCAAAGCCGAAAGGACACTCAGCTATGGATGTGTCTGGTGGTGAAAAGAAAATCCGATGCTGTAAAGAACAATATTGTTTAGGAACCTGGAATGTAAGATCAATGAATCAAGGTAAGCTGGAGGTGGTCAAACATGAGATGGCAAGACTGAACATCGACATATTGGGAATCAGCGAACTAAAATGGACAGGCATGGGCAAATTTAATTCAGGTGACCATCATATCTACTACTGTGGGCAAGAATCCCTTAGAAGAAATGGAGTAGCATTCATAGTCAACAAAAGGGTAGGAAAAGCAGTACTGGGGTACAATCTCAAAAACGATAGAATAATCTCAGTACGAATCCAAGGCAAACCATTCAACATCACAGTAATTCAAGTCTATGCCCCAACCACTGATGCCGAAGAAGCTGAGGTTGATTAGTTCTATGAAGACCTACAGCACCTTCTAGAACTGACACCAAAAAAAATCATCCTCTTCATCATAGGGGATTGGAATGCTAAAGTAGGAAGTCAAGAAATCACCGGGATAACAGGCAGGCATGGCCTTGGTGTACAAAATGAAGCAGGACAAAAGCTAATAGAGTTTTGCCAAGAGAACACGCTGATCATAGCAAACACTCTTTTCCAACAGCACAAGAGATGACTCTACACATAGACATCACCAGATGGTCAATGTCGAAATCAGATTGATTATGTCCTTTGCAGCCAAAGATGGAGAAGCTCTATACAGTCAGTCAAAACAAGACCTGGAGCTGACTGTGGCTCAGATCATGAGCTTCTTGTTGCAAAATTTCGGCTTAAATTGAAGAACGTAGGGAAAACCACTAAACCATTCAGGTATGACCTAAATCATATCCCTTATGAATATACAGTGGAGGTGAGGAATAGATTTCAGGGATTAGACCTGATAGACAGAGTGCCTGAGGAACTATGGATGGAAGTCCGTAACATTGTTCAGGAGGCAGCAACGAAATCCATCCCAAAGAAAAAGAAATGCAAGAAAACAAAGTGGCTGTCTGAGGAGGCTTTACAAGTAGCTGAGGAAAGAAAGGAAGTGAAAAGCACGGGAGAAAGGGGAAGATATATCCAACTGAATGCAGAGTTCCAGAGAATAGCAAGGAGAGACAAGAAGACCTTCTTAAATGAACAATGCAAAGAAATCGAGGAAAACAACAGAATGGGAAAGACTAGAGATCTCTTCAAGAAAATCGGAAATCTCAAGGGAACGTTTTGTGCAAAGACGGGCATGATAAAGGACAAAGAAGGCAGGGACCGAACAGAAGCAGATGAGATTAAGGAGAGGTGGAAAGAATACACAGAAGAACTATACAGGAAAGATCTGAATGTCCCTGATAGCCATGATAGTGCAGTCACTGAACTTGAGCCAGACATCCTCAAGAGTGAAGTCAAGTGGGCCTTAGGAAGCATTAGTAATAACAACAAAGCTAGCAGAGATGACAGTCTTCCAGCTGAGCTATTTAAAATCCTAAAAGATGATGCTGTTAAAGTGCTGAACTCAATATGCCCACAAATCTGGAACACTCAACATTGGCCACAAGACTGGAAAAGGTCAGTTTACATTCCAATTCCAAAGAAGGGCAACGCCAAAGAGTGTTCAAACTACCGCACAATTGCGCTCATTTCACATGCCAGCAAGGTGATGCTCAAAATCCTACAAGCTAGGCTTCAGCAGTATGCGAACCGAGAATGACTGGAAGTACAAGCTGGGTTTCGAAGAGGCAGAGGAACTAGAGAGCAAATCGCCAACATTCGCTGGATCATGGAGAAAGCAAGAGAATTCCAGAAAAACGTCTATTTCTGCTTCATTGCCTACGCTAAAGCCTTTGATTGTGTGGATCACAACAAACTGTGGCAAATTCTTAAAGTGATGGGAGTACCAGACCACCTTACCTGTCTCCTGAGAAACCTGTACGAGGGTCAAGAAGCAACAGTAAAAACCAGACATGGAACAACCGATTGGTTCAAAATTGGGAAAGGAGTACGATAAGGCTGCATATTGTCACCCGCTTATTTAACTTATATGCAGAGTACATCATGAGAAACGCTGGGTTGGATGAATCACAGGTCGGAATTAAGATTGCTGGGAGAAATATCAACAACCTCTGATATGTAGACAATACCACCCTAATGGCAGAAAGCAAAGGGGAGCTAAAGAGCCTCTTGTTGAGGGTGAAAGAGGAGAGTGCAAAAGCTGGTTTGAAACTCAACATTAACAAAACTAAGATCATGGCATCTGGCCCCATCACTTCCTGGCATATAGAAGGGGAAGAAATGGAAGCAGTGACAGATTTTATTTTCTTGGGCTCCAAGATCACCGCAGACGGTGACTGTAGCCATGAAATTAAAAGACGCTTGCTCCTTGGGCGGAAAGCTATGGCAAACCTAGACAGCATAGTAAGAAGCAGAGAGAGACATCACCTCGCCAGCAAAGGTCCGTCTAATCAAAGCTATGGTTTTCCCAGTAGTAATGTATGGCTGTGAGAGCTGGACTATAAGGAAGGCTGAGCGCCGAAGAATGGATGCTTTCGAACTGTGGTGCTGGAGAAGACTCTTAACGAGTTCCCTGGACTGCAAGGAGGTCAAATCAGTCAATCCTAAAGGAAATCAACCCTGAGTGCTCATTGGAAAGACAGATACTGAAGCTGAAGCTGAAATATTTTGGCCACCTAATGCGAAGAGGAAACTCTCTGGAAAAGACCCTGATGCTGGGAAAGACTGAAGGCAAAAGGAGAAGGGGACGGCAGAGGATGAGATGGCTAGATAGCATCACGGATGCAATGAATATGAACTTGAGCACGCTCCGGGAGAGAGCGCAGGACAGGAAGGCCTGGCGTGCTATGGTCTATGGGGTCATGAAGAGTTGGACACGACTGAATGACTGAACAACAAAAGCATATTACAGCTGCAATTTGAGCAAATTAAGCATATTACGGCCTCAATTTGCACAAATTAAGCATATTACAGCCGCAATTTATGTAAATGTAGATTTAAGAAAAAAAACCCCAATAACCTGAAAATTCATGAGCTTGCCGAACTTGATCTGAATTGAGTTGGGCCAGCTCACAGGGAAGCAAGCTGAAATCCAGTGGGCTGAGCTGATGAAAGCCCCCAGATGGATTCCTCCAACATCTCCAGCTGGAAGTACAAAGGCTGCAGTCTGGCTCAATACCTTGTCACTGTCAAAGCTCATCATGCAATGTAGAACTTACAAATAAATAGGAGAGCCATTTGAAAAAGTTGAGGCAGCTAGATCTTAAAAATAAATAAATGTTGGTATATATAAATTTTATTAGGGATGTGCTTTGGATTCAGCTGAATACATATGGCCCGATCTTGTTATTATTAGGTCTTCAACTAAAAATTATAGAACAAGAAGCAAGTTTTTAACTTCAGTTGAAAACAAGTAAGAAGAGCTGTCAGTTTATCTTAGTATCTGAAATGGTGTGTGTGTGTGTGTATGCATATATGCTGTCATTTCAGTTAAGGGAGGAAAAAGAAGAAACAAAACATCGTTTCTATTTGCTGAAGGACAAAAGGACAAATTCTATATTATCTGCATTTTGTTGGGTTTCCTAAAATTTAAAGCCATTCCGTTACAGTTTGAAAGCATTTATGAAGATACTTTAAATGTGAATCATTAGAGACTGATTTGACAAACCATTTGATTTTTCATATATAGCAAGCATTTAAAATACAACATTTGGATAGCTTCCAAATGAAATCTGCGGCATGCTGGGAATTGTAGGCCTTTTTTTTTTCTATCAAAACATGCATAGGATTGCACCCTAAGTTTGGTTAATAGGACTTTTGTGTCCTTTAAAATGTTTTCCTGGTGACGATGTCTGTGTCTTACTGCCTTTTTCAGCAGTAACACTTTATGGTAGAATGTGACATGGCAGTATTTTACTACAGGTATATGTATAGCAGTATATGGAGTCTGTATACATACATTGCGAGTGGAGATGGGTTAAAGAAGACGCAGACAACAAGCTTGGGTTGAAAATTGGGCCACATTTATTGAAATACTTGCAAAGGGGTAACTAGGACGGGCATCTAACTGTGTCAGCGGCTAGCTGGCACTTCTTGGGCAAAAACATACCCAGTCTGAGGGGTGGCGGTGATCTCGCCATCCCTCCGGACTGTCCCTTCTGGGGGAGGTAGACCTTCCGGTGTCACCCCCAACCCGGTGCTGCACAACACCTGGGTGAGTGAGTAGGGTTGGTCTCCCAGGCAACCCTTATCCCCCCGCCGAGCCGCACAACCCATTTGGGGGGCCTCAGGCGTCACCTGTCACCATAAGGTGCCTCTGCATGCACACCATCCCTACTTTCCTGTTTTTGCCCGTCCTAGCCGCCACAGGAGTCACAAGCCTAGAGCTTGTGAAACTCCCCCCACCTGCGCAGAAGAACTTCCCACAGGCCCCTTTGCAGATCAGACAGACATACGTTATTCACTAAATGAGACAGGTGGACACAGTCCTACCTGTAACGCTCCCTCCTTGTCCACAGACTTCCCTGGCAGGTGGAGTATCCTTCACCTCATTCACATGGCCATAAGCCATTTCTCTATGCACTTTTGGACGTGCCCTGCCACTGGCAACGTCATTCCATTCCTTCCCATTGATCCATGGGAGCAGTGAGGGCTGCAATAGGCTACTTCCGACCAGGTATGCCGGACCACCTGCATCTCAACCAAGGCCTGTTGGATCAGGTCCTCACCTAGCTTACAGCCGAAGTCATTCCTTTCAATGTGCAGCACCTGGAACTGTGGAGGAAGACTGACAAACTTTGGTGGGACAGAGTGAGGAGGGGACTCCCACCGTATGCCACGTCTATGGAGCCACTGGATCTTAATGTGACGGGGTGACAGCAGCTGAAGTCTGAAGACGACATACGCCCTTCATGCGGCTCCAGACATCATAACGTGCCCATGTAAGAGCACCCGTACTGGCGTACGACAAGTCTGCTGGTCTACGGAATAAGTATATTAGGGCAAGCAAAGCGAAAATTGCGTCAGGAAGAAGCGGACAACTCGTGAACGCAGGCCGAAATGCTGAGAAGCCCCATTTTCAAAATGTTGTAACATGCCTGAGAGAGAAATCTCCAGCGGCTACGATGGAGACTGCTTCCATGTAACAACAGTGGGTTCTGAACTGCAAATTACCTAGGCATAGCAGGGTAAAGCTAATGCAGAAACTGCACAATTGCCCCAAAGTCAACAGCAAACCATTGAATTGATAAAAACGGAGGCCCCTCCTCAGACCCGTGGCATTCCATAACCTGTAAGGTGCCACCAGAGCATAATCCGTTGACTTACGTTTGGCCGTGGACCACTGCCGTGCCCTTGCCATACCGATCAGTTTGATCACCAAATATATAAATGGGTTACATTGGGCCAGACCTGTACCTTGAAGCAAATCAAGGCCCTCCGGGATGAGTCGTCCTTGTGAGCCCAGACCAACCCTGCATTCCGTTAAGGCTGCTACGTGGAACAGGGAAACGTCTTATTGGAAAGCTCAAATGGAGGGCCATTACCGCTGCAGCCCGAAAGGGGGTATCCGGAGAGAGAGGGTGGTTAATTTACTAATGCAAGCAACATCTGTGCCCAACACTATCTAACACGCCGAAACGTAAAATCTGACATGGAGTCAGTGAAACCCACCTTTGTGGGCCGAAGGCTAAATGGCCAGCTTGCGACTTATGGTCACAAATAGTCTGTTCTTCCTTAAGGAGGTGTGAAATTGTGGCCAATGATCTATAGATAATGGCCATGAATCCTATCACTGAGGCTTTGCCTAATGCGTGGCACACCCCACCTGCTCTGTCGCAGGCGGCTCCTGTATGGAGAGCCATGGAATGCAGGCTGGCATGCCTGGCTTCAGTCTCCCAGTCTCCCATAGTACTGCAAGGATGGGATCTGGGAATGGAGCACCCACAGGGCTAAGGCCCAGAAGATGTCGACCTAATTGCATGACAAGGCATCGACAATTGGGTTTGCCTAACCCGGCACATGGCGGATCCAGAACCAGATGTTGTAACACTGACTCTGGAGCGTGAACACACTGACACATGACATGACCCTCCAATTTCAGGAGGACGGAGAATGGATAACGTGGTCATGTTGTCATACCGAAGGGGGGGGGGGTTACTGACTTGGCTATAAGGTCATCCCACAATGTGCTTGGTGGGGGCAGCAGTCTCCACTCTACAGGCCACTACCCCCAGCATAATCGGACCTGCCCTAAGAATCTGAAACCCCTTGGGGTAGTGGTGGAACCATGTGAGTCCGCAGTCCGGCTTTGAGGAGAGGCTCACGCTTCCGGAAGGAGGTGCCATTAAAGCCCTACTAAGTTGAAGCCATGCCTGATGTATAACTGCTTGGAGCTGTGCCTAAAAGACCTGAAAGTTGTCCTGAGGGAAGTGAGAATAACACCTAAGGGTATCGGATTGGCTTCACCGAATGTTGCTGTGGGAGACAGGCCCTCAGCCTTTGTGAGCTAAGGGGCACCGAAGTAACAGGAAAGGGGAGCGATACTTGCATTAGGTCAGAACATTGACCACCGTCTTTGGACTCCATGTAGCACATGCCCCTCAGGGACCAGTGGACGGGATCCCAGACCAAGACAGCTGCCTCATTGAAGAGGTGTGTCGCACTGAGCAGAGATGATCAGGGATCTTGTGATTAACTGACTGGCCCTCAGGGAAGAGAGGTTACAAATCAGGATAACTCCCTAGAGGATTTCCTGGGTACCATTTCGAGAAGGGAGATCCCTAGAGTAGCTAACGGGGTGTGGAGAAAAGGGGGGGGGGCTAAAACCCTTCTGCCAGTACTGCCTTGTTAACCACTTAGAACCTAGCATAAACCAAGTTCTAAGTTAAGACGCATTCCCCCAGTTGGGGTAGTGTCTTAAAGCCGGAGTAATGGTGCCAACCTAACTAGGCATGGGCCATCCAGAGCTTCCTACTGCCTCGGCTTTTCCAAGGGGGACTTCACCATCCCCGGGCATTAGACAAGAGATGCATGAGTGCTGACTGCTACAAGGGTGCACTCACGACGGAAACTGCACGTGTCCTGGGAGTATGTGCCCTTGGGGGTTTATTCCCAGCACAGATAGCAGTGCTGAAGCAGCAGACCTGCCATAGGCCGAGGGCCAGTGCGGGAGACCGCCTGGTGAATGTGGCCACTGCCAGATCTGTTGCCAACCCCGACTGGGAAGGAGTCAAAAATTGGAGCGAAAGGTCCTGGTCCAACAGGTCCTTACGCAGAGCGGGGCAATGGCGGCCCTCCTGCGAGAGGCCTCAACAAACCATTCACACACCTCCTCAGGTGAAAGACATTACGAGAAGGAGTAGCCCTGGTGACAATACAACTCGCCAGATTAGCATAGGGATCTGGTATGCCCCTTACGTGGATGCCTGAACGGGCGGGGGCAGGCGAGGGATCCTGAATTAATCCAGCAAAACCCAGTAAGATGCTGCATTAAGCGGCTGGAGTTACTGGGGTGTGACTGGCAGAGCTGCAAGCAGCCCGGGTGTCATATAGGGAGATGACATTGGGAGGGATAGCCGCCCCAGGGAGGTAAGCTAAGGCGGCAACCCCACGGCCCTGAAGGTCACCCGTCTGGACAACTGGGGTGAGGTGCAGTCATCTCACCCATAACCAGGACAGTTGTGTCTGGGTCCCCGGGAGCAAGGGAGGCGATGCCACTTGTAGTGCTCCAGATGGAGATGCCCCATGAGGGTGGACCGCCTCCAGCTGTGGTGTGTCACCTGGCCTGGGCGAAACCCCGAGAAGGAGGATGTTGCTTGGATCACTGCTGACGGAGATGCCGCAGGAAGGCGGACTGCCTACAGTGGTGGAATGCTGCCATGGTGAACCTGCGAAGGCGAGATGGAGACCTCAATGGCGTCTGGGTGCACTGAACCCAGAGACGAGCTGAAATAGAAAGACGTAGCGAGCGTTGGGTCTGCTGTCGCGTTTGTTTAGGCTAGACCAACAGAATCCCCGAAGAATGCTCAGCAGGTTCCAGATGAGCAAGAATTGCCACCAAAACCGGGTCTGTTTCATCATCAAACTCAGAATTGGGCCTTGGCAGTGGACTGTTGGGGAGGGGAGGCGGGGCCCTACTCTTCCGGGGCCCAACCCTTCTCGATCTTTCAACCTTGGCCATTCTTGGGGGGGCATGATGTAGAAAGTGAGGTAAGCTTGGCATGACATTGGCAAGAAGAAGCAAGGGGCCCGGCTGCCCGGACCCAGTCTAACACACCAACCACCACCGCTAGAAGTAAATACAGCAGGGGTCAAAGCACATAGCAGGAGGTTCCAGTGGGCTAGTCACTGGGCGCCCCGGGCAACAGGCGGCATTGCCGCTGCTACCGCCAGATGGGGGGGGCACCCTCGGTGTCTGGCAGCGGCTAGAGAGGTGAGCTCAAAAACATAGACCCTCTCTCTGTATGCGTCTATGTGTTCACGTTTAAGACACCGTGTGTCTAGCCATTAACCTTATTAGCTTATAGGGCAGGGGTGGAGAATCTGTGGCTCACTCAATGGCTCTGCAGGGGTTCGGATAGGGGTTTTCTATAGGGATGGTGGAGAATTTCTCCCTGCAACTTCGGGGGGCTGAGCGCCAACGTGTTCGGCCCCCCGAACAAGTTTCGGGGAGAAATCCTCCGCCCCCCCCGCACCCCGCACCCCCCCCCGGGACGGGACTTACCTTCGCCGAATGTCCCTCCCGGCGGCGGGTCCGGCCGGCGGTTCGGCGGGTGTTCGAGTGGGGCGGTAGCGGCAGCCGGTCTTTCGACTGGCTGCCGCCACTGCCATTTCAATAAAAGAAAAAAAACCGCCCCCTGATAGGCTACGTGACGATTAACGTAGCCTATCATGGCTAGATCTGCAAAGTCAGCCATGATAGGCTACTTTAATCGTCACGTAGCCTATCACGGGTGACTTTTAAAAAAAAGCGCGTACGGATAATGGCGGCCCCCATAGGGAGCCGCCATTCCCGTTCCTTATTTGGTCGCCGTAGTCTACGTAAATCTACGAAAATAAGGGCAACGCAAATAGTGTTGCCCTTATTTTCACCGTAGTCTACGTAAATCTTTACGTAGACTACAGCGTCCAAATAAGGAACGGGAAAATAACGGAACATTATCCGTACGCACTTTTTTTTTTTTTTAAAGTCACCCGTGATAGGCTACGTGACGATTGACGTAGCCTATCACGGCTGACTTTGCAAATCTAGCCGTGATAGGCTATGGTGATCGTCACGTAGCCTATCACGGGGGCGTTTTTTTTTCTTTTATTGCAATGGCGGCGGCGGCAGCCCTGATCGAACACCCGCCGAACCGCCGGCCGGACCCGCCGCCGGGAGGGACATTCGGCGAAGGTAAGTCCCGTCCCGGGGGGGGGGGTGCGGGGTGCGGGGTGTGTGTGGAGGATTTCTCCCCGAAACTTGTTCGGGGGGCCAAACACGTTGGTGCTCGGCCCCTCAAAGTTTCGGGGAGAAATTCTCCAACATCCCTAGCTGAAACCATGCAGAGTTCAAGTGACTGGAACGACGACAACGGTTTCCAGCAGGCAGGTGTCCTTCGTTGTTTCTCGGCGGAGCTGTAGTTCTCTCTAGCTGCGTCGAGCCAGAGAGCTGAGATTGGGAAGGGGGCTGAGTTTAAGGCAACTCAGCCTGCCCCTCCTTGCATGGTGGTGCCACTGGGGTGCACCAATCAGAGGCCCCTATGTCTTGTCACCCCACCCGCCTGCAATGGCCCCCCCTTTTGGCCAGACAAGCTGGCGCCGGGGTGAGGGCATTAGTACTTTCAAGCAGGAGTTAATTGTTGACCATGTTGTCATATTCTAATGTGCTGTTTCCCAAACCTTTGGAGCCCTCTTAACTTACTTTCAATAATCTGTTGCACAGGTGAACATGCAGAGATTCTCATGCACAGTAGCAAACAAACTGTTATATGCAAGGTTCTATGGACTGGAATAATAATGCAATACTGGCATTAGAAGAGGAATAGAATACACTATTTTTGCTCATCTCCTAAAACCATACACAGGGTAGAATAATTAAAACCATGCAACAGCTCTCCCTGAGCTTCCTACTTCTCAAATCAGATTAGGACAATGGGACATTCAGCATATTGTCACTCTGAGGAATCCATTGTGAATCAGTGAGTCTCCATAAGCCAAGGGACATATGACCCTACTGTAGGGAAAGAATGCTCCAGCTACCTCAGGATCCTATCCCTCCCAGAACTTTGTGTACTAACTTCAGATGTCCCACACCACTCAGGAAGGCCTACTCCACAGTATATAATGCACATGGGTCTGAACAAGGGCCGAAAGAGAACTTTGAAACAACAGACACCCATAAGTAGTGCGAAGGTAGGCCTGAACTGAGGTAAAACAACAACAACAACAACAACACTACAACAGTGGCATTATAGCTATGCTGACTTTGAGATTTTTCCAGAGATTTTGTGTAAGAACACATTGCTCTTGGTTTCTCATGGAAGTGTCTGAGGGTGTTCTGCTGTTCTCACAACACAATAAGGCTATAACCATGCATCACCATCCTGTTGCAGAATGAGCTTCCCTTCTGCCTAGAGCAAGCTATTCAGTTTTTATGTGAATGGTAAGGCAGCTGAATCACCAAAGAAATGGTTGCAACAATGAACATGGCACATTTTGATAGGTAAGCAGTCAGGTGGTGAGACAAGTCAGGGCTGGCAGTGGTGACATTTTGAGGGTAGTCAAAGCATTGGAAAAATATTGAGGGCAGTGAATAAAATGCAGAGTAGGATCTGAGAGGGCAAGCTTTGAACAAGGTGTTAGTGGGGGAAAATATATATTTAAAAAGCATCTGCATTTTCTGCTAGAGACACAGTATTGGTGATAACAAATGTGCTCCAGTTTAAGACTAAACTATAATTTTTAAGACAGCACATTTCCAGCCTAATGCTACCTTTCTTTGAAAATTAAGGTAGCACTTTTGGCTCTAAAAGCTTATGTTCCTTCATGGATTATTTAGCAAGGGAAGAATTTCTACAAGAGGGACTGGGGATGATGCCAATATCCCCATTTCATTATTTAACCCATTTAATTGCTGGACATGAATTCTCACAACTTTTTTTTTGCGGGGGGGATGCAGGAAGAGAATGTTGTAAGCTTACTTTAGGCACATATTCTTGAGCAGAAAAATAATTTTGAAAATATTCAGAAGAAAAGCTCCCATTTCACAGCTTAAGCAAAAACAGCTGTGTTTGAACAAACCTTTTCTTTCCCACCTGCATTTCCCAAGAGCATCTTCTCAGACCTGAAATGTTAGGGTCTGTATAAATAAATATACAAGAAATTCCTTCTGGTAAAATTGTCACTCAGCTTCTTCCTATATTCGGATGCTCACTCAGGATGAAGAAACAGTAGATGTACTTGCCTTAACAAGATGTATATGCAACCTGATGGTACATAATGTCACTCATCTCATACTAAAATGATTATTTATTTCCGTCATATGCATTTGCAATTAACTGATGAATAGTCTTATCTAGACACTTTGTAATGACAGTAGCTTTTGGTGCAATTATTAGAAAAACAAAAACAGACAGCTGCAATGTTTAATTCCCACCATATTTGTGCTCCCAATGCATTTCAAGAGATTTCTTTTCATCAGGGGCAATAGAAATATATGATACAAATAAGTCTTTAAAACCAAATTTCCATCTCTTAAGAAAAGAATTGATATACGTACGTTTTACCACTTAAAAACATACTAACAATTAAAAGTCATTATAAAACAAACAACTGAAATATCTCATTTTTATAAACTTATGTATAAGAGACAAGTCATAAAACAAATCAAAACTGACTTACATTTTTTAAAGCTTCCAAAAAATACTTGGAACTCTTTGCTTCTAACACAGTATTGGAAGGCTAAATACTACCCACTACCAAAGGTATATAATAAAGAACATTTGCTCCTTCCTAAATTAATTGTCTCAAACTCAGCTGTTAAAGAGACAGACAAAAAATTGTTAAAATGATCCTGTCATGACTTAGGGCGCAAACCTATGGAGATAGGCAGCCTCCTCCGAACTTGGAGGTGACCGCCTATCCAATGCAGGACAGGAAAAGCACTGAGGTAATTGTTCCCTCTGCAGTTCTCCTGCCCTGAATTTGGGGCTAGACAGCTGATTTCGTCTGTCTAGCCATGGGAAGGAAGAGTGGGGGAGGAAGCTGCTGGACGACACATAGGATGTGTCATATGGGCATTTCTGCCTTCCCTGCCCTGGAATGCCCCCACAGAACACCCCATTTTGGCTGCTCCATGCTCCTCTTCTTAGGCAGTGCAGAAGTGGGGGGGAAGGTCAGTTCTCTGGGAACTGACCTCGAAGCGTGGGCTCCGAGGTTGGTTCCCGGAAACCCACATATACTATGGTCATCTAGCCGCTGACTAGCGGCCATAGGATTGCTCCCTCCATGGTTTAATCTTCAAAAAAAAATATTTAAAAAATCCAAAAGTAAAAGCTGGGATAAATGCATACCACTTAGAACACTAACTCAAAAAAGGAATGATAAACAATGCCACCGTTTAACCCTTTTAGGGGTCACAGTACGCAGTATGGGAATCCATGCAGCCTCCGTCCTTCCTCAATAATTTCCTTTAAAAAACTTCCTTCCTCTTTGTTATAGCAACCTGTTTATGTAGCCCCAAACTTAATATCTTCTGCTTTGTATCTATACTGTAAAAAATATTTCAACGAAGCATCCATTTCTCCTTTTTGTCCTGTTGTTGTAACATTCTTCAGTTCTTATCTTCAATCTAAAGTGTATTCATTCCAATATAAAACAAACTGCAAGGATATTTCAATGCCATGCTGGGAGAAACACAGATTGTGACACCTCATAAACAATACCCCCCTTGGTTACTGGGATCAACAAATATGTATTTACAGTATGTACAGTGCCCACAAGGGTAATGGACTTTGGGTCAAGCAGCATTTAGTAGAATATTAGATGTTATGCGTCCCATCTTCGGAGCTTGTGTTACTATGTATCACTATGATTGTAACAGAGATTGTACCTTTTTTCTTGATTGGCTCAGTTTTAGAGTTCCCAGTATTAGGTTTGAGATGCAATTTATTTTCATTTAATTTACTACATTTCTAGGGAAGTCTTAATCTGGCACTGAAAAGATGACAATGTTGGCACTCAGTGGGGAGACCATTCCAGAATTGGGGGCCACCACTGAGAAGGCCCTCTCTCTTGTTGTCACCTCCTAAGCCTCCCTTTAGTGATACTAATATCAATTATTTGGACATCGTGGTTATGAAAAAGGCAGAGAAATTACAAACTATGATGTATCAGAAATCTTCAGGTTGTAACACTTATCAGCATTTTCAGAACTCACATTCAGGACATCTGAATGAAAATATTCCTGTGGGTCAGTTTTTGAGAGTATACAGAAATAGTGCAGAAATAAAAGATTATATAAAAAAGAAGCCATTAAATTACAGGAATAATTTAGGAGTAGAGATTATCCAAATGAGGTCATTTGTAGGACACATCAAAGAGCACTAACTACCCCATGTAATGAGATTTTGAAATCTAAAGGCAAGCAAGAAATAATAGTTCAGATTGGTAAACGTAGACAAGTGTGGTGTAGTCTAACCTTCAACAAAGCCACTATGTCCATAAAAAGAAGCACTGGCATATTCTGGAACATATATCTATTTTCCAAGAGAAGCCAATATTTGCATTTAAAAGGACATAGAATATCAAGGACATCTTGGAAGGTAGGAGAGGCATATAACATCTAACATTCTACCGAGTGCTGCTGGACCCAAAAGCCATTAACCTTGTGGACACTGTACATACCGCAAATACACTTTTAAGATAATTGTTCTTTGTTTTTAAAAACATTTTAATTACTTTTTTCAAATACAAAGACATATAAAGTAAGAAAGAAAAAATACATCAAAGTTAGATCTAACTAGTTGTACCTGTTGTGAAAAATGGGTGTGTAACTTAAGCTATGGCAAACCTAGACAGCATAGTAAGAAGCAGAGACATCACCTTGCCGACAAAGGTCCGTCTAATCAAAGCTATGGTTTTCCCAGTAGTAATGTATGGCTGTGAGAGCTGGACTATAAGGAAGGCTGAGCGCCGAGGAATTGATGCTTTCGAACTGTGGTGCTGGAGAAGACTCTTACGAGTCCCCTGGACTGCAAGGAGGTCAAATCAGTCCATCCTAAAGGAAATCAACCCTGAGTGCTCATTGGAAGGACAGATAATGAAGCTGAAGCTCCAATATTTTGGCCACCTAATGCGAAGAGAAAACTCCCTGGAAAAGACCCTGATGCTGGGAAAGACTGAAGGCAAAAGGAGAAGGGGACGGCAGAGGATGAGATGGCTAGATAGCATCACGGATGCAATGAATATGAACTTGAGCATGCTCCGGGAAAGAGCGCAGGACAGGAAGGCCTGGCGTGCTATGGTCCATGGGGTCACGAAGAGTCGGACACGACTGAACGACTGAACAACAACAACAACTTATGATTTAGTAACTTTGTTAATCAGTTATTTTATCCAATCTTGAGATTTCACAACTTTGTGTTAAATTGTATTTAAACCATTAGAAATAGACTGGTAGAATAAGTGAGAAAGTTGTACGGTTTGGAAAGCTTTATCAAAATATTGCCCCCCCCCCCAATAAATCACTATGACCCACAGTTTTGGAGTTATACTGTACATCATAGGATTTTTCACCGAATCTGTGTGGTAAATATGTCTGTCTGTCTATCTATCTGTCTGTCTATCTATCTTTCAGCTGAGTGGAACTTGAGGTATTGATGGCTAAAGAAATCACTTCACATTTTAATATATATCATGCGGTGAAAGATTTCATAATGGAAGTGCATGTAAAGAATTCAAAGTGCTAATTCAAGTACTAAATGTTGATGTTACCATTATTTATTTATCTCTATGCATCTTTGCCATTCTGCATCTCCAATTAGTAAATTATGTGCTTGAGCTGCTTCTTTAAAAGCATCATATACTACCCCATTCTATGTTCTGATGATACCTTCATAAAGGCACCAACAACGTGTAGTAATAGTAAAAAAATATCTTTCTGTATCTGAAGGAGATACATCATACATTCTCCCTAGACAGGGACAGCCCAAGTCACTGGGGCTGCATACCTCAGGGATGCAGAATCTCAGACCTAGGGTCCCAATCCAGCCCGGTGGGGGTCCTAATCCAGCCCTTCAGGGTTCAGCAGATGGCCACATATGTCTTTGTCCTGAAAAGATTTACCACTTGTTTCCTTGGACATTTCTGATTCTTCCAGTTGTGTGCTAATGTGCATTGCTGAGAGCAAGGCAAACTGCCATCAGGGGCGCCATTTCTGTTTTCAATTGAGTCACATCAGTCAGTGTTCAAAAGGGTGAAAGGCCTATTCAGATAACATGGCAAAGGTGGTATATATTCAAGGTTAAACTGCAAAAAGGCAGTGTACTCTTAAAGCATTTGTTGTGATTACATTATTGACAATGAACAAAGACAGTTGTTTTTGAGGAATAATCACATGTGGTCTGAAACACAAGGGGGGCAGTGTTGGAAGAATTACCTCCGAGGCTCTTCCAAAATGGAACCCCTGGTTGCCATGCCAACATGTCCTAAATATCATACCATGTCAAATTACCCCTACTAAGTCATCCAATATTTTTCAAGGGTGAGGTTGGTCTGCAGAGGAAGAAACATGACCAGTTGCCTACTGAGGCAAGGCCTTTCTGATCTCACCAGGGCCAAATAAATGTTCTGGAATCAAACTATATTTAGTCCTACTCATTACAATGGATTTTGCAGAAGTGCATTGAAAACTGGCCCAATGTCCTCCACTCCACTATCAATACAGTTGTGATAATGAAAGAAAAAGTTATGTTCTCATTATCGGTTGTTTCCTTTATGACAAAAGCTGGTGGTAAGGCATACCTTAGCTCTAACTGCACTGTTATTGCTTCTAGAATTGGACTTTTCTGTATGGCTTGTCTTTGAAGCAAATTGCAGATATTTGCTTCAGAGGAGTAACCAGTACTGGTTATAGCATAAAACAGCTGCATAAAATTCTTATTGCAGTGGAAAGGGGACAAAGAGAATAATTTGTTTTCGTAACGGCTCTTTGTAGAGTACTCCTTGGCTCTACCAAGAAATAAGCTGTTAGCAAAGCTGCCATCCCACAATGATCTCTGGGTAGGAGGAAAGAATATTATACAGGAGATGGCAGCATTCATTTAAAAATAGTCAATGGCCTTTTTCACCCCTTCTTTATTTTATGAGGTGTCATCAATTCTAAAGAGTTTCCCCCCACTTTTTAAAAAAAAGTTTATTTGGCAATAAGTTGTTCATAAGGACCACAGATCCATTCAAAATGAAAATCTGACCAAGAAGGGAATTACACACTGGAGAAATATTTATAAGATGCATTGTAATTCTCCACCAAGGATGTATAGCTGACTGTGTTCTCCTGCCCTCTGTCTTGAAACTGAAACAGTGAGTGTTTTTGTTTTCCCCTTGGTCATATTCAGCTAGTAAAATATTGGGGGGATTCAAACAATAAAGTATAGGGTGATGCTAAGATTATCGCAACTAAAGGCTATTTCTGGTCAGAATTACAAAAGCCAATAAGCTGCAGTAAATATAGTTCTTATGCTCAGCAAAGGCTCATAATGTCACAAAAAGCCTGTTCTTAGATTTCCCACCATGGACATGCCAGTTTCCTGAGAAAATTGTTTTTTTTTAATTGAGCTCTATGTTCAGTATTGAATTCCTGTCCAATCCCTGCTCTTCTCAAGAAAGCAGTAGCCTAGCCTCACTGAGAGAACAATGCCTCAGTGAGACTCAAGTACTAAGTACATGTCATATGTTATTGGAATCAAATGTCTAGGTAAGCCCAGTCAAGTATGTCAAGTGTTCTTACTGGACCTTCAAGATACAGCTAGTTGGCTAGCCAGTCATTGATATGGTGGCAATAGTGTCCTTATATGTACATGAGGTTGATAACAGTAGAGGACCATCTCCCTCTCCTGTTAGCTTCCTTTATGTACTACATTTCACCCTACCAGGAATGCCACCAAAACATAAAATTAGATGGTTCATTGGTAGAATATATTATGTTTGTAATAACTATATGTGTACCGAGCTTGGATTGCAATCTAACAAATTTTAGTATGTACTTCCTACTCCATATGATTTAGACTTGTAGATGGCTTGGAACATATCGGGATGAAGAGAAATGTGTTTGGTCCACACGTTTAAGCAAACTGACGTATTTTGCACTTTCTGGACTAGTACGTGGATCAGAACATAGTTATCCCTTAGACATCATACTTCTCCAAATTTTGCAGTGCAGTTCATGGCTCAAGTGTTGTGTACAAATTGCGAATATTAGGGGACGTTGCATACAAAAATAAATATGTGTATGTGTGTGAATGTTTATGTGTTGTTTTTAAATTGCAGACTGATGTGGAAATTAGACAGAATAGATTTATGATTGAATACATGTGAAACTGACATAAGAACTTAAGAAGAGCCATGCTGGATCAGACCAAGGGTCCATCTAGTCCAGCATTCTCTTCACACAGTGGCCAAGCAGCCATCAACTAGGAACCCACAAGCAGGGCAGATTTGTTAGGCACTGGGGAACATTTTGGGACAAGCCGGGCCTGTATAAGAGGGGCAGTCTCCACTTGAACCACAGTGGAACCAGACTGCTGGTGCTAAACGTAAAAAGGGTGGCAGAGCAGCTTTTAAACTAAACCCGAGGAGAAAGCCTATAGGAGCTGGGAAGTATCCGGTTTGGGTTAAATCATCCCAAAGGGATGAAGATGAAAATGTTTTTGATTGCCCAAATATAGAAGGGGAGGAAATTGGCCAGGAGTACATGGTAGAACATAATAGCCAATCAGAGGGGCCAACGCCCCATAGCAAAAGATGCACATGATGCCAGAGGCATCTGGGGAGGGATATTGTGTATAGGTGTTTTTATGCAAATGCTTGAAGCCTCTGAGCCAAAATGGGAGAGTTGGAGTGCATGATTTTAAAGGAAAACCTCGATATAGTGGGCATTACAGAAACCGGGTGGAGTGAAGAGAACCAGTGGTATACAGTCATATCTGGATATAAAACCCATAGGAAGGACAGGGAAGGGCATACCGGGGGATGTGTTGCCCTGTACATCACAGAGGGCATAGAGTGGACTAGAACACCTAAAATGTGTAGGCTATTCCACAGGAGCATTGTGGGTGAAAACACCAGGCTCCAAACTGAATTTAGTACTAGGAATGTGCTATCGTCCCCCAGACCAGAATGCTCTAGGGATGGCAGAGAATTCCGCCACAGATTTCAGTGAGGCCGAATGCACTGGCATTCGGCCCCCTGAAATCCGTGGTGGAACGGCCTGCTCCCCCCTGCCCCCCTGCGGATTCCCCCCGGGATGAAGCTTACCTGAGGCGGATGTTCCGGATGGCAGCAGCTCCGGTGGCGGCGGCTGGTCTTTTGACCCGCTGCCGCGGCCGCCATTTGCATCCTGGTCTTTGCCATGATAGGCTATGTAAGTATTTATGTAGCCTATCATGGCAAGCCAAGCAAAAAAAACCTGGTGTACGCAAATGGCGGCGGCTATGGCGGCTGCCATTTGTGTTCCCTATTTTTCGCCGTTTTAGCCTACGTAAATATTTACATAGGCTATTATGCCGAAAAACAAGGGGAACGCAAATAGCGTAGTGGGTGCTATTTGCGTTCCTTTTTTCCCCGCTGTTTTATCTTACATAAATATTTATGTAAGATAAAATGGTGAAAAATAGGGAACGCAAACGGCGGCCACTGTAGCCGCTGCCATTTGCGTATGCTGTTTGTTTGTTTGCCCAGCCGTGATAGGCTATGTAAATAATTACGTAGCCTATCACGGCCGCCTGGCTGGATGCAAATGGCGGCCGCTATGGCGGCCGCCATTTGCATCTGCAGCCCGTCCACGGCAGCAACTCTGGCTGCGGACAGCCCTGGATGGCTGCTCTGCGGAGCCACCGCAGAGCAGAGCCGGCCGGGCAGGATTCCGGGGGGGAGGACCGGATCGCCTTCCCCCCATCAAGGATTCCGGGGGGAGGGATGGAGTGCCTCCCCCCCCACTGCAAATCAATTCCACGAAAAGGTAAGTGACTTTTGTACATCCCTAGAATGCTCAGAGTGACCTTGAGATGGAAAATGAAATCAGAGAGGCCTCCAAACATGGAAGTGTTGTAATAATGGGTGACTTCAATTACCCCCTCATTGATTGGATAAATGCATGTTCCAGCCATGACAAAGAGGTTAAATTTCTTGATGCCCTAAATGATTGTGCCCTAGAACTGTTGGTCGTGGAACCAATCAGAGGGAAGGCAACTTTGTATTTAATCCGAAATGGTGTCACCCAGGACCTAGTATGAGACATAAATGTTGTTGAACCAACTGGAAACAGACCACAGTGTGATCAGATTTAATATATATTTAAGTGGAAAATTGTCCATGAAGTCCAACACAGTCACATTTGACTTCAAAAGAGGAAACTTTTCTAAAATGAGGGAACTGGTGGAAAGGAAGCTAAAAAGTGGAGTCCAGAGAATTAAATCCCTTCAAAATAGGAATGGCAGAGAATTCCACCATGGACTCCAATGAGGCCAGATTCTAAGAATCTGGCCCCCTGGAGTCTATGGCAGAATGAAAGACACTCCTCCAGGGGAATCCGTGCCAGCCGGATCCTACCTGCCGCTGTCCGTCTGCTGCTGTCCACTTCCGCCTGTCCCATCTACTGCTGCCTGTCTTTGGAAGCAAATGGCGTCCGGTGTAGTAGATGCCATTTGCGTCCCTGCCTTTTGCCGTGATAGGCTATGTAAATCTTTACATAGCCTATCACGGCAACGAGCAGGGATGCAAATAGCATCTGCTATGCCTGACGCCATTGGTGTGGCAGCAGCTGGAAGTCTGGCTGCAGACGGGCCTGGCCGGTGGCTCCGCAGATTAGCCATGGAGCAGAGCTGGCCAGGGAGGATTCTGGGGAGAGGACTGGATCACCTCCGCCCCCGGCAGACCCTGCAGTGGATGAGGGTGAGTTCAATCCATACACCCCTACTTCAAAATGCTTGGAGATTACTGAAAACCACAATAATAGAAGCCCAGCAAAAATGTCTACCACAGGTTAGGAAAGGTAACACCAAGTTCAAGAGGTCACCGGCATGATTAATGAGCAGTGTTAAGGGAGCTATCAGAGAAGAGAGAGCTTCCTTCAGAAAATGGAAGTCTTGCCCAAGTAGGGATGTCAGAGAATTTTGCCACGAATCTCTGGGAGGCCGAATGCCAGCGCATTCGGCCCCCTGAAATCAGTGGCGAAATGGTCTGCCACCCCCCCGCCACCCCCGGGACAGGACTTACCTTGGGTGAATCTTCCTGGCGGCGGTGGCTCCGGCGGCGGTTCGGCGGCGGTTCGGTGGCAGCGGCTGCAGTGGCCAGTCTTCCGACCGGCTGCCGCTGCCGCCATTTCCAGTAAAAAAAAAAAAAAGTGACAGGCTACGTAAAGATTGACGTAGCCTATCACAGCTAGATTTTAAAAAAATACCATGATAGGCTATGTAAATGTTTACGTAGCCTATCACGGCTGAGTAAAAAAAACACAAAAAACCGTGCGTATGCAAATGGAGGCGCCCATGGGCGCCGCCATTTGCATACGTGCGGTTTTTTTTTTTTAACTCAGCCGTGATAGGCTACATAAACATTTATGTAGCCTATCACGGCTGACTGCAGGGACGCAAATGGCGGCCTGTCTCACTAACCTTTTAGAGAGTTCTTTGAGAGTGTCAATAAACATGGAGAGGACAGGTCATCTTATGGATCAGTAACTTGTTAAAGAACAGAAAACAGAGAGCAGGAATAAATGGTAAATTCTCCCAGTGGAGGGAAGTAAATAATGGGGTCCCATGTGGATCTGTATTAGGACCAATGCTTTTCAACTTGTTCATAAATGATGTGGAATTAGGAGCGAGTAGTGAAGTGGCCAAGTTTGTGGATGACACCAAATTATTTAGGGTGGTTAAAAAAGAAAGGGATTGTGAAGAGCTCCGAAAGGATCTCTCCAAACTGGGAGAATGGGCATCTAAATGGCAAATGCAGTTCAGTGTAAGCAAGTGTAAAGTGATGCATGTTGGGGCAAAACATCCCAGCTTCAAGTATAACCTGATGGGATATGAGCTAGCAGTGAATGACCAGAAAAGAGATCTTGGGGTTGTGGTGGACAGCTCAATAAAGATGTCAACCCAGTGTGCTGCCACTGTAAAAAAAAGGCAAACTCCATGTTAGGCATAATTAGAAAAGAGGATGAGAATAAAACTGCAAATATCATACTGCTCCTATGGTGCAGCCACACTTGGATTACTGTGTCCAGTTCTGGTCACTACACCTAAAAAAAGATATTGTACAGCTGGGAAAAGTGCCGAAAAGGGCAACTACAATGATCAAGGGGCTGGAGCATCTCCCCTATGAGAGAAGGTTACAACAGCTGGGATTGTTTAGCTTGGAAAAAAGGAGGGTAAGGGGAGACATGATAGAGGTCTACAGAATTATGCATGGTGTGGAGAATGTGGATAGGGAGACATTTTTCTCCCTCTCTCAAAATACTAGAACCCAGGATCATCCTATGAAGCTGATTGGTGGGAGATTCAGGACAGATAAAAGGAAGTACTTCTTCACAAAGCACATAGCTAAACTATGGAATTCACTACTACATGATGTAGTGATGGCCAGCAATTTGGATGGCTCTAAAAGAGGGTTGGACAAATTCCTGAAGAAGTCTGTCAGTGGATACTAACTAGGCTTGAGGGCTATGTGCTACCTCCTGTACCAGAGGCAGTGAGCCTATTTGAAGCTCACTGCAGTGAGATATGGACTGGACCCAGGCTGAGTCACCCATCCCTAGTAAGATGCTACTTCTCTCATTTCACTCATTACTGCAACAGTACAAGACAATGATTTTTAATGGGGAATTGGGTATACATTGCTGAGATTCTGTGACAGATTTTGTGTGTGTGTGTGTGTGTAAGTTTTTGAATAGCTTTCTCTATTTTGGCTGTTATGCAGATAAATAACCCATTCAGGAAAAGAAATGTATTGGTACTAATAAGTGGAACTATCTTATGCACTTACTATACTGGTAAGTTCATACTAGTAAGTATTAGTGATACATTGGTGTACTGTGGCTCAGTCAATACACTGCCTATAGTTCCGCTGTCATTAAGTCAATGCTGTAATTGGTTATGAGCATCTTTGGAGCTTCACTATTATGTAGAATAGCTAACGGTCAATACCAAGGATGGTAAATCATGATGTCCTGATACAACATTACATTTGCAAGGTTTCTGAGCTGTCCATGTATCTAAAAACTGAACAGACTTCATCAGCAATTTTACTATTGAATGAATATTTCTTCAGTAGGGGAAAAATAAGAACAATTCATCCTATACGCCAATAGTATGATAAAAATGGGTGCTTTTAAGCTAGAGGGGAGTTGTTTTACAAGAAAGACCTTTCTCACTAGAGCAGTTTAACAACAGAGGAAGCACCTAGGGAGGGAATGTGGAATATTTTGTGGTTCTGACTCTTGACAGGTGATAGGATCAGATGATCTTCTGGGTCCATACCAATTCTGTGATCCTCTGAAAAGTCAAATGCAGTTGAAAGCTCTGTGGTGCAATCACACATATGTCAGGAGAAAGGAGATGAATGCTCCACAGATTTGAAATGTAACCATCTTGTCATTTTAAGCAGAATGTCGCGTAGAAATGATTGCCCGGGTTAACCTGACACTGGTCATTGCACAGGCCAAATGAATCCTGAAAATTATGATGTGACACAGGCCATATATTTTATGGCATCAATAGAAAGCTGGAAGAGTTACGATGAAGTGCCACTGGAAGTCTCTGCATTTTATGCTATGATGGGAAAAGAGCACATTCACATTACGATGTCAACGGGAGCTCCATTGTCTTTACATTGTAAATGTGAAAGTTCATGTGTACGTTATGGTGCAAGTAAACATCATCAGGACTTACTGTATGCTATATTGTGAATGAGTCCTTTTACTGTGTGGTCATATAAGGCTTACCTCTTAGATCCACTGCTATAACCATACATTTGCTGTGGGTCACCTGCAGTACCAATCTCTGGAAATCTAGCACTTTGGTTAACTGTGTAGGGTACCTGTTGTTGTTGTTGTTAGTAGTAATACTAGTAGTAATATTCATTTTTTCTAATGAACTAAGGCTGCTGAAGGCTATACATAGAAAGACAAGCTATGATCTTAAAATTTGAAACAAGACAAACAAATCTGAATTTATCTGTGTACAGAGGAATCCAGAATTGTATTGCCAGACACAGCACAATGAAGAGAGTGTGTGTGTGTGTATACACACACACTCTGCTCCGCCCTCCTTTCTTGGCTTTGCTGTTTTTTATAAGCTATCTTTAGCTGTTTGCTATATAACCATCTTCTCTTGCACACCTTCTCCCTGCTTGTGGCACACTGAAGTCTGGATTGCATCAGTTGATCTCTGTGTGTTTTTGGGTGGATGGTGTAGGGTTGGTTGGCAGAAGAATTGTCCTGAAGCTGAAACACATCATAGGTTTAGACTAGATTGTTTTTTGTTATAACTCTATCTTATCACAGACAAGATTAAAATGGTAAGGTTTTGGCCCATTAAAGTTCTGTGTAGACAATAATAATGCATGAACAGGAGCAACCTATGAGTAAGAACACAAAGGACAAATGCTCTAGGCTCACAGTTTATTGAAAGAGACAGAATATGTTAAGGAACTATTGTGATTTTTTTTTTTTAAATCTATCATCCATCCATCCATCCATCCATCTATCTTCTCGATCATCCCAGAGTTCAGGACACAGAATAATGGGCTCAAGTTACAGGAAGATAGATTCCGGCTGAACATCAGGAAAAACTTCCTTACTGTTAGAGCAATATGACAAAGGAACCAATGACCTAGGGATGTGGTGGGCTCTCCCACACTGGAAGCATTCAAGATGAAGCTGGACAGCCACTTGTCTGGGATGCTTTGACTTCAATTCCTGCATTGAGCAGGGGGTTGGACTTGATGGTCTTATAGGCCCATTTCAACCCTACTGTTCTATGATTCTATCCATACATAATTACATACACATATATAAACAGACAGACATAGAGTCTGTTGTTTAAAACAAAATGTAGCAGTTGCTGGGAATAAACTCTTATGCAGGAGAAAACTACGGACAAATGAGATTATTTCAGTGATCCTTCCTCTTTTAAGGATTTGTGAACTTATAATTCATTTAGCCCTGCTTTACAGTTTGCATTTGGTTCAGAAAATAACATTTTCTGAAATGTCATGAATTAGACACAATCTTAAATTAAAATGCTTTCCTGATTAAAGTCTGGGTACCAGAGTAAATCAGCTAGTACTGTATGGCAGGAGTACTCATTGAGATTAGGAGTGCACGAAAGCCACTTACCTGGTCTCGCAGCTTGCTTCGCAGTGGGGGGGAGGCGCTTCGCTGCTCCCCCCAAAGTTCAGGCCGGGGGGGAGGCTTCCTGCCTCGCCCGGCCGAAATTCAGGCTGGGGGGGGAGGCTTCCCGCTTCGCCCGGCTGAAATTCAGGCCGGGAAGGAGGCGCCTCGCCTGGCCGCGAAATAAAAAGTAAAAAAACAAACAAAACGCCCCCGTGATAGGCTATGTGATGATTAACGTAGGCTATCACGGCTAGATCTGCAAAGTCAGCCATGATAGGCTACGTAAATCATCACATAGCCTATCACGGGTGACTTAAAAAAAAAAAAACGCGTACGCAAATGGCGGCCCCCATAGGGAGCCGCCATTCGCTTTCCTTATTTAGTCGCTGTAGTCTACGTAAATGTTTACGCAGACTACAGCGACCAAATAAGGAACGTGAATGGCGGCTCCCTATGGGGGCCGCCATTAGCCGTACGCACTTTTTTTTTTTTTTAAGTCACCCGTGATAGGCTATGTGACGATTTACGTAGCCTATCACGGCTGACTTTGCAAATCTAGCTGTGATAGGCTATGTTAATCATCACGTAGCCTATCACGGGGACGTTTTTTTTTTTTTACTTCTATTGGAATGGCGGCGGCGGCAGCCGGTCAAAAGACCGGCTGCCGCCTCTGCCCCTGTCGAAGACCTGACGAACTGCCGCCGGGACCCGCCGCCGGGAGGGACATTTGGGAAAGGTAAGTCCTGTTCCGGGGGGGGGTGTGTGCGGGGTGTGGGGGGATGTGCGGAGAATTTCTCCCCGAAACTACTTCGGGGGGCCGAACACGTTGGCACTCGGCCCCCCGAAGTTTCGGGGAGAAATTCTCCCCCATCCCTAATTGAGACATAGACTATATTTGAACAGTGTGCAATAAAAATGTATCCTACAAGAAATACTTGTTGCAACATGCAAACAAATACATAAGGGAAAAGTGTCTAAAATACATAATAATATTCATGTCTATCACTAATTTAAAATGTAGTTATTGAATTCATACCTCCTTACATGCTACATATGGAACAACATGCTGAATTTGCTTAGCATGGAATATTAACAGGAAAATTAGTTGATATAGGGACCAACTCAGAATCCCATATGAAAAAATTGTATATAGCAATCAGCTTATTTATTAAAAATATTCTTATACCACCTGTCATGTAAAAACACATCCAGGCAGTGTACAACAATAAAAACCATGATATACAAATATATAAATGTACTAAAACATACTAAAACATAACCAATGGCCATCAGCTAAAAATCAGAATGACCAGCATCACAAATCATGAAAAGCTAAGGCAAATTAAAAGGTCTTCATTGTGCGCTTAAACTACATCACGGTTGGCACATGTTTTATTTTGGAGGGAGGGTATGTCAAACAATGGGTGCCTCCACATCCACATGAAGAATGGGTGCCTGGTTGTCACCAGATGAACATCTGTAGAATGTGGCACAGCCAGGAAGGTCTCTGATAAGAATTACTGTGGCTGGGCAGGTCAATATGGGAGAATGCCTTCCCTTAGGTATCCCAGTCTCAAGTCGTTTAGGATCTTGTGGGTTAAAACCAAAGCCTTAAACCTGGCCTGGTAGTTAACTGGTAGCCAGTGCAATTCCTGTAACAACAGTGTCATATGGCAGTGACTAGACACAACATACAGTAAATTTTACCACTGCATTCTGCACTGGCTGCAGCTTCTGGACCATATACATAAGGGAAGCCCCACATAAAGCACATTATGGTAGTCAAGATGTTAGGTTACCAATGCATGGGTCAATGGGCCTAACCTATCCCTGTCCAGGAATGGCTGCAGCTGGTGCACCAGCCAAAGCTGGTAAAAGGCTCTCCTGGTCACTTCAGTCACTTGGTTCTCCAGAGACAGCAGTGCTCCTATAAGTACTCTCAAGCTTTGTTCCTGCAGAGGATGGGCAACCCCATCTAGAACAGGAAAAGTGCCTGGGCCTGGGAACCACCTACCCACAAGACCTCCAAATTATCAGGATTTAGAATCATTACTGGTCCTCATACTACCCATCACTGCATCCAGGCTGGTCCAGGACCTGTAGCAGAGAAATAGAGCTGAGTACCATCAGTATAGTGATGATACCATGCTCCACATTTCCTAATAACTGCTCCCAACAGCTTCATATAGATGCTGAGTAGCACTGGGGACAAGATGGTACCTTTTGGCACTCCCTGACTCACAAGTAGGAGTGCAACCACTGAAAACAGTGCCCCCTACTCATGGAAATGATCCAGTAGGATACCATGGTCAATGGCATCAAAAGCCTCTAAGAGATCAAGCAAGAGTAATAGGATTTCCCCCCCTTCCAATAAAGGTCATCCATCAGAGTGACCAAGGCTGAATCAGTACCCAAGCCAAACCAGATTCTGAATCCGGACTGAAATGAATCTAGAACTTAATTTGCATTAGACTGTGTATACTTGCTATGAATGTAGCCTACAGTGAGCAAGTTGGGATACGGTGGTCTGCCAGATAATAACAGGACTTTAATGTTGTACTTTTCCATTAGTTATTATGGCCACAAGGCATTACTTCCAATTAAAAATATGACTTTTAGCTTTAGTCCCTATTGTAAAAACCTGTACCAAAGGCAAGAATTAACACATATGTCTTTTGAAGTTAGAGTAGTGAAGAATCATAAATAATTATTGTTTTGTACTGTCCATTGTAGGTACGAGTACAATTGCAAATGGAAAACAGGAAGGTATAGAGATCATATACTGGTCTGGTTCAGATGTAACATACTTGGGCTTATTCAACTGAGATACATCCTATCTCGATATGCAACAATTAAAGATTCCCTGAGTTAATTAATCAGAGGTTTCCATTATATCCAAAGTTGAAAATTATGGTTACAAGAATCAGAACAAACCAGGATCTGAAACATCTTCAAACTGTGGTTTCTGATCTTGGTTTGTTCTGATAGTGGTACCTATAGTTTCCAAGTTTGAAAATAACAGGGTACAGGAATCATGGTGTGCCAAGAAGACAGGAAGGAAGAGGCAAAATGAGGGACAGATTATGCAGGCACAAGGCTTGTGCATAAAAACACACAACTGGGAACACTCAGTGGCCCAGTTTGGACATCGCTTTCAGCTTATTAAGCCAAGATATGTTATGTCCAAATTGGACCACTGAATTTCCCCCAAAATGTATTTATTAATCTGCAATGTAGTGTCTATTATCTGAAGGTGTTTGTTTTTAAAAGGAGAGATCCATGCTCCCTCTGCTTCCCTATTGGTTTTCCTGTTGTGCTAATCACGCTTCTTTCCTCAGAGGATTATTTATTCTTATGTTATCAGTGTATTGTGAAATGCAGGATCAGCGGAACAGGACAGTTCTGTACAGAACGTATGGGCACATACCACATTGCATGTCCTCTGGAAAGGCGGCATATAAACGTTAAAAAGGTAAAGGTAAAGGTGTCCCCAACCAGTCGTGTCCGACTCTAGGGTGCGGTGCTCATCCCCGTTTCTAAGCCGAAGAGCCAGCGCTGTCCGAAGATGCTTCCGTGGTCATGTGGCCGGCATGACTGAACACCGAGGTGCACGGAACGCTGTTACCTTTCCCACCGAAGCAGTACCGATTTATCTACTTGCAATGTCTTGCTTTCGAACTGCTAGGTTGGCAGGAGCTGGGACTGAAGACGGGAGCTCACTCCGTCACGCGGCACGGGTCTCGAAGTCACTGCTGTCCTGCTGACCTTCTAGTCTGCAGTGTAGCTGGGGCTTTGCAACATGACATAGGCAAAAGATAAGTGCCTGCCCTGACGAGCTTGAAGTTTTCAATTTGACGGGTAGTGGAGACATGGCTGAATTTTAAGCCACCCATGGTATCCAGTACACTGGCCCACTCACCCTTCCCCATGGCAGAGACCAGATGGGGTGGGCAGAGAAAGGCAGTGGAGGTGGCTTGCAGGATCAGGGTGAATGCAAGCCTGAGGAAAGAAGCTTATTAACTTTTGTGAGTGCCCCTGATTGAATGTGTCACCCATGCTGTGGATGGACCATTTGTGCTTTATAACATTGAGAATCAGCAGTGGTGCAAGCTCTCCTGCTGCCCGAGTCAGGAGAGCACAAATGTACCACTGCCCGCCGTGTCATGGACCCCATTGCCACTGCTGCCACATTGCCCACCCCCACTCCATTGCCACCGCCACATAGCATCCCTCTGGGACACCCCTCCCACAATGCCTGGCTTGGAGGAAAGACACTCTCAGAACCAGGCATTTGGACCTGGACAGCCTTCTGAAGAGTCATGCTGGGTGCTTTTTCTGGCTGAGACAGCTCTTCAGAGAGCCCACCCATCCTCTGGCTCACTCTGAGAGGATCCTCAGAGGAAGCCAGAAGGTGAGTGGATGCTCCGAAGAGCCCCACTGGCCACTTCCCCACGACAGCATTTGTAGCAGGGACCGGTGGGACTCTCTGGAGCACCTGCTGTAGTGCCATTGGGTGGGCAGCAGCTCCAGAGTACCAGAGTGGGAGAACAGTTGGTGGGGCTTTCAAGAACACCCAGTGTAGTGCTGAGGAAGGTGGCAGTGGAGTGGGGGGCTCTCCTGGTGGAGGGAGGAGTGTGCAATTTGCCGCTTCTCCTGTTCTACCACCTGAGGTGGGGGATACGTACCGCTTCATGGGAGAGCTGGCCCTGTTGAGGATGCATTTGTTGATTTGAATAGTGGATTATTTTTCAGCTCACTAACATTTATGTTGTCTAATTTCTGCATTGTGAGACTGGGTCAGGAAAGCAGATTTAAAGCAAAAACATTGCTAATGGATGTTTAGTTAATATTTATAAACTAATTGTCAAAGCATTGATTTTTTTATTGGAAAGGGTTGCCATTGTGAAGAAAGAAACCCATAATTTGTTGTGTTAGTCTATAAACTTTCATAAACATAGTATCTCTAATGAAAGAAGATCCTTCATCATCTCTGCTGGAGCATAATGTTGGATTAATTCCACTTTTACAAAGAATTCTTGTGCTTGAACATTAACAACTGTTTTGTTAATAGTGGTGCAGTAAAAAGGCGAATTAGGGAAATAAATATCCCCATACAATAGAAACAAATGTGTTTTTAAAGTCTTTGTGCTATTGAGCATCTTTCTGAATTTTTATTTTTAGAAGTCACTGACAAAACGTATTTGACGTGAAATATGAAAATAAAGTAGAATGTTAAGAAAGGTAGTTTTTGTGCAAGGGTGGGCGTTCTATAAATTAATAACAGTAGCACAATGAATTGTATTTGTTTATTAGCTTGATTGCGAGTTCTTTTTTAATATACTACGAATGAAATTAGAATGTTTGCATGTTTTGTGGAGAAAGTAGAAGACCGTTCTCTGTCTCCCTCCCCCCCCCCAGGTTACAGTAATGCTGGAGCCAAAGCAGTGGCAAAAGATATGCAGATGCTCAGTCATTTCACTCCTGCTGTCATTCTCTCTCATTACTGAAGATGAACTCCTCTTAAGCAGATAGTTGGAAGGGAGAGCTCCAGCCAGGTTGGTGTGTCAACTAGGAGTGCATCGAACTGCCGCCTTCAGTTCAGCATCCCAATCTACAGGTGATGAGCTAAAGTGTGAACGTGTTCTGGCAGTATGGGTGGGGGATCCACTTATCTTAGCGGCAACAACAATGGCTCTCTCCCTCCCCCTTGAATGTCACTGTCTTTGAGGGCAGCAGGGGGCTTCCTTTGCCCTTCCTTCCCCCCCTGCATGCTCCTGGGGCTTTAAATTAGAGCCAGCCTGTGGACACTACCATATTTGACCACTCCCAGCATGCTGGGGATTAGCTCACAGTTTTAGCAACCTCTGCTCTGCGGCAATGGATGGGGTTCTTTCTGGGCGGGCGGGCACTTCTACCAATTTCAATTCAAGCATTTCAAAGGTAACTAGAGTTCATTGAGTCTTTATTGGCCCTAGTGGCAAAGGATCTCCCTGGGCTTTCCCACCACCAGAGATGTTAGAATTGTGTCTATCCTGTCACTTAAGACCCCAGCCTCTGCAAGCGTGAAGTGTTTGTGAACTGAACCATGCTGAAAGCAGAAGCTGCTTGACTACTGTGTGCAACAGACCTTGACAAAGTGGGATTATTAGGTGAGGAGGAGATTAATTGTTCAGCTAAGCAAAAATGGTTCATTTTTGCCTTCTGAGGAAGGAAGAGAAAATGAAATCACTGAGCAAGAATCACTTCGTGTATGTCCAGTAAAGGGTAGGCAAGCTGGAGCTAACGATCCATTCTGGAATGGCCCAAAGGATACCACATATGAGCTGGGAAGTGACAAGCAAGAAATGCTCTATTATAGCCTTAGCTGCCTCAGTAATAATGACAGCTCCTCTGCCTTCTTTTTCCCTCCCCGCTGTAGGTAATGGCTTACCCATGCAATTACCTTCTTTTGTCTTCACAGAACCAGGGATAAATGATTTCAACCTCTTTACAGGGGAGATTAGAAACCAAAGTTATTTTTAGGGGAGAAATAAATTCTTTCATGTAAGACACGAGGGTTGTTGCTTCTCAGGCAATGGAAGAGTGTGTGTGTGTGTGGGCTGGGGGGAAGGGACTGAAAGGGACATCAAGTCTTTTTAAAAGCTCAGTTCTGATGTTTCTGCTGGAGATCAAAGAGAAGCTGTGAAAGGAGGGGAGAGTGGAGATTTGAGTAAGCTACCAGTATATACAGTAAGGTATATGCATCCTTTGAAGGAATTGCCATTACATTCCCTGATCTTTGAACTCCATTTCTTATTTTATGAAGGTGAGCTGCATTCCTTCCAAGTTGTCTTATTTCCAAGCTAATCACTACACCTCAAGGAAGGGATAACCTTAACAAACCGAATGAACATAGCACCTTATCGGATCTCACACATGCAGATATACTCTGGCTTGTCTGTGAGGGGAAAATAATGTGGCAACAGATTGAAAAGATTAATATCTTTTCCAGATTTTGCAATAAAATAAAATATTTTGTAGTGGATTTTTTAAAAATCTCAATTTTTGATGTCATATTGTAATTATTTAATCCTGATTCCATTGCTGTGGCATATTTATCTGTCTCTGCAGTAAACCCATTTCTCATCTTTTCACATTGCTTGGGTCCCCACCTCCATCATCCATTCTACAGATGCTGGAATACAAATTCAAACTTCATTTGTCGCTGCTGCTGCTGCTTTTCCACAACACCCAAACAGCTGTCACTCAGTTTGTATGTCGACTAAGTCCAATTGAAATGAGATAAAATAAGAAATTGGCATCAAGTCCATATGCTACAGGGCCTCATGTGGTGCAGAGTGGTAGGCGGCAGTATTGCAACCGAAACTCTCCCCACAACCTGAGGTCAATCCCAGCAGAAGCCAGGTCTCGGGTAGCCGGCTGAGGTCGACTCAGCCTTCCATCCTTCCGAGGTCGGTAAAATGAGTACCCAGCTTGCTGGGGGAAAGGTAGTCATGACTGGGGAAGGCAATGGCAAACCACCCTGCTACAGTCTGCCATGAAAACTCCAGTGCAAATGGCGTCCCTCTAGGGGTCAGTAATGACCCGGTGCTTGCACAGGAGGAACCTTCCCTTTCCTTCCATATGCTACACAAATATTCCTAGTCTCAAAGGATGACATAGCTCTGTGTATTGCTGTCTTTTTGCTGTCTTGAGAAGGGAGAAAATACATTGAATGACATATAGTGCAGGAACAGGACTTGTGTACTCATCAGTGTGCACAATGAGCTGGTGAGATTGGTTGTAAAATTCCCCAGCAAACGGTATTGATCTCCATTATAGTACATTCTTATTGTCTTCTACAGTCATCTACACAGGAATCTATCAGTGCACAGAGCTTCAGAGGCAGATGCTGAACAGGGCAAAGTTACAATGATGTGCAGTAGGACACAAGAGTCCATCTGTCTGTCTGTCAGTCTATCTATCTATCTATCATCATCATCATCTATCATTATTCATACACATACACATCTAGGTGCACATTTTTAAAGCATGCACCCAAATACATACTTTCTTCCACTAAGGCGTGAACATGCATGTATTTTTTCAAAATGGATCTCGCATTTTCCTAATAAATGCATTTTGAGAACAGAATCGCAAGCTTGGGGTTATGTGAACTTTGCCTAAAAAACGTGCTTGCATTTACATTGATTGTTGTTGATGGGGCAATGATGTTTAATGAACTGAAACAAAACTCTTGTATATCCCTAGTCCTACTTCTTCCTTTCTTGCCACCTTCCCTCCAACAGAAGAGTTCATCAGCAGGAGCCAGGAGGGAGAAAAAAAGGGAGATGTGCTCTACAATGAGTGAGCTTGGGGAAATAGCTCAATTGACATACAACAAATGTGTGGATTCATGGACTGGGGCCATCTGTAACTACCCCAGTAGCACCTTGCATGTGTGTGTAAGTAAATGTATAATTAATATTATTACAGTCTGAATTTCAACCCAAAGTCCATCTAGTCCAGTATCATGTTTCCAGTGGTGGCCAACCAGATACTTCCAGAAAGCTCACATGCAGTACATGAAAGCAATAGCAGTTCTTTGCTGTTTGCCCCCAAACAATGGATATTTAGAGTAGGGATACTTACAAGGTTCTCGCTATTCCACTTTCTCCCAGATTTTGGAGCTTAGCATTCCTTGATCTTCTTTTCAAAGTGTAACAGATACATTAGGAATCCTCTTAATGAAGTGTATATGCAAAATATCCCCATAATGATGGGAGAGGGAGGAAAAAGAAAAACTCACTGTTCACTTTCTTCACACCATGCATAAATATTAAAATCTCTGTCATGCTCTGCCTTTTGTCCTCTTTTTCTAAACTTAAAAGGTTGAAATGCCTTAGATATTCCTGTTAGGGTAGATGCTCTAACCCTGTGAAAATTTTGATTGGTCTTTTCTGCTTCCTTTCCAGCTCCACAATATCCTGTTGCTGTTGCTGTTGTTGTTTTGACATGGGGTGACCACAAATGTGCATCATACTCCATATGTGATTGCAGCATGCATTTATATTAAGACTTAAGATACCTGGCAGCTGTATTTTCAAAGGAGATACTAAGGTTGCAATCCCACAAGTACTTACCTGGGAGTAAGTCCCACTGAACCTAATGAGGCTTACTTCTGAGCAGACATGTATAGGAGTGGGCTGCCATTCTCCATGACAGCAACAGGAGCTGTCAGCATGGGAGTGTGGGGCCGCTCCACCAACCTCTCTCAGCTCCTCCAGGTCTGCTACCTTGGCCTCAAGATTGCAGACTTCTTCCTTATGAACCAGGAGCTCGTCATCACTCTGAGCACACATGCACACATTCTGCCCAGGAATCAGAGAATCATGCATAAGGCACGGTATGCCAAACACTGGGTAGTCCCCACATTCCTGCTGGCTTTCTAGATCATTAGTCTTAATGATAAATGAGCAAGGCCTGCTCATATGTTGCAGACTGGGAAGATTACATTAAAAGTATTATGTATATTCTGTGGTGATGGTGGTTGTAAGTAAAAAAAAAGAAATGCATGTTTTCTTGCAGCACTTCCTATCCATTTACTATGTGCCCAGAATAAACATTGCAGGTATGGTGCTGCAAGTACAACAAGGCTGCATATTGTCGCCCTGCTTATTTTATAGGGATGTACGAAAGTCACTTACCTTTAACGAAATTTGATTCGCGGTGGGGGGGAGGCACTCCATCCCTCCCCCCCAAAATTCTGGCCAGGGGGGAGGCAGTCCATCCCTCCACCCCCGAATCCTAGTCAGCCGGGCCCGCAAATGGCGGCGGCTGTAGCCGCTGCCGTTTGCGTCCCTGCAGTCAGCTGTGATAGGCTACGTAAATGTTTACGTAGCCTATCACGGCTGACTAAAAAAAAGAAACACCGTGCGTACGCAAATGGCGGTGCCCATGGGCGCCGCCATTTGCGTTCCTTATTTTGGCACGTCTAGTCTACGTAAACATTTATGTAGACTACAGCGAAAATAAGGGGAACGCAAATAGCGTAGACGCGACGCTATTTGAGTTCCCCTTATTTTCGCCATAGTCTACGTAAATGTTTACGTAGACTAGATGTGCCAAAATAAGGAACGCAAATGGCGGCACCCATGGCACCGCCATTTGCGTACGCGCAGTTTTTTGTTTTACTCATCCGTGATAGGCTACGTAAACATTTATGTAGCCTATCATGGTATTTTTAAAAAATCTATAATTTACGTAGCCTATTATGTAGCCTACATTTACGTAGCCTATCACTTTTTTTTTTTTAACTGGAAATGGCGGTGGCGGCAGCCGGTTGGAAGACGGGCCACCGCTGCCGCCACCGCCGCACCGCCACCAGAGCCACCACCACTAGGAGGATTCACCCAAGGTAAGTCCTGTCCGGGGGGGGGGGGCGGGGTGGTGGCAGATTGTTTCGCCACCAATTTTGGCCGAACGCCCCCCAAAATTGATGCTTTCGAACTGTGGTGCTGGAGAAGACTCTTACGAGTCCCCTGGACTGCAAGGAGGTGAGATCAGTACATCCTAAAGGAAATCAACCCCCTGACTGCTCATTGGAAGGACAGATACTGAAGCTGAAGCTCAAATGTTTTGGCCACCTAATGCGAAGAGAAAACTCTCTGGAAAAGACCATGATGCTGGGAAAGACTGAAGGCAAAAGGAGAAGGGGGTGGCAGAGGATGAGATGGCTAGATAGCATCACTGATGCAATGAATATGAACTTGAGCATGCTCCGGGAGAGAGCGGAGGACAGGAAGGCCTGGCGTGCTATGGTCCATGGGGTCACGAAGAGTCGGACACGACTGAATGACTGAACAACAACATGGTGCTGGATGTTCCACCCACAGGAATGTTAAATGCCCGAGGAAACCTGGGCTGTCATTTTCATCAAACCAATACTTTATATTGTTAGCCTGTCTGGTTTTGCTGGTTAGAATAAAGGAACAGCCTATTTTCTAAACAAAAATATCTCTGCCCACCCCCCAAGTGTAAACTGGGCTTTTCTACATGAGGCATTTATGGTGCACTCATCATTCCCCTACTCATGTTGTTTATGGGTTCTTTAGACATTTTGACCCTCCAGTTTTGCTCCTGTGTCTAACCAGCACTTTCTGCAAGTTTTTTTTAGAGCTGGGAAAATACAGCATTTAATTGTGAAAGAGGAAGAAAGAGCATTTCCCTCTTGTATAGTTGCACTATTCTGCTATACCACAGTGCCACCTAGAGGCTATGTAGTGGAAAAGCAGGAAAGGAAATGCTGCTTGTGTAGAGTTTAATTCTGCCATGAAACCAAAGGTAGATACAGCTGATTAACAGCTGATTAAAAGCCTCATGTAGAAAAGCTCATTCTCACATATTTATGTGGGTGAGCTAGCCAATGGCCCAAAGGATCTAGTCCCCACTTGGCCATGAACTTCACTGGGTGAATTTGGGCCACTTGCTGACACTCAGCCTAACCTACCTCACAGGGAAGTTGTGAGGATAAAATGGAGAGGGTGATGATCATGTAAGCCAACTTTGTCCAATTAATTTCTATTTCTTGTATTAGCAATCATCTGATTTAATTGTTACATTTTAATTTAGATAGCAAATACTTTTTTGTTTTGCTTTTCCTGTGGTTAGTCCTAAACAATACCATGTGCTTTGTATGAATATTTTATTTTTATTTGTAGTGCTCTTGTTTCTTTTATCTGATATGTGATGACATTTGGTTGTAAATAATAAACTTAAACTTGTGATTTACTTCTCCAGTCCAAAGTGCTGGAGAAACATTCCAAAGAATGTTTGCAACAGTTACAAGCAACATTTCTATGCAAATAGGCCTGTGAATATTATTGGTGAATGATTTCCAGCATCAATAAACATGGCTGTGTAATTGCATATTGACCCTAATACCAAATCATTTCCATCCCTCCAAAGTGAATATGGCATAACACAGTCAGGATAAAAAGAGGATTTTTTTCTTTTTTACCCTACATGGACGAAGCTGTATATTAATTAATATGTACTTTTCTGCATAGGTGAAGACAGGGCTTTTCTGCACATTGTTGTTGTTGTTCAGTCATTAAGTTGTGTCCGACTCTTCGTGACCCCATGGACCATAGCATGCCAGGCCGTCCTGTCCTCCGCTCTCTCCCAGAGTGTGCTCAAGTTCATTCTGCACATTACTATCTATGTTTTAATTACTGTGATTGAAAGTACATATATTATCTGCCTATTTTTTCTTCCTCCTTTTCCTACAAAGTAGCCATCACTTGAGAGGATGCTATATCTTACTATTCCAAGAATGTAGCATTCTCATGATTAGGTCAAGTCTCCCTCTTAATAACATCCACTTAAAATGATAATTAGGGATGGACAGGTTGGCTCTGACTTTGCTCTGATTAGCTCACTTCCATCTATCCCCCAAAGGTCTGATTGACTTAGATTAAATTAAAGCAAAGGAAGGTTATATACTACCACTAAAATGATGGAAAACCCCACCAACTTCCCAGACTATCTCATGTTGGTCTAAACTCCACAAAGCCAGGAAATTGGAAGCTAAGGCTGATGCCTTATCTGATGTGCCCTGTGATCAGTCATGATGTTGTGCAATGTCACAAATTGTGCTTGCTTACAACTTATCCTCCATGCACCCACACTTTTCCTGAGTCTTTCAGTCCAAATCCAGATTGGGAGGATGGAGTGCTTGGGACCAGAAAAGATGCTCCACATTGTCCTGGTCCTGTATTGCCTTATGAAGCATCTGAGCCTTACTGTATTGCTAGAGAAATCCAACTGTGAGGTGATTCATACTCTTATTCTGTGAGCTGACCAATGTCTTTACTGCATGCGTTTATAGTGAGAGGTGGGTGTCTCCTTTAACGTAGCTGGGCTGAGAGCAGTACTACTGCTAATAATGGTGTGTGGTACATGTAGCTGTATTTCCTAGCGACAGTATGACTGGTGATGTTGCCAGTAATGGTGAGAAATGTCAAAACAGATTGGGGTGGGGGGTAGGGGAGCAACATGGAGCATCTTTGCTGGGGTGGGGGCAGAAACCTCCAGGGACAGTTGCTCCTTGTTTGAGGCAGCTGATGTTACTCTAGGCCTCATCAGGGTGCATGAGAACACTCTGGACTCATGGAGCTGCTAGCTGCAGGGAATAACAAACTTTACTAGACAGCAGCTAGATGGCCATAGGATATCTGGTTTTCCGGGAACTGACCTTGGATCCCACGCTCTGAGGTCAGTTCCTGGAGAACCGACCTCCACCCACTTCCACACTGTCTTGGAGGCAGAGTGGAACAGCCCGTGCTCTGCACTCACAAGAGGAGTGTGGAGCAGCTGAAAAGGGGTCTTCTGGGGGGCCATCCAGGGCGGGGTGGGCAGAAATGCCTGTACAACACATCCAATCTGTTGTATGGCAGCCGTCTCCCCTGCTCTGCCCTCCTGCGTCTAGAAAACTGCAATCGGCTGTCTAGCCAAAAATGCAGGGCAGGAGAAGCACGGAGGGAATGATCCCCTCCATGGTTCTCCTGCCCTGCATTGGATAGGCAGCTGCCTATCTGAATAGGATTGCACCCCAAATCTTCTAAATAAATAAGGCTGCAATCCTAAACCCACTTATGCGGGAGTAAGCACCACTGAACTCAATAATATTTCTAAATAGACATTTATAGGATTGCACTGTAAATAGATAAATAGGTATTTCTTAAAGAAGCAGCTATTCTGGAGGCTTCTTTTTGCTCTCTCAGATCTCTATTGTCCTTGAAAGGTCAATATTCAGTTCTGTTACTAGGTGTTGCGATTATCAGTTCGTACCTTTTTGCCCATTAGAGTTAATGCTGTGTTTGTCCCAATACAGACAGAATGCATATTAAAACAAAGTGCATTGCTGCTTGCTACCAAATAGTCACCAACAACAGAAAGATAACCACACATACGATGGGTTAGATCCAGATTTAGGCCCATGATGTAATTGGACTTTGTCACCCCCTCCTCCACAGCAGCCCCTCTAGCCCCCTGAAAATGCTACACAGAGGGTCAGGGGACTTTGCTGAATGGGATGAGATGTGCCTCAGTTATTGGGCAATATAGAAATGCAATAAATAAATAAATAACGTGGCACAGGGGAGAAAGGGTGATCCACCCAAACCAGGCAGAGGCACCTTCTCTGAGCAGCGCCCCAATGGAAGGCAGATTCAAGATTGTGGATCCAACAACATATACGTAACTTGTTATTCTTTGAGAAAACTGTGAAAATAGAGTCATGTACATCTTACTCATCCTGTCCCAGTAATTAAAATATTTGCTTTTTTCCTCACATTCTGCTGTTTATTAATCAAGTTATTGGCTTTGAAGGTAATAGCATCCAATGTCATTCCTATAGTTTCACTTTCAAATGCTGGATGCTTCATCAAAGTTTCCCATTCTTGTCATCTTTGCTGATTAAAGCTCATTTAAAATGATGCAGAAATATCAGGCTTATAACACTAGTGCAAAGCATGGTTGAAGAAGCTTTCAACAAGATGTAAAAATGGTACTTTTGGGGTCATGGCAACCTCACTAGTGGATTTAAAAAAAGACAAGATTATCATCAGAAGTGGAAATCTGGCATGCAGCCCAGCATGCAATTACACCATGCTTAAGCCCTACTGATTCCATTGAACTTCAGTACTTAAGAACTTAATGAACATGGGAGCTCCAAAAGGATATCTCCAGAGTCCAAACTGGGAGAATGGGCATCTAAATGGCAAATGCAGTTCAGTGTAAGCAAGTGTAAAGTGATGCATGTTGGGGCAAAAAATCCCAACTTTAAGTATAACCTGATCGGATCTGAACTAGCAGTGACTGCCCAGGAAAGTGATCTTGGGGTTGTGGTGGACAGCTCAATGAGGATGTCAACCCAGTGTGCAGCTGCTGTAAAAAAGGCAAACTCCATGTTAGACATAATTAGAAAAGGAATTAAGAATAAAACTGCCAATATCATACTGCTCCTATGGTGCAGCCACACTTGGATTACTGTGGTCTCTGGCCACCACACCTAAGAAAAGATATTTCTAGAGCTGGAAAAAGTGCCGAAAAGGGCAACTACAACGATCAAAGGGCTGGAGAATCTCCCCTATGAGAAAAGGTTACAACAGCTGGGATTGTTTAGCTTGGAAAAAAGGAGGGTAAGGGGAGACATGATAGAGGTCTACAAAATTATGCATGGTGTGGAGAATGTGGATAGGGAGACATTTTTCTCCCTCTCTCTAAATACTAGAACCCAGGGTCATCCCATGAAGCTAATTGGTGTGAGATTCAGGACAGATAAAAGGAAGTACTTCTTCACACAGCGCATAGTTAAACTGTGGAATTTGCTACCACAGGATGTAGTGATGGCCACCAATTTGGATGGCATTAAAAGGGGTTGGACAAATTCATGGAGGATAAGGCTATCAATGGCTACTAGTCCTGATGGCTATGTGCTACCTCCAGTACCAGAGGCAGTGAACCTATGTACCCCAGTTGCTGGGGAAGATGGGTGGGAGGGCACTATTGCACTCATGCCATGCTTGTGGGTTCCCCGTCAACAGCTAGTCATCCACTGTGTGAACAGAATGCTGGACTAGAGGGATCCTTGGTCTGATCTAGCATGGCTGTCCTTATGTTCTTATGTTCTTACGACTGTTCTACTGATCCTTTTGCTACCAATTTGTTATTTGGCTCCTTGAGCAATGCCAATAACTAGTGCACCAGTTGGACCATCTTGGAAGGGATTTCGAGAACCTGGGTGCCACAACTAAAAAGACCCTGTCCTGCATCCCAGCCAGTTCAACTTCTGACTGCATATCTTGATCCATTGTACCTTGATCCCAAGCTACAAATGTTTCTTCAAGTAGTGGGCAACTCTATCCACAACAAGCTAAAGATTTGCCCCTCAAATGGGTTTCTTACTGACCAGAAGCACTTCTGACTTGTCTACATTTTGTTTCAGCTTCATAGCCCACTTCAAACATTGGTTCAGGATCTTAAGAGCCTCCCTGGAGCCTATTGGAAGGTAAGATAGAGTTGGATATCATCACATTTCCAGACAATTTCCCCTGTGATTTCAAGTAGATGTTCAGCATGGGGCACAAGACAGCCCTGTGGCATCCCACTGCCCCATAGTCTATCTTTACTCTTATTTGATTGTAGTAATAAACATGATCCTTTGAAAATGAAAATGGAACTTGTTCTAGAGAGAAGGTTCTGAAATGTTAGCAATTTTTTTCAAAGTTGAACATTTCTAACTAGGTTAACAGAAAATAAGTAGAGCCCCAATGTCATTCCAAGGCTTACAAAGAGCACTTCATCAGGAGGGCTTTAAACTGAATCCTACAGGGGAGGGAGACATAAAGTTGGGGGTAACAATGGATGAAGGCTCATGTACCACAATGGGGAGAACAGCTGTAATAGCACACAATAATAGTCTTCAGAAACATGTAGGAAGAAAGCCAGACTATAAAGCACATGGTCTTCAGTGTCTATACACTAATGCCAAGAGTATAGGAAACAAACAGAATGAACTTGAACTCTTAATACAGGAAGGAAATTATGACTTGATGTGTAACTGAAACTTGGTGGGATGACTCCCATGACTGGAATACAGCAATTGAAGCTTATAACTTGTTCAAAAAGAACAGGAGGAACAGAAAGGAAGGTGGAGTTGCACTATATGTTAAAAATACATATCTCTGCACAGTAATACAGGAGGATGAGCTTGGTAGCCCCATCGAGAGCGTTTGGATTAAAATAAATGGGGCAAAGAATAAAAGAAACATGGTAGTGGGAGTCTACTACCAGCCAGCCACCCAATCAAGGAGAAGACGAGGATGAAACTTTTGAAAAGCAAATTGCCAAGGTTTCAAGGAAGCATGATGTAGTAGTAATGGGGGACTTCAATTTCCCCGATATTTGCTGGGAGACAAATTCTGCAATCCCCACCCCCCCCCGGCCAAGAGATTCCTGACTTGTGTTGCTGATGATTTCCTCCTACAGAAAGTAGAGGAAGGAACTAGAGGATCGGCTGTCCTTGACTTGATCCTAACCAGCAGAGATAACTTAGTGGATAAAGTAGCAGTTACAGGATGGCTGGGGGAAAGTGACCATGTTATACTTGAGGTCTTGGTTCTAAAGGAAGCAAAAGCTGAGTGTAGCCAAATGCATACCTTGGATTTTAGGAAAGCCAATTTTAATAAACTCAGAAAAATGATCAGTAAGGTCCATGGCAAGTGACTCTAATGAGAAAAGGAGTCCAAGAAAGGAAATTCTAAAGACACAATTACAAACAATTCCAACAAGAAAAAAAGGTGGAAGACAACAGAAGAAGCCAATGTGGCTTCACAAAAAGGTTAGAGATGACCTGAAAGCAAAAAAAGGACACATACAGGAAGTGGAAGGAAGGCCAAACTATGAAGGAAGGGTACAGGCAGGTAGCACAGAATTGCAGGGATGGCGTCAGGAAGGTGAAAGCTGAGAACAAGCTGAGGTTAGTGAGGGCTGCTAAAAGCAACAAAAAGGCTTTCTTCAGATACATGCACAGTAAAAGACAGAGGAAAGAAATGGTGGGTCAGCTATTAAATAAGGATGGCAAAATGGTAACAGATGACAAGGAAAAGGCAGAAGTGCTCAATTCCTACTTTGGCTCAGTCTTCTCCCAAAAGAGGGTCTATGACCCCCCTGGCAAAGGTGAAGTACAGGCTGAAGGGGCAGGATTGCAGCTTGAGATGGACAGGCATATGGTCAAGGAACACCTAATGACTTTGAATGTGTTCAAATCTCCAGGGCCAGATGAACTGCATCCTAGAGTAATAATGGAACTGGCGGAAGAACTCTCAGAACCACTGTCTATTATCTTTGAGAAATCATGGAGGATGGGTGAAGTGCCAGATGATTGGAGGAGGGCTAATGTTGTCCTTCTCTTCATAAAGGGCAAAAAGGGGGAACCTGGGAACTACAGACCAGTCAGTCTGACATCAATCCCTGGGAAAATTCTGGAGCAGATGATAAAGCAATCCGTCTGGAAGCACCTTGAAAACAATGCAGTGATTACTCGAAGCCAGCATGGATTTGTCAAGAAGAAATCCTGCCAAACAAATCTGATCTCATTTTTTGATCAGGTAACCTCCCTTGTGGACTGTGGGAATGCTGTGGACATCATATACCTTGACTTCAGCAAAGCTTTCGACAAAGTGCCCCATGATATCCTGATGGACAAACTAGCTCAAAGTGGGCTAGATGAAACAACGATCAGGTGGATCCACAGTTGGCTACAGGACTGGACTCAAAGAGTGCTTATCAATGGGATCTTCTCAAGCTGGAGAGAGGTAACTAGCCGGGTACCGCAGGGCTCAGTCCTGGGCCCAGTGCTGTTCAACATTTTTATTAATGACTTGGATGAGGAGGTGCAGGGAATGCTAATCAAATTTGCAGGTGACACAGAATTGGGTGGGAAAAATTGTGGGGTTGGAGGGGCTTGTGAGGTGTTCTTAGCTCTCTGGGCCCCTCTTGCTGCCTTTTCTTTTCTTTTTTTTTCTTTGAATATAATTTTATTTATTTTATCTTAATAAATGAAATATACCATACCAAACATACCAATAACCTGATTTCCCAACAATACAATATTCTGATGAGGACACCACAATAACAAAAAGAGAAGGAAAAAGAAAGAAAAAAAGGAAAAAAGGCAAAGGAAGGAGGAAAGGAGGTGAAGAAAAAGGAAGAAGATTCTTTCCCCTTCCCCCCTCCCCTTTAAAGAATTAAATTTAAACTCCAATACCCCCCAGCCTCCGATGCCGTTCTATTTTACAAACTATATCTATAACCTTAACAATCTTACAGTTTAATAAACAACCTTACATTTCAATATCATATAATCAATCTTATATCCAAGAAACAGGTCTACAGTTCATTTCCAGTACCCTAGATTACTACTACTAAAAGGAATATAGTGTTATATAATAATAAAACTTGAAATAAACCTTCAACAGCCAGTAATATATTTTATATTTTATACTAGATATATAAGTACACATTGTACCCTCACATAATTAATTTAAATACAGCATACCATATCTATTTTGAAATAAAAAATATAAAGAAAAGCAAGAAAAAACAAAAGATGGAAGAGAATAAACTAACTAATATATATATATATATATATATATATATATATATATATATATATAATCATTTTATCTTCTGACCTAGCCTGGATCATGTAGACTAAACACAAACAGCTAACAAAACTTGTTTAAAGATTCCAGTTCATGGGGTTGTAACAGGAATCTCACGCATTTTTACATTCAGCCATGCCGCCACCATTTCATGATTTATAAACTTCTTCATCTTCTGACCTTCAGTCACAATACAAAGTGTAGCAGGATATTTTAAGTAATATTGGAAGTTCATTTGTTTTGCCATATTTTTTGCTTTGATAAATTGCCTTCCTTTATTCACCACCTCTTTGATGTAATCTGGAAATAACATAACTTTATTTTGTTTCCAGGAAAGGCTTCCACTCTCTCTTGCCAAACGCAGGATATAATTCTTTGTGGAGACTTTTGCAAATTAGACTATGATGGTATAGTCTGTCCCTTTCGCATTTAGCACACAAAATGCCTGCTCAATATCAAGTAAATAATCAGATGGGATAGGGAGTATCTCATGCAAAAGTTTATCCACAAAAATAGGCAATTTTACAACATTAGACAGATTTTTAATCCCAATAATACGTACATTGGATATTCTCATGAAGGCCTCCAGTTGAGAAATTCTGTCAGAGGTATTTTTAAAACAAATTTGTGTTGAAGTTTCATTCCCTGATAGGGGTGCACGAAAGTCCCTTACCTGTCCTCAAAGCTTTTCGCGGTGGGGGGGAGGCGCTTTGCTGCTCCCCCCACAAAGTTCAGGCGGGGGGGGCTTCCCACCTCGCCCGGCCGAAATTCAGGCCGGGGGGAGGCTTCCCGCCTTGCCCGGCCGAAATTCAGGCCGGGGAGGAGGTGACTCGCCTCGCCCGGCCACGAACTAAAAAGTTTTAAAAAAAACAAACGCCCCCGTGATAGGCTACATGACGATTAACGTAGCCTATCATGGCTAGATCTGCAAAGTCAGCCGTGATAGGCTACGTAAATCAAATAGCGTTGCCCTTATTTTCACCGTAGTCTACGTAAAGATTTACGTAGACTACAGCGACCAAATAAGGAACGGGAATGGCGGCTCCCTATGGGGGCCGCCATTATCCGTACGCGTTTTTTTTTTTTAAAGTCAACCGTGATAGGCTACGTGACGATTTACGTAGTCTATCATGGCTGACTTTGCAAATCTAGCCATGATAGGCTACGTTAATCATCATGTAGCCTATCATGGGGGCATTTTTTTTTCTTTTATTGGAATGGCGGCAGCCGGTCGAAAGACCGGCTGCCGCTCCCGCCCCGGATGAAGACCCGCCGAACTGCCGGCCGGACCAGCCGTCAAGATGGACATTCGCCAAAGGTAAGTCCCGTCCCGGGGGGATGTGCGGGGGTGGGGGTGTGCGGAGAATTTCTCCCTTAAACTTGTTCGGGGGGCCGAACACATTGGCGCTCGGCCCCCCGAAGTTTCGGGGAGAAATTCTCCGCCAACCCTATTCCCTGATACTCGGTCTTCTAGCTCGTTAATTCTCATCTCCATCTTTTGCCATGATGCATTAATTAAATTGATGGCTCCTTGCAAGGCGGTGATGGAATTTTGGATTATATCCAACCTTCTGGCTTGCTCCGTAACTTGCGAAGATAAAGTCTTTATCAGAGTAACTAATTCCTCTATATCTTCTGTTTTCGAAACTTTTGACACAGGAGGTACGTACGGGGGGAGTTGGCGGTAAAGCCATCCCCTTTCTTCTCCTCGGTGCAGTCATGTTTCTCTCAAATAGATCTTACAGGTCCTTGATGTTCTCAGATGCTGTTAATATTTCTTAAATCCTCCCACAGGAGTTGTTAATATTCCTTGAAGCATATACTATTATGGAACACATTAGCCCTGTTTTCTCCTATGAAACAGGAGTTTCATCACTAGGGGTGTATGAAACCCTGCTTACCTGGCTCTGCTGGGGTCCGCAGGTGGGGGGAGGTGATCCGTTCCTCCCCCTGGAATCCTTGATGGGGGGGGAGGCGATCCGTTCTTCCCCCCTGGAATCCTGCCTGGCTGGCTCCGCTCTGCAGCTAGTCCGTGGAGCCGCCGGCCAGGCCAGCCCACAGCAGGGCCTCCAGCCGCTGCCAGGCTGCCGCAGATGCAAATGGCATCCTGCATAGGGGACGCCATTTGCGTCCCTACGCCGGCTCGTGATAGGCTACGTATATATTTACATAGCCTACCACTGCTGAAGCAGGGACGCAAATGGTGTCCCCTACTCCATTTGCGTTCCTGCTTTAGCCGTGATAGGCTATGTAAATATATACGTAGCCTATCACGGGCCGGCGTAGGGATGCAAATGGCGGCCACTATGAAGGCCGCCATTTGCAGCCGCAGCAGCCTGGCAGTGGCCAGAGCCACCGCTGCCACTGCCACCGCCACTTCATCTGCTGCCAGAGCTGCCGCTGGAGCCGCCGCTGGAGCTGCTGCCGGAGCCGCAGCCAGGTAGGTTCCGTTTCGCGGGGCTTTCATGGGGTGGTGGGGCAGGTTGCTCCATTCCACCATGGATTCTGGGGGGGCAAATTCACTGGAATTCGGCCTCCCTGGGATCCGTGGAGGAATTCTCTAACATCCCTACTCATCACAGCTTTTTGCGTTGGTAAAGCTCTGGGGAGATAATCCTGGAATCCAGCCCCCCCCCCACTATCTCGAGGGGGGTACTTTTCTCCAAGATGTTGTCCAGATGCTGACTTGCCCCCCTTAATTCCTGGGGGGGAGATGAAAAGTTTTTTCAACCTTTTAAAAAGCTGTTTGAGAAAGCTCCCACGGGAGAACCCGTGGGAAGCTGCCAGAGTGGCATCGGTTCCAACCGGAAGTTCCCTCTTGCTGCCTTTTCAAAGCATGGCTCCCTCCCACCCTGTATGCAGTGTGGGTTCTGCTGGTTGCCCTTTTGGGGGCTGAGTAGGAATTTTTGGCTCACAGTCTGATCGATGGAGGCTGTGTGTCTTTTTGCCTACTTCACACTGTAAGTGGGGAGGGTGTGTCCACTAGGTGAATTTGGCGTTATCTGATGATCAGGTTTATTCAGTCACATTTTTCTCCAGGTAAGCTGCGAGGGACAGGCAAAGCTGATGATAACAGGGATGGTGAGCATTCAGAGGCACTGTTTTGGTGACACATGATGCCTGAGGTCTCCTGCTTTGGGTTTTGCAGCCCCAGCGGGGGGATAAGTGTGTGAGGCCAACTCACCTCATCCACCTGGGGTTTTCTGGCCCAGGAGGGGTTGACAGGGGAAGGCCTTCCTTCCCCCAAAGGGGTAGTCCCGGAGGGTAGCGATCTGCAATGCCACTCATCAGGATTTGAATATTTCACCCATCACAGTGCCTAGGTAGTTGCTGGCACAGGTTAGTTGCCCATCTACTTATTTTCCCCTTTGCAGATTTATCAATAAAGGTGGACCAAGTTGATACCAATCACTTGTGTCCTGTCTCTTTATTCTCCCCCCCTGCACCCTTTCCCTCCTGCAATAGGAAACTGCAATATAGTTTCTGTGGACATTTTTTGGTTGACTGCATTCCTCCCATACAGTTAAGTATGACTGGTGGTATTTGGCAGCATATAATGTAGGGATGTATGAAACCCACTTACCTTTTTGCGGAATCTTTCGCGGTGGGGGGGAGGTGCTCCGTCCCTCCCCCCGGAATCCTCAATGGGGGAGGGGAAGGCGATCCGGTCCTCCCCCTGGGATCCTCGACGGCCGGCTCCTTGACGGGATTTCCGGCTGCGGACAGGCTGCTGTGGACGCAAATGGCAGCCGCCGTAGCAGCTGCCATTTGTGTCCAGCCAGGCAGCCGTGATAGGCTATGTAAGAATTTATGTAGCCTATCATGGCTAACCCCCCCCCCAAAAAAAACCAGCGTATGCAAATGGTGGCGGCTACAGCAGCTGCCATTTGGGTTCTCTATTTTTCGCCGTTCTAGCCTACAAAAATATTTACACGGCAAAAAGAAGGGACTGCAAATAGCATAGTGGGCGCTATTTGCGTTTCTTTTTTATTTGCTGTAAAAGCCTACGTAAATATTTATGTAGGCTAGAACGGCGAAAAATAGAGAACGCAAATGGCAGCTGCCGTAGCCGCCACCATTTGTGTACGCTGGTTTTTTGTGTGTTTTTTTAGGGGTTAGCCGTGATAGGCTACATAAATTCTTACGTAGCCTATCACAGCTTGAAGGATGGCAATGGCGGCCGCAGCAGCCCAGCCATGGCTGGCCAGGAGACCAGCTGCCGCTGCCAGAGCTGCTGCCGCCAGAACTGCCGCTGCCACATCCACCCCAGGTAGGTTCCATCCCGGGGGATTCTGCAGGGGAGGGGGCAGGGGGGCAGGAGGCCATTCTGCCATGGATTCTGGGAGGCCAGATTCTTTAGAAAGAATCCGGCTCCGGCAGCGGTGGTGGCGGCGGCTGGTCTCCTGGCCGGCCACGGCCGGGCTGCTGCGGCCACTATTGCCATCTTTCAAGCTGTGATAGGCTACGTAAGAATTTTCATAGCCTATGATGGCTAACCCCTAAAACCCCCCTCCAAAAAACCAGCTTGCGCAAATGGCGGCGGCTACGGCAGCCACCATTTGCATTCTCTATTTTTCACCGTTCTAGCCTACGTAAATATTTACGTAGGCTTTTACGGCGAAAAAAAAGAAGAAATGCAAATAGCGCCCACTATGCTATTTGCAGTTCCTTTTTTTTCACCGTAATTGCCTACGTAAATATTTACATAGGCTAGAACAGTGAAAAATAGAGAACGTAAATGGTGGCCGCCGTAGCCGCCGCCATTTGCGTACGCTGGTTTTTTTTTGGGGGGGTGTTAACTGTGATAGGCTACGTAAATTCTTATGTAGCCTATCATGGCTGCCTGGCTGGACACAAATGGAATCCGTGGCACAAATGGAACTGGAATCTGTGGCGGAATTCTCTGCCATCCCTCATATAATGTATCTTTTGATCTGGATGGTCTTTGACTGATATTTAGAAATTGTTTTAGGTATATGTTGTTGTGTGTGCTATCTGTTTTAGGTCCTTACGTGATTGGTGTAGTACTTTATATAATGCATTTTAATGGTTTTTAATTTTTGTGACCCACCGAGAGAGCTTCGGCTATGGGATGGTATAGAAATATAATGAATGAATGAATGAATGAATGAATAGTGAATTTGGTTGATTTGGCTCACTTGGACATTGGTGTTCCAGGCCATTTTCTGGAATATGGACTATTGCCCTATACGGGTACTGAAATGTGGTTTCCGGTTGGGGATTATGGGGATTGTAGTCCAACACCATCTGGAGAGCCACAGGTTCACCATCCCTACTGTACAGCAACCTCTATACTAAAAAGAAGTTCTCCAAGATAGGGATGTCAGAGAATTCAGCCACGGACTCCAGTGAGGCCAGATTCTTTAGAATCTGGCCCCCTGGAATCCGTGGTGGAACAGCCTTCCTCCCCCTGCCACCCCGCGGAATCCCCCCAGGATGGACCTTACCTGGAGCGGATGCGGCGGCAGTGGCAGCGGCTCCGGCTGGTCTCTTGGCCGGTCGCTGCCAGGCTGCTGTGGCCGCAAATGGCATCCATCATAGTGGCCACCATTTGTGTGCTTGCAGGAGGCAGCCATGATAGGCTACGTAAGTATTTACATAGCCTATCATGGGAAAGAGCAGGGATGCAAATGGCGGCTGCTACACCATTTGCGCCCCTGCTCTTTGCCGTGATAAGCTACATAAATATTTACGTAGCCTATCATGGGCTACCATAGGGATGCAAATGGCGTCCCCTACGCAGGATAAGGATGTATGAAAGTCACTTACCTTTTTGAACGGTGACATTCAAGGTGGGGGGGAGGCGCTCCATCCCTCCCCCTGAAATTCTCCGCATTCTCAATCTCTGAGATAGGGTACTATATTCATTAATGATTTGTAGCATTACTGACTAAGAAAAATGGAGGTGCAAATGCGTAAGGACTGATGCATTCAGAGCCCATTAGTGCTAAGTGGTGTTGTTCACATGACTCCTCCAAGCAAGATATACTTCAAAGGAAAGGAATCATAGAATCATAGAATAGTAGGGTTGGAAGGGGCCTACAAGGCCATCGAGCCCAACCCCCGTGCAAACTATTCTACTTGGTGCAATGAAAAGCTATTTTTTGCCGATAAATGGCTGCCTTTAAAAAAGCAACAGCAGGAAAGCCATTTGTGTTGGATAGGAGGTAGCGTAGTCTCCCACTCTTCAAGACAGTTACCACTTGCTGTTTTGCCACAAAGAAGATTGCAAGGGCTCTCTCACATTTTTGGTTTTATCAGTGTCCAGCTTTTCCTTCACGAAACACAGTTGTTGTTGTTGTTGTTGTTGTTGTTGTTGTTGTTGTTGTTGTGTTAAACTCATTACTGGCAAATCTCCCCAGCAACTTAAACTCAGGAAGAATTCTCTCCGTAGAGTAGACCTATGTAGCTTTAGATTGAGTTTTTCAAGCAAATGAAGTACATTCTTCTGCTTATGAGCACAGTGAATGTGCTCTCTGGCTGTAAACCAAATGTCCTAAGGTAGGCATGATCAATATAAATGAGAGAAACCTTATTTGTTTATGGCATTTATTAGTTTTGTTTTGTATAGATTTTGGTCTTCTCTACATTGTTTCAGTCATAACACAGAACATAAAAAATACATAATTCGGAACAAATCGATATAAAAAAGGCTTGGAAGAAAAATCTCTTGGGCCATTTCAAAAGAAAACAAGCAGATGCTACATTGGGTAAATAGATGTAACTGCACTGAGTCCAGTGGATTTGAGCCTTATTTGCCATAGCTGAGGATCAGGCTCAAAACCACTTCATGTATGACATTCTTTGTCTCATCATTTTTATTTCAGGGATTGCAAAATGGGTTATAAACAAGGCATTTTAAGTGCTTAGAGCAATCCAGCTTTATGTTGTTATATGGCCTGCAGGGTGCTCCCATTTTCTTAGGGTTATTATGTGGGTCTCAAACTTTCTAGCTTATGAATGGACACCAATCCTGAGCAGAGTGCAATTACAGTCAGGGCCAGAAATATCGGAACAAGGATAACTGTTCTGGCAGTTGGCCTCTGTACACCACCACATTGAAGTTGAAAGGAAACACGTCCAGATGGGAGCGAAGTCAGGACTTTCAGCTGTAATTCAAGGGATTTGGCAAAAGTGGGGCACTGACCATTCAGGAAGTACAACCAGTGGCATACACCCCCTATCGTTGGTGGCTCATAAGTAATGGAACGAATGGCTGGCAAGCAGCTGCATGGCCAGCTGTGGCCTGTTTCCTGGGTACCCCATGACCAATCAAGCAGATAAAAGGCCTGGAGGTGGTTCTGAGTGTTACATTTGCATTTGGTAGCTGTTCACTGGAACCCCCAACATGAGGTCCAAAGAGGTGTCCATGCGAGTGAAGGAGGCCATCATTAGGCTGAGGAAACAAAATAAACCCATCAGAGAAATTGCAAAAACGGTGGGAGCGGCCAACACAACAGTTTGGAACATCCTGAAAATGAAGGAATTAACTGGCAAGCTCAGCAACAGCAAAAGGCCTGGAAGACCACAGAAGACAACTAAAGTGGATGACCGCAGAATTCTGCTCATGGTGAGGAGGAACCCTTTCACAACATCTAGCCCGGTCAAGAATGCTCTTGAGGAGGTTGGCATGTCATTGTCAACATTGACAGTCAAGACACGGCTTTATGAATGTAAATACAGAGTCTTCACAACAAGGTGCAAACCACTGGTAATGCTCAAGAACCGAAAGGCCAGATGAGCCCTTGCCAGCAAACACCTAAAAAAGCCTGCCCAGTTCTGGAATAAGATTCTTTGGACTGATGAAACCAAGATTAACTTGTACCAGAATGTTGGGAAGAGAAAAATATGGAGAAGGAAAGGAACAGCTCATGATCCAAAGCATACTACATCCTCTGTCAGACATGGTGGAGGCAGTGTTATGGCATGGGCATGTATGGCTGCCAAAGGAACTGGGTTACTGGTGTTTATTGATGACCTGACTGCTGATAAAAGCAGCAGTATGAATTCTGAAAGTTATACTTTCTGCTCAGATTCAGCCAAATGCTGCCAAACTGATAGGACGCTGCTTCATATTGCAGATGGATAATGACCCAAAACATACCGCAAAAGCTACCCAAGAGTTTCTCAAGGCAAAGAAGTGTGATGTTCTTCCATGGCCAAGTAAGTCACCTGATCTCCACCCAACAGAGCATGCTTTTCACTTCCTGAAGACAAGACTGAAGGCAGAAAGACCCACAAACAAGCAGCAGCTGAAGGTAGCTGCAGTCAAGGCCTGGCAAAGCATCTGGAGGGAGGAAACTCAGCATTTGGTCAGGTTCATGGGTTCCAGATTTCAGGCAGCCATTGACTGCAAAGGATTTTCATCCAGGTATTAAAGGTGATCCTTAAGTTTGACATGATGTTGGGTTGTTCCATTACTTATGTGCCACCAACGATGGGTGTGTGTGTATGCCACTGGCTGTCCTTCCTGAATGGTCAGTGCCCCACTTTTGTCCAACCCCTTGAATTACAGCTGAAAGTCCTGACTCCACTCCCACCTGGATGTGTTTCCTTTCAACTTCAATGTGGTGGTGTACAGAGGCCAACTGCCAAAACAGTTATCCTGGTTCCAATATTTCTGGCTCTAACTGACTGCAGCTTTTTGCACCCAACAGGGTTTTAGACGGGTGCTTTTTAAGCAGTAGTCCTTTGTGCTCTGCACTAACATATGCTCCAACATTGATTTGGGACAGGTTGCATTTTTTTTATTTTTTTTGAACGTGTTCTTGGTAATTGACTGTCATTTCTTATTGGGAGAGTACTATATCATTGTACCTCTTCAGTTGGATCCAGATGGACACTAGGTCAACTGTGCTGGAGGAAGTGGAATTGCCTACTCCCACCACTCCTTGAAAACACTACTCAGAGAGTGAAGAATAGAGATGTATGGACTGTGTAAAATCCACTCTGTCTGGGTTTCATGGATTGTCTGGTGCCTTTTGTTCCATTGTCCACTCGCAGATGGATGTGGATTAGGTTTTTTTTTGTCATGCAGAAAAATACACAACTAATTACATAAGAGCTTTTGTAACAATTTATATAATTTACCTTAGTACATAACATTTAACATATTGTCCGCCATTCCGACTTTTCCTCAGCAGAAACATGCGTATTTTCCTATGAATAAGTATGCATAAATTTTGGGAAAGTAAAAATAAAATAAAATCCCAAACTCTGTGTGGCCCGAGGGGGTTGCTCCTCAGTGGATTCTACAGGTTAGATTCTTAGAAATCTTAGAGCTCATTTTAGTCTGTCTTTAATTTCTCCAGCATCCCTAATCAGGAGACCCTGCTGAATGGAATGAGCTGTGATGTGGAGGGAGAGGGGATCCCCCCCCCAAATGGACAGAGGGACCTTCTGCCAGCCAAAACTTTCCTCTTGTGGAAGATCCCTTCCTCTCATGGAAAGCAGATCCTGGATCCAACCTCTAGAGCACTGGTGGGGAACCTCAGGCCTGTGAGCCACATCTAGCTCTCTTACAGTCCCAGTCTGGTTCTCTGGGAGTTCCCCAGATGCCCCCTTTTCTAGCCACACCCCTTTCCCCATACAGCCATTCATTTGTTGGCTTTCCAGCTTTTGCACATTTCTCCCCATTATAGAAGGTTGAAGTGCCTCTCCTAAGGCTGTTCTTGGCAGTCATAACTTTAAGCTAAAATGCATTTTGGGTGTTTTGCTTTTGGCCCCACCCCTTTTTCCTTTGGCCACAACCACCACTGGAATGCAGTGCTCAAGAGCTTCTCTGAAATTCTATCCAGCCCTCAGGCTGAAAGAGGTACACCACCCCTGCCCTAGAGTGTAAATGTCAAATGCTGAGACAGTTTGGAAGGGGTTCTCTGAGGGTTCAGCCTTAATGTTAGAAAGATGTAACATCCTGCCTGCCCCCTTTCCCTTGCTCCAGAGAAAAGGAAGTCTCACTGTGGGAAATGGAGGGCTCCAGAGATGACAGGAGAGAGACCCACAGGCTATTAGGAATGCTGGAGGCTTTCCATCTTTGCACATTCTGAGGGAAACTGACCCGATCTGCACTTCCCAGGTTAATGTGTGTGCACTGGAACGTAGTAATCCACAAGCTTTTTTGCTTCCTTAATGTCCGACACAGTTTGTAGCTGAAAAAAATGTATTAAAATAGATTTTAAAATGCCTCACTGTTTGTTTGAGAGTGGTGGTGGTAGTGGTAATATGGCAAACATGGTAAGATTTCTGGAATAGGGATATGCAGTTCAGTCACACCTGAGCCTATCAGCATCCTCCAAATTCCACCTCAAAGCCCGTTCTGCCCCATGTCCATATCAGATTGAGAACTTTGGTTTCTTTTGGCATGGAAATTCATGTGTATTTTCATTCACATTTTTCCAAATGTTTGCCTCAGTTGTATGGATTATTGAAATGTATGCATTTTTGCCCCATTGGCTATAGCAAGTTCGTGTGCATTTTTCAATTGGACACATTTTTAATGCACATTTTTCAAATGTGCACAATTTCTGAACAGTTTTTGTTGTTGTGTGAATAACATCACAAGCTCAGAAAAGTAGAGACATTAGGCTGGAGATTGTGTTTCGGGCCGTGTTGGGATCCAGGAGGTGCAAAATGGATAAATACAGTCAGAAATTAACTGAATCAAATTTCTGTCCTATCCCTAATCTGGAATGATTAAAGTTGTGCTGCTGTACATTGGGTGGTATTGTGTCACAGGTTCATCTGGAATACAGTTAAAGGAAACAATAAAGGTATTTTATTCAACAACACGGCAGCGGTTACTGTTATACAAGGGAAGTATCTCAATATACCTAGAATGGTAGTCCATGACAACCAAATTGTTTCAGCCTCCCAATTCACACAGGTCAGCTGCTAGCATTTTCCAAGGACTATTGGGTAAGAGTGTAAGTGAAAAAAAGTTCCTTCTGTTGTATTCATCTCTTTCTTCTGCAGTAGTCACAGCACAAGAAAATATTTTGTTCTTTATGTAATTTCCAATGCCAGGCCATTTTCTTTCTCTTATGAATTGTTTAAAACCTGACTTCAGACACCATGTCACAGAAGGCCTAGAGAAGAAGACACCAGTCTGCCTGAATTTTAGTCATGAAGACAGAGCAGAAGCAACTTGGTCTTCTCAAACAGAGCTAACTCCAATGCCTCCTAGTAACTAAACTATATGATGACCGTATCCACAAAGGGGGTGGGGGGACTCCAGTGTCATAAATAAACAAACTGAAGAATAAATCAAACGATGGAATAATTCATTATTGTCTCTTGGAACAAGCTCTTGTGAAACAGCTGATCATTTCTATTGGCTTGTTTGAGTGCATTTACAAGGGGGTTGTGAAGAGAATAGCACGATCACGTTAACACCATTTCTGTTTAAAATGTTCTTTACCCAAATCTCTCATTACACTTGAGCTTTGGGAAACTGGAAAACAGTTTGGAAGTTTAGGGAAACAACTTCCAAGATCGAAACACTTAAGGGGGAAAATGGATGCACAAGTAGATGGTTCACATGTCCCATCTGGGGAAAACGTGAACTGTTTCTTTGTTCAGCCCATTCAGTTCACACAGGAGTATATGGAGAGTTTCTCAGTAGGTCATGCCCTCTGCAGTCTGTGAATGCCTCTAGATGAGTCTTCTGCTCAATTGTCCAGCCTCATTAATTTTATGGGGGATAGGGTCCACATGACATTGTTTCCATTTGTAATCAAACATAAACCATTGTATGTAGTAAAGCTCTTTTTTGTTCTTAACTACCACTTCTAGCTGATTCTCTCCACATTCATATATTATTATCATCTAGTGAGGTTCTGTCTTTGTGAACTTATTCTGTCCAATTAAATTTTTTGCACCTTTTGATCCTGCTGTTAAGACATGCATATGTTGTCACAGTAATAGTATTCTAACTAATCGGTGTTGTGGAGACTTCTTTTGGGTACATTCACCATTGCTGAAGAAAATGAGGTGAACTACTTTATAACCTATAACTGATCTAACGTCTATTTCTTGTAACGTGTGAGGTTTCAAATATTCAATTCAATTATCCACTAATAAGCAGCTAGTACAAGGGAAGGAAAGGGAAGGAAATACCATTATTTGGGTCTTAAACAGCCAGTTTTGTTGCATATCCTATAACTAATGTCTTTTATGTGTATCGTCCCCATCAGGCTAGTCAGCACTTCAGTCTCAGTTCTTTAACCCAAACCTTTCCTGCCATTTCTTAAATTAGTTCTTTCTTCAGAACACACAGGATGCCTTCTGGCATATTCTGGGTTAACTGAATCTGAGTTTAGTTCAGGTTTCAGACAGCTTCACTCAGAAAAGCACTATTTCAGCTTTTAACTTCAGAATGAACACAAAGAAATGAAAGGTGTCAGAATTTTCACACTGCTAAACACTCATTTGCCTTCAAACTGGCCACAGACCTGTTGATTTAAGAACTTGAAGTGGTGGGGGTCTTATCGGAAGTGGCATGTAGAACCAAAATGATTACGCAATATTTTAGTCCTTGGCATGAAGGATTTATTTGTCCAGGGGGGTGGGGTGGGGAGGGGGGATTGTTGTAAAATTCAATACATGGGGCTGCCTTATATTAAATCAGGCCACCAGCCCATCTAGCACAATACTGTCTACTCTGATGGGCCGTGGTTCTCCCAGCCCTGGTGCCTGAGGTTAGGGATGGGTGAACAAGCAATGTTAGATATAGCTAGGATTCTCTGAACATTGTCTTGCTCTTTGTCTCATGCCAATTCCTGTTTGTGTTTGTGATCGCTGCTCTCTCTGTGAGAGCAGGAAAATGGCACAAGTTGAGCAACAAGTGAACTTTGTGCAACTTTGCTAATGTGTGCAACTTTCCTCCATGGACTGAAGTGGGGCTGATTCAGCCTACCGGCAAATTTGTGCATATTAGGCAACTTGTGCAAAATTGAATGGGGAAACTGATGCACAGCAAATGTGAGCACATGTCTGGCAAACCTTTTTAGCTGACTGGGTTTGTGTTCGGGGCTTCGAACAGGCATGCTTGCACGTTTTGTGAGGAAAAGTGAAATTCTCAGCCATACCTGAGATCGTTTGAACTGGAGATCTTGAGGATTCAACCTGGGACCTGCACGCTCAGTATATATGATCCCACTCATAACTTAATGTGGCTGTATTGCAAAGAGAAAGCCATTTCCTTGTGCCAATAGCAACAATAGCAACTCTTGAGGTTTTGCCAAATACTTCAACTACTTCTATGTCAGTCTGAGGCTCAAACTTCACATGGTGGTGTAAAAGCTGTTTCAAACAAACAAACAAACACCGGGGTCAGCACTTCACATCACATGTTTGAAGTGAGGCAGGGAAATATTTGGAGCAAAAGGAGTCCACAGATGAGAAAATACTGATCCTTCCTGGCCTGCAGCTTATCTTACCCATATGAGCCTGTCTGAATGCTGAGGTCATCATTAGATGCCCTGCTCTGTGACTAGGGGTGTATGAACCCCACTTACCAGTCCGCTCCGGGGTCCTCTGGGGAGGGGAGGCGATCCCTCCCTCCCCCTGGAATCCTCCCTGGCTGGTTCCGCTCCACGGCGAGTCCATGGAGCCGCTGGCCGGGGCCATCTGCAGCCGGACTTCCATCTGCTGCTGGGCTGCGGCCACAAATAGCATCTGGCACAGGGGACACCATTTGCGTCCCTGCCCTTTGCCGTGATTGGCTACATAAATATTTATGTAGCCTATCACGGCAAAGAGCAGGGATGCAAATGGCGTAGTGGACACCGCTTGCGTCCCTGCTCTTTTTGTGATTGGCTACGTATGATTGGCAATATCATAAATATTTATGTAGCCAATGATGGCAAAAGGCAGGGACGCAAATGGCGTCTGCTACGTCGGATGCCATTTGCGTCTGCTGCCGGGCTGCGGCTGCCTGTGGAACGAAGAGGACAGACTTGGACCAGCCAGCGCCAGGTAGGGTCTGTCCTGACCTTAGTTCATGGGGTGGCAGGGAGGGGGAGCAGTCTGTTCTGCCACGGACTCTGGGGGGCCGGATTCTAAAGAATCCACCCGCATTGGAGTCCGTGGCGGATTTCTCCACGATCCCTATCTGTGACACTCCACCATCTGCAAAGAGGGGTAGAACCTTTTCTGTTGTGGAATGTCCTCCAAAGAGAGGTCAACCTGTCACCATCTCTGCTTTTTGAAGAAAAACAAAAATGTATCTATTCCAGTATGCTTTTAGGTTGAGCTTTAGGGTGCTTTTAAATGAATGGTGTCTTGGGATTTGCTTTATAAATGTTGTAAATGTTAGTTGCTCTCTCTTTCTTTCTTTCTTTCTTTCTTTCTTTCTTTCTTTCTTTCTTTCTTTCTTTCTTGAGCAGAAACTGGGTGTCATGTTGTTTTATATTTTATAATAGCTTCCTTCAGAAGTCCCTCCTATAAACACCCTGGGGAGAGAGAATATATTTTTTTAAATGTATTTTGTGGTACTTTTGCCCCACTTCTCCATTTGAAATAAAATGCCCCAAGTGATTTACAGATCTGAAAAATGTAACACAATAGCCCCTGTCAGAAGTTGCCCTCTCAGACGTTCAAACAATGGAGAAGGGCAAAGTGCATGAGACCTTCCCCCAACATCCCCATTGCTGCTGGCTCCACCCCTAACATCTGATACTGAGGCCAAATGTCTGAAGGGGGATTCTTCATGCATGGGCTGAGTGCACTTAGTATTTCAATGTGACTTCCGGCCAGAACCAATGTCGCCCTGGTGGCGTTCTGCGGAGTCTCTGCGCCGCCGGTGGGACGCTATCTCAAACAGCTTTTAAAAGGTTGAAAACCCTTTTTATCTTCCCCTGGAATGAAAGGGGGAAGCAAGAGTAGCATTCTGGATGAAGCCTTGGAAAAACAGCTCTTTACTAGGGATGTATGAAAGGTACTTACCTTTCGCGGATTATGCTGATGGTGGGGGGGGAGGCGTTCCGTCCCTCCCCCCGGAATCCTGGCTGGCCGGCTGTGCTCCGCAGCCATTCTGCGGGACCGCCAGCCGGCTCTGCCAGCAGCCGGACATCCGGCCACTGGCTAGCAGGGACGCAAATGGCGGCGGCCATAGCCGCCGCCGTTTGCGTCCCTGTAGTCAGCCGTGATAGGCTATGTAAATGTTTACGTAGCCTATCATGGCTGATTAAAAAAAAAACAAAAAAACCCGCGCGTACGCAAATGGCGGCGCCCATGGGTGCCACCATTTGCGTTCCTTATTTTGGCACGTCTTAGTCTACGTAAACATTTACGTAGACTAAGACGGCGAAAATAAGGGGAACACAAATAGCATAGTGTCTACGCTATTTGCGTTCCCCATATTTTCGCCGTCTTAGTCTACGTAAATGTTTACGTAGACTAAGACGTGCCAAAATAAGGAACGCAAATGGCGGCACCCATGGGCGCCGCCATTTGCGTATGTGCGTTTGTTGTTTTTTTTAGTCAGCCGTGATAGGCTACATAAACATTTACGTAGCCTATCACGGTGTTTTTTTAAAATCTAGCTGTGATAGGCTATGTAAATCTTTACGTAGCCTATCAAGTTTTTTTTTTTTTTAAACCGGGAAATGGCGGCGGCAGCGGCAGCCAGTCAGAAGACTGGCTGCCACCGCCGGCGCTGCCGGAGCCGCCGCCGGAGCCGCTGCCGGAGCCACTGCCGGAGCCGCTGCCGGAGCCGCCGCCGCCAGGAAGATCCACCCCAGGTAAGTCTCATCCCGGGGGGGCGGGGGAGCAGACCATTCCGCCACCCATTTCGGGGGGCCGAATGTGCTGGCATTCGGCCTCCCCGAGATCCATGGTGGAATTCTCTGACATCCCTACTCTTTATGCAGCAGAGAGACTGGACTACGAGGCAAGTCTGCCAGAGCTTAATCACCACTCAAAGTTGTTTTGAAAACTCCTAGGAATCAGGGCTGACATGCCCGAATGTAGTTTTTAGTGTTTATAGACTAAGGAATACCAGCAATATTTGAGGACCTACAAGATTTTGTAGAATCCTGTTGTGGAGGGCTCCTGGTCACGTGGAAGATTCTAGGCACATTCAGCTGATCATGTGAAAAATCTAGGGATGTCAGAGAATTCCGTGACGGATCTCAGTGAGGCCGAATGCCAGTGCATTCGGGCCCTCGAAATCCATCGTGGAATGGCCTGTCACCCCCCCGCCCCCCGCAGATCCCCCCTGGAACGAGACTTACTTGGGGTGGATGTTTCGGATGGTGGTGGCTCCAGAGGAGGCGGCAGAGGCGGCTGGTCTTCCGACCGGCTGTTGCCGCCACCATTTGCAGTCTGTGTTTTTTTCTCCCCCCCCATAGACGTGATAGGGTATGTAAAGACTTACGTAGCCTATCACATCTAGGTAAAAAAACACACACAAAACAATGTGTACGCAAATGGCGGTGGCTATGGCCGCCGCCATTTGCGTTCCTTATTTTTCTCTGCCTTACTCTACGTAAATATTTACGTAGACTAAGACAAAGACAAGAAAGGGGAACGCAAATAGCGCCCAGTATGCTATTTGCGTTCCCCTTTCTTTTCTTCGTCTTAGTCTACGTAAATATTTACGTAGACTAAGACGGCGAAAAATAAGGAACACAAATGGCGGCGGCCGTAGCCCCCGCCATTTATGTACGCATTTTTCTTTTTTTTACCCAGAGCCCTCCGTGGCCAGAAATCCGGCTGTGGACGGCCCTGGCCTGGGCCTGGCTGGCTGCTCCATGGAGCCGCCACGGAGCACAGCCAGCCGTCAAGGATTCCGGGGGGAGGGACGGAATGCCTCCTCCCCCACCATGAACAGAATCCGCGAAAAGGTAAGTGACTTTCGTACATCCGTAGAAAAATCCTCCTTCAGGCCTCAACACATGAACAGTGAGGTAGAACAGTGGGGACCTTCTTTCCCTTCCATGTGTTGTCTGAATGCATGTGAAGAAATCATCTGAAAGGGTCTATTGTGTTGTGTTTTTCAAACAAACCTGTAGGGGCGCAATCTTATGCATGTGTAGACAGAAAAAAGTCCTACAAACTGCAGCATCCCACAGCCAGCCATGCTTTTTAAAGGACTTTTTTCCTGTCTGAACATGCACCTAGAGCCTTTTATTTTAAGTGGAAAAGTGGGCCAGATGTACCAGGAAATAAATGTTTAAAAATGCTTCTCCCCAAGGTGATTTCCTCCTAGCTGTGCTCACTTCTGCTATTCGAGTCCAGCTGAGGAAAAAGTGTTATCAGGAGGCTGCAGGAAACTACAGGTAATGGGAGGATTTACAGTAGCTTCCTGTGTCTACATGACCCCTTTTCTCTATCCCCTCCCATTTGATATGTGATTGTGATAGACCCAGATTTAAGCAAACAACAAGCAGCCTGAATTTAAGACATCTCAGTTTGCATATTTAAGCAAAATAAGCAGATTTGCATGCATGTTATTGATTAACTGAGTATGTTTGGAGCACAGAGATTTCACTCTCTTGTCTCTGGATTTTCTTGGCATGGAACTTATTGTTTGGAGGTATGTAGGATGGACTGGGGTTCAGTAGGATGCTGGCTTTGAAGCTCTAGGTCAGCCTTCTTCAACCAGGTACCCTGGACTATAACTCCCATGAGCTCTAGCCAGCATGACCAATGGTCAGGAATGATGGGACTCGACATCCAAAACATCTGGAAGGCACCAGGTTGGGGAAGGCTGCTCTTGGTCATAATCCCATGGCAATAATTTATGGTAGAGTTGTTGCTGGATTCCACATATAAAACTGAATGCAGTGGTGGATTTGGGGTTGTGTTTAGGTAGAACACAGCATGGATTTTCAAGCACCTCATTGAAATCTACTGTAGAGTTCTGTGGTTGTCTCGTTTTGAGATTTTTCTAAATGAGCTGGGGATCTTGCTAGGCCTTTGACGAGGCCTCTGGACCCCTATATGCCCAGCATAGGTTCCATGTCATTGGTAGGGAACCCAGTACTGAGCAGATTCCAGAAAGGCTGAAAGAATTCTAATTAAATTCCAGGGAAATGCTTAATCTAGGAGGATTTTTCCCTAGTAACGTACTGCCTGATGTCAACCTTCCCTAATTTTGTGGACATGAAAACTCATTCTAGTATTCTAGTAGCTAATAAATTAGTTTGATAGAACACATTATTATGGCCTACTGCAATTGTGAAAGGAAAATAACTCTTAGACTAAATCTACTAAACTAAAATATAGGGACAGGATTTTTTGGCCGAGATAACAAGACAGTACCCTAAGGTGGCATTTCATTAATGAGGAATTTATTTGCTGTTGCACTAAATAACACTGATTGTGAGATATCCCATGCTTCCTTGTGTTCTGTTGCACAACAGTGAGAGTTGCTCTCTGCATCCATAATGATATGATGTACTTGTAGTTACTTACAGAATAGATGTCCTTTTCTAGACCTGAACATACAGATTCTCCTCTGCTAGTTTTTTTTTTAAGAGGTAAACTAAACTATGGCTAAGACACCCTTGATTATTTAACTTTTATGACGAAACAAAGACATACAAGTGCATACTTCTGGGTGGGGTGGGGGGAGTAGAACGGAATGTTATCAACCTGGTAGGGGCTGCTCAACCACTGAGGGAGGCTTGTTTCCCACCCCTGTCCAGGCTCCCCCCTGCTACTATGTTATTATGAATGGAGAGCAACTAATTCTCCCCACTTGTGCAGATTTCCCTGAAGAGGCCAAAATCCCCAGTTCTTGAGTGTAGCATTTGATGGCTTCCCCGAGAGCTTTCCCCCACCCCAATTTTGCCCCATTCCAGCACTCTGCCGCAGAGTTATTGCTTCCACCCCACCTTCTCCTTCTCTGTACTCACAATGAGAAGCTCCTGTAAACCCAAAAGATAATTACTGAGATAAAGTGATACAGCAGAGAAGGGACTTTACATAACAGCAGAGAAACTACAGAACATCAAAGAAGCACAACATCACAATAGCAATTCAAGAGAACATTGGAGAAGAGAAATAGCACTTTAGGGTGAGTTACTAAAGTTAGCTTTTAATGCTTTCACTGCAGGGGAGTGAGATTTATTTCTTACTTCTCAGTAAACATACACAGAAAGGGGGATATGTTAAAGATTAAACGGAGGCTAGCTAAGGTGATTGAGTGTCCCCACTACTGCAGTAATGTGAGGGGTTGCTGCTATGCTCCTTGGGATTTTCTCAATGGGAAAAACTACTTCCATTTGGGAAACAAGAGGAAACAGGGTATCCCACCCTCTTGACCATGCCACTGCCAAGTCATAGAGGTATATCCAGGATTTAATGTCAGGGGGATATGGCACACTGTGGCAAAACCACCAGAGAGCCACTTTCAGTTAAAAAAAAAAAGTTGGAGTAAAAGGAGTTTCAGAAAATGCGGCTTTTCAAGAGGGAAGCAGCTGGTTGGCAGCGGATTGGTGACGATGTCATCTGTCATGAAGGAATTCAGACAGATGTGTAACATCAGACAGATGTTATTGTGTGCTCTAACGTCACACTAAATCGCTTGTGAAGACAGCCCCCTAGTTTTATCCAGGCAGAAGAAAGGGTGGCAGGGTGGCCAGCAGGGGTGTGTGTGTGGGGTGGATGGGTGGGTCTCTGCTATGGTTCCAGAAAAATTCTCATCCTTTTATGCTTGGTGTCTGTAGAATTATCACACAAGGTATTTTTAGTACATGAATGATCTGCTTGATAGGTAATTATTATGCTGTCTTGCTTTGGTTTGAACTAATTAAGGCAAAGTTTGCATTCAGTATCACCTAATTATGATGGTGGGGAATACTTCACACATTCAATGAAAATTTATTTAGTAAAATCCAATTATTGTCAAATGGCTTACTGGCTTTTCTCCTCTGCACATTCAGAAAGCCAGTAAGAGAGTAATCCCATGGTCCCTGAGCGAGTGTCCCAGGGACCATAGGATGTCTCATATTACCCCCTCTGAGGTCAGAAACAGTGCTCTGACCTTAGAAGGGAGAGTTGAGCTCTGGGGCTCTGGCCCCATCCCCCTCACAGACAGCATGGGGAGACCTGAGGTGGCTGTGTCTCCAAGGTCAGAAAGTCAACTTTGGGTGGGTGGGGGAAGGCAGCGTTCTGGGGGTAGGGGTGGGGAGGAGACTGGAGAGGCCAGGATATGATCTATACAGACAAAAGAATACAGACAGAAACAACCCGTGCCTCAATTACTTTCTTAGTCAGATTTAATCGAAATCATTAATTGCAGTGGAAGAAAGTGAATACATTCCAGTGGGGTTGCATGACTTTATACACTGATATGGTGTAAACAGGGGCCGCGGTGGCTTAGTAGTTAAGATGCTGAACTGCAGACCAGAAGGTCGGCAGGACAGCAGTTCGAGACCCGAGTGCCGCGTGACAGAGTGAGCTCCCGTCTTCAGTCCTAGCTCCTGCCAACCTAGCAGTTCGAAAGCAAGAAATTGCAAGTAGATAAATAGGTACCGCCTCGGTGGGAAAGGTAACAGCGTTCCGTGCACCTCGGTGTTCAGTCATGCCGGCCACATGACCACGGAAGCATCTTCGGACAGCGCTGGCTCTTCGGCTTAGAAACGGGGATGAGCACCGCACCCTAGAGTCGGACACGACTGGTTGGGGACACCTTTACCTTTTTTTCATGGTGTAAACAAGTTGGATGTCAGTTATTAAGTCATATGCATATTTAGATAGAAAAAAAATCCCACAACTCCCAAATATTTGTTATTCCCCAAATATACCGTTGATCTGTACATGATCTAAGGAAAGCCTTTTGTTTTCTATGCAACAAGAGTTTCTATGAGAACCACTAGAATAACGTCTCTTTAGCTCACAATATCCCAAGCTACAGTACACTTTGCTTATATAGACAATTGGATCTTGTGTGTGTGATAGAAAAACTCTAACTTTAGGATTTTGTAATCCTTTTTGTGACAATCATTTGCTAACTTTAAGTCAGACCCTGGGCATCCAAATTAGACCACAGGCCTTTAATATCAAATATAATACAACTGTAAGGCAAGCAATATAAATGAGAGATGAGCAGATGTGCTCCATTCTGTTTCATTATTGTTCCATAGCTTGGCTCTGCCCTGTGTTCTGCGCTGCCTGTTTTCCAGTTTAACTTGGCAATTTTGTAAAACTAATTTCAGAAGTGGCGTATGTGCAGTTTGCCAGTTTTTAGTCCATGCCATTCTTTTCTTAAGGGTGACCAATGTGCAAGAGCACCTATAAACATTGATTAAAACACCATTCAGAAAGGGTTCTTGATGTGATCATATAATTTCATCATGTTGCACAGTGTTTTAATCAATGTGCATCTATAACTTGCAAGGAGAGGAAAATGTACCAACTGAAAACTGTGTCAAACTGCACATATGCCATGGACTGAATGAAGTCCCAAAATCATCGAGGGGAAATGGAAATATGCTAAAACATCAATGTCTATTAACACAACAAAATGAGATCTGTCATGTAAGAATCCCAAAATCTGAGGAGAGAAACTGATGGAGAGAGTTTAGTTCCAATGGAAAGCTGGAGTATCTAGACACCCATATGAGCATGTAAGGCGTAGGGGTGCCTTAATGAGTCACAAGGATGTTGCAAGTTTTATGGAGGAGGTTCAAACATGCTGGCTCTCAGACATGTGTATTTTGCATATGCATTCAATTGGCATTACCCTGAGACGTTGGCTCAAGAATCCATTTTGGTTCTGGAAGGCACAGCTTGAAAAGTTGCTAGGAACATCAGAAAAGCTCTGAACTACCATACAGGTACCATAGAATATACATATTTCCTCCTTGATTAGATTTAAGGGAGTTGTTCCCCATAACCATGGAAACATGCAAATGCCCAACTGATTGGAATGTCACCAACCAGCCAACTAACCCATTGTTAGGCTCATAACTGACCCAACCCCAGGGGACATCTCTTCAGAGGACCAGGAGGACGATTTTGATTACTCAGCAGAAGACATGGGGCAACCTGAAGAGTCCAGTTGTGGGGAAGCCTCACCCGAGGCCCCATGACACTCCTTTTATCCCATTCCAAGCCTTGCCATGGTCCCTGGCTTTCACCCCTCATCCATACCTTTGAAGGTACCAGAGAACGTGGTATACAGGGAGGGAGAGCATGTGTGGCAAGAGACTAGGTGGGACCCCCAGAATCATTGTCAGCACACCTGCTTGGATGCCAGAAGACTCCTTCACCCAGAGTTTACTCAGGAAGAGGTTTACTTGGGAAGAGGGGTCTACTTTTGATGAAGAAGGCTGAACGCCACTGAGGAAGCAGACCAGCTGCAACAGCTGATCAAGAACAGCATCTACATAAGCTCTAGGGATGTACGGAAGTCACTTACCTTGAACGAAATTTGATTCGCAGTGGGGAGGAGGCGCTCCGTCCTTCCCCCTGAAATTCTGGCTGGGGGGGAGGCGCTCCGTCCCTCCACCCCCGAATCCTGGCCGGCCGGGCTGCAAATGGTGGCGGCCGTAGCCACCGCCATTTGCGTCCCTGCAGTCAGCTGTGATAGGCTATGTAAATGTTTAGGTAGCCTATCACGGCTGAGTAAAAAAACCACAAAAAACCGCGTGTATGCAAATGGCGGCGTCCATGGGCACCGCCATTTGCGTTCCTTATTTTGGCACGTCTAGTCTACGTAAACATTTATGTAGACTACGGCGAAAATAAGGGGAATGCAAATAGCATAGACACTACTCTATTTGCGTTCCCCTTATTTTCGCCGTAGTCTACGTAAATGTTTACGTAGACTAGACGTGCCAAAATAAGGAACGCAAATGGCGGCGCCCATGGGCACCGCCATTTGCATACGCGCGGTTGGTTTTTTTTTTTTACTCAGCTGTGATAGGCTACGTAAACATTTACGTAGCCTATCACGGTATTTTTTAAAAATCTAGCCATGATAGGCTACGTAAATCTTTACGTAACCTATCACGTTTTGTTGTTGTTGTTGTTTTTTACTGGAAATGGCGGCGGCGGCGGCAGCCGGTCAGAAGACCGGCCGCCGCCGCCCTGCCACCGAATCACCACCGGAGCCACCGCCACCAGGAGGATTCACCCAAGGTAAGTCCCATCCCGAGGGGGGGCGGGGGGGCAGACCGTTTCGCCACCAATTTCGGGGGGCCGAATTCACTGGCATTCGGCCTCCCCGAGATTCGTGGTGAAATTCTCTGGCATCCCTAATAAGCTCTCAGTCTTCTCCCAGACTGTTGCTGAGTTAACACCTCTCATTGAGCACCTCGCTTCAGCTACTTTGCTCAAAACTAGGAGTGCTCGAAAGTCACTTACCTCGTCTCGCAGCTCGCTTCGCGGTGGGGGGGAGGCGCTTCGCTTCTCCCCCCGAAATTCAGGCCAGGGGGGAGGCGCCTCGCCTCGCCCGGCCGAAATTCAGGCCGGGGAGGAGGCGCCTTGCCTCGCCCGGCCGCGAAATAAAAAGTTAAAAAAAAAACGCCCCCGTGATAGGCTACGTGACGATTTACGTAGCCTATCACGGCTAGATCTGCAAAGTCAGCTGTGATAGGCTACGTTAATCTTCACATAGTCTATCACGGGTGACTTAAAAAAAAAAAGCACGTACGCAAATGGCGGCCCCCATAGGGAGCTGCCATTCGCGTTCCTTATTTGGTCGCTGTAGTCTACGTAAATCTTTACGTAGACTACGGCGAAAATAAGGGCAACGCAAATAGCGTTGCCCTTATTTTCGCCGTAGTCTACGTAATCTTTACGTAGACTACAGCGACCAAATAAGGAATGCAAATGGCGGCTCCCTATGGTGGCCGCCATTAGCCGTACGCGCTTTTTTTTTTTTAAAGTCACCCATGATAGCCTATGTGACGATTTACGTAGCCTATCATGGCTGACTTTGCAAATCTAGCCGTGATAGGCTATGTTAATCATCACATAGCCTATCATGGGGGTGTTTTTTTTTTAAACTTTTCTTGGAATGGCGGCGGCGGCAGCCGGTCGAAAGACCGGCTGTCGCCCCCGCCCCTGTTGAAGCCCTGCTGAACCGCCGCTGTGACCCGCCACTGGGAGCGACATTCGGGAAAGGTAAGTCCCATCCCGGGGTGTGTGTGCGGGGGGTGGGGGGGCAGAGAATTTCTCTCTGAAACTACTTTGGGGGGCCGAATACGTTGGCGCTCGGCCCCCCGAAGTTTCGATGAGTAATTCTCTGACACCCGTACTCAAAACTAGGGATGGCGGAGAATTTCTCCCCGAAACTTCGGGGCTGAGCTATTTGCGTTGCCCTTATTTTCGCCGTAGTCTACGTAAACATTTACATAGACTACAGCGACCAAATAAAGAACGCGAATGGCGGCTCCCTATGGGGGCCGCCATTATCCGTTCGCACTTTTTTTTTTTTTTAAAGTCAACCGTGATAGGCTACGTGATGATTAACATAGCCTATCACGGCTGATTTTGCAGATCTAGCCGTGATAGGCTACGTTAATCGTCATGTAGCCTATCACGGGGGCGTTTATTTTTTTTAAAAAAAACTTTTGAGTTCGCGGCCGGGTGAGGCGAGGCGCCTCCTCCCCGGCCTTAATTTCGGCTGGGCGAGGCGGGAAGCCTCCCCCCCTGGCCTGAACTTTGCGGGGGGAGCAGCGAAGCACCTCCCCCCCACCGCAAAAAACTTCGAGGACAGGTAAGTGAGTTTCGTCCACCCCTACTCAAAACACCCAGGAAGGGTGCCTCTTCTCTCAGGCATTTGGCAGCATATAATGAGTGTAATTAGGTACTGGATCGTCTTGGCTGATTGTTTAACAAATTGTTTCTAGATATATGTTGTCTATGTGTGCTATGTGTTTATATAGTTTTTATGTAAATGTTTTTTGTACTTTGTATAATGTGCGTTAATGGTTTTTAATTTTTGTGAACCATCCAGAATAACTGAAATGAAACCAAGGTACCTTTGAACTGAGTACCTTTGAAGATCCCAGAGAAATGGATACACTCAGAGAGAGAGAGAGAGAGAGAGAGCGCACGCAAGAGAGAGAGCTTTAAAAACCCTGGTAAACTGCCCATTGAGTCCTAAAGCAGGGCTCCATATGTGCCATGCAAGCTCTAGATGAGTTATTGGAAACTTTAAAGCAATGCCCAATAGACATGGATCTCCATCTATATTGGAAGCTCCAGGGTCCCTAATAACAGCTTGGCTCCAGTTTGGTCTCCCCATAATTGCTGTGCATAGTAATGATAAAGACATTCTTTTGGCTTTCAAGAGTGTTTGAAGTGGCTTGAGGCCATTGCCTCCTTTTTGAATTTTGAATTAAAGCTGAGAAAGCCAAGGGTAGTCCATGCCCATTAGCACTTTTCTAACTTCTTGCAACCAAATATGCAGTGACGTTCTTTGGGTTCTCCTTCCTCTGAAGTCAGGTAATTATACCTCCTCCTGCTCTATTTCTTTTCTTTTGCTTCTAAATTTATTCATTCCCACCTCTCTGATGGTGGGAATTTCCATTTCCACTCACCATTTCCACTCACACCCATGCTTCCTAGGTGGCATAGTTGCTCAGTCCCCTGCATGCCATTTCCATAGCACTACCTTCCTCTCCTTAGTTGGCCAATCTTCATCTTTCTGTATCTCTTAGTTAAGCCTATTAGAACGGGTATACTGCTCCATGTGCTACAGCATGGGTGTACAAACCAAGCCATCTTTCTCTTCTTTGATAAATGTGTATGCATGCATTTTGAGTCTATGCTTTTGGACTTGAATGAGTGTTTGATCTAATTTCCCTCTTTTAAAAGTAGCTATTCCCCATTTGTAAAAGTATAGTGCATAAATCTGCACTAAGCCCCTGTCTATGGTTGCTACATGCAGGGCTGGTCCAAGAGAGTTTGTTGCTTGATAGCACCCCCTCCCATTTCATATACAAAAAAGCCAACTGGACTGGCAGGTGAATCTCTCTTCAGCACTGGCAATCATTTATTTATTTTTTATTTATTATTAAATTTATTAATCGCCCATCTGGCTGGTCACCCAGCCACTCTGAGCGATGTACAACATACAATAAAAACAGTTTAAAACAATAAAATTCTACAATAAAAACATTTTCTAAAATACCCTAACCCACCCCAAATGCCTGCCTGAACAGCCACGTTTTTAATGCATGATGGAAGCTCATTAAAGAGGGGGCATGACAGAGTTCCCTAGGGAGGGAGTTCCACAGAGTGGGGGCCACCACAGAAAAGGCCCTCTCCCTCATCCCCACCAGTCTAGCTGTCCTGGCTGATGAGACAGAGAGAAGGCCATCCGAGGCTGATCTTGTTAAGCGGCCTGTCTGGTGAGGGTGCAAGGTAGGCCAGATGGCCCACAGGCCTGTCCTCCACCACCTTGCTGCTGCCTCCCAACAACTGGCACCTGAGGCAACCATCTCATTCTGCCTAATGGTAGGACTGGCCCTGGTTGTATGTGTATTTATGGGAGCTCATGTGTCCATGTAAATGAGGATGCATAGCAAAACAACATGGTACAGCTTAAGGCTTACTTTGATTCACTGCATGGTTGGGTGACAGATTTGACCATGTTTAGAGATAGTATGATAAGGGTTTTTTATATTTAGCTTGTTATCAGCAGGTAACATATCCCATGCCATTTTCCAGGAGCAAAGTGTAACCAAGGAATTGTAAATTTACAACATTCCTGGTATTTATAGACAGGGTTTTTGTTTTTGTTTTTTTAAATAGAGGCCTCTGAGATCAGCTATGTCTTTTCATCTTTTACTTTAAAATCCTAAGCAGTGAAGTGACATCTGAAGGAAACATCTCCTCATAAAATTATATGCATTTCTGCTTTATACTTACATGTTTACATGGACATTGCAGTACCATGACCATTTTCTAAACTATTTCTGGGGAAATAGTTGAAAATGGCCATGCTTCTATTAATTGGGGAAGTTTTCTGAATATATTGTTTTTCAGCTGTGTTGTTAAAGGGCAACTGCATTTAGCAGGACTCTTTACCCAAGATGGCCTGCATGGGTCTGCTGTAATGATAGCATTCTTCCCAGTGGAATTAATAGCAGCCAGAAGCATTGTTGCTTGTCTTGTTTTGTATTTCTAATACACAAATTTCATTTGAGCTTTTTCTTTAAAATAAAGCAAAGAAAATTGCATCATTGCTGTAGTAGATGAATATCATGCCAAATGCAGAAATGTCCCACTGGCAGCCCTGAATGTGTACAGGACACTTTTTTTGGGGGGGGGGAGAAATGTGAGCAAATTCACAGATTTGCATTAGAATTTTTTTTTAAAATGCACTTTGAAATGCACACATTCCAAAAAATGTATGTTTTCACACTTTAGCCAATGGGGGGGGGAAGTGCACACTTTTGAAACATGTGCACAGAAATCTGCACTTTTCCCATTTGCGTCATGTTCGTCCCCCATTTGAACCAGCTGAAAAGCAGGTCAAAAAAAAAAAAAAATAAGAGTGAGCTGAAACAAGCCTCAAAGTGAATTTTGGCAAACTTGAAAATCACTGGTTCCCCCGTGTGTGTGTGTGTGTGTGTGTGTGCGCGCGCGCATGCATGCGTGCGCACAAACACACTGTTCTGCTGTATATTTATTGCAACATGAGCAAACAGGTTAGGGTGGGATGGATGAAGTTCTCCACTGATGCAGGCAGCAGAGCTCCACTAGTGGGGGGAGCATGCCCACACTGGCAGACCTGTAGAAAACTCCATGACTGTAGGTATAGCACCAGTGGTGTTTCTGCTGCCAACAGGTTCCAAAACGGGGCTATCCATGGGCAGGACAAAGGTGGCTTTGGATCTCCTGGAGCTGGTGGGGGCATCTTGCCTCCTGTTGAAACCAATGGCACAGAAATTTTAAAAAGTAAAGAACTACTGGAGAAGTAAAAAAGGTGAGACCCCACCTCCACCCACTGCCTATCCTGGCTGGCATGAACTGGCAGGGCTTTGGAAGTGGACAGTTCACCACTTTGCTCCCCCCCGAGTCACACTTATGATTGCTCTGCAAGTGCAAGCAGAAGTGCGAATCAGTAAAACTCGAGCTTGCCAAAGTTCTCTGAATTCCATTTTGACTCTCACTCCAACTCAAGTCCAGATTGTGAGCTTTGTTCTTTCCTTTTTGCATGAAAATCGATGTGCATTTCCATGTGTATTTTTCCAAATGTGCAGATCAATTGTGCACATCTTTGAAATGTATGCATTTCTTATCCCAATGATTAAAGCATATTTTTGAAGTTCACTCATTTTTGAAATGTATGCATGGCATGCTATGGAGTGCTTTGTCTTTGTTTTGTTCCATGAACTACATTGCAAGCTCCAAAATGTACAGATGTCAACCGCAGATTGTGTCTGAGGTTGTGTTTGGTCCAGAAGGTGCAAACTGGGTAAAATCCTGGTCAAAATGAAATGAAATGAATTTCTTACACATCCCTACTCTGGAGCTGACAAGCCATGATCTAACCACAAGTCTGTGGTACTGGTATATCACCTTTTTTTTTTAGTACTAAAAAGAATAATCATGTGGTGACTTAACTATATGAGTCACCACCTCAATGGTTTGTCTGAATCTACCCAGATTTTATGTTTGCTATAATATTTGCTGCTGTAAACTTTTAAAACTGAAGTATGGGGTAAAAACACACACATCCTGTACTGAAGCCTATATCCAGTGTTACTGAAACTGAATTCAAGATAGCTGCTACCATAGTTTTCAGTTCTCTGTTGGTACTCTCAAGAACTTCTTCCCTCTAAGCACCAACTCATGAAACACTACTATGATTATATTTTTCTTTCAACAATATCTGTAGCTAACAGGGATAGTTTTTTTTTTTTAAAAATCATTCTATCTCTTAATGTTAATCTCAGATGTATCACTGTCCATACCTTCTATGAAGTCTCACTGGAGATGGTTGTTTTGCAATATTTTCATGAGACAACGTAAGTTCTGTTTTGTTTTTTAATTTCTGAAGGTTTCCATCTGGTACATGACTGCACCAAGTTATCAATTTGAGCACATAAACCTCTCCAGCCATTCTTTTACATCGCTCAGTTTCCAGATGAATTTCATGCGCGACATTCAGTATTTGTTTCCTTTGAGGTTATAGTACTATTACTCCGCCAGTTTTAAAATGAGTCCATCATATATGCTCAGTTCCTTTCTGAAATTCCAATGAACACAGGATAGAGCACCACCCAATATTAATTCTTTGCCCTTTTTTTTACATTAAAGAACCCCCCCCCCACAAGATTATGTCTACAAGGTGAAGATAACTACTCTTGTCAGAATTATTTTCTGAATACCAGAGTCTGCACTTGCTAGGACTTCAGCAGTAAACAAGGGGAATAAAAACCAGCCGTGATGTGAGAAGGAATAATATGGTGCTGACACACATGTGAGTCCTCTAGGGATGTGCAAAAGTCACCTTTTCGACGGGGTGATTTGCGGTGGTGGTGGGGAGGTGCTCCGCACCTTCCCTCAAAATCCTAACCCAGCCAGCTCTGCTCTTTGGCAAGTATGCGGAGCCGCCGGCCAGGTGCATTCGCAGGTGTGCAGAGCCTGCAGATGCAAATGGCCACAGCTACGGCAGCTGCCATTTGCGTTCCTGTTTTTTTTGCCATGATAGGCTAGGTAAATATTTACATAGCCTATCATGGCCTCCGCAGGGACGCAAATGGTGTCCCTGAGTTAGCCATGATAGGCTACTTAAGTATTTATGTAGCCTATCATGGCAAAAATGGGGAAGCAAATGGTGGCCACAGATGTGGCTGCCATTCGCAAAGCAGCGCAAACGGCACCAGGTGAGTGCTCAATTTCGCGCGCCTTTCACGGGGTGGTGGGGTGGGGGGGCTTCGTTCCGCCATGGATTTCGGGGGGCTGAATGCACTGGCAGAATCCTCTGATATCCCTAGAGTCCTCACACATACTGGCACAGCTGTTATATCAGTAAATTCAACTGAGAGTGTAGTCCTCGTCAGGCATTCATTAGGAGCATGTGAAAGAATAAGAAAGAAGATGTGAGGCTAGTCCCATCTGCCTTGTCAATGTTGTGCATAATGGCCATGTTCCCCAGCCAATGTGTGATCAGCTCAGTCTGAAAGAGAGCACCTTCTACATACGGAGGGTTTCCAACACGGGGATGGTTTCCCTCAGCCCATGTTGGGCATCTTATGTACATAGAAGCTGACCCCCTTCAGACTGACCCAATCACATGTTGGCTTGGGTGTGTGCCCAACACACATGTCTTTGGAGGGAGGGGAAGGACTAGTCCTGCACTTTTCTGCCTGTCCTTCCATGCATTCAAGCTGAGTGCTAGAACAGGGCTTGTTTGCAATTGTAACATAGTTTGGTTGCACATAGCCCACAACTGATGTACAAAGGATCTTGGTAGAATTCCATAACCGTCCATATCCTGCAGTTTGTTTGCATATTGTTTGCATAATTGGCCAGTGGATTTAGTCCCGTGCAGATTTACCTGAGTTCTGTGTTACGGATTTATTTATTTATTTTCTATACTGCCCAATAGCTGAAGATCTCTGGGCTATTCAGAAAAATTAAAACCACAAGGACTGAATACATAACCTTTAATGACCTTTGTAATCAATCCCTAGTTTCCCTGTAAATAATCCCTACTTTCACTCATTGGGAAGTCCATCTTTCTCTTAGAAAAAGCACAGGTATAAAGTAGAGCTAGTAAAATGCAAAGAAAAACAACTTATTATTTGCAGTTTAACAAGGAAAAAATATCCGAAGTCTTACAAGCAAGGAGTGCCTCATGCCAAGCATTAAATCTTATAATTTCTGTATAGAAGGTATTGCTGGAAAGGCAAGGCTCATTAATAAGCTGAGCTAAGAAAGAGAAACAACAACAAAATCTCCAGAAAACCAGTATGTTCACCTGCAAAGTAAGTCTTATATACATCAGTTTTGCCTGTGGTCTATCTGGACAGCTGAAATCATAGGCACTGGCAGGATGAAAAGATGGGTCTCAGTTGAAGGAAAATCAATGGGGGGGAAATCAATGAGAAAGTTGTAAAAGTTGTACCAACTAGCTCTTTAATATATTGCCTTTTGAAGTGCCAAACAGCATTTTTAAGCAGTTCATTTTTATTTTTATTTGCATAGACTGACTGCTAGTGGTAAGGGAACTAATCATGTAAAATCCAGAACAACCAATTTATTTCAGAAATAAAAGGAAAGTATGTTGTATATATGAAAGACCTTTCATTTTCCACATAAACATATTCAAGTATTCAATATGAGAAACCCAGATCTCCTTTCTTTTGCACCATCTTAATGCCCAAGCATTCAGTGAAAATATGTCATTGCAGATGAAGGGAAATATGGATCTTTAAATAAATGTGCCTTAAATGGTCAGCCTATGCAGTATCTTTTGCTATCATTATGTTACACTGGTCTAGTTTATATGTAAAGCTAAAACATAGTTCAGTCTTCTGAGAACAAGCCTCAGCAAAGCTCAGGTTCACATGCCCTGACCTTCCTCTAACATGGCTATAAGGAGGTGTTCAGAAGCTTCTGATTCTGTTTTAAATTCACTGCAGCTTTCTGTGTCATCTGATCCTGGACAAACTGTGTCTAATCTTTACTATGGTTAGTGGAAACAAGCTAACTTCAAACCACAATTTATGAAGTTGGCATATTTCCACTGACCATAGTTAAGATTAACCACACTTCAGGGTGCCGATGACATGCTAAATCTGAAGCAGAAGCAGACTCTGGCAGTCTTCTTGTGGCTGTGCTGGAGGAGGAGTGGGAGGGGGAGAATGAGCAAGACACAGTCACAATAAAGATGATGGGTTGTAACCCGGACAAAAGTTTATGGGCTGGATCCATGATCTACCTTCTGTAGATGGAAGGGCTCTGCTCATGGAAGCCGCCTTTGCCCAATTTTCAGGGATCTCCCTCTCACCTGCACAACACCCACCCCATTCAGTAGGATACCCAGACCAATGTAGCAAATTTCTGAGAGTTGGAGGGGTCTGTTTCAACCAGCCCAGTTGAACATGCCTAAATCTGGATACACATGCACACACACACACAGTTCCTGCAAAAAGTATGCTAGAGAGAAACAGATCCATCAACCTAAACAGCACCACCCAGAGAGCTTCGGCTATTGGGCGGTATAGAAATGCAATAAATAGATAAAACAAATAAGTAAACCCCTGTACACTGGAAGTGAAAAAGAATTACTCTCACAGTTACCCAGGGCCTCTATGAATCATTAGAAAAGACTCTTTTAGCCCTAGGTTGGGTAACAGCATAGGGCAGCTGGAGGAAGCGATATCTAAAATGATCCTGAGGCCTACTTTAGGTAGGAGTATTCCAGATTCAGGGCTCATCTGACATTCTATTCATCTGTCATTCCACCTGCTGTTACATGTACCCATCTAGGTCTTTTCCTTCTCTCAGTTCTACCAGCTCTGACCTATAGTTTCTTGTATGGCCAGTATGGCTAAGTGCTTTATCTGCAACATTTGTCTCAGTTGTATTCACATACTTATTCATGGTCCTGTATCTCTTCCCCTTCCCCTTCATGGATCACTGCCTTGTTGTGGCGAAGGGGCTTGTGTAACTCAGTGAAGCAATAAGCTATGCCGCGCAGGGCCACCCAAGACCGACAGGTCATGGCGGAGAGTTCTGACAAAATGTAGTCCACTGGAGAAGGAAATGGCAACCCACTCCAGTATTCTTCCCAGGAAAAAACCCCATGGAACGTATCACAAGGCTGAAAGATATCAGGCCGGAAGATGAGCCCTTCAGGTCAGAAGGAGTCCAATATAATACTGGGGAAGAGCAGAGGGAATTTCCAAGTAGCGCCAGAAAGAGTGAAGTGGCTGGGCCAAAGCCGAAAGGACACTCAGCTGTGGATGTGTCTGGTGGTGAAAAGAAAGTCCGATGCTGTAAAGAACAATATTGTTTAGCAACCTGGAATGTAAGATCAATGAATCAAGGTAAGCTGGAGGTGGTCAAACATGAGATGGCAAGACTGAACATCGACATCTTGGGAATCAGCAAACTAAAATGGACAAGCATGGGCAAATTTAATTCAGGTGACCATTATATCTACTACTGTGGGCAAGAATCCCTTAGAAGAAATGGAGTAGCACTCATAGTCAACAAAAGGGTGGGAAAAGCAGTACTGGGGTACAATCTCAAAAATGATAGAATGATCTCAGTACGAATCCAAGGCAAACCATTCAACATCACAGTAATTCAAGTCTATGCCCCAACCATTGATGCCGAAGAAGCTGAGGTTGATCGGTTCTATGAAGACCAACAACATCTTCTAGAACTAACACCAAAAAAAGATGTCCTCTTCATCATAGGGGATTGGAATGCTAAAGTAGGAAGTCCAGAAATAACCGGGATAACAGGCAAGCATGGCCTTGGTGTACAAAATGAAGCAGGACAAAGGCTAATCGAGTTTTGCCAAGAGAACACGCTGATCATAGCAAACACTCTTTTCCAACAGCACAAGAGGCGACTCTACACATGAACATCACCAGATGGTCAATATCGAAATCAGATTGATTATGTCCTTTGCAGCCAAAGATGGAGAAGCTCCATACATAGGGATGTATGAAAGTTCCGCCATGGATCTCGGGGAGGCCGAATGCCAGTGCATTCGGCCCCCCGAAATTGGTGGCGGAACAGCCTGCCCCCCCGCCCCCCCCGGGACGAGACTTACCTTGGGCGGATCTTCCTGGCAGCGGCGGTTCAGCGGCGATGGCTGTGGTGGCCAGTCTTCCGACCAGCTGCTGCCGCCGCCATTTCCAGGTTAAAACAAATAAACAAACAAAAAAACGTGATAGGCTACGTAAAGATTTACGTAGCCTATCATGGCTAGGTTTTTTTTTAAAAAAACGTGATAGGCTACGTAAATGTTTACGTAGCCTATCACGGCTGACTTTAAAAAACAAAAAACGCGCGTATGCAAATGGCGGCGGCCATGGCCGCCGACATTTGTGTTCCTTATTTTGGCACGTCTTAATCTACGTGAACATTTACGTAGACTAAGACGGCGAAAATAAGGGGAATGCAAATAGCGTAGCGTCTATGCTATTTGTGTTCCCATTTTCGCTGTCTTAGTCTACGTAAATGTTTATGTAGACTAAGACGTGCTAAAATACGGAATGCAAATGGTGGCCATGGCCACTTCCATTTGCATACGTGCGTTGTTGTTTTTTTAAGTCAGCCGTGATAGGCTATGTAAACATTTACATAGCCTACGGCTGACTGCAGGACGCAAACGGTGGCGGCTACAGCCGCCGCCATTTGCATCCCTGCTAGCAAGTGGCCGGATGTCTGGCTGCTGGCGGAGCCGGCCGGCAGCTCCGCAGAATTGCTGCGGAGCACAGCTGGCCAACCAGGATTCTGGGGGGGGGGGCGGAACAGACCGCCTCCCCCCCCCGGCGAGGATTCCGGGGGGAGGGACGGAACGCCTCTCCCCCAACCATAAACATAATTCGCGAAAGGTAAGTACCTTTCGTACATCCCTATCCATACAGTCAGTAAAAACAAGACCTGGAGCTGACTGTGGCTCAGATCATGAGCTGCTTCTTGCAAAATTTCGGCTTAAATTGAAGGACGTAGGGAAAACCACTAAACCATTCAGGTATGATCTAAATCATATCCCTTATGAATATACAGTGGAGATGAGGAATAGGTTTAAGGGATTAGACCTGATAGACAGAGTGCCTGAGGAACTATGGATGGAGGTCCGTAACATTGTTCAGGAGGCAGCAACTCAATCCATCCCAAAGAAAAAGCAATGCAAGAAAGCAAAGTGGCTGTCTGAGGAGGCTTTACAAGTAGCTGAGGAAAGAAGGGAAGCAAAAAGCAAGGGAGAAAGGGGAAGATATATCCAATGGAATGCAGAGTTCCAGAGAATAGCAAGGAGAGACAAGAAGGCCTTCTTAAATGAACAATGCAAAGAAATCGAAGAAAACAATAGAATGGGAAGGACTAGAGATCTTTTCAAGAAAATCAGAGATCTCAAGGGAACTTTTTGTGCAAAGACGGGCATGATAAAGGACAAAGAAGGCAGGGACCTCACAGAATCAGATGAGATTAAGAAGAGGTGGAAAGAATACACAGAAGAACTCTACAGAAAAGATCTTAATGTCCCTGATAGCCATGATAGTGTGGTCACTGAACTTGAGCCAGACATCCTAGAGACTGAAGTCAAATGGCTCTTAGGAAGCATTACTAACAACAAAGCTAGTGGAGATGACAGTATTCCAGCTGAGCTATTTAAGATCCTAAAAGATGCTGCTGTTAAAGTGCTGCCCTCAATATGTACTCAATATGCCAACAAATTTGGAACACTCAACAGTGGCCACAAGACTGGAAAAGGTCAGTTTACATTCCAATTCCAAAGAAGGGCAATGCCAAAGAGTGTTCAAACTACCGTACAATTGTGCTCATTTCACATGCCAGCAAGGTGATGCTCAAAATCCTACAAGCTAGGCTTCAGCAGTATGTGAACCGAGAACTACCGGAAGTACAAGCTGGGTTTCGAAGAGGCAGAGGAACTAGAGATCAAATTGCCACCATTCGCTGGATCATGGAGAAAGCAAGAGAATTCCAGAAAAATGTCTATTTCTGCTTCATTGACTACGCTAAAGCCTTTGATTGTGTGGATCACAACAAACTGTGGCAAATTCTTAAAGAGATGAGAGTACCAGACCACCTTATCTGTCTGCAGAAACCTGTACGAGGGTCAAGAAGCAACACTAAGAACTGGACATGGAACAACCGATTGGTTCAAAATTGGGAAAGGAGCATGACAAGGCTGTATATTGTCACCCTGCTTATTTAATTTATATGCAGAGTACATCATGAGAAACTCCAGGTTGGATGAATCACAGGTGGGAATTAAGATTGCCGGGAGAATTATCAACAACCTCAGATATGCAGACGATACCACCCTAATGGCAGAAAGCGAAGAGGATCTAAAGAGCCTCTTGTTGAGGGTGAAAGTGGAAAGTGCAAAAGCTGGTTTGAAACTCAACATTAAAAAAACTAAGATCATGGCATCTGGCCCCATCACTTCCTGGCATATAGAAGGGGAAGAAATGGAAGCAATGACAGATTTTATTTTCTTGGGCTCCAAGATCACCGCAGATGGTGACTGTAGCCATGAAATTAAAAGACGCTTGCTCTTTGGGAGGAAAGATATGGCAAACCTAGATAGCATAGTAAGAAGCAGAGCCATCACCTTGCCGACAAAGATTCATATAATCAAAGCTATGGTTTTCCCAGTAGCAACGTATGGCTGTGAGAGCTGGACTATAAGGAGGGCTGAGCGCCAAAGAATTGATGCCTTTGAACTGTGGTGCTGGAGAAGACTCTTACGAGTCCCCTGGACTGCAAGGAGGTCAAATCAATCAATCCTAAAGAAAATCAACCCTGAGGGCTCATTGGAAGGACAGATACTGAAGCTGAAGCTCAAATATTTTGGCCACCTATTGCGAAGAGAAAACTCCCTGGAAAAGACCCTGATGCTGGGAAGGATTGAAGGCAAAAGGAGAAGGGGACGGCAGAGGATGAGATGGCTGGATAGCATCACTGATGCAATGAATATGAATTTTTGAGCACACTCCAGGAGAGAGCGGCGGACAAGAAGGCCTGGGGTGCTGTGGTCCATGGGGTCACAAAGAGTCGGACATGACTTAATGACTGAACAACAACAACAACAATCTCTTACCCTTTCTCCCAGAAAGATGTAGTAATGGTGTGTGTGTGTGTGTGTGTGCACACGTGTGTACAGAGTGATTATAATAATCACATGTTTTGATGGATGACAGTAGGTATCTGGGAAAAAACATTCATTTTTTTTTAAAAAATCTGACTTTGATATTTTGTTTTGTAAAGGATTATTAAATGCAATTCAATTTGTTGAAAAATTATGTTCCCATCATTCTATCACAAAACACAATGAAAGAACAAGCTAATTTTATCCACAATATTAAACTAACAGATCCCAGAGTTCATTCCCTAAGGGTAATCAAATCAAGAGCTGGCTCAAAACACAGCTAAACAAACAGAATGAATCAAAACCCTTAAACTATCATATTATCTGCTAAAAAATACCCACTTAAGAAAAATACATCCAAAATGTCTCTCATTTACAGAATTGATTTTTTAAGCTCCCTCTAGGACTAAGTATTTTTTAAAGAAAGATTCATGGCACTTAGGCTATATTTTTGAAATTATATTTTAGTAATTAATTATTTTTAAATGTTCCAAAAAAGAAATGGTGAGAGAAGAACATGATGATTCAACAGGTGAATGAGAGACTCGAGTGCATTCATGAATACTGAGTTTCCTGGGGTCCAGCTTGTTATCAAAATCTTTGAAAAGTTCTATTGTGAACTTAGCTTGCTCATTTAGGAACCTCAGCTATGAAGGAGTAGATCAGTAAAGATCTCGAACTGCCAATTGTTCACGATCACATTTTAAGGCCAAATTAGACTGTTAGAATCCCTGATCTATGTAGTAGCTCAGATGTAGATTTGTTTTGGTGCATACAAGATATCCCACTGTATGGCTGATGGGGGGCAGTAATTGGTTCTGAATCCAGCTCCAATTGGTGGACCTTGGAGTTCTAGTAAAAACAAAGTAGATCCTGCAATCCTGAAGTTTGCCCTCCCCTGTCCTAACCTACCTCAGAAGAAGGTTGTAAGGCTAAAATAAGTAGAGAAACTCTGAGACAAAGTGATAAACTCAAAGTGTCAGTAGAGATAAAAATGTTAAAAAAATATAAACACCTCAAGTTAATTATTTGACAATCCACAATGGGTTAAATCCAGACTTAGACATACTTAAGGTAGACCCATTGAAATCAATGGGACTTAAGTCAGGCACAACTAACTTAAATCCCAATTCATTTCAATGGTCTAGTTTAAATATGATGGAGGGAGCAATCCTATGGCCTCTAGACAGTGATGGACATTTCGGAGTTCCTGATCTGAGGTTGGAGGGCAGCATTCTGACAGTGTGTGGGGGGGAATCAGAGCTCCAACCCCCATCCCTATCCCCTTCGCAGCCAATGTGGAAAGAACATGTTGGCTGCACCCCAAGGGTGGGAACTTGATCTTGGAGAAGGGGAGAAGGTGGCATTGTGGTGGGGGGAGGGGAGGAGATCGAAGAGGCCAGAGTACGAGTTATCCTAAGGCCCTTCCAGCCTCCTTCCCTCCCCCTCTGAAGCAACCCAGCTAGATGGGTAAAAAAGCCAGTCTAGTGACAAATGCAGGGCAGGAGGACAGGGAGGTTAAGATCACCTCTGCCTTTCCTCCTGCCCTACATTGGATGATCATTAGTTTGAGCTTACCATCACCAAGGGTGCAACCCATAGGATTGCACCCTTAGGCTGTAGTCCTAAATGCATTTACTAAGGAGTAAGCTCCACTGAATAAAGTGGGATGCACCTCTGAGTAAACATGTGTAGGATTGCACTGTAAGTCTGGTTCTGATAGCTGACCCAATAACCAGGGTCAACTACAATATTCATTGCTATTTTATCATTGTTAAAATTGTTTGTTACATTGCTATTTTATAATTGTTAACCTCTATTGTTGTTAGCTCAGTATGGAAAAGGCAAGGTATGGAAAAGTATGTTTCAAAAAAATAAACGAATTTCAGTAGGAGTATATCATTAGGCATTTTATTCTAATGACAAATCAAGATGACCTCTTGGTTGTGGAACTGCCTAACAGGGACACCAGTGCCCTTAATAGCATGTCAAGATGGTCTGAGTGTAGAATGTCCTAACAAGACAGTTGCTGTCCAGAGAGAATGGTAAGAAAACATCAGTGATTTCTCTGTTACAGTGTCCACTTTGATTGATCAGCACCCTCTTGGTCCTTCTGAGATTAGTAGACATTCCATGTTATTCCCATGGTTATCCTTCTGAGAGAAAAACATCAAGATTAAGTCACTATGGGGTGGATTTGGATAAGCATTTCTCATCAAATTACTCCATCTAACTGTTAGCAATATGGTGGAACTACCCTGAGCCATCACATTATGCATATTTGTTAGTATTGCCTACTATAAATTATTAGGAATATTGACTGAAATAACAGGAATTATTATACACATGGATTCTGCAGTAGTTTAAATATACAGGAAGGAATTTGGAATCAAATGAAAAACTGAGTTTATTATTAATATTAAGGCTGCTAGGATTGTAATTGTACAATACTGATATTATCACTTAAATTTTAGGAAGACACAAGGTAATTATTAGTTCTTATACATTAAAGTAAATGGAGGAAAGAATCAGAAGCATGGATGTATCATGGATTCTCTGCTGGAAGTGGAATGATAGAAACAGATCCTTAATTTGGTTGAATATGATGACTTGTTGAAGTTTAAAATTGATATTTCATAATATGGAGTGAAGAGTAATGAAAGTGTTTATAGTTTTTTAAATAATATTTTGGATTTGGGGGAATCCTTTCATGGGCTATTATTTTTTTATGAATAGTACAATTATGTCAAGTGAATAACTTTTTAAAAATAAGCATAATGATGATAAAAAGATGTCTTTCTGTTCTTATCTAGAATAAAAGAGCTTGTCTGACAGAAGTCCTTATCTGTCCACTATTGGAAATAATTAAGGGTGCAATCTTATCGGGATAGGCGGCTGCCACCAAACTTGGAGGCGACTGCCTATCCAATGCAGAGCAGGAGAAGCATGGATCCCCTCTGTGCTTCAGCTGCCCTGCCTTTATGGCTAGACAGCCGATTTTGGCCATCTAACTGTGGGACCCCATAGCGCGAGAAGTGGCAGCCGGACGACATGTAGGATGTGTCGTACCGGCATTTCCAACTTCTCTGCCTCGACACACCCCCAGGAATGCCCTGTTTATGTTGCTCCATGCTCCTCTTCCAAGCACAGGGCTTACGAAGCACTGCCTATGAAGCAGTGTGGGGTGTGTGTGTGGAGGTAGGTTCTCAAGGAACCAACCTATCCTATGGCTGTCTAGCAGCTGACTAGTGGCCATAGGATTGCGCCCTAAGCCTGATAACCCTGGGGTAGGCTGGCTTCTGTCTTATATGGCCTACTTATTATTATTTTTTTACTAGAATCCTCTGCTCCATCAATGCGTTTTAAATTTCCGAAGCAAAGTCACACACTAAGAGTCTCTAAACTGTGAAAACTGATCCTGAGAATACAATCTTGCTTAAGAACAGAATCTTACTGGATGGTTCACATCAAGATCCCCTTGTCTAACCTTCCTTGCAAGAATCTCAGTAGCCAGCAGACACTAGTTGATCTTCCAGAGATTAGCCAGGTCCATCAGAGGATCATGATCTGCCCTAGTCAAAGGCTTTTGGCATTCATTCATTCATTCATTCATTCATTCCTTTATGTCCTCTTGTTTTTCTATGAGATATTTTGTTTGGGGATATTAGTGAATTCTGAACAATGGCATGCCTGGTTGGAAAGCAAAAGGTGAAGCATTCCCCTTCCATGCAGTGTAGCCAAAGGAGAACAGTCATGCTATACCCATTTGCAGGGCTTTGAGTAGGGTTATTTTGAATCTTCATATATTACAATTGTATCTTGGCCATCCTCCAAAGAGTACACCAAGTTACCAGTTGGGCCAAGTATTTGCAAAGCATGGACCTGCTGAGCTTCAGAGATGACACTGCATCAGATACCATCAAACCATTCTATATCAATTGATTTAGGAATAAAGTAAAAGCACTGTGTTTTGAACCCAGAATCCATGCTTTCCCTGATCCCATCCACCTGGATTGGGACATGCCATAAGATAATTTTTCCTCATGGTGTGGGAATTTTCCCATCAGTAGGGATGTCACGAACTCCCATTTGCAAACTGCGTGGCACTTACCAGATCCCATTAATGCCTGCAATGTTGGGCAGATGGCCCCTTTACAGCTGGAACCTAGGCAACATCAGTTTCCCAGAAAGACCCAAGATGCCATTTTGCATAACAATGGCAGCTTAGGAAAGGAGTGGATGGCCCCGCAGTGCTTGCTGGTCGCTCTCTGAGCCATCTAGGGGCTTGTGTGATGCAATGAGCAGGTACAGGTGGTGGCTCAGGGAGTGACCGGCATCCCTGGATGGAGGTGAATCTGTCCATCCCTAGCTATCAGCTCTATTGCATACTTTACCTTTTCTTAAACCTTAAACCTGGAGATACTCAGGCATGATTGCTTCTTAGATAAACTCTGAATCCTCTGTAATATATAGAACATGCAAAGGACACCAATCAAATGTTCATTTGTAAAATAAACCTGAGAAATATATTAGCCTAATTTACCTTATTTTCAAGTACATCCTCATATGTATATTCCCCTAGAGGTAGACCTGATTACATTTTTTTTAGTATTTTCTGTGAAGTATAATGTATTTTTGTGTGTGAAATCATATTGCTCTTTCTTTTAATGTATTTCCTCTAGTTAAGTGCAGCCTTGAACAAAAGCAGCCTGCTGGACAAATTTCAAAGAAACAGTAACAGAAAAAACTAGAGTTCTTAAAACCCCATTATCTGCAAAGAGGCACAAGGGTAAGAAGAAGAACTCATCATTACAACTCTTTTATTGCCATGATTGTCCTCTTAGTGCATTAAATTATAGCGGCAGGATAAAACTTCAAGTTTTCCGTTGCAGTACTTGCTCTTTCAAAGATTACACAGCAAGGAACTATTGCTTCCACGATAATTAGATGGAATTATTGGGTTTCATCAAGGCCAGCTGCAGAGAAGGAGGAGTTATACTACCCAGGAGATATTCTGAGTCACTCTGCTACCCATCCTGGAATTCCTTCACAGATAATAGAGCTAGCTTCCTCTGGCTGAAGTATTAGGTGAGGGCTGTGAAAGTACCCAAACATAGTTACTTCGGTTGAAGGAACATTTCCTGTGCATATATTTGTTCAAAAGCTAGAAAAGTGCATAATATTTAGAGGTGACCTTGGCCTAAGTATAAGGATTCATTTGAAAGTGCACCTGTTTTCCATATGTTAGGTAGCAGACCCATGATAATGTCAACTCAGTGTATAGTGACAGTGAAAAAGGCAAATTCCCTGTTTGGGAGTCAAAAATGAAACTGCTGCATCACAATGCTTTTATCTCTGATGTGGCTGCATTTGGAATACTGAGTATGATTTTGGTCAACCCATATTAAAAAGGACACTACAGAGCTGGAACAGGTTCAGAATAGGGCAACCCAAATCATCAAAGAGTTGGAGCAACTTCCCTATGAGGAAAGGCTAGTTTTTGGGAGTCCTCAGTTTAGAAAAAGATAACTAAGATGGGCAATAAGAGAGAGGCTTATAACGTTATGAAAGGTAGGGAGAAAGTGGATACAATGGAGAGACATGTTTCTCCCTCTTTCATAATCCTTAAACTTAGGGTCACCTAATTGAACTGAATGGCAGTAGATTCAGGTTAGACAAAATAAAGTATTACTTCACACAACACATAATTATGTAATGGGATTTGCTTACCCAAGATGTAGTGATGAATGCAAACTCAGATGGTTTTTAACCATGATTAAACAAATTCATGGATAATAGGGCCTATCAATAACTAATTGGAACCTCCAGTTTCGGAGGTATTTTATCATTGAATACCAGATGATGGAGGCAAAAACTGAGGATGAATTATTGCCTTCATGTTGTGCTTGTAAGCTTGCTGGAGGCATCTGGCAGGCCAGTATAGGAAACAGATTCATCATTCATGTGGATGATAGATAAGGTAACCTAGTCCCAAGCCATTTCTTACAAGCACTTCAAAATGAGCCCAGAACCAATGCAATTGGTAGGATAGGAGTAATATGGGGTTGTATCCAATGTTAGTCCTAGTTAGAACAGACCCATTGAAATGAATGCCTGATTCTTCAAAACACTGCACACTTGATGAAGAGGTGCAACTTCATCCAAACCAGGTTGTATACCTCCAGTAAGCTTGCATGTACTATCTGCACACATCTGTGTTCGTCACCTTTGGGAGGGGTCTGGCTGGTCTGGGCAGGCTCCACAATCTGATGAACAGCTGCTCAGTGGTGGGTTCTGATGGCTTAGTTCCTACAAATGGCACATTGCAGAGGGATTATACCTCTAAGATTGAGCTTATTTAGCTTTCCCAGCTCCAAACTGCGCATATTTAAATATGCGCACTTTTAAAACTTCCTATTTTTCCTAGAAAGTAAAGGCGCGAAAATGGCAGCACTCACCAATGGGTTCATGATGAGTACTTTGGAACACGAGCGGGCACGAGTGGGGAGCAAACAAGGACAGCGTCTCGGCGGGCGCAGTTTGGTGGTTGCGGGGTGTGTGTGTGTTGCTCGACGAATTCCCAAACCCCGAACTGCACTCACGACATCCCTAGGTGCATCCAAGGAATGAGGTGGGACTGTACATTCCTAGGTCCAGCACCCCTGGAACCTCCCCAGCTCCTGGCAGACATAAGTCCATTGCAAGATGGATGTCACACATCCTTGCCTTGACACTCACATACCTCTTCATTTACCCAACTAACTTTGGTATCTGTTCAGTTACAGAATTACAGCCGAATAAATTTAATTTTTTTCCTTACATTTATATCCTGCCTTTTTTCCTCCAAGGAACCCAAGGTGGCTTACATTATCTTCTTCTTCTCCATTTTTTTCCTCACAAAACCCCTGTGATGTAAGTTACACAGAGACTCATTGCATAGCCCAAAGTCTCCCAGTAAGCTTCATGGTTGAGTGGGGACTAGAACCTGGATCTCCTGCATCCCAGTCCAACACTCGAACAATACTAAGGTACTCTATAGTATACCATATTATTATGGAGGTAATGAAGAATGGGGAAGGGGGAGTTGACTTAACCCCTGTCCCCCAAACTTGTAACAATATTCCTTTAAAATAAGAACCAGGGACACTCTTAGTCACTCTGATTTTGGGGACAGATGCCCCCAAATCAGCAGATAAGCATAGCTGAAGATAAGAAAACATTAATATTTTTATTACAGGATGTTTGAAGAGAAATGTTAAGATATAGGCAGTGAAGTAGCATCCCTAGAAAACACAGATGCATGCATAAGAGAGTTTGGGGGGATTAATTTGTTTACATGGGTACTGTCAGAAGAAGAGGGGGGGTATTTCAGAGGGAGGCCGGAAGGCCTAGCAATGTAAGCCATAGGAAGTGTGACATTACTATTCAGCATACAAATGGAGATGAAATCCAGTCACAACTTCAAGTTCCAATCAGAGTCAATGTGATACCCGCCCAGCTGGTGAAGTTGCATTCTATTGTAAGCGCTAGTCACTCCTGGTCTGTATTCCTAGGATAGTGTCAAATCTGCAAGTGAATTCTATTTCTAACTAAGCAGCTTCATGCTGAAGTCCAGGTATGTGCAAATCAGCAAATCTTGAGTTTCTTGAGGTTCTCCAAATTCCACTTTGAAGCTCATTCTGACTCATGTCCGCATCAGATTGCAAGCTTTGTGGGTTTTTCTTATGAAAATTAATGTGTACTTTTGTGCAAATTTTCAAAATGTACATATCAATTGTGTGCATTTTTAAAATGTACGTTTCCTCCTGTTGACTATAGCATGTTTGTGTACACCTTTCAATCTATGCATTTTTCCCATGCATATTTTTCAAATGTACACATTTATTGAATGATTTATTTGCTGTACAAATCAGATCTCAAGCTTGAAAAAGTATGAACTTCAGACCTCAGATTGAGTTTGGGTCCACATATACTTCTGGGAGGTGTGAGCTGGGTAAATCCTGATCGAACTGAATCAAATTTCTCACCCATCCCACTGAAATGTACTTTGAAACTTTTTAATGTTGACGTATGGCAACTTTCACATCTCCTACTGAATATCCAGGGAGATAGAAGTGCTCCTGCCTAGTTCCTGAGTATGAATGTTTAAAAAGTCTTATTTCTGTTCATTTATTCTCTTGTGTATGTAAACACCACAAAGATATTTATTCTCTTGTGCAGAAATTGACCTGATCAGTATACATAAGCAGCACAAAGCAGCACCAACATTATTTTGTTTTCAGCATCTGCCAAAGACATTTTTTTTAAATTTAAACAAGCTTTTCCTGAGTGACCAACCATGGTTTTATTAGTTTTAGTGGCATAACTGAATTTGAAATATTTTTTATTCTAAAGTTAGATTCTTTTTCTTTTAAATAATATTACAGTATAACAGTGTTAGCCTTCTGTTTACAAATTCAAGGGTTAAGTGTAGTGCACATATAGATGTATGGTTTTAATTGTTCAGATATTTTAATAAATTTGCATGAGACTTCATGGGTTGCAACACACTTCATCAGATGTTAAAAATTTCTGTTGTTATTGTTCACACTGAGGAATCTTGCTAGATTTAGAGCAGTCTATACATTTTGTAAATAAATAAATAAATAAATATTGTAGACATCTGATGGCATATATCACATGAGATGACATGCGGGTCAACAAGCCTTGACATCATGTTCTATTATGACCTCATCCAATTAGATGTGGGGACAGAGTTGGGAGCAGAGTTTGTTGCAGGGTTTATAATTCCTTTGAGTGGTCCATTGTTGCTGGTGAGTGGCTGCCTCAGGTTGGCCTCCTTGATGAAAGGATCATCTTCTTCAAGGACAGAATATAGGCTGGATCTACACTTACTGCCTTTTTTCACTTCCAATGAGGTTTTACCACCTGCCTTTCACACCCGCCTCGAATTGGAACTGGAATTTCCCACTTCCATGCTCCCACTTTCAATACCCTAATATCCCAGTATTTCCCCTTAATGTGCTCTAATTTTCCGCCTTCACTACCATATCCGGTCATAGTCCCCTCCCCTACCTGTCCATATATGGCGGTGTTTCTATTTCCCTCCTGTACAATCACAGCTCTCGACGGCCCCATGTCTTCTTCCGGCTACTGATTGCATAGCTTCCTCAGCAGCCCCCATTTCCTCAGCAACAAGCAAAGGGCTGGATGTGCGCGTACTTGTCTGATCTTGGAAGCTAAGCAGGTTCGGCCCCGGTCAGTAGTTGGATGGGCGACCACCTGGGAATCAGGCTTCCTGCACTGAGCAGGGGGTTGTTCTATCCCTTCAAATGAGACTAAGTTTTACCCCCTCCTATCCCCCACTCTGGATGTTTTTTTTTTTAAATTAAGGCGTTATCCTCGCAGAATCGGGGCTTCTCCGTGATGTGTTTTTTTTCTAATTCAGGCATGATCTTCAAAGATTTGAAGTTGTGAAGCTTCAATTCTGCAAGGATAATGCCTTAATTTAAAAAAATAAACAGCAGGAAAACAGCACAGCGCTCGAGTGTGAACCGAGCTCGTGCACTCAATGAAGCACTGCAACGGGGAAAATTGGTGAGTGTGAATAATCATGTTTTAATGCGAGAGCATTTAACCCGATGGGACACCAAATTCATTGCGATGGTGGGTGCAAAGTAGATCGGCCCTATAGGTTCTTCTTGACATGCTGGAGTGGCTGGGAGATGGAGGTAATGTTGTGTTCTGTTACTTCCACTGAGTCAGTCATGTAGTAGGTGATTTCTGGGCACCCAACTTGATCTTATCTATCTATGTCTTTCCTTTCCCAGGTGGACTTTATTGTTTTTAAGAAGCCACCTATGGTAGGTGAGCGAGTTTAACTTAGCAGTGAGCTGAAGTATTGTCTTTGCAATACTTTGGAGCAAAGTGTGTGTGTGTGTGTGTGTGTGTGATGTGGGATGTGAAACTGGAGATGGAAAACAAGGGTGCTTTTTAAACATTGCTTTTGCCATGACCATTTGCAAATATCATAGCTGCAATGCAGCATATTATGGAAAAAGGAGAATTGCCAGATTGCCCAAGTAATTTGGTGACTCTTTCCTCTTTCCATGTTCTGCTCTGAGTGACAGCACACTGCTGGCAGGGAGAAGGGAATCACCTGGCAACAATAAGATAAAAATATAGTAGCATAGGGGAAAGAGATTCTCACTGCAATGGGTGAACTTCGAATGAAGGTGCTAGGACAGGGAATACAGACCCAGTGGCCCCACTAGTGAGGAAACCACTCTGCATATGCCCAGAGGCACTCAGTTCTTTCTTACTTCGCATATTCCAGGTCTCAGCCCTGTCAACGAAAACAGTCTAATTCTAGGACTGAGCCACAGTGAAAAACCTGCCTCACTTTATGCTCTGCTTCAATGCCAAATGATATTGGTAAGTATAATGGTAAATGGGGATAAGGAAAAGAGGATGCATGTAGGTCAGGCCTGGGCAACTACTGGGAAGGAGTAATTACCCCCTCTCCCAGAACCCACCAAGTGCTGCACTGGTCCTCTCTGCTGCCACTGAATTTAACACCAAGTTTGTTGATGCAGCAGCGGCAGAAAAAAGCAGCTCACCTTGAAAAGAAGGTGAGTGGGGAGCACACACCTTTTTTTGGAAGCAGGATGGCGCTCCTGGGAGGCTTCTGCTTCCCAGGAATTTGCCATGGTGGGAAATTCAGCAGCAGTAGTGCAGGACAGTGAAGGCCCCCAGAAAAGGCTGGGGGGTCCACATGCAGCCTGTGGGAAACTTGTTGCCCACTCCTAATATAGATAGTTGACTGTGTGAGTTCATGTAGTTGTGACTTCACGTCAGTTGCCTGACATGAGTGAATTGGTATGTTGCATTATTTATGTGCTGAGGACAAGAGCCATGAATGCTCAGATGAGCGTATGTGGATGTTGTGTAAATATGATACAAGTAAGTATAACACTTACTTATTAAGTAAGTATAAGAAGCAGAGACATCACCTTGCCGACAAAGGTCCGTCTAATCAAAGCTATGGTTTTCCCAGTAGTAATGTATGGCTGTGAGAGCTGGACTATAAGGAAGGCTGAGCGCCGAAGAATTGATGCTTTCGAACTGTGGTGCTGGAGAAGACTCTTACGAGTCCCCTGGACTGCAAGGAGGTTAAATCAGTCCATCCTAAAGGAAATCAACCCTGAGTGCTCATTGGAAGGACAGATACTGAAGCTGAAGTTCAAATATTTTGGCCACCTAATGCAAAGAGAAAACTCTCTGGAAAAGACCCTGATGCTGGGAAAGACAGAAGGCAAAAGGAGAAGGGGACAGCAGAGGATGAGATGGCTAGATAGCATCACCGATGTAATGAATATGAACTTGAGCACACTCCGGGAGAGAGCACAGGACAGGAAGGCCTGGCGTGCTATGGTCCATGGGGTCACGAAGAGTCGGACATGACTGAATGACTGAACAACAACAACAAGTATAACACAGGAGAGCCAGGAGTAAACAAACTGATCCTGGTTTTAGTGAACAGACTGGGCAGTATGGTCTAGATCTATTGACAGTCCCAAATCAATTTGGGAGATCCAGATATTAATGGAAGAAGTAGCTGCACTTTCCTGAAATGCCAAAATTCTTCTGCATCAGTAATTTCTGTCTGGTACTTGCAAAGGTATAATATATTTATGAATGTGAAGTGACAACCTGATGGATATTTCTTACTCTTGTAATATGACTATCTGGCAGCAAGAAACCCATAATATCTGTTGTTGCCATTTCTGTCTGAATAAGGTCTTCAATCCACCCATTTTTCTTTAGTGATCTGCCTGAAGTTTTCAGTGCTGTCATTTCGATATGCATGCCATTAAATCTAATCACTAGTCAGTACTAAAAAGTCATGTTTGTGTTTTGTCCCAGATATATAGGTAGAGGTATTCTCGTTTCTTAGTGTCTGAATGATTGCCACATCAGATGTCCTATTATTGTCCAGCTTCACATCAAGACATACTTCTCCAATATTACTCAGAAATGCAAGCATCTGAATTGTTTGTACATTTTGCAGTACTGCAAAATTTTACTACAAGGTACATTTTTATATAAATATTTCAAATTTCACTCAAAACGAAGTAGAACCAGGAAACAAAGCATTTTGACTATAAATTAAGAGAGGGAAAAAATTGATTTTAAGGCTGTGTCTGGATCAAGGTCTCTAGTCCTTTAAAAAAATAAAAAAATAGAGCTTTCTCATTGGTGTTCCTTCTCAGCTCCATAGGCTATAATTTGCTTATAGACACATATGCATTCTCTCATGATTGCTGGTCTCTTTATATTTCGAAGGCAGGGTGAGTGCTTTTGTAATACCAACTTTACACAGATCAGGATGCACTCTTCTCTTAGTACTAACTTGGCAATAATAATAATAATAATAATAATAATAATAATAGAATAATAATTAGAATTTATAAGTCACCTTTTTCTTTAAAAAAGACCTAAGGTGATGTACAACAGAATTGTTAAAACATACAAAATATAAAATAATTAAAAACAACTTCCATTAAAATACCAAACATAATAAACATCTAAAATATCAGTGCAGACCATAATCAAAACAACCAGTGCATAAAAATCCATCATAAATGCACAAATAGGAAAAAAGGAAGGTGACATGGAAACCTCACTGTTAGATTGCCAAATAATCCAGATGTATAAACAAAAACAAAACAGTTAAAACAAATGAGATGCCAACTGGTTAAACAAGCAGAATCAGGTTTAGGGTAGGGGAGAGAAAGCCTCAATACAGGTTGGAGGACAAGACGGGAACATGGACCAGAATCTAAGCAACCATGAACATTTCTTCAAATAACCACTGCTAGCATTAGTGATCATGGTACCTGTTTTATGAGATAATGAATTTCATTCCTCAAAACCAAGATATGCAGCACAAATCAGGACACAGCATTGCATACAGGCAGTATTTGTAGTATTTAACAGTACAAATCGGGAGAAATGATTTGATGCAGATGTAACGTTTTGGAAATGCATGTAATGGTATCTAAACCCTTTCCTTAAATGCATAGTTCATTTTTGTTCAGAAATATGCTTGTGAAAACTATCAGTTGGGAATTTTGCCTGAAAATAACTTCATTTTGATTTGCTGGAAGTTCAAATGTGATCACATACAAGACCCTAGTGCCCTATATACCCACAGTAGAACATGAAAGTAATTAAAGAAAAAAAAAGTCCTTAAGCAACATTGAACTAGAATTACTTTTCCTTATTTCATAAGAATTTGAAAAATGTCCCACACCTGTACACTGATGAAGATAGAGGAAATAAAATTGAGTGAATATTGTTGTTGTTCAGTCGTTCAGTCGTGTCCGACTCTTCGTGACCCCATGGACCATAGCACGCCAGGCCTTCCTGTCCTGCGCTCTCTCCTGGAGCGTGCTCAAGTTCATATTCATTGCATTGGTGATGCTATCTAGCCATCTCATCCTCTGCCATCCCCTTCTCCTTTTGCCTTCAATCTTTCCCAGTATCAGGGTCTTTTCCAGTGAGATTTCTCTTTGCATTAAATGAGTATAATTTAGGGATGTATGAAAGTTCCGCCACGGATCTCGGGGAGTCCGAATGCCAGCGCATTCGGCCCCCTGAAATTTGTGGCGGAATGGCCCGCCCCCGCCCCCCCCGGGACGAAACTTACCTTGGGCGGATCTTCCTGGCGGCGGCAGCTCCGGCGGTGGCTCCGGCGGCGGTTCAGCGGTGGAGGCTCTGGCGGCCAGTCTTCCGACCGGCTGCTACCTCCGCCATTTCCAGGTTAAAAAAAACCAAAAAACAAAAAAATGTGATGGGCTAGGTAAAGAGCAAAAGTTCAATATGAAGCATTGTTGTTGTTCAGTCATTAAGTCGTGTCCGACTCTTCGTGACTCCATGGACCATAGCACGCCAGGTAGGGATGTCAGAGAATTCCGCTATGGATCTCAGGGAGGCCGAATGCCAGCGCATTCGGCTCCCCAAAATCGGAGGTGGAACGGTCTGCCCCCCCAGGACGGGACTTACCTTGGGCAGATCTTCCTGGCGGCGGCGGCTCTGGCGGCTCTGGCGGCGGTGCAGCGGTGGTGCGGCGACGGCCAGTCTTCCGACTGGCTTCCGCCGCCGACACCATTTCCATTAAAAAAAAAAACGTGATAGGCTATGTAAAGATTTATGTAGCCTATCACGGCTAGATTTTTAAAAAACACCGTGATAGGCTACGTAAATGTTTACATAGCCTATCACGGTTGATTTTTTTTTAAAAAAACACGTGCATACGCAAATGGCGGCGCCCATTGGCGCCGCCATTTGTGTTCCTTATTTTGGCACATCTTAGTCTGCGTAAACATTTACGTAGACTAAGACGGCGAAAATAAGGGGAACGCAAATAGCGTAGATGCTACGCTATTTGCGTTCCCCTTATTTTCGCCGTCTTAGTCTACGTAAATGTTTACGTAGACTAAGACATGCCAAAGTAAGGAACGCAAATGGCGGCCCCCATGGGCGCCGCCATTTGCGTATGCACGTGTTTTTTTTTTTTAATCAGCCGTGATAGGCTACATAAACATTTACGTAGCCTATTACGGCTGACTGCAGGGACACAAACGGCGGCGGCGATGGCCGCCACCATTTCCGTCCCTGCTAGCCAGCAATTGGATGTCTGGCTGCTGGCAGAGCTGGCCAGCGGCTCGCAGAATTTCTGTGGAGCACTGCTGGCCGGCCAGGATTCTGGGGGGGAGGAACGGCGCGCCTCCCCCCTGGCCAGGATTCTGGGGGGAGGGATGGAACGCCTCCCCCCCACCATCAACATAATCCGTGGAAAGGTAAGTTACTTTTGTAAATCCCTAGTATACTTCTTGGTTCAGCAAATTTTTTACCTTTATGTTAATAGTGTCTTCTGATCGGAGTTCATTTTCACTGGTTGAAAATGGCCTTGTTGAAACTCATGTACGAAAGTCACTTACCTTTTCGCGGAATAGATTCACCATGGGGGGGTAGGCGCTCCGTCCCTCCCCATGGAATCCTCGACGGGGGGGGACGTGGTCCGGTCCTCCCCCCAGAATCCTGCCCTGCCGGCTCTGCTCCGTGGCAGCTCCGTGGAGCAGCTGGCCAGGGCTGTCCGCAGCCAGACTTCCGGCTGTGGACAGGCTGGTGTGGATGAAAATGGCGGCTGCCCTAACGGCTGCCATTTGCGTCCAGCCAGGCTGCCGTGATAGGCTAAGTAAATATTACATAGCCTATCACAGCTGGGAAAAAACCCACACCAGCGAACCCAAATGGCGGCGGCTATGGCGCCGCCATTTGCGTTCCCTATTTTTCGCCATTTTATCCTACGTAAATATTTACGTAGGCTATTATGGCGAAAAAAAGGGGAATGCAAATAGCATAGAGGGCGCTATTTGCGTTCCTTCTTTTCGCCGTAATAGCTTACGTAAATATTTACGCAGGCTAAAACGGCGAAGAAAAAAGGAATGCAAATAGCGCCCACTATGCTATTTGCATTCCCCCCCTTTTTTTTTGCCGTAATAGCCTATGTAAATATTTACGTAGGATAAAACGGCAAAAAATAGGGAACGCAAATGGCGGCCTCCGTAGCCGCCGCCATTTGCGTACGCCGTTTTTTTTTGCTTGGCTTGCTGTGATAGGCTACGTAGATACTTACGTAACCTATCACGGCAAACACCAGGATGCAAATGGCAGCCACGGCAGCTGGTCGAAAGACCAGCCGCTGCTGCTGCTGGAGCTGCCGCTGTTCAGAACATCCACCCCAGGTAAGCCTTGTCCCTGGGGGAATCCCCGGGGGGAATCCGCGGGGGGGGGGGGGCACGACGTTCCACCACGGATTTCGGGGGGCTGAATGCCAGTGCATTCGGCCTCACTGAAATCCGTGTTGGAATTCTCCGCCATCCCTAATCAAACCTTGGAAGGAAAGAGTTTCAAGACCAGAAAAGATTACAACATTTCAGATTTGAAAACAACCTTCACAGAGCTCCTGGGACAGACATTTTATGTTCCACAGCCTTTCAGAATAATTGAGGAAACAGAATCCAAACAAAATCCAGCATTTTTTAAAAATGTTAAAAAATAGCAACCTTGTATGAATTTAGGAAGCAGAAACATGGCTGCAGGCTGTCATAATAAAGAAAAATACAGAAGGGAAGACACTAGTATAGTTAAGGTGCAATAAAATATGCCATTACAGGAAACAGAGAAAAAGGGTAGAAACACGATTGCTAAGTTATTCACCAACAAACTTAAATTATTTCAGGTTAGAAAACTTGCCTAAAATATTTCCATTATTCAGTGAGGACAAAAAGAATCCCTACAAATGCATATTACAAAACTCACGAGAAGCACCAGGAGTGAGGTCCAATCCAGAACCATTCCTGGAGGAACTATGGGCATTTGGGAACTCGAAATAATGCAGGGCGTATTCAGCTCAGTCTCTCAATCCACATGCCATTCATACACAGCAGCAGCCACCGCCCTGCCTAGTATTTGTGGTGGCCAATGGGGATAGAAGCAATTGGCCAACCACTGAGATAATTGTTCTGCATTACCTGGCAGCCCTTAGGGCTAGGGGGCTCACACCAAGAACCATGGCCATCCACATGGCAGCCATTTCATTTATTTAGCAAAGCACAGGGTTTTCCATGCTGTTCCTTCTGGGCACAGCAGGCTGTGGAGGATTGGCACAGGACTACTCTAATTAAGCCAGACACTAGGAGGCCTATAACCTTCTCCCCCATTTGCTGAGAAGGGTCCCAGCCATCTGTTGGTCTCTCTTCGAGGTAAAACTATTCCAAACAGCCTTTGTGTTGGCCTTTTTCAGGGCCATGAGAGTGGGGAATTGGTCGCAGCATCCAAAAAGGTATGGTCACATGCACTAAGGCAATGTGACATCTCACTCCAGCCAGGTTGGGTTAATATTCATACTCGGCAGTCAAAAACCATCCAAAAAGGGCACGGGGCCAACATTTGCCTAGGGCAGAAAAAAGGGACAGCCCGTGCCCAGTACAAATTACCTGTGCCTGTATGGCTATCCAGCCAGATAAAACAGGGCCATTCCTAATTCATGCAGATGGTTCTCCTCTCACCAGATATCACTTCACAGGAGTCCTCTGGGCTTGCATCTCAGCCACAGAGTTACCACCAAGGGATTTTGGAGCTCACTCTTTCTGAATAGGTGCAGTGCAGCTACATCAGTGGCATAGATGGGGATATCAGACACAGACATCAGGGCAATTGGAAGGTGGAGGTCCATGGCATTCAAATCCCACATCAGACCTCACTGTGTGTTTACCAGCAATCTCTGTGTTTAAGCTGTAGGTCCAAGATTCAAGACAGCATGCATCTGCGAGCACAGCATCGTCCACAAGTACTGCCTGAAAACCAAGTGGAAGTGCCACCTAAGGCTGGAGGAAAGAGTGAAGGTCACATGTCTGGGTAGATGAGGGATGCTGTGGGAAGGACTCAAGCTGATGCTGCTCCAAGAAGCTGAGACTGAGAGGCAAGCCCCACAAGATCTGGAGGCAAGCCCCACAAGATCTGGTCGTCATACAGTTGTGAAGAAATGACTTGGGGCAGTGCAAGGGTTTGAACCTCACAGGCAAGGCAAGGCAAGGCAAGACCTGGCAGAGATATGGTGCCAATTCCCTGGCACCAACATCATGAGGTCCAACCTGTTGCAATGGCAGGTGTGACAGGGAGCCATAGATCCGGGGAAAGTGGAAGGA